>NW_027130449.1:10000000-12713062 GCF_026122565.2 Emydura macquarii macquarii | reverse complement strand
GTCTAAGCATACCAGCTCAATGAGCGCGAAGTCCTCTTACCCCACTGAAAAACTACCAACAACATCTTCTAATCACCAGGAGCTGGGCCTTCTCCTCAACCATTTTTAACAATTACCAAGAGCCACAGAGGGAAGGGTTTTGATCTCTGGTGAACACATTAATTGTCACCAATCTTGGAAGCTCATTCCTTAGTCATAAACCAGAGGTTCTTGAAGGACTGGGGACTGTCTCTGTCCAGCCAGCCCCTGATCTTGGCAAGAAGGGAGCTAGCTGTGATGATGGATTCTGTGACGTGTGGACAACCGCCCGTTAAGAACCAGACTGGGAGGACTCCTTGGCTCGTAAGCAAACCTAAGATGTTGTTTGCTTTTGGTCTGTAAGTGACCTTAGCTGGATTCAGACCTCTGATCTCCAGTTCCAAGCCATCTAATCCCTGCCAGGCACACTTCTTAACCATGTATTCTACAAGCAGGGGAGGATTTGTTCCTTTACCATACTGCACTTCTGAACTCAGGCACGCAAACCTCTCATCATCTCTCTTACCGGCTTTGTTTAATAGACACTTCCTCCTTTGGAGCTCGGTGCAGATTCTGTATCTGAGGGGCGGGAGGAAGCAGCTTCCTTTAAACAAACGTGGCTCATTAGTTTCTGCAGAAGCTGCTTCTGTTTCAAAGCTTCTCAAAGTCAGAGTTCCCGGAAGCCCTGGAGCAGACGCATTCAGGGCCTGATTTGCTGTCGCCTAGCACATTACGCCGTTCTTCCCAGCCGTGCCAAACGGGTGTAAAACCCGATAGATCTGATTCTCCTTTGCACTCCTAGCGAACCCATGCCTGGTATCTACTTTCAGGCCTGGTTACGTTGCAAGAACAATGTGACGCAACCTTTGAGGTAAATACGAATCAGAGTGTTGCTCGTTCTCGTGGTTTTATTGCAAGTCTCCCAAAATATTGGATGTTTTTCTTAAAGCCTCGTCTGTAGATCAGGTGATGACATGTGAATCAATAGCTTGGATTTAAAAACACAGTAAATTTCTCGCCCTCATGGTTGAGGAGAGAAGCCTGAAATCATGGCCCAAGTGTATCCTAAAGGCTAAGAAAGCTGATGGCACAGAAAAATACCTAAAAATGTATTTTAAAAATGTGTGGTGATTTTTTTTTTAAAGCCAATATTATGATTTCGGGGACCTAACTCGTGTTTTATTAATGTTTGGCGATCTGTTCTGATCCGGCAGCAAATTACAGCCCCTTTTCACGGGGGCAAATCACCATAGACAGTGCAAGGCAGTTGTGAATCAGGCTGCCAGCCGGCCACAGGTGCTGGGGAGGTGGTAAAGGCTACAACGTTTCAGTATCAACATACAATCAGCTTGAAAGGACAAGAAAGCTGCAAACAGATCTGAGAACCACTGAATCCCCTTTAAGCATCCAGCTCTGCAAAAAAGGACCGTTTATGGTGCATTAAGGGTATATGCTTTGGTGGTTCCTGCTGTATTTTCTCCACCAGTTGATCAGGAATTTGTCAGATTCTTCAAGCCAGTTCAGCAGTTCCAGATGGCAAAAATTCTGTGTATTCCAATTTTTTAAAATAGAAATAATAAAACAAATGGTCGCAGCTGGCAGATGTTGCAAAACGTAATTACCAGCTAATCCATTCTGGCCCCCCCTTTTTTTTAAAAAAAAAATTTAAAATAGCTCCCAGTTTTAGTAAGCTGCAGCATTTATGGTCGGCTCTGCCTAGTTACAAGAGAATGCGCAAGACACAGATAGAGATGCCAGGGGAGCGGAGCAGCTGTCACAGCAGGGTGCAGCGTCTATGTGTGGTGTGTGGCCCTACTGCCCAAACTGCAGCTTCGGGGTGTTCCTGAAGAGGGATTGTGGATACAACAGGTACAAGTGGGATCCCGGTGTAGTATGTGGGTTAGAGATACAGGTTCCAGAGGGAATGGGCAAACCTACTGCAGATGCTATAAACAGTCTGCAGATGCACTGTAGGTGCCTGGATGCTCGTCTGGGTGCCTGTTGTAATGGTGGGGCACAGAGAGGGGCGTTGTTAGGCAAAGCTGCAGTGTAGGAACAGATCCTGGAGGCTGCCTGGCTGGTAAGATACCCCCCTGCAGGAGTCCGTCTTTGCTGTGCTTTCTCAGGTGCATATAAGCATGTGTCGCATGTCACCAGCATGTTGAAACAAATGCCCCTGGTTAGTTCAAGCCCCTGCTTTGATGCTAATCCCACATGTGCACATTTAAAATGGGGCCTTAATGCTTCATTCTCCCAACAATCAATACTTATCTTCTCTCTTTGCTGGTCTCTAAAACGAACTGTGTCACGGAGCAGAGAAGGTCAGAACAGGCAGCGCTGATGGGGGATGGCAAATTGCTGCATCTGTTTGCTATGAAGCTGAGCAGAATGACATGGGTACACTCCTTATTACATATGTATGTTCAATGCGCACATTTGCCAAGGACTCTTAGCAAATTGTCTCTTCTTCTTTCTTTCTTTGATTTCTTTCCTTTAGAATATTTTTGGAAGGACTTAAAGGGTGGAGGGAATTGGACAAAACACAAATTTATGTAAACAGCAAACTGGCTGCAGCTTTGAAGTGTAGAATACAGTGCACCACTGAAATGCCTTCAGGATAATTTGCCCAGGCCCTCATTCTTCAATGTAATGGATTAGAAAATCACAACACACCATTATTCTAAGCAGCATGAGGACTGCAGAGCTTTGCATCCAAGACAAAAAAGAAAAATCCTCTCCTCTACACCTCCACTCACTCTCCCTCCCTCTTTCCAAACCTGTACAATGAGGTACCAATTAAAGCAGAAATGGCAGTTCGGCATCCGAGCTGACATCTCTGGAATTGATGCATCTTTAGCACTCGATAGAAATCCTGGCTTTCTTACCTTCTATGTGTTGTTTGGAAGAAGAAAAAAATATCTCTAACCCCTGCCAGGGAAATACAAAGCTCTGCCTCCCCACATGCACAACAATATTTTTCTTCTTTAAGGACAGATATATATTTTTAATAAAATAAGTAGCATTTAAATTTGTTTTATTTATTTATTTTGTTATTCTGAGCAAACCGTTGGGGGGGGGGGGGGGAAGCTTATCTCCCATTCGCACGTTAGGGAGAGGGTAGGAGCCTTTCAAGACATGTTTCAATTAAGATTTTAAAGCTGAGAGATCTGAGCTAGATCAGAGTGGAGTCTGATCTCAGGAACCCCCCTCCATTCCCTGTTTGATATTCAGAAATGTCATGTTTTGTAATTCGGCATCTTCTACACCGTGCACTAACAATTACAGTTTTGTGAACATCACCTGGAGAAATCTAACCTGTTTTCCTCCAAATGGCTTATCCTCTGTGAATGGGAGGTAGGAGAGGAATTTGTTAGAGAATGAAAACTGAGCCATGAAATTAATCATTCAATTTTGGCTCTCAATCCCTATGTATTTCTGTATAATTGTGGGGGGCATTTGTGGCGTAGCGGTCTCATCCTGCGATAATATATGCATGTTTTCTATATTTTTTTTTTAACAGACAATCATATAGAAGCCACACGAAATGTCCTTTTCAATACAGCTGCAGGTCTGAGTGAAATACAGGGAAGCCAGGACATTCAGGATAGAAAGGCTGTCTCATTGCCTGGGCACGGCGCTACTAGCCAGGAACTCTTTAAACCCTGCTTTGGGTTATCTGCATTGGAAAATTAAGTTGTGTTACAACACAACCTCAAGGAGTTAGGGGAACTAATGCAGCAGCAAGGACTTGAGCCCAGGATCTCTACTTCTACTGCCTGAATTACAAAATCCTGTTCTGTTAGCTCAGAGATGGCACCGACTCAGAAACCTGTGTGCAGTTCAGCCACTAGGCAGGGACGGAGCCACACCGCGTAAGCAGGGGTTGCACACGAGTGTAAAACGCAAGTGTTCTGGTCTGGTAAAACTCTAAACTCACTTTGCACTGGTGTCCGTGATGACACAAAGAGCGGGGCAATGGGGAATCAGACCTTCCGTATGGACAGGGAATGCCAAGAAGCCTAGGGGTAAGCACAGCATTGCATGTCTAGATGGAGTGCTAAGTCGGATTTAACATGATGGTTAGTTGCCATGACTTCTCGAGGTTCTGTTCTAACACAATATCACTTTCCAGCACAGGCAAACTGTTTGACATTGACTCTCTCCATGGCCCTGGGTGAGTCACATAAATTCTCTGTGCCTCCATTTTCTGGGCTTCCGTGACCCTTCTGTAAAATAGGAGAAATGGCGCTTGCCAACGACTCAGCGGAGCTGGAAAGATTAATCAGTGCATGAAACACTTTGAAGATAAGTTGTACATTCTATTATTATCATCTACATTAACGTATTCCACTGTGCCCAGTTCCTGCAGCGAACGATGAGCATTCTGATACCTACAAAACACCTGACAATGGCTGTACAGCTGGTGTGTTGTGCCCACTCCTTATTACATTCAGCGTAACTGCCTCACCATAGCCTTGTCCACCCTCGCGTGTTTGTTGTATTCATCTGTTGTTCTCTTGTTTTACACTTCGATTGTAAGCTCTTTGGGGCAGGTATATTCTTTTCTTTCTATGCGTGTGCACAGGCCGTGCCTACATGTATGTTACAGCTCAATCCCAGCAAGAGCCAGATTTGCTGTTTCACGGGAAATTCCACAATTTCAAAAAAAGTTTCCCAAACCAAATCATTTCTAAATTTCCCATGAAAACAGAATCCCAATAAAATTTTTGTTTTGGGTGATCAAAACATTTAATTTTGATAAAAATCAAAACATTTTGTTCCAGTTTTAACCTCTTAAAACTTTTCAAAACAATGATCTAACAACAATGAATTTTGTTCCAAAATGTTTTTTAAAAAAAAACCCCTCAAAACATTTTCTTTTTTTTAAGGAAAAATTGTTTCATTGAAAAATTTCCAGCCAGGTAGAGTCACCACAATACAAAGGATAAATAACAGTAAGCACTCAGACTTTCAGAGCATTATCTGAAACCGTCTGTCTGTATAAGCCTTTTGCTTGCAGAACTCCCATGCACAGAGGGCTTGAATGATTGGGGCCTTTGGGGTTGAAGTCTTAGGAGAACAAGCTTTTTTCCTTGGTGTTTTGTGCTTTCAGTTCACTTAGCATATTTCAGTGCTTCTGATTCTGCTCTCGTCTGGTACCTGAAGGTGCAGAGGCTGCTATATAGATATGTGAAATACATATTAAATTATCCGAACAGTTTTGAACTTTGAACCAAATGATTGGGTTCGGGATGAACTTTGGTTTACGTTTTAGATGAAAGTTCAGGTCCTTGATGTAAATGTTTATATTTCTTTATTCAGATGTAATTAATGATTGAAAAACACTACAAAAAGCTCTAAAGACCCTAACAGTTGTTTAGTCTTACAATTGCAAATGATGACGACGCAGCAGCAAAAAATAAACACGCACAAATAACATGTTAACTCAGCCAGCCGATAAATCAACAGGCTAGTGGGCTCCATTTAATTGAAAAGTGGTTCGTGGTTTTGGCTTTGCATACAAACATTTCTAAAAAAGCAACAGTAGTGGCCTGACACATTGTGCTAATAAAACTGCTGTGAGCTCTAAACTCGTGGATTATTTCGGCTGGATTCTGTAGGTCAGCGATACTCAGACTGTGCCTCATGGGCCACAAGTGGTTCTTTAATGTGTCTCCTGCGGCTCTTTGCAACACATGAAACTAAAACCCTGTGTGATTCAATTATTAACCAGTCTAAATTATTAACCAATCAGGATGTTTTTACTATGTTATTAACCAACTGTAGTTGATAAAATAATAATACTTGGTCAGTCATTTTGGTGTGAGAATAATATATATGTATACAAACTGAATATTTCCCCTCTCATACTGTTTAAAAATGTATATGTAGTATTATAGCAAATGAAACAATGAATTCACACCACTGTGGCTTTTTTGGGTAATGTTGATCGCTAATTTGGCTCCTGAACCACTGAGGTCTGAGTGTCACTGCCATAGGGTATTGTTTTAATAAGGAAAAGGACTAGAGACACTTCCTTTATGGGACAGAATATCCCAGGGGATAGCATGAAAATGCTGTACCCTGCAGAGCTGGGAATTCTTCCTTTGCAGATGATGCATCTCAAGGGATAGCATGAATACGTAGTATGGTGCTTAGGTAGGAATTAATCTGGATGGGGCCAGTTCATCTCAGGGAGTATACGAATGTGCTGTGTTTCTGTTTAGGTGGGAGTGCTGCCCTTTGGGGCTGGGCATCCCAGGGGATAATATAAATATGCTATACTATGCTTATCTAGGAATCCCACTTTAGGGGAACAGTTCTTCTCAAGGGATGACACACATGTGCTGGATTCTGCATAGCTGGGACTTCTCCATATGTGATAGACTGTCTCCAGTGATGAAATCAAGTATTGTCATCCACTTAGTACTGTGTAAATCATGCATGTTTACTGATTTGGAATCTTTGTTTGCCATCCATATCTGCCCATTTCTTCCTGGCCCTTAGTTTGAGGCAGGCTTGAACTACAGAACCAATGTATGAGCAGAAACCTGGAGCTAGAGTTTCTAATCGAAGCCTTGAATGAAGATCTTTCAAAAATTACTTCACCACCACTGGGTGTCCCTTGTGGATAACAGATGAAACCTGTGATTACACCTCTTTGATTCTAACCACCAGGTTGTTACAGTTGCTTTCTGAGGTTTACATTATTCTTCCTGGCATGCCTTTCTTTGTGATGAGCATAGAAATTACCATAGAGCAGAGCAGGAATGGGGATCAAAGGACTTCGTGGTCTCTAAGTCCTTCCTTAATGATTGCTATAAGATGGAGGAAAAGACCAAAGAGCCTTTTCACAACAACATTGCCAGCTATGGGTGGGTGCCAGCACTTAGCACTCTGCTACTTTTAGTCTCCACACTGATATTTTAGATGATTACCTTTCCAATTTTAAATGTGAAATCTACTTTATTGAAATAACATGGTACAAACTAATTGCAGGTTTCATTGTGCTTGTGTGTGTGACATAAAAAGCACACTCTTACTATAAGCCTGATCGTTTGAGAGAGATGCTTCCAGAATATTACACCCATAAATTTTAAGAGACCTGTGGAAAGATATGTTTATATTTACAAAACCCCAAACCATTTAATTGGATGCTGCTGTTAAGAATGTTGAAAATGCCTCTGATCTTCTCTGTGAGGCTGAAACTTTTTTGTCATGGGCAACACTCACGCTCAAGGAGAGGAGAAGAGGTGTGAGACTTCCCATCAGGAAGACCTTTGTACTTAAGGTCAGATGTACTGTCTCAGAGAGACGCTTAGAAAGCATCGTGGCGAAGATACAAAGGGTGGTGTGATTAAAGCCCTAGATTGTGTCGCAATGTTCAATTCACAGCTCGGCCACAGGAACTGAGCAAATCATTTAATCTCTCTGGGCCTCAACTCTGCCCATGTAAAAATGCACTGAAAATACTCCCTTTCTCCCAACATTTGTCTGTTTAGACTGGGGCCTGGTCTACACTTGCTGCAAAATTCGGCAATTGATCCTAGAGAATTGATCTGATGGAGCCAGATTTGCTGCTGTGAGTGAAGACATACCCTGGGTGCTCTTTGAGGCCAGGATAGTCCCTTACAATGTGTAAATCAGTGTTTATATACTTATTTAGCACATAAACATGAAGCCCCTTTTTCAAACTTTGGAGCCTTCAACTTAATAGCCTAAAACCCTCATCAAAAGGTCCTCATGTCAGCACTTACATCTCCTAATAGTTGGACATATAAATATTCTTAGGCCCTTTCAGCTGCATTTTATGATTCCTAGCTTTAGACACCCACATTTGAATATGGGGCCAATTGAAGAAAACGAACAGCAAGTCAATTTCAAGCCTCACTAAAATGTATGGGGGAGAGTGGAAAATCAATGTTCCCCAGATGAAAAAGGACAACATCGGTTGGGGGGAGAATCTTATTTTCCAGTTTCTAAGAGGCTGTTTTTGTTACAAACAATAGAGAATGAACCTGCAAAAAGAGCAGCACTTGAAAGGGTCCCTGCTAATCTCCAGAGTGCGCATTGTGTTTCGGAACTTAATTGTAGGGACACACGGAAGTCAGCAATGAAGATTGTTTTCATCATTACAATCGACTCCCATTTTACGTGCTGCAGTGTTGCAGACAAAAGCTTTGTTGCTTTTTGCAGTAACCCAGCAGAAAAATCCAGCAGAGATGTAATTGATCTTTGTTGTAGGCATCTAGACCTGAGCATGGCAGACGGCGAAATGACCTAGGCTCAGAGGGATTCCTCTTCCTTTAGGATGTCTTAAAGGATCACTTTCTTTGTTATAAGGGTAATAGAAAGTAAATGGAGGATACATGCCAAGTGCCAAAGAGTGACATTTTTATTCTGCTTTAGAGGAAGGTGGAGGCACTCTCAAATCCTTGATGGATGAGCACGTTATCAATTGCTTCCTCAGAAGTGGAATAAAGAGCAAAATTCTATAGAGGGACGATTCCTCTATTGACTGGAAAGTGTCGTCTCTTGGTCCTTTAAAAAAAAAAAAAAAAAAAAAAAACGACATGGGAAAGAAATCCTAGTCACCTAGTGTTGAAAAGAGGCTTCAAAACAAAGGCAGTTAGAGTAGATTACAAGACATTTAATAGCCAAATTACAAAGACCTTGGATTTTTATTTTATTTTCAATATGAGGGTTATTATGGAACGTCTTGGCCGCAAACGATTATTTACCAGGGTAAGAGAACCTGAATCCATTAACCCAATAGCTGGCAACTCATCTCTTTTGCCCGTTTGTGTCACTCAGCAGAAGCTGATCCCAGTTTTTCAAGGAGTGACTTACGAGTCAGTATATTATTTGTATTACAGTATTCCCCAGACACCCCAATCCGTATCAGAGCCCCATTGTACCATGAACATTTCCCTTTCTCTTGCAGAGGCCTCTCCTGGACTGTCAGGACTACTTGAAAGGTGACAGAAGTTCCACAGCCTTTTGGAGACAATATGGAGATGGGGAAAGTTAGGGCCAGTTGGATCCTGGTTCTCGTCCAGGCTTTGAGAAGGACCTTGTGTGCCTGTTGTGGATGGGCAGAAATTCAGCACATTTCTTCCTCCGAATATATTTGCCCTTCGGCTGTTGGAGACTAACATCTCACCTGTTTCCAGTATCACACTGGCCCTCCATTCTTAGTGTTTTTCTTTATCTTAGCAAAGTCTGCACTGAATGGGTGCCTTGGAGGGGAATTTATTGGCTGATGAAGTTCTTGAATACCTCACGTCAAAGTTTCTTAGCTCCCTTTGCCTTTCGCTCTCATTAATCCTTTGGGTGCGGCATGTGATTATAGCCATCCGTAGTGATTGGCACTGAGTTACTGGCAATGTGTGTACACAAAGCTGCTGTTACTGCCCACTACCTATTGCAAATCACACTGGAAATACATTCACTTAGAAACGACAAGAAATCGCAAACCTGGCTCCCGTTGGGTTGGAAAGAGAGTCGATCTGTGAATCTGACCTACCTTGTACTTGTTTCTCATGAAGATCCTGTTCCACAGTCCATGGTATCATCTATTATTGCTAGGGAATACAATCTGATCAGTTGGTATCTAGAGCCCATGTATTTAGGGTACAAATCATCATACAGTCTTAATATTTTATCACTCCTCAGATAAGGAAGAAACTACTGAGCTACCTTCAACTCCTTGTTGTTACTCCTACTTTTCTTAATCCCCTATTTTTCTATTTAAATCCACCTGCTTCAGGGCATAAAGTAGCCACTAACTGACAGGGCTGAGGAGGAAACTTTTCCTGTGGTCAGATTATTCTAGTATTGTCTACTCTGGAGTTTATTGCACTATCCAGTGAAGAATCTGGTACTGACTACTGACTAGTCACTGGACCAGACGGATCACTCTCTTATCCAGAGTAGCTACTCCTGTGCTCCTAACTCGAAAAACACCCACTTTCATATGAATTTCACATGTCCATTTTAAGGCTTTCATGCAGGGAGTTTTGCTTGGGTCAGTACCGGTAATACCAGTGTGGTGCAGATATGGAGATGCTATGTAATGATCTGAAAATACGGACATGAATAATCATTTTATGAACACGGTATGTGACCTGTTCAGTGGCGTGATGATCTTGTATATTGGGTTATAAGACTTTCCTTTATGAATGTATTGTTCTAGCTTAATAGGGAGCTGTGGGAAAACAAGCAGGAAAACAACACAACAGCTATAGATAAGAAACCTCCTGGCAAAATTTAGAAGGGCAATTAGAGGGCAACGTCATTCTTCAAGATTCCATGCCGAAGTGACACAGCTGTTCTGCCAGTGCTGGGAACTAACAGATCAAAGGACTATTAAAAACCCTTCTCAAGCGAGGGAGGAAGGTCAATTGTCAGGATATGTCCAGGGGACAGAGTGCCCAGGAGTCAATAGAAGTCAGGCGTTCCCCCAGATCCAGGGAAAAGTAAGCCTTAGGAGAGGCAGGCATGCATCTAGACTGGTTTATTGTTTTAAGATCTGTTTAATCTTCAGTACTTTGGGTCTAAATGAATCAAACTTCCTTTTAAGAAGGCTACCTGATAACTGGCTGCTACTGTCATTGCTCCCAGATGGAACAGAACTAGTTGAAGATGAGTCAGCTGGGCTGAGGGCTCACAGGGGACTGAAGCCCATGGCCCAATCCAAGAATGGGAAAATTGTGTGATTCCATCTCAGAACAGAAGGGACAGCTTGAGGCCTGAGACCTGAAGCGGTGCATTCAAAGAGACAAGAGGTCAGAGACACCAGTAGATCAGTAACTGAGAGAATCAGAACTTGGGTCTCTAGAAGGAATGGAAACCATCCTGTTCTTTACCATTGATCATCTTCTTCTACCATCTTTCACTGAAACAACTGTACATACAGCCCTTTTTATTTTATTTTAGTCACACCCACGAATCACAAGGTAAAATTGTGACAAGGGTCAAGATTTTCAACAGCAACTATTGATTTTTGAATGCCTCAATTTGGCTGCCCAACTTTGGGCACCTTGAATGAAGGTCTGATTTTAAAAAATTATTGAGCACTTGCCTTCTAAAACTCTGACTCCTGTAGTGATTGAAAGCAAATGGTATAGGTTTTGAGTTTTTTCATGGTGGGGGTGAAGGAATGTGATTCTTTTGGGATGAATCCGTCACCTGGGCCTAAATAAAACAATATTTGTGTTTGGTTCAACAGTCATCAGTTGTGTCTCCAATGCGATTACAAAGTAATAATCCTCTCATTTGAATTTTATCTGCATGGTATAAATTTAATAGTTTCTTTGGAATGCGCTATTCATGTTTGTCATAACACATGAAAGTTTAAGTTGAATTCAGAAGCCATTTAATTAACACGGTTGTTTGGGATTTTTTCTAATAACACTATATAGTTTGTTTCAAAGGAGAAATTTATTCCCTTTGTTGTGGATAATAAATAGAGAGGATTCAAAAATCATTAGTTACTTTAGCTTAATATGATAAGAGAACAGGTCAGTGATAGCTTTATACTGCCACTTTCTACACCAGTCTGCAAAAATAAATAAATACACTAAAGTGTGTTTCCTTACATCTCTGACAGCTTATGGAATTCCAGGTGCCAGCTGGTTCTATTCTATGTAGGTTCTTATATTGCCTCCTACATAATAATATCTGAGCACTTTCCAGTAGTGCATTAAACAACATGACTAACATTACCAAGGGCTGTGGTGGATTCTCCATTGCAGACATGTGTTAAATCAAGAATGGATGATTTTCTAAAACATCTGTTCTAGGAATTATTTTGGGGGAAGTTCTATGGTCTGAGTTATGTAGGAGGTCAGACTAGATGATCACAGTGATCCCTTCTGGTCTTGGAATCTATGAAACATCTGTCATGTGTAGTTTGTTCTTTCTGTCCTCAGAGAGACATCTGTGTGCATTTCACATCATCTGATTGGATAAAGCTGGATGGCATGGTCTCAAAGGGCAATGTGGTTTGTTAACAGGGGAGGGACTTAATAAATGAATACATAGACATGCTCTGAGCCTTGTCATATCTCGAGCAATGGTTCAGTTGGAGTTCCTCAGGGCTGCTTTGAGTCAGCCCTTGTTTTATCCAAAGTGGGTAGCTTTCTTCTTAAAATACAGAGTCCCCCACCTTGAAATCACTTTGTCCACTTGCATGAGAGGTAGCCAGGACAGGGCCATCTTTCTTTCTGTGTATCTGTCTTGCCTGTGATATTTCTGAACCTATCACAGAGGTAGCTAAGCACTTGGCCCAAAGCCCAGTGGAGTCAGTGGAAAGACTTCCCACTGGAATCGATCTGCCTTGGGTCGGGCCTGAAGTGCTGAAAGTTTAGTAAAGTGACTGCTCGCTCCCATTTTGACCTGCATTAGGAGATGACTCACCACAGATGCTGCCATCTCTGGACTGGCAAATCACTATGCTTTCTTCATTTAAACCTTTCCTAAAGATGCCCCCCTTTCTGGTTCTCAAAAGGAATGGGCTAATAATATGAAGAGGTTGAAAAAAAAAATCCCCCAGGCTACGCCATGCAGCCTTTCTCCTCCTTATTTGCTTTGTTTAGATTACACACTATTTGGCACAGGCACTTGTCTGCATTTGTGTCTTGAGCAACATTGCTCACACTGTCTGTGGCTGACAAATAAATAACAATAAACCATCCCTGTGAAAGGCAGATGGAGTGCAGAGGTGAACAGAGCCACGCTACTGCAGGGATCTAGCTATGGGCAAAAACTTATTAACTTTCCCATTCAATCTCTCTCTCTTTCTGTGTGCCTAAGAGTGAAAAATACCATTGATTACAGCTCTATCAAATTAAAGCTGCTGGGAAGGCCGTAAGTGGTCAATTATTATCAACAGCAAAATGCTGGAAATTGGTTATTAGCTGGCACCTCTGTTTCCTCTGACAGCTTCCTATTTGGTTCTCTCTGAACCATGTAACCCATACGGGGGGAATTCTCAAGGAGATACAATCGATTCCTGCCCTTGACAAGTCCCTTGCAGCACAACTCAGCATCTCATGATGGGATGCAGCGTAGAAGAGGAAATGCTACTTATTTGCCATCCACGTCATCTATTCACCCAAATGGCTCCTTTTTGTTCTGCTCCTAGGCCTGGATCATTTGCCCCAACTTTGCATGCTGCTGCCAGCGCAAACATGCTGCAATGTTTGATCACATTGCTATGGAGGGGGAGTGTAACTCTGCCACAGGCCCGTTGGGTGAACATGGGCAGGTCGCTTTACCTCTCTGTACTTTTGATTTCCCGTCTGTAAAATGGGGATAAAAAGGCTAACAGTATGTTAAGATCTGCTAGGAGAAGGCTAGAAAATATCATAACGCTACTGTGTAAATCCATAGTATACAGCTTGAATATTGTCTGGTTGCCCCCGCTCAGAAAGGATATAATGGAATTGGAAAAAGTTCAGAGAAGGGCAACGAAGATGATCAAGGGTATGGAATAGCTTCCTTACAAGGAGAGACTAACAAGATTAGGGCTGTTTATCTTAGAAAAGAGACTAGTAAGGAGAGAGATGGTAGAGGTCTATAAAATCATGAATGGGGTGGAAAAAGTTAATAGAGAAATGTTATTTACCCTTTCCCACAATACAGAGGTCTCCCAATGAAATTAATAGGCGGAAGATTTAATACAAACAAGAGGAAGTGCCTTTTCACACAATGCACAGCTAACCTGGGGAACTCATTGCCATGGGAAGTTGATAGCCAAAAGTATAACTGAATTTAAAAAAATAACTGGATAAGTTCATGAAGGATAGGTCCATAAATGTCTATTGGTCAGGGTGGGCAAGGATGCAACCCCACACTTGGCGTGATCCTAAACTTCTGAAGTTGGGAGTGGAAGATGAGTGGATCACTCCATACGTGCCCTGGTCTGTACACTCCCCATGAAGCTCTGGTATGGGTCACTGTTGGAGACAGGATGCTTCAAGATGGACTGTGTTCTGCCCCAATATGGCAGCTCTTATATTTTTACACTTACCTGTGTCTTGAGGCACTATTTATTCACAAAGTGCGATGCAGAATAAAGTTGCACTGTGGAACCAAGACAAAGCACAACCTCAAAAACACCTCCCTGTTTCTCAACTACAGGGAATGAACGTGCCCTAGTATCACAGCATGTTCCAGGCCCAGTCGGATTCCCAGCTTCCTGGGTGCCATACTCTAATGCCAGCTGTCGGCGGGGACGTGAACAAAATGTACACCCTGTGCCAGAAAAGCATCCAAGCAGTGACAACTGCAGCGATTCCACACGTCAGCTGTCTTTGAAGGAGAGAGGCTGCCAATCAAGCATCATCAGGTATCTCTCCAGTATGTTGTCTTTCCTCCCCCCACTCCCACACACTTATCTCACCCCAGCTTGCCTCAGTGTGAAAGGAGCTATTCAGTGAAGGAGACTGAGTGATCCGAAGATTCCCAGCTCCTTGTTGTACAAAGACTCAGGTCAAGCACAAAGTTGTCAAATGAAAAGAGAGAGGAGGGGAAAAGAAAGGCAAGGAAAAAGCAAAACCTCCAAGGTTTGGTAACAGCTCAGCTATTAGAATCACACCGTACAGGTTGATGGAGTCTCTTGGTGTAAAGTCTTGGACTACAAAGGGGTGAGAGCAGCTGCAGCGGTGGCTCGCAGGGTTTGCAGTGACATAGCCTGAAAGACAGCTCAGGGCATAGGGGGAGAGAGAGGACATTGGAAGTGTGTCTGACACAATGTTCTTGACCAACCATGAAATGGGGCTGTGCAGGAGGACAGAGAAAATAAAGCAAGAAAGTTGAGTCTTTGCCAGAAAACCGTGCATGCTCCCTGGCTGGTATTTTCTTTGACTTCCTTGCTTGACCATTATGAAGATCATCAGAACAGATATGGCTGTCCTGGAAAAGTCCACTGTGGATAAAGGAGCTGTCCAATCCTGCCTTATCAACAAAAAGAAAAAAAAATGCAGAGGAGGCATGCACATGTCGAAGGGAACCCCCATGTGGAAGGCAGATTATATGAGAGACACCAGCCTGAGTGCACTGACGCCGGATAGCTGGCATGCACTTGCTTCCTTCTTTTATTGAATTAACAGAGAAGTTTTCTTTTTCTAGCCTGGGCTTGACACACCTGTTGCAGCATTAACCAGAGCAAAAGAGCAGCCTGGGTATCACTCAGGCAGACATTTGGTATTCAAAGGAAAACTGCACCAACCAAACACATAAGCAGATAAGGAGGAGGAGGAGCTCAGAGACATGGCACCAAGCTGTGTTAATATCATGCCAAATTCAGCAGCATCCAGTGGGTTCATTCGAACCTGAGATATGAGAAAATAGAACCTAGATAGGTCAAAAGAAGGAGAAAATACCCCCCCAAACTGCAGGAATTTTCCCCAGACAGATCTGCTTTCAAGACAATTATTTCCTCTCAGAGTTAGTTTGACTTGAAAAGCATCTCTTGAAGCTACTCCTCCATCCACTGGACTTATATTAAATTCAAGCGCAGCAAACTGGAAAATCTTTCAACAGTGAAAACCAAAAGCCGCTGTTTTCTTAGTGAAATTCAGCTGCCATTAATAAAAGTTGAATTAGAAAGGGTTATTTTTTAAAGTAAAATCATTCTGTTATCTGCGTTAGCAAAAGTTAGTCATATTTGACTGAAGACGTAATTTGACAAGACATGTCCTAGCTGTCAGTCAGATCACAGGGCTAGAACACATGGCATATGCACAGCCTGCTCGTGTCTGCCAATGCCATCTCTTGTTTATGTGAAACTGTCACCATCATAGCTTCAGTCCCATACCAAAAAAAAAAAAAAAGTATCCCAGTTCTGAAGGGCATATTTTAAAGATTGCAGGGAGACATTTAGTTCATTTAGTTCTGTAGAAATAAAATATGAATTTTAATGAGAAACATTAACATGAGCTCTTTAGGAATAACTACAGGACTTTATGATGAACGTATTAGAGGACGGTTCTGCCATAGGTGCCTGCCAGTCTTCATAAATCAGCTCAAACAAGTTAATTCTTCATAGAGGAAGATGAATCTGAATTTCAGACATGGATGAATGGCTATATAATAGAGGAAACATAATTTAGTACGACTAGGCCTGGGCAGATGGGGGGAGTAGGACAATGTAGGACATATTCATCCCTGGAGTAACCCAAATGAAGTCAGTAAGCCAGATCTTCTGCTGGTGTAACTCAGTGGTCAATGGAGTTATGCTGAATTACAACAGCTAAGAACCTGGCCCAGCAATGAAACTATAGTGATTTACCCCAGCTAAGCATCTGTTTTACTAATAGTTGCAACACGAGAGCTGAATTTGGCCCATTGTGTCTACGTGTCACAGACAGACCACCCACATACTTTCTTAGATTTAGATTCCTGCTGGCTTGCACTCACGCACCATTTTGCTTTGAATTTGAAGGTTTTAATCATCAAAAATTGAAGCTCCGTTGCAACCGCTGAGTTTCATGTGGAGACCATGAATTTTGCAAACTTCAGTGCGAAGCCACGATTCAGCCCAAGGTTTGCTCCAGAACTGGGCATAGCTCTGTTTGAGTGCTTTCTGAACCTTAACAACAACTCCTTCCCAAAGCAACTCGCACTGGGTTTTGGGCTGGTCTCATCCGATTTGTCTGAGTCTCTTACACAACCTATCCCTTCCCCATCTCAACCACATCCTTGAGACTCTTTGATTCAGGTCTTCCTTTTAGTTCCAAAGAGCAGAGGGAAATCTGTTAAGGTTGAATCGAGTACTCATTGCAGTCAGTGGGAAATTATTTCAGTGAATATTGGAACAGACCCTGAGAGACAAGGGGTAATATTTTCAAAAGCCCCTACGTGACATATGCTCCGAAGTCCCCATTTTCAAAAGTGACTTATGAGCCAGAGATCCATTGACTTTCAATGATACTTTTAGTAATTCTTGGGATCTTGGTAGCTAAGCTGCTTTTGGCAATAGGACGTAGGCTCCTAAATTACTTAGACACTGTTGAAAATTTTACCCCAGACTCCTCTTCATTATTATTATTATTTAACATTAGTACACAGATGTGAATGGCCATTTATCTAAGGTCTGTGCCAGTGCCTATTGACGTCAGGGGAAGAAGTCTCATTAATTTCCTTTGAATGAGGGTAGTAGTGAGTGATGAGAGAGTCCTTGTGCCACAGAGCCTGCAATAAACATTAGGTGTGTGGGAAAGAGGGAGGAAGGGAACTTTAAAAAAAAAATCCTATATAATAAATTAGGGAATAAGGATGAAACCAATTGGATTCCCTAAAAATTATCCTAGAAAGCTATAGAGTTTAATAGCTAATGAGACCCTTTCTACATATTTTTGAAACATCCTATAGAATATAGTAGATGATAATAATTGTTATTTATCATTTGCATTACTCTAGTACCCAGAGGCTCCAGCCAGCATCAAGTCTCCACTGTGCTAGGTGCTGTATACACAACGTGAAAGACAGTCCCTGCTTCAAAGAATTTGCAGTCGACATAGACAAGACAGATGAAGCACGGGAGGGGAAACTGAAGCACAGAGAAGTGAAGGACACACAGAAGGTCAGTGGAAAACCAGAAATAGACCCCAGGTCTCATGACTCCCAGTCCAGGGCCGTGGCCTTCGGGCAATGCTGTCTCCTGCCCATAGAATGCTATGTGGTTATTAAGAAACTCCTCTAGAGATGTTATCATTCGCTATTCAGCTCCATAGGAGTTTAAGATTCATAGGCATGGGTGTTTGACCCAAAGCCTCCCATTGACACCAGTGGATTTTGGATAGACTTGTCAGTTACCCAGGGGAGAGACCATGTCTTCCTGCCTGTGCATGGACAGTCCTGACTGGGGCCTCTGAACGCTCCTGACGTATTAGCTCTCCGTAAGGCTCTGAGTTGCTAAGGTGGTGCAGTGTGAAGCTTCATGTTGAGTCTGGTAGCAGTGGGTGGCTGATCTACTCTTTTATTATTATTATTTTATTGATATATTTATTTTCATTGCATTATGCTCCTCCCGGCAGTCAGCATTGCCCCTACTGGATGCTCCGTCGCTAAGCCTGTTTAAGAGGCAGCTTAAATGTTTCCTTCAGAATGTAGCTGGCTGCCAAGCTGTGCTGCTTTTTCTGCGGTTGATTTTATTGATGTTATTGACTTTTCCATGGGGCACGTTGGGATGTTTGCATGATAATGTGCACGCGCTCTATAAATTGCTTTGTGTTGCACCGTGTTTAAGTCACACTCACCTCCAGCCAGAAGAACACATTTTATTAGGGTTTTTTTGTGGTCGTTGTTGCTCTTTGCTTTTATGATAAAATATATAATACAATCATCACTCCTGCCTCCCCACTGAGTTTTACAGTGACTACCGAGCTAGGGAAAATAATGATGCATCATCTAAGCCCTTCAGGTTAATAGCAGAATGTAAATAGGACAAAAAGTCACTGCCACATTTTATGAGGCCGTTGCACAGGATGGACAGCATAAGGGACCTTCCCTGTAGGTGATGCAAAGACATCCCATAAATCATAGGGGTCCCTAAAATTTGGTTATTCTTGAATCATGTCTTTATGTGCCAGCTTGTGTCTTACATAATGGAGGGTGATCAAAAAGAGATTGGGAAAATCAGATAAACCGGACGTTTTAATTTTAGTATTTTAAGATTTCAGAGGTTTCGGAGTACCTAAAATAGATTTCACTGAACCCAGATCAGAGACTATTTTTGGATTTGCCCATCTGTTGGTCACTTAACTGAATGTATTTAAGTATTTGCACATCTATTGTTAAATGATGGAGCACGTGAGGGTCCTCTCTCTAACACGAAACCAGAAATATTAAACAAAGGCCACCCTGCCCGTCTAGATTAACTAACTGTGCATTTTTAGTTACTAGTATTTTTACACAGTCCCTGTGCTGGGCCCAGAATAAGAGACATGCTCTGCAGTCTTGGCCCTGTGTGTCACGCTTCAGTGGACATGGGCAGAGAGACCGAGAGAGGCGTCATTCACTGATGCTGCCCAGGAGCCTTGTGAATGAGGTAATTCACTGATCATCATGTGATGTTTTCAGCTCACGATTGACATTTGTTTACACCGACATCAGCTGGTCTATACACATCAATCACAACCAGAGCAGTCAGTATAAAATAGTGACCACCAGAGCAGCCCATACAAACCATGGATGCCAGAACAGCTGGTCTAAAACTAGGACATCAACCAGTCCATATAAAACTCTAACATAAGCCTTGTCTATACACAAACACTAATATCAAGCTAGTCTGTATAAAACTGTTGTTTAACCACTATACTGGCCTATCTATCAATTGTTTTCTATACTCACACTTAGACCCCATCCTAGGCAGTAATATTTTAAAATTGATTGGATCTTAAAATTGCAAAAGGTCCCTGGTGGCATGACTTTGGCTGACATTATCAGCTCAGCCCTTGTCTTACAAAGCAATCTCCTACTGAATCGCTCGGCATTCTCTCGTCCTTCAAGAACACATGGCAAGAAAATCGCTGAGTTCCCCTCAGCAGCTCATGAAGACTAAAGGCATGATGGAGAATAAGGATGCATATCCTCACACACGTGACCTTGGCAGAACTGAACAGTGTCCTTGGGGCTCAGAGCACCTACCTGGTGGGGCTATTGGGTTTTTTTTAATCCAGGCTTATTGACAGTATCATTCTTCAATTTGAAAACCACTTGAGTGGAAAAGAATTGGGGAAGAGTGAGACACAGAGGATGAAATCATGGCTGACCACACGTGGGGTGGGAGGCGGTAACAGGCCAGCCTGTGCTGTGGTATTGATCAGAAACCTCAGAGCTGTTGTTGATGTATCATGCCATTTCCAGTCATTGGTGCCACCTCGCCAATGCCCCATAAGTGAAGCCAAGACCCAGACTGAGAGAGATGGTGGCTGAGCCCAACCCACTAAAGTCAGCGGAATTAATGTCATTGACAGAGGCCCCAAGTGAACAAAGGAGGGAGACAGTGAGACGAACGGTCAGGACACACCACCGCCCTCTTCACTCAGTCAGTGAGTGTCTTGCCTGAGTGAGGAGTGCACAGTCAGGGAGAGGGAAGTCAAAGGAACGTAAGACAGGAAGGGGCCTCTGGATCATCACGGCAAGTCCCTGCCGCCCCAGGAACCCTGCCATATAATTCCAGTCATAAATGTATCAAGCTCCATCTTAAAACTCATTCGAATACTGGTCCCTGCTACTCCTATTTGGGAGGCTGTTTCAGAAGCTCAGATAATCAGAAACCTTCAAGTTTCCAGGCTAAATTTATTCATGGCCAGTTAATGCTCATTTGTTCTTGTGCCAACATGGGCCTTGAGTTTAAATAGTTCTTCTCCCTCTGTGGGGTTTACCCTCCTGATATATTTATAGAGAGCAATCAGATCCCCTCTCAGGCTTCATTTTGTTAGGCTAAACAAGCAAAGTTCTTTAGTCTCCTTCATAAACCAGGATCTCCATTTCTCTGATCATCTTAGTAGACCTTCTCCTACCTGTTCCATGTGAATTATACACAGTATCACAAATAAGGTCTTTCCAGTGCTTCGTACAATGTCGTTAATACTGGATAATATCATGACTGGAAATACCTTGCCTGATACATCCGAGGATCACATTTGCCTTTTTCACAGCCGCATCATATTGGTGGCTCATAGTCTTCCTGTGACTGACCAACATGAGTAGGTCTTTCTCCTCTTCTGTCGTTTCCAACATGATGAGCCCCCAGCTTAGAGTAGAAATTCTTGTTAATAGTCCCTAAGTGCATAACCTTGCCTGTTATCTTATTAAATTTCACCCCATTTGTATAACTCCAACCCTCAGTCATCCAATTCATCTTGTATAATATATCCTATCCTCCTTCGTATTGATGATGCCTCCCAACTTTGTGTCATCAACAGATTTCATTAGCACACTCCTATTTTTGTGCCAGTGTCATTAATGAAAATATTAAATAAGATCAGTCCCATAACCAATCCTTGAAGAACTCCACTAGTAACCTCCCTGCAGCCCTGTAGTTCTCCGTTCAGCACAACCCATTGTCAATCTTCCCTTTAGCCAGAGCCTTACACACTTTACAATTCCTGCACTAATCCCAACTTCTCCAGTTTAACTAATAATTTCCCATGTGGTACCATATCAAATGCTTTACTCAATCCACATAGATTAGATTGACTGCATTTTCCTTGTCTAAGAAATCAGCTATTGTATCGAATAAAGATATCAGATTAGTCTGGTACTATTTACCTTTGGTTAAACCCATAGTGCATTTTATCCCATTTACCTCCGTGTCTATTATTAGTCTTTCCTTCAAAATTTATTCTAAAGCCTATGCTATTCAGGTCAGATTAACGGATCTGTAGTTGTTTGGATCACTTTTTCTCTCTTCTTTCTTAAATACAGGTACTAAATTTGCTATTCTCCAGGAATACAGTAGCACCCCCAATTTGATAGATATATTACAAATCCTTCATAGTGGACCTGCAGTTTCATGTGCCTATTCTTTCAGTATTCCCCGGACTTGAAACACATTAAGCTCTTTGAATTTTGCTTCTACCTCACATGTGGTCATTTTCATCTGTGTACACTCAGTCCCATTAGCCATCCTGCCTTTGCCCTCATGTTCTACATTATTATCCTTACAAAAAACTGGGGCATGAGACAACAAACATTAGAGATTCTAAGATGTTACTCTGTAGGTGGAAGCTGGTAATGATGTGAAATAACTTTATTTAACAAGGAGGCTGTTTGCCAAAGAATTTGTTCCTCGATTCAGCAGTTTGGTACCTGCAGTGTCGGGTTCAGGCTCATAATGTCTAATTATAGAAGCTAAGTTTATGTGTACACGACTATCTCTCTGTTCCTTTTTCAAACACACACACAGACTTTTTGCTGCATTGCTGATTCAGATCTGCCTTTCTGCTGCTCAAAGTCTTTGGTCCAACATGATGGCAAAATTGCCTGTGAATAAAATGTCTCAAACTCCAGTCAAGTCAGCAAGAAAATGGAACAGAGGCACAGAAGATGGTCAGTGAAGTGAGACAGGTACAATTTTGCCTGTACCTCTGACAATATGCAGATATGTGGCGGCACCTACAGCCTCAGAAGGAAGATCTTGAAATCCCACTTCCTATGGTTCCTATTCTCATGCCCGATCCACAGGGATCTGGGGCTCTTAAAGCTCTCAGGTTGTAGACACTCAGGCTATTAGCACCTTGGAGGATGAAGCAGTTGCTTCATTTTCTTTATAATGGTTGTAAAGGGAAGCCGTGGGAGTAGCTTTGTTTGCGCTCTTCAAGCTCTGCAAACCTCCTGGGCACATGCACGAATTAGGGGCTCTGGATTCCCTCTGCCAACGCCAACGGTGGAGCAGCTCTCCCGGGCACAGAACTGAAGGAGGCTTGTTCCTTATGTACAGAGCATATCCCGGAATAGACACAACAGCTGAGGGAGACTGTTCAGCAAACCAGCGATTGGTGGAGATATGTAAGAAAGAGCGAAGAACAGGTCCTGCAGGTGCTGTTTTGTATCAACAATGCTAGAAAACTGTGTAAACATGCTTCCCATCCATTATTAAGCATCTGGGCTTCATTAAATATTAAAGGTGAGGGTTTGTGCAGACGGGGGAGATAACGAGAAGTGGGCTTGTTTTGGTCTTTTTAGCGTCCATCACATTCTGATTACGCCGGGTGTAGGAACAAATTCTTAGCATCTCCAGAGGAACTGGAGACTTCCTTGTTCTCACCGTTTCCAGAGAGGTGGGAGACATGTGGGGAAAGCTTCAGCCAAACATGGCCTGCAAAGGAAGGAACTCCTACTAATGACTTTGAAATATAGGGCAAAACTAGGTTTCTGGCTGAGGGTCCGTCCCCAAAAGGAAAGGGCTGGCGTGAGCATGGGAAGGTTACGTTGCTGCAGCTGTGCCATGCCTGTTGTGTGGCTACAGATATCTATCCAGAACCTGGCAGTATATGAAGGATTACTAAGGGTTTCTGTCTTCCTCTGGCAGTATCCGGCCATAGTAGGAACCATCCATTCGGTGCATCCTCTTCTTGCCTTTTACGGTATCATTCTGGTCTTCACCTCGCCTTGACACATCCGCGCAAACAGACCACTCGCGTCAAAGATGCAACAGGACTAGCAGAAATGGAGCACTTCTGGTGGCCAGGTGATTCGAGCTGCATGAGCAAAGGACTCTGTGCTCCATTCAGCCATCTGCTCGTGAGTCTACACACAGTGCAAGTCGAAGCTCAAATACAGAGGGAACTATGCCTGTCACATACACCCCGATACCTCTAGCAGTGGGCGGAGTTCTGCTGTCATGGCTACTGCGAGCTGAGCATGAGGATTTCATCCCTCTGTCCCAGTCCGCTGAAGTGGCTTTTACTCAGCGTTTTGCTTCATGGTTCAGGATTTAGAAAGTAAAATCTGGATGTAGATATCTCGCTAGTAACGGGGAAAAATCCTGGCTCTGACCAACACTTTGGAAAAGCACTTGACATGGACACCCCAATTGCACCCCTGAAGAATAGTGAGTCTGCGTTACATCTCCAGACAAAAGAGATGTTAGCTGAATACTCAATCCTTGCATATTAATTCCAGCCAGGCAATTCTCTGGGGCACCATAATCTCATTCTAAACTTCCATCACTCCAGTGGCCTCTGGACATGGAGCTCTGCTTCTTTCCCCTGAGACTCATTGACATGATTTTCTTGGTTCTTTTTTTCCCCCCTTCTTTTCCCAGATGTTACAAGACTCACCACAAAGCTGACCCCTGCCCAGAGTAGATGTCATGGTTGGGTAAAGATGTTGAGCGGGAGGGTGCAGAGACCAAAGGTCAGGACATTGGGATCCTGCTCCGGGACTGGGGATCCTGGGTGCTCTGGTAATATAAACAAATAACGATAAAGATAATCTGCTCCTTTGGAAATTGGTGCCCTGGATTTCAGGCTGCAGTCAGCAGCAGACTGTTTCCTGTTGGGTTAGAGCTGTGTAATGTTCAAATAAATATAATGTAACTGTTAAATACAAGCTCCCCAGGCCTACATAAGGAGAACAACATGACCTCTTAATGGCCAAAGAGCATTGATCAACCTCCCAAGCTCCGACAGGCTCATTTCCCACTACGGCAACTGAGCTCTTGTGCTGCAGTTCACTCCTGAAACCACAATGACCTCAAATAGTGCTTGGAGATGCCGTAGCAATTAGTGCTGTATGGATGTGGTGGTGGTGTTGCTTACTATGGGCAGTCAGTGATCAGCTGGCCCAATTGTTATGGGTGCCGTACAAGTGGATAATGAAAAGATAGTCAAGATGGTATGAAAACCTTCGATGCATGCATGAAAGGGGGAGCCCAGCCCAGGGCGGAAGAGTTAAGCAGGGAGCAGAAGTGGGGTCTTGCACGGGCAGTGTAGCATCAGGGAGCAAACAGTGGGACAACTTTCTTCTTCGTCGACACAAATAAACCTCAGCCTGACTTGTGCTTATTCTCTCTCGCTCTCACACACACAAAATCTGCCCCCCCCACCCCACCCCACACACACACACAAAATCTCACACACAGTCACAGCGGCTTTCTCTGTTTTGCAAGCATGAGATAAAATGATACTCATTTCTCTAGGAGATTCTCATTCCATTTGAAAAGCAGGGATTATACCTGTAAAGATAATACCTGCCTTTAATACCCCCATTTGGGCCCAGGAATTCTGCCTTCTAAAATAACCACCAAACAGAAACCTATGGCCTAGAAATGTGTTTCAATCCCAGCTTTACCGAGATGGCTCCGAAGAGCAACTTTTTCTTCTCTCTCTCTCATGCTCTCGGTGGCTTCCAAGCTATTTGTGTTTGGGAGACACCTCAAGACCAACTGCAGCAACAGCAGTGAGCGCATTGGCGCGCCTGCTGCTCCAGGCTTATGGCGTTGTTTGGTGGAGCATGCTTGGTTGCTGTTATTTTGGGGCTGCGCTTGTGTGTAGTGGTTAGACTATCATTGAAACACACACAGGGGCGAGGCACAGAGGTGTTTAAAGATATGACTCGCAGGTAAAATCTTGCAGCCTTTACCCCTCCCTTAAATGGGCTCATGTATTTTGTATGATGGATCTGCTGATATGCTGTATACTCTGAACCCCCTACCCCTGACCTCAGGAGCTCTGCAGTCAACATGCTTCAGAGCTGCAGTTATATGGTTAATATTGACTGGGGAAACTCCTAGTCTCTGTCAACAAACTGTGTCCAGACCTTCTTCAGGGACAGATAAAGACATCCTATCTCCCATTAATTCTAATCCCTCCTTAGGATAAACACCATTCAACTACTAGAGGTTGTTATAGTGTCCCTCATCATCACCTTAGTTGTTGCTTACCCATATTTTGGCTTTTTAATCTTTTCTTGCAAGTAGGTCCCTCCTTTGTTGTTGATTATTTGTCTTGCATTAACTATTAGGGACCCTAATCATGGATCAAGGCTCTGTTGTGCTAGGTGGTGTACAAACACATAATTAAAAGATAGTCCATACCCCCAAAGAGCTTAGAGTTTATGTATAAGACAAAAGAGGGAGAAAACAGACAGACGGGGCACAGCTCAAGAAAACAATGACATGATACTGAGCAATAGGAATAAACAGTAGTCACATCACACCAGCTGTCTAACCATTGTCCTCCAGCCTTGCAATACTTGTGCAGGTTGATTAAAGATCAGTAGGTCGGACACACATCCCAGCCAATGGGGCACTGGTGCCTGTAACACAAACAAGCTGATAGACTGATGAGCAATCAGATCTGATGCAGGGGCAGTGCAGCTATGTACACAGCACGCAGAGTGGAGCTCTGTGCGCGAGCTGCTCTGGAATATTATGCTCCATATGTGAGCGAGGTACGTCTAACACACAGCGACCCCTGAGCATTGCACCATGTGTGATTGGCCCACAGCAATCAGAACTTATTGTTTCCATAACAAACAACATTAGCCACTGGCTGTCGTCCCACCCCACCCCCCACCCCCCCCGTGAGCATGTGCCCATCTAGCACAGTCTGGATTAAAATGAGCAATCAAAGCCGTCGTGATCTTATTCTTCCCATTGCTGAGTTGTGAGCCTGCTCCCTTCCGGTGCTAGCACAGGCAGACTTTGCTTCTGTAATAGCTCAGAGAACCAAAATGCATTTCCCTCTTCCACTGTCAGAGTTTTATGTTGGCTGAATGAACGATACGAACAGGTGCCACAGAGCATTGGCTGATGATGAGAAGTTTCTCAGGCCCACCGAGGTTCACTTCAAAGTGGCCTGTGAAAAGGTTCCCCTATAATTAGGAGGAGGAAATTGT
The DNA here is from genome assembly GCF_026122565.2 of Emydura macquarii macquarii. NCBI lineage: Eukaryota > Metazoa > Chordata > Testudines > Chelidae > Emydura > Emydura macquarii. Next base: position 12,686,686 of record NW_027130449.1, on the reverse strand, counting down.
GATGTAACTTAATTAATTATGTATAAAAATCCTTTAAAACGACAAAAAATGAAATTGCCTCTAGAGAAAGCGAGAGTGAGAGGGAGAATCTTATTGATCCTGCAGCTCAGCCACTTAATGACCTATGATTATACACTGAAAAAGCGCATCTGGTTAGAATTGTAAACGTGGATTTTTAAAGGGGAAGTGAACATCATTTTGCAAGAGGAAGGCAGGCTTCTGGTTACAGCACTGGATTGGACTCCGAAGATCTGAGTTCAGTTCCACCAATATACCCTCTGTGAACTTGGGCAAGTCACTTAAATTTCTCCGTGCCTCAGTTGTCTGTCTGTAAAAACGGGGATAATAATGTTTCTTTTCTCCCGTCTTGTCCATTTAAGTAATAAACTCTTTGCGGCAGTGGCTCTCTTACTAAATGTCTGTGCAGCACCTGGCACAATGGGGACCTGATCAAGGTTGTGGTATCTACTTACTGCCACAAAACAAATAATAATAATCTAGACCCAAAATTTAAGGATTTTTTATTTTGGGGTTTTTTTTTTTACAAAACCTTCTCAACTGGGTATGATGGACATTTGACTGAAAATGTTCTCCTCTCGCTAGTTTATAACTGACTTGTGGACCAACGTTTCTGAGGCATAATTTCCACAGCCTTGAAGGAGAGGGTTATAACCGATAATAACTCACCTGCCATGGAGGGGGGCACTACCTCCTGCAGAGGCAAAGAAAATCTTTCAAACATCATCTCCTTACTCCACATTGCAACAAGATACAGCATGTTATCATGGTCGGCTGGAAAACTCACAGCCTCCTCTCTGGACAAATGGCGGAAACAGGCTCAGCACACGGGCAAGGTGATCTAAGCAGTTGAAAATCACTGCTAGGGGAGGAATCCTGGCCCTGTTGGAGGCCATGGAAAATCTACCAATAGGGCCAGGATTTCACCCCAGCTTTCTTACAATGTATGGTCAAGGCCTTTATTTCATGAATTTATTCCTATGTAATAATGAATAGCTGAGATATATAGAATCCTGGGTCCCACCGTGTAAGTGAAACTAGGAGACCTGTTTTCTACATCCAGCTCTGCAACTGACCTGCTGGGTGATCTTAGGCGAGTCACTTTCCCTTTCTGTGCCTCAGTTTCCCCATCTGTATAATGCTACTGTCCTCCTTTGTGAAGCACTTTGAGAACTATGGATGAAAATGCTGTAAAAGAGCTTGGTATAAGTATATACCTACTTGTGATGGTTGGAACCTTGGTTGCTCATCCAGAGCCAGTTAAAGTCAATGGGAATAGATCCTATTTTAGAGGAAAAAAAAACAGTTGAAAAATATCTTTCCATGAAAACAGGTACCACTATTGAGCAGTTGTTCGAATTTTTTGTCTGTTACCTATAGGGCCCTTGCCAGGGTATGGAGACCAATTTGGGCTGCACACTGTTGTCTGCTATTTTAGCTTAACTCTCCTACGGGTCCCTGTTTGCATGGTAAGATAGGACACTAGTGTGAGATTGTACACTTGCTTTTCCCTTGGAATTCTAAATCAGTACAATATCACTCCAGATTTGTATTGAAAATCCCTTTTGTTGTTCCCTTCACTCTGTCTGTCTGTCTGTCTGTCTATCCTTAGACTTTGAGCTCCACTGGACACTGACATACCTTTTTGTGTGTCTGGAAATCCCCTAACACGTGGCGGATATTGCTGCAAACAAATAAATGTATTATTAATTATTAATAGTTGTATTATAGCTGATCAACATTTGTTGTCACCCCATAAAGTACCAGGTGGCTCAGACACTAGGAGAGACCATGGTGCATCATGGGAAGCGTAGTCTAGCTGGGGAGTGGGGCCTATAGCCAAGAATGAGGGCATGAGGGACCTGGAACTACAACTCCCATAAGGCACTGTGACTACTTAGAAGGATGCAGAGATTAAGAATGACCTGACCCCAAACAAAACATTTTATTTAGATTTTCTCAACAAGAAGAAATTCCACCAAAATTATTCTTTTCCCACAGAAATTTTGTCTGAGACAAAACCTCATTTTCCAATGGGAAAATGCTTCAGACATTTTTGGCCTTATTCTTACATTTTCATCAAGCTGCCTAGGCACTAACTAACTAATCTAACAACATAGTAACTTTCCTGAAAAAAATGCAAATTAGGGTTGCATGATACAAACTGAGCAAATGGAATTTCTTTCCTTGGGCCCTTCTGAGTGGTGTAAGGTTAAAAGCAAACTTGCTCCATTGTACTGATATTATATTTTAGTGAGAATACAAACCAGCTTAAAGTTAAGAAGTTTTGTTCATAAATTTTTGGAGGAAACTGACTTGCTGTTCACCTGGGGCTTCCATCAAAATATTTTAAAAGATTTAAATGCTGCTGTATTTGAGGTCAAGCCAGGTAAGTGCAGTATCTATAACTGCTCATTCCATCACGACCAAAGATTTTTGTCTCTAGCAACCATATCATCATCTGCCGAGCTGTAGTACTTACTGTAATTTCATACAGTTCTGTAGACAGATATTGAAAAGGCATCTGGAAAAATTGATAGCATATCAAGCCAAAGATTTCATAAAAGTCATTTTCAGAATGCCCAGCTATAGGCACTGGTTTCTGCTTCAGACACACACTGCCAAGGGTATGTCTTCTGATCTTAGAGCTCCCCAGATAGACGTGTTTTGGGTACTACATCCAGGCTTAGAAATATTCTCCTATTGGGCTTGCCAGAAGGTGCCAGTACAAAGGAAGGAGCAAGAATACTATGTGCATTTGTTATTTTGTCTTTCCCTGAAACACGTAGTATCTTACTCAGGAGTCTGCGATAGGCAGCCCCCAATCTCTTTCAGTTAGCCACTGTCATTGGCCAAGTCACTGCTCAGTACAGTTGAATGGTATAATCTGACCTTGAATTTACTATAGAGGCCTCTTTTTGACCAGGTGTTTGTTCACCCTTCCAAAAGTGATGCATGTGCTTTTCCTCATCTCATGTAAATGTTGTTATTGCAGCCACCTTCAAATGTCATCACGCTCCCCAGATCGCAAGGCGATCCTGCAACAGAAATGATGAATAATAACTAAAACCCTTGGACTTCAGTAGTGCTTAGATCTGGTGCTGGTTCCCTCTGCATAGGGGTGAACTTCCTCGTTTCTTAACGCTGCAGCACACCTGCTGTGCTAAACCACCAGGAGAATCTGAGGTACATAATTTAAGGAAAGAAAAAGAAGGGTATGGGGTTGGGTGGCAGAATTTCTTTCATTTTTTGTTAAGCTCTTACATACACTTTTCCGAACGTAGAAAAAATGAAAGCTTTGAACAGTGCATTTTGGCCAGTTCAGACTTTTGTGACTAGGACTCAAGGTTGACCTTGAGCTGACCCCCGGCTTACAACGCCCAGGGCGATCTGCTGTTGCCCGTTTCACCGTTATGTGCTTTCTGGAGCCCTGGCTGATCACCGGGTTAGTGAATGCACATCCACACGGCTGATACAACGGACTAGTACCACTCTCTTATGTGACTTGCCTAAGCACTTAACTCCAACAAAAGGATTGTGCATTTACTCACCGCATCCACCCTTTCCTTCAAGTTGCTGCATGACCTAATATGCACCTGTCCTCCAGGTCACAGCTCCATTCCACTTGCCGCCGGCCCTCCCCGCCTCCTCTTCATGGTGTCACTTGACGTTTGATTGTCATTCGGCGCCTTGCCCGCAGCACGGAATGCACGTGCAGCTCCGTCAGCACAACAGATAAAACACTACTTCAGCACCCAGCAATTTATACCCATCTCCTTCACATCCATCACTCAACAGCCAGCATCAAGATGCAGAGTTGCCAAGGGTGAGTGATTCCCTTATGTTAGTAGGAAGCTCCATCTCCTCCACGCTTTATGAAAAAGCCCTTCCCCTCACATTTAAGACAGTACCTGTTTCTTCCCACCACAGCTATATGCTTGGGGCATTTCTCATCTGTAGCTCAATTTGTGGAAGAGGAGAACTCCCCTCACTCTCTACTTGCAGGATTCTAGCCCCTCAGTCATCTGGTATGAGGGAGTGTGAATGTGGGTGTCCGGGCTTCTGTCTGTCCAAAAGTAGGTGCACAACACCTAGCCAGAATAGCAGCAGAGCTACGCTTCATGCAGGCTTTGTTCTACCGGCTTTGCAAGAATGGTGACTCCATCACTGGCCTCATGAAATGGAGGGGCAGATGCAAGCATTGTAACTTGTGACCACAGAGATGATGCCGACATGACTATCACCCCACAGGGTACGCTGCACAGCTGAGCAATACACACGTTCAGGTCTCTCTCTCTCTAGACACACAAGGTGTTTCCCAGTCCTTGAGGTTTTCTGAGCTGTTTCCATGGTGCTGAATTGTGACATCATGGACGACTGTGGCATCCGTGAATGTCTCGAGCCAGAGGCGTGGACTCAGTCTGCAGGAGGCCAAGGAGCCAATTGTGCACGCACCGCATCGCTGTGCGGAAACGACGGGAAATGCAGAGATAGTGACTGAGTTAAGTGGTGCTTGTGTCGTGTGAAATATGTTTTCTTCTGATGAATTATTGAAAGAGTGTGTGATACATTAGAAAACACCTGGAGAGACAAACTCCAGCCCAGAGCAGCTGAGACCCAAACTCAGTCAAAGCCACAGTTCAGCTCGGATGAGCAGCAGTGACAAGGTCAAAAAGGAGGTCAGTTTGCAAGAGAAGCAGGGAGTCGGGAGAAGAAAGAGGGTGCTTAGTAGCAGGGTTTTTTCCAGGAGGTGTTTTGAAGTTGGCCTATGACCTTATCAGCATATTGCACGGTATATATCCACAGCACGGTAGCTTAGCGTTAATTGGTCTTTGAGACAAGGTTCCCTGTCTCCAAAGGCTTACAGTCGAAAGGCACAAGCCATGACAAACAGGGAAAGGCAAGACAGGAGCCTACGCCGAATGGACAATAGAACTTGCGTGCTGCTCCTGGAGGAGGAGACTGAGGGAGTTTCACGGAGAGCAGTGAGGCTATGCCAGGCACGTGGAGCAACATGGAAAAAAGGAGTGAAGAAGACAAAAAGATAGGAGGCCTCCTATTTGAGTAGATGCTTCAAAGAGCACGGCCCAGTTCATGCTGCTCCAACCCACGTGGTGGAAGAAAAAGCCACAGATGGGGAGAGCCATATAACCCTCATGCTGCATCCACGTGAAAAAAAGTCCCAAAGATCCCTCTGAGGAGCAGATCTGTACAAACTGATGGAACTGAGCGCAGTTACGTCCTCTTCTCACAGGCTGGATTTCGTATGCTAAAGCGACATTCTCTCCTGGGAAGGATTGCTGTCATCCAGTAAGCGGACTTTGCGGGCTGACAGTTGGACTAAAATGCTGCAGAATGAGGTCAATCAACAGCCCACGATTCATCCTTTAAACCAGGAAACCTCCCTCGTCGGTATTTATAGGAGTTCAATCGTTGCAAAGCCTGAACATCGAGAACGAAGTATACAAAGCAAGTCGTTATTTGCAATAGATTGTGCTCTTGTCACCCTGGGATTTGGCTACTTCCTTATCTCACACATTTCCCCCTTCCTTCTTCTCATCTTCCTCTATTCTCTACCCTTTTCACCTTCCTTTGTTGGTTTCTTCTTCAGCATCTGTTCTGCCTTCTCCCCCTTTCACTGCTAACCATAGCAAGGACAAAGCATTGAGGGCACTTTTAAATCTCTTCTATTTTAATTGGTGAGAAAAAGTGGTGCCATCCATTAGCACTCCACGTCTTAGGAATTTAATTAGATCTAATGACCAGATAAATGGAGAATTTTGAATTGGGACCTATGGGGAATCAGTGGTGTGAAGAGGATTATGTGGTGTTATTTCCTTACCCTTGCCTCTCAATTCCATCTCTGGGACTGCAGCTCAAGTGAAAATCACCTGATGAGAGATGAAACATCCTCCCAGTGGTGAAAGCTAGAGAGGGGGCCCGGGCTGAAGTCACCTCAGAACTCTCCTTCCTGAGATTGATGGAGAAGATGTCATGGGAAGGGACAGAGGTGCCAGTCTCGGAAGAGCCTTTTGCAGGCAATCCCTTGACAGTGCTGACAATAGCTTTTGAGGAAAGTATCATAATGATAGCCCTGCAGGGTGGGTGGGTAGCTGGCCCATCATTAGCGGGACCGGCGATTCTAAAACGGCACATACAGTTTTGACAAGTGTGTTTTATCAAGTGTGTGCAGGATAATTTTGCACGTCCTTGTATTGTCATTTAGGGCACTTAAAGTGTCACATAGATTTCACTACCCTAAAAGCGTATGTCAGTGTCAGAGAGTTATTCCAGTAAAAGGATATCATCAACAGCAACAACTGAAAACAAGAATCTGACGGAGTCATATTCTAGATTCTCTGTGGCCCATTTTAAATCCGTAAGACTGTATCCTGCCGCCCTCCAGGGAATGGTGGCAGGCTACGGCTCATAATGGGGTGCCAGGAAAATACCAGCACCTCTCTTCCCGCTTTGAAATTCTGCCGACATGAATTGATCTAGGGACTTTCACCCAGAGGCTCTGCCATTTCCCCACCTGTCTTAATGTGGAGGGTGTCATTCAAATGCCAGCAGGCTGGAGATGTGCAGTGCGGTCTTTTTAAAATCATTATTAAGCTGCTGCTGAGACAGTGAGTCTGCACAGATAAAGGCTGCCACGACTTTCTAGCGGGGAAATGAAAACGTTGAAACTAACCAGTTTAAAGCTAACCAAAAGTGGGAAATGTGAGCATCTGGTTCTCCCATCCCCTAGCGCCCTTTTACCAAGGGCAACGTGACTGGGGTTATTATTCCTGATTTACACTGCTGTAAGTGGTAGGACTGGAGCAGAATGTACCCTCTACATGCATGCACTGAAGAGTCGCTGGATAAGATGAGGCTCCATCTCCCTATCCACACCCCAAATCCTGGACCGTCTTGAGCCCTCTCTGTGCAGTCCAGAGGAAGGGGTGGGGAAAGGGGCGGGTAGGCTGCACATCACCTCCCTTCCCAGCCCCCTAAAGCTTCAGTCAGAAATGGGTAAAAGAATTCCAGGATGCATCATCTTTACCACACAGCCTCACCTCAGCCCTGTAGCATGGTTCCTGACAGGTATCCAGAGGAGAGGCTGGAGAACCTACCAGGTCCCCAGAGCAGGCATAGGTTCTTCACACCCCCAAATTTGGGGGGTGGGCTCTGATGCCTTTAACTGGTGTAGGAAAAAGGTGCAAACCCTGCCCCTCCAGGACATTCAGTGGTGGAAACTCAGCCAGGGCAAGCCCATGGAGATTTCCTTCCTTTAGATTTTTTCCCCAAAATGGATGATCTGGGGCAGAACCATAATCAGTAAATGTCCCTGAAATCCCTCTTGGCTAGGGGGAAGTGAACACAATTAAGTACCTGTAACACCTGGATACCACGGTAACTGGAAAATAGATAGATAAGTATATGGTATGTATGGGCTGGAGGGAGGGAAGAATGGATATCCATATCTAGCTACCTGTCTATCTGCCCATTCTTGGAAAGGCAGCCCTCGTGTACACAGTAAGAAAGGTGCTTTCAAGCAAAAAGTCACCCACTCTGAAGTTACATTTAGCTGCAGGGCCTCTTTTCTAAACAGCGAGCTGGAAAGCAAACCTGTTTTGTGTGGTAAACACATTTTAATGTGCTGTTAACTATATTTATATGACTTTCTGTCCCAGGAGATGGATTTAGATATGTATTAAGTAGGTTTCACCCTGGTACATGACTGCCCTGCCATATTTCATTTACATTGGGGACCCAGTGGCAGCCTGGGTCGTTAAAAAAACATTGTATAAACGTGCATAAAATATTTGTTGCAAGCACAGAAGTGAATAAAACAGGAGATGAAATGGATTGGAAGCCCAGGGGCATATTGAGCAGAGGAATTCAGAGGCAGATCACAAGTGCCATTTGCAACTTGCAATCGATATAAATATATTTTATTATTCTCCCTGATCACGCCATGTGCTATTCCTCATTTGGACCATGGACTTTGACCACCTCTTGTACATCAATTTCTGTCATTCTTGCAATCAAAATCACTTTTGGACACAAAATGAGGTTCCAGTTTCTTTTTGTGGAGGGAACAATAACTTCTTTGGAACAGATCCCAAGATGATGCAAACTGATGTAGTTCCAATGAAGTCAGAGGAGCGACATCAACTTAGGCCAGCTGAAGATCCCGCTCATCATTTTTATTGGGACCCTGGGAAAACCTGGAGGTATTTTTCCCACTGAAGCAGGTCTGCACTGATTTTTCCACTTCTCAGTGCAGGAATTTCCCTGTCATTTCACCAGAGCGATCTGGAGAGTAATCAACAAGTAAAGTAAGACCTTGTCTGAATATAGGAATGGGACATTAGCTCAGCAGTGACCCTGTACAGAACCCCCTGCCTGCTGCATGGTGACCTGACACTTAGTGATTGATGTACTGTCTGGCTGTGTTCTAAGTATTCAGGAGCAATGAAGTGACCCCTGACTATTCACACTCTGGCTCTAGTTATCTGCCAGTGGCGAGTGCTAGATGTGTGCCAGTTTGAATCTTTACATCATCAAGCAAAAGCTCTATGTGAGCTGACAGTGGGTTTACTGGTTAAGAGCACTGGACGTTTCTTTAGGTTGCAGCACAGAGACGGTGTGATGCTGTTTCCAACCAAGGTGATAACAGCAGGAGTGTACTGAGGGATGCAGGACACAGATGTCTTCTTACTTTTATTCTGTAAACTGTCCTCCACTTCTATTAGTCAGAAAGTGCTTTTAGTACTAGAGCTGGCAAAAATATAGTCTGAAGCTTTTTTATTTGATGGAAAAACTACCCTTTTTCCAATTTTCTGCAAAAATATAATTGGGGGAAATAATCTGATTTATTTTATTTAAAAAAAAAAAGAAAGAAAAAGAAAGCCAAAGCCCACTCAATTTTGAGTTTTCAAATATGAAATTTATTTTTTTCAGATTTTGTTCTCATTTAGACCCTTTCCCCTTACTACTTCCTTTTCTCAGGGGCAAAATGGAAAAAGTTCAAAAAATAAAGAGAGAAAGAGAGAGAAAGAAAAGGGGCAATAAAGGGAGAAAAAGGAGGGGAAACATTCAAACTGAAAAGCCACTCCCACAAAATTTTCAATTTTTTTGAAAATGTTTGGAAAAAATATTGAAAAAAATGAAATATTTTGAAAACTTGTCATGAAACACTATTTTTCAGCTAGGTCTAATTATGACATATGACGATGGGTACTCACAGAGCATGTTAGGAGTTCATGTCATAAGTATGCAGGTATACGTGTCAAGGGACACACATGAATATGTTAGAGATGGCACGGGTGCGTTGTGAGTATGCAGGGTGTGTTTCATGAGCACTGAGGAGGTACAGGCCTTTCGAGATACGCTGGAGACATGAACAAGCTGTGCCATGAGAATGCAGGAGAAGCATGTCAAGAGACATGAAGGTGCATGGATAGAGTGGGGTCAACATTGGAACCACAGAGAGGTTTGTTTAATTCTTATGATGTCAGTTCTTCAGTCTTAACCCAAATTCTATGCCTCCCACAAACGCAAAAAAATGGCCCAGAAGACCATACAATGGTGTGAGGCTTATCATTCCCCATGCCACTTCCTATCCTAACACAAAGGTGTGTCTGTGATGAGAAAAAAAAAAACTATTTGCAACAGAGAGAAAGAGAGAAATTCCATTTGGATTCTAGGATCCATTACTGCAGGTTCCTTCCACGGCCTCAGCTTCTCGAGCTCTTGTGTGTTTTTGTTTGGAGAAGCCAGCAGAGGTCACTCCAGTACAGAGATCTGTAGAGGTCTGCTGGGGAATATAAGGGTGGCATGAATTACGGGTGAGACTCAAAGGGGTAGGAGGGCGACGCAAGCTGTAGTATCCAGACAGATGCTCTGTAGTTCTGAGCCGAAAGGCCTGGGGAATACAAATATGTAGGGACCATGAGCCATCTAAGAGACCTGCACCGAGGACTGGGAGCCAGCTGGTGTGTGGAACTTCTTATGTTATTTTAACCAGACACCCAAAAGGGGAGTTATTGAGAAAACACCTAGAGTGTGAATTTGGATCAGTTGGGGAAGAAGGGAAAACTGCCGCAACCGGGGGGAACCAGGGCAGGCTAGGTCAGCCCTGCTCCGGTTACACGCACACATAATTGCAGCAGCGCATAATGTTCTGACGAGACAATGAAAATCTCCCCAAAGCATGAGTTGCCTTGTGGAATCGGGAACATAACAATAATAGAAAACCTTTCACTGCATCGAGAAAAGAAGTGTTCAGGTGGACTAACCAATCCCCTTCCTATAAATATATTGACAAAGATTATACAGATACAGCAAAAATGTAGCTCACTGAACAATTTGGCACGCTTGTGTCCCTATAGCATTGAAATGGAGAACCGTTGAGAAAATAATAGCAACAGACTTTACTTGCCTAAAGAGAAAAATCAGAGGGAAACCAGTAAAAACATCGCATTGGTTAATATATACATGTAGTAAAATGGGGAATGCTAGCCTAAGCAGAATGTGAATTTCCCTGATGACTCTATAGCTGCTGATGTGTTTAAGAATTTGTTTTCCCCTTCTTTATTCATGTAACTGGCAAAGAGTTACCGGAGATTGAGAAGACTATGTGTAGGGCAAGTAACGTAGTTTAAGATGGAGGATTCGTTTGTTATTTGATTAGCAGCATAATCTGTTTGGTTATTTCAAGTAACCAAACAAAGCTAGGCTAATATGAAACAATTAGAGCATGTAAGGAAAACAAATTTGCCCACGGAAAAAACGTTATGAAAAAATTTAAAAATATATAATTTTCAGTTGTAATTTTTGACTTTCCATTGAAAAGCTGTAAAATTTCCACAGACACACTCTGAAATGAGAATGTCCATGTATCTGAAAACCTCTTTTGTTGAGAGAAATAAAGTTGGTTTTGGTTCTGATTACAGCCCAACATGGTGAAAATCACGTGAGGACCATTCTGTGTGAGAGTCTTGAGCATTGTCTTGCAAGCCTTCTCACCATTTAAGGTTGAAATCTCATGAGATTTCCATGCCATAGATAACCCGAGTCCTCATCCTGATTAGATCTTGAAGTGCCACGCATGAGTTTCATCCTACTCCTAATCCAGATCCACACAATGTCTCCGGGGCCCATCTCCAGTAATTATGCAATTTTGCAAATTAGGGTGATTTTATTTAGGGTTTGTAGCACAGTATGCCAAGCCGCCCTAACACGCATCTGTGCATAGCGAGTCCACCATGATCTGCTATGAGGACAAAAAAGAACTGGCATAAACCTTTAACCAGACCCCAAACCCATCGCCTCACTTTTAACTGAGTGAATTCACCAATTCCTCCTTAAAACACCCTTGTCCTGCAGGATGTAACTCTACAAATGGTGTGCACAAATAAATGGAGAGCTCCATTGCTGGGAGACTGGAGATTGCTGTACCCCTTGTGCCTAATTTAGACTGGGAATGCCTTAGGGCAGGAATCGTGTCTGCCTGTTCCTCTTCAGGTACTCAATGGGCCAGACCCAGAGTATCTAAAACATTGAGTAAAGTTCTGGGATGAAGACCGTGGTTGGCAACTTTGCTCTTCAGACACAATGGAACTTCCTACATTAAGGGCAAAGCTTGTCCGTGCAGAAGACAAACCTTTCTTGGGGGCTGGTCTGTGGTGGTGGAATGAACTCCTCCAGGATCTAAGGATCATCCCAAATGTTCCACTCCAATTAAAAGGTGCTTTTCTTTTACCTTGCCTTCTCTAATGTGTGTATGTATTTATATTTCCCACAAAAACATCCAGAACAAAAGACTTTGCTGCATGCACTTCTCCCCCTGGGGAGAGGATGAGAGAACAAATGCATGATAGTTGCTTAATGCACGGCTGGAAGGTGCTCAGATATTGCAGTGAGGGTGCAGTGCAGAAAACTAGATAGAACAGAATTCAGTGCCTAGAACCCTGGTCATTAATAATGATGATTAATAAACCACCCTGGAAAATGAGGATGTTTCCCACTATCAGAAAAAAAGCAAGGAGAAGTTTCTGTCAGCTCTGTCTGATAGTTATCCCCTGATAGGAACAGGGCGTACTTCACAGGATGTTCATAGGAAGTGACAGGGCTTTGGCTCTTAGCTTGATGAAGCAGAAGTAATGTACCTGCGTTAGCCATTTGATGGAATTTTTTGGCAACTGCTCTGGTAATTTTGCAACCCCAGCTGCGACCTGAGGCATGAGATTCACACAAGCGGCTCCCTGTAGAGGGGTCCTGAAACACTGCCTGCCTTTCAACAGAGCAAGATTAATTCATCTGAAACCAACCAGGGAAACCCCACGGAACCGCTCCTGAGTGCAGGGACCGACTGCTCAGGTGACTGGGAATGTGTGAGCGAGTCTTTCAGCCTCCAGGCCACTGGCTTGAATCCAGTCTAGGCTTGTAGGGACCAAAAGCTTTTCTGATCTAGCAGCTGCTCAGTGGCCTGTGTGAAAAGACTAATTTTCTACTAGCCAGGTGGCGTTGGGGAAAAATCACACTCGTGATGGGCACTAATTGACCCCGTTTGAAATCTCAGCTGGGGGTTCGTGGATGGGGTAGACCATGGAAACGGAGGACTAATTCAGATCTCACCAGTATAAAGGCATTGACTGTAGTGGAGTTACTCCTGATCTACACCAGTGTAAACGAGATAAGCATCAAGCACTGAATTCTCTTTCCCATTCCCCCACCTAGAGGGAGTTGATGCAGGTCTGGACATTGATGGGATGGTGCAGAGACACTGACATGGCTGCAGCCCAGGCTGTAACAGACCGAGGGAGAAGCAGAAGACTTTGACTTGCCTTCCCAGCCCGAATCTCACTACAGAGAAGATTTCCGAGAGAGAAATAGAGCTGCTAAGTGTGTGAGGGCCCCCAGGCAGAGATGGCAGCAGAGGGAACCACTGTTTCTTTTTTGATTGGTTATTGTCTGTCTTAAATTAAGACAAAACAAGAGCCCAAGCTGTTAAAAGTCATGTTTGCCATGTACCAGGGAAGAAGATGAACACAGTCGCTGGAGAAGAGGGAGGAGGAGGAAAGTGCCATTTGGCAGTGGCCTGGCATGCTGCCACAGGAGAGACTGGTGTGGCTAAGTGGCCTGGGTGTCCTTTATTATCATTTACTATTCGTATAAGTGTGGCACCTAGGAGCCCATGGACCAGGACCCACTGTGCTAGGTGCTCTACAGACACAGAACAGGGTGAGGGACCTACCGAGAACCGGGAAGAGGGCGCAATGGGCATCAGAGAACCCTTAGGAAACCTCCACTCCTGGGCCCAGGCTGTCCCTTCTCACATGTTGTATCATTCTCCATGCCACCAGGCATGCACGGACCCTCTGCTCTGCCAAGGATGCCAGCATCATTGCCCCCACTCGGTCATAGACCTCTCCATGCCTCCTTCCATGTTATGTCCTTCCTGAATTCAGTCCCCAGGCCTCTACTCGCTCCATATTCAAGCCCACAATGAAGACCCACTTCTGCCATGCTCTCTCCTTGCATTTTCCTTGCCTGTCTCTTACTGAGAGAAAACAAATTTCCTAGGAAATTTTCTATAATTAGCCTTTTTTAATAAAACAAGCAACTAAAAACAAATATATAAAGCTATCACTCTCCAAGCACTATGTATATAAAAGTACTTTAAAGTATTTCTTCAAATGTAACAAAGAGGCAGGCTGTGATAAATTTGCCTAACATTGAGAATAAATTATAATACATTAATAATCATTTTTCTATTGATATTGAGGTTTACCCTCTCCAGAGTCAAGGTCCGCTTTTCCCAGCTTCAGACTTTCTGAATTTTCCAGCTTTGTTTTAAGTTAAAAAGCAAATAATTTGAGTGTAATTTAAAAGTTGCATTGCATTGCAACCTTCACCCTGTTGGGCAAGATGCCAGACTCGGATCTTTGCAGTTCAGCTATCCAGCCGCATATCCAGAAAGATGGATGATGCATCTTTCTGAATTTTGGTAAAAAAAATCCTTATTTTTTGCATATGAAGTAGAAGCGTCAGGAGCCAAAGAGAAATGTGAGATGGAATGCTTAATATGGGGATTTTAATCTTCACCACAAAGGAGTCTCCCCAATAAACAGTTGTTTCCTCAAGCTATTAATATCATGTGATTAAATCAAAATAAAGTATCAAAGACATGAAGGAAGATAGGGAAAAGAAGTGCTTTTCCTCACCTGAGTTTGTTCCACACCTGCTTTTTGTATCAAGCTCATTTAATATTGAAACAGGTCCCTCGGTGAGGAAGCTACCCAAAGCAGTGCAAAAGAGACAAATTTTAGTGTCAGGATATGTAAATGTGTAGATGACAACGACTTATATGGTGATTTGTTAGTTACTTATGTGTAAGTCTGTTTAAAGCAAGATGTTAAACTCAGCGTGTGTATATACACTCATTTTTCATGAAGTACCTTGAAGATTACAAATCACAAGACTATCTAAGTGCTAACTGTTGTTTTATTACCAGGAAACTACGTGACCCATTATTATTGCACTGGGACTCCAACTTTCAAACTCTTAACTTTATTCCTGTCGGTAATACCATTGAAATGAATGGGGTTGTTCACGTGGGCAAAGTTCCTCCCATACGTATGTGCAGGAATGGAGTCTTAGTTAGTTTTCTTCCCTTGCTGGTTATGTGAAGCTTTCACACAGTCAGAAGAGAGAGAGGTATTTTTTAAAATAGGGAAATATGTCTGTAACTGGGACAGAAATGATCAAAGGGGACGCCAGGGTAGGTGTACTTGAAGCTGTTTTTCACCTCTTGGTTCGTTTGAAGCTGACAAGTTTGATGTTTAATGTTTTCAAATTTAGAGAAATAAAAAAAGCACTATCTAAGGAGACATTCTTGCCGTGTAAGCGGCCAACTCCCATTGATGTTTGTAAGACTTACAGGCACGTTTAGCACTACAGGACTGGACCCTCAGTGAAAAGATAATGTATAGCTTCGGTGTTTTTATCTGCCTTTTGCCAAGATGCATGACAAATTTGTGCTAAATCAGAACCTCAAAATACTCCAGTACATAAAAGCAGGAATGTTATTGCATAACACAGGAAAAACTAGACAAAATTCACCACGCAACAGAATTGCTTCAGAAGCAAAAATAAACATTATTTAAAAATGTATAAACACAGATGGAATATTTTTAAATGTTCTAAGAAAAAAGCCAATTAAGAGTATAAAATATAAAAAGGAGAGAAACTTGGACAGTTCATAATTATTTTTTGCAGCTTGCCGGGGGGGGGGGGGGGAAGTAAAAAGATAAAGTAGAAAAATAAACACAATGAAAATCAGCGAGAACATGTATACCAACAGTAACTGCCTGTGAGGTCTGTGTTGCTTTCCACTAGCAGCTGCTGGTGCTGCCTTGAATTGCAATCCTCAAGTGTAGATGAACACTTCTTTCCAAACTCTTGATCCAAATTCATTGAGATCAATGTTGCTCTGTGTGTGGTGCACAGGCATAGATCAGCTTGCCAGTTCCAGGCCCTGAACTGGAAGCTCTTTATGGCCCCACTCCTTCAATTGACTCTCTGTGTGTACAGGGATCTGTTCACTTACAGCCATTTGCAGGGTTGAAGCCTAAGGAGGGAGCTGTCTATTACTCCATCAATTTTAAATGAGCTCACTCTGTCTACACAGACCCTTTTATGAAAAGACAGAAATGCTGCTTGTTCAGGCTGGCTTTCCCAGAGTCCCTGTTACTGATAGCTGCATCATAGCCGTCGCTATCACCAGTCATGCACAAACTGCAAGAGGCTCAGTTTCACAGATGTTTCTGGGACTGCTGAGCAAGAAGAATTCAGAATAAAAAAACTGGGCCTGAATCTAAGCAAAAGTGTTTTTTTAGTTTTTGAGGGGTTTTTTTGTTGTTACCATTTGAAATCTTTACCTACGAATTTAACCTTTTTCTGAGTGACCCAGTGATAAGGAAATGTACTAAATCTTATACCTCAAAGGGACTGAAGACACATGTAAATCTTTGACTCGTCTTGATTTGTTTCATACAACCCAGATTTTCAAAAGTGAGTAGGGATTTCAGACGCCTCAATTTTCAGGAGCTCAACTTGAGGCACTTTAAGCAGCCTGATTTCCTGGGGACAGATGTTCAGCATTTGTTGAAAATCAAGCTCTTTTAGAGTTTTCATAGATTCATGAGGCCAGAAGGGACCATTATGATCATCTAATCTGACCTCCTGTATAACCCAGGCCAGAGACCCTCACCCAGTATTTCCACATCAAGCCCAGACCTGCTCCCAGATCTTTTAGAAAGATGTCCAAGCTTTTCCAAGATGTCAAGACTTCACGGGATGAAGAACCCCCCATACGCCCATCTTAGCTATTCAAATGGCTCGTTACCCGCACCATTAATCATGTGGATCTGATGCCTAGGCTGAATTTGTCCCACTTCAGATTCCAGCCTTGGTGTCTTAAGTTGGGAACCCCAACCTGCTGATCACTTTAGAAGATGTTGGCAGACATTTATCTAGCGCCTTTATAATTATGTTTATGCTGCACTGTGGAGACTCAGCCACCGGCCAGTTCTGCCCAAGAGTGGCAGGAGGTGAAATCATAAGCCAAGAATATCTGGGTGAGTCTCTGCCCTTATGAAAAGTGCTCCAGGGGATCTATATTTTTACTGTGGCTGGGCATCATCAATACGCAAAGAACTGTACAGATATTCTTCACATCCATTCAGAACAGGAAGTCACCCACGCAGGGAACTGCCTAGCACTTAATGGACTGTATCGTTAGCGTAACATGAAGTCAATGGAGCTATGCCAGTTCAAACTGTTTAGGATCTGGCCATTAATGCCCTTGTAGAGAAAGAAGCTCAACTAATCTGCGTGCCATGAGGTTCACTGTGGCTATTTCAGGAAAATGAAAGACTGGTTAAGTCTTCTGAGATCTGAACCTTGATTCCAGAGAGCCAAAGGACTTCAGATCATTCAGCCAACGACTGGAGCTCTGAGCCAGAAGTTTGCTGGCTCAAGTTCCATAACACAGCCTGCAGTTCTTCTCGGTGCTGACTTCGGGGCCGCATGCCTGTTCTCCATGATTGGTGGTGATGTTCTCACTCTCCACCACTACTGTGCCTCTTCCCTCTCCGCCATCCCCCTTCGCTGCTGTTGTGGATGGCTGCTAGTCAACCTGCCTTTTAGCTTATTGGGTTGCTTCGCTGAGTTAATTCAGTGTAGAGCTGGGCAAAGCATGGTGTACAATCGGGGATTAAAAGTTGCCTGCTAATTACAGTCTGGGCGAGGGAAGAGTCTGTTCCATGCACCCAGCACAGAGACCTTTTCTTTGCTTTTGCTTCCTCAGTGAAAATGTCAGAGGCATTATCCACAGCCCCATGCCTACTAGGTGTGCTCCTTGAGAACAAGGTGGTGGAGTTTGCCACAGTGTCAGCTGGCAGCACTGCTCGGCACTTGGGAAGAAAAGATACAGATCAGTGCATACAACTAAAAGGGGGGGTAGAGGCAAAGATCCTGGTTTAGACAGAGGGCTGCTTGTTCCTGTGTCGTTAGCATCCCAAGTGCCCTCTTTGATTCTTCACCCTAAACTATCACAGAAATGAGCAAGCAAAATACACAAAGAACAAGTCGAACAAGCCCTTTGCTCAGTTCATCTTTGGCCAAAAGAGTTAGGGTGCTGGGGAAGAGACAGGAGAGCAGTGTACTAGAGCACTGTATGAACCCCCAGCACAAGAGAAGGGAAGAAAGGGGGTAGAGCAGTTGGTGACTCTCTAGGAATAATTATGGATAGACATGTGTGCGCTCCAGAACCTAATTCCCTGTAGCGTGTTGAGTTACAAGATACCAGGACAGATAACTTCATCATATGAGGCAATACTTAGCAACAGGGTTCCCCGAGGAGTTTAGGCAAAGGAAAGCCGTTACAGTCTCACTTGGCTTTTGCAATTTCTTAGTAGGCTGGGTTAGGAGATACCTATTTGCAGGTGCTAACTTGGTTCAGCACAAGCTGTATTGCAGAGTCACTTAAACATGAGCAGCTTCCTCTTCTTCCCTGCAGTTTCCAACACCCCTAAATCAAGCCCTTTCCTCTCCCATGATAAGTGACACCAACCCAAACATCCACCCTACTGCAGAATCTTTCTGCTCCCCTGGCGTACTCCCTTCCAGCTCTGGAACATCACATGCCCATCTTCCCCACTCTACCAGCGGCAACCCTAGACACTCCAGTACCAAGGTGATGGGCGCCGTTATGAAACCTAGCTTAGATTAGATAGAGCCCATCATGCCATATATATATGTAGTGTTGTCATTCTGAGCGAGAGGAGGAGCCATGTGGGATTGGAATGGCAAATATCCTAACAAGTTGCAATACAAACTTGACATAACGATCCGTTTCCCTTCTACTGAAATGCTGCCACATCTGGGATGAAACACAGCAGCTTGTTAAAAGCAAGCAGGAACAATATACAGCATGTTAGGGTAGGCACTGAAGAACACCCTAGTCTACTGAAACTCCAGGGAGTTACATTACAGAATATAATGACCAGTTTGAGAACTGGAATTTGAAAAAGACACCGGAATTAACATGTCTGGTTTTTATGAGAAACGACACAGAGTACTCTTAAATTACTTAGGTGCTTATGAAAATTTTACCCATAGGCTTTTCAATCAGCACAATCTTCATACCCATAGTTTTACATGTCATATGAATCCCCCCTAGCACAGTGCCCCTGTATCGTCCTGTAATATTGATTCAGGACTAGCATCAAAGGAAGAACACCCTCACCGCTGCCTGCTGTAGCACCGGGCAGTTTCAGGGTGTCCCACCCAGGCCAAAGGTGAGAAATCCCACAGTCACAGCGTAACGTGCCAGAAGCTCACAAGAACCAGTCGGGATTTAGCTTTGATTGGCCCACGTGTTACTTGGCAGGGTATTTGCACACTGTGAAAACATTTTTAGCACTTCAAAATATTTACATCAGCTTAATCATTTTAATGATGTGCTGTGATCGCAATAACCCCCTATGCAGGCCATTTCTCCAAGAGATAAGTGAGCTGTAAGGCATTAGTTACCTTCATCTTCGGTACATGATAAATAACTTGCATTGTGGTCAATTAGCTCACAGCGGAACCTCAGTGGTGAGAACCTATGGCTTAATTAATTCCAGTGCTGAAAACACAGTTCCTTTTGGTGATGTTGATTTAAAACCATTACTGTTTTTCAGGAAAGAATAAATATGTGCTCAGCTCATAAAAGCAATGACGACTCCATAGCATTTATTCTTTTCTAGCAAGGTGAACTGATCACACAGTCTAGAGATGCCTAAGCAGGGAGCAAATATCTGATATGAAGGGGGGGGGGTCTTAAGCTAGAAGACAAAGGTGTAGCAAGATCCTGTAACTGGAGGATTAAATTAGAACAAATCTAATTGGAAATAAGAGATAACAGTGAGAGTAATTAAACACAGAAACAACTTATCCAGGGAGGGGTAAATTCACCATCACTTGGCCTCTTTAAATAGGCACCACACATCTTCCTAAGAGAGATGTTCTAGTTCAACCGCAAGTTATTGGGCTTGATAACATTCACGTGTGGAGCAGAGAGAGTAATTCCTCCCACTGCTGGAATCACTGATTGAAGTACTCCAGCCTGAGCGATCCAGGAGGTCAGACTAGATAGTCAGCATGGCACCTTCGGGTTTTGAGACCTTGGAATATAATTTCTCATGAGTTCTTTTTTGTTGCACACTTGATCTTACCATCTTTAGCCATCACATGAAACATCACAGAGAAACTTGTAAGTAAATCTTGCTGCCACTGAAGTTAATAGAGATTTTGCCATCCAGTCCAATGGGCATCTGAGCTGGCCAAGGAAACATGATGCATTGTGCATGCAGTCTGCAATCCAACAGATGGGAAGAGAACAGGAACTAAAGGATATCCTCAAGAAAATGGATGGGCTAATACCTCATGTCTCTTTCCCTGACGTGCAGAGCAGAGCGTGGCTGTTATATTAAACCACAAGAACACCTACTGCACTGGAAACCTCTTAGCTATTTGACTTACTCTGTATGACGACTTAGGCAAAAGGAAGGAATATGGAGCCGATTTGGGAGCAAGAATGCATTTCTCTAAACTCCAAATCAGAGCTTCTGAACAAATTGATGATGATAACAATTTGTCAATTTCACTATTTTGGGAGGGCAGAGTTGCAGTTTCCCTCTTGCTCATCCACCCCAGTAAAGGAGTTTCTGCAATGTGGAAAGCATGGAAAAAAAGGTATGAAAAAATAGCTTTCCTGGTCATGCCTGCCAATGGAACATTGGCTGTTCACACTGAATGTGGTCTTAATCCAACTACAAAGGCTGAATTATGTCAGTGGCTCGACCAAAGAGATCAAAAGGCATTCTACTGTATTAAACCTCACAGTGTACCTTGTGGGGCTTTTACCTACCTGAAGACCACAAAAAGCCAGATTCATATCTCAGTGTCTTGAAAAAAGGTCTCTTTAACAGATATTTATATTAGAAAATAATCCACTCGGTTTTCAAAGGCTTGGAAAGGGTTTTGGAGTTGGTGAGATCAGTGCAGCTAATCCTTTGAAACCCTTTGCAAATGGAGGGCCTGGATAATGCCTGATTGGGGCTAGGAGAATCTGTTTTAGATTCTCTGGGAACGAGACTTTAGACAGTGCAGGAGCTACTGATAGGGGGGAACCTGAAAGGGTTTTGAGAGCCAGTTGAGATATTGAAAATTAATTCAAAGTTTGAAACTGTTTTGTCCCTGGAAATCCTGCTGGGGAGCTCATTCTGTCAAGCTATTTGCATTCTCTTCTAGTTCCTGAGATCACAGAATGTCCCTTCTTCAAGGCTGGGAAATGATTCATGAACCTTAAATTCAATAGCTGGGACACAATGAGTAAAACTGTCAAAAGAACCCCAGCTGACTTAGGCTCCTAAGTCCCATTTAGGTATTTAGGCATCGAACTATCTTTAAAAATCTGACCCTTCGGATTCTACATCCCACTGAGTTTTAATGACACTCAAGCTCCTTAAGGCCTTTAAGTCCCATTTGAAAATGGGTTTTAGGTTCCTGAGTCACTCAGGCATTTTCAAAAGTGTTATCCAATGTTGGGGGACAGGGAAGAGGATATTTGCTGCTCTGGATCTAGTGGAATGAGCCACATTAGCGGATTATTATGGAGTCACTGAAGTAAATATATAAGGATCAGCTTTTATGCTAACAGCTCTCACGGGTGAAACTGGGCCATACTGACCTTTATTAACCTCCAAAATCACTGAGGCTCAGTTTGTTTTGAGATTTACAGTCAAGTTGAGCTGGTTCTTATTCTATTGAAACCTTTTCACCCATCCCAAATGTTGCTGTCTTGTGGTATTTCACATGACCTCACAGAAAGGTCATAGAGGTTAATGCCTTTAGTATGATATGTATTGTACTCAGCGCATTGGAGGTCATTTGGCAACAAATCTAAAAATCTGGGTCATGGATTAGTGCCTCTTCCTTATCATCTGCAGGCAAATTTTCTTCAGCCTTGCCCTTCAGAAAGGGAGTAGAGTTGCCAGAAAAGACAATCCCCATGTAGCACTGCTGTAAAGTTGTACTTTCCCAGTGTGCCTTATCACCAGAGTCCACAGGAATTGCTCTTGAAACAAGCTCTGCCCATGCTACTGAATTGACAGCGGATGTACAGTTTGTCTGGAATGATGAGAGCATACCCATTACATGCAACTCCCCCAGAAGAAAAGTTCAGTCTGACTCCAATATGCCAAAGTTCAGTGTTCAAACAAGGACAGTGAAGAGGAAAGTTTCTCCGCTAAGGCGGTATCTACAGTAAACCTGCCCAGGTAATGTTTAATATGAAATGTTCTGTTCCAACTGTTTGTCTGAGGCACGTATCCACAGTCTGTTCATGCTAGGTAGAGAAAGGAAGACTGCGTGTGCACTGGTGTTAGATCAGAAGCAGACCCTTGGATTGGAAGAGACCGTCCATTCAGGCCTGAGGCTGGCGGTCAGCACATCCTGCTGCTGACAGTATACGATCAGTCTGTGTGCTTTGCCATTACAGTCTAGTCACGTTAACGTTCTCTACGATGAAGGTCCACCATTGGTGCAGTAATCCTGTAAAGGTTCTGAGATACTGCTGCAGTGCCCCAGACCTGCAAGTTTTCTTTTCTAGCTGTGTTTGCCTCTTGGTCTTTCCCCTTTCTATGCGCTTTCATTCCGGGCGGTTTGCAGAGAATTGGTATCCTGCACTCACAAGGGTAAACTTAGTTCTTTTCAGGGCTGCTTCTGCCAATGGCTGGTGGGGGCGGAGACGAATCACAAATGTTGTTCTCCCTTTTTCCCTCTCCATTAACATAAATCTAAATTTCTAAGATCAACAAATTGCAAATAGCTCCAGTTACCACCTCTTTGATGCTTGGTCTGTAAACTGAGATTGCATAGCCTTTATTCTAACTTGTCCTCCTGTATGCATGCTGCAGTATACAGCAGTTAAGAGAGAGGTGTAAGAGATGTTGGTTTTAAATGATAAATAAGCTGTTTGGGCAGAGCACCAGCCACTCCCATTTGAAATCAAGTGAGCTGAGTGCTCTCTGCTTTTGGAAATCTCCCATATGTCTGCTTCCCATCACTTCTCTTTTCATGTTTTAACCTGACGCCCAAGACCAACCCTTTCAGGAGAACCCTTGACACAGGACTGCACTTTGCTAGGGAGTCAGCTGCACCCCCAGCTGTTGATCACGCAGCTGATCTATTTACACATACCTTCTCAGTAGCTGTAGGATGGGTGTGGGAGAAACTAACAATATTCTAATGTCCTGAACAGTCCTTTTGGAATGAAGTTAAAGCTGACCAGATTAGGACTCCTACTCTTGGGGCACAGTGTATTCACACTGCGACTGTGTGTGTGGTTTTGGGGCACTGTATGTACCTTCTCCAGCAGGGCAGGGGCTTACGAATGAACTTCCCCCACATCAGCCTGGCGGGCCATCCCAGGGGAGTTTTGCACCAACGAGGTCAACCTGAATTCCCCCAGGACCACAAGACTTTTGGATAAACAACCTGTGTTTAGACTGGCTCAGGGCCCTCTTCCTGATCCAGCGAACAGAAGGCATTGCTCATCCCTGGGAAGGCTTGGAAGGACTTAGCCAAGTGAGCCCTCTTCAGTCTGGGTGCGTGTTTGGAGGAGTGGAAGCTGTGCTGAGCCTGTATCCCTTAGGACTGTGGGGGTCAAAGGGCTTACCTCGCCAGAACCCGTGTCTGAGCTGGGATGAACACTAGTAAGCTGATTAGCATACATGTTGTTTTCTCTAATGCTTTTCACCTTAAGAATGAAGTAGGCTTGCCTAGAAAGAGCTGTGTGCTAACTGACATCTGCAGCAATCACGCTGGTTTCAGTCTCTGAAGAGAAAGCAAGCAGGTCTGTTTAGGCAGACTGTCCTTGCGGGGAAATTACACAGTGAAGGCAGGGAAATGGACAGCCTGGAAGTAGCCTGCTCAGCAGGGAGAGACAGACAGTTCTGCACCCGCCAGGCAACAGCTGGGGAGCCACAAGCAACCAATGACAGCCCAAACCACAGAGGGGAAAGTCAGGTGTAGCTGCTCTGCAGAGGGACCTGGCGAGAGCGTTAACTTTGTTGCTGACAACATTGACTTAAATTTGTTCTGCGATGGGGGTTAAGTACTGACGGTTTGAGCTGCTGGAGGAACACACACACACGTTGTAGGTGCTGAAATAAGAAATACAAACAGCGCAAGAGCCGTCAGTCCCCGACAGTGGTGGATAACACAGAACTAGGCTTGATTCAAAAATAATATAGTGGGTCTGGGCCTTAATTGCCTGTATTGGCCACAGACTGTGCTAATGGGCTGACAGCACAATACTGCCCACGGTAAGTGATCCCAGGTGAGGTCACCACCCCACCTGCTCTCCATAGACCAACACTGCTGGCTCTGAGTCAAGCAGCGGTAGGGCCCCCTAGTACTCAGACATACAACAGGAAAGGAACCTTTAGCAGGTAGGAAGAGGTAGAAGCTTCTCAGTGACTCAGGAGCATAAGTCACTTTTGGAAGTTAAACCCAGAGTTCCTAATAGGAAAGAAAAATAGATGGTTCTCCAAGGAGGAGCTTGGCTCTTCAGGCCTAGTAGCTGGGGCAGCTCTTGGCACCCCTCCCTCTCCTGCAGAAGAGAGGTTTTGTCTGTAGGTATCACAGGACAGAACTTGACCCAGGCCCTTTTCTAGCAGGTGATCTCAGGGGGCATCTCCCAATTGCACTGCTAGCCACAGAAGTGGTCCCCCATCTTTCACTTGTGGGTAGCAGCCTACGAGCCCCTCTCCCCAGTTATGGCCTCAGAGCTCACCTCTGAGGGGCCAGTCCTGGTCTCATTCCTCCCTTTAAAGCCCAGCCTAGACCATGCTACCTGACCCAGCTAGCTGGGCCAAGGGGACTGCTTCCTATCTGACCTGGGTCTCATTCAGGGCTCCTCTCCCTTTCAGGGATGCCTGAAGACTGATTCAGTCAGCCAATCCTTCTGCTGCAGTTTGCTGGCTACAGAGCCATTACAGACCTACTCTCCTCTGACTCCCTCCTGCTGCCAGCTCCCTCTGCCAGGGATGGACCTAGCCCTAAGAACCCTCCCTGGTTTTCATCTGGCTACCCAGGAGCTGCTACT
The DNA here is from genome assembly GCF_026122565.2 of Emydura macquarii macquarii. Taxonomy (NCBI): domain Eukaryota; kingdom Metazoa; phylum Chordata; order Testudines; family Chelidae; genus Emydura; species Emydura macquarii. The sequence continues at coordinate 12,661,953 of NW_027130449.1, read as the reverse complement.
TCAGCTCTCAGGGCCTCATCAGCTCCTCTGTGAGGTACCTTCTCTTGCCCATATGGGTCAATTCCACTCACTAGCCTATACTGTGCTCCTACAGGTGCTGGGTTGTTTCCTACTAGCAGCCATACGGAGGAGCAGTCTTGCATCCTACTCCCACATCTACTCTTTGACCTCACTGTACAGCAGTCTCAGGTACCTGCATTCTACTAACTCTTCTCTCCCAGCCACAGCAATTCCATGGGGCACCTGTTCCCAAGCCCACTTTAACCTGTTCAGCTATATCCTTGGTCCCAGAGAAGGCAGCAGTCTCACCAGATCAGTAGCTGAGCTCCCAAGGAGTAGGTTTCCCCATAGGAGTAACTTCTTGAGGGTCTGCTAAGCTCACTGAGGTGTGGAAGTCAGACCTTGCATAATATGTGATTCCTCAGGGCTGGGGACAGGGTTCCTGTAACTCACCAGATTCCCAACACATGCAAAGGTAGAGATTTCACACAGCCCTTAGCCAGCTTAACACTAGCAAACCAAGTCTCCCTTCTGGCCCACATCTAATCTGCAGTGTGTGCTAACATGGCCAAAACTATATAGGGCTTCTAGCTCCACCCCACCGCCTGATAGCCTGCTGCCAGGGAGGTGATTAGTACATAAACAAACTGCCTTCCACTCTCCTCCTCCCTCCCTCTTTTTTTTTGTCTTCTTCTTTTGGTGGGTGAGGGAATATGAGCACAGCTCTTGTGAGAGAAAAACTGCACAAACTAAAGAAAGGGAGCAGGGCAAGAAAGAACAGCTGGGGACAAAGGATGTTCAGTGCTGGGATAGAGAAGTCTGCACTCTCTCTAACAAGTGAGGGGGGAAAATGGAAGTATTCTAGCTTGTTTCTTCAGCTCAAGAGGCATTTCAGGTCTTGCTTCACCCTGCAAGGTGCCTCCTGTGGGTGCACCAACTTTCAGGATTAGAGTTTGCGTATCTGTTGCTCTTTATGCAGCCTAATAGGAAGACACGGCAGGGAAACACAGGGGCTCCAAATCCTCACATCTAGTTAATAATACATGCAAGCTACTGAAGCCTAGCTACATACACACACTGGTGCTTTGCCTGGTTTCTAAAACCTTGAACCTACAGGACTCACAGACTCTTTAAAGGGGCACTACCCACTTCTTACATGCCCCAGGTCTATCCTGAGCTAGGCTATATCGTGAGAGATTTAACACAGGATTCTTTCCCCCTCCCTCCACCTCATCAGCCATGAGTGTTTCCGAACTATACAAATTACAGACACTGATATAGAACTTTCTCAAGAGTCCTGCTGTTTTCAATGGCAAATAAGAAAACTCCCGTGAAAAAAGCACGAGGACGGAGCAGGAAGGTGGAGTAAGAAACCAAATATTAGTTTTTTTTTAAAGGAACCATTGCAGGAGCTCTCTCTCTACCCTATTGCCTGTAGCTAAACTGCCTAAGGAGGCCAGGGAGGCGTGGCTAGTTGGAGAGTCATTTAAAATCTCCTGCTCAGCTTGTACACAAATCAAACAAACAGGAAGAAAAGGTAAAGCCTGCTAATCCATGCACCCTGGTTTTTTCTCTTGCCATGGCCATGCGCGCGCTCGCTGAGCCGTGGTTTGACCTCATTTAGACCATAAGCCCTTAGAGGCAGACACTGTCTTATGTTTGTACAAGACCCAGAAAAATGGAGTCCTGTCCCAAACTGGGTCCTCGGGGTGCTACTGTACAGCAAATCCAGTAATAGCTCTGCCTGGCCCTTTACAGAGAAAATCAAAGGATGAGCCCCTGCCTTCAGGAATTTTCTATGCTAAGGGATGAATGAAATGCACCGACACCAGATTCCCCTTCGGGAAGGGTTAAAGGAAGCAAAAACTGATTGGGGCTGATTCTGGTCTCACTTACAATAGTATAGACCCAGGAACCAGGCACTGGAACCAACAAGATAACACTAGAGCAAATTTGGATGAGATGAGAGCAGCTTTTGGCCCGTTGAAATTGAGTTAGTTATACGTAGGCATGGTGGGCAATGGAACCATTTACTCAACTCTCTGGTAGGAGAAGCAAAGCTCCTTGTCAAAGGGTTTTTCATCACTGCTCCTTATGTCAATAGGAGGCTCCTTAAAGTGAGGGACCGAGTCATAGCACTGCCTAGAGCCACGTGCGGAGTAAACCGCTGTCGTGAAAGCCACCTCACTTAGCCGGAGCGCCTCAGTCCTGACTTCAGCCTTCTGAGCGCAGGCCTGGCTCCTTCCTAAATTGCTCTGAAAATGGACCTCAGTCTTGTCCTCCAGAGTCCCTGCTTCTTCCAGGCCTTAGTTCCCACAAAGCACCTCGAGTATAGGTTGCTCCTGAGCCATAGTCTTGTTGTTCCAGGAAACCTGTGTATCAGTGGGTGGGCTTGCAAAGAGACCGGATTTCAGTGATGCTTCTGGCATTAGAAAGCTCAGACCTGCAAAACTGACCAATTAGAAGAGTTTGTGCTTGGCTTTTTGCCACCCGGTGCAGCAGAACCTCAGTGACATTAGAGATTTTCTCTCCAACCCAGGAAGCAGCTACAAAAGACTGCCTGGAACTCAGCACGCACCTGTCTCCTATTCGTGTGTGGCAGGTTTAGAGGAAGAGCCAAAGGGCTAGGCTTACCCACTGTTTCCCAATTCTCTGGATAGTTTTTCATCATATATTACCTGCAAAAGGCAGCTGATTTGGACCTTAAGGTTTGTCTGATGGATTGAAAAGACATGTCTTGGAGGAATATATTTTGTTGAGGTAGAAAAGAGTCATTCCAGCTACCTTCAGAAACAAAATGCTTCCCGAGAGCCACTTAGAATGGTCTCTGTTGAACAAAGCTACTTGGACCCCAAATTCTGCTCTGATGTAGATTTCATATTAGCCGCACTTGCTGTCCAGTCAGTGTCTGCATACAAGTTAATGTGAATTGTGCATGCACATCAACAGGGGAATAATCCCATGTCTCATTAAAATGCAGGCTATCACCCAGATAGAAATCATCTCACTTTTTGCTTCCGGTACTTAGTAGATCCCATTTATATGTTGTTATACATAATGCATGAGGACAGTGATCTCTGAAAGAAGCCATTTTTAGATTAATTCATGTAAATCAACACATGATCTCATAAAAGTCCAGCATGTAAAACACATGCTGCGTACACATTAGCATCTAAGTGATGGGTTTTTGTTCTGCGTGGGAAGTTGAGCTTGACAATCTTTCCCTGTTTTCTTGTTATTCCAGGAGTCTCAAGTCAGCCCCTCGTGTTATAATAGTGCATGTTGCAACACTCTGAAGTGCTAATCTCTTCTGAAAAATGACAGGATGGGGCTCCACATACATTTTCTTTCAGTCATTTTCATATAATATTTACTCTATTCACACATCAAAAGATCATTTTTTTCTGACTAGATCTGTGAGCTGAGCCTGGGATTTGCAAAGCTACTGTGCCCATCACCAGTAATAAAGATTCTTCAATTAGACCTTAACTGACAGCTCTGATGTGAAAGGTGATGCAGATCTCGATAATGTTAGGAAAAACTTGGGTGGTGGTGGTTGTTGTTGTCAGTAACATAGAGATGCATGGCACAGATGTGCTGAAAAAGGCACAACCATTTTTATAAAGTCACTTTTCTGACCCAGTCCAACAGCACTTTAGCACAAAAAGATCAGGTCTTCTGCGAGGGTAAATAAGTGTACTCCCATTGAGGCCAGTAGAGAAGTGGAGGATTATTATACTTATTCTTTGTGTTTGGGTAGCACATAGGAGCTCTGGTCATGGAGCAGGACTCATTGTGCTAGGTGTTGCAGACTGGCAATATGCTGCAATGTCCAGAATGAACGTTATGAAATAAACTTGATCGAAGTCAGTTACATCTAATGACTTAGGTGTAATACCTTTTGGCCAATTGTATTAAATATGCAATTGTTTGAATTGTTGCGGGATTGTATGTAACTTTTCTAGGGGCTTGACTAATGTAAACGTCAGGAACCGCAAAGAACTTTTGAGAGGCAGTGCGTGTATGGTGGATTTCCTAGGAAATGCCTGGAGGTGAGGGAACTGCAAATGAGCCACTTAAAATCCATCCTTTTGAGCTATGCCCTGGGGAGGGAAACAAATTGCCTGCTAATTATCTGATCCTGGGAACTCCAGCTCAAAGGCCCCAGAACTGGATGGAGGGTGGGTGAAACACACAGTTTATCTAAAATGAAAAATACGCTATCACTGAAGAACAATGCACTTAATTAGAGGTGGTTGGGGGAACAAAGGGAAATTTCACCCCCAAAAACCCCAAAAACCTTCCCCCATCCCTCAAAAAAGTTGATGTTTTGAAAGTTACTCAAAAAATAGGGAAAAGTTTGAAATTTGTAAAAACTAAATTAAAAGAATGATCACAATTTCAACATTTTTTGACATCTCTCTAGCAATGACACAACAAAGTATTCGTTAGAACTGATAAAGACATTGCTTGACAGGACCTGGAAAAAATCAGGGTACTGGTGTGATATCTTTAATCTGATTATTTTTCTAAGATTCAGATTGGCTGGAAAAATCAGTGCTGTAAATCATCCTCTGTATCTAGCTTCCATGGTAGCCTTCAAAAGAGTGGAGGCCGGTGAAAATTTGTAAACAAGCATCCTCACAGCCTGTCTGTGGTAGTGAATAAAGGGTCACAATGGATCCAACCCAAAACAAAGTAGGCAGTTCACCTCCATGGTTCTGAAAACCTGAAATGTTGCCATTCTAAACTTCAGTATAAATGAAACAGGTACTTGCTGGTGACAGATCATGCTAATGAATGGATTTAAGTAAAATAAGAATATGCCACATCCCCTGCCTCTTCTCCACTTAACTCTTGGGTTTTTTTAGCACCAAGCTTTTTTGCGATTCTAAAGGTGTTCATTCACCTGTGGGACCAAAGTGGAAACCCTAGGAGAGGATGTTCCTGGTGAGATCTTTGACCCAATTTTGTAGTTCTCTGCCAAACTATGAACAAGTATCCAACACAAGATCTGAAATTCTGGAACTTGACCAGCATTAGGAATGAGCATGGCACAAGTTCTATCTAATCTATCCTACCAATCTTTAATGTAGTTGTCCTCACCATACCCAAGAAGAAGGGGATGTGCATTTGTCCATATTTTACAGATGGGGAACTGAGGCAGAGACTAAGTGACTGGGCCAAGGTTGCACAGAAAGCCTGTAGTGAACTGGGAAATTGAACCTGGGTCTCCTGCATTCCAGATTGTAACTGCTGGACCCTTCCTTACTCTGAGTTGTCTTAAATTTTAGCAGCCAGTGATATGTCACTAACAGAATGGTGGTTTTTTTTTTTTTTCTTTAATGATGTTTCTGCTGCCAAATTGAATAAGAAAGCTCTGGACAAAAAGTTCAAGTGGCTACATGCTTTCCAGCCCTTAATGCTTGTTCTCATTGAATTTCCATTGTGCAATAGATTTGGAAATGAAAAGAAACAGTTCCCTAATGGCCCAGGGATGCTGCACTCCAAACAAATTGATGCCATGTGGTAATATGCGTGGCTTTGCTTCCGTGTAATGTTTTAAACACTGTACACCAAATGCAATAAATTGGAGAGTGAGCTCATAGATTCAGAGAAGATTAGGGATGAAAGGTATCTCAGGAGGTATCTAGTCCAACCCCCACTAAATCATCCCAGCCAGGGCTTTCTCAAGCCAGACTTTAAAAACCTCTAAGGGTGGAGATTCCACCACCTCCCTAGGTAACCCATTCCAGTGCTTCACCACCCTCCTAGTGAAAAGGTTTGTCCTAATATCCAACCTAGACCTCCCCACTGCAACTTGAGACCATTGCTCCTTGTTCTGTCACCTGCCACAACTGAGAACAGCCTAGCTCCATCCTCCCTTTCAGGTAGTTAAAGGCTGCTATCAAATCCCCCCTCATTCTTCTCTTCTGCAGACTAAACAAGCCCAGTTCCCTCAGCCTCTTCTCATAAGTCTTGTGCTCCAGCCCCCTAATTATTTTTGTTGCCCTCTGCTGGACTCTCTCCAACTTGTCCACATCCTTTTTGTAGTGGGGGCCCAAAACTGGACACAATACTCCAAATGAGACCTCACCAATGCCGAATAGAGGGGAATAATCACTTCCCGCGATCTGCTGGCAATGCCCCTCCTAATGCAGCCCAATATGCTATTAGCCTTCTTGGCAGTAAGGGCAGACTGTTGACATAAGCAGAGTTGTCCGCTTATGGTGTCAGTTCACATTTGGGGGTGTATATTGCCATGCCAGAGCCACGTCAGGGGAATCAAGGTGGAACATGTGCCCCATCCAACTTATCCATGTGGTAGGGCAGGTATCATGCTAATCAACTGCCATACTAAGAGCCTAAAGACTTGTTCTGCGTACAATGGATCAGCTTGCAGGCATCTCCATCTTCTGTGCTGAGGCATGGCTGGTAGAGGCTCCAGGTCCCTGCATACAACCTGCCATCTCGATTCAAGGAGCCAGTCTACTTACCATAAGGCAGTCTGCTGAACTTTGAGCTGAAGCAGAGAGAGAAGAGGTCAGCTGGATGGAGTCTCTGGGAGCTGGTTGTTATTAATACTAAGTGTTCATACAAATAAATAATTCTGATGGAGCAATTCCTTCACAGTTTAGCCGAGACCATCACTTTAACTTACCTAAGCGGCTTATCTAAGTCTCTGGGAGGTCTTGTTAACAATAGCCCAGTCTGCATAATTCAACTTTTAGTTGTAGTCATCTGTTAACATCAGGGCAGTTTTCCTTGGACAGTTTTTCTTTTTTTCACAGTTTAGACTTTCCTTATTAAGTGCATAGCAACTTCCTAGAGCCTATAAATGTATTAAAGCCCCCCCCCCCCCCCAATGATCAGATCAAAGGTGGAAGATGCATTATTTTGAAAACAAGTTAATTGATGCCGGAGGATTTGACTAAATTAAACACACAGTAACCCAGTGCTTAAATGATCAAATATTACCATATATTGACATAGGGTTTTTTTTGTAGTTATCAGTTAGAGTAGTGAACATATTGCTTTCTAAGGGCTTGATCCTTAAAACAATAAAATCCTTTAGGTTATAAATAATCCCACAGAAGACTGTTAAGCATGTGCATAACTTTTTGGTGGATCAGGGCCTAAGCCATCGATTTGCACAGGCCAGGAGTAATGGAAAAGTCACGTGGAATCAATGGGATTGAAAAAGGGGATGCGCAATCGGAAACAGGAATGTAGATAAGGGACTAAAGTAAGCCACTCACAGCTTTCTAGTCTGCACATACGCCCGGCAGTCTGGCTAGATGGAATATCCTAACAGGTCAGATTGTCCAAGCACTATCTGGAGATGAGCAAGGTATACATGCCTACAAAGGGAGCGATCTCGTCTGTCTTTAAGTGCTAGTATTCTAGGAATCCTGCATAGCAATGAAACTCCTTGGTATTTGACACAAGCAGCAGAATCACCACTTATCAATAGAGCTCTGTACAAACATTAAACCCTGTGCGATGGGCTAATACTCATTTTGCAGATGTGGCAACTGGGGCTGACAGAGAGATGTTAAGGCCAAAATTTGAAGTGCCTGAAGTTAGTCACCTAAGTGGTTTGGCTTTCACGGCTCCGATTCCAGTCCCTACGTGTGCTCAGCAGCTCTCAAAACCAAGCCATGTTTTCTGCGGGGGGGGGGGGGAGTGCATCATTTTAGCCACTCAGGTTTAAAAATGTTGTCCCAAAGCGACTTATCAAATCAGTACCTGCAAATAGAAGCTGGGAGGCCTGACTTCCGTTCCCCTGCATTGGCGATTCCATCTAATGAACTTTGACACAAATGCTGATTTATAGAATGAGCTAAGTGAATGTACACGCTTAAATGCTGTGATCTTTACATAAATGCTTGAATCAACTGTTTTTAACCAATGTACTTTTGTACATTCAGAAGTAGTCTGGGTCTCCCTCTGGTGGCTAATTTAATACGTACAATGTCATGGAGTTTCCTCATTTGTAAAACTTCAGTGTACACATGGAAAGGTACTAGGGATGGTACTGCTACTAAAATGCTCTTATTAATGCCTGTTTACGACTATAGAAACGATCTGCTGTCTTTTGTCACTCATTTCGTTTTGTCAGTTAGCAAGATAGTATCAAATGAAAAATGCAAGATAACCCTGAGATCCCCTTTCCTCAGTGGCTTTATTGGGCAAAAGAGGTGGAAGCCTGCTTTCTGCAACATATCTAACTTTACAGCCATGGCTCAAATAAATACTTGATTAAAGAGAAAATTGATTTACCTTATAGGAGATTCAACAGTGTGACAGTAGATTGAGTATTTCACAAAGACAGCGAACAGTAGGTTTTTCCTATTAAGTTAATTGGTATCAAGCACTATTTTCTTAGAATCAAAGATAGAGCATTGGCACTTTTCCTTGTCTAACTGTATGGGTTAGGCTTCTGCTTTCTGGTAATCAGTAGCCTTTGTTTTACTCTGTTTACAGTTCTTTTCAATAGCAAAACATCTGGCTATGGAATAGTTATTTAATTTCCATTAATAATTATTTTAACTACTTTTGTAAGGTGACCAATTTTACCATAGTTAATGTACGTTTACGTATCAGTAAAGCCATGTGACTTGTTCAGTAAGGAACTCAAAGGCATGACAAACATCTGCTTTGGGATTTCAATAGAAACTTTAAATCAGATCAGGCGTGCTCAAAATTTTGATACGTGGTCCACCGTAAGTGAACAGAGGATGAACAAGGCATGAACAGTGATGTCAACTTGAGTTTGTGACCTTGTGGTTTCAAATGAGTTTCATTTATTGAGTATAACAGAGCTTAATCTTGATTGGGAACTACCATAATACAAAATAATACAGATATGGAACTGAAAGCAAAACTTGGAGGCAAAGTAAGAATTTGAAAATTGAAACAAAAGGAAGACTGTGCACCAGCCTATGAAATAAAACCACCAAAGCTAGAAAGAAGCTAATTATGAGAGTACATAGACTCTAATTTGGTACATTCATCCATGGAGTGAAAGCTGCAGTTATTTATTTTCTTTTAATAATTTAAAGATAATCTTTGTTTCTTTTTTCCCATTAGCACTTAACTATTTTGGTCTTCATGGAGCGGGGAAGCTCCGGCCTTTGCTTGCTGTGGATATGGATTGAAACATTCAAGTTCAATAGAAAAAACATGGACATCCCACACTCACAGCCCAGGAGTAAACAGTTAAAGAAAATAAATATATTTCTCATGAAATTGACAACTGGCCGGGGACAAAGACACAGTCATTGACATAGCTCTGGGCCAGCATTTCAGCCCTTTCACCATTGATATTTTCATTAGAAGAGTGCTTAAAAATTCTCAAAGCATTAACCTCTTCCTTAGAAGCCCAAAAGTAATCATCAAAACAGAAAATATCAGACAGATGCACAAGATCCCGAGCAAGTTTGTGACTCTGGCGATATCCAATACGTGGCAATGAAGGATGTTTCTCAGTATCTAAACATTAGTGTCACTAGTTCCTGGGATGTGCCTATTGAATATGCCACAACCAACGTTCATTCACCAGATCATGTGGTTAGGGATCAAATTAATGTATTTAACGTATCTGTTAAATATTTAAGAGGAATCAGCTATTAGACAAACATCAGATCTGAGGCATGAAAGTGTGTTTAAAATGTATCTTCCAATCTGTTGCTGACTAGATTAACTTTGTTTACTGAAAAAGGAATCGGTCTTCTTCCTTTCATGCCGGCTTATTTCTAAATTATCATGGATTTGTGGTCACATGGACGAGTTGAAGGGCAGCAGCATACTTTTCTAGAGCCTGATCCAAAGGCCAGTGAAGTCCATGGACTCATTTAGCTGTGTCCTAGCCCCAGGAACAGCCTGTGAAAACTCTTTTCTTTTGAAGTGAGTATTATAGGCTGACCCCATTATCATGCCAATGTACTTCAGTCCTGGCCTGTGCAGCCTTTACATTTTTTGACATTTTTGACATTTCAGCTGCTTGATCACAAATCAGCTTTTTGTGCACCTCCTGCCTAACATCCTTTGAGCACAGACTGCTGCCTGCATGACGGTTTTGTAAAGTAGACAAATGTCCGCTATGGAACTAAAAAGAACTTGTTACTTGAATTAGTTGGCAAGAGATAAGATGGCCATGCCTTTGACACCACAAGCGTAGAAAGCCACTGCTTAACTGGCTACATTAAGTGATGCACATATTCAGTTTGTCTTCAAATGGCACTGTGTATTTTACAAAAGGACTTCTTGTTACACACACAGATATGACTACTGTAGGATGCAATATATTTCCCCTAACATTTTATTTTGAAAGTCCCAGGGAGTCTGGTTCACATTTTAGATGAACATTATATACAGAGTCTTATACTGAGGCTGCTGTATAAGAAAAGAGAAGGTGTACAAAAAATCTTTCAGTAGGACTGGTTTTATTTTGTAACAAAAGAGTGCATCTAAAACTAGATGGAGTATCAAAGAGCAAAAGTGACCTGGTACATACAAACAAAGGAGCTGCTGAGACTTAAATGTGCAGATCCACAGCTCAAACATAGAAAAGCAGCAGTAATTCAGACTTCTGCCTGCTTTAACAACTGTTAAACAAGGTAACTGAAAGAAGCCTCTTCCTAAAACATTGGCGAACAGAAAACCACCAGGAGATGCACTTAGTGGCTATTAGGGGGACGGCATTGTGAGATAGGAGATCAGTTCACAGTTTTATCACTTTCTCCATTTTCTATTAATTTTCTTTTCTTTTCTTCTGTTTTCCTCTTGAAGATGCTATTTCTGTAGAACTGAAGTTCTTTGATGCTTTCCCTGATGTCATCAAGAGCTCTGAAAGAGAATTAAGGAAAGTTTCAAAATGCACGAACACACTCAGGCTAAATTTGAATTTGCATCTCACAAATTCTAAACTGTTTAAATATATAAATAAATATAACAGAAATATATGGCACACATCTGTCAGTAATAAAACCATCTTTGCTAGACTCAGGAATATAGGAAACAAAGTTCAGCAAGGCAGGCATGCGAGGAAGTAACACATTACTTGTTGGTTTTGCTATTTATGCAAGACCTAAGCTCTTTCAAGCCAATAGGTTCCATGACTTCAGTAGTGTGTTCGAGGGTAAAGGCGAGTAAACTAAGGTGAACCGGTTCTCATTTGGGGAATAGAGAGAGCCTCACCTGTGAGAAGCCATCTTCTTCGGTGCAAATTCAAATTCTTCTGGATACCAGCGCCTGTATATGGAAGAAACTGAGTTTTAAATCCATATATCATATTTTAAATACATAGCCAGATGCCTCTTTGGGTTTGCTACAATAGGGAATGTCTTTCAGTGCAAGAATTTGGATTTCACTGGCATTCAGAAAAGTCACAGTTAAGTATTAAAATAATGTAATTCATGTGAGAGCTAAGCACCTCCCCACTCTAAGTAGGTACGAGTCCTTTTCCTGTTTTGGTCCTAGTGGAATATATGAAAGAACTAAATGGCTGCACACTGCTCTTCCCCAGCTGTCCTCCTTTCTTGTTTTAGAAGGAAATTAGTCAACAATAACTAGAACTCCTTAAATCTTGTTACAGTTTAACTTTGTATGGTATTTACCTGCAAAGTTCTTTGACAGTGCTCACATCAATTATCCTGTAATGAACATGTCTCATGAACTGAGGCATATATTTGTCAAGAAACTTCTTATCTGCATGAACAGAGTTTCCTAGAAAAAGATAAAACAGACGTATCTTTCAAAGGCCTCACAAAGCTACAATGAATTACATCTAAACTAGAGATAAGCTACTCAGACCGGGGAAAACCTGTGATTTCTAAATGTTTTCACAGTCAGCTCGTAAGTCTCATGCTTCGGTAAATATGCTTATAAAGGTTTCTCTGATTTCTACTGTGGGATCACTTCTGTGTGGTTTAAAGATATAATCTCCATGCATCAAATTCTTCAAGTATTTCCTTTACAATTTGTGTGTCAAAAAAGTCAATCAAAGTAAAAATATTACACAAACAACCAGGTTTTCCACTAAGGGTAAATAAGCTTTGTTTATTTAATATATTTCCATCAGATTACCCTTTTGACCTCTGAGTCAGGGTTCTGAGTCACCATTAAGTAACAGAACATTCAGAATAGCAGCATTTGGGAGTAGACTGGATTCATATCATCAGGTACAAAAGAACAAGGTGCCTATCCGTGACACTGTTTATCTTTTGCATTCACAAATTGCTATCAACACTAAGTCACATCAGTAATGACAAATATATAATACGATATTAATACTAACAGGAATTTAAGTTTCTTGCAGATCTATGGGGATTTTCAGAAACCATATGGAATATCTGCTTTAAACAATTACAGAATGGATGATACCTAATGCTGAACTTCCCTTGCTAAATAAAATTTAATTGCATGCAAATCTCCAGGTAGGAGACTAAATCACCCCTAAATTGTGCATTAACAGGCCTTTCAAAGTCCCACTGGGAACTGAAGGGGGATTGATTTTTATTAGCCTTAAAAATACAAGTACACATTTTACCTGCAAGAGGACAGAAGCCAGGAGGTGTTTGCTGTCGTACAAAGGACAAAAATTCATACTCTGCCTGCTGAAGTGAAATTGTACTTTCTTTCACTGCCTTAGTAAGGCCAGACTGCAAGAAAGAAGCATTGATCACGAATCAAATATTTACCATTTAAAAATACTTCCAGAGAATCTAAACAGTAGTCAAATGTTACCTATAAACCAATAACCAACTAATGGCACATTTATTGCCCAAAAGCATTAAAAAGATAACAACTTAACTCTTAGATTTAACCTTCTGGGAAGTCTCAACATTTCACCAAGTGCATCACTGTTCATCCACTTCAATCCTAGCTAAGGGACAGATTCTGATTTCCTTACTCATGTTGAATAGCATACTACTGCACTGACTTCAATGGCACTACTCCGGAAGTAAGGAATATATAGCATGAGTAAAGAATATCACAACATGACTCTCAGCAAACACACATCCCTGTGACTTTTTCCCACCTGCTATTTTATAATGTCTCAGTCCCCAATTACTCAGACTTTGTACAAATCTTTATTTATATGCATAAAAGTACATATTCCAAGAGAAAAATATAGTAGAACCTCAGAGTTACAAACACCAGAGTTACAAACTACCCGGTCAATCACACATCTCATTTGGAATTGGAAGTATGCAATCAGGCAGCAGAGACCTCCAAAAATGCAAATATTGTACAGTAACTGTGTTAAATGTAAAATACTAAAACAAGAGAAAGTTTTATAAAAAAAGATTTGACAAGGTAAGGAAACTGTTTCTGTACTTGTTTCATTTAAATTAAGATGGCTAAAAGCAGCATTTTTCTTCTGCACAGTAAAGTTTGAGCTGTATAAGTCAATATTCAGTAGTAAACTTTTGAAAGAACAATCATAACGTTATGTTCTGAGTTACAAACAACCTCCATTCCCGAGGTATTCGTGACTCTGAGGTTCTACTATATTATCAACAACTGTATCTGTTCAACAAGAGGCAGGTGTTAATTTACTAAATGGATTATTTATTGGTTGGTGGCAGTTAAATTAATGGTCTGTAAAGCATTTTAACAATAAACCCTACTTTCAGGGATTTGGAATCAATGCTAGATATCTGCAGAATATTCTGTGGGGTTTTTTTGCTTGTTTTTAATCTAACCTGGAAAAATATACTTCCATATTTATTTGCACTCCTGTAATTTAGAAGTTACTGGCTTAGGTGTTTACAAGGACTCCTATAACTCAGTCTCCTTTTTTAAAGCTAAATGTCATTTATCTTATCAATCTGCTGTAAAAAGTTCCTAAAAATGTATTTCCATAGCTGTGCCACAAGCCACTTGGGTCTATCAGATAGTGTTTAAAAATTTCATTGTGTGGCTGTTTTTTCCTTTGTGCTGTAATTTTATCTTTTTTTTTGTGGTCAGTTAAAAGTAAGTAGCTCTGCATGAACAGAGATGACTTATTTCTGAGCTGCTTCCATCTCCAATTCACTTGAGAAGTAAAACTAGATTTGGATTCTCAATTGGAGGAGGAGAAGAAAAAGATCCACCACATAAATTACTTTGTTTTCCAAAGACCTAATTTTTCCCAGACAGAATAAGATGCCTGAAAGGGATTTCTGGGCATTTAATAACTTCAGCATTTAATCAAAAACTACACTGAATTTAAATTTAAGATGAAGACTTGAAAAATCTATTCATTTCTTGCAAGCAGGAAACTTTTGTGGTGAGTAATGGAGTAATGTATTTCTGCAAAATTGAAGCTTTCAATTAAAAATTAATTAGGTTTCCACCCCATGGAGTGGGGGGAAAAACAACCAAATTTAAACTTACTGTAAATTGGTGCAACATTGTCTTCCTAAGACTGTTACTGGTTTTCATATTTTTTCCAATCAATAGCACTGTGAGCCAGAGACGATGCTGATCAATTTAGTTGCTTAAATTCAGAACTCTGTGAGCATCAGTGGAACCAGCAGGAGTCATGTCAGTTTCACACTGCTGCTCAGAGCTTTCCCAAGCAGCAGCTAAGGCACTGTAACTGTTGCCATGGACATCGCTGGTGTTCCATTCACCATCTTTCATATCAGCCATTGTTGGTAGGTTTGGTTCTCTAGCTAGAAGTTTGTCTAGTAAAATTTTCAATGCCTGTTCAAGGTTGTTACAAGTTAAGGTTGTTGAGGCCCTTTGGATAGCCTATTTCCAGGATGATCTTGTGGTTAATGCACTGGACTGGATCTCAGAAGATCTGGATTCAATTCTCAGTTCTGCCATGGACTTCTTGTGAGACCTTGTACAAATCACAGATGGGGAACTGAGGCAGAGAGAGATTGTAAAAGGGGGATATTTCCTTTCTCCCCAACCTTTGTTGTCTACATTTAGAATGTTAAGCGCTTCAGAACAGGAACTGTCTCTAAAGTGTCCATATAGCACCTAACATAATTCTGAGACTAAGAATTATAAAGTTGCTACTAGTTGCAAGGAAACAGTGATTCTAGTACTATTGCTCTAGAACTTTTACCTTCCCATGATGCTCTTTACACCATTCTGACATGCCATCCAGCAACTCATCTGGCTGGTTTATAATCAGGTTGGGACCCTATTAATGAGAAAAAAATATTAATATAATCAAATCCTAACAAAAAATCATTCTAAAGTTTATCATCAGACAGAAGAAATCTCCGCTAGCTTTAAAAAGAAAATTACGAGAAAGCTGGTCTTGTTGTGCAGAACAACATGAGCAATGTGGTGGGAAATGCTTCCACTTGGTATAAACTACCAATAGAACTAGAATTAGTGTTTAGTTAAAGTGCTATTCTAGTCCAAGTGACTCTGTATGGATAATAGCCTGTGATTCTAGTTGGTCTCTGAATGGTTTCTAACATCAAGTTTCCTTAGTCTACAAATGAAAAGGAGCAGTGGTGTTTTTTCTTCCACCGTCAATAACTCAATCTGGGATGTGAATATTAGCTCAGGGTCTTTCCAGCTCATGCATCATTTGATTGGATTCTGTAACTGGAATTTATTTAACAAGCGATGATCCATGAGTCAGAACTGAATCCAGTTGCCTCTCCCAGCACTGTGTATATTCTGCAGGGCTAAATGGTACTGCATATGTTCTTGCTTTAGTGACTCAGTGTAAATGGGAAGCGTAGATCTGTTAAGTAAACTACTGCCACTTTTACAAGAACATCTTCCAGATTATAATCACACTTTAAAAACAGGCATTTTCAAGTCAGCAAGTGGTAAAATTTACAGTACTAAAGTGACATGTTACACTGACATTGGAGTTGTCCCTTTGTGTTAGAGAGACTACTTTTTTTTTTTTTTTTACAAAATCAGAAAAAGTTCCTTTTAAATACACTGTTTCTTAGAGAAATTAGATGAACGAGTATTCAAATGTTCACCAGATCCACATTATTTGTATAAATGGGTTGCTAGAAAAAAAAAAATCAGACATTCCTATACCTCATGGTTTTTTTAGCACTAAAAAATAACACCCCCCCACACCCATTTCCTGCTTTCTATATCTTTAAGCAAATCTATCTTATCCAGGGCTTTGGCTCATCTTCATAGACTTCACAGAGCAATTATTTGCATAATATTAAGGCCAAGGTTGTTCAAGAATGTGGGTTACCTTCCACTGCCATTTACACACCAGCACAATCCAAAGAGCCCTCAAAAACAAGTGCTATAAATTGTTCTTTGGCTGGTGTTCCATTCCACAGGCTGCACACATCTGGAAACTGCACTTAGGAAAGGGCCTACACCACACTGGCTGCTTCTTAATCAGCCGGTTCAGGAAGATAAAAATAGTCCAGGCTAAGCTGAGGGGCAGGGGAGCCTTAACGCATGACAAAGTAACAGCCCCAGAGGTTGGTAATCAGACGCCCACCAGTACACAGCGACTTCAAACGCTCACCGACCTCGGCCACAATGTTCAAATCCGAGTCCGTGATCAGACACGCCATCTCGATGATCTGGTCCTTCGCTATGTCCAGCCCAGTCATCTGCAAAGACAGAAGCCAGCACGGTGAGAGCAGAGCAAGAGCAGAGCTGTGTTTACACGGGGTAGCGCCGGGATGGAGCACAGAGCCGGGCTGTGTTTACACGGGGTAGCCCGGGGATGGAGCACAGAGCAGAGCTGTGTTTACACGGGGTAGCGCCGGGATGGAGCACAGAGCCGGGCTGTGTTTACACGGGGTAGCGCCGGGATGGAGCACAGAGCCGGGCGGCAACGCCGGGGTGCACCAGCGATGCCTGCACAGGTCTCAGTCGCTGATCCGTGCTCGCCCGGCCAGGAAGGGAAGGGGAACGTCCCCCGGCAGCTCCGCGGGCCGTGCACGGAGCTGCAGGGTGAATCCGGAGCAGGACGTCCCGGCCAGACCCAGCACAGAGACGGCGGCGGCGGGCGGGGCGGCACCTGACCTCGGGGTTTCGGGATCTCTGCGTGCCCCCCCGCCCGCCCCCTCAGCCAGCTCCAGCCCCAGCCCCAGCCCCATGGAAACATCCCCCCACCGCTCTCCCGACACGTGGCCCCGAGGAGCCCCTCCCCCACGGGGGGGGTCCTGCCCGCCCCCCCCTCACCTCCAGGTCCACCCAGACCATCCTCTGCCCCACGCTGCCCTCAGCCATGGCCGCGCCGCCCCGCAGCCCGGCTCCCACCGCCGCCGCCCGCAGCCGGCGCCCGGCAGAGCCCAGCAACCACCAACCGCTGCCGCCACCCCGCATCGCGACAGGCCGGAAAGCGTCACGCTGGAGACTACAGTTCCCAGACGCCCACGGGCCAGCTCCCCCCACCCAGTCCTGTGGCTGGGTCTGGCCCGGGGCCTGCTGGGAAATGTAGTCACCCTAGGGCCGCGCTGGAAGCCATGCCGCTCCGCGCAGCGCAGCACGTGGTGGGGCTGGTGGTCTGCCCTGGTCCCCTTCGTCCCCCTGCTCTGTGACAGGCGCTTACAGCTGCTGTTCCACTGCAAGCGTCTCTCTCTCGCTCCAGGGAGTATTTAATTTAAAAGCCTTTATTTCCTCAAGGCAGCACAGCGACTCCTCTGCAATCACTAAATATTAATAGCCTGGCATTCCTAAGACACAAAAATAACTAAATCACAGCCCCAGCCGCTGTTAACTAATCAGGTTTTTGATTGTCCCATTTACTTATCACTTGTTTAGATTCTAGAGTAGCGAAACACCGCGCTCACGGTCAGGGCACCAATGCACCAGTTCAAACACAGGTCCCTGCCCCAGAAATCTCACACTCAAAACAGGGAAGACAGACAAAAGGCGGAAGGAAACAAAGTTATCACACTTGCCCTTAGCCCCAGGCCTGTATTTCCTTCCCGTTTGCCCTGGAAAATAATCATTCCATCGCACATCTGTATTTTGTGCTGGTGAAGTGTCACATTGGCTAAAGTGGAAAACAAACTCTACGATGGGTACAGGATAGGCACTGACCCCAAGCAAATGTGCATCCGCGTTAATGTAGGAACAACCTCCAGGAGTGAGAGGGGACTTCAGACTCTCGAGGCTGCCAACAAGAATGCCAAGTGAGGATGTTTTTGTATTATGTGAAGACTTGTCCACTACAGCGTGGACTTAAAACCCACCAACTCATTCGATGTATGGGTTCCAACCACCAATAGTGACACCTGGTGGGAAAGTCACTCCCAACTTGACCTGCCAATCAAACTAACAATTGAGGAGGAAGGGTCTGTGCCCCATTTTGAACTCATTAAAAACAGGATAGTTCAATTTCATGTGTAAGGCCAACTATGTTTGCTCACATAAAGCACACAGAAATATTGGTGAGGCCCTAAAGTAGGCAATCACTACATTAGAAAGAGCAGAAACTACTGCACTGTTTGTAGCATCGGTGGCAGAGCACAGTAGTAGCCACATTTAGGGTGTCGTTTCAAAAAACATAGTCCTACTTGGATTTCCCTTCAGGTAAAATATCACACTGGCAGAGGCAAGCTTGATTTACAAAACAAACAAACAAACAGATTGCAGTTGCCTCTTTACATCAAAGCACGATCACAGCATGATACTGAAGTGAGTCATACAGCATCCAATTTCTTTTTTCTTGACAGCACTAATATGGCCCTTCATTTACTAAATGAATTCAGATATGCCAACAGGGGCTAGTAATATGGTGTTTAATTGCAAATGTAGCTTATTTTCAACCATAGCACCAGTTATATTGAAGCAGTTTGAATAGAAGCTGGACTGTGATAACAAAAATTATACAAACGGTTAAAAAAAATCTAAGATTTTTCACAGTAAAATCTGTCCTAGTGTTTAATATGAAATTGTCACATTATTAAAATCTGATCTGAAAATATTTTGGCACTAGATCTTACTGCCTGGGACTACTTTTGGCATTTTTGAGTAAAATGAACATTAAGACAAAATACAAGTTAGTTTTTTAATCTATTTTTTCCACTGAAAGGTATCTGAGTAAAAAAAGTCCATTTAGCTGTATACCAGTTTAAAAAAATACTTTTCCAGAATATATACTGCACAAGAATCAGAAATGCTAGTTTTCAGTGCTACAATAAGGGAACCTGCACCCTCTCAGCAGTTTCCCAGATGCTATCCTAACACTTCCCTTACTACGCATGCTTCAGAGAAATTGG
The DNA here is from genome assembly GCF_026122565.2 of Emydura macquarii macquarii. NCBI lineage: Eukaryota > Metazoa > Chordata > Testudines > Chelidae > Emydura > Emydura macquarii. The sequence goes on along the minus strand of NW_027130449.1, from coordinate 12,642,772 downwards.
TGAACTATCTCAGGAAAAAAACCCAGCATCCTGCCAATCTTCTATCAAAAAGAGTGTTCTGAAACAGTGACAGGATTCACACACTTTTATATTTACGTAGCTAAAACCAATCACTTTTCTTATTTACAAAAGTATTGGTATTATCTGGCAAACAGCATGGCTAGGCTCCTATCCAAAATTTGTAAGGAAGATGTGGTTTACAGGCTTCCCTGCAGCTCATTCAGCTTCAAGTTAAATTCACTGCACCTGCTCTGAAAATCATGCCCAATAACAAAAAGCAGAATGGGGCATGATAAGTCAGTATGTTTAATAATTAAAATAGTTTAATTTTCTAGAACTAGCACTACAGGGAAGAGTTGAATTAAATATAATAAATTAATTCTTAGCATTTTTTTTAAATTCAATGAAGCAGTGTTTCTTTGAATATTGGGTATCTGCTAGAGAAAACCAGATTGTACCCATTTACAAAGGATTGGCTTTCTGATACTAACATACTAAAACAGGGTAGGAAAATGTCAGCTTTGCTGAGTATCTACTGTGTATACCCCAAATAAAAAAACTCCCAAAATCCAAGCCAAAAGGGGTTGATCTTTGTAAAATTAAGGATGGAATCTTTGGAAGACATCCATTTGTTATTCCAAAGTCTTCTGCCAGAAGTTTTTTTTTTTTAATTCTTCCAACTCATCATACAAGAATAACATTTTAAATTGCCAGTTTAAAATATTTGGTAGTCATATCAAATGATTATGACTTACTTTACAATGAAGAGATTCGCAGCATTAAAATTACTTTTCTTCTGTTCTCTTTATAGCATTTGCACCTTGCATAACTGATGGTAGTATTTTATTATCATAGTTGGATGGGATTTTTTTGTGCTAATGGATCTTGATGTTAGATTGAAATCTTCTTTAGTCACACAATAGTACAAGTTCTCAAACACAGATCAGTTTTGATCTGAAAGGAAGCTTTAGGTAACATGTTTCATTTAGGTTTTTTGATAGTATCAAGCCTGACAATAGTAATACATGAGAATATGTAAAGACTAGGAGATGCAAGCAGCTAATAGATTGTACGGAGGCCAGGTAGATTTGAACTATTAAAACCTCAAGGTTAGTCTCAATGTCTCTGTACTGCACCATGTCATCCAATGCTACACTTTAAATCAGACTAGGGTCCTTAGTCGCAGTCCTTCAAATCTTTCAGGAAAACATTTTGAACATATTCATTCCTCTCTCAGCAATACTGAGAACACTGGCTATTCTATTTTCCTTGTCAGTCTAACTAATTTGGTTTTGAGCAAGTCATGACTCTTAAAATAATGTTTATGTAAAAGAAATTTAAATCAAACTGTCTGAAAAATTTAGACACTTCTATAAGCGCTCTAGTTGGTTTTGTAGTTTAATTCTCACTCAACAATGAGTTTGACAATCAACAGCTATGTTAGAACAGTTGCAAGTCTTTCAGAGAGCATCAGAAATGTAGAAACAAACTTGAGAACATGTTTTCTGTAGGAGAGAGAGACTAAGAAGCAAATGGAAGAGAAACAGCTTCACTGTACAGGTTACTTCTCAACAATTCTCTGAAACTTTTCACTGAATATGCTTTTATAAAAAAGTTTATTGCTATACTGAAACACAGGAATGCATCTATTAAAAGGTGATGATCTGGGCACTTGAATCGAGTTCAGTTATTTAAACAAGATTTCAACCCATGTGGAATTCTGAGACTAACAGCCTCTTCTTGGTTACTCATCCGAAAGAAAAATCAACCCTTGTTACATCTGCATACTGTAGCTCACTCAGACCACAGTTATTTAGCAACTGACTTAATAGTTAAATGATTGCTTTGAAGTAATATTGCATAAATGTTGGGGTCATACATTTGAAATTTTTTTTTTATATATAAAATAGGCATCTCCTGTGCATTAAACAAATTCTTTACAACAAGTAGTACATGCTAAATTCACATCTTTTCTAAAATATAGAAAACATACTTGAAGAGATGCAATCAGTTCCTGAGTGGTTTTAGTTACATACACATCATTTCTTCAATGAAAGTTTTAGGCTACTGCACATAATTTTTAAACAACTATCAATTAAAATCAAAAGATCCACGGTCGGAGCAAAGGTGAACAAATTAAGTAGTCCTTAAATACAAGAACTCAAAAACACTGAATTTGTTTTATCCACAGATTTTGCAGGGCAATTACATTGAATACTATTCTTCAATACAATTTCAAAAGCAACATTTATTTCAGTATGAAAACACTGTCTTCAATATTTAAAGTGCCACATGTCATACTACAAGGAATTTGTTTAATGGGATTACCACCAGACCTGTTGCAGAGACTACTTTAATTACACTACAAAAATACAAATACATTTTCTTTATAATACAACCAAGCTGTACAACTTCACCTTCCCCAAACTACAATGATTTTTTTAAAAGTTGTGGCACATTTCTCTACATAAAACCCTGAGGTGAAAGGTTAATACAATAAAAATGAAGCTGCTATTGAGATAATTCACGACTTTACAAACTTTTAAAAAGGTAACTTACAATGTTACTCTGTACACGTTGTTAAAATCAATTTGAGACTTCCAGAAGACAGCCTAATTTTCCCATAAAAGCTCTTTAGAGCCCACTTTTAATACTGGCTAATGCCGGGATGGACGCCATTTGCCATCTCTTCTGTTATAGTCATGGCTCCAGCCATCATGGGTCCTGTCTTCATAGCAGTACTCATCCCTGTTCCCTCTGGAGTAGTGATCAGATCCAGGGTCGTGACTCCTGTCTTCATAGCTGTACTCATCCCTGTTCCCCCTGTAATGATGATCAGATCCATAGTCTCCAAAACGCTGTTCACGGTTAAGATGTCTGCTGTCTGTCGGATAAGGATGGGAGTTCAGCCTGTTCTTGCGCTGTGCTGATGATCCATCTGGACGACGCTGTATTTGTGAGCCTGAAGACTGATTAAATGAATGACTGTGCTGCTGTCCCGGTGAGGTGTAATTGGACTGATCTGAATGCGGAGAACCATACTTTCCACTGTATTGTGACTGCTGCCATGTACCACTATTCATCTGGGAGGAAAAAAAGGCTAGTCAAGAAAAGAGGTCCAGTTAATTTGATAGATACTGAATTAGCAGTTGGTTTGCTGAGACTGGATGATTGATGGAACAGCTTAGCACTCCGTAGTGTAAGATTTAAGACAGTTTCTTTAAATGCTTGTAAAGGCCTAGCAGTTCTACACTACATAAACAGTAAATACAGGAAGAATGGCATGCACTATATGCATCAGCATTCATGGCAGCCTGCCAGCCACACTCTCTCTTCTGGAGACGTTAATTGCATTCAATATTTTCATCCCTCTAATGAACCATGCTGCTTCTCTTCTAAATGATATACTAAATAAAATTCAGGATAATAAAAGCAAGAGCCTTTAGTTTTTTTGAGATGTAGTTTTGACTGAAGTGATTACAATGAGCTAAGGAACAGATGACCAAAAAGGAGACACAAAGCAAATATGACCTATTTTTGACTAGTGAGCATTTGTTTTCAGAATTTTACACTCAAGCAGCAAGAAAGAAGTCAGAGCTGATGGTTTTATTTATATAGCTGTTAAAAGTTGTCCTTTGTGGAACAATATTTGCTCCTCAGTTGAAAAGATTTGTTGTGAATACTTACTACCAGAAGGAGTGGATGCAGGTTCACAGAATAAATGTTAAGTTTAGAAGTGTACACTATTTGCTTTATCTATAGTTACTCTTTGGTTCAAAGAGTTTCCAGGCATTGAACACTTCAGTAGCAGGAACTGCAAACCTACTGGAATCATACTTTCAAACACTCTATAAATACACTCTTGTGAACCAGTATTGTTAAATAGGTATCTCAGTAAAAGTACTTAAAATTAAGAGGAGAGAGCTCTTTCAAGTGTTATCCACCTACTGCTTGTGACCACTAGCTTCTAGATTTTCTGTTTCTATTGACTTAACAGCATACCGCTTGTCTCTGAAGATTATCAGGAGATGAGAAAGACCTCTGCAGCATCTGCATGGATGTGAATCCTGTTGCTAACATGTTATCTGTGCTCTTATCATATCTGCTGAAGAAAGATTAGGAATTTTAGTCTTTAGTGTTTCAAACCATCATTGTGCAAGTTAAAGGGCATCAATAGCCTAGTCGGTCTGTTTTTTTTAAACCAAGTAGTGCTGTAACATTCAGATTTTTAAAAAAAACGCTTGCTTATGTTGTACGTTCGACAGCCCTTTGTCCATTGTGATTTCCCCTTTCCACACAGCAATGCAAAAACATTCAACAGGAAAACCCAAATCACAAAAATTGGCAGACTGTGAGGCAGGATAGTACCTGAAACTGCTTTTAGCTTTTCTCGAAAGGGACTAGATTTCAAGGCAACAGCATTCCTTTACTGTTATTACAAATTGGTAATATTTATTTGGGCCACTAAGAATACACATACCTGTTCAATAAGGAGAGATGCTCTAAAGATTGTTTGGAATGCAAAATAACTGAAGATATCATTGAACAAAATCTGCTTTCTGGTTTTGAACCACATTTATTATACAGAAGAGGCAGCAATTTTTTCCTATGCTGAATTGGATAATTTTGCTCCAGCTGCATAATGACAACTTAAGTCAATAGTTCCCAACCCATGGCCTGCAGGGTCTTTCAGAGTGGCCTGCAGCTCCCCTCCAGCTAGCTGCAGAAGAGAGCCACTGCCTAGGGACCCAAGTGGAGCACACAGTTTCCCAGCTGAAGCCAGTTGGATGGGAGATCAGCACTCCCCTCCCCCAGCTCTAGCAGAGAGCAAAGTGCTCTGCCTGGGTCCCTAAGCGCTGGGTCCCTGCTGGAGCCAGAGGGAGAGGAGAGCCTCCTCACTGAACTCCTTCCCTTTGGCTGCAGGGGAGGGAGGGGGGGCAGAGATTGGTGGCCCTTCAGAATTGTAAAAATTATATTTGTGGCCCTTGAGCCAAAAAAGCTGGGAACCACTGACTTAAGTGATACAACTGAGCTCCATCTACAAACAAAATATATGGAAAGGAAGAGGGCCTCAAACTGGAAATAAGGTACAACTGTTACTCTGCCCAGTAGCAGGATAGCAGCTACAGCAAAGTCAGTCATTTAATAGATGCTACTAAAGTATATATTTGATAAGTACTTTCTGGTAGGTGGAGTAGAAGGCTTTACCTGTTAGAATTTGGTGTTGAATGTGGTGTGCTGGAAGGACTTGTATTAGCAGTTCCATGCAGGGAATAAGATGAATTGCCATCTTGAGATGCATGACTACTCCCTGAATTAAAACAAACATTTTATAAGACAACCAAGAGAAAAGCTATGGATGTTCGGATAAAAAGTGAACACCTGTTAGACGATGGAAACAATTTTGCATTGCTTAATTAGTTCTAGGGTTTCATCAGTGAACCGCCAATGCACACAGTCAAGTTTACAAAACAAGATGTTGCAATTGTTTTAATACCCAATGGTAAAGATGCAATCAAGTTGTAACATCCTGGCTAAGGTACCCAGTTTAACTGCAATCAGATTCAACTGTTACTGGCATGTTAGTAGCAACACTAGTTTGTAAAAAAAAAAACAACTAAAGCTATGAAGAGTTTAGAGTATCTCTTGGAGCTATAAAATAGATAATTTAAACATACAGCAGAAAGCCTGAAGAGTGAGCTCTCCTTTCCTTGCAAATAAGCTTATTGTTTCTTAAAGCAATCCATTTCACTAACGGTTTGAGCCTTACCTATTGAAATCAATGGACTCATCAAGGCAGGGACCGTCTCTTATGCTGTTCAGCACTAAGCCCAATAGGGCAGTGATCTTAGTTACGGCCTAGAAACTACCATAATTTACTAATAATCGGAGCTTTGCCTCTCATTCCAGTGTGCGCTGTATTAGACTCCAAATAACCAACTATGCATTCACTGAACTTAATTGTATTCACCTATGTAATAGGCATGAATATATTTAATAGATTGTTTTCTGAACCCACTTATCTGGTAGTACATACATATGACTTTTGCATGAAACCCAAGAAAAAAAAGTTAAGGGATTGTAAATTGTTTAAAAAAATCTTCATCTAAATTGGGGTGCCCAAACTACAGGCCACCAGAGCATTTCATAAGGCCCACAGCCTGCTTGAACACAATATACTAGCAGCCAATTTATTAGTATTTTGTTGTCATGTTTACATTTTCATTTTCACAAATGTGTAAACAGATAATACTGAACATAAACAACCTATCTAAATACATACATAAGCTGAACCTAAAATATAAAAATCAATTCAGGTGACTCTAAAGCTTATCAAAATATGTAGAATCTGTTTGGCCTACACAAGGTTCTGCTTAGGTTTATGTAGCCCTCCTGCGTAATAAGGTTGCGCACCACTGATCTAAGGGATTACTACCTCCTTTTGAGCACCCTTGACCAAGAATTTCAATACCTTCTTAGGCATCACAGTCATTCCCACTAGCAAACCCACACATTCACTCAGACCCAATTCTGCTGCCTCTAGAACATTATCCACATTCCTGACTGCTCCTCTGCCAAACCTCATTACGATCACAGGAAGAAACTAAAAACAAAGACTCCCCTCTTTCTGAGTATGCAAGATCCAACTCCCATGAATTTGTTCAACAGCAGCAATTTATTCCTACTCGTATCCAGATATGGGTAACTCTCTATTCTGAGAGATCATTTGGCATCCTATCCATTTCCAAAATATAGTATATAATGTCATCTTCAAAAATCTGCACCCACTCTCTGTACACTTGCTTACCTTCCTCTCTGGCAAACCTTGTTACACCCTGTACACTAATTCAAGACCTCACTTCTTGGCCAATGATCAAAACTGATGTCAGAGACTGATCTTTTTGAAAAACTAATTCCGTAATTTGACTCTGAGCCATTTCTGCTGTTTCAATGCTTATATTTAAGACAACCTTGAGTATATATTCAGCTAAATCTGACTTTTTTTTTTCCTGTACTGTAGATCTGAAGTGACAAGAAAAATTAGAAGTTTTCTAAATAATTAGATATAGCTGATTGATTAGGATTACTATAGTCATCTTTCACACAACATTCGCAGTGTAAAAAAACAAAACCTGAAATCAAAGTTAACACTAATGAAAAAAAGCATCTTATGTTCAGGCAGAACTGACAGACAAGTCTGCTGCTGAAGGAAAAAGATAAGGAAAGGCTACTGTACACATCTGTTCTGACACCTTAATTCCACAAATCTATCAACCATTAGAAAAGTGAATGACAATTTGACAGCCTACAATGCACATCCTATTTATTAATCTAATCAATCAAATATAAATAGTTAAGATTTTTGTGAAGGGGGAAAAGATGCCTCCACTTTGCCTAAAGTAACTAGATGGTTTAAATGTTTGTTTCATGGATACCTGATCGGAACTGAATTTTGATGGGCCTTCCAAAAAGTTTGATCCCATTAAGCAGACTCATTCCATAAGGGACAGATTCTTCATGTTTGAAATTCACAAATGCAAATTGCTTTGGTTTACCATCTCTATCCTTAGGTATTTTAACTTTAATTACTGGACCTGCCTGCAAATCAAGAAACAAAAAATGTTAAATAAAATGGAGCAACTTTAGAAGAGTTTTACTCTTACAAAGAAAAGGGGAAAAAAATAAATAAATCAAGCAACTCAAACAAGCATACAAAGAATACCACACACATGAGCCAGTTCTGCAGAGAAAAGGTACATGCAGTTGTATTTAAGTGAAGCTGTTTGGGGCAGGGAGTATCTTTTTATGATGCATGCATACAATGCCTTGGTGCAGTGCTCTCTAGGCAGTTGTAGTTATGCAAGTCACCTATGCTATTTAGGCTACTTCAAATTAGAAAGGAAAGACCAAGAAACAGGCTTGATCAATACTGCCAGCCCCAAGCAATCAAAAATCCTGACATTGGCTTAGAAATCATGAGATCGAACAAAAATAAGTTTTGGTCTGTTTCCTGGGTTGAGCCTTTAGGTCACCAGCAGGTCACATTTCTACCTTTCCTTCACAATTATGTCTGAAGTTTTAAAAAAGTGGTAGCTGGTAGGCGAATACCTAACCCCTGAACCATTCTACTATGCAGGAGACTGGAGTTCAAGACTGGGGACTTCCTGCGTGACCTTGGTTAATTCATGTAGCCTTTCAGTGCCTCTCTTTTCCACCTATAAAAAAATGAGAATAATATTCCTCCACCTCAGAGAGTTGAGGATAATAAAGCATTGCAAAATGCTTTGCGATCCAATAAAAAGCACTCTAAGAGCGAGGTGTTCTCCTCCTCCAATCTACTTCAGCAGTTCGGCCTTCAATAAAACCCACTTAATATCATGAGCTCGGCAATAAAATTGCAAGAGTGGATGCAGGAATTGGTGTATGAAATTGCCCGACTTGCATGTTGCAGGTCAGACTAGATAATCCAAACCGTGCTAGCTTTAAAACCTGAGGAGGTCCACGCTACACCAGTAAGCCCAAGCTCTCACTCAGAGCTGAGACCCCACTCTGATCCCCACACACACACACACACACACACACATCACCCTGACTCCAGGCCGCATGCATGCAAGACCCCAGTCCCAGGTCCCTGCTGGGGGTCGGGTCCAAGCCCTGCCATTTGGCAGCCTGGATGCAGCTCAGAGCCCCGGGCAGAGCGAGGCCGTTAGTGTGGACGCGGGGTGCAGCCAGCGAGGCAGGCACATCCCGCCCGGCCTCAGCGGGGCGGGGACCGAGCTCCGGGGCGCTTCCCCCGGAGGGGCTGGGCGGGCCCCGCCGACTGCCCCGCGCGCGGCCAGGGGCGAGGGGGCGCTAAGGAGCCTAGGCCGGGCTCGTGCCGCGCGCTGCCCACGGGGCGGAGCCTACGATGGGGGCGGGGCACGGGTGGATTGAAGCCACGGGCGGAGGGGGGGAGGGGCGGCTGCCGGGAAGCGCCTGACCCCTCGGACCGGTCTCCCCGCCCCCCCCGGAAGGACCGAGGCGGAGGCCGCGGCCGGTACCTGGTGGAAGAGCTCGAAGACCAGCTCCTCGGTAACCCTGGGGTCCAGGTTGCCCACGAACAAGGTCCGGTTGGCCTCGGCCGCCGCGGCGCCCATCTCCCCACACACACACGGACGGACGGACGATTCCCCTCCCCCCCCCCACACACCCCGACTTACTGCGCAGGCGCCCGCCTTGGGGGAGGGGGCGGAGCGTCGCTCGTCGCACGCCGATCGCCCGGGCCAGCGTTTGCCGCCGCTGGTTGGCTTTGCGCGCGCATGCGCCCGCTGGCCTTGAAACTGGCAGGGCCGGCCTTCCGCTCTGGCGCATGCGCAGCCCGTGCTCTTCTGAAGGCAGTGTGGCCCTGAGCCTAGGTGTAGGGAGCTGGGGAAGGGGCATGGGCCCTGCCTAGACGGGGGGGCCTGCAAGGGAGAGGAAGGAGCAGGGTGGGTTGTTCCAGCTGCACTGTCTGCCAGCCACAGGCCATCAGGCTGACTTAAAAATCACCAGATTCCAAAAATATCATGACTTTGGGGTGCCTGGCCTGGCCCTGCTCCTGGGGTTTGGGGCCTGCAGGTCCCAGTTCAAGGGTTTTCTCTCCTCTGTCAGGGCCTGGAAACCCCTCTTGGTCCTTAATAGTCTGGTATAATCATATCCCTCCCTGGGGCTTCATGAGAAACACGCGCAGTGTGAGAGTTGTGGGGAAATGATACAGGAGTCACGGGGTGAAGCTCTGCGAGCGCCTTAGAGCAATGGTCATTTCTGACCTTTCCAGTCCGTGTTTCTGGAATGAGCCGTTTCAGCACTGGGGGGGGGCGGAAGGAAAAGCCATAGACAGCAGGAGCTCCCGTATGTGCGGCGTTTCCCTGTGGTTGAGAGAGACTGAACGTTTCCCAGTAGCTGCAAGGGAAGTTCACGTTCATCTTGCAAGAAGCTAACCACATTGATACATGCCATGCCCTCCAGCTGTGGTTAAAATTCATGCTAAGAGCAGTTTCCCCAGCTGGGGTTGCTACAGCTAACATGCCCAATAACACAAAATATGAGGAAGTGAGAGAAAGATATTATCCCAAACTATTAGAATCCCAAGATTTACAATAAAAATCCCAAAAAACTCTGTGCCTTACCTTGAAAGATGGAGACAGGTGGCATTCTGCTATGCAGCAACCTGCCGACTGATCCAGGATGGACAGTAAAGACAAATGGGCACAGAAACTCATACCCCAAACTCAGTATGTAATCCTATTCTATGTGGGTAGTACCCACCTCTGACAGATACCTGAGGGGTCTGATTTACTCTTACACAGTGGCAAGATGTGCAGCTGAAGTCTCATTGAATTTAATTCAATTGCTTAGTTCTGGGGAGATGAGGGGGAATGCCTTGCGTTGGGGGAAAAAGGACAGATTAAAAGTGGGGGCCACCCCATCCGTAACCATATGTCAGATAAGAAGGCAACAGGCTGATTTCCTGTACACTCAGGGATCCAGAAGGGCACTGAGGCCTGCAGAAGGATGTGTTAATCAGTCAAAGTGAAGTACAGTACAGGGTCAAAATGAAAACATGGCTGGTGCACCTAGGGCATGCAATCTAGAGGCAAAGATCAGACAAGGTGCCCCAGGAGACCCTGGCAACAGGTAATTTAGCATACTTCCTTATTCTCATTTATAGGACAGTTCAGATTCTGCAGGAACTACTAATGGGAGCACCATGGGGAAATCAATGCTGGTAGAAACTTTATAGCACACACTCTCTTTTTATTTATTTATTTTTGTCCCCCCAGTGGTACGCTCATGCACCTTCAGGGGTGCAAACCTCAGTTCAGTATGGATGTGCTACAGTGGTGTAACACAGGATGTGTGTAGTTACAACAGTTTAAATTTCTCCACTTTAGGCAAGCCTTAAGACAGTTTTATATATGCTTGTTTTTCTCTAGTGTTAAAAGCTTTCCCAACATTAGTGAAACCACAGTTTCTGCAACACAGTTAAGAATGACAGATTCATCACGAAAACTGCTCAGAGTATCAATTGATTGCTGTGATCCATGCCTGAAATTCACTGGAAACTCATCTGTAATTATTTAAAAAATAATAAATAAAAAATAGCCTTGCATGTGTTTTTTCTCAATCCATCATTATAAAAGAACAGATGCAAAGTTGCCTCCTACAGGAAAATAAGGAAGTGCTGCCATTTCAATTACAATTGTCTGAGGTTCCATCAGTTGAACAGCTAAGGGTTTTTTTAAAATGTATTTCTGATATGGATTTACAGAATTAGGTTCAGGGCTGTGATTTTATTTTATTTAAGGCAGAGGATGACAGCATTTATATTGTGAATATACAAAAAACCTAAAAGGTAAATGACAAAAATGATCATGGAAGTAATATGTTCTTGGCCTTATCCAAAGTCTTTGAAATCTTTGCTTCTCTGTTAACTCAGCTTTGCAGAAAACTGTCGTCAGCTAAATGACAGCTGGGCAAAGGTTCAGGACTTACTCCATCCACTTCATCTTTCTGAGTGAGAACTCAGGTCACTGATATCATCGAAGGGTTATCTTCAAAGCTTAGTTAAACTATTATACTTCAATTGACTGGAGGGGAAAAGGCCAAAATGTTACACTTCCAGAGCACAAATACCCAGTAAATATATAACTTACCTAGTAAAATATTATTATTCAAAAGCCATGAAAAAATTGCTGAAAGAGGAAAACAATGTTGCTACACAATTATAAACTTACACTCATCTCTTTTTTTAATGAGACATATTTCCTAGTCCAACTTCCCTCTCAGAAGCCTTTAAATGCTCTTTCAGGCCTTTGGCAATACCGTTATTGCTTCATTATTAGTGTTGGTACTATTTTCCTGTAGGAGAGCTTTTGATTACTACCTTTTTTTTTATGTGGTCTATTATTTAAATTGAGTGAATGGCTCCAGCATATTTACAACAATCCTAAATTACCAAGCCAGTATAAATATGCATTTATCAGCCCTTATAGACACAGTCTGCTCTATAAATGTGTCATGCTAGCCACCATAACACACCTGTAACACTCCATGGGGAAGAGCCTCAGTGTAAATTGTCAGAATTGACCTTTATGGAGCTATGACAATTTACTCCATCTGAGGGTCTGCCTCCATGTGCCACATACAAAAATACTGCCAACTGATCATTGTCCACCTTGCCAATCCCCACTGGTACAATGGCAGCGCGGATGGAAATCACTGGTGTGAAAGACCCAGTGGTGTAAGCAGTCATCTTGCCATCCACAGGTAATTGCTTAGGTTGTTAGTCTGATTTACTGTCCACAGTCTACGGCACAAGGGTCAAGTTTGCCAGATGCCACTTAGTTGTACAAATAGTGCTGCATGCCCTGTGGAGTTCATTTGCATGCCATTTTGCCAGTGATAGACCTTTCTTGCCAACCCAGGGGCAAGAGCTGTGTGTGTATCCCGGTGTCTTGAAAATGGCTCCTGTTCTTGGGGAGCCGTGAGTTTACCAAATGATTATGGGAACTTAACTTCTCTCCTGGGCTTTCAGAAAGCCTTTAAAAAATCTCCTGAAAGGAATTGTTTCAAAGAACTCTTCTGGGAATAGATATTTCAACCGTAGGGTAACTGTAATGGTGTAGTGTAATGCAAAGCCGCAGTCCTGCTAGCATATATGTGCTTAATTTAGATTGGAGCCCAAGTTTGGACATGGGGCAGAACTGCACCCAAAATGACTAGGGTAGACACACTTCTAGCAGCAGTGCTGTCCCTTCAGTTCAATTATCAATTCATTCCACTAGGACTGGTCCACACTTAAACTTAGGTCAACCTAGCTACATCGCTCAGGGCTGTGAAAAATGTCATGCCCTCTGTGATGTAGTTAGTTTTACTTAACACCCTCTGTAGATGCAGCTAGGCCGATGAATGAATTCTTCAGTTCACCTAGCTGCTGCCTCTAAAGCAAATGGATTTACTACAGTGATGGAAAACCCCTTTTTATGTGCTCCGCCGAGATGGAGGGTTCATGGGTTGAGATCTCGGTGCTGAGAAAAGAGCAGTCGGAGGAGGAAGTGCCCCACACAGTGTAGTTTATTTAAGCAACACTCAAGCTGCTAGAAGTATAAATCAGTCTAAACAGCTATCACAGCACTCAAGCGGTACCAGTCAGGTGCTTACCACAATCAGGAAGAGGGAGCCCATGTTCTTCCAGTAAGCGAGTTGCCCCAGGAAGTGGCCCTACTTCCCACAGCACCCTCAGTGCACGCTACAGGCCTGCGGAGAGCTCCGAGGCAGGGCGGCACCTGGGGGTCCCAATATACCCGTTCCCCCTACTCCTAGCAATAAGCTCATTGGTTATGCCACATCACAATATTCTTGCGTGCCCTATATTTTATTGCTGTAGTCAGTGTCTGCACTACAGTGCTACAGCTATGCAACAGTAGAGCTTGTAGAGTAGACATACTCCTAGTCTAGATATAGCCAGGGAGTCTTGTATAATAAATAAGGAAATGCATATATGAAAATGTCAAGAGAATGGAGCATTTCATTTCTTCATTCCACTTCTTTGGTGTATATTGCTTTTGATGGCCTTCACCATTCACAGTATTGCCTGGTGCAATGACAATAAAGAGGAACATGCTACTTTTGTGTTTCAGCTTTAAAGAGCTGTGTTGCTCTTTAACGTGAATATGGTATTTGTGTTTTTATATTCAGGTGGAGTTCTGAACAGTCAAGTCTGTGACTTAATATGCTCTGCAAAACAGTTCCCCTTCCTGCATTTGTTTCATTAAATGGTAAGTACAGTTCTTATTTGGATATTTCAGAACGTGTAAGAAGTAGAACAAAGATTTTTCCATCTGGAAAAAGATTTGAAAGGAGAAGTTCAGCCTATATTTTTAACTGGATTTCAATGCACCATAGAATATCTTTTTTTTTTTTTTTTTTTTAAATTATTTCCTGTTCATTTCCTTCAGGCCATTGCTTATAACCACACCTAGAATTTATATTGATTTGTTTTAATCATGTTTGCCTGGTTAAATTCTAAACAATTACTCAAAAAAGAAATTATTACCCAGCTTTGCCAGGGCTTCCAGTTTTGCTTAATTACCCTGGAGACTCATTTAGTTTCTGCTGCATTTTTTCTCATTGGATCCTCTTAGATTTGCCTGGCAGAGTGTGTATGATATTTATATCAATAATGATTTTCTCCATGTATGATAGAGACAGTCTTAGAAGCAAGGTGCTAAAGGACTCTATGTTCACTTACTTTTGATGATGAGACATCAGACTAACTTCCTTGGTCTCCTGGAACCTGACCCAGTCCCAAAGTCTGGCATCTACAAGCTAATATCCTGATGCTGCAAGTTATTCCATATGGGTGGAATGCTGCCCCTATTCAGAGCCTCACTGAAGTCAACGGCAGTAATGACTAATGCTGAGCAAATAATTGATTTTTACAATTTGGTAGCGGAACTGAAAAATTGGTTCATTTCAAACAGAAACGGTTTTGTGTCAACAAAACAAAATGAAGAAAGCGGGTCTAACAAAATGTTTTGAATGTCAATCCAAATTGATACTTTTGTTTTGTCAGTTCGAAAGAAAACATCAACATGAATTGTATTGATATTGTCATCATTTTTATCTTCAGTTTATTTTCAGCTGAAACTATTTGCTGAATATGACCCAAATTTAGGAATAGTTTTGGTGCCTTGAAAATGCATTTTTCAGTGAATGTACTATTCACAATAATAAAAACAAAAAATGCCTAGCACTATTAAGACCAAACCATACTCCCCGAGCTATGGTAGATAGCAACAATGCCATCAATTATGCCACTAACCAAACAAGGAGGTTAAATAAACTCTGGTGGGGACAAAAATTCTGGCCAAATTAAAGTGGAAACAATTCTAGGTGAGTAGAAAAATGTAGCTATAATGAAAAAGATTTAAAATATTTAAAATATTTGATACTGCCTTTGAAGGTTTATGTTTATTGCAGTCTTTGAATCTGATGTACTTTAACTGTAATTCATTCTGGTGAACAAGAACATATTGTCATGATTTTCCAACTGCACACTTCTCACTTGTCATCCATTTATCATGCTGTGGCCATATGGATTTCTTGGTTATAAACAGGATTGAAACTTGGAGCACTGCTCCAAAAGTTGTCCTCTTATTGATCTCCTCCCTATTCATTAGAGAGCTGGTTTTAAGGATGTGCAGATGGGTAAGAGCTGGAACGTGCTATGGTTTTGTTCTTTTTTGGCTGTTTTTGTGTTCAAAAAGCTGCTTTGGCTGAGCATGCATATGTATGGGAGGGTGTGCACCATATGTAAATATTCTCTTAGGAATCTAGAAAACAAACACCCATTTGCTACAGGAATCTGCGTAGTAGATTGAATTTACGCTCAAAAGCCAAAAGTCTTGTTCCAGCTCTGATGGAATTCAGTGGAAAGACTCTCATTGACTTCAATATGGGATTTGGTGAGGTCCGCCATCATTGGTTTTTTTTAAAGGCTGTTTTAAAGGACTACTGCCATTAACAGTATAATATGAGGAGTTACTGCCACTAATCATAGACTCAAAAACGGGAATTAAAATCTCTGTGCTTTTTTCTTGGAAACGTGAGTCATAGTTTATAGTGACACTTTGCAAAGCGCTATCAGATCCTCAGATGAATAGGCTCTAAGAGGTGCAGCCTTCCTACCTCTGGTAAGGTAGATATATATTAGACTAGTTTTAAAGGTGGTGAAACAGAGAAACAAATTACGCATATTTCCCAAAGAATGAACCTAAGGTGTATCTAACTGCACAGTAAGCCCCCTCTGACTTAGTTCTGAACCCAAGCCACCTTTATGTCAACAGCACACAAATCAGTCTGACTCGGGTCACCCAGCATTCAGGACCAGAGTCCTAGGACCCTGCTAGGGAGATGGGTCAGACTCAGGTGCAAGCCCTTTAATTTTGCTGTGCGGACACAGGTCAATGTGCATACCCAAATCAGAAGGTCAGAGTAGTGCCATGTGGATGCGTGAGCATGGCTGTGAGACCCAGGTCCAGCAATTGTAAGCCCAGGTTTGCAAATGCAGTGAATGCTGAATCACGGGCTTGGAAATGCTGAGTCCACAAGCCCGGGTCCCACAACCCTTCTTAGTCCCTTGCATTGACCAATAAATACCAGTCCCTACCCATGTTTGTATACAGTGAATGCAAAGTCAAGCTGCGTAAGGGCACTATTTTTAATTGTGTGTTTATCAGCTGATCTTACACAGGAATTGTTATGCAGGGTCAGACCAGCAGTCTCTGGCACTGACTTTATCAGATGTTGCAAAGGAAACTTCATAGTGGACTCTTATGTAACACCCTGGCCAACAGAGGACTTTTCCACAGCCCCAGTCCTAGCTAGCCCATGTTCTGAATCACTGTCCCTTCAGACAGTTTTATTGTGTTTAATGTATCTGTGGATATTATTTATAATATCCAGTCCATTTTTATTTATCATACTCAACTTTTGGTCTTAGTAATACCTTGTGGCAATGAGTCCCATGGGCTAATTATGTGTTAGGTAAAATTTTATTTTAGGTCAAAATATATCAGGCAAAAACACTGATTAAATAAATGCATTGAAGAGCTTCCAGGCTCATACTTTTTATTGGCCTGTTTTACAGGTCAGTATTCTTAAGTTATTGATTCCCTAGGTACTGTCTTCTACAGGTAGCTGCTAGACCTCAGGTTGTATAGTATTCTAAATTTGTCAGCCATTCAAAAGCTGTGCCTGTCATTTATATTACTGATATGCAGCCTTTGTCTTCAGAGCTGATTGCAGATGTCAGCTGTATCTTCCTCATCGCCTGATTGCATTCACATTTCGCAAGTTATTCAGCTGCTTCAATGACTTTCCCATCCAGATGACAATCTTTTCAATACTATGGTAATGCGGGCTACACAATCAAAAGTGGATACTTGAAAATTCTCTGTGCCCCAGTATTCTACCAGAAAACGGTTACCCATAATTACACCAAGTGATCGAGAGATCAGTCAGGCAAAGCCACTGCAAATGACATTTATTCCATCGGAGAGCCTAGAAGAATGGGTGACAGTAGCTAATACAATAACAGTCCACCTTACCCCTGTTCGTAATTTTCATTACTTCTATTGAACATCTGTGGGCTGATTGACATCTGTACAAAGAGAAAGAGAGAGACGGCCGCCATCGGTGCTGAATAAACTGAACACAAATGGCCTTTCTGCCTCAATTCCTCAGCTCCATATTTATAGGTGCAGGGTGGGAGCGACCAGGAATAAGTCACTGAACTGAAATGGAAGAGAATACAGAGGGCAAGGGAAAGAAAAGAAGGCAAGAATGATGAATATGAAAGCAATAGAAGAGAGAGAGAGAGATTGGGTGAGTTCTTACCTTTTGTATTCCTTTCCCATCGTTAATGCTCAATTATACTGAATAGTGTTTGAAAGTCAAATAACTTAGCCTTGCTTGTTACTGCTCTGTGGACTTTTACTGCTCTGTGCCCGTCCAGCGCACAGGTGCCCTCAACAGTCTTTTAGAAATACACTAACAAGTGAACAGGTCCAACAAAGGTATTTAGGCTCCTAGCCGCCATTGATTTCAATGGGAGTTAGGAGCCTAAATATTTTTGAGCAGAGGGACCAAGGAGATGGCTACACTTTAAAAAAAAAAAAAAAAAAAAAAAGTGTTCCCAGCTCAGATTAGCCAACCCGAATTAGCTAACATGGGTTAAAATAGGCAATAGCAGTGAAGACAGAGAAACCCAGCTTTTAATTTGGGTTAACAGCTCAAGTTCAAACCTGCAGGGGTCTGTCTACACTGCAGCTGAGAGGTCTAATTTCCAACATGGGCAGGCAGACTCACGCTAGCTTAGCTCAAACTAGCGCATTAGAAATCACAGATGCAGCTCGAGTGGTGGCTTATGCTACCTGCTCAGACCCCTTGGTTCAAGCTCGGGCGGCTAGCCAAGCCACCTCTAGTGGCACAACATCCACATGGCTATTTTTAGCACACAAACTGGAGCTGAACTGGTGCGAGTCTCTTCTGATGCTGGGAATCACACACCTTCCAGCTGCAGTGTAGACATGCTCTAAATCAACCAGGGATTAAATTCCAGCAGCTAGCTGGAGTTAAAAGCAATTTCCTATGTCACTACTGCTATTTTAACTTGAGTTAAGCACACACCTTTTTGTGCAGTGTAGACATACCTTAAGTGACTTGCCCACGGTTGTACAGGAAATCTGTGGTGGATTTGGGAAATGAACCTGGTTTGAACAGGGGTGTTGAGGATAAATACACCAATGATTGTGAGGCACTCTGATATTACGGTAATAGGGCTCAGATAAGTGACTAGACCAGTGTCTCTTTTAAATAGGCAGGGTCTGGTTGTCTTCTCAGGTATGCTGGTTCTGCATTGCTAGAACTCCACTGATTGCCGTGCAGTCACCTCTACTTTACAATGACAGATCTACACTAGAAGCACTATATCGGCGCAACTGCACTGCTGCAGCGTCTGGTGAAGACACTCTATGCCGAGGGGAGAGCGCTCTCCCGCTGGCATAATTACTCCACTTCCACGAGATGTGGAAACTAGTGGCGGCGCGGACAGTGCTTAGGTCACTGTAACTTGTGTCACTCGGGGGGGGGGAGGGGGAGGATAATTTTCTTTTTCACTCCCCTGTGTGACTTAATTAGATGGACTTAAGCGGTAGTGTAGACCTGCCCATAGTCTTTTGAGCCATTCCTTCTCTCTTGCAGCATCCCTGATTTGTATCCTTCCTCCCTGACTCCAGCAGGTGCCGCCCTGGGTTTCTGTCAGAGACCTTATAAGGCGATCAGAATGCCTCTCCGCCTATTAGCTGGGAAAGAGCTTTCAATTACTCTTGGCAGCCTGCAACAGAAGGGTAATTGTAGTTACACGCTTCTCCATGAAAGGAGTCATTGTGCTATTTAAACAGACTATAAAAATCTCCAGCAATTTTGATGTTCAAACAGTTAAACAGCCATTAAAGACACCGGCAATACAAGATCTGGGTTTGTTTTTTCCAAAGGACATGCCAGCAGCAACTGTATTCTTGAATTTACTTTCCCTCAGTGAAATCCATAAAGGCCTTTTTAGAAACAATTACATTACATACAGGGTCGGTAGTGAGTAGCAGAGCTGCCCCACAGTCACCACAGTTGATATAAGAGACAGAGAGAGAATCCTTTCTGATCCTTTTGCATTTTCATCTGTTGCCAAATCATTTCACTGGGTATTAGAACTGCAAAACCTGCTACAGTCATCCAACACAAGGAAGGCAATAAATAAGTTATTTACATTGCAGTAATGCCAAGGGCCCATTATACTAAGGTGCCATGCAGATCCAAAGCAAGAGACCCCAAAAAGTTTTTAAAATCTAGACTGAGAAGCCAGACAATAGGAAGATTATCCTCTCCGTTTTAGTGGTATGGAACTGAGACACACAGATTAAGTGACTTGCTCAGGGTCACACACACAGTCTGTGGCCGAGGTGGGAAATGAACCCTTACCTCTAATCTAGTTCCTAATCTAGTCAGAAAAACTATCCTTTCTCTGTGTGACTCCACCAAGCTACTGACATGAAGTCTTTTGTCACAGAGCAACAGTGAGGGTTAAGCAAAGTCCATAAGCAGTTTGTATCTTGATGGGCGGCATTGGTTCCCCTGACAGCTACTCCACTGAGTGACTATAAGTGACAAGCAGGATCCCCCTCGCCCCCGCCCTTCCCTGTTTTTCCTGAACAACAGAAGAAAAGCTATTTCCAGACCTACCATTGCTGGCAGTGCTGAAAACTAAATGTTTGCTTTCCATAATTCGTTCAAGGTTTCTGCTTCCACTCTTAAAAATAACACCTGATTCCAAGCAAGAGGGAGTGCTATTTGGATCCAGCAGCTCAGGGTATTAAGTCAAACGCTGGGAGGTAGAGAAGCCTGATGAAATGGTTATTCTGGATGTCACTTGCACAGGACTTTTCAGATAGTGTTGAGAAAAGGTTGCACCAAGTCATTTTACAGGGAAGAAAAACAAGACGCTTGTGCTCTGCACAGCGATTGGCAAACTCAGGTTCTGGACAACATGTTTCAGCCAGCCCACTGGACTAGTGCAAGTCTCCACTCCACTCTGAAACTGATATGAAGCACATGAAGGCTAGGCACCAGGGCTCCTGATGTCTCATTCCAACTCTGCCTTGTATACCTTACTCATTTTATGACCTTAGGAAAGTCACTTGACCTTTTAGCATTAGTTTCCTCATTTGTACAAATTGGGGTAATATATATATATTATATATATAATTATTTAAATAGGCAACTTTTTTATTATTAGTTAGTAATATTTACTTGCCTGCTGGTTGTTTAGGAGAGGAAGGATGGCTTTGTAAACAAGGCAGTAGTTTGGGACTGTAGAGGTATGACTTCAGTTCCTCCTCATACCCCCGGGCTACCAGTGTGACCTTGGGCTAATGGCTTGATTTTCCTTTGCCTCAGTTCCCATGTCAATTAAATGGAGTTAATAGTGCTTCCTTTTTCTCATCCAATGTCTACCTTGTCCATTTAGATTATAAACTCTTCAAGCCAGAAACTGTGTCTCGCTGCATGTTTGTACAGCACCTAACATAATGTGGGCTCCGCTCTCAGCCGTAGCTGCTCAGTATTACAATCATGAATTAAGCAAACCCAAATATTTGCAAAGAGAATCCCATGACTTTGAGAAATCGAAGGTCTAGGGCCTAGATTTTTAAACGTATCTAAGCATTGCTTTGCTGAGCATTGCAAGGCCTAACAGTATGTCTACACTGCAGTGTAAGCCCAGAGTTCAAACTCAGGCTCAAGCCTAATCCTCCTCCTATCTACACATAAATCATTCTAACCCAGAACCCCACAAGGGTGGAGGGTCTGAGCCTGAATAAAGCTGGGACTCAGGTTGAAGGCCTGTTGCTCTGCAGTGTAGATGCAGCCCCACTGGACTGGTGCTCTAGGAGTCTGCCCAAAGTATTCCACAATTCCATGGCCCAATTTTCTTTGTCCTTTGCACAGGTCAAATGTGGTGGACAGTCAAGTTTTTCCACCGTGCACTATGAGCAAAGAGCTAGAGCAGCCACATTTGGGAGAGCCCTAGGAAGTCTGGGATATGGGTGGTGGGACTTGGGCCTGCATAATGCAGTGTAGGTGGTGGAGCCCCAGGTTGGGACCCAGCGGTCCCAATTTCTAACCTGGGATTACAAATGGGTGTAAACAAACCCAAGGTCTGTTAATTCAAGTTCTAACCCTGGGCTTACATTGCAGCGCCAGCATCTCTACCTAAGTCAGTTAGAGTAAGGTGCTTAGGTGTGTAAGTGCTATATACTTTCAATGGATGCATCCGTGTGGAGTGTGAGGGGCTGGTTGCCTGCACAGGAGAGAGCAGATAAGATACAAGGGCTGTTGACAGGCTGCTACTTAACTGAAAACTTGCAAACCAAAGGGTGGAGGTTGATACCTAACAGAATGGAAATTTCCTTTCCTGCTTATAGTGACCGTGAGTGGGCCCTGTGCACTGGGGGAAGAGTTAAACAGTTTCTTGCGAGCTGAATGATTCTGACAGGTGTTTGCCATCATTGCAGAGATTTGCCAGAGGGCCCAGCCTTGAGTGGGAGGATGTGGTTGAACTCAGCTGAATGAAATTATCTGTGAGACCATAAAGAGGAAGGAAGGTGGGGCTTTTATTCTCCATTTGGATTTAGTGGGGGGATTAGACCTGTCTCAGGAGGATAGGTGCAAAGATTTTGATTTATTTTATTTGACCCCCTATGTCTCCTCATAACCTTTCCCTGCTCCCAACTTTCTAATCCTTAGGAGGATGTAGAACTGATAGAACAGGAACATAAACTATCAGCAGTTTCCCTTTCTGGCATGTGATGAAGTAGAGGGAAGCTAGAGAAATTCTCAGGGGGTCAGAGGGCCTGGGTTATGAGGAGAAAGGGAGAATTAAATGCAAACAGACTGAGTGAAGGTTGTGCTATGATCCTGCAAGTAGCTTCTCAAGGGCCCCAGGATTTTCCTGCAAGAAGATCCTTGCCCAATTGTGGTCTCATAGGTGGCAGCTCCATCTCCCCTAAGTATCTGAGGGGTGTAAGTCCCGAAGAGGGAGGTGGAATATTTATCTAATTATACAAAAGACAGCAATGAGGAGGCAAGGGGAATTGTAGGGGGAATAGTAGAGCAGACCCTGAGATAGACTAGGCAGTGGTACAGTCTTTCAGTAGAAGGAGGGAGTGCCTTGAAACATGTGAACTCCTGCTGTAGGGAACAAGTCTGTCTTGGTTTGAGGGTGGGGAGAGAGGGACTGAATGTTCTGATATGAGCTGGGCTCTTCCAACATTCCTGTAGTTTTACGCCTATAAATGCATGAGTCTGGTGTGTTTCCAACATGAGCCAGAGGCAACCAATGTACATTGCATTTACTTATTGTGCTGTATGACAGAAACAAATCTTTCGAGGGGCATGTCTTTAAACATACTGTGAAGTGGGGTAATGGGAGGCCTGGGGGACAGGGGTAAAGAACCTTCCGCTTCTACTCTGGTAGTGGTGGACGTGATTCCACCACACCCTGAGCTGTGAGGCACCATCTTGCCACCTGCCTCCAGGGTGAGGGTGTCTTGTCTGTGTCAGCTGCATGTTAGCCCCTAACCCAACCAGCCTTGCCGCCGCTCAAGCACTCTGGCCTGTACCAGCGCTGCCTTTCCCCTGCAGGTTGACAATGGATGCACCCTAGCCCCTTCAAAGTGTCCTCTTGTGAGTCTAGCCCCTATTCACTGGATACCCGCAGAAATCCCAGCTCCTCTGTTCCCAAAGGAACAGTGTACCGCAGTTCTACCTTAGCCCACTGCTCCTTTCTCACATACAGCACTTCTGAGTTCAATTATAGTAAAACAAGAGGAAAAGTGTTTAAGAAAGACTAGTGATTCAAATAGAAAGAAACGAGAGTGGTGATGGAAACAAATGGTTACGTACAACACAAAACCAAAACCTGCAACCTTGGGCCGACACTTTACTTTTCCTGTCTAATAAAGTTGATTCTCACCCAAAAGTTCAGTGTTTTGCAGCATTTGCTGGCCCCAAGGAACCAGAACACAATCTTTCATGAAGCTCTCCATGCCTCAGTGGATGGACACAGACTGTCTTTCTCCACCATGATCTATTGAATCGGTCTTTTGTCTTTATTCACAGACAGGGGATCCACTTGCTGCTTGTTGTTCCTTTTCACTGCCAAGTGCCTTTGACATTTATAGTTTCTCACTGATCATTTTCCACAGTTGTGGGTTGTTGCCATGGTGGACAATTGAGCAACACATTACGTAATTATCTGGCTGAGGAGGGGTGACATCCGCTCCCACCCCTTCCCCGAATGGGCCAGCGTTAAGGCATATGCTGCCCTGTTGACTCACTTTCACTGCAGGGCGATAAGGCATAATTTTCAATATCGTTACATTATTCCTTAAATATCACCCATACACACATCTCGCAGTGATGATCAGTACCAGTAAGTTACAAGCTTTCAGTAAAGACCTCACATGCTACCCTTTATGGATAAATGGCATGAAAGCGGTGTATTCAGTGTAGCGAGTTTCTCATGTCTGAGACTGGAGTTGCACGTAGAGAACAGGGAGCCTTTGGCCAGCTGGAACCAATGGGTGTCTCTGTCTCAGCAGAAAATCACTTACCTTCAGATGCCTGTTGAGCAGCCTCTGTAATATGAGTTTGGCGGGACTCACCAGCAAACAGATGTCCATTTAACAAAAGCTACCACAGCGGGTGCTTCACCAGAGTGGCCAATGGTCAATGCAGCACCAGAGAATAAACTTCCCCTCTCTCTTTGTAGGGTTTTTTTCCATGGCCGGGCTGAGGCACGTCGACTGAAGGAACTTGCACTGTGTCATAACTGCTCGGTGGGTAAAGAGAGCACTGCAATTACTAGGGCTGTTGGGCGGTGGCCTTTCACACCAGAAGCTCCAAAACCAATTAGCTAGAAGGGTGCAGTTGTTCCAGAGAGAAGGGGCATCACCCTCTATTCTTCACAGAGAGCCCTATGCTAGGTAGCCTTCTATTTTGTCATCTCTGTCTTTGGTTTCTCTTATTCTTTGTATTCTGTTGTGGGGAAGCTGTCATGTTTTATCTTTAGTTATGGTTTTGTTGGAGCACAAACTTGCTTTTCTGAGGCAGGAGCTTGGGAAATTGCTCCTATCTGCACTGGATGTTGACATGGAAGTAGCCAGGATATCTGTTGTTGCTGTTCCAACTCAGATAGGAAAAGTAGACCGGTTGCAGCTATGTTTGAAAAGTCTCTGGAGTTACAAAGGCAAGGAAAGGAATGTGCAATTTTTTTTTATTATTATTATTTTTGCTGCTCCCCCTTATGCAGCAGATTCTAGATATTTCTTGTGCACGAAGCCCTGCAGGCATATGACTTCATGGAAGAGAGAAACTAATTTTCTATATTTTTCAGGAAGAAGTCCCTGAATTAACTGCGTACTTTTGTTCCCATGTGTTTTCTTCCTAAAGTCTCCTGTTCCCAATGTTCTGCTCCAGTTGATAAATCCCTGTTTTACTGAGGAATGTTCTGTCTGATTAAGAAAAAGGTTATTGGCTGGACAGATTTGGAGCTGGTATGTAATAATGTTTCGAATACTGAGATGTCGTGATTTTATGACACGGTATGTGATGAGGTCAGTGGGGGAGTTATTGTCTATTGGGTTATGAGAATCTTCTGTATGACTGTACTGAGCTAACTTACATTGGAATGTTTATTATGGGTTCCTGTAAGGTTGTCACACTGACTAATCCAGTTCTAAATGACTTGGACTATAATGCCAGTCAGTTCCCTTGGAGACTGTTCCACAGTCTGAGACCTTCCCATTAAGGAACTTCTCTTAGTATTCTGGAGATCTGTCCTGGTTATAGCCATTTAATGGCCAGCACTGCCAATGCAAATTCCACTGTAGATAGGCTTTGCATGTCTTGAAACTCAGTTTCAATCCTGGTTTAGCTGAACCTGAGGTGAAATTGTAGCCAGCCAAGGCTTGGCTTGCGCATAATAGGGACTTGCACAGATGCAGCTACCAATGTGATGAAATCTCAAAGGCCTTAGTTTCATTTAATTGTTCCTACTTCCTCACACAGTTTGGGTGAGTCCCGTGTGTGTAAAGCCACAAGTAATGTTCTATACCTTGGAGGTGGTGCACTGCAGCAACACTCCGGATATTATTTTAACAGAAGGTCTGTGTCCATCTTGCTTCAGTGGGAAAATAAGCTTATGAGGATTACAGTAACAATGTTTTCTGAGGTTACACCCTTTGACGCACTACGTGGAAGCACTGCCCGTGCAGCATTTTGCCGCTGCCAGCATTCACAAAGGCATGTACTTGTATTCGAACTTTTAGATCAAGCTGTAATAACAATGGTTGCAGACAAGTAATGTTCCTAGCATATGATGGGAAGATTCCCCCCGGAGAGGGGAGGGTGCTGGCTATGGGTCAGGACAGGAACACAGTACGTTGCCAGCACGCAAATCACATTGGAGGGACGTGGGAGCAGCTCAGCAATGAAAGGCGGGACAGAGCCAAAGTCTTCCCTCAGATTCCATCACAAAGAGGTTCTTCAGGCTTTCTCTAGAGCCATCAGTAGCTGCCCCAGTGCAAACCCCTCGTTTAGACAAGGACTCGCTGCCTTGTTCGAAAGTTGTTTCCTCCTTCTTGAAACTCATTCTTCTCTTGCGGGAGGAGGTCTTAAAAACCTAGGCCCTGTCTACTCTGCATGGACCTGGTACGTCTCATGGGCACTTTCACAGAGGCAGGAATCTGCCCCAGTACTCTTGGTCAACATTTTCCCTTCCCTTCACTATTGTGCAAGGTTCTGACTACTATGCTCCACTGCATAGGAGGCTGCATTTTGTTGGTGAAATGAGGAACCCAGTTTTTAAAGTTGTGAACACAGTGACGGAGGGTCACCTGCCTAGAATTCAGGCCCATAACACTTATAGCTTGTTTAGAACTTGGGAATGAAAGGCGCTATGGAAATATAAACTAGACTATAATATATAATAGGAAGATAGCAGCCATTAGCTGATTCCTGTGATGTCCAATCTTGCAGCCAGCCAAGCACCTGGAAAGACGTGTCTGCAGAATTTCCAAGCACAACAAATCTCCATGGTACATTCCCTGTTCTCCTAGTTCAGTGTCAGAAAACTCCATCTTGCACTATCCTAGAGAACAATTCCCACACGGGAATTTCTTGAGTTCAAAAGACCAGATCTCAGTCCTTCCTCGAGCACTGGGCAAATGAATCAGGAGTCTTGCCAAAACAAGGGCTGTAGGATTGGCCCCAGTGCTTATGTATCTTGTGCAGTCGTTGCATCTTTGTACTCTTCTGAGCTCTGCTTTAGCTGCAACCCATTTTGCCCACTCCTCTGTGAGCAGGAGGCATGTCAGAGTGACATTTAAGACAATGCTAGCTTGTGTGCGCTTCTGTTCAAAGAGCTGGGATTAGCAACATTCAGCCAATCCAGCACTTGCCCAGGGTATGTCTGCCTTAAAGCCCTGAAATCCATATCCAAGTGTGAACTTACGGCAGCCAGCAACTGAGGTGTTAGGTCTGGCAGTACATTCTGTGAGGGCTTGAAGAAGTGCAGGGAGCATGCAGGTGTGGTGCCGTGTTTGTAGGATTTGTTGTTGCTTTCTAAAAGACATTGGGACTTGGTAGCCTCGTTTGGACAGGTGCCATAATGTAGCCACGGTTCTGTTGAGGCTGCCACCTGGAGTGCTGTGAATGACTCTGTATATGTCCGAGTCACGTTCTTTCTCCCTCGCCTACCGTGAGCCCATGGGTCAGCTGGGAGGAAGAGCAATTTGACTTCCAGCTCAACTGCACAATGAATGCCCAGCTTGACGTCCGTGTGCCAGCCGGAGGGTGAGCCCCTTTGCTGTCCAATGGAGCCAGCGGAAGCCACAAATGAACTACAGCTACAATGTCTTGGTGTCTTATGGTAGCATCTGCACCTTGACGTTGCGCCCCCACCATTCAACATAATCATGTACTGGTGCAGGAACAAGACACAACGTTCTCATCTTGCCTGCCTTTCCCCTCCTGCTGTTAAGGGCTGGGAAACTCGTCTGTTCCTCCTCAAGAGCACAGGGAATAGTCCACAGCGAAGTGGAATTGAAGGAGGAAGTGGGTTATAATTTAAGCAATGACGACTGACTGGGAGGGCAGTAATGGTCTTCTGGGTAAGGCACTAGATAGCGACTCAGGAGATCTGTATTCAGGGTCTGATTTGCCACAGATTTTCCAGGCAAGTCGCTTAATCTCTTTCCACCACAGCTTCCCATCTGTAAAAGAAGGACAGCAATACTTCCTTTCTCCCTCCCTTTGTCTTGTCTATTTAGCTTGGATGCTCTTTGGATTAGGGACTGTCTCTGACCGTGTCTCCATGCAGCATGTAGCACAATGGACTCTTATCTCAGTTACACTCTCCAGATGCTGCTGGAATATAAGCAATAACTTGTGTCTGCTTGAACTGAAGGCCTGAGTTGAAGCTGATAATTGCCAGCTGGTTGCAAAGTGCAGAGAAATGCTCAAGCCATAAGTGGTGCTTAGTGTGAAAAGCCAGGAAAAACACCCAGAAAAATCCCCAATGAATAGATTGCTGTTAGGTCTGTGAGGAGGATGGAAATTCCATTTTGCAAAGTATTTTGAGTTGTTGACATTTGGCTTAATTCCAAAACCCCAAAATTTTGAAATTCTCCACAAAAGAAAATTCTGGGGGTGGGGAGGGGAAGAAATAATTTCATACTGATTAGTCAAATCAAAATGTTTCCATCATAATACTTTGTTTTGATGCTGACTTTTTAATTTTATATTAGAATAGATCATATAATACAAAATAGCATAAAAATATTGAACTGGGACAACTCCTGCGCCCCGGCTTTTCTCCAAAATGAAATGTCTGTGAAATGGACATTTTGAGAAGCGTTTCAGTTTTGATGGAACTGCTGTCTCTGATGGAGAATGGTTCAGATGAAGTTTTTCTGAGCAGTTCTACTTCGTGTATCATAAGAAAGCTGGAAGCTGAATTGCCCATTTCCCCAGGAACAACATTCTCTTTGCAGTCTCAAGCATTTGTTCGGAGTCCAAGTGCAATCCCCTCCCCCTGCTTTATAGGATTCCAGTCTCAGAGTTTTACTACCTTCATCACAGAAATTTAATTTGAAACAGGTATGTAGCTTGGTTACAACTTGGCCAGTAGCTTGTGGAATGGCATTGGGTAGGGAGTCTGTAAATCTTGCACGCAAGTGCATGCTTTGTTCAGCAATATGTTTCCCTCAGATACTCCCCCTTCCCCCACTGCAAGATTTAACAGAGGAAGCCGTGTTCATATTCTTCAGAGCCTTCCTAGCCTCAGCAGTGGAGAATATAAACAGAACAGCTTCTGAAGATGGAGACAACTCAAAGAAATGTCCCTACTTACCTTGCCCTGTCCATCTTTAACTTGGTGTGCTGCTGCCTCCCTCTTGGAATAGCTGCTCTCATCTATTCTCTCCGAGTAAGTTTGGCATTTATTTTATTTTATTTTATTTTATTTTTTTGGTACAGTTCAAAACTTGGATTTATAAAAAATGATCTTCAAATGTCTGTTACAGAGAGAGCTGGAGAAGTGAGCTCTAGTTTTGAACACAAGGGTGTTTGAAATATGGATTTTATACCCAGAAGTTAGAGGGAACAGTGCAATTTCCCTTTTAGTAGTTTTCTAGAGCTACTTTCAGCAAGTATGTGGATTGTTGCTTCCAAAGGTGAATTGCCTGGAAGGGAACAACATTTCCCTTTAACTGTGCGGGGCATGAGTGAAGGGTGTGGTGTGTTTGTGTGCCTTTTGTCTTGTGAGTGGAGAGACGCAGCACTGATTTCTATGTCCACTCTCCTGACCATAAGCTTAAGGATGGGCATTTTTGCTTTCTTGGGACAGTACCTGAGGCTCCTTGCCATAGAGCAATCAAATGCTGCCATGAGTTTCATTGTGACCAATGCATATTTGGTCCTCTCTTCTGTGTGTTCACATCACACAACTAACCCTGTATAGATTTACAGCTATGCATGTGTGCTGTGAGAAAGCTAGACATACACAGAGGCCATCGGTCCCTGTCAGCAAAGCCTCTTTCATGGGCATTTATTAGGAATTGTGTTTTTACATCTATACAAATAATTTGTACTGGTTTTTCCCAACTCCCAAAGATTTGGAATTCTGTAGGTAAATCCATCAGTAAACTGATGTGCTGGGTAGGAAAATTCCTCTAATTGAAACCGTTGTCGGTGAAAAGCCTTTTTTTCCATTGTATTGAGATACCCAGTTGGTGTATTTTCTTCTGAGCAATAACCAAGTGGAGTATTGAAGCTGTCATTTCCCTAAGAGACTTGTTGATCAGTGAAGTAAACACACGGGGATGGCAGTGTTGCTACCACAGATCCTCTGGTGAAGAATATGGCTCTAATTTAATTAGCCAGGTAAATGCTTTGAGCAAAGAAGAAGTGTGTGCCTGGGTTTCAATGCCAAGATGTGACTGGTCTCTGACAGGGTTGGTGACTGGGCAAGTGCGGAGGGGACAGGTGACAGCTGCATGGCCAGCTCTGCTTTTTCCCCCTAGAAAGTATGGTTTACTTTGTCAGCAGCCTCTCCCATCAGGCTAGGGAGTAAGGTTAACTCATCAGAGAGGGATCCTCCCCATGTGGGAGAAAACAAAACAGATGGCTATGGAATTTGAGGAGGGAAAGCGGGTTAAAGGCATTTGAAAGGTTAGAAGTCAGGGAAGGTGACTCACTCACTCTCATTTTCTGCTGTTTCCTCATGGCTCATGCTTGATCTTCTCAGTTGTCATCATAGCTGTGCAAAGAATATTTTGCTGGGTTTGAGCTCACGTTCTTTTCCAAGTAATAAGGGGCTTTGGAAGGCGTTTTCCTGATATTTAATCTCAGGTCATTTTCCCAGGAGAATCACTCTCTGTATGCCTGGGTTCCCTTCTTCGTGGATTGTTAGGGCTTCCTCTGTATGGAAAACATATTCTTTGTTTAACTTCAGTGATGGAAACAAAACATCTTTTTGCAGATGTTGATTTCAAAGGAAGGAAAAAATATGTGCGTAGCTAGCAGCTAGAAATATTAAACTTTGGAACAACTTACTAAAGGAAGTGGTACATTCAATGTCTTCGGAGTCTTTAAATAGACATTGCACATCTACCTAAGAGAGATGCTCCAGTTCCGCCACAAGTTATTGGTCTCAATAGTACTTGTGTATTCACTTGTGTATTGAGAAGAGCAGTTTCCTCCACAGCAGGAATGACTGGGTGAAATTCTCTGGCCCATGTTATTCAGGAGCTCAGACTAAATGATGAGTGGTTCCATCTTGCCTTAAAAGCCCTGAATTCTTTAGAAAGCTTGTAGATCATATTCCAAATCCCGCAACCCTCCAACGAGCTGCCTACAGATGAGCAAGCCACCAAAAGGTATTCACAAAATTACCCACCCAATAACTTCCAATAATGAAATAACAGTGAGTCAGTTTGCAGGCCATTCACAAGCGGAATGAGTAAAATTTGTGAAATAAATAAGTCGTATTACAAACTTACTTCCCCAGATCTTTCCATGCATGCTTGTTTTGTGGAACAAGGGTGATAAGCCCCAGTTCAGAACATCGCCTAAAACTATGAACATGAGCAGTTCCACTGATGTCCATGAGGTTACTCAAATATGTAAAGCAGAATTTTTTGCAGAATCGGGGCTTTAGTCTTGAGGCCTGTCAAATTTACTTATCAAAAGTTTACTTTTAAAAAACCCAGAGTCTCTTAACCTTTTATTTTATTTTATTTTGGTGATCGAATGATTGGATTTCTGCTTTGTATTATTCCACCCTTCCTTCCTCTCCACCCAGCAATTTAATCAGTCACCGCCTCCATACTGTGTGATACAGTGAACAAGGTATGACAGGAAGATCCTGAATAGAGCTGGTTAAAAATAAAAGGACCTCTCAAAAAATCAGAGAAATGTTGATGACATTTTTTTAATGTTTCCCATCAACACTTTGACCAGCACTAGTCCTGCAGTTCTAGTTGTCCCATCTCAAAAAAGATATATTAGAATTAGGGATATGGAACAGCATCCGTATGAGGAGAGATTATAGAGACTGGGGCTGTAAAACTTAGAAAAGAGATGACTAAGGGGGCATATAACAGAGGTCTATAAAATCATGACCGGTGTGAAAGTGTATTCACTCCATTCACTCCAAGGTATTTACTCCTTCACACATAACACAAGACCCAGGGGTCACTCAATGAAATTAATAGGCAGCAAGTTTAAAATAAATATAAAGAAGCATTTCTTCACACAACGCACAGTCAGCCTGTGGAGCTAGTTGCCAGGGGATGTTGTGAAGGCCAAAAGTACAACTGGGTTCAAAAAAGAATTAGATAAGTTCATGGAGGATAGGTCCATCAGTGGCTAGTTGCCAAGATGGTCAGGGATGCAACCCCTTGCTCTGGGTGTCCTTAAACCTTTGACGGCCAGAAGCTGGGACTGGACGACAGGGAACAGATCATTCAATAATTGCCCTGTTGTTTTTATTTCCTCTGAAGCATCTGGCACTGGCCACTGTCGGAAGCCAAGATACTGAGCTAGATGGACCACGGGTCTGACCCAGCGTGGTCGTTCTTGTGCGTTTAAGCGACATTGGTCACGTGACTGTTAAGCAAATGAGGTGCAGTAGGTGAGAGGAAGACATGCAGCTGCTTTTTGATTGTTTCTTTGTATCTCCTGTGTCCTTGTGTATGTTGAGGGCACCCAGCGCTTTGGATGGTCACCCACTGGGGGGGTGGTTTTATAAATCTGGAATCTAAATAACTTTTTTTGTGGGCTCGGGTGGGCTGTGCTTCCTTCCAGGTAGAGAATGCAACTGGGACAGGTGACATTCAACGAGCGTCCCAAGCTTCCCGCACTGCCCGCATACTGAATATCGTCGGGATTGTCGTAGGGATCATTTTCATCATCATCGCGATTGTCATAGTGGTGCTGGCGAGACAGGTCAAGTGATAGAAGCCGGCTTCACCTTCTAAGAACTCACTGGTTCTGGGCAATAACCATGTATCCAGTGCGAACCCGCCTCCCTACTCGAAGAACCAGCTGGGTGCAAAAAGTCAAAGACAGGAGTCCACAGCACCTCTGAGCCTGAAGCTGCGTCATGCATAAGCATTGGCCTCTCCTTTAGAAGCATTTCTCCATAATCAATTGCTTTGCGCTTTTGTATCCAGATTAACATGGTTTTCTCTCTCGGTACACAAAAATATTGTAACAAGATATAATAAAATTATTTGTATACAAGTGTCTCCCTACAGTTTGTTCCCTGTTGTATTAATTTATGGGCCCAAAGAATCAAAAGTGTTACCACCACCTTGAAGTTGCCCAACATTAAAGAGAGATGAATAAGGTTCGGGGTTTGGTGTACAGAGAGCTCAGCCTGTGTAGTACCATGGCAAACACACCGTTAAAGATCCTTTAAAAGTTTTATGAAAGATACAGAAACAGAAGGAAAAACCTTACAGTATTTGAAATGTAAGGTATTAGAAAGGCTCTCGTTTTAACAACCTGTTCCCTTTGCTGAAGAGAGATTTTAGAAAGAACCCTCTCCCCCCCCCAGTGTCTGTCCGTCTCTTACGGTCTCTTACATACTGGATATTAAGGGTCATAATAATTGTCCTTTTGGGGGAAAAGAGAAGAAATTAGTTGAGATGGGCTACAGCTGTCGTCACTGCTGATGTTAAAATCCAATCCCATTTCCTAGAAGAAAAAACAGGACACAGAAAAGGTGTCTGTCTGTGACGTTGACTCTCACATGCAGCCTCACTGCTGGAAAAACACAGGGCCAGCCCACAGTCTTATCAGCTATTCTAAGACCTGGCCAACTTGTACCATTATCAGGGTGTTTTGTTTTTAACTGCCTTTTCTGGTCACAGACTTCCAGCAAACATTTACAACAGGGTTGCAAAATATATGGTCTTGGCCAGCGAAGCCAGACTATTATTAGACAGGAGGAAAAAGGAGAGGGATGGCAAAAAGGTGTAGGAAAGAAAAGAAATAAGGCGGGAAAGGGAAAAGGCACATAGGAGTCAGTGTGTATATGTAAGACATTAGTTTCACATCCCAGGTAGTGTTCAGGGTTAGCCAGATCTAGGAGACCTAGTTGAGCTCACAATTAGGGTAAATTTGTAGGCCCAATTTTTACAACAGTGCTGACATGAACAGTAAATGATGGCTCCTGCATTTGTTTCTGCTCTGCCGTTGGACAGATGTCCTTTTATCATGCTTCCTCCTTTGTAAAGGTACAAAATGGGGAGGTAGGTGGTACTAGGGGTGAATGCACTAGCCTGACACCTCTGGAGAGAGGAACTCAAATCCACTCTGATTCAGTAAGGTACTTAAGCCCCATGAACTTCAATGGGACTTGAGCACATGTTGAAGCACTTAACTAAATCAGGGACTTCGACTCTAAATCCAAAATCCATTGAAACTGATAGGAGTCTTGCTATTGGCTTCAATGGGAAACGCGTTGGGTTCATGGTTCACCGACGGCTGAGTCTGGTAGGTCTCATCCTGATCACTGCTCCTTTATATCCTAACCCCCATCACACAATTCAGGATGTTCAGCCCTGGACTGGACTGAGGTACATCAACATGGGTGGAGAGGGCCAGGATTGTGGTGTGACAGATGGCAATTTCCTGGACACACCTTCAGCACATTTGGGGTGCGTTTGTATTAAAAATGCAACTGTTTATGTGCTATTGGGAGATGGTATGTAACTTCTCTAGGAGGAGGCGGGTATGCGAATATATTTCCTCTGGTTATCAACCCCTCTGAAGTTTTGCCCCAGGGAGGGGACCCATTCTCTGGCTGATTACCTATTCACGTTTCTTCAGACGGGATTTTCCAGGGGCTAAGAGACAAAGGAAGGATTTTGGAATAAATAGCCTGAGTTTAAGCTGACTCAGAGGGGCCTTCATTCGGATCCAGCAAAGAGACAAGGCCCCTGCTCCAGGGAAGGTTCCTCTCCTTAGGGAAGGGTTGGAAGGACTGATATCAGCCAGAACCCCTTTGGCAATAGGGGAGGGAGGAGGTGACCTCTGGCAAGCTTATTAGTATCTGGGTAGGTTCTATTGCTGTTTTAATGTTTGCTCTGCAATGCTTTTGCCATAAGAATAAATGTGCTTGTTTAGAAAGAGCGGTGTAGTAATTTGTAACTGTGGGAAATTACACTCTTATCTGTCTCTGAGGAAGATGCGAACTAGGCCTGCTTAGGCTGACTGTCATTTGCTGGAAATAACACACTGAAGGCAGGGAACTGTTCAGCCTGGAAATACACCAGTCAGGAGGGAGACAGAGGCCAAGAAAAGTAACAGCTGCAGAGGCGGAGGCAGAGGGAAGCCTGGGAGTAGGTGCTGGACCACTGATGGGAAATATAGGTGCAGTTGCCCTGAAATGTGATATGTGGAATAATGGAATGCTGCAAATAATGACTAAGGGTCGCTAGTGGAGCAGATCAATGAGGGGTGGGAATTTTCCACTGTGCTAAGCCGCCAATGGCCTTTGTTAGCACACCCGCACTCTCCTGACAACTACATACAGCCACATCCTTTTGGAAAGGTAAAAATGAAATAAACACACTATCATTTTTTTGCAACACCAACTTGACGCAGCTACATTTTATTCCAGCTCTTCTTGCATGGCTGCAAAAGAGAGAAACCCAGGGCAAAAAAATGGTCAGGTACAGTGGAATATTGCAGCAAATTCTTCAGCTACCTTTATAAGGCATGGCTATGCCTATGCATCGTCTCTGCAAATTCCAAAGAGCCGGGAATGAGCATTTGCCGTATGTTTGTAGCTTCCGTAGTTCAGAGTCAGTTGTAAGATGTTCGGCTTTTTCTATACAAAAATCCTCATTTTTAATCAACATGCAAGGTGACTTGTCTAACTGAGAGACCCCTTTCCAGTGGTTCTGTCATGCCCTAGGATCTATAGAGCTGAAAGACAGTGCCTGGGATCCCTCAAGATCCAGTAAAGCTCTCCCTGCTGCTGCCAGCAATGGAAAAAGCTACTGGAGTCAAGTCTGCAGCCTGAGATCCATTTTCTTATCAGGGTTTCTCAAAAACCTTTTACTCCACAACATTTTTCTTTCAGAGGTCAGAAAATCCCTGTGCTCTAATGGGGCCCATTGCTTGGTGAACATTCTGATGGGGAAATGGTCTGTCTGTTGCAATCACTCTTTCCTGTGCTCCAGGAAGCATGGGTTCAGTAGAACCCCAGAGTTATGAATACCATAGTTACAAATTGACCGGTCAACCACACTCCCCATCTGCAACCGGACATATGCAATCAGGCAAAAGAGACCAATAAAAAAAAAAGGCAAATATTGTATATGACAGCGCTGGGTTAAACATAAACTACAAAAAAAACCAAAGGGAGAGTTTAAAAACAAAAGATTTGACAAGGTAAGGAAACTTTCTGTGCTTGTTCCATTTAAATTAAGCGGGTTAAAAGCAGCGTTTTTCTTCTGCATAGTAAAGTTTCAAAGTCAATGTTCAGTTGTAAATTTTTGAAAGAACAACGCTAACGTTTTGTTCAGAGTTACGTACAGTAGAAGCTCAGTGTTACCAATCTCAGGAAGCGAGGTTGCGCATAACTCTGAAATGTTTGTATCTCTCTTTCCTGAAGTGTGTTACAGTAGTGAGGCACGAGGGGCCCTAGTCTGTGTGGGAATGGCCTGGTTCAGTCAAAAATATTGCACCTAAGACTCTCCCCCCTTCATTACTTCTCCTTTCTTTTCATGCCATTGCTAATTACAGTAAGGGTGGAAGAGGATTTGGGTGTTGGGGTGTGTGTGTCCGCAAGGGGCTTGCCCCAGGCACTCTTTTGAAAGGACGTTTACACCAGCTGGAGGGGTGATTAGTGTTGGAACAGACCCTTGGGGGGGCTGCTCCTTGCCCTTAACCAAATTAAAAAGCCCCCTTGTAGCAACTGACTGGCTCTGGGGATTGGGAGTGGACCACCGAGTATTGCCCTTGCATGACACACTGTGCCTCAGGACAAGAGTAACCAAAAGCTGCTGATGTTTAGTGGCCCCACTGTGTGAAATCATTTGATAGGTCTCAGTACATTTACCAGCAGGCAGATGTCCAAAGCCAGGAGCCTCTGGCTGTCAGCCTCAGCACAGAGCGGTTCCAGGACTGTTTTCTTGCCAGCTGAGTATTTAGGCAGCAAGGAGAAGATGTATGTATGGGGAAAGCTTGTCCTGCTGCTGCCCGTGCTGCTCCAGTAAATACCCCAGGGCTGCCTGTCTGGCCCATCTCCCTGGCACTAATGCACCTTTGCCTAATCTCTGAACCCTCCTGGCTATCGTCCTGCACACATGGAGAAGGTGAGGCCTGTCTGAATACTGCAGTTTCCTATCAGGCCAATCATCTTTCCTGTAACTGATTTCCTGGAAGCCCAGCCCCGTTAACGAGAGCCATGTGCAGTTACAGTCATGATCAGCCCAAAGGCCCAACGAATTCTGAACAAAGCTGTCGTTTCTACAATGCTTTGAGTGTCATGCAAGGGGCTGGGGGGGGGGGGGTGGGAGAGGACACGGAGAGTCACAAATTAGCCATTGTAACTTGGAAAGAACAAACTGGTTTTCATCGGATAGAAAGGGGGAGATTTTCTGAAGCTATTCACATCTCTGGCGTCAACAACCACTTAGACTTGCAGCCAGGTCTTAAAGTGGTATGAAAAGAATGTGTGTGTGTGTGTGATAATCTGCAAGCAGCAGTACTCAGAATACACCCCTCAGTGATCCAGTTTGATTTCAGTTTTTGGTTGGGTTAGAGACCCCTTGAAACCCCACCCGCCCGCCCACGCTTTAAACACTGAACATAGCAGAGTTGTGATACACTGCAACCACCTCAGGTCTCAAACTCAGCAGGGTGAGGCCAGCTCTGCACTAGGAGGAGAGACCTGTAAAGACAATGAGAAGCTGAAGGGAGTCACCTGCCTCCCACTCTGCGTTATAGAAGTTATTTGTTCAGGATGAATTAATAAAACTCAGATGAATCTTGAAGCCCAGGTTAGGCCATGAGTTTGAGCCTGTAGGACCTGTTTTTTGTTGATCCCCCACTTTGGACATCCCCAAACCATGCTCTTTGCCATGTCCTGAAATGCTTTCCAGGCCTGCTCAACCCAGATCAAGTCTATCCCTTAAGGCATTGCAGAAGCACTACTGCTCAGCCACCAGGAGTAATCCCCTTGCTAGGTAGCTTGTCTAAAATCAGCTGTTGCCACCAGGTCCAATCAAGGCTTTTTTCAGGTCAACCCAAAACACAATATTTTGTTGAATTTTTGGTGAATCAAAAAGTAAAAGAAAATTAATTTTGGGAGAAATGAAATATTTCATTTGACCTGAAACTAAATGTTTTCTCTAGATTTTGAGGTTTTTGTTGTTGGTTTGTGGTTTTTGGTTTTTTTTTTTCTTTAAAACATTTCTGTAATTTTTAAAAAGTAAATTGAAGGACATTTTGAAATGAAAAGTCATCTCACCCCAAACAATTAAAACTTTTCTTTTAGAAAACATTCCAGGGTTGGAAAAAGTCAAAATAAAACAATTCAGTGAAAGCCACACACATTTGTGACATTTTTGGTATCACCCAATCTGAATTTTTCACCAAAAACAATTTTGGCCCCAAATGGTCACCCATCTCTAGCTGGGAACTCCATTACTTGAGACATTTAAACCAGGCCTGGACACAGCGTGGGAAACCGTACTCCAGAGAGCAGCCCTGGACTGGCTGACAGGGCGGGAGGAATGGGATAGCTGGTGTTTTTCTGTGATGTTCCTGGGGGACCCAGGGTTTTGCAGCACCTTGCTGCTGCCTGCTCTGCCCTCAGTGTGAAGAAGTTTTGTCTGTACCTGCTGTGGAGCAGCTCCCTGAAACCACTAGCCTCCGGCAACACAAGAACTGCCTTTCTAGCCTTCATCGGCCTTGCTCTCTCAGTACAGATTACCGATAGGGATATACCTACCTCTGAGTCCTCGGACTGGCCCTCTGGCACGCCCAGCCCTGTTCCACTAAACGTTCACAGAACTCCCAGAGCCGCCACTCCCGAAGGAAGAGCACATGCCAGCTTGCAAGATTAAACTCAGGATCATGTCTCTTCTCAACACCTCAATAGACAGATAAACTTGGTCCTGTTTTCACTCTATTATCAAAACAGAAATTCAAGTGACAAAGTGAGAATATTGAAAAGAAGTAGTTACATATAAAACAAACTCATAACATGCTTTCTGGAGCTTACATTTACCTAGCAAGCCATTCCCCCATCTCCTACCAGAGCTTATCCCAAGTCCTTTTCTCAGCATTTTCAACTAGTTTGGCTGAGATCCAACCCTACTGCCAACTTGTCCTCACAGATTGAAGGAATAACTGGAGGTTCATCTGCACCCCAGATACAGTTTCAAAAGTTCATTGTTTTACTCCTAAACAAGATAATCCCTGATGGCTTATTTTTTCCTGAAGCTCCTGCAGGCTGTTGATTAGAATTTTGCTCAGAGTATAAAATGGGTGTCCTTTGGGAACCACACAATACTCAGCTTGCACATGACACGCCAGAATGACATAAGCATCTCTGTCTTGCATGACAGTGGTATGTGGATCACCTTCTGGGGACCTGCCTTAACTCAGTCCTAGGGAATATAATTCTTAGTATATATACATAAACTATTCACATTTTCCATACATACATCTTGCAATGATTATGATGACCAGTGTGACACAGGCTTTCATTAGAGACCTTACATGACCCCTACTGGCAAACCCAGGAGATTCCTGTACACCCATGTACCCCTATGCCATCCGCCACGTGGCATCAAGGGGTCTTGGGTCACATGTCCCATCTCTCAATTTTATGTTCTTTGATGAATGCCCATGCCAATACAAAATCACGTGCAGCTTTGACTCTGAGAAGCCCCATCCCTGCCCCCCCCCACCCGCCAACAGAACCAGAAATAAAAGATCTCCCAGGGTGCCGTTTTCCCTAAAGCCAGCCCCACCTTTTCCCTTGTGCCGAGGCTCTTTCCTGATCATTTTCAGCAGAACTCGGCAGGCTGCTTGCATGCGACAGCCTCAGACTAGTCCCCGTAGATGCCGGAACCAGGGATGCAAGGGTTACCATCCTACGCGGAGTTCACAGTTGGGTTCAGTGGCTCTCGGCACTGCCCCCGTACACAGTGTTCCAGCACCAATGCTAGTCCGTTTCCAGTTTGAGAATCCAGCTGGCAACATCTGTTACTTTTCATAACATGCCGCAGGAAATAAATCAGATTAATTTCTGAAGAGGTGGGATTTTTTTATTTATTTTTTTAAAATTCCTGCGATGTCAAAGGTTTAACTGCTTGTATCGCAGTGAGGACGGGTCCAGACCGGAACACTGAGCATAACAGGATGCAGGGAAGCTGGACATCTGGTTCTTTTACGAGTTGCAATTTCCATTCCATTGGAGTCGGTCACTTCAATTCTCACGGAAGTCTGCGCTTGATGACATGTCACTAGCTAGAGATGGCTGCCTGCTCTGGGACCTCCATCCTGACCCTGCTATTCCAGTCTTGGGCCTCACCCTCATTTCTGCCATTCAGTGGCGTACCGTGGGTCTGCGGCGCCTGGGGGCCAATACATGTATTTGCGGCCCTCCCCCTCCCCCCCCTGTCGGCAGCAGCTCCCCGTGGGCCGGAGTCTGCGGGCCCATTTCCCGCTCTCCCCCATTCCGCCCCCATGAGGGCGGCGGGGGCGGTGGCAGTGGCATACCAAGGGGCCATGCCCCTGGGCACCAGCCTGGGAGAGGCACCGGTCTGAGGGGCAGGCGCCGGGTAGGCACGCCGTGGAGGAGCCGTCCCCCGCTGACATCCCCGGTGGCCATGTCTCCAAATACACCACACAATCTTTCTGGTAGATTTCTCCCCCTGTGAAACTAGCTGGAGAGTTCAACTTGCACAAACAGTCTTGGCTCTGTGTTTGGTCCCAGTGGAGACTTATGGTTCTTCCTGTTGATACTTAACCCCCTTCTTGTCCTTGCAGATTGCACTTCCACATCAGACTGAGCAATTCTTCAGGCTGAGAGAACCCAAAGGTTCTTCAAGAACTTCTCAGTCTGAAGAATCAAAATTAGACCTAACTCATTCCCACGATCGACGGCGTGGGCACCAGAGCCATCTGACTCCAGGCGGTGAGCTCCTGTCCATGGGTCACTAAGCACTGAGGCACCTATCTTTGTGAGGGGTGGGGGTTCAGCACACCACCCTGTCACCAGCATCTCCCGTGGGCTAGCTGAGGTGGGCTTGGTGGCGCCCATTCTCCGACACTTCTCTCTCCCCATTCATTGCACGGGGAGCCGAGGCGCCCAACAGCTTTGTGGAGCACAGTGGTGTTCCCATGATTTTCTAGGCATCCAAAAGTCAGACGCCGTGATGCTGAATGCGCCAACGCCCAAGTCCCTTTGTCCAGGGCTAACATCCTTCTGGCTAATTCCACTGGGAGGGCTGCCCTAAAATCTGCAGAACTCAAACCATTCTGCCACAAGTGGCAAAGGGAACTGCTGAATCTTATGCACTGACCTGTGGTAATCCCCGTGAGCGAGACAAAGGTCCCAGGTAGCCACATACATATATGTTCAGCTTGGCTGGAAAGGAGCCTGTAGCACAGGGGTCCGGTCCGGCCCCGCGGTTGTGGCCCTTCTTCGGGCCCCGGCTCGGAGGAAGGCCACCGCACATTCCTACAAGGGGAATGTTAGCTGGGCGAGGAGTCTGGTGCCCAGGCCCTGAGACAGGGTGGGCGAGCGAGCCGTCTACTCTTGGGAGCGGTCGGGCGGGGGCTCTCCCGGGGTGGCTAGGGAAGGGGTGAGAGGGATGCAGGCCCACCCGTCTCCACTGCATCCCAGCCCAGGGCCCTAGTAGTGGCAAAGGCGTTGCCACTCAGTCGGCGGGGCTCCCGCCACAACACGCCGACGGGGCTTGCCCCTGTCCCAGCCACTAACTATGGCTGTCCCTGGGCCACTTCCTCCCCGTATCCCCAGGTACCTGCCTC
The DNA here is from genome assembly GCF_026122565.2 of Emydura macquarii macquarii. NCBI lineage: Eukaryota > Metazoa > Chordata > Testudines > Chelidae > Emydura > Emydura macquarii. The sequence continues at coordinate 12,601,549 of NW_027130449.1, read as the reverse complement.
CTCACGGTCGCTGGGGCACTCCGTTCAGGGTAGGCCCGCCAGTCCCTCCTCGTCCACGGGTGGCAATGCGGGGAGCTCCTCCTCGAGGGGCAGCTCCTCTAGGTCATTGTGCATGGGGAATGGCTCAGCTTCCGGCAGCTCATCCAGGTCCTGTCCCAAGTCAGGGGGCTCGGCGGCCGGCAACTCCTCCAGGTCCCGTCTGGCCTCAGGGGGTATGCTCCACCCGGGTTGCTGCGGGGGCTCTGCCCAGTCCCGGGGCTCCGGTGGCTCAGTCCAGTCCCGGGGTTCAGGTACCTCGACCCGGTACCTCTGGCCGGGTTGCCTGGTCCAGCTCCTTGAAGGCCCCACCCAGACTCCAGGTCCGGGTTGGGCTGGGAGTGGTCAGAGGCTCCGCTCAGGCCGAGGCCGAGGCCGGCAGGGCAGTACATCTGCTTCCAAAGGCAGCCTCCTCCCTTCTGACTTGTGGGACCTGTGTTTTATACTCTCAGCCCTGGCTGAGGCTCCGCCCCTCTGGGGCTGGATTGGGCGGCAGGTCGGACCTATCGCTCACCGGCCTTCCAGTTGCCAGGAGGACTTAGCGGCTGGCCCTTTTACTGTCCCACCCTGCGGTTGTGGCCCTTCTTCGGGCCCTGGCTCGGAGGAAGGCCACCGCACCTTCCTACAGAGCCTCTCCGTAAATGGAGCATTGAGCCAAATTCTCTTCTGGTGGCTTCACTCTGCCAAAGTCAACGGAGGCATCAGGGACTTTGGCCTCTTAGAAGGAGACCTATTTCATTCCAGCTTTGACTAGGTCAGTGTCCCAGCTGCGTAGTAGGGAAGAGGTAAACTGAAATCTTTTCTTCGTCTAAGTTTGCATGTCAATAGTTTTATTGCTCTTGTGCTTGATACTTAACCCCTCCTCTTACCCCAAAGAATGTGGACTAAGATCACATGCCGCTAAACCATATTCCCTTCCCTGACTAGCTTGGGGGATTTGCAACTCATTAGTTTAACTCCCGATGAGTCCTCATGTTACCTTCTTGGATAAACAGGTTTGACTGATGCTCTGAGGGCACATGACAAGCCAGGGGTCCGTGTCAAGTGCAGGGAGCAATCTGATGGGAGTACATACATTGGCTTCTGTGTTTCCACCTCTTCCCAGTGGCCCCTGTCACAAGGCGAGCTAGCCCTTGAAGGGAACATGGGCATAGCTCCAGTGGTGCCTGGTTTTCCTTTGAAGCAGGGGGCTGAGGAACTTCTGGTGAAAACCTAGGAGCATGAGTTTAGGATCACCTGAGCACCGGCTGGAAGCCTGCCTGCTTTAAAAGGGGCTGCCCGCATTCTCTCTGTTTCTGAGAGAGCTGGGGAAAGGGAAGCGGCTGGGAGGGTTTACACACTAACTAGACGAGTAAGACTTGCTCGGAAGGGTAGCAGGACTCTCCTGGGAAACTCTAAGGACTTGGGAAAGCAGTACTGCCATCTCCAAGTATGGAAACACCACAAGGCTGCAAAAAAATAATGGGAGGCTTAAAAAACAAGAGACTTTCAAATAATCATATGCTGGGTTCTTTTTCTTTGCCCTCTGGTTTCTGAGCCTGTAGAGTGACTTAGGTCATGTTTTTCAGTTTTCCCCCCACAATCATGAGGGCTAGAAACTTACTCACCCTTCCCGCACACCAAAAAGAAAAAAAAAAGCTGAGATCTTCGCATAATTAGGTGGCTTGAAGAAAACACCAAATAAGGATTAAATTGCAAAAATTGATAATGAAACAGATTATGCTTAGAAGATCCAAGTGAATTATGTGTTGTTTTTTTGTTTCTGGTTCACTAAAGCAGGCATCAAGATGGGGGAATTTAACTGAATCACCTGTAGTGGGTGTGTGAGTGCCTTAGGGGGCCAAGAAGGAGGGAAACTGAGGCAGGGCAATGCCCACAGACTGGGGTGGGAGTGGCGCCCTATCACACCCCCCACTCTTTTCCAAGGTGGACCTGGGAGGCTTGCTCAGGTACTGCCTCATCATCTGTGATCCACCTAGGTTGCTCTGCCCTGTAGAGACACAGTTCATAGTAAAGAGTCAGGGTGAGACAATGTTGGGAACCATGGCAGGGTGTCAAAGTTGGCCCTGAGGATGTGGGCCGGTGAATGTGCTTTCCTTGGAAAATTCCACTCCTGCAGAGACAAGACCTGCAGCTGCATCATACGCTGGACCATGGGGTTTGTCTGATCTGCTACAGTAGTACACAGGCTGAAAGGAACTGAACAAAAGCCAAAGCAAAAAAGACAAACTATCTCCTATGGGGAATGCATGTATTAGTATTTTTATTTGTACTACATTAGCAGCCAGATGGGCAGGACATTGCGCAGACACATAGAAAGGCACAATCACTGCTCTGAAGAGCTCACAACCTTAAAAACAAACAAACAAAAAAATCAAGCAGACTGCCCAGGTCTCTGCCTCTAGACTCTACTTTCAGATCAATTCGAGACATTGACGCCTCCTAATGTTCAGAAAGCAGAAGGCACATCTTGAGACGTGCTTGTGAAATGAATTACAGGGTGGAAACGTGGCAAGATGTTTTCCTGATGCACAATGGGCTTCAAAACCCATGTTGAGGAAGAGCAGTGACAGGGGATATGATTAGAGAAGCTGGGGCACTTGCGTGATGAACGCCAGACTTGGTGTGACGGAGGAGGATTGGCAGCGTAGCTCTGGGTGACCGGCACTGGAGTAGCAAGAGTAGCTGTGTGTTGAGACTGAGATGTGCTGGCAGTGCTGCTCACAATAAAACATGTTCGCCGTGGGCATCTGAGGCTCTTAAAGTTCGCACTGTGTTAGCCTCATGTCTGCCAAGGACACCTATGGGTTAGTTCTGTTTTTAAGGCATGCAAGAAGATGAAGAACAAAAACTAAACTGCTTGCCAAGATTTCTGGCTTTGATTTATTGGTAAATAGCAAGTAACAGTTTACAAATTTGGCTTGCATATTCTACTGGTTATAACAATTATTTTTACATGATTCAAAGTAGATTCTTAATGGTTCAAGTAGGCGGAATTAATGTTCAGCCATTTGGTTCATTGTTTTTTTAAAACACAAATTTACTACAAGTCCAGACAACCAGCACCTAACCCTGGGCGTCTTTTAACCCATCCCCTACCCAAAAGCCTGGGATTAAAGGTGGACTTCGCAGTGTGTCCTGCAACTGGGACCTGATGCATCAGACAGGGGAGAGAGATTGCCAAAGCCAAGGAGCCCTCATGGATATCACCATGTTTGCAGGCTCCTCCTCTTTACAGCGAGGGTCTCCAGGCAGCTAGAGCTTTATAAGAAACCCACTGGTGTGATGCGCTCCTGACGTGATGTAACTCCACTTAGCCAGCGGATCGTGGCATTCTGCACAAGCCTCAGTTTCCGAAAGATCTCAAGGAGTGGCTCTCCTTGTGACCCATCTCACCAGTCCAGCCAATGACATCCCGCACAGCTGCTCTAACTTCTGCTAAAGGCTGAACTGGCCCCCAGTCAGCTACAGGATCTGGATAGGAAGGAGTGGGGGAAGAAGACGGGGCACAAAGCCACCTTTGTCTGCTCACCTCAGTTGGGTGCGGCCTGAATACAAACTAGCTGGACCAGAGGACCAAGCCCATGTTGTCTAATCCCATTTAAAAACTGCATTTCTGGAAGGACAAGAAATTAAGATTAGAGATCATGAGCCAGTGGTCACTAAAGCAATGGAAGGACATGCCTATTGGATTGGGTTCGAATAGCGCAAATCCACCTCAGTATCCTCACTGGGAATGTTTAATGAGGCTGTATGTTTTTCACAGGAAGAAAGAACCATTTTTCATAACATAAAACAGCAGATTTCAAGGATTCACATGACCTTTCACTAACACATGAAGAGCATCGATCAAACTAATACAAGGTGTTAAGTATGTTTACAGAAACAAAACCATTCCTCTCATTCTGTGTCTTAGTGGAGCTTTACTTTGGCAAATGCCAAGAACTTGGGTGAAAAATGTTCAAAATTCAATCAAATTTAAAAATAGCAAAAGAAAATTTCGGTTGGAACGTATTCTGCAGAGAAACATTGCTCAGTTAAGTTCATCCTGCAGCAGCAATATAGTGGCTTATATGCTTCTGTATTTGTCATGGACACTGTGTATTTGACAAAAAAGGTTAATGTATGTTGTAGGAGAGTAAAGAGTTAAAAGCTGGACAAATAGTTAAGCCTTATCTACAGGGAATGGGGTCAAGGCACGGGCGAACCTTGTTTCTGTTAATTTGTCTAAATTCCAGTTAGAGTCTGTTATCTCTCTTCTTTTCCTGCCTTCCTGGCCATCTGCACAGGGAATGAGGCTAGCGAACTAACTATCACCACTCCTGCACAAGGCCTTGGTGGGAAGAAAGCATTATCTTCCTTTCCCCCCCCCCCCCCCCCCCCCCCCCCGGCATGCCTTTACTTTAAATCATGTTAGTGGAAAATTAATAGGTTTTTGAGGTGATGTGTCTGCCCTCTGTGTGGTAATCCTGAAAATAACAAACAGGGGCGGATATAATCGTATTCATTATGTAGTTATTAATATTTATTTTATAGGTGTCAATGTAACCAAATCAGGGTCTATGGGAAGTTGCTGGAAATGTATACGTTTACATACTGCTATGGATAAAAGGATTGTAAAGTAACCCCCTCGTTGCTCACTCGCGGCGTTGAGGTGGAACAAGCAGGCAATAAAGGGTTCCATCTGCCCAATCCGCCCCAGGGACAACCTGTTTGATTATTTCTAACATATTTTACATTGATGGAGGAAATAAACATAATGAAATGTATGCAGTATTAGTAATATTATCTGTGTTCCTTGAGGAAGGTTTTCCTTTCCCCATACTCCCCAAAGGATTTATATTGCTTTTCCTTTGCAAGCGACAATGAAATACATCCCAGAGAAATCACAGCTGTCATCGATTATTTTATCATCCCTGTAGAGAACCTCAAACTCCTGAATGAAGACGCCAGTTTCACTGAGCACTTCCCTCAGAAATTCCTCTCTCAGGACCAAACAAGAGAACCTTTTGGGGCCAACCATGTAAAAACTGCAGCCCAAATCTCCACTCAGCACCAAGTGCCCTCCCGGCTTTAACAGGGAGCTGATGTTCTTCAGAGCAACTCGATAAGCATTCAGATCCTTGCAAGCTGCTTCCAAGCAGAGTGAGGAGCCCAGGCAGTCAGCCGGAGGCAAGATGAGTGGATCCATAGGGTTGCTTTTGTGGACATCGCATTTTAGAACCTGTTTGATGGTTTTCCTTAACTTCGCCTCTTTCTCAGCCTCCTTTCCCCTACAGAGAGATACACATAGACAAAATAAGATGAACTCAAAATGGTTGTCTGCAATTTCAGTGTCTTTTTATAATAGAGGTGACAGTATAAGAAGGAAAAAAATGTTCTCTAGAACGATGTCCTTTTGTAGGACCTTCTGTTAACTTTATCTTTAGTCACCTTTCCGCTAGGTCAGGTTTAAGATATGCTGGAATGCCAAGCAACATTAAGTCCTAACCACCAAATTTTGCTCAGAACTAACCTCACTTTTGCTAACACAGTCATGAACTCTGGCTACTTTTTCAGTGGACCCCGTCTGAATTGTGGTTTTGTAAGAAAATCTGCCACCAGGTGAATTTACTTCAGCAATACTTCCCTCTGCATTTCAGACTGCAGACGTGCCAGCTCTCTCCAAGGTATTTGATGCTGAGACCCACGGGGGACCCTATACAGACTCCTGCCGTGACTGAAAACTGCATTCCCCCTGATCTTTATTCTAAAATTTCTGCCTGAATTCACCACTGACTATGTTACACCTTTCAGCTGGTCAGCATAAGTAGATGATGTTGCACAGAGACACAAAGCAATACACAAGGGATTTAGACAATCTGCTTTCTTCAGCCCTGTACCTGTTTCCCTCTAGCTCACACACGTATTTCACCACTGGACTCCAGTCAAATGCTCCCGGCTCATTCTTCAGCCATTTCTCCAGTTCCAGGTGGTTCCGGTATGTATAGTCTGTAGCGATGATCTCCTTGAAGGACTCGCAGGCGGAGAGTAGTTGGTAGATGGTAGGGCCACTGCCAATATCAATCAGGGTGTCCCCTTTTACAACACCTGGTTCAGAACGCAGAATTCTTGAAGCTCATTGCATCTTAACCAAACTAAATGCAACCTTATCTCAATTATATATAAATTATATATAAATTGATTTATTTTAATACATCGAGAACTAAATCTTGCCTCCATTGAAGGCAAAGCCAAATGCCCGTTGACTTCAGTGTTACCAAGGTTTGGCTCCAAGTCTTCAATGCTTCTTGACATGCAAATTAACATTAGATACCGTCCCATATATCTAAACTAACCCAGATAGCAGTATAGAAGACACTGCATGGAAGAAGTGTGTGGAATGAGTGCTCTTTTTTCAGAAATAAGAATACTATTGTAGATCGCGTAGAGCTGTGTTCAGTAATGATTATTTACTAGGTGTTACAGGGCTTCACACCATGGACCTGATTCACCACGGAGCTTCACCATATGTCATCACAAACTCCTCTGCAATGTGTAAATTAATTGATACAGAGGAAAGACAAATATCAATTTTTCCAATTAGCAGGTGTTAGTGATTTTCTCCTGCCTAGTCTCCTGCATTCAGTCTCTTTCCATTCTTGATTGATACCCTAATATGTGCTTTTTATTGCGCTTATATTTCTATTCAGTTTTAGTTTTTCTGTAATAGAAGATGCTTTAATTCCATCAGCAGTCACCTGAGCCATGCAATCCCCCTTTACAAGTTACTGTACTTAAGGACAATCCCTAGGATTACACCATGTGTCTATGGGGTTGCTGTAATTGTTAGTAATAGAAAAACTACAATGTGGTGCAGTACAGCTGGCATTTACAGTCCAACGGCTTTGTAAATACTATTAAAATTTGCATCACATTAACTTCTTAATAGGAGATACAAGCAACTACATTCAATACTTTTATCTGAAGGGGTGATTTTTAACAGAGCTCTTCATAAAAGATCTCATTTCTGCTCCCAGGAGAAGGCTAAAGGGAAATTTGTTACAAAATTATTAATAATAACTACCTCTTCTATCTAGCGCCTTCCAGTTACGGAGCTCCAAGCGCTTTTGACCGGACACTAACGTCGTCATCCCGGTTTTACAAATGAGGCACAGAGAGGTGATGTGACTTGCCCAAGGTCCATGGCAGGCTTGAGGACAGAACTCAGGTTTTCTGAGTCCCAGTCCAAGGCCGTATTGCATGGACGCTTGCAGAAAGGGGGGGGCTGGAAAAAGCTGTCTGATGACCTGCGATACTCCAAAGGCTCAATAATAATATTTAGCCTATCTAATGGGCTTTTTATCTAGAAACACTAGCTGAAGAGTCCTCAGCCACTCTGTGCAGCAAGGAGAGACTTGATGAACTGCCATAGCGTGTTTGCTGCTCGTCAGCTAGGAGTGACCATGGAAACCAAATAACTAATGCATGTTACAGGATACTTCACCACAACCCAGCCCAGACGCAGCCATGATAATCACCTGGTTTCCCATGTCACAGACAAGGATAGAGAAATCAGGACTGAGTCCTAAATCCCACCAGCAGGCCATACCTGAAGTAAAGGTTTTACAATAATGTTTCAGGACGAAGTTAAGATTTTCTTCTCCCAAGGTGCCTTCCCCCAACTTGTAATATTCGAGATAGGCCTTTGGATCAAACTCTGCCTGGTAATCATCCCCTCCGGTGAACTCAGCCATGGTGCTGGCTCGGCTCTGCACATACAGTGTGCTGGTTTTCCCTGAGTGGGTCCCCTGCCCACAGTAAGCTGCCGCTGATGACGCACTGTTTGAACTCTGTCTTTTAACGCTTTCATGTCCGTGCATGAGAAGTGCAGCTGTGGAACTCAGGCCCTGCACTCTTTAACTTTAGATGTAGAGCTTCCTGTTGTTTTAAACCTTCTTTTCTTAATGCTCTGTGCTTTTCACAGCTGCAGGGCTGGTTACAGGTCCCTAAAGGAATCCTAAGCAGGAAGCTGATACAGCGTTCTGTGAACAGTTAATAGCACTATGCCAGCCTCGCAGCTCCCAGAGCTCACAAGCAGATAGGTGGGAGGTCCTGTGGGAGGTCCTGAGATTGGGTCAGGGTCCTGTCACAGACTTTGGTGCACCAATACAGATCCGTAATGAGGCATTTTAGCGCCTGGTGCAAGCTAGCATATTTGCGTCCACTAGATACAATGCGTGAGGAGGGGGGAGATTCATTTGCCTCCTCCAGATTCTGCCTTTCATTTAGCAGAAATGCTTTGAAACTGTGGGGCGCATCCCTCCATGTGACACATGGGGAGGTCCTGTTCTCCCCACATCAAGGGTTACGCAGGAGAGCAGCTCTCCAGCGGCTCGGGGAGCCTCTCCTGGCAGCGGGCTCCAGCTTCAAGGGTCATCGGTGGCTGGTGCTGGGCTCCTTCAGGGGAGAAGCAAGAGCATGTCAGGCACAGCTCAGAGCAATGCCACTCACCCTACCTGGCGAGCACTTGGCCATGCAGAGGCAGCCCGGCTCGTGGAGCAGGACAGGGAAAGCGAAGAGCCATAGCACAGAGAGCCGAGGACCCGAGCGGGTCAGGCAGCTCCCACCAGCTTCTTATCTGCCGGCTCCTGTCTGTGCTAAATGGAAGCCAGCAATCTGGGGAGGATGACATGTGACCCCATGTGCCCTCGCCCCCCTTGCCGCATTTTTCCTCCCCCACAGCTTTGCGCCCAGGGCGGCTTCCCTGCTCACCTCACCCTGGTTATGGCCCTGGTCCTGGAGCTGGGATGGGAAGCACCAGACAGGGGACCAAGTGCCAAAGCCAAGGATCTCTCATGCGTACTGCCCTGTATGCAGGCTCTTCTTCCTTACAGCGAGGGTCTCCAGACACGTAGAGCTTTATAAGAACCCCAACTGCTTGGTGTGATGTGCTCCTGACGTGACGTAACCCCGCTTAGCCAGCGGATCGTGGCATTCTGCACAAGCCTCAGTTTCCGAGCGATCTCAAAGAGTGGCTCTCGGGAAGCATGTGACAGCAACCCAGTCTCCCAGCGACAGAGGTGTGTGTGGGTGGCTGTGGATGCTGCTCAGTCACACGACTGTCGTCTCCGAAATCTTGTTTCCTTGAGCTAAGGCTGCGTTAAGAGCTGCTTGGTTAGGAACTGTCAACCTGCTAAGCAGAGCTGACTGTCTCCACCTCTGCTGGCCCTGGTCTCTCCCCATTGGCTGTCACGAACCTGGAAGACCATGGACCCAGCTCACAGGTTCTAGACAGAGCTACTCCCGCAAGCAACGCTGGCTGAAACCGAGAGAAAACTCAGTGTCTGTCCCATCGAGACACTGTGCATTTCTACAGTAGTACACGACCCTTAGATTCATTTATTTTTTGTATTGACCTAGTTTAGGATGTCGTATCTTAATCTATCATCATTATTATACACAAAATATGGATAGTACTTTGCACTGACTCAGTACCTTCCCCCCAGGATTGCAAAGTGCTTTGTCTGGAGTATTGTTTACATAGAGGTAAATTCGGTCTCCGTGCAGACTCACTGATGCAGAAACAGCATCATTGTCTCTTCACATTCTGGACAGGAGCAACCTTCTTACCTATCATGGCTCCTGCCAGGCGCACAAGTATTTTCTATGGGTGTGTGTCAGCATAGGGACCATTGCTGGGTCATAAGGCACCTATGGACACCAGAACCACGGTCTTAGGCCATGCCCTGAACAGTGAAGAGAGAAAGGAAAGGCATGTAAATATCAATTTCTGTAGCCTGTACACTATCGTACCCCAGGCTGCAGCATTAGTGTGAATCAACCCGCTGTTGACATGCGTCAGAAACTCTGCAGAGTATAATCACTAAATCATGTTAGCAGTAGGGGTTGCGACAGTGTGAGATGCTGCATGGAACATATATACTGAATGAGCATCCTGTCCATGAACTAAAGCACCCCACTGGCTCTCAGGCACAGCTGTCTTCAGTAAGGATCTTTCGCATGGGTATTGCTAAGCTGCACATTTGGACCCGAATTACAGTTTCCCTGAACCTGTGTAGACACTACATGGAAGATGTATACAGAACAAGTACTCTTTTTGCAGAAGTATGAATGCTACTGTACATCAGGCAGAGGTATCCTCAGTAAAGATTATTTACTAGAATGTCACAGGGCTTCACACCGTGGACCTGATTCACCACGAACTTTCACCTTGTGTCACCATATAAAGTCTTCCTCTGCAATGTATCAATTCATTGATACAGAGCAAAGACAAATATTAATGTTTCCAATTAGCAGGTGTTAGTGATTTTCTCATGTTTAGTCTCCTACGTTCAGTCCCTTCCCATTCTGGTTTGATACCCTAGTATGTGCTTTTTATTGCACTTCTATTCCTATTCAGTTTTAATTTTTCTGTAATGCAAGCTGCTCCAATTCCATTACTAGTCCCCTGAACCATGCAATCCCCTGTTACAAGTTAATGTGCTTAAAGACAATCCTTAGGATTATACTATCTGTCTATGGGGTTGCAGTAATGGTTAGTAATGAAAATACAGTGTGACACAATATAGCTGGCATTTCTAATCCAATATCTTTGTAAACAGTGTTAAACATTGTGTCACTTTTGCTTTTTAATGCATTTACGTCTCTGCAATGTGAGAGCAGCTGTGGAATCTGTCCCCACGGTGTTTACCTTCAGATATACAGCTTGCTGTTGTTTTAAATCTTCGTTTTTACTCCCATTTGCTTTTCACAACTCCAGGGCTGGTTACAAGTCCCTAAAGGAATCCCGAGCTGATGCAGCTGATGCAGAGTTCTCTGAATAGTTAATTCCACTCTGCCAGCCTCACCCCTTCCAGAGCTCACAAATGGCAGCGTTCTGAGTTAAGGCCAGGGGCCTACCTCTGCCTTCAGTGCTGTGAGGGTGTGGGTGAAGAGAGAAAGGAAAGTCATATAAAAATCACCTTCAGCAGCACGTCAACTGTCATACTCCATGCTGCAGCAAAAGTGTGAATACCTGCACCGTGGGAGAGTTCTGAGTTTAGGCCAGGGTCCTGACACTGACTTCACTGCTCTAGTCTCTGGTTGAAGAGAGCAAGGAGAGTTGTGTAAGACAAACTTCAGCATCACATAGGAGGCCATACCCCAGGCTGCAGCATTAGTGCGAATCAATCCATTGTTGACATACATCGGAAACTCTGCAAGGTATCTTCGCTAAACGGGTGTTAGCAGTAGGGACTGTGACAGTGTGAGACACTGCGTGGGGATATGTATTGAATGAGTATGCCGTTCATTCACAAAAGAATCCCGTTGGATCGCAGGCAGAGCTTTCTCTGTTAAGGATCTTCACAAGGATATTGATGAGCTGTGAGTTTGGACCCAATTTACAGTTGCTCTGCACCTGTGTACATACTGCAACGAGTTTCTTTTTGCAGTAGCACGTATACTATTGTACATCAGGCAGAGGTGTCCTCAATAAAGATTATGTACTAGGATGTTCCAGGGCTTCACTGACCCATTTCACCACAGACCTTCACCTTGTGTCCTCATGATAAGTCTTTCCCTGCGATGTGTAAAGTAATCGATACAACAAAAGACAAATATTCATGTTTCCAATTAGCAGGTGTTAGTGATTTTCTCCTGTCTAGTCTTTCATTCAGGATTCATACCACAGCATGTACTTTTTATTGCACTTATATTTCTATTCATATTTAATGTTTCCATAAAGCAAGATGCTCTAATTCCATGACCAGTCCCCTGAGCCATGCAATCGCCTCTTACAAACTAGTCCTTAAAGACAATCCCTAGGATTACACAATGTGTCTATGGGGTTGAAGTAATAGTTAGTAAAAAATACGTGATGCAATATATCCGGCATATGCACTCCAACGGGTTTGCAAACAGTGTTAAAAATTACATCTCTCAGCCTTTGAACGCTTTCATGTGTCTGCAAGCTGAGAGCAACTGTGGAACTCAGCCCAACAGTCTTTACCTTTGGATGTTCAGCTTGCTGTTGTTTAAAACCTTTTCTTAAATATCATTTGCTTTTCATAACTCCAGGGCAGCTTACGGGTCCCTAAAGGAATCCCAAGCCGCAGCTGATACAGAGGATTGTTAATAGCACTATCCCAGGGCTCACAAGTGGATACCTTCACTTTGAGAGGGTTCATGTAATTCTTCTGCCAAAAGTCCATTCCCATTCATGACCAATTCCTCAGTACCGCAGAATGTGCTTATCGTTTTATTCAGTGTATATATGCAAAATATACTAATCCCTGAGCCATCCAATCCCATTTACAAATTACTATCTGTACCTTAGATTACAACATGTCTGGGCACAGAGCAGTTGGTGGTAATAGAACAATACAATGTCATTTGGTATTACAGGCATTTGTTATGTAACAGCTTGGTAAACAGTATTAAAAAGTGCTTTCCATTTATTTATTAAAAATAGATACCAGTAAGTACATTCAAATAACTGAATGGGATGGGGAGGTACTAATGAAGCTGGGTCTTTTAATAATAGACTCACATGACCATTCCCTCAAGGAGAGCTTGGGTGGAAATTGCCTAATAATAATATTAATAACAAACACAAACCACTTGATACAATTTACAATGAAGGTTCACCAAATGTTTCTTGAGGAAAAAAATATTGCCAGAAATGCTGTTTTGTTGCAATTTATAGAGTTGGTGAAAAAATTCATTGTCTTTGAAATGTCCCTTTTTTGCCAGTAATAAGAATTAGTGTATTTTTACAAAAAAAATTCCAATAAAAAGATACATTGTTACCTGGCAACTTTTGGTTGCTGAGTTCGTTTTGTCCGATGTTACCAGGTGGTGGTTCTTGACTGGATGTTTGTAGCCATGATTCTGGGGTATCATGCACTTAGGTCAGTTGATGCACATGTCACAGTAGTCCCTGGGCGGGCTAAGGGCTACGCGAAGTTACTGCATGATCGGCTTTTTGCTACCGGGCTTCTCTTCGATTTTAGTCACAAGAATTGAATCATTCTTGAAATATAAATGAATAACTGATACCTTCCTGAGCGCTTTGAGTTCAGCCAAAGCTGTTGGGCTCGTTGATGTTTCACTTACGTAGGAAAGCGGAATAATTCCTTCAACTGCAGGAACTACTGCGTGAAATTGTATGGCCTGTGTGAGGTTGGTGGTCAAACTACATGTTTATAGTGGTCCCTTCTGGATGTAAAATCTGAGACTCATGAAACTTGATTGACAGCCAGTGGGACTCAGACGTCTAAATCACTTAGGCACGGTTGAAAATTGTACCCATCTAAACTAAACTGGTGTATGTGATGGGGTGTTCACCCCACACTTGCCCTGAAAGGGTTAATACAGACTGAGTGGGGGAGGGAGGGCTAATTAACCCAACAGGCCACAGCACAGAGCAATCAGGTGGCTAAGTGATCCCCTGATTGAATGAGGCAGCCCAGCTGAGGAGGAACCGGCTAGGTTGGGACTATAAAGGCAGGAAAGTGGCAGCAGACAAGGGCTGCTGGGAAAGTCTGCAGACACCCCCTTGGAAGAAGGGAGGCATGTTTGGGCAAGCTAGGCAAACCCTGCGAGAAGACCCCAGGAAGGTAAGACAGGGCTTAGGGAAAAGCAGTGAGGCCTGAGAGGGAACAGACCATCTCTGTGGGCTTAAAGGGTCCTTGATCTGGAACCTGGAGAAGAGGCTCCTGGGGGAGTTATGCTATGAGGCAGGGAATAGGAAGACTGCCTGAGCCTGCTTTGTGGGAAGAGTCTTTCCAACCCCAGAAGAGGAAACCATTTGGTGACCTGTCCGGAGGGGCAAATCACAAAGAGCCAGCAGCAGCTTGTGGAGCAAGAGAGGGGCTACAGACCCAGAGAGATGGCATGCAACTGTGGGAGGGGGTGTTGACCTTGTGAACTAGTCCCCAGAATGACCAGGAGGAGGCACCATCCTGGCGGTGAGCGAAATGCTTCGTCACAGTGTGGTAATAGAGCTGGTGATAGTTAATACTGTCTTTTGTTCATTTTAAACCTGCTGCCTATTAATTTCCTTGGGTGACCCCTAGATTTCGTGTTATGAGAAGGAATAAATCACACTTCTTTTTTTTACTTTCTCCACACCAGTCACGATTTTATAGACCTCTACGATGTCTCTCCTCCGTCGTCTTTTTTCCAAGCTGAAAAGTCCCTGTTTTATTCATCTCTGCTCCTCTGGAAGCTTTTCCATCCCCCTAATCACTTTAGTTGTCCTTTTCTGTACCTTTTCCAATTCCAATCTATCTTTCTTGAGATGGGGTGACCAGATCTGCTTGCGGTATTCAAGATATGGGCATCCCATGGATTTATAAAGAGGCAATATGATATTTTCTGTCTTATTCTCTATCTCTTTCCTAATGATTCCCAGCACTCTGTTAGCTTTTTTGACTGGCACTGCACATTGAGTGGATGTTTTCAGAGAATATCCACAATGACTCCAAGATCTTTTTTTGAGTGGTAACAGGTAATTTAGACCCCATCATTTATATGTATAGTTGGGATCATGTTTTCCAATGTGCATTACTTTGCATTTACCAACACTGAATTTCATCTGTCAGTTTGTTGCCCAGTCACCCAGTTTTGTGAGATTCCTTTGTAACCTTTTGCAGTCTGCTTTGGACTTAACTATCTTGAGTAGTTTTGTGTCATCACTCAATCTATGGACAATTCTACATATTCTTACCTAAGACCTATAAAAGTTGTTGTAGTTACACACATCAAATTGCTTCCAGTGTGCAGCTCTCTACAACAGCTTTCTTGTTCCAAAGGTGGTGGTTTGTTCCAGATCCGTTGTGAGTGGCTACGGAAACCAAATAACCAAAGCACATTATAGTGATAGTTCCCCCCAACAAAGAGAGCCACACAAAACACGGGTTTGTGGCGCACATGAGGATAGACAAGCCAAAGACACATCCCAGATCTCACAGAATATACTTAAAGTGAAGCTTTGACAATAACCTTTCAGGGAAAAAATGGATAGTCTTTTGATATGAGTGCCTTCTCCCCAGTTAAAATATTCTAGCTAGGCTTTGGGCTCAAACTCTGCTCGGTAAATGTTCCCTCTGGTGAAAACAGACAGAGTTTACACATGCAATGCACTGGTTTTCCCTGGGCTCCCTCAGTCGCAACCTGTGGTCATCCGACACCCGGCCTCCATCTGTTAAAGCTTCCAGGGCCCTGAGAGCAGCAGCGGCAGAAGCTATTGAACTCAATCAATTTCTGCGCCTAGCTTCAGATTTACAGGTGGTTAGTTGTGGTTTTTTAACCTTCTTGTCCATCACGTTTGCTTTAAAAGCAGCAGGGTGGGCGGTCACAGAGCCCCAGAGAAACATCAAGGGTCAGCTAACACATCCTGCAAAGCTCTGGGAATAGATAACAGTAACAGGCCAGGACTTCCGGCTTTGCAATGAGACAGTTCTGAGAGCTGGCTGAGTTCCTGCCCCGAGCATCAGCGTGTGGGTGAAGAGAGACTGGAAGGCCACGGATAGTTTGCTGTACCGCAGCACCTAGGTTACCATTCCCCAGTAGTAGTCAGCCCTTTCTAAGGAATGAAATAACCCCGCCAGTTCAAGGGAGGCATGTTAAACTAGAACAGGCATCACCAAGTGTGTATCCTGACGGCAAGGCTACCCCCTGGAGCAGATGGTCTCAAAGGGTTTAACAGACTCATTTAATAGCTAAGGGAAATAGTCGTGCTGCCTCTCACTCCCTGTCAGACAGAGCCCTGAGCACAAAGGTTGCTGCCTCAGCACGGATTCGTGGCAGTTCAGTGAACACGGGCGAAGGTTGTTAACACACCAGGGGAAGCTGGCAAGCTTCCCTCCCCCCAGCATCTCTGTACAGGCAACGGGGGTAAGGAAAGGAGGGAGTTCTTAGGGCCTGTCTGTGTGTGGGGACGGAAGGGCAGCTGGCTATGGGGCTGAGCAGACTGGATCGCCAGTCAAGCCTGCAGTGTGGCTGGTATCCAGCAGTGCTTAGTTGGTAATGAAAGAGGTGCCGGGGCTCAAGCAATTTTTTTTACTTTCATGACTGATGTGCCAAGCCTAGAGGTGCCGGGCTATGAACTGCCAAGCCTAGAGGTGCTGGGCTATGAATTGCCAAGCCTAGAGGTGCCCGGGCTCGGTCCTGGCAGGCCCTGGCACAAATGAAGCCCTGGTTTCCAGGCCTCGCGAATGGACCTGCAGGGTTTTCACTGCCCGGCTCACAACACCCAGCCTGAGTAAAATGAGGCACAGAGAACATAAGAACTGCCGCACTGGGTTAGTCCCAAGGTCCATCTAGCCAGTATCTGACAGTGGCCAATGCCAGGTGAACAGAACAGCTAATCATCAAGTGATCATCCTCCGTCCCCCAGTCCCAGCCTCTGGCACACAGCCAGGGATGTGACTTGTCCCAACTCAAGATGAGACAGAGTCAGCGGCAGAGCTGGGGTTAGACCCCAGTCCAGTAGTCTGTCTCCCCAAGTATAACCCCTTTGTCCTGCTTCCTAAAGAAAGCTTGCTCTGCTGTGATGGCTCACCATGCAGGGATCAGGCCTTCCTCGTGCTGACCGCTGCAGGTTTTGGCTCTGCCTGGGACTTTCTTGACCCCTGTAGGAACATGGACCCCTGATTACACTGAATTAGAGGAGGATGGGGAAGTATGCTAGCCGCTTGTTGACACATCCCATCCAGCTTTCATCCTGCTTTCTCTTTGCTCACCACTAAGGGGAAGTAAAGGATCATGTTAAACTGAAAGGAGAATCTCAGCTGCCTGGGCACGTGTCTCTTTTTACTCCTTGTTGTCTAGCTCTGCTCTGAGCTACGGAAGTTCCTGAAATTGATGCATCCTGAGAAAATCCATCTTCAGAAAGGAACACAACGGAAGTGGGGTGAGATGGTCATCTCAATGCAGTTCCCAAAAGGACAGCTGCCTTGTTACCAGGGCTCGCTGGCACAGGTCTGTCAGCAGAGAGACCACAGAAGAATTGAATCACAGACTGGACCCGCCACCCCTTACCCCGTAGGGCTTGCCTGTTCTGGAATTTCAGCCACTAGTGCAGCTGCACTGAAGCAAACCTTTACTGTGTACAAGATTTACACTGATGCAACTTACTCTGGTGTGAAACCAAACTGTGTTCACACCAGGGCCTTTGCACCAGTGGCTGAAACCCCAGCCCAGACAAGGCCAGAAGGAGGACTCTTCAGGTCACTGATGGAGAAGGCTTGCCCCGATACTGTGGTGTATCTGCTCCACAGGACTCCAAGCACTTCCCTCCCGGTAGGCGGCTCTGCACCTGCTCCACGGTGTAAATGTTCACGCGTCTCCAGCTTTCCCTGCAACTGGGCGAAGAGCAGAGCCCGCCCAGGGCCCTGAACAAATCCAGGGGGAGGTAACAGCATCTGCCTGGCTGCATGAGCACTTCTGGGCGGCTCAGGGGCTGCCACAATGCTTTCACTAGGTGGAGCTACAGCACCAGGCATGGTGGGGTTGGTGACCACATCTGGATACTGAGAGCTGGAAGGTGTCCCAGCTGGGTAATGGCAGCTGCCTTTCTCTGCAAATTAGGTGCAGCTTTCTGGAAGCAATCACCGTTTCACAGTCCCAGCTTGTGTAAATAACATGGGGATGAACAACCTTTAAAAAAACAGCTAGATAGACCTAGGGGACCAGTGTGGTCTTGTGGCTAGAACACTAAACACTGGTTTAGCCCCACCCCGCCATGTAGACAAGCCTTAAGAGATCTGCTGTCTATTCCCAGCTCCGCCACTGACTTTCTGTGTAACCTTGGGCAAGGCACTTAATTTCCCTGAGCTTCTGTTTCCCCTCCTACCCTTTGTCTAACTTACTTAGGTTGTAAGTTCTCTCATTATTTAGCTGTGGAGTGCTTAGCACAGTGGGGCTCTGGTCTCATCTGCAGCCTGTCGGCATTACTGTAATACAAAGAGCTAATAATAATTAGGTCCATAACTGATGGATCAGATACTGACACCTGGCCCGTGAGGTGAGCCTGGGGAATGGTGACATAGGCCGGAACGGAGGTACACAGGTGAGGTTAGCATCAGCGATACAGGGGTTTTACGATGGATAATGACAGCTGTAGCTGTGTGCTTGAGGAATGGGGGATGAGCAGATCTCTCTCTCAAGGCTGGCAGTGTGGGTCTTACAAAGGAGTTTGCAGCAACACTCAGCAGAGCCTAGGATTTACACCCTTCCCACAAAGCATCAGGTTTTTGGTTGCTGCTGAAATCAGGACACCAGATGTGATAAAGCAATACTCTGCTCTGGCAAAAGCTTTGGTGGTGATGTAACCCACACTTACACAGTGTGACTCTCTGCCCCCCTCTAGTGGCAGGGCCAACAAAAGATGTGTCTACACAAGGATAAAAGCCCCATGGCTGGCCTGGGTCAGCTGTCGCGGGCTCAGGCTACAGGGCTAAAAATTGCTGTGTAGGCGTTGAGACTCCAGCCCGAGTCTGAACATCTACACAGCAGATTCTCAGCCCTGGAATCCGAGCTCCTCAAACCCGAGTCGGCTGGCCCGGGGTGGCTGTAGATATTTTATCCCCATGTAGACGTACCCAAAGAGGTTCACAGGTCTGCCCAGCCTGTGAGCTAACAGAGCTGGGTCTTTTAACTCCGGCAGTAGAGGCTCACGGTCTTCGATCCAGAGGTGCGGGGCTAGGTCCCCACTGCCAATGACCCACCCGGAGGTATCATGTCACACACACAATAATTTTGGAAGGAACCCCTGAGTCCCGTTAACTGTGCACAGCAGGAACCAGGCACGTGGAGAAGGAGGCACATGCCACATCTGAGAACGGAGGAAGCCCTTGGAACCATTCTGCAGTGACCCCTTTAATGATGGTACGAATGTTATTGTGTTAGCTGGCTCCATAGTTCTGCTCTCCTCTACTGCAAGAGCCACACTCTGGGGCTTGGGGTAGAGGACGGTGGTGGTGGTGGGGTGTCCATGGCTGTATTCAGGGTTCTCAGGTCTGGGGCATGCTCCAAACCAGCCCTGACAGCAATCAGGGTAGGTGCATCTCTGAGTGTAGACAAGAACAAACACCAATTCCATTTGCACCAGCTGAGACACCAGCTTCTTCTTGACTATATCTAGGGTCAGCAACAGCGTAGTTAAACCAATCACTGAATTAAGTATTGCCATCTGTAGACAAGGCCTTAGAAAGGAAGAGAAGGCCCTCCCTTTTCCCCCGGGGGAAATCTTAGTGTTCCAAGATACCCCACTGCTTATTGAACATCACACGCAGCAAAATGCGCCAAGCGTAGGTGGGTTTCTGAGGCCAGGGGTGCTTGTGCCACTTGGTTCAGCTGCAAAGAGAGGGTGTATTTCATAAAGACAAATTGCATTGTAAACCTTCTCCTTTCATTGGTGTCGTGGTTCAGCCGGCGCAATGGGAGAGCATTATTCTCTCTCTGCTCCAGCACAGCGAAGTATGTCAAAGTATTCATCCAGCCTCTTCATGAGCCAGAACTAGTTGTACAACTGCATTTTATATAACATTACATAACACAACCTTGCTAAGAAGTTTCACCCTGCCCTCTGCTTTGCTCACCATCATTCAGCTGATCTCCAGACAGAGCTGTGAGATTGGTGCAGTGGTCAGAAATGTGACTTGTCAAGTGCTTTCAAGTATATTCAGATGTTGCTTCTTTGCTGCTAACTGCAGAGCAGAGAAATGCTTATATTACCAGCAGTGGTATTAGCCTTGGTGAGATGACTGAGGAAGCGCTTCAATAAAAAGCCAGGGGATGCTCACTGCAATCCCTGGATTTAGGAACAGTGGTAAAACACCTATTTTTAGGGCCAAATCCCCAGCTGGTGAAAACTGGCGTCGATTCATTGAAGTCAAGAGTGCAGTGTCAGTTTACATCAGCTGAGAATTTGGCTTCTGTTGCTCACTTGTCTCTGTTTAGCTAATCTAATCTGGTAGGCTCTCAGAAGATGGGGGTGCTTGTTTTTATTATTAAAGAAATTATTTACAAATTTTGTTTGCTTTTTAAAAAATCTGAGTCACTGGGAAGAAAATGGGTGGACATGGGTCTGAGTTTGCACTTGGTTACTCTGATGTAAATCAGGAGCGAGTGTCCTGACGTCAACAGAGCGGTACTCATGTAAAGAATATTGATAGGGGATGAAAATCAGGCCCGCTGTGTTTTGAGTTGCAGAGCGATTTCACTTGTATACAACTTGTGTGTGTATGGACGTGTAGGCGGGTGCTGTTTGCGTGTGGGGGGATGCACTTGTCTGTGTGTGTGAGTTTCAGAGCGAAAGAACTGAGGCGAATGAAATGGAGCAGCAGTGTTTAAAACTGCTGAGATACTAGCCTATTTAATCAAAGGATTGCAAGAAAGGTGCAGCCGATTAATTGCAGTTTTCAGACACTCACTCACTGCATGGTAATTTCATCACATTAGGAGGGTACAGGGGATTTTAAAAAATCACTCCACTCCTCATCCAGCAAAATACGTTTTATTTCACAAAATGGACTTAGGGCCCATTTGCTCAGACCAGCTACGTGTCCCAAAATGCCAGCAATGTGATTAAAACGCGGTGCTGTGTATTGCGAATGCTGTGTGGAAGTTCAGGCTCAAAGCTGAGCTACATTAAAATGGGTCGAGTTCGGTGGGGAACGTTCAGTGGGTTGTGACTATCTGTGGGTAGCACTTCAAAGGCACAAAGGGCAGCTAGCGCGCCAGTGCCTCCTGAAAGCCAATGAGCGTTTGGTGCTTTTGGAAAAATCTCCACCCTACTGTACTTTTTAAAAGCTGCCATGCTTGGGCCTGCCTCGGCTAAGAAAATAGCTTGTGTTTAAAAATGTTAGCTGGTTAGCGGCCGTCTCTGCACCTTCCGTCGGGTCCGCTGCTCCCTTTCCTTCCCTCCCACGAGCCAAGAGAGCAGGAACGCGCGCGAGAGAGAGAGGAAAGGCCTGCTGTGTGTGGTGAGGTGCCCTGGCTTTGCTCACGCAAGGAGGAGACTCAAGGCTGCCACACACACCGGCTGGTATCACGTCCTCGGATGGTTTATGATACCACGTGCCAGCGCCGATTTCGGTTACCAAGTCTTCAAATGTCAAAGTCAGTCGGGAGCGGGGATGCAGGCGCTGAGAACAGGTGGGGGACGCTGTCCTCCTGGGTCCCACTAATTCATAGGAATTAGTGAGGAATCAGTTAATGACTGTGACGGATACAAGCGCCTGCGATGGATGCCTGGAACTGAGCGGGGGAGAGGGAAGAGCCGCCATGTGCCCTTGGTTTTTGTACTCTGAGCTAACCTCACAGACAGCCTGCATTCGGTGTCGCCTTCACTCTAGGTCGGGACTTCTGGAGCAGTGGCAGATGTTTAACATGATGAGCATTCTCTCTAATGACATTAGGTACATCTCCGCTGTATAGATAGTCGCTCCGCCTTTCCTGGGTAAGAGAACCGACGTTCTCCCTGTCGAGACTGTAGGAGACGTTCAGAGATAATGAATGGTGGTGTAAATCAGTGCGGGGCTGTGCCAGCTGACACCAGTGAAGCACCTGGCCCTTCTCCATACTGACCAGGTAAATCTCACGCTCACAGGTTAAGGAGGTTCACAAGTTCACAAACAGCTCGATGGCCATGGAAAGCCTGCCTGGGTTGAAGACACCTTGTCACCCGACATTTCTGCAGGGCTTTCCGGGCGCACGCTGCTGGTTCCCTTGGACTAGATCCTTCCCAGCTCTGCTACAGCAGAGACCCTGTGAAGACTCACTCACAGTTGAATGATCACTTCAGGGCCTGCCTTAAACCCATTCACGCTAAGAGACCTAGAGACAAGACTGAGATTTCATCCTCACCTCACCTCCTTGGCAAGAGAGATGGGAAAGACCAGTTAAACCCTACTGACATATGCTCTCCTGGCTCAGGCAGGTGTGTTACCTACAGGCCGTTCTCTCTCTAGCCTTCCAATGATTCAAGTAACGTGGATTCCCCCTCCCCCTGCCCTGAGGGCTCTGTTCCATGGTCTAACTCTTAGGAAATACTCCCCTGATATTGAACTTCTGCTCAGTCCCATCCAGTCACCCCAGCACGTGCCCCTTTGTTGCACTCTACGCGGGTTCTCAGCTACATTCTCTGGGCAATAGCAAATAGTTACATCTCCCCCCACTTAGCCTTCATCTGGACAAGCAAAGCGCATTCAGGGTTTAGAGCTTTTCATCTTTGCTCCCAAATCAATCCCTTTGGGCCTTACTCTTTTTTTTTTTTTTTTTGGACTCTATCTAAGGTGCTTATCCGGACCCCCTTGCCCTAGTGCCTGATCAGCTCACAGTTTTAGTGGCTGTAGCCTCTTTAACACCCCCGCCCCCCCCCGGGAGGCAGTGCTATTAACCCCATTTTAAAGCGGGGAACCGAGGCACAGGCAGACGGATTGACTTGCCCAAGATCACAAAGGAAGTCTGTGACTGCGCGGGGAGTTGAATTCAGCTCTTTCAGACTCCCGGTCTAGTGCCTGTCGTGGGGCAGACAGGCCCTAGACTGGCCCGGAGAAGGTTAGCGAGAACCCACGATTCCACAGCCATGCTGCAGCAGAGGTCAGGTGTGGAGAAAGGAGTTAACGGGGCCCAGCCCAGGTCAGGGCTGACCAGAAGGCAAGCAGAGCTCCGCTTCTCCTGAGGTGAGGGAGACTGAGCTGCAGCCCAGAGACTGAAGTCTATTGCTGTTTAAATGAGCCGTCATGACCTGAGCCAGGGAGACCAGCTGAAGTGCTGGTTATTTGAAGACAAGTCCTGCATCGAAGGGCAGGGGCCTGCGGAAGGGTCATTGGATGACCCTGTTTTGAGCTGTGTTTTTTCACGATTTCTTTTGGACCTTCAATGGGAGTTCAGCCATATGAGGGAGGTAGGCGGGATGAGAGAGACGTGTGCACCAATTCCCCCTGTCTCTTTTGAAAGAGAACGATTGAATCTCTTTCCAGAACCGGGATGTGTTCCTCTCCCCCAATCCTGGAGCCAAACTGGGTCCTCCAGCATCATGAGGAGTGAAAAGGGAAGTTGTGCTAAAGAGGTGGGATGGAGAGTGGCAGAGTTACCAAAAATAATGGAACAAGAGAAAGTATAGAAGCAGCACTTATTAAATAAGCTGTAAAACAAATCATTGTTACCTAGTGACTCTGTGTCTGCCTGGTTTTGATTTTGTGTGTGCTGTTTTATAGGATCCCTGAATTAGCTTTTAGAATGGTAATATTATATTTTCCAGGTTTGGCCACGATTTTCCCATCCTAGTTATACTATAGGTATTATTTTCTCCATTTTTGACGAGTCCGGAAGGGGAAAGGTTAATGAACACCTGCTGTGTTACTGTTACATTCATTACACATGTTTCAAAACTTCACAGCCACATTAGTTCTGCAAGGAATGTTAGGTCTCCCCCTGACAAGAACAGAGGCTTTAAATCATACCGTTTCCCAGCAAAATAAATACATATATATAAAAGCCTAGTGAGAGTTTGGGGCTTGTATGCTGAAATAAGGATTCAATTTAAAATTTAAAAGGAGAATGGTTGTGTTTTGTTAATTACATGCCTAATGACGATGACAAACATTTATAGAGAGATCAGCCAACTTCAGAACAAGACCATATACTGTGTCCATTGCATAGTTCTTGAACCTTTCTGGATCAATATGTTTATAATAACTGATTAGTTAATGCAGAATGAATATTTAAACTAGTTCCGTCTAACTATTTTACGAGCAAGGTATTGTATGTTGTTTAAAGCTGCAACTGGCCATTAAACATGCTGTCTAATAAGATAAAGTCACTTGAATTATTAAATTGATTATTAAAAAAAATTATTTATAGATTCAAATCTATGGGCTAAGGGGGGTGTTGGCTGGCGGATGGAGTAGTGGAACTAGAAGGCAGGACTCCTGAATTCTGTTTCCAGCCCTGCCTCTGAGAAGCTCTGTGACTTTGGGCGAGTCACTTGGCTTCTCAGTACCTTAGTTTCCCTGTTTGTAAAATGAGGAGAATGATACCGACCTACATCACCAGTGGGGGTATATGGAGGTTAAATAATTAGGACTTGTGAAGTGCTTTGAGATACTTGGGTAACAGGCTTTATGGGTGGCTGAAATATTTGTTGTCAATAGATGCATCACTTTATAGCACAGACCTTAGTTAGATCTGAGTCTATGGCTAAAGCAATAGAAAATACATAGCAAGGAACAATCCTGCATTGTCCCCAGCAAGAAGCAGACTGGATGGGCCCTGCAAACCTTTTCCATCTGTGATTCTGTGTTAGGAAAGGACTTTCCTAGGAGCCTTTTCCTGCAGAATTGTCCATTATGGGGTTATAAACTTTCCCTGGAACATGAGGTATGATCACTCCAGATACATGATACCAACCTAGAGGACCCCTTGGTCTGGTCTGGTCTGGGAGTGTCTGTGTATGGGTCTATAGGATCTGTCTGATATTTGTAAAAGCTCGGTACATCTGCTACATGTGGTGAGGTTTTGCTAGCTTGCGGTTAGTTCAGGTGAAATAAAATCAACTCCAGCAGATCAGTAGGGCTGCACAGTTTTTTCGTCTTCCTCCTTTTTCCTACTAGAGACCACAGAACCATCCTTCTGCCTGGTGACCACCCAGTGACAAGCAGAAAGATGGATGAGGCCTCCTCCACTGAAAGATGAGCTCTGGTTTCTACCACCTCAGTCCTGAAGACATGCAAGCATCAAAACCTTCCTCACAACTACTGTATCTTCTTGTCTCTTTTCTCTCTGCCGGAATCGGACCTTGTGCTGAAAGCAACGCCTCAGAAACTGTTCCTTTTGAAATGGGTAAAGTCCTATCTTTCAAAAGCAGCTTCTGGTCTGGGGTGCTTCCATTTCTCACCTGAATTGCAGAGATACTGAACACTCATGGCTCCCAGTGACTTCATTTGGAGTTGTGAGTTCTCAGCCCCTCCAGAAATGCGACCGAAGCAATGTCTCAAGAATAGCACCAAAAAAACAGAGGCCCCTAAAATCACAGGCCATTCTAGCAAATAGCCTGCATGGTGGAGGGGTGGGAGCATGGGGGAGATGTTAACAAGACCACACTCTTGCAACTGGCGGTAGGGTGAGGGGGAATGAAGTGCTCAAGATATAAAACTTCTGCGAGCAGGCTGCTGCCACCAGGCCAAACGATCCCGCGCAGATGGCTGAGAGATAAACGACGCCATCTTTTTCCTGTAGTGGTTCGGCTATAATTTTTAAAAGACATTTATTAGACACAGTCTCTTCCCTTTTCTCAGGGTCTGCAACTCCTTGGGTGCAGGGAACTGCAACGAGCAAGGTAGAAAGGGGAACCCAATGTTGTTAGAGACCAGTGCCCAAAACCATGTCTATTCCTCTCCTCCAATTTTCTCCTGTGACAATTTATAGGTTAGTTTGATGCTTGAATAGCTGTCTCTCTCTAGTGATATGTATTCTCCGTAAGTATGCCTGCTGTTGCATATCCTAAGAGAACTCCATCAAATAATTATCTTCCCTTTTATTTATTCACAGTCTTTTCACTCGATCTGCATCACTATAAAATATTCCAATGGTTTCCTCTTAGTACAGAGCCTTCCTGCGATTGTAAAGTATATTTATGTACAGTATTAAATCCACACTATGTGCCTTTTTATCTTGGCATTTTCCTCATTTGACTCAACCATCAGGGCTGGCTCCAGCCACTTTCCATCTCAGCAATAATATTCTTTGTAATTAGCACATGCACCAAATCTGTTTGTTACACTAAGGTTGTGGCACAAATAAAATTTATATACGAGTCTGCCCTTTTTCCACAGATCC
Source organism: Emydura macquarii macquarii (assembly GCF_026122565.2). Classification (NCBI taxonomy): domain Eukaryota; kingdom Metazoa; phylum Chordata; order Testudines; family Chelidae; genus Emydura; species Emydura macquarii. The sequence goes on along the minus strand of NW_027130449.1, from coordinate 12,575,680 downwards.
CGAAGTCCTATGCAAACATGCATCAAAGAAGCTTCCTGGAAGCCTTGAGAAGAAGAGGAGGTCAGCATGATTATGCTTATTTTATCCAGTGGGGAAGTAATTTGCCCAAGATGACAAAGTATGTCAGTGATAGAGTAAGGAATAGAGTGCAGATCTCCTGGGTCCCTGTCCTCCATGCTAAGGACTAACCCCCCCTCCAAGCCGGTAAGTTCCCAGTGTTGGATATCGGCTCTCCTATGCCATCCATCCCTGAGGCTTTGTGCTCTTATCTGAGATCCTTTAAAATGCAGCGGTCCCAGCTGTGATGGTGCTGAGGAGTAATCAAGGGTACGTGGAGGTGCAGGGAGCCACTGACCACATGGATATTTTTCTTTTCCATTACACCTACCCGGGCTTATTCCTATTTCCACTCCTGCACCTTGACATGGGGAAAACTAACCTTGAATAAGCCACACTGGGTTTTATGCAAGACTCGGAGCGGGGATCCCCAACAAAGCTTCCTGGTACCTGTTGTGTGTTAATTGTATGATGATATCCTCCATGGAAAACTGAAAGAGCTTGATTTTCCTTTCCACTGCCTCTTGTGTGATCCTTTACAGCAGTGCGAAGTGGGTGTATAACGCTACCAAGTCAGAATGGCCATGTTTCACAGCGGCTTTGAATGGGAGCTAAAAGATAGTGTAAGAGGCAGGTCCTGGAGACTTGGGGTCCTCTTGTACATACATGGTGGCCAAGGAGTTACCATGGGTCTGCTTTTCCAAAGCAAACATCTTTATCTCTTGACATGCCCAGTTGGTAGCTTGGTTTGCAGAGAGCGATGTGATGAAGTGATCCAGAGTGACGAATGCTGCAGAGGCAGTCACCCAAAGGAATTCTTCCCAGAAACCTTTAAAAATGCAAAGAACTAGCATGAACGACAAGTTCCATCTCGCTGTTTAATAATTGACTAGAACAGCAGAACCTGGGTCTTATTCCTAGGCTCCTATTTGCTCAGCAATAATAAAGAAGCACAGGATGGAGATCAGAGGCATGTCAGTGAGAAACTTCCAGATGCAGGAGGCAGCTTGTCCAGTCTTTGCTGATTTCAGCCTGAGTAGCAAATTCTGGAACTTCTGGGAGATCTTGATTTCTTGGTTTAGGCCCCATGTCCGTTGATTTGGATTTCAATCGCACTCATTGCTGTCTGACCTGTCTGTGCACCCCACAAGCATTTGTAAATGGAGTTTCACAGCCTGCCCTGTAAAGTAGGTCTCTATCATTGTGTCACTTTTACAGATGGGGAAACTGAACCGGAGCGGAGCTGGGGAAAGTGACTTGCTCAAGGTCATAAATGGAGTCTGAGGAAAACATGAGAATTGAACCCAGAATGCTCTAACTACACTATCCTCCTGCCTTACAATTTTATTATTATTGCTTTATTATTATAAAAAGTACCTAGGGAGTCCAAGCAACTGTCAGGGCCCCACTGTGCTAGGGGCTGTACAAACAATCAGAAGCCAGTCTCTGCACAAGAGAGTTCACAATCTAGGTTTATGACAACGTGCAGCAAGTAATTGAGTCAGATGAATGGGGAGCTGAGAGGAGGAGAGCAATAAGCCGGGCACAATCAGAGTAATAAGCAGTAGTCTGACTTGCCAGCTGTTCCAACTCACCTCTGAATTCTTTATAGTTGCTCAGAATCCAGCGTTGAGTTGGAACAAGAAATCTGATACGTGTTGCATGGAGACATGAGGAGCTTCTCTGAGCTTCCATAGGAAGCCACCCCTCAAACTGTGCAGCCGGATATCTCTCTCAATGCCACAGAACACTCAAACCTTTGACATCCAGCACAAGCTATGTTGTATTGTGGGGTGGTCTTGGGGTTAAGGTATTGGGCTGAGCTGCTTGAAATCTGCAGTCAATGCCTTGTTCTGCCGCAGTTTTCCTATGTGAACTTGGGCAAGTAATTTAAGGTGAGATTGTGCTACCATTATTCATGCTAGTGACCAATTCCACACACACAGTCCCATTGATACCAGTGAGATTGCTCATAAGTGTCCTCCAGCATGCACAAAGGCTCCACAATCTAGCCCTTTGTCTCTTTGTGTCCCAGGGAATAATTAGAGCAGGTTAGGAAGTTGAACTTTTTCACAGGGGGAAAAATAATAGTTTTCACTCAGTTTCCAAAATTTCAAACTGAAAAGTTTTCAGTTGTCAAAAATCAAAATATTTTCAGTTTTCATCAGAAACCCAGATTTGTTTTTGTTGAAAATGGAAAATTCACACACATGTGGATACAGCCCCATTTTTCAGAAAAAAAAAAAGGGGGGGGGTTTTTTAATCAGAAAAATGTCAACTGTCTCTAATAACAATTCTTCCTGACCTCATAATAAATGCCTCAATGTAAGCAGCACACTAAGTACAATGGCCATGAACAAAGCCGTACATAAAAAGTCATCAGACCAAACTCTCACTGAGGCATTGGCAGCTGCCATTACTTGCTTTCATGGGTGCCACATACACCGAGGAAAAATTTTCCTTGCTCTACCTTCTTAAATTCCTTCATTCACTCACAGAAGTTCCAGCTTTTACACGTATTATTGCTTCTGGGAGTGATTGTAAGGAATAATACATTATGGTTTCCCCTTCTCTCCTGGTATGCAGTGTGATGCAGAGATGAGCCATCTATTCGGAGGACAGTGGAGTGCAATGGACGTTTAATCCCCGTCCACATCTTGCAGAAATAAACGTGTTCGCAAGGACTCTGTCCGTACCGGCCAGGCTACAGATGGATCCTAAACTCTGACCGATTTTGTCAGAGATTCCCAGGTGATGCCAATGATGGGTTTTGACAATGCATCCCAAAGGAATCCAATAACGTCAAGCCACAGGCACATTGGTGGAAGATGGCCCTTAATGGTAACTTCCCACAGACTCACTCTGGGCGGCTGAAGGGAAACAGTGAGGCCAACAGATATGGGATGCTTCTGGAAGTGGAATGAAGCCTTGCTGGTCAATTGCTCGTAAAGGGAAATCCACAGCTCTTCGCCATGAAACTGCTGGTGCCATGCTTGACAGGGCCGGGTCCTGCCGGGTATCCCTAGCAAGCAGCAGACAATGACACCTCTCAGGGCTGTGTCCATGCCTGAGAGTGTCTTTTGCTTTTTCCCCCTGACAGAACAAATACATACAAAACCTCCAGCCTGCCCTGGCTACACGTAAGAGTGAGCACCCCTTTGTCCTTTGCTCTCACACCTGGCAACCTCGCTCACTGTGGGGAGGGCAGCCAGGCGACAGAAGCACGTCATGGCTTAGAGGCCATATCAGGATCACGCCCCTGTCAGGGAATCGGGGTGATTCTTCTCTTACGTTCAGCCTCTCTGGAGGGAAACCAAGAGGTATGCCAGATCCTGGTCAAGAGACTATCACCTGCACATGAAGGGGGAATGGAAGGGGAAGCCAGCCTTCACCACCTTGTTCGGAGAAGCAGAGGCAGCGGAGATTGCCCAGCGGGAGCTGACAATCCAGCAGTTTGCAGCAGTAAATGCGGCAGAGCAGACAGCTTGAAGCAAGAAAGAACTGCCAACGCCAGTGCTGTAGGATATCCTTATTCCAAGGTGAGATCCAGTGAGACTCAGGAACTGTCCATCTTTTCCTGAAATACAGGGATTTAAAGGGGGGTTCTTGGCACCATGTGAATGAGCGTCTAATGACCTGGTGTGGCTACCTGGCTCCCAGCACCCAGGTACGTGGTACAGGTTCCTCTGCTATTATAGCAGCCAGGAACAGTGAGGATATAACCAGAGTCCGAGAGATGGCAGCCATCTTAACTGTCCCCTATGGCTCAAGGCAAGGGCATGACCCATTTAAACACTGGCATCATGCAGTCCAGACAGATGGATGTAGCGGAAGGGAGGCAAAATGAAAGGAAAAGATATCCTTTGCCTTGTCTCGTGGGGGATTGCTGCTGCCCTCTGTGGGCTTCCTGCTGATGCCCCATGAAGGGCAGAGCATAAGCAGATGGGAGGCGGGTCTATAAAAAGTTCAAGTTCAAGAGAGCAGCTTGTGGTGTGTAAAATAAGTGGTTTGATTGGATGCGTGACTCTGGATCCTACGTCTGCTGAAGTCAGTGGGAATGCGGGAAGGTGGCAGTTTTCTACATGGATGAGGTCAGAGTTCATCCATCCTCTCACCAACAGCTGCTTCAGAAGAAGGTGCAGTAATGGGAGAACCAGTCCCCAGGGAAAGTCTCTTCCGAACCCTCCTCTGGTGGAGACTGGCTCGTACCCTGAAGCTGGAGGGTTTTATACTATACCCTTCGCAAACCTTACTTATCTTTTTAAATCTAAACTCTTAGAAGCCTGGATATTCTTGTCTTTAATTGACTTCCACAGCCTTGTTACTTGCAGCATTTGCACACAGCTCTATCAAATCCCGCAGGTGAAAGGCAGAGCGGGTAATTGCCTGCGTGTGCACTGCCCCACGCCCAGGTGCACCGGCGCTCTTTTTGCAAACACACACGGCCATTTGCAAGCAGGAGAGTCGCACATAAGTGGCTGGGGCTGCAACTTAGCTGCCGGTGTTTAAAAAATTTAGCCCATAGCGATGCTATGAATGTCATCAGCACCTGTGAGTGGAGGAGCTCGTCCATTCTTCGGGGCTGCGACAGGTCGAAACAATCTCCATGTGTCATGTGGCCTGCACGACTCTTTTAAAGTGAGGAAATGTTTCATCAGAATTTCATCAGCTGCTCAGTGTTGGATTTTTACGCCATGAGTGGTTATTTGGCTGTTGTTTGATCTCTGCTAGTTAATAACGATGAGTTATGGAAAAAAAATAGCAGCAATAGTTGAGAATCGTTGCTTTTACTTGAAGACATCTCATCATTCTGCCTCGAGTCAGGCTGGCTCAGGCCCGGAGAGGACTTTAAAGAGGATGGTGGGAGATGTCTAAGTAAAAGAAAGGTTTATGCTGATGACAATAATGCTTGCACCCATTTGGACCCAATGTATCTTTAAGTGGCTTAATATCAAATCATTAAGAGAACTCCCTAGCAAGGGTTAACTGTGTGTATAAAATTGATTGCGATTTTAGTAATTCAGTATAATCACAGTCTACCAGCAGGTTGCTTTTCCAGCAGGAGGGTTTGGAATTATTTTCTGGAGTTTGCAATATAGAACTTAAATTAAGCCTCAGAAGTCAGAGGAGCTCTGCTGCATCTCTAATGTGGTGCTAAATTCTCAGCAGCACATTCTTTGTATTAAAGTCTTTGCTAGCAATTAGGTTCATTAACTATCACAATACCTTATTTATTACTCGGCATGCCATATGGTTTCCCAGCTAAAGAATGGCACCCGTTCTAGCACAGGCCATTTGGCATCATAAAAATGTTAACAAATAATGTTATGACTCTCAAGGGCAAAAGGGCTCGCTGGGTTGCAGGTCTGAACGGCAGGAGAGAATATGAAAACATTTTTCTTCTATAGCGAAATAGAGAATTCCTCCAGACAGAAAGAAGTATTCAAAGAATATAGCACTTGCATAACACAAATGGGAGTTTTATACATGCCCATAATGGCTATGTCAATATTTGCAGGAGGCAATGCTCTCACTCATCTCCTTTCCTCTCCCCCACTTATTTCTCCTCCCTTTTGCTATGAATTTGTTTCAGAGAAACAAACCAGGAGGATCCAGGGCCCAAGCTGCAGAAGATTGGAAGGCGGAGCTGGAGATTCACTAAAGTTCAAATGCTTCTTTGCAGCTGGCTGGGAATGACTCCCCCTCCTCCCCCCCCCCCCTCATTCTTCTTCTTGTGTTTTCTAGGAGATCAGTGAAAGCTCATCCTATTTTGATGAGGAAATAGATTTTGTCAGCTCTCTGGTAGAAGTCAAAGGTGGGGGGGGGAGAAGGAGGGAGATAGGGTCTCAAAAGAGAAGAGTTTGATTTTGTAATCAATGTCTTTTGTTCCCCTTTCCTTCATCCCCTTCCCATCATGTAATTTTTAACACCTCGAAGGTCGTCTCTTGATACGTGTTCAGGGCTCTGGAAGCAGGATTTATTTATCATAGCCTGCTTTAAATATATTCATCTAGTGCTTTAAATCTCAGTTTTGGCTGGCACTGGTTTTGTGGCACACACAAGCACACTTAGGTGAGTGAGTGCATGTGCAACACTCCCTTCGATGTGGGACTTCAGTGGGTAAGGAATGTTCATAACTCACGGCTCCTACTTGTTATGATCCAACCTTTGCCCCCACCAAAGGAATTGTGGCACTTTGGATGGTGATAGTCACACTCCCCAACGACAGAATCTGTACATTTCTGAGCCTTCTTCACGCAAACATCCAAAAGGCAACAGCTGGCTTAGGGCCTTGGTAACGGACCAGAGAGCTTTTCACATCTAGGGCACTGGATCAGCTCTGACCCAGCCTAGGAGAGAATAAAAGACTTAGTCTAACAGCTGGTCAGTGGCCTTTGGAGAAGAGATGGGCCTCTCAGTTCAGGTCCTAGTGTCAGCATCACACAACCTGCCATTGCAGTTGAGCCCCGTTGTTGGCAATCTCATCAGAAAGGCTAGGGATTTAAAGGGCCCGGGAGATTAAAATTCTCTCTTGCCAGGATAGGTGCACCCTTCAGCGCTGAGGTATGACACACCCACAGGGAGTGATGTGAGGGGGAAAGTTGCCTTGATGCATCTGTTCTGTGGCTGTTCTCCAGGGCTGTCAGTCTGGGAATTTGATTCACTCTTCAAAGTAAAAACAAACCCGTTCAACGGAGGACTCTGATAAAGTGAAATTTAAGTAATGATGAAAGCCCAGATTAAACTAGACTTTTCTCTACCTTCAGTACTCACAGATTTACTGGAGATGGTGACAACTTCAGTAACCATTACTTGCTAGCTTCTAGGATTGTCTCGTTGACCCCCGCCCCATGCAGTCACCTCCTCTCTGCTAGAGATTCAGAAGATACTGATCCAGGAAAGGACATAACCTGAGTTGGAACATTATGGCTAACAACTCTAGTCTTGCAGAAGGTGCCATGGCGTCTTTACTTGGCCACAGCCGCTCTGAGCATCAGTTTCATATTTCACCAGAAAAATGGCATCTCTAGCAGCCCAGGGCCCCACTACATTACCAGCCTGGGGCCCTACTTTCAGCAATAACTCAAAGGAAGAACGATCTTCTACTCAGTTCACCAACACAACTTCTGTGACCCCTGGGTTTTACTTGGAGGTCTCTTGTACAAACTGCAACCAGCTCCAACCAGGCTGAGCTATTGCATCTGATTAGAGCACATCCCAAGGAGATAAGGCATGCTGCACTTAGATAACAAATATGGGGGTGAGCATTCTAGACATACCTTAGATATCCAGCATATGCTCATCTTTCCATTTCATTGTTATATAAGAGTGTGTGTGTGTTTGTGTGTGTGTGTGTGTGTGTGAGAGAGAGGGAGAGAGCGTGCACAGTGACTCTGTGGTTAAACTGATATTTCAGTTCATAGACCTGAAGTGGCAAGTGCTCTTCTATGGATATTTTGCTTTTTCTTTCTGATCTCTTTACTTATTGTTTCTGAAACGTTTTATCTCTGGTTCTTTAATGAAGATTACCCATTACCCCCAAAGTGGGACATTTAAGATGATTGAGTGTCTCTGGGAGTGAGAATAAGCAGCCCACAAAACACTAAAAGAAAGGAGCAAGGGATGTGATGGACAAATGTTTATTCTTAGATTCATTGATTTTTAAGGTCAGATGAGACCATTCTGATCATCGGGTCTGACCTCCTGCACAACACAGACATAGAACCTCAGCCAGTGATTCCTGCATCCAGCCCCACAACTTGTGGGTGGACTAGAACGTATCTTTTAGAAAAACATCACATCTTGATTTAAAGATTTGGGTTCCGGGACGTGGGTGGGCGCAAGCCTAAGGGGAGGAACTACTGGGCCCGCGACTCAACGAATGTTGGGAGACGACAAATGAGAAAACAGGAACAGGTGTGGAGGTCAAAGGGCTAACTGGAGGGAACCTGCAGGGGACACCAAACAGAGAACCCCGGACAGCGCCCACTGCTCCTTAAAAGTAGCTAAGGAGTCAGCGGATGCGGCCCAGAGGATACGTAATATGGAGACGTGATCAGACGGAGGAACGGAAGGAGGCCCCACAGTCGCAGAACACCCCCCAGCCCCCCCCAGCCAACCCACTCTCCCGGGTTTTGTAGATGGCCACCTTGGCCACGGCGAGGAGGAGGTTGATGAGGAGGTCCCGTGACTTTGTGGGGCCCCGGACAGGGTGCACGTAGATCAGGAGGTGGTGGGAGAAGTGCAGCCAGAACCTCAGGAGGAGGTTCTGAAGGAGTCAGAATAGGGGCTGGTGCACTCCAGATATGTGTGTGCCAGGGTCTCCCTCATGCCGCAGAAGGGACAGATAGCGGGATGGGGAGTGAACCGTGCCAGGTACCTGCCTGTGCTCACGGCTCCATGAAGGAGCCACCAGCTGATATCCCCGGCGGGCTGTGGAACCAAGGTGGAATACAGACTGGACCATGGGGTTCCTCACCCTCGACAGGTGGTGCACCGGGGGGTTCGAAGGGTGGAGAGCCCCATGCGCCACCCCAGTGCTTGGGGAACTACCCAGTCCCCCTGGTCGTAGTCCAGGAGGTCTCTGATCTTGGTGACACCTGTCAGGCCCAGCCTCTGGCGCACGGGGAGGGACTCCGCCATGTGCACACTGAGATGGGGATTGCGTAGCAGGGGCTCCAAGCGGAGACCAGCCTCCAGGTCCGGAGGAGGTCCCGGTGGAAGACTGGCAGCTCGGAGAGGTCTCGCGGAAGACCCCCTCGGGTGGAGATAAAAGAGCTGCCGGTTGCATCGGAGCCCTTGGAGGAAAGTGTGCACCAGTGCGCTCCACCCTGGACAGGACTGCTGGGTACTATTTGGGTACCGGGACGGGGGCAGGCACAGTGCTCATCTGGGCACAAACAGCCCCCACCTGGTGAATCCCATCAAGCCTGAAGTGGGTTGGGTCCTTAAAAGGGAAGGAAGTCAGGTGGCTATGCCTCAGCCAGGGGGAACCCCCTTAGAGAGGAGAGGGGCTAGCTCTCATCTCCTGCGTGTCCTCCGCCCTTCATGGGCTACGTTAGCTGCCCTGTAATGGGGCCAGACGATCTGACCGGCACAAGCTGCAGGGCTGGACTCAGAGGAGAGACACCCCCCTTCTCTCCAAGGGAGCGCCAGCGAGGTGTGGCCTACTCCAACTCTCAGGTATTGATTGGTGGTGATTCGTCAGCCCCCCCCCGCCCCCCCAGCACTGCTCTAGTGCCTTTTCTAACAGTGTAAGGTCATGGTAGGGGTGCAACTTTCAAAACCTCCTAAGGTTCAGATCCTCTGAGGTATTTCGACACCTGCCTCACCCCTGAAATCAACTCACCTCGGAGGATCTGAGCCTTAGGAGTGCAAGCCCCATTGTCCAGAGTGATTCAGGCACTTGAGAGGCACCTCTCACTGACAGCCCGTGGGGTTCAGCTGTTCTAGTGCTTTGATATTTCCCAGCTTATCACCTCCATATTTCCTCCACTGAGGTGTGTGTATTTTCTGTGGCTTGTGTTATCATTTGCTGAGTATATTATGACCTAGTGTTTACTCTGGTTAATTTTGAAAGCCTTCTGTGGCTTCCCCTTCCCACTTCAGTGCTTAACAAATAAACCACTGGTGTATTCTTGCACTATTAATTATCTTCATTAGCCTGGACGGTGGATTAAAGCTGCCTTAGTGCGTTTTCATTTCCTGACCCCTAGGTGTGAGCACAACCCCGCTCTCCATCCAGATGGTATATGCAAGTGCCCAAGGAATGAACACAAATGCAGTTGAGAGCAAAAACTGCGTAGTGGGGGTCTTGCTGCCAGTGCATGAGCGGGCTCAGTTGTTGCCAGCCACCACTAGAGGTCAGAAGGAGTTGCTGAGAAACGGGCCGGCCGCAGCTTGTCTTGGGTGACTTCTTGCTGCAGAATGCAAGGAAAGCATCAAATATTTCTCATTAGTCTTTGTTCTGGGCTTGACTTGGCTTCTCGCGCAAGCCCCAGGCTACTGGCTGTGAGGAAGAGGAGTGCAGGGCTGGGGAATCCAAAGAAGGGGGATAAAAGCAAACCCTTTACAAACCATTTTAATGTGGCTCTTTAAGGAAGGAAGGAAATAAAGCAAACTTTTTATGTATTTAGTCACTGTAAAGACAATGAGAAGAGCAGAGCAGAGCCTGTGCACGTGTTAATGGTGTAGGAACTAGTGAAGTCACAGCCACGGCAAGTTATACTAGTTGGTGATCTGGCTCCAACGTAGCCGTGCTCGGTGGACACCAGCCCCGTCTTTCTTAGCTGTAGCCGAACTTGAGCTTTGCTATAAGTTAATTCTTCCAAATGCCACTTTTACAGACCCGCCCTACCCCAGGCCTGTTGGCTCAGGCCTTCTTTTTCTCCCCTCCCCGCAAAGGCTAAGACACTTTAATGTGGGGGAAGGTGCTGGCTCGACAGCCCAGGAGACTGAAGTCCTCTCTTTATCTACAAAACAAATACAGCACCGTGAGTAGTAATGAGAGCTTCCCCCCTTCCCAGGACCCTGCCAATCAGCTACTCTGCATGCCTCATTCAACCCTGGGCATCTCTACCCAGGTACTCCTGGGATGCCAGTTGTGATGCAGCTAAAATTAGACAGCACTGAACAGCCCCAGTCAGGGAGCGGGGTCCCGCTCTGCTGGGCACTCTAGGAAGATGTAATGAAAAAACAGCCTCTACTCCAAAAAGCTTACAATCCAATCACCCACGTGTTTCCCACCGGCCACTGGAAACCAGTCAGATCTGGAAAACTTTCATTCAGTGCAATCCTGGCCTCTGACCCTCTCTCCCATTGCCAAGCCCTTGAGTTATGGGTCTGCCCATTGCCATCCAATTTGGAGTCAGGGTTAAACTTTCCTGTCTCTAAGCCCAGCCCCAGCTGGTCGTTTTTAAACTCCTTTTACGCTCGGCTCCGTCTGTCCTTCATGACAGTGATTGCAATTCTGCCTTCATAAAGGGCCTTCTGCCTGGCTTCCTCCTTCGTGGCCTGTGAATATGAGAGCTGCTTCTCCCTCCCCGCCTCATCTCAGTTCATCCCAGCTAGAGTCCATCTGATCTTTGCTGGATCTGCCTCTCTCATTCTCCACGTCTCCAGTCTCATAGTGACTGTGTGTTCTGTTGCCCACATCAACGCAGGCAGCCAGTCTTGCAACCAATTATTCTCAGCACATTGCTCTGTCCCCCGTGCTCTAAGCTCTCATAATGAGCCGGGTTCCTAAAGGAGCTGCTAACAAAGAGCTTTGGCTTGTAGATTGTAGTCCGCCTCGGAGGTGGATGGACAGAGCTCACCAAACCAGTGTCTGAATTCTACAGTTCTTTCAATACGGTGAAATACATGCCAGGGCCACATAGTGCTTATCACTGGATTATGCAGTAGCCTTTCCACACCAGGGAGAGGTGGATAATTTAAAGTGGGGCTTTAAAGCTGGGAAAATCTTCCAGAGACTGTGCACCCCTTGCACTAAAATCCCAGTCTGCTTTTAGTCTCTCCATAATTTTCTCTTGCTCTGTTTTATGATGATGAGAAATATGGGTTTAAATTTTCAAAAGTGACTTGTGATTTTTGGCACTCAGCCTGTGAATGTTGTGCCTCTCCTGATTCCTTAAGTTTGGCTTCCTAAAATTGAGCCCTTACCCAATTACTAGTCACGTGGGAGAAGTTAGGCCCTTTTTCTTTTCTTTTTTTTTTTTTTAAAAAGAAGAGTTTTCTCCCTTCTTCATGCCCACGGAAGACCTGACGTTAAACTGGTTATGCCCTATTCTTTTTCATGGTGAGGGATTGATGTCACAAGAAGCCTGTCAAACGGTGAAGGAGAACGGAGTTCTGGTCCACTTCTGACAGAATTAGGGCATAGAGGGCATCCGCAGCACTCGAGACGGTTGGCTACAGACACAGACTCTGACCACTTGGGGTCAGATTATCGAAGGTAAACCTTTCGTACTGGGATGACCAGACTAGAGTGGGGAATGGATGGAAGGAAACATTCTTGCAGAGAGTTTTCCTGTGTAAGAACTAGTTGCTGAGGCCCAGAGTATCCAAGGTATTTAGGGCCTAAAGATCCAGCGAGAAGCCGCATGTGATATCCCCCCCACCGCCCCAAAGCACAGAGGTGCCGAAGTCTATTGAAATATCTGCATCATTAGATGTCTAAATATCTTTGAAAATCTGACCCTCAAACTAGTTCTTATCCAGGAAAGCACTGCAAGAATGTTTTCCCTCCCTTCAATCCCCACTCTAGTCCAGCTATTCCATCATGGAATTTACTTGGATGCTAGATATGGAACCCACCAACTTTCCCTCCTGTATGAAAGTCAAATTTCCAAAGGCATTTTTAAGAGTAAATTCCTCCAACATGTTCCTCCCCATTGTAAATGCTGACCCCCTTGCAAAATTATGCTGCTAATTGCATGGACAAATACGTTGTGACTGATTTGCCGTGCCCCAATTTCTTCCAGCCTTCAAAAGGGATTCATAAATAGCTCTTTAAAAAATAGGGTAGTTTGCAAATTGTCTTGATTTACAAATGTTATCTCAGGTTTCAGTCACTTAGGAATTTCTAAATAGATAAGATACGAAGGGTTTGTTGTATCTTCTGGCAATTATTAAGAAAATAAAATCAGTTAATATCTAACCCTGAATCCAGACTGTAATGTTTGGATGTAAACTCTTATTCGGAGCTCTGGAGTTCTGTATCCTAAGTGTGGGTTTTAGGAATAATCTGGGGTGTGTGGAAATCTTTTGATTAAAACACAGCTGCACATATACCGATCAGAACACTTGATATGCGTCCCAGGTTTTTGTTATGTGTGACTCAGTCACCTAAATGTTCTCTTATGCAAGAAATCAACCATCTCAGGGCCCATTCTGATAGAACAAATTTCCCCAGCTGTGTGTGCATCGCATGTGAAGCTACAGTAAACAAACAAGTGTTCCACAAATGTTTTTTTTTTTGTTTGGCCTCTTTTTGTTTGTTTGTTTGGTTTTTTTTGGCCCTGAGAAGGAAAAGAATGGCTGATACTTAGAAAGGGGATTGGATGACTCAGGCTGTTGGAAATAAGATAAGGAGCTTTGCACTTTCTAGGGAGGGAGGTCTAGTGGTTAGGGTGCTAGCCTAGAGACCTGAGTTCAAGTCTCTGCTCTTCTACCGATTTCCTGCGGGGCCTTGGGCAAGATGCTTGGGGTACAATTTTCACATGTGCCTACGGCTCAAATCTTCAAATGTATTGAGACTCCTAAACCTGCACTGCACTCAATGGGTGTTAGGAGCCTTCATAGATTTGAGGAGCCAGACCATAGGTGCTTTTGAAATTTTACCTCTTAAAGGGTGGCAGGTACACAGATACTATGCTACCGAGAGGGCGGGGGGGCATGATAAGTGCCTGTGATCGGTGATGGGTTTAAATCTTGTCCTGCAGGGGTAGTTAGCTGGTTGGTCACTAGTCTGAAAGGAGTTAGTTTTAGTTGGGTTCCTCGTGGACAGGTGTTCCCCACTTACTGCCTGCCCCCATTTGTTGCCAAAGATTGCAAGGAGGAAGCACATCCTCTTTGCCTCCTGACTTGGTCTCTTCAGGGCAGGTTTCACTATTCTGGGGGGAAATGAGGCGTTGGTACAGGGTGAGGGGTCAGAATCCTGGACTGTCAGAGCACCACTTTTCCCCAGCCTAGCACTAAACTCATTGTAAAGAGAAATTAAAATCAAAGCGGGGGGACGGGAACCCATCTATGAAATGACGAGAGTAATGACTGAAGGGCAGCATGCTGGGTGGGTAGTTACACCGGGGGGAAACCTGTGCTCTCTGTGAACTGCTTTTGTTAAGTCCCTAATTTATTCTAGTCTATTTAAGAGTTCTTTTAAGATGAGCTGAACAGGGTATATGCACAGCCCCTCCGTACCATACAGTTAGGTCTGGCATTTAAAATCAGAGCATGTTTTCCTCCCCGTCCCATGCAAGATGTCAAATATTTTAGGTTAAGAAAGGGGAAAAAGAGGAAAAATAATTACACAGTAAATTAAACCAGGGCAACTCCCCTGCTTATTAAGACTTCAAGAGTTACACGTTGCTGTTTCTGGCTTCAGCTATCTTGAATATGTACAAAGGGTAATTCTAAAAATAGGTACTGTACAAATGATTAGGTCATACACTGCTTGGAGGAGACTTTTTTTATTTAATTACAAACTAGACCTTGCCTTGCTGGTGGGGGAAAATATAAATACAACAGTTCAAAGCCTGGCTGCCCATTTTGCAACGCTATAAAGTTTGCACTCCTTAGCTGAGTCACTGTAGATAAATTCCCTTTTGTGTTTGGGGATTTAGTCATGGAATGTGGGCAGGCTGGCCTCCGCTGTCATGGTCCTGAGTCACAACTCACAATGATCCTCATAGTGTTTGCTGGCTTAGGGGCCATAAGACACTAATTAGCCTTATTGTCTTACAGTCGGCCCAGTATATATAACCGGGACAAAGGGGGAAGGAAGGGAGAGAAGGCATCAAAATCTGCAAACCCAAGAAATTATTATGCAAATACCAGTTTATCACATGCTTGTAGCTTTTTTGGATCCATTTGATCTCTGAATGCGGACGTTCCAAGAGCCAAAGGAAAGGTCTAACCTCTTCATTGAATCTATTGTATTTCCATGTGATTATATTGCCTTCTTAATGCTGTTGCACGTGCAGCCTGTCTCTGCCTCCCGCAACACAAATGCAAAGAGCTGAGATTTACAAAAGTGATGTAGGCCCCGATCCTCAAAGGTATTTAGGCACCCAGTTCCTATTGAAATCAGTGGGAGTTAAGCACCTAAACACTTTTGAGGATCTTTGCCTTAGTGTGTTTGGGTGTGTCCATTGTTTGGGTCTGATCTGAGACACCTTCGAGGGGCTTGTTATTTCAGAAACTTCTGCAAATCAGGCCCCTCTCAGCGGGGCCCACTCCAATCCTTAGTCACTTTTCAACACCTTGCTCATTGTGTTCCTAACCCCAGAGATTCCCCCACTTTTGCATGCCGCTATGACATGCCTGTGTCCAGTATCTGAGCCGCTCAAATGGAGACTCGTACTCATCAATGGATTTCACAGGACGTTTCACATTCTGTGGTTGCACATTTAGCAGCATTGCAGGGTCCCTGTAAAGTTTTTATTTTCTTCCTATAAACAGCTGTGTTTTTTTTAAAACAAAGTCTAACACATTTAATCATCCTTTTCATAAGCTGTCAGCTTGTCTTTTATGTGAACTTGGAGCGGTGAATTCTGCTCAAATCTCAGCACAAACCTAGCACATGTGCAGTAAGAACTTCGCATGCATACCAGCAATATTATGTCTGTACTGACAAGAACTAGGATCCCACTCCTGCAAACTGTGCTCTTGGTGACAAGTTTGCAGCATCAGGGCCTGGAACAACAAAGAGAAATCCTACAAAAAGGCCTGGTCTGATCATAGTCTAAAATCACAAAACTATCCTTTAAAAATGATGCCAAAAGCCATAGATTTTAGTGTTTAACTCAGAATAGCTTCTCTTCTTCCCCTAAAGCCCAGCTGATAATATTTTAAACCACTATCACGATAGTCCCTCGGCAGCAACAAACAAACAGCTCTCCGTGCCACATAAAAGCATTCATGATTTCATGGGACAAACCAGTGGCCCTACCTAATTTATAGAATTCCTGCTCCTTCCCAGCCCCCTATCTAGCCGCAGTGCTAACTCATCAGAACTCAAGATTTTGCAGTGAAACTGATTCAACTTTTTACGATCAGAGTCGCTCATTCCTATATAAAAAATGTAGCGTTACCAGCTTCCACTAATATAGCATCTTTCATCCCAAAGCATTTTAAAAGACTAACAAACTGATATACAGGTGTTTTTTCACTCCCCACTAAGATATGCATTCGCTAGTTGTTTAACAGCGGATAGCAACACTGTGTAACACTGGTGAAGGGCTGGAAGAAAAAGAGAATGTGTGTGACACTGCACAGAATCTTTTCGGAGACTGGCAAGGAAGTGGTTATTTCTGGCTAGTGGAATGAACGCAGCAGCCTGCCCTGAGTGCAGGGATTTGCAGGGTAACAGGGCTGGGTCAGCTGGAGGGAATTAATTATTTCCACCTACTCATAGGAATGATGGTGCTGTGAGCTGAGTCTAACAAATGAAGTCAAGATATCTAGAAGGAGTTTCAAACTGGAGATTGACTTCCTCCTTTGGGGATCTTAGCTAAAGTGAGCTGTACTCTATATTTTTGTTTTGCCCTTTAGCAGAGTGGAGTCCTGGTGTGTTTGACCCTTTTGGGGGGCTCTTCCTAATATTCAGTTTACCTTTTCCTCATTTCATCCTGCTACACCTTGTTAGACCCCTTTTGCAACAACCTAAACAATTCCTTTCCAGTGATATTTCTGTCCTGCAGGTACATGTGGAGTGTTATGGTGGGCAGTTATTCAGTTCAGGGATCTTCCCTTCATGTGTCTATAAAATACTTGCTGCACCACTGCCCCTAAATAAATTGATAATGCCCCTTCCCCCCCGTCATCCTGTAGCTCAAAGAATAATTCTCTCCACTACACTGGTAACACAAGAGGTGGTTTTGAAATGTTGCTTGGCTTTCCAGAAGTGGGTCTCTAGGAGGAAGTGTTTTCCTAATGCTACGTTTCTGTGAAGATCTTCTAGTGAAATCCTGGAAGTCTTGCAAGTTTAATACTAAAGGTTAATAATAATCACAAAAGACAGCCCATCATTGCCTCTGTATCTGGTTGAGAGATTTACAGCTTAAGCTCATGGCAGAGGAAGAAATTGCTTCAATCACTTGGAGTAATGGCACATGGAGAGCCGTTTGGGCATGACTGCTATTTAACATGACAATCCCAGCCTGGCTTCATTTAATGTGCTGGTTCTCTTCTAATAAACACGTTACACTACAAGGTGAGGATTAGGTTTTTAAAAGTAAGTAAATTGCAGATGGGGGAGGTCAGAGTGCAATGGATTTTGCAAGGATAAGAGTAGAAGGGAAAAAGGCATCGCTTGGAACGTAGGGGATAACCCCTTTGCATGGATAGCCCTTGCAGAGTTGTCTTCGTTTGTGGGCAGGCAGCCCCAGAGCTAAATGACTGGGCTCCACAATTGGCACATATTGCTATAATACCTCGCCTCTCTGGGGCTGATAATTAAGGACTTGGCAATTAAGAGAGATCTGCAGGATCTGTTGGTCTTTTATATGGCTCAGTCACAACAGGTGGGCACAAAGTGTTGTCAGCCTCTTCAAAGACCTGTTTTGGGCGGAGGGGGGATGTGGAATGTGCAGGCACAGGTGGTTATTGCTGGAGTCAAGCCACTTCAGCTGTTTGGTCTCTCCTTGTGTTCCGCCCATACCTCTGGCTGGGTGCGAGTGAGGGACAAGAGCTTTGTTGAGTAGATCTCCAGTCGGACCTGCCCAGATCCTGCTGCAGTAAGTTGTGATGAACGTCCCTTTAAGGCTTCTGGAGTGTAACAAGAACTCCCCAGGACAGCTGGAGTCTAGTGCAGGAAAAGTTTGCATGGAGTGGATTGTGTGAGCTCTGCTGTTACAAAAGCACTCAGCTGGTACTGGTGTGTGTGTCTGTATTTGTTTCTATGTGACACTACACAAGTAAAAATATGAACCCATTGGAATCTTATTTACACTTCATCTTTCCATTGGTCTTAGGGCACCCAACTACTAGGTAAGTGGCTTCTTTTGCTTGTGTTGTAGAACTTCCAAGTCTTGCGTTTGACTTGAATTGGAGGAGGAAACAAAGTTTTATCTTAACTAAATCAAGAAGGGGGGGGGTTACTCATAGCTGAATTGGCTCTCTTAACATTTCCTATGCAGATTGTATATAACGGACTGACATTTAGAAGGATACCAATAAGGTTTTATTCATCTTTCTATTTCATACCTCCAAGAACTGCTCTGCCTTTCGCTTCCTTTATGGTCTGTGATCTCCAAGGGCTGTCAGCTCTGGAACTCTGTGGTGGTGGGGGAAGAGGAGGATATAAATTCTGAAGGAAATAGAGATGCAGAGTTCCTAGTGGTGTGAGTGTTTTCTGAGGAGGGCTCCCTTGTTCCTGCTATTGTCAAGCCACAGATGTTCCTGACCAGGCTGTTAATGTAACTGCAAATAGTGGTTTATATTTTTACTATGGCCCATGGCTTCAGGCAGGTGGTTTCTTTAGATCATATGCGTACACACACAGACCACAATATTTGCAGTGAAATACAGTAACCCGTACTGCCATGGTCCACGGCAGTGTGTGGGAGCGGGTCGTGGGTGGAGGGGCATTGAAGAGAGAATGTGGGGAGAGAGAGGCAGATATGACAGGCAGATCTGAGGGAGTGCAAGGTTTGGATCAGGATCAGACCCTGCTGCTGAGTGGGCCAAATCCAATGAACTTTTCAGACGTGCCTGTGGAAATTGAATTTCAGCTGACTGGAACCTGCAAGAGAATGTAATACACAGACCAGACGTAATATCTGTCTTTAGTGGGGCCTCTAGGCCCTTTTGCAATATCAGAGTCCCATTTTACTAGGTGCTGAACGCAAAAATGGAAAGAGACAATCAATGTCTCAAAGAGTTTGCCATTTCCGCAGAGAAGACAAAGGGTGGGAAGGGAAAAGAAGGTGAAGTGACCTTCCTAATGCCAGTGGCATAACCAAGGTCTCCTAACTAGAGCGGTGAAGAGAGATTGTTCTGGGTTTTGGGGGAGATGGGGAGAGATTTTAAAAATTGCTTTTTTTTCCACTTCGGAATGAAAGCAAGAATTTGAGATGTGCTGTGGGAGGGGATGGCACCATGGACCCTGGAAGCCCTGGGAGTCCCAGCTCCAAGGCAGTCTGTCAGATAGGCGGCTGAGGAGCCATGTGGATGAGCAGGCAGGTTTCCACTGGAACTTTGTCAAAATCAGATAGTCTCCATGGACTCCTTCCAGTTTGATGCCTTCTGATTGGGGGCGGGGGAAAAAAAGTTTCAGTAGAATTTTCTGTCCTGCTCTGTCCATTGTCTTTTGCAGATAAAAGGCCTCAAACACAACTGAAAATTTCTTTCAGCAACGACAATGCCTTCAAGTGCGTCCATAATATAATGGGAAGAAGTGCATGCCATGGGAGGCGATTTTAGACTCTGAGCTGTTTGGAAGTCTATGTGAAAAGAAGGGTTCAGTCAGGTTCCTACAGGAACGGTATTCCCACCATAGACATCACCCACATATTTGGTACCTTTATTGACTGCCTCAGCAGAGAAGCTTGGGATTGAGTGGTCCACATAATCAAGCTCCCTTCTCACTCCCAGGTGAGAAGGCCCCTGCCAGGAAATGTGCAAGCTAACTCCTTAGGGAAAGATCCAACCGTTATTTATTAGATTTGTGTGTTCTTGGGCAGGTACCATCTTGTGTGTTTGTACAGCACCTTGCACAATGGGGTGCTAGTCCATGACTGGGGTTCCTAGGCTCTACTGCAATACAAACGATAAAAATAAGAATGCACTTGAGTAAAGTGATACAACCAGTCCTCTTGCAGTTAAGGGGAACTACTCTGGTGAGGGAAGTGTATGCATGTACATGCGTGTTTGCAGGAACAGAACTTTGGAGCAAGGACCATACTTTAATTTGTATTTGTATAGCACATTAGGGACCAGATTTTAACTGGGAACTCCGAGAGCCACTATAATATAACCATTAAGGCACAGTTTGAAATGAGGAGTATTTAAGTGCTCTGTTGCCTGAGTTATACCCATTCTGTGGAGGAATAAGGACTCCAGTTGTAGGGACATCAATCCAACCTCTCTTCAGAAATAGCAGTAGGAATTAAGTCTCTTGACATTCAATAACTCAGTAGTTTATATATGATTTAAAAAAAAAAAAAAAAGTGAAATGCACCAGTTCACGGAAAGGACTGGGGGTTAATCTTCAGAGCAGCCTGGGAATTTAGCCCTGGGAGTTCCATTATTGCTAATGGGACTCACACAGCTTCATTTCATGCAAGCTACACTAAAACTGTACCCCTAGCTGTCTGCAAAATTTCAGTTCTGAAACCAAGCCTCTGAGAAGTTAGAGCAGGATAAACGAACACCTGAAACCCTCCACTGCTCTCCCTTTTATTTTATTTTTTTCTAGTTCATTTTTTATTTAAAAAAAAAAACAAAGCAAAACAAAAAATACACAACAGCTCTGCGGATTTAAGCAATTTAAAAGGGGGAAATATGTATTCGGGCTGACAGCCCGCCTGCCGAATTTCAGCTTGCTGCCAATTAAAATGGCAGAGTTATAACCCCTGAAAAATGGGGTTTAGTTGATGCCTTATCTTTAACTATGCTACTGTGAATGCTACTTATCTAATAACCCCAGTGCTGTCTCTTTCATTATGGGGCCTCTGTTATTAGGCTGTTCTTGTTAAATGACTACCATCATCTGCTCCCAAAGTACATTAACTCCCATTATAATTATAAACACACTTCCCTATAACATTCTCTTTAGATTACACTCACACTGCTTTACCCCTCAGGGTATCTTTGTACTAATACCATTCTTACTTGCTATTTTAGCTGACACTATCGGGTCCTGCACTCTTTGCCCCATACAAAGGGAGCAGGAAAAGTCTTTTGAAATATTAATCTCTAATGTGAAGGCTGTGACGTCCCCTGGAAGTTTAACTTCTCGCACTTATTTCAGGCACTCTCCCGTTAGATCTGGAGACCTGGCTTTTACAGTGGGTTGAATCTGGGCACCGAAGTATGTGGGAGTTTATGAATATTGCCACTCCAAAGAGTAGCTTTGTAAAGCGGGAGTTTGGTGTAACCCCGGGTCTGTGTCCATCTCGTCCAATCTTTCGGGGAGGCTGCAGCAGTAAATCTTTGGCCCCAGACTCTCACTGCCCTTCGTCTGGCACAAGAGCCTGACATTTCTAGAGAAGGGGCTGGTTTGAGGTAGGTGCTTTCGTCTGGGCAAAATAAGCCTTCTCGAATAGCTGTGTACCCAGCGTTAAACTCGGACAGGAACAGCGTGCAGGCAAAATCTGGCAGCCAACCCATAGCATGTCTTTGTTACCTCCTCCACCTCTTAAATTCAGGCATCGATCTCCCTTTATCACTTGCTAGCAAGGGGCTGGGCTTTCCAAACACGGGGTTTGTTTGTTTGTTAAGCAAGGGAGATTTCTTGTATAAGGAATATGGGGGGGACTGTTCTGTCTCCCTTGTTCCGAGTGATTTTTCTCTGACTTGAGGCTTAATTGCCGATTAGGAGGGTGGGTTAATTGTGTATTCCTCAGCTGGGAAGATCGGCTCCTTCAGCGGGTGAGTGAGCTGCGAGTTAAAGCAGCGGCGAGGCAGGCTGGCGGGGTGTGGGGGGGCTGGAATGACCGTCTCCTCGCTCGCCTGGCTGCAGTTTTCACAGGAGCAGTTCAACAAGTTTCCAAGGGATCTCGCCGAACTTCGGCCAGTCACCCCCGCCTGCTCCTTCGGCAGCTTCATTATGCCCCCGCCGCGCTTTTAACCCTTTCGCTGCTGCTCCCCCCCCCGCGCTTTCAGTGGTGGTGCTAAACTGGCAGGAGCGTGTGCGGGAAGCGCCAGCGGAGACTCCGCGGCGTTGAAGTCGGCGCTGCTCGGCGCCCGGCGAACGCTGCGCAGTCGTTAGTTAGGGCAAGGATGCGTTCAAACCCAGCCCCTGCCGCTGGTGGTAGCGGGGCTGCCGGGCTCGGGGGCGCTTCTCGGGGGAGAGGGGGCGGTGTGTCCGGTCTCTAAGCCGGGAGCCGCCTGGGTGCCCAGGGACCCAAGTCCAGCCGCCGTTTCATGCCACCCGGGGCGGCCTTCTGCACCTCTGCGGAGACGCTTCTCCTGGGGGGGCACGGGCAGGGACCTGCTACATTAAGTCCCCCCACCCCAGTCATCCCCCCGCCCCGGCTGTCCCGGGGGGTGTAGCAGGTGCTCGCCGGGCGCGCTCGGAGCCCAGGGGTGCTGCCGGGGGCTGCTCCCAGCCCGATTGGAGGCACTGGCTCCGGTTCATTGATTCCCAACGGCAGCCTGCCGCTCCTCCATGTTTGTTGTTGGCAGAGGCCAGCGGAGCCGAGCGCTGTCCAGCGACCCGCGGGAGCAGCTCGCCCCTTCCCGCCCCGTCCCCGGCCGCCCAGCCCCGCAGCCGGGCGGCATCAGCCACCCCGCGCCCGCGCCCTTCTCCTCCCTGCCCGCCCTCCATGCAACTTTGCGGGGACTCCCTGGGGGCTAGGGCAGGAGCCGGGACCCGACTTCCCCCCCGCTGTGACTGCCAGCATCTCCCGCCGGCCGGGTACCGGCCCTGGGCCGGGTACCGCTCTGCCTGCCCGGCGGAGCACAGCGCGGACAGAGGGGGGCATCTTCGGGAATAGACCCGCTGCAGCCCCGCGGAGCAGCTCCCCGGCGCTCGGCGTGGGGCCCCGACTCCCCGCGGTCTGTGCCCCGCCCGGCTTACACCGCCCCAGCCCTGGGCAGGACGAGCGGACGGGCGACGGGCGCTCGGCAGGCAGTTTAATGGACCGGGGGCAGGAGCTATTCATCCCCCGGCTGCGTCCCGCTGCGGAGCGGGGACCCTCCCGCCCGTGGCACCGAGCGCAGCGCCCTGGCGAGGGACCCGGCGCTCGGTGCGTCTCTCTCCGCTCCCTGAGCCCGCGGTCCTTCGCCTCTCGCGGGCAGCCTGGGGGACGGTGCCCAGGGCCTGGACCCTGCCGTGCGTGGCGAGCACCCCGGCGCTGTCCGGTGCCGGCGAGAACCGGCGGCTGCGCCCTTCCCCGTCAGCCGCTGCCTTGCAGGGGGCTGGGGTGACTCTCCGTGCACGAACGTCGCTTCTTCCCGGCCCGGTCCCCAAACCTGCGCTGCTCATCCAGGCGCTCGCCTTTGGAGGGGGGCTCGCCTGTGATCGCGGGGGGCAGGGGCCGTGTCTGTT
Source organism: Emydura macquarii macquarii (assembly GCF_026122565.2). Taxonomy (NCBI): domain Eukaryota; kingdom Metazoa; phylum Chordata; order Testudines; family Chelidae; genus Emydura; species Emydura macquarii. Next base: position 12,552,690 of record NW_027130449.1, on the reverse strand, counting down.
CCGCCCGCTGCTTTCAGCCCCGGCAGGGACGGAGGGATGCTCGGGGGGGCCGGGAGCGGGCCGAGTAAAGGCGGCGGGCCAGGGCGCACGGTCCAGGTGCGGGCGGGGAGGGGGCCCGGTGCCCCGCGCCCGCGGGAAGCGCTTTGTAACTCGGGCTGGGAAACGGGGGAAGTTTTGATCCTCCGGGATCCCTCGGGGTGTCCCTGCCCCGCTCCCAGCTGCGGGGCTGGAGCCTGCAGCGGCGGGGGAAGCCCAGCCGGCCGCAGCTAGGTGTGAGGCGCAGCTCGGGGTGGGGACCGGGGCGGGGGGATGCAGGAGGCGCAGCGCCTGGCTGGCTGGCTGGCTGGGGGGGGAGGTAATGCGGGGGGTGGGGGCCAGCTGTGGGCACCCGCCCGCTGCCAGCAGTAAAGATGGTGCCGGGCCCCGGCTTCGCGGGGGTGGGAGCGGCCCCTGACGCGGGGCGCGAAGCCGGCGCGTCAGGCAGCGCGGTGTTGATTTGCTAAGCGCCAGGCGGAGCGGAGCTGGGGCGGACTAGAGCGGGCACTGCGAACTGCCGGATCATGCTGCCGCTGCCGCTCCTGCTCCTGCTCCTGCTCCTGCTCCTGCTCCGCTAGCCGCACGCAACAGTTCCAGCGCCCGGCGCGCACGGGGCGGGGGGGGCTCCTGGCCATGCACTAGACCGTGAGTGCAACCGGGGGGGGCTTGCAAGAACTTGCTGGGGGGGGCGGGCGGGGAGTCTTGGGGGGCTGTTTGTGCACGCGGGTGTCTGGCTCTGTTTGCATGCATGCAGCGGGGGGGGGGGGGGGACATGGATCGTCCCCGCCTGTCAGCGCCGCGCCGAGCCCCTGGTGCCGGCCGGGGAGTGGGGACGCGGGCAAAGGGGGAAGCCGGGCGGGGGGCGCTTTGGGTTGCTGGGGTGGGGGCGGCGGGGGGCGCTGGCGGGGAGGGGAGACGCGCTGGTGGTGCTGTGCCGGCTGTACGGTTCTGAAGGGCTGGCAGGGCAGAAAGGCGACCCCCCCCCCGTGTTATGTATGTATGTATTCCTGGGTGTGTTGGGTGTTTGTTGCTGCGGGCGGTGAAGGGAGCACCGTGTCTGAGCACCGGCATGCTTTGAGAGCGAAGGCTCCTCGTTGGGCAGTGGTAGGTTAACGGGGGGGGGGGAGCGACCCCCCCTTTTCTTTAGTTTTGCAGACAGCGGCTGGGGACCGGGGGGGGGGGGTGCGCGCCTTTCCCCGTCTCCCCGCACGCCGCTTTCCAGCGCTGCGCGGGGGGCCGGGGCTGGCGTGGTTAACAGGCGTTTGTGGCTCTGCAAACCCAGCCCGGCCAGGCGGGGGCTGGTTCCGGGCTTTGCACCTGATGAAGCCGGGCCGGCGGGTACACACGCCGGGGTCTGGCTTTGCATCCTACGGCGCAAAACTTCCAGAGCGGCTCTGGCGCGGAGCAAGCCGGGCAGGGCGCAGTCCCTGTCCCGGTCCCTGTCCCTGTCCCGGGGGGGCCGCTGGACCATTTCCGAGCCAGCAGAGGTGCGGAATAAACCCCCCGCTCCGCTGCTGCTCCCGCACGTTTACCTTTGAACAATAGACCCGGCTCTGCCGCCCGGCCCTGCCGCCCGGCCCTGCGTGACAGTTACATGGACACGGGGCTCCCTCCGCGCGGGTACCGCGGGTGCTACATGTGATCCGCATCGGATCCGGATTGCATACGGCCAAGCGCCGGTCAGCTGAGACAAATGCCCGTCCCCCCCCCCCCGCCCCCCAACTCCCGCCCGGACGAGGGTCGGGGGTGTGTGTGAAAGCAGCTTCGGGGTGAATTGCAATATTTGGTCCCCCATCTTCCAACCCCCCCACCCCCCTTGTCCCCAGGTTTAACCGCTAAGCGCTGGCCGGGCCGGCGGGGCCGGTGGCCGAGGTGGGTTCACGAGTCAGCCCCGCCTGGGCCAGTTTATTGCCACTTCTGTCTCTAGTCGGGGGCTGAAGTTTGTGGCGGGGGGGGGGCTGGTTATCTTGTGCCCTAGACCTGCGAAGTGCTCGCCTCTCAGCCCCAGAACCGACCCAGCTGCGGGCCCCCCGTGGCGGGGGTGTGTGATAGTGGGGTGCTGTGTGATAGTGGGGTGCTGCCTGGGGGGGAGACGCGCAGCTGAAAGTCGGTGGAACAAGCCCCGCTCCGGAGCCGGGCAGGGACTGAGACTAGTTCAGGCGTTAACCCTTCGGGCCCGGCCCGGCAGCTTTGTTCTCCGGCGGGGTGCGGCGCCCCTCGGCTGGGGACACGCGGGCAGCCGCGGCTCTGATGCGAGGAGCCCCCCCAGCTTCAGGGCCGCTGCTTTTCCGGGGGGTCCCCGTTCCCTCCCCAGTGCAGCATGTTCTTGGCGAGGGGGCGGCCGGGGCCCCGGGTCGGAGGGAGCCCCCTTCCCGCGGGGAGCCGAGGCGCGATGGTGGGGAACAGACCACGGCCGAGGGGCAGGAGCCCGCTGGGTTTGGGGGCTGGGGGGGGCGCTACCTTGCAGGGGGATTCGCCGGGGGGGGGGGTGGAATCAGGGGCGGAGATTTGGGGGGGCCGGGGCTTGGAACCCCGGTTTGGGGGGGTCTCCTGCCGGAAGGCGGAGGGTGAGCCTGGGGGTCTCGGTGGGGCAGAGGGAGCTGGGCTGGGAGGGGTCTGTCTCCGGGGGGAACAGGTCTGGGGGGTTCGGGGCGGGATCCCCGCTTTCCCGCTTGCTGCCCCGGCCCGGTGCCCCCGGGGCGGCGTGGCGTATCTGCCCCCCCCCTCGTGTCTCCCCCCGCGGGGAGCCGGGCACCCAGTTTGGTGGGAGGGGGGCGAGCGAGCCAGTCCCAAGGGCGCCGCTGTCCCTCCCCGGGGGCGCAACGGGGTGCCCCTGGAGGGCAGGGCGTGTGCGTGTATCTAGGGGGTAGCAGGTGTGGGGTAACTGGGGTGCGGGGCTCTGAGCTTGTCTGACAGGCAGTGGGGGGGGGGGGGTAGCTGCCGGTTCAAGGTTTGCCGGTTTAAGGAGGGTGGTTGTGATTGATTTGGGGGGCCGGGGAGGAGGCTGCAGCCATCCCCTCCCTTCAGCTCCCAGCAGCAAGAGGTTGCCGGTTCGCCCGGGTTTCATTGTCTCCCTGTCACAAAGTTGCCTGGAGGGTGACACAATTCATCAGCCAGGGGAGCGGGACTGTGGAAGGCCAATGAATGCTACAGCCGGGAGCCCAGGGACCCCCTCGTGTCCCCTCCCCGCCTCTCTGCAGTTGTGCAGGGAAGTCGGGTTGTTATGTTTTTGGAGCTTTTACTGCCACAGTTTCTAGGCTCCAAAACTTAGTTGTAGAAACTTTTTGTCTGCAACTTGCAGCCAAAATCCTGAACTAAAAGTTTTTTTTCCCCCTTCTTTTTTTCCCCTCCTCTGTTTTGTTTTCACAGACATCAGGCACCCAAAGCGAGTCCCGGACTGAGCAAAGACAGACACCCTAATGACTACATCTCAGGAGCACTATGGATTTGACTAAAATGGGTCTGATACAGCTCCAGAACCCCAGCCACCCCACGGGGCTCCTGCACAAAGCCAACCAAATGCGCCTTGCAGGGACGCTGTGTGATGTGGTCATCCTGGTGGACAATCAGGAGTTTCACGCTCACAGGACAGTGTTGGCTTGCACTAGCAAAATGTTTGAAATTCTGTTCCACCGCAACAGTCAGCATTATACCCTGGACTTTCTTTCACCAAAGACTTTTCAGCAGATCCTGGAATACGCTTACACTGCCACCCTCCAGGCTAAAGTTGAAGACTTGGATGATCTTCTTTACGCAGCTGAGATCCTAGAAATAGAGTATCTGGAAGAACAGTGTCTAAAGATCCTGGAGACCATTCAGGCTTCTGACGACAATGACACCGAAATCAACATGACGGATGGTGGCACTGAAGAGGAGGAGGATAGGAAATCTAGGTACATCAAAAACCTATTTATCTCCAAGCATTCCAGTGAAGAGAGTAGTTATGCCAGCATGGCCAGTCAGAGTCTAACGGGGGCAATGGTGGAGCAGAGCCCGTCTGTCTCGACTTCCTTTGGACTCTCGGCGATGAGCCCCACGAAGACGGCCGTGGATAGTTTGATGACCATTGGGCAGTCGTTATTACAAGGGGCTCTGCAGCAGAACACCTCGGAGGACTTGCACTCCACGAGCAGCCTTCACCCCGGCCTCTCAGAAGTGAAAACAGAAGTGATGCAAGTGGAGGAAGCCTCCAGCCACGAAAGCCCCAGGACAGCAGAGTCCAGCACTTCTGGAGGGGACAAGGCTGATGACAAAAGCAAGGAAGGCCCCGGTACTCCCACGCGTAGCAGTGTTATCACAAGTGCCCGTGAACTTCATTATGCCCGCGATGAGAATGCCGAGCAGCCCCCCGAGCTGGGCCCAGGAGTGCCAGTTGGACCGGAGCACTCGATTTCTCAAAGTGAGAAACACCTGAGTATATATTCAGTGCTGCCAAATCACAAAACTGACTCTATGCTCAGCATGCCGTCCTCGATGACATCCGCTCTTCACATGCAGCCAGCTCTTGCCGTGTCCATGGACTTCAGCGCTTACGGGGGGCTTCTTCCACAAGGCTTTATTCAAAGAGAGCTGTTCAGTAAGCTGGGGGAGTTGGCAGCTGGCATGAAAACTGAAAACCGAGCCATTGGTGAACAGTGCAGTGTTTGCGGGGCAGAACTGCCAGACAACGAGACGGTGGAACAACACAGGTGAGTCCTCCGAGCTCGTTTAGTCTTGATGTGGCAGCAAGTCTCCTTATATTTGATGGTTCGTGTCACAATCAACTTCTCTTGATATTTTGGTTTCTCTTTAGTTGAATTTAGTGCTCCTGGTTTGACCGCAGTAGAGGAAAATGAATTCCATCTAGGGGTCATTCACCCCTATCCACAGGGCTAGCATGAAGATTGTGTGTCACTCTTCAGTTCTTGCTTGAGACATCACAATGTGGGAACACACTAGAGTAGTGCGTAGACCTCTTGCTGGCCCTGTGCACACGTGTGAATTTACTGCGTTCTCAACTGGTGAAGCACTGGCAAGCTGCAACTAGAGTGGGGAGGGCGTGGGGAGAGGCTTGTGTTGGGGATACTAGTTCTCAACAGACAACTCTGAGCCTCATCCACTTCCTTAGCCAATGTAATGACTTATGGTCGCTACCAGGCCAGAGCTGAGCCAATAACCCAGATGAGAGAGGCTCTATATCTCATTGCGGGTTCCATGGGATGTCCACTTTCTTCTTTGGGTTGAAAAGAGGCATGGCTCTCAGTCAGACAGTAGTCTCCTTCTCTTGCTCCCCTGTCCTACGCATTTAACCCTGGAATCTGAATGCATGTTATGTTTGTGCTGTCAATTGTTTCTTTAATGAGGTTGGGTGAGCATGTTTGATTCTCACATTCTGCTCCAGAGACTTTGGGATTTTTGTCTCTGCCTCCCGGATTGTTAATTTTACTCTCTCTATCAATCTCATGATGCTGCTCGCCCATCGAGTAACTACTTATGAAACATTTACCCTTTTGCTTCTCAAAGGAGTGTCAGATGATGCTTTGGTGTCATAGCGATCGGAGTTTGAACCTCGAGGATATCCAGAGAAACTACAAGTCAGTGTTTCTCTGGGTTTGTATCTACTGTAAAGGAGATCAAAATTTAGCCTTTCATTGACACTGTTTAGTGGGTCTGTTGTTGGAGCTGATCTAGGACCCACTCATGCCCTAGCTTGTTCCTGCATTTGGATGTGGTAATATCACAGCAGTAGGAACGGACCCTCATGCAAACATTTGTACTGACTATAGAAGTGACAGCAGTTGATGTTGTTTGTAACCCATGTTGCAGCCCCACTGTTCTGTGGGGACGACATAAAATTGGGCTCAGAGTGCTCACTAAGTAGGAGTCGATGACCATCCCATCTCCCATTCGTAGAATTCAAATGAACAATGCTAGAATTCCTAGGAGCCTCTCTGAAGTATTCAGATTGAGCATCTTCCAGTATTTGAATGAATCAACACGTTTAATTAGTTTTAATATACACAATACACACGAGTCTCTGGCGCTGTTTCCTTGCGCATGTGTGCTGCAGGAAAGCCACTCTGTTCTGAACTCTGATTGTCTCTAGATACTGCCGTCCATAAATGATGGAGGATTATCTATAGCTGGTGAAGGGCCTCAGAACGTCACTGTTTAGCTTGTTACACTGAAGGACCGACTGGCAGCCTTCACTCTGGGAGTTTCACCCTCACATAAGTTTGTTGGGGTCTTCCTAGGGCGCATTGCTGTAGTTTGTGACTGGGTGTGCGTGTTGTGATGCAAGCTTTATTTAAACAAATAGGTGACAGTAGCATGCCAGCAATCCTCACTGGCAAAAGAGATTTCTATTTTTGTTTTCGTGGATTGTATGTAAACAGCAGCTTCCTGCATTGTCATTCTAGAACATGGATATAATCAAATGGAGTTTATGTAATTTTTTTTTTAAATAGACACTTTGGGCCAGGTCCCGAGCTGGTGTAAATCGGAGCTAGCGCTGTACTGACTTACACCAGTTGAGGATCTGGGCTGATTTGCTTACTATAAAATGATGCAGGCTAAATGCCATTGAAAAGCAGCTGCAGTACATGGCAGAGAGAATTTTAACATGGCTATCTGCCATGTTCTTGAATGTCTTTCTTTCTCCCTGCTAAAGTACAAAGAATAACAATTGATGCTCCTGCACATACCACAAAACTATTTTAGAAACTCTGAGAGGTCAGTTTGGCAGAGATTAAATTGGGAACTTCAATGTTGAATCTGCTCTAGAGTTCCCATTGCTGATCAATAATCTTCCATCATCCCCAGGTCTCATTGTAAAGTTAGAACCTTCCTAATTCACACACATGATTCAGAGACCCATTGTGAATGACCGAATGTTTTGAATAAGATGACAAACGTTTTAAACCTGGCTTCTGCATCGTGAGATATACTTGTTTCACTTTAACAACTGTAGCTACAGTTGTAGCTTAGTGAAGTGCATTATGAGTATCAAATAATTTAAACCATCTTTTGTACAATAATAAGGTCATAGGTCTGGCCAATTCACAAATTTGCATGGGTTTAACTGAGATGGTAGCTTTTAAACAGATTTAGTTTAACCAATACCAAACCCTGTGTGGACATGCTTAACTTGAGTGAAACCTGATTTATGTGTGTTTAACTTGTCACTAAATTTACCAATGCAAGCTAAATCCTTATAAGCCAATTTTTAAACTGATGAGAATGGATAGTGGATCAGACCAATGGTCTGTCTAGCCCACTACCTTGTCTTCCAACAGTAGCCATGTCAGATGGTTCAGAGGGACTGAACAGAACAGGGCAATTATTGAGTGATCCCTCCCATCTTCCAGTCTCAGGTTCTGGCAATTGGAGTCTTAGAGACAACCAGAGCATGGGGTTGTGTCTCTGACCATCTTGGCTAATAGCTACTGACAGGCCTATGCTCTATGAATTTATCTAATTTCTTTTAACTCCGTTACGCTTTTGGCCTTCACGTCAGCCCTGGCAACAAGTTCCACAGGTTGACTGTGTGTTGTGTGAAGTACTTCCTCTTGTTTGTTTTAAACCTGCAGCCTGTTCATTTCACTGAGTGATGCCTAGTTCTTGTGTTACTTGAAGGGGGACGTAGTACTTCACTTTCTCCTCACCGTTCGATGATTTGATAGACCTCTATCGTATCCCCCCTCACTTGTCTCTTTTCTAGGATGAACAGTCTGAGCCTTTAGAAGAACGTTTGTAGAGGTTTGGGCCCTGGGACAAAAAACATCCCTTTAAATTGGTGCAGCTTTTTTTTTTTTCACTACAAACTTTTGCTATTAAATTTCTCTCCAAAATGGGAAGAAGATGCTCTTTTTTTTTATTGTGTATGAGTAAGGTCCCTATGTGTTTATGAAGCTCTGAGCAGTGTTTGTGCTAGAAATGTTGGGATCTGTAATCCACTGGGACAGCTTTTCCCAAGGTAGCAGTAGTGGGAGTTATAGCGTAAACAAGGCTCAGGTGTCTCTCATCCCTGTGTTGTTTAACTCTACCTCTGAGCAGGTTTAGATGGAACACCTGAGTCCTACTTACTCTGTTACTGACCGGAGCTGCACCAGTGGAAAAGGACAGCTCCCACTTTTTCTAGGGCCCCTTAGACTCCCATGGGAATTGGTGGGTTTTGGATCAGGCCCTTCGTGGAGAGGAAGAATTTGTCTGAGTAAACCATGTTAAGGTGCCATTGGAGTCTCTGGCCAAACTCCTGAGATTTGGTGCTAACTTATCCGCCGTGCCAGAAAATGGGAGGCTGTTGACTTCAGCAGGAGCAAGATGTGCTTTGGAGAGAGCAGAGTCTTGGCCATGCTGGAGTTGCCACGGTACGCTTGTTTAGTCACCGAGCTGATCTGCAGCGGCCGCAATTTTTTTGTTTTTTAAACTTGAAGTGAACTTTGTGAGGTGCCAACAGGCTCATTTTAGCCCAGACATAAGCTACAGCTAAACGTCAATGGCTTCTTTTGTTCCTTCCCACCCCTTCTGCAGATTCAGTTTACGGTGTCTCAGTTAAACATAGAGAGGTCTTCTGCACTGATTTGGTTAGTGAACATTTCCATTGGTCCATGCTGTGTTTGGGAGCCGAGACTGATGGTCTTTAAGGCAGCCAAAGAAGCACCTGAATATGTAAGGCTGGGGCAAATATACCCACACACACGTTATTGTTTCCAAGTGTAACTATTTTTCTGAAGGGTGCAGATGCCCGCAGTAGACCAAAGTTAATGTCAAAACCACTGTGGAAGTGTTACTAGTTTATGATAGTATGAGCAAGAGCACATCAAGGAACCAATAGGTCCCCGAGATCTGTCGTGTTCAGCTGAAATAGCTTTATTTTTTTCTCTCCCAATTGCGTTTCCCACCATTTTTCATTAGTATAAGGATGCGCAAGTGGATCACGTGGGCAATAAATATAACCCCTTTTAGCTAGTCGCTGCATTTGTATTATGATTGTATTTCAAGGCCCCAGCCTAGATCCAAACATATAAGAAGGGGGGATCCCCACACGAAAGAGGTTACAGTCCATAAACACCCCAGACAGACATAGGGTGGGAGAAAGGAAATATTGTTAGCTCTGTTTTACCAATGGGGAACTGAGGCACAGAGGTTGACTTGTCTGAGGTCATTCAGAGGCTCTGACATAAATAGGAATTAAATCCAGATCTCAGTCTATTGACACAACCCTCTTTCCTTTCTTGACAAAATTATCATCTGATGATGCCATTTTATAATACAATTAATTCATAAAGAACAGTAAATTATGACCTTTTGGAAGAAGACTCATCACAATAATCTGTTCAAGGTTTGGAGTCCCATCTGAATTTTTATCTAAAACATCGAGGCTGTTTTAAAATCCATTTTTTCTTTACTGAGCTTATGATTCTGACTAATTGAGTAGGCAAGTTTATTTATTTTTAAATAAAAGATTTCTTTCTAGGTCCAGTACAGTTTAAACTTAATCTAATGTTGGCATTGATTGTACCTTTTAATTGCAGGGGAAAAAAAGCTGTAGTTCAACAACCTTTTGGCATGTGACAAACCACTACTAAATTTTGAAAATTGCTATTATACCATACTGGACGTGCACAGTTTGTGTCTATCACGAAGTCAAACTATTTAAACTTGCTGCTTATGGTGGTTTTTAATTTTATTTTAAAATTGGATTTCTTTAAACACTGGAACAAACTACAGGTGCAAGATAAGATCAATAAATGTAATGACTTGGAAGGTATTCTTTTCCGCCCATCCTATTTTGTTGTTGTTGGGTTGTATGCTTTCCAGTTCAGGTACTCTTTCTCTTTCTGTCCCCAGTTTTGCAAACACTTAAGCACACGCTTAATCCTTATTCCCATCAGTAGTTGCAATGGGTTCAATGGGACTACTCCAATGTAAGTGTTTAAGTGGGTCAGGGCTTATTCATTTGGTGCCCAAAAGAACAACTCCTTGATCCTGATTGGCATCTTGAGAGCGACCTTAATATACAATTTGATGATGGTATTTTACGCCCAGTGTTGTATAATGTGCAGATCCTCAGATGAAAGGAGTTACGTGGGCAGTTCTCTTTAACAGGCAAGGATAGAATGGCAATTAACGCCATTTTTTATAAATTGCTGGTTAAATGATGGAGGCTCCGTGGTTGGAACAGAGCGCTACAGAGGCTGGATTCATGAGGTCTATTCCCGGAATAAAATGCTTTCAAATATGTTCCCTGGTTTTGGGTACCTTACTTGAAACACTTTGGGTCTAATGCCCTTGAAGCCATTCCCTGAATAACAAACAGCTGCTGTTAATACCAGTGGTCCTATGAGTGAGAGTTGGGAATGTGGCAGTGCAATTGACTTGTCGCCTCATCCAGTGTGATCTGTGTCCAGTTGCAGCCTGGAATCCCAAGTCCATTCTGGCATCCCAGAATATGGTGCAGGAGATGTAGCTGCAATGCACAGCCTGTTTCTTTTTACATGCATATCCCCTTTGCCAAAGCACATTTTGTGGTGCGGTTTCCAAGATGCTGTGGATTTTGTGGGAAGTCCTTTTGGAGTGAAGAGACCTTAGTGTAAGTTTTATAGGAGCATTGGGATATTACATATATAAATAGTCAGTGAATTTGTATTTCTACCTATATCCAGCGAGCCCAACTTACCTTTGGTACAACTCATTGATCTCTTTGTGTTTAATGATGAAATGGTTCCTGCCCCAAAGCGCTTACAATCTATCTGTTTCTTCTGTGTTTGTACAACGTACAGCACCATGGGGCCCCGGTCCATGACGGGGGTTCTTGGATGCTACCACAGTGCAATAATCCATAATGCTCTAAAATGCTTTCAGAAGGGGAAAATCACAGTGCTGGTTAAGAATATACATGCAGTTTCTAATGCCTGGCAAACTTGTTTATCACTTTTTTTATTATATGGGTCTGTAACATTAGTACTGAAGCGTATCTTAAGCAGCTGGATAGGGAAGTGTAGCTGCTTTTTGGCTCTTTCTTTTCCAGGTTCACCTCCATTTGTCTTTTGAGTGGATTAGCTGACTATTGTAATATTAATGCCATTAGACACATTGGCACTGTGCAACATGTCACAGTGAGAAACAGATGCAGTATACCATTAAAGTAATAAATGTGATAAATCAGATCCCAAGTGCTTTGTGAGATGTTATTAGTGTTAATTTTGGTAGCCTGATACAGTAGTTGTGTTTGGTTTTTTGTTTGTGTGATTTTTTATTTTAAGCAGTCAGCAATTTGTGACCGTAAACTCTGCTGCAATTTGAACCAAAACAAACACACTCTCCCTCCTCCCCCCCAAAAAACCCCCCTCCCAAACTCGGACACTGATTATTTCCAGAGTTTGAAAGAAAACTTAGCAGGCTCTTGTTCCTTGCTGATGGACCTTATTAGTGGCACCTGGCATCATAACATGTTAATAGAAACCAGCATTCTCCTGCTGCGTGGTCACTGACAAGTAGCTCTGTCAGTTTGAGCTTGCCATGTGAGGAAGTTCTTATTAGCTTTATGGGTAAGAGAACTTGCCCTGTTCAGGAAATGAATGTTGCAGTTAAGGTCCACAGCTCTGACCCTGATCGTGTAACCTGTGAGCGCCAGCGGAGACCCCGCTCAGGATGCTTGGGATTTCAAGCTTTCTCTGGTTCTTGTCATATGTAAAGAGGGAATACATTGTGGTATGCTGCAGCCTTGAACTTTTGATTTATTCAGTGGGGGCCTTAACCATTTCCATACAGAGAACATAGCGTGAAGATGGCAGAGTTCTTTTTAAGTCTCTTATTTTGTTCAATCAATCAGACATCTCTCTCTGCTTTGTTTAGTGGTGTGGGGGATGGATGCCTCCTGAAAGCAGAAATCTCAAATTCATTTTGCCATGAATAGCAATATTTCCCCCACTCCTGGGAGGTATTTTTGTAGCTTTCCCAGAGAAATATCATTGTTCTCTTTTTGTGAAATTTTCAAGTCCCTTGTAGTTTAAGATACAGATATGCTTATTGAGGGGAATATAACCTATGTAATGCCACCAGCAAAATAGTCAATTTTTTTCCCCCTCAACAAAATGGTTCCTAGTCTTAGAGACTAATTAGTTTCTAAATGGCACTGTGTTACAATAAAGAGTCTTGGTAGAGTAAATACAAATATTTTGATTGGAAAATTGCGTGGTGTTCCCTTTCCTATGCTCCTACTTATTTTTTCTTTTACCTTGTTTAAGACAAACTCTGGAGGTACAACAAAGATGACCCCACATTCGTGAATGAGCACAGTGATGAGGATGTTATAAGTGCCTGGACAGCTCTTTTGCATTTCCAGAGTTGCTTGCTTGCTCACTTGTGATCCCTGTAAGCTGCTGCGTGTGGGCAATCGCTGTATTTTTGCAGAGCTCTGCTGACTTCAGAGTTGGGGGGCTCTTAAGTTTTAAACCAAATATCATCCAGTTAGGAGGGATTTTTGTTTTCCAAAGTACTCTCCATTTCGTTGCCTTTATGAAAGTTCAGTAAGATTTACTGCATATTTATAGCTCTTACCATGAGTAGTAAACTACTATTTGGTGAAAGACAGCTCATTGATTGTATGGAAAAATGGTCTGCAGAAATTGCGTGGTATTTCATGGGTGACATTAACATAAATGTATTTTTCCTTATTGCTTGGAAATGTCACAGAATGCCCTGCAATAACTTTGGAAATGTTAAAATTTTGACCAAGTATATGAGCAACCTTATCTTTGTGTGTTTGATACAGACACAATTAATTACACTACTCTCTCTCTGTGTGTATGTGTGTGTGTGTGTGTAATGTTTTCCTTGTATATAGTAAAATTATCTGCATTTTCCTTTTAGCTCATAATTAGCAATAATTTTACTTTTTTTCCCCCTTGACAGCTTCAAGAGAGACTTTAAATGAGTAATTACTAAATATTTCCCGGCAGCCAAACACGGGGCCATGGCATCTCCTGTTGCAAAAGTGAAAAATATTTCTGTTTTGCAGTTAATTTTAGTGGCAGGCAGATCATGTTAACTGGATGTAATTGCTTCCAGATATGGCAGAGGGTTTTGTGTGTTAGGATGAAGGGTCTGGTAAGTGCTTACTTCCTGTGTAAATTAGCCTATTCCATTCATTCTTTCATTCTGGGTAGTCCTGGATTGTGTCATTCTTACAATTTTTTTCCCCCCTGGTCTGGTGTTAGGCAGCTAAGTGCTTTATGGTAGGTTTAATTTCTTCATTTGGCATTGGTCGCTCCCTTACCTTAGCGTGCAAGTCATCGTCAAAAGATCCAGTGTTGGTTTTGAATGTCTGTCCCAACTCCTCCAATGTTGTTTTCTCTTGTAGAAGACATGTGTGGTTTATGATTCGTGGATATGCACATTGATTGATTGTAAGACTGAACAGCGTGTTTTGCAGTCATCGCTGCAGTAGTTTGAAGCTGGGTAGGGTCTTTTAAAAGAAATCCTTATAGCGGGGCAAACTTGCATTTCTGAAGCAATGCAAATGAGGCTGTTTGTGCAGGAGAAATAAAACTAGAAATTCGAATATTGGGATTAGGAAGAGCTAGACTGTAATATTTGAAATTTTCCTTCTCTAACCTGTTCTCAAGGGCCTTGTGGATTTCTTTCTTGCTTGCTTTCTATATAAAAAGCTTTAAAACCATATTTTCAGGTGTGTGAAGCATGGTTTGAATAAACCACACAGCAGAGTAATAAGGAGCTTGCACACAGGAGTGCTGGCAAAAAGCTGCAACTTCATTTTAGCAAAAAGCTACTATTTTTGTTGATGACTTTTATTAAATACAGACAGAATTGTTGACCATGCATGCTGTTGATGTTTTTTTTAAATAGCTGACCAAAATTATTATTTTAGAGAAGAACAATCCAACTTAGAACTTTAACTAGGGAAATGATTTAGGATCCTGTGATTCTTTTTAAACTGTTTGAGTTTAGATGATTAAATACAAAACAAAGACTTATTTTCTTGTTAAGAATTTTGTTTTTTATTTATGAAAAGGTTAGCAGTCGTAAAATAATAAATGTAAGTAAAAGTTAGTTAAGTAAAATAGTTGTAAAACTAACTCTCTCACACACACACAACCCTCTATATTTGTTGTATGATAAGAAAAAGTATGTTAGTATGGATAAAAATACAAATAATCAACACCGGGATTGGATACTTATGTTCAATACCATTTAATTTGCACATTTACCTTCTTATATGAAGCAGTTTCAGTTCAATAGTGGAGTCTATTCTTCTTCTAGGCTTTGAGTCTGATTGCAAAGAATAATAATGGGACATTGAAAATCTTTCTTTATACAGACTAGATTATCTATCTTAAGACATTTCTAAGGTACCCTTTATCATGGCATCTGAGTACTGGCTAGGAATCAAACAGTATGGGTGTCTATAGAATTATTTACATGAGCAAAGGTTGTAGACTCAAGCTCGCTGGATTATCTTTCAGGTCCAGCCTTAGTATCTTGTATGGAGTTTGATGTAACCTATATAATTTTCGCTGTAGTGTTCTTAACTGATTTTTCTTAATGTATTCAACCATCATCTGTGTCCTGCTATTCTAGTTTAGTTTTCATTGCCCCTTTTAATGTACTTGGGTTTTGACACATTTGTTTAACCAACATGTGTGAAATGTATACTTCTGAAAAATATTGGTTTAAAACAAAAGTGATAAAATGCAAGTTTGGCCTAAATATAACTATTGAGGGTAAATATGAGACGCTCTGCGTTCGTACCTGTGTTAGCATAGGAGATTTGCTGTTTATCTGTGTGTATCAGTTCAACTGATAACCCTGTGGTCTGTTTATCAAGTAATCTGTTCCTTGCATATAGCTAAACACCAGTTTCTCCAATATACAAAGATAAACTGCTGGGGTGGTGGCTGGGGGAGGATGAGTTATTTAAGATGGATACAAAGATGTATGCAGCACCTGATGGCAGAAAGCAGGTACCTTGTTAAACAATGGTTGTAATCATAAAACAGTTAAACTGTTTTTTTTTTTCTTCTTCTTCTTAGCCTTGTATTAACTTCCAAGGTTGCTAAAGTTTTACATTGGCCTTTTTGCTGGTGCTGATAAGGGAAGAGTGATGAGGTAGAAAGATTTGTTTTCCTGTGTATTTTTTGGGCGGCTTGCATATAATTGTCCTCAATACAAAATTGAAATTTGCAGCTATAAATATATCTAATTTCATATAAGAAGAAAGGGTGTTGAGCAAAGCTCCTGCGTGTTTGACCTATAAGGGAATCAGAAATTGAATGAGTGAGGGGCGGGGGGGGGAGCAGGGAGCGGAGCACCAAACTGTTTCCATTACTTGCCTAGTAAGAAGGTCTGAAAGAGAACAAATAAACAGCTGAAGTTAAGTACTGCAGCTAGGATAGGAATGGGTCCCTGATAGCTGTGCCGTAGTATTTGCAGACCTTTGAGAGTGCTATTTAAAGAACAGTGGTATCTCCTGCGCCGTTTATTTTACTATGAAGCAAATGTGAAATGTCACAAAGTCCACTCCTTGCGACATTCTGGAGACAGCAAATAGCAGCACAGGTGACTGTGTGTGGAACATTATAGGCTCTGCATCAAGCCTGGCACCCTGTGTAATGTGGATTAAAAGGCTCCTGTGTCTCTAGCCCTGTAGAGCAACGTGTGTGACTTTTTCTTTTATGCTAAACTCTGGTGCAGCAGAGACATCTACACAAACAATACGTATTGTCTTTTTGCGTCCAGGATCTAGGGTACCATCAGGCATAGTTAGCTAAAAATTTGTTAGGCACAGAAAGAAAAGATGAAATTCTGGCCCCATTGAAGTCCATGGGAATGTTACCATTGACTTGTTAGGCCAGGATTTAAAATAACCTTTCCAGAATGATCTTTGTTTCACTCCTTAAAGGCGTATGATAACTCTCACTCTCAAATGTACATTGTGTAATTGGATGAATATCCTTTGAATTTTAATTCTAACTTCTGTACTCTGTCCCCGTAACTGCTTCTGCTGCTAGAATGCAGTTTATTTCTTATGCTTGTGCCAACTGGTATCAGCAGAGCTTTTGGGCATCTGTATTTGTAAAGCCCCATGTTCTGCACACTTTTCTCTCTTTCCCTCTCTTTTCTAGTCGGGTTTACTATAAATAATGCATGGTGAGAGTGTTAAGGAGGAAGCATGATTCATTCTCATTGAAATCACTGATGACATACATAAAAGCAAAGTGCTTACTATGTGTTTTTAATATGGTATTTAAGGACAGGTTGTGCTAATCTGGGAGCATCCAAACCAGGCCTGTGAGCATTAAGTATCAGAGAAATTATATTTAACCACAGCACAGATCATATCTTTTTTTTAGTTGCTCTTTTTGGAAATACATGCACATGAAAAACTCTTACTACATGTGTTGGACCCCTTATTTTACAGGGGTCAGGCTTCCGATTGGTTTCTCTGCGTACCCCATTTTAGATTGAGTCCCGAGTGCTGGGAAATGTGGCTCCTGGGAATTCCAAATTGTTACCTGTAGTCCCCTCTTCCTAAACTGCAGGGTGAAAGCAAAGGTGCTGAGCATCCGGTTTTTATTGCTGATGGGCTCTAACACGCGTCACGTCTAAAAGATGTCTGTTTTGATTGAATGGGAACGAATGCACAAGTGTTGAGCACTGGAATTTCCTCTTGTCAGGAGTGACCATGTTTTTGCATGCTGGGTGCCACCCTAAATTAGACACTCCAGCTACCTCAATGGGCCAAAAGAGCCCCCGGGTTTGCAAAGGATGGCCCAGAATGCTCACTTGGGGTGACAGCAAAATGCCACCAAACTTCTGAGCAATAACACTGCTTGGCAGAGGTTACTGTCAGGGCCTCCGCTGTCAGAAGGATGAAGAGGAAAAGGATGGGCTTGAGGTTAATGTACTGAACTGGGGCTCCTGAGAGCTGTGTTCCGTTCCTTGTTCAAGGATAAACTTTCTGTGCCATCTTGAGCACATCATTTGATCACTCTGTGCCTCAGTTTCCTATCTGTTGAACGGGGATAATATACTTCCTTTCTTCACCTTGTCTATTTAGACTGGAAGGTCGCGGGGCAGGATATCTTACTACTTATTCATGCAGCACCTAGCACAATGTCCTCTTGATCTTTGCGGGGCTGCCTGGTGCTTCCATCAGATTTATTTGTGGTAATTGCTAAAGCAGCAGATGCTCAGACTCCCACACGACTGGCAATGTGTGAAAGGGACAGGGGAGGGGGAACCGATGAGCCTCTGGTCTGGTTAAAGATCTCATTCTGTTAACCGCCGTCTACGTTCTCCTCCCTTGGGCAAGGTTTCGCTCTGTTTCAGTTCTCGGTGCTGGATCACTAGAAATATCTGCCATCAGTAGCAAAGGCAGAGGCTCAAACTGGCTCGTGTTTATTTTTTTTTTTTTTTTTTTTTTTTTTTTAAAGAGTTCATGAATTGTTTAAATTCAGGTTAGCTGTCGGGCAGCTCTGCTTGTGCTGCAGGAGCATGCTGCTAAGCTGGGTTAGGTAGCTAACACCAGTGACGGATATCTTATCTATTGCTGGGTATGGGCTGTGGTTGTAGTATGCTACGCAACACATACAAACTGACTTTGCGTAGGAGAGATAAGGCAGAGGCATTGTGTAATATCGCTTCATTGTCTATTTGCCAGTCCCCCTTCCCCATCTCTCTTGTAACTGCTAACCTCAACAAAGGAGCCAGCCCCTCAGCACTTGCCTATAACACTATTTTGAAATTCATTTCCATGGCCCTCCTTCGCTCTGCTTAAACACACACTCTGTGGTTGAATGTAGGAAATAGTGATAACACCACACTTCATGGGCATTAGCATAGATCCTTTTTTTAAGAGAGCTTTTCAAACCCCTGCTCTATATGTTTGTCACTGCTGACCAGTGACGCTTGACAGTTGCATAAAACTCTTTTGCTTCAGTCCGACTGAAGCGATGTTGTCCAGTCCAGAGACTGAGGGAGGTGACTGGCTCTTTGGACTGTAGGCAAAGGGGAAAAACACTTTCACAAATAGATTTGAAATCGTTTGATTTGACGGGTTTAGAACTTTGTCCGTTTCCCCATTTCAAAAGAAATAGGGGTTTGATTTTTTTTTTTTTTTTTTTTTTTAAATAGGAAAAAAGACCTTTTTTGTCAAAAATGAAAAAGTTCAATCGTGTTGCCGACTCTTTGTGGAAAAATGGCGTTTTGAGAAAAGCCCAGTTTGTGGGTACGGCGGGGAATTTGCAGCTCAGAAAAATTCCATCAGCTCTACTCTGTTTTTAAAAAAACTTTGCTTTAAAACCAGGGTTGATCAAAGCGTGGGCAATGGGTCTAAATGCAGTTGGGTACTACTTCATTAGGAGTGCTAGCCCCCGTGAAATCTGATTCTTTGCTCCACTACAGTGATGTAACCATTGAAATCAATGGCATGAAATGAAATGGATTGAATAGTTTTTATCAAAACTTCATTTTTTCTCTCCAGTTGAAAATGACTCTTTCACCAAAACAAAAATTTTCATCTTGGTCAACATTTTCCAGGTTTTCAATGGAAAAAACTAAATTATTTTCACAGTTTAAAATAAATTCAGTTTGGGGTTTTGCCCCTTTCTCTTTTTTCCTCTCACACCCTTCCACCCCTCCAAAAAAAAAAAGGGGGGCGGAGAAGGGGGAAATGAAAAGAAAAGAAAATATTAGGCTGTTATATTGTCAAAAGCATTTCCAAAGTTTGAGGTTATTTTGTTTGTTTGTTTCAAGTGTTTTTGCTTGCAGAAAACATTTGTCTTTCAAGCAACTCGAGTATAAAACCGGTGTAACGGAGCGGAGAATTGGTCTGTTTGCATTTTGGCATGCATTGACCCATCAGCCTGAGTTGAGCTCATATCACTTCTCTCTATTAAAGACACGGGAGGCTGCAGTCTGGCCATATTTTGTGCAATTTGTGTGTGGCTCTTGCTCCTGATTTTTGCCTAGCTAATAGCTGCGCTGACAATTTGAGTGCCGCGCTTGAAGTGCTTGGTATAAAGCAGAGTATAAAGCACTGATCTCTCTGTGCCCTTTCTTCCTCCTCTCCCCCCTCCCGCTTCGGTTTTTGCTGGGGTGCGTGTTTGCTGGATGGAGCCATGGGGCTGTGAGATCAGACTGAGATTCTCCCAGTAGTGGTGCTGAGAGAGAGAGGAGCCCATGCAGCACAGCCTGCCTATTTACATTAGCTCTAAGGAGAGTTTGGAATGGGGGTTTCTGATTTAAAGGATTCAGAGGCAGTTGCTTATATTGATTTTTAGCTTATCTGACCCTTCAGCTAGAGGCTGCTCCTCTCTGTGTCTAACCAGATGTAACTTAAAGCAACGGAGAAATGTATATCATCCTTTTCTTGCATTAATTAGGGCTGGTAAATGCATTATTTAGAGTGGTAAAAGCCACTGCAGCCTCCTTTCAAATGAATGTAGGGATGAATTGGGGTGGGCATTGTGGCTCAAAGCTCTTGTGGGATTGGCACGTCATGTGCGGGGGAGAAAAGGAGTAGGAGAGGAACTGAGTACTAGCCAAGTGAAGTGATGGACCTTTCTGAGGCGAGATAGCCACATGGCCTGAAAAGCAAATAACCATAGGTGGGAAGGGGAGGAAAGGGGAGCTCTCATCATTGACCTGGTGCCATGAATGGCTGTCGAGAATGCTATGGAAAGTCCTCCGCTCTGAAGAGCATACAGTCTAATGCAGACCGGTCTGACTCAGAAGCCAGTGGTTGAGAGGTGGGACAGCGCCGAGACCTGTGGTGTTGAAAGTTTCCCGAGAGAAGTGACTTGTAAAGGCAGGGGGAGGATGTTGCCTGTTGGTGGGTGTCTGCTGAGGGGCTGTCCCGGTCCAAAGTGTGACACCAAGAATGGGGGGAGATGGCAAAGGGGACTGTTAGATGAGAGGGTTCAGAGGTGCATGGGCGTGAGAGAAGGGGTGTTGTATGGTAACATAGGTTTGTGTCTTCGTATGTAGGCATCTTACCGCAGGGATTGCCTACCAAGACGCCTGTTGGCTTCAGGCCTGGTCTACGCTTACTGGGAAATTCGGCTGTAGTCGTGGGAAGATACGCAGAGTAGCTTACGTATCTCCTGTTGACTTCCTAACTTCTGCTTACTGTGGCGTCTTCACTTCACTGCGCTGATGGGAAATTCTCTCCCGTCGACGCGTGTTACTCTCTTACCAGGGGGTGGATGTATTCAATCGACTTCCGGATCGATTGAGAGGGTCTCCACTTCCGCTCAGTCGATCCCGAAGAATCGGTCTGACAGCAGTGAATTTGCCGCCGTCAGTGAAGACATACCCAGGGTGAGAGTTTGGAGTCTTGCCAGGAATACCGGCCGCAGTTGACAATCTCACCTTTTGCACCGCATTTTCATTGCTGCAGGCTTACATCCAGCAGGGTCAGGGGTGCAAATGGAGCTCGCAGCTGGGTGTGGTTCACTGTAATACAGATGCCCAGAATTGATCCTCCTTTCTTTTGTGGTGCCACGGTGCTTTCTCTGGGATGCCCTAAGGAATTAACTCCCAGCCTGTAGGCATTGGTGAATAAATGCCATCTACGCCAAGGGACCTGCATCCCAGAGCAGCTGAGCAGAGTTTTCTTTCCACCTCTGGGTGGAAAACAGCCTTCTAGTTAGTGTTTTCGATAGGTGTGTGCCGAGGGGTCATAAAACAGCACCCACAATGACTGCTTGTGCAGTCACAGGTATCACTATCTCGGACCCTGTCTTGACTTGCTTTGTCACAGTGATGAGGTAAAGCAGGCCAAGGCCAAGAAGCAGAGGGAACTCTTGTCCCCCACCCCCTTACTCTCAATCCGTTTGCTGGGCGAGCCTGTAAATGGAACTGATGAACTCTGATAAGCATCCCTGAGCCAGAGCAAGGAGCGGGGGGAATTTGCCCTCTCCCGCCCCCAAAATAAAAATGCATGAGCACAATATCCATGGGTCTCCAGTGCTTGGCACTGGCTTGTGTGTGTGTTGTTGTAACAACTATTTGTGGCCTCCATTCCATATTGTTTATGTGCAACTCTTGTGTGGTGATGGTTCTCTTCCACACACGCACCCCCCGCCGCCGCCGCTGTATTTCAAAGGCATCTGCCTAGCTAATAGTGGAAATCATAAAAAGATAAAACTGACTTTTTTTGTAGAAGAGTCCTTGGGGTTACAGAGGCTTGAGAAAAGTGGGCCGGACCCTCCGCTGCTGTAAGCCACCATAGCCAATGGAGCGGTGCTGTTTTATGCCAGCTGAGGATCTGGCCTAGTATATGTAAAGCTTGAGGTCCTGTCCGCTCCTGGCCGTTTAAAGGCCCTCTGTAGCAATGTTCCTGACAATAAAGGAGTTGATTCAGGTGTCAGGTTTATTTTGCTTCCTTAGAATCCACCTGTAGTTGCAGCTGAATCCAGTGTTGTTCATTCTCTGTCCTAAGCTGGGGACTGTTTAAACAGCTGCCGCATTCCACCACAGAGGTGGCTGCACTTCCGAGGCAGGTGAAGCAATTCCTGAGCGTGTGCTGCTCTGCATTGCAAAGTGCGTAAAGATCTTTCCAGGTGAAAGGCATTACAGAAATGTATTCGCATAAAGAGCCTGAACTTGGCTAGGTATAGACTTCCCTCCTGCAGCACTTGTAGCAGACCGGTACCTCGCTTCCTGTGGCCAGAGAGTCTTGAAAGAAGCACGCTGCTGCTCACCGCAGAGATGATTCGCACCGCAGATGGCGAGCCCAACAGTAAGGCCTTGGGCCTTGACATCTAACCCTTTGGGGACACCCAGCAGTGCTGCCACGGTGGGAAATTGTAGCATTAAATGCTGGCGTCACAGACAGACAGAGGCAGAGTGAGTGAGTGCGGAGAGGCAATTGTGGACTCTGGGCTTGCGCAGTTTTATCAGCGAGATGATTGTGGTGCCAGAATGTAACACAAGAACCGGAAGATGAGTCTCAACTGCATGGCTGCAAACGTTGTTCAGTTGTTGTCGCAGACCAAACCCTGCGGTGCAAGGCACTGTACGAACACGGAACAAGACAGTTCCTGTCCCAAAGCCCGTACAGCCTGGGTGAAGTTTTGAGTGCAGGCTACGATCTGCCCTCTGCACGCTCTCTTCAGTGCAGAGTTCCAGCCGGCTGGCATGGTGCTTGCTCTCCCTCCGAGCTGTCTGTGATGGGCCTTTTGAGACATTAGATTAGTGGCTCCGGTATCCGTTTCCCTGGTCTTCCCCAGCAGCCTCCTGTGAGCCCTGCTATGTGCAGCAATGGAGATCCTTCCTCCTTCCAGCAACGATGGCGAACGCATCCCTCAGTGCAGCGACTGGACTGGAAACCCACAGAACAGGGCCCGCTCAGGGCCTCCAGGCCGAGCTTCGGTGCCCAAGAGAGTTCTGCCCTTAGCCCGAACAGTAGGGGAGAAAGGATGTCCCTCCCTTTGCCTTACCTTCGTTTTGGCTCTTCCTGACGTTGGTTTACACTTGAGGGTATGTCTACCCTGGAGCTGGAAGGTGTCACTTCCAGACTGAGGAGACATACCCGCCCTAGCTGTGCTCCAGCTCGCATGCTAACAATAGAGGCATGGCAGGAGTGGGCTAGCTGTCCGGAGAATATCCCTTCCAAGACCATTGATCTGTATTCTGGGCAGCTAGCCGCTCACGCTACCAAGGCTGCACCTCTATTTTTCGTGTGCTGTGTGACTAGATCTCCTTTATGCCTTCCAGTTCCAGAGTAGACCTACTCTGAGGGCATGAGGGGGGAGAGAAACAGGGCAGAAAGTGCTAGTCGTCCTTGTAAACCCCAGTATACCAGTTAGCCGGCACTGGGAAGGGCCATGTTTAATCTGCCCCATCAGCTAGCGAGTAAGAGACAAATTCTTTCTAATTCTCAGTTCATTTAGCTTTCTGGAGCGCGGAGTCCACCTCATTAAAAGGCCTATGAACTTTTTCATGGGCAACTGATTGTGTGTGGTGAAGTAAGCGCTAAAACCAGCACAAAATGTTGTAGACCCACAAGTACTAATCTGTACAACGAGTTAGGAAATCTTGTATAACGTTTTTTAAAACTTGCTTTTTTTTTTTTTTTAAAAAAAAAAAGGAGTTTTAAATTCCAGACATGACTTTACCTGCAACCTCCTCTTCCAAAATGTCAGCTTTTCTAGGACATTCCTGACCTCTGCATTGCACAGTTAGAGACTGGTGTGTTTCACAAGTTTGTGTGGGTTGGGGACAAGCGCCCAGTACTTTTTTTTTTTTTTTTTTTTCTTTCCTGTGGATAATTGGCTCACCTTTTTTTAGGTTGCTCCCTGCCCCCCAGCTCTGAGATAAATTAAGGCTGTGACTAGCAACCCCTCATCTTGTAAATAAATTTGCCCTTGGAACACATTTCTTGGGGTTTGGTTGAATTATCTTCTTTAAAGATCTTTCTCTAAGAATAGAAAGGAAACACATGGTATTAGACGACAACCTTGTAAGACAAATTTCAATTGAGAGCTAGTTTTTACATCCAAATGTAGGAAGCTCCTCCAGGCAGGGGCTGATGATGGAAAGGTCTCATCAGCCCTGCGCTTTCTGGCACAAACTGAGCAGCTGTAATGTAAGTGATGGCTTCTGTGTGGGTTATGTATTTAGTTTTTGTTTGCAGTTGTCCAGGGCTTCAAGCTGTGGAAACTGTGACCCAGAGCTGCTTCTGCAGAACCTTATTTCAAAAAGTGCATTTGGCTGCGGCTGTTCATACTTGGACAGCATCCTGTCTCTTAGGATATGACTTTTTTCCCTTTAAAGGAGGTGGTAGGAGAGCGTTTATTTTGAACCGAGTGTGCATCTCCTGCTAATGCCCTTCAGTTTTAAAGGTTCACGCTCCTGGTCTTCATGTGGAACAATAAACCCTTACCCTGTCGGTCTTGTAAACGTTAAGGATCTTAGTAGCTCAGAGTTTTGGTTCAGTGTCTTGGCTGACTTCCCCACAAGCAGCATCCCACATGCAACAGGGAACGGAATCTTTCCAGGATTGGATGTATAACAACTGAAAATACCTCGTGTGTGCATGCGCGTGCATTTTATGCGAAGTCAGCAGTCGTCTTGTTTCTGAGCCTGCTTTGCTGCGTTTGCCTCTGCAACCGCTTTATTGTAAATGGTATGAACTTCCGTAGCTGCTTCAGCCGCGCTCATGGATGTACTGTGCGCCTCTGCTGGTTTTGTTTCTGTTTTCTCTGTTTGGGCAAGGGGATGTGGCAGACTAGACCATTTCCACCTCTGGTGGGTTGTGCTGAAAGCATGTTTACATATGAATAACTGGAGGATGGCAAAATACAAGAAATTAAAGACCAAACAGAACTCTATACGGATGATGTAGCAGAGCTCAACCAAGCAAATGAGAGCCGTGGGCGCTTGGCCATGAATTGGAATGCTTTTAAAGCTCCATGAAGCTGGCCTCTAAACTGTGGTTCTATATTTTAAAGATACCACCTCCTGCTCAGCAAGTTTTAAAACCCTGACACGCCTCCCGCCTCCCTCCCCCCACCCCCCCCCTGCCCTCCTGCTTCATCTGAAACCCAGTCCCAGTGGGTGTACCCCTCTGAGGCAGAGAAGACATCAGTGAGGTCTTTGTGAGGAGCCGGCTCTGTTACAGTAGAGTGGATGCAGGGGTCTGGGGGGATAACAATGGGCAGGTCAAGAAGGCCTCTTTTATTTACAGTAGGCCCTTTCATTGGCCGAGTGAAGCGGGCGCCCCAAGAGGCCATATTGAAAGGGTACTGTGTTTGCTCAGTCAGACCTTCATGGGGTTGAGAGCACAGTGTACAAAGGTTGGGGGCATTACAGTGGGCTAAAGGGACGTATTGTCAATCGCAGCCAAGGTTGACAGGGGCAGGGGGGAGGGAGAAGGGCGATAGCGTGAGGCCTTCGAAAGGTTTTATGTTTGTTTAGACATCTTCTCCTGCCTCTTTAAGCTGACTTACGGTTCACGGCTGGGTGTCTGTGGCATGGAGTTTATTTCTTTAAACACGTTGGGTTACTTCTCCCCTCATTCTCAAGCTGCTTTCTATGTTGTGCTGTGAGAGATTTTCATTGTTGTTAACAGGTTGGTTTTTTTAAAAAAAAATTTTTATTAACAACTCTGTTGATCTTTTTATCGGTGTGGAAAAAGTCTTAACATTCTAGCTGTCAAAAGTCATTCGAGGGCTGAATTTACCATTTTCATTCACAAATCTGTGGGGTTTATCACACTGTTATTGGTGGGAATTATTTAGGCTGGAATTGCTGAATCATGGCATTGAAGTAATCCAGAATCTTGGCATGCATTTTTATTTGTATTTTTTAAAAAAAAACCCAAACCCAACAGTAGTTTTAAATGAGAGGATGTTGTTCTCTGAAATTTGGTATCAAAAGTGAAATGTAAAATGTTTTTCTGCGCCCCGGGTTTGGGTCTCCGATGGACAGCTAGAGATCCTTGCCTGGTATAAATTGGCACATCTCCATTGAGCTCAGCAGAGCTATTCTGAATTTCACCAGCTGAATATCTGACCGGGAGAGTTAATGCTAGACTCTCTGTTTAAAACAGAACAGCCCCCTCCCACTGTAAACGTTAAAATAGTCCGTAGTAGTTTTCTTTTCTTTCTTCTCCCACATCCCCTCTCTGCCTTAACTTCATTTAGGCCTTGTCTACGCTACGGGCACTAGAACGCCACAGCTATGCGGCTGCAGCGCCAAGCGTAAGACGCTGCCTACAGTGATGGAAGGTTTTTCCATTGCTGTAGGGAATCCCCACCCCCAAGTGGCAGTAGGTAGGTCGACAGAAGCATTCTTCCATTGACCTAGCCACGCCTACACCAGGGGTTAGATTGGCGTAGCTAGGAGCAGAACCCAGCTTGCCTGAGCCCCTGTCCTATCTTCTAGGTGCCGTTGTCCCTTTGCAGCGGGTCGGAGGGTTCAGGGACTAGCAATCACGGTGGGGGGCTGTATGCATGTGGGCCGGACAAATAAGAGGGGATATGATAGAGGTCCTATGAAATCATGAATGATACGGAAAAGGTGAGTAGAGAAGTGGTGTTTTCCCTTTCCCACTAAACGAAAAACAGGGGTTACCCTTTGAAATTAATAGGCAGCAGGTTTAATACAAACAAAATAAACCTGTGGAACTCATTGCCATGGGATGTTGTGAGGCCAAATGTATAACTGGGCTCAAAAAACCAATCTGATAAGATCATGGTGAATAGTTCCATCAGCGGCTCTTAGCCAAGATGGTCAGGGACACAACTCCATGCTCTGTGTGTCCCTATACCTCTGACTGCCATAAACCTGGATGGATCACTCCAACTGCCCTGTTCTGTTCACTCCCCTGAAGCTCCGATACTGGCCGCTGTCGGAGATAGGTTACTGGGCTAGCTGGACCATTGGTCTGATCCAGTCTGGCCATTCTTGTGTTCTTAAGGATAATTTCCACCCTATTCCATGGAGTTGCATGCATGCCGTGTGGTTGGTTGGGCTCTATGTGGGAAGAGTGCATTTTTCACCCTTATCGATTCCAGTTAGTGCAGTCCCCCAATTTCGTTGTTGTTCATACTTACTTTAAAAGCCTTCTGTTTGCTTTTAGTCCTGGCAGCCCCTCTGTAAAGAATTGCATGGGGCTGGGCAGTACAGAGGTGCATAAAGTTACAACCCTCAGCACTTGTTAAACAAAACACTGTTTGGATTGTCAAATCCCTTTGATTCTTCCTGGATCTCTTCCCGCATCCTGGCTCAGCAGCGTCATGGGGCAGGATTTTTATTATTTTATAGGTGCCATAAGGTTCAGATCATGTTGTGCAATGGTCACTGCTTAGACTCTTCCCAAACTAACTTGCTTTATTGGCCCAAATTTAAAAATGGTCCATTAGTTAAATGTTGTGAGCAAAATTGTAGTATTTTCTTTGAGAGGGTGGGAATTGTATTTTTAAGGTGCAGGAAAAACAAATCAAATATATGGGGAGGAGGGAATAATAGTTTTGAGAATGTTTTTGTATTTTATTATGGTTGTAGAGTTAATTTAATTTAAATATTCATATTTATGAATGTTTTACGTGGTTAATAAATGATTTAATAGGTTAAGTGCAAAATATCCAATTTAGTTTGCCTTTTAACAAATTAATGATAAGCACATGACAACCTACATCAGCTACAGTCAACTGAAACCAAAAGAGATCTCTTTATTTACCTATCCTTCCATTTGAAAGGGGGAAAGTTTGGTTACAGCTATCTTAATCCAGTATTGCATTTTCATTAGTTGCTTCCTATGGTCTCTGGTAACTGTGAG
Organism: Emydura macquarii macquarii; assembly: GCF_026122565.2. Classification (NCBI taxonomy): domain Eukaryota; kingdom Metazoa; phylum Chordata; order Testudines; family Chelidae; genus Emydura; species Emydura macquarii. The sequence continues at coordinate 12,525,362 of NW_027130449.1, read as the reverse complement.
TGTTGGTAGTGGTGTTCTACTGGTGCTCTTCTCTTTCTCATGAGATTTCTGCCTATTGATTTGAAGTGTGAGTGAGTTTGGGGGGAGAGTGTCTTCCCTCCAATAGAAAAGGGCCCATGTTGTATGGAGAATAGACATATTTTAGTCTGATAACAAACGACAATTGGTTAATTCTTTCCGCACGGGGTGAGTTCACCTCAGCAAAAAATATTGGTTTATTTCAAATCGCTTCTCTACTGTGTCAAGTTACCTCCGTTTACGTTTTATTCCCATTCCTGTGCTGGCTTTAGTTCTGATCACTTGCCAGTCTGACAGGCTAACGCCAAGTGTACTCACCCACATACTCCAGTGTGGATGCTTTCCACGTGCCAAAATGACTTAAGCGTGCAGGTCCACTTGAACATCAGTGGGGCTTGTGCTCCTAAATCACTTGTGCTTTTGGAAATTCCCTCCAGTATTGATGATTGTGTTTGTGTGTCTGGGGCAGGATACAGATTCAATTTCAGGTATTCTGCACACATTTTTCAAGTAGGCCCTGATCCTGTAAACACACATGTTTAAAGTGAAGCATGCGGTGTGTTGACTTCCATTTGATTCTTATATGGTTAAAGCTAAGCATCTACTGAAATACCTGTGGGATTTTTTTTTATAGTAAATTCTCAGGGGCAGGCATTTTCTCCTTCATTTGTGTGTACAAAATGGTTCTGTTCCTTGACTGGGGTTCCTAGGTTCTGCCACAACATATATGAGGATATGGTGATAAGCTAGACAGAGATGCTGTCCTGCCATACGTCCAACCAATCAGTATGTTAGTTATTTATGATCTTGAGGTCTCTCACACCAGCATTCCACTGAACTGGCCATATAGTCTCCGTTCCCTTTCCAGATCATAGTGTCTTGGCCATAGAAAATTGTCTTAGGACAAAAGTTGTTCGCTTGGACCCAGGACTGTTTGTATAACCCCATTTAAAAAAAATAAAACCAAAATCTCAGTGCTTTAAATAAGTGAAAGTTGTCAGCGAATGAGCAGAACCATCTCCCTGCCCCTCCATGTTGGCCCGGTTTTCTTTTTTCATTTAACAGGCGCTAGCTGAAAGAGGTCTGTTGTATGAATTTTTGGGGGGCTTTTTTGGGCCGAACACTTACTCCGTGTCCTAAAAGCTTTTTGTTCATTGAACGCAGGATCTGCTCTAGGTATCAGGGGAAGGGGGAAGCTGCTGCTGATACAGGCTATTTTGTATTGATTTTAATATAAACCTATGCTGGAATAGGGATTGGATGGTGTTAGTAGACTTATCGGATACTGTTGCTTTGGAAGGCAAGATGTTGGCACGAAGCTATGGTGACCAGGAAAGGCTAGTGCACAGGGACCATGTACATCCCCTGAATGAACTAGTGCAAAAGAGAAACTCCGTACGCGCACTATTAAAATACCTGGTCGCCGATCACTCCCCAACTTCTTTGTGCTCCTATGGCCTGTGACTGCTGACCTGTAGCCTCTCTCGGTTGCCACGTCTGCGGCGTGGCTGTGGTCAGCCATGGGGAGGGCTCCTCCTGGACTGCTCAGCCTCGATTAGGATACCTTGCAGTATGTTTTGAGTTCTCATTTTGCTGTTGCTGGCCTTTTGTGCAGAACAGTAATTACAGATCGAATGTGAATGCCGAGACGGGCACAGCCTCAAAGCAAAGATGCTCATGGCTTTTGAAATGCCGTTCAGTCTTAGCCTCACATCATATGTGGACCTGCAGTGACACATTTGGATGTCCCGCAGTGCTCAGAGATGCTCATACAAATCACAATTAATGCTGTTTCCCCCCTTCCCCCCCCCCAAATAAGCTACCTATTTGGGTTGCTTATTATCTATGTTCGAATTGCACTTAGAAGCCTCATTTGAGATCAAAACCCCATTGTACCAAATGCTGTAAATACACATGAGATCATCCCTACCTTAAAGAGCTGATCATTTATACGAGACAAAGGTTTCAGAAGTATATTCAATCCTATTTTACTGTTGGGGGAATTGAAGCCGAGAGATTGAGAGAATTTTCAAAAGCAGTTTGGTCCTATTTACGTTCCATGGGAGTTAGGTGCTTTTGAAATTAGGATTTAGGCTCTGAAGTCACGTAGACCTTTTGAAAAGGTTACTTTAAGTGATTTGCCCAAGACTACATCAGAATTCTGTGGCAAAGCCAGGAGTTGAATCTCACTCTCTGGAGTTCTTGTCCATGGCTTAACCATAACACTATCCTTTTGCTCTGGCTTAGTGAAGGCAGGTAGATTTGGCAGAATTCAATGTTTATTTGTTATAATTGTGACTGAAATATTGTTTTATTTTTAAGTATTCTTTTTACTTTCTTCCTTTTTTTTTTTTTTCCCCTTTTCACAGTTTGCAAAATCATGGCTTTCTAGCATTTTTTTTTCAATTTTTATTGACTTTAATTCCCCACAACTGTGAAAATTGCTAGTGTCAGACAAGTGATTTTAATTCATTAGACATTGACAGTAGATGTTGAGTTTCCAGAAAGGTAGATTTATAATGGATAAAACACATTGTCAACATCACATTCTAAAATGTACAAAATAAATATCCATAAATCAAACTCTTGAAAGTTCTCAAGCAGTATTGTCTGTCTTCGTCTATCTGTAAATTTTGATTACCAGTGGAAACACTTGGTCATTGGTTTGTGTCCGATGAAATCAAAGTTTACCACTTTTACTAATTAAAAATCTAATCATTCTAAGCCTAAAGATACGTATTTGCATGGTACAGTATTTCCATTAGAGACACACACAGCGTAAGTGACATCACCTGAGCAATTGGATGTTAGTCTCTCCTGACCTATATACTATAAATATTTTCCCCATATGTTATAAATATTGCCAGAACAATTGGTCTGAATGGTATTTCATTTTTTAAATTGAAATGTGACTCACTTAAAATAACTAACTACTTTTTTATTTAAGAAGGGTGTGGGTGTGCCGCGTGCATAGGAAGAAAATAGTCTTTCTTTAGCATAAAGATCTGATTACCCAGATTTTCTTCTTCTTTCCTTAGCCTTGCTCTCAGAAAGATTGGGTAGTCTTAAAAAGATCAGCAGGCTTAAACAAAACCATTGTAAATGGTACGTACAACTGACTGGAGTACATTCAGTGCAGCATTGATAAGATTACAAAATGCACATGTTAGTGAGTGGGAGGGGCACAGAGAATAATTTTCACTTAACAAATTATTGCTCTTACAAGAGCGGATTTGAAATCTATTTAACTTTTCAGTGTCCTGTACCCTTTTAAATGATTCAAGTGTATTCTCACTGATAGGTTACCTTTTCTTTCCCTGTAGGCTATAATTAGTGTCCTTTACACAGAATTGGCTTAGAATTGGATTTGGGGAAGATAAGAATCAAATTACAAGTATTTATCTTGTAAATTCCAAAAGATCTACTTAGACAATGTAGAAAAAGGATTTTTTAAAAACTTGACATTATGAAAATGTAAACTTTTAATGGCTTGAACAACTAAAGAATGCTGAAATGTTACGCGGTAAAATATTCTCAAAGGAATGTAAAATTGCCTCCATCTTGTGTGCCTCTCTTTGAACACTTTTAATCTATTTCTAGATTTTAGAGGCAGATTGCTGATAAAATTTACTGAACTTTATACATAAACATTAGCAGACTATTTTATTTGTAATAAATAAATAAGATACAAACACTGAACACTGTACTATAATTCACAAAATAGATATGATTTCAGTTTTAAAATATTGACTTTTTGTGGAGATTGATGGAAAAGCCAGTAGAATCCATACACGGTTCTTGTATTGCAAAATTTTAGCTCTAATGCACTACAGCTTCTGTTAGAAATAAATGGAAAAATAGGCTTAATCTGAAGCAAGGAGGATTTAGGTTGGATATTAGGAAAGCTTTCTAACTCTAAGGGTGGTTAAGCTCTGGAATAGGTTTCTAAGGGAGGCTGTGGAATCCCCATCAGTGGAGGTTTTTAAGAACATGTTGGACAAACTCCTGTCCAGGGATGGTCTAAGTGTAGTGGGTCCTGCCTCAGTGCAGGAGGCTGGACTTAATGATCTCTGGAGGTCCCTTCCAGCCCTACGTTTCTATAATTAATTTCCCAGTGGGTGTAGAATGCCAAATATAGTTTAGCCTTTTACCACTGTTGTCGCATAAATGGCCTTGCTCTGTTGAAACATGTTAATTCTTTCATTAAACTTAGATTTATCATACCCTACAGATCCTTTCCTGCACACTTCTGATGCTGAACTCTAGTGAACTTCTCCTAAAGTGAGGGTTTCAACAACAGCAGCATTACACAAGTACTTCTGTAATGTTATCTCTGGCTGGCTTTTTGCTGTGGCAGCATTCATGAGCTTTGTTTTGATAACTTGACAAATTGCTACATATTTCCTTTTTAATTCTGGGCTGATGTTACCTAGCTAGCCATATGCATAACAAACACAGATTTAGGGTAGCTACGTCATTGACTTGCTGCTTTAAGGGTACATACATCCAAGATGTGTTAAATCTTCACTTTCACAACTGTTCAGTAGAGACAGAGACAGGGACTGGGACAGGCCAGAGAAGGCTTTCAAATCCAGCATCATTTCCCACACTTTCAGTTGTTGTTTTAAATTTCGAATCAGGTGGGCTTTTGAATGACTGAAGGCCAGTTTATCACAAGAAATAATAGATGGAGGTAATTTCCATGGGCTCTGTTTTGACAGAAATTAAGCATCTGAATTTAAATTAAGGAGATGGAGAACTCAGGCAGCTGAGACTATATTTTCATAGCGTAAACAGTTGCAGAAGATTAATAGCATCTGTGTAAACAGTTCATTGCAGAGAAGAGATTTTTTTTTTTAACATTTTGAAAATACTAATGACTTCTAGAAGCAACAAATGCAGAATCTCCCTTCATATTTGCTTACAATATGCAGTAACAAACTGCCCATATGCAGTCAACCTTCCCGTTGATTCTACAGTAAATATTTCAGGCATCCTTAGTCTAGTTCTCTCTTCTCGCAGTAAATTACATATTAAAGTAGCCTGGTAACTGAGCACTGGTTGCTGTGCGATAAGGTTCAGGAAATCAATATGTTTGCCATGTGCCTGCTTGTTTATGACACCTGCCTCTAGAACAGTTGAGCAATGTTCTGTTTGTTAAGGCTACATTTCAGAAGCTTGTATCCTCCTAAAATACAGTCATGATCTTACAGGAAAGGGTGCAACAATAGCTATTGATTTTTGTTTTCTAAGTGTGGCATTGTGCTCTTTGAACACTGCTGTCTTAGCAGCAGCGGCAGAGTCTACCTTTGTCCAAAAATTGTAAACGGTAAAATATTGCGAGTGATCACATTTGATTATAATGTACAGCCAAGCTGGGTAAAGAGCGGCCTAGCAGAATGAGAGATTGAGCTGCATCTTTATTCATCTTCATGGTTTCTCCCTTGTCTTGATCTTTTAAAAATAAGTCTGGTAGCCTGTCCCTTATCTTTAAATACTCATTAAATGGGGTGGGGGAAGAGAGGTTGCATAAATACCTGCAAATACATTACATTTTATTTGATGAAATGAATGTCTTGTAACATGTCCATTACTAGAATAACTTAATCATTAACTCACTCCTCGTTGAAGGGGGATGTCTGTTGTTCCTAGCACAATGCCAAAGATCTGTCTGCCTCTTTACGAAATAAAGCCTCAAATAGCTTACAAACTAAGGCCCTGATCCTGCATACCCTTACGCCTGTGCTTTACTTTAGGTACTGTGACGTGTCCTGTAGAAATAAACAGAACTACTCACACTGTGTTTAGTTGTATGGACTGTAAGTCATTTTTTCAGGATCTGGTCTTACAGCTTCATCTAACGGTCATCAAAATCATTGGGAAGACTCCCATTGATTTCAGAGGGCTTTGGGTCCGGCCCCCCATCCCATTCAACAACTTGTGTAATGTTTCTCATGTGAGCAGAGTTATGTAGATACTGAAGTACCTACAGGATTGGGCATTAGTTAAGATAATGCCAGAGAGCATCAACAGTCCAGGGACATAGGAGAGAAGATGAGGGTGAAGACTGTATGAACAGGAGATTGTACAGGGGAAAAATACATCCGGGGGGGGAGGGGTGGCAGGTTGCAAAGGGTGGGGGCTGTATATGTATTTTATACTGTAGCTGGCCTAAATTTTTAATTCTACATTTTTTTTTAATTAAAAATAGCTTTTTGGGGGGGGGGGTCTACACGGACATTTCCATGGGAAATATCCATTTTGAGGGGGATTTCTCAGGTTTTTTACTAAAACGGAAATGTCTTTTTGGTAACTAAAGACTGCATTGGGGTGGGGGGGGAGTTTCCAATGTTCAGGTTTTGTTTTGTTTTTGTTTTGTTTTTAAGGAGTACTGAAAACTTTTTGGTGGAGTGTGGAAATATTTCCCAATTAGTTCTAACAGACACAACCATAATTTACATGTGGGAATTTTCAGATTATTTTAGGACTGAGTAAAATAGATCTGTGTGTGTGTGTGTGTGTGTGTGTGTGTGTGTGTGTGTGTGTGTGTGTGTGTGTGTGTGTGTGTGTGTGTGTGTGTGTTAGCACCCGCTCTCTCTCTATAGCTCTTCTTCTTTTTTCTTTCTGAACTCATTTTGTGTGGTTCTGAACTCTTTACTATTGGTGTTTAATGGAATTCGGAAGGCCTGTAACACGTGTGCGGGTTTGTTTGTGAAAGCTCTGCCTCGAGACGACGTATGCGAAAACCCTGGCGGCCTCTGGCGTCACTGGCTAACGTGGAGCAGATTGAGAATGGTGACGCACTGCACAGACTGGGCTCTCTCTTGGGACTGTAGGTGGCCAGGGACGTGTGGTGGTTCTCATGTCTCTCTGCTGGAAGTGCTATTGGGAGGGATGTAAGACTCTGCTTCTCCCCCCTCCTCCCCTCGTTCTGCCGTCCTAGTGAAACCAACCTGAGGCTCTGGCAAGCATGAGGAGGCACAAGCTGTCAGACTCTGTCTCTCTGCTGGATAAGAGGTCTCTTCTATGCTTGGGCTGCTTTCTGTCATGCTAGGAAGATCTCGAGAGAGAGCTCTTGCTGAAGAGTGGGGAACCCAAGTTAATCCTGTGTGGCCAGAGAGACTGCTGCAGGCTTCTGCGTTGCCCCTACTGATGAAGCAGTCCATGTGGGCATCCCATGCCATGATACCAATAATGCAGATGCCGTAGCAGCCCTGGTAGTCTCTAGTGAGACCATCTTTCCTGGTGAGATGAGCCCCCCATAAGCATGTGCCAATATATTTTGAGTCTCTTTTTTTGAATCTTTCCTTTCTCTTTTCATGTGATTTTTGACTGCCAAATGCCCCTTAAAAATGAATTTTGTGGATGGCACATTCCACCTTCCTAGGTCAAGATTTCAACCAGGGATACCTAAAATTAGGCTCCGATGAGCATATTTAGGCAATTGAGTAGACGAGCCAATGTCCAGAAGTGCTGAGCGCTTAGCATTCCTCAATAACTTTAGCAAGGCTCAACACTTCCTCAGTTGCCTAATTAAGCCCAGAGGAGGTTAACATTTAAAAATGTTCAAAAATCTTCGCCTTGCTGTTTTGTAGAAGGCAGGCACCTAATCAGTTCTTTCAATTCCTGTACCATATGGGATGATGCTTATGGCGTGATACGAGAGCCTCAGAATGATGGGGTTGGACATAGAGAGATGGCTGTCCATGGCATATCAGGGGTGAGAAAGTAATTGGCTTATGTCACGTGACAAAATGTTGGAGTGGGCACCGGGTAGCTTTCTATAATGCTGTATTAAAATTAAGTCAATGAAATTTGGCCGCTACTTTCTCGTCTGCAATTTAATCTCAAGATCAGAAGGTGAAATCAAATTGAATTACTCATTTTGTTTTTGAAATCTAAAATTAGCAAGCTAAAGTAATTGACTTTTTGACCCAGATATGAAGTTGGGAGGCAAATGACATGACGTGCAAGATTTTTGTAAAATTGTTGACCTCTTACAAGATTAAGTCAGAGATAATAGTAATTATAAGCAGATTATGGTGGGTCCAATCAATAGTGAACTTTATCTCTTTCCTAAACTGAAGGTCAGGTTTTTATTGCATTAAGATAACCGATGCTAGTTTTCACACTCTTGTTAGCAAGTGAATGCCTTTGTGTAAAGCAGATTTGTGTATGTTTGTATAATATTGATTTTTTGTGTGTGTGTGTGACTTTTTAATTACATTAATATCCAGGGAACAGGGAGCTGCTAGATAAATTCCCATCATGTACTGCTGAAGTTTGGACTCTTTGCCATGGGAGTGGAATATTCTGGAATTTTAAAATTAGGCTGTGGGGTGTGTTGGAATTATTCAAAATGAGTTGCTCAGCCCAGTTCCCACTGTAACATGCATTTACAAATCCAGCTAGTGAAGACTGTATCGGTGGCCTCTTGTTAAAGAGATGTAATCTTCAGAATCCTGTTTCCTGCTCAAGACATTAAAAACACACCAATTGTAAGATGGAATAGTTACTGCTTCAGTGCTCCGGAAACTTTTGTATGAAAGCAGAATCTCATCCATTAAACTAATGGAACCAATGTCAGCATCATACTTAAGACCTAATGTGAATGCAATGGTGTGTTGTGATTCAAGGGAGTGGTCTTCCTCTCATCAGTTTTGCTATGAAGTTGAGATGTGTTTTGGAGAACACTGAGACAATGGTGGGTCTTTGGAATGTACTCTCTTGCCCCATCATCACGTCTCTGAGGGAGGAGTACAGAGTCTTTACGGATTCAGCTGCTATAATCTGTTCTGGAAACACTGCAGGCTGAGGTGTCGTAGATGACCGAACATATTTTCCAAAAGCGCAAAACTTCTTGTGATTGGTTGAGAGGTTTTTCTAAGGCATCTTTGAGTTTGGAAGTTTCCGCTAGTTTGTTTGTTAGCTTCATGTAACGTAAATTTAAGCTGAACCTGTTTTGTGAGTGTTCTGAGGGAAGCAGAACTCCTTTGTGATTGTCTCTACCGTACCTGTTGATGTTAGCCTCCGGCTGTGTCTACTACCCACAGGATGTTTTTTCAGTGCTTATCAGATTCTTTGGAGAGCTGATGAGAAATAAAGGTAACATTTAACCCATCCTAAATCCTTCTTGTTCCAGGGACCTCAGCAGCACACGTGTGACATTACAGATGCGGCTATGATGGGATGGTGAAATGTCTGTCTGCATATTCAGAAGTAGCTCTCAGCAAGTAACCTTTTATTTAAAAAAAAAAAATAGTGAGACAGGTTGGAAAGCTTATTGAAGGTTTGAACCAAAGCTGACCAAGGTCAGTGGGAATCTTCACATGGATTTCAGTAGGTTTTGGGGTCAGACCCTTAGAGTTGATCCTTCCTCAGTGGGGAACCAAAACTATGATGCACAGTCAGAAAGTGTATCTCATATTAAGCTTATTAACACAACCTCTTTTGATGAAAGGTCCTTTTTTGTATTAGTAAGACAACATGAAGTGCTGAAATAATGTGTGTGTATAATAATTTGTCTGATACTACAGAACTACCGTAGCACAATCAGGTCACTGACAAAGGCTGAGGAGACAACTATGCAATTGGATGACAATGTATTTTCAGTGTGAAAAATTGAGTCTTTGGTATTGTCGCAATGAGCAGTTATTTAAACAATAAAAGAATAATTGCTATCTTTGTTTCCCTTACATATAATTGTTGTCTTCCTCTTTAACTAGGTGAATAACTGTCTTGTTTCTGTAGTTGGAGTTAGATTCCTCAGTAAATTCATCACTATAATAGCAATCAGAAATCCTGAAAAGCAGAATTCCTGGTTGCTGTCCATTCTTGTGTTCCCTTTTGGATATAACATTTGGCAGAAAACAGTTGGAAACATCACTTTATTCCTTTCAAGATTTTCTTTCTAGCCTTACTTTTGAGGTACAGAGCAGTCACTCTGTGTTACTTTCCAGTCATCAGGATTATCAGCCACTCTTTTATGAAATGCATGATTGAGTCCTGTGATAATCTGGAATATTAATATTTTTCTGTCCTCTCTCCCCCTCCTTCTAATAACTAAAACTGGAATCGTGCCAGTGTTTAAGCCTTGAAGAATTCAGGCGAAGTGTAAGACTTAAAGGCAAACAACTTCCATGTATGAAAAACTCTCAACTGTCATTTGTCCTGGGGAAATTACACTTTATATATATATATATATATATATATATATATATATATATATATATATATAAAACTTGGTTAAGGCGTGAAGCTGACAGTCCTTTTTAAATAGTCCTAATTCTAGCTCGTTATTGCAGAAGGTTGTTTTTTAGAAGAAGATGGCATACTCTTCTCATTGGAATCATGAATAGTAAAATAAATACACATTGCATCCAAAAATCAACGTTAAAAGACTGTTAAGGTTGTAAAGTCAAGCGCTCCTGTTGGGAAACGCCAGAATGAAGGTTTCCCTTGAAACCTGAATTAATCTCTCCTCTATGTATGCATTAGGATGGACTTTTTAATCACATGCTCACATACTGTTTTTATCACTATCCTCCGCACCCCTTCCTTTCTCAGTGCATGGAATGGACCAGCTCTGGGAATGAACTGGAGTTGTGTAGCAAATGAGGCTGTTGTGAGGCCATGGTCCTTCATCAGGGAAATGCAGGCCTTATCCCGCACGAGGTTATCAATTCATGGAATTCAACCCTGGTAGGGATAAAAGCCGGAGGCCTGAGGGTGTGCACTGAGACAGCAAAGGGGATAGAGGTGAGGTAGCCCTGCAGCCATGGTGGCGGTGCCTTGGTAAAGACAGACACGTGCGCACATAAAACCGTCAATGGAGCTGTTCTTCCAAGTCACCGAAAGGACAGAGCGTCTGAGGTAGTCAACACCCTGTCCTGTCCTGTCCTGTCCTGTCCTGTAATGGAGAAGTTCTCCCTCCAGTGTCCAAGGACAGAGAAAGAGGAGTCTGAACTGGTTGTGTTATGGTTTTCCTGGGCCCTTCAGTTTGTGTTTTTGATTTGTGAGACGGTTGCTCTTCTCCTACTCTTAGTCCAGGCCCTGAGCCACAGTCCCTGGCCGGTCCCACTTGTCTGGGAGCAGATGCCAAACACGTGGGCTGTCAGCCTTCACATGGCTTGGGTGGATTTAGAAACTGGAACTACTGGTTGCTTTTTGGTGGGCCAGTGAATCCATATGGGTTTGGTTACCACTGTCGCTGCGGGGTACTTCAGTGTCACAAGGGGACCTCGTACTCCAGGCACGGCTCCATTCCTGAACCCTCCAGCAGCTCCCCTTCTGTCCTTACTGGTGGCGGGGAGAGGATTTGATCCAAACAGCAGCTCTTGCTAAGCTGGTGGCTGAACTGGGATAATGCCTTCAAGGGAACGGACATGGAACAGCCTGGATGTCAGCCTTCTGGGCTGGGGAACCACAATAACACAGCGGGGCCAAAAAGACCCCATTGAAGTGTCATGGGGAAGCTTTCTTTCCCCCTTGCCCCCAAACAGATGCATGCACACTGTCCCACCTCTTGGCTTTTGTGGAAATGCCTTTTATACTTTGTCTTGGCCAGAGCCATTTTGGAGTCAATGCAGGCACCAACTCCTGAGCAAAAAGGAAAGGGCTTCCGAGTCGAACGCAGACTGCCACTCCTGCCTTCAACTCTCACGAGTGGCCCGGGCATTGCTGTGGTTTGAGATCAATGAGTGACCTCATATATTGATCCTGCTGGGTACCTCTGCACCCTGCGCTGAAGTTGGGGAAAGAGGCTGGAGTTCCATTTGCCGTGCAACGCTTGACTTCCGTGGAACCCCCTTAATGAGGTTTGTTGCTGTTTAATAATTCTAAAGCTACACATCTCTGTGTCTTCCTTGTTTTGTTCATGAAACGCTGGCCAAGTGAGGGCTTTTTTGTTAGGCTAAGTCTCGTAGGTAAACTTAGAAGGAAGACAAATACTGCTCAAACTGACACGCTGGGCACTGTAACTGCGACATTTGGACATTGGCACTATGGAGATGCTTGTGTTCATGAGACGTTAATACAAAGTGATGGGGTAGTGCACAGCTCTGAAAAGGCAGCTTTTCTTCGTTTAGCTTTTAATTGCTTTCTTTCACTTTTTATGTGTAAAAGATTGTCTATTTAATTAACTCAAGAATGCAATTTCAAAAACCCTAATGCTTTACACATGATGACTTTTAAAATAAAAGTAGCATTCTAATATTGCATGATGCTTTTTCATGTACGTATTAACCTTTAGCAGCAAAAGATCATTTTAGAGAGAAAATGAATCCCCCACCAACTCCTTGAAAAGTAAAGTGAATGATTAATCTAAAAGATTTTAAGATTTTGATCCTTAATTTAGTTTGACACTTTAGGGCCTGTATTTTTTTTTTCCTCTTGGCAAATGGTGTGGGATTCTTTTTGTCTCTCACTTTCTACTCCTTCCCACCCAGCCCACAGGATTGTATCACCTTTTCGTACAAAACTCGCATGCCAGAAGAAGCGGTTCTGCAGCATTAATGATGGATATCTGGATGGAGATGGGGGTAAAGGTGAAAACCCCTGTGTTTGTTGCCTGACTCTCTAGTCCTTTGCTACACTGGTGTAAAACGTGGTATACTATGAAGTCCGTATTTACAATGGTGTATGTGAGTGGAAAATCACCATGCTTACACCCTGCTTCTCTTCTCACCCCATAATCCGGAATAACCTCAGTGAGCTGTTTGGGGTCACACTACTTTATGTGAGAATACAATTGGACTCTCGATTTTGTTAATTTTTTTCATATCTCTGAGAAACTCTTAACCGTTCTTCAAAGTGCTTATGGCAAGGAAGGGAAGCAGCATCTTTGTGCTGTTAACATTCATCGAGCAGAGCAAACACAACCTCCAACTGTGAATCACCAGTCACTGCTGTGCTCCTGGATAAAATCTGAGCCCATGCCCCATGCTCTTTCTGGTGCTGCTTTTATAATGGATGCACCCCTCTACACGACCTCTTGCTTAAAATACCCATTAGGGCCTTTTAAGGTTTGTTAGCTTTTAATGGACATGTTTAATCTGCACCACATGGACTTTGAAAAAGGGGGGGGAAGGGTGATATGTCTGCCTAACCATAACCCACCCAGCCCTGCGAATGCAAATACTGTCAGATACGTCACTAGCTCTTGGTGTCGTCTCAGGCACTTACCGTAGCTCGGCATTTACAAGTATCCAAATAAAACCCATATTTTCAATAAATTCATCTATTAATTGATTTATTAAGGGAGGCTCTTCTTGTTCTTGGTAAATAGAGGATTTGAGCAGAAGTTAAAACCTTGGTGACTGTGAAAGAGTCATTCAGTGCCGGACATTGGAGTGAAACACAAGTGACTTGCCAACTGACACTTTACAATATTGTGTGCTCCAAAAAACTGGATCCACTGCTTAATTCCATGTTTTTCTTCCGTGAGCATTAAAGCGGTGCTTTTGGTACATAAATTAGCACTTTCCCCTGAAGTCCTCATTCTCTAACTTAGAAGTAAAGGGGATCATGGGGCGGTGGAATATTCTTTAAAACACGTTATCTGAAAGACTTCTGGTGGATATGTGCATACATCTAATATATAATGTGTTGCATATGATTTTGTGTTCTGAATTTATTCAAATTTCTCCTTTCCTTGCAGGCACCCACCTCTCAGTAAAGTCAATTTTGGGGGGGGGAGGGCGTTAAGTTCTGCCCCATGTTTCTCTTTGGAAATACTTGATCTTAAATAAAACTAATACGTTACTATTGATGACTAAAACTCAAAACTGAGCCTTTGGATTTCTGTCCATATTGATGCTGCTTCATATTTGCAACTGGTTCTGAGAAAAATCGCCATGTTTTCCAAATAATTTGAGCAGGGTAATCTTGTGGGAACTTGGTGACAAGTTGCTGGTTTTTGTTTTAAAAATCTGACCCTTTTTTTTTTTTTTTTTTTGGTAGCTTAGAGACCTCTCGTTGTAGCAGAAGGCTGGGAGGGTTTGAATACCACATGCAAGTCTGGGAGGCTACTTGAGCCGTACGGCTTTATCATTCATTAATTCCTGTGTTCATTCATCCTTCTATTTAAACTTCTCTGTAAAGACGGTAGCTACAGATGGTCTTTTGGTGCACGCTTTAGCTTGAAGACCTTGGACCTGACAAAGGGGTACAGAAGGAGCAGCAGAGTGTACAAAATATTTCCAACCATTAGAAATCAAGTTCTTATTCAGTGGCAGCTTCTGTCTTGAAAACCATCCCTTTATTATTTATTTAACTTTAAAAACCTGATATTTAAAAAAAAAAAAAAAAAATCAAACCATGAACAGGCAAATGTAATTGCATTTTAGGAAGCTTAGATCTGGCACTTTATAAGCTATAGAGTTGCCTTTTTCAATATTAAGGTTTGACAGCTTTTATTTTCTTCACTGGCAAACCCAAGTTTGTATTTTGCACAAGGAAATCAAAACCTTTGAGATTCCGAATAATTATTTTTTCATTTGAAATAGATAACCTTTGCATCAGATCACTCCTTTGTGACTAGCCTAGATTTTTTTTTTCCCCCCACTAAAGCTGATCAAAACATTTTGCTGACTTTTTTTTCCCAACTAAAACAGAAAATTCTACTACAAATTGTGTGATGGGGGTGGGGTTTTTTGTTTTTCTTTGCTTCAGGGGACTCTTGTGCAGTGGTTTATTTCTTTTTAAGTGTACATGGTGGGAGAAAGGGAATTCTTGTTAAGCTTCTGAGAGTCTTGTTTGGAAATTAAGGCTGTTGCAGTACCTAGTCACGGGAGTCTCTGTCCCTGACCTGAAAGTCTTGCATAAAGTGGGCAGTTGAGAACAAAACCTGCTCCTACCTAATGCTTATGAAAGAAGCCTTGCAGAGCACTGGTTCAGAGATGCCTTGGTGTAAAATGCTGAATCCCAGTGTCTGAGTAAATGACCTCATGGGGTTAGACTTGAGGATGGGCGGGGGAGGGGATTTGTGTAGTTAGTGGTCAAAAGATTCTGAGGAGAAAGGGCAGACAATATACCAGAACAGTAGTAATCTTGCAGGAGTGGATATGCATGTGTAGAAAACAGTAGTAACCTATAGAGCATTCAACGTTGTTACAGTTACATGGTCTTTCTGTAGCTTCGCTATATTTTTGCTTGTTTTTTCATTTATACCAAAGCTTGGTTACCCAGGCATCTGCAGCTTTCCCTGCATGTTTATGTATTCATTTTACATGTGGTTGTAATGACGTGCTGTGACTGGGATGTTTTGTAAGTGGAATGCTAAGTCATTTGAGTAACTGTAGCAACGTTATGGAAATGTAACTCTTTGTCTCTATATAAATAAAGGGGGTGTCTTTTATTTATTTTGCGTGTGCACCCATACACACATGCACGCATGTAAAATAACTGAGGATCCCATACTTTCCGGTGCACTCTGTTTTGGACTGTGTACATATGCAAATAAATGTGCATCGCGAAGAGGTTCATATCCCTTTTGTCTACATGGCTTCCTCATCTGTCCTTCTGAAGGTACGGTTTTTTGATCTATTTCCTTTATAAGTGTTTCCCTTATTGAACCTCCAACACTTTATGCCACTTCCCCTCTCCCTATCTCTTCCTCTCAGCACTTCTCCAAGAAGGTTAGTGTTGGCATTTTTGGAAACCGAGCTGTTGTACAACTTAGCATAGCTTACAGACGACCCCTTGTCCAAAGGGGCTCTGTTCCTCAGCACACGCTAGTCTTGTGTTCTCCTCGTGCCCAGATGGTTTGCATACCTTGTGCCATTGCTTTGGTCAGGAATGTGTTCCCTCAGGACGGGTGAAGGCCTGGAAATGAGGCTAACATAAACATCCTTTCTTCCCTAGTTCCCGTTAATCGAGTGGAAATGGTTCAAGGGGAAAAAAACGACCTCCCCAAATGCATTTTCTTTGGTGTTCTTGATATGCAGGACAAACATGAGCAGCATTGTCTACTCTATATTGCGGGTGCGGGGGGAAAATGGCAGGGGGAGAGGGGTGACTATGCTGCTTCAGTTACAACAACAAACTAGCCCCCAAATGGCTTTAGGTGGGAAATACTTTCTGACCTTCATGCTATTAACATTACTTAGCATTATGCATGGTTAACATTCGTTTCTTTTGTATCCTGATCACTTATAATACCTGAAGAGCAGCGTCTCTGAACAGGGTACTGCTTCGCCTCTTTTTGTTTTGGATGTCTCCCACGTTACAGCTCGGCTCTTCGGGAGCAGCGTTATGCTAATGAAAAACAAAATTTGGCCAACTGCTCTTGCTTTCTTTGCTTAAAGAAGTGACTTCCAGGGCTTTGGGTGGGGTTAAGGTTACTGACTGTGTTGATGGCAGTGAAAGAAACTGGTCTCATTCGTTTTAGAAATATTCTTCATTGCTAAATAAAGCAGCGAGCAAAAGTGTAGAAGAAATGTTGTCTAGTAAGTTGCAGCAGGAAGTCAAGGCTCTCAGATTTTGGTGTATATTTCAGAGCAGGGAAAATCTATCGATTATTAAAGGAAGAATTGTGAGCTGGGTATGGGCTGGTGCCCAGGCTCTGTCTCCAGTTCCAGACGAGCTGGATGGCTTTCTACTCAAGTGGGTAGCAAAACAGGTAACTATGTTGTAACTCATAACCTTAGGCTTCAGCGCCAACACCCTGTTGAGATGATGTGGTGCCTCATCCCTCTTGCAGAGCGATTGCTTCTCGATAAGTACAGTCAGGCAGCACAGCATTGGTTCTCACTGGAAAGTTTTCTTTGCTACCATAACTTGGTGGCCGTTGTGGGGCTTGGGAAGGTGAGGTGTAAAAATGACGGGCTTCTGGGTTTTCCACCCATGTTGTAATAATGAATGGGGGTCAAATTGCAAAACGGTCTTTGTACGCCTTAGGAGTGGAAGGTTAGAATCAAAAAATTGAAAAATGCAGCATCAGTGGTGCATTCTTTTTCAGGGGTGGGGTTGGAAGGATGGTTTTTTAGTTTTGGGGGGGTGGGGGCAGGGAAACTCCTTTAGCAAAGGAAACGCATGGGGTAAAAAACAATGAAGGCACAGTAGGGTTGCCCACCCTTAGGTCCCTAGGAAAGTAGAAGAAATGGAAATGCCGTACTCAGAATAAAAGCACAATATGCAACGGAGAAAGGGAAATTCTTCCTAGATGACGGCTGGGATGTGCCAGGGGAGATGTAGGGGGGGAAGAGGCAAATGACTTTCTAGCACTGAAAGGCTAATTTACAAGCTTCCCTGCTAAAGTCTGAAATAGGGAAAATCAGGTCGTAAAGTGCATCGCAGTGTCAAAGTGGTAATATGGAGCCTTTTAATAACCAAAGTATTCCAAACCTGGAGTGTAACGGACTGAGTCTGGGGTGAGAAGAGGTAGACTATTTTGTTTGCCTCCAGGATGCAGGATCTAATCTAACCATGATTAAGTTGATTTCATTTTATAGACTGGAATGTGTGTGATAGAAACTGATGAGGCTAATGTGAAAAATGTACTTAATAAAAGGCCTCATTACCTAATGCTGAGAGGGATTTAAAAGGAGGAAAAACACACCAAAAAAATGCTTAATGCATTTGATCTTTTCTGGAGAAAAGTTGGAGCTAAAAGTTTTCTGTAGGAAAAACTGAATTCTGTGATCTTGTTTTTACACATGCTGTGCTTAAATATTAACACCAATTGAGCAAATTGCCTTTTAACTGCCTTTATTTGCTTTCATTAACAGTATAATTTAAAAGCTCCAGAATTTGCATGGAACCTGTTGTGCCAGTTGGGGACGGGGGTTGAAACTATTCATAAATTAATTAATTGCAAGGAAAGCTTTTTAAAGCTCACACAATGGAAGGACTTTTTAGAAATCCATTGTTTTTTCTGTTAGGTGCGTTACGTACTTTTGGGTGAAGTCCTTTATTTACAGGGGGGGAACTGCGGAAATAGATTTTTTCCATATGTGCACATGTGTATACACAATTTTTTAAAACTGAATATGTTTTAAGTTGAGTGAAACCAATTGCACTGTAGTTTTCAGAGAGCTGAAGGCAATATTGTGTTATTAAAGCATCAGGTTTAAAATTAAAGCCAGGCCTTATAATTAGGCATGTTCCTTCAAATATTGTGTCCTCTACCCACCCCCTCGGCCTGTTAGCGTGTAAGAAAAGGAACTGGCTCCAGCCACTAACCGCAGCGGTCTTCCAGGAGTAACATTAACTGTATTGTTCTTTCATGCAATTACTCTAAATATGTTAAGTTTCCAGAATGATTTCACTGAATCTGTTGCTTCCTTCTGTGCAGATGTTTTTTGTGGTTTTAGAACTGGAGCCAAATCAAACATTATGAATGAGATACAGAGACCACCGTGTACCATGTAATATTGAAAACTCCTCTGGGAGTTAGTTTACACAAGCGATTTTGACACCTCCTGACTTGACAGTCTTTCCCTAAAACTATGTGTTAGTTAGAAAAGCTTCACTTTATCAGATGACTTTCTAATGGACTTAGCCTGAAGTCCTGGCTTTTCCCTCCAACCACAGATGCCAGTCACTTACATAAATCACATCTACTCTTTCTCCCCCACACCCTATGTATGTATTTTGAAGTAAAATATTTTCAGAGCAACTTTTTCCAAGATGACTAAACAAGCAATTTGTTTCTTTGTATTCCAATAAGTTGTTTGGAGAAAGGGGAACTTTGTGGGATGGAATCTGCTAGCGCCCAGTGCGTTCAGTGTATGTGGCTGTAATTTTCAGGAAAAAGAGCCTAAACTTAAGCTACTAAATAGTTACTGATTTTTGAAGCGGGCTCAGCGGCCAGCAGCTCTCAATGAAGTTAATGGGTGCTCAGCACTATTTAAACTCTGGCCAGGCAGGTTTCTACACAACTTGAAGTTCCTATTGCTGAAAATCTTGGCCTGTATTCCTAACTTAGACCATTTGGAGGAGATAGCTAAGGAAATGGGAGTTGCTTGGATGGCTGCCCTTTTCCTCCTCCTTTTTAAATAAAAATGTCTCCTGGTCATCTAGTTGAAGGTCCATGTTTCGTTTTCCTTTCCCTGAGCTTGATTCAAAGCTCATCAGAGTCGATAGGAATGTTCCCGCTGATTTCTGTGGGACTCTGGATCAAGTCCCTAATGCGGTTCTCCTGTTGGAAGTAGTGTCAGCCCGGAGATGACCAGGGAAACACATGAGTTTGTCTAATTCAATCATCTTCTTTGTTTTTATATAACAAGCATTACAGTGCCATCTGGCCTGTTTCATGTGGCCTTGGTGACACCTTTTATAGGCCTTCAAATTATTACTTCACCTGGAAAGTGACCAGTGCCTATAAAAATAAGCAGGTTCTGTAGTGACAAGAGTCCTGTGCTCAAATAGCATCTTTAGTATGACTGCGGAGATCCAAAACCTCATACATATACTGATGTTGTTACAAGCTAATGTACATGCCACACTAGGTTAGAATAACATTATTACCCTTATTTTAGCTGCCCAGTGCTTGAAGTTCCATACGAGCTCTTGATGGCAGGTTGAAGCATGCTGTCAAGAATCCAGTTGCCATCTGCAACCCAACACTTGAATTTGGCTCTGTCGCCTGATGGTTGCAGACTGCGATTTTATGCATTTAAGTATCTCTTGCTGCCACCTCCTTGCCTTGGGCATTTTGGGCTTCGCTGATCCAGTGCCGTTCAGAAACATCCATTTACTAGCTTGACAAAGTATATAACGTTCATCTCCCAGCTTCTAATGGGACATAATTAGTTCTTTGTCAGCCCTTGGAATTTCTGAGGGAATGATGTCGGTCCAGGGAGGTGTAATCACAAGGGTTGGGGGAGAGGGGCCAGACTTTCTTGATTACTGGGAACAGTACATCCTGTAAGATGATAGTTTAACATTCCCACCCTTTTCTTTTTCTTTTTCTTTCTTTTTTTTTTTTTTTTTCATTTGTAGGGTCAACTTTTTTCAAGTCTGAATTAGCCCAAGAATAAGTCCCTATATTTTTTGGCAAAGATGAAGCCTGCTGATGCTTCATTTTCAAATTGATGGTGGTATCGATCAGGGAAAAAATAGGTGGTGGTAGTTGTTGTTGTTGTAGTAGGTGTTTATGAATTGAATGAGGTTCTCTATCCATCTGGTGTGTTCTGTCTAAACAAGGTCAGAAGGCTTTTGTTTTTTTGCTATAAGGCATGAACTCTGGGATCTCTTACAAAATGAAATTGCTTGGAAAAGCTCTTCTCTGATTGGAGGGTTCAATAGAACAGAATTGCACTTCGTGATGCATTGAAACAATTTGGGACTCTGCTTCTGCGTGGCCCCTATGCACAGAGTATCACAAGGTGAGAGTTCTTTATAAGCATGTTCCATTCTCTAATTGAAAGTCCTATTCACTTCCTTATGTACTTTTCTGAGCATCAGGGATGACCAAACAAACACATCAAACTTTGTTTCTTTCCAAACACCAGAATGTTACCTGAAGAGTACAATTTTCAATGTCTTTCTCCATCCAGTTTCTGAATGAATGAGTCATTGTGTGTGATAGCACAAGGAAAGCCTCATGAAACGCATTAAGTGTGCTGGTCAGTCTCTGAGCCAGACTCCTAAAGGTGAGTTTTTCTTTAGGGTTCTTTTTTTTTTTTCCTGCCTGTTTTCTTAACCCTCCAAAACTATTTCTTTGATGCATTGTCAAGACTTGAAGCAAACTCTCAGCACATCAGCGGGCATGGCTTTTAGTGAGATGACAACGGCATTCTTGCTCTTCGGAAGGAACTGTTACATTCCTTCTCTTTTCTGTAAAGAAGCTTGAAGTGTAACGTGCAAAGTAGGAGAGAGAGAGAAATTAATTCCTCCAAGAGTGAAAACAAACTGCACTTGTGAGAAATATTTCTCTGGGATCCTTGGAAATTGTGATATTTTAAGCCTGTCTGAAGGGATCTATCTTCCTGGGGCTGTCTGAAGAAAGGCTGTCTTACAGCCAAGTATTAAGGTTTCATTAATCAAAGACACTTCCACTGCCCCTTTACAGAAACACAACTGCTTTGGCTGTCCTTTGCTGACAGCTTGCTAATTTATCTTCCCAGGGAAGAAATGGTGGGGGAGATGTGTTGATGCCCACTTGCGCTACAAAAATGTAAGCGATTGCTTGTTTCCAGTGCTGTCTGCTGGTGTGTATGTGTTTACAGTAGAGGTTTGATGCCTATGCTTAGCATATTTTGCACAAAGTGAAGCATTGTGCGTTGCCTCTCCCCCCGGCATGAAAACAAAACTGTTAAGTTGATAACCATGTACTTTTGGTTATTTGAAGAGGTAATTTTCTCTCTTCCTGCTCTCAGTCCCAAAATTGGGAAGGAGAAATATATATTTTCATGGGAAGCCTGGCACAATAAAGCTTCATAGTAAATCACTCACCAGCGATTCGAGCAGAGGGGGTAGTATTTCCTTTCATGTTCTCTTCAGCCTCCTGCAACGAACTGCTGCCCGAAGATGCAAACCTTGCATATACTTTCCAAGAACCCTTCAGGCCACATGAATGGGATAATCTTTAGTGGGCCAGTTCCATCCCCTCTAGAGTGAATAGCACCATATGCCAAGGATACATTTTGGCCTAGTCCCTGAGATGCTGCTGTGCAGTATCGATACAACAAAACATTTGAGGGTGCTTAGTGTTAAAGTCAGTGGGACTTACGCATCTGCTTAACTGAACTGGGGCCTTATTCCAGAGCATTGGAAGTGATGGTTGTCTTTGCCCAACTCAGCTCGTTCTTTACTGGTTTCTATTACTTTACTGCTTAGTGTGGTACCCGAGTTTGTTGTTGTTTTCATGGGTGATGCAGAGAAAAGCTGTGGGGTTGACTAGAACGTCATTCAGATGGAGTTACTTTAGTGTTCTATTGCTCTTGATACTGGTTAGATGCATCTTATTTTAGAGCTGGGAGACTCGGCCAAAAGACACTTCCTGTGTTAGCCTGAGGCTTGGCAGTGTGAAAGCTGGGCTTTTGGACCTCACTATGCAAGCGCGGAAGAGTTTATAATGGCTATGACAAAGTAAGGTCTTTTTCTCCCAGCCTGTGGCTTGAAAAGAGTGTTCATTTTCCCTCCTGATTTTAAAAATAAGTAAATAAAACCTGGCCTGAGTTTGTGTGTGTGTCTGCCTGTGGGTATGATACCCCTGTGCGCAGTGCATCAGATGATCAGATTCTTGTAATGGGCAGAAGAGAGTGTGGCCTAAAATAATCCTCCTCAAGGAGAGCACTTGGCTAACTGGTTGTGTAATATGGAGCAGGTAGTTAAAGGTGCTGGGTATTGATGCTTTTGGCACTTCATAAACGTGAGACAATAATTATAAATAATATATGGCTTTTAAGCACGCGATCCCGCAAATGTGACTTCTTGCGGCCCTGTTATGCAGTCAGATGGGAAATATCTTCTGGATTTTGATGACTCTACTGTTTAAATCCAAACCTGGAGCTTGGTGTCTTGCAAGCCCGGGAAATCATCTTTCTTAACTCGTTTTGATGTCTTAAGGATTTTGGTTGCTCTAAGGGGAACAGAAGCCTTCTCTCTTCTTGAGAGGTGGTCAATTAAATCGGAGTCTACCGACTCTCTTTCCCCTCCACCCTCCATCCTTGTCCTAGATTAAGAAATTTGGAGTAGCACTGTGATGAAAGAACTTGTTGATACTTTAATCATGTGGCTTGTCATCCTCTTCAGCATAATCTGTGATGTACTATTAATAGTCCTGGGGCCCTGGTTAGTAATTCAGTACCTGTGAACTAAATTGACCTATCGACTGAAATGGGCTGTGCTGTGCTGAAATGGGCTGAAATGGGCTGTGCTGTGCTGCAGGAGCCTTCTCAGGGCCTGTGCGTGCATCTGGGTCCAGCAGAGCCAGGGAAGAGGCTGACTGTGCCTAATGCATTTTTTAAAAAGTCCGATCATTCCAGTTCGCTGAAAGCAGCGATGTTTCAGGTGTGCGCGTGCAAGACCGAGAGAGAGAACTCTGCCCATGGGGTATACCCAGACATGTCTGACCTTCAATAACTGCGGGCAGGCCTCATGGTGACGCGGCTGACAGGGTTTTAGAACTTACGTTCTCTTTGCAGCATGGAAATCCTCAATGTAGCAAATGTATGTGCGGAAGCTCTGGGATATGTTGCGTGACTTGGCCACGCTCAGGCACACGTCTCTGTACCTGTCTGTAGGAAAACAGTTCTCCCTTCCTCTGCGCTTACCTACTTTTCACCTCTTTCCTCCGCTAGATCTATTTCATGTCCCCCGTAAAGATCTGGAGACCCCTTCCTCCCCACACACATAAAATGGCCACCAATCTCCAAGCTATTCTGAGAGCTGGGTTGTAGGTTGAATCCCAGACCAGTCAATGCCATCTTTTAAACACTATCCTAGAGGCTACTTTGTGAGTCTGACAGTGGAGGAGGGGGAACAAGGGGGTCTCGGTTTTATCCTGCCTCCAAATCTGTAGGCCCTGCCACCTGCCTTGCATTGCTTATCTAGTTGTTACAGTGAGTCTAAAGACACTAGACCGGCTTGGGTTCTGAGACTACGGATGATCATGTACCCCAGAAGCCGTGAATCTAAATTGCTGTACCTAATGGCGCAGTAGTGACTTTTTTGGTTTCCAGATGGTCTTGCTTATTTTGGATTGTTTTCCAGTTTCTCTGTATCAGCACCACCTTTTCATTTCAAATGCTCTTGATCAAGCTAATCTGAAGTTCTATCCGTTATGCTTCTCTAACTATATTTGTTATGAAGCTGCCCTTTAGGGGAAAAGCTTAATGTTGTGTTCACAAAAGCTTTCCAAAAGCTATTTGGGGTGGCAGGTGGGGAGGCTTTGCTATCTGTGTATATCTGGAGGGGCTAGATGGTTGGGGGGGAAACACAAATTCATTTGCTTATTTAGATTACTAGAGATTGTTTAGAAGGGATTGGAACAAGACACACTTAATTCTAGCTACAGAAACAATATTTTGGAGTCCCTAATAATAAGGAAATGTTTTCATCAAAGTACTTTATTCATATATGTGCTGACATCTGGAGAGCAGAGATAGATATTTTTCTTAAGACGGTATTTTCAACCCATGAGCTCTTTCCTTGCTGTTAATTAATCCTTTGTAGTTTAGTGACTGATGAAATCATGGCTCTATGAAATTTTAATCCTTGTGCTGTATAGACACAACTGACATTATCAGAGGACCCCAGGTGTGTTCTTGAAATTAGTTTGTTGAATCTATTGCATATTTGATTACCTCATAAAATCCTCAGGATCTGGGCCATGCATTTGAAGAAATCCTAATTTCTGAATGCATTTGGATACCATTTTAAGTTTTGCACCTGGCTGCAACTGGGGGAGGGAACCAGGGGCTAGAAAATAATTATAAATGATGTATAAGGAGTCGGGGGGAGGGAGGAATCATAATCTTTATAATGAGACGAGAGTGGCTGGGAAAACATGCGTCCCTCCAACATGACAGAGCTGCTGAGCTTTTGATGGATTTATTTCATGCTGTACGAGTGACCAAAAATGAACTTGGAGGGAGGGCACAAACAGCTTAACAATGTGGAAACATGAATCCTTTCAGCAGTAAGTTGAGGTTAATAACCAAATAAAATGCAAGAGCAGGGTACTGGCAATGCACAGCCTGGAATCCAGGGAGACCTGGACGGGGGGGGAGTCTGTGTTTTTTAGTATCCAGAATATTTGCAACTGCTCAGGTCGTAAGGTGCAAGGAGACTGTGGTGGGAGGATGACGTAGATGGGCGCTAGCTACGGCTGTCCCCTTGCTTTTTTCCTTGTGGGTTTCAGGGGAGGAAGGGAGGAGAACAAAGCCCATTGCGAGAATACAGCTGTGGGTAGCCTCTGTGGCCAGGTCATAGTAGTGCTCAGATATCAGGGTCCATTAACAACCCCGCCTTGCCTTGCTGTTCTGTGGAGGATGTCTGTCACTTACTAAAGAGCCGGTCATGCAGGAAGGCAGAGGGCTGATTCAGGTGGTCTCGTCTGTCCTTATTTATGCCAAGCTCTACCGAAGGGAAGAAGAAAGGTCTTTTGCTTCGCATTCAGGCTCAAGAGACCTGGGTTCAGTTTCTGGCTCTGTCTGAGTCCCTGAGCAATTCTCTGACCGTCTGTTTAGTCCATCAGCTTTTGGGGCAGGATTTGGCTCTTCTTCCACGTTCGTACAGCATCCTGTACAGTTTGTACAGATCCCAGTCTCAGCTGGAACCATTGGGCACGATTGAAATCCAAATAATGATGGAAGGAGAGCAGAGGGAGAAGAGAGACTGTCTTAGAATATAAAGCTTGTCTGGACCAGCCAGAAAGCGAGTGGCTAAAATGCTAAACAGTATTCCAGTATATTATTGTCCGCCTCCTGGCTCTCCTTCCTGCATCTAGTTGTGTGCCTTCTTTATTTTCTTAACTTCTCGTGCCACCTCAGTCTTCATTAAATGTGTGTCATGTTGCTCCCATGGCTTTCTCAAGCCCCAGTTGGCCTTTTCTTCTGCAGCCTGCCTCTCTCTCTTCTGTGGTCAGACCATGCGAAGGTGTCTTGCAATGCATATTGGAAGCAATATCAGCAGGCCCTGGAAATCGTTGGAAATTGTGCAAGCTTTTCATACCCTGTCAAGAAATGAACTGTGTCTCCACGTGTTACATTTCTATCACTCTGCATCTGGAAGAGGTCTCAAGGTGTCTAACGAGCTACTTCCTGGGCTGGGAAATGGCTGCCAAAGAGAAGGATGGAGGGTATGGACTCTACACAAAGTGTCCAATGGACATTTTGGCCAGGACACCGGAACAAACACTAACTCTTCTGTAGTGTCTTCAGACTTGCTATCATGTCCATAGAGAGGAGAAAAGACCCCTCACGGTTTTACAGCTTGCTTGGAAAATAAGACCCATCTCCAGCTTTAATGGGCCAAATGCTCAGCTGTGCCAATTGGCCGATGTCAATAGCTGTATTGAAGTCATTGCTTCAGGATTTTGCCATCTTAGTCACTTGAGAATCTGGCCCAATGTGCTTCCCTCAGGGAGACTGAAAATCTTTTGATTTGAAGGTGGCGATAGACCTATTGCTGACTGCCTATTTAACGGGAATCTCCTTGCGGTTAAGAGGTGTTGAGTCTGAATACAGCTGGTTGAAGTTGGTTTAAAGAAAAATAACCGGGGCTTCTGCAAAAGTTAACGGCATGTTTTTCATCATTTTTTCTGACATGTCCCAAAATTTAAAGGAGCTGCCACTGCCTGCTTGACCTTCTCAGGGTTCTCTGACAGAGAATTTGTGACCTAAAGGTAGCTTTTTGATTAGCCAGAACATCTTCACAGTGAAAACAGCGAACATTTCAAACTTTAAGACTTCATTTGGGGGATTTTTTTTCAAACTTAAAAAGTGCAAATTTCACCTCAAAAGCTCAGGTTTTGAGGTTGTTTCCCCTGAGGCATTGGAATATTTTAATATCCTCAACTTCTCTGAGGCGCTCTTCCAACATCTTGGTGGATGATTTTGTTTGTAAGCTGAGGCCAGGGTGTCTAGTAGAAATACACATTTGCTAGTTGGTCTGTTGCAAAACTCAGGGCTTGAGTCTTTTTTGTCAAACCTAATCTAATTCCAGACTGGTAGAATTAGTAAATAGGTACTTCTTTGCTTTGCTTTGTTTAACATTTTTAAGGAACTGTACCAATTCCTGCACTCCCATCACTTATGGCTGAACTAATAAATAGACAGACCCAGCACTCTCCTCGCAATTTGTGGAATGTGTTAATGCACCAATGGAATACATGCTGCTAAGGAAACCAGATGATGAATATATTTTTAAACTTGGAATCCATGAACCACTTATTATTTCTGAATTGGGAATCAAAACATATGAATAATCACTTCAGATATATTCTGCTTTTTCAGGTCACTTTGTTTTTGTTTGTTTGTTAAATTTTGCTTTTAAAAATAAGTTCCTCTAGTTCTCGCTTTGACACCTATGACATCCATGTCATGTTTGCTCAATTTTCTAGTCAAAACAAGTGTTATGATAAGTTCAGCCCGGCAGGGTCAATGTAACCCCTGAAAGCAAACACTATTCTTTCAGTTGTTAATCCAGCCGTGTCCCGAGATGCCCAAAGAATATAGAAAATGTTTCTGGACTCCTGAATTAGTGCTGGTTATTCTAAATAGGGCTGTAGGAATCAGAATACATTAACCCATTGGTGCTTGCACTTTGAGCTGCTGATAAAATGCATTAGCACTTAAACCTTGCTGAAATCCCCACTTCCCTAGCCCTGGGGTTTCACTGAAGGAAACAGCCTGGCAAGTTGTGATACCTCTGTTAACCCCTTAGTGCCTGTTCTCGAGCAGCAGTTTTGGCTGGAATTTGAGGATGTCATGGGTCCGTTCAGCCGATAGGTGGCGAAACAAAGAATTGATACTGGCAAACTGGGGTTTTCAAAATGAATATTGCAGATAGGCAGGAAAATCCAATGCTGGAGTTAGAAAAGCCTTTAAAGCCAGATAGGTGTTGATTTTAGATTTGTGAGTTCTCCAGCATTCAGATTTTCAGGGTGGCTTGTTTGTTTTGTGTTTTTTGACTAGACTATCTTGAAGAACAAACCTTCGGAACTAGGAAGGCTGGGACTCTGTCATTTTATATTGACCAGAAGGAATTTCAGCCGATCATTATGGTACCTTTTAGGAGGACTTTTTTGTAACTTGGTAAGGTAACACGAAGGTACCATCGTACCTGAAATACAACGTGTAGGAGATTTTCCACAGCACAAATGGCGCAGCATTGTGGAGTGGGTAGAGGGCTGGACTGCAGGTTCTGTCCCTGGCTCTGCCTCTGACTTGCTATGTGACTTTGGGCAAGTTGCTTCCTGTGTCTGCTTTTCTCTGCAGACCTTTTGACAGTTTGGCCTGTTTAGATGGTAAACTCTCTGGGGCACGAACGGTCCCGTATCGTGTGTGCATGCGGCACCCAGCAATGTAATACAAATCAAGCCTGTAGAGTCTTGTACTCATCCCAACAGAATATTGTACTCCAAGAACCCACATCCACAGGCTGCTTATCTTGTGTGGGTGTGGAGTGGATTGAAGGGTTCTTGGACTGAAACGTGAAAAGGAAACAACTGAGACTAAAATGCGAACTCTGTAATGGAAAATCCTTCAGTGAGGTATGAGGGTGGGGGGCCGTTCTTAATCGATCCGTGCAGATCAGACTTTTGGTGGGTTTCTTTGGGGTAGGAGGGCATGTTGGGGTACTTACTTCACTATGTAATTCCAAAGACCAGTGAAATGAAATAAGATGTTAATGGTTACCAGGAACTCATAACTGCAATGAGAAGAAAACTATCGTTTTAAATGTGCCCATACTGACAAATTTTTTTATTCGTAGGCCATAAAACAGCCCCTCTGTTTTGCCTGCCTTCATTCCACTACAGTCTGCAGGCAAGGCCAGGGTGGCACTGGTGCTGTAATCTGGCTTTGAACTGAGAGAGACAGTTCCTCTCGAGAGGAAGAGCAGGATTGTTTTCCCTCTTCCTACCGAGAGAGTATACATTTTGTCATGATCAAGCAACATGGCGTTCTAAAGCTCTCTGCTGCAGTTGAGTGTCATGAAATGCCAGCTAAGGCTCCAGTGTCAGATTTTTAGCAAAGGTTTCCTGCAAACCGACTCTCAAAGCAGGAATCATTATCTCGGCAAAATAAACATTGGTGTGATGGTAACTGTGCCGCTGCAGGATGATGATTTAACCTTCTGGGTTTGAGCAGGTGGAGGTGGCATTCCTGGCCATGATGGCAGTGGCGGCTGCTTTCAAGAAATGCCTTGAAATATGGGTCCAGGAAAAGGGAAGAAGGCGTGAAGGTGGCAATCTAGTCTTTAGGTGGCCGTATGAGCATCCCACAGGCCATCCTTGCCAAGAATCCAAAATATCTTGAAGACAAGTCCAGTTTGATTGGCCATTCCTTCTCCTCCTTCACCCCAAATGGGTATTTGTATCTCTATATTAGCTCACTGCTTGCGCTGAGCAGTCACTTGTGAGTTTCCAGATATTTCACGTGTAAAACACTTTTTGGGAAAGGCATATTATTCTTCTGGTATCTCCGACTTGCTCAGTGTTTGACTACATCCTCCAGACTCTGAAAATTGTCCCCTTCACTCCAAGTTCATATGCCGAGTTGTATAGATTCTGGGCCTATTGTTTACTGGTGTAGAATAGGGCCGGGGTCCTGATTTTTTGCAGTGCTTTTGTGACACTTGTAGTGTTTCACTACTGGAAAGTCACGTGTGGTTATTGTGCTGCTAGGTTGTGCTCTCCACAGAAGGTGTGGCAATGTCTGGTGGTTGACTCAGCGGCGTTGCTGGCTGCACAAAACTACAAAACATTTATTTCAGCTTTACGAGAAACTACAGCAAAAGTAGCTTGTTCCCTTTACTACATTCCTCAAAGTGCTCAAAATTTTCATTTCAAGGCAAGTGAACAACAATGAATATTGAACAAAGAAAACTGATCTGAATCCAAGGCATTTGAATACATTTTTTTAAAAAAAATCTAAGCAGCCCTATCTGCTCTTGCCAATTTTGTCCTTTTTCTCTGATTGATGATATTACAGTCAATAGGCTTAAACACTTGCAATTTCTCAGTGGATTTAGTGAGTGGAAATTGTAGCCTGTATGTGCTACCTGCAGATGTCCATAAACTGGGGCATTTGCCTGTCCTTTATCGGGCATGATAGTGGTTGCTACTATTTTCTGCGAGTGGGACCTAGAACATTTAAGAATTTTGGTGTTTTTTCTCTAAGTGGGTGGGGCAGAATAACCGGGATCTTTTTGTAGATATGTAACAGGAAGGCATTGTTTGGTGAACCTGATTGTAGCATAAGCGTAGGGGGGAAATCATAGCATTTATTTTAAGTTGCAAATAGAAATATCATGCAACCATTAGTCACAAAATGTTAGTGTTCTGACCTGATAGCTAGTTTTTACCCTTTGTATTTTAAACTTTAGAAATTGTAAGCAAAGTTCTTACTTCCATAAGCATTAGCTAGCTTAAAAAAAGTGTGTCCCAGCCCTGTTATAGCTCTTCAAGCTATTTTAATCAGCTATGTTTAGAGGTGAGAGGGTAGCAGTGACTCTGCAATTTCCAGGTAGATTTTGTATAGTCTGATCTGTTCGAGAAGGCGCATTGTTTGATGTCACCATGTGTTTAGTTAATCATTTAATAAAATAAATGCCCCTTCTCAGATACAAAGATTAAAATTTTTATCTGAGGCATGTGCACTCACATTCTCCTTTTCACAAACTGAAAACATCCTCTTTATCCTGCTTTCCTTCTCTTTTGCACAATTTCTTGCAGTTTCTTTGTGCTCTTGACTTATTTCTCTCTCCTGAAATGCTTTACATTCTGCAGGTTGTATACCAATAAAACCATTTTCTCCTCCATACACCACCCTTGTTTCTGGAGTGGTCTGAGAAAATACTCTCTCTTTCCAAATCTACTAACTGTTTCACATTTAAACAAGCTTGGAAGCCAAGCCGATACTGAGCCTTCCCAGTACAATAATTGTTGCATCCCCCAGGCTCCTTTTCTTTCTCTACTCCCTATTTCATTCACTTTTCCATTTGCAGCCAATATATAATGTTTTTTGTAGACTTGTTTTCTATCTAGTGACCTTGGGTTTCCGCAAGATCTACACTGTAAATGAGATGTGGCATTGCCACATGTATCTTGATAAAATATATCAGTGGATGAATTGATTTTCATATTGATTTACTCAGGCAAGAAAGGTGTGTGAAAATCAAGTATCTCTTAATGATATAGCCCAAAAATGGCTTGGAACTGCAGCTGGCTTGGAAAGTTAGAAAGTATCTACTGTAAGAATCTGTGAAATGTCTGCTTGCCTTTGCATATAATTCATTCAGCTCACAGCTCTTGGCCAGCTAAGTGGAATAAACCATTGCTCTCAGAGCATATAAAATTCAGGCAAATTAACCAAAGCAGACAGGTCAGTGTAAAAACCAAACATTCACATACTGTACATGAATCAAATTGGCGGATTTTTGAGGTGTCTGGAATTGAAATGCATGAGTGTGAATCAGACAAACCCTGCCACGGAGATAGAGATATTGTGGGTATCCCCATGTATACATGTGTGCTGCTCACCCAAGCTGGTTATTTGCCTTTCTACTGAGGGAATTGTTAAGAACTGGTGATGCTTTATGGCTTCAAAAGCACACTGGTAAATTTTCAATAGAAACAATGTAATTCTATCCATGAGATGCTTCCCTATCTTTTCAGTCTGAGCTATTTTTAATTTAGGCTAAGAGTAATAAGAGAACCAGTGAGAGCAAGAGTGAAAGCTTCATGGGAGGGGAGAGCACAGTGTGTGAGACTCATTTTAAAATGCTGCATTGTATCTGCCTCACAAAATGGTAGCTAAGTAAATTCCTTAGAAATGTAAAGGGGCCATATGCAGAAAACAGCTATCAATAGTGTAAAGCTGCACATAATACTCTGTGAGTGTGAATGCTTGACATGTAATCTCTCTCCTCTTTAATATGGTTTTATAAGCAATAATGGATAAGTAACTGGAAAGTGAAATAGCACTATTCAGCAAAGAAATTCAAAAATATCTCTACTCTGGCATCTCTCCTTGAGCTGCTGCTCCCCAGGTCTTTTAAGCAGAACAGGTGTTCTCAAATATTCACTCGATCCGAGATCTAAACTGACAGTTTGTTTTATTGGGGTAAGTGATCTTAACCTAAAAAGCTATTGTTTATATGTTGAGCTCACACCAAACATTCTAAAAACTTAATGAGGCTTTTTCCAAATGAGCTTCTTACAAAATCAGTGATATTTTTGTTTTGTTTTGCAAATTATTTTGTCCACTTTTGTTTAAACTGCTAAACCAAATCAATCACACTTTCTCCACTTACATGTTGTCTGTGCCCTGCACAGTCTGAGAAGGGTGGGTACATGCCCATGATTCTGTATCTGATGGAACAACGTAGTTACAGCCCGATATAAATAAAATCAGAAGGTTTCTATAAAATGCTGTTATTACTGCAGTACAAAGTTAGAAATGCTTGAGGTTTCTGCTACTTGGCTCTCACATACTGCAATGAATATTTTATAGGAAAGGAAATACTTAGTGTCTGAATCTTTTTATAGTGCTGCTACTCGTAAAGCTGGTAACCTTCCAGATCTCTCTCAAAAATCACAATAACCCCCCCTTTTTTTCTTACATCTGCACAAAAATATCCACTGCAAATGCGCGTGCTTTTTAAGTCCTAGGAATTATATCAGCTGCCTGTTGTGTTGGAAAAGGGTCCTCATTAGCATGCAACTCCAATATTTTGCTACCTTTCTTATTGCACATGATTGGAGGGCATCACAGTTCAGCTGGTGCCGGGGGGGGGGGAGGGGGTGTTAGTCTGAAGGGATGCCCGAGTCTCTCCCAGAGCCACTACCTGAACTTGACCTTCCTCGGTTACATATCAAGGCCTGGAAGCTTGTTGCTGCCCGTGGCTATGCTTGTATCGTTTAAAGTACGGTTGCTGCAGTACAGTTGCCTCTTGCAATACAAATACTGGGACGCAGCAGGACCAGCTAGGTGACCTGGAGGTTCAGTCTGATCCTTGTTCCTACGAAACACAGGAGAAGCTTTGTCTGCGTCTGGCTGACTCCTTGGCAAGATGGGGTCCATGTCCAATCATAATGGCATCGACATAGCCGCACATAGCGTCCAGATCTGAACGCCTTTTCTGCTGCTAGTGGGTGTCGGAGCCGCCACCTTCAGGATTAAGATGTTAATTTCGACTGGGAATTGTTTCCAAATCCCTTAGGCAGCTTGGAAAAAATCTCATCCTAACTATCTTCCAGTGGTGACAGCTGTGCCGCACCAGCCTCTCCAGGTGAGCAGGCAGAGGAGAGCAACTCTTGTTGAAGGGGATGGGGATATTTCACCCATAGCCCATGGTACTAAGGGCGAGAGGTGCAGACACCACTTTGGGAGTCTTGACTTGTGGGTCCGCTTACTCTGAAATACGCGGTTCTAGGTAATGGTGGGTGCTCTCCTTTGGTAACAGCCCTGCTCCCAGGCCTTTCAGGGAAGAAAGGCATTGTGAATTGGCACAAGACCTTGGAGCTTGAATTGTATCTCTAGTGTAAACCTAGGGTTGCAGTAAGTACAAAAACATCCAGCATTCGATTCACTAAGCAGTTGTGTGCAGCATTTGGAGAAACTAGAGAACTGGTCAGTGAGAAGAACCTAGAACACATAGTGGCAACGTCCACGGGTTTTGGATACCCACATTCATTCCTTTCAGGAAAGATTTCCTTGCAAATCTAAGATTGCATGACAACATCCTGACCGCTTTTACTGAAGTTATACCAGCTCTTGCATTACACATGGCCCTCCGCAGGCCCTATAACCCTGGCAAAATATTTTTCAGTTCACCTACAGTCCGTAGATGAAGTAAATATTTTACCTGTAACATTTAGTACTGCATATGTGTGGGACTCAGGTCCGTAAATGCTGTGCTGCCTAGGCAAGAGGACTCAGGTAAGCACGCTGTGGAATTCATGACCTCAGATTTCATTTTGTGGCTTTTTTGCAAGATCCTTAATATTAATGCATGGGGGTTCCCCCCCTTCCCCCCCCCCCCCCCCTCGAATTTAACTTGTTAGGCCTCTGAAATCTAGTTTTGTCTGCCTTACGATTTCCCCCTTGTGTTTTTGTTGGCTGCCAAAATAGGTACAGGGAAAAAAGTGATTTGCAAATCTTGGAAAGCTTTTGGTTTTGGTCTCCCAACTCTTGATTGCATTACAGCAGAACAGAACAATACATTTTTTTTTTCGTTCTGGAGGCGCATTCTGGGTCAGCTTTCCTTGTCTCCCCCCACCCCTTCTTTCAATCTTCAAGGGAAAAATGAGAAAAAATTGATAGTGTTAGAAATTGATCAGAATTGTCTTTCTGGCTCAAGGAATGATTGATGTAGTTCAGGAAAATTATGTTTTGTTCCTTGTTTTTAAACACATGCACAAAAACATGAAAGACTTGCAGACCCTAACCTGATCAGTGTCTTTCCCACACAGACCATCCCACCGCAGATACTCTTAATCCAGTGTCTGGCACTAATACCATGGGACTGATACCTACCTCCTTTGGGTATTCTTAGCTG
The DNA here is from genome assembly GCF_026122565.2 of Emydura macquarii macquarii. NCBI lineage: Eukaryota > Metazoa > Chordata > Testudines > Chelidae > Emydura > Emydura macquarii. Next base: position 12,491,171 of record NW_027130449.1, on the reverse strand, counting down.
GTAGGAACACTGTAATTGCCATGCTGAATTTAGACTGGCAGTCCACCTAGTCCAATATCTTGTGTTCGACTGAAGTCGGCATTAGCTGTTTTAGAAGAAGATGAAAGAAAACCCAGTAGTAGACAGCTATGGTATAACCTAATCATAGGGCAGTTTCCTTCTAACCTCTGCCATTGCTACTGGCCTGAATCCTAAAATTCTGTGTCCCTTTGTAAAAATATATGTTTTTCTATATCATGTGCCTGTGGAGTACTCATTATTTGTAGATGTGCCTAATCCTTGTTTGAATCCTCCTGAGCTCAGCCTCAGTGATACCTTGTGGCAGTGAGTTCCACAGGCTGTATATATGCTGTGTAAAATTGTCAAAGTGCCTTAGTCCCATGACACATGTAGGAGCCTAAGTGCCTTGAATCCCTTTTTGAAAACAGGGTTGAGATTTCTAAGTCTCTTAAACACTTTTTTTTTTTTTTTTGAGAATTTTACACGCTCTCAACATGAAAATGAAACAAAAGGATTTCCTTGTATCAGTTTTTGGTGTTGCCTTTCAGTTACATTGACTGTTCCCCTGTTCTTAGAAATCATCGGAATTCGGTGGTCTCCTCTTGATTTTTTTTTTTTTTAATTTTTTTTTTAAAAGAGAGGTTGGCCCTTTTAAAAACCCAATGTGGAATTGTGTTTTAAGTCCTTAGGGGGTCATTATCTGAGGATTTGGGGTGAGATTTTTTTTCAGAACGAATGGGATTTGGACACAGAAATTCCCTCCCTAAGGGTTTAGAAAATCCCGCTTTATGCTAACCAGCCTCCCTTCTCCAAGAACTCACAACCAGTGAGAACACATCTACCTGTGTTTTTAACATCTCATCTCATTTTCCCAGTCAGTTGTGTGAAGCAGGATAACCAATGGTGCAATCTCCTAGTTCTGCTCATGGAAACAGAAGCTGAAAATACCATGTCAAAGGAACATGGATTTTTTTTTTTTTAAATTCACATGGCTGTACACAACACTGGGAGCTTATGCACCTTAAAAATAGCTGAGAAATAGATGCGTGTTTGTTGTTTCAATACAGGGATAGTTACAAAAATTAGTATCTTTGCTTTTACTGAATTCAGCTCCAGAACAAAGGGTTTGTGGAGAGAAATTGGCCCATTCCAACACCCTCTCTTTTGGGTAGTAGCCCCAATTGCTCCTCTTTGCATCATCAGAGAAAGGCCTCACCTTGTTTGTTGGATGTGCTATATAACTAACATAATTGCTTTTGTACTTGGCGTGAGATTGTAATAGCAGTAATTGTAAGCTGTGAATTCGAGTTGCCCTGCTGCAGAAAATAGACCCTGATATTTGCTTTGAGACTTGAGGACCCCATGATATTGAAATATTCCAAACTGCACAGAAATGAAACTGCCATACCATGGGAAAGGAAAGCCATCTCTTATTCTCCTCCTCACATTCTGTTGCTCGCCATGGAGCATATTTTGTTCTACTGCTATTTTTTACCTCCTTTTTTCTTTAACAATAACTAAATGGACATCTCATGTGATCAATGAAGAGTTCTTTTGAGCTATAAAGCTTTTGACTCGCTTTATAGATACTTCTTCTCAAACCACCTTTCATTAAACATTGCAATCTTGTAAGTAGTAAGGAAGCCCACCTACTTTACACTTGTTTCTCACCCTTTGCTGACATGGAAGACCCTGAAGAGTTTAATACTGCTTCTGGTTTTTTTTTAGGAATACTGGGTTTTTTTGTAAAACTTTATAGCTGTTTCCGAAATATTTTTTATGAACTTTGGGCACAAGCCAACTCTGTCCATCCATCCAGTTTATATCCTCCTTGTTCATCAAAGCGGAGGATAGAGCAAAGGTAAAGTTAAAAGACACCGCTGCTTGACAACCTGGCATTGAGGGATTACAGCTTTTATGTCTTCAAGTACAGCTTTACTCTGAAAAGTGACTAGGTAAAATTAGCACCTTGTTAATCAATAGATCTGTTCCCTGTGTAAATTCAGAGATGATCCTGCTGACTCCAGATTAGTAACTGAAATAAATGTTTTACTATTGTGGGAACTCCAGAACCAGTACAGCTCTAGAATCGTGAAATTCTTTTCTGTTGGCTCAACAAAATTAATTGTGCTCCGATTGCAGAAACTTGTTGATGCAAGACTCAGATAGAACCTAGCTTGACTCCTGCAAACTCAACCTAGAGTCCAGCTGTCAGTAAAGAAAAAGGAAGTGACAACAACTGACAGGGGATTTGGATAGTTACATTTGAAATTGGGTAAGAGGAAAGTTGACCCTGTGGAGAAAGCACTTTAAAATAAGTTGAGGATATTTTCGATGCAAGACTTTTGGGCACGTCAATGTCTCTTTGACTGACTGTTTCAGTGAGGTTACCTAGATTCATAGGACCATTAACTCATCATCTGACCAGTATAACACAGGCCATAGAATTTCACCCAGTAACACTTGCACTGAGCCTAGTTGCTTGTATTTTGCTACCACATATCTTCTAGAAAAATGCATCCAGTCTTGAATTGAAGAAATGGAGAATCTACGTTGGTAGTTTGTTCAAATGGTTAATCACACTTTCTGTGAGTGATGGTGGAGGGGATTCACCCAAAAAAGAGCCATATTTCTAATATGAATTTTTCTAGCTTTAACTTCCAGCCATTGCTTCTTGTTCTGTCTTTCTGTGCCAGGCTAAAGAGCTTTTTAGAATCTGGTATTTTCTCCCCATGAAGTTACTTCTACACTATAATCAAGTCATCTCTCTATCTTCTTTTTAATATGCTAAACAAATTAAGTTCTGAAGTTCTCTTTCATGCCTGTGATCAGTTTCAATTTAGAACCTCAACTCTCTTTGTGATCCCTTGGCTACTAAGAGAAAGTACCTGTAGTCCAGTGAGGTACACACACGTGTAATATGGAAAAACCTTCTAAACATCTATGCTTCAGCGAGGAGTCCCAGTTTCTGTAGAAGTCTATAATTTACTCATTTACCCTATTTTCTTTAGTGGAACAATTTTAGGTTTCACTCAGTGCAGGTCAATATTTTATCAATAAATAATCAGGGCCTGCGAGGGAAATGTAGAATTTCAATCAGAAGCCATCTCCTCCATGTGTCCTCAGAACCATGGCAAATATCAAAATATTGTTTGTGTCATAAGACCCTCACAAATTCCCATGTTTACCTGAACGGTCCTCATAGTCGTCATTAGTTCTGAGTGTAGATACGCCTACTAATGGTCTGCAATTTACTATATTTCATTTCAATAAGATGACTTTTGGGGAATGTGGAAAAATTATTTCTTCAGGTGTCTTCTGCATTCCACCTCTGTCTGCAGAGACAGCACACACTTCCGGCTGTTTACTGGAATGGGCAAAGTGTTATAATTTGGATGTTCCTGGGACTACTAAATTATGAATAGACCTGAGAATTTCCTAACCCGTGACACTTCCAAATATTTGCAGCTCATGTGTGAAGGGCCTAAAGGCTGGCAGAGTGACAATTTGTGTCTGAATTAAATTGTGCATTATGGAATGCAAATGAAGTTCTTTTCTGTCAGTTTTATTCTCTTCTGTCAAAGGGTCGCCTCTGCTCTCTGAGCAAAGAGAACACGAGTGGTATCTATTGAGGAGATGTATGTGGAAAGCACTGCACAGGAAATGTGATACTTGAATGATAGGGATTAATGTTTGTACCCTGTTTTCAGAAAATGCAGCATTTGTGTGTGGAGTTCTGGCCACCTCTATCCCTTCCCTTTGGCCTGGTTGGGCATGCATGGCCAGTAATGGTAGACCTGTATATCAGCTGTCCCAGGGGTGCTTTTTGCTGTTTTTGTTCCTTAAGCATACATTTTGTTTTAGTCGAAATCACTAGTCTGGCTCTGGATGAGTAATTTATTCAGTGAGAAATTAATTTTCCAGCATTCTAGACAGTAAGATCTCAACTGATGGGACTAGCCTATAAAGGAAAACCGTGGTCTATAAATTAATGGAAATCACTTCATTGTTCACGTGCAATGAGGAAAGAATGATAAAGACCTATTGCTGTCAACTGGTGACAATCTCCCAAAAGGACATCTCCGGGATGAGCAAGGAGATGTTTGTAAAAATGACAAGGCGTGCAAATTATCATGTGTGGTTTCTCTTGGTTTATGCCAAACATGGCTGAAAACACCTTCCTGACTGCCCTTTCTCTCTCCCTTCCCACTCATGGAACTACCCTGGAAGTAGTTGTCTCTGGAAAAAGTTTGTCTTGAGGCTGGGCTGATCTGACTTAACTTACTTCGGTTTCGACCTAAATCGAAGGCTGGATTCCTGTATTTGTGGCTTCTTGCTGAAAGAAGTTCCTGAAACACCTGCCACAAAGCACTCGTGCATGTTCAGCAGTGGAAATAGGAGAGAAACAAATGAATAGATGGTACTGGATGCTTCTTTGATTGGGAGCTTTGAATTTGAAACGCTCCCCCTTTTGTCATAATTCTTAGAGTGTCCAATCTTTCTGGTGTATATGGAAATGCCTTTTGATAGTGGTAGAGAGAAGCATTTCTGTGTGTTGTTCTGAGTTTCCATGCAAACTTGTCCTCTATCATGGTGAAAGCCAAATAGATTAATGCAACTCTGCTACCGTGCTAGACCAACACTGCGTCTTCAGAAATTTGTGTCTGTGAATGCCAGGGGTGTTGTCAAAGTTGCCAGACCAATACATTCACCTGGCATGGCTGGACAATTTTCAAGATGTTTGTTAGGCATGACCAGTTTGGAAGGGGGAAAAAAAATGGAGGCAAAAACTTAAAAGTAGGATCACTCTTCAGAGGTCAGGTTTGGCCAGCCAACCCTGGCATTGCCCTTCAAAGTTCTTGATAGGCACCCGTTGGGTGCTGTCAGTGTTGAAACAGGAGTTTCATTAACACTATGAAGCAGGGAGGTAGGAAGAGAATTTCCACTACTCAGCTGGCCTGGCATGTGACTTGTCTTGGTGGTTGGAAAGGTTAGTGCTGAAGCGTTTTATCGTGTTGGACACCATTGCTACATCAACTGATATTTGAAATAATAGAGAAGATACTTAGCCATTAGCCTTAAAAACCTCGATTTGATGAGAGGTGCTGTAGTGAGAGATCCTTACAATGCATTTTTTTTCTTCCCTTCAATATTGGAAGTGAGTGGCTAATCTCGTTGTGAATGTCAAGTTATCCTTATTTATTATTTGAACTCAGATAATGTTTCTTGGCACGGTACTGAACATAAAATGAGACATGCACCAAGGGTTTTATACTCAAAGAAAAATGATAGTTTGTGCTTCTTCCTTTTGTGTGTGAGAGACTTTTTTAGAGGTAGAGGAGAGGGCTTGCCTGGCTAGGTACCTACAACATCAAATTTGTGTCGCAAATGTTTGGATTGGTGCTGCTTGCTTGGTTGTTCATAGAACCAACCAGTTCAACAGGTATTTAGCAAAACTCTGCAGTGTTAAAGCTGTTAGTTGCCAATAATTTTTTTGCCTTTCCCCAGTAGCTGTGTGCCTTGCCAAGTCTGTTCACAAGCCTTGAAATGACAAAGTACCCTTTAGTTAATTGCACAACGGATCGCCTAGAGTTAAAAGTTCTGATTTATATGACTATAGCTCTAACTGCTCAATAACACAGGCCTGTAATCTACTTTCATTTCAAACAGAACTGTGATTTATGGGGCAGCATGCCGCTTTAGCTCAGAAATGAGGTGTTCAACATATGCTCTGTTGACATAAATTTGGAATTTATCGCTCTTGTCAAAACTGCCTGTTGGACAAAGGTGCGTATTAAGGCAATAAATGGATCAAAATAGTTTTCTGTCAGATTTCCTAACCATTGTATTCAGTCTATTTGAGGGAAAAATATATATACTTAAAAGTAATCAAATGTTCAAAATCCATACATCTTGTTTGGAATGGTAAGTGTTATTTGGGGGAGGCAAAGCCAGGGTGGGGAATGGAGAGGGCTTCCCACAACATTGCAATCCATTTGGAAAGTTTAGCCTGGGTTTAGTTGATCACTTGGGTTAGGAGACAGACTTTTTTCTTAAAGAAGGGGAGGTGGGTGGGGGCAGGGAATGAAAGCCCATGAAACAATTATAGTAAAAGACATTTTTATGTATGGTTTTTAAGCAGGCAGAGTTAGAAGGGGGCTGTAAACTGAGCAGAACAGTGGTTTGTTTATGGCAGAATTAAACTCCTTGCTATTTTGTGATTTTTACATGTTAGGACTGTAACATATCCCATCTCCCCTCTGCTTAGAGAGAGATTATTGGAAGGATAAAGGATTAGCTATTGTGTGGCTGGGAAATAGAGTTAAGGCTGAGTAATAAAAAAAAAAAAAAAAAAAAAAAAGACTACCACAGGAACTTTAGGAAAATAAAAATCGCTAAGGCCATAATGCAAACGGATTGTATGAAATAACCAGTCCAAAGAAGCAAAGGGCAGTTCATCATGTGTCTTGTCACTGGCATAAGTGTAGGGCCATCACCTTCGGATACTAAGGCAAAACTCTGGAACTTTAAGTCAGTGACACAAAACGCTCTTTGCTTGTAAATAGTCAGGGAGATTTAGGAGCTGGAGTCCCATAGACTTTCAGTGAGATTTGTGCTCCTTAAATCCCAAGGGCTTTTGGAAACCTCCCTCCTAGCTACTGCAGTAGTCCATGTGTAACTAGCACTGACTCTCTGGGATAGCTCGTGGATTAGTCTGGAGCCTCAGTACGGTGAATTCTCTGCAACAGAGTTGGAACAAAGTCCTTAATGAGGAAAGACTTTGCCTTTGGGTCCTTTATTTCCCCTGTCCCCACACTGTTCCTGTGTGCACATGGATAAAGTACATATTGATAAATGCCTGCACATGCCCATTGTACGCCACTGAACATAAAAATCTCCTGAGTGGTGCAGAATTGCTTGCCACCAATCCTGTCCTTTTCACACAAAGCACCCTGTTGGGAAAACTCATAATTTTTACACCACACGCTCTTGACTAGCCATTGCTGGAATTACTGTCTCTTTGAAGTGCTTTTTGCAGGGCATTTACAGGCCTTTTTAATTACTTACAGCTTGTAAGGGGCCTACTTCCATTCCAGCTTTTGTTTGTTTGTTCTTTCCAATGCCTGTTCGGAAAGGAATATTGCTGCATTTTTTTTTTTTTTTTTTTTAAGTATAGGGAACTCATTGGCAAGCCTGTCTTTGTGGTTCTTATTTAGGGAAGGGCTCTTCCTTCAGCAAGTTTACTTTGAATGGTCTAGAGCAGCTCCTCAAGGTACTGTACACTTCCTGGCTTTTCGGCCTTCGAACAAAGACAGTTGGATAATCACAGCTCTGTGCTACCTCTTGGCAAACAAGTTCGTGCGTTGGGTTTAATTTCCTTACTTTGAGGAAGGTTGGAATAGCTAACAGACAGTTTTTTTATTTCAGAAGCCAAACCATTCTTGAGCAATCTCTGATGACCTACAAACTTCAGCTGCAGGCTGGTTTGATAGTTAAATGTTCATTTTTAATAAATCATAATTAAAGGGAGAACCACATTTAACCCCTGCCCCCAATTCTTTGACATGTTTTCCCACGAGGGCAGGTGTCTTCTGATGGTGAGTTCTTCCCAACAGCTTTGCTTTCTTTATTGGCTTGATTCTCTCTCGCCCCCACCCTCACCCACGCAGCCTGGTGCGTAGGATTTAGTGACTGAGGTTACATAGATGCTATGGCAGTGGTATGCAGTTGTCGCCATGGTTAGCAACTGACCTACATGTATTGGGGACAGAACTACTACTCCTCTCTGGGCTAAAGGAGAAATCTCCTCCTTTTCCTGGCCTTGCTTATTTCCTAGAGGGCATGACCATCCCAAGCCAATACCCGATGCATCCCATTGGCAAAGGGAAAGCTACGTTACAGCCCCCCTCCATGAATTGCACTGGCTGGAGTAGCATGATGATAGGTGTCCCGCTTTTGGGTGGTTAAAACCCCAGACCGTGGCATTTACACAGTTTGAAACGCATTAGACAGCTTTGTAAGGTATTGAAATAATAAAACTGTTACTCCTTGACACAGAAAAAGAGATTGTCCCCAGCAGGCCATGCGCAGAGGGTGGGGAATATTGGAAGGCTGTAAAGGCCATGACGTTCTCTTGTCTTAGAGGTTCTCAGAAATGCGGTTCCTTTGGGACTTGGATGAACTCTGAGGGCTATAATGTTTCAAGCACTAATAATTGAATCCAGTGGTGAGGCAGGAAAACAAACATTTACGAAGAACTGGTGAGAGAAGCTTCTTTAAGCTTCCAAAGAAAGATCATCTCCAAAACTCTCCAGCAAGACACCGGTGAAGGCACAGCATGCTTGACCAATGAAATGCCAGATTAGAAGTATTTGTCACCAGGACAAACTCATTGGCTGGCCATACCCTGAGCAGGTGATATTTTTTCCAGCTACATCTCAAAGCCACTTTCAACCAATTGAACCGTTTTGTGGGTGTTACATCCATGTGACAAAATCAAGGTTAGATCTTTAGCTGCCTCTTCCTGCTGATAAAGAGGGAGAGAAATTAAAGCTTTAATCCTGGAGCAGAGTATGTGAAAGTTTGGGGAAAAATCCTTATCCATTTTCCCCTCTTATTCATTGCTGTGCAGCATACCCCATTTCCAAGAGGAAATTCAATTGTACAACACCATTTGCCATACCTTTGTAAATACTCCAAGACTGAAGCCTGCTCTTACATTGTAGCATAGTCTCCTCCAAATAAAAACAGCTGCATTTGAGCCCATTGTAGTGTCCTAAATCTGAACTTTTAGGGGAATTTTTCATGTGGTTTTTGTTTCTCCAGCAGTTGCAGCAGAAAATTGTGTACTCTGAGATGTGCTCCTTTAATGTTGCACAGTAAAGTAACTTTGCTGTAAGTATTAACTTGTGATTAGATTACTATATCTAAAAGCAATGCATGTTTGTAAGGAAAGAAAGGTCTTTCCAGATTGCTGTTCCTTTTAATCCACAAATATCCTTTTGTTTAGTTTAACTTGCTTATAGGGACATCTCAGGACAAACTGAATAGTTGGAATTTTTATTTTAGCAGGAAACTGGCATAATAAAGTTCAGTCTCTTTTTGTTGCGGAATTTGGACAGTATCAATGAGGAGTGATCTATTTTAACGTACTTTAATATATTCCCCCCCATTTTAAAGGTACAACTTCAGTAAAACTGCAGAAACATGTATTGATCTCCTCCCTCAGATCTTAACAGCCTGAGCGGCTCTAATACCTTGCTTACATCTGCCAGGTTTTTGTGCCGTTTTGCAGCATCTCCTTAATCCAGTGAGCATAAATAGAACATTTCAATCATATTTTGCTACCAGGAACCTAGAAGATAAAGCGCTTTAAGACCTTGTTGAAAGAGACTGTATAAGATTGTGCACGATAAGATCGTCCTATAAGTAGACACCAAATGAAAACTTTTTGTGCTCAGGTGAAATTTGTCGATAAAGATATTTCAAATAAATTACTTAGCGAGAATGCGAGCATTTTAAAACAATGAGCAGGTTATGTAACGGCCGGAAATATCAATGCTGAAGTTTGATTGCCATGTAGATTTCTATGTGAGCTGCTGCACCAGTGAGATTAATGTGTTCTTTTGTCGTTTCTGACACCCTGTTCTAACACACTTTTTCTGGTGGGGGGAGGGCGGAGAGGGAGAGGGAAGTCTTATCTGCAAGCACTTTACTGGGATTGTGGTTAGCTTCAAATGCTATTGTCTGTCCTTACGGTTACAAGAACCAGAATGAATTTTACAAGGACCAGAATGAACGGCTGCACTCCAGAGTCTGACTAACATCCAGCCTGACTTACAGACCATGTGTATATATAATGGAGCTGGTATTTTTTAATACGGCTGTGTAATGCAGGGGACATAACCTTTTTTTTAGTTCCCCTCCTCCTAAATGCAAGGGCACATGATCGCTTCTGGGCTGGATGCTGAGCTTCTGTCAACGGATGTAGTTCGAGTTCAGTTGTGTGAAGCCCTGAGCTCTTTCAGTTCCTGCTGACTGCCCCGGGAGCCAGGGCACGTAATATCTTGGAGGATCCATTTCTTTGTGAACTTCAGCAGTGAGTGAAGTGTGCAGCCTCCTCTGCGAGGGAAGACAGCAGCAGCTTTAGCAGCTCGCACGCACGTTGTGTAGTTGTTGAAGGCAGGAAGTGGAGAGAAATTCTGCCAGTGGAAACTGTGGGTGGGCTTTTAATGTCGGGAGCAGGTGGTCACCCCAATATTCAGGTTGAAAGCCATCATGGGTAACACCCGGGCTCAATTTAGAGGGGCTTTTTTCTATCACAAATGGTCAGGAGTTAATTGCTGTGTCTCATGAAAGACCCCTCTCCCCTCCAGCATCTGTCTGCATTTATCTGCATCACAGCATTTATCTGTGTCCCCCAGTGCCCTGCTGTGGCATTGGATGAGTGCTGACTGTAAGAGGAGGGACCCTCTACCCCAACATGTTCCCTGCGGCACCAAGATGTTTACTGAGGGATCTCTCCAGGCATGGACTTGGCCCATCCCTGTTAGCCTGAGGTTTGACATGGCTCCAGCACAAGGCAACCCGGCTGCAAGTCTGTGGCTTCCTGGCAATCCCATGATCCCTCACATTCAAATATTTTCTTTTGGTGTTGTCCAAACTGTCTGAAAACCTCAGTAACACAGTGTTCTGACCCAGTATTCTAGTCCCTGTACAGAAATACCAACCAAAACAAACACATCATTTATCCTGGAGGGCAGGGTACTGTCCAGTGTACTAAAAATGTCCTCCTGGCATGCCTGATTCACCACGTCCTTACAATGCATCGGCACAGATGGATATTTGAGTGCTTTTTTTGCCATGCACTTGGTCCTGTGGTAGTGAAAGGGTTAGAAGAAGTTACCCATTGAACACCTTGCTTTCTCTTTGCTTGTCTAGTTGTTGTTTGGGTTTTATTATTTGAAATCTGATTGAAATGCCTTGCCTTTTATTGATATATTTACTTTATGGAGACCATAAAGTGCTGTATTAAAAAAGTAAATTGTGTTGTAAATGCCTTTGGTAATGTTTATTAATATTGACTAATCATGGAGCAACGAGCTCTATTGCTAGCGAGGATAATTTGTGGCAATACCAGCGGAGCATTAACATCTTGTCAAATAGCTCTGTGTAATAAGAATGTACCCAAAAAAAAGAGAGACCTGATGGTGTGTCACATCTTTTACCGGGCAGGAGGGGTGTACTGCTGGCTTGCAGGAGCTAATAACCTGTGTCCACTGCTTTTCTCTCTCCCCATATACCCTCATTCTCCCCCCGACCCCCTTCTCATCCCACATATTGGCCCAGCCAACCCTGCTCCCAGTAGGTCTGGCTTAAATCTTGGTATCTCTGATCAGGTTAATACTTTATTCTCTGTCAAGGCACCGTGTGTTTGGCTCCATCCTATCTTGACGTTCCAGTCTAGAAGCCAGAGAGGAAAAGTTTGCTGGCCAAAAAACAGGGTTGTGGGTTTTTTTAAGATAAGTGAATTATTGGCAACATTTTTGCTGCAGTAAAGATGCCCAAGCTTGTGTGTTAGTGACTTGTGTGTATCCAGATATTAGAACACCTAGCTCTCACATAGTGCTTTTCACCTGTCGATCTCAAAGCACTCACAAAGGAGGTGAGTATCATCATCCCCATTTTACAGATGGGGGGAAACCGAAGCACAGAGGTGAAGTGACTTGTTCCACGTCACCCAACAATCCCGTGGCAGAGCTGGGACGTGAACCCAGGACCCCATATCCCAGTCCCGAGTTCTGTTAGGCAAGGCAGCAGCAAGCCTGTTGGGGACCCATTGTTGTGGCAATGAAGTCAACAGGCACTTCGCCGTGGACTCCAATGGTGAAAGATTAGTGGCAGATGCGCCGTTAGTGAGCCACTTCCATGTGGGCGGGAGGAATAGAAGCGTCTTTAATGTCGAGCAATCTTTGGAGTTATTAACCAAAGTGACTCTTAAAAATAATGGTAATGGGTGGGTTTAAGTGAAAGGCTTTAAGGGCCATAGGATATAGCTTAATCCAGTCTGGTTCAAATGGATGTGTTAACACTGGAGTGCTACTTGGCTGAGTGATTACTCAAGATGAGTGCAGGAGGGTGTGTTCATGTTTTCCGGGTCTGTCTCCTGCTTGGGAAAGATCTAAATTGCACCTAATATCTTTGTTTCAAGCTAGTGACAGTCGGAGCACAGGCTATCTCCCCTTGCGTATGCCTACTCTGCCTTCTTCCCACCAGCTGTGCGGTGTGGGGATTTGGCAGAATCTCAGTCAGCTGTGGGGCATGAGAAATGGCAGGATGCAATTGGTGCACGTGCGTCTGGGAGATAGTTTTGAGACCTAGATAAAGGGGTGATTTTTTTGGGGGTGGGGGTGGCAGTTTGCAGCAATGGTTTGTTTGCCATGTGGGTTTGCCAGTACTTGTCTTCAAAAATCTCAGAAAGAGTGATTTGCACTCTGACTTGTTTTATTTTTTGGCCTTTATAATCTTAAAAAGTCTTTGACACATTTTGCAGCCATCATTTTGTGTTGAGAAGTGCAATGGAATTTTTGTCTGTGCAAGTGAAATTATTGAACTCTTGTGTGCAAATATAGTATAGACAAATTACATTCCAAAACTTATCGGCAAACGCCTTTGGCCATGAATGCAATCTCTAGGCACACCTTTCCATTTTAAACTGCTGCTCGTGTAACCTGGGACACTGGGACCTGCTCATTGTGACGTTCGGGGGTCTAATTACAGGGAAAACTGAACAATCCCTTTCACCTTGTTCTTGCTCAGTGTTTCACAACCGTCAGTGATGTGACTCCTTTAAAGCAAATGAACCAGATAAAGGAGCCCCAAGTCCACAACTTGGCATATTCTAGTGCAATCCTGGGGTTGAAGCATGATCCTGTTCTAAAGAAAACTTCTCTAAAGAGTCCTCTAGTGTCCAGGATAAAATACCAGGAAAACCCAACAAATTATTTGATCCAGTATTAACACCTCCTGGCAAAGCCATATTTTTACACATTACATTGTCTCCATCACAAAGATAATTCTATGTGTTTGCTCCACTATCAGCCTGTCAAAATCAACAGAGGTGAACTGGTTGCAGCTTTGTTTTTACTTCCTGTCAAACTTAATCTTGATGGCACAAAATCTTTTAGTGGTTGCCAATTGCCAAGGAAACTGGTAATAGGATGTGGAACCTTCCTCCATTAGGGCTTCTGAATTCAGACTGAATATGGCAAAAACCAAAAAGCCATTCCTATAACATGTCATTTAATGAATTGGTGGCTTTCTTTCCAGTTCCTGGCAGTTTTTAACATTAAGGCTGTGGACTGAATTGGGTCCCTGAACCTAAAAATCTCATTTTCCAGGCTGTCCAGGTTAAGCAGCACATTAGAGAGGGTAGTTTGCACAGCAGGTGTCCGTAGCATGTTTGTTACATTAGTAGACATGGGATTCTAGTCTCTAAAAATGGCAGTCACTTTTTCACCAGCCCAGAAATAAACTAAAACTGACCTGCAATTAAAGTGTGCTGGAATATTTAGACAAAGGATGAATAGGGGAAAGCTGAACTTCATCTTCAGTAAAGATAACTATTGTCCATAATTTGGGGCTTTGTGCTGGGGCCCAGCCATTGAGTTTCAGGGTCTCCTAGTGCTGGATGGACTAGAAATTTAAGGTTTGCCAACGGATCCCTGCTTTCAGGGATACATATACCCAGCCCAGTTTTGCACAGAACTATTTGTATTTTGTATTTGGCACCAAAGCAATAAAACATGTTTGCCTTATGATAAATAGTGGGTTTGATCAGAAGATTGAGTAGGTCATTTAACTGTATTGTGTCATGAAAACATTAGCAAAGAACTCTGTGTACAGAATCGTATTTTGAGACTGGCATGTGTTTTTGTTGTTACAGACTTTTCCACTTCCATCTGTATGAAAAGATCACAGTAAATGGTGTGCATCTCTCTCAGAAAAATGTAGCAAATTTGGCTTGGTAGTTTTTAATGCTTGTGTCAACTACGAAGCATGGCCTGCTTCTAAACAATCCATTTATCACCCTCTGACGCTGAAATAGTCAAAGTAAAGATTTTTCATTTAAGATGTTTTGTTTGATTTTAGTTGGCTCAACAATAGATGATTGCAAGTTAACTTTGGAACTTTTTCTTGCAATGTCAATGTGCGTGAGGCTTACGATTGAGCAATAGTTGGCTATAAAAGGGAAGGCGAAAAAGATGGATTTTGGGGGTGGATAGAGTGAATAAAAGAAAACTGAAAATTTTCTGGCTATAGCAGCATGAGATCAGGAGCAGAAAGAAGGCTCCTGTTTTCTAGGGTATTGTATTCTCTTGTCAGGGTCAAGATTGTCCGTAGACTTCTGAGCTTAGTGTATTTGTGTGCTCTGTGCTGCCATTGAGCATGTGGCTTTGACACATCACTTGCATTTTAATGATTTCTCTGGTTTGGGCACTGCTGCTGTCCAGATCTTCACAAGCAGTGTCCGCTAAACATTATTTAATCTGGTAGAGTGCCCTGGGACCTACTGAATCACTCTTCAATGGGGTCATTTCTTTATGAAGAAGGAACAATCTTCCAGCAAGGAATGGTTTGGGTTCTGGGCTAGATCATCCTTTCCGCACTGTCTTGGAGCAGTACCTATCTCCCCAGACTCTCCAATCTAGGTGATCCAATTATGTGAAATATAGGTAAAGATTTTAATGCTTTAAATATTCTTTATTTTGTTCCCTCTGTAATGCTCCGCTTTCCATCTCAGATTCTGGCCAAGGAGTTGAATGACAGCCTCATTCAGTGCCACTTTTCATTAAGCCCGTTGATTACATTTAGGCAAATTTGAACTGTAAATGAGTAAATAGAAACTCCGTTATCGAGCATCTGCTGCTTCAGTTCTGGGAATGGACATTGCCTTGCCCTCTTTCTGAGCGTGAACTTGCAAGAGACTTAGCACCCTTCCTTTGCTCCCACGGATACAATGGGAGTTAAGGATGTCTCAGGACTAGTCATAGTAAAACTCTCCCACTGCAGGAATTCTGTCCCATCAGTACGGTGCTTGAGAGAAGCATTTGTGAGAGAGTTTTATTTTTTTCCTTCCTCCTCCTCCCCTTTGGTACTTAGCCTGGAGATTTGGGGAGCGTCTCTCGCGTGCAGTATTTAGCCAGAAGAGTGAACTGTGGTTGTGCATCGTCAGCACCGCAGACATCCAGCAACCTCTGGTGGCCCTGTAGAGCAGATACCTGCCCCGAGCAGTGACGGCGGGTACTGCGGCAGCAAGCAGTATGAGTGCAATGGAATTTCTGCAGTTTGCTTCCAGGAACTGCCATTTTTCTAATCCACTTCTGAGCGCTGCTGGTGTGGTGGGTGGTCGTTCGTTGATACCTTGGCGCCAGTTTGCATGGGATGTATGAATACACAGAACTGATGTACAGTCTTAACAGTTTCCTCTCAATGGAAAGGATAGCATTTATCCTCTTTACCTAGTATTTCTAGGGATGGGTGCATCTCTAGTTCTCCGAGAGCTTTGGAAGGGTGAGAGGTTTGATCCCTTTATTCCTAACAGGGCTTGAAGTCCCTCTAGAAATGTCAAGTGATCTTTTTCATGAAGCTTTCATTTACTTCATGGTGTCACTGGGGTTTTCTTGCAGAGTTTCCGTTTCTGGACATGGGCAGGTAGGATAGGTGCTTTTGTAGATAAACCAGTTAGGGGAAGGAAGAAAGAAAAGCAAAACCTTACAGGATCCTTCTCCCTAAAACTCCATCCAAACCAGAATTTAAACTTTCTGAGCTTAACCAAGTCCAGTTTTGGGGAGAAGATTCAAGCAGGCTTCCCCTGCGCTCCACCATTAAAGTCGCTCTCCTTTTCCCTCTGCTCAAAGGACAGCCAAGGAATGACTTCCCGTTTAGCGCTGTCCTTAACAGAGTAGACCTTGGTGTTTGAATATTCTGGCTGAGCCTCCCTGGTGCTGCTGGCCAGAAGAAGTCCCATTTTTCCCTCTGTCCCTACGGCTGCCTAGCTTTGTATAAAATGAGTGTGTCTGTGATTTGTGTTCCTGCTGAGGTAATGAGAAAATTCATGGGGAATGTGTAGATTTCATGAAATATTCAAAAGGTCTCAGCGTTAACATTTTAAATAAACTTTTTTCCCCTCCCTGCAAACAAGCAAGAGGTCTAATCCGTCTCTGTTTTTCCCTAGGAAGCTGCACAGTGGTATGAAGACTTATGGATGTGAGTTGTGTGGGAAACGATTCCTGGATAGTTTGCGGCTCCGAATGCACTTACTGGCTCACTCAGGTAGGTCTAGACACATTGACGCTCCGGGACGTGAATGCTGCTTCTGTCATAATGACCCAAATCTACTGAAACTGTGAGGTGAATTCTTTGTCTGTACGCGTGCACGCATCTACATATGTAGGGTGAGGGGGTTATTTTAACCATTTTTGAGTGGTAAATTACAGATATCGCCCTCTTTTTTTTATTCCAGAGCCAGTCACTTTAATTTTCAGCATTTGTTTTCAGTTCTTTAACTAGGGAAATATATGCAGGCCCTCAGCAGACTGTATAACAAACTTGGAATACTGCATAGCTGATTGCTATTCGATTGCCTCCATCAACGCCTGCCATAATATTGGAGTGATTTTCCTCCTCCTCTCTATGTGAATACTGTATTTTCTACCCACTGCAGTTTCATTAGCAGAACTGTTGCAGAATTAGGTGCTCTGTCTAATGAATCTAACTATTGGGTTCAAATTATGCAGGCCCTTTAATCAAATAGATATAGAAAGGTTGGAAAGCTAAACTAGTGAGAAGATGTGTTTTGCAAGTTAATTTAGTCTGAAATTCCTATTGGGCGTACAGCCCCCTGTGCAATTAGTTTTTGTATTTTAAAAAAATGCAGGCAGGCATTGGATCCATTTGCTCAAAGGTAAAGTGTATGAACGAATCCATTCGCTCCCGGGCAGATCTCTTAGGTCATGTTCACGCTGCACACTAAGCCTGGGCGCTGACTCAGGTTCGAGCTCCTATCCCCCTTTCCGTGTACGTACGCACGCACGCGCACACACACACACACACAGTCTGATGCAGGACCGAAATCCTGTGATACTGCTAGGGAAGTGGGTCAGAGCCCAAGTCCCACTGTGACTCGGGTCCAAGCCCTGTTTTTGCAAACTGGACCCAGGTCAAGCTGCAGACCTGAGTCAGAAGGTCTTTGTGGTGCAGTTCGGACACGTGAGCGCAGCTCGGAGACCGGGCTCCAGCAATTGTAATCCAAAGCTACAGACGCTCGAGCACAGGCTTGGGAAAATAGAGTCTCCAAGCCTGGGTCCCACAGACCTATGCTTGGTGTGCAGTGTAGACACACCTGCACGTGCTACCCAAAAAACCCCTGCCAGCAGTGAATCTGAGCCTAGGTCAGCTGACGCCAGCTTGCAGGGCCTGTGTTTTGGAGCTAAAAATAGCAGTGTGGACAGTCCCCGTTCAGCCTGGAGCCTGGGCTCTGTAACCCAGGGAGGGTCCCCATCCTGGTTCTGGCCAGAGGGGGAAGGCCTGCACTGCTATTTTTAGTCCTGTGGTGCGAGTCTGAGTCAGCTGACCTGGGCTGTGAGTTTTGTGTGTTTGCAATGTGGACATATCTTTAGGGTCCTCATGAAGCAAACAGGGGCTGATAAACGGCTGCCCTTTTGGAGTAACTTCAGAAGGATGCTGGCGTCACAGCAGAATGTTCTGCCATGTGGTCTGTAGTGAGGAGCACAGGCTGGGGAGTCGGAAGGCCCCGAGTTCTAATCCTCGCTCTGCTATTGGCTGTCCATATGGCCTTGGGCAAGTCACTGTACCTTCTGTTGTTGTTGCTTGTGTTATCATAGGGCCTACGAGCCCCAGTCATTGACCAGGCCCCCACTGTGCTAGGCACTGTCCAAACACAGAACAGATGGTCAGTTTCCCCACTTATAAAATGGGGGTAATTAATACTAACCCACCGCCCTCTACAATCTAATCACTGCCCGTGCTTTAGGAGTGAATGGTAACAGGTACGACAGACCAGATACATGAACTTGAGTTAGAGCATGATCCTGTATCTCCTGGAAGTGCTGATGCTGTCATTCCTCTTTAAGCACTGCAGGCTGCTTGTGCCACTCTGCTTCGGTTGGAGTGGGAACCAAAGGCGCACAGAGTAGATCTCCGAGTAGATGACCCCTGGAGAGCTGATCATGGATCACTGAACCTCCTCTGACATACACCAGTAACACATGGACTCTGGAGGTCCCGACAAGCCTAGAATAAACAAGAGTGTCTGACGCATGGTGTCTCGGAGAAGAGCCCATGTGCAGAAGAAATTGCTGTTATGCTAACCGCAGACATTCAAACAAATGTGGGATAAGCCACCAATAAACAAGCGGTGCACAATAAGCACCATCCGTTTTTCAAATGCTTCAAATTGTTCTCTGTGGAGGATGAGCACACTCTGTCATTCCTCTGGTATTTTTTTCAGCAGTGTGTGTTTGGACCTGGGTATTGATGGCTGTATTTCTTTTAATCTTGATGCATGGGAAATTAGACTTGGAGAGGGAAGAGGGCTGCGTGACACCCTGGGAATAAGACAGCAAGCGCTCAAGCGTGATTTCAAAGTTGGCTTCGGTCACCAGTGAAATGAGTTCAGAAGGGGTCTCAGAATAGTCTCCAGGGGTCTCTTCTCCATAGCATAGAGCTACCCAGCGACATGGCATCATTGCTTACGGGGGGGGAAGGCCTGCAGCTGGAATAAGGGAAGCAGGTCATGAGTGAGGTACCCCAGCAGGTCAGGTGCCGTGCCTGGCTTTCCCCATTGCTCTCGGTGTTGACGGAGGCTGGGCAGCTAGAATCCACAAGCTGACTCCCCATACTATGAGAGAAGGGTTGAGGGGGGCTGGGTTTTCCCTTTGTGAAAATAAGAGATGATCTGGATCCATTTTATCCAAACCACGCAAGTTTGGAGAGTTTGGGATTGTCCCGTTCTCTAAAAGAGAAATTTTACGAACCCAATATAAGGCAACTCGCCCCCCCCCCCCCGTGCAGTTGATGTTTCCGAGTCCCAGCTTTGAGAACCTGCCCCTTCTGGATCGATGGAGTGGGTCTCACTGCCGCTCAGTTGAACTGGATCAATGGATCTGACGGCAGCGAATTTGCCACCGTCCGTGTAGATCTAGCCCTACTCACAATAGCAAGCACTATTCCCACAGTCTTTGCAAGGTTGGACCCTCTGATTTGATGTGATTTTAATCGGGGCAGATTCAGACCAGCATTCCCATCAGGTGTAGATTCCCAGAGTCACTCTCCGGAAGCCAGCGGCGTGAATCCAGGTTGCACTTGCTGTGCTCTACACAATGGTGCCAGTCGTCTGGTGATGAATATACCCTGTCCATCGAGGGTGCGTCGCTTGCTGTTTCTGAGGCCCTGGTTAATGCAAGGCATTGTGGCAGGCCGCGTGCACTGCACTTAGCATCTCAGCTGTGTTTTCCCTTCCCCCTTTTCCTCCTCCTTTTTTTGGCTTGCGCTGCCTGTGTGTGTTGTTGTAGTTTTGGCCCCGTGCCAATCCCTGGCTGGCTGCCAGGTTTGTGGGTACAGTACATACAGTGAACATTGAGCCAAGTTTGTCATCATACAAGATTAATTTTTTTTCCAATCTGTCTGGGGTCGAGTGAAATCGGGGGGGGGGGTGAGTGGGAAGGCGGGAGAAGCTGTTCTAACACTCAGAAACGGCCACATTAAATTCCAGAACTGTTCGTTTATTAAAGCATGAGACCTTTGCACCTCTTACTTTCCTCCCTCTTTTTCTCCTCTCGCGCTCCCCCCCCCCCCCCCCCCCCCGAAGATGAAATGAACTCGTACTGGATCCACACCATGAGGTCTTGTTTTCAGTGACTAGCACGCTAAATTGAAGCTCCTAAATCAGTTTTCATTGTCGAAAATGACCATTTGTTTAATTAGACGTTTGCCGTGCAGGGAGGCCCTTATGAATTGGGGTCCCCCCCGGTCTCCCCAAAAGGGCTTAGATGATGGTGGTAGTAAATGTTCAGTTGAATTGAAGTTTTTTGTTCCAGTTTGAACATGTTTAACTAAACAAGTGTTTATGAGGGATACCCGATGACAAAGAGAAGTTTAAATTAACGAACAATAAACTAACAAATGAACTAACAAGATTGATCTGGCCAGTCCCAGTTCTGTGACTCCTATCGAGGTCATATTGCGATGTAATGAGAGACACAACGGAGGGGGTGCTTGGAGAGGGAAGGGATAAGCGCTGAAATCAATGCTTATTTTATAACGTACAGTTCAATGCATGTCTTCTTTCACATAACCTGCTGTCAGTGCCAGTGATGTGCTGAAGGAAATCTTTTTTCGGGTTCCTAGGGATGTGAACCGGTCATAGGGAAAGGAGAAATGCACTGAGGCAGCTGTGGGAGATTGGGAGAAAGAGAGGAAAAACTTTCCAACTATTTTTAGGTTTCTCTAGGAAGCTGAGACGGAGGGGCCGGATCCTCAACTGGTATAAATAGACGTAGCTCCAGTATCTGGCCCTCGTTCTCTGGTACTCAGTTCAGTATCTACTCATTTTATTTAGTGCGGATAAGAGGAAGAGGGGTGAATCTGCATTGTTGCCACCTCTCCTGAATTTATCACAAGTCCTGCAGTATTTGGTGGGCTCTCATGGAGCTCCAGCGGCTGGAATTAGATTACTTGACAATCTCGGCTTTGTTGATATTTTTAAGTAATTTTTCTAGCCCTCGTGGTTGTGGAGAAAAGCTGGAAAATGTGATCCAACACCAGAAGGCAAACAGAATGCAACTGTTTTTTTGTTTTGTTTTTGTTTTTGAAATCACATGATTTTTTGAGCAAATCGCATGATTTGGGGGGGCCTGACTCCTGATTCTTGAACACTTGGAGCTGGCAGTTGTGAACGTGTTTGACCCACATTTTTTGCATAGGGAGGAGAAAACACTTGAATTAGAAATGAAGGCTGCTGCTGTGTCTAAATTCCATCTCCCCAAGAGGTCCTTTCTGATCACCCCTTCTTCCTTTTCAATCCACCTATCCGTTTTGCTTAGTCTTTTGATGCAGCCTTCTCTGAGAGCTGGGTCATATGTGCCATTTTCCTGCTTTTATGAATATGCTCCTGGAATGCCTTTCTAACAATTCAAACATTTTTTTAAAAGTGCTGCAGGCTCAGGTATGAGGTGTATGGACTCGGTGCATGAAACACTGGGTGGAATTCAAGGCCCTGCGCTATGCAGCTGTCTAGATGATTCCGAATGACCCTTAGACTTTGACGCTATGAACGCTCTCACTGAACTAGTCTGTACAGCTACTGTCCTCAAGACCTGCTTCTGCTGTGATACCTGCTACTAATGGCCAAATACAGGTGCAAGGGATGGTTTGATACTGAGGGGTATTTTTATGTTAGTTTTGTCCCTGTCCTTCCTCCCTTTGCATATAGCTTTCCTTTGAAGGTGAACTCTTTGGGACTTGGCTCATAGCTTCCTATATAAATGGACAGCACCTAGCACATGATGGGTGTATTGCAGAACACAGCAGGTTCATAGGCAAATGGAGCTAAAGTGCTTAAATTATGGGGGCTGTTGATATTGTGATCAGCAGAGAGAGAGTGGGGAAATGGTCTGGGAAAGTGCCACCCTCCAGTCAAATAGGTAACTGTTGTCCTCATGTTTAAAAGCAGTTTTGGGGTGTGTTTCTCATGGAAGTGTGTGTGTGTATTGCATGTATACATAATAATTCTAATAGTTACAAAACTGCAAAGCAAACCCTTTTGTTAATACTGTGTTAAGGTTGTTCTGGCAATGTTAACTTGGCAGTATTACACATGCAATGTACTTGTTTAGATTTTTGTTTAATGAGGGACAAAAGTAGAGAAAAGCCTTAAATGTGTTCCATGGGGCTGAGTTAAGGTTTCTATCATAATTAGAGGTGGGTCTTAAGAAACATTCAAGTTAAAATCTTTTTCCCCACTCAGGAAAAAAGAGGAGGGCTGGAGGTGGGGAAAGGAAAAATCTCAAGATGTTTGGAATAGACAGTTTACATATGCCAGCAGAGTCTGAGTTCTCTGAACATAGCTAGCTAGCTGCACACGTCTCTCTCTTTAAGTGAGCGTGTATAGCCTGGATCCAAAACCCCTCTGCATGCTCAGGTTGCAGTTAGCAAGTAGCTGGCTTTGGGCTTCATTGGGGCTTTGATTTTTTTCTTCAAACCATGCCAAGGCCTAGTTGTTATGGAGGAAGAGGATGGCCAGGAGGCAAGTTCCATGCTTCCCGTTTCAGCTAATGGTGTTTCTAACTTTTCATGTACAAGAATGGTTCCCCTCTCCCCAGGCCAAAATGGAGATGGGGTGCTGTTTGCACACTCCTCATTTCCGTCCCTTCCCCCCCCCTCCCCCCCCCCCCACACAAAACTCTTCTCTAGGCAAAGACCAGCCCCGGACTTAGTGAACTCAGAAGGGGAATGTGTTAAACCCGGGGATTGTCTCGGGAGGCACCCATTATAAAGAGCGTGTGTGTGAGAGAATTCTACGTTTTCTAATCCATCAGGCAATCCCAAACGGGCAACGCCAATGGACACTGCTGGCACAGGTGTGATTCCTCGTTTCATTATTGTTTTGCAGGCCCGGGTGTTCACTGGAGTTTTTGTAACCCTGGCTGACACATTCTCCATCTTCAAATAAACGCCCTAAGCACGGCTGTGGTGTTGGCTTTACTCCGTCGTGCTGCGGCTCACGGTGGCCATGGTACACACAACGCTGACCTCCTGGGGAGAGAATGCTACTGGACTGAGTGTGTTTGATCCAGCCCACAGAGCTGCATTTCGGGCCAGATTGTTGCTAATGACACAGTTGTGGCAAGCAGACAAAGGTGGCCGGTTTGGGGCTACGTGACGGGATTACAGGCCTCAGACTGCCTGTTGATTTGGGTGAGGGGAAGGCAGGTCCACCCACAGCCTGGCCCTACTGAACGAAATCCCATTCATGGCACTGTAGTGCTACAGACCGTACTAAAATCCCATGGCCTCTCATGCTTAAGGGGTTTCTGCCCACCTGGGAGGGGAGGGGAGGGGAGGGGGGGGGAAGAATGTAGCACAGGTGTGTGCTGGGTCATTTTATCTTGCACCCCGCTTAAGGACAGTCAAAATCCGAACCCAGCTCTTTAGCCACTAAGAAAGGTTGACTGAAGAGGCATGAAGAAGGGTAAAATTGGCATTCAAGACATGCGGGGGGGTGGGTAGAGAGATCTTGGGAATGGAGGAAGCCAGTCCCCGGAAATGCGTGTGTGCAACTGTGTGGTAGAGGGGTGTGGAGGTGAGATGAGATTTTGGGGTCTTCTCCTCTCAGCTCGCTATTGCTCTGGCACTCATCGGATTCTGACACCTGAAACCGAGAAGCTGCCCCTTCCTGCCTGCCTTCTGCCTGTCTGGTGTATAATCTGTATGACAGGAAGGTGAGGTGATGCAGGCTTTCTGACTTCAGCTGTTGGTGTGAGAAGAGTAAAGGAGCATCCTGACAGCTGAAATCTGGGGCCTGGCGTGAAGGAGCAGAAAGACTGCAACAAAAGCCGGGGCAAAATGCGTGGAGCAAAGATGCTCAAGCTTCACTGGCTGCCTTGTGCCATCACCATCCCTGTACCCTTCCCTCTCTGCTGGCATGTCCCACGATCGCCATGTGTTCTACTGGGCTGGCTTTATCCAGCCGAGATCTAAAGCTGTGGTTAATTCATATGCTACCTATCTCTAATGAATGTAAACCTTTTCTTCCTCTTCGTGTTCTGTGGTTATCTCCTTATTAAGCATTGAGCTACAGAAGATGTTTTCTCCTGAAGTATCTGAGATGGAGCAGATAGTTCATCTTGGAATTAAACTGCTGCCCTCTCTGCTGCCTTTTAAAAAATGTTATTGTTTGCTTAAGCTGGTGTGTGCATCAATGCAAAGTTGAGAAGAAAGGGAAGCTCTGAGATTCTTTGGGCATTGTTCACCCTCCCTCTACCCCCCCCCTCTCCCCTCCCCTCCCTTTCTGAATTTTGGCTGGCATCCCAAATTTATTCCCAGAGTGATGTCATCGGCTTGCCGGCAGGTCTGGATGTTCTGCCAGCATTCCAGAGAGTTTATGATCATTCGCAGATGTGCATCCAAGAACACACTGTACCCAAAGCAGAAATTAATGCAGGCTTGACTGCTGTCCAACCCTCATACACAGGAGAGAGGAAAAAAAAAGAAAACAAAAACTGTTTAATGCTGTTTATAAATTATACACTGGCTGATGAAAAATACATTTCTTCCCTGCCCCCCCCCTTCCTTTTCTGCCTCAAGAGTCTAAGCTGAGACTGGAAGAATATGGTTTGCTTTTTAGCTCCTGTTTTGGCTGGAATCCTAGTCCCTGCTGCTGATCCGGAGCCAGGGTATTTTTCCCCTTTACCTGATGAAATATATTTATTTTGCAGCAGTCACCACTCCCCCGCCCCTCTCCTCTTCTGGATGCTTTTTGTTATTCAAGGTGTTCTGCTAAGCATTATGCAAAGAATGTCATGCCAGAACCCATTACACCGTAGCACGCTCTGTGGCAAATATGTCTTATGCACATCTGTCTACATTAATGCTGCTAAATATATGTGATCATCACACTGTAACCCATTTTCGTTCAGATTTCTCATCAGGCATGCGAGATAGGAAAGTTCTGAAAGTTCACTGTAGGCTGTGGTATTAGGAAACATTCCCTAACCCGCCCCACCCTCGCAGAAAGGCGAACAGAAACATGCTCAGGACTCTGCGTCCGGGTTTGGGGTGACGCTGATGATCAAAACCACCTTTCCCCTCACCCCGAGAGTCGTTCTTTAAATTCCTTCCCCACGTTGCGTGCAATCCATTTACACGGCTTTTGTGTTTTTTAATACCGCTAATGTTTATCATTTGCCCAACAGGCTTGACAGATTTTGTTTCCTGTAGAGCATCGCCGCTTTAAAGCCCCCTTGTTGCTAAGTAGCAGCCTCCCTGTACTGTAATGGGCTGATTTCGTATTCTGTTCAGCACTGTATCTTATTTTTGTATGCAAGACAAAGTGTTTTGATGGAGGACGATTGCAGAAGTGTCTGGAGGCTGTTTGGAGTTTTATGGGCTGTACAGTACACTGTGTGCTTTCCGAACAGAACACAGGCTGTTGAATTTTGGATTGGATTTGTCATTTTTCCCCTCTGAGAGGAGGCTGTCAGATAGAACATTACTCTAAGGGTGGAGGGGCAAAAAGTGGAAATTGTGTAATAACCTCTATTTTTCACTAAACTGAAATTATTTTTTAGTCCCAAAATAGTCCCACAAATTCATTAGCTGCTATGGGGGGGGGGATAGGCAAATGAAGTTGATGATATGACGTGGTTGGTACTTAGTCAAATGCCTTTCCATCTCATGTGTTCCTTTTCTCTGGATTCTAAGCCTTCTCCTTCATGGGAGGTTTTCTTCTTTTCAACTGCTTGTGGGCTGGGGGAAGCCCTTCTTTTTTAGAGGAAGAAAGCCAAAGGGCCAAAATTGTGGGATTGCCCCAGTCTTTACGAAAGCTCCTAACTTTTTTCTTGCTGTCCAACCATGACGAGTAGGCAAGTTGGGAGGCAGAAGCCACGTTACAGGTGACACCCAGACATGCCCCGCCGTAGGACTGCTTTAAAATGGCATTCGGGCCAGAACACAAGCCGGGAAATTGAGAACAGCCAATCCCCTTCCGTTCTGACCTTTGCGCTGGTTGCTGGTGGATGATGGAACCTGTGATGTGGCACAAAATTGCTTCAGTACCTAGGCATAAGGACCAAGTTGGATGGACAGAATTAGCAGCCTTACCTCAGTGCCTCTCCCAGTTTCAGGTGCAGCCTGGATGGTGGCGTGGCTCTTGCATCACACTTGCCCGGCCCGTCTCTGAAAGCTGAATCCTTCATGGGACCTGAATGTTTTAAGGAGTAAGCCCAGACATTTAGATGCTTCTCTTCCTCCATTCCAGCTTGACTTATCTCCCCTCTTAGAATGTGATCTGGAATGCAGATGGTTCTTCCGCCATCTTAGCCCTTGTGATGCTTCTCTGTTTGCATGGTTTCCAGCACCACGGTCGCGTTCTGAAGGCTCCACTTCCACGTTGCGTTAAAAACAAAATCCATCTTCCTATTTTGGAAAGAACTCCCTTCAAACGAGGGAAGCGTTTGGATGGATCCCTTGTAGGAATCCTTCTAAAACCAGCAAGTATAATAAGCTACTGTAATGGTTCAGAGTCTATTTGGATGCACAGGGTCTGTGAGATACAGCGATATAATTTTTGTTGCTGTTTACTGACGAGATGGTGGGAGCCACTTGGAAAAAGAGTTTTAGCCACGTTTTCCCCAAGATAGCCATCCCCCCAGCCATGAGTTCTTATCTTTTTGCGGGGAAATCAGAAAGGGGAGTTCGCAGCCCTCCTCAAAATCAGGAATTCCCAAAGGAGTGTTTCCTCAGGGAGCCCCAGCTCTAGTCTACAATGCTCAAAGCTTTTTTGAGAGAGCAGAAGTGAGGCTTCTCTTGTGCTGGTATACATCGGGAGTTATTCCTTAACCAGTGAAGTTAACCTGGTGTGAGATCAGAATCAAGTCAAGTGGAAGTGGATGGGATCAAACGATGACAACATTTTCACTTGGTTCATATGTGTCTTAACTCTGTACTGGAAGCCGAGACTGGAGAAACAATTAAGACCATCTCAGGGAATGTCTAAGCTTCTGATTCTGAGCATTCCTCCTGTATACAGCTACAAACCCGGGCCGTGGCTCTCTAACTATAACAACAGACCACATTAGGTTTGCAGAGGCGTTGTCTGTGGATTGAAATATCTTGCAAAATGAAGTGAGGGTTGGGACTTGGGGAGGTGGTAAGTGCAGAGATTTTTCTCTCGCAAAAGGGCCCCTCTCTTCATGTGGGGGAGTTGCTGGGGTTTGGGGAAGGGAGCTGGTCCATGCAAAGACCTTACGAAATGGACTGTGGAGTAAAAATGTCAGTTCACTCCTAAATTTGAGCTGTCGTCAGAAATTCAGGTTGTGTACTGTGCCATTGCTGGGGCAAAGCGAGAGCTTTGGCAATGTCCAGGTAACGTGCTTTGGTCGCCCCGTCAGCCTCAGAGAACATGAAGGTGTTTATCCAGACTCCCTTTGCACGCACCGTTCAAGAGGCTTTACCAATTGTCTAAACATCTATAACAACTTGCTACAGATCTAATTGTGCGGAACCAAAGCCCCGTCACTGTACAAGACTTGGTGGGGAGGCTTGGAATCTATATGTTGCAGAGGGAGGGCTGTGTAGGTTTTTAATAGAGGGTGAGTGAAGGGTGAGTCAAAAGCCACAGGATTTTTTATTTACATGGCCCCAGTATCCTTATGGATGCAGTGCTCTCCCATTGAACCTGGATGCTACTTTTCTTCCCTGGTGATCCTTTTCCACCTTCTGCGAGCAAACAAGAACCTTTAGGCTGATTTGAAATGCATGTGCTACTCAGCCAGATTGTCCCAAAGATAACAGGAGATGTTTATAAACCTGCTTTAAGCAGCATAAACCACTATGATTATGCAGGAAACAGTATTCAACAAGCTCGACTTGAGTTGGGGGGGGAGGCGACTGCGCTTATATCCCAGGCAATTGTACAATGAGGTTTACATGAAAGCTGAAAATTGTTCCTTTTCTCTAATAGCATAGCACAGACCATTACCTTCCAGATTTAAAAATGAAATGAGCTCATCATATTTGGTGACTTCTTACACTGACATTCATGCTCCATTTAGAAGTCTGTTTTTACCTTTTAAAACCTATGCTTTTTATTTTTTATATTCGCTGATTACTTTTTTAATACTGACACCCCCAAAAAACAACCCTTTGCATTTTCCGATCACAGAGACTGTTCTTATTTCCTTCTTTTTGGCCCTTTTATGTATTTTTGACATAAAAGACAAGACGTTTTCATTACTGTCTCTTCCACTTTGGGTGAAATAGGGGAGAAGGGAAAAAATAATAATAAAAAACCACAGCGGCTTTATGTGAGCAAAAGAAGAAAACAAGAGAATGGAGTAGGGAACGGGCTAAATTTAAAATTGTAATTGGCTGACTTCCACAGGCTTGCGGGTGTTTTAATGACTCATAATAACTTCATTTAAAACCAGCTGAGCAGAAAATAGATTGGAGAGGAGCCTCGGGCCATTATGGATTTGTGTGTGTGTGTGTGTGTGTGTATGTGTGTGTGTTTTTTTTTTTTTTTGACAAGCTCTGTTTTCAGCAGCCAGGAAGGCACTCATAGAGGGGTTGGCTGTTTTCTCTCTCCTAGAGTTGGTGGTCTGCCCAAGAGAGATTGTATAGAAACCAGTTTTTTTAACTGATTAAAAATAGATGCCTTGAGGTATTATTTTAGCATCAGTGTTTTTTTTTCTTTGTATTTTTGATGTGGTAAATGGAACATAAATACAATTGTTTTTGAAATTACTGAATTAATTAGGTAGTAAAGTGACGATAATACATAAATTTACTTTTGCAATTTAAAAAAAAAAAATCCATATTTTTCCCTGCCACATTCTTGTCATTTACAGCACTTTAATAAAAATTTGAGTTTATACAGAAACCTCTTGTGTTTTAGAAGAGAGTGGGAATATGTTTGTTATGTGTGAAACCCTCACTGGTGAGTATGGAAATACAGCTGGAAGGGAATCTGATATTCACTTAGTCATTCAGATTCCTTTCAACTTCCTTGCACTAGACACAATGCCAGACACGCAAGTGTTATCACCTCTTTTATTTTAAAGTAAATGGGCTAAATGTTCTAAAGGAATGCAATCTCTGAACCCGCTGCTCCAAACTCTGGTACCGAATAGGTCAGGTTTT
The DNA here is from genome assembly GCF_026122565.2 of Emydura macquarii macquarii. Classification (NCBI taxonomy): domain Eukaryota; kingdom Metazoa; phylum Chordata; order Testudines; family Chelidae; genus Emydura; species Emydura macquarii. The sequence continues at coordinate 12,462,230 of NW_027130449.1, read as the reverse complement.
AGGATAAAAATGGAGCACCTACATGGCAGTCAGGTTTGGTGTTGAAAACAGTGTGGGTCGAGGGTTTTCTAGGCCTTTCAGCATGATGAAAGGAAGTGGGGACTAACAGCTGTCATTTCCCAAACAGCCCAGCCAAGACTGCAGCTTTCCGCTGTCAGAGAGAAGAGGTTCCCCATTCTGCTTACAGATGGTCTTTGGTGGCTGTTACTTAAGAAACCACAGGAGCCTATTTCTATAGCTAAGTAGGGTTTTTAGCTATTCTTCTTCCATTGACTTTAATGGCAGTCAGAAGACTTAGAAAACACCCTGTGCAGTTCATTGAAAATTCACCCAGGTCTGTGAAGAGAACCAGTGAATAATGATGGCAGGATGTTTTTTTGCCAAGTCTTCTAGGCAGGCATGTAACCACGAAATGTGGTTTCAGTGGTGTCTATGTAAGGAAGGCTCTGGTATAAAACCTACTCTGGAGTCTATTGCAAGCATACTGGATGCAATGTATTGAGAAAGAGCAGGAGTCCCAGAATTCTGGATCGCTTTGGTGATCTTGTTAGAGCGACCTTCACGTGTATCATAGCTTTTTTTTTTTTTTTTTTTTTTCCTGTTGATACAAAAGTAGTAAAGTCCTTGGTGGCTGCATGTGAGCCCTGCGTTGGAGGTTGTCCCACCTGATCCTTGTGGAATAGGATGAGGGTGGTAACTATATGCAGTTGACCAGAAAACTGCCAAGGTCTTAAATGAGTTCCTTGAGCAAGACTTCATGCAACCCTATTGGAAAATCTCTCTCCACCAGGCTGGGTTTTCAGTGAATTAGAGGGGCTTCCCCTGGGCTCTGAGATGAGCTATTGGGTTGGGCTGAATAAAAGCAACACCAGGAAGGATGAGAAATCCAGAGAGAATTCCATTCCTTTAACACAAGAGTAGCAGAGAAGGTCCTGGTCAGATTCATCGGTGGCTTAAATTTCTCATGCACCTGCTAATGACTTTGTTGCAATAGCACTGTAAGTCAAGGCAGAATATGCCCTGTAATTGTCCAGCACCAAGGAATCTTCTGGCAGACAAATCGCTGTAGGCAGAAAGACTTCTGGTAGCCCTTTTACACAAAGATATCACTCCTGCCACAACTGTTCTGTAAGGCTGTGCTTGTCATCCAGTTCCTGTGGATAAAAATTGCAACCCTTTAATGTGGAAGCATAGTTTTTTCTGTTAATCTCTTCCCCAGTCTTGCCCTGTCTTCTGTCTTTCTCCTCTCCATCCATATAAAAGTTTATCACAGTCAGGGATGGCTAAATGGGTGCAGGAAAACCGTGTTTTAGTAAACTGTACAATTAGTTGGGAAGGTTAATGAGGCATTACTTGTCTGCCTTTGTAGGAAAGGCAGGTTTATGAAGGTAGTTGAACACCTAAGGAAAGGAGTGGACTTGCAGCATTTAAAGGCAAAAGGATCACTTTATAAAACCCTGTTTGAACAGATGTGCTCAGTCTGTCGTCTTGATAACGCTGATGGCTCTAAATTAAATCTGGTAGAAGTGGGGAGGGGGTGGAAGAGCAGTTAAAACATGGTGTTTGAGGTAGAAACCAGTCGGTTTCGTCTTCATGTTGTATATTGGAAACACACCTCTGGATGCTTTGTGATGCCAAGTAGCAAAGGGGCGTGTGAGTCAAAGTTACCAAGAGTGCATTTCCATACCCCCCAATTTTCGGGTCCTCTATTACATCTCAAACACGTCTGTTTTTAAGCCCCAATTTGAATGTCATTTTAGATGTCAGGTACGCTTCAATGATCGGAACGTAATGCTGTAAAACCAGTTGCACAAATGGACCATTCTCGTGGTTAAACAAAACAGAACAATAAAAAAAGCTAAAAACAGGCATTGTGTGATAAGCAAAAATTCTGTCTCGTAAGTGAAGCTTCTAGGCTTCAGAATATTTAAAAAAAAAAACAAAACTCTGAAAATGCACTGCTGTACTTGTAATGCAACACCTCAATTATGGTGAAAGGGGGTAGAAGTCAAAGCTATGAAACAGCCAAGGATCTTTAGATCCACTGCCTGAGCCACAATTAAGGTTTCAGAAACACCAAAGGCAAGCAAACGAGTGTCGTTTTTAACCAGTTAGAACATTTTACTACTTCCTAACATCAGAAGTGTTAAAACTGGAGAGCCTATTTCTTGTCCTCAATAAAGTAATTAACCTGAATGGTTGTTGGGAAGTATTATTAGGTTGGTAGTGACTAAAAATAGAAAAGCTCTGCTTTCCGATCAGCTGAGGTTTTCTGAAGGCTTAGAGCTATCCTAGTGGTATCACTTAACCAGGACCTGTAAGCTGCATCTTTGAGACTCAGGATATTTTACAGAAGATATAGTCAAATGATAAGCTTGCTGCTTGCTTTATTTAAAGTCAGAGTTGAACCAGACAGCTGGCAGTTGATCAATTGTCTCTGCATTTTGCAGTGTAAATGCCCAGGGGAGTCTGAAAGAATCTGTTTTCTTTTAAATGAATTAAAAATAGTGAGGGTTTATTTAAAGAGTGAAATTCTTGGGTGCCCTTGATTTTATTAAGCAAAAATCACCCAGGGTGTGTTCATCTTTATCTGTGGCTTCTGGGAGGTATAATGGCTGGATCCTCAGCTCTATGGGCAAAGCTCTGTGGACTTCAGTGGAGCTACACAAGTGGAGGGCCTGGGCCTTCTGTGTAACACTCATTCAGTGAGTCTCTAAGGCAGTGGTTCTCAACCTGTTTATCATTGTGGGCTGCATCCAGTGCTACTGGTATGGTCCTGAGGACGTCACATGGGCCACAGCTTGTGCTGACTGAGCCACAAGTGGCCCGTGGGCCGCAGGTTGCGAACCCCTGCTCTGAGGTAATGTTCTCTCCCATGGAAGGAAAGGAACAAGGAGTGGGGTGGGTAGGCAGGCAGGGAAAGCCTGTAAAATGCCCATTGATGTTGTGAAGGCAAGTGGGTTACATGGGCAAATATCCCATTGAGAATGGGTGTAGAGGCAAAGAGGAGATGAACGCCAAGGTAGCCTCTGGTTGTATTGCACAAGAACCCACAAGATCTAGGGAAAACAGATTTTGTTTCAATAGTTTTTGTGTTTTATCTGTCATCATCCCATAATCATTCTTCACGTTGTGTCTTCACATTGACACACGCAGTTTCCAGATCTCAGTCCAGAAGGGAGAGTCCAAAATCAAACTGGATAAAGCCTGTTTGAAGAGTTCTAGCACAGATTATCGAACCAGTCGATCAGATTGGTGTGTTACCCATGGTGGTGCCCAGAAATTTCTTGAATTCGGTGAATATCCAGTCCAAGCTGCTACGCCTTTATGCCTGTAACCCTGGCGGTTGTGTGGGCCGGGGGAGCAGTAGATCTGTACGCTCATATTGTAGGAGGAATGCAAAGGGTCATACTGCCTGGCAATCAGTTGATTGGAGCAGAGCAAGTTGTTTGCCTCTGTAGCTTCTCTCCTGTGTGCAGAAGCATCCAGTAGTGAGTTTAGCCAACAGAAAACCCTGGGGATTAGCTGGGAGATCTGGTTTCCTATGTGGGTCCTTTAAGGCTGAAAAGTCACTTACGCAGTATAATTACAACAGTGGACCTGTCCCCATGAGTCCAGCTCGCTTGGGAGGAAAACCTGTCCTACTAGAACCAGAAAAGCCTGCAAGAGCCTAAAACCTTCTCGCAAGTAGAAGAAGGAAACTAGCCTCAAGGGTCACCACCATGTTATAATGGTTTGAGGCCTTTGGAAGTTTTTGGTCTCAATCCCAGGAAGGGGAAGGAGAAACTGCCATAAACTCATCACCATTCTCCAGATCAGTCCCCAGATTAAACAAGGATCTTGGATACATTGTTCTTGTGTCACCTTGTAACATCCAGAGGAGAGCAAAGGACCTGGGGACCAAGCGGTTTTATTTTTTTCTTTTTCTTTTGTATAGCTACATTATTGAAAGTTAAATGTAGACTAACCCTCTCTAGCTTGTACAGTGAGAGACTACCACATTTCTCCAGTAATTTGGTAGCTAGACAAAAAATCATTAGACCTAGTTCCCAAAGAAAAGTGAGATTCTGTACATGAATATTAAGAATGACTGTCTTGGGACACACATTTTGGTTGTTTTCATAATCCACCCTCTTTATTTCCCTTCATATTCCAGGTCTTAGAAGAAATGATTTTGTAAATAGCAACCCACCTGTGTGAGTCTGTCAGCTCTGTCTTAAGATCCTGCTTTTCCTACATGCCCCTTCTTGGTCACCCTAAGAATGTCAAAAGCTGCCAGTCTGGTTTCCATTTGATTGTTGAGGCTCACGCTTAAATTCCTTGTTGCCTTGACTAGTTCTTCTAGAATGGCTTTAATTTGATCTTGCTAAACTGTCTGGGCCCACGCAGATTCAACTGGTGCTCGAAAATCTCTAGTTGCCAGGCTCCTTTAGGAGTTTGCCCAGACGTGCACGAGTGCAGTTTAAAAGGTGGCACTCTTGGCCAAGTTTCTTTTCTAGGTTAGATTTCACGCATGGTCAGTTTGATCTTCTAGCCATGTGTGAATAAATTCTTTTCTCTCTCATCCACAAAATAATTGTAGTGGTTCTTTTTTTAAGTGCCTTTTGCAGCCTTGTCCAAAGAGTCACAGCTTTATCAGAGACACAGTTTTGGGGGACTGCTACTATCTAATATCTGAACCTGCTTGGAAGCTGTTGCCTGTCATAGTGGCTCTTGGAAGTCCCTAATGAGATGCAGAGGTCTTTAGGGCGGGCATTGTACAAACACACAGTAAAAGTTGGTCCCTGAAAAGGGATGGGATATTTTGCTTTACTGTTTGAGTTTGGGAACATCACTCAAATTAGCAGCTCTTAATTCCCATCCACGTTTGTGCTTGGGTTATTTGTTTCCACGGCCCCCACTCCCTGTCCAAAAGCCAGCAGAAGTTGTCTCATAAACAATCCGATCTCCTGCTTGTTCTTTGTGGACGCTGGTGACCATAGCGGGTTGTTTGTGGGAGGTGCAATTAGTGGGTCTGGGGCTGCAGATAAGGGGCTATCGCTATTCCCTATGTTCAGGGTGACCAAATGATGCTGACTGAAAAGCAGAGGTGAATGGGGAGAATGGAGGGTTGCAGCCAGTCTAGAGGACAGCAATGACTCTGCAGACGCCTGCTGAACTGAAAAAGCAGCCGCTCCACCGTATGTTTATGCCAGACCAGTTCTTTGCAGCACGGCCTTTATTAGGCAGAAGCTATAAATTTACTTGCACAAATATAAATGGAAGCCTCTGAGACTTCTGGGCCAGTTACAGGCACGCGCTCCGACACAGATGACACTTGGCAGCGCGTCAAATACCATCCCATTGGGCAGGTCATCTGAAGATATCTGTATACTGTAGGCAACACAAAACCCGTATTAAAAATACCCCCAAACGATGTTGTTTACATTTTAATGGACCAATAGTTTCTGTAGGTGTCGTCTTAAGTGACCCAAGAACTTTTCGGTGTGTTGCTCTGAAGCATGGCATCTCCAGGGCTCTCTTCAATGAATATCTCCATTTTTTTCTAAACCTTGTTATTATAAACTCAGACGTTTGGATGACATTTTTCCTGGTGACTCACATAGTAAAATTAACCTTGGACTATTTACATACTCAATCACTGCATTCTCTTTTCCTCTCTGCCCCCTCCCCCAGCCCGAGCATGTGTACATTACAGGAATTCTGGCTCTGTATCAATTTTTGTTTTGTTGATTAAAAAAAATTCCCTGCCTGGAGTACACATCTACTTGAGTGAAAGAACACACAGTACTGGCCTTTTGAAATTGGCAGGCAGTGTACTGTTCCCTGACTGATAAGAGGTACTGTAAATAAAACTGTACAGCATAGCCTGTTGTAAAATGCCCTATGTCTGTACTTATTGTTCTGACAGCTTATGCTTTTTTGGGGTATGCTGTTTTGGTACACTCTGTACTTCCTTATGTAACCAAGCGTGCATATCTCATCAGAACATGCAAGATGTTTATTTTAAAAACGCAAGGAATTTTTCAAACCCTCCATTAGATGCTGGCAAGCTCTTTATTTCTTGTTTTGCATTTATGATATCCGTCTTTGAGATGTTTTTCCCTTTCCCATTCCAGTTGCATGTCACAATCTTCGTTAATAGGTTATTGGGTGGTATATGAGGGTTTAGCAGTAACTATATCCCTGGCATGTCCAAGTATGTGAGCCTACTTCTCCCAGAGGGGAAGCATTTTTCTGTTGCTTTGCAAAACCATCTACTGAGTGTGGAAAAATGAATCGGATTTTCTAGTGTTGTCTGTCACCCATCTTGTCCTGATGGTTTATCCCTGGTAGTCTCCTTTGAAGATAGGGCGGTGGTGGTTGGGCTGGAGAAGCAAACAAGCCAACAAGACGCTATAGTCAAACTTGGCTTGCATCATAGCCTTGGGGGTTGGTTTGTGTCCTGGTCACGCAGCATTGTAGCAGTCAGTCTCCAGTCAGATTTCATTGGTGATCATTGTACCCAGCTGCTGACCCTGATGAACATCTTGGAGAAAGACCTGTCCAGTCAGGAAACTTCACCTTCCCCATGGGCAACTGCTGTCCCAACATTGCTATACTTGGGTCAGGAATGCTGCAACTACAGCAAGTTGGCAGCCATGAGCAATGAATGTCAAGGTTTTAAGGGTGTCCAGGACCAGCAGAAAACAACCTGAAAGTGTTTAAGTGATGACCTATTTACTGTGTTGCTTTAGCTGATGTGGTACAGCAGTGAAACTTGCTGCTGTATCAGGTTGATGTAACTTCCGGGGTAGCACCTCCCATTGGGTTAGACACATCTATGGAGTTTCGTTGCTCTGGTGATTGTTTACTGTACATTGTTTAGTGGGTAAAATTTTCAGAAGTGCCTATGTAACTCAGGAGCCTCACTTCCATTGACGTGAGTCACTTAAATTGCACCTAGAACACAGATTTGTTTTGGTAATTGGCAAGAAATTATAAAACCACTTTAAACACATGCTTCTTCCTTCAGATGTTTCTGAAGGCCTTGGCCAAACTTTCTGTTTGTTGCATGTTGTTCAGTGCTTCATTCTTCAAGATACCATTAGTTACCCATTGTTTTCCCAAGAGCTTATAGAACTAGGCTGTATTCATTTAAACCTGGACAGTGCGGTACAATTGCTTATCAAAGACGCTTCTTTTATTTTAATAAAGCACAGCACAGAAACCTAACACGGTGTTCTATGTATCACAGGCTCCAGGGAAGTTAGAGGCTGAAAGGGTCTATTAGACCAAAGAGTGTGTGTCTTCCCCCCCTTTGAGTTCAGCATATAATCTTCCAACGAAGGTAGCCAGTACTACATGGATTCTGCCCTTGATTGAAGCTAGAGGGCGGGGCTGCAGTGCTAGCAATACATGTCCGTATTTGTAAGCCAAACTATTATTTCTGATTTAAAAAAAAAAAAAATTAATGGCCTGATTTTTGAGAGTTGCTGAGTACTCCTGAACTGCCATTGAGTTCAGTGGCTGTCTGGGGTGTTGAGCATCTCCGAAAATCAGGCTGTTAAAGCCTTACCATACATCTGCGTGCGTGCTTTCATTTTGGCATGCCATCCGCTCAAACTGGCCTTCCGCTACTGCCTGTACCGACTGATCCATTTTTCCGGCATGGCAGGAAGTTGTCCCAGGCTGCCCCAAACTTCTTAACGTTCTTCCTCCTGTCGCATATTGCTGCTTCTAATGCCTTGCAGCCAGCCAGAAGAGCAGAGCTAGCACAGAGGAGAGTCATGTCAGATATGCACATTTGGGCTCCTCTACATCAAATACAGCATCTTGTTTGTTTTTTTCAAAAAAAACAAACAAACAAACAAACAAAAAAAACCCAAACAAAACTCCGCCCATGCCACAAATTAGCAAAGGCTTCGGGTTAAATGTGGACTACACACTCTTTTTTTTGCTGTTTTAGAAAAAGTAAACGGCTTGAGACTGAGCGGGCATTTGTCTGCAATCGGGCTGTTACACCCGAACTCTTGGGGATGTCAGCGTTTGGCTATTCTGTGCATGTGCAGAACCGTTAGGAACTGTACTGGCCTTTTGGGTCAGTGATCCAGGAACAAAACATTCTCTGAGTAGTCTCTGGCATGACAGACTGTAATAGTTCCCAAATAGAACTGACCTTTCTAATTATGATGGTAATAGAGCCGTGTTTATTATTAAAGCAGTACTTTGTTAGTGGAGGAAAGGGGCAGCTGGCATCATATCCTTGCTTGTTCTCTTTATCTCCTTCCTCTTTGAACTCGGTTAGCGTAAGGTTGGCTGGAAGTCAAGTTGGCCTCATCCATATTATACTCGGGTCCCATTCCATAAAGAAGCTCTTAAGAAATAATCTGCTTGAATAAAAATATATACACTTAAAAAGATTGTATGTCGTTGAAAGAAGCAAGTCCCCATTGAAGGCTTTCTAAATGTGATACTGGCTATATGATGTCACTGGAGTGCTTTTTTTAGGGAACTGCCATGTGGTTTATACACAGTTGAGTTGTTTTGAATGCAAACTTGACATCATACCGAAGGCAGCAGAGAACAACATATGCACAGTAAACAGGCAGACTGTCTTATTGATTAACAGATGAGACCTCTATTATCGATCAAAACTTGGCGAGAAAATTTATCACTTTTAATTTCACTGCTGCCAAATATTTCTGCCCATGAGCCAGCCGTTACTAAGAGAATTTAAAGGCAAAGGAATTCTCTCTTTAATGGATCTCGTGGCACCTCAGGCTTCCTGTACCTGTTTTGTCTGCACCTTTCTCTAAAACCCTGTATTTCTGAAGGGGGGAGTGAAGTATTTTTTTTTTTTTTTTGTATTACATTTGGAGGGGCAGGATGAGGATGAGAAATGCTGTCTGAATGCCTGGAATTAAGCCATGTAGCATTTTGGTGTCTTGTGATGGTAAGCTGTGTTGCTAAGGTATAAACAGCAAATGAAGTAGCTGGCTTTTTCCCCCCCCATCGTACCAGCTTGAAGGTTATGCTGTCATACTCTAATCCATGTTTAGTTCTCTTATAGCAGATGAATCAAACTTCAAAATCTAACAAATGCGTTCACAGCTTTGTCCTGGCAGCATATGCTTAGAAGAGTGTGTGTATATTGTTAATCTATTTTTATCAGTAAGTTACTTATCTGCTGTTAGACATCCTGTTTTTTTCTCATTATAACTAGAGCCTCTGACCCACTATATACGGCGCATGTTGATAGCAATTTTCTAAGAATTCCCACAAATACCACATCTCTCTAATAGTCACAGAAATATCTGTGCCTTTCACTAAATTGTGTTGTTTCTGCCACATTTCTTATCAGATGGTGCTGCATTCTTTTTCCTCTCTTCTTTAGATACTGGTAATAACTGCTACAATTGGCAGAGAGTGCGGGGAACCAATTAAAATGAGATCAGTTAGAACTCTGGTGAAAGTTATTGATGTCTAATGATTTTTTAAACAAATACCTAATTTGGAGGAAAGTAGCTGTTTGATTTTAAAGAGCAATGTAATATTCATAGTGTATTTTATTATTAGTCTCTTTTTCTGAACTATGACAATTGTATGTTTTTGGTTTGTTTGTGTTTTTCTTTTGGTGCTGCAAAAGACCCGCTGCTCCTGGATAAATTGGGAGCTATGGGTTATCTTCTTAGGTGTAAAATATTTGATCTTTCTACTAAATGGATTTCCTGTTCTACAAAGGGAACACTTCCTCCCTCTCGCCCTCCCCCGCTTATGGGAATTATCCTAGTTTGTATCACTTTCACAATGATAGCACAAATTGCTGCCACAGAGAATTGCTCTACCCTGTACTCAAGCATTGATAATTCCTGTTGCATTATCAAATACTGACTGGAATGCGGCTTCAGTTAGTAATATTGGATAGAGACTTGTTTAACCTGTTCTGGTTTGGATTATTACAAGCACAATCCACATTAATTGCCGTGTTCTGAAGATTCTGATACTATTTTACTTGGCACAGAGACTCTTTATAGGTTACCTTAAAGTTGTCTGTGTCTGTCTTTCCTTCCGTCTGTAGATTAAATGGTCCCTGTTGCAATATCTTCTCTGACAAAGACATTTATAGATTGTATTTCCATCAGAACATCTGAAGCCATCCATTGTGCATGGGTATCTTTGTAATACGCTCTTTCTTTTTTTTTCTCTCTAGCGGGTGCCAAAGCATTTGTCTGTGATCAGTGTGGTGCACAGTTTTCTAAAGAAGATGCCCTGGAGGCACACAGGCAGACACACACCGGTATGTTGACTTTTTTTTTTTTTTTAAATATATCCTCGAAAAACGAAGATGATCTGCACAATGACATCTGCTTTAGCAAGCAAAACTTTACAGGAATCCTTGAGAGAACCAGATTAAGGAATAAATGATATATTTCTGTGATGTTTACCTGTCAGCTGCAACTGGAGATAACAGATCATACCCACCCCCCAGGTGCCCCATACCTCCCCCACACAAAAGTTAATACAGCAAGATCTTCCTTCTCAAACAATTCCTTCTTTTCTTCCTTATATTTTTTAACGGGAACAGAACAGTTCCCAAAAGCCCTTATCTATCAAAAGCCAAAATCACAGTTCTTTCCACCCACCGAAAAGAGAACGTTTCCAGTCTTTGGAGGGGAAGGGTGAACGTTTTTTGCCCCCTTTGACTTTTCCTGTTCAGTTTCTAACGGGTGGTCCTTGCAAAGGGGAGAGACAGGAGCCCGTTTCTTAAGGATGCTCAGACTTAGTCTGTAGAAGACTGTGTAGACTACACAGGATTGGAAGGATGAGATTTTTATCAGTAGATGTTGATTTCACCGCACGTGTACACGCACAAATCTGCGCGCACACAAAAAATTCTGTTGGTAATAATCAAAAGTCACAGATAGACAAAGTAAGAAATTCTGCTTGAGAACGTATTAGAATCCCACTTGAATGTGTGTACAAATGCTGCCTAAAGCGTGTATTTACAGTTCTGCTAAAACAGCTGGCTTATACAGTTTTAATTGTTTAAATCTCAATGTCTACTGTCATTAAATAATTATTGTCTGATTCCCCCCTTAATTTCCCACACGGGTTGAAATTTAAATATATAATTTTAAAAATATTTAAAAATAATCACTGATATTATCCATCAAGATTATTTTTAAAAAAATACAAATTGAATTCTGCCAAGCCTGTGAATAAACTATAGAAACCTAAGCCTGTTCTGGTACTCTACACATGAAGTGGAGATGAAGTGACTTGACTACCTTCTGTGAAATGGCTCATCAGGTGAACTGCAAGTTTAGTCTTGGTCCCTGTTGAGAAATATTGCTCGTGGATTTTGTGTGTGGTTCAAAAACCACTCTGGGACACTGAGAAAAGTTTTTCCAAGACAATCCAGACTTTCCTTTTTTTGAATTAACCAGGGAAGAGCAGGGCCCCGGGAGCAGGGCCTCCATTCCCAGCAAGACGTTTCACTCCCTTCCGACAACCCCCTTTGTCTGAGTGTTGCCTTTCTCCCGCATGTGGGGCTTTGCTTTCTAGGCACAGCCCTCTCTGCTTTGGATTTCGTTTCAGCTCCCAGGGCCCTGTTTGGCTCCTGAGAGGTGAGGCATTGAAAGGACAAAGTTTCCACCAAGCAGTTGCTCGTAACTGTTTTGGCTTCCTTTAACTCGAGTATAAAGTCGGTTTGACAACAAGGTGTTTAGCTGAAGCCTCGTTGGCAGAGGAGATTTAAAGCTACGTTAAATGAAGCCCTAGGTACCATACTGAAGGGAACAATCAAACATGGGTTGAGGCAGGGAAATTGGTTGACTTCATGCGGTTTTCTAACATCTTCGTGGCTGAGACTTGCTGAGAGGGCTCCTTACCCTCCTTGAGTTTTCCAAGGCTAACCCAGTGGTTTTTTCCTAATTTTGAAAGCTGTTTCTCCTTGTGCTGAATTCCACATACAGCATTTGAAAGCAGAAAACACAGATGGCTTTCTGGATAAAACAGAAAATCTGGTGAAGGACTAATATTTCTTGTCTCCCTGCTCAGCTAAATGTGTTCCAAATGATCAGATCATATGACCAGCTGCGACCAGAAACCTTAGCGTAGAAAAGGGTTGACGGCTACACACACTGGACGTGAAATGATCTGTCAGAATGGTACTTGGCGCTCCGTTTTAAAAAATCAAAGGTGGTTTGATTGGAATCTAAGAGAAGGAGTCTGGGACCATGGTTGCCAGGGAGTGGGACACTTTCAGTCTTTTAACATGATAGCATATCCTGCCCCAGAGCGGTTATCCTATCCAATGAAGAACATGTCGATAAATCCATTATAGGGTCATGTATATCAGCTATGAAGGGCTCATTCACATAAATAGTGACCTGTAGTGGTGGCATCTTGCCAAGTTGGGTTTTACATACTGGCTAACTCCCCCTAAAATGATTTAACAGCCCCCTTACTCGCCAGCGCAAAGACGGTCGAGAAGAATCAATGAATAGGAGCAATGCTGTCCTTTGCAGATGTTTGTTCTTGTGAATTCTACGTATCTGTTTGGAATATCGCTGTCTTTCTAAAAGGAAAACAAAGGATGGAGTAGTGGTGTAGCCATGTTGGTGCCAGAATATTAGAGACTGAAGGTGAGTGAGATGGTAATTTTTATTGGGCCAACTTCTATTGGAGAAAGAGGCAAGCTTTGTGCTTACACAGAGAACTCTTCTTCAGGTCTGGGAAAGGTACTCAGAGTGTCACAGTGGCTGAAGAAGAATTCTGTGTAAGCTCGAAATCTTGTCTCTTTCAACAGCCAAAGTTGGTCCAATAAAAGTTATTACCTCACCCATGTTGTGCCTAACAAAGGACAGAGACATTCTCATTTAGGACTTGTATGAGTGTGTGCTGCTCAGAGGCGTTACCACCACCAGGGAAGTGGAAACTGGCAGGAAGCACTTATTATCTGTGTCAACATTTGTCTTGTTGAACTTTCTCACCTGCTAGCAAAAACCAAACCCAGAGGTGTGGAGGTGTTGCAGTAACATGAGAAAGGACACCATTATTTTTTCCTGTTGGTTCGTGGCGAGTATCCTTATCATTTCAGGCCTTCCAATAAAAGAGATTGAAATAAATGCTGTTGATAAACAGTTGCACAATGTGCATCGCTCAGTCACATTTCTCAGTCATTGGTAGCTCTCTTTCTTTAACAAACTATTTCTGTTTGTTGAAATTGGACATTCACAGATTTGTTTTTTTCAGTGGTTGGTTCACTATTTTTAATTGATCCGGATTAGGATATGGATCTAAAATTCAGACAAAATATTCAGCAAGAAAATTTGGAGGGAATGTGGCCATCTCAATAATAAATTACCAGCTTTTAAGATGAGTAAAATTTTCAAAAATACGTGTGCTATTTTAAAAAATGACTTAAGTGTCTAAGACTGACTCAAAGTGAATGGCACTTGTACTCCTAAATCATTTAGGCACTTCAGAAAATTCTCACTCTGAATTGACAGGTCAGTACCTTTTTTCATCCTGTTTATGTGAATAATTACATTGTCCTCTACCTTGACTCTATAGCACTTATGTTTCCTTGGCATAGTACACTGTGTAGTTGATGTCAAGATGTTGACTGGATCGTCACAGCGATAGGACTGAGTGAGTTTCTAGTCTGATGTCTGACTTTAGTATACGTCCAAAAGAAACAGAACTAAGTTCTTAGGGGGTGTGGTCTGTGGCTGATGGCCTAAAGAGCAACGCTAGGACTCTGTACCTTTGAGTGCAGTAGTCCCTCAGATGAAAGCTCCTGGATGGGGAGCTCCTAATTCTTTCCCTGGTGTAAGTGATTTGTGCAGGACTCTTTGCTGAGGCTCTTTTCCCCCCGTATTTATATATAAACCCAGAGTGAGTCCAAAAGCTAAAGGATTTTTCTCTTTTCCTTTCCTTTTCCCCACAGTGGCCAACCATTGTATCTTCCTCTCAAGTCTATACTTCCTTTTCCTGTCAAACTGACCACAGGCTTGATAATGGCTGTTGCAGGGGATGAGCCCCATGGAGTTGTTTTGGGGTTGTTGTTTTTTTTCTTTGTTCTGAAACACTTGGAAACGGAGTGGCCCCAACACAAGATTATGGCCTGCTGTTGAGGGATTACACCTAGAGGAGAGGGGGAGCATGGCGAGATGCAGGAGTTTATGGGAGCTGTGTGTGGATGTATGTGGTGGTTGCTCGGGCATCTGGAAGGAGTTCAGCCATTGACGACTTTGGCTATATGCCCTTAACTCTTGTTGCTACCAGTAGATACTTGGCACTTCTGTTGCAAGGTGTATTGAGCCTGCCCCTCTCAGCGAAACTGGATGGATTACTCTGAGCTCTCCTTTTTTTGTCTGAATGCTTTAGTTTTATTGTTAATAAATTGCCTGTTTTAATATGAAGCCTTGCTGGCTTTGGAAAATCTGTATATTCAAGAACAGAATCCATCTGCTATCTCAAATCACAAGCTGAGCACTTAGTGATTCTAGCTAGCACACGATGTTCAAGCAAAGGCGAGGAGAGAACCATCTATGCATATTGAGTCATTTTTGAACCACTGTATGGTACGCTAGATTAATAAACAACATTTATATGGCAGTGTTGTCTTAATTCCTTTCCAACTCAGTACAGTTTACAAATGCACAGTACCCCAAAAGGGTCTATCAGAATAAGTAGTGGCATGCAATGATGCATGCCATGTGTGAATAAGACTTGGTTGCACATGTTGCTCAGTGTGAAGGATGTGGAGGTAGAGAATGGTATTTTTAATTTATACACAACTAATTTAAGATAATTTGACCATTTATTCCCTATCTAAATAATTTAGTGGTGAGCAAAATTAATGTAGCTCCACCAAAGAGCAAACAGTTGGTTTTTATCATATTTCCTTTTGTGGTTGTGCTTTGTGGTTTTTTGTTTTGGGCACAATAATAGATACATACAGGGAACTCTTTATGCGTCGTATGTTGAGACAAACACATAATGCAAACACTGTAGTTTCTAGAACGCTTTTGTTAAAGAGCATTGAAGAGTTACCTTACTGGAGCTGCCTTGCCATTATTTCATATATTTCAATTATGCTTCTCAGTCTTTACATAGCTCTGTAAAGTAAAACTAAAGGGGGGAAGGGCAGCCCACTTCTTTCTGTACTATATTGGGAACAGCTTAAATTAGTACAACTCAGTCTTTTAGTACTGATAAAGTGATAAATACCATTAATGTCTTAATTTATACTCAGAGGTTGAAATCTGACCCGTGGACACTATGTTGGCTTGGAAAACACAGCCAGTTTTGTGCCAGAGGTTTTAATGACCGATCAGTAACATAAATTGCTGCATCACTGAGCAGGAATAGGTTCACCATGTCATCTGATCTGGAAACTTCGCTGTCCGAGCGGCAGTTAATAAATTTTAAAATAATTACCCTCTTTATTCAAAGTCAAACTAATTAGGATTGGTTTTTACAAATAAAAATGTTTAAGCAACTGTATATACAGGATTAGGAAGAAGAAGAAAAAGGATTTGGAATGCACCGGCTACCAAAATAGGAGGGATTAAACAACACTGACTGTACTTTGTATTCAGTGCTGTTACTACATGTCTGTACAGCACCTGGCACAAGGGGGTCCGGACCTGGTTGATTACTACAATACAAATATTTAATAGTAATGTCTGGCATATAGGAGCCATTGCGTGCTGTGCAGTCATTTGAATTTGAATCAGCGACATTAGAAAAACTTTTACCTGCTCCATGAGGATGGTGATGGCTGCTGGTTTGGGGCAAATGAAAATCCCACCTTTAGGAGAACAGAAGGCGTATGCATGTCAATAATCCATTCACATGTTCTCTCTACCTCCCCAAACCCAGACATCGTATTGTAATTAGAACTGGTTTAAGCCTTAGATGATTTTGAGTTTACATGTACAAACGTAGTAGGCCAGTCCTGTGGGGCATAAGCTGGGTTCTAACAGATGGGGAATGGATGGAAACTGAGTGTGGTTTCTGGGATTTCTTGCACCTTTCTTTGAAGCAGCTGGTATTGACCACTGTCAGACAGCGTGTTGCACTAGACGGACCATTCCTTTGATCTGATACAATGATTCCTGTGCTTTTGCGATAGAATTATGCCATGTTATAAGCAGATGTGACCTTTTTGACAAGGATTCCAGTTCTTTTTTGTCCACGTCTTTAACCTGTTCAGCTAGCTGACGGTGAAGAAACTGGGATGGGGACAGAGTTGTGGCTTGGAATGACAGTTCTGTTGGGCTAAAAGATGAAAACTCTCCTCTCGCTGTCTAGGATAGTTTGGATAGTTCCAAAGGCTTTCTCAGATAGACGGGAGATAATGGAATTGAAGATATAAACTTACACTAGTACTGGAGAGTTAGTGCAATAATAATTAAAAGTTTTTTGTAGCAGCTAGTTCAGGGCTTAATTTTTTGTTCTGTTTTAGAACAGTTGAGCACTCTGCACTCCGGTGAAATAAATGGGAATCTGTGGCTGCTCGGCACCTTTTCAAAATCAGGGCATTTATGACATCTGACTGAGAAGGTGCAGCATTAGGAATTAGGAATGTTCTTAAGAACATATTTAATGATGACGGAAGCTCAACATGTCCCATCGAAATGAAGTTAAAACAGAGTAGTCACTAAGTTTCACTAATAACCTTGAAAAATGTGAGCTGATTAAGTATATTTGATTTAAAGCCATGGGAGTGGAATGTTAGAGACTGCCAAAGAGAGCTATGTTCGTGCCAAAGCTCAAATGGTGACATGAAAACTTAGCCTGGTGGAAGAAAAATAGGACTTCTGGGTCACAGGGACCCAAGTTAAACAGGTTTATCATCACCTCCTCAAGATGTAAACACATGCTTCTCAGTTACACATCAGAAATGGGCTTTATGGCAAAAGGAACCCACACTCACCAAGAAATTGATAGCTTCCTGTTGTTGAGCAGCTCTCAAATAGTGCTGCCTCCAGCACAAAAACATTAATTATAGGGGCTGTATTAAAGTAATTTGATTTGCAAATAACTTTCTCTTCCAGAAAAGATTTCTTCCGTCTCTCCTTTGTCCTCGTCAGCTTGTTTGACAAGCTCTGTGAAAGACCTACCTTTTACAGAGGTGCAGCAAATATGTATTACTTCTTGAAGCACCTCTGGCAGATCATTGCAAGGATGCCACAATGATTCATTCTAGAGAGAACCTAGAAAAAAGAGGCATTGTTCATACAGGGTGAAAAAATTCTCTTCTTTTAATGTTTTCCCCCTATAGACGTAGAGACTTCTGTACGTTCTGCATAGCCTAGTTGATTCAGGACTGGAAAGTTCTATCTGGGTGTTCACTTAACTTGGCCCAAATCCTACAGAAATAAAAAAAGAGCCACTGTTCTGGCTTATCTTCAGAGCAGTGGAAGCTCAGTGCCATGCCTCTAGGAAAGTGTGAACAATTATGTATTACCCTTCTAAAATTTAAAAGAAAAATACATGGTTTTTTTAAATGCACACGTTCCCATTCGTAGGGTTATGGTAACTCCTCCTGTGGGTTCATGTGAGCTGCTGACTTTAAAATATAATAGCTGTTGACTTTTATAAATATCGAAGGTGAATTGTATAGGATTTCCATGAATGTGCCAAGGTCCTGAACACGAGAAAGCTACAGTTGCAGGAATACTGTGTAACCAGTGTCATGTGCTTACGTCTGGGCTGTCAGTACACTAGCATAGATTTACTTTTGACCTAATTTCACACTGTTGCTATAGAGCCATGTTTTATGCCTAATATAGAATTTATTTTCTTAGCATATGCCCTTGCCTCCACCGCGGCAAACAGTTCACTTCTTGATTTGTGGGGTCAATGCTACTGCTTCCTGTCAGGTGGAAGAAGCCTCAGCCGGGCACTTCAGTTTCATAATACATTCAGTATGGGCCATGGCAGCTCCTGGCTTCCAGCCCTGAGTGGATTCTGCCCACAGTGGTGAGAGCTGGACTAAGAGGAAAGCTGCATTTGAACGTCTTTGAGAACCCTTTAAAGATTATTAATGATTATATCATCCCCGTGAACGGGGAGGATGTGATGGGAGAAATTCACTTAGAAAAATGAACTTAACATCTTGAGGCACAAGGTGGGTGAGGTGATACCTTTTATTGGCCCAACTTCCGTGGGTGAAAGACAAGCTTTTGCGCTACATAGAGCTCTTCTTTGGACGCTACCTCGACCATCTTGCCCTACTACAAGGCTATGACCTAGCTACAACACTGTAATGAATGTCTGGGTCAGCTCAGAACGGCCAGGAAAACCGACACAATTTGTGAGAGTTAAATATCTATCCAGTTCCTGCTTAAAACTGTAGAAACAGATCTGGTTTTCCTTCCATCCACACACCCATAAATCCACATACAAAGGAAGATGTGGGGCTGACTGCAGTTGGTAGGCCTAGGTTGTGTGTGGTGTGGGTCCCCATTCCTAGGCATGACTTCGTGCTTCAGCTCAGTTCCATTTAGTGGAACGGTTGCTTGCAGGTGGGATATGAACTGAACAGTTGAATGAGCGTACCTGATCTCACCTGCTTTTCTTGTGTATAGTTCTGCCATGCTCCATCTCGTTCACGTCCTCTAAACTAAATCCCAATCTTTTATATCTGACTAAGTGGGTTTCTGCCCACGAAAGCTTATGTCCAAAACAATTTGTTAGTCTTTAAGGTGCCACAGAACTCTCGCTGGTCTGCTAAAAACAGACTAACATGACTCCCCTCTGGAACTCACCAATCTTTTAAATCGCTCATATGGAAGTCTTTCCTGGACTCTAATCACTTTCATCCTCTGTATCCCTTCTATTTTGGCTATATCCTTTTTTCAGATAGGGTGCAGAGACCTGAACACAGTGTTCCAGGTGCAGACATAATATTGATTTCTACATTGGTCTTATAATACTTTCTACGTGCTCTTCGTGCATCCTAAGTTTTTGTGTGCTTTCTTGACCGCCACTTGAAAAGAGGCATAATTTTCATTGAGTTATCCGCAGTGATGACTAGATCTCTTTCCCTGAGTGGCAACATTTAATTTAAAACCTGTTAGTGTATGAGTAATTCAAATGATTCTTTCATTCTTTTCAACCTTGCAGTTGTCAACACTGAGTTTCACCTGCTATCATGTTGCCAATGGCCTTAGACTGGGTAGGACCCTCTGAACTTCCTCACAGGATGTATCTGCATTTGAGTTGGGAGTTGTGATTCCTGCTTCAGCTAATGTCTGAAGATAGTGGTGTGTCCATGGTGGTACAGACGGCTCTTCGGGCTAAGTACCCAACATAGAATCCCACCCGACCCTCTGGGTATGTGCTCAGGCAGCTAGCCCAACCAAGCTATTTTTAGGTGCCAGCTTGAACAGAGCTAGTGTGGGCATGTCTTATGCGAGCTGGCAATCCTACCTCCCAACTCCCATGTAGAGGTCTTCTGTGCTTTAGGTGAAGGATAAAATTTTAAAATACCCAACCTTAAAGCCTAAGTCTCACTGTGAAAAGAGAATTAGACATTTAGGCTTGGTCTACACTTACCTCGGCGATTCGACGGCAGTCAACAGGAGTTACGCAAAATACGCAAAGAACTTGCGTAACTCCCGTCGATTTCTGCGCTTCTCTTCTGCGCGCTGTCTTCACTGCACTGTGCAGCACTACGCCACTTGAGGTGGTGGTTTTAGTATGTTGACTTCTGGATCGACTGAGTGGGTTTTCAGTGACCACTCAGTCGATCCAGATAAGTTGATCTGACGGCAGTGACTTTGCCGCCGTCAGTGTAGCTATACCCTCAGGCACTTAAGTCTCATTGCAAATCAATGGGATTTAGGCTCACAGGCGCTTCAGTTACTCTTGAAAATGAGACTGAGGTGTCAGTCATTTCAGTTCTTTCGAGCTTTTATCATGTAATTTTACCAAAATTATTTTATCTGCAAACTTCCCCCCTTCTCCCCCCCCCATCACCTGGCCAAACCAGATCACCGGTAAATACATTGAATGTCACCAGTCCTAAGAGTAAATGCACTTATTCCATTCCTTCTTAGAGGAAGTTGGTGTCAACTTTAAACTTTTATATAAACTTGATCATTGAGTGTTGGTTGCTGCCCCATTGCATCCTTTAGCCAGAAAAAACTCCTTCATGGGGACACCAAACATGGGCGCACAAAGAATAGAAGGGAGTTAATAAAACCAATGTGTAAGTGACACTAGAGAAGCTATAAATCGTTTTGGGTTTTTTTGTGGGATGTTGGTTGCATTTTGATTTAATAGTTGGACAAACACAAGGGTCTATTTTATTCAGAGTTTACAGGCCTCAGGGCTGTTATTCCTCCAAATTTAATAGCATTGAAATTGCAGGGTTTGCGATAATTTGCCTATCACTTTCTGCTCTGCCATTGATGTTTATTGTCAGCGGGATGGAATCTCAATGTGATTCACTTAGATAACATGTCTGTTAAACATTTAGATAATTGTGCCATCATTAACTTGTCACATTATTTTAGAGATTCAAAACAGTAGTGTGGTAAGTGGAGGTAGAAGTGTGTAGGGGGGGAGGGGAATCCGACATGAGTGCAACAACTGGGAAAAGGAGAAGTTGACCATGCATATGGCTATCACTGTGGAGATTCTTTACAATGTACTAGGGAAAGGTGTATGTGTTGTAGCCATTTGCTAATAAGCACCAGAAAGCTGTAAAGTGTCACAAAGTCCATTTTATAAGGGATGGAATAGCACAAGGTATAGGAATGTCTGCCCAATTTTCATTGCATGCACGAGGATTTTGTCCAAGACTTTTTGGAGCTGGGGGCCCGAAGTTAGGCTTCTTAGACCATTTTTGGGTGCCTATATAAGTGGCTTGATTTTTCAAAAGGGCTGAGCACCCAGCAGTTGCCCCTGAAGTAGTAACTGCTTGGTGCTCAATGTTCCTGATAAATCAGGATGCTATTTGGACTCCTAAATATGGATTTGGGAGTCAAATGTTAGATGGGCTCACGTTTATTTATATCTTTGCCTTTGTTTTCTGGGTGTCATGTGCAATTTTTCTCCCTGTGCCCAGGAACCTTGAACTTAACCTTGATATTTGTGGTCGTTCTTTTTCTGTTCCCCTCTTCCCCCCCATTAATGGTTTAGTCTGAAAAGTCAGGGTTTTGGGGTTTTTTTTACATTTGTCAAGCTATTTTTCAGTAATCAAGTTAAATCTTTTGGGTGAGAACAATTGATATTGAAACCTAATGTGAGTTTGTTGGACCTAATCATACATTAAACTAAAAATGTTTTTGAACAAGAAAATTTAGCCTTTTTAAAAATTCCTTTGTTGATTTAAATTTCATATACCCATCACAGCCAGGGCAAAACCCAATCTCAGTTTGGGATTGAATTGGAGCTACAGATCAGCAGTGAAAAACACTGGCAGAATTCTAAGGAGGAAGCTTGTATGTGTTTGCATGAAAATTTCGGGCTGTGTGGGATAAACTGACATCAAGCAAGAGCTGGGCAGGAAATGGTTTGCTCATCCTACAAGAATTTTTGAGATTACACATTTTTTCCTGTACTGAATCAGGACAAAAAGTTGTGATCTCAAATTTACAAGAACCAAAAATCTGAGGAGGGAAGGGGGCGTGGAAATATTGGATCAGTCAATCAACATTTCAATTTAGATTTAAAAAAAAAATTTTTTTTTACATAAAATTTAAAAACCAAGTTGTTTCAACCAAATCACAAAACTTTTCATTTTAGACATTATCAAAACAGGACCTACTGACAGTTTCACAACTTCCTTTAAAAAAAAAAAAAAAATTCAAATTAGGAGATTCATCAAAACCAACCCTTTTCCACAAACAAGTTCAGTTTAATCAAATCTCCATGTTCTGACCAAAAATGCATTCTATTCAGTGCAGATGTTGATAGATGGAAGCCATCTAAATGAGAGAGGACTACGAATCATAAAACTGAGCATCTGATTTTTTTAACAATTCTGTTTTTTAAAAAAAAGCGCAGACCCACTGTTGCGGGTGAATGGGACACTATGGTTCTTTCTGCAGGTCTTCGTCTTAACACCCGTCCAAATCAACTGTATTATCAGTGCATTTTGTGCACAGAGATTTATGCTCGCTGTTACCTGGCATGTTATCAGTTATCTATTGGTTCTTCTGTCAACGAGATGAATGGGGTCTGTTAGGCTGTTTTTCTCTGAAGTTATTCACCCCGTTCTTATATCGGAGCAAGGCTACAGTAGCTTCTGTTTAACACCTGTTTGGCAGCTGACCCATCTCAAGTGCTTTCCTGGTTATTTTAAAGGAAGACCTGAAGTAAGCGTGGAAAGACAACAAAAGTGAGGGTGGGCAGCTGTCATTGCGACTCTGCGGTCAAGGTCAAAACACCGCTCACTCACATTAGGCTCATCATGGCAGCAGGGAAAGCACTCCTCATTATGCCACCCAGCACTGGGCAGGGCCAAAGGCAGGGCCTGGGCCCCCTGGCCATCTTTTTTTCTGTCTTTGATGAGTTCAGGTTCTCAAAAGTGGGGGGCATGGCCCCTCATCTAAAAAGTAGAGGGGCAATGAATGGTCCTTCCCCTCCATCTCTGGTGTCTATGGAAGGAGGCATGAGGATGGAGTGGAAGGGAGGTAAGAAACCTTAAGAGATTCAGTTTTGGATCAGCCCCCTGACCATGCAGAAGCATGCAAACATGGAGAGACTTCATATTTTAAAATGCATCAGAAACATCAAAAGATGACTTCCTGGTTCTCAGCACCAGTTGGCCCACTGGTGCATAGCTCCATCAAATGGCACCATTACACATTTAAAGAAACACCTTTCCAAGTGCCTGCAAACAGTCTGTGCATTTCCCTTAACAAAACAAATATAAAATCTTTCCAGACTGCCTATGACTTCCTATTACTGTTTCACAGTACTCTGGAGAGTTTTAAGATAGCAGCTTGATTAAGCTTATGGGGAAAATACTATCAGATAGCATTCTTCTCCACAGATAGAGGTAATGTATTGTATTATTAAGCATGTTTAAGGGTAATTATCCTTCCTGTAGTCATTTTAGTTACATGGACAAAAAGGGAAGGAGGGAGGGCTCTGCAGGTGCAGACTAGAAGGTGGGTGGATATGGGAGGCAGGTGTATGTTAGTTGACTTGCAGCAGTAACAGATGTGGGCTTTTTGGGCCTCATTCTGGCTCCCTGAGAGTGCTGTTAAACTCCATAGACTTCAGCGGAGTTCCCTTTGGTGTGGGAGGCAAATATCCCACCTTTCGAGTCGATTGATCCAGCTCTTTTTTGTCACCAGGTTGTTCTGGTAGCAACTTTCCTGGTATTTAAATACGTTACGCTTCACCATCTCCCCCGTTAACCACAGGCTGAGCTAATTAGGATTGGACTTTCCACTTTCACTGTTTCAGTCATTAGAACTGTTCTAGTTACGGCAGAAACGGTTAATTTTGAGATTGTTCTTGAAGGCTTTGGTGTACGTTGCCTGGCTGCGTGAGGAATTGGCATGTCTACAGCCTGTAATCGCTCCAATTTCAGATGTAAATATGGTCAAGGGAACAATAAACACTTTTTTGTTTTAGTAACAACAGAAACCTTTCCCCTAACGCAAGAGCCAATTCATGCCATTGGACAGAATTCTTCCCTGGATCAGATGTCTGTTCTGTTCCACGTGAACCCCTGAGTTCAACCCCAGCGTTCCTGAATCATTCTTCCATCAGCCATAGGGCCTGGGTCTTACAGTGAAAGCAGGATTTCCAGGGAGCCTAGAGGAGAATCAGGAAGCATCTCCCTCTTTTACAGGGCTGCAATGAGCCATCTTTTGCTTTGGGCTTTGGCTGAGAAAAGCCTTACTCCATTGCTTTTTGGCCCTTCAAGGCAAGGCATTCTTTGCTTATTTGTTGCTTATGCTGTTGAACAAAGTGCTGCTGCGTTCTGAGCCAGCTGCGGGCAGTAGGGAAGCCCTGCTAAGAGGGAATGGCAGCATTGATCCTTAGTCATACATACGCTTGTTAAAGAATTACTGGAGCTGGTTGAAATGCTGACAAAATGACCATTTTCCCAGTGAGATTTTTCATGAAACACCTTTGCTGTTTTTAACCAGCTCTAATTTATTATTGTTGTTGTTGTTACTAATTTTGTGAGTACCATTGTTGGGACTTTAAGAATTTAAATAATAATAATGGGAAATATAAATTTTGTGGCCTTAACAGATCAGTTGGAGAATTAAAAAAGTTGCAGATTTTTGTACAAAGCTAACAGACTTGTTGGTCCTCTGGTTTTTTTTAATGCCAATGGAGAATGTTCAAAATAGTGTTGCCATCTCTTGCATTTCAACTGCAAATCTTGAAATTCTTGGAGTTTCTCTAAAAGCCCGAGTTTTGTGGATATACCAGAATCCCAGTTAGCATGGGTTGCAGAAAAATATCTGGAAAGCATGAACACATGCAAAAGCCATCAAGCAAATAAAAAGAACCCCAAACATCTTATTTTTCAAGTCTAATGATTTTAAGCCACTCATGATGATTTGGTGCCTGACTCATGATTTTTGAACACTTGGGGTTGACTATACTGAAAATATTACTGCTATGCTATTTTAATACACCAAGATCCTGACCCTTCCAACACTTCAGTACGAGAATAAAGAATTTGCTGGATCCAGCACCCTAAATGTTTTGATCCTGGTGTTGGTTTCCAAATAGAAGTTGTGTGCAAATCACAATACATTAGAGTGGGGAAAAAACTGACGGACGATTTGTGTGAGCCTGAGGTTGGAATGAATTGGTCATCTCTATCATATGAACCACACATCCGGTATTAGGGGGATGCCACCATCGAGAAGGAAGTTTTAAAACATATATTGCGAAGGTTCTAAGGCCGTCTTTCCTGGTGTCTTGAATCATACATATTGCCCAGAAGTTGTTTACCGGATTACAAGAAAAGAAAAGAAAAACATTTTGAATTAGTCTCAGAGGACTCCTCCTGAGGTTTGTTCTGTTTCAGTAAAACAGGGACCACTGAAAATAAGAATGGACAGTTGTGAAGTTGCTTCTGTAGCTTCTTGGGAGGGGCAGGAAGTAAATAGGTGTGTGTGTGTGTGTGTGTGTGTGTGTGTGTGTGTGTGTGTGTGTGTGTGTGTGTGTGTGTGTGTGTGTGTGTGTGTGTGTGTGTGTGTGTGTGTGTGTGTGTGTGTGTGTGAGAGAGAGAGAGAGAGAATTCTACTTCCACGCTCCCTCCTACAAAACATACACTAGAAAACTGAAGAAGAAAATTTCTGATGAACTGAGCACAGAATCAGCAGAACATCCCGTGTCTGAAATTTTTGCTGCCAAACTGACGGTTGGATTTCAGAATGTCTGTAAAATATTTCAGTGCACAAAGTCATCAGTCTGTCATTTAATTCATCTTAAACAGGCCAGTCTCGTATGAAGTTTTCAGTCACTAGCGTGAAATAACTTAGTTACTTTGGCAAAACATTACTTGAAGGGTTTTCACTGGTGAAAACTGCCTTACGCTCATGGCAAAACTGTACGGCATCCTAGAAATTAGAGATGGAAAAGACCTTTCTAGATCAGCTGGTCAAGGAGCTCTCAAACGACTTCCCAGCCTGCTTATGTGTATTGGACCACCTACATTAGCAATCAGATAATAACCCTCTGGCAACCTCCAAAGTTTCTTGCATGGAAAAGTCATATTAGGGAAGTAATGTTAGTGCATTTTTAGCTTCCTTTAATGTGACTTTATTTTATCGATGTAAAATTTAAAAATAATAAAATACGCTACCCTAAGTTCCCCTGCAGTGTGTTAAAATATAGTCCATAGCATCAAAAGCCAGATACTACTCCACAGGACAGAACAGCTAGTTTGCAAACCTAGCCATGGAAGACTGGTCTGTCCTACAAACAATACCGTACACAGATTCGCAATCCCGTTCCACTAACATCTGAAGTCAGACCATCCGAAGTCAGCCCAACTGGGGTGGCT
The DNA here is from genome assembly GCF_026122565.2 of Emydura macquarii macquarii. NCBI lineage: Eukaryota > Metazoa > Chordata > Testudines > Chelidae > Emydura > Emydura macquarii. Next base: position 12,436,231 of record NW_027130449.1, on the reverse strand, counting down.
GTGACATGAATGTACACCAGATCCACTATGTGGCCTGGGATCACCTTGCATCTCATGGTGGCTGTCAAATCCTGAGCCATCTCAGAAGAATCACTGGGGACATAGTCCTCAGTAACTTTAATGTATATCTGTCTCCATCGTCACAGCAGTAGCTTTATCAGCTCACACAGGGATTTCATAGTGCAGCAGAGGTGATCTCTATCCAAGACTCTTCTTGCTCACTGAATAGAGACTCCTTCAGACTGAGTTTGTGCAGGAGACCTCCACGGCACATCAGTTTAGATGGTAAACAATATGACCCAAAGTTTTCCCTCTGCTTCAAACACCCAGCTGGAGCCAATTGTACTGATTCCACTATGTCCTACAGCCAGTCTCCTGCGGACTGGGCTGGCTGAATAATAGTAAGTGTGTTAAACAAAAATTAGAAAATGTTGCTTTTTCTGAAATTTTCAGAAGGGGAAAAATATCCTAAAAACAAACATTTATTGGAAACACAATGGAAAAGGGGGGGGAGGGGTTAAAACTGGGATTTTTCATTTAAAAAAAAAATTCAAGATTTTGAGACCATAAAAAAATCTGCCATTAATTATTTTTAAGGTAATTTTTCGTCCAAAGAACATGCAAACAAGACCCGGGTCTACATACACACAGAAAGCAAGAGGCCTCACCCTTAACCAGCTCACGGCTGGGTGATACTTTATTAACCACCAAGCTTGCTTTCAATAAGTGGATTCTGCAGCTGAGAGCAAAGAGGAGGCCAAACAATGTGATCAAACAATGCTCTGCAAACCATTGGTGACCCGCAGATCACACTTTGGAAACCTCTTGGTTGTGCAGACTTGTCCCCTAAAGAGTGTTCTCCCCCCTCCCTCCAGTTCTTTCCATTCCACTTTTGAGCACTGCAGAGCTGAGCTTGTGAAAATGTTGGTCTCTTTGCACAAGCAACACACACAAAAACCCTAAGATCACCAGCATTACTTTACATGTGAAAATGCTTTTCACGGGTCTGAACAGGAATCTGCAATCTGATTCCAACAGTTTTGCACAAGTCTGGTAGCTAGAGACATAAGTTGCAGAAGGAGGTAGCAAAAGCCTTTTTTGTCTAAAGTTTATCAGTAGAAGGGACTGAACGGAGCACAAATGAGAAATAACAGCATACTTGTTTTACTAGAGAAGATGTGTTTTCCTTTTCCCCTCCCTTAGCCTAAGCACTCTTTATGTGTAAGCTGACTTCTTCAAAGGGATGCTTTTTTGGGGCAAACGTTTATTTCTATAAAAACAATGGCTGTGACAGCTAAACTTCCCATCGGAAGCTTTCTTAATTTGGGAGCATAATTCACAATGACAGTTTAACAAACGGGCAACCTTTAAAGATAAAAATGAGCATGGGGTGGCAGTTCTTTTCATGACATTTTCTAACTCCATGACTGGAAGGTAACTTTGTGAGCCTGTGATCTTGGTGCGCTTTATGTGAACATATACAGGGAGAAGGGGGCGCGACAGAACCCAAGGGACCTTTGGTTTTTTGTTAGAACGTTTTGTTTCCAACCCACAGTCTGTTTCATAAGCAACTGGCCTGAAGTTTTCAAAAGCAGGAGCCTTCAACACCTAAATATGTGGCCTCTCTTTCACTGAAGGCGGGGTGCCCCAGTATCTCATATCCAGGACAGTGAGTACTCAGCGCTTATGAAAATTAGGCCATTTACTTACATGCCTAAGTACGGATTCAGGAGCCTACCTTTAAATCATGGCCTTGCTGTATTCAGGGTTGTGTTTAAACAAGTACAGTCCCAGCGTTGCTTAGTGTAACAAAAATCTTCATGACATACTTGAAATTGTGCCATCCATGTGTTTACAGAAGAACAGAGAGTACTGAAGCTAGTGTCTCTTAAAAGGACCTGTCCATAAGCAGAATCTTATGACGTACAGCTGAAATGTTTTCCTGTGTATTTTGGCTTGGCTTTAAAACCGAAATGCCTAGCAGTCTCTTCATGAAAACAAGACCTCTATACCTCCTGACGCTGTCCCAGCCAGCAAAAATTTAGAGTTAAATATAGTATGTGTTGTCTTAATGCTGTAGAGCTGAAGGATTCGTGTGTGTGTGTGTATATAGAGAAGCCTGTTTGATAGAAGGATGTTTGTGAAGGACTTCCAGGACTAGAAGTGTTAATTATTAATTTTAGTGACTTGTTTCCACAGGGATGCATTCAATTTACTTCTGTCCTGGAATACGTGAATTATAGCAGTATCTGCGAGTGGGACCCCATTGTGCTAGGTGCAATCCAGACATAGACGGAGTCCCTGCCCTGCAGAGTTTACAGTCTAAACAGGTTTACTTTGGAGGAATATCGTGCTTTCTGTGACTGCTGTATGGTACAAGTGTTCTTACCAAACTCAGGCCTGTCACGTGATGCACCTGACTGGAAAAGCCAAGTCTCCAGGCTCAGTTACCTGTTTGAGGTAGATTCACCCTTTAGTCCGTCATACAAACTGAGCTATCACAAACAATCCTAAATTAAAACTCAGTCAGCTTTTAATCAGCTCCACATCGGGGGGGGAGCAAAACAAAATCTAAACTAGACATTAATATGACCCTCCCAATGAGAGAATCTGAAGCTTGTAACTCTGTGAGTGTCAGCATTTCTGCCCTAGTGTAGCCCCGTGCCTTTAAGTGATTAAAATAAAGGAGTAAAAGAGAAATATTCCAGTGATGCATGGCACCGGCCAACAGTGTCACAGCAAAACTGCTATCAGCATTTCCGTTATTAACCCGTCTTTCCCGCCCCCTTCTGGGTGAGACTCAGGCCTTAAAGCTTTCAACAGGCTGGAAATGAATGTATGATCTTGGTTCAGATGCATTTTTGTGGTTAAATACACATTTCTGAAAGACGATTTGGGCATTTTTAATTTTGGGAGAGACGCTAAAAGAGCATATTTAAAAACAAACCCAACACGAATGGCTTTGGAACATATTTCTCTAATCCAAATATATCTTTCCCAACATGTGACTTTGCAGGCAGCTATTATCTGACCTGAACTTGGGTTTCTAGTGGAGTTTAAGCTACATACAACAGCTGATGATATAATGTTAACAGCTTGCCTGTATTAGAGTCACACTTGGTCATTCTCATAAATCCTGAAACCTGATTCTTGTGCTGAATGCAGTGGAGCCAATTTGGGAAAAGTGTGTACCTTGACATAGTAAATATGGTAAATTACGTTTTGCGATGGCCTTCAGTATTTACACACTAGGCAGGCTGATTGCATCCACTCAGATGGCTGCAAAAGTTGCTGAAGTTGCCTTCCATTGCTATCTGAAACCGAAGTGTGTAATTGTACTAAAACATGGTATATAGAGAGCTGCCCAAACCAGGAAATGAAGGGTTAAACTTTCAAAGCATTGCACTCTGTCTTATCCTATTAAAATCATCAGGAGCCACATGACGACAATATCCCCACACTTAAAATATTTACCCCTCCACTTCTTCACTCTGGTGTTTGACTTACTGTTCTGCACCCAGGGGTGACTGCAGAAATGTTAGTGGGGGGTGGAAATCTTTGGGTCTCCTGTTGAACAGCAGGGGAAAGGGGGAATTTCAGCCATTTTTCATTAATCTTAGGTATTGCAGGTGTCTGAGTGCAGCACACTTAGAATATCACATGATGCACTCACATCAGGATGAGGTAAGATTCGAGTTTTATCCTTTTTTTTAACTCCGAATTTCTTGGGTTTTAAGGTTTTTTTTTTGGTTCTTCAGTATCTAACACAGAGCCTCTTTGTCTAACAGTAATGTTCTGTGACAGTGCTTGAAATTTGAGTCTGAACACACATTCCTAAAACTGGGAATCTCTTCGGCTTTTCAACCATTTAGTTCATTTTTAAAATTAAAATGTTTTTTTTTAATCAACTTCAAAGCAAGTTTGTTAGTAATGATCAAGTTGTCATGAACTGTAGCAAGCATGAGGCTCACCTGATCAGGCATGTTTACCTAAAAATAAGCAAATAAATAAAGATGTACACGATCTATGAACCTATACTTAAATGGCCAAGGGTCTACATTTAATTTTCCTGGACAAATACTATTTAAACTCTGATGAGAAAACCCTTCTTGTTAAGCTATGGAAAAATCTTCCTTGTCCTTTAATTCTAGATGAAGGGGATTAGTGTGAACATATTTAACCTCTGACCTTCAACAAAAGCATTATCAAATTTAGTTGCCAAGTGGTTCCCCATTTAACTGAACTAGCTTAGTATCTCAGCAAACTTTTTTTGCAAAGCAAAGCTTTAAAATCTATTGTTGCCTTAGAAACATTCAGAGATTTAGCAGTACTCTCTTCTATTTAGATTTGAGATGACTGTCAGAGCACAGATAAGAGAACCAACTTCTGTACAGTTGGTTTTAGAACTTGCCTAAGGTTCAAAAAACAAACAAAAACACTCCAAACAAACAAAACTTTTGGTGGTCTGCACAGATTAGACCTAGTTAGCTTTTTACCCTCCTTTTTATTATATTTTTCTTCGTGTGGGTGATGCACCGGTCTGCTTGGAGGATTTAAATAGTTTGTCATAATTCCATAGCATTTTCCTCTAGCAAAGAGAACAATTGGCCACGTCTTGATCTTTTTTGCCTGCTGTATTTACACTGCATTTTCCTCTTATGATAAAAAGTGATCTTTGAGATCTTGATTTCAACTTTCCAAGGCATGCAGTCCGAGCACTAGCAACCTGAACTATTAGTGAGCATCTAAATATGTGTTTTATTTTGGCTGCATGATTGTTAACGCCATCCACCTTCAGATAATCAAGCCCTCGATGACTTTAACAACTCATTTTTAACAATGTCCCTTGGCTGTTAACTACATCTTTACATGTCCCCTGCAAGCTGCAGTGGTCACTAGGTGATAGGCACTGTCTAATGTGCCTGAAATACAGCTTTTTCCAAGCAAGCGCTTTATAAATGAGCGATGAAATGTGTGAAACTAGATGGTCAAGGGTCTCTCAGTCCACAGTAAAATATTCCAGCTTGATCTTGGAATGCTGAAAGGGGCCTCCCTTAAGAAGCTGGTGTCCATTTACAGTGCATCTCTCATAAACTCGGCCACTGGGGTAAGGGCAGAGGGACCAGCCCTCCTGGTATGTGATTGATTATCTGGTATTTATGCCATTGAGGACTTTTCAGCAGTTTAGGGTCAAAGGGTCATCTCATGTGTCTTGCTGCAAATCCGCTTCCTTTTGTACAGTGAGGGCTGGGTGAGCAGACACACAAAAACAGCTTTTTCTTTTCCTTGGGAAAAAGGGGAGGGGGACGGGTTGGTGTCAATGAAATTTTTTTTTCAGCTTTTTCTGAATAGTGTCCTTTTTAATTCTAAAGAACTTTTAATTAAAAGTAGCAGGAAAGTTCATCTGGACAAGGTTTAACTTACCTTAACAGTTACTTTTGTGTCCTGGGATTCTTGCCTCCCTACTTTAAAAAAAAAAAAAAAGAGAGAGAGAGAGGAAGAGATTTTTTCCTCTCCATTACTAATTAATGTCTTTATGATTTTTCTGAAAGGTCTTTTTTAATCACTTAAAAGATAAAGGGGTTGGAGTGAAAAAAAGAATTAATAATCTGTCTAAAAGTTATCTTTAATTCTGATACCATTAGTCTGCTCAGTCCTTTAGCACTAACTAATGTCCTTTAAATTTTCAAAGCAGAACCTTATTTACCAATGTGTAAATCAAACACCCAGTGTTTTTTTCATTGCAGCTAGATGACAATAGATTTAAACAAAAATTATGACGACTTTCTCCCCCAAAGGAACCCAAAGTGCTTTATTAAAGTGTTGAGTTCTGTACAAAGATTGCTCCACTCAACGTTGCTATGCTATCATCTCTGGGATGGGAGGCAGCAGTTGTTTAACAGCACATAGTGACACAGTTTAGGGCAGGAAATAACTTCTCTATCCAATGAAAACCAAGAGGAAATTTGAGATGGGCTGAATGAAATGACACAAATTGGAATTTGGTCAGATAACCAGGTTTACATACTAATCTTCAAAAAAAAAAAAAAATTCCATGGGTTTTTTTTTTTTCATTTGTATTATGTTATTGCCCACAATGTGCCAGGCACTGTACATGCATACAAAGAGACAGCCCTTAGAATATTAATGTCCATTGGTAGTCAGGAGCTTATCCAAATGTCAGCGACACAGTTTTCCTAACCCCAGACACAGAGAGAGAAGAGTACCATATAACAAATCACCAACACTTTGGAGGTCTCTCATCCAAGCCCTGATTATACCAGATCCTTCTTAACTTGAGCGCTAAAAAAGGTCATTGCATAATGTGGCGGGACTGCAGGTAACTCTCTCTCTAGCACAGTGGTTTCCAGTCTTTTTGGCTCAAGAGCCACTGATATCGTTTTTACAACCATGAAAGGGCCACCAGTCTCCACCAGCAGCCCCACCCCCCTCCCTGCAGCCAGGCAGAAGGAGTTCAGCTCCCATCCCCCTGGTTGCAGCAGGGAAACCGCACACGTCCTGTAGCCCCGTGCGCTCCACCTGGGTCCCTAGGCAGTGGCTCCCTTCTGCAGCCAGGGGGATGGGAGATCAGTGCTCGCCTCCCTCTGGCTCCAGCAGGGACCCCAGCACCTAGGGACCCAGGCAGCAGGAGGGGAGCCGCAGACCACTTTGAAAGCCCTCGTGGGCCGCTTTTGGCTCCTGGGCCATAGGCTGGGAACCACTGCTCTAGCAACTTCACTTAATTTGAGAACAGCTTTATGGCTTTGCACGGTGAGGAAGATATAGCATTTTAGGGTCAAAGGGTTTGAATAGCCTGTTTTTAAAAAATCCACTTTGCCACTTTGTTAATATTCCTCTTGTCTGTGCTGGTGTCTTAAGTTATTTTTCCCAGCAACACAGAAGGAAAACTAGCTATATCTATCTATGTTAATCAACTTCTGTTGAATGGGTATTGGGGGGAGGGTCTTGGATTTTTGAGACCACCAAAAAGTGTGGCAATATTGTTGGGTTATTTTAAAAAATGAATCGTCATTTCTTGCTGCCAGTTGAATTACGTGCAAGCTGTGGAAGGGAATTTGTCAGAATATATCATTGAATGTGGCTGACCGGTGGAATACGCTCCCCTGGTGCCCTAAACTTAGTACACTGGACTCGTTAGAAGGAGAACTAGGACCCCAACCGGAACACTAGGAAAGTATTCTGCGTCTGCTAAACAGTAATGGTGGAAGGGTTGCGCTCACCGCTCTTCGTCTGGGGTGAATGGGGAAGTTGTTGCATTGAATTCACCTGCCTACATGACCTGTCCACTAACTTAGTCAGATCAAATTGCTGCAATGGGAGGACACAAACAAGAGGAGGGAAAATGAAGCTATTGGTGACATTTCCAACTGGAGATGGGGTAACATGGATGGCATGGTGGGAAATGCACTGTGTAAGGCTTCGCCATTATAAATGCCTTTCATCTGAAGACTTTAAAGTGCATTAAAAAACCTCAGTTAAACTTCTTTAGTGCTTTCCATTAGCATTGACTTTCAGTGACAAACTCAAACAAACAAGGGGATGGGTAAGGGTAGGTGCTAATAAGTGAAATGCATTGTTTTGGCACAGCATCAAAACCATCCTGTGAGGGTTTTTCTTCTCCTCCCCCTTTTCGGCCCGCGCGTGTCAGGAAGGTAGCAGGTGTAACGCGGTTTGACTAGAGTAAAGCCTTTAATACGGTGGCTCATAAAATCTTTCTTGAAAGGAAAAATTCAAGCTCGCTCTGATATGATTGTTGTCGCGTGTGATGAACGCTGGCTGCTGCTGGACGGCAAACCAATGGCAATGAATTAAACTGAGGTGTGCAGTGAGTGGCCGAAGGCATGGAAGTTGGGCCTAATTTTAATGTCACTTCAAATAGGAGTGTTAACACCACATGAAACTGGCTGAAAGTATTAAATCAGGGAGATATTTCAAACGCTGTTAAAAGGCAGTTAGTACAGAGAGCAATGGGCAGGTAGAACAGACGGCAATTCTCAACATTTCTCTGAGGAAAGTGTAACTAATATAAGAACTGGTTGATGTTTTTGACTAAAAATGTCCTACTGACTAAACAGAAATGTTTGTGAGAATTTTGTTTTATTGACATTTTTCCATTGAAAACCAACTTTTTTGGGGGGTGGGGGGAGAATTGACAATTTGAAAACCACAAAAGTTTCCGTTGTCAAAAATCTGAAAATTTCAATCAAAAAATAAAATTTCAAAAAAAAGTTGTTTGAAATTTTTCACAGAAAATATTTTCCCCCAAACTGTTCTACCTGAAATCTTTAACTGAAAGAAGAAATCTGGAAAGTCATAATGACAGTTAATTTAGATGAGTGCTTCTGTGTAATATGGTGGCCAAAAATGACACGGTAGTTTTGCATTTGATTGGACGGGGAAGAATACAGGTCTCTGATGTAACCTACATTACTAGTGCTCTTCAGTCTAGGGCATATCGGTACCAGAAAGATGAGAACATGCTGGGTGGAGTTCAGAGAAGTGCAACAGAAATTGAAGCGGGAAGGAGCAATTTGTGCTGGTTAAAAGACATAAAAATATGTAGCTTGACCAAATGACTTTTGCCAGGAGATGGAGGCAAAAAGAGACATACATGATTACTGGCTGTATATAGTCTATATACACTTGTGCATAAACTTGAAGGAGAGAAGCAGTATGGGTAGATAAGAGTAATAGGGTGATAACTACCCAAGCTTCCTTTGTTCAATAACAGGAAAAGTCTATAGCAGAAATGCCAATTACATCCAAAAAAAATCTCCCAAGGGAAGGTGTGGAACTCCATTGTTTGAGTCATTCAGAACCAGACTAGGATAATCGTTGAAGACGATACCATATGGAATAATTGTGCATTGGCAGAAGGATGGATTAGATGTCTTGATATTGCTTTTCTGTGCATACTTTTTTCTGGTTCTCCTCTTGTTCAAATCAAAGTAGTTCAGGGAATCAAATCCTGTTCTTGCCTACAATAATTAGTTGAAAGGGAAATTGTTTTGTTGTTTTTAATGCAAAATGCAAACTGCATTACTTGTCGCTCTGTAGGCCTTAAAATTATAAAATAGTGGGATATTTTTTCTGGAGAATTTGGAAGTGCAGTCCAGTTAGCATCACTTACATTTCAGCACAGAAATTCCTGAAAGCACAATGTTTTGTGCTGTTAAGTGCTATAAAAACAAGTGATACTTTTAATTTTATGAATAATCCTTTATGACTTTACCTGATAGTCAGCATGGTCATGCACAGGACCCAAATAAGTTCCAAGCCTTCAGCTATATTTTGTTTTAAATAACAGACTCTTGCTTCACATTTAAAAATGAGCATTTTTGGTGCCCTAGATGACCCAGGATGGACTTTTCCTTCCATTTTATCACTCTCAAACCACTTCCACAAGAACACTCCTCCATCTTCATGTGTTTCCAGAAGAGACTGAGAGATGATTATCAAAAGTGACTTAGTGACTTTGGGTGCCCAACTAGAAGTGTATTAAAGTTCCTGATTTTTCAGAAAGCATTGTGCATTCTTCCACCGCCTGAAAAACAGACTCCAACGAGATGCCCTTAGCTGGGAACCCAAAAACGTGTGAACTCAAATTCTCCAGTCACTAATAAAAAAACAAAACAAAACAAAAAAAACCCCACAGACTAGGTCTCCAGCATCTTGATGACAGTGAAGCTCAAGTCACCTGCTCTCCATGCACGTCTCAAATGCATTGAGTTGGAAGAGTAAGAGAAAAGAACTCTGTGAGGCCATACATGAAGGAGAGAGAGTGGATACTGGTGAGCAATTGCCCATTAGCATCTTTGGGAACTTCACCAGAAGTTGCATAGCTGTTGAAATGCTACACCATCCCTTTTCTCCCCCCAGCTAAGGTTCATAGACAATGCAACACCTCATGGGCAATAGTACCAAAGAGTGTTGACAGATGGAACGGAATTTACATGGACACTTGTCCTTTCTCCACTGCCAGGAGATTAAAAACGTAAACTGGAGCAATGTCTATATTTGTGTAGGAGAAACACCAGATCAAAAGGAATTAAAGAAATCTGCAGGTTCCAGGTGAAGCCAATATTGCTTTCTAACAACCTGCTTCTTATCCTTGACTGAAACTATGCAAACCCTTCTCTCTCTCTCTTCCCCCCCCCCCCCTTGTCTGGGTAGGTGGCACAGAGAAATAAGCTAAACAAATTATTCTCTCTTCCACTTGTTTGTAGTAAAAATTATTTCCCAAGTAGTTTCATGCAGAGTTAATACTTAAAGTATGAGCACAGTTTGTTTTAAAACTAGAAATTCCATTGAGGAGAAGGAACCAACCAAAGAGAGTGCTGGTTATTGAATAAACAACTTGTAATTCCAGAACAGTATGGATCGCCGACAAAGTCTCACATCTTGACAGTGCGAAGGCTGAATTTATGAATGGGCCTGTAGCTTAACTGTGGGGTATGCACCGAGTCACACTTTAGTGAGCCAGAGTCTAGACCTGGAATCTGATAAGAGGTGATAATGGCTTTGGTTTACATTAGTTCCCACCTCACATTTTGTTTTATCTAGACTGAGAACAGGATTTTACAGGGGAGATTCATCACTATCCTGTTAAGTTGTGGACACGCAAACCTAGATAGAGGGGTATAGTTTGACCATTGCTTCTGCATTAATACGGGAGAAAGAAATGCTGTGCACGAATAACAGGAATAATTCTGTGCCGCCTTTGAGTGTTTTCAGTGAATTACGTGCATAGAATTGGCCTTCCTCCGAGATAAAATCGTTCATCTTAAACCTATGCTCGATCAATCTATCTTTCATACCTGTTTTAAAATTGAAATATAATTGCTGTCTTTCATGTATCTAAATTTAGATGAATGTATGAATATTGTGTAATATCACTAAGTTTTCCTATTCAGTTGCTTGGCCAGATGGGACTCTTCAACCACATTTATTTCAGCTGAGAACTCTCTAGTCAACTTTAAAGAGGTCTTTTATAATGGACTCGGTTAAAAGTTTGCATTGGTTAGCAATGCCAGGGTGCAAATCTTCCTGTGACCTATGTCATTCCCCAGATAAGAGGAGCCCAGTCTGCAGGCAGATTATATTTGTTTCTACAATTCTTTTGGTGGTTCTCAACTAATTGGGACCAATGATAAAATGTGGAGGTTTTTCTCCCTTAGCACGGCTGCTGCACTGCTGGTCTTCAGAGCATTTTCATTGTTTGGTCTTTCCTTGGTTAAAAACTTGAGTTGCTGTGAGCTTTTGCCAACTTCCTACAACAAAATATCAAAGAGGGGAGGAGGGGGAGACTGACTCCAGTTTAATTTTTAAAAAGTCATGTATTGAAATAATTGCACTGACCTAAACCAGTGGTTCCCGGCCTGTGGGGGCTTTCAAAGTGGCCCAGGGCTCCCCACCTGCTGACTGCGGAAGGGAACTGCTGCCTGAGGACCCAGGCAGAGCGCGTTTCCGTGGGGCTAAAAGATGGGTGCAGGCTCCTTTCTGCAGCCAAGGGGATGGGAGATCACCGCTCCCCTCCCCCTGGCTCCAACAGACAGCAAAGCGCTGTGCCTGGGTCCCTGCTGGAGCCAGAGGGAGGCGAGCACTGATCTCCCGTCCCCCGGGCTGCAGAAGGGAGCCTCTGCCTAGGGACCCAGGTGGAGCGCAGGGCGCTACAGGACGTGTGCGGTTTCCCTGCTGCAGCCAGGAAGACGGGAGCTGAACTCCTTCTGTCTGGTTGCAGTGGTTGGCTGCTGGCAGAGACTGGTGGCCCTTCAGGATTGTAAAAATATCTGTGGCCCTCCAGCTAAAGAGGTTGGAAACCACTGACCTAAACTATACATGGAATTGGAACACACCAGCCTCCTTGAATGTGCAAATCTCCGTGGTGCAATCTGTGATTTTTTTTCTTTCATATCACTTGAAATTATGGAAACTCCTATTTTCCCAACTGAACACTGAAGCGACGCTAAAATGTAACTGGCCCTTAAAGTTGGCCTTGGTTTCATTTCCAGACATAAGGTTTGTGTGATGGCTGGCTTCTTCAGCAAGAGAAAATTGTTCTGACTGTGCGTGTAGGTGTGCACGCTATTGAAAACACATCCTAATTGTGTTCCCTGCCTCCAAATTACAGACCTAGATTAACCTAGGATTCTCACCAGTATAAACCCTCTCAGCCGATCTGCTGGGGAAACAGGGTTGAGGTAGTGGAGCCCAGTCCCTCTTATTTGTTCTGTGTAGAGTATGTAAGGGGCAGCATGGTATAGCGGGTGTCTAGCTGAAATAGAAGGGTGCTGGGAGTGCTTTTCTCCAGTGCCTCCCCTTAGCTGCGGTGGAAGCGAAGGGCAGCAGCAGGGGGGCTGGAACAGTTTTTATAGTGGGGGTGTTGAGAGCCATTGAACCGAAAGGTAAACTCTGCATATAAGGGAAACCACTTCAAGCCAAGGGGGGAGGGGGTGGCAGCACCCTAGTTCCAGCACCTATGGGCAGCAGTGAAAACACTGCCAGCTTTCTGCAGGGCTGAACCTCACACCCAGCCCAAAGGTCGTAGGTGGCTCAGAGACGACAGAGTACATCTGCATGTCCCAGTTTGCTCCCAGTGGGTCCGATTCTGTCCTCTGCTTGGGTTCCACGCACATGGGAATCGCAGTTGTGCCTCTCCCGTTAGTGAGGGCAGGTGTGCGCCCAGTGTGTTAGAAAAGGTACCCAAGGGGTGTTGGGCGCTCCCTTCTGTGGTGGTGGAGTGCAGTATGATACAAAGGAGTGGATTCCTTCCCCAATCCCCTTTTGTGTACTGGGAACACGTGTTTCTCTGAATATCCGATAAGGGATAACCACACTGTAAAACAGTTTCCCAGCCTTTATTGCGATGCTAGGAAGCCCCAGGGTTTTCCAGTCCGGTACGGTGCCGTTTGCTCTTCATCCTCTTCCAAAAGGTGTCCTCTGATTTTATCACCAATAAATGTGATATTAGGTGCCTAGCATATTTTGGGTGGGTGTTTTGGGCACTACATAAATAACTTTCCATTAAGACCTCTTGGAATCTGGTGCTCAGGTACAGTGATGGGCACCGCTACGGAGATTGCAGAATTACCAGGGAGAAACAAATAGGTTAAGATTTGTGGGTGGACTCTTGTTCTTACTGCTCCACTTCCATGGAAGATGCAGGTTATCTTCTGCCTAGACCCAGTGCTTTCAGAAAATCCCAGGATGGCTGATGCCGCACTCGTTTGTGCTGTTGGACCTGTGTACAGCTCCAAGGGCAGTCTGCTTAAGGTCTACGAGCATTTCTGAGGGCAGAGTCTGGTCTGCAGTGGCTATTCTATTCAGCGGAAGGAGTTCTTACAAACAACCCCTTTGGGCTTGAAAAGTGACCATGTTTACGTAGTAGCATCCTTTCCAGCCTTCAGCTTCAGGCATCGAAATCAGTCTCTGTAACATTTGTATCCCTTGGGCCAGCTTTTACAGGCTTTTGTCTTCAAACGCAGGCAGTGCTATGGGCAGTTACAACAGAAGCGGTTTAATTCTCGTCTGGAATAACATTTTTTAACCGAATCCCTGTTTTCATTTGCAAATAGAAATTGCAGATCATTTCCAGCCTAGGGTCCCATGTCCTAGCCTTGATCACAAAGCTGCTAAACACATGTATGCTGTCCTTATTAGGAATTTAATTTCCTCCCCCCCAAAAAAATCATATCTGTAAATTAACACTTTGAGTATGAACCCGTTCCCTCCTTCGTGATTTTTCACCTAGTGTCCAGCTGCTTCAGTGATTGACACAAAGCCATTCTATAAATAAAGTCTTTTTCTTTTTCTCATAAAGACTTTGTGGTTTAGTTTGTCTGCAAGGTCAAGATCAGACCTTTCTGAATAAACAGATATCAAAGGATCATTAGCAAAGCAGCACTGTTAAATTGAGATATTAACTTCTGTCAACTGTGCGTTTCTTTTTTGTTCTGTAACTCATGACTGCAGTGGGTTTTATTATTTTGGCCCTAGGCGGTAGCATCTGGCTTCTGTAGAGACTGTAAAAATTAAAAAGCAACACAAATCATTGTGAGAGAAAAGCAGTAAATTCAATGATAAGAATTTAAAATTAAAATGTTTCAGTGCTTTTATATTCTGCAAAACAAGAAATGAATGAGTTCTGTGCCTGTTGCAATAAAGCTACCGCTGCTAATAGTCACTTGATTTTTCTCCCGCTCCCTTGTAATAATTCTTCCCTGTGCAATTGCAGAAAAGTGTAATAAAGGAAAAGTAAACTGATGATGATGATGATGATGATGAAGGGCAGCAGAGGGGTGCCAAGCTACTTTCAATAGTGACTTTCTAATGTGTGTCAGAGGAACAAAGGATTTAAAATTGGAGACGCTCTGTCCAAAAGGGGCAATCAAGTTTTCTGCAACCTTAAAACTATATGCAGCCTCCTATTTGGACCTGGCTATTTCTGCAAGCACTTGCGACTCCATTTGTCTTGTTTAAAAGTGAGCAGAGCGGTGATTACAGACACAGACTCCTCCACCCCCAGTAGTAAAGGAAGCAAGACATTATCTAACACCCAAGTTCAGCAGTGTGGTACAACTAAGGGTAGGGGGGTAAAATGTCTTCTCTGGGGCTGGCGTTGCTTCCCAACAGTATAAGGAGGAGGAAGGAGAGACAGCAGCTACTTGGGCTCCATATACAGGTTGTGGGAGAGGGAATATTTTGCTGGGAATCTTGAAGCCAGACTTTGAAGTGGAGGATGGGAGGTGGGAGGGAAGCCACATATGTCATTTTTATGCAGCCTGTCGTTTTTGACTACTGCACCAACATGCACGGAGGCTCAGGGCCTTTTGTCTCCTGTGAACTTCGCCAGCCACAGGAGAGGTGAGAAACGGATCCGGTCATTTTGCCTCACTAAAAGAGAATGAGAGAAAGTGTGAAGATTAGGGACTGAGAGGTCGAGTGAAGAGGGTGTGACTAATGTGCCCGGTCATTCAGATATGGGACCACATTGTTCTCAATGTCCAGATGGTCCTTGGAATTAATCAGCTCAGGCATAAGCAAACTTCCAGTACAAGAATGTTTGTTCAACTGCTTGCCTAGTATAACATAATGACATAACCAAGTACCCAACCTTGAATAATAGCTGTTTAGATTCCAAAATATATGCTGTAAAGTCTTCTAACAAAGACATCATTTTCTCCCTTTCTCTACTTTTTTTGTGCCGGGAATCTAAGATTTGAGAATGGATTTTGTCCCCCACGTAGATTTTAAAATGCTTGAGTCTGCCAACTGGCCTGCTGTTTTCTCCTGGGGTGCATCATTGTCTTGAAGCACCCATTTCAGTCTTCTCCAGGTGGGGCCCATACCCTCCCGCTAGCTGGCTTGGGCTGGGCATCTGGTTAAAGTGTCACAGCCGTGCAGCCATGGATGGATGGATGGAGGAGGAAGAGTTGGATGCCTCCTTATCCTGCTCTGTTTTACTTAGTGTTGTAGAAATAGAAAAATAGCTTAAAAATAAATCAGGGACCCTGTTACTACGTGCATGTACAGTGCCTAGCACAATGGGGGCCTGAAACCTGCTGGGACTCAAAGGATAGTGTAGTACTACAGCCAAGTCATAATATTAGGGCATCTAGTCTCGCAACTCCCACACAATGCCGGATTATTCCTGATGAGAGAAAGCTTCCACCTCCATCTTATTGAGGGAGACTCTTCCCTGACATGAAGCTATCCTTATATTCAGCCAAAAATTCCCCCTTTTTCCTCCATTTCTGCCTATGCGGAGAGCACCGGGGCTGTGGCATTCACAGGGGTGACCAGCCAAAAAAGCAAGAATCCTGACGTTGTTCTTGAACACAGGTCTCCCCTAGGGAGTCTTTACTGCTTTCTAGTGGCTGTTGCTTCTAACAAGAGCTAGTCAAAACATGGATGGAAAAAAGAAAATGTCACCCTAAAAAAAAAAAACACCCATAGAAATTCTCCCCCCCCCATTTTCCATTATCAAAATCTTGATTGTGTTCCAGCCAGCTCTGCTCCGAACATTTGAGTGTTTGTGTAGGGAAGTTGAACATAATTTGGGTGAAAAAAAGACGATAAGGCAACATGGCAGCTACTGTTTGAAGAGAGAGAGATGTTTCCACTCTGGTTCTTCTCACTGAAGAGAAGGGCTCTTCCCCCAGTAGCTACAGCATCAAACAGGCATGAAAGGAAGGAAAATCAGCAGCTGAATAGCAGGTGGCTTGTGCTGCTTTTTAAGAATTAATTTTCTGTAGTCCGTTAAACTTAGGAAGAAAGCTGTGGTATCTCTGAGTAAATAATAATAATTGAGCAAATGCCCCCTTGAGAGAATTTCCCTTCTATAAAGATGTTAATTAGTATGAAAGCTCAGTCCTTGAATCCAGAGGTGGGTTTTGAAGCAGGTTTTGGATGATTGGTGTTTCTAACAAACCACCAAAGATACAACTCGTGTATATCATGTGTTAGTTCCCTGTCTCCTTGAGCATGTTTTTTTGGTTGGATTTTCCCCTTTGGGGAAAGGGGATGTGTCCCTGTTTGGTCACATATTATATACATGTGTCTGGGCAAAATTCCATTTTCACTGATGACCAAAACCAAAATATGTCTGCAAAGAGAAAACTGAAGGATGGTTTTCTAGCCAAGGCGTACTCCACTGAGACACTGATTCCAGCCCTGGCCCTGCCACAGGCTTGTACTCTGACCTTAATCCAGTCACTCTGAGCTCTCGTCTTTGGTGTCCTTTTCTGTAAATAGAGATCGTGTCCAATTGTGAGTCAGTTGTGTTGGAAGGCGGGACTCACTGTAAAGCACTTTGTGATTCTTGGAGGCTAGGTGACTGAGAACTGCAATGTGATATTATAAATACTTTTAAAAGTCCATAGTTCGATTCTGTGTCTGGACTAAAATACGACATGATGAGAAATGCACTTAGATGGCTTGTCCAAATATTAACAAATAATACTCCTTAGCATTTGTGTTGTGCTTTATAATATTCAAAGTACTGTACAGACATCCTCACAACATCCCTATGGGATAGCTGGATGAGTATTATTTATCCTCACTTTATGGGTGGGAAGCTGAGACAAAGGCAAAGTGATGTATCTGTGGTACCCCAGCAACTCAGTGGCAGAGTTAGGATTAGAATTCAGGACCTTCTGACTCCCGACACTGCTCAGCTAAACTAGATATTTATCAGTTCACTGGAATCTGGGTGTTCTGTGTAGTTCTCGTACTCCGTGTACAACATAATCCTGCTTCTTTTTTTTCCAGCAGCTCCATAAGAGTGCTGTTGTGTTGCCTTTGAAAGATTCTTCAAATACAGTATCCTTTTTAAAAGAAGGTGCTTTTAGCATTCCAGCACTGCTACAGTATTAACAGAAAACAGCAATCACCTCTCAATAGGGTCATTGTTTCATGTAGAAGTGTTGCATGGGAGTGACATGAGCGGGGAGAATTGTAAAAGGATGGGTTTGCTGAGTGCTAGGATGACACACTTTTATTAAAAAAAAAAAAAAAAAAAGGGGTTTTAGAAGAACTGCAATTAGCGTAGGTCTCTTTCATGCATTCCGTACAGGCTTGCTTTGATGTTGCCAACTAATAGATGTCGTTCTTGTCTTCATCATAGCTCACATAACCGCAGAAACAGATACTGAAGTCAGGTTAATCGTCTGATACTTAGCAATGCAGATCTACTGAAGTTCTGGGGCAAAATACAATCTTCCGGGCACTGTATGGGAACAGCTTTAAAGAGCCATTGACTGGGAATGACTATCCCAGTAGCTCAGGTACTATTTCAACAAACAAACATTACGTGGCCACATCTTGTTTTGTCGTCGTTGGCTATTGCTGCACTTTGTTGGGTGTAGGCACTTATTTCTTGACATGGTAGAAAACACACCATTGCTATGATTTATTTAAAATGCCAAAGCCCTTTTTTGTTACCTGTACTCAGTGCTGGTGGAAGATGCAGATCTTGTGGCTGATTACCTGTGTTTATCCATGGAACAATCAGAGCGTGGACGGTGGACATGCACATCTCTCTGTGCTGCTTCAGGCATCTCTTTCAGGGTAACCACTAAGAATGGACATTGTCTCCAGTGCTCAGACAGTCCTTGGCCCCTTCCTCTGAGATGGCCAGAAAGTGGGACATCCAGAGCAAATGGAGCCGATGGTTTTACTGATTAAGGCCCCGATTCAGCACAGCACTGAAGCATGCACTCACGTCCCCTTTACTTTGGTGGGGTTTAAGCATGTGTTTTAAATGCTTTGCTAAATATGGGCTACAATCATTTGTCCCTTAGTAACGGGGCTGTGACGCAGCAAACCATTTCATCAAAGCCACCGGCTTGCAGTCAAATGGTAATGACTTAGGCCTGATACAGAACCCATTGAAGTCAACAGGAAAAATTCCTACCGACTTTAGTACGCTTTGGATCAGGCCATTGGAGGCCAACATCACATGGACAACCTAGAAATAAAAAGTGCATTACCAGTAGCCTACCAAGCACCCCAATTATTACAAAATTGAAAAGTGATCATAAAAATGAGGGGTAGGGACAAGAGCCAGGGACTGTGGATAAGCTTGGATGGAAGCATAAGACCAAGAGAAACCTAAACTTAGGTCATTTAAGACCTAAAGAGACCCTGTTCTGCAAACTCCTCAAGCAAAACATCTGTGTCTGAATAAGAATTCTCACCATATATAAGCTGCTGCAGATTTGTTTTGAACAAATCTATTTTGTCGCTCAGTGGTTCCCAGGCTGTGGTCCGTGGACCACTGGTAGTCCATGGACATCTGGCGGAACACATGGCGCTAGCTCTTGCTACTTGTTTCCAGCTGTTGCACTGCATTAAGACTGCTAAAAATACATTTACTTCCCTAATATCTCTTTTCTGTGTAAGCAACCACCGGGATGTTGTGCAATTGCAAATAGGAAGGGAGTTTTCCATGAGATGCTTTCGATAAAGTAGTAGTCCACATGAAAAAAAATAAATTAAGCCACTCTGAAATCTAGCATTGCAGGAACTAGGTATCCTGCCTTTCTCTTTTCCTTTTCAGGATTCTATTGGAACTTTATCTTCTGCGTCTACTATAGTGAGTACATATCTGGCATTTCTCTAATGAAACCACTTATTTTAGAAAGTTTGATCAGATATACAAACTGAACGAAGATTGAAACTTGTTGTTGTACAAGGCTCCTGACCCAGAGGGAGTTCATGTATATATAAAGTTCATATATAGTTCTGGTTTAATCAGTTTCACTATATTTAGATTATTAGTGTGGCAGGAAAAGGTTATTAGTGTGTACAAGAGGCGACATAGTGTGGGGGTAAAAGACTGGACTAAGACTCAAGAGATGTGATTTCTATTCCATATTCTACCAACAGAGTTGCTGTATGACCTGGGGCAAGTCACTTCACCTTTGTGCTTCAGTTTCCCCACCTGTAAAATGGGGAAATGATACTTACAGAAAATGGGTAAAATGCTTTGGAGTTTTTTTAGGCAAGTGTCCTGTATATAGCGCATTGGTAAGAGTGTCTCAAACAGCTTTGATATTTTTTAAATGTCACTCTTCAAACAGCATCCTCTCAGAAAATGTTTTACAGCTGAAAAAGTGTTTTAAGAGTTACAGTGTAGATGCTGAGCAGCAGTTCCACCTGTGACTTTGTATGGATTTCAGGGCCACTCGTGCTTACTGTGTATTATGGGGGTTTCATGTCCTTTGCTTTTAAATATTGATACCGTAGAGTCTTTCTGGAGTTTTAGCCTGGTAAATCGTTGATTAAGGGTCTCTAATGCTATAAAGTGATTTGTGGGAGTTTGGGATAGATGCAGTTAAAAAGATGAACAGCCAGCTTAAAAAAAAGACCGACAAAAACTAATATGAATTTAGACTTGAAGTTGCATTAAGAGGACAATTCGAAGTTAAATGGCCTGTAATTTGCCCTAGGAAACTTGTGAGGCCTCGCAGTAGAACATGGTGGTGGTGACAACAGCTGCAGGAACTGGCTGTGGCAGGAGCAGGGGCTTGGGCTGGGGGAAGTGCTAACCCCAGAAGCTGCAGGGAGAGTCAGAATCGTGGTCTGATGCCTAAGGTCATAACGCAGAACAAATCAAGGTTCGAAGTACTCCGTCAAATTAACAGTTAGGGAATTTCTGGGTTGAATAGGACTCTTCTTGGTTTTCCCCTCACCCCCAACAGAACAGAAATGGATTTGTTTTCTTAATAGTTCTCATTGAAGTTCAAACCCTGGGAAGGCTAAAATGCATCAGGGTATCCAAAGACCAGAACAGCATCCCCTAGCAGTTTGCACCCTTCCACTCCACACACTTGGGAGACCTGGGGAGTTAAGGCGATTTGGGTTTTGTGGACTTGACTGCAAGGAGATGCCTTCAAAGAGAGGCTCAGTCTTGTTTTTCTGGGGAACGAAGGAGACGAGGGGGAGAGAACACATTGACTGTCCTCTGGCCCCTCCAGTAGATCCAGATCTGTGGAGTGAAACCTACTTTAAGATGTAAGAATGAATATTTGATAAGGAGATAAAAGCTGCTCCGTGATTAAAGCCCCACGCGTTGTATAGCAAGAGACGTTTACCCTGCCCTTGAAGGGGCCAGCCCAGCATGCATCAGGTTTTCTCCTGCTACAGGGTATATTTGATCTCGGAGTGGTCTAATGTAAGGCGCTCCTTCTTTATTCCTGACTTCAGCCGAGCCTGGCAGACAGCATTCTTCGCTGTATTCATAGTAACGTTTTCTTCCCACATCCTTCCCCGAAAGCTTGGTGCCTGATCAGCAAAGCGACTCCCTGTGGCCTCAAAATCCAATATGATCTGCCTCCCTGCCCATAAATATGCTCCTTTTCCCCTGGGGGGGGCTCCTGCCGCCATTTCAGTTCCCTGTTCTTAGGCGGGTGTGTAAATTCCATGCTCCTTCTCCTCACGTGCCCGTTTCTTGCCTGATCTGCTGGGTGAAGCACCAGGCTTAGTCACGGGTTATACTGAGGTGGCCGGACTTCGGAAGAGGATGGCAATGCAACTGTGGAGTTGATGGGGGCTTGGCAAAGATTCTAAAGAGTTGCTGTCCCTTCCTAAAACCATGGCCCGCTCACAGCCGTTGCTTATCCCTACCCCTACTCTCTCATCCAATTCCTTTTGCTTTTGGAACAGCTGTAGTTGGTTGTTTTGATCCCTTTAAACCATGCAGTTAAGAAAACCCAATGAGGGTCCAAAGTACTGTGGTAGATCCGGCAATAATGATACATGCTTCATCTGTGTTCCCCATGACGGTTTCAAAACCCACATCAGGTGACTGGAGAAGGAAGGTGAGAATTGGGGGGAAGGGAGCTACAATAGATGGGGCTAGGAAGAAGTGCTTCTATAACACACACGCAGAGGGGAGGGGGAAAAAACTTGAAGTCAAATGTCTCAAAGTCAGATCCCTTTTTAGTATGAATTTGCTGTATCTCATTCTGAGCACTAATTCCAATTTAATTGCAAGTGGCCTGAAGCCTCTTCAATAGGAGTAACAAATGGTTTGATTTTGTAAACTTCATCAGACTGCATTTTAAATGCGACACACTAGCCCGGCTCGAATGCCAATGAAGCACTGAAGTAGCTCTGTGTTTACTAATTATCCGTTTTTACTTCAAGCCACGCTGGCTGGCTTGTCTGATTAAATCGGATTTGTGGGATAGAGAACAGCTAGCTGAGTTTTCTCTATAGTAAACGAGATTGAAACTATGGACCGCCTGGCTGCACACTGTAAATTATATTTCCTTTTAAAGGGGACGTGTCTCTTTTATTTCTTTGGCGTACCTCCTGCATATTAAACTTTATGGTACAGACATGTACATGGCTCCTGTTTGTTTTTCAATCCTGCGTCCTGCCATATGCCTGTTTCCGAACGAATCTTATTTTTATTCTATTCTCTGCAGATTCGGGAGTGGGAGGGGGGAGGATGACTAGTTTTCACCAATTTTTTAAAAAAATTGAACATTCTTCACCAGGAGTTTGAAGAGGGAGAAATATTCTTAGGTGTATTTTAAAAATATCTTGTTTGTCTTAAAAGCTCTGATGATAGGTAAATGAAAATGCTTCTTTTGGGAGAGTAAAGAATAGCTTTAACCCTACATCCCACAAATCTCTCCATTTACAGCCACTAGTTTCAAGGTTTTTTCTCCCTTGAGTATGTATCAATCCAGTAAAAATCTGCTTTCAAATCACCTGTTATTTAAGAGTCTTGCATATATCCGATACCTCTCTTCCAAACAGTTTGTTGCATCCAAAATCTAATCTAAATGGCAGGCTGTAGCTTCTGTCTTTGAAGCCCTCATCACTTACACACACTGTATTAATTGTTTACTCCCGCAAGCTTTAAGAAAACAGTGCATAGTCTCTCTCTCTTCCCCTCTTTCTCTTCCCCCACCCCCCCCCCCCAAAAAAGATGAGAAGGTGGCTATTGAATGTAGTGTAATAGGGCTACGCTTAAACCTCTACTGTTGCTAAGACTTTAATTCCACAAGCTTGACCTATTCTGCCCTCTCTCTTGGTATCTATCTTTGTGCCTAGAGCTTTTTATATTTTAATTTGCTTTTGAATGTCCTACAAAATTAATGGTATGCTTTTTGCCATTGTACCGTGTACAGTACAGGAAAGGCCCCTTGGTGTTCTCTGATAGCACCGTTACCGTGGAAATGAATGGCCGCTATACTTTCTGTTCCATATTCTCTTTTTAATTGTTGACAGTAAAAAGCGTTTAAATGCTGCTTAATTTGTAATCATCTTCTGGAAAAAAAAGAGAGAAACACCATTAATGTCAGTGAAATGAATAAATGCGTCTCCCTCTTTTTTTGTGTGTGTCTGGGTGGTGGTGTATTTATCTGGGGATGATTTTTCTTTCAACGCCAGAGCGTTCAAATGTCTAAGTGGCTTGGAAACAATAGCGTTGCCCTGCGTTTGAAATTTTGGTTTTATTTGAGTTGGAACTCATCATGGACGAGGGGGCGGGGGAGAACCCCACCAGCAATCTACTTTGGGGTCTGAAAAGCAAGTTTAAAATTCAACCTGGAGTTGGTGAGCTTCTGTCCCGCGCACCGGCGCAGTCCCCGATGGTGCTTGTTTGCAGATGAGGAGTACTATTCCGCCAGTTCTCCTCTGGCGTGTACTAGCACTGGCAATGTACGTGCACCGCTTGTGTTTTGGTTCCAAACTCGCGTCGCCCTCTAGCTTCGTAAGGGTGACAGGCAAAGACTTCGGTGTCGTTTATGGGCGTAGGTGCTTCGTAAACAACTTGGCTCCGTTTGTCCGTGGTTTGTCTTCCTCCTGCCGCAACCTTTCGGTGTTTTTGTTTCTTGTGCTGCTCAGCGTGCTCACTGTCTGTGGCCAGATTTTTCTAGTCATCGGGGCAAATTTTCAAACAAGCTCCGCTCCCGGTTAGGCAGCAAACAAAGTCGCCTGATTTTTCTAAAGACCCCAGCATGTTGCAGGCTGAGCTCTTTCTGGAACCTGGTCATAAGCATCCAGATGGGAGCTGCTGAAAATCTGACCCTTGTTTAGGTACCTGAGCTGGCTTGGAAATTTGGCCCAAGTGCCTGGCAGGGACCTGTCCTAGGGCTGAGTGTGTTGAAAAATGCACCGCAGGATGGGTTCCAGCGCTCTGAGATGGTGGCCTATTACAAAGATTGGTCGCTCTGCCTCATCAATAAAGTTACCCCAACCTTGCAGGGCGCCTGGAGAGGGGACTGGAGCCAGCAGTCGCTGATGGTTTGGGAGTCTAGACATATCCCCTTGGCATCAGTTGGGTCGAGTCCCTATGTCACCTCTGTATGGCTTTACTTACAGAAAGCTTGTTATTTCTTGGAGGGATGCCAGCCATCCCTTACACACCCACACACACGCGCTCTCTTTCTCTCTCTCTCTCTTCTGAGCATCTGCCAGCGTTTGGCAGGGATGGAGGGGGAGGAAGCTATTTTTTTCTATCAAAGTCACACAACTAACCGCTCCTCTTTCGTGTCACTATGGTCTCTGCTCCTTCCACCACGTAATCCCTACGCCTGGAGCCCTTTCTCCTGTCTACCAGGCTTCGGCACACTTCTCCTTAATCACACTTATTTCATGCAAACTGTAGTTCTCTCCCCTCAAATAACTGTCAACCCAACAGGCCACAAGGAGAAAGGACGGGGGGGGGGGAAGGGAGAACAACACAAATCAAAATGAAACAAAGTCTAAAAATCATCCCAAGTGGGGGAGGAACCCTGGGTTGGGAGATGTGCAAGCCATTACTGCGTGGTCACTTGCTTTTGTTCCATCCCATCGCTCATCCTTTGTTTCTGTGGATTGTAAATTCCTTACCTCGGAGGCCTCATCTGCCTTGTCAAAAGGCCTCAGCACACTACCGGTGCTATAGAAATAATACTGGGGCGGAAATGCGGAGCTTGGTGTGTCTAGGCTCTTTATAGTGAACCAGGGAGAAAGCATGGCACGGAAATGGGACTCTGGAGAACTGGGTGCAACTTCTTCTCTGCCACAGACTATGTGGGACCTTGGGCCAGTCAATTTGCCTCTCCATGCCTCACCTGTAAAATGGGAATAACATTACTTCCTTTCTGCCTACCCGTTGTCTTGTGTGTTTTAGTAGACTGTACACGACTCGTGGCAAGGACTCTCTTTCAATATATGTATGTACAGCAACTGGCACGGTAGGGCCCTGATCTCTGTAGAGACTTCTAGGCCCTATGGTAATATAGAATATAATGCTAATCACCCCTAAAGTGAAGGCTTTTGCATCTAAGTTGCACAGGTGCATTGTAAGTAAATGATCAAATCAGAGCTGGCCCAAGTCTTGAAGCTCAGACTCTGGTCCAAAGGTCCGGTTGGTTTGAGACCACCCCTGGAAGTGAGATGCAGCAATGTATTTACAGGCGGCTGCATGTTTGCTAGCTTCTCGTGAACCAATCCCCCGTAGACATCCTCCTTGTTTACAGATCATTCACCAAGCTCTTTTTCATATTAAAAAAGCCCTTCCTTTTACAAACTTTTGCCAAGAGAGAGCGGAAAGTGCCACACAAGCCCTCTTGCATATTGTGCTGTACTTCACCATTTGAACATGTTTCAGTTCGGCCTCTGGATTGAAAACAAGTTATTTGCTTTCCCCCTCCTCTAGACATGGACTGCATCCTGCCTGTTAGAATTATATTCACTAGGTCCGGACAAGACCTCCTGGGTCATCTCTTGTGTCTCTGCTTTTAGTGCTGGATTGTTTTGTGCACTTAAACCCTTCGGATGTGTCATATCTAGCCGCCTCTTTGAAGACCTCTAGCGATGGGCATCTGCCTTGACCTCTGCAATTTATTCCAGTGCCTAAGTGACCTCCTGGTTGGAAACATTTCTCTTTTCCTAATGCTTAACTTAAAATTCTCCCTTCTTCTGGTTTCTGGCTGTTTTATTCCTAATTTATCGTCTCCTTTTACTGACTTCGTTAACGCCCCACCCCCCCACTTTAATATTCTTAAAAGGCAGCCGGGACGTTACCGTTCACTTTTAAGCACTGGACACAGAGTTGGAGGAGTTTAGTGGTGGAAGGGGGGTGTAATTGAAAACTCTATTTTTCAGGTGCTCTCTCTTCACAGGAAAAGTCCCCCCTCCACCAGCATGTAAGACACTTCCTTAGATCATCAAGTCCACACAGTCCCACTCATTGGGAGTGTTGTGCCTTGCAAATGCCCATCCGTCTCCTTTCTCCCAGATACAAATTCGTTTTAATTCAGGTGCTTAATTACAAGCATCAGGTACACGTGGAAGGTGGTTGCGTTCCCCTTTAACAAGCCATGTGTTGTGTGTCAGCATGCTCTTGGAGTGTAAATAACCTCCCCGATTTTGTGGGTACCTCTTTGAGCATACACAGTTCTGAATGGGTTCCCCCCCCACCCCGCCTCCGCCCCCCGCTTCCAAAAAGCAGCTCATCTCTAACACTCTGGCTGTTGAAGTTAGTCCAATTTTTCAATCGGGGGCCAATTAGTTTCACAAATGAGGGCCCTGTGGTGCCATCGAGGATTTGTTACGGGCCTGCGCACTGGCCTGGCTGCTTTGTCCTCCTTCCACCCCTGCTAGAGACCATTGTTCTCCACCTCAGCGGGTGCTGCTTATTGCAGATTTATATGGGCAGGCGTCCTGCCGGCTCAGGGCCTCCACTCCACAGCTGGCTGTGGTACTTAAGGCCTCGGCCCCAGTGACCTTCGACCCAATCCTGCTGTCATTTGGAAAGTTACAGACCAGAGGCCTGCATACCTCTGGGGATTTACTTTGCACGACCCATTTTGTTTTGTTGTTTTTTTTGGACACTTCGAGGAGTTTTGTCAGCAGCCCGTTTGTGGCATTCCCCCTCCCTCCTCCCCCCCCCCCACTGGAAAAAGCAATGGAGAGGGCGAAACGGCCTTTGCTTACTGTTGGGTGGTAGAATGGCTGCGTTGCTTTTGTGTGCGTTAATTCTTCGCTTCATAAATTCTCCCCACATCTGATTAAAAACGGAGCCTTTGCCTGCCTTACGTACACTCAATCACAGGCAGAATAAAGGAGACTTTAAAAATACATACAGACGCACACGCCACCTTGTAACTTGAGCTTGTGGCAGAAATCCAAGAGGGCAGACTGTCATATCAGCCCTTTGTGCTGAAAATACTTACAATGCCAGAATGTTCCAAGACAGTTTCATTCACGCTTTTGTTTGTTTTCTCTTCGGCTTCCAAAGTCCTTTCTCTGCAACGTTTTTTTTTTCCCTCCTTCTCCCTGGAAGGGATGGACAAAATTAGTAAATCCATTCATGCTGCTTTTATTGTGCAAGTACCGATCAATCCCACAGGTACTGGGGCACACACCTTAATGAGTTAGAGAGCTGACCTGTTCATTTACTGTAGCTGGAGATGCTATATAATGAAATGCACTTGTCTCAACTCACTGCAGAATAAATACAGAAGGCAGGGGCGAGTTTGTCTTTCTCGGGAAGAACATGCTGACAGAAGTTTGGGGTATTCCTTTGCATTTAGAGTTGTAAAATGTCGCCATTCTGTGTTTGTGCTCAGTGTAATCCAAAATACAGGGAGCGTTTTTCTTGAAGATTCACAGGTCTCCTGACCAAAGAATACAAGAGCATCTCATGCTATCAGACCTTCTCCTTGCTCGAGTTTGCATTGA
Organism: Emydura macquarii macquarii; assembly: GCF_026122565.2. NCBI lineage: Eukaryota > Metazoa > Chordata > Testudines > Chelidae > Emydura > Emydura macquarii. The sequence goes on along the minus strand of NW_027130449.1, from coordinate 12,409,024 downwards.
AGAGCTGAGAGTTTCTCTGAAGACTTTTACTCTTTGAAAGAGAAGGCCATCTGTAACACGCTTGCCTTAACAAGGGAACTTAATGTTAGTGTAGAGAGCTTACCAAACGTGTGTAGTGTAAGTGTGTTAGAGAGAGACTATTTGGATTAATGCCCAGCAGAAAACTACAGAAATATCTCAATGTCCTGCTGCAATTCATTGGAATGGCTGAAAAGGGGAAAAGGACAGAATTTATCAAGGTTCTAAGCCAGAAGTTAAAGGCAATATTGCCATGGATAGATGATAGGAAGGGGAACTGTATATCCACAATCTTCCTTCAACTGTTTTTACATCCTCTTAAGATGCAGACAGAAACCTGTCTCCCTGCAAGTCAGCGTGCACCTGTATATCACATCCAGGAGGATGCAGGGCCATCCTTGAATGAAAAAGGAGATTGCATGAAAGGGGTGACTGTTACTGATGAGCGTGGTGATGACTCATTATTTATGAGGACTGTATCCTATGAGCATGAATGCAGACTCTCAGAGGGGACCTGTTTCGCTTATGAATAGGGGAGCCAGCCCTATGGTGAAGTGTCTGGTTAGGACACAGGCTATGATTAGAAGGTCAGAGTGATGTAACCACAATCTTATGATTATTCAGTGGTCTTCCGACACCTTCTGGGATGCTCTGAGGCTTATGCTAACTGCTGTGCTGTTACCAGAAAAGACGGTATATTTAGAGAGCTCTGCTCCTTTTGATTAAGGAAACACTTATAGCTCAAGATAATAAGAGCCTTGTGTTGGGAAAGGTGCTGCACCTGAAATCTTCTCCAACTGTGTTCAGCTCTGTTATTTCCCTTACAGATCTAATTGGTATGGAAGCAGCACAGGTGTAAACATAGCGATTTTGTTGTAACTCACAATCCAGAAAGTCACCTGAGTGCACTGAAATCTCCTCTTCCTTTTTGACAGCCCCTTGGCTTCACCTCAAACTAAACACTTTAAAAAAAAAAAAAAAATAGCTGTTTTCGGTGGGTGAATTTAGTGCCTACCCACGGTGCGATTCTGAGGCTAGCATCACACAGAGCACAAGCAGGGAACTATTAACCTCTGTGAGTGCTTGACACCCCTGCTGTACCAGTCCTAGGCCTCTCTTGGAGCAGTGGTAGGGGGTGTGGGATAGGGGCTTTGACGAGCTCGGTGGGAAACCCTTCAGATTTCTTTCCACTGGAGATCAGAGGCAGGCTTTCAGGAGGCTGGAGGCATGCTCCAGAAAGAGAGGTCCCCTTGTGCTGAGGCCTGGCAATGCAGTATAAACGTAATTTTGCACAAGGGAAGGGGCACACATTTCGTGGTAGGTGGTAATTGCCTGAATTTAAGCCACAACAGCGAAGGGTTTTCAGTTAAGGTTTTCCAGTCATAACATGGTAGGGAAAGCAAGCACATATACTCTAGGAACGATGCTTCAGCAGCTGAGGGACCCGCTAGATGACCAAACAAGAATTATAGATGGAAAATACTTAAGTTTTAAATATAAGGGGTGAAATCCTGACCCTATTGTTTTCAATAGAAACTTTGCTATTGACTTCAGGAGGGCCAGGATGTCTCCCAGAGTACTGAAAACCAACCAGTAGTAAGAGACCCCAGAAATGTGAGCCCAGTCAAGGGAGTTGATAGCACAATGCAAAGTAAAAGGTACAGCTTTAACCCTGGGCATCCTGTAATGCTAGGTATTTGCTGGGTGCTTCATGCTATTTGAAGATAGTTGCTTACAGAAACATTAAGAGGGAAATTGAGTCTGAACAAGTCCCAAAATGTTAACACCTAAATTATGTCCCTACAGTTCCTTGTGCCTGTCAACCTGTCTGCCTGTTTGTGTTGTAAAATCTCCATTAGATTTCAGCATGATTTCCTGAAATGCGCACAGGATGAAATCTTTAATGAAATCAGAACTTTCCATCAGTATTTAGCATTTCATTTGCCTTCACTGCCATTCAAGTCAAGCTGAGACCTCTATAGTTGGTTCCTTCTGTTGCTAGTGACCATTGAGAAACTTATATTTTTGTTAGTGATTTAACTGGTAAGTCTTCAATTACTTCAGCTGTTTTTAAATACCTAATTGAATGTGGCATGTGCTTAGAACACGGAACAGGAGATGAGGTTCCTGGGTTCTCTTTTTTTCTCTGAGTGGGGAGTGTTCCCTTGTGACTAGAGCAAGGGACTGGGAATCAGAACTCACTATTTGTTTCCAGACTGGCCAATTACTCACATCTTCTCTATGGTCATATGGGAACGTCTGGCCCTCAGTTTCCCCACTTGCAAAATAAGTGTTCCTACCACCTTAGGGAGGTGTGACCTAATTAATGTTAGCAGAGCACTTTGCAATCTGCAGGTGAAAGGTGCTAGAGCTCCATAGGGGTGAGCTGATTATTTATCATTAATATTAATCCCAGTGTTACAAACCAGGGCGGCAAGCTGGTACCTCTTTCACAATGCATTAGTCACTGCTACCCTTGCTTCCTGGCCGGCAGTTATAGTCACTACTTACCCTGTTTTCCTAAGAGATGGGAGTTCATGCTCTGACACCCACAGGCCACCCTTAACACTAGTGTGCGGTGCTCTCCGAGTGGCCTGTCGAGGGTAACAGTTCCTGCCCTTGTAATGGTGCACCCTGCTTAGTCTTTTCAAACACCTGCTGTCTCTGACACACACACACACACACACACACCCCCCCCCCCCCCCCCCCCCGCAGTGCGCACACTCTCTAAGCATGCAGGGCCAGCCCTGTCTGATGCCTGGCACGGAAACCTGCTGCTTTGTTACCATTTTGATTGCCTCTGCCCAGCCATCTGTACCAGGAATCGGAATAGATTTGCTGGTTTGGCACATGCATGCTCCAGTATATTGACCCACCCTGCAGGTTAACTTTTTAACAGGCAGCAATGGTGGCCTTTGTGCCTGAGAAGGCTTGCCTGGTGCAACTTGTCTTGCAACAATATTCCTGATGAGTTAATTTCTGGCATATACAATAAGCAAAATGTGCTTTTTATTTTGTAAAGGCAATGCAGATTCAGTGGTTACTGTGCACATCTTGCTGCTGCTAATGAATTGCTAATACAATTTTCTAGATAATTTTATTTCCATAGTCCCCACATTTTAATGTGTCTCCAAAAAGGTAGCATTTATTGGCTTAATCTCCCAGCATAATACAATTTGCCCTGACTCATAGGTTCTGAACAATCAGCTATGCATAAACTAAAATAAATTGTTTAATAACACAAAGGTCTTATATTTTTATTGACTGTGTGTAAATATCTGTTTTTTCTTCTGCTCTTCTGTTGATGCAGCCAATTTTATAATTGTGTGTGGGTCATAAGATTGATTGTTTGCATTTCTCTTAAGCATCCCAAGCCATACATGAGACTGGGGACATTATTCTAGTCCTCTAGTAGCTAGGGCAAAATTTTCAGCTGTTCCCATTTGCAGCGTGTCTCTAGGTCCTACTTTCATCAGGGTTTAAAGGGGCAGAGATGCGCAATGCCTTTGGAGAACAACTTGCTTAGATCTCACAGAGGTGTATAGGCCTGGTGTTTAGAGCATGATCATTGTTTGAGAGAGAATGCAGAAAACTATACAAACAGCTACTGTATAGTCGGGAGGAAAGGGGGCCTGTGACTAGGGAGATTGCAGAGCCTGTATTACAGGAGTGGGATTCAACCGAAGGCGGCAGTCTTTCTACCTGTATCCAGTGCACGATAAAACATCTGAACTAGTCGCGCCATTCTCCAAGCCTGTATTTGTTCTATGTGGTGTGGCCCAGTGAATGGAGCAGGAGTCCTGGGTTGTACTTCTGACTCTGCTGCTGACATGTGACTCTGGGCATGTCACTTGCCTGCGGTCCTCCATCCATAAAATGAGGGTAATTACACTGGCTCGCCTTGTGGCAATCACTTGGCAATGTAAAGGGTGATATATAAAGTACTTCTTGTGGTGGTGTTTATCCTTTTGAGGATATATTTCCATGAATGGTTCTGGTGAACATTCAAAGATAGATTCATTCCTTCTGAGCCGATGTATGTTCTGCTAGTGACTCTTCCAGAGGAGACCCTCAAAACAGATCTGCCTGGACACTAAAGAGCTCATGTCATTCTCTGTAAGAGTCAAAACTTGCCCGGGTGTCCTGATTTGGCCAAAATTTCCCCTCTGCTTAACTGTACTGCCCCTGATTGCCTTACAAGTAGTTGCATTTCATCAGGCTTCTGTGTGGCACTGAAGCTCTTGTAGAAATCTTTAGGATGAAAGATTTTATCTTGATATAAAGACTTTATTATCATATTGTCAGATAAAGACGAATTAAAAACACTTTACTGTGTTGGTCCATGATCACCAGTGAGCCACTTTCAGAATAGTAGTTAAGTGCTTCTTATTTTTTCCCCAAAATTACTACTGTGCTCCAATTGCAGATGTACATTATGAAGTTATTCTCTTCCAATTTAAACTGATGAAATTTAAAAGCGATCGTATATGCATTCATAACCTTTATTTTTTAATTTGCTTCTCAGCCAGTTTAATCAGGCAGGGGTACTGTGATAATACACTCTTGATACTGCATTTGATAGCTCTCGTAGAGTTGCTACACTTCGTAGCTGTGCAGTTTGGTATCTACTTAGATAGGAACGCACTGGAGTCTTTCTTTGTTTTTGCCCATGCTTCTCCAGGAATAGAATGGAAATGTTGCCACATATTGTTCTGCAACCCAGTAAAGGAAAATTCTTGCCATTTGCTTTACCATTTGTTACAAGTTTCCAGCGCCCAGTAGAACTGTAGATGTCAAGTTTCCACTGAGGAATTACTGGGGGAAATAAAAATGATACAGTGAGTTTCAAAAAGACCTTTAAATTGTTCTACATTTTTATTGGGGATTGGGTAGCGAAGGGGACTGGGTCTATAGCGGTTTTCATTTGACGGCACTAAACCGACACCCCTGGTTTTTTGTCAATCCACCCCAGCCCTTTCATCTGCTCCTTCTGAACAGGAGAGTTATTACAAGGAATTAAATGGAGACTGCTTTGGCTGTCGAGAGGTTACGCGCTAACGTGTGTTCCGACTGGCAGCGCTTTAGGAATCGTTGACCTGACACGATCCGTGCTGATGACTCTTCTTTGGTTGTACCAAAGTGCTTTTAAGTTGCTGCTCTCTTACTAGTCTGTTTCAGGGGCTCGCTCAGGCCTGTCCCTTCCTGTGACAGGGTCCTGGGGTCGCGTGGTGCTGTGTTCGATTGCACGTTGGTTTGACAGGGCAATTGCCAGGAAATAAGAATGCTCAAACGGCTTCGGAGCAGTGGCCCCTCTAGCCCAGCACCCTGTCTCCAGAAGCGGCCGTGCTGAGGGGGGGCACATCAGAGGAATCTGCTGTGAAGGCTGCTGACGAGAATTTCTCCCTTTCTCCCCAGGTACTGACATGGCCGTCTTCTGCCTGCTGTGCGGGAAGCGGTTCCAAACGCAGACTGCCCTGCAGCAGCACATGGAAGTGCACGCGGGAGTGCGCAGCTACATCTGCAGTGAGTGCAACCGCACCTTTCCCAGCCATACTGCCCTCAAGCGGCACCTACGCTCGCATACAGGTAAACTGTGGGGGTGACTGGTTGCAACGGGAGTGCGCCAGGAGCTGTCTGCCTGCCCTGAGAGAGTGAGAGGGGGCAGGGCTTACTGCAAGACCGGCAGCCCAGAGTTCATTGCGTAGGGATCTGTGAAACAGCCCCACGCGGACCCATCTAGTGCATCACCTCTGACACCACAGGATTGTTCCCTACAGTGCATCCCCAGGGCATCCCCTAGCGTAGTCCTACACGCGTCCAGGGACAAGGCTTCTGTCACTTCCCTTGGTGGGACTGTTCCCTAGCCTAGTAAAGCTCTCCATTTACTGCTCTTAGTATCAACTTTTCCTCTTCGGTAACTTAGTGTAATGACTGGGCTGTCATTATTACATGGTAGTGCCTGAGGACCTCAGTCAGGAATTAGGATCATGTCATGCTAGACACTGTCCAAACCCTTATTTAAATGACAATCCCTGCCCCAAAGAGCTGTGGACCAGGTCTACACTGAAAAATTAGATTGACCCAGCTGTGTTGCTCAGGGCTGCAAACAATTTTGCACCCTCTTTGACGTAGTTAGCTCAACCCAACTCCCCTTCAGTCAACATGGGGTGCGTCTACATGATGGCAGGACAGCCACAGCTCTGTAGCATGGACATGCCCTAGGTTACAGCAAACAAACTGGAGAAGGAGGAAGAGGTGTAGGGTGAGACAACAGCAAAACAGTCGTAGCTGGGCGCACAAAGCATTGGGCATGGTTCTCCCCCCACTAGTTACTGTCTTTCGTGTTAGTGCATATGTCCATTCCAAGGCTTGATGGGTTTGGGTCGTGACCATTTGGGAAGAGAAAATTCTAAGGAAAGATTCCTAGTGGAGATTTAACGATACAGAGAAGCAGTGGGTTTCCTTTTTTTCTTTCCTTTAAATATAAATTAAAGGCAACTTCACTCCTCAGTAGAACTCATTTGGGTTTTCAGCAGTGTGCAGTACGTCTCTTATCCTGTGTAACGCAGCATATGACCTTATTAGTGGATGTGTGAATGTACCTCATCAGCTTAAAGCACTAGATGCACATAATCGGACTGGTACCCTGTCTTAATGAGATTATAGTGACCTATGCTATGCGTATGTGGTATTTAAACTGCATCAGGAAATGTTCCAGTCAAATTCTGTTTGAATGAAAGCGCGGTGAGGAAGTCAAACCATTGACATGGACAGGCTGTGTGGTGGATTCAGACAGAGTCCTTGAGAGCCAAACATGTGAAATGGATGCTAAAAATGGGTGCAAAAATTGAGGAGAGAATACAAAGCTGAGCTGCTAATGATGCAATGTAGATGAGCTGGATCAGTCCAGTCTGTATCAGTTACAGGTGGGTGAGGTAATATTTATTGGACCAACTTCTGTGGATGAGAGGCGAGCTTTTGATGCACAAAGCTCTTCTTCAGGTTATCTGTGTCGCTCGAAGGCTTGTCTTTTTCACCAGCAAAAGCCGGTCCAATAAATGACAAGAGCTCACCCACCTGGTGTATCTCCTATCCTGGGGCCGACATGGCTACAATAATACTGTAAACAACAATGGAAGATGAGGAATTTTGCCATCTGAAATGGAAACTCAGTTACAGGTGTCTGACATGAAGGCAGTAAAATGCCCCACAGGATGGAGGTAGAAACCAAAGCTGGAATCTTTCAAGGAGTTGGGCACCCGACTCCCTTTGCCATTTCAGTTGTGCTTGGGTGCCAAACACCCTTGGGCATCTTTTCAAAACCCCAGCCTAAGTTACTCAAGCTTCATTTTTCATAGTCTGCCAGTGCATGTGCACCAGACTACGGGCCCAGCTGCGCTGAGGACTAGAACGTCTGCATTAACTCCATCTCTCTCCTTTCTGCAATTTTCCTCTCCCTCATTTCTGTACACGTCACTACACCTGAGTGTGGGTCACTCTTAGCGGATCCTTAGCAAACAAAACCAAAAAAATGTAAATGCAAAAAAAAAAAAAAAATTCCGTTCCACACTGGTCTGGGCAGCCAGACCACTCAGCCAGGATCAGCAGAGATTCTTCTGCTAACAGCCCCGCAGCTTTAACGGGGGTTGTTGGCAAGGCATTCTCAGCAAAGGGACCTACAGGTCCGTAGCCACTGGGCCAACAGTGCTTGAGCTGCATGAGGGCCTGGGAGGAGAGAGGATTCAAGCTGAGTTTCTGGCTGAGCCCTTTAATTGGCATTGGTTAATTGCTCCTTTGTGAGCTAATGTAGGAGAAGGGCTGAGACGTGCGTATGAGAAACCCCCAAAGCAAGTCCAACGACCAGCATTACAGATACCAGGATGCACCGTGCAATGATGAGGGCGAGGAGGAATGAATGGTCCCTGCAAACAACTTGCTCTCACACCCGACAGCTGACATCCGTGACTACTTCTGTGAACCGGGGCTTGGGCGTGGGAGCGGGGTCTGTGTAATGCATGCAGTGGAATACAGCAGGGCGGGCAGTGCAGCCCCAGGGACGGGGCAATGGATTGCAAGCCAGGAGACCTAGGCAGGCTGCTCCTCGCTACATCACTGACCCACTGTGGCAACTGACTTACCTTCTTGGTGCTTCTCTGTCCTCATCTGTAACCCGGGGCAGCACGTGGAGCTGTGCAGATGCAGAGCGCTGAGGAAGAGTGGAGTATTATTACCACTCTCTTTGAAAGAGAGACAAAGATGAATCTACGATGTGGTGGCGGTGGTGGAGATTTAAAGCCTCAGAGCTGGGGCACGATTGGTAGCCTCTAGATAGGGACGTGGAAACCCGCTATAATTTGCTTCCGGTAGCGTGACTTTACTTTCAAATGGCCTCATTTTAAACAAGCAGGAGGGGTTGGGGTCTGGTGGATAGGACAGAGAACTGGTGTGAGACCCCTGGCTTCTCCCGGCTCTGCCGCAGGTTCATTACAAGACCTTGGGCAAGTCCATTTCACCCCTCTCTCTGCCTCAGTTTCCCCGTCTATAAAGTAAGGATAATATTATTTACCACCCGGCTCGGAATAAGAGAATGAGGCTCCTCATCACACCACACCGTGAGTTTCCCACGACTCTGACCTGTGACTCCATCGCCTTGTGGAGGGGCGCAGGTCACCCTGCCAGCAGAGAGAGGCAAGGTTTCCTTCCCAGGCAGAATGGGCTCCCCTCTCCGCAGGAGAGGCAGATTGACAGCCCAGTTTGCCCAACAGCCAGAGTGTATCTGCTTGGCTGTATGGGCTGGGCCTGCTGCACTCGACAGGAATCGCACCATTCCTAGAGTCCGTGACCCCTGGCCCAGGAGCGGATCATGCCCTGTGCCTTAATCCAGCCCTGTTTATCCACCTTGTTATAAGGGAGGCGGAGCGTGAGGATTAACGAACTCATGCAAATTGTTTTGAGGCCCGTGGCTGGGAAGGGCTAGGGTGATGGAAAGTTGTTGTAATTCTTTTCTCCTTTTAATCTTCATTTCGTATAAGTGCCTATGAACTGCCATAGGTGTGGTTAAATGTTCACTGGAGATTTGATTAGTGCTGCTCTTCCCAACAGGAGGCGTCTGCTTCGGCAGCTCCCCTGCCCTTCCCAGCCAGCAGCATACGTACAGCAGGCAGTTTGCATCAGTCTCTTGATGATGACACATTAAAAGTGACACCTGCCCCATGTGGGCTATTGTTCCCTTGTCGAAAAACTGCAGCCAGTCTCGCAGACTTGTCTCTGAACAGCGCCAGCGCTCTCCAAGGTGTACATCAAAAGCTGCTTTTCAAATAAGTTCTTAGCACTTGCGTTAAGGCCTTTCATCGGGAGCACCTCAAAGCACTGCACAGATCTGGGTCAAGTATTATTACACCCATTTTACAGGTGGGGAAATCGAGGCACAGAGAAATGAAGTAACTTTACCCCAGGCCACAGAGCAAATTATTAACATGGTTTGGTATAAATCCAAAGCATCCTGACTCCCAGTCTCACATGGACAACACTGCCTCCAATTTATTAGAGTAGATTGCTGTACCATAAACCATTCATGTGCCTACGTGGAACAGGTGCTGGGGGTTGGTTATTACTCGGGGCTGGGCTGGTTCTCTTGTGAGAGATGAACTACATCCTGTAACCAGGAGGAGGGTCTTCTCTTGGCTATGATCCCTCCCTTCACTCACTGATGAGCCAGTAAGGATAGAAGTATTAATCCTCACCCACCCCATGCATGCATTTGCATGTGTAAAAATACGATGTGGTGACTCGCAGGAGAACAGTGGCCAATGGACAGGCTCGGTAATGAGCTGGACTGGGCAACTTTCTATAGCATACGGGCTGGTCTGTAACTTGCAGGCTTGTTATGAATCATGGGGCTTGAAATGGCTTTGTTTAGGGCGGAGGGAATTGTTTGCAGATGGGTGGGGGAAATGTTTCCTTCCTGTCATTTGCCAGATGAAACCATTTTCTTCCTTGGTTGATCTGTTTGTGGCTTCATTTCTGGGTGTGGTGGCAGGTGAGTTGGGGGTCTGTTTCCCTTTCCCTTCCTCTCCCCCCCAAGTCTCTCTAAAGTGGGGTCAGACGCATCAGTTGCAAACTGCTCTCTCAATTGGACAATGAAATCTCCAGGTGCCAGGAAGGGGGTGAGTCTCAGTGGGATTTCACGCACCTCTGCCCAGGCTGGCACGTCTCCAGGCCAGTGGGAATTGTGGTTCAGGGTTTTGATTGTCACAGCATTGGCTGTGAATCCAGGGCAGCTTTCCTTTGCGTTCAGCAGCAAGCCAGCAGAAGCAGGGGACTTGGCAAAGCAAGCGTTTTGCAGCTGCCTTCGCTAAGTAGCGAAACGATGAGCTGTGTCGAGGGAGAGACTTGTCGTCTTCACGTTGGTTGTGTTTTCATGCCGGAAGGGGCAGAGTCCTGGTCCTGATGCCAGGGAGAGTGGAGCGTGCTCACTGCATCTCAGGCTGGAGAGGCTCCTGACACAGCCCTTTGGCTTAGCCAAGTCTTAGAGTTGGGGGAGATCAGCAAAGGATGTTCAGAAGTGAGAAAATAAACAATCCGGGGGTGCAAATGCAGGAACAAATCCGGAGAGGTGGTGAGCACCTACCACCGCGCTCCCTTGAGATCAGTGGGGAATGTGGCTGCTCCTCCCCCCTTGGGATGATCTTAACCAGGGTAACGGCACGACGGGCATCTGCTCAGGAGAGTTCCCTGAAGGGGGCTCCTGTTTTCCTTCCAGCAAGCGAGGGGGCTATGGGGTTTGGGATCTTAGCAAGGGAGAGCAGGGCGGTGGGAGTCAGGTGTGATATGCCAGAGCCACTCACAATCCGGCTGTCCCTGATCAGGGAGGTTTCCGTTTCCACCCATTTTAATTGCGTCCCCTCCCCGATAGGGTCATGACGGGAAGAAATGAACAGACGCAATGCCAGTCAGGGCCTGGAAAAGAGTCTCTAGGCAGCTACATCCACTCCAGTGCCGGCAGCTGCATCACAGGCATGCCCCAGGACCTCCGCCTCATGCTGGCGGTGCAGGAGCTGGGGTCAATGAGTCCGTCACCCGACCTAGGCTGTGGCACCGAATCCTGGCCGACCAACGCAGCTGGTGCCTGGTTTGATGCGGGCAGTAGCCAGTCTGTTCCCTTTGGGCTCCCGTTCAGGAAAAGCTTGCTCAAATCGCAGTCCTGTTCATTTAACCTGAGTCCATTGACTTGGGCATCCTGTTGTTGTGTAACCCTCCTGGAGCCAGATAGGAGCAGGCAGAGACCCATTGCCTTGGGGAGACTCAGATAACCATGCGGGTGATTTCCCATCCGAACTCTCCACCTTGGCTCGGCTCAGAGCTGGTTCCTAGACCCACAGGCGAGGCCGGCCGCACCCTGGGCTGACCCGTCCAGGCTCGAGGGTGGGAATGAGGAAAACAAGAACTACCCATGCCCCGAAATCCTTGTCAGGCTGCCCCCTCCTCCGGGTGCAAGTCAAGCGCCCCCCCCCCCGTTGCAAGTCTAACAGAGCCGGGTCTCCTTGGTGACTTTCCTGCTTTTGTTTAGGACAAATTAAGGATGCCAGAAAATCTCACTTGGTTCTTCATGATTTTATAGTGCCCAAGGATGCAAAGCCACTTTGGAAAAGGGACATTCGCTGTAAAGACCCCTCTGAAGATGATCTCTTACCACGGGGAAAGTTTGGTCACATTTAAACTGAGTACATGTATAAAGGATTAATAAGTGACGGTTGATAGACAAGCATCTTAGACATCGGTATTGCCTATTGGTGGTTATAAGCACGTTAAATATTTTAATCAATCGATAATCATAAATTGTGTTAGTCCAACAAGTCAGTAAATGGCTTGCTGTAACTATATCTTACAACCATCTAAACACTTTCTACTGTCAATCATTTATTAGCCTCTTCTACACTTACCGCTGTACGTCTAACGTTCAATGTGGGTGCTTTTTCCAACCATGGGTGTGTCCACACACCTTTTTAAAGGTTAAAACAGATCAAGGAGCAGCATTCCAGTCTCAGCGCTCTTTACCCATCGCACCCAAAACACAGGGTGCTGGGAAGAATCCCTGGAATGGTTTGGAACCTCCTTGAGATGCGTAGATGGCTGTGCCACATAGAATAATAGGAACTCAGGGTTCCCACTCTAAATTGAACAGAAGTAAAGAGATACAGCCCTTAGTGTATCGAGCAGCGTCTCTGGGGTATTACATTCATGGGGATACGCTTTTTCAGTGAATAATCCATCCTGTATTGAAATGGAAGAATAGGGCTAGATGATGGAGGAGAATTGTAGACTTTTGGTTAAGACTCTGGACTGGGATTCAGGAGATGGGTATTCTGTTACCACTTCCTCCACAGACGCTCCATGTGATCTTATGCCAGTGACGTAATCTCTGGGTGCCTCAGTTCCCTACCTGTAAAATGGGGATGATGAACACACACTTTCCTACCCTTTGTCTAAGATAATTAGAATGTGAAATCTTTGGCACAGGGACTGTCTCTTACAAGGTGTATGTACAGTGCCTAGCACAATGGGTTGCAAACTTGGTGCTTGGTGCTAGTGTAATGATGATGCAAGAGGCGTTCTGCTGCTCACTTCTGTGGCATCTCTTCTTAGAAATGTTTTTACAATATTTTCCAGATACGGTCTGAATTATGCCTGTGTCTTTTTTGCCATTTTCCTTTCTTTTTTTTCCCCTCATCTCCTGTGAACATCAGGACGCCTAACTTCTTTCCTTTTAAAACTGTCCCTATAATCTCTCTCCATCACTCCAGATGGAAAAGGTGAAGACAAGATCTTTAGCCGGTGCAGATCAGTATAATCATGTCAACTTCAATAGCACAGTGCCAATTTTGCCAGCTGAGGGTCTGGCCCGGAGGTTTTTTGTTTTTAAATCAGATCTCTTATCTACTGAAGATGAGCAAAAAAAAATAAATTATTTAATGCTTGGATTTCCATAAGCCTGGTGAGCGCGCTTTTATGTATATGTGTGTGCACGCTCTCTCTTTCGCTCTCATGTATGTGTGTACACATACAGTGCCTCACCTCATTAATATTCTGTTGTTCCCAGCTCGTTTGCCACCAATGCTGCATGTTTAGTATCAGCAGCTGTGTTTGGTAGTGCAGGCCAGCAGAGTCCTTGGCATTGATGGATCCCTGATTTACATGGCTGATCATATAATAAACTCTCAGCTGTGTAGGAAAGGCATTTTATGGCCCTGCGATTGGTTGCTTAGCAGACTAACAAATACAGCAGGTAATGATATAAAGCCAGGGTCACAGGTGCAGAGGGCTGGCCAGAGGGGTTCTAATTAGTCCCGTTTGTCCTGCACTTAATGTCAAGCTCATTAAGGGGCCCTACAAAGTTAATCAACATGCCACAAATTGGAAATTTTGAGTTTCCACAGCCAGTTCTGCACACGCTGCAAAGCCATGGGGCTCATCAGCTCCCTGTGTCAGGATTACAGGCCAGGTGCTGTGCATTTTCCCCTTTTCTTTTCTTTGGTCTGACTCTCAAGATTCCATATTTAAACTCACTTAACATGTGATCAGGTTGATAATGAAATTCACCAAGATCCTGTCAAACTGGCTCCTGAGTTTAACACTTCATTTTAAGTACCAGAGCACTATAAAGAAGCAGCGGGGGACGTGGGGGGAGAGAAAAAAAAAATCCCTTCTCAGACCAGTGGCTGGGACTTAATGCGAATTATTCTCCTGGTTTCCATTCACACGTTCTTTTAAAAAATCAATGTAACAAATGCATATTCTGGAAGTCCTGACATGCGGGCCTGGACAGCCCTCCAGTGTCTCTGATTTTCAAGCAAGGTGCTGAATGGAATATTGAAACAATAATTCTGAAATTAAAAAAAAACAACAACCCATACTTCCCACCTCTGTCAGAGCAAACTAATGGGCCAGACGCTTAGCTCGTGTAAATCAGCAAATTATGCCCATTTCTACCAACTGAGGTTCTGGACACACGTCTTCAGAGCAGAGCCCCGTCTTTTTAAAAGGACTTTTTAACCTCAAAAGTCATCCTTGATTAATGTAACATTTCCCTCACCCCCTTCAGAAAGAATCCGTATTACTAGATAGATTCATATATGGAGCCCATCACCATAGTGTCAGAGCACCTAGAGATTGTAATCGGAGTTACCCATATTGTTTGTGTTAGAAATTCAGAAATTGTCAGATCTTCAGTTGATGGACTGACTTTGATAGAACCATGTTGATTGACACCAGTGAGTGCTCTGGCCCAACATACAACAAAGAATAAAGGCAGTTATCTGTGGTTATATTGATTTAATTGGAGCAACCCGGATTTCCACCAGATTGGGCTCAGCTTCTGTATACAAGCGAACGTTTAAAAAGCATCCAAAGAGGGGAACCCTCTCCCTTCTTTCTTGCCACTGGGGAAACTGCCATCCAAGCCTCAAACCCATCCTGTGAGATGTGTGTATGTAGTGGTTTTTAAGGATCAAATGCATTTAAGCCCTGGGAGCTCTCTGCTAGTCTCCTGCAATCAGAAAATAATGTGAAATATCAGAGTTATTATACCCAAAGCTTTAAAAAACCATTTAGTGCTGCCTGAAAGATTTGGAAACTCTAATGTAAAATCAGAATTTATGTGAGGAAGGTCCTAATTTGGGAGGGGTGGATTTTGTTTGAGGGTCTAAAGAGAAAAAGAGAGTGAAATATCATTTTAAAGAGGAAGTGAAAGCGCAGGCATGTGAGTATATAACTAGAAGGACAATTTATGCCCAGGCACGAGTGCAGTTTGACATGGGGATAATGAAAAAACGTAGGTCATTGTGGATGACTTAAGCCTTCAGCAGCTGAAGAAAATGTATGAAATGCGAGGAACATTACACGCTTGGCAGCTCTGCACATCTGCAGTAGGACAAGTGAAATACAGTTGGCCATTCTTTACCATAAACTGTGGTTGTAGGATATGCAGCACAGAGAAATTGTAATTACAGTGACAAGACAAATCAGTGATATTTAAATATTCATGAACAAAGTCTTGGACAATCAATCTATCTTTATTGTCCTTGCCTTCACTTCTGTAATAAATAAGTAGCTGGAGCCCTCACCTTTCATTCAGATAATTCTGAGTTTGCTGCTAAACTGAAGTTCATTTATCAGCCACCCAATCTGGAGTATTTAAACACCTCTCCGGCTCCCAAGGTTTTTGGTCCTGGGTGGCATCACAAAATATTTATCTGAAGAATGAGATGAAAATGGCGTGTGTGCGTGTGCTCCTGTCTTCAGCAGACAAATGAGCCCACAAACTCCTCCATTGCACAGAGAGTGATGGCCCTTCGGTCACACCTCTCTCTTGCTGAAGTTAAAATTCTCATGAGTTGGGGGATGTGGGGGGGGGGGGAGGTTGAATCTTCAGACTTGCTGTGAGCAGGGGGAGAGGGTGTGTCTCCGATTTGCTTCCCCTCTCTGTATCCCATTAGCGATGCCCGAGGAAGCGGCTGGCAGAGCGGTATACCTCTTCGCGGGCTTGTCTTTACTTTCCCCGCCATGGTGCCGTTTCCTGGAGCCAGTCAGGAGCCGCTCGCTCTGCTGAGCTTTCCCTCTGCCTGCCCCAGCTGCCGCGCTGAGATGGTGAAGCCGGTTGCCTCGTTAGCACCTCCCCAACCCAATCGGCAAGGGTCAAGGGTCTCCTGTGTGCGGCAGGGCAGCGGGTCCTCCCCGCTGTGCTGAACCGCAGGAGGGATGGCACGTCATTCTCGTTTTACCGACCGCTTCTGGGGCCTGAGAGAGAAGCGGGGTGGGGGAGTAAGAGAGGGGAGGAGTTAGGGCATCTCCTGACATGGCTTGATGAGAGGAATACGGCTGTACTGCACAGCCATTTGGTCTGCTGCCTGACCCAGTCCTCTTCTGCCCCCTAAGTCCTCGGTACCTGCAAGGAATCGGTCAGCCAGAGCAGGAGCAGCAAATAACTAATAAATAATTTCAGATGAGTGGGAGTCATCGAATCATGCCCACTGTTAGCCTGAGTAATGGCCGGATCCTATCACTATCCCCCTAGGCCTTCCCAATGTCTAGATAAATTGCTGCTGGCCTGCTTACTGCCCCTGCCGTTCCAGCTGGATGGAGGATTCTTCTTCGCTTCCAGCCCGAAGGTGCCGTGCAGCGTTGCTGTGCGTTGCTGGGCCTCTGTTATGTTCCACCCCAGAGCCAGCTGCACGTCAAGGATGTGTGCAGTGACCGCCGTCTCTTCCTTTCTCTTAACCCCTAAGGGGGAATTGAGACCTTGCAGGTGGCTTTTCAAGATGCGGGGCAGTACAGGCTGGGCCGGTGCTGGCTGTGGGGTCTGCATTATGCTGTGCTTTGTTCCCGACAGTATCTAACTGGGCGCTCGTGTCATTCCAGGGGACCACCCCTACGAGTGTGAGTTCTGTGGCAGCTGCTTCCGGGATGAGAGCACGTTGAAAGGCCACAAGCGCATCCACACTGGAGAGAAACCGTACGAGTGCAATGGTTGCGGCAAGAAGTTCAGCCTCAAGCACCAGCTGGAGACCCACTACAGGGTGCACACAGGTACCGTCCCGCCACCACGCATCTGCAATGGCCTTAGCAGCACGCCACTGAGCTGCCTCGGCAGCGCCACCTCCGTGGACTATGATCCCCTGGGCTGGTTCAGCCCTTGGATGGGAGATCTCCATGGAACAGCTAGGGCCACGGCGGGGGCGGGGGGTTTGCTAGGAAGCGTTCTTCCCCGTGTGCCGGTACTGAATAGCTGCCCGCCAGTGGTGGGAACAGGCTGTGAGGCCCCTGAAAGCACCCAGCTCTCAGATGAGCTCTTTAACCGTGGTGGTATTCTGCACAAGAATCGGGGCAGCAATTCCTCTGTCCTGACAGAGTTCTGCACTGGTAATTACGTTGCCTCCATAAGCAGATCACTTCAGGATCCTTGTAGATAAAAGGTGCTGGGGAAAGAGCTACTTCTTGCCTGGGCATTGGCCAGCTGAGGGGCGTGAGAGCGGGATGGAGTTGGGACAAATGATAATACACTGGAGACTTTCCGCTTTACTTTCACCTGATTGCTGCCTCTCCCATCTCCATCTCCTTGCACCCGGCGCCACCGGACCCTCGTCCGTCCCCGAGCCAAACGAAAGTTGTGCGAGGAGCCTGCAGGCATGGTGGGCAGACTGGGAAGGAATACGCCAGGCTTCTTCACATACTGAAATGATTAGGGCTTTTTAGTAACCATTATCCTCCTGTCCCTCTGGAGGGATTATAGAGAGCTACGCAGCGCTGCTCCCTCCTCCTGCTTTTACCGTACCTAGGAGCTGCCTTGACCAAAATACCCACGCTGTCAAATGGTGCGTGCCCACCTACCGTCTGTCTTCTGCGTGGCAGGCTCAGAAAGAATTGAAGAGGGGCTGCAGACCTTTCTCTTTCATTGCAGTGTGCGGTGGCGGTGGCAGTGGCAGTGACAGTGGCTGGGGTGTCTACTCCACTCTCAACCCTCCCTCTGCTTTTCCCAGCTCTTGCTCAAAGGATCCTGGGAGGATATTTGGGATGGTTTATGGCTTGTGCAGATGAGCAGCGGGAGTTGGGGGACGAAAGTCCCGGGGTCCCATTCCCTTTCCCACTTAAGCAAGACATCTATTCCAAAGGGAACTGCGGGAATTCAGCACCTTGGAAATCCAGCCATAGATTTATAGTGCCTCAGACTAAATGGGGGCTGTCTAGACACTGGAGCATACAGGGAGGTACAAATGGAAGAGACCCCCGCTTCAGCAGAGCCCTCCTCACTTCCCTTCCTACACCAGGCTGTGGATCTCCTGCCCTGTGCAGACATAGGGCAGTGAGAGGTGCTAAGACTGGCTAAAATCAGGCCCCTATTACTAGGTCTAACGATGGCTCCAAGTGGGAGCTGAGTTACCCAAGCCACTCACTGGTGCGTATCGCACGTAAGCCCAGTGCCCGGTTCCCTGTGTAATGCATTGCAACCCTGTCACTTCGGGGCAGCTTCAAGTCTGGGAGGCGCTACAGAGAATTCTTCTCCTTTGTTTTTGCATCTTGCATTATGGTAATATTTTTCAGTTAAATGTTTAATTATTTCCCAGATCCAGAGCTGCCTGAATCATGGGCCTTTGCTGTAGAAAGGCAGCTGCAGTTCCTTAGGAATCCAGGGCTGTTGATGGGGATAAGGACTCACTGAATGCGTCAGCATGTAACTATTGTAAATAGTGGATCAATATTTAGATCGCTTTTGCTGTTCATTACTTCATTATTCGCTGTGCCTGTGCACAGAGCAAGTATCAATAGCGGGAAGGCCAGGCGGTTATTTACTGCATTGAAACTAGTCCCCGAAATCTCAGCTCCAGCCGCATGTGTTATCAAAATGATTCACAGGCTTCTGCTCAGATTGAATAACCCAAAATATGGGCAAATGAGCTGGCGCAGAGATCGTCTTCCTCTCAGGGGCCTGGCTTCTGGGGAACACTGGGGAACACAGCACTTGCCAGGCTCAATCAGACCTGGGTCCATCTAGCCAGCATCCTCTCCCCAACAGTGCCCAGCTCCAGCTGCTTCAGAGGACAGGACATTAGAGAGCAGGGTTCAATTCCCAGCTCCTCCCTTGGTCTGCTGCAGGACCGTCCCCTCTCCATGTCCCAGTGCCCCCTTCTGTGCAGTGGGGATAATGATGCTGATCTCCTCCGTGAAGCAGTTTGAGGCGGAGAGATGAAAAATGCTGCACAGGATCTAGTTGCTATCTATTTTGTAGTGGTCTCCGCTGCACATTTTTAAACCCGCCCGAGCGTGGTGGACATCATCACCCAGTGCACTACAGCCTGGGGAATCCATCGCCACAAGATATCACGGAGCCCAAGAGTTGAGCAGCATCAAAACAAACTGGGACTTTACAGAGGAAAAAAAAGGAGACTGTGCAGATTTACAAAATTGAAAGCTTAAAGAAAAGACAGCAAAATTTTGGGGAGAGCTAAATCCCCTCCATGCTTCAGGGCACGAGCCCAGCTCTTACTAATAGGGGCCAGGAGGAAACCTCCCCCAGGGGAAGTTATCCCATCACTACAGTGTATTTTGCACTTTCCTCTGAAGCAGGGGGGTGCGGTGAGGATAAATATCTTGAAGACTGTGAGGCGCCCGGATGCTGCAGTGATGGGCAGCTGTGTAAGTACCACAGACGAGTCAGCGTGGCCACCGCCTGACCCTTCTTTTGTCTCTCTCCTCCTCTTGCCCCTGCAGGTGAAAAGCCTTTTGAATGCAAGCTGTGTCATCAGCGGTCCCGAGATTACTCTGCCATGATCAAACATCTCAGGACCCACAACGGCGCTTCCCCCTACCAGTGCACTATCTGCCTGGAGTACTGCCCCAGCCTCTCTGCCATGCAGAAACACATGAAGGGCCACAAACCAGAGGAGATCCCCACCGACTGGAGGATAGAGAAGACCTATCTCTACCTTTGCTACGTTTAAGGGACATGGAGGGGCAAGATTTAAGTCATGAAGGACTGGGCAAAAAAAAAAAAAGCATCATCCATGGCCTTTTATTCTGTTATTACTAAAAGGGTTCTCTGCTTTTGTTTCTGGCTTCTGAGGTGTTTGTCCGAGGGAGGGGGAATAATTCCCTTTTGATTTTTGTGGTTTCTGTGCAGCCGATGAGAAAACACATCAGAGTCGAGCCATAGCCAAATCCCTGCTCACGTTTCGTGCCGACGCGCGCCGAGGGCTTTGGAAAGAGCAGGTGAAATGTCACTGTGTCGGAGGGGAAGGATCAGGCTGCTGCGAGCTTGGGGGGTGGGTCTGAGATTTTGGGGAGGTTTGAATTTGAATTTTTTGGTCCCATTTTTTTTTTTTTTTTTTTTTTTTGCCAAATCGGTTTAATTGACTCAGGCCTCGTCAACATTTGAAAAATGAGGTCAGCCTAGAGACATCGCTTAGGGCAGTGAGAAATTTTGCCCCCTGGGCGCTGTAGTTAGGTCGACCCAGCCCCTGGTGTGGACGTGGCTAGGTGGACAGAATTCTTCCATCAAACTAGCTACCACTTCCCACTGGGATGGATGAGCTCCAGGGACAGAAAAACCCCTTCGGTCAATGTACCACTGTGGCTGGGCCAGGATAGCAGCGGGGCCGTGGGTGTGCCCTCAGTCACCCAGCTTTATTCAGATGCCTCTTGGGAAAGCTCAAAATCTCCCTCCGAGGATGCCCCCAATTAGATCGGATGTGCCTGTTCCAGGTACCCAGAAATACGTAGTAAGGCCCCTGTCCTGGGTAGAGAAGATGCTGGGTACAGCTTGGCGCCTGATTCGCAGACAGCAGAGCCAGCAGCCGGCAGGTTTGTGGGGCTGCAGCCAGGGGAGGAAGCAATAGGATGTGCCAGGCTTGAACCCCCAGGTATCTCCCCCAGCCCAGGCAGCACAGGGGGGGATACCATGCAGCACCGTGGGCTTCCAGTGTCCCATTCCTTGTGAAAAGCCCTGGCATCCAGGCTGGAGCCCCCCAGCTTGGGGAAGTGCTGGGGTCTCCCTTCCTAGCCAGCAGCAGCAGGAGTCCGGCAGGGACTCCCCCATTGGGTGCACATGCCGGCCCCCCTGCCCATTACCTCCTGTTTGGGTGGCAAGACCCTGGCTGCAGGACCCCCCCTGCGCTGCTGTCTCTAGCACGGGCTCTCTTCAGATCTGGCTGGGGCAGGGTGCTTGGTGCCCCGTCCCCCAGCCCACGATGCACCCCTTGGGTACAATTAAATTAAACCCAAACCTCGCTACGGTTTTTTCCCCTCTGTTCCTGGGCTGCTGCATTTCAGATGGCAGATAGTTTCTTGAAAACGTTTTCAGTTGACTAATAATTATTTAGGGGGAGGGAAAACTGCTTTGGAGAAAATGAATTTGAATCAAAATTTAATTTGAAGGAAACGATTTAAAAACCTGAATGATGGAAACGAAGCGAGCCTCACACGGCTTATGTGTCCATTAATGCAGGGTGTCAAGAGCATGCTGGTGAGTTAGACTGGGATATAATTATGCTGCGGCATAGGACAGGTGGGGCGACTTCTCAGCCCAGGATGGAGGATGCATTTGGACTCTCCCCTTCCCCCCCCATCACACTCCTCAATTAGCAAAGCTCTTATGTTACCACTTAGAACGATGTGAAACTAACGGCTGCTGAGCCTCTGGTTCGTGCGCAGAAAGCTGCACTGGATGTTTTGATCCATGGTCACTACTCGTCTTACAACCGAGTGTGTGGGGTGCTGGTGGCTCTCCCGCTATAATAAAAGCTACTTCGGCAATTCGGGCCGAAGCCAGTCTGTTCAAGAGCTTAGAAGTTGGCTGTAAAAATTGCCTCTAGGCTGCGACCCTTTCTCCTGACCAAAGACATTTCTATGCATTTTTTTTTTTTTTTGAGGGGAGGGAATCAGAACCAGATCAAAAGGGCAAAAACTCCCAGCCTGTTTGTCAAATCCCAGCAGTTGGACAAGTGTGTCTGCAGATGAGGGAGTCACAGTTCACGATGCTCTTAAACTGCCCCCTGGTGCCTGGGTATTGCCAGGGGTCTGAAGGAATGATGCGTGTCCTTGTACTCTCTCCTGCAAACAGACACACGCAACGTATCCCCATGGCTTGCGATGCGTAGCAAGGACCCAGGCTGGTTAAGTGCTAGCTTGTCAGTTTGACCTAACAAACTCGTCAGAGTTTTGACGAGTAATTCACAAGTTTGGGTGTTTAGCTTTTGTATGCATCATGCTGCTCAGTAGCTCACTTCTGTGTCTCAGCTTATGCCATGCCTTGCAATTCAACGGTGTTCTTCTTTTTAAAGCAAGAACCCTTCAGAAACCGTCCCTTGTCTGGCTGCAAGAGCTTTGCTCTGAATGGGGAGATGCGTGGTTATTTTTCATGTTGTGAAACAGGAACATACCAATTAATTTTTTTGCCCAGCCCTCTGTCCAGGAAGCTATGAAGGAGTGAATGGTAAAAGACGGCTTTTCTTTGTGTTTTGCTTTGGGGGTTTTGTTGTTGTTGTTGTTGTTTTTTAAGTTTGAATATTTCTGTGGTTAGCACATTTTACTTGAAATTACCTCGTTTTTTCGTGACCTCCATGAGCTTTTATTGTTGGGTTGGAGGTTTTTTGTTTTTTTAAATGAATAGGTTGTTTAAAAGGCTATGCCGCAGATCGGAGACTTGCGGTGTAAGAATCGCATGCGTGGTAAGAGTGCAAAAGTGCCCCGGCAGCCACAAAAGTAATTTTACGGTGGTTTTTGTCAGCCTCTCTTTGTGCGTTATCATTACCAAAATTGGTATTCTTTTAACGGCTCGCCTTGAAAGAGCTGGGGTCGTTGATTCTGAAAGCTACCTCTTATGTTTGGTTTTTGTTTTTATTTTGCAGTTATGAAAGCACATTTTGCAATATTTGTGTTCGCTTTGTGATGTCACTTCAATTTTCATCTCATGCTTTACTTGCAATTGTATATTATTTTGTAATTTAGCTGCATTTATATTAAACACAAAAAAAAGTTAGGGAAGCATTTTGTAGATGGAAGTAAAGGGAAAAAATGAGGGGTGTTACGCTGATGTTCCCACCCTACCCCCAGCCTTGTCTCAACTGTCGGGAAAAATGTGAAGGCCTTAAAACTGGGGAAAATAACTTCACGTGACAGTGGAGCAGGGTAATTTACAGTTTAGGGAAGATTTAGTGCTTTGAAAAGGAAAGAGTTAAACTTGAATATGTGAATAGAACAGTAGAGTCTTGTTTATAATGTGAAAAATGTGAGTATAAAATCACTTAGGGCAGAGCTTGGATAAATAAATATGCACTAACGCGTCAATTTTGCGTTAGCCAGCGATGGCCATGAGATAATCTCAGTCTCAAAACTAAAACTGATGTAAAAAATGTTTAAGGTATTCCACAAAATGAGCCCTCTCTTCACACCCACCCCACCCCCCATTCACCAAGCTGAAAGGGTTGAACTGATATTTACAAAGTGTGATATTTTTGTAATATTTGTTAGTCCCTGTGTCAGTTTCCACAGGACCTTGCCCTTCCTTTTGTAATGTGAACAGGAATTGTGTGCGCGTGCGTATGCGTGTGTGTGTGTGTGCTTTTTGTGCGTGTGGTTGTGTATTAAATCATGCAGTATTGTTGTGATCTGGTGTTGCAGCGTTGGATGGTACTAAATCAAAAATATTGCAGCTTCAAAATCACATGCAGGAAATGTATGCAAACGTGCACATCAGATGCAGATTTCCTACGTCTGCTAACATAGGCTTGGGGTGCAGTGGGGGGACAGGCAGTACTGTAGATAATAGTGAGTTAACAATTTCTCTTTATTGTGTGGAGTTACGCTACTCCGGGGCAGCAATCATTTGTGTTTACTGTTCGCTGCAGAGAAGCAAATTCTTCCTCAGCCTGCCAAATCTAAAAGATATTATTTGTTGTTTAATGTTAGAGGATGTGTGGAGGCAGTTCTGATGTGTCAGCTGCAGAGCACAAACACATGCAGAAGTAGACAGGGTTACTGACTTCACATGGAGCTCAGGTGAACACATATAGGTCTGGAATTTAGGGGGAATCTCTCTGCCTTCTTCCTCCCTCTGTTAGAGAGCACAATCTTATGGGGCAAGGGGAAGTATTGTGTGCAATTTTATCTCCAGAGCAGCATCTCTTCTTTCTCTGTTGGCCACATCAATAATTTCCACTTTAGATAGTCAGTTCCCATGCTGAGCACTGCCTACCACAGTATATAGTATTCTTCATGAACTAGAATTGTAACTGCCTTATACAGTCCTATCAAAACTTTTCCAAATGCAAAGCAGGCAGCTGGCTATTTGCACACACCTTACTCTGTACGCATCATCCATTTTGAACATCTACCTGGCTGTCTATGGTATTGTTTTGGGTATGAAATTAGTGTTGTCTCTCAATTCACAGCATTAAGATCCCTTATGTGCATTTATATGTATATCTATCTCACGCATGTGCGCGCACGCACATATACGATTGATAATATCTTTGCTGCTTTGTGTGGGGAAGGGGAAGCAAGACTGGTGCTGATTTAGTACAATCCAGGATGTAACTCTGGAGAATGGCTTGTTTAATCTTTGTGCCTGAAAACAGTTTTTTCACATTTTAACAGAAAAAAATTGCTGCGATTTCTCACAAGTATATGGTACCTTTTTGCAGTAAATTTGGTACTGCTGGTTGAGGGGATGTCATAGTACATGGAGCAAACAACTTATTTTCCAACATGATTTAATTTCCATTGGAAGATCCACCCGCCCCAGGTGTTGGCAGATTTTGGCTTCACCACCTAGGCACTGTGTAAAACTGAAGTTTGGTTTCTTCCAGACCCAAAACCTCTAAAATCAGATCCCTGGAACGTTTTAAATCAAAGACAACAACTTTGAGTGAAAACTCATCAGACAAGAAAAGAACGTGTTTATTTTTCACTCCCCTTGCATCTCCTGTTTCTCCCCTCATCCCCGCCCCTTGGGACACCTGCGTCTGCGGCTGTCATTCCAAGGCTGCTTTAACCCATAGGGCAGAAAAGAGGGTTGGAAAAAAAGGCAGCACATTCATGTCTGACATACAGCTGAGAAGCATCATTCCAATGAATGTGGCTGATGAGAAGTCTCTGGTCCCATGACATCCTTCTGCGCTGAGTACCAAACTTTTGGTGTGCACCATAGTATTTGTTTCGCATAGTGTTATGTATGCATGATCTCTTAAGGCTAAGAAGCCATGGTAAAGCTCCATGACGTCTATCCATATATATATAATTATATATATGTATATTATAGCACTGAGGACCAACTGCCCTGCTGGACCAAGCAAACGAAGGCTTGTTTTCATTGCTTGTCTTTTATGTCGTGTCAGCACAAGTGCCAGTCTGATTGCTCTGTATTAAAAATAGTGTTTTTAATTAATTGATGTGATAGTTCTGTCTACCTCAGCACCTCCTGTTAGCCTAATTTTAGAAGGTGCCCAATTTTTTGTTTGTTTGGTTTTTTTTTTTCAGATTATTGGTTACTATTTTTTGTACAAATCTGTTTTTCTCGTTCTGTTCATTTCTTTTGCAGCACTGCTTGCGAGTCCTATCCATTCTCTAGCCACAGATGCAGTTAGCTAAAAATTTAAAAAGGAAAAAAAAAAAAAAAAAAGGAATCCCAAATTGTGATGTCTCCTAGTTGCAGCTCTCCGCATCTGCCTTCGTTCTGTGTAGATTCAGATGCATTTCTTTGTAAAACTTCAGTGTTTCTGACAGAGGAAAAAAAAAGAAAAAAAAAAAAGAATTTACTGCTGCAGGTTTTTTTTCTCTCCATGTGTCACTAAGTGAAGTTTGTGCCTTCTATAGCAAAGAGAATATTTTTTACATCCTACTAACAGTAGATTTTTTTGTAGTGAACATTTTTTGTATTTTTATTTATAAGTCTCATAAGAAAAATAGCAATGTTCAGTTGTATACCTTGAATCTGCAGTTAGACAAAATAATAAAGTTAATTCAGTCGTCTCTGCTTGCTGCCTCTTTCTATTCTGGGCTCAGACATTCCTCGGGCTGGGAAGAGGAGAAATCCATCGAATGAGCTAAAACCTTACCTGATCTCAGTTGAACAGGACTGAAATAAGGGACGGAATTGGAAGGCTGATGCTATTTCCATACAAATGGCCTTCACCTTCCAGAGTGTGCTGGAGAGATTTTTGCTTTTTCTTTATACCAGCAGATGTCAGCCTCAAAAAGAGCTGAAGTTGGCAGCTGGAACTACTGCTGGCTCCCATTTTAACAGGCTCTGTGGCTTCTTAAAAACCAAGGATGGTTTGCAGGTCCCCTCTTTGTTTGGTTGGTTGGGATTAGGCACTGCCTTCAAATTAGCTGTGAGAGAGTCTGTGAGTGACCCAAACTGCCCTTCCCTGACACGAAGGGTTTGGATATCATCACCGTGAGTCATTGCAAGACAGCCCAATGAGAGCAAGAGCAGGTAGGTCTCAAGATCTCACTTTTCCTCACCAACGTGCTCTCTGCACCCCCATGCGCAGGGCAACTTTCCATTTGTTCCTTCCATTTTGTGGGTGGAAAAACTGAGCTTTTACACACAGCATAAGGCCAAGATTTCCCAGAGCTGCTAGTGCTTTGGGGAGTCTCCATGCTGGGTTTTTTTTTTTTTTGGCTGCCCAATTTGAGGCACGTAAGTTGCTGATTTTCACCATGTTCTGAGCCCTTGTGTTTAAAGTTGGGCACTATAAATTAATAGTCACTGTTGGAAGTGTTGGCTCACAGGATTATGCCCAAGGCCATGAAAGAAGCTGGGGTTAGAATCCAGCAGCATGTCAGTGCCTGTTCGGTGTCCCGCTCTGTCCTGACTCTGTTACAGACACAGCAACGGCGCTTGAGCTGCTGCTTCTGAAGGCCCATGGTTCAGCTGCTGGTGTGTCAGCCAACAGGGCAGCCATCACAGATGCTTATCCCCTTGGCTGTGGACAGCGTGTACCACAGCTGGAGATAAGATTGCTCACCGCAGAGGGTGCTGCTTGTCAAACAATGGGGAAATGAGCTACCCTGACCACACATCCGGGTCAGATCGTGAGAATCAAACCGGGATCGAAATCGCAATGGATTCACCTGAAAGTAAAACCCAGGAGGCAGGTAATTCACTGATAAAAACGCCTGCCCTCTCATTGGACGGTTACGTTATAAGGGCCATTAAAATTGGAGCAATGCACTGAAACAATAGCGGACTTCTGTTCGAATGTTGTTTATCATCACTTAGCATGTCTCGTGAGCAGCCCGGCTGCACCACAGGAAATGTTGGCGAGCTGGAGAACAAGATGCTCCTAAACGTCCGCACGTTGTGAAATGCCAACTGCCCCTCATTCTGTGCAGCTGAAGGTGAAGAATCACTTTTTTCTCAAAAATTCTTTGGTCATCTGGCCCCTGGTTGCTCAGCTTTGTCGGCCCAAGGAGCCAGGCTCGTACGGGGTAGCCGGTGAGTTTTAGAACAAACTTGGCTAACCAAGGCCCAGCCCCTCCTGGCACAGCCTGCGTGTCCCGGTTCCACGCACTGGAATTGCTGCCGCTTGCTGGGGTGGAGGTGTCCCTGGGGTTGTCATTGGCACTTCGTTGCCTTTGATGCGGTGGCTCCTTTGTGGTCTCTCTCGTGCTGACAGTTGGGCAAAGCAAACTCGTTCGTCTCTCTTAAAGGGCTAGCGTGTGCTTATGGGGCCGGGGGGAGGAGAGTGGTTTTCTTTAGCAAACTCCCAGCCCTGGCTCCGCTTTCCTTTGCCACCCTTTCACAACGTGCCAAGTGTGTCTCTCCAATGCACACACCCCGCCTCAGCAGGCCCCTTCTTAGCTTTCTCTTGACAGATGGGAGGGCAGCGAGATTTCCGTCTTTAAATCAACATTTAATAGCAGGTTTCTGCTAAATGACATCAAAGCTGAGGCTTAGGTGCTCCGGGTGGGACATGTGCCCCGCGGATATGGGTGAGAAGAGGTGAGTGAATAGGCTTTGTGTGACAGTGAAGGCTTCCTAGCCTGATGTGCTCTTTGACCCGGATATGATCTCATGGATAAAAAGGGGCCCTGACAGCGCGAGCATGGAAAACCTTTGTGCCCGTCATTAAATCCTCCAACCATATTTCTACAGCCGCAGCGGCCAAGCAGCCAGTGGCCGTGCGCAGCTCGGGCTGGAGAGAGGGGGATGCATTGCGACATGCAAAGAGAGCTTGACCAGCGTCAGGAATGCGCTCCCCCAATGTCCGAGTGACGCTGGGTAGGAGCGGGCAAGGAGAGATTCCGGCCCGCTTTGCAAAGGGGTGGGGGGCGCTAAGTCACGTGACCTCTTCTTCGCAACAGCAACTCATAACAGGGTTCAGAAAAGAACTAGGGAAGTTCATGGAGGATGGATCCATCGATGGCTATTAGCCAGGACGGGCAGGGGTTGCTGTTTGCCGGCGGCTGGAAATGATGGATCACTCGATGATGACCTGTTCTATTCCTTCCCTCTGAAGCACCTGGCATTGGCCACTGTTGAAGACAGAGCTGGGAACAGATCCCTTAGCCTCGAGGATGGCTCTGACCACTTTACCTCGCTCTTCCCATCAGCATGACCCTGTGGGAGCAGGGACAAGGCTGACCTCACCCAGACAGAGAAGAGTTAGGCAAACACAAAAGCAGGCTAACGAGGGGAACTCCGTCAGGAATCCCACAATTGGGCATTAATCCCAATGACAGGTCAGTTTTTAGAAAAGCTCAACCTCCACCCCCCATGTCCCGGTTTGGCCCCCTCTCCCCAAATGGGGAGGAAACTGTGCCCACCTGGCTTCCATCCAGCAGGATGATCGGGATCTGGGGAATCTAGTATCAGGATAAAGTGATTCCCGGCACTTAAAAAGAGCGAGCGTAGCTGCGAGGAACCCGTCAGGCCCAAAGGGAGATGGAGGTGAGCAATGAGTTGGTGGTAAAGGGAATGAAATTTTGAGGAGCCTGTTACAGGAAAGCACCATGGGGCAGAGAAAGCGGAAGGCCAGGGCGGTGGGAGGGGCGGTGTGTGTTTCTGTTCTGCATGTGTGCACGCACCCACACCTGTCTGTCCTCTTGGAGTGTGTCTGTCTTGCAAGTGTGTGTGTGTGTCTGGCCTGGGGGTGGGGAGCATGCACACCTCCCTGTCCTGTGTGTGTGTGGGGGGGGGGGGCGGACGTCCATGCGTGTGCACGCGTGCTCGTATGCCTGCACACGCTTCGGATCTCAGCCTTCTTAGCCGGCTCTTCTGAATGTGTGCTGGGCTCACCAGGGAGCTGAGCAAGTTTGCTTCAATGAAAGTGAACTCGTTCATTTAAACCTGACTATAGAGTACTCTGCCCCCCTGCTGTGTTAATTATCCTGTAGCTCTAAACTGATTGCTGTACACTAAGCTTAAACCCTCCTTTATTTATTTACTGACTACATTAACAGCAAAGCCTGCTCTCCTTTTATCTACTTGCAAACTGTATCGCATGCTGTACTCAGGCTCTTCTTTAGCTGCTCGACACAATCCCGTCATGGGGTGAGGCAGGGGCTGTAATTAATATATTTTCTCTCTGCTTTTTTCCTCCCTCTCTCTTCCTCCCCGCCAGCGCGAGGCCCTGAGAAGTGGAAGCTGCTTGGGAAGGCACCTTGGAGCACTTGGTTGAAAAGCCCCCCTGCTCATGTGGGTTTGAGGGGATTGGGGGTCTCCATACTGCTCTCCGTGGTCTCTGCATATGGGCCTCAGTGTCCCCAGATGCAAATTACCCCCACCCCCTGCAATCTCTGGTTCCGTGTGCTAAACCCTAGCTTAATGATTGAGGCTGAGTTGCTAAGAAGGAAGCCACCGCTTGGGTAATTGGCGCCAAGCTCTCCCAGCAGAGGGAGCAGCTGCCGGAGCACCTGCCCTGCTGCCGTCGCCTTTGCACGGCCTGGTGCGATGTTCCAGCCCACGCGCCGTACCTGTGCCGGGGCTGCCGCGCCGGTCCATGGAGTTGCATGAAATTCAAATGCAGTGAAATGTTAATTGCGGGGAAGCCCCAGTGCAATTAGTGTCACTTAATGTAAAGTGGCATTTATATTTTAAAGTATTGGCGGAATGCAGAGTCGGCGCGCTGCGCTCCAGCAAAGCACGCTGCGCTCCAGAGCCCCGCGTCGCTGTAAAGGAGCAGCCTGCCCCGAATTCCACGCCCAGACAGCCCGAAGCGCCTCCCATGGACTTGGCCTTCCAAAGTGGCTCGATTCTCCCTCCTCTTCTCCCTGCCGTCTTGCACGTATCCCTTCCTGCAGTCACGCGGGTTTGGTGCAAGAGCTTTTTCCTCTGCAGCTTCCACCATGCACAACATCCCCCCGGTGTCCCATCACCTCGTGGAGGGACCTGTTCTCTTCTCCGCTGGCCCGTTCCTCTTAACGTCTTCCGCCCTCTGCTTGTTGTCGTGTTGCGGTCTTCCTGCGGAAGTGTCTGGGGTGCTGTGTGAAGCATGCAAGGTGCTGTGTGAAGCATGACCGTTTTGTCTCTGCCCGGCAGGCCCGCGCGCAGCACCTTTTGGAATCAGGCCGGCGATGTGAAAGCCAGGATTTCCCAAGTGCCTAGTGACTCGGGGAGCTCAGCAATGGGGCACCTTAAGGGGCAGGTGCTCGGCACGCTTGGAAAATCAGGGCCCTGAGTCGAGTGCCTGGAATCACTCGTCGTCTTTGAAAAATCTCCGCTTTAAGGGCTTGAACCCACGCTTCGGAGGTCGCTAAATATGACCAAGTCACACGATGAGTCAGTGGCAAAGAACCCGTGAGTCTTGACTCAGTCCTGTGCTCTAACGCTGCGTCCCGATAGATGCCTGGGGCCAGGGAAGGAAACAGGTGCCTTTTCGGGCATGGCGGGTGAGAAATGTTCTCCCCTGACACCATTGGGCTATGGGCCTTGCCTAGGCGAAGAGTGACTAAGCATGTTCGTGCCGTTCTTAGGTTCCCCCCCCCGACATCTCGTTGGACAGAGAGGGTGAGCCCCATCCTGGCCCCAGCAGCCCAGCATCCCAACGAGTCTTTCCACAGGCCTCCAACTTCACCCTGGTTTCTCGGGGAAAGCTTCCACCTTCCTCACCGGGGCTTTTCGATTCCAGCACGCGCGGACGGCTGGACAGGCTTGTTCCCAGCGAGCCTCGCTCCGTGGGCTTTAACCCCTGGTTTCTTCTATGTTAAATCCTGGCTGCGGCCTTCCCTCTCATGTCTCCTTAATTCCATACACACACCCCCAGTGCCCTAATCCACCAGGATCCCACACACAATGGCTATAAAACCCTTTGGGCTCTTTTGCCGATTAGTGAAGGACCTTCGGAGAGAAGCACGGCTGCCTTGTGCTGGAAGGAATGTGGACTATTCATACGCCTCCCGGAGTGACCCACATTCCTCCTGGAGACCACCCAGCTCTCTGCACAGGCAGGGGCGCTGAGGGAGGGGGCCCGGGCTGCCTTAACACCCAGGTCCTGCCGCCCGGAGCATGCTGGGCTGAAGGGTCAGCCTGCCAAGCAACTCCACGCAGCGTACCACGCCGGAGCCGTTTGTGCTGCTCTCTGGGGCTGGGCTGAGCGGGTTATTGGAGGGGAGCCCTCTGGGCGCAGGGCTGCGCAAGCGGGTGTGTTTGTTATTGTGGGGTCTCCTGGCCGGCTACACCAACTGGTTTGTTGTGGGCGACGCGAGCCGGTCGGTTCGTCGTTGGGGCGTCTCCCTCGCGAGCTGCCCAGGCTGGTCCGGATTTTGCCCCCAGTGCCATAACACCCAGTTCTGGCGCCAGCAGGCACGGCCACAGCCCAGAGTGTTTCTCCCAGCTGCTCTTCTAAGAGTCCAGGTGCCAGGCTCCCGTCCCGCTCCGGAGAAACGCTGGGCTCCACTGCCACCATGTGGAGAAGGCCAGCAATGGTGCGGAAACGCTGTCGGGGGCTGATTGAAAGCCTGGCCGCTGGCGCGTGCCCAGCGGAAGCGAGCAGGCCTGGGCGTAGGTGTTTATTAGCACGAACTGACCCAGTGCTCCATTAACATTCCCCGTCGCCTGCCGTCGGCTGCGCGGTTTAGTGCCAGCTGCCCTGGCGGCCGAGCCGTTAAGCTCGGACTGCGGCAGCTAGAGAAACCCGTTTGTTTCCCACCTTCCCTGGGGCTCCCGCTGGTTGCGAGGCCCGTGAGGGCCCGGCCCTGGGGCACAGAGTGGGGGGGCTGTGAAATGCACTGGGCTCCCTCAGGGGTGGCGGGGGGGAGGCGTCCATGCTGGCTGGGCCGTGGTAGCAGAAAGGAAGCCATTGGGGGTGAGCGGGAGGGAGATTCTTGCCTCTGCTCCGGGGCCAGGTGCTGTGGAATGATACTGTGGGGGTTGGCTGGCTGTGAGCGCTGGGGCGGCAGGAACGGGAGAGGAGAACTAGGATGCGCTCCCTTTGCCGCAGGACCTTGGCGGCCGTGAGCTGCACTCCGGACTTCGGCGGCTGGGGGAAAAGCCTGGCTCCAGAGAGGCTGGCAGAGTCTTCGCTTCTCTGCTCTGCAGCAGAGACATGGAAAGCCCACCTCGCCAAGTGCACGTTTGGGCTGGGGCTGGTCCCACCTGATCAATGCACTAGAGACATCAGGGGCTGAAGTCGTCCACTCGGGACCCAGACCTGACACCGACTCCGCATGCTGGTGGGGGTGGAGCAGTCTGTAGAATGCCTCTGGACAGAAGGGTGACCTAGGGAGTGCGTTGCTTTAGCCCCAGTGGGGTCTGGAATGGCCACTCCGGTTTCTGGGTTCCAGAGGGGGAGCCGTGTTGGTCTGGTTTTAGCAAAACAGCAAGAATCCTGTGGCACCTTAAAGACTAACACATTTATTTGGGCATCAACTTTTGTGGGCGGGAACCCACTTTGTTGGATGCATGAAGTGGAAACTTCAGTTTGGAACTTCAGATTTATGGATGAACGAGCCTTAACCAGAGACCATTAAAATCCCAGCCGGTCAGAAATCAGTTTAACTTTCCAAAATGCTCTTTGACGGCTGGCTGGGATTGGTCGACGCAAAAACAGGTGTGCCAAATGGAAGGCACAATCCCATCGAATGCGGTGCTAAGATATTGCAGGTTATGTGAGGTCGGTCCGGGCTCAGACCTTCAGCAACAGCCTCTGGGAGCCGCTCCGACATGAAGCTTTTTCCTACAGACGTTTTGGGCAAGTTAGAAAATTGTCCCCTGGAATTGGGCAGTGGTTAAATTAAATTGGGCTCAATGAGCAACTGGTTCTGTGCTGCACCAGCCCCCCCCTCGGAGAGAGGAGATGAAATCCTTCCGAGCATTTGGCCTAACAGAAAGGAAGTTATTATAATAGGGACATTGTCATAGGATCAGGGCTTTGTCTGCGCATTCATGGAGCAGCTGGGAGCTATTATTCTGTGACAATGTTCTGTTTCATCAACATTATGTCCTCATTAAACCTTTATTAGTAGATTAGATTCAGATTTATTGATTTTTTTTTTAGAGGAAAATCCAGGCTCGCGATCTCAAGGCGACGTCTCTAACTTTCCCTGCGCGCTGAACTTTTCCAAACTGTCTCGAAGGGAAAAGCTTGACCTTGAGGAAAGACACCAGTGCCTCCTTGCCCACCCTTGGTGCTCCACTTTCCACGTGGGGCCCGCCCTGGGAGCAGACGTGTTGATCGCGTAACAGTTTGGCCGTGTTTCAATGATACTTAACGCTTGTCTTGAGGGGGACGCCACGCTGTAGTGGCTGGGGCCCTGACGTGGGACGCTAATCGCCACGCTGCCACTAACGTGGTGGTGTAACACAAATAACAATACGTAACCTAGGGAGGAAAGATCAGCGGTGCTCTCCCCATACAGGTGGGCAGACAGAGGCGAGAGGTGACTTGTTCGCGGTCACCCAGTGGTTGATAGCGGAGCCTATCTACCGGCCCAAGCTGTAAAGTGGGATGGCTCCAGTCAGAGCGGGTCCTAGAGGAGAGGAAGTGGAGGCAATAGTCCCGATGGTGGAACAGGAGGGGGTGAGGTTGTGGGGGAGGAAAGTCAGTAGTGAGGAGGGGGTGAGAACAAAGGGGCAGATTAGAGGTTAAGCAGATGGAGCTTGGCACTGGGGGCTCATGTCGGATCTTTCTGACCTTTCTTTTGAGGAAGCTTAATGAGATCTTGTGGGGGGGAGGACAGGGCAGGGCTGTCGCTCATAGCTGAGTCCCACCCTTGGGCCAGTCTGACTTGACGCCCTCGCGCTGCTGGGGATGCTGGGGTAAAGAGGGTGGTCCCTGGGCCATGGGGGGGCCCTTTGGCAAGTGTCCCCGTGCCGGCGTTTGTTGGACCGTTAGAGAACACGCGTGCTACTTGGGAACAAACGCGCCGGAGGGCACAGCCTAATACCGCCGCCTCTAGGCCCTGAGCCTGCCGTGCTCTGGACTGACACGGTTGGCGTCCGCTCCAAACACCTTGGTATCATCGCCACCGTCTGGGGCTCCTAGCACTTGCCCACTCCTAGCCCACTTGCACCTGTGATTGGCCCCAGTCCCCCACCCCAACTCCTTACCCCTCCTCTTCCAGCCGAACAGATTCCTGCCTCTGCCTGCCTCCCTGGTGCCACCAGCTTCCTCTGTCCCCTGTGTGGAGCCCCCGGCCCCTGCCGGTTCCCGGCCCGGTGGCTGGGGTGAGAGGGGAATCCCACGGGTGTGGGGAGCACAGGTGTCTGTGAGCAGGGGGAGGCAGGCTGTTGGGCCCAGAGCCCAGCGAGACTCCGTGGGCTTGTCTACACTGCAGCTGGGCCCAGCCCGGGCGCGCACAGACTCCAGCGAGCGTGCAACAAACAGCGTGGGTGCAGCAATGTCCACACCGGTGGCTCGGGCCAGACAGTGAGCTCAGCCCTGGAGCAGGAATGTCCCTTGTGGTATTTTTTGGCTGGCTAACTTGAGCCCTGCTGGCATGACTGCACATCCCCGGGCTAGCTTCCGAGGGGAGTTCAGTCCCCATGGCTCACTCGGCCACTGGCCTTTCTGCTGAGGCTACTAGGGATTGGGGGCAGCTGGTGCCGTTCGGAAGGGTGGATTGTACGGCCTGTTAGAGATCAGACTCGGGCTGGCTCTGGAGATGAGGCACTCCGAACACCAGCCAGCATGGGGACTCTTGCCTTGTGGATCTGTCTGCACCATGCAGCTGAGCGGATCCTTCCCTAAGTGACCGATCGCCAGGCGGGATTACATCGTCGAGCTGTAAGCCTGCCCGTGATATCATTGCTCCTCGGCTCCAGCCTCAAGGCGGCTCTGTTTGCTCAGCCCTCCTGTCCCAGGGCCGGAGTGATGGCAGCGCATGGCCACTGCCTCCGTGCATGGCCCTGCCGTGTGATGCACGTGAGGCGGGGCCGGGTCCTGGCTGAGCCTTGCTGCTTGGAGAGCTTGAGCCGAGCGTGGAGAGCTGCTTCTGCACAACTAGGTGTGCTCGGGGTTTGTGTGTTGGGCGCCTTGGTGCAGGTGTGAGGCTTGGATCTGATTTGTCAGCCCTCTGCAGTGGGGTCGGCGCCCTCCAGGATCCCTGAGGCCAAGCAGAACTAATGGGATTCCCCCATTTTCTATTTTATTTTTTACCCTCGTGTTCTCCTCCCCGCCCAGGCCCACACAATGGGGCAGCTCCCCAGAGCCCTATAAACTGTCTGGGGAGACAGCAGGGGGGCTAACACCTGGCCAGGAAACCTCTGCATAGCTGCAACCTGGCTCCTTGGCTTTTCTCGCTGCAGCTGTACGGTCTGGCTGCATGGGCTTGCCAGCCAGAAGGGGAGAGCTGTGGGGTTGAGGCCAGTGTTCAGACTCCCTCCGTCCCTTGTCCCAAAAGTGGGGATGTGCTGCCTGTCTAAGCACAGCAAAGGCTGTTCGGAGTTCGTCTCCTGCAGTAACAGAGGTGGCCTTGGCCCTGGAAGGCGGCAGGTGAAACACGCTTCCTGTCCCACTCGGAACGTTCCTGCCCCCCATGATCTGGCCTGAGTGTTGTGAGACTGGCTAGAGGGATGGTTCTCCCAGAGTTTCATCACCAGTTCTCCTAAAGCAGGAGTGCCCCACAGCCAGGGGCTTTGCTGGACAGGCAGCATCTGGCGACGTTCCTGTGAGGTGAGTCCCAGGCAGCCCCTGCACAGTCCCCAAAGACACACTCAGGCAGCAACTCTCCATTGCAGGGGGCAGCAGGCTGGAGCCAGAAGGGCAAGGAGCTGTCCCTGCTCCCATCTGACACGGCTTGGGGAAGGCTAATGGGGGTGGCTCAGATAAATAGGAATGAACGGGGGCTAGGGAAGAGGATTACAATGTCTATTGTTCTAGTTCATCTATGAAAATCTCTCTCCCAGGGTAGCAAATGCTGCTTCCTGAGCCCCAGCTCAGCCCAGTGCAATGGGAGCCCCAGGAACGGGGTGAGATCGGGGCATCCTTGTGCAGCAAGGAGCTAGAGAACGGCCCACCTGCCCCGCGGGGTACCCGTGTGGATTGTGCAGCTGTCTCGTCCCTGCGCAGGGAGGAGTCGGAGGGGCTGGTCCAGCGGGCCGATCGGATTTCTCTGTTGAAGCGTTTGATGTTACATGAAGGCAGCACATTCCAGAGGATGTTAATTGCCCGTTGCAGTGATCAGGTCTGTAGCACCATCGATCTCACCGGGATCAATGGGCTGATTTAGTCTCTTACGAACTCTTTAGCTGGACACCTCGTCAATAGCCAGCCACTTACCAGCCATCCGCGCGTTAACACCGGTCGTGCTGCCAAGATCCCGCTCTGCCCCGGTCCC
The DNA here is from genome assembly GCF_026122565.2 of Emydura macquarii macquarii. Lineage (NCBI taxonomy): Eukaryota > Metazoa > Chordata > Testudines > Chelidae > Emydura > Emydura macquarii. The sequence continues at coordinate 12,372,736 of NW_027130449.1, read as the reverse complement.
CATCTGTCACTCACGGATGAGTTTTCTTGCAGGTGAAGGCTTCAGCAGGCCAGGCAGAGTCACCGCTCAGGGGATGATGTGCTCTGTGAGCTAATCTCTGGAGCCGGGCCAGCAGCTGTCCCACCAGCAGAGGTGACTCCCGGCTGAGACCGGCTCAGTGCAGCTGCTGGCAGCTCTGTCAAGCGAAGGGAAGGCCCTCCTGGAACAGCTGCTGCCTGAGGCCCGCGCTGGTTGAGAGTGAGCTCCATGTGCATGTGGGAGAGACCCACGAGGACCCTAGAGACTGGATCAGGGATGAGGTGAGGAAGAAGGGGAACGGATGCGGGGGTGGGAGGGTATTGCACATGGCCTTCTCCTAGTCGGACATCCCTTGGGGGGGTGTCCGCTGAGTATCCTCTTCCCCGTCTCTCCAGCGCCTGCCTGCATGGCGTTGAGGGGAATGCAGCACCTCTGGGACCCCAGATCGCTCCAGGAGCACTGCGCTTTCGCAGATCCCGAAGCACTGCCGGCAACATTTTGAGATCAGTGCTCGGCTCCTGCGGGCGCTGTCCATGGTGCTGAATGCTCCAGGCACACTGCACTCCAGCGCCAGGTATGCGGGATGGCTTGTGCAAAAGCGTTGGGCGTTGGCCGCTCTCCGCTCCCGTTGGCCAGCGCCGAGCGCCCTTGCTGGAGGCCTTTTCTAGATGTAAAGCAGGCTTTACCATGCCCCACTTTCCTGTGGGCACCCTGCTGAGTGGATTTATCCAACCCCCAGGTGCAACGCCAGGAAGTCACTCTCCATTCTCTCCAGTTTAGTTAATGAAACATCCAGTTTATTATTTAGCTGTCCGAGATCCCTCGGCTGAGACCACCGAAACTGGTAACCACATACCGTACACAGAGCGTAGACTACGTAGGATGCTATTTACAAAACTGCCATGCCATCAAATGACCCCCTCTTCCTGGCAGCATGTGGCTATTGAACCTTCAGAGGCTTACTCGCTACACAGTAACCTGAAAGAAACGCTCAGACCAGCCCAGATCCTGCTTGCTAAAGTGGATGTTAAGAGCCAGGATAAGAGATGCGAGGGGCTAAAAAAAGCACATGGATTGCCACGGATGTCGGAAAATCACCCGCTCAGAGCCAGCAAGACACTGAGGTGGCATGGAGAGCCCTGGGTTAGGTGGCGGGGAGCCCCGGCCCCCCAAAAAATGGATGGGGATGAGCCCCACCCCCGTTTGAATCTAGATTGGGACTGAGTGACCCCCCCAAAGATTCTGGTCTGCTCAGCACCCAGCAGTCGAGGTGTCTGAGCCTAGGAACGGTGCACAGACAAGCTCCCTCGCTGTGGCTGGACACACAAGGAGGCCAGCCAGTGTGCATTGGGACGTTGCTCTTCCGCGTCCCGATGGAAATGGTCGAGGAGGGGTAATGTGACTGGGGCTGTGGCGTGTGGGTGGGAAGGGAATGAATCGGAGACCAGAAAGGAAGCGAGGCTAGGCTTGGTGCTGGCTCAGATTTAACCAAAGCTTGTTCATCCCTGTCCCACCATCCCCCAGCCGTGGCGTTGGGAGACCAGCTGGTCCTGCACCAGTGCTGCTGAAGAATGGTGAGGCTCTGGACCTCTGTGGTTAGACTGTACAGGGGAGTCCGTGGAGCTGGGAATGAGCCCTGGAACCCGTGGCAGCGGAGCCCCCGGTCACTCGTGCCTGCAGGCCGGCAGGGCTCACGCGTACTGCCAGACAGACCAGAGGGTGCCCAGTGTGATGCTGTAAGCCAGCACAGCCACCAGGTACGCCCGGAAAAGCAGCACGTCCAGCACGTAGCCCACCTGGAGCCACTCGCGGGCAATGTCGCGGAACTGGTCACGCTTCTCCAGGAACTGGCGGATGGCGGCGATCTCCTGCAGGATGCTGTCCACCACCGGGGAGTCCTCTCCTCGGGTCGGGGATGCCGGCGCTGGCCTTCTGCCTGCCACCCCCTCATACTGGCGGGGGTTCTCACAGCCAAAGTGGTTCAGCCTGGCTGTAGGAATGAGAGAGAGAGGAGGGCAACCTGTCAGAGGTCCTGGCCCTGCCCTGCTGAGGAGAGGACCCCCTCACCCCTCTGCCACTGCCCTGCACCATGGTCCAGCTTCCCAGGGGAACCCGGAGTTGGTTCAAACCTGTGCAGCTTGTGATGGTAACATGCTGCCAGGCTGGCTTTGGAGCCCAGCCCCTGCAGCCCTTACCCCCTTTCCCGTGCCGCAGCTTGTACCTGTGCTGTCGTTGTTCTCCGGGTGCCGGCTGATGTCTGAGCTCTCGGTCCGGCTGGGGTAGAATTTCTTCCTGTCCCGGATGCAGAGCAGGATGGTGGCTCGCTCCAGCACCAGGTGCTTGACCCAGTCAGGGACGTGAGGCTGCAGGTCCTGCTTGTGCACCAGGCGCACGATCAGGATGGTCTCGGTCAGGCTGATGACGAGCAAGGCCATGCACACCACAAAATAGACGCCTGACGGGGGGGAAAGCGGCGCCAATGGCCATGTTCAGCAAGGTCAGTCTCTCAGCAGGGGCTGGGCGAGTTCTCCGTGCCCGCCTCTTTCAATGAGGTTGGGGCTTCCTCACAGGTCGTACCCGCTGCTGCTCCAGCCGTGCCATGAGCCTGGCAGCTGAGTATCTGCATTTCAACCCGGACCCAACAGCATCCTGGCTATTCCTGCCCGGGTTTCCCCACACACAGCTCTGTCCGTGCCCCTCAGTCCTGATACCACCCCCTCTTGTTCATCTTCAAGGGCCTGTGGAGCTCTGCAGAAGCCTTGTCCTTCTGCCCCTCAGCCTCCCCTGCTACTCCAGCCTTGGCCGCCCTCGCTCTGCCAGTGCACCTCAATCCCCGTCTCTTGCCACCCTAGTTCTGGCCCTCTCCACTAGTGGTCCTCACACCTAATCCACAGCCTCCCCTTCTGTCCCGTGCACCGTCCTACCAACTCCTCTGGTCGCACAGTTCGTCTGCCCCAGACTATCACCACCCAGCACCGCCTTGGCTCCGGACTCTGCACAGGAGAGCTAGCTTTCCACCTGGCCGGGCTGCTTGGGTGCACAGGTAGGGTCGCCCTGCGTGGCCGTGCCAGCCGGTGCCTTGGCCGCGGAGAGGGCTGCGGCCCGGGTGCTGTCGTACCTATCAATGGTGTCCCGATGGCAGTCGCCGGCAGCGTGTCGGACACGATGATCAGGAAGACGGAGTAGCCCAGCAGGAGGGTGATCTTGAAGGAGACCCTCTCGCCGCTGTCGGGCGGCAGGTAGAAACCCACGATGTCCATGACCATCAGGAAGATGCTAGGGAGCAGCAAGTTGACGGCGTAGAAGAGGGGGCGTCTCCGGATGACCACCTACCGGGACCCGGGAGGAGGAAAGAGGGGAAGTGTGCAGAGCTCTCTGTCAGGAGAAGTCCACCCAGGAAGAAAGGATCATGGCTGCCTGGTTTTTCCTCCTGCCTCCTCTGGGCTCCCTATTTATAGTCACCAGCCGCCCAAAAAACAGCCCATTAGGCCACACACCTGCCCTGGCTTTGTCCTCAGACCATTGGCACTGGAGATTCTACAGCTGAATTATGCCTTGGAAGCAGAAGAAAAACCCCCGCCCCTCCCGCCCCACACACGCGCGCCCGACCAGGGGAGGGCCCTTACGTAGAACTTCATCTCGGCGTAGCTGTCGCTGCCGTCGACGCTGAACTCCCGGAACTGGCTGAGGACGCAGAGGAGCTCCCACTCGCCCTGGTTCATGAAGACACTCTTGTCGAATTTCACCAACTCCGGCTGCCGCCACAGAGAGATGTTGATGTCCCGGACTGCGGGGCGGAAAAGAGGTGGGCGTCGCAGCTGGGGGGAGGGGGATGCATCCTCCCCCCTCCCCCCCACAAAAAAAACTGCTGCCCCACTCCATGCCCCCAGCCACCCTACCTGATCTAGTAGCTTCCTGCTCCTCCCACCAGCCACGTTCCTCGTTCTCGAGGACGGACTGGCCCATAAGGGTTCTGCATGTGCTAGGGCCGTCTCGGGGGGCGAGGCACCTTTGATGTACTCCCAGGGACTGTGATCGCTCCCGGCCGCCCTCTGCCCTGCTGCTACTTAGCCCAAGGAGGGACGGAGTGGGGTGGCCATGGGCTGGAGGCAGCAGCAACGCAAGCTAACCCGGGCTGCCTGTGCCGATGAGCCCCAGCACTGATCCAGGCAGTGCACCCAGCACAGTCCTTAGTTTCCTGCTGGTCAGGGGGCCGTCTTGCGCTGGGGAGAGTGCCTTTTGCAACGTCCACTGGGAATGGAACGGAGACCCACCAAGTGGCTGCGAGCTATGGAGATCCAGGCCAGGTCATACCGACTCCCAGTGCAGCCGGAGGCTTTCTTCGCTGGCCCGATCCCTCCCTTCCCAAAGTCCCTGGAGGGCAGGGTGCCGGGGGGGGGGGAGGGGGAAGCCAGTGCCCCCCGTCACTTACTGTTGTGCAGCCAGCTGGTGAAGGTGAGCGAGCAGTTCTGCACGTCGAAGGGGAAGTTGTAGATGTCCAGGCTGCAGGCCGTCACCACCTGGATCGGCTTGAGGTTCTGGACCTCCCCGTGGTGGCGGACGTAGACATACGGGATGTCGGGGGACTTGCCCACGTCCACGCTGAAGGGATGGGAGGAGATGATGCAAAGGAGAATACTTTAGAGGAAAGCTGTGTCCTCGGTCCTCCCAGCTGGCTGGGGTTGGAAAGTCCTTCTAGGGGGGGACTGGTGAGCTAGTATTTGGGGGTTGATTTGTTCTGGTTTTGAGTCTTGTGTCAGGAAATAAAGTGAGCCTTAAAGGAAGGCAGGGAAGTGACTTTATCTGGGGCTTTGATTTTTCTTTTTTTTTTTCTTTGCCTCCCTGGCTGGTGAGTTTGCACACAGGCCTACACCTTTGTATCTAGTTAGCATTACCGTAGGACTCTCTCTGTGTGGACATGCTCCCTCTGATCCGTGCAGGGAACACCTCGCTGATGTTATCACGCTGCACAAAGCAAAGCTGTAAAGTTTCAAGGGTGGCAAGTGCCTGAGACCGTGAAAGCTCCTTAAATCCTAGCAGAATGGAGATGGTTAAGAACAATAGATTTCTCTCCCCGGGAAGGGTTGGCAGTTCTGCAGCTGCCCCTGCATTGTGTTTCCTGTACAAAACCTTCCTCTGGATATTTGAATTCCACCCCAAATGCAGCGAGAGTAATTATGAGCGTTAATAGTTAGCCAGCATTGGAAATGTCCCAACTCCTGAGTTATTCCCATCTGCAGGGTATGGTATGTGGGGATATTGCCAGCTCTGCAAACCAGCAGCAGTGCTGGGAATACAAAGAGGATTGCGAATTCGGGGAGGGGAGAGAATTAAATCTCCAAACTCTCTTCCAGGGCCCTGTGGGCTGGAGTCCGAGAACTTTGCTGCACTTACAACTCATTGATGAGGATGTCTGGTACCCAGATGCTCTCGGTGGGGAGGGACATCTGCGTGATGTTATCGAAGTCCTCTGGGTTCCACCTGAGAAACTCGTCGATCCAGTGCTGCAGAAGTGAGATAAGAGGGGACTTAGACCGCAGGATCCATTCCAGGCCGGTGACCCACGGGCTAGTTCCCCATCTCTGGCAGGAGTCTTGCATCCAAAGCAAAGTCTGTCTTCCCAATTATTGTACCTGCCCAACTGTACAAAGCTTAAAGCTTTCACCCATTCCCCTCTAATCCTACAGTTCTGTGCCCCACATGCTGCTGCTTATTCCCTCTGGTGGTTTGGACTTTGCTGCACTAAGCTCAGACATAATCATTTATGTTCACATTCACTGAACCACCCTCTCTCTCTGCTTTCCAGTGGTGCTGGGTTTGACTTGTTGGCTACCCAGTGCATAAAGGGATGTCCCCTGAGTGTGGAGCAAGTCTGTGCATGGTTTTAATCTTCTGGCAACTCTGTGCACATGTGTCCCAGCTATTCATTTGCTGCGTTCCACCTTTTGGGATGAATTCGTATAGCTGGTAACTTTAGCGGAGCCCGTAGTGTGCGCTCATCCAGGCAGGTACAAAGCCAAAGAGAAAAGGGTGGTGTGTTGGGGAGCTCTGGGTGACAACTCGATTGTGGATGCCCAGGAATGTCCCACTGCTCCCCTCCTATCCTGGAGAGTGCCCACCGCTGTGAGTAAACTCCCACCTCCCCGTGAGACCAACGGAAGTTGGAATATAGGTCGGTAGCTGGCCAGGTTTTCATTGTCCAGTGATGTGCTCCCAACACCTCCAGTGTGGCTGAGAAAGATCCATGTTACTGTGGGGGCTGCAGCTGCAGAGATAAAAGCTACTAACAGTGTGAAGGACCTGGGAAAGTCCCACGGAAAAAGAATGGAAGAAAGAAACAGTGGCTCAGGGCTTCCGTTAGCTGGGAGGATTCCAGCCGCTCACCTGTCTGTACCAGATGTAGGTTGTCAGCACCTGGTTTTTTTCGTCCTGTTGGAAATAAAAGGCAAAGTGAAATTGACAAACAGCATTTTACAGCTCAGCGATTACTGATATTGACATGAGCTGTTGCTAATGCAGAGGACCCAAAGTTATCAGGACGCAGATGATCACCAGGTTCCAGATGTCAGTGGGGAGCTTTGGGCAAGAACGCAAGGGGAGAAGGTGAGGAGTTGGCCAGGTAACAAGCAAAGGATCCTCTCATTGCAGATTCCTTGGGACAGTGATGGACCTTCTTAAATTCTTCAGTTTTCCTCACCGGAAGGCCTGACTGTCCTCTAACTGCTCTGTTGGTGGAGGAGCCTTCAGATATAGTAGCTGATCCAGCACGTTTTAAAGCAAACTTCTTTTGGCTGGGAATAAGGGGTGTGTTTGGAGCAGCTCTAATTTCCCCTGAGATGCCCAGCATCGTACCTTGGCATCCCACCATGGATGGCTTCTTGGAGTGACAGCCCGGGCTTGGGTCAGAGCCTTTCTGGGACGGGGCATTGAATAATATTAAATCATTTGCAAAGGGCCAGGTTTCCAAACGATCTCTGCACGTTGGGCGCTGAGCACTTTTGAAATCTCACCCTTAATTAGGTGCTGACACGGTTTCTGAGCACATGACGTTGTGGCTCCAAGCGATTTGCCCTGGCTTACCTAAGTCCAGCCCCTAAATGGGATGTCTCTCCCTTCACTTCACCCTGGTATGGAAAAGCTCTTAGAGACATATGGCCCCTCCGTAGGCTCAGAGGCACCTGCTCCCTCTGCCCCAGCCCCAGATGTGTTAAACTGTCCGGGCTCAGCGGCAAAGCGGAGGACTTACCACGCTGAGAATGGCATATACCATGATGTCAATGGCTACGTTGGTTGTCCTCCTCCAGTCCTGAACTGGCCGGACTCCCTTTTTGTAATGAGTCAGCAGGTAGTCGGAGAGCTGCAGCAGGGCTGGCTTGGCAGTGTGCAAGGTCCTGTTCCCTTTCCGAGCAGCTAAGGGGGGAAAAAAATATCACATTGCCATGGACTCCTTTCGGGGTGTGAACGCACCGTGCATCACCTGCCCCATTCTCTCTCCACACCAGCTGCACAATCTGCCCAAAGTGACGTGGCTCCGGGGAAAGAGACTCCCAACAAAGCCTGGCTTGTCCTGGAAGAAGTAGCTTCCAGCCAGGAGGGGCTTGGTGCAGCTCCTGCCTGGTCATCTCAGGTGCAGAGTGACTCCCATCTCGGCTGGGCTAGGTGTGGCTCCTGTTGACTTGAAAACGGAGAAGCACTTTATTGGCTCACCATGTACAACTGCCTCTTCCGAGGGCTTGAGACTCTGCAATGCAGTCTGGCGGTGGGCTGGGGAGCTCCACCAATCTGAGCTAGTGCAGGCTACAGCCTGGTGCACAGTTGTTCAAGGTACCGCAGGCACGGCTCTCTGCCTCTCAGATAACCTTTGGGCGTCCTGAAACGGGCACGCAAATTATCCCGCAGCCCAAGATACCAAAGGGGTTTGATCTTTCTTCCATTCAAAGAGAGCATGGAGTGCATAGTGCTGGTGTAACAGGGCTGCAGAGGCCGGGGCTAAGCCAGCCCTGATTACAGGCTCAGTCTCACCTGAGAGGAATGAGGTGATCCTAGTACAACAGGAGCAGGAAGTTGTAGTGAAGGGGGGGAAGCCCAGGAAACTGCAGAGTGGAAGAGACCTCCTGCAGGGCCCTGCGTCAGCAGAAGAAATGCTCGGAAGCAGGGGAGAGTGAGAAAGCTCCCCTGGCAGGGAGATCTGGGGGAGACCCGTCCAAGCAGGGGAGAGACTGCAATGGAGAAGGACAAACCCGGGCAGGAGGTTCTGGGGAGCAGAAAGACAGGCCCTCAGGGAGGTGGGGTGTGCTCATCTGAAATGGGGATGAAGACCGAGCTGGTGTGGTTTTGGATCAGGGGACATGCTGGACTGGGGTTGGGGCCTGGAGGGCTAAAGTGTACCCAGAAGACTAAATAAATAGGATCTCTTGTTGGGATTGTTTGAACTACCTGTGGGCTGTCTGAGAGTCCGTCAAGCGCTCTGAAGAGGGGGAAACAGAGGCAGGGTGTCTTAGAGGGACCTCCGGCCACAAGCGGGTGCTTGGGAGGCAGCTGTTTGTGTTACCAGTGGCAGTCAGACTGGCAGCGTTATCCAATGGTTCGCGTACATCTTCTTTCCAAAAACCCACCCCGCTAGCGAAGTGCATGGATAGCTCCCAGCCCTGCTCCCTTGGCTCTCTGTGGGAGCTGCGTGCAAGGTGACCCGGGAAGGGCCTTTGGCTTCCAGCTCTGCCATCTCCAGGCTCAGGATGGACAAGGATCAATGGGCAGAGGTGAGACCATTCCCACCCGGGGAATATTTAAGATTTCCCTGAGTGTTTCTTTTTTAAATAAATTTTTCCCTGGGAAGTGGAGAGGGAAGGAGTAGGGGAAGAAGCTGAAGCTAGAGGGAAAACGAGAAGTTTAATTCATTTACCTCTGAATTAGTGGGGTGGAGGGGGTGTTTTTTAATTGTGTGACTGAAGGTCTAATCCAAAGCCCATTGAATTCCATAGTAGTCTTAGCATGGACTTCAACTGACTTTGGATCAGGTCCTGAGAGTTTCATACACTGTGAAAGCTTCCAAGTGGTCTTGGCCAACGTTTTTGCAGCCAGACTTTTATCTTGGAAAGCAACAGCAGAGCAGCTGGTTTGCTTGGCTATCAGCCCAGTATCCGTTGCTTGGCCATTCTCTTCCTTCCTGGCTGCCCGATAGTCAGCTGTGTGGTGTGGGGATGGTTTGAAGCCTTGATTTTGCACTCCCAAAGTCAATGGCTACCTTGCATTTGACTCCAGTGGCGCCTCATCAAACCCTAGGAGCCCAGATTTTCTGCATCTCCACACAGCATCCTGGCTTTCATTCCTGCTCAGCGAACATGCCAGCTGAACGCCTCGCCCTCTGTGTTGAGCTGATGGAAGGGAAGGAGCTGTGGACTTCAGCTCTCCTTTCTGCCTGATATGTGTTAACAGAGCTTCTGGGGTTCAGAATGAATGAGGGACCCATGGCAAGTTGATAGCTGTGACCCCAAGGGTAATAGTAAAACACTGCTCCCTTTATGGAGCCTCCACACCAATCAGTAGCAGCACTGCCATCAAACCACCAGAAGGAGTCTGGCAATGGATGGGAGGGAGGGAGGGATTGAGGGGGAGAGAGATCGAATTCCAGACACTCATCTTCAACAAGAGGATGTGTTTAAGGAAGCGTGGCGTGGTGTCTTTTTGTTCCTGCTGAGGGAAAGCTCTGCAAATATTGCAGCAGAAACTTGTAAAGCAAGGATGGCGTTGTGGCTATAGCGCTGGTCTGGGCCTTCCAGAGATCTAGCTTCAAATTCTCCCCCGTCACAGAATCCCTGTGTGACGTTGGGCAAATCACTTAATTTGTGCCCCAGTTTCCTATCTGTAAAATGGGGACAATAATCCTTCCCTCCTCCCACCCCAAATGCAGCCAGGGTAACGGGGGGGAATAGGGTGTGTGTGAGAAGGTTACTCTGCCGCTGCCTGTGCTGTATGTGTCCAGGAGACGGGAGCAAGTCCCTGCTTACACGTGCCATCAGTTTGGGACCTTCCACCAGAGTTGTACTCACTTGTAGTTAAGTAGCAGCACTTGTTCATACTGAGACTTGTTGGTATCTTAAAAGTCAGGCCTCCAACTGGTCCTGCAAGCTCTGTCTGTTAATGCAGTGAGCACTAATTGCGTAACAGATTGCCCCCAACGCAACAATCCTTTCGGCAAGGCAGCTTGCGAAGTGAAAGTCAAGTCAAAGCCTCGGGACCCTGTTTGCAGCTCAGCCCGCAAACATGACAGTCCAACACCAGAGCACAATTCCCATGTAATAAAAGGAGCTAATTGGAATAGATCTGCAGGAACTTGGGAAAAGCTTCCTACAAGGGACCTTTCATCTTCCTTTTAAAAAACAAAAAAACCCTACAAACTCCAGCTTTACATAGGATCTATAATGCCTTCAGCTTAGTTGGGCTCACGAGCCCCAGCCAGGTCCATATCAGGCAAAAGAGGATGTGAGGGGGCAAGGAAAACAAATTAGGGCTGCAGGGGGAAAACAGCCTGTTTGGTAATTGTGCGGCAGACTCCGTAGCAATCTCTTCCCAGTGGCCCTTAATGGTGCAGCTGGTCATAGCTGGCTCACAAAGGTCTGCGTTTGCAGTGTTGTTGTAGCCATGTTGGTCCCAGGATATTAGACAAGGTGGGTTAGATGATATCTTTTATTGGGCTAACTTCTGCTGGTGAAAGACAGAAGCTTTCAAGCACCACAGAGCTTTTCTTCAGGTCAGCTCTGTGTAGGTGAAAGAGACAAAATGTTTCAAGCTAACAGAAGATGGTGCAATAAAAGACATGGCTTCATCCACCTTGTCTCTCTGGTTTTGTGTATTTTGGTGGCAGAGGGTTTTACTTCATAGAAGAGAGAATGTGGTAGAATTCAGGTACCTCAATAGGCAACCTAGTCTTGTCACATCTCGTGTGCAAATAAAAAATATAGCTGGATAGGAAAACTGTTTTCCCATCCTGAGAATAGTTCAGAGTTTGATTTATCTTTTTCCATCCTTAATTGGGATGAAAAATCAAAATCTCAAATGTTCCCTAATCAATCCTCCTCTTTCGCCCCACCCCAAAAGTTCATGTCAGTCAAAAAGTTAACGGCACTCACTTGGAAATACTTTGATTTTTTTTAAATCATTTTAATTATTTCAACCTTTTTCCTAATCTAATTAGCTAAAATTTGGAAATGCAAAAGTTGTTTTGATCTGGAAAATGGACATTTTTTTGTTTAAAAAAATGTCAAAACAAAACTGTTTGACAAGTTGAAACATTTTTAGTTCGAGACTGGTGTTTTCACTAATATTTTCAGTTGAGATAACTTGGCTCTTTTTTATTTTTTTTAAAAAAAAAGTCATTTGTCCAAAAAAAATTGCTGACCCGATCTGGTGTTTAATCACCACCCGTTGCCTGGTCCCATGGGATACGTCTACACTGCAGCTGGGAGTGAGCTTGATAGACAGGCTTGCTAGCGGAGCAGAGTTAGTGTGCTAAAAATAGCAGCGTGGACATTGTTTCTTGGGCTGCACCTCGGGCGAGTCACCCCAGCTCAGAGGCAGGGGGCTGGGGCTGCTTGGATTTGGACGGCTAGCCCGTGCAGCTGCTCTGCTGCAGCGTCCACACTGCTATTTTCGGCACGCTGGCTTAGGCAAGGCTGGGCTGGGAGGCACGTTCCCTGCTGCAGTGTAGACAGACTGGTCAGCCTGGTGGAGCGGAGAAGTTCCACGCATCCGGAGTTCTGCCCTCGGGCCTCTACCTCTTGCAGGCCGTTTTGCTATGAAAATATAACTTGACGCCAGCCCAGCTCGTCAGCACATTGCTGCTGGACAGCTCCCAGAGGGATCTGCCCAGAGCTGCAGTGGCTGAGGGAAGCCAGGACCTAGAGATTACACACCAGCCCTTAGAGATGGAACCAGTACAGATGGCTGGGAGGGGGGGGCAAATTTGCAGGTAGGGTGAAAGGAACTCCAGTTCTGAACAGTCAGCCCCAACCTCTGCACTACTTACCACCCACTGACGCCCTCAATAAGTGTGCAGTGGCCTTGTAGCGCACCTTTGTGCAGATTATCCCTCCATGATCTCCCTTTCTCCTTAGATGGGCCGTTTCTAGCCACAGACTTTTGTTGCAGTACTAATCAAACCAAAACTAATAAACCACAATCTTCCTCCAAGAATAAAGAGCCTTAAACTTGCACCTTTGCGGGTTCGTTGGATTTCTAAAGAAACACCAAGGTCTGATTTGCTGGGACCCTTTTTTTTTCTCCCCCCTTTGCATAGGTGTCTTGGGAGAAACCTCATTTTTCCGCATCGAGATCTCTAAACAAAGAAGCAGCCTTTTTCCTTCCAGGTGTTTTTTATTACGGCTTCATGCACGGGTCTCTTGTGTGTAGAAATGAGACACATTCCGGCTTATTAAATGGTGAGTCTTCCTAGAAGATCTGCGCTATTAGTTGGCTCCTACCACTGTGACCCTGAGGACAAGTGGAGCTTTCAGTAGCCCCCTGGCTTGTCTCATTGTGGGATGGGAAAACTGAAATGGTCAAATGTCCATCTACTCCTGTATCTTGTCTCCAAATGCTTTAGGGGAATGTATACATCCCTATAAGGAACAATGATGCACCGTAAATGCTCTGGATGGGCTCCCTGAATGTGATTTTCCTTCAAGCTTCCAACTGAAGTTGTTCCTAAAACTGTGTTTCCTTGGGTAACCAGGTGCGCTTGCCTTTGTAACGGTTCAAAAAGGATGGGTGACGAGCACAGGGAGAGGGGAGCTCTGAAGAAGAGAATGGAAGGGAAAGAGCCCAACTCCTCATCTGTAATGGTCTTGGCTGCACACTGAGGATGGAAGGTAAGTGCTCAAAGTGCATTAATCATTTTCCAGCCAGTTGTTAGAAATGAACTTGGCACCAAGAGGATGCTGGGCTAACAGGCTGGGATCTGTATTATCTATGGAGTGTAATTTAAAAGAGCATGGCCTGGCTTGGAAGGATGACTCTGAGCACAGGGTAGCCAGGTCCAAAGCAAAAGAACTTGTGCATGTGCAAGAAAGAAAAAAGGCATTAAAATCTGGGTGAAATTCTTACTGGTTGATTGACGTTAGTTTCCTCAAACACCCTGTGGTTCCTGCACATGACAGATGGGAGCAGCTTCTCTGGGGAGCCGGCTGCAGCTTCCCAAACTTTCAAAGTGAGGGATGTTGGCTGCTGGGGAAGGGGGAGGCGGTGAATGGGTAGATGATGTGACAGTTGCTTTTAGTGGTGCAGCCTGAGGGGCTGGAAGGGGCTGGCATGAGCTCTCTGTGTGGGACTCTTACCTTGCGAGACCATTTCCAGTAGGTGCCTGTCAAGATGTGATGTGAAGATTCCCAGGGATTTTCATCCCAGGGCAGTGACTTCCTACCTGATCTTGCCATTTTGCTTTTTCATTGTTTGTTTCTCTCTGTCACCCCCGTTAAATATCTATGGACCAGAAGTGCCTCTGGTATAAATCAGCATAGGCCATTGACATCTGTCGAGCTACACTGATTTACACCAGCTGAGGATTTGGCCCTTTTCTCCCTGGTTTTCTCATTGTTTACTCTTAACAGCAATTCCTTCCTTTTCTCTCTTGAGTTGTCTCTCTAACGATAAATTAGTGCACACGTTTTGGGGGCTAGAAACGATCCTCAATGAAAGAGAAATTCCAACCTGCCTTCAAAGGCAATCCCAGGCATATCCTTGCTTTGAAAACTTACACCTGCATTGGTACCGGAATTTCGCTTCCCTTGCTCAGGACAGTGCAACAACAATAAATAATTATTCCTAATTAATAATGGACAAATCTATGTAGAAAGTCTGCATTGCTTGGAAGTAGGAGCATGGAAAAGATGCCCAACATCTGCTCTGTTCACTGTCATCCAAAAAAAATTAGTGTTACATTATGAAAAACAAAGCATTCGCAGAGAAATCTATTTGCCAAGATCAAATGCTTGGGCAACAGGTTCCAAACTGATATATTAATCGCTGTGTTCTCTCTCTTCTATTTTTATTCCTCTCTGACTGAACAAGCTTAAACTTTTCAACTCTGCAGCCTTTTACCAGCGAGTCTAAAATTGAGTTGTGCTAAAATATCCTGTTAGCGTGTCAAAAAAGCAGTTGCTTGTTTCTCTCCTCCGTAGCCTGACCGGCATTTCTGACACTCCTTTGAACATGTAATATCACGGAAACCTTTCCAGAACCTGTTATTGGTGTTTTCACTTCTTCAGGCTGCATAGACAATTTGTGATAACATGGGTGTCTCTCTTAAAAAAAGAAAAAAATTCCTGTGCATGAAATACATCAAATAAAGCCACCAAGTTTGTATTAAAATACTTCTACATATCTCTCAGCACCTGAAAGAGCCCTCTTAACTTTGCCACAAGTTTCCTTACCTTCGCTTTGAAACATAAATGTGAACAGCAGCAGAAATGCCCAAAGAGCAGAGGGTGTCATGGCTCTGTTCCAGAGGGTCGCGGTTTTCCTTAGCTCCTCTTCGCAATGATTCCACACGTAGGACTGAGTCTCCAGCTTCTCATCCACTTCCTCTTCTCTCCTTCCCTCTGCAGATACAGTGAACTTAATCAGGGCAGCAGGCACACCTTTTGCTCGCTTCCCCCCCCCACCCCCAACAGTCAGGTTTTTGAAAATGCCTAATTAATCTTGCAATCAGACTCCTCTGCGGCATCAAATTTCAGGCTGGGAGGATAAAAACGGAGCCCACCCACCCTGACTGATGTCACACAGGACAAATGCACAGTGCCTCTCAGCTTCTCCCCGGTCTGGGAGGGCATTGGCATGTCTGCATGAGGTTAACCAGGGAGGCAATTAGTTACCTGAGACCTGGCTAAAAGCTGTTTCAGACAGAATTGATGGTGGTGGTGTTTCTATAATTTGCTTTAAATGTCTCATCTTTGCTCTAGACCGAAACCTCCAGTTTGAGATTGGAATTTAATGGGGATGAATAACGTTAACGATCTCTCTGCTAGTGTTTTGTATGAAAATAGAGAGAGGTTCCCTGCAACAAGACATATTAAATTACTGCGAGGCATATGCTACATACACACACTGAGACCTCTGCTAAGGAGCACACGGCCAACAGGGGAGCACCTTCTTAAGTGGCTACTTGAAAGTTTACCCACCCACTTAGAGGTGGCTTCAAATAAGCAGCCCCCTCTAGGTAACTGATGTGTGGTCACTAAGGGTGGATTTCACACTGTCTGTTGGGTTTAATCCTGGCTAAACTGATTGATTGCCATGGAGTTAGGCCTGCTTATGCCCGCAATGAATTTGGATGTCTCCGTTCATGCATGTAGGGTAGAAAGTGTCGACATGTACGTATGTGTGTGGTTACACAGGTGTGCACACGTCTAGAATATTGCCACTTTCTGATTGTTTTTTGGAGTCAATTTTTCCTTTTTAGAGAAAAGAAGAACTTTTAAAGTCAGACAAGTTTAAGGACTCATTAAAATCCCTGGGCTTGACTCTCCTACAACAGTTCTACACTCGTATAACTCCAGTGACTTCAGTGGTGTGACTTGTGATTTACACTGTTGTGAGGACACAATCAGGCCCTTTGTAGCATTTCAAACTAACGCAGAAAACATCTTTCCTCCTCCTGTCTGTTCGTCTGAATACCTGATTGTCTCTTTCTCGCTGCGCTTATTTAACGCTGAGGTTTATTCCTAGATTCCAAGGCCGGATGGAAGCACTGTGGTGGTTCATCTGACCTCCCGTATAGCACAGGCCTTAGGACGTGCCCAAAATGATGCCTAGAGCAGATCTTTTATCCAACCTTGATTTCAACATTGCTAATGATTGACGGAGGATCCGCCACAGCCCTTGATGAATTGTAACAGCCACCCTCACTGTTAAAAAGGTACGCCTTATTTCTGGTCTGAATTTCTCTAGCTTGAACTTCCAGCCACTGGAGGGCGATGGACCTTTGGCTGCTAGATTGAATATTTGTTCCCCAAGTAGATACTTATAAACGGTCATCAAGTTATCCCTTAACCTTCACTTGGTTGAGCTAAATAGACTGAGCTCCATGAGTCTTTCACTGTAGGGCATGTTTTCCGATTGTAGCTCTTCTCTGAACCCTCTCTGGTGCATCAACATCCTTCTGGAACTGCGGGCGCCGGAACTGGACCGTATTCCAGCAGTGGTCACACCAGTGCTGAATACAGAGACAAAAATAACCTCCCTCCTCCTACGTGAGATTCTCCTGTGTATGCAGCGAAGAGAAACACAAGCTCCCCGTGTGATGCAGTGGCCAAAAGGACTAATGTGTGGTATCACCACCCTGCTCTGAGTGCTTATGTTCAGCTCATCATCCACCATGATTTGTGAGTTTCTGTACGGTTTGTACAAAACGAAGCTGAACTGCTGCTTCCAGGCTGCAAAGCTGTGAATGTTTCTGGGATAGTCTGATCATATTGACGGGCTAGAGTGGGGGCGTTATTGCAGCAAGTCAAGGGTTGTGGTTATTTGTGTATTCCATTGGTTAAGTACAGGCAGCATGCTCTCTGGTTAGGGCTTTATTATTTTATGGCAGTCACACCTTGGGGCCGTAGTCATGGATTTGCCGATCCCAAACATTCAAAATCATGAGTCAGGCCTCAAATAATCCTAAAATTGGCATAAAAATCATGAGATTTTCAAAAATAATGTTTTTGTTGTTGTGCTTTGGTCCTTTTAGGATTTATTTTTTCACCAGAAGGTGAAAAAAAACATTTCTTAACCATGAGAGATAAGAAACTATTTTAAAAGAAAGCGGAGATTCTCACCACATCATGACTCCCGGGGCTGGAATTTTGAGCCGCAAATATCACGAAACTGTCAGTAAAATTGTGAGGGTTGGCAGGTGGAATACAGGTGGGGCGTCCAGACGCAGCTGCAACTGAAATCAGCAGAGAGGACCGGCAGGGCCTGGAGGTGGCAGGAGACAGCAGCAGAGGTGGCCCTGGGCGGTGGAAGCCAGCAGCGGTCAGGGCCTGCAGACGGCAAGAGACAGCAGCGGAGGGGACTGGTCCAGCCCACATCTGGCTGGAGCCAGCAGAAGGGGACTGGCTGAGTCCCCCAACCCAGAGGTGGACGCTGCAACTACGATGGTCAGTAGGGCAGGGGAAAGCAAGAAGGGAGCGGTGAAGGACACGCCCCCACATACTCAGGGGTGGGGTGAGTTCAGCTTGCCATGGTCATGAATTCTGGGTGCACTGGTTCCCAAACCAGTGCTGTGCTACTTCCTTCCCGTTATGAAAAGGTTTACTTTCTACACTCAGACTCTCTGCTTGCGAGAGGGGAAGTGTTGCCTTTTGGGGCGCCAAGGGAGAGTGTGTGATTTCCCAGGTGACTGGGTGGGGGCTCGAGCCGGTTTGGTGGTGGTGTATCATTGATGGGGACCCCTAGATGTAGAACCCGGCCCTTCGCTGCTGCCGGCTCTGTCTGGCAGAAGGCTTACACTTACGAAGGAGCCTTGCATGAGCCCTGCTGCCCCATCCATTAAGAATGATCTCATTTGTTTGGCACTTTTCTAGAATTTGATAGGACTTTTCAATTAAGTTCCATGGAGGTAGGTTACTGGACTCCGCTGTGATGATCTAACTGAAGGGAGCCATCCAGGACCCAGGGGCCCTGGGGTGATAGTGATCACCAGGGCTGGCTTTTTGTTTTGTTGTTTGCTCGCAGACAGCAAAACGCTCAAGCTTTCCCTGCAGAAATTTCCTATTCATGGAACTGATGGCCAACCAGAGAGGCAGGAATTGGCGCCCTCGGCTGCGACCTGGTGCAAATTGCATCAGAGGGCAGTGTGGAGTCACTTAACCAAGATAAGAATGAGTGTGGGGCCCTGATGAACTCCCCCTCGGCTGCCAGGAGTTGTTTCAGGGAAAGAGTGCAAAGCCAGGGCTAATTTGATTTCTCAGCTCTGTTAGAGGGACTGCAAGCTCCCTCCCAGGGAGCGCAGACAGCTCGGAGCTGTTTGCTGTTATTGAATCTGGATAATAAAAAGCCTGAGCAATGTTGCAGCAGAGCCAGGGACCAATGCCCTGCGCTACGGATGCTGCCCAGCCGTTGGTGAATCTTTGTAGTATGCACAGCGTGGTCTGAGGGTGGGCATAGCTTACACGGGGGTGTAGCTGCTGCAGAATGGCCTCATTCGGGAATGACACCCAGTAACCGGCCGCGTGAGAGGAATGACGTGAGGCAATTCATCCAGCAACCATCTCAGCTGGCACTAGCTGGCCCCCATGTTGGCAGCTTCTTCAGAGGCCAGGGACAACATAGGCCATGTGGACTATCTGCCTGCTTGCTTGCCTCTTGAGGGCTCATTGGCTGGCAGGAGATGGTTGGTGTATTGGGAATGCACCATTGATCCTTACATTGTACCAGCTCTGGGGATGAAGGGAGGGCCATTAGTCCTGGCCCCTTCCACACCCCTGTCGTCCTCACATCTGCATCCTTCCTGAACTCAGCGGGGATGTTGCTGCAGTAACTCCCCCAGGTTTAAGAATGCCCAGGTTCTTGCGCAGAAGCATTAGCAGGTCCCAAGGCCTGGGGGCTCGTCTTGTGACCATTTATGGCATGGAAACTGGAGCAGCCCTTTGGACAGGAGGGGAAAGTGTGTTCCTGCACCCGAGTTATTTTCCTTGCTCGCACCTTGGTTGCAATGTCAGGCTGGGCGGCGGTGGCCAGGAGCAAGGGCAGCTTATGGGTGGAGGCCAACTAATGATCCTGAGATTCAGAGAAAAGGTGGCTTAAGACCTGGACACAAAGCGTGATCTTGGTGCTGGGCCTGGCGTGAGAGGGAAGCTGAGTTAGAGCCACTGGAGCAGCATAATTAACTCTGAATTTTCTCCCTTGGGGTTTGTGTCTTCATCTTTAAAGAGATTTTAATGTAGTTTTTATCAGCCCTTCTGTTATCAGATGTCTAATTAGCGTGCTATATTAAAGCCTCGTATTACACACACACACACACACACACGTGGGACATTTGGGGCTGTTACAAGACACCCACTGTAATGGACCTGTTTTTGTGGGGCCTCTGATACAAATTGGCAGCATCCAGATCAGATTTACTTTCCGAAATGGTATAATGGGATTTTATTAGCTCTGCAATCTGCTTCATGGCAATTGCTTTTCTGGGAATTGAAGCACTTGGCATCCACAGAGCCTGGAGAAGACAGAGCAGCTTTCCACCACAGTAAGCCCTGTAGTTTGCCCTGTAACTAAGTCTGTGATACCCAGCTAGACCTGCCCTTGATGTGTCCTAGGCAGGGTAAAACTTTCCAAAGTTCCTAAGTGCCAGAGTCACTTTTGAAAATGGAACGACTTTGAACGCTAACCTTGGTAGGTTAGCCAGACCACGGATAGGTTAGCTTGAGCCACAGAGTCCGAAATGGACAGTGATACAAAATAGATGGTGATGAGGAGTGCAGAGCAAGGCAGGGAGCAGTTTTCACCTCCCATGAGAATTTTGAGTTTTGGGAGGGAAAAAATATCTGTCCGGAATCGGAACAAAAAGTTGACATCTTGAAAAGTTTCATGAACCAAAAATATGCACATCGGGTCAATCAGAATGTTCTGTTTCAGTCCTGACCTTAACAAATATTAACCTCTTTTAAGTATACATCAAATCCAATTTCTAAATGAGAAGTCATTTCAAGCTGAAAAAAGGCACTGTTTGTCAAAGTGGAACTTTAGGTAATTCCCAAACTTTCGATTTCAAACTGTAAACTCCCCCCCCCCGCAAATCGGGAGATTCTTCAGAACTGGGAAGAATCTGTGCCGAAGATTATTCCGATGGAAAAACATTGTGTCAGAAAAATCCCAACTCCGCTCTAGCGAAGAACCACTTGAAGTTCCTTTTAACTATTGCTAACTTTTATTAGAAATCCCAGCAAGTGAGATCGATCGCACTCCGAGCTGCGCTCAGCATTCAGAAGCCGTTGTCTAGAGTGGTTCCCTGTCTCCTGGGCTATCCAGTAACCAGAGAAATTAACCAACTCCAGATGCAAACTGGGGTATTGGCTGCCACGGTGTATGCACTCTGAATAAACTTAGTTTTTAGACTTAAGCAAAGCAAGAATCTGCCTCAAATGTGGCCTTTTCTTTCCAATTTGCAAGTAAACAAATGTTTGTTATTTACAAGGGAAGCATCAGTCATTGAACTGAAGATTCCCACCCTGCTTGGATGATCCAATCTGAGCTTTTGTATCATTGCCTTAGAGCTGTATAGAAGCTGATCAAGTCTAAGGACTTTGTGGACAGCCCATCAGCAGAGTATGCTGGGGGCTTCCCTGGGGTAGGTTAAATCTGCATTGATAGCTCCCAGGGACATTCATGGAAGCATTCTCCCATCCCCTGTTTGATTTATCAAGTTTCCTTTCTCCCAATGCTGCAGAGTTTTTCTCTTCAGCTTTCCAGAGTGAATATCAGACTCGAGCTTTCTGATTGAGGCAGGGCGGGTCACGATCCTAGTGGCCTTTTGTTTTCCTCCCGTCATATTTGTGCTAGAGCCCCCAGCCTCCATGAATATGGAATTCATTTGGAATTAAATTCTCTTCTCAGGCCCCTGCAGCCTGGGGTTCGCTTTTGCATATAATCTCAAATGACCTTCCTGATTCTCCCTGTGTGGAATGGCTCTAATTATTAGTCCCCTTTGGAGAGCACTTGAAGAACAGCAGAAGCGCCTGTTAAATTTGCTGTGTGGTCACATTTCCTCTGCTGTTTTTCTTGTAACTTTTTTTTTTCTTTCCAAATTTTTGGGTGAATTGGAGTCTGGTAAAAGTAATAATCTAAAGAGCGATCAAGGTAAAATCTGGCACAGAGCAGCCAATGCCTGCACAGCTATCATTCCTTGCTGTGCTGATGTACTTCTGTCCTGGCCTATGCCCCACCCCTGCTATGCCAAACTTCTGCCAATGCACCTCAACATTATACGCCTCCCAACTTCCAGATGTTTTCATTGTTTTGTCTCGTATTGGGGAGGAGTGCGACGGGGTAGTTAGCAGTGGATGGATAGTTGTGTCTTGGCACCATTCCCAGCCTGCTCCACAGACTTGCTCTGTGACCGTAGGCAAGTCATGTCCCCGTTCTGTGCCTCAGTTTCCCCCTTTGTACAAAAGGGTTCATTACTCGCCTCTGGTATGTCAACTCACATGAATGAGCTGAGGGTGAATTAAGGGTTTGCAAGGCACTTTGTGAGGTCCATGAAGCATTTGAAGGAGCTACAGAAATGTGAAACGGCTTCATGTTTGTCTAGGAAGATTTGTTTACACTCAGAAGTGAGGATCTACTCTGAAAATTGACCATGAAAGGGGCACCCTGCAGTTCTACATTAATCTTATAACTGCCCAACCAAATTTTCAAGGGAAACTCTGGCTTCTCTCACCTGCCAGCCAGGCGCAGCCCTGCTGGCCTCAAAGCAAATCTGGCTCGGATCTCTCTGCCGGGGATAAAGATCCCAGGAGCCGAGTCTGCCTCTGCAACCTGTGGAATTGCAGTGGGTGGGACCAACAGTGCCTCTGGCCCTGCAGAGGGAGATGGAGTAGAATCTAGCCCGATCTTCCCTGGCTCCGTCAGCCCAACGAGCGGCAATGAAATGAAACGCGGCCTTTGCTTTAGCAGCAGGCTCTGGATACGCAGCGAGGTGTCCGTGGAATAAGAGGCCTTTATACAGTCACTTTTCTGACCATTAGTCCATGGTAAGGCCCCAGGGAAAATAAACAGAGACTCTTTGTAATGACGACTGCTGTCCAGGTAAGTAAACTCAATATTTGCTGAGTGGCAGAACCAGCGTCTTACTGTTTTATCTTCCATTCTCCCCATGTCCCCTATTTAAAGTGCCTAATTGAGACCCCTCAGGTACCTGCACAGTAACCCTTTGCATTACGCTCTCCCTATCCTATTGCTAGCTCCCTCTTGATGACGGTCTGGCCCCAGCCGAGAGGGATTTTGGCCCCCAAGGCAGTTCCGCTGCTTAGGTCACTGTTTAAAACGGCCGCGGTCCTGCAAGCTGGATAAAAAGGAGCCTCTCTGTTTCCCAGGAGGTGGGACAATGTAGGAGATGGACAGCCCGAGGGAAGGGGCACGAGGAAGGTTTAAAAATGAGCCCCCAGTGAAGCAGTGGTTTGTAAATTGCGGAACACGGAGCCATTTCTTGTGTATATGGAGACAGCTCCACATAAAAGCTAATAGGTTTTTGAAGGATACCGGGCATGAGAAGATCTGTTGTGCTGTTAGGCCTTTAATTTCGTTTAGGGAGCAGGCTGGCGTTCCCACAAGGCAGGGGGAAATATCCGCCACTCAGGCCTGCAGATGCACAAATGGCCTTGGACTAATCTAGGCGCTTGGAGCTGTTTCAGCCGGTCAATACCAGGCAACGGGAGCTGAGCTCAGACCGGGGGCTGGCACTGCTGTGGTGGTAATGTGCAACCCTGCCCCAGCCTGCGTGGAGCCCCTGGGATCTGGGCCGGTGGTACGCAGGTGACGTCATATGTCGAGAGAAGCACCGGTGACGGGCAGTGCTTGCCCACGGGTCAGGGTGAAGCCGCCCGCTGAGCAGCGACTACCACAAGAAGGAAGCTTCAGGCAGAGCGGTTCGGGACACCAGGCAGGTCCCAGGGATTGTGAGGGGACCTGTGGATTTGCGCCCTGTGAGCTCCGCTTTAACCAGGAGGTTGGACAAACCCCAGAACTGACTGACATGCAGCAGGAACCTTTGGATTCTACCTGGGGCTGAGGAAAAGCACAAACCAGGGGCTGTGCAGACCCTGCAGTGACTCGTTCTGCTCGGGGCAGGTGGCCCAGCGGGGGATGGAATGTCTGTTTTAATTTCTTCTGGTACCGATTTACTCTGCAGTGGCAGCTGGCTCTGACTCTGGGGCCCCTGGACTTTCCCAACCTGCCCTGCCACTTGCTCGGGTGCTGAGGAGAGGCGAGGAGGTGAGGCAGGGCAGTGTGGCCCTCTCCAAGCTTCATGCTGGCAGCTTCCCATGACGGGTGCGCAGGGGGAGCAGGGCACGAAGCACTACGTGAGGCCGAGCTGTGGAGGCGGGTTAACACGGGAAGGGAGGGACCCTCCTTTGGGGAAGAAACAAAGCCCCAGAGTTGGGGGGGGGGAGGTTATTGCTGGTGGGGGACATGGCTAGGGGTTGGGCTCCCCACCCAGCAGTTCATGGGCATCGTGAGCTCTGCTGTGCCTCCCGGGGAAAGGCAGGTGAATTCACAACCCGCTCCACCGGTTCATGCCACCAGCAGAGGGAGGGGACCTTGACTTTCCGGTTTCTGCTTCCCCGTCGCCAGGCTGCCAAGACTCGCCTTTCAGCATGTGTTCGGGAGAGGGGCGGGGGGGTGTCAAAAGCAATAAAGCGTCGTTACACAGCCTGCCAGTGTGGCCGCCTGTCGTCCTTGTCCCCGTCCCCGCCATGGAGCTGAGGCCAGCCATGAGGGAGTCGCAGGAGTGCACGTCCGCTGTGACTTGATGCGCCGAGACCTGAAATAAACACTGGGCTGCCTGCACGGCGGGATTCAGCAGCTGTCCTCCCCTGCGGCCTGCACAGGTGCAGGAGAAGGGCTGGCGGCAGGGAGCTCCCTCGGTCCAGGCAGCAGAGGTTGCTGGAACTGCAGATGGTGACCATGGCAATCTATCAGGCTCTCTCCGGACACTAGGAACGAGGCTTGCAGGATGCCTCCCTCTGTCCTCTTGATGCTGCTCCCCTCTTGCTCCTCTAGCTGGGGTGGCAGCAGTCCAATAGCCTCTTATGTGATCCAACTCCCAGTGGGGAACAAGGACACGCTTGGCCCAGTGTGTTGCACAAGTGCGAGTCCCTTCTTGGTGTATCTTGGAACGCTCTCCAGATACCCCTCGGTTCCTTTCAACTCTCAGCCAGAAGCACCTGCGGTCTCCTTGCTTCAGTGCGCCTTACCTCTCCCTTCCCTGGCTGCTGTTCCTCCGCGTGGTTGTCTGTCTTGGTGCCCGTGCATTTTGGGACACAGCTCCCACAGGCTCTGCGTGAAATGAAGTGGCATCGTGTCACTGACAAAGCCGGAGAAGCAAACTCCATTGGCAGGCCCTGCGGCTCTCGTGAATGCAGTGGAAGTGTGTCTGTCTGTCCCGTGGCCCATGCAGCCCCTGGGTAAGGCATTGCTGAGATTCAGCTTTATGGGCCTGCCAAATGAAGCACAAACTTAAGTACATCACCTCCCTGATCTGCTTGGTGGCGGCTGGGAGCTGATTTTCAGAGCTGGGAGCTCGGTTACACATTTCACTAATCAAATCCCTGTCATGGGTCATTTCAGATACTGATGGTTTTGCTCTGTGCGAAGAACCACGCTATCATAAACGCCTCCGTGCTGCATTGTCTTACTAATTATGAACACATAAATGTCTCCTTAGGTAAATAATTCACCACAAATAGAGGTGGACTCGTAGATAAGGTGCAGACGAGTGGCTTAAACGGCTCCAGTCGTGATGGGGAAAGCCACAGGGCTGTGTTCACGTGCACAAATCAAAGCAGCATAAAGAATCCGGCTCCGTTCTGGTGGATTACACATGGTTTCTCTGCCGGTGTGACCCAGAGCAAGGCATGCTACAGCCACAGGCTCCTCATTACGGGCCACGTTTTGATACCCTAAATCAGCTTCAATAGGGCTTTGCCTGGTGGAAGCCTCATGGACTTCCATGGAGGCAGGCTCAGCGCATGTATCTGAATCCGTTTAGCCCTGAGGGTACCAGTGGGGAATGGCTGAAGCATCTCTACGTGTCTGAGGACCAAGGGAATGTCGCGTTTCATCGTGGGTGGGATCTCCCAAATTGCAGGGATTTTCCTGCTAATAATTGTTCCCAAAGGCGCTTCTGGGGCTGAAGGGACGACATCGATTTCAAATGGGGCCCCGATATTTTAAAAAAGCCTTTTAAAAAACGTGTAATGCACTAAGAGATCAAAACGTTTCCATGAATTAAACCAACTAGAAGACTGGCTGCTAAAGAAACGCACGTTTAGCTGCAACCCCACCGGTGCAGTGTGGAGAAGCAGTCAGGGAAAGTGACTCTCAGCAATGCCGGAAGTTCCCACTGTTCGCATTTCTCACACTTTGGACAGTCACTATATAAAGGCTACCAAGTAACTTGGGCTTTCTGATCGCACATTGACTTTTAATCGTCTAAAATGCAGGCAAAGCAATGCGCCTGCCACCAGCATGTGATTTCTGAGCAGATGGCACCCCTCATAACTCAGCGGCTGAATCTCAATTGTAACTGAATTCATCGTATTTTCTGTTGGGCAAAGTGCACTCACCAGGAAAGTCCATCTCAATAACCTTTGATGGGGCCTAGCACGGTGGTGGGGAGGGGAGGGGAAGTTAGCGGGAGCTGATAATGACATTTACAGCAGAACCCAAATAAACTTTTTTCCCCGTGTGGATGCACATCTCAAGTGGGTGTCTTCTGCCTTCTAGTCAAATGTGCTTGACTATAATAATCATGACTAAATGATAGCAAAATATCCTGTTAGGGATGAGGAGGTGACCTGAGCAGTCTCTTCCATCTGTGATTCTCATTGGCTTTATTCATCTTTATGAGTGGGTGTGATCACGGGATAGGTGTGATGGGTTCCAATTTATAACCGCAACATTTTGAAAATAAGATTTTCGTAGTGAGATAAGAAAACTGCCCCAAGTTGTGTTCCCAGCCTTAAAAATAAAAACAAACGGGCAATAAATAACCAGCAGGGGCGAGCAGGGCCGTGGGAGGGAAGACCGGCCCTTTTTCACAATTTCTACTGTCTTTCGTTGGTTGATTAGCAGCAGCACACAGTTCTGGCCTGCCTGGCGGGCACAGTTGTAAATACGTTGATGTAATGCATGCATGCACCTGACTTTGGGGTCTGCTCCGGACTGACTTCTGTTTAATCTCCTTTGAATGGTTCTCTGATCAATGATTGCCAGGTCAGCTCCCGGCAGCCAGATTTTTTTTGCAGACGTGGGGAAAGCGCCACTTTAAAGGAATAACTTTTGCCGTGTCGTTTGTTAGCATTTGAAGCTCTTTAACCACAGGCGCTGAATGGGCATGTGGACAGGTGAGGTCTTTCCACTAATTGAAATGGATCTGCGGGGATCCAAGGGGGAAAGCAGACACTGGACTAATGCAGTGGAGGAATGGTTTATTACGACCCAGCCAGAGCATTCTTTGTACTGGATAAAATGCTTTGCTGTCTGCCTTGAGACTGTACATTGAGACTGAAACTCCGCGTCAGAGGCCAGCAACAGGGCTGTGTATTGGGTCCTGGAAAGGGTCTAGCACTGTGGGGGCGAAGCGTCCTTTCCTGGCCTTTACTCCAAAGAGAATTTACCAGGATACTCGGCCCCCCCTGTAATGCCTTTCACTTGGGGAGCTCCAGTTGCATTGCAAATGCGCCCCAGCCTCACAACTCACTCCTTGGAAGTAGGTGGGTTTTAGCTCCGTCTAGCAGAGCAATAAATCATGCAACAGGCAGATTAAGCAACTGCCTAATGGCAGAGCTGGGACTAGAACCCAGGAGTCCTGACTCCCAGTTCCCCTTGCGCTAACTGCAATGCTTGGCTGACTATGGATGGACTTGAGCATGTACTTGGAGCTAAGCGTGTCTTGAAGCGTTTTGTCAAATTGGTGCCTAGGAGCGCTGGACCCTTCATTATATCACGGGGCCCTGTCAAAGGCAGCATTTTGCTTTAGAGGGTGATGACTCCATAAATGCCAAGGGTTAGCAAGCAGGGGTCCTCTTGGGGAGAAAGGACTGGGAAGTACCGGCAGTTCTAGGCACGGGCGGGAGCTGACTCTGGGTATCCCCCACCTGCCCCTCTCACTGGATTGCAGTGGAGCGTGACGCTGGAATGCTGCTGGGGGGCAGAGCCAACTCTACGTGCATCTGTGGTGCGCTGTCTGGGGAAGCGCCTCCCAGTTGAAATTAGGGGAGGTCAGGACAGAGATGGTTCCCGCTGGTGGAAGGGGCTGGGTGGGGGGGTGCTTCAAAACCTGTCTGATGTTCTTCATTTCCTTAATAGCGGTGGAAGCATTTCATGGGCAATTGGAGCTAAGCACTAGCGCTGCGGTAACGAGCGGCGAGAGACAGCTGCAGGTAAAGGCTCTTTGTGAGGTTTCTGTTTGTTTGTGTTCGCATGAATTTAGTTCTGGATGGAGGGTGCCGGAGAGACGCTCCTGGGGACCAGGCATTCTGCAGATCCACAGGGCAGGGAAGGCTGCCTGGACTATGAGCTGGAAGGGGAGGGTTTGGTCCCGATGGGCCATGTGGCCGGTGGCGGAGGGTAAAGGTTTTAGGTCTTGAGCAACCTGCTGTAAATTGGAAATGATTCCCTACAGGTGAAAAATTTTGTAGCCTCTTCCCCATGGGAGCCAGCTAGTCCCTCTGACCTGGATGTGGAGCCCAAGAGATGAACATCCCGTTCCCTGACCCCATGAGCCCAGCCAGTCCCTGCCAGCGTTGAGTGTATCTCCATCTCGGGTGTTGGCTTTGCCATGCTGTCTGTCCCATCCCCGCTACCATTACTGGGAGCTCCAGACCACCCACAAGGAGCAAAGCGTGACTGCGTACACCCCCAGCGTCAGGACGTAGGCCCAGAACAGCAGCCTGTCCAGCCTGGAGGACAGCGTGAGCCAGTTGAATTCCAGCCTGCTGGCCCAGCCCAGTGCATGGAGCCGGGAGCTAATCAGGAGGAGCTCTGCCAGGATCTTCTCCATAGGGGCCTGCTGGGTGGTCATTGCCTGCCCAGGTCCTGCTCCTTTCCTTTCCTCCTCTTCCCCACGCAACAAGACACCTGCAACGACAGCAAGGCATATTCAGCAAGGCCGCGGTTCAGAGGGCAATGTGCACAGGGGGCTCAGAAAACCCGCACGTACCTGCAACGTCCCCAGCTGCTTGCAGCCCGGGGGCATGGAAGCTCTCAGCAGGGCAGCCTCTGTCTACGGCGCTGCCCATGCAGCAGAAGAGCCTTTCCTGCACAGGGTCTTCACCCAGATGAAGGAACTTTATTAACAGGATGGACTTGGCCAGGCTGAGAACCAAGAGGGCCATGCACACTGTGAAGAACACCCCTGAGGCAATGAGGGGAGAGAAAGGAAAGTCATTAGGTGGGACAGGCAACCAGGAACCCCCCATTGCAATGGCTGAAACGTTGTCTGGAGGGGTGTGTCTACACTGCAGTCCTGGGGTGGGACCGCAGATCGTGTAGACGTGCCCAAGCTAGGTTTGATCGAACTAGAGCAACGCTAACTTGAATAGCAACAGCAGCGAAATCCTGGCAGCGCAGAACTGGCAGCAAAGGCTAGCCACTCAAGCATGTACTTGGGTTCTGGGAGGGGCGAGGCTAACCCGTGCCACAGCTTCCCGGCTAGAGCAAAGCTAGCTTGGGGACGTCTACAGATGCTGCAATCTCAGCTCCGGAATGTAGTGCAGATACACCCTAAGGCTTTTCCCACACTAGGGCTTTGAAGTGTTGGCAAACACTGTTACTGTAGCCGTGCATGGTTTGCATCCACTGTGTTAAAAAAGAAATCGAGCCCGACATAAGCTACTGGGTTTGTTTATGGCCTGGTTTCAGCTAGCACAGTGGCTGGGAAATACAAATCCAGTCCACCCTGGGCCGGAAATCGGATACAGCCACGCTACAAACGGCGTCTAGTGGAGCCATGCAGGGTGCTCCTTTCCGAACACGGGTGATGCCAGTAGGGTTTGCAGTGCACGCAGGGTGTCAGCGACACTGTGGCTCTTTCCCCAGAGGTTCGTTTGCCCGCGGACGCGCACGTCCAATCAGGGTTAGCAAGAGGTGCTTTAAAGAACAAGAACAGTACTGGCATCGATGCCCGGTTCCCCAGGAGGGGCCCCACCAGGCCAGAGTCAGACACACAGTCAGCAGGGGAGTGCTGGATGAATGTCAAGTCAACGTTTCCCTGCAGTGAGAATGATTAGACCATGGAGCCTTCTCCCCAAGCAGATATCCCATTACTGCCCAGGCCTGCCCATTTACAGCCAGTCTGGAGAACAGGATTGTAGAGGGCGAATCTGGGATGGACAGGATCAACTCACCGGTCTTCACCATCTGTAACCTCTAGTGTTTGCAGATTCACAGCCCTCCATGTCCCCTTAGAATTGAGTCCCTATGTCGAGAGCCCAGCCCATCCGAGATGCACAGGCCATACCTGCCTGGATTCTGCTCACCGATCAGGGGAGTGCAGGCTGCAGTGCCCGGCAGCTTGTCTGAGATGTTGACTTTGAAGACAGTATAGCCAACCAGCACACTTGTCTTGAAAGTTATCCTGGTGCCACAGTTGGGTGGAAGGTAGAAGCTAGTCAAGTCAATGACCATCAGGAAAATGCTGGGGATCAGCAAACTGACCACATAGAGCAGGGGGCGTCTTCGGGTAACAACCTGGGGTGGAGAAGAGACGTCAGTGCTGATTCTAACCTGATGTGACCTGACAGCAAAGGGGATTTTTAGCCTCTTTTAAGATGCAGAAACCTGTAGCGTAAGAGCTCTTCTTGGGAGCTCCTCCATGCTGCTGACATAGGTGCTGCAGGGTTGTCCGGGGGCCAGGGATTGTTACATTGGCCAGAGATAGATGTGACCAAATCTTTTATGAATTCTCAACCAGCTTGAATTTTCTCCCCACAAGCCTAGAACGTTTTTGAGGTTGGCCAGAGTTTTGTGAACTCTTATTTATCTCTCTCTCCACAGGATCCCTTT
Source organism: Emydura macquarii macquarii (assembly GCF_026122565.2). NCBI lineage: Eukaryota > Metazoa > Chordata > Testudines > Chelidae > Emydura > Emydura macquarii. The sequence continues at coordinate 12,342,949 of NW_027130449.1, read as the reverse complement.
ACCTCTGGACTCTGCACGTTCAGACAGAAGCTGAAATCCACAAACACCAAAAGTGGCTGCTTTTGCTGTATTTGTGATCCAAGTAATGGGACAAACCCTCCCCGCCCCACCCCTTCTTGGGTACAGCTGTGCAAACCTTCCTGCTGCAAAACCTGTAGCCATGAGAATTCACCTAGTTAGGGTTTCAAATGGGGAAACACAATCAGCTGTATTCATGCAACAGTTTTTAGGGCCCTGCAAACCTTTAATGAAAATTTAAAGTCAAACATTTTACTGTCTCACTCACTAAGTTTGTAACTGGGTCCTTCGTGAGATTTCTAGATGATAGTGGTAAGTTCTGGGTCCAGTGAACCTTTGCAAATCTATCTGCAATGCAGAGTTTAACTCAACTTGTTGGGTTTGCTTTGAGTTTTACCTTCACCATAATGAATCTGAGGGAACCTGAAACTTTTTAATCAAAGCCCCCTGGGTGTCAAAGTCCATGATGAGAAAACGGCACAGTGGTCTGTCGTAAAACGAGCAAATTGAATCTTGGAAGTTGAGCACAGCCCATTTCCCTTTCTGTCCGCAGAGCAGGAGCAGTTCCAGAAATGGACCAACAGCTTGCTGCCTGCTCCGAGCGCTAGAGATGGAGTGGAAAGGGTCAGAAGGTGAGTCTGTCTGTAATTGGCAGGGGTCCTGCACCCAGGTTCACACACAGAACGACACAACAGACTTCTACTGAGTCTGGTCACCAGACACCAGGGCAGACATAGGCAATCAATGGGGCCCCTAGCCAGACTTGGGACTTGCAGCTTGTGTGCTACCTGGGTCAAAGCTCAGAGCAGGAGCCTGGTGGTACATAGACCACGGTTCTTCTCCCTGGATCACCAGGACTCAGCTGGGGGTTTCCTCCTCCTGGCCAGGCAGCTGGGAACCACTCGGCGCCGGTCTCAGCTGGGAGCCACTCTTTGCAAATCTTGCACCAACCGAATCCCACCCTCTCTAACAGGCGAAGAAGTTGATGCCTTTAAACTCTCCAGCAAAGGGAGGGGGAAAGCACTTTAGTTCCAGTCGTGTTCTCCATTAGACACCCTTCAGGTGTTAGCAATATTATGCCACAATTTCATTATCCATTAAAGCCAGGTAATAATAAGTACACAAAGGTACTTGCAGCCCATTGATGTTAATGAAGGAGATCAATCTCATTCCGAGCATGTACAGCAGCCGCACAATGGAGATGGAATATTACCCAAGGTTAGGCATGAATTGTCTCCTTGATAGCAGACCCCACCAGCACTTAATTTTGCATGACTGTCTTTATGGCCCAGACGGAGTTTGACACCCAGACACAGGTTTGCCGCTAAGTTCGCTACAGTCTCTCCCCACCTCAGACATAAGGGCTGTGATTTCTCTCTCAGGCGGGCAGGTTGCAATGTCCTTCTCTCGCCGGGGCTTCCAGGGCAGTAGGGAGTCAAAGGTGACTCTTGCCTGAAAGCTGGCCCATGCAGCTCAGTACCCAGGGTCAATGCCCAGTGGACTCCTGCGTGAGTGATTCAGTCAGTGTCTCCCTTGGTCTGCTCTTGGGGAAGGGGAGGGTGATACCCAGCACGCCCCTACCTTTCAGTGCAGTGCTTCCCCCTCAGACCCCCAATTCCCAGGGCATATCCCTGAATCTCAGTCACTCTCTAGTCTGCTTATTTTCCTACTATCCAGGACCCCAGTGTTTGCTTCTGCTGTAGCCAGGAACTGGCTGCTCCATTCCAAGGCTCAGCCCTGACAATGTGTCATGATGGGTCGTCCCAAGTGCAAGCGCCAAGGTGACAGGTTTGCTGGGACCCAACAGGGCAGGAGTGAGTCTGTACTGTAGGTACGTGGGCAGGAAAGAGGGCGGCTGGCGGGGGACTGCTAACATACAGGGGACATGCAAGTAATTAGAGAAGATGGCCCAGCACTACCACAACATAACATTCACCCAGCCAGGGCAGGAGCTGGATTTCCCCAGGGCAAACTGCACTCCAGAGCTTCAGCACCAGCGAGGGAGTCTAAGCAGTTTCCTGGCCTCCTGATGACGCAGCACCAGAGAGACGGCCACTACTCCTGCTGCACAAGGTAATACCATCTGCCACCCCACCATGCCAGCTTCCAGGAAGGGCACGGAGGGGTTGGATGGAAGGTGCTAATGAGTTCTCTCTTTTTTTGCAGGCATGTAAATATATATCAAAATGTTAAATTCCCCGTGAAACATTTTCAGTTTTTCAACAAAAACTTGGAATCAGAAACGGAAACGTTTTGGGGATTGGGGTAAAACAAAAAAAAACAAAACCATTTTTTGGAAATCAAAAGTGAAATCTGGTTGCTGGAAATGGTTTTTTTTTATTGAACGCCTGGAAAACGTTAATAGAAAGCAGAACATTTCAATCAGAAGTGTGACAAGCCAATTCTTGTGCCCTCCCTCTCCCTCCCTTACCCCCTAAAAAAAAAAAAAAAAAAAGTTTTGATGAGAAAAACTGGCCCTTTCCCAGTTACTCGCACAGTCTGGGGTGTCACTTGACTGGACGTCAGTTCTCCCATGGTACTGAGCGGTCGGGTAAGGGGGCACGGGGAGTGCGCTGAGGTCAGCTGTACTGGCCCTGATTCTCCTCTGATACACTCAGGTAAATTGCGAGTGACTCCACCGAAGTCAACTAACATATCCACCAGCCCAAACCTGGGCCCTAAACTCAGTTACCATTACCCAGGTCTGATCAACCTCCGTGTTCACGCTTTGCCCCTGGGGTGTGAAAGGCAGGGAGAGAGGCAGAGCTTGTGAGGTTTAGCAAAAAGGACCTGCTGGGAAACTGGGGAAGGATGGGCAGCGGCTGGTGAGCTGTCCAGCCTGCTGCCTGGGACCCCAGGGTTCTGGTCAGTTTCCGAGAGGCCTCGGGGATCTCGAAGCTGCCCGTCAATCCTGAGTGAGGAGTTTGCCGCTTCCACCGTGTGGCGGAAGGGTGTGTATTTCAGCCGAGTGCCCCGAGCCGCAGCCCACCCGGCGGTGGCAGTTCTTAGTGCCTTTCCCTTTAAGTGCTCTTCGTTATTGGCTCCAGCATCGACAGTGCTTGCGGGCTGGTATCTTTAAAATTAATGAGGTGTTTAACTCTTAGTCAAGAAGCTCATCAAAACAAAAACACATTTCCGTCCTCCAGCAAGCGGTGTGGACAAACTGTCGCCTTCCCCTCCGCCCTCCTGCTTTCTCCAGCCAGGAGACAGGCGTCCCGTCGCCCCCCAGCTGCCTCCTAAACACTGCATTTCCCGTGTGATGGGACTGTCCATGCTGGGCTGAGCCTGCAGAGACAAAGCAGCCCTGTTCTCAGTGTCCGCCCTGTCCTATGGTACGCTGTGACCGCCTGAGCACCTGGAGCCATAAGCCCGTGCGTGCAGGCCCAATCAGCCACAGGGTTGGAAGCAGGGTCTGCTGGCTCCTGGGCAGCTGCCGTGTCCACACAGCCACCCAACAGCTCTGGTAAAGCAGGGAACAGCAGCCTATGTGCCACCGGCTATCCCGCCCCTGGAGGTCCTGACTGGGGGAGCTCACCGAGTGCCCTGACTGGCTCCAGCACGTTATTTAAAGCACAAGAGAAACCGACCTTGCCTTGCCTTGCCTTGCCCTGCCCCTGCCCTGCTCCTGGTCCCTGGCCACACTCCTCATCCCGGTTCCTGGTCCCCTGTTATGCTCCTGACTTTGTGCCCTGCTGCTGCTCCCCTCACCCTTCTTTGGCTGGCTCATTGGCCCTGGCCCAGTGTGGTTCATTGACGTTGGCTCCGACCAGACCCCGTGGCGTGACATGGTACGGAGCGCTGCTTCTGGCTTGGACCCTCTAGACGGAACTTGCGCTACGTTCTCGAGTCCCTGCTGACCTGCACCCCCCGTAGCCAGGGCTCCTGGCGTTCGGTCACTGGATGGTATCCCATCACTGTAATGTCTAGGCACCGGGATGAGATGCTAGCTCCGAGCTGCCATACCTCAGCACCCATCTACATTTCACTTTCTCTTCCCTAGGATTGAGTTCAGGCTGTGCTAGGGCCAGGTCAGAGCTCCTCTTTTCAGGCTGCATCTCTTCTCTGTCTTGGCGTTCTCCCAACCAGCCTCCCTGCCCGACGGACAGAGAGCCTGGCTGAATGCTAATGCTGACTCGCTTTGGGGGGTTGATTTCCGAGCTCCCTGCCTGTTGGGTTGGACCAGGTGGTATCCAACCAGGGATGGTCCCAGCATCCAGCTGGTCGTGTCTCTCTTGTCTACCTCCTCCTCAGTGCTGCTACTGAAGCATTTAACAGAATAATATTCTGCTTTCTCCCTTTCTACCACGCTCATCCCTGAGAGGAAAAGAATAAAAGGAAGGCAGGTGGAAGAAGCCAAACAGAAAGACATCCGGGGATTAGATGCAAAGGAGAAATATCTGATACCTACATTAAACTGAATCTGGGCGAAGCGTCCACTCTCCACGTGCACGACCCGGTGATGTGAGGGCACGGAGAGCAGCTCCCACTCGCCGTCATCCGGGAACATCGTCTTGTCGTTCTGAATGTCCTCCCGGCTTCTCCAGAAGGCGAGGTCCACGTCCTCCACTGAGAATGACCCAAACAACGAGCAGGGACTCAGGGAAAGGGAGGGACCTGCGAAAGTGGGGTGCTCTCACCCCATTTCCTCCGAGAGCTGCCATGGCCGCAGAGATGGGGGAAGAGCTTCACTGACCTTCCCTACGGTCCCTGCACACAGCACGCGCCCCATCAGCTCAGGGACTGATCTGCTCACCTATGAAGAATGGACACTCCCGGCACTGACTGGAGCCCTGGGAGACCCGTTCCCACATCCCTCAATTGGCTCTTCCACCCCACCCTGCCGTGGGATCTTGGCTGTGGCCATTGCAGATGTAGCTGGTCACTTTTCAGCCTGGGTGATGTCCCTTTACTGCCAGGGGAGCCAGCGTAAAGGCAGAGGCAGACTAATAAGGTCCAGAGTGAGACCGAGCTGGCTACACAGCTGCTGGAGAGCTGATTTAGGAAATGCTTTGCATTGGCCGGGACGCCGGCACAAACAGCAGCGCTGCGTTCCACAGGGAGTAGCCGGGGAGGGTACCGACCCTGGACAGCCCTGAGCCAGGTCCTGCAACTCATGCTAGTCGCGTCCCTCTTCACACTCCCCAGCCCTGCGCCCCGGAAAATAAACCTCCACTCCCTGTGGGAGCCAGACGTCCTGTGAGCGCGTGGCCTAGGCGGAGGCCTGCTCTGCCCACCTGTGTGCAGGACGCTGCCGAAGGTCAAGCTGCAGTTCTGGGTGTCGAATGGAAAGGCGTACGTCTCCAGACTGCATGCGGACGCCACCTGCATGGGCTTGTAGTTCTTGATCATCCCAGCAGCATTCACATAAACGTAGGGGAGCTCGGGAGACCTGCCAACATCCACGCTGCGCAGAACAGGAGGATTTGTTGCAAAGAGAGTGGGGGCGGGGAGAGAGACCCGACTAGTTCATTACACGAGATACAGGCCGTGAGGAATTAAGGCTTTAATAATAATGGCCAAGATTTTCAAAAGTGATTTTGGTGCCTCGCGGTGGGGGCCTGATTCCCAGGGGGTGGGTGCTCAGCACGTTCTGAAGATCAAGTCTCTTTAGAGCATCTCAGGTTGGGTCCCCCAAATCATTAGTCAACTCTGAAAAGCTTGGACTGATACCAGCATCTGTGTGTTGCCACAGCCTCTGCCCCCCCCCCCCCCTCCTTAAAGCCCTTTGCAAACTATTCCGCCAGCATCACTGCACTGGAGCTCAGGGACAAGAGTGACTCAGGCAGCCCGGTGGGGACAGAGCTGATCTTTGGATACGACCCTGGGGGGACGTCAGGTGTTTTTTAATGTCCATGCAGAATGGGCAGGAGCTCAGCATTCTGAGCTCTCGTCTGAAGTTACGGTGGTAAGCATGGGCCAGTGGCTGGGGCACTAGCCTGGGACTCAGTGGGTCCTAAATTCAATTCCCTGCTCCACCTTTGTGACTTTGGGAAGGACTCTTGGTCCCTCTGTGCCTCAGTTCCCCATCTGTAGAATGGGAATAATAGCAGTGCCCTGCCTCGCTCCCACGGGTTTTGCAAGAATGAAGCCATTACAGATGTGAGATGCTCCGGCACGACAGCATTGGGGGCCAGAGAATAACCATGGCACTCAATTTGCAAAGCTCAGAAGGATGATGTGCCAAGCTCACCCTGCGGCATTTGGAATCTCCTGCACCAGGAAGGGTAAGTGTCTCAGATCTCAGATTGTTAATCTATCCCCTGCAAAGCCTGATACTTGGCCCTGTAGGACCGCTGTCCCTTCAAACAGCTAGTCCAGAGCATTTCGAATCACGCCCATTTTTTTCTTTTTCTTTTTCGCAAATGGAGCCTTTTGTTCTTGCTGTGGCATAGGCAGAGCTTGTGCTGAGCAGCCAACAAGAAATCCTGAACCCAGCCCACCCCACCCTACTGGCATGCCATAAAACTCCGAGCCGGTGCAAACTCACCACTCCTTGATGATGATATCTGGAGACCAGACAGCACTGAGTGGCAGGGAAACCTCCCCAATCCCATCATAGAGGCTGGAATTCCATGTGAGAAACTCGTCCTTCCAGATCTGTGGGAGAGAGCAGGGACTGCACTGGTGGCTTGCCATATTGTGATTTGGCAGGGCGGTTTGCTGCGGTGTCACGGTGCGTTTGAACCATTGACTTCACGGTGTAGGGGATGGTAGGTACAGAAAAGATCCCTGCACTGGGAATGTGATAGTAGCCTGAGCGCCTGTGCTAATGGCTCAGAAAGAGAGGCTCAAAGTAGCAGTGAGTCCTACTCTGTTTCCTGCCGGATAGATTTTAAAGGTACGTAGAGTGGATATTGTTGTTGGAACACAGCTGCTTTCCCTGTCACAAGGAGTCTGCACAACTGGTGTTGATGCAGTGACCCTCGTCAGCTCCATCATCCTCATCTCATTTATCCAGGCCAGGCTGGCTCAGAAATGCATTTCTCAGCCTTTGCGTTCTCTGAGATTTGCCTGTGTCCAGGAAAAAAGGGACATTTTTTTCCACTTTCTTTTTTGGTTTGGTTTTGGGGTCAAAATTTGAAATTAAAAAAATGCTAATTTTTAAAAATATATTGACCAGCATTACGTGTGTTTGTGTGCTTGGTTCATCCGAGGCACATTGTGCGTACACTAAGAAAATCTACCCTCTGATGCTTTTGAGGATGGTGCGCCGGACTGAATTGGTGTCGGAGACAGACCCCACTGCAGGTGAATGTGCCCTGCCCCCTAGAAGATATCCCCCAAAATGCTGTAGAATAATTTCAAAGTAATGTATTTGGAGAAGATCACAATCAGACATTCCACAAACCTATCACATTATTCATTATGAATGATTTTTTTCCCCCACTTCTGTTTAGGACACTGGGTAATGTAGCCTATTGGGGTGTGTGCGTGGGGGGAGATATTGAAACAGAGCAAGTATCAACTCCAACACACACATGCAGAACTCAAAACTGCCTTCCCCTAAACCCACCCAGTCAGGTACAACAACATAATATCAAAACAAGAAAACAATTTAGCACACATACAGCACTGCCTGTTGGTGGCAGTACATTCTGAACGGACGATTACAATATTAACCAAGTCAGAAAGCAAGCAACCTAAAGTAAGGTATAATAAATGCTGTAGAGCAATTAAATTCTCTCTCTCTGCTCCAGCATCACATGTCGTTAGAGCAGGAAGTATTCATTTACCTGTCGAGACCAAATGCTTGTTGTTAGCCTTTGATTCTCTGTATCCTGTAGGGGGGAAAATAAAATCAAACATTCAACAAATTACATAACTGACTCAATGGATTGTAAAGAGACATGCCAATTTAAAAATCACACTGCTCTTGGGGTGGATATGCTCTGCTTTACCCATCGGTGTTACACATAGCATCTAACTGCAAGAGATGAGATGTGTATTATTCATTATTTCTTTAGTGTGCGTGTTTTGTACATTTCGCCCATTGGTGCTTCTGAAAACCTCCCCCACTTTTCCTATATCATCAATTTCAAAATTTCCCCTCTATAATCAGGTAGATTCTGCAGTCACCTGCTACCAGCTGTAATACCTGCTATAGGGATAGTCCGATGGTATTTTTTGCAGGAGTACTCACTGTTGTAAGCGATATACCTGATAACAGCTGTTTGCAAGAACAGGACCTCAGTTAGTGACCTTCTGCTGTGGTTTGCATGGGGCTTTCATGCAGTAACATGGGATAGAAGAACATTGATGAACTAGGAAAATATGGTGTGTAGGAATAGGATACTATCCCTTTAAATAGTGTGTGTGTGTGTGTGTGTGTGTGTGTGTGTGTGTGTGTGTACACACACACTATATATATAGTTGAATAAATAAGTAAAATAAATAGTTTTTGAGCCCTCTGGTGGTGCTCAGTGTGTTCTGTGTTTTAGAAGCCACCAGCACCAGCCCTGTGGAGGCAAGTTGGTGTGTAATTGAGTAGACCCCTTTATTTGGGACTCAGCTGCACTCCTGTGATTTCTTCATGTTGTTTCTGTTGTGTGAAGAGCAAAAGAAACAACAGAAAATGTGACTGTAAAACCACCAAATCTGCCAGGGCCAGCACCTGGAAGAGATTTCACTCATGTATTTGAAACTGACTAGATTTCAGTCTGATTGCATCCCTTTACATTTCCCTCTGATAAAAGCAGGCCATATAGAAGAATCCTGAGGTTTCTTTGGTCATCACCCCCCTTCATGCCTGTCAGCAGCTCCCATTCGTTGTTCATCTGCGTCTGTATGATCCTCACTACGGTAAATTATCTTTTGATAAAATAGCACTTTGGCTGCACTTGACACTCTAAATGAATCATCAGTCTCTCTCTTGCACCCTAATTAGTTACTGTGACATTAATCAGGCCGCTAAGCATAAAACATATTCTCAGCAAATCCAGGGCTAAAAATACGAGGCTCAGTTTGTATTTGTAATCAGGATATTCATAATTTTTCAAAGGGTGTTGTCTCAGCTGCGACAGGCAGCCACTTGTGTTAAATCGTTGCGTGTATGGATTTTCCTGCTCATAAAACAGAACGAGTAACCTCAAACTAGGTATATTTTTATGACGTGACAGGTGGAAATCCCCAGCCTTTGCAATGATTCAGAATATTTTCATTTTTTCATATCTGGCACTACTATTTTCACTGTGGTAGAACACAGAGACATCGAAATACATGCTTAAGTTCAGGAATGTAAGCAGTGCTGCAGCGTTATTCACATGCTTCAAGTTGAGCATGTACACAATTGTTTGTAGGATCAAGGCCTTATTAATTCTGGAGGCAAAAGGTTTTCTCAAATTACTAGTATCCTGGGATAGAACAAAAAGCACAAGTTGAAGAAAGAAGGCTCCTTTGGAATACAGGAGATCAAATTCTCCCAAAAGTGATGGAAGAAAGACACGGGTTGTTAATGAAGTCCGAATCCCGTCTTGGTGGAATGAGAGAGAATGACAGGAATGCTTTGGGTTTTCTTTGGACCAGGAGTTTAGAATTTGTATATCCAGGCCATTTTGGAAGTGGATTCATCTCATTTCCCTGGGGAAAACAGTGTAAGAAATCATTGGAGACTAAAAAAGAATTGCAACACACCTTCCAGAATCCTTGGATCATCACACAAGAGGTTGCATTGAGAAGAAATGAGTGTGTCCTATTCAAACACCTTTGATGCACAAAATATGGATGACCTGTTTCTATGGTGTCCTTTAAGGGGAGGCCTGAGCATCCCAGACATGACTCGGTGCATGCATGCAAAAGAAAAAATTCATTTATAAGACAAACTCACTTTTGTTTGGCCATTTGGCTAAGATCCTTGGTAATGGATGAATATCCAATATGCCTTCCCCTGGGGGACTATAGTCTGCCTGCCGGAAGAAAGAATTCAGTGATCTAACAGGGTTGATTTCCCCCACACCTCTAGCTTCTATGATCCTATGAACGTTTTGTGAACTGTAAATCGTGAATTCCAGATTAGACAGCCTTAGTTTGGTGGGGAGCTGGCTGCCGTTTGGCTCACCTGATAGAGTTGCCTACTATGGCCCACAGTAATAGCAATGTGTAGGCTGGATCCCAGCCCAGTTCCAGATTTGGATGCGAGAGGGACTCAGCTGATGGTTAGTCAGTTCTGCAAACACAAGAGATTCACCCCTACAATTGACTTGAAGATATTGATTTTATTGCAGTGGAACATTTAAAGCATCTTCAGCACTCATTAATTCTTTTTGATTACACCTTAAACCAAAAGGATAAACTGCAGGATCATAGGCCCCCAAAATGGGGGAGCAACTGGACAACCCCATCCTTTTGTCCTTCTATCATCCCCACTAATGCTCATGGTTCTAGATCGTCCCATTGCTGTAGGCAGCGGTGGTGCCACTACCTCTGTGTCTATTCCTTTTGTTGTTGCCGTAGAAAGCGGTTGGTTGGTTTGTTTGACTATCCTACACTTACTGCTAGATTCTCCGCTCGGCCCACAGAGATCCCAGCATTGGGGGGGAAGGAGAGAGGAGGAGAAAAGACGTCTGAGGCTTAAAACTTGAATCTTTTTGTCAAGTGAAACAACAAGTTTCTCAATGCCAGCTGGCTGGCATAATTGGTTCTCTGGTGGCATTATTCACAGCTCTTCCCTCTTTCTTATTTCAGATACCTTCCATCTTGCTTGTTAAAAGCAACAGATATTTTGGAGCATTGGAATTCATTAGTCTTCCTAACAGAGGGAGACTACTTAGACTTAAATTGGTGGTTAGCAAATATACAGATAATTCCCACACATTCTTATTTATCTTCTCCAGGTCGGCAGACTATAGAAACAGATGCCTCAACGTCTGTCTGGGAAGCTCTAGTCAATGGAGTGGAATACAAAGGTATCTGGGATTCGGAATTGACAAAATTCAATATAAACAAATTGGAACTCTTCTCCGTTGACTGGATTATCTCCCTGATCAGATTTCCCCAAGGTCCTCATAATAACTTGATATTCTCAGACAAGACTAGTCTTTTATGCACATGAAACAGGAGGCAAAAGATCACAATAGAAGTCAGAGGCAGTGAAGAAGATGGGGCGAGAGCTCTTCACACGAAACAATGGTTGCTGAACAGTTCGTCTATTAGTACATGCACCTGCTGAAGTTTCTACTGCATCGAGCCCTTTAAAGTCTATAGCTTCTTGATGACATTGGCTCTGGAGCCAAGTCTCTGATTAGATTTATCTGATAGCATGAATACGGATATTTTGAACGTGCATTCATTAAAGCCAAGAAAGCAGAGAAAACTCTGATTTAACTACTACTGCTCTCCTCCTGGTCTGGTGTAATCACTTCCCCCAAGTCCCACTAGCTGGCATCTAACGGAGTGAAGACAATGAATTCAGAATGAAAGCTTTGCCTGTGTACTATATAATTTGCCACTTCCTAGTGTGTACAAAAGATAACAAGGGACTCATTACAGCTAAGATGGATAAAAGCAAAACCCTGATAGAGCCTCTTTCTTTTAGTTCCTGTAGCAAAATGGCATTTTCCAACTCTGTCTCCCATTTTCTCCTTGTACAAGAATGATGGAAGCTCCAAGGCAGGAGGAAGTAGATTCTGATGTGCTAGAGACCTCTAGAAAACGAGAATGCCTCGCTCCCTTGATCTACACCCAAACTTCAGATCTTTATGTGCTCTGAAATGCAATCTCAGGGCACCAGCAAGGAGTTAAATAGCTGCAAGATAAGAGGTAATTATCACGCTTGTAGTTATTTGTTAATTCATGCAGCATATTTCTTCTGCCTATGTTAATGCACTTGCCTGCTCCTCAGATACATTTCAGCAGCTTCCAGAATATCCAAGTAGTTCTGAGGAGGCATTTTATTTGGCACAGACCTTCTGAGTGTGCTTAAACGGACACCACCAAAATTCCCCATGATCTGTGCTATTAAAACCAGTTGAGATGGTTAGACTTATGGAATTCTTTTCATTTTAATTTAAATCGGACTGGCTATTTTGTTTCTTTACTACTTGAATTTCATTTGGGTTGGATGATGTCATTGGGTTGCTCAGTTTCACTTTGCTTCTAGTCAAATGTCTTCAAAGGATACTGAAGAAATTGCCATATCAGTAATAACTCCATTCCCAATCACCCAGCCCATTCACATTCCATAACCGGGAACGTGGTGCCATTATTTCCCCTGCACTCTGCTTCTGAAATAGCAGGGGGGTAACATGCTATAAATGCCTGTAATGATATTAATAGCACCCATGGAATATCACTACATGAGATAGGATGAGTAGACCCTGAGAAAGCAATGGAAGCAAGTGATCCAGGGACTCTCACATCACATCCTGGTAACAAGCAAATGTTGGGTTTCTCTGATCTGGTGGGCAGCTGAGGTATCTTAAGGAAAGGGCCCTGGAGCATCTGTGGGTCTCCCCCCTGGCATTGCGCACTTACATATAACACACACGGCACACTGTGCTCATTCTATCCGTTCTTTTCTGCCCTTCCCAAATTCACTGTAACTGGGTCTTCATTTTCCCAACTCTCCCCCATCTGTATCTGTCTATATCCTTTTGGGATACCCCAGTGCACCAGATTTTCTCCAAAAGCACCAAGTCCCTTAAGGTCATTGTTCATTTCATAGTAGCCTTGTCTGTCTGAGTGGCTTCCTGGGTTTCTCAACCTAGCACAAAGCTCTTGGAATGTGGGGTTTCCAAACCTGCAAGGGAAGCTTTCCCTGGGATTTTAATTGGGACTGATAGAAATAGAGGATTTACAAAGGTCTGTCTATATTTGTCCACCCTTTTGCAAAACAAACATTATTAAAAATATTTCCTCATTGAAATGAGCAGCCAAGGATTATTTTACTTATTCTCAGCCTGAATTAAATTGACCGTATCACTTTTTAAAACCTCTTTCTGGAATTTCAAAATGCTAGGAAGTCTTATTTAAAACAAGCAGGAGCAGAGTGGTTTGTCAATAAACAGACAGCTCCTTCTGCTGAAAACCATCACGCACGGCCACTGGCATCCCTTCCCCTCCAGTCTCCAACCAGCAGATTCTACTGTATTATGAACAGCAGGACACGGATTGTAAATGAGCTTGAGGTTCTGTTTACCACATCCAGCACTGCGTGGACAAAGAGGTCAAGGTAAACGGTAGTGGCCTTTGGCCAGTCTCTGACAGGTCTCACTCCCTTGCTGTAATTCAGTAAAAGGTGCCTGGTCAGATGATGCAAAGTAGAATTTCTGGGCCGGTGAGCATCTGTGGTTGAGCTTCCTGAAAAACAAATGAATTTGTGTAATTAGGCCTGACAGATACAAGAGGAAGAGTTGTTAGCTCTGGTTGTTGTTGCTGAGACTGGGTTTATTTTTGCACAGGCTGATTCATTGGGAATGGAATTATGGCAAAGATGGCAATTTCCTGCAATATGCTTGGAAGATCTTATTGCATTAAGGGGATGTATTTTGAGCCAGGATGGCATGTAAGCTTTCTAGGAAGATGTGATAGATGTGAGACCTGGGAATTCAAAAGACTACACTGAAAATGTAGCAGACAAGTAGGGACTTTTGGGACAACGTGTGTTCAGTGGATTTCCTGGGGAATCTCTAGGGAGAGGTTAATGCAAATTTTCCAATTCTGGTTATGCAAAAACCCAGCCTTTTGAAGGCAGTCTTGAGGAGAGGGTCATTGTCTGCTGGTTACGTGATATAGAAAGCCAAGATCAAAGGCCCAAGCTGTATAAAGAAATGTCTGATCTTCCCAGCCCTTGTTCTGGTTCTGGATCTAAAGTGAATGAACATGTAACCACAGGGAAAATGTAGTTGTGGGCTTTGAAGGACTGACTCCTACCAGAGCCCTATGTTGGAATTGGGGGTGACCTCGGCTAAGCTTTCTTCGCCTGTGTGTAGGTTCTGGTGTTGTTTTAATATGTTTTCTCTATAATGCTTTTACCTTAAGAATAACTGTGCTTGCTTAGAAGGAGCTGTGTGGTGACTTTCACTATTGAACCTACACTAATGGTAAAAAAGTGCAGGGAATGGCCGTTGCTGGGGATGTCAGCGTGAGGCAGGAAGCTGTGCAGCTTTAAAACCCTGATTGACTGAGACGTGGGTCTTTGCCCAAGAGAGAGGATGGCTGAGAGCTGGAAACCTTTAAGTGGGTGCCCTGAAGGGGGAAATAAAGGTGCAGTTACCCTGAAACTGCGACAGGCGTCACAAAGCACTTCACGTTTCCGCCGTTGGTTTGAATCTAGCCTTGGGTTAGCAGTTGCCAAAAGTTGTTAGCACCTGATGACTGTTTTGTGGCTTCTCTGAAACGAACTGATGGCTCTGAGTTCCCAGTGGGCAAAAATCCACCCCATTAAAAAAGTGTCATCACAACAGGCAGCGAATGGCTCCTGGTGGCACCCTCGGTGGAGCGAGGGCCACCACAGAAACTGATCTCTCCCATCCAGGCCCTTCCGCTCCACTATGGAGCACGCGGGGCGGAGTGTGGGGAGCTTCCGGTGGTACGGAGTGTGCTGTCCCTGCTCTGGGGATGCTTGGAGAGAGTCCGACGCTGGGGCTGACGATCTGAGACCGTTCACCAGCACTAAGCTGACTTTAGTTAGTTAGTTTTTTCTTTTTGAGAATAGACTAGTTCCTTTTTAATGGACGTTTCCTTCTGCATTCTGTGGATTTCATTCAAGAATTAGACCAAGAAGCTGTATGTGAACTAGAACTTAGTGAACCCAGAAATCGCTATGATTTGGAAGTCTGAGATCGTCTGATATTTCTTCTTTACCTCTTTAATCTCCACCCCCACCATGGAGATATGCTAACCAGAAAACCCAAATCCCTGTTTGCATAGTAAAAACACTAGGGGAAAATCCAACTCGTGTCCTGCGACAGGAATCCGCGATACCTCCACCTGCATCACTCAGCGTAAGGGAGAAACGAAGACCAGCAATTTTAAGTGACACATTTCCAAGTATTCCCTCTGAAAAGCAAAACGATATTTTGCTTACAAGCTTCACCAGAGCTCGGGGAGCAGCACAGCGTCACCATGTCATCGGACTGCAGCAGGTTGCCAGTGCGCGTGAACGAACTCTAATTTGCGCTGTCCTGCGCATGCAGCCAGCTGAGTGCTGAATGCTTTTGATGGCTGTTTTGATGAGCTGCTGCGGGTCTGAGAGATCCAGCAGGAAACTGTAAATGAGATCTCCTCTCCCGGCACGCCAGGCCTTCTCCAGACCCATTCTGTTATGAAGCATGCGGTGTCACTGGCCGCCACAGGCGGCGATTTCTATGATTTATCAATGTCATTGAGAACAAAAGGCTAGAGACCGTGCTGTCAGTGCCCCGGCACGAGCCGTGCAATAGTCACCTTCCATCTCATCAGAGCTTGAGGCGTTTCGTTCACTAGCTGTGCTCTCAGACCAGCCTCGCCAGTCCAGCCCCCCCGGGGGCGCCTCCTCCCCAGCACCATTTTCAGGGCAGTTTTTCGAAACTGTCATTTAAACAAGAGCAGCGTGTCAGGGCTCAGCTGTGACCCCTTCGCCGGGGCTCCTGCCAGCTCAGCCAGGGGATAGGATTCCCGGCTGAGACCGACTCTCTGCAGCTCCTCCTGGCCCAGCAGGGGAGGGGACAGCCCCCACCCCTGCGGCCCTTTCAGTGCCGTTCCTAGTGGCACAGCCCAAGCTTAGCAGGGAGAAATGCTGCATATCGACCGCCAGGCTCTCCTTCCGGGTCTGGGCTTTAGAATGCCCACGCGGTGAGCGCCGCTGCCTGCTGAGGGACCCCGCTTTTTGGCTAAGTCAGAGACAACATTTAGACCCTGCAGATAAATTGCACTCAATTTTACCGGTTGTGGACTGGGATCCTTTCTCCCCAGGCCAGCTGAACCTGTGATGCGACCAGGGCATTCACTGATACTTTCTGGAAGACGGAGGGGGGGGGGGCAGATTCTTGGCTGGTGTAAATTGGTGTAACTCCATTGCAGTCAATGGGGCTATGTCAGTTGACCCCAGGTAAGAATCGGGTCCAGGGTATTTCAATATGGGGTCTTCCTCTGCAATCTCTCTTGCCTTGCCTATACTTAGAGTGAAAGGCTGTGGGGACCTTCTGTCCAGCTGATGAAGACTGGACATAGCTCCTTGCAGTCCTTACCAATGCTCTTCCAAGTGCTAGAGTGTGCACTGAACAGTGACATGAGACAGAGCCTTCCCTCCAGGAGCTGATAGTGCTTCTTACACAAGCCCAGAGAATAGGATGAGCCAGGGGCTGAGTTCTTCCAGATGGAGATACTGCCATCAGCCGCCTAGCCTGGGGAGGGAGGATAGAAATTGCCAGACCAGAGTAGATTCATCATCCATCTAATCCAGCATTCAGTCTCCAACAGTGGCCAGCACCTGATGCTTCAGTGGAAGGTAGGGGTTAGGTAGATGTGGGATCATCTGTCCCCCGTAAAAGTCCCAATCTTATTCCTGAAACATGATGCCATGAGTCTATGAACATGAGGCTTTATCTCCCATCCAATACTCTTTTGTTAGCATAAACTATTCTGACTCTGGATATTCTTATCCACAGAATAGTCCAATCTCTCTTTGAATCTTGCTAAATTCTTTGCTTCCATGATATCATGTGGCAATGAGTTCCACAGTCTAATTATATAGCAAGTGGAAAAAAATATGATCTTTTATCCATTCTGAAGCAGGGAAAGCCACTTCAAGGTTTACACCCCGTTTAATCTTTCAGAAAACAGATCCAATAAAAATGTTTGCGTGCTTTTTTATATATATAAATTGCAAAATAATTGCACTTTTGTTATGAAAGCGAATTAGCCAGAGAAGGATTAATTACTGCAGAGACAGATTTAAGAATTTAAGTGACCATTAATTAACACTGAATTATTCCGCTGAGAGCTAATGTGACATTCCCATGAGTGTTAAACCAATCCCAGATCAGCACCTTCTCAACAGACGCAGAAAGCATCCATCAAGAGTAGCTCAACAAGGGTTTTCCCTGTGACTTCTCAGGGCATAGTAATATAATGTCATAATTCATGTTGCTTATGGACATTAGGAAGGGTCACCTGGAAATGCAATATCTTTGTATCATTGTGGGTGGCAACTTGGGGGAAGGATATGAATGAAAACAGGCTGAAATTTAGCCTGTTTTCTATTCTGTCCCTTCACCTGTGGATACTTTAGTTTATCGTTTGCTGTCTGTCTCGGACTCTTTGGCCCAGATCCACAAAGGTATTTAGTCCTAACTTCCACTTAAATCAATGTAGCATAGCTTGGAGTTGCACACAATCTTCCGGAGGAGAATAACTGCAATGTGATGCTGCATGCAGCAGGGATGTAGAATAGATCCTGGTGTGGTGAGAGGAGCCGGCAGAGCGCTCTCAGACAGATCAGGATAACTCCTGCAAGGCGCACAGCCCTGATCTAGGAAATCACAGGCTTACGTCTCATTGATTTCCAGGCCAAAGGAGCAGACGTTTAAAGGTACCTAGGTGCCCAATGCCCATTCATTTAAATTGGCATAGGGGGCCTAAATACCTTTTAAATTCTGGCCCAATGTCCTCAGCACCTTGCAAGACAGAACTCATCAGGAATGAGTGAGCGTGCAGTGTTCACACTCCGTATGAATTTGAGGTATGACATACACACCCCTTTTTGTTGCCTTGTCTTAGATCCTTTCTCTGGACCACTCTACAGTAGGTAGATGTCTGTGTGAATGGGATGGGATTTCCATGAAATTACAGTCCCTGTTAGCACTACCCCTGCATGAGTCCATCAGGTTTAGTGAGTGCAGTGCATGCCATAGGGATTATTCAGGATGAGAGGTTTGTTACATAATTTCACAAGTTACTGTTCACAAGTTCATAAACTACTGGCCCAGTGCCAGGAAACATTTGGATACTGCCAAATCTCCAAACTGACCGAAAGAACTGCACAGTCACGGTGCAGAAGAATCAGTGAAATGCAAGACCTATTCTGACAACAGCGGCCAAAGCACCCTCCTGGCCTTCCTGCCCACACAGGTTGCTCTGGTTTTCAGGTGACCCCTTACAACAAAATCAGGAAGGAAGAAAACTCTAGTGCCACTGGTGGGAAGCACAGTCTGATGCAGACAGACTCAGATACAAAGAATTGCTATAGATCACTGCTATGAAGGGAGGAAACTGAGCCAATCCCTTCTCTGCCAGCAAAGTCAAGTGCCGCAAAACTCTTCCAGACTGTAAACGGATTCTGAAACCTACACTGCCTCTTCTTGATCCTACTGGCCAGCGTACCTCTCACTGCAAGGTGCTATCTTCTGGCCACATAAAGCATTGAGACACCTGGGTTCTAGCCTCATCTCTGCCCTGCTCTCGCTGTGTGACCTTGGGCAAGTCACTTCATCTCTTTTTGGTCTCAGTTTCCCCATTGTGAAACGGAGCTAATGATACTTGCCTTGTTACCTCTCCATCTGCCTGTCAATGTCAAGCAATAGCTGAGCTCACGGGGTGTTTGTAAAATGCTTTGAGATCCTCAGAGGGATGGTGGTTGTTCTGTGTTCATAGCTGCATGTACCTTTAGTTGTCCTCGCTCTAATATGACATGCACTGGGTTTAAATTGTAAACTCAGAGGGAACCTGTACAACATCATCAGAAAGCCAAATCTCTCTGCAGAGTCCATGGAGACAGTTCTACTCGATGGAGTTAATGACAGCACTAACTATGATCAATTGTAGGATACCTGCTATGATTCAAGAGACTAAGACTCTGCATCTACCTGTCACCATGGTGGCAATGAATGAACGTGATGCCACTGGCCTCCAGTCCAGCCCCAATTAAGGAAACATTGTGGAGAAACGTTACGGACTGAAAGTGAAGTGAGTCCCAGCTGCATGTTTCTATTTGCACCCCGGCACGGGGGTGGGATTCCAGCACAATCAGGATCCCTAACCTTAGCAAAGTCTCCCATTCAACTGTCAGAAGAACTATTAAAATCAAAATGAAATGCCAGCCTTATTTACAAAGGGATCTAAAAGAAGTGGCTGCTTTGACCATAGGCTTGGCTCAACCCTGTGGGACGATAAAATAGTTACAAAACCGTGGAGACTTTTCAGTGAAATGAACACTATGAAAAGTGAGATGTCTGCTTCCCTTAAATTTCAACAAGACCCGTACAAACCTCCCAGCCTGAAAAACTGGGGATGGAATTTTACATGGAAAATAAGCTACTGGCCCACTACATTTTTGGACCCTTGCTCTTCTCTGTTACATAGTCGCTGCTACGTGCACCATAAGACCTCTCTGACTCTGTACCGTGCATGTCCTAGCACACTGTAGATCTCGGAGGCTTTGTGTCTGATGTAGCTTAACCCTTGAAAGCACTGGCATTTTCTAGACTCCTAGTCAGACGAATGCTTGCAAAGCTCTTGTGCATCTTAATTAAATCACAAAATCAGACCAGCCAGAGAGGAAGCAGCACCACTGAATCACCAATGCATTCCATACCATCGTGGTTACAGCACAAGATTGTCCCCCATAGTATATATTCTAGGCTAACTGTATAGGTAGACAGTACATACGGTGTGTGTTTGCAGGTTCCAAATGTTTAACGTATGACACAGGTTACAGTGTCTGTCTTATCAAATAAACTTACCTGAGGCCAAGAAGTTCAGGAGGAAGAGGGACACGAACAAAGCTGCCATCTCATCTTCTGCAGCATCTGATTTTGTCCAGCACTCGCACTGTCAGAAACTTTCTTAAGTGAAGGTTAACAGCGTCTCTCTACTGGGCTCCGTTCCCCACTAGAATGTCATTTTCTCTCAAACATCCAACGGGAGCTGAGGTGAACATAGCCATTACCTGAACGTTTCTGGGCTCTTCGCTAGCTCTGAAATGTCCAGCCCCTACTGATCTGGAATTGGATTATAGGCAGCATTTTAATTTCATTGACATTCTAGCAGTAAGTGATAATGGAATCCAAGGCTGGTCCCCAGGAGAGGAAATACCATCCTAATATGATTTCCTTTAGTGCTCTTACCTGAGGTGGTGCCTGTCACTACTTACAGGATGCTAATTCCATTAATAATTGAGGCCCAAATAGCTGCTTTAAATCAGACTTATGCAGCGGCGTCTTCAGAATTTGACAATAGTTACTGCACTCTTGAATTACCCCGGATAATGGAAACTGGCTATTGTTTAATGAAGAACAATCGCTAACAGTGCAGGGAGAAAAAATCCTATGTGCTTTTTCTCTTTCCTGACTCTGTTTAATTAAAAGATGTATTACACTGTGATTAACAGCAGCGCTTGGGCAGGGTTTTATCTGGCACGTTTCAGAAAGGAACGAGACACTCCCTGACAGTAGGATTATTTCAAAGGATGTTCAGGCCCTTTCTGAATTGGCATCTGCAAATAAAAAGGAAATTAAGTGGCATGAATGCACTTGCTCTCTGTCTAGGTGTATGTTAGAAATGGGCCTGGATCCAAACACCCCTTGAATTTTGCAGCTTGGACCCGTTGCTGGGTTTTATGCTGCTAGTTAAATCAAGGTAAGGATGCTGTCCAGGCAGCTGCGGTGTCTCTGATGTTGGTAAGTCAGCCGAAATGGAAGTAGAGCTCCCAGTTCTGGCAGTGGAGTGGTGGGAGCCATGTTTCCAGTGCTGATTTGTATCCCCATGGGCCACCAGTGTAATGACACAAAGTCCCCCTTTTCTAAACAGCTCCTTGTTCTCTGTGGACCGTGCATGTATGTGTCCAGTAGCACTGGAGAATCCACGTGACCCTTTCGCTTGTTTGGTAATGTGTCCAGCTACCCCATAGCCAGGGCATCTTCTGAAAGGTAGAAATGGGAAAGGCCTTCTTTCTGATTCCCCAGGAGATAGCGGAGATCACCAATGTCTGATAAGTTACCAGGTGGCACTCAGAGCAGGACAGAAGCATCTGCTCCATTGCTTTCTGTTCAAACACACCAACTTCTCCCTCTTTCTCCATGCCCCCGCTTCTTCAGAATCACCAAAAAGTCACAGGTTCACAGCACCATCGCTGATCTGCAAACTCGCTTCTCCAGCACGTCCAACTCCCGCTCCCTCCACCCGGAACGCCGATCGTCACCAAGCAAAAGTGAGAGTGGGTGCGTCTGAGGGACTGAATGTACCTGCATGAATGGATGTGAGCAGTATTTCTGTACGTAGAAACCCTCTCAGGGCCTGCCTACAGTGCAGAGCATGGCTGCAGCTGGCCGGGGTCAGATGACTTTACCGTGCAAGGCTCGTGCTGCCAGGCTATAAGAGAGCAGTGTAGATGTTTGGGCTGCAGCTGACCTGGGCTCTGAGACTCAGTGCTGGGCGTTGTTTATTGCAGTGTAGGCATATCCTTATAGGTCCAACTCCTGCAGTCCTTACTTAGTCAAAGCTTCCACTGCAGCCCCTCCCATTGAAGTCAGTGGAGGATTTTCCTGAGCAAGAGTAGCAAGGTTTGGCTTAAAGTGCAGGCATTTTGATCAGAGTGCAGAACCATTCTAAGGCCAGGTTCTCTTCGTTCCATTCCACAGAGTGTCACCAGATACATATTCACTCTAGGGTTAAGCTGAGATCTATACAGAGCTACGTCGGAAGCTTCGTCTGTTCGTCTTGAGTATATTCCCTTGTCCGTCTGCCTGTCAGCAGATGGCCATTGTTAATGATTTACAATCCATCACAACCTTCATTAACTAAAGTACCATCGGCCTTGTGAGCCCCAGCATTATTATTCCTAGCAAGTAGACCGTTGTTGCTAGAACCTGGGTAGCTTTTTGGCAACATTGATACCAAGGCAGTTCAGTGGATGCTAATCTCACTCTGTCCATCCTTCTGGAACACACCATGGGAGCTGGCCTTCCAGTTCTGCAATCGTTAGAGTCTGCCATTCTCTTCCCTCCATGCGGCCTCTCTCTAAGTCGGTTGATGACACTCTTAGTTTGATGTGCGTTTTATTGACGCTCTTCTCCTGGACATCTTTAAATCCACCCTCCCTAACCACAGAGCAGCTCTCTCCACCATGGACATTTGTTGTGATGGGGATAGAGCTGCCCACCCACCACGGAATTCTCCTGTGCTCTTTTCTCTGTATTTCTCTAGCTGGATTAAGGAGGGGGGGAACGGAAAGGTAGAGAACCTCAGGAAAAGGGTCTGTTTAGCTTTGGAAAATAGCGACTCAGGAAGTAGTCTCAGAGATTCTGTAAGGGATCCACTACATGGAGAGAGCATTGCATGGAGTCACTATTGCATGTTGCTGTTTGACACAAGAACAGCAAGATTAAATTGTTACTCCTTTTCTACACCCAAACTACTTTGGATTAGTTCTGTCACCCACTCCATCCCCACCTGGACCTGTTTTCCTTCTCTTGCCCTCCAGGTTGCACCCTGAGGTCACCCGGTCCACCTTGCTTTGGAGAGCTTGCTCAGCTTTCTCCAAAGTATGTCAGCATTACCACTGTAAGATACATACAGGAGCTAAGCGCTCCTGTTCCTGGGAGGATGGGACAAGAAAGGCCAGAAGAGATCTGCACCATGGGTGAGATGAGGTGCGGGGGAGCTTCTCAAGAGAAACAGAGTGTCAGTGCCTAGACACTCCAGTGATGGGAACTTGGGTAACACTGGACAGACACAGTACATCTACACTGCATCAAAAGACCTGTAGCAGATCTGGACCGGCTGACTTGGGCTCACGGGGTTTGGGTTGCAGGGTTAAAATCTGCAGTGTGGATGCATGGACTTGGGCTGGAACCTGGGATCCACCCACCGCTCATGGGTTCCCAAAGCCTGGGCTCTGTGTCCGGTCCAAGCCTGAACATCTAACCTGCAGTTTTTAGCCCCACAAGCCCGGGCCAGCCACAGCCATGCCACAGGTCTTTTATTGCAGTGTAGACAGACTGATGGGGGTCACTGCAAAGCAGCCTGGGACATTGCCCTCCCCCAGGAGTTGGTTGTGCTGCCATCCCAGGGACACGAAGAGCCATGCTTGGGCCTTGAACCTGCCCTCTTGCCTACTAGCACGTTGCATCTGTGCCAGGGGTCCAGTGGTAAGCTTTGCTGGGAATGTTTCCTTTCCTCCTCACATTGCCTGTGCTCTGTTGCCTGCTGCATTCAATTCACTAGGAAGGCGGTGAGGTAGCTGTGGCCCTTCCCAAATGGATGGCTGCCTTAACAGGCTGCGGAAGAGTTTATTATGCAAACGTAATAAACATAATAAGGGACGTGTTTATTATGCAAACAGCAACTGAGTTATGTGTCTTTTAAGACTACTAAATAGTTTTTAATTACTGCTATATCAGTAAATCCCATAAATATGCAAATGCAATTAGTTCACAAAATAGGCCCTAAATATCTTTATTCCTCTCCAACAAAGTTCTTTGAAGTTAATCGCCAGCTCCCTTTGTTCACTCCCTTGGCAGTTGTGCTGAAATTGATGGGAATTATGACAGATGTACAAATTCAGGGGGACCAGATTTTTTCTGAGCCACATCTGGACAGGCAGGGACAGAAGATTTTGTGTTTGTGGGGCAGGGGGAGGGGGAACACGGCACAGGAGGTTGAGGGGCTGTTCCCTTCCAAACAGGAAGCTATATCAACTTATATTTCCAGACCACAGTAGTGCTTTGTGGTGTTCAAAACCCAGATCTCAAGATAGCCCTCTGCACTACACAGCTCATAACTAGAGCTGGCCAAAGAGTGACAATTATGGTTCACGATAATTTTTGAGTTCTCGGAATTTGTTTGTTCCCCATGGGAATGAAAGCAGGACCTTTCTAATGATTGCATGAAATGCAAGTGTGTCAAAAAGGACAATCTTTCAATTCCTCTCTCTTGCTCTGGTTAGAAATGAGCAAAGCACCCTAGACCTCAGAAACTGTCACAGCAAAAATTGAGTTGAAATTGATTTGTCTCTGGGAAAACATTTCAGCTTTGACAAAACAGGATGTTTCAACAAAAATACATTTAGTCAAAAATGTTCAAACCAGTTCTACTTATAGCTTATGAAAGTGAGCATCGAAAAAGAGGATGCACTAGCAGTCATTTTAATACTCTTATGCAAAGTCATTCTTCCTGTCCATAGGAGTTTGGACTTTCTAAGATATCAGTCTCCCATTCCTTCTGCCCCTCTACATGGAGCTGCGCCCCTCGGGAATATGCAAGTTCTCTAAGTGACCAACAGGAGATGCTCTTCTGGTATGTGCTTTATTTAGTAAGTTTGGGTCAAATTTCTGAAGTATTTATTTAGGCACCTAAAGATGCAGACAGGATATACAAAAACACCTTGGTCTAACTCAATGGGAGTTTAAATACCTTTTAGAAATATGGCCCTTTGTACCTTAGACAGAGAATCAGCTATTCAATGTATGTCTGGACTTCTTATTCATTTCATCTGCCAGATCTCAGCTATGTCTGTTTTTATAAACTGCCACTCATCACCCGTCTCAGGTAAAGGTGATATGAGCCACTGAAACTAGCACAGTTGAGCGGCAAAACCTGACTTCACCAATTTACTCAAAGGCGGTGACTTTCCAGGAGCCTGAGGCCAACGGCAAATTTGGATGGAGCATTTTGCAACTACCCACCTTTTAAACCAGGAAATGCACCCTATGGAGAGAACCTCTCCCAACATACATGCAATACTTCATCTGAAGTGGCTTCATGCTTGAACTTTCCACTCAGATGTAACTGGAGCATAGCATGGTGGGACCAGCAGTTTGCAAAGGATGCACTGAAATTTAAAAAAGAAAAGCAACAGCAGGACTATGTTTTGCTTCTGGAAATAAGCACTATCCAAGCCCAATAACACTAAGGAATAGTGCTAACACAAGGCTGCATCACTGTGGCTGAACTGAGGCAAGACTGCATTTTGTTCTGTATTTGCTTAGATGCAAGAGTCCCCTGAGCCCAAAAGTGATCTAACTAGTTGGGAGAATCTAAATTTGAAGTACCAGCCACACTTTGTTTTATGAAGTCCGTATAGTCAGTGTGCCATCTTGTGGCCTTGGTGACAAACTTCGCTTTTTTCTTCTTTTCTTTTTCTTTTTCTTTTTGGGGGGCGGGCTGTAATTGCCATGATCAGCCGTGGAAAAATGTGGCAGGTCATGATTTAATTTGATAGATAGGGTTGGAATGGTGATCCCATACTGCGGAAAGCAACTACATTAAACACGCTTCTTTTTCTGTAACAGAAAAGCAACAATGGCTCATAAGAAGATGACCAAGAGAACTCGGAAATCTTTATAGCAACATTTATAAATGGGTGTCGTCTTATTACGTGAGTGCTATTGAATTCTCTATTTTTTTTTATTTCTCTTCCCAGAATTGGGTTGATCTGTTCTTATGGGTAAGGAGATTTGGGCATAACCCCTGCCCCGTTACTATTACTGCAGCCCCTGGATTGGGCAGAAGGCAGGACTCAAGCTGTGGCCACAAATTTTACCATGTGGTGGCTTTTTCAGTGGACTGTGTGAAAAAATCTTGGGCTCAGGTCAGTCCCCATTGGATTGGAGGCCAAACCGTATCAAACATCAATTCAACCAACCCTCTTGTTGTCAGTCCCAATAGAGAAGTTCTGCAGAATGAATTCCCCTTTCACCCTTGAGGGGACCCTCCTGCAGTTCAGGGATGAGGTGCACAGGTGGGGTGCAGCATGGCAGGAACTTGCTCTGCCGTTGCTTGTGCTGTACGGGCCCTGTGGAATAATGGAGGATTTTATTCTCTGAGCTGTTTCTCTGATGTCTTCACCAGCATTAAATTCACATACAAGAGAGTAAACTGTAGCAGCCTCAAGTTAGGGTTGTCAATTATAACTTCTCTAATGAATTACCCTCCTGTTAAGGAAAAGTACGTAGCAGGTGTGAAGCATCTTTGCATCTCGGACATGTAACGCTATTCTGGAACTGCCTCTCTAGGCGTTCTCCACTTGGCTGGTGCAATTACCATCCAGTGAATGTTCCCAGAGGCTTGGCACTTTGAATCAAGGGGTCAAGCAGAGTTGAGAAGAAAAGTCACCTGTGCTGTGTTCCAGGCACTAAATGTCCAGTGAAAGTCAGAGATAATGGGGACAACGCAACGTTTCAATCAGTCAGAGCTACTTTCATGGGGACAGGCGTTAGGATAAATTCCTTTCGGAAGGACTAACACAGAGCTCAGCTTCCTAACGCCCAAGCAACAGCTGTCTCTATGCAGAGAGAGAACTAATCTAGAAAATAGCCTATAGTGAATGCTAATAGGTAATTCAGCTCTAGCCACTTGGAAGGCAAAATTGGGGAAAACACTTGAGAGAGAACGGTGCGTTTCATGCTAGATTCATGCGTTTAATGCTGCTAGATTAAAAAATATGGGCTGGATTTTTTGCTGATGAAAGGACACTTTGGCACCACATAACCAACAGCCATGGGACCTAAAGTTAGTGTGCTGCCTATAGGTTGACTTTTGTGGGGGAGGAGGTACCTTCCGTTGGTGCACAGCTTCTCTGCCACATCCCTCCTGAGGCAGGAGCTGTGGCTAGAGTAATAGGGGCTTGACCAGCCCCAACTCCTATTGCCCCTGGCTGCCCCTGTTTACACCACTGTTTTGATCTGGTACATCAGGAGGATGCACAGAGGGATTAAAGCCAGCTTGACGCCCCTTCTCATGATCTATGCCACTGCCCATATAGCAGAGGATTTAGCCCTCTATGTATATTTTTGCAAGTGCCCTTCATCACCACATCAGATCAAAAACTGATTGAATTTTAACATGCCCATTTCCTTTCCTCCAGTGATGTGGGCATGGTTTTACTTCAAGCAGCTACGTCAGTGAACAAACCCGCTCAGTTTCATTTTCATTTCTCTCTGCATGCCTTTCTCGCTTTCCCCCGGTAGCCCCATGCAGCAGTATTGGGGTTTCCCAAAGGGCGGGGAGGATGTATATAGCCAAACATGGCCTGTCTGCAGTGACATATTTTCAAAACAAGTTCATGACAATATTTCTGGGAAGGTTAAATGCTTTCAAAATATTTTGTAACAGAAGCTAATCTGCCGGCTGGTGCAAGGGGCGGCAGTACCAGAAAAAAAGTGTGTTTCATCAAAGCTGTGAGAATTGTGCTTTGTGAACGTTAGGACACAAACACCGCAACGCAACAGCTCCAGTCCCCTAAATAAAATGTCCTCAGGCCGTCCTCTAAACCATCAACCAGCTCCGCGAGGTCTCAGGCCTGGTTCTCTCCTGTGATGATGATTCTTCACAGGGCAGTAGCAGGGGGGAGCCCCAGTCCAGGGGCCAGGACCCACGGTGCTCGGCGCTGGACAAGCACAGAACAAAAAGAGGGGAGGGAAGGGAAGACGGAGGGGAGGAAAGGGGGGGGTGTGCCCAGCGCGGGGAGGCTGGGACCCTGCGAGCGGCTGGGGGCGTCCGTGCCCCCTGCAAAGAGGGGTGTCGGGGGGGGGGGGGCTGGGCCCAGTTAAGGGGGGTCGGAGGGGGCCTTCCCTGAGGGGGCGGGAGCGCGCTGCGTGCCCAGCGCCGGGGGCGGGCGGTGCTCGGCGGCGGCGGGGGGGTGGACGTGTGCGCGCGCGCGGCCCCGAGCGGCGGGCCAGGCGGCGGGATGACGGCGGAGCTGCAGGCCGCGGCCGGGGCGGACGGCGCCGCGAGCCAGGGAACGGTGAGAGCCCGCGGCCGGGGCCAGCCCCTCCCCCTCCCTGCCCCGCGCGGTGTGGGGCGCGGGGCCCTGCCGGCTCTGGCTCCGAGCTCGGCCCGGCCCGGGCGGGCGGAACGTGGCTGCCGGGCGGCCGGGGCCCGCGGCGGCTGCAGAGCGGCGGCGGGGTCCGCCCGGGAAAGGAGCCGGAGCCGGAGCCGGAGCCCGGCTGGACGGGCAGGGAGCCGCCGAGCGGCCCGTGCCCGTCCTGCTCCCTCCCCCCCGGCTGTCGGGGGCTGTCCCCCGGGGGGGCCGTGGTGGGGTGCCGGGGCGAGCCCCCCCCCCGGGTGTTACACGCCAGGGGCCCCGCGGGCTGGCTGTCCCCACGGGCATTGTCACACACACACCCACACACACACCCCCCGCCTGGGGCGAGCTGGGAGCGGACACGAAGCCCGGCTGGGGTTCGGCTCAAGGGGGGGACACACGATAGTTTCCAGCAGCGAAACCTCTTCCCACCACACGCCATCAGCCAGCCCAGTCATTCCTCACCGCCCCCCGAGTGTAAACTGGAAAGCGTTGCCCGCCTCAGCTCCCCGAGAGCGGCCTGCCGGAAAAGTTCAGCCCAGGGCGCTTGGCTTTGTCCTCTTTTAAGTCAGTGACATAACCGAGCAGTTTGAGGTTTGGCACTGATGCCCCTTGGAGCGCGCCGTACGACTCCTTCGCTTTACATGCTGCCTACAGAGTTACCCCTCCTGCGGCATTTCCTTTGTCAGCCTTCCGGGGTGCAACCCGTTTATTTTTTGAAGGACCAGAGATCCCTGTGGCAGGCTTGCAGCATCTCTGAGGAATGATGGTGTTTCCCATAACGTCTGGGTGCTTTGCTGTGTGTGGACGGATGCTCACATCAGTCATGTTCTGCCATCACTGCACTGCAATAATAGCAGTGTATTTGTGGCTTAACATCCTACGTGGTTTTAAAACCGCTGATGTTAGCTAGTGTTAGATGGGAAGAATTTTAAGACTTGTCAGCTCAAAGATATACATAACACTTTCTTCAGCCCTTTGATGGAAGTGCCTTAAACCTACGTGTGAATGTCCCTCTTTTGTGGTTGGACTGAAATCTTCTGTGATTTCATTTTCTTCCCTGCACCTGTCCACCTGAGAAAGAATAGACACAGCTTTCATAACAGCTCGCCTACGGAGTTTCATGTGTCTTGAAGATCTTGCTGGGGAATGACTGTGACAGAAGGCACCCCTTTATTCACACCCTGTGCACCATTGTAATAATCTTTGTACACAATGTACCTTGGAAAGTATCATTTGGAAACCAATAACATGCTGGCCAGTAATATCATGGTGGAATGTATGTGGCAACATTATATGTAAAGTTATGAACATAAGGTAAAGCCGTGACTGAAGTGTGTTTACCAGACAAGTCTGCGGATGGGATAAACCTGTTTCTCAAAGACAAAAGGACAAAGCTGATGGGCAATCATTTATCAACTGGCCATTCTTTGGCAAGGAAAGGGGGAAGTAAGAAACAGGCCTGCATCTTAGCAAACAACACTTTGGAACCTCTTTCACCGTGACCTGCCTTCTTGACTCCAACCTCACAGCAGAAATGAACTTTATCTAGGGGTAACCCTCGGGAAAATGCTTTTCAAAGGCTGACTGAACTGTTAAGGTGAGGGGCAAACACACCCAAAGTTCTCTCTCCCTATCCATCTCTCTCCTTTTCACCTAAAAGACAAAAGAAACAGCCATTGGACTTTGGGCTGAGAGTTTAGTCAACAGTGTTACTGGAAGCATGTGGTGAGGGACTTCATCATGAAGGAAGTCTAATTTGTTAAGTTTTTAGTTCTAGGAAGCATTTTATCTATTTTTCTTGTAACCATTTCTGACTTTAGTGCCTTATACTCACTTAAAAGCTGCACCTAGTAGTTAAATAGACTTGTTTTAATCTTTAATTAAAACTAATCCAGGGTTGTGAATTGTTTGGGTTGCTTCATTGAAGGTAGCACACTGTTGTGTATTGATTCCCTTAGAAGGGCAACAGATCTAATATATCTGGACTGTGCAGGAGAGGGCTAGACAGTGCAGAACATGTCAGGGTTTTTTTTAAGGGAAATCCAGACTGGGAGTGTGTTGGGGTGACTCTGCAAGTTGTATCCAAGGCTGCTGAAAGCCAGAGGGTGGCTGGTGTTTGCTGACAGGCTGCTGGGGTCAGAGTTGCTGGACCAGGGCTGTGGCCACACACAAGCAGTTGGTGTGACCCGCACACTGTTTGTGAGGAGCCCAGGTTGGGAGCTACAGCAGCAAAGCATTGTGAGGCACTCCAGGTTGCAGGGCAGGGTGACACAGTCCCTCCCTGATCCAGATTGCACCCCAAAATATCATAATGACAGAAGGTGTTTCCAGCTTCTGTCAATGAGAGTTTTTCTTTTGACTTCAGTGGGCTTTGGATCGGGCCGGTGGTGAGCAGGGACACATGCTTGAATCCCTAAGTGGGAGCAGTGAAAATATCCTGGGTAAAGGTGAGTTTAGTGTAAGGTTTCTGGTTGACAGTGCTGAAGACTGAATGTCTATGGAAGGTGTACAGGACGAGCAGTGACAATGAGAGCTTCCCTCATCTGCATATGTTGCCACTGCCAGTGTGCCTCATCACAGACTTGGATGGACATGTCTAAAATGAAGAAAAGAGTTTGAGCTCCGTGGCCCATTCATTCCTTGTGCTTTCAAGGATGCCACTGGAGGGATCAATTAGTAACAGGGCAGGTGTCTACAAAGAATATCTGCACAGTAGGAATCCCACTGAGAACCCACCACAAGTTTTCATGCAGGCCATCGAAAAGAACAACTACGAAGTATGAACTTCTGTCTCCATGAAGGAGCTAACCCCAATTAATATTTATCTATCTGGATTCTAATGTACACCTCTGCTGTTGATGGCATGAACTGTGTCTTGTGTCTCTAGTGACTGAAGTACTACATATAAACACAAACAAACAACAAAAGAAAACAAACTACCACCACCAAACATCACTGGTATGACTTAGAATTTTCTTGGGGCTCCACTTTAAAATTTTTTAAGTAGGTTAGATACATAAGGATACAATAATTTGCAAGAAATAATTTTCTGAAAACCTACTCTTAATTTGCTTCCAATTGGGAAGGATGTTTGGAAATACACTAGGGAAGTATCTACATGGGGAACAAATATTTAATGATCTTCGCAGGAAAAGGATAACCTGATCCAAGGAGCGATAAACGTACTTCTGGTTGAAGCTAGACAAATTCAGCCGGGATATAAGGTGTACATTTCTAACTGTGAGAATAATTTACCATAGAAACAATTTACTAGAGGCTGTGGTGGATTTTCCATTATGGACAGTTTTAAAATCATGATTGGATATTTTTCTAAAATCTGCTGTAGGCATTATTTTGGGGGAAGTTCTGTGGCCTGTGTTATACAGGAGGTCAGACTAGATGACCACAATGGTCCCATCTGGCCTTGGAATCTATGAAGTCTCTGGACCGTATTTCCCCCCTTTCTGCCTTAAAAAAGCAGTAATTCATTTTACCTCTTGCCATTATTAAAACAGCAATCTTTAACTTCTGTGCCCTGTACAAAGACCAGCCTTCAAAAGTCTCTTTGAATGTAGGTTGTATTAATTGCCTTTAGAAGACCCAATTAAAACTTTTCTGAAGGATGCAAGTTGTTTGTACATAGACATTTGTAACATGAAGAGAACATGAATAGATTCACTTTCAATCTCATTTAAGTTTGAAAGGTCAGGGACTTGCCTAAGGTACATTCATAGGAATTGAGCCCAATCCAAGACATTCAGGGTACCTACATTCTTGAGATAATTGGGTTGTTCCTTTGCTCTCCACTTCGCTCTAAAGCCCTGGCATATTCTGAGTTCTTGTGGGTTCTGCGTTGGAGAAATCAGTGGGAATGGGTGATTGAATGATTGATTTTGTTTGTATTTGTTTATGCAGTGAAAAATATCAAAATTGGACAAGACTGGGAGTCTGCATATGTACATCAAAGCTGTGGCCAGCAGCTGTTCTCATGCTTCAGTCTTGCTAGGTATTTCACTGTGAAAGATCTTACTGCACAAATGCTGGAATTGTTGTTCACACTATTCTGTAGGTTTTTAATCTTCTTGATATTTCCCCAGCACAATAAATGTGGAGTTAAACTGCAGTGGGTAAAGGTCACCTATTTTATGTGCTTCTTCCATGCAGGCCGCTGTGTTGTCCTTCATGCAGACTGTTAGATATGCAGTCCCCTTCTTGAGCCTGTCTATCCTGCCTCTGTCCTTTCCTGCTTTAAATCCCTCCTCAAAGCATACTACTTCAGGTAGTTTGTATGCCATAGTCATTTTAAAACAACATCATCTTCCCCTCTCTCAGCCCCTTGTGGTTATCATCCTCTTCTATTGCTATAGTCTTAACGTATATTGTAAGCTCTTCTGGGGAGAGACTCCCTTTCTTGTAAAGTGCCAGGCATGGTGCTGCTGTATATATTCTGTTACTAATGTCCAGTGTTCGAGGTGGCGCAACACAAAGACCAGTCAGAACAGAGCGGAGATCTTTAATAGATCTGACACTTAAAACATGCCAGTGCAGATGTGTTGGCACTTGCCACAGTTCCTAAACTCTAGTCTTGTGACTGACTGGCTAATGCAATAAAATGTGCCTTAACTGAACACCCAGAGGACCAACAAAAACTGATTGGTGAGTAGAAAATGGTCTTTAACTAAAGATTGGATAAAATTGCACCAGAAGTCTTTGGGATACTTCAAAAAAGGTCACTTAAGACAGAGGGTTGTCTATTGACTCTAGGTGCTTAGTGCCTCTCTCACGGTAAGACTGTTCCTCTTCAACCACACAACATGTTCTGTCCTGTCTTGTGTTTAGTTACCATGCGATTTTTATGAACTTGGGTCAGATGTAGGTAAATGGTTTTGTGTGTAATTTTTCCTCCAGACCAAAAAAAAAAAAAAAAAAAAAAAAAAAAAAAAGTGCCCTGCAGCACAAAGGGGAGTTAAGCAACAGGAATACAACTTGGTGTGGCAGCAAAATTAGTGACATGACATAATTGGTTTGCCTTTGTGAAAGGATTCCAGCCCTGATTCTCAGAAAGCTGGCACTTGATCACCATGCAATTTCCCATTGTACTGCCGGCTAGTCATAAGAAGTACCAGTCTTTCTTTTCTCTCAGGATTAGCTTTGGGGATGTGGGAGGGAAGGGGTTAGCCAAGAATTAAGCTAAGTGAATATCTTGGGCAGGGGGCATTAAGATTGGTTTTTACTCAATGCTTTCTCAAGAATTTTAATTTTTGGAGTTTTAGCTGTAAAAGGATAAAGAATGTGGGCTCCTCAGGGCAGGGACTGTGGGTTCACCCATTTCTTTAAAGTGTGTCGTGAACACTGATGTTGCTGTTTGTCTCGTAACGTTTCTAGGTGAAGTAGCAGCCATTGAATGACTACTGTTTGTACTTTTGATGGGTAGTTGGAAACAAAGGTGACTTGCTTAATACCCATAGGAAAACATGACCCCAATTAGATCTGAATGTGTAGAGTTACTATTTAATCTTATCAGACTATGGGAAAAAATCTTACAGCAGAGCAATAGATTTAGGATCATATAATGTACAAGATGGAGAAATTAAAACTCTGGGTAGAACTGAGGGACCACCCTCACTAACATCAAGCATGTGAGAATTGATCGTGAGGATTTCTCTCTGGGTGCCAAAGTCCTTCCTAAACACGTGATTGCTGCATTGCAAAGTTATATCTCACTGTCTCTAATTCCAGTTGAAACCAAATTCTAGAGCTTGATGGCTGCTGAAATCCTTCTTATGAAGGAAAACGTGTCATGCACTAGAGTAATCAAGAGCTCTGACTCTCTATGTAGAATCGACCCCTCTGGCTCATTGCTGTCACTAAAATTATTCATAGCACTGGAATGCTTAGACGGTAATCCTGATGACCACTGCTACAAAAGGACAGCCCTTTGATTCAGTGTTTATGCCATAACTGGCAGTTAATACAAAGTAACCAAGTCTAGATGAAGTATTTATTAGGTTCAGATGTGCAGTGGATGAATATTATGAGGCATGGCAGAATTCAATTTGTATTTGCTGATAATTTCGATGGATAATATTGATTGTTTACGCATTTTTTTAATTTTTTGTTCCGATTTTCAGTTGCAGGAAATTATGGGGCACCAGACAATAGTTATTTAATGACAGTAGATATTGAGAGTCAAAAAATTGAAGCTTAATAACCATTAAAACACAAATTGTCAACATCACATGTCAAAATATACAAAGTAAATATCCATAAATCAAACTCTAATACATTTTCAAGCAGCATTTTTCTTCTTCTTCCTATCTGTACATTTTGATAATTATCTATGGAAATATGTTTTATCAGTTTATGTGTGTGTGGTGAAGTTCATGTTTAGACATTTACCAATATAATCGGCTTGGAAGGATTATATTTTTTCAAGGATAGGCATTCCATAGCTCATTCTGGCCTGTAATTTGGATACTTACCTTACTCCATTGATCACAAATTCTTTGTCCAGTGATGTATATGAACTTCGGAGTTACCTCTGTTCAGCTTTTATCTACCTGTAAGGCATCTTTTCCCATGCTGTTGTTGGGGCCCTAGACTTTCAGACCTGACAGACCAAATGCTCTCCATTCCTGACTAATATTGTTTGACTCATTCAGAAGTGAATAGGAATATAGTGCAATCTGTAGAAAACTGGTGCAATAAGATCAGTGAAGCTAATGCCTCTTAGCCAGCCAGCTTCTACATTTTGTACCAGCTGTAGTGGTCAAGGGTAGCTCCATCTACCGTTCACAATCATGCAATCAGGAAATTGCAAAGGTGTGGATTGCTCTGACAAAGATTCCCAAAAGAGAGAATCCATCACAACTATTAGACCAAATGCAGGATGGAAAAAGAGTTTTCTGGCCATATCTGCAACATCTTGTCCCTTAACTGGTCATGGCCTTCAGGCCATGTCTACACTACACAAAGAAGTCAACCTATGTTAGGTCAACTTGCAGCCCCTGCAGTAATTACTGTGTTTTTTCATGTCCACATTATCCTTCTTCTGTTGGTGGTGTGCGCGCGGGGGGGGGGGGGGGGGGGGGGCTGAGAGCCCGGGCTTGCTGCTGCTCCAGCTGGGAGTTTTGTGGGGAACCCACAGCCTGGGCTCTCAGTGGCAGGTGGCAAGTCTTCAGCTGTCATCACTGCTGGGGCTCAAAGCTGGAACACCCCCTTCACCCACAATTTCAAAGCAGGGACCCTACCAGCAGTGAAATTGACGTTCCTGTCAATTTCAAGGCTCTCCTTGTCAACCACCCAGACAGCCAATGGGAATTATAAGACAGTGCCTCACCCAAACTACAGGAAGTCGACCTAAGCCTTACGCCTCTTGTTGAGTGGATTTACTGGGTATGCATAGCGGGCCAGTTACAGCGGTGAGAGGAGCACTAAAGTATGTCTGCTTACATGGTTATGTTGACTTAACTGTGTAGTGTAGACATGCCCTCAGTTGCAAACTTAACTTAAACTTAGCCCCTCTTTGTCAACTCAGTATATCTCCCACAGTAAGAAGAGCATATATTATCCTCACCATGCGCTTGAGCTGCTTCCACAACCAACCAGAATCCCCTCCGTCTTATCTGGTTTGAGCTTCAGCCATCTTGTTACCATTCCAGCCCATGTCTTGGCCAGGCAGTGGAAAAACAGACATGCTGCACCATCCAGACTCAGTGAAAAAGAGCTGTGAAACTGCATGTCATCTCCATATTGACAACTCCACAGCCTGGACTGCCCCATTATCCCACATAGCGACCTCAGCCACAATGAATATGGAATAATGCCCTGAGGAACCCTGCATAGGGTCACAGATATGAAATTTCTATTTTTGTGATATAATTTACTCCTGATGTGTTTAAAAAAAAAAAAAAGAAAGAAAGAAAGAAAGAAGAGAGAGAGATCACACAAAAACTTGAAATCTGAAATAATGTTTCCGTGGTCTAGGTTTGGCTGTAGTCTCTATGTTGAAAGATTTTGAATGGTAATTCAACCAACAAGCAGCTAGCTAACCAAAAATTCAGAGCTTCTTGTGGGAGGAGGCTTCTCCTGGCTCACTGTGCTCTATATCTCTGGCACCTTTTTGTAAGTGAGAAGTGACATACACAAATGGCATGTCCAACAAGGCTTAAAATAGCCCCCCCCTCAGGCCCACACAAATTCCCTGGACTCCTTATATGTCCTAATGCACATGCTGCTTCTCTTTGAGAGGATTGATTTACATGGTGCACTGATGCCCCGCCCCTCTCCCCCAGTATAACTCTTGGCGTTTTTATCGTTTCTTCTAAGATATGCCCTTTATTGTTCTCTTTTAAATACAAACGAAAATTAATTAATCTGTAAACAAATTGGAAGAATTCGAAGATAATTCAGATTGAAGTCTGACAGTGTCATTATCTTGGATTGTTGGGTCCTGTGTCGCTGTGTTAGTCAAAATCATAAGTGAGCCCCTGACGAGCACTGCAGAAGCCTGTCGTCTTTCTCATTCACCTCCTTACATGAACTTTCTTTGTTCTTTTGAATGTAGAATTGCCAAATGCTCTTAAACCAACTGAGAGAAATCACAGGAATTCAGGATCCCTCATTCCTGGATGCAGCCCTGAAGGTTAGTATGCTTTGCCGAGATGCTGTACATGTCCTCATTGTTCTGTTGAAAGGCAACCTCTGCTGACTTAGGCCATGTCTACACCAGCACTTACGTTGGCAAAACTTTTGTTGGTCAGGGGTGTGAAAAAAACGGAGACGTAAGTCTTGCTGGTATACGTGCTTGTGTGCGCAGTGCCGCACGTTGAGTTGGTTTTATTATGTCGACAGGAAAGCGCTCTCTCGTCAGCGTAGCACGGCTACCCGGCTGCTCTTATAGCAGCATAGCTCTATCGGTACAGCTGTGATGCTGTAAGCTTGTAAGTGTAGACATGGCCCAAGTCTTGTGGTTTGTAATCTAGTTCAAACTTTAACCTGCGTATAAGCTTTCAGGAGCTTTCTGTAAATACCATTTAAAATCCAAATATTTGTTTGGCATTTCTTACATGCGAAGAGCAGAATACAACATTGCTTAAGGTGCTCAAAACTGGACTGGACAAAAGTAGTGCAGTATATGCTGTAGGGAACAATTCTGTCCATACAGGAGGATGGGCCAAGTTACCTATTAACATAAGTTAGAGAGGGGATCACTTATTTTAAAGACACAAGAGACCCACGTGGATGGATACATGAGTGCCGCATATGATATTATGACTGTACGGGACTAACTCTTTGGATTAATAGCCAGTCTTCTACATTTTGAATCAAACTACAATGGGAGTAATTCTCATGCTTTTCCAGCAATAGGCTTTAAGAACCTGTTCTGCAGCTATAAGCATTATGCTGAGATGCTGCAGTCATTTCTGAGAAACACTGAGGTTTGGCTCAAGTGGGCTTCTTCATGTGCATTCTGAAGCATAACCATAAATAAAAATGATGTGGGATAAAATAAGTTTTCCTTCAGCTAAACAGTCTTCACCCTTCTGGACAGCTGAAACAACCACCACAGGCTTATGGTTTGTGCTTTTAGACTTGTGGTCGCTTTGCCTGACCTGGGAGCACAATAAAATATGCCATAAACAGAGGCACGTGAGAGGTCCTGGGTAGTAGTAGTAGAAGAAACACACTTAGGGAAAGATCTCTACTTGTAAATCATAGTGTGCATTATAAATTGGAACAGACCATTGGGAGGAGGAGGGTAATACCGTACTAATATTACCCAGTCTGGGACCACTGGAGATTGTTCTCGAGGCATATCAGTCAGAAGGTGGCTGTTGGTGCTGACTGTGCCTAAGGATGCTTTTTAAAATTTTTTTAAAGAAGGAAAAAAGTCCCCTTGGATATTTCTTCAAGTGGGAGTTGCTATAAAATATTGGATTTAATTAATGGGAAATAATTGATTACAGAGTTTTGGGAGGTGAAAAAGCTTTCTTTGTTTGTAAATTTTAACATTCTTTATTCCTAAATCTAAAGAATATAACTTAAAATAACAGGGGTAGACCTTTCTCTTGTGAAATGGGCTGCATGGTCTATGTTTAACGTGTGGTTCCTGTAGCTCCTTTACTCAGTCTAACAGTTATAAAGCAATGCAGAGGGCCATACTCACAACTCCCTGAAAAACACAGTGCTCCCACCGATGAATAAAGCTCCAGTTGAGTGAATGCTTAAGCACATGCCTAATTTTAAGCACATGAGTAGTCTGACTTCAACGGGGCTACTCACATGCTTAAAGTTAGGTCTTTGCTTAAGTATCTTATGCTCAAGTAGAATGAAAGCTAACTAATGAATGAAAGCTAACTGGGATGATATAGCTGAGGTTAGTCCTGCTTTGAGCAGGGGGTTGGACTAGATGACCTCCTGAGGTCCCTTCCAACTCTAATATTCTATGATTCTATTATCTGAGAAATTTCAGCCTTAAAATTTTAGCTCCTTGGCCGTCAGCATTTTCCCCTGGCTGGAGAAAGCTGCCTTCGTGCCAGCATGTTCTCTTTCACATGGATGGTGTTGATTTTTCATTCAGATGTATATCAAAGAATCTTAGAATAATGGCTATTTCTCCCTCTTCTCTCCCCCCTTTCTCCTCTTAGGCTGCTAATGGTGACCTATCAGATGCAGTCAACTTCCTCACTGAGGAGCATGTTCAAGAGCCAGGCCAGGAAGCCGTAGCGGTGGAACCATCTGACTGCGAAGGGAGCGCTGTGGGCAAAGAGCTCCCCACCAGTATGTGCTTCATTCTTGTCTGGAATACTGTGTGCGTTCATGGGCATCCTTTCTCAGAAAGAGATGGATTTATCACTGATAAGAAGTGGCAGGGGGTGAAATTCATCCAGTGCAGGGGCTAGCACAAGGCCGGTGCCCTAAATAAGTGCCACTTTGGCCCTTTTCATCAAACAGACAGATTGTCACTTTGAACCCCTGTAACGAGGCACCTGGGAACAACTGAGTCCACTTTAGAATCCCACCTTTTTGTTTCACCCTTTCTGTTGTGCAGGCCAGGTACAGCTCAGGTGACAGGGTGTCCTCGCTGTTTACAATGCGTGTCAGTCAAATGAAGTGGTCAAAGACAGTGTAAGTTATAACAGGATTTGATGTTGCTGAAAATGTGTTCAGTTTTATGGACTCGTTTGTTAGATGGTGTTTGTTTGTCTTGCACAAACGTGCTAGACCCTTAGGATTTTTTTCTTTGTGTGCTCATTGCTTTACAGCATACTCTTTCACATACAGTATGGGTATGGCAGGGTCGTGTGTAATTCTAGCAATAACGGATTGCTTAGTAATTGTCAGCCCTACCTTGATACTACCTAGTTATTTTAATCTGATTCCCAATTATAAGATTATTTAACTCCTGTTTATTTTCAGGTGGATGATATTTCTCATTAAGAGTTCTCTCGTGTGTGTTCAGTTGGGTTTTAATTCTGTGCTTCTCTTACTTCAGACTCCTGGGATCAGGCTCTGACTGCCCAGTGTTTCTGAGAGTACTTGCACTTGGTTGACATTTATCCCCAGGTCACGTAAACACCTCTCAAGTCATTGGCAAAACGCCCTATCTTTTATGCCTACGAGTTGCATGGTAGAAATAACAAGTAGTGGTGACTGATAACAACATAAGGATAAGGAGGAAACAAAATAACTACCAAGTAAGGTTCTGCCACCCAACTGCAGGACTAGAATGTTATGGTCAGCACATAAAATACAGGTGGCCTTCTTGTACTGGATTAGAACCGTTTGGTGTCTGAAGGGCTTTGGCCAGGATTGGATCTAAGAAGTACTTATTGGGGAGGGCCTTGTAACTCAGATAGCCAAAAGGGCTTAATGTTTTTCATCCATTTCTAGTATTCAACAGATAAGGAATAACTATAACCAAAGACTGGAGCAAAGTGCGATAAGCAGTGCTCAGATTGATTATAAACAAAATCTACAACAGCTCTTCCTGTAGGCTTGTGGCCTTCTCTGATCTCTCTCCCTGCTTTGGCAGCCTTTTGTGACCTCAAAACACATATGCCATAGCATAGAGAACTGAGCGTAGTTGTTAAGGCATGTACTTCTTTCTGCAAATACCTGTTAGCAGCCTGGGGAAATCAAACACCTTCATCTAGTGTTTTCTTGAGCATTTAAACCTAGTCTTTAAGCACTTTCTTTGAAGCCTGTGTTCCACCCTTTGATCATTCCCACCCACTGAACAACCAGCTTTTGTGTCAGTGGCTCTACACAAGCACTTCCTCCCTATCCAGTCAGTGTCTCTTTCAGCTAGAGATGTTGTTCTTCATTCACTCACACATTTACCATTTTTCAGCTCACTCGAGCCTCTAGATAGTAGTCCTAAGTACATGTGGGTGTCTCTGTACTATAAAATGATACTGATGTTAGAGCAACAATGAGCTACACAGGCACTAAGCATAACATTTTCCAAAGTGCCTGAGTGACTTAGGTGTCTAGGGGCCACTGAAAGTCAATAGGACTTAGCTGATTTAGAAAATTTTACCTGAAACAACTGGTGTAGACAGGCTTTGATGGCATAAGGTAAATAGCCTATGTCCCATCTGCATTATATATTACACAATTGCTACCACAAGCGCAGCTGTGCTATTGATGGTAATTGCTGTAAAACCACTACTGCTTTTTTCCTTGGAAGGTAGCTTGCTGCTTTCACTTCCTGGAAACAAACAAACGCCAAGAGCTGCTTTTTGCCAGACGCATGGTTGGGAAGATAATATCTAAAGAGGGCAGGGAGTCATGCTTCAAATATCTACAGATCAAATGAGTATTTTTAACTTCTGGGAGGGGCTTACTTCACCACATTTCAACAGGTTCTTGCTGCTCAGCAGCTAAATCTGTTTTGTGTTACGGCTCAGCTGAGTAATGCTACAGACAGCTAGAGCACATAGACAATAGGCCAGATGAGTCTTCCAGACAGATTACTGTGAACTAGGAATTTGATTGCCTGGAAATTGTTTTTAAAAGCAATTACATGCTTTGAAAACAAAACCAAAAACCCTAAGTATAAATATAAGCTAAAATATAAGGAAACTTAAATATAAATCTAAACTTACAAGGAACGAGTTTCCTTTAAGCCTTAATATTGTGAAAAGACAAATATGCTGCAAAAATAATGCATTGCCTAATTGAGCTGCTTGTTATGCACTAAGCAGGTTTGTAAAATATGAAGTACCATACTCCGGAATAGGTAGGGGGCCAGTCAATTACATTTTATTCTGCTCTTTAAGGCCCATCTGTTTCAAAACTGCTGCTTTCTCTACTCCCTTATTCCCAAATAGGTGGCAAGCAAAGTGGGCTTGTAATTGGCTGATCATTCCCAAGACACAATATGAGACCAGTGGAACACAATATCTGACTTGACTTTGATTCCAAGTCTTTGCAAAAACTTTACCAAACTAAACCCTTTAGTCTAAAGCCATTTCAATAACTAATACTGGGGGAGTGGTAAATAATGAAGAGGACAGGTCATTAATACAGAACAATCTGGATTGCTGGCTAAGATGGGCACGAGCAAAAAATACGTGTTTTGATAAAGCCAAATGTAAATGTATATATCTTGAAACAAAGATTATCGGCCGTGCTTACAGAATGCGGGGTTTCTTGGGAAGCAGGGACTCTGAAAAAGGTTTGGGGGTTGTTGTGGATAATCAGCTGCTCACGAGCCCACAGTGTGATGCTGTGGCCAATAGGACCAATGCAATCCTTGGATGCTGTCATGTTGCCTAGTATGGGACACAGCTAAGAGTGCCAGTTTCAAGTCAGCCTGCCAAAACACAGGGCATATACCCCAAACTGGTGGTATGTTCTCGATCATAATACTTCACCAAGCCAGTAACAGATGTGTGCTTCCAAAATACTGTGCTAGTTGTTATGAAGCTACAGACAGTCCCCTTTAGGCCCTCCAGCCGCTCCTGCACCACCCAGACAAACCAGACTTCTGTGATAAATGATTATTAAAACCAGAAATTATATACAGTAGGTTCTTCCAGCTCCAGAGAGCCAGCCAGGTACCCCAGGTCAGAGTATATACTTCAGATCTCCTCCAAAAACCATGCTGATAGCTAGTCCTTTAGTAAACTAAAAACTAAAGGTTTATTAATATAAAAAAAGAGAATTATTAAAAGGTTAAATTGAATCATATGAATTACAATTGATTTCAGAGTCTGTAGATCAGGGTAACAGCAGTGATGTTAAATCTGCTGGCTTGCAATACGTCTCTGGTTCGTCCCAAATATTGGGGTCCTCAGTCCATTGTTCAAAGTTCCCTTTTGTTAGAAATCACAGTCCAGAGATGTGAAGCAAGAGAGAGGCAAGGAGGTGATGTCACTACCTCCAATTTATACCCCCAGTCCACGTGCATGGAAAAGTACTGGTTCAAACATGGAGTCATCCCATCAGGGTCTTGGGTACTTTGCTGAGTCATGGAGTATTCATTGTCCATATGCTTTCTGAGGTGTCTTTGGGAGAGGCCCACTGGAAGAGATGATTCTCTTTAATGGCCCATCAACACATGGCTGGCTAGTCTTGATGTAAATCTGTCTTGTGGGTGTTACCTAGGAACACAACATCTTTAGTGACAAGCATACAGTAACATTTCTTAACTTCATACCCAATAATGATGTATGCATTTCAACAAGATAGTACTGTTTAACCGATCACAACTTTTCTAATGATACCTTATATGGCATACTTTGTACAGGATTTAGTGCAATTGTGTAACAGTGGTGACAATACTAGTGTACAGGGTCAACTTCCTTTTTATGCAGCATCACAGATGCATAAACGGGAATATTAAGTAGGAATAAAGAGATTATTTTACCTCCTGTATTTGGCACTGGTGCGACTGCTGTTGGAACACATAGTTAAGGAAGGCAGTTGATAAATTGGAGAGGGTTCAGAGGAGAGCCACAAGAATCATTAAAGGATTAAAAAGCATGCCTTAGATTTACAGAGTCAAGGAGATACATCTATTTGCCTTAACAAAGAGAAGTTAAGGCGTGATTACCGTCTAAAAGTACCTACATAGGGAACAAATACTTAATAATGAGTTCATTAAAC
This sequence comes from Emydura macquarii macquarii, assembly GCF_026122565.2. Taxonomy (NCBI): domain Eukaryota; kingdom Metazoa; phylum Chordata; order Testudines; family Chelidae; genus Emydura; species Emydura macquarii. Next base: position 12,300,096 of record NW_027130449.1, on the reverse strand, counting down.
TAGTTTAGAAAGGTATACCACGATTCAATGCCTGAAAGTTGAAGCTAGACTAATTCAGGCTGGAAATAAGGCATACGTTTTTAACAGTGAGGGTCATTAATCACTGGAATTGTTGTCAAGGATTGGGGTGGATTCTCCATCACTGATAATTTTAAAATCAAGATTAAATGTTTTCTAAAATATTTGCTCTAGGATTTATTTTGGGGGGAAGCCCTATGGCCTACCAGAGGTGATCACAATGTTCCCTTCTGGCCTTGGAATCTATGACTCTACAGTACTAAGAACTTTAATTAAGGCCCTTTCGCTTGTTTCCTTTTCTCAGACCAGTCCAAACTGCTTCTTACCCACTTCCCATGTCCTCATCAAGGTATAAGGAAATCCTGGTCTTTAAATAGCACTGTGGAGAGTGCTCCTCTTTTTCCTCAGCTCACTGCTAGATGATAGAATATTTGGTTTTTAAACTAAAGGGACATGGAGTGAATTTAATTTTTCATCAGAAAGTTGTAACGTTTCTACATTTTGATTTAATTGCATTAATGAAGTAAAACTGTGTTAACACTGTTTGGTCCTTGGCCTTTTTTTTAAATGTTACACTGCTTCTGGTATAAAACTGATAACTCCACTTCAATTTTCAGATGCGATTGATTTAACTCCTGATAACAAAGATGACCTCCAGGCAGTCATTGCTCTCAGTTTATTGGAGTCTCCAGAAATTCAAGCAGTGGAAAGAGATGCTAACAGGTCAATGAATCTGCACATTGTTTTTTCTTCTTTGCTTCTGTATGGACCCCGGGGCTTTATGCTGAGTGCGTTCTTATCAACTGTAAAACAAATGTTATTCATTCAACTTAAGTGTGCTTAGTGATTTTGGAAGGTGCTTCGACTATCACCCTTAGGGGACTATAGCCAGCCTACTTTGTACCTGACTTAGAGGGACTGCTTTTGCAACAGCACCACAATACCATGCTTAAGGATGAAAAAAGCCAGTTCTCTTCATGGCCCATGCAGTCCGTGCCATCTCTACCGATGTGACCAATGTGGAGGCTTTTATGGTGCCTGTCCATTAAAAACTGTACTGAGATCTCATGCCTCAGCTCATTTTACATAGGTTACTAAACAGCCATTCACTTTGTCACTGTTTAACTGGGTTGCGTTTGTACAGAATTCGTCTCCATTAACTAATAAGCAAAATATGTTCTGTCTACAAATCTTGCATGTAGGTAGTCTGTGGAAAAACATGCTTATGGTACTGTTACCCCACGGCACCCTCAAATCCCAGCTAAGCCCCATTTGATTCATCCACCTGTTAGATCTCATTTTAAAGAATGGAAGCTCTGTGAGACAGGTGGGATGTCTGTTAATAACTGTTGGCACACTGCCCAGCACAGTGGGGCTCTGATCTGTAATACAATAGATTGATAATAAAATAATAGTCCTAGTAGTGACAGGCACTGTATGCCAGTGTGAGCCAGCTCCTTGTATGTCTCCTGTCTGGGACTGCAGTAGTGTTCAATTCCTTTTGTCTTGTTCTCTTGTGGTTACTTGACTATCCTTTTAAAGCGAGTTTCTGTGCTCTTTAAAAGGCTGTCAAGACTCTCTCGTGATGCTTTTTTACAATTTTGGCATTTGCATACTTGTCCTCTGACAGGGCCCACAAAGCAAACGCTGCTGAAAACAAAAACTGCTCCAAAAGGAAACGGTGTGAAGTCTGGGGAGAGAATCCCAACCAGAATGACTGGAGGAGAGTGGATGACTGGCCTGTTGGCATGAAGAATGTTGGAAATACATGCTGGTTTAGTGCAGTCATACAGGTAATGCAATGGCAATGGTAATACTTTACCCTTTTGTAATGCCTACAATCTTGGGGTCAAAATGTGCATTTCTTGCAATTAAATAACCTTCACAGGACTTCCATGATGGTAGTAATGTCCTCTTTTTTACATGTGGGCAAATGTTGGCACAGAGAGGTTAGTTAACTTTCCCTAGGTCACAGCCAGCCAGCTAGTTATTCTGTATTTCTCCATATTGCTATCATAACTTCACATTAATATAAAAAGAAAAACTAGGTGTCCTCTCCCTGGGATGTAGGTTTTTGGGAGACTCCAGTTACAAAACTAAGATTTCAGAGCAGATTGTGCAGGCCTGCCAGGTTTCTGTGTTAGATTTTAAACAAAAATGATCAAAAGTGTGTTTTTCTTTGTGTGGCAGCATATTTAACTCTGTCCTGTTAAAAAATGGCAGCCAGGTAGTCAGGGCAAAAATGATATGGAAAAAAGGATATATAAATATATCCATGTGCTTATTATTATTTACAAATGTGTGTTCTGTGTCATGGTGCAATGGTAAAATACTTCTTGAATGACAGAAGCCAGACTGGTAAAGTGGTGATAATGTGATTTTACTGGAATTAATGCTGGCTGCACAACACATGGTGTATCAGATTCCAGTTAATGGAGTACAGTGGCATAGATGCCTGAAATAATAAGAAACTAGTTTGGGTGTGTTATTAGTGATTAGTAAAAGGAGAAGAGACAGCAGAAAGAAGAACCAAACACACTTAATTCTTCATGCTCTTTTGACATCAGCAGATAAGTGTTGGGAGTGTTTTTTCTGTTTTTGGGGCAAAGGAGGGAACAGTTATAGAAATACTTCCCTGGAGGTGTGATTGATTCCCCTGCATGTCATTCAGCTTTCCATAATGAAATGGAGGAACTTTCCCCACGCCTTCCCAAAAAGTGTCTCTTTAAAAATGTAGGTGGAGGGAATTGAGTCTTGGGGCAAGGAAAGGTGCGTTGGTCTGGTTTGTACACTGCAGAGCTATTAAAGGTTTTACTTGTTAAGGAGAAAGTTACTGAAGAATTTGGGGGTGAGTAAGAAAAACACAATCTGTAAAGAATGACATGGGTTTGACAAATGGAGATGAGCACCCATCCTCAGACTTGAGTTGACAAGCCAGGGCAGAGTCTTTTAACCCTTCTTTCTTTTCAGTCTCTCTTCCAGCTGCCGGAATTTCGTAGGCTGGTCCTTGGTTATTCTCTCCCGCAAAGCATGCTTGAGAATTGTCGAAGTCGTAGTGTAAGTTCTCGTGGAAACGCCTGACTCTTCCTGGTGACTCTGTAAAAACTGACTTACTGCGTGTAGACAAGGCTGGGAAATTGCTCTTGAGGATAATGAGTTATCACAGAAATGATTGAGGGTTTCTCCTCTAGCTTTTCTCCAAAACTATGAACTACATAGAGAGTGGGAAATCTGTCTCTTGGTGTTCATCTGTTTTGGTGACTCCAGGAATTCAGGACTTGTTTCCGTGCTCTCTCTCAATCTCTCCTTTCCCCTCTCTTTAATACCCAAAGTCTCCAGCTCAAGTCTGAACTTCAGAATATTAGAGCACATTTTGGCCTTCTTATTCTAGATGTCATATTACTTCTGGCACCTCTCTAAACTCCAGATTTCCCACTTTGAGGAACCATTGTAAATCCTTCAGTTCTCTCGTGTATTTGACTTGAGACCAAATCTGATTTCAAGAAAGATCTTAGCGTCATGTGGAAGGAGATATGGCTTCCTAACACAAGTCTGTCTTTTATGAGACTGTCAATTGTATTAATGCACCTTGTGTTGGCCTTGTTAATTTACCTCTTCAATGTGTCCTACTGTCATGGAGCATCTTGTAATACAGTCTCTGAGTTGCTCTTGTTTTTGAATTGCAATAGACTATTGTGCTGTCTTCTTTTTTAATGCAGAAAAAAAGAAATATTGCATTCATGCAGGAACTTCAGTGTCTCTTTGCTTTAATGCTGGGGACGCACCGTAAATTTGTAGACCCCACTGCGGCACTGGAACTTTTAAAGGGCGCATTTAGATCAGCTGATGAACAGCAGGTAAAATGGATAAAACGCCTCTCTGCTTTCCCCAGAACAGCCCTAGCAAAGATATCAACAATCATTTTTCACTTAATGCTACTATAATTCCAAATGCTTGCCTGTTTATGTTTCACCTGAGAAGTGTGTGTAAAACCAACTTTTAAAGGTGCATGACTGTGAAATACACATATATACCAAAAAGGCAATTAAATAGCCAATGTTAAATTTGTCCCTTCACTGCTATCTGAATTGCTGTTGGGGACTTCCAGATTGGGAACTTGACTTCTTCTCCATGTCCCCAGCATAGTTTCCTCTGATTTGGTACACAGCTGGATAAAGTATTCATCTTTGAACTAGAATAGTGGTAATAACATCTAGTTCCTACAGCTCATTCACATGGCTAGAGGTACCACAATGGTTTTGAGACGATATTTGAAAAAGTCTGAGATTTTAATAAAACCTGTTTATATCAAAGCACTTTCTTTGTTGCATCTTTGACTCTCCAATTTCTGGCTCTCTTACAGCAAGATGTGAGTGAAGTCACACACAAGCTTCTGGATTGGCTAGAGGATGCATTCCAGCTGTCTGTCAGTGTAAAGTGAGTTTTTATGTTTGGGTTGTTTTTACTTATTGCCAAGAAAAATAGATTTTTAAAGTGACTGTTTGGCTGATATATGCTAGGAATTTAAATTAATATATTAGGCAAACCAAGAAACCATTTCTTCATTGAACCAGTTAGGATAATCCTTTTCAATAATATTTAGCATTATATGTTTGCATCAGCACTTCTTGCCTAGATATGTGCTTTTAATCAACGCCATAGTGACCTACAGAGTACATAAGCTTTTATGGAACTCTTCAGCATGGATTATCCACCAGATAATAAACTCCATATCATACTGTTTAGAATTACAGTCTGTGGAGTAAATTCAGACTGAGTAATGCATTAACCAGTAGTGTAATCGTTAGAGTTATAATAAAAGGTCTTGACAAGTACATTGTCAAACTGCATGAAAAGCAGCTCCTTTTTACACTTAAATAACTGTTAAGTGTTGATGATTTTTTTTTAAATTCAGAAGAGTAATTTTTTTGTTCTTAGGCATAAAGGGGCGTGTTAAAAAGCGTAAGTTGAGTTCTGAGTGCAAACTTATCCAGAACCAGCAATTATGGGTTAGAATAGAGGTCAAGTATCCAGGACTCCTGGTTTGCAATCCTGATTCTTCCACTGGTTTACTATGTAATCTAGGCAAGTCACTCCAACTTCTGTATTACCTATCTACATAAAAGGGATGATGATATTTACAAAAGCATCTTGAGATCCTTTTCAAGGCACTTGAGAAATGTGAAGTATAATTTATCAGTATTATTGCAATGTGGTGGCTTTTTCTCTTCTTTTGTATTTTTTTGTTTTTGTGTGTTTGTGTTTAGGCACAAAGCCCAAGGCTGAGGTTTAGATTTTAAATTTAAGTCCATTTTAATACCTTGTGTTCTTTTATTTTTTTAAAGGGCGGGGGGGAACTTAAGTCATACTTACCTATTCATTGAGGATTTAAATGCACACCACCCATTCTCTCATATCTTGGGGTTTGGGCCATTTTTGTAGCTTTTTCCTCCAGTTATATCAATGTTAGTTATATTTTGCTGATGCCATCAGAATACAAATTCTAATATATATATATTCTTGTGAAGGCAAGTGTAACTTACCCATATGCTCCCTTTCTGCATCACAAAATGTGCATGCTCTCCTTTTGAAAGCAGCAGCCCTCGAGACAAATCTGAAAACCCAATGGTGCAACTCTTCTATGGGACTTTTCTGACTGAAGGGATCCATGAGGGTAAGTTAGGAACTTTTGGTTTTACTTTAACTTTTTTTTTTTGCATGGTTTGATTGTTGCTGCTCTGTGGATTTATGATATGGTTTATGACACCATGTTATTGCAGTTTCTTGGTGAAATTATCTGTCTGGTTCTTTGCTATTACAGTAGGCATACAGATAAGATTATTATTATATAGTTGTCCTGGTGCTGGTGAATATAATGTTGTCTGTTATTAAAGGGTAATATTCTCTATTAAATGCCCACTTTCATGAGCACAGATTTGTAAAGGGTCTCACCTCTAGACAATATGAGCTGTAAGGAGCGCTAATTTCTTTACAATGAGATGACATGTCTAAACTGCTTGCCTGATTAAAGATCTTGGGTGATTTGCTACAAGCTCTCGTGCAGTGTTACAAACTATTATTTCGGTAGGAAACATATAGTTGTGTATGCTAATATAAGTGTCTGTTAGAGAGGGGAGAGGGGTTTTTTGTTGTTGTTTTAAGGTGGTTTATGGTTTTTTTTCCTTCCCCTTTATTCAGGCAAGACCTTTTCCAAGATAGAGACCTTTGGCCAGTATCCCCTTCAGGTAAACGGTTATCGGAACTTGAACGAATGTTTGGAAGGGGCCATGGTAGAAGGGGAGATTGAGCCGCTGCCTTCCGATCAATCAGTGAAGTACGGACAAAAGGTTGGTTGTATGTATTATTTGCTTTCTTCAAAGGATGCAGTCAGTGTAGTGCAGGGAGGTCCCATTGTATCCTATTAATTTAAAATGGTGACTAAACGTTCTCTTCACCAAATGTAATACATTTCATGGTCAGTCTGTTAAATGTACATTAATATTAAATGTGAGTTGATATCTAAGCCCTAGTTTATTTGTAAAGACATTGTAGTCCAGTGTAATTTACTCCAGGAGTTTACCCTTTTAATAAGGCGCCTGCTTCTGATGTGTAAGTGTGATAAAGTCTCTCTCTTTCTGTTGAAGCCTACCCGTACCTGAGTAGGGGAGAACTACTGCCTCCATATTTTCGGAGGGTAAAAGTTCAGTGCTTAACTCTATGGTATGCCATTTGCAATTTGTATTTTTTTCTCCCTGTTATAATGTGCATTTTTCTCTCTTGTCGTAACTCTTAACCTTCTGCTTGTGCTGATTATTTTTTTCCTTTTTTTAATCACTCAAATCATGAGCTGTTTAACTTCGTGATAAAATAAAAAGTTAAGATACATGTTTTGCATTCAGCCTCACTTTATAGATAAGAGCAATCGAGAAATTAGACAACAGAGAAGGGCAGCTAAAATGATGTGACTGAGGAAAATTAACTTGCAGGCTATGTTAAAAAGATGCTGGCAGACAACACTAAAGAGATGTTTGGAAGGGCTGGTGGTAAAAAGGGGAGAGGAAAAGAAGTTTCACTCACTAGATAAGAGCCTAAAAGATGAGTTGCAGTGACTTGAACTAAACAAAAGATATTTGGCTTCAGGATGAGCTTGTTAATAAGGCCAGCGAACTTTGGAATCGACTGCCTAATTTTTATGATTGCTGCTCCAGTATTAGTGATGCTCAGACACAGTTGAAGCAGATTTCTGTTGGATTGGTGTAGTGGAAAATCGTGGGAGGTGTGGGCAAGATGGAGCTAAACAGGTGATAAGAGAGGTCCCTTTCACGATAGCTTTGAGTTTCTTGTAATAGTTAACTGAAACGTAGGGAAAAGTGTCCCAAACAAGGACGTAAGTCAAGGACTGTCACTTTTCTTTTTAAGAGATGTGATTGGAAAATCTGTGCTCATTAATTTAACTTCCCAGGATATCGTGACTAGAGGACTGCATGATAGGGGACGTGGAAAATAAGGTGCATTTTATCTTTTGAGATATTAGGTGAGTGTTTTGAAGCCTGAAATGTGTCAGGATTAACTAGAAATCTGTTTCTTCACCTAGATAATGTGTATAAACATGTTAGGCTGGCTTTTCTCAAAAGGGCCATGATACATGGCAGCTTCCCTCTATATTCATTAATATTGGCCCTCACTGTAAATATTGTTTTGGTTCTAAAAGTATGGTGGTGCATTTTGATTGCATGGAGGAACTGTTGTGTCCAGGCTTCTGAGATAGCTCTTTCAGAGCAACATTAGCTTAATGTACTGTCAAGATTCCTAAAGGGAGAGTATTGTCTAGCTGGCATGGTGCAAGCATATGTGAGATGTTCTTCTGGCAATGGATGTTAGACGTATTATTGAAAACTGGGAGCCAGAGAAAGTATAAATGCAACTACGAATAACTTTTCCAATGTTGCATTTAGAGCAGCACTCCAGATACCGAGAAGTTAGGTCCGTTGTCTGTGTTTATTAAGCTAAACAGTTTCTGAATAGACTAAGGGCTTATCTTCACTTACCTGGGAGATTCGGCGGCAGTCGACCAGAGTTATGCAAGCTACGCAAAAAACTTGTGTAACTCCCGTCGACTTCTCTGCTTCTGTTCTGCGCACCGTCTTCACTGCACTGCGCTGACGGGAACGACGCAGCGCTGCACCATTTGAGAAGGTGGTCTTAATACGTTGATTTCTGGATCAACTGAGCAGGTCTTCACTGACTGCTTGGTTGATCCAGAGAAGTCAATCTGATGGCAGCGAATTTGCCGCCTTCGGTGAAGACTTAGCCTAAGAGAGTAGTTGCGTGCGCAGAGGCTGGTTAAGGGCTACTCTTTGTCGATGTTCATTGCATGCCAGCAGCATTGTGAAGTGACTCCCCCTCTCCAACGCCCTGGGCCTACATACATTGTTTCAGTATAGCATCTGCCAATTTATTCTAAATTCGCTCCTTGACTTGATGGTAGTCTTTTCAATCTGAGCGCCCTGGGCATCGAATATTGACTTTCTGGACACTATTTAACTAGGTTTTGTATGTTGAAGATCTAAAGTGGAAGTGGAAGTCTTATGTTTTGTAAAATTAGGCTTTCTAAATAGCAACACATATTGATTTAGTATACATTTAGTATGTTTAAGGGAAGAAAGTTATTTGGGGGCAGAGTTACTTGATATAAAATGTACCGTTCAGCAGTTCTCTCAAAACCTATGCCCTCGTTGGGGCATTTCTGTTTTGTTACAGCGTTGGTTTACAAAGCTCCCACCGGTGTTGACCTTTGAACTCTCCCGGTTTGAGTTCAATCAGTCACTAGGCCAGCCAGAGAAGATTCACAACAAACTAGAATTTCCCCAGATTATTTATATGGACAGGTGAGCAGTTGTAAGACTATATTGTATTTCAAAGCTGATTCTCCAAACTTTGTTGTTTGATTCTCACTAGAGAAATAGAGGGGTGGGTGAATTTGTGAGCAGGGAAATGTTAAAAAGTGTGCACATGAGAGACAATGCTGAGCTTAGACGTATGCATATCTCACTGAGTGACTTTTTGGGGGCGGGGGCTACTATTTGTTTAGGTATTTGTACAGCAGTAAAGAGATCATTCAGAGGAAGAGAGAGGAGACCGAGAAGTTGAGAAAGCAAGTAGAACTTCTGCAGGAGAAGTTGGAAAGGTAAGCGAGCAGCCAGATTTTCCCCTTCCCCCCGGGAGTTGTTTTTTTCTCTTTAAACAAGGGATGAAATTGAATAAAAGCTATTTGTGATCAAAATCTTACTTAATAACTATAGTGTTACTGAAATTATAGCCAGCAACTACTAGGCATTTATATTTTATAATAAAAATTTCGGCTTGCTCATACGGTTTTCCCCTCAGTGTAACATGAGGCGTGTGAGAATTCAGTTAACAGAACTCTGCTCTCTTGCTTTTGTTATTTAGATACATGAAATATGGCTCTGGCCCAAGCCGCTTCCCATTACCTGACATGCTGCAGTATGTTCTTGAATTTGCCAGTACGAAGCAACCTTTAGTTGTTCCCTCTACTCAGGACTCTCAGATGATGCCCGCACAGTCCCATGCTGAGAGCTGTGGTCTGAATGAACCTCTAAAGCAAAACAGGTGAGGAAGAAAAAAGTTTGTTGGTTAAAGAGAGAGCTTTCACCTTCGGAGCTGAAGAGTCCTGGATCGTCACTCCAGGAGCTGTTAAGTCGTGTGGGTCGGTTGTCTAGGCACTCAGAGCCTTGGGGATGTGTGTGATGAACCGGTAGTCGGTGCTACTGAGTATCCTGCTCCTAGATGGGTGCTACTGATCTGTGCCGATAACACGCTGCATATAGTTTGTGCTTTTTTCCTCTCCGGAAACAAAGCCAGACCACTGTATTTCAGCAGTAATCTGGAGTTAAATTATGTGATCTCTTTGCACAGTGTTGTAATCTTGTGTGTTGTTTCATCAACCATTAAAATAGTGCAATATTGAATGATCACAAATCTGCCCACCATGAATGGCTTGTGCTCTAAGTTTAAGGAAGTAAGTAAATGAGTTCTCCAGTAGAATGGGAAGGAATTGCCAGTGTCGTGGATTGTGGCTCTGTGCTCTGCTGTGGAGTCCTGTAAGAACTCTAGCTTTCACATCACTTCTTGTCTTGGGATCTGGTCTTCTAGGATGTGACTGCACTTCAATAAGCTTATAGGCGGCCAAGCTATTTCCTGAACAGTGAATAAGTATAAGTCTGGCATCATCTGGAAAGGAAATTTGCTTGTTCAGATCTTGAATATTTTGTTAAAGCAATGCAAACTTGAGTATGCTCTCTGGAAACAGCAGACTGAATAATGTGTCCATCAATATGTGCCTTTGCCTCATAGTGTATTAGAAACAGAAAGTACTGAGAACACTGAAGGTGCAACATCCACGCTCGCAAACCCTCCGCCCCAGCAAAAATTAATGAGCAAGCCGCCCCAGCCCTCCCATTCACCAGCAGAAATGCCTGAATGCCCAGCTCCTTATGTGGTCACTGAGGAGGAGATGAGCCTGGTTAGGACCTGCCTGCAGCGATGGAGGAGCGAGATCGAGCAGGATATTCAAGGTTGGGCCCAAGTGTTTATCATGAATTTCAGGCTTTTGCTAACCTAAACTCCCTCTCAGAGCTGTAGCTGGATAAATCCTGAACCATGCTCCACCCCAGAGGTGGCTGCTTTTCAGCAGTGAGTGTAGAAATAACCCTTATATGTGATGTGATGTGATGTGATGTACGTATATACACACAGGGCCCTGTTCTGTCATAAGATAAGCATGCACAGATTTCCATTAACTTCTGTGGTAATATGTGAAGGCAGGTGTGGGTCTGGATTCTGATTACCTCCATAATCCCATGTCTTTGGGCGGAAGGGGGCACTATATAAACAAAGTTGATGATCGGTGTTGTTCTTCTCGACAGATCTGAAGGACTGTATTAGCAGAATCAACCAATCCATTGATCAAATGTATGGTGACCCTGTCCTCCGTCAGGTAGGAAGTGTGGCTTTGTTAGGTTTACGTATAGGGGCACATTTAAATTATATAGTACTGCTGGTGTGTGCCTGTAGGTCACATTGGTATAATTAGGGGAAGTTGCGTGCATGTACGTAGGAAGAGGGGGGGAAAAGAGTCTACATGTTTGGCCAACGTCACTTTGAAACCAAACAGGTGCATTTCTGAGGAGAGGAATAACTTATTTAGAATGGTGTGTTCTTAAGAAATTAATAATAGGATCCAGGAACCTCAAACAAACCGAACATAATGCATTTAATATCATCTTAGATAAACACTTGCCAACGGCAGTTTCTCCCATTCAGCCCTGCACATGCTAAGATGAATTCTGCAGAGTCCTAGATATCTGGGTTGGTCAAAGACCCTGAGGAATGACCCTCATGTGCCAGGGTAGCCGGGTCGTCGTGGTGCTCGAACACATTTAACACAATTGAAAAATGTCCATTGTATAAAGTGAAATCCAAGTTGTTGGTGGTCAATTTGCTTTTCCTGCTTTAGCCTTTCTATTTTGTTTTAAAAAACTGGCAAAAAATTACCTCTGAGGAAAACTCTAGCCTTTCTTTAGCTCATAAAGGGGAAAGGAATCTGGTTACATCAGAGAGTCGAATGTATGAATGGACAACTGTGAATGTCTTCGTCGACTTTCAGAGAGACCAGATTTTACTTCATCCATTAAAGATAAACCTTGAAATCATGTCCATGTGATTTTTCAGGTTCCTTATCGCTTGCATGCCGTCCTGGTTCACGAGGGCCAAGCAAATGCTGGTCACTACTGGGCCTATATATATGACCAGCCCCGGAAGAGCTGGCTCAAATACAATGACATCTCAGTGACTGAATCATCCTGGGAAGAACTGGAGAGAGATTCCTATGGAGGTCTGAAGAATGCCAGTGCCTACTGCCTGATGTACATCGATGATCAGCTGCCCCACTTCGTTTCAGGTGCTGGAACCAAAACTGCTGGTAATACTTAGTCACTTGTGTAGTGCGTGTTGCTTTCATAGCACTGTGTGATCATTAACCCTCTCAACACCGTTGTGACACTAGTCAGTATTGTCCCCGTTCTGTGGATGGGGAAGCTGCAGCAGAGGGGTTTTAATTTGGCCATGGTCAAAGAAGGAGTCAGAAGCAAACCTGAGATTAGACGTGAGATGCCCCCAGTCCTGTGCTTGTTCATTTCCGGGTTGATACTGAAGTATTGTTTCATATAGCTTGATTAATATCGGATCATAAGAATTGCCATATTGGATCAGCCCCTTGTCCACCTATCCTAGTATCCTGTCTTTCTGACAGTCGCCAGCACCAAGTGCTTCAGAGGAAGGGGAAAGAAACCCTGCAGCAGGCAGATGTGGGCTAATCCGTCCCCTATTAAATTGGGGATGTCCTAATCCCTTAACCTCATGCCTCAGGTTTTTCTTACCATTAACTATAAGTATTCTTGTTATCCTTATAAAGGTCCAGTTCTGCGTTTGTCTTTGTATTTCAGTGTGCATGTATTCTGGCCTTCTCGTTGTGCCTGCGTGCAGTCTGCAAAGCAGTGCTTCATTTATAAGGTCAAACAGAACCTTTCCCACTTTGGCCCCGTCGTTTACATCCTGCTTTTTGGCTTGGCTTCTGATAGCTAGTGGTAACATAATATACAGCCCACTCAGTGCATGTTGTGTATGCAGCCTATGGTCCCTCCTGTTGCCCGAGATGAATTATCACTAATGATAACTGATCCTTGTAATTGTGTGTTTACAATGTGTGAGTAGCTACTTGCAAGCATTATCATACATGTGGCATCGTACAGCTGTTGGCTATGTCGAAGAGCCTAATAATTTCATGCATGGCTCATTTTGGTATAATAGAAGCAAACAATTCAGCAATAGTCATCCTATTCATTGCAGAATCTAGTTAATGGGAACGGGGAAGCTGAAACAAGTTCTTGTTTGTCTTCCTAGTGCTATGACATTTCAGTTTCTAAAATGAACCCATCGTATGGTTTTAATGAGACTTAATATATATTTAGTGTCTTTAAAGACCCCTGTACTTTTAAATATTTTTTATAGAGTCTGGGATAGGGTATTATCATTTGATTGATGAAGTTTGAGATTTAAAAATCAGTGCATCTTGCTTTCTACTCCAACGTGTTTTTTCTTAAGTGATTCTACGCAGCCAAAATGCCATTATTAACCAGTGTCCCATTATTCCTACATATTTCAGTACCTGTATAAAATTGCTCACTATCTGGGAATCCTTACAGTTTCCTACCCCTGGGTTTCATGTAGTGTTTGAAGTATAGAGTTGTAAGCTGAACTCCAAGTTTTCTGGCTATTGTCATTTTAAGCCACACCCATAGCATTATGGTAGCCTCTGGTAAAGAGAAATCTATGCCCTCTTCTAGCCCCAGTCATTGCTTTTAGTGGCTTTACTGAGCCCAGGAGCGCCATGCAGTAATGTACCTTTCTATTGTTGGTTATTGTTTGTATTACCATGGTGCATAAGAGCTGTAATCATTGACGAGGACCTCATTGTGCTAGGTGCGGTACAAACACAGAACAAAAAGATATGATCTCTTGCTCAAAAAGCTGCCCATCTACCATCTTCTTGGACCTTGTTTACGGTGCATCTTGAATTCAAATTCCAGGAGAAAATATTCTTTTACTTCATTATTTTTCCAAACCATTTGATCAATGTTCCTTCATGTTTCTAGATATTCCTAGTTTACAGAGGTATTATCTTACTGCTGTGTGTTCCATTGCTAACTAAAAACCTTGCTTGTCTCTAGATGGTGGTAGTGATGCAGAAATGGGACAGTTTCAGAAAGAAGTAGAAGCTCTGCCGCCTGAACTTCAGCATTACATACAAGAGGACAACTGGAAGCTTGAACAGGAGGTGGAGGAATGGGAACAGGAGCAGTCCTGCAAAATCCCTCAGATAGAGCCTTCAACTACTTCTGAATCTCAGGATTTCTCTTTTGAATCAGGACAAGGTAACATGAGATAGCATGTTTGCAGATCACATCTCTACAATAACTTCCCTGTAATAAATTCCACCCTTATCTGAGCCTTTCGTAATAATTTTGAACGCCTGGGAAAAGCTGCCAACTGAGCTGAGTTACTGAGTCACCATCATATCAGGTGGAAAAAGCTAATGTTCTCTTATTCATGCGAGGTTGTGCATATGTGTGTATTATAGGCATGTCATCAAGTTTGATCACACCCTGTTACATTCAGCTCACGGCACTGATCTAATCTCATTTTGATTTAATTCTTTTCATATTTTGTGTGTTTATTGTAGAATGTTAACCTCTTGAGTGGGAGACCATTCGTCACAGCAATCTTTTATAGAACGAGTCTCTCTGAGTTTCACAAATGTGGTTGTGTATAATATCGCCACTGAAATGCAGTCACTTCTGGAATGCAATGCAGTAGCTATTTAATGGTACACGGCAGTGTTTCACATTTTAGGACAGGAGATGAAGAAGAACCTCTCGTCCAGTTGAAAGGGCAGGGCGATAGTTCATTAATGTGTCTCCCCTGGAATTAAATTTCAAGCTCCAGGACCAAATGTGATGTAAAATGGGGGCTGCCATCACAGTTTGCCAAGTGACACAGAAATCTCTCATCAGATAAGGTTTTCTGCCATGCACAGTCCATAATTCTGTACTCCGAAGAGACGTAATAATTACAGTAATGAGCAGCAGAATGTGTGAGATATTGACCCACGAGCTCAGGGTCTGTTAAGCTGTGTACAAAATCCTTCAGCCCTGATCTACCAGAGCACTTAAACAAGTAGTGCCCTTGACTTCAGTTTGACTCTTTGTGTGCGGAAGTGCTTTGCTTTTAGTCTGTGTCTACACTGCAGCTGAGAGCTCTCTATGTGGACTAGAAGACTTGATTCATGCCCATGGGGTTTGAGCCGTGTGGGCGTTGCAGCTGTGGCCGAGTTTTGCACTAGCTACCCAAGCTCAGACCTGGGGACAAGGTACACTTGAGAGCCTGAGCTGCTGCCTGACTCACAGCGTGCACTCTGCTATTTTTAGCAGGCTAGCCCGAGTGTGTCGCCCAAGGCTGGGAGGCACATTGGCCGCTGTGGTGTAAACCCGCCTTAAGGGAGTGCACAGTGAGTGACCCGCAGCGCGAACTGCCGACTCCTCTGCAATGTTGCCCAAGAGTCGGGTTGTGTGTTAGGAAACATGAACTGGCTCTTCAGTAACAAAGGAGGCTGCAGCCCTTGACCGGGCTGTAGAAAGTGGAGTTGCATGAGTTAACAATAGGGCAGGACATTGGGCCCTGTGCAGCCATCTGATTTACCATTTTCCTCTCACCCATCCGCATTTCTACCTTCCTAGTGACATTACTGAACCTTAATCTCTCTCTGAATTTCCAATCAGACCAGTCATCTGGCAGCGAACATGGCATACGCTCCCTCTCCTCCGAACATGCCAGCATTGCGAAGGACCAGACTGCCCAGGCCATTGCAAATACCGCTGAGTCCTATGAGAAGAACGGCGTAGAGGTGGCTCTGTATGAGGTGAGAACTCTGGGATGTGGTCCTTGAAGCAGCCAATTGTTTTTGCATCCTCTGTCTCTCACATGCTTATAATTCTGCAGCTCTGCTGCATTTAACCCAAGCCCTTTCTACTTTCCTGTTTGGTTTTGGTTTGTTTGTTTGTTTCTTATTCTCTTTCTCCTCTCTCTGCTGCCGTAGCCAAAGGAGGCAGAACCAACGAAGGTCCCGCCGAGAGAAACAGCCCTTACAGTTCAGTCAGAACAGCAACAAGACGCTAAAGGGACAGAGTTTGCTGGCCAGCCCAGCTCCCAGGTCTCTGAAGTGGAGATCCCCAGAGTGGGGAAGATTCTGGTTAGATCTGATGCAGATGGATATAATGAGGAGGTACAGAGCCCAGTGCAGGAGCTAGTTATTTTTTGCTCACTAATCTTTGCAGTTGTGGGTTGCTTTGGGGCTTTCTGAAGATTTGTGGCAAGTAGTGTTATGGCATGCAGTAGGGGTAGTTCAAGTATATTTTCCCCTCTCTAGTTAGGAGAGAAGTGGGGTCCAGTTGTATAGCAATTTACTTGTAAAATAGTTGAAAATGTCAGAAAAGTGACTGTAAAAAACACACACTCCATCTTCTTACTCAATAGAACTGCTACCAATTTTTTTTTTTAAGTTCTCGTCCTCTCCTTCTTGTCATTCGGATCTGAGGTGTTTGTAGGGCACCTTGCTTCACAAGCAGGTTTTTACGTTTTGTTTTTTTCCCCTGCCCAGTAGTCAATGGCTTTGCTTCTGCTTCTCACATCATCATCGTCAGCAGACAGTGTCATACAGTAAATGCCGTGTGACTTCCAATCACAGGTGCTGTATTTGAAAGAGTCCTGTGATGAGGCTCAGTATGCCACATCAGAACCCCTAAAAATTGTCAGTCTTTTTTCTAATTGCAGCTGCGTATCAGCTACACGTCTGTCTGCAAGAGAATTAATTTGTTCGGCCAATTAGTTTACATGGGCATTTATAGGGTTTGGTATGGGTTTAGCATTGTCCTTTGCATAGATCAACATTTATATTTCGTCTCAAGGATTTTATGAATGCAACAGCTCCATCTGTTGTGCTGGATGTAATTTGATTGCGTTAAATAGACACTTGTGTTGTAACGGTAGCACATGGGAATGCTCTGCCTCAGGCGCTTCTGTTAAATGGTAGTTTTGCAAGATTCTCCACAGTCATGTATTGGGGGCATGTTTAGTGTGCTCTGTATTTTCACTCACTGTTGAATTGGGGAGAAAGAGAATGCAGGAGGAGTAGTTTGGGTGGCATAGTGAAGGGTTTAAAAGTCTATAGCAGCCTGGGCCGTGCATACAAGGGGTGGACTTGCACACAGTAATTATAATAAAATTAAATTTATAGTCAAATGGCAGCTCTGGGATGTCCCACCTCCACTCATATCTGGACAACTTTTCTTTAAAACTCTTTACCTCTTTTGAACTTCCTTCTTTTATCACCACAGCTTTTTTTCTATTCCTCTCTGTTTTTGTGTGTGGGGTTTTTGTTGTTCTTGTGGTAGGTGATGCTTAGCCCAGCCATGCAGGGTGTGATCCTGGCTATTGTCAAAGCCCGTCAAACCTTTGACCGGGATGGGTCTGAAGCAGGGCTTGTTAAGGTATCCTTTTATTTTCCTTTTCTTTAATGTTGTAATACACAGGTCTGATATCTTCATTGAAAAATATATGCTATTTCAACCTATTAAAAATGGGAGTTGGCTACTTCTCTCTCTTCCTGTGCAGATCCTGTTCAACTAAGCTTTTTTTTCTTTTTTTTTTTTTTTTCTTTTTTCTATTCCACATTTCTGTTTATCCACTCCATTACTTGCATTGAGAGGACTCTATTAAAGAGTTATTGTCAGGCTAAAAACATTATATTTTACACACATCCTTTCTTGTATTACAGATAACCACATAGATTGAAAAATTTTCAAAACTCTGACTTACTTTCCACTCTTGCTACTGTTTGTTTCACTCTTTGCAATTCTCAGTTTAGACAAGGAAAATAGATTATTCTGTTTCTAATCCATTAATCCATTTCTGGTTCTCATGCTGGAACACAAGAATGCAGGGTTTAGGTTGCACAGAATGTTTTTGTTTAACACATGCATGCATGCACACACCATTTGGAATTTAAGATGGATAATACAGAAATATTTCTAGTAGTCCTGGTTTTGGAAAAGTTTGTTGTTGCCCTCTCCCCAAACCTGCATTTTTGGCCAGATTAGACCTAATGTCCATTTAAGTGAACAACCCCAAAATGTTTATATCTAATGCAAATGGGGTGTGTGGATGAGTGTGTTAGGAAGGAGTGTAACCCGAATCCTGTGAACACTTAAACAGATTTTTATCTTTAGTCCCATTAGTCAATGCATCCCTTAAGTAAATTTAAGCATGTGTGTTTGTCATAGTCTGTTTAAAGCAAAGGATTGAGAGTCAAGAGGCCTGTGTTCTCATTTCAATCTGATCATGACTTGCTGTGGGAGCTGGGCCAAATCACTCCAGTCCTCTCTCTCTCTCTCTCTGTCTCTCCTCAAGTGCAAAAATGATACTCTCCGTACCTATCTCACAGGAGTTTGTGAGGTTTAATTAGGTCTGAAAAGCATTTTGGAGTCCTTGGATGGAAGGTGCTATATTCGTGCTCCATATAATCATCACCAGAAAATACAAATTAAATCTTATGTCACCGGGACATATGTGGTGTGTAATTAAATTTGGGCCATAAATGTGCACATTTACTGTAAGAATTTCTGTAAAATATGTCCCCCTAAGCTATTGCAATGAGAAGAAGGACTTGAAAGCGGTAAATATTCCTGAACAGAGCGTGAATCATTGCTCGTTTGGGTTAGATTTTGTAGACAAACTATTGACATTAAATAAGAAGAGGGCTTAGGAAGATTCACCCATCTTACTGGCTTCCAGTAGTTATAAATCAAGGACTTTCTATAATTGCAATGCAGAACGAACATCAGGCAAGGCTTTTGGTTTATTGTCCGTGATGTATTATGCTCAGGGTAACATTTTGCCAGCTACATTCTTGTTCCTCTTCCATTTGAACATGTCCGGGACGTCTCTAAAGAGTTCCTCAAAATGAGCACTTGGAGTGGGATGTTCAAAAATGCCTGAGGGAGTTAAGCATCCAACCCCATTGAAAGTCAGTGGAGCTGGTACCTAGCTCCCTGGGGTTCTCTTATAAAGGTGATGTTTTTGCTGAAGGCATAGATTAAAAAGATGGATGAATCAGATCATAGCGGAGGTGGTATATCGGTTGGGTGGAACTGTGCTCTGAGTTGGTACGGAAAATCTTCTAAAGATGCCTGGCTAATGTGTCTCTTGCTCACGTGCTCAAAGGTCACACTGATCACTTTATTTGGGGGGATAATTCATTTCTGACCCCAGCCAGGTTGGCAGGGACCTTTGGGGCTTTTCCACTTCCATTGCATTATGAGGCGTGGTTTGCCTGCTGGGATCAGCTGAGGATATCTCACCTAGTCGGGTCCCTGCCATCAGAGGGGCTTTGGGGGCAGCTCGGCCACCCCTGTTCTCTGCGGGAAGCACGCCGCAGTGCAGTCTCCTGAGCCCAGTCAGGCATTCGTTGAACTGAAGTTATTGGGCTCAGAATAGGGTTATCTGGATGAAACGTAGTGGCATATCACATACAGGAGGTCGCACTAGAAGATCTAATGGTCCCTTCTGGCCTTAAACTCTAGGAATTTTTTCCCAATGGAGGATACCCTAAGTCATTGCCAGCTAACGTCAATAGCAGTTAGACGTCTTTGCAGCGAATCCTGCCAAGTCGCAGGACAGTCCTAATAAACCTTCCTACTGCGGGTTTCAGATTCACTGTGTGCAGCAGTAGTAAAGAATAGGCACTTAGCATTGCTTGACTTTGACAGGCGTTCCATGAAGAGTACTCCAGACTGTATCTGCTAGCCAAAGAGACCCCGAGCCCTCACAACGACCTCCGTCTGCAACACGTGCTCATCTACTTCTTGCAGAACAATGCTCCCAAACGCGTAGTGGAGCGGACCCTCCTGGAGCAGTTTGCGGATAAAAACCTCAGCTTCGATGAAAGGTTTGTGCCAGGGGATCCAATAGAATAACTTTCTGATTGGGGGTTCTCTAGCTTCACCCTTCTCGAATTTCTCTGTCTGTTGTACTGAGCAGGTCGATTCGCATCATGCAAGTAGCACGAGCTAAGCTGAAGGAGATTGGCCCCGATGATGTGAATATGGAGGAGTATAAGGTAAGGGACTAGAACATTTTCCTTTTTCTCGTGCCTTAGTGCTGGAGGTGTCCCAAAGCAGCGAGCGTGAGCAAGATCGTGGCAGTACAGTGATGCAGACAAACAGCAACTGTTACACGTCCATTGGTGACTGTTATGTAGTCAGAGGCAATAGAACCGGTTTCCTGAGGGACAAGGAGTGCTGAGCAGCACACAGGGGTCTCGGTTTAGCCCTATCGCTTCTGAAAAGTACTGTGGGATCTTCAACTTGCTCCTGGAGCAGCCAGTGTATATGATCAGATGGGAGCTGTGTAGCTAACCTCTTCTCCCGGGCTCCCTAAAAGAGCATCAGGGGGGCTGTTTGCATTTTCACACTTGTTCTAGAGGACTCATTCTGAGCTTTCAATGTGGAGTTAAACATTGCCAGAGACATCTGACTTGGCCAACGTGTTCTTGAGCTGGATGGGGAAGCAGAGAGGATGAGCGTGTTGGGAACTTGCTCTGAGCTTGAGTGAGCTCATGTCCCATGAAAGAGGCCTCCCTGCCAGAGGCTAAATGAGCTGAGCTAACATACCCGGTTTTGCTGGCGGGGCGGAGGGGAACTTGTCCCAGACACACACGCTCGTGGAAGCATGATGTTGACTAACCTGTCGTGTTTCCTGTTACCCTAAGCAGAAGTGGCATGAAGACTACAGTTTATTTCGCAAGGTGTCTGTTTACCTGCTGACCGGGTTGGAGCTCTACCAGAATAGAAAGTAGGATTCATTTAATTATTTTAAAATTTTGGATGAAGTTATGGGGTAACTGATACCTAAAGGCCCCTGCTCCTCTGCTAGTATCCCTCGCTCCTGACATGCAGCGCCCCTGTGTATTCCAATTTGGGGCCCCTTGTGTTTTTTCCAATGTACTTTGTTCCTAACCTGCCAATACCCCTTGCTGTACAGGCTCAAAGCTGACCTGGAGCCAGCGCGTAACTATTGTGCTGAGTTAATAGATGGTTTTGTGGCATGGCCTCTTACAGTTCCCAGCTTGTTTTCCATGAGCACAGCTTTGCATTCCGGGCCTCGGAGAGGATGTAGTGCGCTAACTGCCATTACTGCTTGGCTCTTTGGAAAGTTGGAGGAAAATTAAACTCTCGTGTTTGAAAACAGTTTGACTCCTACAAGGAAACAGAGCTCCCTGGAACTCTGACCTGAAAAGCTGGGCTTTTTCTCCCCCATCCTGCAACCAGTATACCATATAGAGAGCTGTGTGGAGAAACATCATTTCCTTTCATGGAGGATTTCAATATGGCAGAATTTGGATTGTACCAGTTCGGAACGTAAACCAAAAATATTGGAAGTCTCTGCGAAAGGAATAAGACCTGGCTCTGGGGTAACTTGCTCAGTAGGCTGCCCTGGAGCCATGGACCCTGGAAACCCTGGGGTCCCCGACTCTGAGGCAGTCCACCAGGCGGGTACGTTGGTGGAAATCAGGCCAGCCAGGGAGGTCTCCATCAGAACTTGGTTGAAATTTAACGATCTCATGAACCATTTAGATTTAGAGGAACTGGCAATTTCTGACGAAAAGGTGTTTCATCAGAATTCTTTCGACCAGCTCTAAATACATCCTTGGAGTCTGTAAAGAAAAATACTGTTCTCCAAACTCCCAATGGTGCCTTTCATCTCCAAGTTCCAGTTGAAAGCAGGGAAAAGCTAGACCAGAGGCTAAAAATTGGGATTGAAAACAGAGTGCAAAAGCCTCCCTGAGGCATACAGAATGCAAACCTGCCTAGCATGGGGGCTGCTTTTGAGGTTTGATGAATGAAAAAGAGAAAAGGGAGCAAATAACACTGTTTACTGAAGGCGAAGTGTTTCTCTCTGTTGGGGAGCAAGTGGGCTATCTGTCCTGTGTGGACAGCTTGAATGCAGCTCTGGGAATGTGTGAAACCCCGCGTTATGGACCACTAACACCCTTCTCCTCTTCCAAGGTACCACGAAGCACTGACCTACCTGGTGTATGCCTATCAGAGTAACACCACCTTGCTGATGAAAGGACCCAACAGAGGGGTGGATGAATCGCTGATTGCTTTGTACAGAAGAAAATGCCTCTTGGTTTGTGTCTTTGAGTCTTAAATTGAAAGTGAATAATTTCACTGGCAGATGGGTCAGCCTTAAATACATCAACCCTTCCAGCTCTGCAATTTCAGTTCCCGTCTACACATTCTCTTCACCCCAGGCTGCCCAAAGAAGCAAATGTATCATGCACCTACTTACAGACACCATACAAGAACTTGTCATTGAAACATTCTTTCAGAGAGGGGGTGGATGCTTTGGAATTTCCAGGCATTTGCTTTTCGCCAAAGCAATATCCATATTCTTCCCTCCCTGTGGGGAACCAGCATTGCCCCTTTCTTTGTGACCAGTGTTGGTCTTTTGCTGAGCACTGGGTGATGTGGCTTTCCTTGGGAAAGGAATAAGCAGCACTAGACAGACTTATTTTTAGTTCTTGCTTCATTATGACCGCTCAGGCCAGCGTAACTATATCTAAGGCACCTATTACCATGACATCTACCCCTTCCCTAGTGCCAGCATTAGCATAAAAATCTAGGAAGCAAATTTCACTGAAGTGATTGAGTTTGGATCTCAGGGAATCCACTTGGTATTTGTGGATCAGAATCTTAATGTCTCAAAGCCAAAAGTTATGTGTACACTTTAGATCTAATTCTGGAACAGTTTGTTCTCTGATCTAATCTTTCTAAAAGTTACATTCTCCTCTTGGTGCACTCATGCAGCTCCCGTTAGTCCGTGTATGTTCCATACATAGCCATCAGGTGGAGGAGGCATGGGTTGAGTGCAGCTTTCCCAGTAGCCTGAAGTTGGGACTTTCTTTTTCAAATGTCTTTGACTCCTGATTCTCCCACAGAAGCTGAATGACATGGCAGCGGGTCTGTTTGTAAGCAGTGAGGAGACGCACGTGGCGGAGGGCATTAACATCCTGAATGAGCTGATCATCCCCTGCATGCACCTCATTATCAATAATGACATCTCCAAGGATGACCTGGATGCCATTGAGGTCATGAGGAACCGATGGTGCTCTTATCTGGGACAAGAAGACATGGATGGTAGGGAATTGCTGACTTGCTTGCTTCGCTTAAAACCCTATGTTCTGAGTGGTCAGGATGTTCTGTAGGTCTTCATTAGAAAAGGACTTTAGAAAAGGACATTTAAAACCCTTCCTCCCAATGTTAGGGTTTGCCCTGTGTATGTCCTGTGTCTGGGAATTTGTGATTAGACTTGTGCCCAAAAACATGTGCTCATATTTAGAGTAAAATGTGATGTGGAACAATTTGGTGTTTGTCCTGAAACTACACAAAATAGATTCTCAACCATTGAAATACTAGAAGTGAATGATTTTAAAACATGTGAAATAGGTACCTTGATCTCATCAGTTCCTTGTGATCAGAGCTTTAACCTAGATGTCAGCTGGTGTGGTTTCATTGACACTACCATTAGCAGATTTTGTTGGTTTGTATATGATCGCTCACCTGTAAAATGAGAGCAAAGTCTAAGCTGCCTAAAATGACTGGGTGCATTTGTGCTTCTGAGCCATGTAGTTGGTAAGTGATGCACTCCGCCTTCACGCAGGAAATGAGACACACTGACAGGAACTTTTCCTAGCAGCGTACAGCTTCATAACGACAAATCCTTCTACAGTATCCAAAGGGTTTGAGGAATGGATGGGGGAAGCTAGCTGTGTCAAGCTGTGAAGATTCTTTGTCATGGATTGCCAATTAATCCTAGAGTATAGTGAGGAGAGGCCGGTCATTCTGTGTCTGAGTTTCAGTTTTGGATACCTGCGTTTGTTCTGTATTTCCCTGCATGTGCTGAAGTTAAGCTGCCTCTCAGCCTGGATAAGAGAACAGAGTTGAGGCTCTTAACACTGCTCATTTTAACCAGCAGAGGGTAAACTTGCTCCAGGAGAGTGAGGTAGAAATATGGAGGATTGTTCTCAGTGCTGTTGCAAAGTAGAAAGGCTGGAGAAACTTGCTAGCACTTTGACTTCCCCAAATTTGACTTTGTTACAAACTCTTTCAGTTAATGGAATCCCAAACAGTGAAACTCGAGAGTTGAGAGGAGCAAAACTCAGCGGCTTTCATCTCTCATTGGTGTTGTGTGGGCCAACTCTATTGTCGGCAGTCTGTTTGTTCATGTTGTACGTAAAATTGCTTGTGCATTAGATTAAAAATCAACCTATCCGAATTAAAAATGGGTGTTGTGGTAATGCTTTTAATTAAGCACATTCACCTGGAGAGTCTTGAACTCCTTAAATTAATTACCTGCTAGTGAGCTGGTCTGCCAAATGCTGAAATAGGCAGAGAGTTTCTGCCAGCACCTGGTGTGACAGGAACAATCCTCCCACAGGGAAAACCTTTCCATTCCACCCTTGACCGGATAGTGAGGTCAGAATTTTGTATACAGTGCAGTTCCGATTCATTTTGTTACGGGGTACTTCACCAATTAGAGAACTGTGTCCCTCTCTGTTTGATCTTTTGTTGGGGTTACAATATTACATTCCCATCACACTCAGGGAAGGGAGTTTCTGCTTTTAGTTTTGCATTGTCAGATGGTTATAAGTTTGATCCACTGTCAGCACCTTTTTCCCTTTGAACCATATGATATTGGCTACTGACAGAGACAAGATATGGGACTTAGACAGACCAGAGGTCTGGTCTAGGATGACATTGTCTCTCCTCCATAAACCAGTACTAAGCTCTATATGCTTGAGGTGAGCAGTTTTTGGCTGTGGTAGGTGGTTATCTAAAAAGCATAGCAACTTTTTTGCTTAAGACACTAAAACCAGCTGCAATTGGCCTTGTTTGGTAACTGCCTGTTCCGGTGCATTTGACTCTTACGTCCTCCTCCTCCACAGCGAACCTGCAAATGAAGCTGGGCGAACTGCTCCCCAGGCTCCTGGACTGCTCTGCAGAGGTCATCATCCTAAAAGAACCCCCGAAGATCCGACCCGACTCCCCCTATGACCTCTGCAGCCGCTTCGCAGCCGTCATGGAGTCCATTCATGAGGCCTCACCTGTGACTGTAAAATAAACTTCCGACTTTCCAGCCCTAGATGTGCTCCCTGCTAACCCACCTACTGGTGCGGTATCCTGCCACCAGATGCTGTTCGAATGGGAGAGGGATGAGAATTGGGATATAAAGACAATTCAGATCCAGATGTAAACTGTACTCTTGGTGTCAATACAAAGGAGTGAAAAGCAGTATTGCACTTTTAAGATACGGTTATCAGTGACAGTGCAAAGGGCAAGAATCACTGTAGTAAGATGGTATAATAGATGGCTGACAATAACAGCTGCTGCTCCTCCCCACAACAACAAAAAAAAGGGTTGTCTCTCTGTTTCTTGCCGCTTTCAAAAAATGTCCCTTAGGCACAGATACTAGGGACAGTGACAACTGCAGAACGGGAATGGTTCCTTGCCGGAGCCCACGCTAAAAAGTGTCATTGATTTGTCAGGCAGGTCCACACCTTTCTAAATTCTTAGCTGACAGAGCGTATAACTCCAGGTCGCACCAAACGACTGCTGGCGGGAGTCTGAAGGGGGAGTGGAGCGGCAGCGAGGGTTGATGGAACACGCTATGTATAAGAGAGGCAGGCAGTCATCTGTGCAGCTGTATCTTTTAGTTGAGTGAAGTCAAACAGGAAGTTACGTTGTCTCTTGTCTTTTTAACAGTCAAACCAATATGCTGGGCTCTTCTTGTGGGACAGACAAAAGCAAATAATGGCGGCGGTGTGTGATGGAGCCTAATTTTAAAGATTGTCTTCTGCACAACATCAGTGTGCTAATAATTGTGGTAATCGGTGTGTTGGTCACCGGTGTTTGTCAGTGTAGGCTGCGTGCGTGTGTCCCTATGTAGATGCTGTCCCAGCTCTGATCAGGAAACTGAGATGGCTCTCACGATCAAAGGAGTCGACACGACCACGGATTAGCTGAGCGACGAAGGCACCCAGGCCAGGTTTATTGCGTGCGGCACAATGAGAAATGAGTTACAGAGTATCTCTGGTTCAGTTTCGCATAGGCGGCATTACAATGGCCTCGGCCCAACGGCGGGACTTTCCGTTATCCCCTAGACCAGACGCCAGTATTCCCTCTGACGCCCTCTTTTATACACTGTTACAGACACTTTCGTTCTGCCCCCTTTGACATAGGTAGTTGCCACCCTCCTGACGTAGTCTAATACCACTTTTTTCCATTGACTGGCTGATTTGGGCAAAACAACTCCAAGTATCACATTTTGTCATTTCTATCCATAAAAGTGTCATTTTAGAGAGTTAGTATCTTGGTACCTCCGATACCTGCTACATATTTTAGTAATATTTTGGCAATCTTGCAGTATCAGCACTTTCCTGTGCCAATTTCAGTTAACTTGAGTGACCCCTCATACTTCTGTTCACTCGGCTTTTTCCATTTAGGCCTTAGCCTGTTTTACAGGCCTTAAGCTCTCACTTCTTACTACAATAATCACTAACTTGTTCCAGAAACAAAACCCCCAAAGGAAATTCCAGTCTCAGATCTGAAAATAGCTCCTCCTCCACCCAGGTTATTGATGAGAAGATTGAGCACTGTACACCTACGGTTAGAATAAAAGTGTGTATATTTGTATTTTTTTGTAAAAATGTACTGGCGGGATGAGGGGGAGAAACACAGTTGGACACTTTTTAAAGGCAGCCTGTGTTTTATTTGAATAATGACAAAACGTTTGGAATAAATGGCGAAGTAAATACCTATTTGAGAAGAGTATGCAGGTTTTATAAATGTGCAATAAAAACATTTGTTTTATTTTAGTGTGACATAGCTCCTCTTGGTTTTTTTTCCTTTGCCATCAAGTTCTAAAACACTTCTATGCCTTGGTCTGAACAGAGGAAACAAGAACATTGGCCAACAAGATAATTTTATCCTTTCTTAAATTACGAAGATCGGAACTGCAAGAAAGCTTTGAGGCTGACCTAACAAATCTCTGCTAGTTCCTCTGTGAAGAAAGAATGACACCTAGTGGCAGAAAGGTCTCTCTCCTTTGTCTTTTGTTGGGTGTTGTGCTGGGGATTTCCAATATCTGTGTGTGTGTGTTTGTGGGCCTGTACAGTTTATGTTGTTAGCCAAAGGTTGTATTGTTGTTTCAACCCCTCAGTCATCAACATTCGGTAAATTTGTCACTAACGGCTGGCAACACCGTAGTTTGTAATCACATTTTAACATGCTGTAAATTGTAGTGTAGAAAAAGCAAAAATGTGGTGTTAGTCATGTTCTGTTATCGGGTTAAAAATGGCAAGTAACAAAGCTAGGGTTTAAAAACAACTAGCAAAAGCATTTATTGTTTGTCTGCACTACAGTTTTCAATCTTGTTTGTTGACATGTTAAAAACATGATGAGAAGTTACAGTATATATGAATCTTTAGTGTATTAGTTTCTTGTGTCCTCTAAAATGTAAGTTAAATAAGGGTGGAGCTAGCTGTAGTTTTTGAGTACCTTTGAGCTGTAGCTTTGAGTTTTTCTCCTGGCTTGTTTTTGTCTAGGTGTTGTGGGTTTTTTTCCTTCAAGGTAAATAGTATAGGTGTCGTTGCACATTCCCTTCTGCTCTGGATTAGATTTTGAATAGGAGACAAATTTCTTGAATCCTCCCTGGCAGTTGTATTCTTTGTCTAGACATACAGCAGTTCATCCGGCAAGAATCGAGGTCTAGACAAATGGTGCCACTTGTGGAGAAGCTTTTTGTATCTTACTTCTGGGTGAAGTTCACCCATCTTGAATACTGTGTCATCTGAGGCTGTTTCACTCCACTGAACATATTCCAGAGACTTCGACACCCAGTTTGCTTGTTGATGCTAACTGGTTTCTCTTGAAGCCTCTTTGTTAGGACAGGCTATCCAAGGAGAGCTTCCTTTAGAAAGCCCCACTTTAAACCCCTTTCTATTTTGAGCCATTCTGCAGTAGGCTCTCTACATGCATAATGCCTGCAGGAACCAGCCATTTCCAAGCACACAGCAGTGAATAATTCAGTTGGATTAAATGAGTAAAGAGGAGGGAGAACCTTTGTAAGATCCTGCAGCCAAACTCTGTTTATTCATTTGGGACTGAAATGTTTGTGTTTCATATTGAGATGCTAACATAAATCTACATTATAGCAGAACCATTACCCTTTTTATAGTTAAGCTTCTGTTAGCATTTCCCTAGCAAAACACAGATTTATTCCAACAGTTCAAAACACAGCTGTAAAAATAAAATGAAATACATCCCAGATGGGGACTCGATGGGCAAATTGAAGAAAGACATTTATAGGACTGGGTTAAGAGTGCAAAACAGTCATAATTAGTGGCGTTCTGTTTGAATTCAGACCGGTGAGGATTAGTCTTCAGTGACTCACTTTGCTTGTTATACCCTCACCTGGTTATTTAACTTCGGAGGTGGGCTTCACCTTTCCTTTCCCCAGTTAACATCTTAGAGTCAGAACTGAAAACATTCTTAAAGAAACACCTACCAACATGCAGAAATAGTCACATGCCATTACCTGTTTAAGGGGTGTTGTGGAGCAAAAGTCTTTGATATTTCAACTTTCTGGCCTTATTTGTGTTTCACATTGTCCTAAAAGACAGTACCATATGGCTTGCTTTTGCAAGGTAGAGTGATGGTGATTCCCTTGTTTCCTGGGTACTCTCTGATATCACCCAGGAGACCTTAGTTTTGGTTGTTTCAAGTCTGGCTTCTTGGAGGGGGGACGTGGGGTTCTGAGATGTCCCGAATTCTTTAGCTTCCCTGTCCCCTGACTGTCCATCTGTTTAGCCACATAGATAATTTCTCGCCAAGTCTTAATCCTTGACCCTAGTATCAATATTTACTCTTCACCACCTCTGTGGTCTCCCTCATATCCACTGTGCTATGTTGAGAGTTTCGTGGAGGATGTGTAATTTTAAAGACCCCTTTGTGCAATCGCCATACCAGTCATACCCCTACAGAAAGCCATTCTGGCTGTGATCGAATAAGATGTGATTGGGGGAAATCCTCACGTGTACAGTGTGTCGCTGTTTGTATAGTCATGGGGAGATTTCCCTGCCCCATTAAATTACTACCAAAAATATAATAACCAAACAACCTCCCCCACCCCACAGACAGCAAAAAAAAAAAAAAAAAAAAAAAAAAAAAAGGGGGGGGGGGGGTGTCAAAGGACATGTTTACTGTAACACTAATCTTGAAGAGCCCAATCCAGTGCCCAGTGAATTCCATGGAAATCCTTCCACTGACATTGAATCAGGCCTTAAAGCCTCACAAACACGTAAAGGGAACCCACAGAAGCTAAAAATCTGGGCTGTCGCAGCTTTACCTGTTGCACCCTCACCTGCTTATTTAACTTTGGAGGTGGGGTTCACCCTCCCTTTCCTGAGTTAACATCTTTGCGTCAGAACTGAAAACACGCTTAAAGAAACAATTCTGTCCTGTCTTCCGCTCTCTCCCTATTTTGATTTCCTAAGGGTGCGGATGACAGTAACAGCCAAAATCCGAGTCTCTTTTGCCTTGGGGGTTTGTCAGACTTCTGGAAAGCAGTTTGTGTAACTCTTTGAAAAGCACATTCCACCAGACAAGAATGTTGCCCTCCTGGCCCTGGTGTTTTGCATCTCTCGATCCTCATTACAGAAACAAGCCTCTTGGCTGTTGCTCTTTACAATCCTAAAACTGTCGGTTATTGACTCATTTCCAGAGCAACCACTGGTGTGGCCACAAATACAGGATTTTGACTTGGGATGGGACGGCAGGGAGGGAAAGGAGGAAGCTATCCGCAGGTGAAGTCAGCAGCAAGAACAGGCATGTTTTCATGCAAACTTAACAGACTACCAGGAGCAGCAGAACTGGCTGAAGGCGAATGTCCTTCAGAATTTCCCGTGGGTTCCTTTCAGATCTTTTCAACATGAATGTTATGGTTCTAATGTACACACTTGGGACCTGATCCAAACCCTATTAGAGCAAGTGGGGAGTCCTTCTGTTGACTTGGATCAGGCTGAGAGATCACATCCTGAATTATCCACACGAGAGAAGTTCCCATTCATGAAAGGAGGATGTGCATCATTTCAAATAGTGATTGGCAGATTTGAAAGGCTGAGGGAGGATGGATCGTTTGGGACGCTCAGTCTTCCTGAAGTTCATTTTTTGGCCCAGATGCAACATTTCTAAAATGTCCTGGGTTCAGCCAGGCTAGGAAAATCGCTGAGAATAACCTTTCTCTCTGTATATTGGTATCTCTGCAAGTAGAACAAAGTGCAAATTGCAAAATCAAACTTCTAAAACCAAAAGTGTACTACTTTGATTTTCAGCAGAATTCTGGTGTTGGATGGTGGCTTTCTTGCTTTGATGTCATTGTCACAGACCTTATTGTAAGCAAAGGTTTTAAAAATAATAAGCCAGAGTTGTTAAATAGTACTGTGGTATCAGATTTACTCCTGATCAGGCTAAGCTGAATGTTTAACTCTTAGTAGTAGTAACAGTAAGTGCATACAAACTTTTTTTGACAGCCAAAATTTAGGAGATCTTTAGAGGAACAGTTAGATCCTAATTGTTATACACATGTGATCTAAAAAAGAATTAAATTGGAGAATTTTCTAAATGAGATTCTGATATTTTTATGATTTCACTGACTAGTAAATAAATGGGTGAGATACTGCCACTGAACTTACACCTTTCATTGATGTGGAAAATGCATTTTTGGTATAAACTAACTTTCTATACGAGAATTTCGCTAGATGAACAAAAACACACCCCTACTATAACGTTGCTCTTTGTAGCTAAAATCCTTCATCTCCATTTTCTCCTCTTATGCTGTTCACGATGCAGTTGCTTTTTGAGAGCACAGAAAAATGTTGCCATCAAATTGAATAATTTATGTGGTGGAATTTATCCTTATGTATAGATAGATACTGCCTCGCCCACCTGGGCTCCCTACAACGGACAGTTAAGGAGCGATAACCTTCACAATTGTGTCCAGATGTTACTTTCCCGACTCTCAGAAATTTCCAAAGATGCTCAAATAGAATAACCAATAAAATGTTGCATTTAAACTGTTACTAGAAATATTAAGTGTTTAAGTTTTCTGTGTTCACCTTATTGATTTTATAGTGGTAAGCTCAGTTGGCAAGTGTCACAGAAAAAGCTGTTGCTCTTTAAAGTTACACACAGGCATAAAAAACAAATCGCAAGACTGGTAATTTCTTATGGACAAAAAAATAGCAAATTGTCCTGTAAATCATCATGGAAACTGTCTCAAAATCTGAAGACACAGAATTCTGTGCTGGAAGTCTTAGATGACCAGGTCTGCGTTTTTGGGGTACGAACGTTGGCTCCGTTGTCGCTTTGCTAATGGACCTTGCACCTGGGTTGGTTCACGGCAAACTGCTAAAGGCACCGATGACATTTCCGTCGCTTTCAAACAGGTTGAGCAGACAAGGAGCAGTCCACCTATTAGAAGGAAAAATCCAGCAAACCAGCCCAGAAACATTGCTTCCCCAAATTCCCATCTAGGTACAGTTTCTGGGACAGTTTCATCCCAGAATTCATTTACTGTGGTATAGGCAACCCAGGAGACTGGAATGAGGGTCATAATTGCTGAGATGCCAAAAATCACTCCTCCACAAAGCATTAGCTGTTTCTTTAGAGCTGTTTTTTCTTCCCAGACGTTGCAACAGTCCAGCCCACAACTGGAGATCAAGAATCCAAGAAGTCCCAATCCATTAGAGAGGGACATCAAAATCCTGGACACCCTGAGGTTCAGTGGCAGAGCTAAGAAAGACTCGTCGGCTTTACATTCCATAGGACCTTCCTCTTGCATTACACAGACATGCCAAAGCCCCATGGTCCAGATCTCCATCTCATTCAAGTCCAGGTTGAGATTCTTCCAGAGTGGCACAAAAGTCGTAACACAGGATGAGATCCAGCCAAAGAAGGAGAGAAATATTCCTCCCAGTTGAACCTTTGTCTTACAGCTCCAAGCCATGCTACAGCTGTGTGAAAGAGCTGTGTGCCGGTCAAGATGAATTTGGGTGTTTGAGCCGAAGCTTTCGGTATTAACTCTTTTGAAGCTGTGTGCCTGGGTTGATTTCCATGAATATGCCGTTTCCGTTGACAGGCTATTGACTAAGAGCTATGATTTGTTTCTACCTTTCAGAGGAATAGCGTGGGGGGGGTGGGGGAATTCAAGCTTATACCACTAATTCCTGGGTGTGGCCACAATTATTTTCATGTTTTGTTGGTTTTACTGGATTAAAAAAAAAATTCTGGCACGCGTGCCTTCCGACAGTCCAGCCAATCCAGTGCTGTTCAGCGGCGCATCAGCTTATCAGCCACGACCACAGGATGTGAGCATACGTGAAAACAGCAGCTGCGTGACCCTGCAGCTTCGGCAGCGTGAGTCCCAAGCGAAACGCGCCAACACAGCTCAGCTCAGCACGTTGGGGCAGATTCAGCTGCTGCCACCAGGCCACGAGGGTCTCCTGATAACTGCAGCTGTGATTCCAACATGCGAGGCGGGTATCCGCAGTGCATCCAGCTGAGGGACGGACTTGGTGGCACTTGGATCGAGTCTGGTCTTGTCTGGTCGTCAAGCACTTCGCTCTCCAATCATGTAGAGCGCTTCAGTTGGTGATCATCTGGCACGGCTGGCCAGGCGTTTTGGTTAAAGCCAGTTCTAGGAACGATACTGAAAGGCCCTCTGTTGCCTTTTCTACCTGTGCAGCCCGGCCAGCTGATCTTGCCAGGAATCAGCTCCTTCAGAAGCCAGGTGTAGGGCAGGTGGAGTGAGCAACCCAAGTGCATTTTGCCATTGAGGAAAAGGAGGAGAGAGAACGAAGAGGGAGAGCTGTTGTGTGGGGGGAGGGAATAGGAAGAGGAGGAGGGAAAGAAATAGAGGGTCTGGGCCAAGGGAAGAGCAGGAAGGCAACGGAGCAGTTTGATTAGTCTCAGGCAGCACGTTTGAGGGGTGTTGTCCCTACTAAAGGTTTGGTGGGGAGAGGAGGGGCTGGCCCTCTGTGCAGATTGTGTCTCAGTGTGCTAAAGACAACCCCGATGACAACTGGCAGCAGGCCCCATTGAGTTCTGGCCACCACTCCATACGCAAGAGGGTTAAGCGAAAGACCGACTATCCCCACCCGCACCAGGCCCCAGAAACCCTGCAGGAAGAGGCTGGGCAGCGAAAGCACTTCTGGATAATTGGCAGCTCCAGTAACAGCTCGGTCGGGTGTTGAGAAGAACCCTTGAACAGCTAGAGACCGGGTGGAATACTTGAGCCAAACACCTCCCCCCTCTTAATGACTCCAGCCCGATGAATGACTCTTTATCCCATTCCCAGAGGCTTTTGAAAGCGTTGGCCTTTATTCAGTCATTAAATAAATATCGAAGGAGCTTGGAGTGCCACAATGAGAAATCAGTGGTGGGTAGCCCTTTACGAGAAATCCCTTCGTCTGCATCTCCCAGGGATCACTTGACATGCAGAGGGGAACCGCCACCTGTTTGCTCAGGGCGGGGATTGGAAAGGCTACGGGCTGGGTCGCACTTTTGTAATAAGCATAATGACAGTAATCAGCGCCACTCGAGCACTTTTTTCCCTTCAAGGAGCCCGAGGCCATTTACAAACACTAGTGAGTTATACCTTGCTACCGGCTGGAGAGGGAGATGGCTAGTGCATTCTGGGATCTGATACCCGGGTGCTGCTGAGTGTGATCCAAGAACCTAAAAGGAACAGCCAGCCGCGTTACACAGATGGGGGAATGAAGGCAGAGCGAAGCGAACTTGCTTGTCCGAGGTCCCGCACCTTGTCAAAGACAGAGCTGAAAAATCAGGGGTCCTGACTCCCACTCCTGCTCTCTCCACTAAGACTGCACTTGCACCCCAAGCTGGGAAGAGAACCCAGAGCTCCTGCCTCCCAGCCCAGTGCTTTAACCACTTGGGAAACTTCCTTTGCTAAATATACTCTGAAAGAACTCTTGTAATTCATCTCTTTGTGGCCATCTCGCTAAACGACGACCTTTGTAACCAGGCAGCGCCGGGGGAGGGAGGGAGCCCAGGGTCTGAGATCATTTAAGCTGAATGGGAACCATTTCCCAATCAGAAAAATGTCTCTCTTTGTTTTGCATTACTGTGTTATTGAGCCAGGCCCATTGGTCCCACCGGGCCCACCAGCAACGACTCCAGCCTGAAGAATGACTGGTTAGCAATGGTCGCCACTTGATGCTTCCCAGAAGGCAAAACGTCCGTCATGCTGGTAGTCAGCTCTGTCCTGCTGCCAGCTAGTGAACGGCTTTTGGCTGGATGCGGTGTCCAAGGAGAGGGGGGCATTCCATCAGCTGTGGTGGAACCCACCCCTCCTCCAGATGCTGGAAACACTTATCCATGCCCTGTTCATATAGTCCTGAAGAGCCGGCTTTTTGCCTTTGGTTTTTTGTTACACCAGATAGCAGCAAGTGTCGGGCCTTCTAGAAGGGGAGAACTTGATGTTGTGGATCCCCAGCCCTTCTCTTCTTTCTCAGTGGGATCCCAGACGGTTCTGTGAATTGCAACCACATCTTTGGACTTAGACCACATCCTCAGAAAATGCTTTGCAAGCCATGATCCTCACTGATAACCCTGTGAACTGGTCCACGTTGTTACTCCCCTGTAACGGACAGAGCGACTGAGACACAGATGGGTGCAAATCTGTGCTGGGAGTAGGTGGCAGAGCTGGGATTAGAATTGAGGAACTCCTGGAAACTGGACGTGTTGCTGCTGAAATAAAACACCCTGTTGTTTTTTTTTAAAAACCGATGAAATACAGGAAGGTCTTAAGTTTCTGTTTACACTCCCCATCTGTCCCTCTGTGCACAGACATACAAGGGGAACACAATATCCAGCTTTTAGAATTTTGTCTTTAGTGGGGGTTTAGTGACTATAATCTCTCCGTCATCTGCCTTCTTTGTCATCGAGAATAAATTGAGGGATGAGGCTGGTGAATTACTGCATCTCCCTCGTCAGAGCAGTGGGGTTAGCGCAGCTGTGGTCATCCAACTCCCCTTGAGCGGTTGGTCTCAAAGCATCTACAGCGTGGATTTTCAGGTTGTGTCATGTTTCATGTCTGGTTCCCCTTCCAGCACCTGTTTTTTTCAGTGTGGCTGGTGGGAGGTTAACTTGGCATGGAAAATCCACCTGTGGCTGAAATTAAGCCAGCGGAATGGAAGCCCCAGGACTGGCTCCCGTGTTGTGTTTGGCTGCTTTTTAGGACCTGACACTGTGAGGTGGCGTGGGCCGGTTGCAGAGCCTGCAGCATCTCGCAGGGTCAGGCCTTTGTGCTGCAGAAATCCCCAGAGGAAAACCAGGCTGGTTTAGCTGGGAAATGGTTGGATATTCAAGGGCTCAACACCCACCCCTGGGGTGAGATTTTCTAAAATGCTCAGTCCCCGGCAGCGCCCATTGTGTGATCAGCACCCAGCGCGCCGAGCTCCTTAGACCGGCCGGTCACTTACGTCGGTACCTCAATGGGAGCTCTGTGAAAGCCCAGCGCCAAGTGCGCCTGCCCCTCGGCTGGGACCAGTGTGATGTCGTCGGGTGAGCTTGGCATTTATGCAAGCGGCGACTGAGCTCCGCTGAGGGGCTGTGCCAATGGGGGTGGAGAGGATCGATGACCCTTCCCGCCGCCTTTCATGCTCCAGATCGCTGTGCTGGAGCACTGAAACCTCAGCAGTAACACAGCCTCGGGCTGACACCTGCATCTCTCCAGCGAAGTATGGTGTGCGTTTAAAAAAACCCGGGGGCATCGGAATGTGTTTGTCTGAACTATTGCCAGTTTAATGCTTTGAGTAAATAAGCTGTGTTCTCTAACCTCATTGGAAGCATTTCTTTGCTCTCTTTGTTCTCCACTGTCAGCACTGCTGCTTCCCTGTTCCTTCACCCGCACCTGCTGTTTAATGTCAGAGGAAAACTTGGAGTCAGAGGCTTGGCTCTTGGCCAGTGTGTGGCACTGTGGGCTGAGCAGCAGTTCTTGCTCTCCGGCGTTCAATGCAATGAGGCGAGGAGATGGCTAGGGGACGTGGAGCTCATCGTTCTGCCTGGCTTGTGAGGTGTGCCATAAACTGCAGCAACTTCCGCCTGTGCGTAGTCCTCCAACCTGAACTCTTGCTGTGGCTGAATCCCCTCTGCTCCCATGGGAGTCCACAGCCGAAACGACTGGCCGTGTCAGTGGGAAAACAGACCAGGCTGTCTTAGGGGAGTGCAGCTTTTCCATCCACTGCAGTCAGCAATGGGGGAGCCGTTTCCCCCAGCCACTGGGGGCAGGGGGTTTCAAAGGAGCCTAAAGGTAAATTTCAGTGGGATTTGGGAGGCAAACTCCATCAGGCCTTTTTGAAGAGCCCAGCCTTTGTCACTGGCTCAAAAAGCGCAGGCACAGCTGGGATTGGAGGAGGAGTCCGGGTCTTCCAGAGATGCCTTTCCCCGGCTGATGGGCAGACCCAGGGGGTCAGGGAGCACGGCGCCAACAATGGCACGTGTTTTGGGGGAGAAGGGGAGTAAAATCCCTGCAGGAGTTCTCAGCGTCAGTCCAGGGTGATGCTGCCCAGCTGGGATGTCATTAAGTGCAGCTGAGCTCAATGAAGATCAGAACCATCTGAGGGGGGGAGGAGCTGCTGTTCCCTAGAAGCTCACGGACAGCTCTGTGTCTGCTGTGGAAGGGCTATGCCCCATGCAGGGAACGTGGCCAGAGGCTGTGCTGGGGGTTGGTTTATTGGGGCTCTTTAGACTGCACAAACCAAACCTGAAACCCCAGAGAGAAGGGGCTGTTTAACTGGGGTCTCCTGGAACCTTTCCTCTGGGCCACACGGGCTCTGGCCCGTCCCCAGCCCCTACCTCTACTGAGAGCCAAATGCTCCAATCCTGCCCCTCAGGAGCGCCTTGGGGAGCAGAAGCTGCTGCCAGCCCCTGCCTTCCCCAAGGGCTCTGGGCACAGTCAGGGTCTGAAGAGGCCCCATGAGGCTCTCCACAAAGTCCCTTGTATTCTTTGCCCGACAGATCAAAGGCACCGAACCATGAAGTTCCCAAGCAAACTCTCCATGCCAATGCAATGCGATGTTTTCTGCTCTGCTTGTGATCGCAAGGACGTGGGCGGACAGATCAGCTCCAAGGGTGTGTCCCCCGGCCGCGCAGAGAGGTAAAGGGGACTGGGGGTCGTTCGGTGCCTGTTGCGTCATTCGCAGCCTTGACATTTAGCTCCCGGCCTCCCCTTCGTCTCACGCACCCGACCACGCCCGCAGAGAGGGGCTGGCCTAGCCGCTTTGGGCTGCACTTCGCTGACAAATGGAGAGAAACAGGCTTCCCCTGCTCCAGGTGTGTTCCACGGCCCCTATTGTGTCACGGGGGACATCGCCCGCAGTGCTGTAGCCCCCTCCACCGTTCTGAGCTCAGGGGCAGGCGGGGACCCGGGGAGAAGAGGGTAATCACTGGCCAGAGCGACAGAACCATCCTCCAACTGTCTCCCTCCTCCAAAAGGTGCCTTCGGCATTCCCCTGGGGCAGATATAAGGAAGCTGGCCTGACATTCTCCAGGACCGGCGCAGGGCACCCGTGGCCGTCTTTAGCTCTGCCCGGGTCTGTGCCCAATTTGTGATGCGTGACTTGGGGCCGCTCTAATCCTGCGGGAAGGAAATTCTGCATGTCTTCTGGCCCGGGACCATGGGGCCTGGGCTGGGCAGCCGTTCGGTTAGAGCAAATGTCCTAAGACCCCAAGTGTGCGTGGGGGCAGCACTGGATGGGGAGAGGGACGGGCTGGGTCCCTCTGGATGTCTGCCAGAGACTCCCGCCACT
The DNA here is from genome assembly GCF_026122565.2 of Emydura macquarii macquarii. Taxonomy (NCBI): domain Eukaryota; kingdom Metazoa; phylum Chordata; order Testudines; family Chelidae; genus Emydura; species Emydura macquarii. The sequence continues at coordinate 12,262,436 of NW_027130449.1, read as the reverse complement.
CTGGGTCAGGGCTCTTCGCAGGGGGTGCCAAACCCCCCAGCTGTCACCGCACTACATCTGAGAGCAAGGGCTGAGTCGCTCTCTGCCATGGGCATCACAGCCTGGGTCACGGCCGCGCTGCTGGGAGGTGACTGGCCAGAACGCTGAATCCCTCTGCACCCATGGGACAGTCCCAGCACAGGCAACGGCACTGCAAGTCCCCGCTCCCTCCTCCTGCCCCTGCCCCTTGCTCACGTGGCCCATCCCTAACCCGAAGGTACCCCTCTGGTGCGAGGTCCGGGCTCCCTGGCCCCTTCTGACCTCGGGGCTGCCAGCCATGCCAAGGGGTTTGGGAGGCCAGCACCTGCCCTCTGGATCTGGATTTCACTTCGCCCAGGCAGCTCAGCAGACGGTGCTGGCGACTTCCAGTGGGAAGAACTTGAACTGACAGCCTCTATGTCCAGGCCCTGTCCCCCTGCAGCAGAATATTCAGGACTGTCACTTCCTGGGAAGTGTGTTACCCAGCTCTGTTATCATCTGCTCCCATTGCCTCCTCCAGCACGGTGATCCCGATGTGTGGGCAGGACTCCGACTTATGGTTTTGGAGGGTAGGTTTAAACATACCAGGAAGGTATTAACCAGGGGGGAAACTATTGTTTTCCAGACTGCCCTGTAAATGAAGATTGAATTTGATGTCTTCAGACATGGTTTACCTGAACTCTGACTGCAAGTTACTAAAACGGATTAAACTGTACAGTATTAATAACCCTCCCGCCGTGAAAGGCACTGACTAAGCAGGTATTTATAACCAGGATGCTACCTTTGCTATTTTTAACCCTCTCTCTGTAGGGAACTAGGTTTAAATGTAGCATGTGGCTGCTTTTAACAGCCCTCTTAGCTTACACGGCCCTGAAGAGGTATTGGTAGGTTGCAAGCTGTTAGTCACCTTTGCCAAAGAACACAACGATGTGTTTTTAGTCCTGAATCATTAGCGGAGTCGCTGGACAAGCCTATGCTAAAGAGTCACGTTTGAATGCAACAGCCAGAAAATGTCTGTTCTGTGTTTATGCACACGATGAGCGCTGCTTTTGGGGGCAATGAGGGGTTGTGTTTGCTAGCAATATCTGACACCTCCTACCTAACGACAGAGATGGGTGGCATCATGAATATTAAAGCAGGGGAAAATCGCCATTGGGGAAATCCCTGTTAGAGCTGGGGAATCCCTTCCTGTCCTTCCCAGAGGGCCAGGCACTGCCCCAGCTATGCATGTGGTTGGACCATGTACTGGCACCGCCATCGCTCCGCTCCCCCCGGCCCCTGTCTGACTCTGGCTTGTTAAATGAACTGTGAGCTCCTGGGGTCACCGTGCCTTCCTCTGTGTCTGCGTCGCAGCTGGTGTTCTGGAGTCGCCCATCCTGACCAAGGCTCCTCGGGGGCTGAATACATAGTGCTCCCTTCGGGGAACACTGGAGCTGAGTGGCAGGATTGAGCGGGTAACCCCTTCCCCAGTGCGGGTGGCCGGGCTCTGCTGCCATGCCGATGGCGTTTGAGCCCGTTAGAAACCTAAGAATGATTCTTTTCCCGCCAGTCCGTGTCCCTCTCCTTTCCAGCACCTTCTGCCCAAGGACCCTCCGGGGCATCACATGTAGGAGTGAGCTGAGCGCTGCAGTCCTGCTGGACGGTAAGTGTTATCCCCCGGTGCACGGGGGGGGGGTGGAGAGACTCTGTCCCAATGTTTGTGCAGCACTGAGCACAAGGGGGCCCTGAATCCGTACTGGGGCCGGTAGGTGCCACCACAGGACAAATAATAATTGACGTCTCAGGAGTAGAACCCAGGTGTCCCTATCCCAGGGCTTTAGAGAGAAGCCCTCTCATCCCCTCCGCCTGCCGGTTGTCTGTCAGTGTGGTGCTGGGAAGAGCCGGGCTCGGTTCCTTGGGGGCGGCAGCAAAAATTTAGCTCAGAGCTGGGGGTAAGGGAAGCTCCCTTCTGTGTGCTGCACACAGTGGAGCAGAAGTGCTGGGAGATTAACCCTGCAGGCTCCAGCGTCTCGCAGGCAGCCTGTCTCCTCCTTGCCCAAGCCTTCCTGATTAAATCATCTTGAGGTAAATCTGCATGTCATTGAGCCAGATTAACGGGTGACCTTCTTCTCCCAGAACGGGATTGGAAGCTGATGCTGAGCTCCCTTACCCTGCATGCTGCGAGAGGATTTGCATCCAGAACGGCTGGGAAGATGTGTGGAGGCCAATGGGATTCCAGACACTAGGCTGGCCCAATCTTGCCGGATTGCGTTCGGAAGGTCGGCGGGAGAGTCAGCTGGAAGGAGAGGGGGTGCACATCTTGGGCTCACCTGTTCCTGCCACGCGGCGGGAAAGATGAGGTAGGTGCATTGCTTCCCAGGAAATCGGCAGGCTGTGGGCTCTGAGCTGCTATTGCATGGTTACCACAGGGGTTCTCTTGGCTAACACCAATCCAGAGAAATGTGTCCCAAGGGGAAGGTTCCAAGATGAATGCCTGAAGGCCTCTGTTCTGAAAACTCAAGCGGATCTGTAATATTCATCTGTTCTGCAATGGGAGTCTGGGGAAGGGAGCTGCACAAAGCGATTGGGGTACTCAGGATAAGTCAGAGGAATACGATGCATCGGAAGTGGGGTCTGCTGGCAAGGCAGAGTGGTTTGCGTGGCCCGGTGCAGCAGGGATGTTGTTAAGCCGGCGGCATCACCCTGCGAGCCACTTACACAAAAGGCTTGTGCCAGGTGCTCCAGTGTCAAACTGTCCGGCCACTCGGCAGCATCTGATCGTGTGTCGGATGGACACGGATTGTCTGGAATTGATGGGCGGCTAAAGTAAACTGGCTGCTGCCTGGAGGAAGAGCAGAGCCAGGGCCATCTATCTGCCCCCTGCAATCTGGGGCCCAAACTGCTCTCATCCAAAACCACACTGGTGAGCAAAACCCGAAATTCCCCCATTTGTTCATTTCTGCCTTCAGCGCTGCTGCTTCCCTTGCCTGTCTGAGTGCGTGCTGAGTGCCTGGCCTGAGTGGGGTGCAGAGTTAGGCCAACTCTCCTAGAATCCCCCCGGAATCTCTGCCAGACACAGGCTGCAGGACCCCGCTCAGAGTTAGCATGGATTCAAGAGACACCAGTGGAGCTCACCTTGCCAAGGGCTGGCCTGCTGGGTTCTGAAGGACTCTGCAGGCTGGCAAACTTGGCTTGGACCCCAGCAGCTCGTGGCCCACCACTTCATTTAGTATAGCGGGGAAGAGCAAGGACTTGAACAAAGCCGGCTGCTTCTGTCCAGACACCCAGCACAGACGGATACTGGGCTTGGGCGCAGCTCCCACGCATGTCCCATGACAGCCGTGTAAGATACAGACTGAGCCAGGGTGGCAGCAGTTTCTTCTTTTCTCATGAAGTTTGCAATTTTGTGTCTCGCCTCCCATGTTACACGTGGCCTAGAATCCTTCCCCAAATATACACCGGGGCCCAGTTCATCCACACTGGAATGACAGAATGTGGCTGGCGGAAAAACAAACCCAGCTCCCTTACCAATCCTGGGTTTCCAGCTGTGGGGTGACTCTGACCATGGGAGGAATTCTAAATAGCAACTCCAGGTAAATCTGCCCCTAGCTGGGAGAGAAATGTACAAAGGCTGTCAATCCTCATGCTTCAGGCATAAACTGATCAGTACCATAGAGGCATGGTGGCCCAATTGGTAGGGTGCTAGCCTGGGACTTAGCAGATCCAGAGTCAATTGTCTGCTCTGCCACAGATTTCCTGTGTGACCTTGAGCAAGTCACTTAGCTCCTCCGTGCCTCAGTTTCCCATCTGTAAAATGGGCACTTCCCTACCGCACAGAGGTGTCGTGATATATTAATGACTGTGATGTGTTCACATCTTAATGTGGGCTAGATAAGTACCTTAGACAGATAGCACTTGGGATCAGGAAAACATTTGTCTGGGGTTTTCTGGTGCTGACCACCATTGGAGACAAGACAGAGCTAGATGAACCATTTTCTGGTACGGCAACTCCTCACTAAATGGCTGTATTTCGAACCCAGCAGCAATCCAGCCAAGCAGCAATGGGGAAGGGCTTCCATTAGTAACCAGTAGGCAGCAAGTCACTTAGCTGCTCTGTGCCTCCATTCCCCATCCGTACCATGCAGTCAACTGCCCTGACTTCACAGGGGCACTAGGAGGATAAATGCATTCATGATTGTGAGGTGCTCAGGCCCTACTGTGAAATGGGGCCCTGTGAGTCCCAAGACAGACGGACAGTGATGTCCTCTGGCTTGGTTTGAATTTCCTTGCGGGCTTGCTGGCTCTCTGGCAGGCAGGACAGGCAGCACCATGCGGTATGCCAGAGTGGAAGCCTCTGCTACAGACAGGGCTAAGCCACCATGCCAGTGAGTCAGTCCGCTGCCCAGCACAGCTGCTTGCCACCAGTGTTGGGACCGGAGGCTCTCGCAAAGCATCCTCCTCAGCCTGGGACAAGCCCCCGTCCCATGAGGGGAGAGGTGTTCCACAGAGGCGCTCGGGGCCAGCTCTCTTAAACAGGAGGAGGCAATGCCCCTCAGCAAAGGGACTTAGAGTGAGAATCCTTTTTGCTGGACAAGTTTATGTCTTGCTCTGGGAAAATACCCTGAATCTAGAGACCCTTTGGTCCAGGGAGGGGAGCAGGATGCCGCCATCATAGTGGGATCGGCACCACTTTTGCCCCCAGGGAATTTCTTATTTAAACCCCTGACATGTGGTGCTAATTCTGGGCCATTCCATCTTACTCCTTAGCCCTGCCCGGCAGGGTTGATACAGCCGGGGAGAGCATGACCCTATCAGAGGCAGAGAAATCGCCTTCTCTTCACAAGAGCAATGGCCCCCTCCCACCCAGCATGGAGACCCAAAGTTACCTTGGCCTCTGGCTCTGGGTGGGTGGAGATCTGGGACTCAGTGTGATGAGTCCTAGTAAGTGGCATGTCAGTGACACCTCTGTGTGAATCAAGAGAGCCACACACACCAGTGCTTCAGGGCCTCAGCGATGGGGTGTATGTGAGAGGTTAGACCAGATACAGGGCTGTGTTCAGGGCTCTGTCGGGAATGTGGTGGACTCCCTCAAGGGAGACAAGGCAGGTTTGTCTAGCTCAGAGTGTCCACGGTGTTCTGTAGGTCATTGACCGAGTTGTGTGCACAAGTGACATTTCAGACGGGTAACCCCCTGTTAGCAGTAATCCTCTTGTGCAGGTTAGAGCTGGATGGATGGTATCGCTGGGGGCTTGTCTGGATGAACCGTTAGTGCTCTGAAAGCCGGGGGTAAATCTGCAGTGCTCTTGCCTGCCGCGCTGAGTGTCTGTGGACCCTGTTGCCGTACACTAACAGTCCCTGGTGTGCATTGAGTTACTCCCTTTTCAGATCGGGAACTATTCGCGCACCGCGGCGGGGTCCATGTGGACCACAAGTGTGCAGCGGGCTAGTCCACTGCAGATTTACACCCCAGCTTGCCGTGCACTGCCTGTTCGTCCAGACAAGCCCTTGGATTACAGCAGCCCCTCAAAGCGGGGGCAGGGGAAACAGAGGCACAGAGAGGTGAAGTGATTTGCCCAAGGCCACATAGTCGGTCAGGGGCAGAAGCAGGAACTGAGGTCTCCTTACTCTCAGTCCGGTGCTCTATCCACTAGGCCACACAGCCGTCTGACAGCCCTAGAGGCTGAATTTTCACAAGAAAATGACATTACAGCAGTGCAGGCTGTTGCCACTCTGGCCCCTAGAGCGTGACCTTTCCGAACCAGGGAGACCAGGGGCACATTCCCGAGTGATGTGTGCGCCACGCTTGCCCAGCTGCTTCCCTAGCGGGCCTGGGAAAGGAGGCACAGGCTTGAGGGATGTCAGTTCCAGTCTCTTTCACCAGCCCTAACCTCACATGTGTCTGTGAACACCTGGTGTGTTAAACGGTGCACAAAAATACGTGCCCCTAAGTCACCTGCACTGTCTATTGCAGGCATTGCATGCACAACTTCCACACATCGAGGTGCTAAAAGTATTGGCAGGAGATGCAGCTACAGGATTTTTAAAAAAAATCTTCTTAAAAAGAGAGGAATCGTTTGAAGCTTTGGAAAGGACATTCCAAAATGCTCCAAAATCCCTTAGGTGCCTTTCACTGGGAGTGCACAGAACCCCTTTTAAGGGGACTGGAGCGTCTAGAGCCCTTCGATTCTTTTGAAAAGCGCCCCCCTTCTGCTTCTATTTCTTTTGCAAATATGGCCACCCCCCGTGCAACAGGCACATGTCTGTTCTCAGCTGGCCACTGCAGCCTGGAGGAGGGAAATAATTCAGGCTGAAAATTATTTCTGAGATAAACTACCCATGCCAAAGCCTGAGAGACCATTCCTCCCACCCACACCCAGCGATGGGCAAGCAGTGGGAGAGAAATGACTCCAGGATATTTGTTGGCCATCCTTAATCTTTCACCTCTTCTTCTTTTTATTCACGTTCACAAATATCTTTGGCTGCAGGTGAATTTTGGGCCCAGGGGCTGAGATTCGCTTAATCGCAGTATGAAATCCATTTTGGGTGGGGGAGGTTTACGAAAGCTCAGCTCATCCAGTCAGGGAAGAGAAGCAAACACACGTGATTCAGTTGACCAGTCACACAGCTCCTACACAAGTTTCCTCTCGTGATTTTGAAAAGCAAACAAATCCGAGCCCCTCCCGGTCTGTTCCCGGCCAATTTGCAAACATGAAAATGGACTAAATTCCCCAGCTGTGGTGCAGATTGCAAGAGCACTCGGCTTGTCGACATGAGGCGTTTTTACCCCAGTGCAAACCCCTCCATGTAGATGCAGTTTCAAGTTGCAGTGGTGTAATATGTCTACATGGGGAATTCACGCTAGTGCCAGCTCCCTGATGGAGATGTGGCCTGTGACGGGGTTAGGGTCTGTGCCACAGGTACCTGTGGCTTGGGAAGAGGGAGGGTGGATGATTGTGAGAGCAGAAAATAGAAGGAAAGGGAGAAGGTTCTTTACTTTTTCTTCTCTCTCGCTAAATGGAGAAATAGCATCTGCTTATTTAGGGCTTCGATCCTGCCCTGAGCTCTGGGAGGATGGGTTCCTACCGAGGTGAATGGGGCTCTGTCCGTGTGCAGCTCTTGCAGGATCAGGACTTGGTTATTAAGCCGTGCGCCTCCCCATTTTACCCGTGCCCAGCCCTGTCTGGCTTGCTTTGTGTGTCAGTGCCCATCACTGCAGTGTGGGAATGCTCTGCCGTGGGGCCTGTCCCTCAGCACAGCAGGCGCATTAGTGTGCGGACTAGGATCGAAGCATTTGCCAGGGCAAACCCTGAGCCAAACCACAGATTCCCAGACTCTGCCCGCTCTTTGCCTCTGTCAGACCTGAGAGCAGCTGCTGGGGAAGGCCCCCGTGCCTTGGTGGGCACAGTAAGCACTCGGGGAGGGGAGTCGCCTCCTGCTTTCACAGCTCGTGCAATGCCATCATGTCACGTAATTGGCTTAGCCATCTGGTATTGCACTGCATGTCCCGGCCTCCCAGCCCAAACTCCGCGTCCTACCTCTGCCTCAGATCTGTTATCCTAACACACGTGGCTGGGGGAGGAGGATCCTCAATGCAAGATTCAAAACCAGACCCAAAGCGCCTGGCATGTAAGCGGGCATGAGATCAGCCACCTGTCCGCTTGGCTCTTTGGCTCTCTTAGTCTACCCGTGCTGCCTGGTTTCAGCTGGGAGCAGACGTACGGCATAGCCTCAACTCCATGGTGCTGGGTGCAATGGAAAACCAATCAGAGAGGATGTTCTCAGGGAAATAGTGTTTCCCAGTGGTTAGAGCAGAATGCTGGGAGTCAGGACTCCTGGGTTCTATTTCCCGTTCTTGGAAGGCAGTGGGGTCCAGTGGAGGGAGGGCTCTTGGAAGGGAGTAAAGTCTAATTGGTCAGAGTAAGGTGGTGGCTGGGAGTCGACTCCTGGGTTCTGTTCCCCATCTCTGCCACTGATCCTGTTGCATGGTGTTGGCAAGTCACGTCTTCTGTCTGTGTCTGTCTGTGAAATGAAAGCAATAATACCTGTTGGTAGCCATGGCCTGGCTGGTGTGAGGCTGAATTATTCAGTGTCTGTAAAAACACCCGGAGATCCATGTACGAAGGGCGAGGGATTATTGGCCACTATTCAGTTCATTATTACAAAGAGAGGAGAATGTTCTTTTGTGGCTTTTCAGACCTGGCTGAAATCAGGGAGTGCTGGAAGCCTCCCAAGGGATCCTAGTCCCATGCGGTCTGCAGCCCAAAGAGGTTCAGAAAAGCATCTGAACTGAACCTTTCTTCCTTTTTCTGTCCCGAGGGCCAAACTCCCGTGGCTGTGTTCTTCATTGCCTTTGAAGTGACTCTTCCCTGGCAGCATTGCTGATGGGGTGGTGCCCTGAAGAGCTAACAATGGTGGAATGAAGAAGCAGCCTGTACCCAACTGAAACTTCGCAGGATTTGCATGAAGCAGAGCTCTAATTTGCCCAGGACAGAGGTTAATACCCTCATCTTTCCTGAAAATTTTCTTGGGATCTTTAAAAATCTCAAGTGGCCAGAGCCGCTGTTTTATTGAAAGAATTTAAAGGAATTAGCATCAATATCTCCATCAGTTCCACTGGCCTCTCAGTTTCAGTCTGCAGTGATATGAACCGGTATAAACCATGGAAGCAGAGCTGGTCAAACAATACGCATTATTTTTTGTGGGAAATTTTGAAAAATGTTCATCTTTTCTCCAAGTTTCCCCAACAAATCGTGTTCATCTATGTGTCTGATAATTCTGTTCTTTCCTATAGTTTTAACCAGTTTGCCTGGAACTGAAGTTAGACTTACTGGCCTGTGATTGCCGGGATTGCCTCTGGAACCTTTTTTAAAAACTGACATCACATCAGCTATCCTCCAGTGATCTGTTACAGAAGCTGATTTAAATGATAGGTTACATTCCACAGTTAGTAGTTCTGCAATTTCACCTTTAGTTCCTTTAGAATGTGATAGCTTAAAGGTCTCTTGGTAATTGGATAGCAGCTCTGCAATCCCAGAATGCACGGCTACAAAACAGAATTGTGAAGCCAAAAGAGTTACACTTGTGTTTCTGGTAAAAGCCATAGTGCTCTGTGGATGCTTTAAGCTCACTCTATAGGTCCTTTCATTCTTTATGGCCCTTTCTTTTTTTTTCTGGAGAGGATCCTTGAAACATTTTTCTGTTGTAACATGGGGTCACAGTGTGGGAAAGAGCAAAAGGATGGTTCATTAGTTTGGGGACTAGCCTAGGATTTAGGTACATCTGGGTTCATGTTCCTGTTTGGGCAAGTCACTTAGCCTTTCTGCGCCTCGGTTTCCCATTGTTAAAACAGGGATAATAGCATTTCTCTACCTTGCAGGGGTGTGGTACCTCTTTGCCTCTCACAGTAAAGGGTGTGAAGTGCTCAGATACTACAGTAATGGGTGTTGTATGTGTACCATAGACAGACAGAGAAGGTTGGGAACCACTGTGTTATGTCCAATGTTAGGTAGTTCCAGGTTAAAATAGTTCTGCCAACTGGTACGAGCAAACATGCTTCTGTAGCTGGAAGGCTTTCAGGTGGGAGGAAATGTAAGCAAACCCTGCAGTTCTCACCTAGGATGAAGTGCCAAAGCCATTGTGACCTGCTTGCCCTGACATTTTTCTTGCTCTCCGGGATGCTGTTTGTATTTCTAAGTAGCAGTATGGGCTGCGCCCAACTTCCCTTTCTATGAAACACTGTTAAAATAAACACAACTTTTTGTAGTGAGCGAAACGTGATCCCAGGACAAAGCTCTGTGGCTCCATTGACGTCACTAATGCTGGCAAAGGATTTAGAGGGATGTTTTCTATCAATGAAACCCTTCTTTTTTTTTTTTTTTTAAACCGGTGGCTTTGGGCAAATAGTGGGGCTGTCAGTAATGAATGGCCTGTCCTTTTTTCTTTCTCCACCAAAGCAATCATGCAGAATGACAAGCCTGATTTGCTGGGGATTTATGTCTTCCTTTGTTAATCCATTTCTGAGCCCCACATTGTCCTCCACCCACCCACCCACCCCCGGCCCAGATTGTGTCTGAATCTTGCGCAAGATGCTGCTTCTGTGCTAATGAAAAGTCTGCAGTTCATCTGAGGCTTGGCTTACTCCCTCGGAGTTGAGGACAGATACTCCATGTTATTATCACTGGGCAGCAGCATGAGGGGTGAACTAATGGTGGATTTCAGTGAGGTCTTCTGGGGAGCTTTGGCTCTGCAGCCTTTGCGCGTGCGCAGAGGAGATGAGGGCAAGTGTTAGGGCTCCCCAGGCAGAGACTAGACCAAAACATTGGTGGGAAAAGGCCCAGAGTAACATTTTCTGAAGAAAATAAGGGACTGAGGTGCTTAAGTCCCCTTTTTTAAAGAGAGTTGGGCACCTAGGGTGTCTACACTGCAAAAAAAAAAAAAAAAACCTACCAGGAGCAAGTTTCAGAGCCCGGGTCCATTGACTCGGACTTGCAGGGCTCAGGTTAGGGGGCTAAAAATAGCAGTGTAGATGGTGCCACGTGGGCTGGAAGCTTCAGGTTGGACCAAAAATGGAAAGTTTTGAAATATTTTGGCACATTGAAAGATTGAAGGGAAAAAAACCCACCTCTGTTCAGGTGGAACAAAACATTTCATTTTGGCAAAACCAAAATGTCTGTGTTTTGGTTTTTATTGGTTTCAAATGCTTTTGAATATTTTCAGTAAAAATTAGAATTGTTTAAAGGAAAAGTCGTTTCGAAATGAAATGCCAAAATGTTTCATTCTGAAAACGTAAAATCAGAATGGTTTGGGTTTGTTGGATTTTGTTTTGTTTTTCTAAATGGACAATTTGGCGAAACCAATGTGAATTTGCAAAACATTCTGGTGTTGCTGAGTCTGCAAAATGCCCAAAAATGTTTTAGCTAAAAAATGTCACACAGCTGTCGGCAGGAATTCCCTTTGAAAACTAATCACTGCTATCCTGACACCACAGCCCTGTCAGCTGGATGGACCTTCTTTCCCAGTGCCTGGCCAACGGAAATGGCTGTGGTTACTTTGATGATAGGGTCTGGGTTAACTGGGGAGCATGACACCCAACGAGTGACTCTCACACCGATTCACGCTGTCTAACTTACACATTTATCCATCGTTTTCAGCTCGAAGGAGGATGGAGGCTTTGCATAACCTCTCACTGCACCTAGGCGGTGGGTTACTGAGGCCAGGACACCAAGTCATGTCTGTCTAACTCCAGGGAGCAATTTCTTCTTCTCCTTGGCATGGCAGAGCAGCGCTAGCTAATGCCCCCTGCAAATCCCACTCCCACTTCATGGAAACTTTTACAAGAACTTCACTTCTGAGCTGCACCATCACCAGCAGAGGGAGGCTTTGCCACTCAGGAGTTTGTTCTGCTCAAGGATTCACCGGCGGCTTAATGTTCTCCCCATGCAGCTGAGACCGTGTGTCCTTCCGTGTGTGATGTCATTGTCAGCTCTGCAGCAGCAAACTGTGATGTCACCCACAGAGGGCTGTGTCCTCCGAGGACAGGAGCAGAGCAGCGGCGACCCCGTTTTCCATGCAGTGGTCCCCACTAACCCTAAGACAGTGGGGAGGAACCCAGACGTAGCCATGTCTAAAGTTCTCCATGAGGCGCCTAGCCCTTGGGAGTCACCGTTCCCATTGGGGAGCTGGCAGACGAGAAGTGGGGAGGGCCCTTTTGGAGAGGACCATGAGACTTGTAAGCCAACTCTCCAAACAGCTGGTTTCTCTGCGGCAGGGGCCGCCTGCACTGACAGGCCCAGGCACACTACAGTCTAACCTTTCAAGCTGACCTTTGCTGGGACCTTAATTGGATTTGATGCTTCCGAGTTCCCCAGCCTAAAGCAGGTGTATTCAGAGCAGAAGAAGGTAAAAATGGCAAGCTGGATATCTGGGTGGTTTCTCCTGCCGGGATCCTCCTGTGTTACTTCAGCCCCCTCTTGTAGGCTACTTACAGATGCTCCTATTTGGAATCTCTTCCAATGCAGTTTGTCTATGCCCGGCACCAGCTCCACCCACATTCTGCTACAGCACTGAATTACGATGGGCAGTAGCAACATTGGCAGTCGTTTTCCCTCCCCCCTTGGATGTCTCTCATCATAATCCTGGCTGGTGGTCGCTCGTTACCCTGGTCTTTGTAAAATCTAGCATCTCTGGAATAGTCAGTGCTGCGCAAAGTTGTAGCTGGACAAGATTTTCCAAAGTGATTAAGAGATTTTGGGCCTCCCACTGAAGGCTCCTTAAAAGGAGCTGTTTTTCAGAAAGCGGCGAGGGCCTACCCTCTGAGAACCAGGCCCCTCTGAGGTGTCCCAGGGTATCTGTGCTTCTGTCGCCTGTAGTGATTACAGGGAGAGACTCAGCAATCTCCAGCAAATCATGGTGGAGGCTGCAAGGGACTGTGGTCTAGCAGTTGGAGCAAGTGACTGGGACTCCGATGTAGATTCATTTCCCAGCTCTGCCCCACACTCCCTCTGTGACCTTGGGCAAGTCACTTATCCTCTCTGGGCCTCAGTTCCTCATCTTCAGGATGGGGATAACAATCCTTCCCTATCTCCCGGGGGCAGGATTGCAAGGATAAACCCATTGATTTCTGTGAGGCACTTACATATTGCAGTGACGAGGGCTACAGAAGTAGCTAGATAGAGACAGAAAGACCAGCTGAATTTCCCCATCGCTCAGGAATGTTGGGTTCAGATACTAGCATCTGCACGTTCAGGGGCTTCTCTGGAGTCTGTCTGTCTGGGCAGGATGGCTTCTGAGAGCAGGCTGCCTCATGGGACTTCCGGTGAGGATAGCCTGTTACATCACTTCGGTGCACCCAGCTCTGGTCAGCAGGGCAAGGGTGTCTCTGCAACACTAAGCCATGCTCAGAGGTAATCACCTGGATGCTGCCCAGCCAGGATGGCTCCCCTCTATGCTGGAGACAGGCATGTGCTACTGTCTGGAATGGGGACCCCAGCCCCCTTGATAGTGAGGGGGCTTGGGCAGTGAACTGCCCCGCTGGCTGGTTAAAATAACACCCCCTCTTTGTGTTCTCCCGTGCAGGATTCCCCACCGGAGAAGGTGCAAAGCCCTGGGGTAGGCCCGCCCCTCCGGCTCAGCCATGGTGCTGCCCGTCGCCAGCAGCAGCTTGGAGCTGCAGCAGGACAATGGGCTCTGTGTCCACAACAACATCAGCGGCTGCCGGCTGAAGTATGAAGAGCCTCGGAGCCGGAGGAACTCCATCCCCCCCGTGCAGACTCCCACTGCCAAGCACATGCTTGCCTACCTGCCCCGGCCCCCGACGGACACCAGCAGATACGGAGCCTTCCCTCAGAAGGTACGGTCGCTTCTGTAACGAAAGGGCATGGTGAGGCAGGGCACCTCCATTGGACATGCAGCCCTGCCTGATGTAGGTGGAGGACAAATCCCGCCCCGCCCCGTCTCCCGAAACAATCCTGCTGAGCCCTGCTCACTCCTGTCCCGGTGTAGATGTGAAGGTAGACAATGGGACAGCCTTGGCCTTTGGTTCTCCCCCGCTCTTTGAGTTGAGGGGTTCTCGCTACAGCATGGGTGATTCCATTCTGCCTCACTCGATTTACCTCCACTGCCAGCCCACTGCCGTGTCAGCTAGATACAGGGTTGTTGTTCTTCACTTCCTGTCCTGTGCTGCGGCTCCCAAGCAGACGCTGCATTTCAGCGATGCTATATAGACACATATGGTTGCAAAGCCCTTTGGCGGAAGGGTGCTATACAAATAATACCGGATGCAGCCAAGACCGTGATATATGGACTAGATGGTGTAGCCAATTGTTCATTCTTTAAAACGTTTGTGGGACCAAATTACTGAATTTAGCCAAATTTGTGGGCTAAAGACAAAGCCGTCCAATGCAAAAAGGAGACGTGTACATACCCCCTCTTCCAGAAAGCAACTCTTGTCTTGCAAAAGATGTGCTTTAAAGATAGTATTTCAGCTTGTAGTATTTAGAATATGATTTTCCAAGTTACAACATTCTGTACACATCACTGAAATCCAACCCGCCAGGTGATAACCCTAATCCTTAACTTGTTCTTTTGTTCTGTACTTTTCTCGTCTGTGCCTTGAATACTACATTCGAAACCAGTTGGGTGCAGAGGTACATCCCAACCTGTGCTAGGTCACACCATTCATGCGTCTTGCCTTTGTCAGATGTCCTATTTTCTAATGCCAAAACTGACTTCAGCTTTGCAAAGTGTTAGGGATACCATCCCTGACATCACGGGTTAACAGAATTGCAGAGAGAGAACAATACATTCAGTTAACGTAACTCCCAACACTTAACTCTATCTAATGTCTCTCTATTACGTATATTATATTAATACCGGATGCATAATACCCTTAATGTGGTGTCTACTGCACCTAACGTGTGTATTGGCTAAGAGGTATGTAAGTGCCGTACAAGTATTAAAGATGCGCCTGCAATGAGTTTGCCCTAAATAGCAAAATTCTTGCAGTTTTCCCTCCTTCCTTCTTTGCCTTTTGCTTCCTACTTCTCATGCCTCCAGTCATTGCTTGTTCTGCCCGGATGACATTGCTGGGCTGGGAAAGGCTTTATGGCAGAGCTGAGAATTTTAATTAACTCTGAAGCTGGGGACTCAGTTTAGCATCAGTATTAATAATTGTGTGTGTTAAGGAAACACTGAGATTGGCGCCCCATTGTGCTGGGTGCTGTGCCATACACATGAAGACCAGCCAGACAAAGGATGGGAGAGGAATCGGAGGTGCGGAGAGGGGACGTGCATTTCTGTTGATTGGTTCTTTTTTCCCTGGCAGCCTGAAATGATGGTCGTCCCCGTGGATCTGTCACAAGAGAGCCAACAGCAAACGGACGCCGCAGCTGCAAAGAAAAATGCCCTGATGTCAAACTCTGTCCCCCTGTCCTGTGACTCAAAGATCCCCAATGACAGATCAGTCCTCCAGAGGAGACTCAGCATGATGGAGCAGACCAGCGCAGCCATGGTGATGCCAGCCAGGCACCGGCCCAGTGTCTCCATCAACACAGATGATCTGCCCAAGTACCACCGGGCATCGCGCAATGATCCACTGCCTCCGCTCCGGGACATCACCACCCGCTGGTACCCACGGCATGCCCTCAGTGTGCCCAACATCCCCAACTCGGCACGGAAAAAAACGCCCACCCGGAGCGTTGTTTCGGTGCCCCCCTCTGAGAAACCTCAGAACCGTCGCTGCAAACTCATGGCTGACGACCGGCAGTTCAGCTCAGCCAACAAGCAGCAGCGGCAGCGCTATGTGACCAAAATGGGCAAGTGCCAGGTGAATCTGGGCCGCATTCAGGAAAAGAAGAGGTTCCTCTCGGACATTTTCACCACCATCGTGGACCTCAAGTACCGCTGGTTCCTCTTTGTCTTCATGATGTGCTACATCATCACATGGGTGGTCTTTGGCATCATATACTTCTTCGATGCCTGGATCAGGGATGACGTCAACCACATAGGAGACCCGGAGTGGAAGCCTTGCATTGAGAATGTGGACAATTTCATATCTGCCTTACTTTTCTCCGTGGAAAGTCAAAGGACCATTGGTTATGGCTCCCGGATCGTGACCGCCAATTGCACGGAGGGTGTCATTTTGCTGATGGCCCAGTCCATCGTTGGGTCCATGATTGATGCCCTCATGGTAGGATGCATGTTTGTCAAGATCTCCAGGCCCAAGAAGCGTGCCCAGACCTTAATATTCAGCAAGAAGTGCGTTGTCTCCCACCGGGACGAGAAACTCTGCCTGATGTTCCGCATCGGGGACCTCCGGGACAGCCACATGGTGGATGCGAAAATAAGGGCCAAACTGATCAAATCCAGGCAAACCAAGGAAGGGGAGTTCATCCCCTTGGAGCAGTCGGAGCTGAACCTGGGCTACGACACGGGGGAGGACAGGCTCTTCCTGGTGGAGCCGCAGATCATTTGCCACGTGATCAATGACCACAGCCCCTTCTGGGAGA
Organism: Emydura macquarii macquarii; assembly: GCF_026122565.2. NCBI lineage: Eukaryota > Metazoa > Chordata > Testudines > Chelidae > Emydura > Emydura macquarii. The sequence continues at coordinate 12,246,435 of NW_027130449.1, read as the reverse complement.
TGACAGCAGAGTTGCTGAAGCGGGAGCAGTTTGAGATCATCGTGATCCTTGAGGGCATCGTGGAAGCTACAGGTAGGTGCTCCGAGGAGGGCAAGCAGATCCCAGGTGGGCTTGGGAAGGTGTTTCCCTCCTTCCACAAACTATCAGGTAATGACCGCCACAATGGTCAGGGTACAGCACTGGCAGGACACTCCTCAGTTCTAATCCTCCCTCCCTCTGTCATCAGGAGAGTCTTTCAATCTCTACTCCTCAGCTCTCCTACCAGGACAATGAGCCTTCCCTGTCTCACAGGCTGGCTGGGTGGGGGTGATGTCCTTAGGGTCTGTAAAGTGCATTGAAGATGGAAAGCTCAGAGGTGATAAGTGGTATTAACCTGCTGGTCTGAGCCGCGGGAGCAGGACATTGGTATCTTGCTCAGAGTCGGCAGGTGGGGAAAATAGACGTACAGGAAATCTAAAGGAAATAAATGTAAAGGAAATTTCAAAACGAAACGTTGCCGTGAACCGAAATGTTTCATTTTGAAAATGTCAAAACACAACTGTGTTGGTGTTTTTCAGAATCTCTTGTGGCTTTGTTTTCAGAATGAACAATTCTGAAACTGACACGAATCCACAAAATGTTTGTCTCACCAAAATCAACCTTTTTTTTTTTTTCCACTGAAAAAAAAAATATTTCAGTCAAAAAAAAAAGTCACCCAGCTCTACTTCTGCACCGTATCGGCCTCGGGAATTTTAACAAGAAAATTACCGCCGGTGCCACCGCCCGTTCATCTGCAGCCATTTTCAGCAGCCTGTCAGTTCACCCTGCTCTGAGCCCTACCGGGTGTATTGGCCCCTAGCTGGCTGCTGGTGCAACAAGACTCAGCCCTGACTGGGAGGGAAGCTCCTTGAGGGGTGAGAAGAGAGTTCGTGACCCATGGCCCAGTCAACCCTTGGCCTCTTTTCAGGATGCCACGTTGGCAGGCAAAGAATGAGGCAGAAGAAGCTCATCAGCCAGATGGGTCAGGGAATCAGGGCTGGGGTACTGAGCCTTTCCCCTCAAGGTCACTGGCATGAATTGGGCACAGGGGGTAGTGAGGCGTGACCAAAGGTCACTGCCGGCTGATGGTTGCTGGGAGGCCGACGTGAGGTGATGGCGCAGCCCATTTATCAGTGGGACAGAGCTACGTTTCAGAAAGCACCATCGCCTCTGGCACTGAGTCGCCTCCTTGCTGGGAATCTCAGCAAAAATGCTGTGGACTGAATGGGCCATGGAGACTGAACTCCCTTCTCCCCATTTAAGGAGAGGTCTCTCCAGCTCTGGATTGTAGCCTGTTGTTGAGCTGAGATGGAGGAAGCCGGCTGTCCATTATGTACCTGTTCTGTGGATTCCCCAGGGACCTAGAAGGGTCAGTCTAGCACTTTTGAACAGCATGACCGTCACTTAAAAATGGTAGGAAGCTAGTGGAGGGTGAAAATGTTCCCCAAACACTTAACATGAATGTGAAAGAGACTGGTCTGATTCAAGACCAACAACTTCCCCACCTGTCCCTTTTCACTGGAAAGAAATGAAGTGTGAACTCTCCTGATTTGGGTGCAGGGAGACGGACGGTTCTTAAAGCCCCCGACTCTGGAATCATGAGATGATGTGAGAACCTCAGCGTTTGTTTTTATAAAACACACATTTTCTAGCCCTCGCAGTTGTGGAGAAAAGCGTGAAAACGTGAACCCTAGAGCCTCCAAACCCAGAAGGCAACTAGAAGGAACCAGAAATTGATTATTTTTTAAAATCTCTTTATTTTTAAGCCCGTCTCATGTTCTTTCTGAGAGAAGGGGCTGATTTGTGATTTTTGAATGCTTGGGGCTGGTTGCATTGGAACTGTGTTAGTTGCAGGTGTGCGGACGGACGATTTGATGTGACAGGGCCCAGCTGCTTGATAGGAAATTTTCATTTTGATGTTAAGCTCCATTTCCCCCCCTCCCTTTGAAAAACCCTTAATTTTTGTTGTTATAATTTCTCTGCCTCTCCCCAAATATGCTCTTGCTCACTCCCATGCACACATGCACCTATTTCCTGGAGCAGACACCATTTCTCAATCTCTCTTCTGCCCGGCTCCTTCGCGGTCTCTCCTCCGAGCTGGCAGGTAAATTAGTTCGTCGATTTGGGCTCCCCCTGCTGGTCTTCAGCTCTTGTGCTTCCCTAGAGTCAGACACGGGTATTTAAACACACGAGCTGCCAGTTCCCACCTACGGGTCAAACTTGTGCAAGTTGGGGGTGGGGTGGTGGAGAGACCTGGGTGTCTCCTGCATCAGAGGGGGAAATTTGGAATAACCCTGCTGCCTTATAAAGCAGGCTGGCCCATTCTAAAGGCAGAAGTATTTGTATTTCACAGGCCCAGAGCTGAATCTGCTCTAGCAGGGGCACTAGAAGCATTTGCAGAACGATTTCCTTCCCACCTCTGTCTGTCAGGGGAAAGGAAATCCCCCCTCGCAATCTGGTGGCAGAATATTGACCAAGCATTCCCTCCCACCGTGTTACTGATCTAGTCCTTCCCAGGGAGCAGGACAGGATTGTTCCCTACAGTCTATTCTCCGGAGGTCTTTCTGGCCTAGTTTCATGGTGACACACTGGGGAGACAAGCACACATGTGGAAAACTTGTCGATCTGTAAAGGTCTGACAGCGAACTACGGGCTGAGGAAAGAGCCCCACATTAGGTTCCATCTAGTCCATAGCCCTGGGAACCAGCCCAGGATTGGTTTCCTATTGTGTATTTATCAGTGTATTGTCCAGGTGAGTTTTAAATGTCCTGGTTTTGATGCTTAGATTAGCACTAGCTAATACAGGTGATTATCTGGCTCCCACTGATGTCATTCTGACCTGAAATATCAATTTCACATGCCTCAGTAACTGCTCAAATAGCCGTTCACCACTGGAAATTTACCATGCAGAGGCTGATCAGGCACATAGGAATTGCCAGGTTGTTCAGACCAGGGGTTAACCTAGTTCAGTATCCGGTGTCTAACGCTAACCGGTACCCGCTGGCTCAGAGGAAGGTGCAAGAAACCCTGCAGCTATGAGATAACCTGTCCCCAGGCAATGCTTCTTCCTGACCCCATTAGTCAACAGTTGTCGTCTGCCCGTGAAGCATGAGGGATTGTATTCATGCTGTGTCCTTTGAACAGCGCAGTGAAGTACAAACTCCCCAGCTAATGGTCCTGGCTGCATGTGCTCCTTTCTCACTGCAGGAATGACATGTCAAGCCCGGACCTCTTACACAGAGGACGAGATCCTTTGGGGATACCGCTTCGAGCCCTGCATGACCCTGGAGAAAGGAGCCTTTCGGGTAGACTACAGCAGGTTTGAAAAGACATTCGAAGTGCAGACCCCAGCAACCAGCGCCAAGGAGATGCACGAATTGAAGGAGATGGAGCATCAGGACCAGTCCACCCTGAGCTTGTACTGGGACCACCTGGTGCATCCCTGCTTCTCAGCTGAGCTGAATGACGTCCTGCAGCATGAAGGTGCCAGCGAGGAAACCCTGGCCAGGCTGGGCATCCCCAACATCATGGAGGAGGAGAGGAGTGCCGAGTTCCAGAACCAGAAGATCAATCTGAGCTCCTCCCCAAAAGAGTGACAGGAGACGCCAGTGGGGTCACTTGTCTGCCCCGAGGAGCAGGGCTGCTGCTTTGCATCCTGAGACGTCCTTGCTGCAAGTGGGGGGGGGAGAAGATGCACTGCTGCTCTCCAGTCCACCAGAACGTGCGGCTGAAGTCTTCAGGAGCTCTGGGGTGGAGCCAGTCTTGTGCTACGCCTCTCCAATACTGGCCCATGATGTGTTGCTGCTATTGCCAGGCTACCTTGCTATGGGGCAGCCGCTGGGGCTAGAACCCTGTGGCTCCCACTGTTTCCGACTGGGGTAAGGTACCAGGGAAATGTGGAACTAGGGCGTGGGCCACACGGCCAGGGGCTCATCAGCCATTGACTGTCATGGTAGAGGAAATGTCACCACCCCCGCTAGTGTAACGTGATGCCCCTGGGCTGGGTCATAAACAGCAGGAATCTAACTTGAGACCTCAGGATCTACAACCATGAGTCTCTACTGCCTGGGTCTGTTAACTCCAAGGCTATAGCAGACTGCAGCTGTCTAGCAGAGACCCCCAGTCTGCAGATTGGGTCAAACGAGACAAGAATTAACTTGAGAAAAAATGATGAAAAACTAGGGCCATCTCACCTTCATCACCCCAGGGAATGCTTCTGGGAGGGGTGGGGAACCCTGTTTTATGTTCTCCAGTTCCCATTATACCACATCATTTTGAGGGGTGTGCAGCCCTTTGTCTGAATGTGTTTTCCTCTCACCACGCCATGTACTGTAGGGACCTGCAGCTGGTGCTTCCCCCAGACACAGCTCAGTCCTTCCCATGGAAGTGTCTCATATTGACAGTGCCATATGGAACTCTCTCTCTGTAAGGTGTATCCCTCTGCCCTGCGTCCTCAGACCACTGTCCCTACCGCCTGAATACATCCAGTGTCTCCAGCTCTGGCTGCAGCTAAGTGGAATTATTTTTGCAAAGTCTTTTGTAATAAGGATGCGGAAAAAACAAAAAATTCAGCAGACGATTAAAATCTCTTAAACCACAGAGAGCTGAATTTTGAGAGTCTGTACGTAGGCACATTACATGTATCAGTGTTTGCATATGCAGTGTGTGTGTATATGGGGTGTACCCGGGACTCAGATGGGGCTGGTACGCAGCTGTAAAGCATCAAAATCCAACCATGGGAGAACTAAGCAGTGCCTTATAACCATTGGTCCTTTCATTATAGTCATAGAGAGGGTCTTAGGGTCAGCTGGTGGAAAGCCAAAGCTGCTGTCACTGGGCCAGTCATTGCTTGATGTTATGGAGAGGGAATACTGCAATATCAGCAGAGTCCCTTGAATAGGAGTGGGGGGAGTAGAGCTTGTGCATCATTCTAGGAATAACCAGAACCTGCTGGGCCCCAGCACTGCAATCTGGCATCTTTCACCAGCATTGTGAATTTGGTTCTGAGCAACACTGAATGCAACCCCACTTCCAACAACACCAAGATGCAGCAGAAGCATCTTCTAGCATTTCCCTCCATCTATGAATAGTAATAGGACTTTCCCTTTCCACCTCATTAAAAAGGAGCAAATTCCCCTGTACTGCTCCTTCCACATGCCTGTGCATGTCCTGGCTCTCATGTTATCAGTGGGAATGAGGTTATATTTTTCATCCTCTTTAATGACAATCCTGTTGCTCAGCCTAAATGTAAATGAGATAGTTGGCATCTCTGCATGACACACAGAGTTTGGTAAATGGGGCAGGATCATGGGCAGCTGTTCAGATTAACTCTCTCTGTCTCCTGCAGCCCTCACAAAGGCAGAAATGAAGAGGGGGAAGTGGGAGCAGCTCTCTGCAGTTGCATAACAGAATAGAAAGTGGGTTAATCTGTTTCCTTTGCCATTATTTCATAAAATGAGAGATTGCTAAAGGTATTATCTCAGTCATATGTTCCTGGCTGGGATTATCTGCTCTTATGCAATCAGCCAAAATGAACCTTATTTTCCTTTCACTGATCCCAGGTTTACCTTGAGCTGTTTTAGTATTTAATTGTTCTGGAGGCTGCAGGAAAGGAAAAGATTTGGCAGTCTGTGCACACACCAGCCACTGATCATCTATCTTCCCCTCCACCTCCAAAATATGCCTGCAGGCAGTGGAGGGCAACTAAATAAAACTTAGACTTGGTGGATCTCCCTGCTTTTGAAAGAAGTAGGAAAGGTAATATTCAGTAGGCAGGTTAGCAGCCACTTTTTCCATCCACACAATCATAGGGTTAGAAGGTTTTTATTAGTAGGAGTAACCCCAGTTGTGGGGGGAGGGGGAAAGAAAAGATTAATACACAGGTGAATCCTGGTCTGGGGGTGATCAGATGCTAACAGTACCAGATTAGAATGATCTTTGTGCAAGCAGAAATGAGTTGTCTGGAATGGCTCCCCCATGAGTGTGCCTATCTCACAGCAGCTGGGGGTATAGTCTATTAGATTTCAAACCAGTACCAAATAACTCATGGATCACTACACTAGTTTTACAGTGGAGGCAAAGTGCCCTTAGACTCTCCCCTTTAATCTTACCACCTATGGAACTGAACAGTGAGAGAAGGTGTTACTGAAACCTGAAGTCGCCCTTCAGCAGGTTTTACCCCCACAGGGCCAGACACTTAACCCACATCTTATCCTAAAGACAAACACTCACCCCACTTCTGTAGTAAACAATAGGTTTATTAGCTAAGAAAGAAATCAGTTGAGAGGTTAAAGCAGGGAAAGTTATAGTAACAGCTGAGTTAGTTACATCCACATGGTGGCACTGCTGGAATAAACTGCCAGGCTCTACAACATTGCCAGAATAACAGAGGATCTCTGCTTTGCAGGTGGTACACGTCTCTGGGTGAATCCAAGCCAGTTGAGAGCTGAATCATTTTTTAAATCCATATTTATAGCACCTTTACACAGACCCACTGACAGTGTCTGTACCCATGACTTCCTCCCCCCTTGAGAGTGAGGAATGTACTTGAGTTTTGGACCACCTCACAACCCCATGCTTTGAAATGAACATTTTCTGTTAAAATTCTTAAGTCTTTCATTAGCATTTCACACTTTCTTTAATGGGTTCTTTACAGGATTATACATAATGACAAATGTTTGCTGTTACAGGGATAGAAAAGAATACAAGTAACAACCCATTTGTTTTCATGAAGTTTAAACAGATGAACCTACACTTACACCTTGAATAAGACTGTGGCTCTGGAATGACCTGGTTTGTTATCACAGCAGTCTATGGAGACAGTGAAAAGGGTATAGTCTCAGTCATTTACAAGAAATAAAGTCAAACACCTTGTGGGTGTTTGTGTGTTGTGGTGATAGTGGGAGACAAAACCTACAGGCTTTCTGCTTTGAAGAACTTAAAATTAAGTGTAAGGAGTACAGCTAGTAGGTACCATAGATCACTTTGTTACAGGGCTCCACAGCTGTTCAGATACTTGCAGTAGATCTGATTTTAATGTCAAGCATCAGAGACAGGTATCTCAACTCAGAGGCTTCCAGCTCCTGCAGCCTAGTACTTAACTAGGTGTCTTCCAGTCGGACTCTTGGGGAAGGTCCATGTGCTACAGGTCAGTACTTGAGCCCCCTGCCAGCAGCCACTCCTCTTCCTGGCAGCCTCATTCCCTTGAAGGGTAGCAGGCCTGTTCTTTGCTCACCAATACTCCTTAAGTCCCTCAAGCTATATTGCTCTGGCAGCTCTCCCCTGCCCAGTCCTGGGGTCCCACCAGCCCATGCTTCAGTTCTCTGCTTCTCCATCACCCACAGAGTCCTGCATCCTTCACTTCCAAGACACAAACATGAAGCTTCCAAGGGCTGGCTCTAGAGGAGTGATGCAGGAGACAGATTAGCAACCCCCATTCCCCAGACAGCCACACCAGTGTGAACTCCGTCTTCCACTCACGGTCCTGCTATGGATACTCAGCCCGTGAGACCGGAGAAACATTCTCAGCAGCTCGGTGAGTAACGCAGGGTGGTGTGGTGTGGTGAGGGGTTAGCAGTACAGCATGCTAAGGGGTTAACTCACTCTGTGCTGCGATCCTGCACCGCAGGGCCGCCTGCTAGCGCCGCTTTTCATCGGCGGGCTCAGGACCTGGCGTGCCGGCCCCTTGCTGGAGACCCAGGGGGTCCTGCTCCGGGTAGGACAGCCCAGCCCAGCCCCCGCAAACCGCTGACCCCGGGTTACTGCAGCCCGGCCCGGCCGGGACGAGACGGGGGCGTTGCACGGGCAGCCCCGCTCGGCTCCCTGCCCCAGCCCGAGCTCCCGGGCAAAGGAAGCCGGCCTGCAGCGGGCCCGGGTCCGGTCCTGGGCCCGGTCCCGCCCGCACGGGCCCGGCGAGTGGGGGGCGCTGCGGAGCCGGGGCGCGGCGCACGGAGAGCTGGGGCCCGCCTGGGAGCAGCTGCGAAGCGGCACGTGCCTCTCCCGGCCCCGCCCCTTGCCCAGCGCCGAGCGCCGGCCCTCACCTCACCGCCGTCTCTGCCAGCCCGGCCCGCGAGCCGCCTGGGGCTAAGTAGCGGCCTGCACCCCCTGGCCGGGGTGGGGTAGGAGTGACAGCGAGCGACTCCCCGGCTTCCGGTTTATATCCCCCGCCCCCGGCAACGCTCCAATCAGACGGGGGCTTGTTCACTCGCTCGCCCGGCTGTGGGCCAATAGGAAGGCGTGGAGGGGGCGGGGGGGAGAAGCAAAACTTTTCACCTAGCTTTGTCCCACGCCGCAGTCCGTAGGCCCGCCCCGCGCGGTGCACGTTGGGAGCTGTAGTCCCCGCCTCGGCCGCCTCTCCTGCCTGGCTGGACTCGCTTTCCCGGCGTGCCCCGCGATGGCGGGCCGCGGAGTCTGTGTACCCGCCCAGGCGCGGCCGTGGTGGGGCCCCATGGCCGCCTCGTCGCCTTCGCTGGTGGCCGCCGTGCTGGCGCACTCGGGCCGCTTGGAGAAGGAGGATCTGAGCACCCGGATCGCCCGGCTCTCCCGCCGGGTGGAGGAGCTGAAGGTGGGGCGGGGGGCGGGGCGGGCAGGGTGTGTGTGTGTGTGGGGGGGGTAACCGTGGGCAAGGGGGGGATGGGTGTGGGGGGCAGGGAGGATCCGCGGGGCTGGGTGTGTGGGGGGGGCCCAAGGAAGATGTGGGGGAAGGGCGATCTGGGGTGGGGGGAGGACCGGGGGGGTCAAGGTGGGATCCGGGGGGCTGGGTATGTGGGGGGGGGCCAAGGAAGATGTGGGGGAAGGGCGATCTGGGGTATGGGGAGGACCGGGGGGTCAAGGCGGGATCCGGGGGGCTGGGTGTGTGGGGCAGGGCGAGCGGGAAGGGGGGACACAGGGCTGCTGGGGTCTCACCCATGCAGGTTGCAGAGAAGGCTGTGATGGGGGTGGAGGCTGTGGCTGTGGCCGACAGCCTGGGGGTTCCTCTCTGTGGTTGGGTGTGTGTCGTTCTGCTCCTGAGTCCGTCCCTTCTGCCCAGGGTGAAGTCTGCAACATGATTAACAAGAAGTATAACGAGTTCCTCCCCAGCATGCAGAGCGCCGAGGACTTGGTGTCGCAAGTGGACAGTCTGTCCAGCAACATCGACCTGCTCAAATCCAGGGTCGAAAATGAGGTGACGCAGAAGCAGCCTTGCTGTCTGTACCTAGCATCTTTCATCCTGCATCATCCCAGAGCAATACAACTCCACTGATGTGCAGGGGAGGGGGAAAGAAAGAAAGATCTTGGTTAAGGATTCCAGGATGAATCTCCATCTTTTCCAAAGAGAGCCCTTTCGTGCCAGTGTAGTGATGTATCAGGCCTGGGATATAAATAAAGGGTGGGCTGTAGCTTATTCATTAATTATGTAGTTGTATGGTTTAGAGCCCCTCATATGTCTTAATTCATGTATCCTCTCAGCCTACCCCATTGAGATAAGGAGGAATCATCCTTATTTTGCTGATGTGGAAACTGAGGCACACAGTGGTGCAGTGACATGGCCATGGTTACACAGAGATTCTGTGTGGAGCTGGGAATTGAATCCAGATTTTCTGTATACTGATTGCAGGACTGTCTTTCCCCAGCTGACCCTGGCTATTGAGCTGCTTATATTTTTTACATGTGTCATCCAAGCTATACCCCTGGACCAATTCTCTCCGCTCTCCTGTGCCTTACCACTCTGGCTTTGAAACGCTAGTTAAAAAGGGTCTAATGCAGGTGGGATATAAATCTGGATCTTTTCTTTCCAAAGGAGCATGATCAACTCAAAAACCATATGATGTGAGAATAGCTTTTACATCTGATACTCATTATGCTATGTTAAAAGTGAAAGAATCTTAAACATCCAGTTTACTTGTCTCTGTTTATTTGTTGCTGTGCATTTAATTTATGTTTCTCAGCTTAGACAATAACAATCAGTGACATCAGTTTCACTTGTCTGTAGTCAATTTCAGAGTCAGGTTCTAGTGTTGCAGTGTTAAGTAAAAACACTGCAGGGGATTGTTTGTTTGTTTGTTTAACAGTTTGGGGAGTTTTTTCTTAAAAAGAGAAACACTTCTATTGATCTTGCATGCTTATGGAAGCTTTTAAAATGTATATTTAAACTTACTTTTAGCCAAATTCAAGTTGACATTTCTCTGATTTAAAATTAGAAAACTGTTAAAGGGACTTTGGAATCTTTTGACTTGACTAGCTTTTTTAAAAAAAATCTGCAATTTGGTACAGCCAGGTTCTCTCTTCTCCCCCCAGCCCCTGTAAAATATATTTTTAAACAATAAGAGTTTTTCTTCTTCTCTGTTGTTTAAAATGGTCTTTCCAGTGAAGCTAAAACAGGCAGATCATACAGAGAAACTAAATATACACAAATTGCTGTCAAAAGCACTAAGAAAATACACTGGGAAAACAAAAGCTTTTCCCCACTAATTTCTTTTAGTTTTAATAACCTGAGGTGCTGTTTGTAGCTTTAGGAGGTAGTACGGTGGTGTTGGCCTGCTGTGGTTCATTTTTCAATAGAAATGGCTATTGTAGCGTTTGATCACTGTAAATGAACTGATGAAGTCTTGATGTCTGTGCTGCTGTTCTAGGTCCAGCGAGATCTGAATGTCGCCATTGCAGAATTTACTGAATTGAAGCAGCAGTTGGAACGAGACTCGTTGGTTCTGAGTGTGCTAAAACAGCTACAAGAGGTGAGGAAGGAGGCTGGGAAAATGGCTTCAGATCACTAAATGTTTCTGTATTTTTTTCCCACTGACATCCTCCTGGGTCTCCACGGTGAATAAATAATCATGGTTCTTCTATCTCCATTCATGTAATTTTTTTAAAAGTGCACTATAATCTGAGAGATGACGCTTATTTATGGGTAATTATAGAATCATAGAAATGTAGGACTGGAAGGGACCTCAGTAGGTCATCTCGTCCAGTTCTCTGTATTGAGGTAGGACCATGTATTATCTAGATCATCCCTGACAGGTGTTTGTCCAACCTGTTCTTAAAAAACCTTCAATGACAGAATATTCCACAATCTCTTTGGTGATTTGTTCCAGTGCTTAACTACCTTTACAGTTAGAAACTTTTTCCTAATGCCTATCCTAAATCACCCTTGCTGCAGTTTTGACCCATTACTTCTTGTCCTGTCCTCAGTGGATAAGGAAAAAAATTTATCACCCTCTTCTTTATAACAACCTTTTATATACTTGAAGACTGTTATCATGTTCCCCCACAGCCTTCTCTTCACCAGACTAAACAAACCCAGTTTTTTTCAATCTTCTCTCGTTGATCATGTTTTATTGACCTTTAATCATTTTTGTTGCTTTCTCCAAATTGTCCACATCTTTCCCAAAGTCTGGTGCCCAGAACTGGACATATTACTGCAGTCGAGGCCTTGTCACTGCTGAGTAGAGTGGAAGAATTACTTCTCATGTCTTGCTTACAACACTTCTGCTAATACATTCCAAAATAATGTTTGCTTTTTTTTGCTGCAGCATCAGTATTATTGTTGACTCATATTTAGTTTCTGATCCACTATAACACCCAGTCCTTTTCTGCAATGCTCCTTCCTAGGCAGTCAGATCCCGTTTTGTATTTGTGCCGTTGATTATTCCTTCCTCAGTGTAGTATTTTTGCGTTTGTTTTATTTAACTTATATTTAACTCTTTCAGTTTGATGCCGCTATTAAAGATTACAGCACTGCATTACTAGAAAAGAAGTATGTTGCAGCAGCTCGCCATCTGGAAAAGGTAGTAACAAGCTTCTTAAGTATATGTAATTATATCTCTTATGAATATTGTCAGTAAATATCCTGTGATTCCCTTATGTTAGCACTTCCATGCCATTGAATCGATTTGCCTGCTGCCCGTGTTCTGTGCATAACTGTCTCCATCTTATTGCTAGGCACGAAGTAGTCTGAAAATGCTAGAATCCCGCCAAGGCTTTGAGCTGAAGGTTTTGAAAGCGCTAGGCACGGAGCTGACAGTGCAGACACAGAACATGATTTATCACCTGGGAGAAGAGTGGCGGCAAATGGTTTTGTGGAAGCTTCCTCCATCAAAAGGTGCTGAACATCTTAGTTTGGATCAGTGACTGAAATGATCCTGGCTTGAAAACCACTTCAGAGCTAAGAAGCTAGTGAACATGGGTGAGCTAGGGTGAATTCAGCTAGCACTTCCTGTCAGTGGCACATTCCTCATTGAATAGGATTGACTGGAGGCAGCGCTCTTTGAATTTCACACCATATTGGGGCTGTTTGGAGCTATCGCGGGCAACTTGATACAGTCAGTGGATCTTAACATTTATTTGAAATGTTTCTTCTGGTCCGTGTAGCCATATTTCCTAGTGAGTGATACAGAAAAGTCCAGGACAGTTCCCAGCCTCTAGGTCCTTTCTTACTCATGATGCAAAACCTGAGAGGTTGTGGCATTTCCCCATACTAGTGTATTGCTCATCAACTCCTGAGAAAACCAGCTTGGACAATATCAGGTTATGCATTATTGAGAAACTGACTTGGGCCCATTAGCTGGGTGAGACTTTTGAAATCTTTTGTCAAGATGAACATGCTCTCCCAGCACAGACTCGTTTGGCAAGTTACACCCCTTCTCTCTTGTTTCTTGGAGCTCTCTGTTGTCCCCAGGTGAGGAGACAATGAGGGAATGACCAAGTGCTGTTTTGAATGAAAAAGTGCAGTTAGGTTGAGGAATAAAATAGAAATGATTAGTTTCCTCTGACTTGTTTATGGTAGAAATTGGGCTTAGTTTGTCAGACTGTTGTATAGGTAATTATGGAAAACTGCTGGTAATTGAAACCATGTCCAAAGTGACACTGATTCTTTAATACATATGGGGTGTTACAGCTTCCTGCGTGCCATATAAGAATACGCCATCCATCTTCACATGTTAGTGTCTCTGTTCAGAGCAAGAAGTGGGTGTGCGGCGTGTCTGATGCACAAGGATTTTTCCAATTCAGTTTTCTGAGAAAGTTCTCATCCTAGGAGACACACTTCAGTCAGATCTTTCACATGACTTCAGTTTCATTTCCTTGTGTATAACTACAGCTTCTATAGCTTCTTGAGCATGTTAGGAGATTCAGATTGCTCCAGCTCAGCCTTACAAATTCATGAAATACATGAAAACTTAACTGCCTAGGTATTAAAATATACTCATCCGCTCTTACCAGGATGATTATGAACACACTAATGATTTTTGACTTCCTGTGAGTAGAATTTTGCCAAGCTGCTTTAAATATTTAGGAAGATGTAAGCAAGTGACACACAGCCAGTGCCCAAATATTTGTACCTTGGTACCCTCTGTACCACAGAGATTCCTAGTTTAAAAAAACAAGCTCATGCCTCAGCTGACTTTATTTTGGAGGAGGAAAAGTAATTATGGCCAGAATGTTCTTTACATCCTAAATTTGCACAGAAATTGAAATGGGGAAACTCCATCAAGACCCATGTAAAAGACCAACACAAGCAGTTTGCAATATGCTGCTATTCAGGAGATTAGTAGGGGTTAACTCCCCAGACAGGCAAGGGCTGAACATTATATGGGGACCAGGAGCATGACACTATCTCAGATACCCTTGAGATCTCCCTGGCGTATGGTCAGGGGAAATGAGGTGAAGAAAGGGGAGCTTAATATTCTCCAAGAAGCCCTGTAGACTGTCAGATTCTCTCTAGCCCAGTTCTCATCGTAACGGAGATGGTTATTCTCTCTCTTAGAAATCAGCAGCGCAGAGACAGTGATGCAGACGGAGCTGCACTTTTGCACAATGCCGTTGAAGGAAGATCAGAGCGCTGGCCCACCTGTTGTTTCTGTGCTCCAGGCATTTGCCCTCCTAGGAGAACTGCACACCAGATTGAAACTTTTTGGTAAGACAGGCCTTTGTGCCCGGGTTGGGGCTGTAACCTGAGCCCCGCTGCCCAGGGCAGAAGCTCAGATTTCAGTTCCGGCCCGCGGCCCTTGCAAGTCTAGTGCCAGCCCTAGCGACCCCAATAAAATGGGGTCGCGACCCACTTTGAGGTCCTGACCCACCGTTTGAGAACCGCTGCTGTAGAGAGACCTATTGCTGGGTAGTGAATTTGTTTCAAGAATCTGCCAGAGTGGGACTGGGTCCCATTGTCAGTGCAAAATAAGGACCAAAATGTGAGAAGAAGGAGGCATTTTGTTGATGGCCTGCCCTTGGGTCAGATATTTCAACCCTGCCCTTGTCACACTGGCCTCTTCCCAAGGCCTGGGTTGCCTTTCAGCAGGGAGCATCTCTCTGATGAGGCATTCTCTCAGGTGGGATGTATGTTTCGTTTTCTTCCCATCACATTTGTATTTTCCCACTCTCTCATCCCCTGGCCAGTCTCTTTGTCCAGTGCTGCTGGTGGTGGTAGTAGCAGCAGTAGTGTTGCTACCCTGGTGTGACAGCCCGCTGAGCTGGTCAGAGTTGTGGAATTGCAGGTCTGGGGGGGGATTCCCAAGCCTGCAGATAGAAGCATCTTTCCCCATCCTCTAGGACCAGGTATGTCCCATGGCACTTGAGAATCAAATCCCATGATTTCTATTAATGTTCACCTGCCCTGTATTATTTATCCCTCCCTATCAAGTTGTTTTATTACTTCATTTTGAGATGTGGTTTTGTGGCTCGATGGGCTGGTGTTCATAACTGTTTTCTGATTGCAGTCCCCTTCCTGGCACATGGCCAGGTGTTCATTTCAAGTCGTTCCAGTGATTATAATCACTGGTCTTAGTAAAGCAATTAGCGAGCAGCGACAGTTGCCGGCACACAGTTTCACATGACTGGTTTTGTAAAGAGTTTATAATTCAATTTATAAAATCAGGGGCATTTTGCCTGAGTCCCCAGGTGTGTTTATATGAAAAAAAAACCCATGCTTAAATCAAACCAAACATGCTGCCACAAGAACACTCCTGGTTTTACAGCTACCCCAGGGGAATGTTGCTCATCCCGAATCTGAGCAATCCTAAAACCCAAGGTGCCATCACAGCTAAGCCCTCTGGGACACTATTTGAGCAAACAGCCTAGCTGGCTGCATCCTGATGCGAAGATCATCTTTCTCTTCCTTTGTCAGGCCAGTTGCTGCTGAAGTACATCCTCAAGCCACTGATTTCTTATCCTTCCCTTCGGCCCCTGGCGGAGGAGCAGCCTGACAGGGTCGTCTTGCAATTTGAGTGTGCGGAGCCTAATCTGGAACATCCGTCCCCAGTGGAGGTTTTTGGCAAGATCAAGCTGGTGCTTGAAGTTCTTCACAAACACTTGCTGGGTAGGTAGTTCGTCCCCTGAGAATTAGTGTCAAATGGGGATCTCCTCAGCTAGCTTAGCTAAGTGCTGGGGAGGCTTCTTGCAGTGGGTAGCAGTACAGCAGCACTGGTTTATGCCAGGGCCTATGGAGCCACTGCTATCCCGAATTCTACTGTGGCAGTGCCCTGCCCTGGCAGCTGGGACGTTCTGCTGTCGCTCAGCGCTGCTTTGCAGTGCTTGGGCAGCTTTGAACGTTGCAAAACTGCACTTGGGCTTCCTCACTGTGGCTCTGCAGACAGGTGTACCTCCTCTTTTCGTGAGAAGTGTGTGGTGCAGGGGAGGGCATTGGTAGATGGGAATTCAAAGCAAAGAGTCACTGTAGTTTAATTTCCTGGTCTCTTTGAGGAAGCAGCCCGCAGCATTGGAATGAGAAAGTGGGGTTTGAGTGACAACAACTGCAGTGAGTTCAGGAGAATCCCAGACCATGGAAACGAAGAAGAAATAGTGGGCAGTTTGTAGGGCATCTCAGAAATGCTTTATTTCTCTGTAGCAAGAGCTGTTCTCAGAGGACCAGTCTTGTTAAGTTATTGCTTTGTGAGAAGCTTGGGGAACTTGAGGGAAAAAAAGGTGGAATGCATGATACAATCTATGAGAAATTCTGTCTGAGACTAGTCGTGTGGTGGATCTCTTCACAACGCGTGAATGGGGCACATTCCAGGCACTGAGCAAGCTCCTTGGGAACACGGGTTCATCTACATTTAAAATCTGTTAGTGACTCAGGAGGCAGGGAATTCCCTAGGACCAAAAATGGACTCATGGACAGTTCCTGTTCGGAGCTCCCAGTGAGGAGTGGAAGGGATCGAGAGGTACATGGAGCATGTTTAAAAACTCCGTTTGTGTTCTTTCCTTTGAATCCAGATGTGCCTCTTGATGAATGTGGGGAACATGACAAGGACTCCAAAGTGCTATTAGCAGAGGTGCTGGGTGACATGATCTGGGAGGAAATGTCTGACTGCCTCATTCAGGACTGCTTGGTATACTCGATTCCAGCAAACAGCAGCAAACTAGAGCAGTATGTAGAGGTAGGACTCAAAACCTTTAGAATCTATGTAACATGAAGCCCGAAACGGCAGATTCAGCTGTAACTAGAATTGGCTCCGGTCTTAATCCTCTGCTACAATAGGAACTTTCAAAGACAGTCACTGTCTTAAGCAATGTCTCATGTTTCTGCAGCGCCAGTAACGGTGCAATGGTTTTTTACATTATATTTTGCTCTCTTCTGTGTCCTAGCATAAAAACAAGTCAGGTGCAGTTGCAGATAACAGCAGAGTCTATGAACACAGCTCGAACTAGCGTAGGGCCTCTTGCTTTTGCTAAAAAATCTGCAGTCAGCAACAGCACTCAAGCTGGAGCGCTCTTGTTATAAAGAAGAGGGGGCCAGTAGGCATGGTGGAATCAGTGAAGGCTGGAATTTGCTCCCTCTGTGGTCCAAAATAGCCCAGATTTGGGGGACTTGAAGAGCATGCTGCTGAGGGTATGCTTCTAGAAGATAGGGAAGATAGATAGGTGGCTGACTGCCCAAGTTGTGTGGAACTGATTTCCGTTCTGCTGAGACTTAATTAATTGGATGGTTAATTATGTTGCAGCTCTTAAAGGCTGGGGCAGGTGTCTTTATTATTTTAAATCTAAATAAATAAAATAAAATCGAACTTAGGCCCAGTTCCGAAATGGTATTTAGTGCCTGCCTGACGCCTGTTGAAATTAGTGGGAATGAGGCACCTAAATATCTCGGAGGTTCTGGGCCCTAGTGCTTGTGAAAGATGCCAGACTGACATCTCCTGGTGTCTAGGGGCTTTTTCCCAGAAGAGCCAATAGCAGCAAAACTCTCACGCCACTTTTCCCCAGAGAGCCCCTCTCTTTTCTGATTCACTCACTTCTTGCATTGCAGTTGAGGTTGCTAGCAAATGGGGACAGTTCGTGTCCATTGTAATATTTTTGTTTTGGACACGTGTTCATGGGCCATCAACTGAACCAGACATCTGACCAGGACCACCAAAGAGCTCTCAGATGGTCACAGTTTTGGGTCATTACTGACTGAAGCCAGATTAAAAGCTGTAACCTAGAGCTCATCAGTCTGCTGATACTTTGTATCCACTCTGTGCTTTTCCTTCAGCTGGATAATTCTAGCTACTTTTGCTCCTGCTTCTTGATTATTAGCACACCTTTACTCGCAATCCCTAATGGTGTGAAAATTGTTTGTGTTTGACTTTCTTCTCAGGTGATTAAATCCACAGAGGAATTTGAAAAAAGCATGAAGAACATGGGGTTTTTAAAAGGAGATGCCACGGACTTACTGAAATACGCCCGCAATGTCAATTCCCACTTCGCTAACAAAAAATGCCAGGACGTGATCGTGGCAGCCAGAAACTTGATGACTTCAGAAATCCACAACACTGTAAAGGTGCAAGATGGTGCAATTTACAATGCGTATTTGTAAGAAACCACCTAGCTATTGAAGGAGGGCAGCTTAAAAATACTGAGTCTGTTTTTTATAGAGGATTGGTTTGTTTTCATTATTTGTGTGAATTTTGGAAGAAATGGTTGCTGCTTAAAATGTTGGATAGCCTTCAACAAGTGCTGTTGTAGGGCTGATATTCTAACCAACAGACTGAAGATAATTTTTAAAATAATGGAATGAAGTTTTCCTCAGAACGAGATGGCTGGTTTTGCAAGTTTTTCTGAGGATCATTACAGCTAATAGAAATGTAAAGAGAAAAGATCCTTTAGGTGGTGCTTGAGAAAGAGATAGTCGCCTGCTACGTACTACACATTCCGCTGTTATCATGCTATATTAATCTGTGAGCCCCTCAGACAAACTCCAGTAGACCTTGGTGTGTACCTATAGTCTTTGTAATTCATTATTAAACTGCCTTATCCTGTCTCCATTCTCTGGGAACTAAGTTGTGATGTGTATCTCTTGTTTCCTCCTTAGATCACACCTGATTCCTCAGTAGCGATACCAAAACTGCCTGATCCTGGGACAGGTGATAATTTAAAAATGCAAAAAGCCTCCAAAAAGCTGCACAACGAGCTGATGAATTTGGAGAATGAGACCAAACTGAGCCAGCACACATTCTCTCTGCCTACCTGTTGCGTCAGTGTGTCTGTGGAGAAATTGATGGAGTTGGCTTACCAAACCCTGTTGGAGGCTACAACCAGCACAGATCAGTGGTAAGAACTCTGAATTGGTGGGTGAAGCCCAAGGGATGCTCTCGGTATCAGGATGCCTAGTTACAGGCACCAATGCTAGAAAGGGCAGAAAAAGTAATTCACTTAAAAAATAATCAAGGCAAAATTGTTAATGAAAGCTGATGATTTTCCAGATGGAGACTGAATTCTCGAATTCATCCAGCAAACAAGGACCGCTGCCATGCTTGTGTGTTGAGATGGGCTTTTTTTGCTAACATGGTAATTGACACATGATAAAATGCTAGTGTGGGCAAGGCAGTTTGTTGTTTTCACTCATGTTAGCTGATCAGGATGAAAACCAATGTGCACGCTAAGATCTTACCATGTGTTAACTGACACTTGGTGAAAAAACACTTTTTCCCCCAGCGAAGACAAGGCGTAAGGGAGTCATTGCCAGTAGGGTGTGTCTAAACTGGAGCTCGGGGTGTGATTTCCAGCCCGAGGAGGCAGGCTTGCACTAGCTCTAATTGAGTTAGTGCACTAAAAATAGCAGTGTAGCCGCAGAGGGATGGGCCCATGCTGTCGTCTGTGCAGTGGTGGCTGCATTGTATTTTTAGCATGCTAGCTCAATCATAGCTCACAGGGATGTGTGTCTCCATGCTGGAAATTATACCTCCACCTTCCAGTTGGCTTCCAATGGAACTTGTGCTGCTAAGTTACTTGCACATTTCTGAAAATCATCCCTTAGTCTTTGCTGAGTATATTTGACGTCAGGATCCAAAATACAGCCATTGAATTCTTTCTACCTTCAGCAGTTCATTAAGTGGTTCTAGCATTAGTTCCACCTGGAAGATTGTTAACAAGAATCTCATTTTCCTTGCAGCTGTATACAGCTCTTTTACTCCGTGCGAAATATCTTCCATTTGTTCTATGACGTAGTGCCAATTTACCACAAGTAAGTGTGTCAGTGTTACACAAGTGCCTGCTTTGGGGGTGGAGGTGGGAAGCCAAGCTATTTACTTATAATATTCCTACTCACTCCTGTGCTTGTCTTGGTGATCTTTGGGTTGGCAGACGGATACTCCCTTCTGACCAGGCCAATGAAGGTGCTTATTTATCACGTGTTGTGCTACCCTCTCAACATGTAATTTCCATTGTGTTTGAGACTGAAGAGGCCACCTGCTTTTATTCTCGCAATCTGGCTCCCATGTTGTATGTTGCTTTTGATTAGTTAGAGCAGCATTGATCTAAGACTTGATGTAGCCTCTTTCCTATTGAATATCTGATCTTTGGGGAGCATTTCTGAAGTAGAGAACAATATTGGTTTTATTTTTTTATTTTTAGAGGCCCAGATCTGAATTTAAAAAGTCTCTTTATTTCTTCCCTTCTCCTTCTCCTCCTTCCCGGGGTAGAGAGAACCTTCAGAAACTACCTCAGCTGGCTGCCATCCATCACAACAACTGTATGTACATTGCTCACCACTTGTTGACCCTGGGACACCAGTTCCGATATCGCCTTACCAATATACTGTGTGACGGAGCGGCTACTTTTGTAGATCTGGTACCCGGCTTTAGGAGACTTGGTAATTTTACCTTTGGTGCTAAAATATACTGACTAGCACAACAGCATCTCATCCCAGTCTTTGTTAGTGAGTGATCTGTAACTTAAATGGGACTTGGCGGTGGAAGCATTGGGCTGGGAATTAGGAATCCTGCCACTGTGTGACTCTCAGCAAGTCTTTGTGTCTCATTTTTGTTATCTGTGTAGTGGGATAATACTTCATTGGGAGCTGTGGGGAGGGCTAGCGCTGAGGCTTAATTAAGCTTTATAGAGCATTAGGTGAAAGGTGCTATGGAAGTGCTGAGTATGATTAATATTACACAGAGTGATATTGGTCAGAAACTTCAGCATATATGTAAACTACACTTCATAACATGGTTTATGCTACATCAATATCCCATATGGTTTGTCAGTTCTATTGATTCCACTGAGAGTTTGCGTAGCCAGGTTTACATC
This sequence comes from Emydura macquarii macquarii, assembly GCF_026122565.2. Lineage (NCBI taxonomy): Eukaryota > Metazoa > Chordata > Testudines > Chelidae > Emydura > Emydura macquarii. The sequence goes on along the minus strand of NW_027130449.1, from coordinate 12,225,948 downwards.
TCCGGTTCCCTGGTGCTGTCAGTAAGGATGGTGCTATACCAGAGTATGTCCTTGCCAAGTTTCAGGCAGCATTTGAGGTATGATGCATGGATTCCCAGAGTGCAGAGTCCTAACATTTGGTCTGTGGCCAAGGGGAGGTCTCCTGCTCTGCCCTGGCTTGATTAGAACAGCCTTCTTCATTGGTTCCTGGTGGTATGACTCCTTACTCTGAGATTACATATTACACCACCTGCACTTGAGGAGAAGGCTGCGCTGTCAGGTAGAGCCCTCTGCATCTTCACAAGGTGGCAACGTAGCCTTTGATTATCCTAAATGTTGATCTTTTCTGTGTAATGGTGCACAGTCCCAGGAATGATTCTTTGTACAGTGAGACACCAAGCTCACATGGACACTTTGGAAGCGTCTGTCCTCTGTTCTGAACATTTCCTAGATTGCTGTAAGAAGCCAAAGAAACAAAATGCAGAAAAAACTTCCATTGTATTGGTCAGAGAAAAGCAGGGAATCCATAGTTAATACTGCTGCTCAGATTTTCAAATTGTTTCTTTTATCTTGCACTGTAGGAATCAGAACTGCGTGAGATCTCACATACTGTGGGTGGGTTACTGGTGCAGTTTCATCTTCCTTGGCTGTGTGCCAGCCAAGATATGCCTGATAAAATGTGGCTGTTTTATGAGACTGGAAAAGATGAATGTATTAAGTCTTTTTTAAATTGATCCTAACGTTATGGCAGGTTTATGATTCTAGTGCTGACTGTCTCAGAATAGGCAAATCAGATTTAATGCTTACATCATCTGAGGCTGTGGAATAAATGGCTTCTTCCTCCTCTCCTCCAGGGATGGAGTGTTTTCTGGCCCAGATGCGTGTGCAGAAAGGAGAGCTCCTAGAGAGATTGTCAAGTGCAAGGAATTTTTCCAATATGGACAATGAGGAAAACTATTCTGCAGCAAACAAAGCAACAAGACAGGTGAGTGATGCCAGCCAAAGGGCAGTACATATTCTAGTGTAATGTATCTGTGCTTTTCCCAGAGCAGTAGCAGTAAGAATTCTTAGCCCAGATCTAATGCTTGGCATTCAAATAGAGTGAAACTGAAATAACTTTTTTTGGTTCAGGTTTTTTCTTCCCCCTACTTCCTTTCCCTTTTATAAAAACTGAAAAAAGTTCATTTTGATTCTATTCACTTCAAATCAACATGAAATGTATTTTTTGTTTGAATCTTTTTTTCAAAAAAATTAGAAAATTTTAGTAAAATTTTCAATTTTATTTTTTTCATTTTGTTTGAAATGTTTAGAAGAAAGAGAACGCTTTTTTTTTTTTTCCTTTTGGATCAGCTCTAGATCCAAGTCCAAAATACTAGGTTTTTTTTTAATATGATCCTTTATTGCCTTATCCTACTTTTGAAAGCTAGTTTATAACTGTAATAATTGTCTTATCCTCTTTAATGTCGATCTTCATTTATGATTCTGGATGAGGTGGAGTTGTTATGTTCCAGGTACTGCACCAGCTAAAGAGACTTGGCAAAGTATGGCAAGATGTCCTTCCGGTCAACATCTACTGCAAGGCCATGGGGACATTACTGAACACAGCACTCCGAGAGATCATTACTAGAATCACTGCCCTAGAGGTAAGAGGTGACTGCCTGTGCTGTACTCACCCAGGATCAAATGTAGTTATAAATAAGGCACTTGTTCCCCTTACTGATGAGCTTTTCAAGAACCAAATTTCAGGACAACTATTGGCTTTTGCTGATATCTAGAAATGCTTCAAGCTTCCATTATCCAGAACCAGCTGAGACCACACACACATATAGGGTGAAATTGTGGTGCCATTGAAGTCAGTGGCAAAACTCCCATTAACTTTTAGTGTTGAATTGAGTGTGTGGTGCTCGTAGGACTTAGCAAAGTGTCGTAGGAGTATGGAGTTTGAAATGTGTTTGCGGTGTTTCAGAGATCGTTTAATCTGAGTCTTGCTTAGAACAGATTGAGTCATTTTTAAATTTCCTGAAGACCAGAGATTCTGAAATTTTTTGTTTCAGAAACTTCAGAAACATAGGGATTCCTAAATGAAATATACTCCTGGGATGCCCAGCAGCTGCTCAGTGAAATGGACATACATCCTGTCAGTTTCACTGCTGCCCACTACTGAATAGCAGCTGTTAATCTGATATGAATCATATCAGCTACTGCTGGGTATCGCAGGGTCTGCTGGCTCCTGCTACCCCAGGGCTTCCAATCTCCCAGCCCAGCTGGCTCCCCAACCCCTGCAGCCTTGGGAGCCAGCTGGCCTGATAGTCCTGCTCAGGGGCACATTCATAAATAAGTCCTTTTGGCCTAGGAAGAGTGGCAGATAGGAAGCTGAAGAAACCTAGTGTCTCATCTGGTATGTTAATTATAGTTCAGAGCACTGATTTATCATCTTCACAGAGCTTTCTGTTCCTTTCATGTCACTTTCTGCTCTAAGCACCAGAAAATGCTTAACTGTTCCTTTGATAGTGCTCCCCGTTTGTGCAATTCCAGGATATCTCTGCCGAGGATGCAGACAGATTGCACTCCCTGTGCAGAACCATGCTGGAAGAAGGACCTCAGGTGTTCACTCCGTTACTTGAAGAGAACAAAAATAAGAAATACCAAGAGGAGGTTCCAGTCTATGTGCAGAAATGGATGATGTTCAAAGAGCTGATGATCATTCTGCAGGCCAATCTCCAAGAAATAGTAGATCAGTAGGTGTCTTTCTTCTCTTCTACTACACACAGGAATTCTTTCACAAATGTAAGGGGGTGATAGATAGGACTGTGAAACTAGCAGTGTTCTCAATTCAAGGAATGCTGTCCACTTAAAATCAAGTTAGTTTAAATAAAGAAGGTTAAAACAACTTTGGGTATCACACCTGCCTATAGTGCCCCTTCTTGTTTTTGTGGTTTTACAGTTGCATTCCCCCCCACCCCCTCTTTTTCTTTCCGAAAGACCAACACAAATGGGAAGAGTGAAAGTGACTAGCTACAAAATGCTGCCCAATGCCCAAAGGCAGAAAAATGTAAAACCTGAACAATATGTTTCCCCCTATTCTTTTGTAAGTCGGAATAATCTCAGGACTGCCTGGTGTCCCTCTTTTCAGCCCGTTTGGCCCTCTGCCCATTACTTTTGATGTTATCTGTGCCTAGTTGCCGTTTACTGCAATTGTACCAGAGTCAGTCTTTCCCGTGTGGCCAGTTTGAACTTTAAGATGCCGTATCTTGATCTTTTAGACGGCAAGGGAGACTCGTGTGAATTTTACATGAGGGTTGGGCCCAAATACCTCTGAGTGCAACACTAGCTGGCATTAGATGGCTGGAGCCAGATGTTGCCCATCCACTGTTGTTCTCCATGCACCTTGGAAGGGCATGGATAACTACTGTCTTCAGCAGCGTTAGAGGTGCAGAGTGTGTGGAGAGCAAACAGGAAAAGCAACTTCCCCCCGTATCGAAGAGCTCTGTCATACCCTGCAGTGTGAGCTACTTCCTGCTGCTGTCAGAACAGTTTGAGATACTTCTGAATGCTCTGGTTTCACACGCACACACCCACAGTCCCAAGAGATGGTGACTTAGTTGGACCCAGTAAATACAGGCTGAGCAGGCTGTAGGTTTATTCTGTGCTAGAGGCAAAGCAGAGAGAGCACTGTCTGTAGTGAAAATCCCCCAAAGCATGTCCTGCTGTCATCTTGGTAGCTTTATAAATATGACCGTTTTAACAGTAGATACCAGTTATGTCCATCATACTATCACAGATGGTTAGCATGCCAGTAATCAGATACATTTGAAGCTGTTGGAGCACGGCTCCTTGCCCTTCATATCACTGTAGAGAGAGGAGGTTATTCAGGCTAGAACTGCTTGTGAACTAAGCATAGTCGAAATATTCAGGAGAATAAGACTTTGGGGCAGCAAGATCTGGAGAATTGCACTGGTTTCATTGAAGCGGTCAGAAGGGCTGTTGTAGAAATAGAAGTAACCTACAGTTGTACAGATCAGTAAAATTATTGCCTTTTCTTCTCTTCCAGATGGGCGGACGGCAAAGGGCCCCTCGCAGCTGAATTCTCCTCTGCGGAGGTAAAGAGCTTAATACGAGCCTTGTTCCAGAACACTGAGAGGAGAGCAGCGGCCCTTGCAAAAATTAAATAGCCTTGTGTTTACTCCTGGACAATAAACTTTTCCTGGAAAAGCAACAGTAAATCAGGATTCAAACTGTGATTTGGATATGACCCTTTTTATACCAATGTATAATAAGTTTAGCTTGATGAAAGCTCTGCCTGGAGGCCTGGCCAATGGGAAGAAACTTCACCCAGGTCAGCACCTATAAAATAAATATAGCAGTTTAATGCAGCTTGGCCTCCAAACACAAAGGAGAGCAACTCTTTGATACTACTTCGTCCACTATCCCGAGAGAGCGCCGTGCTGTAAAACTCTGGCTCCTGTCATGTAGTCTATCAGCCTGGACCCATTTTGGGGAGTAAGGGGTAACTTATCAGCTAAGACAGTTTCATTGCTCCTATGTTAGGCACATTTGTGGTGGCCAGCACTATGATGGCATTAGACTTTGGAAGGGATGCAGTTTTTCTAGATCATACGATGTTATCGGGCTTCAAAAGTCATAGGCACACGGTCTAATTTTGACCAAAACTGGCAGAAGTCTACTCAATCAACACTTGGCAGCAATCTTCAGTTGATAATGCGACTCTGTACTCAAAAGAGTACGGTTTGGGACAGTTGCGGGATACATTTAGCCTCACGTGATACATTTTAGGCATGTTCCTGTACTTTTTTCCTTTGCTTAAATCTGTAGTCACACAACAGTAACTGCTTGTTTGTACCATATACTCCATCAAATTATTGGTCATTATTTGTAGACGAGACCGATTTGAGAAAAGGGGTTGATAGCTAATATGTATTAAAAGTGATCTTGCGCCAAACTAAGATCTCATTACTCCCGCCCTGCCCCCTCCACCTTCCTTCTCACTCCTGAAAAGCCTTGTTCCAATCCTTGAGGTAGCCTCCCACCAACATAGTCACCCCCCGCCCCCGTTGTGCTGGAGACAGTCCCAGACACAGTCTCCCCCTACCATGCCGCTAGTATGCCATGCCACCATGCAATCAAGTCAGCCTAGGACACCACTGCCACGCCTCCACCACACCCCCAGTGCGCTTTTGGAATTCCCCGGACACACCCCGCCACGCACCTGCCATACCCCCCCCCCACCTCCCAATGCGCTTTAGGGCGCTGCGGACATACCCTGGACATGCCTCTGCCATGCCCCTGTGTGCTTTTGGAAACCCCAGACCATGCCCCTGCCAAACCCCCATGCACTTTTGGAATGCCCTGGACACACCCCCGCCACACCTCTCACACGGACCCACCCAGCACGCGCTGACAAAGTGTGGCCACGGCCCCGCCATGCCCCCGACACGCCCAGCACGCTCTGACAAAGCCCCCGACACGCCCAGCACGCTCTGACAAAGTGCCGGACACACCCCCCGACACGCCCCCGGCATGCCCCTGACACGCCCCCGCCACACCCCCGACACGCCCAGCACGCTCTGACAAAGTGCCGGACACACCCCCGACACGCCCCCGGCATGCCCCTGACACACCCAGCACGCTCTGACAAAGTGCCGGACACGCCCCCGGCATGCCCCTGACATGCCCCCGCCACACCCCCGCCACGCCCAGCACGCTCTGACAAAGTGCCGGACCCACCCCCGACACGCCCCCGGCATGCCCCTGACACGCCCCAGCCACACCCCCGCCACGCCCAGCACGCTCTGACAAAGTGCCGGACACATCCCCGACACGCGCCCGCCACACCCCCCGACACGCCCAGCACGCTCTGACAAAGTGCCGGACACACCCCCGACGCCCCCGGCATGCTTGACACGCCCCCGCCATCCCCCGCCACGCCCAGCGTTTCGGGGCGTGCTTGTGTCCGGATACCTTGTCAGAGCGTGCTGGGTGTGTCGGGGGCGTGTCGGGGGGGCGTGCGGGGGCGTGTCGGGGGCATGTCGGGGGTGTGGCGGGGGGGGTGTGTCCGGAACTTTGCAAAAGCGTGCTGGGCGTCCCCGGGGTGTGGCGGGGGCATGCCGGGGGAGTGGCGGGGGGTGTGTCTGGAACTTTGCACGCTTTTACAAAGTTCCGGACACACCCCCGCCACACCCCCGACACTCCCCCGGCATGCCCCCGACACGCCCCCGCCACACCCCCGACACGCCCAGCACGCTTTTGCAAAGTTCCGGACACACCCCCGCCACTCCCCCATGCATGCCACACCCCCGCCACCCCCCGCCACACCCCCCGCCACACCCCCCGACATGCCCCCGAAACGCCCAGCACGCACCCGTCCTACCTTGCACCATCATGCCGCTCCCCCTTCTGGGCGTGCTTGTTAATACCTTGTCAGAGCGTGCTGGGCGTGTCGGGGGTGTGGCGGGGGTGTGGCGGGGGCGTGCCGGGGGAGTGGCGGGGGTGTGTCCTGGACTTTGCAAAAGCATTCTGGGCGTGTCGTGTGGCGGGGGCGTGTCGGGGGCATGCCGGGGGTGTGGCGGGGGCATGCCGGGGGAGGGCGGGGGTGTGTCTGGAACTTTGCACGCTTTTACAAAGTTCCGGACACACCCCCGCCACACCCCCGACACTCCCCCGGCATGCCCCCGACACGCCCCCGCCACACCCCCGACACGCCCAGCACACTTTTACAAAGTTCCGGACACACCCCCCGCCACACCCCCGGCATGCCCCCGCCACACCCCCGCCACTCCCCCGGCATGCCCCCGCCACACCCCCAGACATGCCCCCGAAACGCCCAGCACGCACCCGTCCTACCTTGCACCATCAGGCCGCTCCCCCTTCTGGGCGTGCTTGTTAATACATTGTCAGAGCGTGCTGGGCGTGTCGGGGGTGTGGCGGGGGGGTGTCGGGGGTGTGGCGGGGGCATGCCGGGGCAGTGGCGGGGGTGTGTCCTGGACTTTGCAAAAGCATTCTGGGCGTGTCGGGGGCGTGTCGGGGGCGTGTCGGGGGCGTGGCGGGGGTGTGGCGGGGGCATGCCGGGGGGTGGCGGGGGTGTGTCTGGAACTTTGCATGCTTTTACAAAGTTCCGGACACACCCCCGCCACATGCCCCCGCCACACCCCCGGCATGCCCCCGACACGCCCCCGCCACACCCCCGACACTCCCAGCACACTTTTACAAAGTTCCGGACACACCCCCGCCACACCCCCGCCACACCCCCGGCATGCCCCCGCCACACCCCCGACATGCCCCCGAAACGCCCAGAAACACCCACCCCCGTCCTACCTTGCACCATCATGCCGCTCCCACTTCTGGGCGTGCTTGTTAATACCGTGTCAGAGCATGCTGGGCGTGTCGGGGGTGTGGCGGGGGCGTGTCGGGGGTGTGGCGGGGGCATGCCGGGGGAGTGGCGGGGGTGTGTCCTGGACTTTGCAAAAGCATTCTGGGCGTGTCGGGGGTGTGGCGGGGGCATGCCGGGGGTGTGGCGGGGGCATGCCGGGGGAGTGGCGGGGGTGTGTCTGGAACTTTGCACGCTTTTACAAAGTTCCGGACACACCCCCCCCCCCGACACGCCCCCGCCACACCCCCGACACGCCCTGCACGCTTTTACAAAGTTCCGGACACACCCCCGCCACACCCCCGCATGCCCCCGACACGCCCCCGCCACACCCCCGACACGCCCAGCACACTTTTACAAAGTTCCGGACACACCCCCGCCACACCCCCGCCACACCCCCGGCATGCCCCCGCCACACCCCCGCCACTCCCCCGGCATGCCCCCGCCACACCCCCGACATGCCCCCGAAACGCCCAGCACGCACCCGTCCTACCTTGCACCATCATGCCGCTCCCCCTTCTGGGCGTGCTTGTTAATACCTTGTCAGAGCGTGCTGGGCGTGTCGGGGGTGTGGCGGGGGCGTGTCGGGGGTGTGGCGGGGGCATGCCGGGGGTGTGTCCTGGACTTTGCAAAAGCATTCTGGGCGTGTCGGAGGTGTGGCGGGGGCGTGTCGGGGGCATGCCGGGGGTGTGGCGGGGGCATGCCGGGGGAGTGTGTGTCTGGAACTTTGCACGCTTTTACAAAGTTCCGGACACACCCCCGCCACACCCCCGCCACTCCCCCGGCATGCCCCCGCCACGCCCCCGCCACTCCCCCGGCATGCCCCCGCCACGCCCCCGCCACACCCCCGACACGCCCAGCACACTTTTACAAAGTTCCGGACACACCCCCGCCACACCCCCGCCACTCCCCCGGCATGCCCCCGACACGCCCCCGCCACACCCCCGCTACGCCCAGCACGCTTTTGCAAAGTTCCGGACACACCCCCGCCACACCCCCCGGCATGCCCCTGACATGCCCCGCCACGCCCCCGCCACACACCCGGAACTTTGTAAAAGCATGCAAAGTGCCAGACACACCCCCGCCACACCCCCCGGCATGCCCCTGACATGCCCCATGACACGCCCCCGGACATACCCACACACCTTTGCCACGCCCAGCATGCCCTGTGTGCTTTTGGAAACCCCAGCCACACCTCCAACATGGCCCTGCTTCACACACACACACACACACACACACACACACACACACACACACACACACACACACACACACACACACACACACACACACACACACACACACACACACACACACACACACACACACACACACACACACACACACACACACACACACACACTCACACACACACACACACACCACCACCCCGCAGTCTTGGCGTCCCTGGACATACCTCTGCCACGCCGCTACCACACCCGTCTGCTTGAGGCAGCCCCCAACACCTCTAGCATGTCCCCACCATGCCACACTCCCCTGCGCTCATGGCACCCTCCGGCACGCCTCCGCCACACCCCCCGCCCTGCCTCTGTGCACTCGATGCAGCCCTGGACCTGCCTCTGGCCCACCCCCGCACGCTCACAGCAGCCCCCGCCACTTCCCCGGCACACCCCTGTGCGCTTGAGGCAGCTCCAGACGCACCCTTGCCACACTTCCGACACCCTCCCCCTGTGCACTGGAAGCAGCTCCGGACACGCTTCAACCATGCCACATGCACTTGTGGTAGCCCCAGACACGCTCCCTCCCCACACCCCTGATACCCCCCCCTGTGCTCAGGCAGCCCCAGACACACCCCCGCCATGGGGCCTTAGAGCCAGCAGCTGAAGGAGACACCACAAGGATGGTCTGCAAAGGCAATTTATTCATACCGTGTTCTCATCACCATTCCTTCCAGTCACGGGACGCTCCTGGCCCCCTGCCGGAGGCCTGTGGTCCTATCACACCCTGCCCCAGGAAAGCAGCAGGGAAGTTGGGTCCTTTGGCCTGCCTCGAGAGGCCTCATGCAAGCACAATCAGAGCCCTGCTGGCCCAGGTAAAAGGAGCTGCAGGGCCTAGGCAGGTCAGTCCCTGGCTGGGGGGACCAGTGGGGCGGGGCAGGGAGCTGCTCTCTGGCCCTGGGAACTCGCGGGGTGGGCAGCGTTTGCATTACCTTGAGCTGGGGGAGGCCCCAAGAACAGAAGCCAGGGGTGACAATAAAGGGGCCAGGTAGGAGAAGGGCCAGGGAAGCAGCAGCAATGGATCGAAGTGAGCGGAGGGAGCGTGGCTGCTGGTCATAGGGTCCCTGGTTGGAAGCTGGAGCAGGGGGTGGGCCTGGGTTTCCCCACCACCCACCGGTGAAGTGGCGTCAGCCCTGACAAGGGGACAAGGCTCGCTTGGAGGCCCAAGCCAAGAGCTGAATTTCAAAGCCCCAGAGCGGGAGCTGAAGACCCTGGTGAGGGCAGACAGACAGTTTGGTTGGACGTTCCTACCCCGGAATGGGTTCATGTTGGCTGTGTGACCCAGCCCGAGGGCCGAGCCGCTGAAGACCTGCCAAGCAAGATCAACAACCTACAGGGGTGCCAGGCGTGGGAAGAGGACTGCAGTACCGCACCCTGACCCTAGGAACTGACCCTAGGAGCCTGACTCGCCTTGACTGCCGTGAGTTAAGTGCCTGCAGACCGTGGGGCTCCAGCTGTTCCAAGGTGGGGGCAGTCCCCTCAAGCAGGACTGCAACGCTTTTCCTCAGGGATCCCGGTCCCTGCTCTGAAAAGGCGCAGAGCTCCTGAAGCTTTATTGCACATGAGTGCTTGGGAGGTGCTGTAAAGCGGTTTGCTGGTGACCAACGGGAACCTGGGCTGAGAGTGAAATGGGCACGATTGCGGGTTCCAGTCTGAGGCTGATGGGCCATTGCACCCCACCCAGTCCTCAGATGTGAAGACTAACCTCCGCTTTCATGTTACAAAGGAGGCTTCTCACCTGTGCGGTTGTCAAGGTGCAACCTGCTGCATATTGTGGTGGCCAACTGAGGCCTCAGCCGGGGACAGGGAGGGGGCCTCTCGGTGCTGGGTGCTGTACAAAGTCTATAAATACGGATTTCTGCCCAAAGATCCTGCAGGGTTGCACAGATCCACCCTACCGCCCCTAGAGCTAAACATGGGGTGGGGGGGGAGCCAGGAAACCTGTGGCCCCAAGTGCCTTAGTTTTTGGTGCCTTCCCCCCTGTCAGTTCAGGCATGTGGAAGGAGCTCAACCATGGGGAGCCCCCTAAGTACGAGAGGTGGGTGGCTTAGAATGTGGATCCTGTGATGGGGCTCTCGTGCTCCTGCCCCTAACTTCAACTTCCAGCGCAGGGGTCGTGTTGAGGCAATTACCATGCGAGTACATCAGAGGATTCTTTTTCAAGCCCCAGCAAGAGAAAGGGCTTCCCACCGAGTCCCTGATACTCGGTTGGTGGTTAGGAGGCGCCATAACGGGGGATGTAACTTCATCCTGGACTCTTCTTTGCTTGGCACGTGGCTCTGCTCCGGGAAACGAATCCCTTGCTTTGCTTCTAGTGGCTCTGTTTAAAGAACAGACAAAACCCTGTGTCAGTTCCATGCCCTAGGGTGGGAGATTGTGACGCTAGCATTTGGCACAAGGATGAACATTGGTGCTAGTGTGGCATCAACAATAAAACTCCAGTTACATTAGGGGGTTTTGGCCAACAATGTAAATAGAGGTCAATGGTCATAGGAGGCTCAAGTTAACCTGAGATCAATAGAAATGGTTGCAATCAAGTCATAAAAATAAGCAGTTTTCATGGCAATTGGGGAGGGGGCGTAACAAAACCTCCTGCTCTGCCAGTCATTCAAACACTGCTGTGTAGCTGCCCTGCACAGCAATGATGCTGACTGGGGGGGGGGGGGGGGGGAGAGAAACTGACTTGTTTCCCCCCCAACAGTAAAACTTCCAAAAATGAGTTAGTGAGTGAGAAAATAGCTTTCACAAGGCCCTGCTGTCAGTTACAGCTGCTGTAGTGAAATTTAGTGGGTTTTTAGGGATGGTTTTCAAGCTCAGCCCCCCATTTACATCGCTTGTCACGTCTGTCCCTTGTTTCTCTCTAAATTGGTTGCTTTTGACAGCTCCAGAGAAGGCAAAAAACTCTCCTTTCTGTGCCTTTGCCTTTGGAGAGAGGGATGCAGGCTACGATCTGAAGACCCCAAACTGGTGGGGGGGAGCACTGATGTGCTGAGGGTGTGGTATGTGACTGCCCTGGTGGTGGTTGTACCTACAGTAACCCAGATGGCTCCCCTGCATTTCCCACAAGGAACAGGGCGCTTGGGAGCAGATGTTGTGAGGGCCAAGACTACACAAAGGTTTTGTTTTTAAAAAACAAACAAAAACCCTAGAAGAGTTCCTGGAGAAAAGGTCCATCAGTGGCTATTGGGATGGTCAGGAATGCAAAACCATTCTCAAGTGTCCCTAGCCTCGGTTTACCTGGCGTTAGCCACTGTCGGAAGACAGGATACTGGGCTAGATGGACCAATGGTCTGACCCAGTCTGGCTGTTCTTACGAGCTTTTTGGAGTAGTTTTGTCTCTCTGTGTATGTAGGTGCGTGGTGTGCCCTGCCTCAGTGTCTGCCTGCCCTCCACTATCCAAAGCCGAAGAACCCAGCTTGTGGCTGATTTCCATCCTCTGGAAGGTGCTTGCTGCACAGGACAGAGCTGTTGTCTTTCTCCCAGGAGGTGCACAGGTTCTATAAAGGCAGGGTTATTTTAAAACCCATTGCCATTGCCATTCCCTATAAACGTCTCCTGCAGAGCAAGACGTGTGTGCTGCAGGAGTCAGGAAGGCACTTTCCCCTTGTGCAATGTTGGCCAAAGGGGCAGGTTCCTAGGTATTGGGGGGTAGCCAGGAGGACAGAGCTAATGAGCCAACACTATGCTCTGTTCTGGCACCTCCTGTGACGTCCTCCCCAGCCTTTGTTCATTTGCTCCCATTACCTCGATAACATGATAAATCCAGTCCAGGAATTCCGCCACCTTGGTGTAAACCCCAGGGAAGCTGGGTTCAGCACATCCTGTGCCCCAGCTCACAATGCCCACTAAGCGCCACGTGAGTTCATCTTGGCAAACCAGCGGCCCCCCGCTGTCTCCCTGCAAGACAGAGCAAGTGTCAGGGGGTGGAGAGGGGGACCGTGTTTCTGCAAAACTAGCAGGTGGGATTAGACGCCTTGCCAGAGGCTGAAACACAGGCAGGAGTGGAGCCAAGCTGTGTGCTGCTAGCACATCCTTGATACAAAACTTGCTAAATCCCAGCTCTGTTACATCGCTTCAGTTCTCAGGATTTCCCTCACTCCCCTTCTGCCAGGCCAAGGATCTCAGCACTTCACTGGACCTTTTCAATCCATGCATCCTGGCAACCAAGGGCCAGATCTTCAAAGGTATTGAGGTATCTGAGTAAATGGGGGTTAGGCACCTAAATCCCTCTGAGATTCTGGCCCAAAACGTTGTACAGTCCTTTCCCCTGTGTTCTTCCTTCCTCCTGCGTAGGCAGAAATGTTGCAGCAAGAAGAGACGTGCCCCACGCTGCATGGGGCCCCTTCATCCCTGGAGGAGATCCTGCTAGGAGGGGCTCAAAGAGCAGAAGCTGGGATTTGCTCACAGCCTGCAGAATGGTACTGGAGTATTCTTCCTCTGCTGCTACAATGCCCCAGTGCTGCTGTAACACAGGAATGAAACCCAACAGCCTGAGACGACCTGTGTTTTTTCCCTCGTGAGCTGTGTTGATCTCTGACTCTGGCCTGCTCTATCCCTAATGGAGTGAGAGAGCGAAGATGCTGCCGGAAGGCCCCGATGCAGAAAGGTAGGTGGACACTTAACTCCAGTGTGACGCTGGGCCTGCCTCCCCCTAAAGAATTGCTTCATCCACCCCATCTACCTCCTTGAAGGGCCTGGCTCCAGCTGGGACAAGGGTCCGTGCAGAAGCAGGGACTAAAAGCCTGTAATCAACAGGGCCGTAGCCCAGCTTAAACAGCATCTGCTGCTGACCAGGGGGTGCGGCTTTCTGCCCAAAAGCAGGGAAGAGGGTGAATTGATTCTCTCTAGTCCCTCCCTCAGGGCAGCTGCCAAGGAGGCGGCATTTGTAACTTTCAAGGGAAAGAGGAAAAAGCAGACCGGCTCCAAGGGGGGCGGTGGGGCCGTGAGGTGGGGGGCAGCTCCCCTCGCTGGAGAAAGGAGCATAACATAAACTAGGGAAGGGGCTGCACTGCTACACTCTTACCCATGACGAAGGGGGGGCTCTGCCTTTGCTCCTGGCAGACCCTCCCCAGTTCAATGCAGGGCCTGACCCAGCCCCTCTCCTGCCTCTGACACGCCTGGCCCTGACACCAGCATGCCCTCACCACTTCTGCACACGGCCTGCCCCTCACACTTCCACCCCGCCCCTGCCGTGCCCTCTCCAGTGAGGGGCTAGAGGGGGACGCCCCCAAGGGGATCCCTGCTGGGTTAGATAAGGCACCCTCTTCCCTACAGACCCGGGTGGGATCCATCCCAAGGGCAGCAGCCCTATGCGCCTCCGCAGGGGGAAAAGGACTGGCTTCTCAGAGACATTTAGCTGGAAGTCTCCAAAACCAATCCGGGTTGTTTTCACCCCCCTCTCACCTGACAGGCATCTACTTTCCCCTCCAGGTAGCCGGCGCACAGCATCCTGGGCGTGAGCTCGCCTGCGTACACGCAGGAGCTGTTGCATTTCTTCATGCTGATTAAGGGAACAACCCCTTCCTTCAGCCTCTCAGCAACGTGAACTGGAGGGGAGGAAAGCAAACAGAGGGGAGGGTGGAAGAGACAGGGTGGAGGACTAGAGGCTGGGCATTGCATTCAAGGCACAGCGGGCCAGGGAGCATTGCAGAGGGACTCTCCAGCTGCAGGGTGCTGGGGAGGGGTGATTGGAATAGAAGCGGGGCCTGCAGGTTAGATGGGGGTGGGTCTGTCTGTGTAAAAGAGCCCTAAGCTGCAGGGCGGGACTGAGGACAAGTACAGGTGCAGACCGCAACTCAATGCTCTCCTCTGGACTCAGAGCCCCTCGGGGAGATGCAGCCTTCGCTCCTGTTTCTTTTAAAGGGGCTGGCGGGGACTCATGCTCACCGTGCTCAGGGCGGGTGTAGCCCCAGCCTGAGATCCAGCACGGGGTGCCCCAGGGGAAATCCTGCTGGTACAGCGGTAGACACACGGCGCGGACGGCATCTGGGGAGAGAGCGGCATGTGAGAGCCGTGCTGGCCGGGGAGGCCCCTCTCCGCTCAAAGCCCAAACAAATCGAGAGGGGCTCCCAGCAGCAGCTGCCCCCCCCCAGCAGTCCCGACACCTGCAAGTGAAATAAATGCCCTGGTGCCTCTGCTCCCATTACCAGCTTTACAGCCAGACTCAAGTGCTTTGGAAAAATCCAGCCCTTTACTTCACTGCATGCCCGGGAGACACGCCCAGTGGAGCGTTCTGTCCCCTGTGCCCCCAGCAGAGGCCATGGGGCTTGCCTGGGGAAAGCTTTCTCCCTGCTTCCCCGCCCCCCCTCCACGGACACTGCCCTGGGATCATCACAGGCCCACCGGGGATGATCCGAGAGCAGGGCTGGGTGGCTCCCCTTCCACTTGCACTCCCCTGGAAATGGAAGCCCGGGTGCCTTGCTATGGGGACCCCTGCCCCCCACCTCTTAAAGGGGGAGATGGCTGCAGCGAAGGGGCTCACCCGAGAAGTTCAGGGGCACTGAGAGTTTCAGCAGGGCGATGTCGTAGTCGTGACTGCTGGCGTCGTAACGGGGGTGGGAGATGATTTTCTCCACCGCTGCCCCGGCCTGCTGTGTGAGTGACACATGTGTGATAATCCCGGCAAAGACCAGCCAGCGGGAGAGCTGAGGCAGCCTGTAACTGAGCACAGACAGGGCCTGCCTGTTCCTCTGGGGCTGCAGTAGGGCTGGGGGGGGGGGCAATTTCCCACTTCCTCTTCAGCGGGGGGGCCAGCCGTGCTCTGTGCTCGGCCGCCCCTCCAGCTCCGCCGTT
Organism: Emydura macquarii macquarii; assembly: GCF_026122565.2. NCBI lineage: Eukaryota > Metazoa > Chordata > Testudines > Chelidae > Emydura > Emydura macquarii. The sequence continues at coordinate 12,210,555 of NW_027130449.1, read as the reverse complement.
CCCAGACTCACCTGTGCACGCAGTGAGCGGCCGTGACTATCCATTCCTGCGCCAGCACGGAGCCTCCGCAGATGTGGTGGGAACTGAGGTACAGGCTGACCTGCCAGGGCCAGCGTCCCAACGGGGCGTCGCTGCCGCCAACGATCCGGGCTGCCCTGGAGCGTACACCGCACTCTGCAAAGGGGGAGAAACCAGGAGCTCTCAGCTCAGGGTGCCCCCCAGCCCCTCGCCGAGGATGGGGGCGGGATGGGCAGCGAAGGGGGTGTGAGAAACCCAGCCCTCTCCAGGAGCTGAGCTGGGCTTTGGCGGGGTCCGCAGGAGGAGAGGGGAGCCTGAGGCAGAACAAACAGGCAGAAAATGGGGGGAAAGGAAGGCAGGGAGAGAAATGGCCGATGGGAATCCTCCCCATGCACGCTCACTGCTCTGCCTAAGTCCCTCGCTTCCCCGCCGGGTGTCAGGGATTCAGGATGACCCCCGTTTTCTCCCTTTCTTTTGCCACCTGTGTTGTTCCCCATTTGAAACAGCACCAAGAACCCCACTCTAATCTCTCCTGTGTGCTCAGAGCCACTGCCATGACCTCTGCCTTCCCACCCAGTGATCTAAACAAAGTCTCCTCCAGGTCTGAAATAGCCCCCGCTCAGCCCGGCTCAGGGCTCGTAGAGAGTGAGGAATGCAGGATTCCCACCCGGGCGCTCTCTGGGTTTGCACCTTGCTGCTTGCCCCTGCAACAGCCCTGGGCCTCAGAGGGAGAGTTCAGGGCCACAACTTCCTTCCCTGACGAGGGAATCTCCTGACAAGAAGCGGTTGCTGAGACCAGTAGGTTTTCAGATCCCGGGGAGGGGGGCATTGATTGTGCGTGCAGTTAATTACACAGGAGGGATTCGGGAGCTGAAGGCTGCATTGCTGTTGCCCCTGTGGGCTTAAAACTGACCTTTCCCCCCTTCTTTTTGCTACTCAACCCTCTGGGAAGCTAAATCTTCCTCCCACCCAGACAAGCTGGTTTGTGCTGGCTTATTACTGTAGGGTTGCTCAAGAGTTCTGGGGCTCATCCGTGAGTCATTCTGTTCGTGCAGACCACCCAACGCTGGGGCTGCTGGTTTGGTGAAAGCCGCTCTGTGAAGAATGACACAGATCTTGCGAACGAAAACCGGGGCCAGGCAGAGCGCAGGGTACGCAGTCAATAGCCAACCTGGAGTTGTTTCCTAATCCCCAGAGGTCTAAAATAGCAGAAGGAAAGCAAGAGACTTCAGTGCAATGAGGGGACTGGGCTAAAGCACTTACCGGAGCATTTCAGAGCCACGATCCGCCCTGACGCACAGCTGCTCCTGCACGAGAATAAAACCAGGGTTAGAAATTAAGTTTGCGCCCAGAACTCTGCAGCCATGAAATGCAGAGATAGCCCATCACGGGATTCCTCTCTCAGGAGTGGGGACAGGCCAAATTCACCCGAGGTGCCTGGAAAGTGGGTTCTCATTGGGACAATTATCGCGCCCACCGAAGGCTTTGCACCTTCAGAGCACTTCGCAACCACGAGCTGGTGCAAGGGCACGGGTCCTGTGTCTCTGCAGCCACCGGTGGAGTTGTTCTAGGAGGCCTCATGGGCCTGGCGGAAGGTCTGTGAGCCGGTGACCCTGACCAAAAACCGCCAGCGCAGCTGTTGTGCAATTTACTTTCCCATTTGGCTTCGGTTAGTTGCCAGTTCAGATTTTCTCCCTCGCTCTGTATTTGCTGATCAGAGCCAATCCCAGCTGTGCAGAGCCTGGCAGTAACCTCCAGACACACGGAGACTTTTTCACAGGCTACACAGCTGCAAAGGGACTGTCGGTTCAGTCCGAGCGCTGCCAGTCCTGCTCTCCCCAGCTCCGTCACCCACCTGACCTGCCACAGGTCTTCAATGCTGCTGCTCCGGTTGGGTATAATCTGAACAAACTCTTGCGTATCATTCACCTTGACGTCTGTCAGGTTCACGCCTTTGTGATGGGTGAGTCTGCGGAAACAAAAGCAAATGTCCCCGTGTCATCACCTACAGACAAAGTGGGCAGCCTGCCGAGCCGTCGCTCCAAGAGATCAGAGCGCTCACCTGTGCCTCTGACGTGACAGTGTTCTTATGGTCACCTCATTCCTCTCTCCTGCACAGAACCACTGTACTCTAGTTTATACGTGCTAATTCTGGCCAGTGCTCACATGGAGAGGAAAGGGTTCAGTACAATAGCCATCACACACTGGGAGCAGTAAACCTTTACTTTGCCGAGTTTCATGGAATATCAGTCCTTAAAGAGGAGAACTACAGGCACAAACAAACAGGCTTCCACACAGCTTGAGTTCCAGTTTTGTCTCTCTCGTTTAGCTGGGGCAACGCCCTATCTGGAACTGTACCGCACACAGGGACATCTAGTGGCTAAATAACATACTGCAAACGAACATACTCCAGCCCTGACTTTACACTCTAACCCCAAAGTCAGGAAATAGGTCTGCTTGCATCCCCCAACTACCTTTTCAGATGTTACCATCCCTCTGCTAACCCACAACATCGACATCATAGGAGTACAACAGCAGACAGCAGTACTACTGTGTCCTGCGCTAACCCCTTCCAAGTGTGGATCTCCAAACATGAATGAGTTCATCCTCCCTTGGGAAACAGGTGAATATTATTATCCCTGTTTGAGAGATGGGGGAAAGGAGGCCACAAGGGAGTGGAGGAGATAGAATTAGAACCCAGGAGTCCTGCTTCTCATTTATGCCACAGAGCCATCCTCCTCATCCCTGTGGTGCTGTTCAGGGGAAATGCAGAGCAGCGGACAGGAGAACAGTGACATTATATCTAGGAGTGGCTCTATAGACAGGGATGATATAAGGGCTTAGGCTCAACTCTCAGTGAAGCTAATGGAAAGAGAGTTCCACAGTCCATGATGCTATAAGCTTGGGAAGCTGCTACAAAACTCTGGAAACAAAACCGACCTACATCGCAGATAGCATGGCTCAAAAATGCAGTTTAGTTTCTTTTCCCCCCCACAGGAAATTTTGATCTTTATTTAATTTTTTAAAAAATATCCTGTGAAAAAATGTAAATGTTTCAGTGAAAATTCCAACCCCCAGATTGTTTGATTTTGAGGTTTTTTCCAGTGGCAAAATAGAAAAAGGAGGTGAAATGGGACTGGCACATTGGGCCCCATTCTCAGTTGAATCTAGGCCCTAATGTAATGCAAATAACTATCAATAACTCCAAAGCCTTCTGCCTGAGACTGGCTGACTGTGTCTGAACTGTGAGGAGCATCATTTACCGGAGATATCCCAGCTGCCTACAGATCAGAGTGCCCAGGGAGAGATTCCACCACTCGTGACATGCCAGGAGCCACCTGGGCTTGCCTTCCACCTGCACTTCCAACAAGAAGTTTCCCGTGTTTATTCTGAAAGATACTAAAACCATTTTATTAAAAACGTCCTGCAAGCGTCCTCACTCCCAGCTCTTTGCAAAGACCAAAGCCAACCCCAGTAAAGTCCTGGTGGCTAAGGAGTGAAGAATCCTTCCCCAAGTCTGGCTCTGCACAGCGTCCCAGAAAACCCTTGGGCACATGGCAAACCACACCTGGACCTTTCTGTGTGTCCCCAGGGCTCAGGGGATGGCACTACTGGGTACTGGCAAAGCATTCTGGGCAGTGCCATGCAGATGAGTCTAGCAAGCTTCCGCTTTGCTCCAGAATCACTCCAGTGTCAAAAAACAAACAAAACCCAAAGAACTTTGGGGATTGGGTTTAAAGGCAAAAGCCAGGCAGCGTTTGAGTGAAATAGCCGCTGCAGAATTAGTCTGAGGCTGAATCCGAGATATAGCCCTTCCCAGGCAGAGATCTCCAAGCACTTTGCTAACTAGCACAGTTAGCACTATCCCCACTTCAGAGGCAGGCTGGCAGAGCCAGAGAGAGGTTGGTGTCCTAGAGAGACTGCATTCAACAAGCGCTTAGCAGCTCAGGGCCTCGATTGCAATTCCATCGGTGTAAACTGGTGATTTGGTGACACGCCCCGTCCCGGGGGCCAGTTGCAGGCGGGATTAAGCAGGGGCAGGCGTTCCCTAGTGGGCGTGATGGTGAGAAAAGGCGGGGAGCAAGCAGAGAACAGGAAGTGTAACACGTTCGGCGCACTGACGCCCCAGCTCCTGCACCGAAGAGCCTGTGCACAAGAGGGGGTCACCACTGCACCTTCGTTTGCAAGAGGGGGAAACCCCCGTGAGACTGGGACCCAGATGCACCGTGATCTGTCGAGACCGCGGAAGATGGGTGGGGCGGGCTAATGAGCCTGAAAGAGCAGAAGGGGTGGGGGAGCGGGAAAGTCATTTACACCATCCCGGGTGTGGCGGCTGAATTGGAACCACGGCTCACAGACTGCCCAGCCAGGGGAGGTCAGGATCAGGGGGCCAGGGGCTCAGACAGGGGGATTGCAGGGGGCTTCCATGGATCATTGGGAGGGAAAGGTCCAGCTGCAGGGACTGGGTGACACATTCTCTCAATAGGGCACTTGGCAGCGCGGCGAGACAGGGCGGTGCGGAGTAAAAATTCCAAACCTCTCCTGGGCGCCGTGGTGACCACAGGCTCGTCTTCTTCGGCCTCTCTGCAGATCGGGCTTGACTCCACATCCTGCAGAGGGGTGGGATCCAGGTCCGGCCGGGGCGCAGCCAGGAATTTCCCTGCGGGAGGAAGAGCAGAGCATGGAGATGTGGTTGAGCAGAGCAGACAAGGCAGGAGAACATGCACTGCGGGGGAACAATGCAGCACTGGCCCCGCGGGGGTTCGATACACCCTTCAGACTTGAGCCAAAGCCTGCTGAACTGAACGGAGTGATTGATTTCAGTTGTTATGAGGCTGATCTATTATTTGCACTTGGAGGCCCAACTAAGATCAGGCCCCCATTGTGCAAGGTGCTGTACAAACACAGTGAGAGACAGTCCCTGCCCCCAAAGAGCTTACACTGAAACAGACAAGACAAACACAGGGTGGGAGAGGGAACAGGCTCAGGGAGGGGAAGGGACTTGTCCAGGGTCAGACGGCCGGTCATGGCAGACCAGGAAGAGAACCCACTGCAGTGCCCACTGCACCGTGCCAAATTCTTGTGCTCTTGCTTCAAATATTGCAGCTGGGCTTTCCCCTGCCTGGTCTCTGCGGTCCTGGGACCGTGGCAACAATTCACTCGTCACTGGCATGAGCCCAGAGCCCCGCTCTGTTTTTGGCCAATGGGCTAAGGGTGGTTTCGAGAGAGGTGAGGAACCCCTGAGGAGATACAGACCTAGGAGCCACATCCCGACGGCTGCCCCTGCCAGCAGCACCAGGGCCCCAAGCAGCAGAAGGCATCTCTTGGTGGGGCAGAGATGTTCAAGGGACGTGTTGGAAGCATCTTTAAAAAACAGAGAGGGAGGGAGGGAGGTTGGATACCGGTCGAGTTCTGGGTCCCCTCGTCTTCTCCTCCGTGGCACAGCCGGGCACTGTCTCGCCCCTTGTAAACGCCCCAGCTCAAGGCAGACTCGCCTCTCTTCCTGCGAGGATTAGCCTGGCTGTGCTCCGCTCGCCAAGGTCAGGGCCCAGGCCGGGGCACTGGGTCTCAGTCCCTAATAAGACTCCGCAGGGTGCAAATGCCACGTGAGAACTAATAGGGGATCCTTCCCCTGCACATCTCCTATCTGGGCACAAAAGGCCCAGGAACAGCAGGCTCCTTTCAGTTAAAGAAAGCCAGGCTAGCAGGACCAGACCATCTACCTACTCACTAGCATCCCCCTGGCTGCGTCTCCGGAGAGGCAATGTCTGCGGCATCCGTAGACCATAAGGGAGGCTCTGAGCCATGTACCTGGAGCGCAGGTTTCAGAAGAGGCCGTGACAGGACCCTGCACTGTGCAAACACTTGTGAAGAGCGTGCGAGCTTCAGGCCGACACCCTGCAGAGCCCGTCCCACTGGGCTGCATTTATCAACGCAGAGACTGACTGTTTGGACACCTCCCCCGTTCCCAGTGACCTCCCCCAGGAGATGTGGGTAGGGGGTAGGTGACGGTAACGATCCTCAGGGCTATGCTAGCAACCTCCAGGCCAGGCCCTCAAGGCCCCGGACACCTGGTCACAAATTCAGCCTCCCGGCCCCGTGGGGAAGTCGGTCAGCGTAACCGTTCCCGAACGGGGACCGGAGGTGCAGAGAGCTGAGCAGCAGAGCCAGGACCAGACAAGAGCCCAGCTGCTGGGGCACGGCTTGTGTGTTCTGCGGGAGCTTAGACTAGAGCGGTTCCTGCTGGCCTGACTCCCTCCGGGCAGAGAGCCAGGCCCAGGCTTACACTCCTCACCTCCCCCCTGACCCCGTCTCAGAATATGAGGGAGGTGGGGCAGTAGAAATGGTCTAGGGGGCGTGCGTCACCCGGGCTCATTTCTGAGCTTGCAGACCCAGGAGGGTGTTTTTCGTTTCGAAGGGGGGAGAGGTTCAGGGTCTGTCGACCATGAGAGCGCAGCCCCTGGGATGACAGCGCCTGTGGGGCCTGCGGCAAGCGGCCTCAGCTGCCGCCAGTTCTGGGGTGAGGAAGAGGGACAGTCGCCCGAGATTCTCCTCGGTGTGAGGTTCCCATGTGAGGACCCCGATCTGTGACCGCGCACGTGCAGGGGGAGGGCAGTGCAGCCACTTTGACATGAGCGGGTGTGGTGCGGGCGCCAGGCCTGGCCCCGTCTGTACCCTATGCCTTCCTTCCACAAAGCCCTGCGGGTGCCAGGCGAAGCAGAGTAACCCCGTGCCCCGTCCCCATGAATAGCTCACCATGTCCTGCAGAGGTCTGCGTCCTTCCCACTTCTCCGCTCAGCTCCGTTGTCTTGGCCCCATGGCTTTGGCCAGCATCCCCGGGACTATGGAGGTCAATGGGGAACTGTGGAACTGACCCAAGACTCTAGGCAGAAAGAAACAAAGATCTGGGTAAATCTGGGGCCACGGAGAAATAATTGGGAACGGCCCAAAATGCGGTGGGTGGAAGTGATTCGTGGCACAGTCAGTCGCGCTGTGCCCAGATCTGAAAATTCACTTCGATAGATAAATAGCCAGCTCACTCTCTCCCCCCATCCATTTTAGACTGCTGTCTCTGGGTGCCTTCCCAATACAACCAGCAGCAAAAGCCCTCTTTTGCAGGCACCAGAGTCCAGTTGTGATGAAAGCTGGTCCTGCCATATGTGAGTGGGACAGTGAAAACCTCACGAATCCCTCTCTTTCCAACAGGCAACCCCTTAGAGAGGGGATCCCAGGGGGCACACTCAGAGAGGGAGCTGCGCCAATGCGGGCCTGAACTGAGAAGATGGAACCAGTGGCTTGAGAACTGGGATGCTCAGCTCGGCTCAGCCCTGGGTGGGGGGGAAGGGAGAAGAGGCATACAGCCAGAGCAGTTTGGGAACAGGCATCCCCTTTGTTCTCAAAGGAGGCCTGAGATATCGGGGGATCCCAGGTTCTGGGGGGCAGGATGGGAGGATGGAGCGCTCTCCTATCAGTCCTGGGTGGGCTGGGTATGGCTGATCAAAATGCAGTGGGAACTCTGCAGGAAAAAATTCAGAAGCAACAAAACATTTTCATTCTGTTTAAAAAACGTTTACAGAATTAAAAAAAAACAAAAACGAAACAACATGAATCCTCCCTCCTTTCCCAGCGTAAAGGGAAGGGGAGGAAAATGGGGGACACAGCCTCCTAACCCCAACACTAAAAACATTCTAGGTTTTCTTTAAGAACGAACGAAGGAAAAATTGTGACCAAAACAAAAAGGTTCCATGAAAATGCCCGTTTTGGTCATTCCCCCCTCCCGTTCTCTGGAATGGTGGGGTGCATTACGTCCTTTAGTGCAGTGGTTCACAACCAGGGGCTGAGGCCCCCTGAGCGGCTGCGAGCAGGGTTCAGGGGGTCCACCAAAATAAAGCAGAGCGCACAGCTGGCATGAGAGTCGCTGGGGTCCCGGGAAGAAAGCCGAAGCCCGAGCCTCGCTGTGTGGGGCTGAAGCTGAAGCCCAAACAACTTAGCTCCACGGGGCCCCCTATGGCGTGCAGCCCTGGGAAATTGCCCAATGTGCTACTCTCAAATGCCAGCCCCAGTTTTTAATCTACTGGCTATGCTCCTTACCATGATAGCGGCGCTGAGGCGTGAGAGCGTGCTGTGGATCCGAGCCACTGCTCCGTGGGGACAGCGGGGCTCTCCGGCAGAGGCACAGCACACAAGCCTCCCTTAAATAGCTTGGGTTACACGCCCGGTGCACGCACGTGCACAGGCTAGACAATGCCAGCAGCTACGCTGCCGCAGTGAATAGAGCTGTTGTTTTCCCAGAAAAGTCAGGAGGCTACCAGACTGGTTTACCCACAGTCTGCTCATTGGGCGCCTGTCACAGATAAGGGGGCAGTCACTTAGCAACACCCTGCCCTCCCTCCCCGGGCCCAAACAAGCATGCCACTCTCGCCGGGCCCCCCACAGGGAAATGCTGCCGTCACTCACCTCCGCTGGGTTGAGAGTGACAGAGCCATGCTAGCATTTGCTGAAATGTTTCAGATCTCTGCCTTCTGGTTCATTTTGTTTCTGGCTGGACAAGACTTAATCTGAAGGGCAGCCGTAATATTCCAGGTGCTAAACACTGCAAGAGAGCAAGACCAGCTGCTGCCTGTCCGAGCCCCTGAAGGTTCAGTTTATTCATCATTTAGGAGGAAAACGTATCTCCCACTCCATGGGAGCCTCTTACCTGAGTCATATGGCATCAGGGCCACTGGCACATGGGGTATTTATTCTGCATCAACGACTCTCAACAGTTTCTGTTCCCGTCATTTCATTGGCAAAAACTCCAGGAGTGCTGCCGAGGTTAATCCAGTGCGTGTGGATCCGTGTCTCAGGCAGGTTCCACAGCAACAACAGAGCATGATCTCATGAGTCCATGGTGCAGAGATGCCCTGGTGGCCAGCTGCCACCCGCTACCAGGCCATTTTTATTGTCTGTTTTTTCTGTTCAATGTCATGCAGCCCTTCCTGGGCCTTGGAGCCCATGGGTCCTGATCTAATGGTTCGACAAGGGGCCCTTGATTTCCTTGAACCAGCCCTGCTCAGGGGGTGGAAAAGAATGAGACTGTGATTGCCAACAGGATCCTTTGCGTTGACGCTAGGGTTTTCTCTCCCTTTGCACCATCTTCCGTCCTACCTTCAGGGTCTCTAAGTCCACTGACACCGCCCATAGCACTGGGGCACTGCAGTTGATTCCTAGGGAGCCCCATCCCCTCCGTATACTCCCACCGATCCGTGGCTAACTGCAATGCGACTGAGATAGCTCAGTGGTTGCCTGTGTCATTCCAAGAAGGCCTGGACAGGATCATTGCAATTCACTCTATCCCTGGTTGCAGGAGAGCCTGGACTGAATTTACATCATGTGGAATGGGGCATTTTGTCACCTGGCACATTGCACCTGGCGCTACAGCACAAAAAGAAGAGATAATTTAGCTAGAGGAGACATAAACTGTTGGGCCATTAGTGCAGGAATCGTGTTTAGTGCGGCCCGAGGTTACTCTCCTCACCCTGGTACAGACAATGGTGGCAAAGGTATTTTTCATGGCCGCAGGTCGGGACTGAGTGGAATTGGCAGAAGCGGGTGCTGAAGGATTGAATGGTATAAATGGATTGAGATGCACTGAGAAAACTCAGCTGATTGAGGGGTGTCGGCAGAGCTGGGGGTGGGGATAGGAGAGGGGCTGCAGGCTGGGCCTGAGAGGCACTGGCAGAGAGATGGGTGGGAAGCCCAGGGCTGCAGTAGCCGTGGGTGCTGAGGATCAGAAAAGCAGCAAGGTGCTGCCGTAGGATAGCAAACGGCTCCTGAGCATCCCCGTATTCCCATGTCTCAGCAAACCAAGCCCTCGTCAGCCTGGGGGCTGCGACATTCAAAGGTCTCTTTCACAGGTGTTATGCACGTGGTTTGTCGGCCAGATGACGGTCACTCAACACTTGTCACTCAGCCCGAAGCCGGCCTTCACGTTACATCCATGCACCTGTTTGTAGCAGCGCAGGCTTAAAGCAAACAGAAGGTTGCGAATTCTCCAGGAACGTGCGCCCGACCATCAGTTCTCCTTGGCCTTTTGGATGCAGAGTGCAAAGAATAAACAATCGTAAAGGTCAAAATGGCGGGTCCTACCGTTTCGGTTCTGTTTTGATTTTCCATGTTAATTTCATGCTGGTGAAAGGAGCCGGGCTGATATCCCCAGAGGATGAAAGTCTTTTATCCACAGCATGCTCCCTTTCTGTCACTACCCCCACAGCACGGGAGATCTCAGCATAACTCAGCCTCCGTGAATCAGTCAGTCTTTCTTCTCTGTGCCGCTATCATGCCCACGCACGTAAGGTTTGCATTACCATTCTAACCCGATGACCCTACATACAGTATTCCAGCTGGCTCCGATGAGAAACGGAGGTGCCGAAGACAGACACCCAGTCTCAGAGCAGCAGGGATCCCCCTTGCAAAAAGTGGAAGCCCAAGGCCTACCACTAAGAAGGAAACCAGCATGCAACCTTCTCCACCAAACTCCACGGCATCTTTCCTCACTGCTGGGACACTAGATTTCGAGAAGAATTCATTTCTAAAGTTGACTGAGCTATAGAAGGGAGGGGTAAAGAACCCAAGTCATCTTTCACCCAAGACGACAAAGGAACCGAGCACTTTGGACTTCGTAGGAGATCCTGAGCAGCGGGGTGGGAGCCCATCTTGCTGGAAGGAGGTGTAGTCAGAATCTTGCCTTCAACCAACACTGTAGTTTTGCTAAGTCATAGCCAGGAGAAAGCGTTTTCCCTTTTATCCCCCTTTGCACCCAGTTCTGACTTCATCCCTTATATCTGCACTCAGCTCAAAGCGCTCTCTTTCTGATTCGATAAACTTCTTTTACTTTTATTCTACCTCAGCCCTGTGCTGTGTTTGGCTTGAAGTGATTATTCACCCCAGTTCAAGTGACAAGCCGCTGGGCGTTTGCCTCTTTCCAGAAGCAGCGGGCCTCAATGCATCCCTGAATGTCCCCGGAGAGGACTGGACACTTCAGGGCAGACAGTTCTGGGGGAATTCAGGCCTGGGGGTGTGCTGGGCTCACTTGGCTGGCAGTCACCAAGGCTGGTGCAGACCAGATGGTGGCTGGGGTGTAACAAGCAGGCTGCTGGAGTCAGAGCTGCTGAATCAGGGCAGCTTCACACGCACACTGGACACGCTCGCCTGCTGGCTGGGAGCACACCGACAGGGAGCTACCGCAGCCAAGCATTGTAAGGCACCCAGAATTACAGGGTACGTGGGCTGGGCTGAACCCCAGAACGTGACATAGCCTCTCTCGGTGGCTGAAGATGATTTGCAGATACCTTTTCCCTTTTGAAATCTCCCTGTCGTTCCCAATCTCCCGGAGGCGGGAGCCCCGTCCTATCCTAGCCCCGACCTCCCTCGTCAGCACTGCCCCTTAGCGCCGCAGTGGGTGCAAGCAGACCTTCCCCTTGCAGTGATGGGGGCTGGGTCTCAATTTGCCCTTCTGCCTCAAAGACAAAGCGCAACGGGAGCAAACACCAACCGATTGCGCCTCGTCCCCTGTGCTGCAAGAGATTTCTCTCCCTGTCAAGAGACCCACGCTCCCTCTCCAGCCGGAAGGATGCAGCTGCCGTCTTGTTGCTCACAACCCTGGTAAACTTGTAATGGTGTTTACCCAGGGAAAGCACTGAGAATATTTTACCATCACCCTGTCCTGAGTTTTCAGGCTGAGATTTGGTGCAACAGATCAACAAGAGTGTGTACTAAGCAGCAAGTGCTTTGAGTCACTAGCATTCCACAGCGGCAGATGTTGATAGTGGCACCACTGCAGAAGAAGTTGCCCATTGCAACACCAGTTGCGGGAGCAGTGCTGACATGGTTATGATTCTCAGGACGGACCAGCCAGCTAAGAGATGCTTTGAGTCAGAATCGCTTTTTATTTTAGATTGAGACCAGTGCAAGGAGGAAGAGCAAAAGGAAAACCAGCGAGAGAGAGCACAAGTGCAGTGTGTGTGTCTCTTCCAGCAGTCTGCACTCAGCTGAGCACAAAGTGGCTGTCTGTCTTTGCACATGGCAGAGTCCTTGGCAGTTTACAGATGCAGTGCACAGAAAACAGCAGCAGAACAGTTAAAGTGGCTAAATGCACCAGAACAAATGATCAGCCAGTCCCTCCCACCCTGCTGCAGCCCTGCTGTAACAGAAGGGCACAGAATCAGTGGGCGATTTTGTACATGATTTTGCCTTTATCTCCAATCACTCACCTCTCTTACAGCTGTGGATCCATGCCAGTGAGATTTCTCTTTCCAGATGCCTTCTCTCCTTCGATTCATGGAAGTGCTGAATGGAACAGTGGGTTGATCAAGTGTCTCTGGGACAGCAGGCTGAGGACGCAGGCCTCTTGGGTTCCTGGGAGTGACACGCTGCTGGGGGAATTTTGCATTCATGCTCCTGCCTTTTGCCAGGCCAGTGAGAATGGACAGACCTCGGGCTGCCCTCAGTGTAACAGATGCAGGCTGAATAAAGACTTCATCAGCTACAGGCAACGCCATGGGGCTGGGCGACCAGGTAGTCAGACGCTTTGGGGATTGCTGACTGAGAGACAGGTTTGCTCCTGATTTCCAAAGTGGGATCTTTGCGACACTCACAAGAGATGAGTTTGTTCTGCTGGACTGATTGCCTCGCTTCACAGCGTGCTGGTAACACAACACCTAGCCCCAGACCTGTGTGGTGCTAAAGTCAAAAGTCTCTCTCCCTCCCACCTTCAGCTACCGCTACTCAAAGCAGCGCAGGCCTGAGCTCCTGCTGGGATTGCCCCACGGGCAGATGACGATGGCGACAGGGACCAGCTGCTGATGCTTTTATTTTGCTCTGAGCGTGGGAGGCTGGCTGAGGAGCTGTGACCGGCCTAGTGGGCTGCATTCACAGTTAGTGCTGGGGCTTCACATCGCTGGGCCACGCCTGGTCCTTCCCAGAGCCACTGGCTTTGTCTAGCAATTTACACGTGTAATGACATCGTCTTGGGTCAATGCCGGGGGCAGACCGTAGGACCTCCAGCGCTAAGAACATGCTGCAGCGTGTGCTAGAGGACCAAGTCCCCCAGCTAGCACATGGAGCTGCCTGTTGTGGAGAGGGCAGAGGAAGACCTCCCCACTCATGACACCCCCCCAAGAGTGAGCTACACAAACACTGGGACGGGGTGGGTGTCAGTGTCACTTCCCTGCTGGGTCCTATATCGCCCAGCCTGGGAACAATTTACTGGCGAGTTTCCTCTCCATTTCCATAGGCAGCTAAACCGATGAGCCCTTGGTTTAAATGGCTCTGTCTAGATTCTCCCCAGGCAGCCTCTCCGACCATCCTGCACGTCCACGCAGTGCTGCCTGACCTCTCTCATCGCCTGTCTCTTCTCACCCTCTCTCCTCATTCCACTTCTCCGAGCCTGATCTCCTCCTCTGCATCCCTCACTTTGCTGCCCCCCCCAGCGCAGATTTTTTTCCCTTGTAGAATCACTGGGTCCCTTCCCTTCAAATCGTCCTTCCCCCCTTCCCTCCGCTCTATGGCCAGCCCTCTCCAGGCAGACACTTGTCTGCATCAGCACAGGTGTCTTGTCTTCTCCTGTTCCCATTCCCAGACAGCAGATGGTGCTGACGGACTAGAGAGCCATGAGTGGAGCTCTCAGACGTACAGGACTGCAGCCTCTGGGTGCAGAAATGCTGAGACAAGGACTTTGATGTGCCACCTCCTTTTCCAGGCTACTCTGAAAATGTTTGGGGAATCACCCTCCTCTTTTCCGGGACTGTCTCAAATGGAGGACTTCGGTCTGTGGGGAGAAAATTGATGCAAGAATTAATTCAGCCATATAGCCCCAGATTCCTAAGGCTATGGGGCTAGAGAAATGCCTGGGTTTGCTTGATGATCAGGGTTTTGAGACTGTGGCGAATAAACACATTGCTCCATTTTGATGCAAAACCTAACACCGCTATAGAAATGTCTCAGATTAACAGCTGGGCTATTTGTAAAAAGATGAACTAAACGGACTGAACTGTAAACAAACACACAAACTATTGCTATAACTTTATGAAAATAAGATGAATGCACAATATAAGTCACAAGTAGGATTAGATTTTTGTCAGGAAATGTTGCTTTCACTGTACACACACAAACCAATTAAAAATATTTCCTTTGACAATCATCAAAATTTACAAATAAGCAAAGTATGAAAAATGCTGGTTGAGAACTTCTTAGAGTTGGATTTAAGGGTATTGACTTTGTACCTTTTGACATGTGATGTTGACAATTTGTGTTTTAACACTTACAGAGCTTTAACTTTTTGAATCTCAACATCTTCTTGCATTAAATAATTCTTGTCTGAGCCCCACATTGTCTGACAGCCCCTCAAATATCCCACAATTGTGAAAATTTAAATTGAGAAAAACAGAAAAATGCTTAAAAATAAACATCAGTATTATCCATCACAATTAAACCCTGAATTTTACCAAGCCTATTCATAGCCTAAACTGCCTCAAACCTTATCTTTTGTAGCTGTTGATCTCCCTCTTTGTACATATGTAAGAAAATAAAATGTACTGTCTACAACCCGGTTTACCTTAAGTAAAAAGCTAGTGATTAATATAGAGCTGATTAACATTTTTTTAAATGATGAATTATGATGGAAAAAAAGAAAGGGGTGGGGGGAGGGACTGTCATAGCATTTTTTACCCATTTTTCACCAGTTCCACTCAATTTTTTTAGTCAGCGATTATAAAAAACAAATGCAAGACAGAAACAAACAAAACAAGCAAACATCAATACTGACGCTGAAATATTCCTTCATGTATTACATCAATACTGACTGACAGCTGCAGTTATGAAGAATACAATGTTTTCTTAGTCATTTTCATTTAGGAAACCATTTCCTGGATTCTGCACAATAAAATCATATTTCTAACGTATTCTCTTTGGAACAAAGCAATCTCTCCCATTTGAAAGTCACAAGCAGAGTTGGTGGAATAATGGACCAGATGGTTCAGCTGATGTAAATCAGCACAGCTTCATCAAAGCCAATAAAGCTGTGTCCTTTTACACCATCTGGGGATATTGCCCATGGTTTGTCAAATAATGTTCTCCGTTAATTTTGCACCATATTTGCAAATAAAACATGAACAAATATTTCCCCCCTCCCCCTCACATATTAATCAACTGGCTCTGCAGTGTCTAACCACAACAGGGTCATTTTTTGGGGTAACAAACCGTGTTTATTGGAATGTGTGCTCCTGCCTGTGATATGCTGGGTCTCCAAACTCATTTCACACAAGCTGCTGGGCATTTCAGGCCAGATTTGAACCAGTGTCTTGTCTAAACCTCTGCCCTTCCCCTGAGAGAGCCAGTCCTCACGGTCTTTAATCCTCCAGTTAGCAGAGGAGAAGGCAATTCACCATATTTGTTATTTACACTCGCACCCACAATGAACCTTGCAGAACAGATGGTTGGACACATTCCCTGCCCTGCGGATCTTACGCAATGTCCAGTTGTGTCCCAGATTCCCTGTGGAACTTCAGGCAAACTACATAACTTCTCTGCGCCTCCATTCCCTAGCTATAAAATGGGGTAACAGCACCACCGCCTTTGTCTTTTCTTGTTTAGGTAGACTGTAACCTCCTCTCACCTTATTCCCATGGACTTTCAGCTTCAGAAATGCTGCTGTGTTGTTGCTGATGAAATGCACTGCGTGGGAGATGGGGTGTGTATTATTGATCACTCTGCTTTGCTGGCTTTGGCTTATCTTCTCTTCTCTCCCTGGGACTGATCTCTTGGACAAACAGGAGCAACCAACTTTTATGCAATTTGACTGGAAGAAGCCGATGGTCCTTCAGTTCTCAGGGCTGAAATGTAAAAGAAAAGCACATTCTGGTTAATTTGGTCTAATTAAAGACCAATTCGTTCCTTCCATACAGGCAAACAGTAGAGTTTAAATCTGACATTTGCAGCTCCAAAGCACAGACCTTGGCTACTTGAACTACAGGAGTAACTCCATTACCTGGCATCTGTAGTAGGTTGCTATCTTCCACATGGCCCAGTCAGACGCTGTGCAAGTGTGTTAGGCTTAGAAATGCAAAGGTGCAGTGCAGCATTTCATGGCTATTTATACCACAGGCTGTGTTGCCTCCTTAGTTTCAAACAATTTCTGCCATATTTCTAATGCCGGTTGGGAATGACTTCCACTTGGAAGGCCTCGTGTGTGAGCCGGCGTGATTCTCCCAGCTCAGTGCCTTCTGGGATTGGGGGAGTCTTTATTTGAAGAGACTTTTCCCTGCGTTTGCAGCAGCTGCAGCAGTCCCTTGAATGCATCTGCTGGAGGCAGAGAAGCTGCTGTGAAAGCAAAGGCATAAGGGAGCAGGTGAATCAAAGGCCCCTTAGGAAGTATTCCAGTGGTGTCCCGTGAGTCAGGAAGCCGAAAGCCCCATCTCCACATACAGCTCACTTGAAAAGCACCTAAGTCTTTTCTCAGTGCTCTCACCCACTGCTTTGTCAGTTTCCAGTCCTGCCCGGCTTTTCACGACCTTCATCACTAGCCTTTTCAGACCTCAGATGCAGAGCAGAAGACACTTCACCTTCGCCAATCAGAAGCCATTTCCCACCATGGGAGGCGTGATCCTTTGAAGGAGTGGACCTCTGCCCTGTCTCCACGCTGTTCACGGGAGCAGTGCTCAGGCTGATGTGGACTCGTAATCCTAGAAGGAGCTGTGCTATTAGTCCAGGAGCTGGCACTGTACTTACATGTTGCAAACAGCCATTACTGGGAAGTGCTTTGCGATTGAATTTTGCATGGAGGAATTCAGCTCTCTTTGTTCTGAAATATTAGAGATGGGAAATATTCATGACGTCCCAACTAGCATGGAGAATTGCTACCGAGAACGTTTCCCCGTCTAGATTTAAGTGACGCAAGTGGTGCTGTTAAAACCTCAGTGTGCTGCAGTGACTCAGCTAAGCTGTAAGCACTGGCTCTTTTCTAACACTGGTAGTTGCATAGGGCTGGAGATTCAAAAGATGGTGGCCAACTTATTTTGTGTTTCAGAAATGCAGATCCACCCAGCGAAAAGACCCTGGCCACCAGGATGTGCTGAGATCCCATATGTTTGTGGGGCATATTGCTCTCGATTTACATGCAATAACTCTACTGAGGTCAATCATGGGACTCCAGTGGGACCAGGGTTTGGTCTTCAGGTATGTCTTCACTGCAATGAAAGATGTGTTCTTAAAGCAGGTTTATTAACCAACTTTGACTAACTCGGGTTCTAGTCACGGTGATGCCCCAAAAGTCTCACCTTTGAACTAGAGAGGCTTCCCAAGTGTAAAACTCAGGGACTGAGTCTGGGACAGAAGTTCAGCACTAAGCAGTTAGATTGTGGTGCGAGAACCTAGAGAATGGCAGGGCCAGAGGCAGCTTCTCCTTGGGTTAAGGTAACATCTAAGGATTCTTTCAAGAGGGTGCCCCATGTGCCTTTTTAGACCCCCTTTGTTCAAGGAGACAGGACTAGTGTACACTGTGTACATTAACAAAGAACATTAAGAAGTTCTTTTACCCGCCTCACCGATTTTTGCTCTCAATGGGAAATTGACCTGGAAAGCCCCAAAATCTTCTCCCCCTCAGCAACTGGGCAAAAAGATGAAATAAAAATAAATATAACAAAACACCAAGGCAGAGCTGGGCTGACAATCTCTGCTGGGCTGTAGGAGTTGGTCCTCTAGCTACCGGATACAGTTTGTCTTAGACTATGGGACTATCTGCCCAGGACTGTCGGAGGTGGCGCACTGGCCCAATCTGTAATGCATACAGACCCTGGAAAGGCTGTGCTGACAATCTGTCATACATCTGATTTACTGAGGTGACAAGCAGTGACAGAATTCCTCACTCCCTGCTCCTATGAATAAATGAAAGGTGTGTGATTTACTGTCCTAATAACTCTGCAACAGAGCACAGCCACTCATGCTGCAGAGGGAAGCAAGAACAGGGCTTGGAAGACAAGCAGCAGTGAGAGAGAAAACCCTTTCAAACTCCTCCCACCTCCTGAGCTGGAGTCATTTCTGCTTTCAAATACACTGGTGTAAATCCAAGGTAACTGAGTTCAGTGGAGCTGCTCCAGATTTACACTCTGGTGAAGAGAGAATGTGCCTGAGGGTCTTGAAATAGCTCCTGCAACATAACGAAAACATAATGATAATAAAGCAACAGATGCAGGTGGTGTCAGCTTCAGAAGCAGATTCAGGCGTCACGTCCAGGGGAAAGTGTCCCTGAAGTTTTAAGTCCACTGAAAGATGAGGAGAAACATTCAGAGAAAGTGGAAAGCTCCGCCGCTGACTCTCACATTCGTGCCAGCAATTCTCATCCTTCCGAGCACTGAACTGCCCTTTCTAGTGGACACAGATGGCTGACACAGATGGCTGACACAGAGAGATGGCCCAGTTCTGGCAAAAGACAGGAGCAACCTCCTGCAAAGGGCTAAGTGGGCTCTCAGCTCCCATGGGTGTCAATCAGAGGCGAGGGCTCTCAGAGCCGGGCCAACAGTGAGCTGAAGGTTAGGAATGTGCATCCAGATCCTCCCACACAGCTCCTGTCCTGTAGCACAAGCAGTCTCATTGTGCTAATCGGATGCAGAAGCAAGGTTCTGTAACCGGGAGACTGATCTGAGATGCTGCCCCCAACGCAGCAGTCCTCGCCTCGGAAAGAAATATAGATTTCTTTCTAATGGAGACCATGGACCTAAATGGCAGGGATCAAATAATGAGAATATCATTTCCTCTCAGCCCATAGGAAGGGTAATTTAAAGACCTTTTAAAAAGCCACAGAGAGACACTGTGAAGAACAATGAGCAGAAACGGAGGGGAACAAAATATTTCCCTCCTGTGCAAGGAGGTAGCTCATTTCTTTGTCCGGGCCAGCTACAAACCAAGGCATCTGGGGATAACAAAAGCTGTGGAATGGATCTGTGGGCCATAAAGTGCCAGGCATCCAGGGCACGGACAACTGCTGAGACCCTTTGGCATTGGGGATTTGAACGGACTCCCAGCGAAGCCTGATCCAAGGGCCAGTAAAAATCAAACAACAGATTCCCATGGATGCCAATGGGTTTTGCTCCTTTGATGGGAGCTGGCATGCGTCCCTGAAGAGGATGAGGTGGATGTTAGGAAAGGGTCGGGCATGGCTCAGGTTCCTTCCGAGCTGCGTTAAGCATTAAGGAAAGTGCCGGGTGTGTCATGAGTCTTCATCAACAAGTCCTGCCCCCCTCCGTTGGCTTTAGACATACTGCAATAATCTCTTCAGGGCCACACGGCAAACTCTACCAAATCACCTCCTCACAAAGCCACTGCAGCAGCTTTCTGTATCTGCTCCTCCTTCTAGAAGCCATTTTTCTTTACCTTTACCATCTCTGACAGTGCTCCAGGAGCCTCTTCCCCCCGCGTCACTCTGTGACACTTCCTGGAGACATCCAGGGCTGGGAGGCACCTCACTACCTACCACCCTTAGTGTGAAGAAGCCTTGTCTGCCAGGGGGTCACCCCCCCAACTCCACTGGTCATACAAGCCCTGCTCCATGGAGCTACGTAGGCCCCGCTGTCTTTCTACAGACATAGGCCCATTCCAAGCCCTCTGAGCGTTCCCCTGGCGTGCCCAGCCCCTGTTCCACTGGACAATCGCAGTATTTACAGACTCTCTGGTCCCAAAGAAGCAGTGCTCCCCGGCATACCCGTCACACCTCAGATCGCCGTTCCCCCTAACAATCAGCACCTCGACACGTTTAGAGTGAAAGCAAGTAAAAGTTCATTTAACAATGTACAGAGAGAGAGCTGTTGCTAGCAAGAAGTAGTACTGGAAGCAAATGGTTATCCATCTAAAACAAAATCATAACTCCTATTCTAGAGCTGAGACTTAATTAATTAGATACGCTCATGTTTAAGAAAGTATTGCTCACCAGGGCTTTGCAGCAGGCGGACTGAGATCCCCTTCTCATGGGACAAAAAACGGTCAGCTTGTAGCGAAGGTGTAGGGTGCTGTTTGTTTCCTGGCATTCCCTGATGCACCAGACTTACTCTTTGAACTTAGTCAGAAACAAGACATGGCCCCGCTGATTATTTCTTCTGGTATGTTTTCTCTGACGTAGATTTTCACCATCTTCCGCCTGGTATCTGGCTTGGTATGCAAGCAGACATCCCTTGTAAGACATGCAATGCACAAGATGCACGTGACCAGATGGAGAGATAAGCACCTGCTACCTCCTGTCGAAATAGGTGTCCGCAGCCTGGTGACCTGCCTCAACACCCTCACTTTAAGAACATAATTTTTGGTATAGCTCCATAACTCCTGAAATATTAACCGTGCACACATTTTGCAATAATTATAATGACCAGTCGGCTACTAGCTCTCAATAGAGACCTCACATACCACCCGTTAGTGAACTATTATGCATATATCCAACCCAGGGGGGTCCCTGTAACACCCTGTGCATGCTCTGCGCCCTCTGCCAGCTGGCACGTAGAGTTCCTGGGTCACACGCTCCCTGTTTCAATCTGCAGCACGGAGGTTCAAGCAGCGCAGGGCTCAGCGGCAGCCTCATTCTTGAGTCTTCCCTGAGGCAATCCGCGGCAGTTATACAGTGAGTAGAGGCAATTTCAGGGAACTGCATTTCTCTGTGGAGAGATTGAGGAGAAAAACAATCATAATAACCTACCACAACCATTTATTTAAAGAGCCGCTGGCACCTCATAAAACAAAATGAAGGACGTTTCAGAGGCAGCTCCGCCAGTGCTGGAGAGATGGCCCTGTTCTGGAGAACGAGCAGAAAATCAGAGCCGCCGGAGTGCCCTGTCTTCGCAAACCAGAATAACCAGAAGCTGTCGCTACCGCGCACAGCAAGCATTGAGGAGGCTCCATTACAAAGCGGGGCTGTCTACAGGCCAAGGCAAACCTTCACCCCAGACTCAAAGGGCTGGATTTTCCAAAGTGTCCACCTCGTGGGAACAATGAGATCTACATTTAGGGGCCTAAATGGGAACTGAGCTTTGTGAAAATCTGGAGGAGAATGTGCCTTGATTAATGCTCAGAAAATTTCATTAACTTTTTTTTTAATTTTCTCATGCTCTGCTCCTCTGTGCTTCCTGGATCTGGGCTAGGAGAGTTGAAAGAGTTGGGGTGGTTTTAGCCTAAATGCCTTGGCCAGATTCCAACCATCTTCTGCCTTCCTGAAACCCACCCCACCACTGCCGATTCAGCAGAAGGAACTAAAATCACATGGAGAGTGATTCTGCTCCCTACAAGACAAATAGCAACAACAGACACATTCTTGTCTTTCATTAAGAGTTCAGCTTTCATGGAACTGGTAGGAAAATCCATCATCTGATGCCAAGTGGACTGGACCAAACAGGGGGTCATTTTGTAGGGCTTAAGAACTTCTCAACAGCATGAATTTCCCAAACACTGGTGGATTTATTTTGAGAGGAGTGTGACATCCATCCAAGGTATCTCCCATTTTAAAGTGGGGGCGAAGGATAGGGAGAGGTTTGGCTTGATTAACATCTCCTGTCTTTGGTTTACCTAACAATGGTATAAAAACAGAGTTGTTCCTTGGAATAGTAACTTTGGACAAGATACTGAGGGCAGATCCTCATTACCGAGTGCACTCTTTTACACCCACTGAGGCTATGGTCCTGCAGTAAACGAAAAGAAGACATGTCGTCTCTGGTGAATGTCAGAAACACAACACCCGCTGAGTATCAGCTGGAATGCTTCGGAGCCCCACACTGATTCTCAGCCAGGCACGCTGACAGGGAAAGAACACCGGCATCTGACCTCCTCCCCCAGTGACGTGTGTTACCTGAGGATTCAAGCCAGCTGCAGGACATAGAGCAGTTTGAAGACCTTTGTACCCACTGCCCCATCCTCAGACTGCAAGAGCCAGTAATTCTTGGTGAGCATGGAAGCAAAGGAGCCTGAGATTCGCTGGTGCAATTTAAGAAAAATAAAAGAAGCAAAGACAGCGAAAGAGTAAGAAAACGAACAGCCTTTCTGGGCAGGGCTCTTTCCAAAGGCTTATCATAATTAGGATCTAAAATGCCACATTCTCAGCTCAAGCTCTAACTGCCAGTGACAAGAAGCAATGGGTTGTATCAATTAAAAGCCAGTTAATTGGCAAAAGAGCTTTATCTTAATGACGCCAGAGGCTATGATCTGTTACACCAGGGTCTTAGCCAGTCGTGGTCTGGAACCGTCACACACAACGGAGAGAGCTCTTGGTGTCAAACACGTCACAGGGATCCACCCACTAGATCGTTCAGAGCAGCTGCCAAAGATAAAGTCGCCTTCCACCCATCCTCACTCCATCCACATGCCTGACTCCTGACCTTGCGGGAAGGGATGCTTTTTGGATCCTCTGGCCCTGCTCCTTTCCTCCATGGCGCTGCTCTATTTCCTACAGACGTAGTTGGTGAAATTTCATCCTGGTGGGTTTTTTTTTTTTTTTTACTCTTTGCTAAATCGTTTCCATTATTAAACAGACGCCGTTCCTAATTTGCTTCAGAAATCACTCACTTCTACAGCAGGCCTAATTGGAGACATAAACATGCTTAATGAAAATGACATCAGCTGAATATAAATGCTGATTTGTGGCAGGCTGGCAAAGTCCATGAAGACCAGCCTCTACCTGCCTGGAATACAGATCTCCCTCCATAACAAGTTCTCATCCACATCTCACCTCTAAGTGAAAAGTCTCTGAGCTCTGCTGTTTGCCGTTTCGAATACATACAGATGCAAGGGCCTGGGTCCTCCGGGGCTTAGGTCCTGATATTCCTGGGTAATGAGCACATGCTAAAGTCACATGGAAGCGCTGTCAGTGAAGGGCTTTCTGAAGGAGGCTCTGTGAAAGAAGTGGGCTTTAAGGAAGGATTCAATGGAGAGGAGGAAGGGTTCGTTGGGTGAAGCTAACCTGTGATCAGAGGCCTGTGCAAAGCCCATGAACCACTTAAGCCCGACAGTGAGACTTTTGTGGTACACGCAGAGCAGGGAGCTCACCGTCACAGCACGTTATTTAGAAGGACTTCAAGTGGGCTACTGCATATGAAAAATGTTTGTGCAATTGCAGGTCTGATGGTATTCGATTCATCTCTTTCAGGGAGAATTTCCTTCTGACCCAAATGGATTCAAACTGCATTTCCAGTTGTTTCTCCTTTGATTTCCTTCCCCCTCTCCTTTCAGCCTCAGGTGATAACTTGAAGATGTGACTCATGGTGCAGAAATATTGAAACTAACTTCATTTTTATTCATTTCCCCCTGCAACTTGCTTAAAAGCCATGGAGGGCAAGGGGAAAAATGTCTTTCCTATCAAATTACATCATCTATCTCATTCTCTGCAGCTCCCAGGAAGTCATTACAGATGGAAATTAAAGCCCATTATTGCATTTAATTACCCACAAAATGAACTGCATATATAATGAATATTGTAATCCCCAAACATATACGGTTTCCAAGTTCACACCTCTCTTGCTGTGTGGCAAAATAATTCCAGACGTGCTTGATCCAAAGTTCAATGAATTCAAAGGAAACAGTCTCTCAGTCCAGCAAAGCATTTAAGCAGATGCTGAAAGTTAACCATGTGTTTAGTCCCATTGCCTCAGTGGGTCTATGACCGTGCTTAAGGGCTTTGCTGAACTGGGACCTGAATGTGGATGTGCTAAATCACAAGGACAAGGAAAGAGTGAGACAGCATCATGGACCTAGGGGAAGTGTGGATATCTGTGTCCATTGCAGATAGATGCACTCTTTCTGGGACACAGGATACCCACAGGCAGGACTGCATTTCACGGCATGTCTCCATGACTTACATGCAGACGTGAAGTTTGAGAACACAAACAACATCTTGCACTCAGCTTTCATCCCAGGCTTTCAAAAGTTTTCTGAGCATTCAACCAGTGCCTCATTTCACCCACTCCTGAAACGCAACCTCCTTTAGGATGGAACACAGCAGCTGGACATTTTATTTGCTACCCACTTCAGCATAGTGCCCTGGGAACTGGTACCATCTCAAAACTGGCAGGGCTTTATTATAGACGTTGTAACGAGGCTCATGCTCTAATAGGTAACACCCTGTCAGGCAGAAAGACCTGATGATTCTATTCTTGTATAACGTCTCTTTAAATAAAAATGAACTGTTGTAATGATTGTTTTGTTTCTGATATTTACATCACAAGAAATTGTAAACTTGTTTAAACTTCCTATATTTATATGTCTAAAATAAACCTGGCATGGCTTAAAATACTTCATTATCCCTAGGGTTAGGAGATTTCCTTAGGCTACATGGAAGGGAACTCACAACCTCTGCTCTTTCACGGGGGATTGATACCTTCTTTATCACGCATAGTCTAACAATAAATTAAACAAATGCATTAGAAAACTACCCTCCAGTTTATACTATTCAAAGTGGGCTTGATCCAAAACCCTGTTGGAGTCAATGGAAAGACGCACACTGACTTTTAATAGGCTTTGGATCAGGTCTGGTTAACCTCATCTGGTGCATAAACTACCGTTGTAATGGCTCCAGAGCAAAACCCTAGTCTAAACATGACGTACACAAGCTCAAGTTGCCTCAGTGTCTGCACCAGTTCCAATTGTGCCGCCCAGATGCAAATCCTGAATACAGTAGGGATTGTCACTGGGGCGGCTTGGCCGGTGGGAGGTGAACAAAGCCAGGTGAAGACAAACTCCAGTGATGAATGGGACTAGGCTGGATGTTTTGCGGTGATCAGAAATTCCACGTGTCACTTGAAACCTGAAACATACACACTCTTAGCTCAGAGAAAAATGTTTTGTTCCTGCAGCGTCTATGGGATTTTTTTCCTTTTAAAAAACACATTTAAACAGTCTCCTCTGTAAAACAGGATACATTTCACTCTAGGTCAAACGTTATTGGAGCAACTGCCATCCAGAGACATGAATAGGATTTCATAATCTCCTTTTTTCTCTACCTTGCTCTGGGCCTTGGCAAATCCCAGCACTGATGCTGCTGCAGGATTTCTGAGCACACTCAGGACCACAAGCGGACATCAAACTGTAGCTGAGTATCTATTTATTTCCGGTAGAAAATCAGTCTCCAGATGCAGCTTCACAGACCCTGCCTTGGATGTCTTACTCTTTGTTAGCTAGAAACCATTTCTGCCCCCTCGCAGCACAGCACGGGCTGTGTAGAGATAACGTAGCCACATCTCCCCATCTCTTTTCAATAGCAAAGGGGAATGTGGAAGGAAATGGAAATCATCTCTTTCATGTTATTCCATAGAGGAGATTACATTTTGGGAATTCCCCAGGGTTCTGGCCTATTTACAGTTCAAGTGCTTATATTGGGGTAGGAAGACGTGTTCCGTTCGTCAGAACAGCTAAAAGCTCTGGAGTGTCTTTGTTTTCTTTCATTTCCGTTGGTGTAGTTTTTTCAAAAACAAACATTTCCCTACAAATGCTTTAAGCAGGGCCTGGGTCACAATAGGTCTTCCATGGAGCTACGCCAGTTTACACCAGCTCAGGATTTGCCTCCTCCTCCTCTCTCTTGTCCCCTCTCTTGGCTGGTGGAACACATTTTAAAAGTTGGTTCCTGCTCACAGAATTTGCAGCCAGACCCGTTATTTGACATTTCGCACCACGTCTATTTAAAAAAAAAAAAAAAAAAAAAACAACCCTCAAAACCATCATCCAAATAACACTTGACATGTTTCATTTGATGGGAAAGTGAGGCTTCTGGCAAACAAAAGAGTCTATTAACAGGTCTGATAAAAAGCGACATGGAGATTTTCCAAATAGCCAACAACTTTGAGCAAAACTTTGGTTCGGTCCAGGGCTTGGTATGCCCTTGGAATGGTTCACTAGATGTGAGGTAATGTTGTGACAAGCCTTCAGATGTGACCTCACAAGCGGACACCCAAGAGAGGCCCACCACCACCATTGCAGGGAATAGGCACGTGGGTGAGGGATCCATCCCGTGCTGTTATTCCTTCGGGGCTTTCGCAGCTGTGTCAGGAGTGGAAAAATCCAGGTGCTTCCCAGCAGTATCAACAGCAAGAGGGCACCGGTCCACAGGCCAGAATCCTGCTCTTGGAATCCTGGGGACGGATCTCAGGGCTGAGATTCAGCTCTCAGAGTACAGCCCTGGAACCACTGCCTAGGGGTGGAGGAGAGACAAGGGTTTGTGCACCCCTGGGTCTTTTTGGTAGATGAAAGAACAGGAATCATGACATTTGTGGAACCTTTTGGTAAGTGCAAATCCTGGGCACGTCCTTGGGTCTCCAGGGCACAAAATCTATTTGGAATCAACGTTCTGCCACCACGTCAGCCGCCTGGGAAGACAGCTGAGGCCTTGGTTTCTTGTTAGAAGCTACTAAACACCGGATAAAATTCACTCCGTGCACTCATGGGAACTCAGACCTCTTCTCCACAGTTAACTCTGCAGCATTCCCTGTGGGGCTCTCCTTGTCCAGGTGTGCAGCTTCTCACTCAAAAAGGCACAGGGTGTCTCCAGAAAAACTCTTGCCAGTTGTATCTTGGCAGAACAGCTGGACGCAGAGGCTGCTGAGCTGACTTGGTTCTCGGGGGCGTTTCTTCCCCATGGAGTTCAGCGTGCACTCTGAATTCCGTGGACTCAGCCTCCCTGAGGTACACTCCGGACGGCCTTTTTCCTCCCAGCAAAGGGACATGAAAACACGAGCCAACACCAAGAACTCTGAGAACACCCTTCACTGCACGGACAAGCCACTTGCTTCCTGAAGGCGTTTCGTACACTATTTTTTTAAATCCACATATTTACATATCCTAATTACCTAATTACACATTTTAATTAGAATGTAATTATAGCCCCTACTTATGTAAATAAATGTACATGCTGTAATTACGTAACTATGAAAGGCAATTACCAAGCAAAGTTGTAGTTAAAAAGAAAACTCGACTTTAGGGAACTTTCACTCTCTCCACACGCCCTGGCCCATGCATTAGAAACTGGAAAGCCCATGGAGATACAAGACACACCAAAATAATGTTGATGAGTGGGTGTTCCTTCCAGGTGTAGCCAGTGTGCTAAGCAGACATTATTCAGGAGACAAAAGAGGGCATGGATAGGGGCAGTGAAAATGGGACCTAGCGAGCTAACAGGAAGAATGGGCTGGAATCCATTTTGCTTCATGCACCACCCAGAGCATCCCCAGCACTCACACCCAATTCTAGAATCAGGGCAGAAAGAACCCAACACAGCTGACATGTGCCAGCCCGGGTGAGCCCACTGGGATCAGCTTCTAAAATGAGCCAATTGGGATGAGGATCAAATGCATCCGGAATCATTTCAACTCTCGTTTTTCCAACTCAGAACACACTCCGGAGGCGGCACCCCAACATACTTACTGCTAAGGCCCCAGACCACATAAGGCCTCAGAGATTCAAACCATCACCTGGAACTGAACCTGGGAGACCCACGGAAGTTCACAGAGCGCAGCTGCAGTGAGCTCACACAGACGCATCCCTCCACATCCGGCACTCTCTGGAGCGTCCCAGTGGTCTCCCAGCACAGCTCCTGGTGGAGCAGTCAGAGGTCCACAACCACAACCCTGGCTGAGTCCATTCCTACAGGACATGTGCCAAGCCCTCCACCCAGCACCACTTGCAGAAAGACTGTCTTCCAACTATGCACCCAGCTTTCCGCAGGGAAGAGCAGTTTGCACAGCCTTTAGTGTTTGTCTGCAGTCATTAAGCAAGTCCTCGAGAGGCTGGCTGCACAGACAGTCACATACAATACTTCCATTTCACAAGGTCATGTTTAAAGGGATTAGGAAGGTCTAATTTACAGATTAATGACACATTCCCAAGAAATTGCTTCGGATATGCGCCCCCGGTACAGAAACAGCTTGCAGAGGCTCTCTGGCTCCAGACCTGGAAACGATCCATTGCGTGAAACAATTAGAGAGGTCAGCTAGTCTCTCAATGGCTCTTCAAGTCTTTTATAGGCAGAGCAGCTCTCAAAAGACAGCTCTGTTTGATTGGGTTCAGTTAGTTAGAAAATTAAAAAAAAAACCCATCAGAGCCACAATTGTAATAGGCTCCTTTTTTCCACCTCGGTACAATTCTTAGCAGCACTAGTTCTGGTGCCAGCATAGAACTCAGTGATGGGGAATCATCTGACTTCCACAAGCTCAGGGCTGGATACATTATTCACAGTCCTGAAGAAGTTAGCCACGCTGGGAGCAGGACCTGATGGTACGTCCAGTGGATCGTATGTAAGTAAACTAAGTATGTAAGTAGATGGTATGACATACCAGTGGATGGTTATGTAAGTGATCAAGGATAAGGAGGATGCTTACCTGGCATCTCATAATATATTTGGGGGATACCTGCTGAAAGCTGGTTCATCTGCCAACAGCAGGGAGGTTAGGATTGATAAAATAGATGGTTCATTCTCCACCCTGGAACCTGGGACTTGTGATTTACCCACCATTCCCTGCTTTTAAATACATATTGGAAGCATTAATTTTTGAGAGGGGAATCCATGTCAGATCCTATTCTGCACTTCCTTTCATGAGGTCTCTCCTGGGCCACTTTGGGACAGGTGCTGACGTGACCACTAGGGCTGCTTGAAAGTTTTCAGTCACAAGGTTTTTTTCAGATCAAGCCCAGAGAGCAGTGTACACCACGCATATAAAGTGCTCCCGGCGGGGCGTATGCATATTGTAAGGTTCCAACAGGAGCAGGCTGTGAGCTGGAATAAAGGACCCGGTTCCTTTGTCCTGTCTCAAGAGACTTCAGTGAGAAGACGTTCTGAGCCCTGACTGCAGAACAGAGCCCAAAGAATTTGAGGAAGTATCATCACTGGATAAACGCGTGAAAGAAAAAATCAACCGAGAGGTAAAAGGATTTGTGCTTTTAATCTCACATATTTCTCCAGCCTGGAAATCTCCCACTAAGATGCATTACAGATACACAGATTTAAACTTTTGTGAAATTGCTCTAAATTGCAATCCCAGGTGACAGAGAATATTTGTGGGGGGTTCTGGATCAGTGAAATAAGCATTTATATATTCAGAGTAGGCACCAAACCAGAGATGCCATTCCAGCCTCCTTGAACACTGGGAGTCACAGGACAAAGTTTGGTCTTCACAGAGAGCAGGTGATAGTCACAGATTCATAAGAATGGCCAGACTGGGTCAGAACAATGGTCCATCTAGCCCACTATCCTGTCTTCCGACAGTGGCCAATGCCAAACGCTTCAGAGGAAATGAACAGAACAGGGCAATTATTGAGGGAACCATCCCCTGTCATCCAGTCCCAACTCTAGTAGTCAGAGGTTTAGGAACACCCAGAACATGCGGTTGCGCCCATGACTGTCATGGCTAACAGCCACTGATGGATCTTATCCTCCATGAATTTATCTAATTTATCTTTTTTGAACCCAATTATACTTTTGGCCTTCACAACATCTCCGGCAACGAGCTCCACAGGTTGACTGTGCGTTGTGTGAATAAGGACTGTCGTACGTTTGTTTTAAACCAGCTGCCTAATAATTTCACTGGGTGACCCCTGGTTCTTGTGTTACGTGAAGAGGTAAAAAACACTTCGCTATTCACTTTCTCCACACCAGTCATGATTTTGCAGACCTCTATCAAGTCACCACTTCCCTAGACAGTTTGCTCCAATGATTAATCAGCCACATTTGTGCCTTATTTCTCATTTGAATTGGTCTGGCTTGAATTTCCAACCATTAGTTCATGTGATGACTTTCTGTTTTAGATCAAAGACCCCATCTGTACCTGGTATTTTTTGCTATCCAGGAATTTACGCATTCTAATCAACTCACGCTTGACCTTTTTTATAAGCTAAACACACAGAGCATCCTAAGTTGCTCACTGTAAAACATTTTTCTCCAGCTCTCACATAACGTTTGGCTCTTCTTTTCTCTTTGATTCTGGTTCAGAAAAAGAATGAGATCCTGATGCACCAAGAACTCCGAATGACCTGGCCATCTCAGTGCCACATATGCAGCATGCTCCGGATCAGGCCCAGAATCAGGGCAACGCTCTCCGGTCTGGTGGAGACCTTGCTGAGTCAGAACAAAATCATTAGAGATCGTCTCTCTCATAAATGCAACATTAAGTAACCATTTAAAATCAGCGTTTTCCAAACAACGAAGGAGCAAAACGTGACTGAGTGCCTTGCATCTATCAAGCTGATAAAAGTTCAGCGCTCAGGCGTTAAACTGAATTATATCTAGTTTGCATTTGAATTTAGCAAGTGGAAATACCAAGTCCCCCTGCCCAGCTGTTGTTATTGATTGTCTGCATTACTGTGTTGCCTGGAAGTGTTGATCAGGGATTAGGGCCTCATTGGGCAAGGCACTGCAAAAGGGCATGGGAGAAGAGAGAGTCGAAGTGCTTACAGTCATAGAAAGAAAAGGACAGATGCTCTTATAGTTAACGCATTGGGCGGGGACCCAGCGGATCCAAAGTCAGTTCCCTGCTCTGCCACAGACATCCTGAGTGACCTTGGCCAAGTCACTCAGCCTTTTCATGCCTCAGTTCCTTACTTGTACAATGGAGGTGAGGATAATTTTCCCTTTGTCTGTTTTATATATATTGACTGGAAGCTCTTTGAGGCACAAACTGGGTCAAACTATGTGTGTTCATGGTGCCTAGCACAGTGTGGTCCTGACCTCGGCTGGAGAAGCAACTGTAAATCAAATGATAACAATAATAATAATACAAGTGTTTCATAATCCTGAAGGCAGAGCTGAAAAGGGAGGGGGAAAAGGGGGACAATTGTACCAGAGTCCTGAGCTCAGTCCCCCGGGCCCCTAACACCTGTAACTGGGGTGAAATGGGGGTGCAGTGGGAGGGGGTGGGATCTGAGTGAACATAACGTCCTAAAGTTCTTGCAGCAGGCCTGCCTGGTGGAATAGGCAGAGTCTGGTTTTGTACATTTTTCGAAGGCAGGGATATATTTTTGGCAGTGTTTAAGAATGCAAAGTGAAGCAGTGTGAAGCAGCCTCATTTAGCACAGTTTTAAGGCTCTGAGCCCATGTTTCCTGCTCGTTATTCCATCTACATGAAGTCCAGTGTCACGGCATAGTCTGCCTTTGCGATTATTGCAGGCCCTGGATGGTGATGTAACAAAGACTTAACTCGGGCTGACAGGGTCATTCCCTTTCTTCTCCTCTTGATATCGCTAGAAATAGAAATAGTGTTCTCCCTGCAATGCACACAGGTAACAGGGGCACAGAAACAGCCCCCAGGGCTAAGAATTCACTTGATTCTCTTGCAGGAAGAAGAGCTGAACTTGGCGACTTGGAAACTTTCAGGCTATTCAGACAATAAATGGGTCATGAAGGAGAGACTCGGCTGAAGTATGCGATGAGTTGTTCACCCTCCAAGTCACCCACGCCAGGTGCAGTGCGTGGAGGCAGGTGGGTATTTATTTCGAAAGGGAGAGGATTGATGCAAAGACGGGCCTGAGCCAAAAGCTTCAATCTGGTTCCAGGTCTTGACATCCCACAAGTCTGGGTTATCCAGAGCTGGTGGGTTGGTTCAGCCTGTTATAGGGACTTACCCTAAAACACGGATCCTGATCTAACCTCCCAGCCTGAGAGCCCGGCTCACTCTGGAGCTACCTCGTTCATAACAATGAGCAATTTTCTGTATTTCTCTCCCAAAACAAAACCCAGCAATTTTTGCAAGCTCCGCTCTGCTAACGTAACTTCCTGGCCGCAATGAAAGTTTGGACCTCATGGGGAGTCACTTGGCTGACTGGAATGTTGCATTCTTCTCAGGCACCTGCAGAGCCCCAGAACCAGCATGAAAAGCACAGTTTGAGGTCTTAGAAGAGTGGGACTATTATTTCCTTCCCATTTCCAGCATTGCTAAATTGGCATATTTCAAAAGAGTCATTCGTTTCACTAGGAGGGGTTTGGTAGCAGAGCTTTGCAAATAACTGAAGTCAGGCTATACATTTGTAATTAGATTTTAAGTCTAATAAAGTCTGTAATGGCTTGTCATTGAATGCCTCCTTTGTGATGAGATTCTGGTGTTATTTCCATCTCTGCTTGGAGCAAAAGTGGAGCAGGCAGAAAAAGTGGAGGAAAAAAATAGCAAAAACTCACCTAGGCACATGTGAAGATTTTATCCTAGGGGTATACCCTAGAGGTCTACACTGCACTGTAACCCAGGCCTGTGGGACCCGGGCTTGTGTACTCAGTGTTTCCAAGCCTACACCTGAGCGTTCACACTGCACTGTAAAGCTGGGTTTACATTGCTGGACCCGAGTTTCACAGCTGTGCTGACACATCCGTATCGCACTGTGCAGACCTTCTGACTCTGGTCTGAGGCTTGAGCTGAGTCCACACTGCTAAATGGCAGGGCTTAGACCCGCCTCACAGCAGGCTCTATCCCACCTCCCACAGCAGGGTCCTAGGACCCCGGTCCTGAGTGCTTACTGACCCGAGTCGGATTGATTTGTGTGTGGACAGAAGGGGGGTTGGACTCAAACCTAAGTCAGACCTTGGGCTTAGCGAGCAGTGTAGGCATATTTTAAGTGACATGCCCAAGGTCACATAAGATGTTTGTGGCAGAGTCAGGAAGTGACTCACTAAACTTTTTTTAAGCTTAGTACAACGTTGTAGTTTTGAGATTGCAAACGGAACGCCTTGGGTTTCATGTTAAACTGGGAGATATCTGCAGTATTCTTTTACTCTGAGAGACTCGATTTTCCTGTTCAATTGTGTATCGTTGCCTACTTGGGGGAACAACAATCCCATTAGAAAGAAGAGAGTCTCCCCTGAAATATCAACCCCCCCTACCCCCAGCCTTGCCTTGTGTGTAGGATTTCCAGAGAGAAAGAGACGGGCCTGGGCTTTGCAGCTTCTCAGGCAAGTGCTTGGGAATGCAATTCATGACAGGCCAGTTCTCTGGCAAGTGTAATTATGGTATTCACAGCTACTACCGGGTGTAATTTCCACGGGGACATGGTCTGTGGAAGCACAGGTTGATATAGATACTTCCTGAGAGCAAGAGCAGCCTGCAGTTTTACCAATTCCACTGGCTCCCAGCTAGACACTCTTCCCTGCCTCGCTGCTCTCCGCTGCCAGGAAAAACTGCCCAGGACTCCCTCGCCTGCACTAACCAGAGCTCAGTCTGTTCAAAGGACCTGGGAGTGGGATTCTGGCTCTCCTGCCCAGGGTGTTAAAGGAGCAATGGGCAGCTCCCTTGACTCCGATGTTCCTAAAAACATGTCAGAGCATTTTGTATTGGCCAAGGAAAGAAGGGCAATAGATAAACCAATCTAAACCAGTCGAACCCAGTATTTTGCCAATCAATGGTTGTTCCCTGGAGCACACTATCTACTGCTTTGGCCATTCAACTTCTAAAGATCCTCAGGGCCACCTGGCGCCCCTGTGAAACTACCTAAATGGTCTCACTAAAGGAAATAAACTCCTTTGCAGAGGGCTTAGATAAGACTCCAAAGTAGGACCGGGGTGGAACTTAAATAGCGAACGGAGCGCAGGGGTGAATTTCACCTTTATTGCTTCCCACTGGATCTAGCTTGCAGGGTTGTCGCAACCCAGTAACGGAAACAAACTTCCTCTGTAGCGGGGGCCGGGAAGGGGAGACACTGGTTCTGCTACAGTGTGAACATAAGTAATACTGAATTCCTAAGGTACTTAAATGCACGCGTTTCAAATGAACAATGTTTAATTAAACACATTTTCTGAGTTTAATCAAAATCTGATTTCTGCTGCTTGAAATCATTTGAGATCCAATTAGTCATGATTACTTCAAGCTGGCTGGAAAGGGAATAGCTGTGTGTTACGTTGACTACCATGTGAATGACTGAAGTTAGCAGGAGAAGCACAGTGCCATGGGTTTATGCTGTACCTTGTGAATACTTTATTCTGCAGCTTTCCGCACATGATTCTCCGATGTGGAAAGGGAATGCGAAACCTGAATAAAATATTAGCCTTGTCCCTAACAGACACTTGACATTTTTTTCACCACTATTAGTTATAGCAGCATAATTATGGTTGTACAGATAGTGTGAGCAGTTTTAATACCAATAGATCGATTTTCTTTTAATAATTACTGGAAAAGGGACTGAGTTAAGAAACAACTCGGGTAACTCTCTGAGGCAGAGACTGTCATTTTTATTTGTTTCTATAGCGTATTTTTATTTATATTTGTTTGTATAGCATCTAGCACAAAGGAGTCTGATCCTTGACTGAGGTCCCTAAGTGTTAAGATAATAGGTTTAGATTGGGATTTCTTTTTGTTCTGATTTGTACAGCACCTAACACAATGGGGTCTCGGCCCATGACTGGGGCACTAGAGGCCACCCTAATACAACTAATAAATAGTAATAATATTAAGCCCAATGGCTGAGATTTTCCAAGCAGAACAGGAGACTCAGTTATGCATCTTCCAGTTAAAATTAATTGAACATGGGCACGGCCCACATCCCTAGTCTAGATAAGCCCAGAGTCTGTAGCTACAAATGATATTGAATTCCCACCAGATTCAGAGCATTTCAGGGAAGAGATGAATGACCAAGAGCAGTAAATAAAATTGAGTGTGTGCGTATCTCCTCTCGATTTTCCAAACAGAGTGTGGGTTTCATGTACTGTACACATGCTCAACCAGCAGTCCATGGGCTAAGGGATAAAGGGAAGGGAGCAGTTTCATGGTGGTTGGTTCATTGGGCAGAAAGATACCAAATAATCCGTCTATATGCAATCATCCGTCATAGTCAGCTGAGAATTCACAAGGAAATTGAATGTTCACTGATGTACATAGGAAGGACTTTCCAGTGCTTAAAGCAGAGAGCTGGGAACCAGGACATGTGGCTGGTTTCCTCATTGGCTGAGGGGGGATAATGACACCTCCCCAACCCCTGGGAGTGTGGTGAGTCAATGAATAAAGGGTCAGAAGGTGCCTTCAAATCTCAGACCGATGGTGCTAGGAAGGGTTGAAGTTATTCTGTCCTGTCCTGCGACCATTTAGCTACAAGCAGAAGGAAGTAGCCACGGGAGCTGTGAGGCTGAGTCCCCTAGTCGACTCTGAAAATCACAGCCGGTATCGATCTCTACGTAAAACTGAGATGTGGGAGACGGGTGGCAGGGAACTGCTCACTGCTTTACCGAGAGCTCCACAAAGCATTCTCCACCGTCTGAGGGGGGTGCGGGGCAAGGGACTGCAGGGAAATGCAGCACATAGCTTGAATCTCATGAGAGCAGGTGGAAATTCTCTGCGTCCAAAATTAATCTCTCTCAGGCAGATGCGGACCTTCTGAGCTAGCAGTTTTTCTTCCTTTCTAAGTCTCTGCCAGACGATCTGCAGGAAGAGTCAGGATCCTGGTATGCCCATTCTGCAGTTTCAGGCTGGACTATGGTAGGTGTTGTGAGGGAACACTCCATCCGCAGCACGTTGCTAGCTTGCTTTTCCGCAGTTTCCCATGGTAGGACGGAAGAATCCCATGCACAGCTACAGACTGGGGACTGACGGGCTAGGCAGCAGTTCTGCAGAAAAGGACCTGGGGGTAACCGTGGATAAAAAGCTGGATATGAGTCAGCAGTGTGCCCTGGTTGCCAGGAAGGCTAATAGCATATTGGGCTGCATTAGTAGGAGCATTGCCAGCAGATTGCGGGAAGTGATTATTCCCCTCTATTCAGCATTGGTGAGGCCACATATGGAGTATTGTGTCCAGTTTTGGGCCCCCCACTACAAAAAGGATGTGGACAAGTTGGAGAGAGTCCAGCGGAGGGCAACAAAAATGATTAGGGGGTTGGAGCACAAGACTTATGAGAAGAGGCTGAGGGAATTAGGCCTGTTTAGTCTGTAGAAGAGAAGAATGAGGGGGGGATTTGATAGCAGCCTTTAACTACCTGAAAGCGGGTTCCAGGGAGGATGGGGCTAGGCTGTTCTCAATGTAGTAGATGACAGAACAAGGAGCAATGGTCTCAAGTTGCAATGTGGGAGATCTAGGTTGATATTAGGAAAAAGTTTTGCACTAGGAGGGTGGTGAAGCAGTGGAATGGGTTACCTAGGGAGGTGGTGGAATCTCCATCCTTAGAGGTTTTTAAGCTGCAGCTTGACAAAACCCTCGCTGGGATTATTTAGCTGAGGTTAGTCCTGCTTTGGGTAGGGGTTTGGATTAGATGACCTCCTGAGGTCCCTTCCAACTCTAATATTCTATGATTCTATGGTCATGAGCAAATGTGGAAGAGGGTTGGAGGTCATGCAGATCCCCTTTTAGCGAGGTAATACACCTTTCGGGGTACAGTGAGGACAGTCACATGTGGAACGTGTTTTGCCAAGTCTGTATTGAGCCTCAGCCAAGTACAGGCTTTGCCATCTGTTTGTTCACTCACATTTCCCCATGTGGGAGCTTGTGATGGGGCGTTCAACCCACGCCAGTCCCGAAGGGGGTAGGTAGCCAGATGGGCCAATGAACCGCATAGGCCGCACCTGAAGGGGAATGAGGGCTCAATAAGGATGAAGCTCACCTGGGCAGGTACAGGTGGAGCTTCTATAAAGCTAAGCCACTGAGAACAGAAGGAGGCGGCAGAGGGAAATGGTCTGCAGTCTGACGAGATGGAGGTATGTTGGGGCTGGTAAGAAACCAAAGAAGGAAGTAGCCATGGGGAGCAGAGGAAGCTCGGACAGGTGATAAACCAAAGGTGTCAGAGGACAGGAGGAGGAACAGATTCCAGGGACGTAGCAACCAGGGATGGGAATAGGTAGACCATAGATGCGGCGCATAGGTTCCTGGGCTGGAAACTGGAACAGAAGGCAGGCCAGGGTTCCCTACCCACCACTGGGGAGTGGCACAGCCTTGGACATAGATCGGAGGAGTGCCTGGAATGGCGGGAGACAGCCTGTCCAGAGAGACCCCCGGCAGCGGAGAACTAACGTGACCGGGGCAGAGTCACAAAGAAGGTGGCTATCCTGAGTCCCAGAGAGTGAGACTGAGACAACGGGCTGCGTGACCGCAGGCTGGGGCGTCCGACTAGTAGCGAGCTAATCCCCAGGTGAGCCACCAGGAGGTGTGACAGCCGTGAGCACTGAACCCCCTTCCAGAGCTGCCTATAAAGCCATGAGGAGGCTCCCCAAAAAAGCAGTGTCAGTGACCCTGCTTCCTGACTCCCCGTACACAGCGCACACCCTCACGGTTCTGCGAGCCTACGGCCCACTGTGAAGGACTGGAACTTTTCCATTAGATGGCAGAGCAGGATAAATAAAGGTTCAGGACTGGACATGCAGCAGTGTTACCGGATCTTCCCACCGTGAAAGCATCTGTCACTGAGCAAATACGCCCCTTTGGAGACTGAACGTTACACTTCGAAACGCTGACTCCTCAAAGGTTCACGTTTTCCATCAACCGATGCGGCTCTCTGAAGCCCACAGATAATCCTTTGCATTTTGTGCTTTTCTGAGTCTTTCAGTTGCCCAAGTGAAAGTCTTTCCAACACATTTCCCACTTTAATAAAGGTCTCTGCAGAATAGGGCCTTCAAAAGTGCATCTTTCTGTTTGTGGCGCCTTATCCCTTGGGGCGGAGGGGGATAACCCTTGTCTCGCTCAGAGGATTGTGTGTCTTGCTGCAGAAAATAACATCACCGTTCAGAGCTGCAGCTCATGCTGTTACAAAGTTCCAGGTTAGCCGTCTCTACCCATCCTTGGCAGATAACATTCAATGTCACTGTAAGTTCAGTTTCCCTGAGCATCTGCCACTCTTCACTTAGAAGCACTTCAGCCTCAGAGAACAAAACAGCTGAGATGGAAAGCAGATCCGAGTGACAGGCTGACAGCTGACGCGCTGATTAACTCCAGTGTTCAGTTTTTCCAGCAATTTGATCTTTATAACAAACCTTTACCAGATCAGGTGACAATACTTGGTAAGACTTACATTGCACTTATGTATAATGTAATGAGATGCTAAGGAAACTGACGGCAAAGAGCTGAAAAGCCAAAATTGTCATTTGCCAGCACAGGAACATTCCTGCTCATATAAATAACTCATAAAACAATTGAAGTGCAATTTTTTGCTTTGATGCAATATTTATTAGCTCCCTTATTCTTCAATAGACTTATATTTCAAGTAAAATGTGTACAAAGCTATACCTGCAGGGTATTAAATGTTCTGACTATTTAAATTATGCCACTGACACTTACTATACAATGGACACCAACTGGGTAACTGGAAGTGCAATTTACAAAATCCATTTCACATGAGTGTTGCCAATGTATCTGATTACCTTGATGGAACCATTCGGTTTGTGAAGAGAGACTTGTTAAAGGAAAGAGAAACAAAACATTAACGAAAACCAGGGGGTTTGAATTGATGTGAGCTTTGAAAACATCCCAGGACTCAGCACAAAGATGGCTTTCCTCTTGTGACAAAAAACCAGCTGGAATTTTGCACAGAGAAGGGTTTTTTATTTGTTGGGGGGGAAGGGGGTTTGTTTGGTTTTTTTTTTTTTGCAAGACTTTGGCTAAGCATTCAAATCTTGTGCCACTAAAGTCCATGTGGATTTTGCCTTTGATGTCAGTGGGATGAGCATTTAGCCCATGTTCACTGGAAGGGAAAGAGAGAAGGAAATCTCTCTCTAGGTATCCATTTTGCAGTTTTGGGTGGGGTTTTGATTCCTTGGTGAAGGGTGAAATATAAGGACCTAGATAGATAAAAGGAGGACACAGAAGTTGTGACCCTAAGAACCCCTCAGTGTCCTCAGTGACATTGCTGTCGTCATATTTATCTGTCAAGAGCATTGTGTGAAGTATCAAATGACAGCTGGTGACACGCCAGGCATTGATATCTCTGCATGATGTGTAAAGAGTTATGTATGTGTACTGGCAATATGTTCCTAAAATTTGCTTTGGAGGCAGAGTTGGAAAACAAGTTTATCCTAGAGGAAGGAATGTTGATTTGCCTGTGTCTCAAATGTAAATTAAGCCGGAAAAGTCAGAGACAATGAGCAGCTCATTTGCATCTGAGGTAAACAGCAGTTACCAGGAGGATGAGGAAATGGCATGGTCAGCCCCCCACAATAAGACAGAGGGTCAGCCTGACTCTTGAGACAAAGACAGTGAACTTTGAAGAATACAAGAAGCAAAAGAGCGTCTTGTTACCCATCACTCGGGGAAGAGCCCGGCGCTGTCTGGATCTCTGAACAGTGGCACCCCTACGTGGGAGAGTGATGCTGAAAGGTTGCTTTAGGTAAGAAACTTAACTCAACAGGCAACATACAATCCTTTGCTAAGCTAAGTTTTAATCACTAGAAAGCGTGATTCCACTTTTGTTTTCTTTGTAACCGCTTTCTGTTTCTATTGTCTCTGCTCTTTGTTAATACACTTAAACCTTTTGTTACACGTTCATCTCAGGGCTGTTCTATTAAAGCAAGGTGTGAATTCTCTGCTGAGCCCAGAGGCTGGTGTGCATACTGTCTCTGCAGACAGCAGACTGTAAGTGTCCAGCACCAGAGATTGGATACTGCAGAGAAACGCTTCTCCGGGGCTTCAAGAACTGGGGGCACCTAGGAAAGGACTGGCAGCATCCCAAGGA
Source organism: Emydura macquarii macquarii (assembly GCF_026122565.2). Taxonomy (NCBI): domain Eukaryota; kingdom Metazoa; phylum Chordata; order Testudines; family Chelidae; genus Emydura; species Emydura macquarii. Next base: position 12,170,939 of record NW_027130449.1, on the reverse strand, counting down.
ATTTGTTGGGCTGGTGCGGCAGGAAGCTGAGAAACCGTTTAGCATCAGCAAATCTCCCCAGTCTATTCCAATGCAGTTAAAGCAGTCCAACCCCCCGGCATGGATTCAGTTATACCAGTTTCAATCTGCTTACACCAGGATAGATTCCTGTGAGGGAATGGGGATAAGCTACCCTGCAAGAAAGCATCTTTATACCAGTATAACTGCATCCACCCTAGGGTGGTTCAGTGACAAGTCGCACCCCTGACATAGAGTGATTGTTAACCCCAGTTAAGGTAATAAGTGCTGGGTACCGTTTCTTTAAGGAAGCAGCAAACTTAATAACTCCTGTAAGTTTCCTGCGAGAGGACGCTGCAGAGCAAATGGTTTGGGGAAAATTTGGGACTGGCCGGTGCTGGGGTCTCCCTGCAAACAGTTAGCGGGGGTGGAATCCAGGGTGCCCCCCGCCTGCGTGTATGCTGGCCGGTGGTGGCAGGGCTAAGTCACAGCGGAATAATACTTGAGAAACCCAGAGCTGGAGGGCAGCCCCCTTCCTGGTCTGGGAGGAATCTCAAAGCGTCACAGCCGGGTATGATCTTCACTTGCGAGCATCCGAGGCTGGAGCAGGATAGACAAGAGGGGAATCAACCGAGGCTCTTTGCGGGCTGAGTCAGCGTGTGCTCAGACATGACTCCTTGGTTAATAACCCAGCCAGCCATTGCCCCTCAGTTCCAATTTCCCTTTGTCCCACAGGGCGAATCAGCAGACTGAACGCAGCAGTGCTGCCTCCCACGTGCTAATTAGGGGAACATTATCGAGGCGATGAAAACATCCTTTTACAATGATGCTTTATTAGGCGCCGATGAGAGGCGACGCTCGGCTGCAGAGGCTCTACATACCTCAGATTATGTTTGTGGGCAGAGGAGGGAGAAGCCAAAGCCAGAGAAATCAGTGGAAAGGCGGAGGAGGATGCATTGTTTCAGAAGCACTGATGGACTAAGATGCAAACATCTGGAGACACGGTGCAGGTTCGATGGTTATTCAAAATCTCTCCCCACCCTCGATTCTGCTGTGACATTCCCCCTCTCCCTGCAATCTGGACTGGTGTGTAGCTGTGTCACCTCACTCCTACTCCCCGACTTACTCCGCTTTGCTGTGTGAACCGCCCACTCCTGGGTCAGCCCACGCTCAGCCTCCTGCGAGTGATCAGTCCCTGGCCTAGTAAAGGAACGCTTCTGATCAGCCATTCATGGGATAGACTCTCAGCAAACGCCCCCAGTCCCAGATGCAACCCCAGAACTAATGTTTTACAGGGTTCAGCGCTGTACACTGCACCCTGCAAGTTCATTTACATTTGTCCATCAATTGATCAAATAAATGACATGCACCAGCTCTGTCACGCTAAGCGAGGTCTCTGCACACACTCAGTCCACATGCACTGTTTTAGATAAAACAGACAAATACATTTATTGACTGCAGCCAGATTTTAAGTGAATAGAAATCAGATTAATATAAATCAAGGGATTAATAATGAGTCAAGGAGTTGGTCACAAACAACTAAAAGGTAATTTATGTCCTCAGCTAAAATGAATATTTCAGTAGCTGATCAGTCTGTGCTGTTAAGCTTACCACACAGGCTGGCTGTGACGCCTCTAGCAACCAGACTGACTCCTGTGGGCAGATTCTCAGTCCTCGGTGTTGCTTAGAAGATGGATTCCAAGGTAGAGCCTTGTGACAAAAATGCCTCTTTCTTTTAACACGTTTCCTCGACCCTCCCCTGGGGTCAGGTGATCGGCCCTGTCCGGCAATGGGTGTGATTTCCCCCACTTGAGCCAAAGTGCTCAGAGGTGCTTAGGCCAGTCCATTGTTCCTGCATGCCTGCCTCCCGCAGGGCATAGAACCTCAGCTGTGTGTGTGTCTGCATCTAGTCAAGCCATGTGAGACACACATTTGGGGACACGACACAGCACAGTTTCATCTCTGTACATACGCATGGCATTGCAGGAAACATGCTACCCTAGCAATAATGTTCAGTATGCCACGAGCATTCCATGGCACGCTTTGCATTAGACAATGCACAGTTACACTACAAGGGTGAACGTGAATGATACACAAATGACACTATACGGGTGTACATGGGGTATAGCGGGAGGACTTCTCCCGTCAACACGTCCACCACCTCCTGGGGAGGTGGAGTACCTATACCGATGCGAGCACCCAGGAAAGGAGTAAATTCCAAAGGAAGCTGACGCAGCTGGTACATTTTAAATTTATCAGGTAGCAAACGAGTGTGATGTAGAGCAAGAAAACAAAGCTCTTGAATATCGCCACAGAGTTAAAAACTATACGAGCATCGTTATGGGAACTAAAGTACCAGCAAGCCAGCCCGACTCTCAGCTGCTAAGGGGAGAGTCTGCCAGAACCTCCTCCAAAGTGGTGCTGTAAGAGAGTCTCTCAGGGGCACGTCACAGCTTTGTTGGGGTCCTTATGGCTGGGGAGCTGAGGCAGCCCCGTCCTATCAGGTTTATCCGTGGGGCTTAGTGGACTCCTCGCACAGCTGGGGGTTCCTGGCATGAGTGTTCCTCCCGCTGCACCAGGAGCTATTCTAGCCCCTGCCTTCTCAGGGCTTCCCCCTGAGGTGCTGCAGCTTCCGCCTTTTAAAGCCCTCTGCCTAACCATGCATGACTGACAGGGCCAGAGGGGCGAGGCTGCGTTAGCACACAGAGCCGCCTAAATCCCCTTCCCGTCACCCCACGTCACAAGTGCCTCTGCCCTGGACAAGACGAGAAGGGCCGGCTGAAGGTCAGGAATGAATGGATGGCGGCACCAATTGTCATCTAATGAGTTAGCCTGCCCTACACAATGGACCTTATCACCTGGGAAAGAAGCACTGCCACCAGGTTTAATTCTGCTCACAGCTAATTCAGAGCTTTGTGCTGAAGCAACTCTGGTAACAAATGGTCTCCCTAGTGCAATAAGTGCTTAATAATAAGCAAGGTCAGTCATTAGCAGCCTTTTCACCTCTGCCATTGATAGCTAATTTAGAGAACACAATGAAATCCATCCCTCTTGGAATTTGGGGACAGAGAGAGTGAGAGTCTAATTATATTCTAATTATTACTATATTACTGTATTCTGATTCTAATAGAAGTAGAGATGGGTCCAAGCTGTGGTGTGTAAAGGGAGGGCAGGATTCAAATGTTCTCAAGGTTCAGGAGGGTTTGGGTCTGCGGTTGTGATCCAGGCTTATCCCTGCCTGAAAGTTACTTGTGGTCACTCTAACCCGCTGTTGTCTTCCACAGCCCCATGGGGAATCAGCCAGCAGACTCACTGCATTCATTATGGTGCACCGTGGGATGTGTTCTCAGGGACACAGGATGAGAGACCTGGGTTATGCAGTTATGCAGAGCAACAGGCTCCTTTCTTTGTCCAGAGCTCCTGGCTGCATATTTTGGGTCTCATCCTTTAGGTCTGATGTCTATGTGGGCATGAAAGGCCTGGAAAAACTTTCTTATGGAGACTGGAAAGACTGCGCTTGTCCATCTTAGAGTGGAGATGAAATCAGGGCATCAGACAGAAGGACACAAAATAATGATTGGAACAGAGAAGGCTTCGATCAATTTTTCTCATAATCCAAGAAAAAAGAGAGAGTCAATTAAATTGAAAAGTGGAATATGCAACACTGATGAAAAGAAACATTATTTCTCACAATGCACTTAGCCAGTGGAACTCTCTGCCACAAGATGTCATTGTGGCCAAGAGCTGAGCAGGATTCAAAAAAGAATTAGACCTTTCTGTAGACAATGAGGATATCCAGAGTTGTTCTAGATAAGAACATAGGGGTTGGCAGAGCCTCCATCCAATAGAAAGACTTTCATTTACCTTTGGGCTATTGGAGCAAATGGGTTTTTTGTATAGTCATCACTGTATCTGCCCAGAGACAGATGTGCAAACTCTGCAACAAATATGGGCCCGGAGCTTGTGTTCCACCTGCCTTATCCATAGGCAAGGGCTTGTTCCACCACAGACTTCCTAAGTGACACAGGGCAAGTCTCTGTGCCTCAGTTTCCCATCTGTACAGTGTGGATATTAGAGTTGCCCTGTTGTGTTGTGAGGACAAATACATCAAAGGTTGTGAGGTGCTCAGACACTCTAGTAATGGGGGCTAGATAAGTATCTAAGATACATATACAGGGTTTACCGTGACCTGGCAACTTGTGTTAAAATGTCCTGTCGTTGTTAGGATTTGACTTCATGTAAACATCATGCACTAGGAGGTAAGAATACACCTTTTTTCCTAATGAAGACAAAGCCAAAGAAAATAAAAAAGGGGCTAAGATTTCCCACTGCCCAGTAATTTATATTTGCATTACTACAAACAACTCTATAGGGACATGCTCCCATTTTGGGCCAGACAGAAAAACCCATTGAGATCAAAGCCTTTGGATCAGGTCCTTAACAAGCAGCAGCTTCCCTGAGAAGGAGAAGAACGTTAAAGCTTTCTACGGCCTCCTCTCTTTAATGATGCTCCTCCCCAAGCTGTTTCCCTCCAGCCTCTCTCCTAACCCCTGTTCTGAGAGATGGACTGTTCACCCCTCATGAATTCTGGGGTGAAACAGCTGCATTCTTTCTACTACCTCCACTGGGACAAGTTTCTCTCTTTCAATTCATCCAAGGGCTGAAGCAAGGGCAGGGAACAGGAAGGGACATAAAATCAATGAGCTGCCACCAAGCATGACACCAGTTGCACTTTGGAATCTGGGCAGAACACCAGCCAGCATCATTAAAGCATTATCACGTCGAAAGAATGGGATGTTTGCAGATTTTAAGGCAAAACAAGCCATTTTCTTCAAATGATTGTGGCCTGGGCAACTTAATCGATATTGGACTGGTGAGCTGTCATTACACGGTGCTTAAGTTTCATTTGTAAGATAGCTCCATAGATTGTGATAGATAATTCATCTGTCAATAACGTCATTTCTGACAACAGCTCCTTGCATGAAATTTTCTGCCATGCCTTTGTCATTCTTACTCTGCGGAGGTCTGCAGAGTCTGGCAAGAAATTGCTGCTGAAACCATTGTTTAAAATTGCTGGGGGTGGTGGTGTGGGTTTAGGGGGATGTTATCCTGCAAACCCTTATTGGGGATATTGAAACATCATTTAATTCCATCCCCTTCCAGGTGGCGGCTCAGTAAATACAGGCCTGTTTCATAGGGGAGAAAATGCAAACGCTACTGAATTGCTGCAGAGAGCTTGCATATTCACAAGAAAAAAATTTGGCTCCACAGAGGGGAGTGGATGGCTCCAGGGGTCGGGTAAGGGAGAGATTGGAAGCTTTTCGCTAGGTCTAGGATCCCAAGTCAAAAGTGGGCCAAGCCGGTGGCGTGCTAAGCTATCTGCAGGCTTAAATTCTCAGAGTATTTCCCAGAGCACATTACGCCTCCCCGGCAACATTCTCCACTTCTGCCCTACGGGATGCGTCACAGGACCCCGTAGACCTCTGCAACCCACACATGGCCCCCAGAGGGCCGTGAACCCTCAATTGAGAATGGCAACAGCATCAGGCTGGAGTCAAGGTTGGAAAATATTTGCTGCAGCTCCGCTCTGGACAGCTCCAGCTGAATTTAAGCTCCCAAGTCTTGAAGAGGCGAGGGGGTCTCGGTTCAGCTCCCAGTGGAAAGGGACCTCCCAACCCAAGCACAAGCAAGATAAGCCATTCACAGTCTCAGCAGAGAGGTCAAGGACACAATGAGACAAACTGAGTCCCCTGATCCTCACCCTCTGGGACAGGAATGAGCAGGACCTTGCCTGAGAGGTGAATATAGCTGAACCGCTTGGTAATAGTGACAATTACAGAATAAAATGTAACATCTCTATGGAGGGGGTAAACATGAAAGCAGCCCACCACAGTCACATTTAATTTCAGAAAGGGGAACCACACAAAAATGAGAAAGTTAGTTAAACAGAAATTAAAAGTTAAAAGTTAAATCCCTGCAAGCTGCATGGAAACTTTTTAAAGACACCATAATAGAAGCTCAGTTTAAATGTATACCCCAAATTTTAAAACATAGTAAGACCACCAAAAAAAGTGCCATTGTGGCTAACCAACAAAGTAAAAGAAGCAGTTTGAAGGAAAAAGGCATCCTTTAAAAAGTGGAAGTTAAATCCTAGATCCTGTCTACACTTACCTCCGGGATTCAGCGACAGTCGACGGGAGTTACGCAAGCGACGCAAAAAACTTGCGTAACTCCCATCGACTTCTGGGCTCCTCTTCTGTGCGCCGTCTTCACGGCGCTGCACCACTTGCGAAGGTGGTCTTAGTACGTCAATTTCTGGATCGACTGAGCCGGTCTTCACTGACCGCTCGGTCGATCCAGAGAAATCGATCTGACGGCGGCGACTTTGCCGCCGTCAATATAGCTGTAGCCCTATTGAGGAAAATAAAAAGGAGCATAAACTCTGGCAAGTGAAGTGTAAAAACAGAATTAGGAAGGCCAAAAAAGAATCTGAAGAACAGCAAGCCAAAGACTCAAAAAGTAACAGCAAAAACTTTTTAAGTACATCAGAAGCCAGAAGGCTGCTAAACAACCAGTGGTGCCACTAAACGACTGAGTTGCAAAAGGAGCACTCAAGGAAGATAAGGCTACTGAGGAGAAACTAAATGAATTCTTTGCATTGGTCTTCAGGGCTGAGGATCTAAGGGAGAATCCCAAACCGGAGCCATTCTTTTTAGGTGACAAATCCGAGAAACTGTCCCAGACTGAGGTATCTTTAGAGGATGTTTTGGAACAAATTGATAAATTACAGAGTAATGAGTCACCATGACCAGCAGGGCCCAAGCATAATTTTTTCAGGCCCAGTACAAACTTGTAACACAGACTCCTTCCCACAACATACCCATAGGGGTTGCAGCCTGGGCCGGGTACAGCAATAGAGAGATAGAAAGATAAGTTTACTATCGCTCTGTATTCAGCTACAGCCCTTTAGAAATAACAGAAGAAGAAGAAATAACAGCACATATTGAAAAGCAGCCCTGTCATTAAGCTTTAAATTAATATTTAATATGATTAGGATTAAGGAAAAAATCCCACCAACCCCAGACTAACAACCTGATAGCTGGAGTCTGAAGCTGCAGCTAATAACAACAATAGATTATGCTGCTTCAGAAGGAGATTTATGAGTGCCTTTATGACAAAATAATCTTTCTTTGGGTGTTATCTGCATAAAGCAATTTGGTGCAGAAGGACTGCTGCAATGCACGGTCCCTTTTTCTAATAAAACCAGTCAATTCACGTAGGGCAGTCTACTTGATCAGTCTGGCCTCTGGCCATCAAAGAGAACTTGGGCATCTATCTACCTGGAAGCCACTGAGCCTTTCTGGGGAAATGTTAAACACCAGCCCCCCAGAAAATATACTGACTGGCTTATCTTTGGCTGCCTAATGCTATGTCCTCACTGCCAAAAAGGTGAGGGGGGTGAGTGGCAGGGGGGTGGCTGCAGGAAGATAAATGACACGTGCTGAAAAATCCTAGTGAAGACAAGGCACGAGTGGTTTTACCATGCGGTATTTATGTGAGACCAGCACTAGCCCTGCACCAGGGGTTGACTTCACCTAATCTACTTCATGGTAAAACTACAGAGCTTTCGCCCCAGTCGGATTTTAAAGCAGGATGGCTCACGTGCGTTTGTTAACCTGTGGTAAAAACCTGCCTTTCTTTAGGAGAATCCCCTTATCTGCCGGCAGAACAGATGAATCAGTGGCTTTGTGCTGTGCTGATGACTAATGTCTCCTCCTTTGTCGGAGATGGCAGTTGGCAGGCTGTTGCTGGAAACCGCTGGTGGGCTTTCACTTTAGCCTAATTTGATATGGTTGTCAAGGGGACGTTCTGGATGTGGCGCAACGGCTCTTTAGACAATTTTGCTGGGATAAATTTTGCTGGGATGCTGTTGCAGGTCAGACTAGATGATTTAATGGCCTTAAAAATCTATGAATCAATGCATCTATGAAAGGTAGCAGGGTATCATTTCATTGGCAGATTTCAGCTGGTACCCAGGTTAGAATGAAACATAAGAACATAATAGCAGCCATACTAGGTCAAACTGATGGTCCATCTAACCTAGTGTCCTGTCTTCCAACAGTGGCCAGGGCCAGATACTTCAGAGGGAAGGAACAGATCAGGGCAATTATTGAGTGATAATTATCGAGTCCCCAGTTGTCCACTACCAGCTTATGGGAATCAGAGGCTTAGGGATACCCAGAGCAGGGGTTGCATAATATGGACAGATGAGCTGGAGTTACATCATATTCTTTCCATCACTGCTTCATTCCTCTGAGTTTGAAACATGAATTCCTATCAGAGATTCAGGGAAACATCCCTCCCCAAATTGGTTATTCATAACAAACAAACAAATCAATCCAATAAGCAACAGCAGGAAAATATATCTATCCATCTGTTGCACCCATCTTCGAACTGTCACAAGATCAAAGTCAGATTTCTAACGCGCCATGTTGTCATTAAAATGGGGGGAGGGAGGGGGTTATTTCCTATCCAAAAAGCCAGTCTGAAAAACAGAGTTGTGAACTGTCACGTCTCACTCTTTTAAGAGTGAAAAGCGAGGGAAAGGTCTTCAGCTGGGCTAAATCAGAGTAACTCTATTGACTTCAATGCACCTACACTGTTTATGCCAGTTGAGGATGTGTCCAACTATTTCCACTCCTCTTCACACAGCCTGTATCACATGCCCCCACCTGCTACTGCTCACACCATCTTCTTCCACACATTGTATTGTTGGGGAAGAAGACTTAAATAAACCGTGTTCCGCCAAGGCAACAAAACGTGGCATCATTCTAGCAGGATGTGCTGCGCAGCGAGAAGTCGCGCTGCATCTCATCAGCTTGGAGGCTGTTTGGACAGGGCCCAAGTTGGAGAACTTGCTGTGAATGACTCATCTGAAAGGGAGAAAATGCTAAAAGGAGAGAAAGGAAAAGGTAAGACTGTACACGGGGCTCCATGGCTCTTGCAAAATAAAGGGAGTTTGAAGCATCAGGAAGGGAGCATATTGTTAGAATTTGGTAAAGGGAATAGAGTTTTACTAACTTCTCTTTACTAGACTTAGTTGCTAATTAGGAGACAGACTGAAATGCAATAAAGGGGGCGGTGTGTTTCTTTTCTGGGGCTTCTTGATAACCAGTGTGGGGAATCAGGAGCACTGTTTGTGACTGCTTGAGGAATCTCACTGCAGTGCTAGTCACCAGTTTGGGAGAATCTGCTCTCTTTTTTGCAGCCTGCCCTGACCTTGGTGTTTTCTGGTCGGCTACCCTAGGCATGGCCGGGTCAAAGTAATGAAAAGCCACAATTTTGAAAATTTCCATAAAACAATTTTTTAAAAAAATAAAAGCAGTTTTAATCAAACTATTTCATTTCAACAAAATCAGAATGTTTTGATTTTGACTATTTTATTTTATTTTATTTTATTCAAGATTAGAATATGCAATTAAATAAGTTTCAAAATGAAAAGTGGTTTTGGGAAAAAAAACCCTCAAAACATTCCCTTTTGACCTTATTGAAACACTTACTACAAATTGGCATTTTTGATGGAAGAATGATCCACTGGAAAATATTCAGCTAGGATTAGATGGATAGATAGGGCATTTTCATTTGCAATCAAAACAGCTCCCAGCTTTATATCCTCAAAACCCCTGAAAACTTAGTCTCCATCGCTTAGTACAGACCTTCTCATGACACAGAGTAAATGGAGCTTGTCAGCCTATGTAATTAAATCTGTTCCTACCTAGCAAGTGTTTGCGCCATTATTTTCCCACCATAAATGCTGTGTTAATAAATTTGGATGCTTTATTTTTCGTGCATGCTGACATTTTATTTAAACAGATTTGCCTTGGAGTCATTCTGATGCCAAGCAGGTCAGAGGAATAGAGATGAGTGGCAATTATGTTTCTTAATATTTATACAGGCTTCAGAAAAAGTTATTACTAGCTGGTTATGGCTTCCATAGGAGCTGTAACAGCTAGCTCCACCTACAAGGTCGCACACACTAAATTCTATTAGATGGAGACAAATAATTTTGCCATCACCAAACAAATCACCACACTTATGGGAGCTCTGTTGATTAAAATGCATATGCAAATATACCTGCTAAAAGCACAATGCTCCATTTTGTATGCAAAAGGCAGTTGGTAGGTACGCAGGTCATTTGCATCATGGAAAAAATAGGAATTCTTTTCATTTCTGTGTGAAAAATTGAAATTTATGAGCTTTGTTTATACAAACATGGGCTTTGTGTAGGTATGTGCACATGAGTCACCACTCACACATTCACATAGGTGGACTCAGTTGCATTCACACACACACACACACACACACTTATAAAACCACGGTGACTAGGTATATAAAAATAAATTTTAAAAAAAGACAAAAATCTCATGAGGTTAATAAACCATGATAAAACTATGGCCTTGAAACCTCATGTCCCCTTCTTATCATCACACATACATGGCATCATTTATACAATGCCCATCACTGCAGTACCTGGGCACTGTATAAATCTTGGTTGCAAAATTTGCAGATGATACAAAACTACAAAAGAGAGTTCAGTCCGAAGCAGACTGTGAAGAGTTCTAAAGGGATCTCACAAAACTGGGTGACTGGGCAACAAAATAGCAGATGAAATTCAATGTTGATAAATGCAAAGTAATACACATTGGAAAACAATCCCAACTATACATATAAAATGATGGGGTCTAATTAGCTGTTACCACACAAGAAAGATCTTAGAGTCACTGTGGAGAGTTCTCTGAAAACATCCACTCAGTGTGCAGTGGCAGTCAAAAAAGCTAACAGTGTTGGGAATCATTAGGAAAGGATTAAAGAATGAGACAGAAAATATCCTATTGCCTCTTTATAAAACCATGGTATGTCCACATCTTCAATAGTTGTGCAGATCTGGTCACCCTCATCTCAAAAAAAGATATATTGGAATTGGAAAAGGTACGGAAAAGGGCAACTAAAATGATTTGGGGTATGGAAAAGCTTCCATATGAGGAGAGATTAATAAGACTGGGACTTTTCAGCTTGGAAAAGAGACAACTAAGGTGGGATATGACAGAGGTCTATAAAATCATGATTGGTGTGGAGAAAGTAAATAAGGAAGTGTTATTTACTGCTTCTCATTGCTAGGGGTCACCAAATGAAATTAATAGGCAGCACATTTAAAATGAACAAAAGGAAGTATTTCCTCTCACAATGCACAGCCAACCTGTGGAACTCCTTGCCAGAGGATGTTGTGAAGGCCAAGACTATAACAGGGTTCCAAAAAGCACTAGATAAATTGGAGGAGGATAGGTCCATTAATGGCTATTAGCCAGGATAGGCAGGGATTGCTGTTTGCCAGAGGCTGGGAATGGCCAACAAGATGGATCACTTGATGATTACCTGTTCTATTAATTCCCTCTGAAGCACCTGGCATTGGCCACAGTCAAAAGGCGGGATATTAGGCTAGATGGACCATTGTTCTGACCCAGTATGGCCATGATGGTGCCTGGGGACAGCTTTCCTATCTCAGTACTGATCTGTAGAGTCCCAAGGAATGAGGACATCATTAAGCTTGAAAATTGCAGCATCCTTAAAACAGCCCCAGTTCTCAGCAGGTAGGACTAGAACCAGCCTTCTGTGTCTGCCACTTGCAGAGATCAGAGAGATACACTCACTGCTTTTATCGATTCTACACAGCTGAGTGTCACTACACCAAACAGGGACTACATATGCTGGGAAACCGCTTTAATCTCCATGCCTGTGTCTTACTGCTGTCTCAATTTCAAATTCTCAGAGCTGGGGAAAGGGGAGATGAATGTAATTGTGTGGATGACTCTGCTTGAATCAAGACTATGGGCTGGAAAAAATGAGCAATCAAAAATCTCTTGAGAGGGCACTTATAAGGGGGACATAATGAATGTGGGCAGAGTGTATGGGAATCTACACGAACACTAGAGGTTTCTGAGAACAGAATCAAGAACTGGCAAAGAGGGAGGAGAGCTGGTTGGGAATAGTTTGATGAAATGTATTTTAATTAATTAATGTCAGTGTCAAAACTGAAGCTGTTCATGAAACAGGTTTGGATTCAATGACTCTCCTGACAAAAAAATATTAAAAAGTTGGAATTGTCAAAACAGCTCATGTCCACATTTTCTAAATGAAAAATTCTATTTTTTCTGATTCAGAAGGAATTTTTGTTTAGAAATTTAAACTATTTAGACTAAAAACTGGTTTTAAAAGGGTGGGAAAGGTCAAAATCCAAACCCAGCCTTTGGTGAACCCAAAGTGAATTTTTGTTGTTGTTTTGGTTCATGAATATTTTCCAGATTTCAACTCTTCAAGATGGAAAATAATTTTGAACTCAAAAATATTCAAAGGGCATGAAAAACCATTTCCCACCCAGCTCCAGGAGTAAGAACTAGTGGATCAGGTAATCAGTCTCGCAACGAAACCCTTCAGACACTTGCAGACATTCCTCCCTTGGTTATACATCGAGTAGTCAAGCTGTGCTTATTTTAGGAGACAAGCGTAAACCACTCCCGACCTCTCATCCTTCGATCACTCGTCTCTCACTTTGTACTCCTCGAGGGCCTGGGACAGAACGTTCTGGGGCCGATTCTCATCTCATACCTGTTTTACACTGGGTATGTCCATCGACTTCACTGAGTTACTCCTGCTTTGTGCTGGAGTACACGAGTAGGGCATCGAGTGTGTTTGCAGTGGCGTAATGCAGATAAGGCCTAGCAGAAGAGTGCTCTGTGATGTTGTGTGTCCGTGTATACAGCCCAAAGCTGCCTGGGCTTATCTTGGTCTTATTACTGCATGGCAAGCTAATAGCAAATTGACTGTCCATTGTCGCCACACTTGTCGTTTACTGTGTTGCAAGTCACTTCTTTGTCAACATCTGTGCTGTAGATTTTCAACTCATTCTTTTAGGCTGAATAATAGGAGAAGCTTCCGACAACGAGCTTTACTGAACTGTGGAGGACGTTCGCAAGTGAAGGGATGGAGGCACCATTACTGAGTTATCTCGGCAGGGCCTAGTTGAGTGCCAACATCTCATTGAAAATCAACTGCCTTAGGCCCCTGGGCCAAAGTGTCTCTCGTACCCCCCTCTAGTCAACCAGACACTAGAGGATAATAGCTTTCCAGTGCTACCTGCTAACAAAGTCATTCCTTTATCCCAAGAAGTAGGAATCTGTGCTGCAATCCCTAGGTTCAAAAACCTGCCAGTAACCCATGGCTGGGATTGTTACACACACAGTAGACCATATGATCTAATTAGCCTCTTCTAGCCTTAAACTCTATATGAATCAGTCCATAGACAGTAGAAATAGAAGGTACCATTACATCATATAATGTGACCTCCTGTACGTCACAGGCCATTGAATTTCACCCACTTACCCCTGTATTGAGCCCAATAACTTGTTTGTCTAAAAAACGTGTGTTTGGCTAAAGCAGATCTCCCTGAAATGCATCGGGTCTTGATTTGACAACATCAAAAGATGGAGAATCCACCACTTCCCTCAGTAGTTTGTTCCAGCGGCTAATCAATCACCCTCGCTGTATTTCCAATTGGCAATGTCTGTACGTCTATAGTTCTAGACCACCGCCTCTTTGCTGGATGTATATCGCTCCTGCACATGGCACTAAACCAGTTACCAACGGCTACCCAGACAGACATTAGATGCTTTCCATAGAGCCAGTGTGGGTGCTTTCACTGAGCGTTATTCTGTGCATGACAGGCACCCAGTGCTAGTGTCCGGATTTCATTCTATCGTTGCCAAGGTAGCCATGTGCCAGTGACTCAGTTTGGAAGGTGCAACCATCTTTTGGGGGACCTGGTCACTATTCAGTCCATTATGTTAAGCTCTGGCACAATTAGCCTGTTCCAGCTGTCATCGTAACTATTTCAGATCGCCCAATGCCCTTCAATTATACTGTAAGTGGGGGAAAAAGCGTAGAGACTTTTAAAAACATGGATTCATTTGGCAACATCAGGGAGGTTCTGTTTGAACAAAATCTGCTTTTTAATTTATCAGCTGCCTTAAAGTGTTAGATTTATTTAGCAACGAACTGTAAGGAAAGAAGAAAACCGGGTAGCAGAACTCTGGCTTAAGCGGGGCCTCTGCTGTCATTCACCGGTTATTGATTCCTATTGACATCAGGAGACATTTAGATTCTAACCGCAAGTGAGGGGAGCTACTAGGATTTCGCTTTGAAATGTCAAATGCACAAGTTCTAAATTTTTATGATATCTCGTAAGTTCCCCTCAGGCAAGACACACACTAAGGGCATTTTGCTGAGACCGGGGTAGAGATGTGAAAAGTTCTCCGAAGGCTAAGCCTGCCATATGCAAGGGATTGCCCTGTCATTCCACGCTATGTCAGACAGACATTGCAGCCATGTGGATCTGCTGAATGAAAGGGATATTGTATTGCTGGGCTGTCTGCTCACTCACCAGAGAGTGTGTGGATCAAACTCATGCTTAAAGCTCAGCTTGTACTTAAATGCGTTGTTGGATCAGGATTTAAACTTTTAAGTCACCTACCGCGCTGCAGGACGCATGCCTGTGACCTGCAGAGCCCCAGCAAATGAGACAAGAACCGTACAGGGACCGTGACATTGATGGACAGCCCAATGTTAGGTAGAGCTGGGCAAACTTTTCTGTGCAAATCGTTTCACTGAAAATGACATTCAGGTCAACTGAGGAAATTAGCCAGTTCAGGTAGATTTCAGTGAATTGTTCGGGTAAAATATTAAAAAGAAAAATTCAGAAATGCCTAAACAGTTTGTAGTGGCCTTTCCAAAATGAAACGATTTGACTTTGGGAAGACATTTGTTTTCAGAATTTCACTAAACTTAATAAAACAATTAAAAAGTGAAAAGAAACCATTAAAAACTAAATGAAATGGTTTATTTCGGGCTGAACAAAACATTGTTTGACCAAAAATGATTTTTTCTAATTTTTGTTTTGCTGGGAAAATTGAAAAAAAAGTTGGTTGTGTGCTGTGACCTGAATCAGTTTTTTTTTTTTTGTTTAGCCATCCCAATGGAAAATGGGTTATTCACACAGCTTTGGTGCTAGCTCTCCTCATCTGGGCCCTGCAGTCTCTCTGACACAAAATTAACTCGGTGCCATTCCATTAATGGGGGAGAGTCTTGTCTGTCATTTTTCTTTATTCCATTAGCTTTAGTGGCTTCCCCGGCTCCCTGTTCCCTGCTGTGTGTTTTAAGGTCAGTTGGAAGCTCTGAGAGTAGCTTGAAATTATGCATGATGCCAACATGGCTGCAAAATGAGTCATGCCTCTCATCTCTTATATGCTTCAAGCTTCTGGAGTGGAACTCCCCATTGCTCATCGGACGCACAGGGCAGATGTTCACAATCGAGCTGTGACCTTGAATGTCACCATGGAATCTACCTGCTTAGAAGGGGAAAGTAGGCGACAGTCGCTCAGGAGAGTTGAAATGTATCAGTATCATTAAAGGCAGCACCTCTGGGACAGAGAAGGGAGCAGATGCGAGCGAGGGGGAGGTGTGAATTTGGAATGGATAGGAACCAGGGTGCTGAGAATCTGGTTGGAGAAAGGGGGAGTCACTTTTACTGAGCTGTAGCCCCGATGTCACTGCTGCTCAGTGCAGAGATGATACAAAATGTTATCTGCACCGTAACGAGCCACATGCTGACTACAAGGAAAGAGTTCAGACTGGCATAAAAAGCATCCCCCCCGGCCTGTCTCATTTTCAGAACCTCGCAGATTTAAAAGGACGGGAGTCGGTTTTGGTTTTTTAGCACTCACCCCTACCTCTGTTAGGACGGGAGGATGGATGCAGCTCCTCCGATTAAGATGTTGGAAGGACAGCATTGCTCAGCGGTCCCATGCAGCACCCATATTATGCCTCACTGGTATTTTATTTTGGCCAGTCCAAGTCCCCATTTCTTCGAGCAGGTTGCAGCGAGGACAGATGGTAGAAGGCCCAGGAGCAGTTCAAGAGCTTTCTGAGTGTGAGTCCTTTGCATCTGGGGCCTGATCCAAAATCCACTGAACTCATCAGGAGTCCTTCCGTTGACTTCAGCAAGCATCGGACTGGGCCCATAACGCTCCAAGATGCTATGGTGGGTGCTTTTTGTTTTATGATGTGCTATACGACACACCATGCAAACACACATCAGGCCATACCAAGCCCCTGCTGTACCTCGTAGAAATCACCTGACACATAGCAAGACCCATTACAGGTAGGAGGAATTGAAACTAGGGTGAGCAGCCTATTGCAATTCCATCTGTGTCGCCTCGGGCATCTGGCCAGGGATAGAATATGCACTAGAGCCTTGAATACATTTCAAGATGATCTTTCAAACCAAGCAGCCATGGGAAGGTTTGCAAGCCCTTTATCTTCTGTCAATCACTCTCTACATTAGGAGAGGAGCCTTCTGTATGGTCTCTCACATCTGATTCAAGGGCAGATCGGTACTTGAATCTTTTACCTGCCTTTTCTGTATGAAAGAGACACAGTGCATGGATTCTCTTGAGTAACAAAGATGACATTTTGCTATAAAATTTTCCAGCACCTTAACGTCAGGTTGGATCCCAATTCACCATTGCCTTGAACCCCGTGTCAACCTCCACAGCACTGTAAAGCTGTCAAAAGTTTTCCTCTAGCTATGCACTCCTTTTGGCTGGTGAAAATAAGGGGTAGAGGAATGGAGAATGGAGCCCATAATTCATCCCTGGTCTTCGTCTGTAAACTAGGAGAAAACCCCAGAGGAGATGCAGCCTGAAAACGCACCTCCCCCTTACTCTGCAGGAATGTATTTCCTTGTTGCACTTTGCCAAGGTTGTTTGTCTGCCCACCTGAGCGCAGCACCGTGGTAGCTATAGCTACATGGCTGGAGTCTGATCCCACGCCCGCAGAAAGGCAGAGAGCGCTAAATCCACAATACCTAACAGGAGCACAGAGCCTGCTTTGCGTGTGCCCGTCCACAGAAATGTGGGCACCATGGGGACTTCACCGGTGTAAACTTAGGAGCCTTCGAAATTTAGGCGCAAGAAGGCGAGGTGATAGCTGAGCGGGGTCTTGAAGATCTAAATTTTGGATTTAGGCACCCCAAGTGACAGTTCTACAAGAGGACTGAGGTGCCTATCTAGCTCTGAGATTTAAGGCTTATCAAGATGATCATGATGATGGATTTTTTTGTATTTCAGTGCCTGGGAGCCCCAGTCATAGATCAGTACCCCATTGTGCTAGGAGCTGTACAGACAGAACAAAAATTATGTAGCCCAACCCTCAGCGACTTGCCCAAAGTCAAACAGGAAGTATGTGGCCAAACCAGGAGTTGAACCTGTCTTTGGCTAGTGCCATAACCTCATGGCCATCCTTCCCCTGCTATTTATGAAACAATCGGTTTCCCCCAGAATCACTCTAGTCTTCAGCGATCAGACTATATTTTCCATAAAGGGGGGCATAATGTTAACGCCTAATCTTTGACTTCAGGAGGAGTTGATGGTGCTTCTGGATTCTGGCCGTTAAAAGATAGGCAAGCCCAGCGAAGAGTCGTCCTACTCCAGCGGCCTCAGCGCTTTCCTTGTGCTTTTTTCCTTGCTGTGTTTTCTCTCGTTTCCTCATCGCTGGGCAAGATTACAGATAAACGCTGCTTGACATTTTAAAACATGAAGATTTTGTGCTCTGCAATTATCCAATATTCTCCAAATCTCCAAGAGACCCGGAGGCAGCTTTCTGTATGAGCTTCTCATGCCAGCTGGAATCCCAGGCTTTTCTGCAGGAAAGGCGGCACTGCGTACTCACCAACTCCCCAGGGATTTGAACTTCAAATAGATGCTTCAGAGTTCTTCCACTCAGGTGCCCAGCGTCCAAGAGGAACATAAACAAGTGCAAGAAAGGAGAGGCAGAGGCCACTTAGAAGGTGAAGTATGAGAAGCAGCAGCCTCCCAGTGGGGTGAAACGGAGGGTATATCTAGAATAAATCAAAGGAACTCCTGTTTTATACAGTCCAGGGCCAGTTCCTGGAGTCCAGGAACTCAGCAGGGCAGACAGTTAAATATAGCAGCAGTGACTGGTCCTTTAAAAGAGTGGAGTTACTGGTACACAGGACAGACATTTTGCATCAACTCATTGGGCTGAGCAAAGCAAACCTATGCCTTGTATTTTATAATGAACCAAAGCTAAATCCCTAGGACCTGTAAGAATGGGTTCACATCCTAGCCTGAGCTGGAGCATTCCTAAGAGCCAGCAGGGCTTCCCAGCAACAGGACAGTGAGACTCAGGAGATGACAAGCAACAGAAGCAGTAAATTGACATTAAAAATACCCTTAAAGTGACAGGCCACCGGGTGTGAGACTCAGCTGGGGACCATGAGCAGGGAATAAAGTTTGCCAACATGCCAGCGAGACGCTAGTTACTGAATGATTCAGTTCCAAGATTTAATAATGAAAGCCAGACTGATTGTGAGTTCTGGCTGTGACTTCTGTCTGCCCCTCCATCTGTCTGCAGCTCAATACAAAGCAGGGAGAGGAGTCGATTCAGGCGATGGATCAGACTTTAAAATTAAGATAAGGACAGCAAGTGTTGGGAAAAAGATAAAGAGAGGTATTGGGCTGTGTACAGTGGGAGGGGTGAAAATCTCAGGGTTTGGGATATTAACTCCTGGCTTGCGTGAAACCCTGGAGGATACACTATAGGAAGCTCTGACCATCCCTCAGGTCTTGTGCTACGCTCTGATGTTCCAAGGCTGGAACCTTTCAAACTGATAGCAGTTCAAAGCCTTTGTCAATCACTAAAATTCACTCAGGCTAAGGGAGGGGGGGGGGGGAGAAGCAGGGAGGACATCACAAAGCAGCAATAAGCAAAAGGCCTGATTGCCTCCTCGGGAGCAGCAGCAAGGAAGTTTGATCAGCAAAAGTCTGGAAGGGTGAGAGCGGGGCTGGATGTCACAGCTGAGGGTACCAATAGGAAAAACTGGTCAGTCACCACCACGACGAAGGATCGGGGCCGACACTCCAAGCAGGTACAGAGCTTTCCAGAGATGGGCATGGAAGAGGGTCACACAGACAGGCAGCTGGCTTTCCAGCAAGGGAGACCTCCACTTTCACACACTCAATAGACGTCCGGGGAAAGTCATTGCTGAGACCAGAGAAAAGGAATTCTGATCCTGGCAGAAAAGTTATGAGAGTTTCTAGGTACACAGATATATATATAAAGCTGTATGTGTGTGTGTGTGGTTAGTATATATACAGGTTGCCATGTAACTAGAGCTGATCAGAAAATAGATTTGTCCCCCTACCACATGGAAAATTTTGAAGACCATGAATTTTTTGGTTTTGTAAGTGAGCACAGATCCGCTGATTTCAGTCAAACATTGGCAGAGAATTGGGTCCTTCAAACCCATCCCAACCTCGTCCCATCACCTGGGGACATTTGTAGCCCTGAGCCCCACCCCTCCTTTTCTCTGCTCCCCCCTTCCCCATACAGTCCTTTTGATTTTTCTGGCGGAGTGGCAGGAGCAGCATGGTGGCACCAGCATACCGGGCTCATTAATGGATGGGGTTCCGCTGGAGAGAACATTTGCTAGAACATTGTCATTAACTCGACATGCAGTCGCAGAGCAGCAGCTGGAAGCTGTGATTTACAGCACAACCGGAGGCCTCCAGTAACACTCGGGCAGAGACTCATGCCTCTTCCACTCAACTCAACAAACGGAGCCGGAAGAAAACAAGTCCTTGTTTCAAATTTTTTCCCCCTTTGGCTTCTCGCTGGTGCTGAGAAGATTCATATTAATTTAACAAAAGCCAGCGCTCCTCACTTCCATTTCATAGAGTCACAAACTGCCTGGGAGGAAGAGACTACTCTGTAGGTGCTCCCCTCCCCACATGTCAGGGACATGGAGAAGATGGGAAAGAACGGTATTCTGTGGGAGAGATCAATCTGCATTTAGCCACAAGTGACACCAGAAGACGGCTGCTCAAATTGACACATCTTGCCCCCTTGGCTGCTGGGTTCTCTACTCTCCCAGCCTGTGGTGGTTAAATACACCTCCCGCACCCTGCACACACTTATATTTGGTGCGTCCTAAGTTTCTCCAGCCTTACACAAAAGCAAAGGGAAGCAGGTGATGCAGCAATCCAGCTGCAGAGGGGGTGGTCGTGTGGTTTAAGGTATCCAACTGAGACTTGGGAGAGTTGAAATGAATACTTGACTCTGCCACAGACTCCCTGTGTGACCTTGAGCAAGTCACTTAATTTCTCTGTTTGTTCCCCATTTGTAAAAGGAAGATAAGAAGATTCCCATCCTGTGTCTGTTCTGGCTATTTAGATTGTGAGCTCTTCGCAGATTTTAATACTAGAATTGAGTGAGAATATATTTGCCATTCACACTGTAATTTATGTGACTAACCTAATCAGCCCCGTGTACTGCATATTCAATTGTGACAGTCGCCATTCATGTAATTCAGCCAGTCAAGAAAGGGGAATGATATCACACGATCTATGTCATTAGCACCACACAAACTGTGGATTTTACAGTCAAATATACTTCAGCAAATCCTGGTGCATTCAAGCTAAAAGCATTGCTGTACATTAGAATGCATGTTGTTAAAGATGAAGCTCGCCAGTGTTGACAAAGTAAATGTAACAGAATTGTGGATACAAATAAAAATGAAATTTGATTTTAAATGCAAATGGGTATTTGTGCAATATTTTCTCCACTCAGAATTCCCTAGGCTTTGACTTGGTAATTTTCCAGGAAGCCAGACTAGATGTAAATTGGCATAACTCCATTGATTTCATTGACTACAGGGGAGCTATGTTGATCTACAACAGCTGAGAATCTGGCTCTGCCACAGACATCCTATTTGATTTTGGGCAAACTGCTTACTCTCTTGACTAACCTTACTCACATGGGAAAGCAGCACTTCTTGTGAATAGTCTTCTTGAGTTCCATGAGGCTACGTGGGTGAGTAACCCCTCACCAGTATGAATAAGTAATTCTCAACCGGGACTTCTGGGCCTCAGTTCCCCATCCATAAGAGAGAAAACTCTTTTCCTTTCTCCTATCCTTTGTCTTCTTAATTCAGATTGCAAGTTCTTTGGGGCAGAGACTGTCTTGTTCTGATAGGTACAGCACCTAGCACAATGGGGTCCTGATTTTGGTCAGGGCACCTACGTGCTAGTGTAATTAATAAACCTCATTATTAAACTCGTAATAAAACTAAATCTAATCAGCCTGATGAGGGCACCAATTCAGCACAGAGCTAAGAGTCGGGCATAACTTTAAGCATGACTCGTAATCTCATTCAAAACAATGGGACACAGCTTATGCACTTGTGTGTTCCAGCACCTTGCTGAATCGGAGCCTGGATGAAGATATGGTGCTCCTGAGACTCATTTACAGGGTTTATAACTAGGATGAAAAAGAAATTTAGACTGAGTCCTAGACACCTCTTCCGGACGTTGAGGTCTGTGGAGCTGTGAAACAGTGGTTGATGATTACATTTCTTTCCAAATCAGCCCAGGCCATGATCTTATATAACAATCACCTTCTAATTTGACTTCAAAGAGGGAAATAAGGATGAGGATATCTTCATTAATTAACAGAAGATGTGCCATGGAGATCATCCGCCTTTCATTTCCGCTGCATCAAGCCAGGCTGAACTTTACACAGATAGGGAATTTTTATACATTTTTTAATGTTATTCTGATTTCTCTCTCTTTTTAAGTGTCTGTAGTCTCAAATAACTGGAGGAAAAGGTTTATTTATTTGTTATAACATTTGAGCTGGAAATGAAAAGAAACCCTCACGAACGGCTTCATTGCTGCTATATAAAAGGAAGTTGAAATCTCACATGGTGCCTGGGTAGAATTGTGCTAGTTTATTTGGAAATTTGCACGCAACTATGGGTCAATGATTTTGGAAACACGGCCTGCTATCTGCTAGGCATGGGGCAAGAGCTGTGCAAACTGCCCCGTCTTGAGAAACTTTGGAATAGCAGGACCTCTGAACCACTAGCCAGCGCTATGCAGACAACCTTCCACACAGCTCAATAATGCATCTCCATCCTGACCTCCATCCGCTGCTGTTCCAGTCATAGGTCTCTCAACAGCTCTGCCGACCCATCTCAGTCTTCACCCAGAAATACCCTCTGCTAATCCAGTCCTAGGCTTCCATATATTCCTACCAGTGCCAATCAGTCTTGCTCCAACATGAGTGTGAAACAGAGACCCATTGGTGGCTCACTACTCTATGTGAGCAACTATTGTCAGACCTGACATACTCATTACACCTAACACACTGTTGTCATGACAAATACCGAAAAGGTGGCATGTTATTTAGCATTGGAATGGAAAACTAACACCACACTGATCATTAACATTCTCACATGATGTATGCATGGCATGTTTTCAAACAGCTATATTATGCGCCAGAATTATATTCTTAATGTGTTCAGCAAGCAATGCACATGCCCTGTCTGACACCAGCAAAGGAGGTCTATTTACATGGAAGGTAAACAAAGCCATCATGAGACCAAGTAGGGAAAGATGACCACTTAATCTCCAACGGGGATGGAGACTGCACCCCCAGGAAGCTTCGTGACTCTTGAAGCAATGAACTCTGGAGAGATACCAGGAGAGAAAAAGCCATTTTGGCCTCCGTCACCTGAAGAGACAAAGCAACCGAGTACTTTGAGCTCTGTGAAGGGCCCTGGATAGAGAGTGTCTGGTCAGCCATGCTGGGAAAGAGATTTGGTGAGAAACACGTCTTCGAACACAAGAGCCAGGTTTTAGTCTTAGAAGCATATTTTTACTTGTGTTTGCTTGTAACTATCTTTACTCCTTGTGCTTGGTATCATTTAATCCCATGTCCTTGTGTTAAATAAACATGGTTTATTTTTACTATAAACCAATTCAATGCACTGATTGAAGGGGTGGAGGTGTTTTGCCAGAAGCTGGGAATGAGCGAAAGGATCACTTGATGATGACCTGTTCTGTTCATTCTTCTGAAGCACCTGACAATGGCCATAGTCAGAAGACAGGATACAGGGCTAGATGGACCATTGGTCTGACCCAGTCTGGCTGTTAAGCTAATGGGATGTGGGCAGAGGGGAGTATGGCTCTCCCTACAGCCTTTGGATGAGAAGCTATTACTAAGAGCTGCCTCTGTCCTGCATCCTTATGCAAAATGTGGAGAGCCCAAGCGTCACTGTTCTCTGCCCTGAAATTATTCCTTCCTGTCTCATCGTCCCAAGGTGCCCACACGGTGACCCCCCCTGGAATGCTATGTACATTAGTTGCTAGTTTTCATGGCACTAGCTGTGGATGCAGGGTCCCAGATTTCTCTCTCCGGTAACCATCACAAGAGCCTTCAGCGTCTATGTTTATTCTTAATTTTGCAGTCTCCAAGCACAGCCTCCTGACTGAGCTATCCCATTGACTCCTCTGTGTCACTCTCCCCGTCATAGATACAAGCATCACTCCACCTCGCTGACATACACAAACCTCTCTCTCACTTTTTTCCCCTGCCTCGGATACAATGACTTCAACCCTACGCCCCAACCCCCTATTATAGAATCTACCCTGGATCCACCAAAGGAATCTGCCTGGTCCATGTGAACCTGCAGGCTGCTATCATTTAGCACTCCTGCAAGGTCCAGTTCTAGTGCTGTCTGAATCTTCCTCAACGCTTGGCCTTAATCGTTTGCAGAAGTTGGGAGCACAGAGAAGAGATTCAGGGAAACTGAATAAAGGAGAGACTGGGCAGCAAAAGATCGACAGGGAGGGAGGAAAGGATGAACAGACAGGGACAGACTTTTTGCTAGGAAGACAACAGAAGTGGTACCAGTTATCAAAGGCTGTAATAGCAATAATACTAATCACCAGCTCTTATATAACACTCCTCATTAGTAGGTATCCAAACGCTTAGCCAAGGGAGGTCAGCATTGTTAACACTGTTTTACTGGTAGGGAAACTGAGGCACCGAGATGAAGTGACTTTCCCAAGGTCACTCAGCAGATCAGAGGCAGAGCTGGGAATAACCCAGTCAGCGCTTCATCCACTAGGCCACACTGGCTACTGAACGAAGACTGGCGCTCCCACACTAGTGAATGCCCTTTGCACCCTTAGTGCAAGAGCCTAACTCCTGCAGGGATGTCTGTTCCATGGCTGGGCCGGACAGCAATGGCAGCCTGCATTTCCAGAGTGCGCGTGTGTACCTGCTCAGATCATTAAAGCCACTGGAGCTTCAGCAGATTAACAGGAACCAACTTTGGAAGCAGCCTTCTAAGCCTCGTGTGATTTTAACACCCAACTTCAGTGCCTGTACATCTTTCCTTTCCCGTGTGTCAGACTGATGCCAGTGACTCTGCCGATTAGTGTGGCGCGAGGAGCAGGCACAGAGCAGGGGGAGGAGGTCTAATACTGTTCAGTCATTCCAACGTGTTTCTAATTGTCTCGCACTCTTATGATCCAGTTTGGACAGCTGGGAAGTGAACAGGGGTGTCCTATTAGCTGCTGTATAATGGCATCTGATGGCAGGCTGGGAAGAAGAGGGTGGATTGTCACGGAGTTATATTATGCAGGATTATTCTCTCTTCTCCTACTAAAGAGAAGCTGCAAAACTGCCCCCTTGCTCTCTACTGCACTTTACATCCTCTGGCAGGACGCACTGGGCCTTTCCCCCTCCTCAGTGCCAAACCACAGGAAAATCTGAGTCCTTATTAAAGAAACTAGAACTGATGGGACTAGCAGGTACCTACAGAGCCTCAAATACTTTCAATTAACCCCAGATGCTGCTGATTTGCCAGCATCACCCTCATGCACAAAAGTCTCCCCCACCTCCCTCACCATCATTTATATTGAAACCTAGCAGCGCTCAGAGCAAATACCGAGTAAAAGGCAGCCCTTGTAGCAAAGGGCTTACAATCTAAATAGACAGGACATGTGAGTGGCGGGAAGGGAAACAGAGGCAAAGAGAAGGGAAGCGTCTTGTCCAAGGTAACAGAGCAGGAAATACAATTACGTTCTTCTGACTCAAAGTCAAATGGGCTACCCACTAGACCCTGCTGCATTCCTGCAACTCAGCTCATTTCCCAGCCAGCAGGAATTCCAGCTTTCCCCTTTCCCCTCTGCTTTTCCTCCCCAGGGTCCATGAGGGAACTCGCTCACACCTTGCCTGTGATGTTCCGAACAGTTTCCCTGGATTCTCCCCAAACCCCATTTTATAGCTGGAGCCATTTGGAAACATCCTCACTGCTTCATTTACCAGTATAGATGAGATCATGTCTGATTGTCACACACAAATCACAGAGCAGATCGCACACGTATGACTGTCTCCAATCCAGCCCCGTTTGTACCAAGTGCAGCTGGACATTATACATTCCGATCCCGAGACAAAGCTCACGAAGCCTTGATCATTCTCCTGATATGCTTCCCCTTTGCATTACCCTGCAATAGACGAAGGAACTCTGTACTCAAAAGCGTGGATGGGGAAAGAACGTAGTAGAATGAGTGACAGTTGGGAGAGTTGTCTCCCATTGAGGAATGGGCTGAAGGTTTAGTTTACTTGGTTGCGTGTGCGATTGAATGAGCTGGGTGGATTATTAACATAGGCTTGAACTGAGCAGGGATGGACGGAGCAGGAAATGATACGATATTACATGCTACCACAGAGCACAGGTTTGCCCCTTTCCAAGCTGAGCAGCTAGTCAAAGGTCAGAGCCCTGGGGAGGTTTCATTTGGGGGTAGAAACTGATGAAGTCTGATGTTTTCTTTGATACAATCTTGCACATGGACAAGGGACAGGAGGTCCTGCTTCGTCCCAATTCTGGAAGAGCCAGAATGAATAGACTAGACTAGTTTCTGAGCTGCTTTAGCCAGCACTAGACCCAAAAACTCACACTCGCTTTTTCCAGAGTCAGACACTGTGTACAGGCTGCTTGGCTTTCTTCCTCTGTGTGCGTGCGCACGTACACGCACCCCAACTTTTCATGCACACGCAGCCCAACCCTCTTCCCACCTGGTGCTAATTTCTGGGCAAAGTCTATAGATCTATCTACACTACGACAAAAGAACCACTGCCTGGCTGCAGCTGTCGTAGGTCAGCCGACACAGGCTGCGTGGCTATAAAATGGCAGTGTAGACCAGGCTCCAGACTGAACCTCTGGGGGAGGCTCTCTCACTGTCCAACGGCTCCTTTACCTGTCTCACAATGATCTAAGTAAGTGTTCACCCTTCAGTTTTAAATAAGGTTCTCGCTCAACCCATATCAAGGTTTAAACTAGCTCATAACATTAAACTACCCATTGTATTTACACAGCATCGGAAGACCTCACAATCTTTAATGAGTTTAGCCTCATAGCACCCCGTGTGGTAGGGCAGTGCTATTATCCCCCTTCACAGATGGAAAAAATGAGGCACAGGGAGACCAAATGACTTAAGAACATACCCAAGATCTTACGCACAATCACCCAGGGCATCTGAAGGAGCAGAGAATTTAACCCAGGTCTCCCAAGACGGCACTCCAATCCCCAGACCACCCTTCCTTTCCAAGTAAGAATTAAGAACCACAATTTTATAGGATTTAGAAAACCAGATGCAGGCCCTGACTCTCCACCCTAGTTCTCTGGTGTAACTCCGTTGAAGCCAGACTCTCTGTGCTCTGCTGTTTGTAGCTATTCTTTAAGGGTCGGTGTGTGATTTTAATCGTGGCTTTGAACAAGGGGTTTTGTGCAAGCTGCAGCATCCCAGGAGAAGCCCTGTCAGGCGTCATGAGTTGGAGACACCACCCGAGTCTCAATTCCATCTAACAGGACAGCAGATCAAAGCCGGCTACCCCTGCAATAAATGACTGCAGCTCACTCCAGCACAGCTACAGGGTGTGGAGACCAGGTTCCACCCCATTTGCCAACTCTCTCCATCAACTCTCCCCCCTCCACTCCTGGGAGGGAGTTAAAGACGGACCTCTTCACGCAGGTCCAGTCAGTCTGCACAGAAGCCTCAGGAGGTTTTTACATGTTGTGCAGGTGCACAGACCACGTCACAAACCCCCACGTGTGATTGTCGTTTGTGGACGGGGTTTATGGGGATTTTGCATTGGCCGGGAGCGTTTGTTCACAACTCCCTTTTCAGTGAAGTTAGCACTTCTGTGAGGATTCCTCTGATTTCCTTCCTCTGAGTTGTGACCATTTTGATATCTTGCCCGGGGCCAAAGCCAGAAGGAAAGCTTTTCTCCTCCACTTCATATTTCCTCTGTCCTTGGTTTGTCCGTGAGTCACAACCTTGGAACTACAAAGCTGTGGTTGCTGGGAAGGCACCTGGTTAGCCAGAACGTGGAGACAGAGAGAGGGCTTCATGAATTTCAGTCGCTAAATGAGAACGGTGTTATATTGCCGCCGAACATTTATTACTATCCATAAACATTTATTAACTAAACATCCTTTGGCTTTTTTCCTAAGAGCTGAAGTGTCACTTCCAACTCCAGTAACTGCCTCCTTATCTCCTGCCGCATTTCAGCTGGAGACTTCATTCTTCACTTTCTGTCCGAAGCTGCTGCCTGCTGGTGCAGTGTGCTGACAAACAGCTGTCGCATTGCACTCCGAAAGATGGCTGTATGCCAGTGACAGTCAGCCCCATATATTGAGGACCTGATCAGGTAAGTAATTCTTTCCCATGTAAGTGCTCCCAACTTGCTGTCTGCAAGTTGCAGGACCAGAGCCTGTTGTGTCATTTGCTCTTTATACAACGTACAGATCCACACAGGCATGCTGGGGTCTGAGTAACCATTTACTAAACTTTTATAGCATGCCAGGCCCAGCTCCATACACATACTACGCCTCTGGCCGGGCTCTGATGGCTTCTGCAACACAGAAAACAGCAAGTTCTGAAACTATTGAAAAGGAGACTACCTAGTTCCTATAAATGACAGGGCTGCAATCTGTACATCAGCACGTAAGGCGTATTGATCGTTTGGGGTCCTTGGGAGAAAGGCACAATAGAAGTATTGGCTGTTATTGCGACGGTCTGCTCCCCCTGCCCCTGCCGAGTATCTGCCTTCAGCTGTGGTTGTTGACCTACAGATGGGGTCATCACGATCGTTCTTTTCAGAAGTCTGCTCCTTCCGACTGCACTTCACTCCAACCTCTTTACTGCATCAAAACTTTTGAGAGCAAGTTGAAGGAGCCCAGCCAAAATACTGTAACTGTGGCTAAGTCCTTCATACTGATGCTAAAATTCACCACATGTAAACACTTCCCACGGATAATAAGTGCTCAGTGAAACAGAAATACCAGTGTAATTCCATAACACTGGGTTCACTTAACAGATTAATTTCCTTTCATGGGCAACCACCATCAGTGCGATGGGAATTATGCATGTTCAACCAGGGGGAAGGAAACACTAGAACGAGTGGATTCAAGCAGGACGGTATTCATGATTATTAACTGTATTTCTCTTATATTTATATTACCACTATACCTACTTACGTCATGGACTGGGACACGCAGAATAGGTTATTTTAAACATCTGGAATGTTTAGAGAAGAACAGTTTTCTCTGATCTTTTGGAACTGGCCATTCTGCTCCTCACAAGCTACTCTGTCCTTTTATTGGGCATATCCCATCAAGATGGCTGTAAATTAAGCCAATGCGTAATAACAAGGCAGACAATAAAGCGTGAGAAGGATGCAAAATTGCCAGTAGGCAGCAGCCTCACAGGATGTCTTCCAAGCCCAGATCCTGCATCTGTGTCGTCTTATTTATTAGAATTCTTTAATTTACGCCACTTAACAAGCTTGAAATGTCAGCGTTAGAAGCACTCGGATAAATCAAATGCCTGACGCAGTCACACTGAGCTGGAATGAAAAAAGCATCTTTCCTAGTTTGACGACATCGACGGAGCTTAGTGCTCAAGCCAGGTAGCTACAGCTGACACTACACACAATGGAGTTCAGAGGAAGAGTTCAGCACTACAAGCTCTCAATTTACAGCACAGGCCTGAGTACTATGGAGAAAATCAATTAATTAACGTCATGCTTGTTTGCTAATGGAGTGCAGGGGAAAGGACTCTGCCCTTTGTCCTGTGTCGTCCAGGACTGGAGCACTCTCTCCGTACAGCAGCCCAATGGAATAGGAAACAGTCTGATGCATTAACTCTTAATATAGTTATCTGATTGCATTACAGTAGTGCCGAGCGGAACCAGTTGAGACTGAGGCCCCATTGAACTAGACACATAGCAAGAGAGAGCCTCTGCCCTAAAGAGCTTACAGTCTAAAAGGATAAGACAGATAAAAGGTTGGAGGAGAAAACAGAGGCAGAGGCCCAGATCCTCAAAGGTATTTAGGCACCTACCACCTATTGGAATCAAATTGGGTTCAGAGCACATATTGAACCTCTCTCCCCCACATCCCGTGAGTGTCCAAACTACCAGACTATTAGCACACTCCCCACACTGCGCCCTAGATTTTTAGAAATATTCCCAGTGAAATTTTCATCATAACCAATACGTTCCCACATAACATTTTGGTTTAGACAGAAAGTTTGATCCAAATGTGTTGATCAACTCTGTCCCATAAGACCTTTTGCACGAATGCATGTGTTAGCCCAGGACAAATCTGAAATAAATCACCAGGTCCAACCTCGCTTGGAGCTGAGATCCAGAAGGAAGTAGAGTCAAGAATGAACGAGCCAGGAATGGCTTGAAGAGTGATGTTCAGATCTCCTATGGTGGCAGAAGGAGTTAAGGATGAATAGTTGTGGATGGGAAATGGGGGATCTTCAAGGGTTGGAAGATCATGGAGAAAGGGAGACAGTTCATGTAAATAATTATTTCCATTTAAATTCCCCAGTGATAAATGCCTTCGAAATAACTAAGAGAGTCTGAGGTCTAAGCAATATTGTTTTGCAAAGTTATTGCATGTAAAGTTTTCTTATCTCAGTGTTTCTGTCTGAAATGCTGCAATTCCCCACAGCGGTTCCTGGAGCTCAAGGTGGTATTTACATTCTTCTCCACCTCCAGCTATCAGAAGCTTTCAGAGACCTTGCATAAAACAAGACAAAATTAAATCTTGAAACAACAAAGCATCCTGCAGATCAGCGTGTTCTTCCAGGAGAAAGGAAAACAACCTCCTGGGCATGAGCGACAGATCAAGGAGACCAGTGATGGCAAATGCCATTCAAAGTTACCAACAATGTTCCAACAGTGGGCCAAACTCTGGTATCTTTTAGTGGTATTCCCTGGTTAAAGATAGGGAAGAATATCATGGTAGCCCTAAGTATTTTTAAAGGCGCTCGTAAAGATTTTAATGGTGACCACTATATCCAGATCCAACCCACAGTTACAAAACTGCAATTTTATTTTGTCAGGGGTTTTTTTTTTGTTTGTTTTTAATGCATTTTTTCAGCTTAGAAAACCTGTCTTGTATTTTGGTTTGGAAATGTATAACCGGCCATTTCAAAACTTTTTCTCCCCTCTCCCCCATCTTTTTTTCAAGTCAGGAAATTCATCAAAATTGATCCTTTCTTGCAAACAATTTGTTTTGACAAATCAGCCCTTTTTTCAGAAAAAAGGGTCTTCCAATGCCCCACCGTCTGTAGCCATGAGGTTTCAAAGAGTGGCACTTTCTTAAATGTGCAAATGACAAGAGCACATTCATGCTATTCATGCTGGCATCTCCTGAGAAGCTGAGAGCCCACAGAGAGATTCATGCTGAGGCATCTGTCTCCAGCCAGCCACTATCAGTGATGCCCACATAAAGCATCATGTGTCTGCAATTTTGCAATGATCAGACACCCAATCATTACTCATGTATCTGGGTCAGACCCAGGAACAAGATAATGACTTAAGTGGCAATATCTAAGAAGAGTTGTGTGTGGTTCGAAGCGTGTCTCTCTCACCAACAGAAGTTGGTCCAATAAAATATTATTTCATCCACCTTGCCTCTCTAATATTCTGGAACTGACACAGTTACAAGTACACTGCATGCTGGCATAGTTCGATACATTTTTAACATGGATTTTTCCAGCTAAATGTATAGCTGGTGAAATGTCCCTGAATAGCAGCCTAATGCACGTCTATTCACCACGGAACAGGGTTAGCGACTGAGCAAGCATCTTCTGAATGCTCACTCAGCCAGCCTCTAATACAGCTTCTTGGGTGACAGGAGAGGTCAGTCTCCATGTTCTGATGTTTGTTGGGATGTGGATGTCTGGCCCAAGGGGCATGGACTGAGACAACAAACTCATTTCACCCCGAGGCCACCCAACAAGCACCACATAGGGAAGAAACAGGTTTGCACAAGAACTCAAATGCTGATGATGTTCAGTTGTATTTGACTATTGACAGAAGAACCAGGAAATAAAGGATGGAGAGCTAGTCTTTGGATATATTTCTAATTACTTCATTAATAAGCTCTTAAGGGCTCTTTGATAAGTACCTTTCCTCCCAATCCAGGGGAATGCAGAATTTGGATGCAGTTAGTATCTTGCAAGGACTTGATTGAGCTTCTTAAAACTGAGGGTTTTTTTTTTTTTTCTTCCTGCACTCACAGCTCTAATTAGTGGTAATTATACTGGGAGGGGCTTCTGTCATCAGAATCACCCTATTAATGAGGACTCGTTAAGTGATTACTTTGCTTCCTATCTCACCCTCTTGCATCATCCTTGTCTTGCAGAATAACTGAAAGGAAAAACAAAAATGCAGCAATTCTTAGTAGACAGTATGCAAATCCATCGCCAGAATCTCTAGAGATGGTCAAGATGGGAACCAGGCCACACCATGAAATGAACCTAAAGAACGTGGGATGTTTAGACAGGCAGTGCCTCTTGCTGTTGTGATTCACAGAGAGGGAACAATGGGGCTGGGAGATAATAGAATGGTAGACATGTTGGACTGGAAGAGATCTCCAGAGTCCGCACTAAGGCAGGACCAAATATACAGATGTTTGCCAGAGCTGTTCTTACAAAACTTCAATGACAGGGATTCCCTCGGAAGCCCACTTCATATTTTAGCTACCTTCAGAGTTAGAAAGATTTTCCTAATATCTAACCTAAATCTCCCTTGCATATCCGTTCCTATCTCCTTGACAGCAAATTATCAAGTATTTGGGAAGGAAAATGAATCCTCAGTCTTCAGGATATAAGTCAGCTGCTAACTGATGTGGGGGAGGCATGAAGAACCTTCCCCTGGAGGAAGGATATCCCATAACTGCAGAGGTTTTTGCACTTTCCTCTGAAGCAGTTGGTGCAGGCCACTGTCCAAGCCACATACCGCATGGATGGACCATGGGTCTGATTCAGTCTGGCAACTGTGTTCCTGAGGCACTGGCACATGGTGTTTCACTAGAAGAGGCTTAGCCAATGTGTTATCTCCGCATTAGCCAAATGAAAAATCAAGCACAGCATCCGTCAACCATGTTCATTTTCATTCCTGTCCTGGCACCTCAATTTATTGCAGCTACAAACAAATGGACAAACTATGTGGGGTGAGCAGGAAGCCATAAAAATGGCTATGCTTAAAAATGAAATGCAGGCAGTGCTTAATTTGTAATGAAAGAAGAGCCAGGGCTCAAGCCATTAGGGGCTGGGGTTCAAGCATTTTTTTTACCTTTCATAATTGACACAGCAAGCCCAGAGGAGCCAGGGCTATGAACGGCCAAACCCAGCCCTGACAAGCCTCGGCACAAATGAAGCACTGGTGAAATGGTGTCCCTCCCTGCCAAGTTCCCTGTGGCAGCCCTAGCAGAAGATACCCATGTTAATGGATGTAAAGCAAGCCCAAAGGAGTGTTTTACTGGCTATTCTTGGGGGGGCAGCAGGGGATGAGCTGCTTCAAATTGTGGTTCTTGCATCCATACTAAGAATTAAACAACGGCCGGTTACTTTTATAGTTATTATGAAGAGGCCCATTGTATCTCTATAATCAACACTGAGTTTATGCTTAAAGCTGGGTTCCAGTTTCTTTGTTATGCACAAAAACTAGAGTGTATCCTCCCCAAAAGTACAGTACTTTTACAGAAAGAAGGGAGATCCTGATACAGAACCCACTAACTCTCTGAGAGTCTTTCCTCTGATTTTGTTAGTCATTGGTTCAAGATCCAAAGTGTTTTCACAATCAGAATGAGGAAGCCTGAGAACTTTCCCACTTTATTGCTGAAAATTGCTGCCGTGGAAAGAAGGATATTCGTCTGAATGCTGCAGTTTTGTGCCCAGCCCTGTTCCAACACCAAAAACAAAATCAATTTATTTAATGACAGTTACCGTGTCTTTCCTCTTCCCTCTCCAGCATTTGGTCAGGGCATCAGCAGAAAAGCATCCTGCAAAGACTAACACGGTTGAATCATCCTAATGTCTGACCTGCTGAATTATGGCTTCACACTTCAACAAATCCAATTAGAGTTAATTATGGTGCTGGTTTAATGGGTTGACTTTTCCGCCATTGTCTACTCACTGCAAGCGAACAGAGACACACCGCGACAGTTCTACTGCACGTCCATACTTTAGAATGTTAGCAGAGTCCCTACGAGCGAGCGAGGTTCCCTTCTAATTAGATTACTCGCCACTGTCTATCATTGCTCATTTACGTCTCATTACCTGCACTTGATTCTTCAACACTGATGACTGTGTATTGCTATGTATGAGCAAAGTTTAGCATGGAGGAGGAGAATTCAGGGGACGGGTAACGGGAAAGGCAGTCCTCCCTCTTCAGGCCATACGTTCAGATACTACTACTACTTAATAACCATTAGCACTGAAAGCAATTTTCACCCATCTAGGTTATTTATCTGGCCTGCATCACCGTAACATCTGAGCACCTCACGATCTGAATGGTGTTTATCCTGACGGCACCCCTGAGAGGCCAGGCAGGTCTATCAGGCCTATTTTACAGATGAGAACGGAGACACAGGGAGACAAAGCACAAAAGACATTAGACACCTACGTCCTAGTTTCAGCACCACTGTGATGCACAAAACACCCACTGAACTTAAGTCTTTGCAGTAAAAGGTCCCTCAGCCTCCCTCTGTTTCTGCCTCACACACACTGCTGCCTCTCTCTAGGCATTTGGACGCCTTCCTCCTCCCTAAGCCCCAGAGCAATTCATGAGCTGGGGCAAAGACAGGCATTCGACCACTTACATTGCATGCAGGGCCCAACCCAGCAGATACGCTCAGAAAGCGCCTACCAGATTGGGCCCCTCCAGCGCCTTCACAGAAGGGCTGTGGTGCAGGAGGAGGGCCTCCCTCAAACTTTTATCCCTATGGTTCAGGTTCATGCCTTGGATGTGGGAAACCCCTGGTTCGAGTCCCTCCTCCACTCGAGGGATCTGCCATTTCTCAGGAGTGCGCTTTAGCTATTGGGGAATGGGGTACGTGGGGCTTTGTCATTCTCTGCTATTGTAGCTATCTCACTGTGGCTAAATATTTAAAGAGTCACTGGAGTCAGGCAACCATGAAAATGACTCACCCACTGGCTAGAGCTCTCCCCCAAACGGTGGGAGACCCATGAGCCAGCCCCCCTGCTCCCATGACCATTCATTTGACTTCTTGTTGGGACGCTAGACAAACAGACCCGCTTGCTGCTTGAATCCCAGATGGAGGAACACCGTCCGTGCTGTACACCACTTCTGGTCCGCCTACCTCCAGGTTCATCTCGAACACTCTTGGGATGGATTCCTGAGTGCACAACCAACGGACTCTCCGATTTCAGTCTTTGCCAGAGTTTCTCTCCCCCCGCCCGCCCCCACATGCCAAGTAATTGATCTCAAAGAGCAAGCACAACCCCTGCTAGTCATACTGAAATCAACGTGCACTCAGCAGCAGCAGCCGCCATTTGGCAATCAGCAGCTCCATTGCTTCAGCCCGAGACACAGTGACGGGAATTGGGATGGAGTGGTGGGGGGGATAGTGAGACACAACTGCAGGGGAAGGATTAATTTTTCAGAGGCTTGTCTTTCCATCAGATTCAACAAAACCCCAAAAGATTATATACGGAGAGAAATATCCAAATATAGGTGGGGTGGGAGGAAATTATTCAGCAGAAACTTGGCTTTTACTGATTAAACCCCAGCAGCGTGGCAGGGACTCCACTTAGAAAGAGGATCTTGTATCAAACTGACCACGAGCAAACTAAGCCAGTTAAGCAGCACCATGAGTTTTGAATAGTGTGGCAGAATGACAATAAAGGAACCAGCTTCCCGCAAAGATGGGAGGTGATTTCCCTATGAAACTAGTGGTTCACGCTGGACTGTTTACAGTGATTATTAATTTCACAGTAGTGGCCAGAGACCCAAGATGAGATCAGGCCCCATGGTGCAGCTTAGATTTTATCGCGCC
Source organism: Emydura macquarii macquarii (assembly GCF_026122565.2). Taxonomy (NCBI): domain Eukaryota; kingdom Metazoa; phylum Chordata; order Testudines; family Chelidae; genus Emydura; species Emydura macquarii. The sequence continues at coordinate 12,135,580 of NW_027130449.1, read as the reverse complement.
ACAAGGACTCCCCATAACGCATTGCTTCATTCCTGCCAGGCCTTCACACTACGAAAGCCGTAGCAATACAAATACAAATACAGCCATCTCAGGAGACTGGATGGCAGCAGGGAAATCATTTCCACAGCAAAAAGACGTGTTCGCAGGTGGCAACTGACAAAAGCATTTCCCTCTCTCTAGGGGTTTTGGCTCTTTACCGGAGAATCTCCGTTCCAGCAGGTGGGTCTTCGCAGAGCCAGCCCTGGTGGTTTCCCAAAGCTTTGCTGCCAGCTCCTAAAGACAGGGTTTTCTCGTTTGTTGGCTCAATTAAAAGCAACATGTTATCAAATTTGTCTGCTGATTTAGTCTAAATTGCATGTGGGATTCACACTGCAGAACGTCTGCGGGTGTAATTAACAGACAAAAATCCATCTCTTTTTAAAACATAAGTGTTCTGATTGCCACAGCAATAGGTTTAATAGATTAGCTGGTTCAACCGTCAATTAATGCATATTGACAGCAAAATGTGAAGCTAATCTGCAAGCACTACTCTGTCTGCTTAGATATTTATTTTTGAAGTGATTTAGTTCCTCACACGCCATGCTTTTTCTAGGAAACGATATGTGCTGAAGCCAAAATGTTTCGTGGCGATGTACTGGTTTCAATTGAGATTTCATTGGGGAAAGAGAGCGAGGGAGAGGTTCTGGCACTGGTGGTTAGGGCATTGGCCTGAGATGTAGAAGACCCAGAGTTAGCCTGGCTCATGGCCAAATCCTTACGAGTTCCAGCCTAAATATTCCAGCATACTGCACTGACCTTTACTAGCTTTTGTTTAAGAGGGACGAGAGACTCTCTTAAGGATTGGAAGCTGGGGCACGTCACACCAGGCAAGCCATGTGTGCAGAGAGGCAAGTCAGCTCCTGAACTTTGCAGAGGCTCCCCCCAGAGACCCAAAAGCACACATTAGTGATGAGCATCCAGCTTCTGTAACCCCTTCATGCATGCATGGAGAAGGCGCAGTCCTGAGCGAATGCTGCTGCTTCTACACCACTGCTCCCTTCAGAGGAAATAATCAGCCATGAGGAAAGAGGTGAGGAGGTTCCCTGAGCTCCGTTGCCCAAAGACATTCAAACCATGCATCCTCCCATCGTGTCCACCACTCCAGGAGCGAGGAATGCTGGATGGAAGGAGCCAAAGGGAAAAGACTAGCTGAATTCTTGTCTACCCCATCATTTCTGGGCTCAGACAAAGCATTCACTTGAATCCCCAGAATTCCTTCCTTCCCCTCTCCTAAATACGAATGCAGGTGCCAGCTAGATTCTGGGACTGCCTCAGGTGCCAAGAGAAGAAACCTGCAATTTAGCCTTCCTAAGAAGCATTTATACACTGCACGGGGAAAGAGGGGCACAGGAACTTTCCTGATGGTGCCTCAGAACACAGAGTCTCCAAGCTTACAGCAGCCTGGCACCTCCCTCCAAAGCTGGTCTCCACGGATCCTAGGTGCATTGACTCCCTCACCTCCACGGAGTGGAAGCCCACCCAGACTCCCACTGGCCCTTCATGGAATTCTGATCTCCCCCCCCCCTTCCTATTTAAGGAAGCACTTAAACAGGCAAAGCATCCGTTTGCTCCACTCCCCGCACCTGGAGGACCACTGGACAGCTCCTCTCTTGGGCCCTACCATTCGACCTGGTCAGATTGTGGGACATCACCAGTTCAAACTCTCACCGGCATAGCACTCAGGTCATTGGAACACACGAGTCTCCCCATCACGGCTAGGGGCAATCCCCAGGGAGGGAATCATTCTACAGGCCCTTAAATCTATTCTGGTGACTGTGCCGGTTAGCCCTGGATACAACATGAACCTGAGTTAAAACTGGATGACTATTTAGTGTGCGCATTATCGGAGAGCAGAATTTTGCCTTTAAATTGACAGGTGGCCATCAATGTCCCTATAGCCATTTGAGTTCTGTCTCTGGCCTCCCTGATGAGAAGTGGCGGCATTGGACACAGTTTACATCTCTCATTGGCAAGAACCAATGGAGAGAAACCTCTTGGCAGCAGGTTTATGCTTGTTGTGTTCTGGGAAACACTTCTTCCTTGGTTTGGCAGATGGCAAGCAGCTGGTACCAACTATTCTAAATTACAGTGGCCATTTAGTCATTTTCTATCCACCCATATCAGCCACACAATGGCCCAAATAAAGAACTTCACATGGAAAATCCACAGGAGGTTACATTTCCCTCCATTTGAAGGAGCACAGTCTGTTGGTCCGTGAAGTGTAAAAAAGCCCTCGTTACTCCACTGAATACATACAGTTGTGGAGAGTGCGCCGCTCATTGCTGTCACCCTGCTGGGAAATGTGCAGTAAATACACTGGCGAGTGTCCTCCAGCAATCCCTGCCCAAATTGAACAACAGGTCTCAGGGAGTCTCAGAGCAACTGTCTGGGTCAGCATTTGAGCTGTAGTCCAGACTCCAGAGACGTCTACACAAGCTGATGATCGTTAAAGGAAAGCTTCCATTTGTTCTTGAAAGCTTCAGAGACAGAAATAAATCCTCCACGTCAGCCAAGTGCATGCAGGGACAACCCAGGTCCCCAGCAGCAGCCAGTGCACAGTGCAGATGCCCAGGTGCACTCGGGAAGTGGATTCATCAGCAGCATCAAAGGCCGAGCAGAGCTATAGTTAAGACTATTTCCATGGACAGAGCCTCTTTTCTGTTTTTAAATACGCGTACAGGCATCGTAAGTGGCTTTTATCTCCCCAGTGATGAAACAGCCTGGGGGAGGGGGAGGGCAGAGGAATAGGTTTCATGTCCTTCGCTTTGAATTCCTCCCGCTCAGAGCTTCCCCTATTTCCCAGCATGTATTTTGCATTTCACAGTCTGTTTGCACAATGCGGCCCTGGATGTTCAGGGACCATCATTTTTTCAAAAGGGAATGGTAACAACAACAAGGCATTTCCCATTTAGAACAGTTCAAGGTGTAAGCCTTGGGACCAATTTTGTTTTTAATCAGAAGTGTAATTAAAAACTATTTTTCATATGTCCTCCAAAGCCTTTGAAGATCCATTTAAAACCAAGCATGCTGGAGAGGGCTAAGCTTCACAAGTGGAGAGCGCTAGGCTTCACAAGTGAACTGGAAACAGATCTAACCAAGCCAATGCCATCTTGAGCAATCAAATTACATGTGTGTTCCAAGGTTACGTTATATGGGTCTGTGCTCCAGTCCTCAGATAAATCATTGTTAGGGCTGTTTTTGCGTGTTTGCTTTTTACATCTTTTCAAAATAATCCCACCAAGTGACTGAAAATGAGAGAAATAAGAGGAAGCTTTCCATGCAGCAGCTGGAGCATAGAACTAGGCGTCTGGACTCGTGGATTCGCACCTGACTCAGCCAATGACTGCACAGCTGAAAGCAGGTCACAACCTCATTGCACTCCAGTTTATCAATCTGTAAAATGGGAATAATTATAATTTGATCACAATGATCCCTTCTGGCCTTGCAATCTCTGAATAATAGACATTGTATATGGTGAACTGAGTAATTCCCACCCCACTTCTGGGAGATTATCACCTCCTATTTTAAGGAGAGGAAAGCAGATGCCACACAGAGGTTAAGGCCATTTTCAAACATGCACAGTCTACTAAGGACCACTGCACCAGCCTGAGAGACCACACTTGATGGTGTCACAACAGGAATTGTGTAGTAAAGCTCCCAGATCTGGCTCAATCCTTCAAATCCACTTTCGAGAGCTGCCATTGATTCGGAGTCCCCCCATGTTGGGTGCTCACCTTGATACAACTTGGACCTGCTGTAATCAGAGATGCCAATCAGCTGCAGCTCCAGCTGAAGTCCATTGCAGCTCCAGGCACTCAGCACCTTGGAAAATTCAAATCCAAAGGGTCAGAAGTTGAGTGACGAGTTTCTGCGCGGCTTTTGAGAAGTTGGCTGCAGGTCACTTGCACAAGGTCAGACTCTGAATCGGAAGTGGAGAAGGGCTTGGAAAACTGGAGTTCCTGGCTCTCAAGCATCTGCTCACACCACTAAACTCAGAGTACCAGCAACAATGCTAGTAACACATCAAGGATCTACAACCTACCCTAACAGATGATTTCTCACTCGCTCAAGCCGTGGGAGGCAGACCTACCCTTGCTTACAGACAGCCCCCCAACCTGAAGCAAATACTCACCAGCAACCATACACCCTACAAGAACATCACCAACCCAGGAACCTACCTCTGCAACAAACCACATTGCCAACTCTGCCCACACATCAACTTTAGTGACACCATCACTGGTCCTAACCACATCAGCCACACCATCAGGAGCTCATTCACCTGCACATCTACTAATGTGATATATGCCATCATGTGCCAGCAATGCCCCTCTGCCATGTACAGTGGCCAAACCAGACTGTCACTATGCAAAAGAATAAATGGACACAAATCAGACAAAAAATAACATCCATAAAGCAGTCGGAGAGCACTTCAATCTCCCAGGACACTCTGTAGCGGACTTGAAAGTAGCCATACTTCTAGAAAAAACTTCAAAAACAGACTTCAAAGAGAAACTGCTGAGTTAGAAATTATCTGCAAACTTGACACAATCAGACTGGGTCTGAATAGGGACTTGGAATGATTCTTTCAGTACAAGAAGTAATTGTCACTGTTCACACATTCTCACCTCCTAATCAATGGTTGTGAATAGGCCTCAACTACTCTAACTGAAAGGACTTTGCTTTTATCTACCTTCCCCATTGTTGTTACTTACTCTTGGATATGTATATATACACACACCTATGTGATTTCTATTCCTTACATCTGACGAAGTGGGTTACAGCCCATGAAAGCTTATACCTGCAGAAATTAAATTTGTTAGTCTTTCAAGTGCTACAGGACTCTTGCTGTTAATGCTAGTAATGCTCACCTACCTGCCTTCTTCTGATCCTGCACTTGGTACAAACACAGTGGTGCTGAGTCAGCTTTTCATCTGTGGGTGTTTAAGAAAAGTAATCCGTTCTCTATCTAGACAGCAGAGCCTTGCTAAACCAAAGGGAATTCTGACCTGCACTTCCACAACCAGTCCGGTTTCCATGAGTCGATCACGTTGCCCTTCTCCCGGACTGTTGGTGTCCAGCCTGTTCTGAACCTTTTCACAGATGGGAGAGATGCTCTAACTGGAGCAATTACACAGCCAGGATAATTAGCAGTTACATGGAAACTCTGACTCACTGAAGAGGTGAATGCTTTAATGGCAAAGCCTTGGGGAAGCTTCCCAGATAAAAGGAACTTGCACTGACCTTGGGCAAAATACACCAAGGGGCCACTTTTAACATCTCTGCATGTTATTTCTGCTATTCAGCCAAGCAAGGAGCTACAGCCACCTCTCACTGATGTCTGCAGCACGAGGAAGAGAAACACGCCCCTTCCATGAGACACAATGCAAGGAGAAGATAAATTGTGTTGCCTTTTGCGCTATTTCTCTGGCAATTTTAATACTGTTGTGTTGCTGGGACAAGAGACCCTGCAACGTGCATATTTCAGGTGCTTCCCTGCCCTGAAAACCTAAAGACCTTGGTCTGTGTTCTCCTCTCACACATGCAAATCCCGAGGGACTCCATAAGCCAACGGAATGGATTCAGGCATCGCAAATGCACGGTTTTGACTTCAGATGGGGAATGTGCAATAGGGAGCAAAGGCTCTTAGAGAAACAACTTTGGAGGTAAATAAAGGCAAGAAAATGAAGATAAATCATGGGGGGGAGGGGAGCAGAACTGTTTCTAAAGAGAATGTTCAATTCAAGTTTTGAAGGGGTCGTCAACTACCCTTTCAGTGAAGCTGACAGATCTAAGCGGACATGCACAGGAACAATCTGCAATCAGGGATCCAAGATTCTCATGCAAGTTTGTTCTCTCCCCTCTCCCACACCCCTGGGGAAAAAAACAAAGACAAACCAAGCCCTCAATTTGATTAACAGCTAGGGTCTCCACCCAGGGAAAATGTTGGTGATCATTTCTTTGTCTAACTGTTTTAGGGAACACATGTACATGAAGCCAAGGAGGCAAAACGTGGAGTCTTCTCGTCAAGAGAAAAAAACCCACGGAGGTTTAAATGGAAACAACCCAATTTACTCCTTGACAGGCAGAGATATTCAGAACACTCAGCTAATTATAAGGTGAGGAAAACTGTCAATAAAAAACCAGTGTTCAAGGCAGATGGAAACTGCTGGTGTCATTTTTTCTGTACAGAGCTACAAGGCTCAGAAATGTCAAGTCAAAATTTCATTTCGAAATACAATTCCCAGTTATTTTATCTGGTGACAAGCACTTTTGTTCATCACAGGTTTCTTTTATAAACTAGTTCCTTTGGATGGATACTTACTTTCTTCTTCACCACAGGAGTAAGATCAGACTACCAATGTAACACTACCACACTGTTTTAAAGGGAGACTTTTGAACATTTAAATATTAGGAGGAAATAATGGTTGAATACAGGACTGAGTTTTCCTAGCCAATATTACACATCCTCTCCCTCCATTCTCTATTCTATTTACATTCTGATACTATGGCCACCACAATAGTATCTGAGGCCTTGTCTGCAGTAGAAAGGTGTGTTGACGCAAGTTAAGGCGATAATCAAAAAGCGCTGTAATTACAACGCATGTGCCTGTCCACAGAGCGCTCATTGTGTTGTCAAAGCGTGTCCACGGTTGGTGCTTTAGCATCGACAGTGAGAGCAGCGCACCATGGGCAGCTATCCCACCGTGTAACTTGCCACCTTGCGCCACTAGGAGTTGTGGGAAGGCGGAGAGGATCACAGTCCATCATGGGTGTGGGCTCAACGTCCCATGATGCAGTGATCCCCGTCCCCTCATTCCATGGGTTTCATTGTTGACCCGTGGAACACAAGGCATACGATTTTGCTTTGGTCTAATGCTTTGTGCTTTTCCCCATTGCCAGTTAATGAAGAGGAACTATTTAGACTTCTGCAATTCATGACTTACGTTTGTGTCTCCACGTCAGCTGAGCGGCAAGTGAACCGCAAAGGGCACCTCTCACTCATTAGAAGATATGCACATTCAATACATGTAGAAAGCAATGACCAGCCTGTGCTTCGTAGGTTTCAAATGATAGACTATGAACAAACAAGGCATGCAGCGCTAGGAATTCAGCTGTTATGTAAGGAAAGCTTGGAAAGCACTGCGTTCATCTCCCTTTACAAGTCACATGCAGCAAGTGGCGATGTGTGCAAAAGCAATGGCACTTCAACAAAAGTGTGTTGTAAATAACGTCTCTGAAATCGGGTGTGCTTGGTGGCACTCCCCCTCAGATAGGCAAACACACTCAAGGGGCTCTCTCAGAGGCATTGACAAGTTGTGTAGGAGACAGAGATAACAGGTAGCCAGGCTCAAATTTGAGAAGAGACGTGCCCACATCATCATCAACGGTATCAGAAGAAAAAAAAAATCTCCCACCTGAAAACAGCTTATTGATTTGCAAAGCGTCGCGTATGTGCTAGCATTTTTAAAAAGCTTATAGAAAATAGCTCTTCTGCACCACAGAAACTTGTGGGTCACATCCTCAGCTGGTGTAAATTGTCCTAGCTCCTTGGAAGCCTGTTGAGGATCAGGCCTCATGTGTATAATTACTGCCTACGCTATGAGAAACAGAGGCAGAGCCTGAGCAGGTTTTCATCAGCATAACAGCTGATTTCTACTGTAGCTACACCGATTTACGTCAGCAAAGGAACTGGCCCCATAGCTTGTCCAGGTGGATTGATATCACAACCCTGAATCTGAGCCTGAAAAGTTACCATAAACAATGGCATGTTGCCATTTTAAGTTTGTTTTTAATTGCTCTCTGCCCCCCCATCCCCCTCATATAATTATTTCAGAGAGAGAGAGAGAGAGAGAGAGAGCACAGAATTTGAGCGCCTTGGGCAAGTCCAGTTAGGAAAGGGCTGTCATAGATCCCAGAAAGCAATGTAATTCCCTGTTACAGTCTCAAAGGTAGAATAACATTCAACAGAAACGGAGTAACCAATAGTTCCACATTTGTGGGTTCCCCCCGTGCACATACTGCATTTACAGTGCTTATTCTTGCTAACAAAGAAGGCCACTAACCCTTTGTAGGAGACGCCACAGGCAATAATTGGCTCCTGACCCATGGTATCTAAAGACCGTGCTAGAGAAATTCTATTCCATTCAGCTCATCTTTATTTTGCAAATCTTGCCATTAAGGGGTAATAGCATGGAAATGTCTGTCCTGAACACTCAGACCCCCAAATCTCACTAAATCGGCACCTAAGTAACCTCAGGCAAATTGCATTGAAAATTCAACCATATGTACAGAAACTGAAATAAATCTACTATATAAATACATACACACAAGCTGCGTACCTCTCAGGTAACTGGGAGCTGTAAGGCTGTAGACACACTCTCAGGCATTACTAGTATTTATTGTTATTTGTATTATAACAGCACTTCGAGGCATCAATCCTGATTGGGCCCCACTGTTCTAGGCACTATAGAAATATTTGGTGCCTGAGCAAACCAACTGGAAAGACTTCAGTGGACTCTGAATCAGGTCCTTGATCAGACCTCCTTACCCTGGAGGGCCTACAAGCTAAATAGATGAGACAGATGGAGGATGAAAGGGGGAGAAAAGCTGAAGTGATTTGCTTAAGATTGTATGGCAGCTCAGTGGCAGGGCCAAGAACAGAATCCAGATCTCCTAGTGCAACGCCCAGCCCACTGGAGCACTGTCTCTCCCCTAAAGGATATCAAGAAGTTGTGCTGACTCAAGGGGAAAGCTCAGGCAGTTTTCCAAAATCTAGGATTTCTATGGTCTTGGCTGCCGTTTTGCTAGCAATGCAATTCTCCGCCCACCCCCAATGACACATTTCCTTGCCAGGACAAAGGGCTTTTCCCAGTTTCTCAAGGCAGATGCGCCCAAGCGTATGCAAACTAGCTCTCATCATCCTTTGTTAACTGGGGCCCAAGCTCGAAAGTGGTTTAAAACTACACCATGCAAAAAGCAAGGCATGGTAATTTTCCACCAAGGCTCCCTTCTTAGAGAACCTCTCTTTTGTCCAGCATCCTATTCAAATCTGTGTCTACCTACTAAATAATGCAGCCATCTCAGTGCGGGAGCAAGACGCTGGCAGTTATCCCTGACTGCAATGCGAGAGAGAATTTCTCCCTGTCAAATGGCGGGTTAACCCTCTCATTGCTGGTCCTTCAAGGTGACCTGATAGGTTTGGGCTGTTTCATTTTGTTAACTTTCTACTGTAATCAATTGCCTTTAACCTGTGCCTGGGGGTGAGGGGAACCCAGCTGTTTGTCTTTTAAAATACCCTTCCCGGTCAGGGCTGGCTTCTGGTAACAAAACATTCACTCCGATTCTGCCTTGTATTGATTAGAACTCAGCAAGCACAGCCTGGATTGCGCCACTCCCCGTGTTTCCCCTAACACACACAGCGGTATTTAGGTCACTGGTCCATACAGTAGCACCATAGGCTGGTTCATTCTAGCAGTGGCAATAGGTAATTTTGACAGCTGTCCAGGGCTATTCCATATAACATTCCCATATAGGTATGATGGTCCTGGAATCTCCCTAGTCTGCAAATGAAGCAGATTGAGCCCTTCCCACCTCCTCTCACCTCTCCTGTGGTGAAATACACTTCTATGCAGCAGTCCAGCTCTAGGATTCAAGTGGCACCACTATTTGGCAGTGATCTCAAGTGCATTTCCACACAAAGCCAATAACATTCATTCCTGTGCCATTCCCTTGAAAGAGAAGGAACTGCCAACATAAGAGGACTTGGGAACAGCTGGGGACAGCTCCTCAGCGAGCACAAATTGGCAAGATCCCACTGACTTCAGTAGATGTGAACCATCGGAGAGTCAGCTCCCCCCGCCCCTCATACAGTATATCCTGCATCTACAAAGAACATGTTAAACTAAGAAATAGGGAAGAGTTAACTAGCTTTGTATAGTGCTGGGAAAGGAAACAAAGAGGTTAGCAGGATTCCAGGACTGCAGCAACCACTACTAAAGGAGAAGAGGATTTGATTTTAAACGGATATAAAGGTGAAATATAAATATTAATTCATTATAACATAGGGCCTACAAGATCTCAGGCCTGTATGATATTTAGCTTAGCCAAATTAGCTCTTAGGAGAAGTTTTATTACACAGTTAATTTAATAAACTTGTTGAGCTTTTGGCTGTGTTTGTGATATGCTGATGTTTTGAAAATAAGTGCTGCGTTTGGGTAATAACACCTACAAGAGATCCGTTGGCAACAGCAGTGAAATAAATGTTAGAGACTACTTTAAGAAAAGCACCTGTTACTATAAGGTAACTCACATCAACAAGAATAATGGGAAACAAATTAGCCTATGGAAAACAGGGCCCCCCGGAGGTAGTGGCGGGTGGATGTTCAAACACAGAAAAGGGGCTGAAACCATCATAAATATGTATGGACCCCCGCGGGCATCAGTGTAAGACATTATATAAAAGCATATCCCAGCCTGTGTGTCTTGGAGAGGGAGATGCCAGGATGACAATTATGACAAGGTGGTGACTAACACTTTGGGTTTTTCCAGAAGGCAGAGTGTGAGTAATGCAAAAACTGAGTTCTGTGTTGGTCTCTCTCTCCTTTACCAGATTGCAGTGTGCATAGTATTTGTTTGGTCAGTTAATAGACATAACTATAGACAGAGCGGTATGTAGTCTGTCGTGAGGAGGGATCCCCCCTTCTATTGTAACCTCTCTACTGCAGTCAGGGTTGGGGGTTGAACTTTCAGATTAAAGTAGGCGTAAACCCTCATCTTGGGGAGGGTGATAGGCTACAGCAATACCCAGACAAGATAACCCTGGAGAATGCACACTGGTCACCAGACAGGCTTATCCAAATGTAAATCAATATATTATGGGATAGAAGTGGCAGGACAGCCTGATATGGTGTAGCTCATTCAATACAGGGTACACCCACATAAACTGTAACTCAATCGAGAGTAGCGTTATGCTGCTTCCAAAGCAGATTAATCCACGTGGATAAGACACTAGATAAACTGAAAAGAATTTTGGTGTGTAGATAGCACAGCAAGGGTGCCCTTCATTTATATAGCATACACTTTTAAATACAAATCAGATATGTTTTGTAAAGTCTGTACACTCCCAAAGAGTTAGGAATCAATTTATTATATCATGGAAATAAGGATTGTGACAGGTTTTTCAAAGATATTCCAGTAAATGGCCTAACTGAATAAGTTTACATAACTTTGGAGTCCATTGTGTTGACGGCAAAGTTTATGTATTATTGTGGGATTGAATGTAACTTCAGTAGGGGGGAGAATGGCTAATATAAACCTTGGGGAGTTTCAAAGGACTATTTTAAACCATGTGCCAGACAAGGAGGAACTTTTGGGACAAACAGATTTAGGGGCAGTTTGTGAGGAAATACCTGGGAAATATGAATGCAAATTCCTATGTCCCCAGCCCACCTTTTGAAACTATGCCCTGAGAAGAGAAGCATTGTCTGTTGGATTCTGCTGAAGGTCAAAAGCCCAAGCCATACTACCATAGGAAGGAGACACAGACTGATTCACACAGATATTTCTTGTGGGTTAAAGCAGTTATGAACTTTGTAACCTCCCCAAAAAAATCCTGGGTGGGGGCTGAAGGACCAATCATCTACCAGAGCCCTTGAAGTTTGGGATGATGTCTGGTTCCCTTATTAGCACACACACAGATACATGGCTATTTAGATCAGCTGCCTAGCTCAGAATAACACTATATTTGGAGAAAAGGGCAACTTGCACATCAGCTAAGGAGCATTTCCAATAACAGGCTGAGCAGGCGCTGAATGACCATAAAATGTGCATTAGGCAGGTAACCCTGGCGCTGCTTTTACAGCAGATTAGATCACAATGAGAAAAACATTCCCCAAGTTCTCACTGCCAGCTGTGTGCTCCATACTATTTGTGAAGCGAATGGTGAAAAGTCAGCCCCGGGTGGAACACTGAGGTGGATCACCTAGCAGCTGAGTGTGAGCAATCTCAGGGCTCTTTGAGGGGCACAATGGGGGACCATTTGAATCAGGGAGGCCTTGAGACTTTGGCAATGAGCACCAGTAAGGTGTCTTTCTAACCAGCCCTGTGCCATGCTCTGTGTTCTGTCAGCTTGCATGAAAGTTGGGAGGATTCCTGACCATGGTTTGTACTCTGCCACTGAGGCCATTGTTGCAGTGTAGGAGACAAATGAAGATTGCTCGTCTTTCAGAAAGAATGTCTTTATTAAATAATTAATACCACATACAAAACGCTGGGCTGGAAGGGAGAAATTGAGGGGCAGTGTGGACTCACAGCTGTGTGTAACTCAAGCTATCCTTTAGGAAGCTGTCTGAAGGGGTGGAGTGAAGGGGGTACCAAGATGGGAAGGGAGGTTGGAAGGAGTGTGTCGGTGAAGTTTGGGGAGGGCATGGTAAGCAGTTCCTCATCAGCTCCAGGGGGGTGAGTATGCATTAATCCAGTCTGCAGTATTAGGGACTAACCGCTCCGTTTGCTCCTACATGGCTTATGATCTGCTCGTGACCTTCTAACACTTGCTCCTGGTTCTCCCTCCTCTCATGCCTATCTATTTTGTCAGTTTCATATACACAGTCTCCATGCCCCGAGTTCTTGTTTTTCTGCCTCAGCGGCTTGGAGCATCTCATGAAACATCTCCTCTGCACCTCCTGCAGTCACTTATCAGAGAGGCTGGTGTGTAGAGGGTATCCCTCAAGGCCACATCTGTAGAAGCACAACAGAAGCATGACTTTGTACACTAACAGCATAGATGCATTTTACTGCCAAAAAATTCACTGTCCCCAGCAAGCCCACAGCTCAGAGTGCCCTGAACATGGTGAGCTCTGCTCTAAGAGGGGGCACAGGATGGGGAAAGAGCCTGGCTGGTTAAAGATCACTGCAGATAGCTAAGGACAAAACTGTAAATTCTGCCACTATTTTCCACAGGTAGAGGTCATAGGAGTGAGATCAGCTTTTGAGAGTAAGCAGGGATGCTAGGGTGAATCTCCTCCATGCCAGTAGATTCAGACCATGTCCATATGCTGCTTGCTGCCGGCACTGCTTTGGTCCCCACACAAGTCATTGCTGCAGGAAAGTTTCTTACAACAGAGGAAGGCACAAAGCAGCTCTGACAAGGAACCTTTGCCAAAGGATTGGCAAATACTTTTCAGAAAGTTTCCTATAGACCTCTGGAGGATTCCCATGAAAACTCAGTGGACATGAATACACTTTCCTGCCACACTGCCTAGCTGTACAGGGGACTGGGGAGCACATGCAACCACAGCTTGTATATTTAGATCCCTTCCACCAGTTGCAAAATAAAAAGGAGAGGTGTACATCATAACAGAGCATCATGAACTCAAGACCACCACTTAGCAGAGCTCCCCTTTCCTGCATGCCAGAGCTGGAGGGCTGGGTCTGGCTCGAATGCTCTGGGGTTGAGAAGAGGTCCTGGCTCCCCACAGCACTGAATGACCCTGTTCCCTGCTCCACCCTGTCCCCCAATTGGACCTCATCCTCGGGGTTGACTCCAGTGACTGCTGTCTCTGGCCTTGCCAGAGTATGCATGGGTCTCTTGGTGGTGGTGGTGGGGTTGTCACCAAGGATGGCTCCCATCTCCTTACAGAAGTGGCAGGTCTTTGACAGAACCAGAGCAACGGTTTGATTCCCTAGCCTTCTGCAACGCCTGCTGCAGCTCCTTGATTTTTGCCTGGCACTGCAGCCCTTCCCCACCATGCCATGAGAAATCTGACCCTGGGTATCTACGTTCCCACAGCTGGAGCGGAGCTGGGACTGCACAGCCTCCTCTCCCCAAATGCTCAGCAGATGCAACAGCTCCTGTGCGCTCCAGGCCAGACAGAGTTTGTGTGGGAGCCACCATGGTCGGCTGGGAAGATGCAATGTGAGCTCTCCATGCTGACCAAGCAGGAAGTGGAATTTCAAAGATTCCCAGGCCTTTAAGGGGGAGGGGTGGACAGCTGCAGGGCAGCAGATTTCAAATTCAGATTCAACCGGAGTGGTCACAGTGAGCATTGTGGGACATCTCCTGGAGGCCATTTGCCACATCATCATCAAGTGCAGTGTCTACACTGACTGTTGCCAAAACTTTGCCGCAAAAAGCTCTACACCTCTCATTGAGGTGGTTTTATTTTGTTGCCATGTCAGGGGAGGGGGTGGCGGAGGGAGCATTGCAGTGTGTACACCCACCACTCTTTTGGTGCAAAAATCTGACTTTGTGCAACAAAACTCTGTAGTGTAGACCAGGGACAGGTATCAGTGGGAGGTTTTCCTCATCTTCAGGCTAATGCTCTCTTAGGTCTAAAGTGTTTGAAGGAGACACTCACTATACAGATTGGGGTTGCTCCTTTGGCTTGTTTACAACTGTAGAGTTAGACTTTGAAGGATGAAACTAAAACAGACCCTGTTTCTTTGGTTTCTTCTAGACATTTCAGTCCATAGCAACAAAAAAAAAACAATGAAAATCTAATCTCCTATGAATCATAAACCACTTGCAATAGAAAAATCAAGGAGCATTGTTCTTACATGTTCTATTCAGCAGAAATTCCACTTGACCTGCTATTAAAAAAACACCACTGCTCAAGTGAGACAAGAGAACACCTGTCACACACTCAAATCCCTGAAAAAGTGCTTTCTCTCAATTGAAGTTAGTGGCTGCTGTTTAGGGTCACTGTGTCCAATACCTTAAATGAGAGGCTGGTTCCATGAATCAGGGTCAGCGCAGAAGGCAGAAATTGCAGGCAACTCTGACATCATGATGACTATTCCAATCACACGCCATTTTCTTCTGTATCATCTGATCTCTGATCATTGTACAAAGGAAGATCGATAATATTGTTTTAATTTTACACACGGGGAAACTGAAGCACAAGAGGTGAGGAGACTTGCTGAAAGTCACGCAACAGGTCAGTAATAGAACCAAGACCACCACCAAGGTCTCTTGATTGCAACCCCAGCTCTCTATCCATGGGCCCATACAGCTAAACAATAACCAAGCAGCTAAAGAGGGTCTCTCCTGACTCAAGCTTGGAGTCTGGGTCTGATTAGATTTTGTCTTCACAAAACAGAGCATCTAGGCATTCTGTCTGAAAGGTCATCCCCCCCATCAAATTGCATACAAGAACATAATGGTCATACTGGATCAGACCAATGGGGCGTTTAGTCCAGTACCCTGTCTTCAGACAATGGCAATACCAGGTGCTTCAGAGGGAATGAACAGAACAAATAATCAAATGAGTCATCCCATCACCCATTCCCAGCTTCTGGCAAACAAAGATATTGCAAAGCTTGCCTGTATTGTGTAGGAACAAGACAGTATCAGTTTAAATAGTTGGTGAGCCCTTTAGTGGTGCTCTGTTTTGTTTTAGGAGCCCCCAGAACCCAGCCAGAAAGCAGTGTAAATGCAGCTCGCTCCTGAGTAACTTTCGTGAGTGTGTCTTGCACCTGAGTGTTCTATAGATTCAGGAATGAAATTTGCTGCTTCCTTGCAGAGGGACAGAACTAGGGCTTAAGTTACAAACCCAGGCCTTGGGATGTCCCTGCCGAGCAGAGAATTTCACCCCAGAGGACCAGCTTGTCAGGTTCTTGTGAGCTTGAAACTATTATGGCCTGTTTTTTCCCTGGGAGCCACACCTTTTTAAGAGTCCTGCCTGTGTGACTATAAGCCAGCCATTTAGCAAGGAAGGATGGTTTGGTGATTAAAGCACTAACTGAGGCAGGTGAGGTCAGCGTTTCTTGGTGCAGGGACTGTCCTTTTGGTCTGTGTTCACCCATAACCAGGGCTCTTAAGCCCTGTGATTCAAAATAAAATTATATTAGGAGCAGGATTCTGTTGCTGGCTCTGCAAGAATCCCGTTTGGTCTTGAGCAAATCACTCAGGCCTGGATCCACAAAGACTTTGGTTTTGCAACACTTACCATTGATCACACCTACCAGATCCAGCACTGCAGAAAAGACAGGAAGGCAAGCTCCCATCTTGACCTGGTTTGTGGAAGTTAGGCAACTGGACGTCTAGTAGGAATCAGCAGCTCCCACACAGGAGGCCAAAACTGGGGCTCCTAGGGAACTTTTACAGCAGAAATTGGACACTGAGTGAGTTTAGGCACCCACAGGGCTAAGTGACAGCCAAGAAGGGGTTTTGTGGATCCAAGTTGCACCTAAAACTGGGATTTAGCAACCTGTATCTGAATTTCAGGTGCTTAATTCCCTTTGGTCCTTATGCTGTCAGTTGCCAGCCTGTAAAATGGGGATAACATGTCTTTTCTCCCACCTGTTTGTTCGTGGTTTTAGATAATCTCCTCTGTGTAGGACTCTTCCTATGTGTATGCACGCAAAACAGTGAGGCTCTGAGCTCATCGGGTGTCTGGAGGCGCTACTGTAATACACTGTAGGGGCAGAAAGGCTGCTTCCTGAAATCAGCTGGGTTATTCAGGAAGTAAAGGAGTCCCCAACACGAGTGCCAGACTAAGCTTTAACGAAGATATTTTGCCAGAGATACATTAAAGAGATGCAAATTAAAACAAAACGGAGATATTCGAATTGCAAGATGTGATATGTAAATAGATCTTCCTTTCCATCTTAATTACCTTTTTTTATTCTATAATTTTCTGCCACTCTGCACAGGAAATGTACTTGGTTGTCAAGGTCATCTCACTGTGAAATAACCAATAAGTGACAGTCGGTAGTTCTGGACCAGGGGCAGGAACCAGAGCAGAAACCTATCAGAGAAAGTTTAGGGAAGGGAGGCAGACAGGCATGCATTCAGGACAAGTGGAGCAAGAAATACTTATTCTGCCAAGGCCAAAAGAGGCTGGCAAGTCAAATTGTTTCAAGCTTAAGAGCATTTTGATAAGTAATCAGAAGGGTTTTTTTTTTTTTCCCTGAAGTGGTCATTCAGGAGCCACAGCTAAGCTACCATGAGACCTGATTCCTTTCCCTCTGGCCTTCCAGGTCTGATGCCAGCATGGCTCTTAGCTACCTTTTAGTTTAAATGCCATCCCAGATCTTAGGCCCAGATAATATTGAAGGTGTGCAGTACACTTCTTGGAAGAAATGCTCATTAAGTCACCAGGTACCACCTCTTCATCATATCCTTGGATTACATTGCCCCAGGCAACCATCAGACTCCACCCGGGCAAACCCCTGAGCCAGTGAAAAGTATCATTTAAATCAAGGCTCCACAGAGGTGCATGGGTCTGCACTGATCTGTGCCTAGCTACCTATTTCAGTCACCTGCCTTCCCTGTCTGAACAGACACCGCAGAAGATCAAAGCCGGCAAGTCTTATTGGATAACTGGGTCTCTGTATTGGCTGAGATTGTGAATCCTTCAGTTTGGTAAGCACTCCAGAGCCACACCCATCTTTTACGCAGTGTCCATGTAGTGTCAAGCACCATCGGCCCAGAGCCCACTCCTAGGTGCTACAGCTTTTAATTTGTCTATATGCACCAACTACTCTCTAGCTGTGCTTTTCCTATTGTTTTCATCTGCCTCGGACATTGAGTGAGCCAAGCCACTTAGCGTGGTCTCCCAACATCAGCGGCTGGATTCCACGCAGGTTACTACAACCTGGACTTCAACTGAGATACTTCTCGCCTGGAGGCAGCAACTCAAGGTCTCAGAACTTGCTCTCGGTCAGTGATGTTCAGACTGAGGCTCAAGCCAACAAGTGGCTCTTTAATGCATCTCTTATGGCTCTTTTAAGGTGCTACAAACACTGATTTAATTATTAACCACCCTAAGTTAACCAATCAGGAGACTTTTACTATGTTAACCAGTTGTCGTTGATCAAATAAATGGTCAGTCATTTTGCTGTGAACAATTGATAAAGAACTAAATATCTCCCATCATGCTATTTAAATATCAATATCTAGTACTATAGTACATGCAACCATGCATTCACACTGTGGCCTTTTTGGTAATGTCAATTGCCAATTTGGATCCTGAACCACTGAAATCTGAGTATCACCGGTCCAGGATATTTGAGGTCTAACCATTCCCCTCTCCCAAGGGAGTCTTTTCCTCCTTCTCTCCAGAGTAGCCCCAAAGCACGTTCCTGTGCCACCACGAAAAGGAGCATACCAATGGAATGAGTAGATGCCTATAGCCGCTCAAAAGCCTGCTGGGTATTAGCTTCCCCAGATGGAGTTTGTATTAAATGAGGCGATTACTGGATCGCACCACTCCACAGCAAAATCAGATTGAAATCGAGCAGGCAACTCACCATCCAAGCAGCGCATATGCTGATCTGCATGAGTTACAAATGTAATTGCTTTCATGAATAGAAGCTTATTTCTCCCAAAGTTAGAACATGGCGGCATTTTCCCTTTATATAAGTGGTAATTAAATGCATCAACAGTCAAAATGAATTAGTAAGGAATCTTCAATGCCACTATTCACTGCTGCCAGGGTCAGATTATTTTCATCAAAACTTTCTGTGCTTCGTTTTCCCAATCAGATCTGAGCATGCCAATAAAACAAGCTCAACCCCTTGCAAAAGGGCTTTGGGATCACAAACTCGCCTTTTAGTAGAGAACAGAATGGAATCGCTCAAGTTCAAAATCAAGATGCCTTCAGTTTCCTACAGCAGATGTGGATTTGTCTGTGTGAGCTAATCAAGGCCAATGATCACCAGCTAACAGCTGTGATGTTCCCTCCCTAGTATGATCATGCATGTTTCTGCATGAGGGTTTTATGCTACATCTGCCCCTACACACACAAAGTTAAGTTTTCCCAAGAGGAGAATGTAAAGAAGCCATTCCCTGCCTAACCAGAAACCCATTCTGTTCAGAGCCAGGTTGTATCAGGTAAAACCACAAGCGTGCATAGCTGTTTGCAGGGAGACTTGTGCACTGGCCTGGATCACCAGCAAAACCTGGGCAGAAAGAGGCCCTGCTGTGGTTGCCAGTATCTTCTCTCCTCTACTGCTAGCTAGTTGTAGCTGCTACTTTTTGGCCAGACCTTTATTCACACTTGCACAGGGCCTGATCCTGCCCCACTGATGTCAAATGGGATTTGACATGGTCTTCAGGAGCTGAATTGAGCCTGTTGAAATGAAAGGAACGCCCAGCATGCGAGCAGGCATTTACCAGAATAAGAACTCCCCAGCCTGCCCCTAACTTTCTGCCAATCCCTAGTGATATGGCTCATTCTGCTGATGCTCTAGGTATGACAAACATGAATATTTGTATTGCCATAGCACCAATGGGACCCAGTCATGGACCAAGGCCCCACTATACTGTATCACAAGGCTTGGAGCCATCCTCTCACTCAGTGCCATCTGACCTCCAACCTTGGATCTGTGATCACCTTGCTGGGAAAATTGGGCACAGGGCACTGGCTCTGATCTAGGTCTGTTTCAGTCCATTCTGTGTTAGGGGCCTGGAAGGATGGATTTATTGCAATAGCTAAGCTGCCCTTCAGTAATGAGGATGTTGAGACAACACGCCACTTTGCCCCACCCTCCAAGGGATTCACAACAGCACATCCCTCCGAGTCAAAAATCTCTTCCTCCTCACCCACACAGGCACCCCCTGAAAGAAACGTCACTGTTAACAGAGAATCTGAGAACCGAGGCTTCTTGTGGATTTACACAGGAGGCACTGCTGCTAGGGCCTCAGTAGAATATAGATCTTTGTGTATCCCAACCGAACGTGGGTATCAGCAGTAAGTACACGGTGACTTGTATCTCAGAACAGGCAGTGTGCTGAGGAGAGCAACAGGATCAGGCTGTCTAAGCCAGTTTCAGCTACCGAGTACGATTCTTCACTCACTCCAATTTTATGTAGCACATCAGTGGCGTGTCCCGTGATTTACTCCAGTAGAAATGAGATCAGAACCAGACCCTTAATAGCCAGTGTACTTTCTGCTGGGTCAGAACATAGATGAGTCCACCCGACATCTTCAGCTTGCCTACTAAACAAGCTTTTATGATCTGATTTTGAATGCATTACTGACTTCTGGACACCCCTTTCCTCAGACCATCACTGAGCGGAAGAAAAATGTCATGAGTGTCTTTTTCCTAAGGCTGCCCGGAACTAGAGCTGGTTGGGAATTTCCCTGTGAAAAATGTCAGTGAACATTTTTGACCAGCTCTGTGCACACGGAGGAATTCAGACAGCCTCAGGCAATTTAATCTGGTCTTCCGATTTCCTCTTGGTGCTCAGGCCATGCTGCTTTCTCCACCCACCCCCCCCGCAAAGGGAGCAATAATGAATAGCACAGAGTAGCTATGCTGTCAGTCATCTTGAGATTCCCCCAGCTGGTAAGATAAACCAGCTTCCATGGTTTCCAGGGCCAGAAGGGTCCACTGCATAACAGGCCCTTAGGAATTTCGGGAAAGTCCTATTTTAACTAAAGCAGATCTTCGATAACACCCAATCTTGATTTAAAAATAACTAGTGACAGAGAATCCACCCCAACCCTTGTTAAATTGTTGCAATGATTAATTACCCTTGTTAAACAGTTTACACCTTATTTCCAGTCTAAATTGCTCTAGCTTCAGCTTCCAGCTCTTGGAGCTTGTTGCACCTTTGTCCAACCAATTGATGAGCCCGTCATCAAATATTAGTTCTCCACATAGGTACTTATAGACCAATCAAGTCACCCCTTAAACTTCTTTGGGTTCGGCTAAATGGATTGAACTCCTGCACTCTCCTGCTACAAGGCATGTTCTCTAATCCCTCAATCATCCTCATGGCTCTTCTCCATACCCTCTCTAGTTTATCTACACCCTTCTTGAACGGTGGGCACCAGAACTAGACAATATTTGCAAAGTCACCATCCCAGAATGGAAGACCTGGCCCAAAGAACTGCCCAAGTGTAGGAGGGCGACCTGCTGTCACATAGGTGCCGTTCACTCAAACTGAACCAAACCGCAGAGATCATGCATGATGTTTTCCTACATTTTAAACCCCCGACTCCAAGGCAGAAAACCGCCCCTGGAGCAATAAGCGTGCTGCAGTCATTAAAGATCTAGCTGCAATGGGAGCAGCAGAACTATTACTCACTGTGCGAAGGGCCTCAGTTAAGTCAATATTTTAAGCAGGCTATTTTTCTTATTTGGATGCTCAGACCTAACGGATTGTGTAAAAATAATTAAGCCTACTGCCAGTAGACGTGCTAATACATACCAACGTCCTCTTCTGATGTCAGTCCACGAGGAGGAAACTAGAGATGCAGTTGGAAATAATTAGGCACAGAAGGGCTCTAGAACATTGTTAACTGTTTCATTTGCAAACTGCTATGTCCTAAGTGAATACATCTCTGACCTTGAAGCCTGTTTGCTCAGTTCTGATCGTTCCAGGGCTACCAATTCGTTATAATGGCAACTAACAGGTATGCCCAGCTCTTCAGAGCCTTGTCAAAATAACCAGAAACCTGACTGGAGGAAGTTACCTAAGAGGTCAGAGAAGTTGCCTGCAGAACAGGGGAAATAGACAAAACGGCCAAGAGCAGAAAGAAGTAAAAGGCTTTGAGCCACCCAGGTTAGAAAGGGAGCATTCCCAGCCAAAACTTCTCTTCTTTCCCCCCCATTGAACAGCCCAGAGCTTTACCCTTTGATCCATGGAAGGAGTGAGTTTTGCTGGCCTCCCTTGGAACAGGTTGGGTTTTTATTGTGCTGGGAGCATTTTTTAATTCAAGACCCCTGTCCCTGCCCTGCCCATCCTTGCACTCACAGCATGCAGCTGTGGTCTTCGCTCCTCTTAGGAAGCACGTGATAATCCAGCTTCACTGTCTCTGCACAAGATTTGTCTATGCCTTTACAGGGGTCTTTTACAAGCAAAAGTGAGATCGTTAGGGTGAAATCCTGGTCCCATTGACATTAATGACAAGGCTAGAGATGGACAGGCATGCAGAGAGCTCATTGGCATTTAGCCATGGTCAGCATGAATGGATGGGGCATTAATAATGCTAGGGAAATAGGGTGATTATTTTCAAGGCAGATCAAATGGTAGCAGCAGCCACTGCCCAGTCTTGCTCCCAGGGACACAATCACCAAAGCTCCCATGGTGCACATTTAGGCTGTCTGGGCTAGGTCCACAAAGGGGACTTTTGGACTCAGCACCTAACCTTTAAGCATCCTGCCACCTGCTGTAATTCCTCACCCGAGTTCGGCACCCAGGCTCCCTATACAATGCCTGGGGAGAATTAGGTGCCTTAGAACGTGATCCACAAAAGCTGACAGAAAAGATCTGCCTGAACTAGCCAAGGGGAAATGTTAAGAGGTGTGGGGCCTGAGGGTCTCCCTCTCCTCCCAGGATTCAGGTGCCCAAATCCACTTGGGATTCATAGCCAGGAACCCTCTCGTGGAGTTCAGTCCCTAAACAAGATACAAACCAAAAACCACACAAGGAAATGTTTCCCTGTCCCTTTACACCCAATTGCCCAGTGCTCTGGACACGCACTTGTGATGGGAGAGGCTGCAATTCAATCCACACCTGCCTGACTCAGAACAGGGACTTAACCCCAGGTCAAATCCCACAAGTGCTCCCTACCCACCGAGGTCTTTTGGAATGGGGCTTTTTCCCCATCTCTCTAGGCAGTGCTATTCCACTCTGTATTAAATACTCTGTTGGAGCAGGGACTTGAACCCGGTCTCCAAGCGAGCGCACTAACCACTAGGCCATAAAGTCACTCATTGTCTGGCCCAATGACAAAGTATTTGTATACGAAATGGAACCGCTTTGGAAGAGAGACTGCCATTATGACGGAGGATAAACCCCCAAAATGTTGGGGTTCTCCACAAAAGGAAACGAGCCCCAGCTTGAGAGCAACCTGCTTAGTAGACCTGGAAGCCCTGAGCACCTGGGCTGCCGAAGAGCTGGGTGTCCCAGGGCTTCCAAGATCTCCACTGGCCCACCAGGCAGGAGATCCTGTTGAGTAGCTAGCAGGAAGCCAGGCAGGTTCCCAAAGCCACCTGGCAGGCCAGGTTCAGCCAGGACCTTGTTTAGGGTCCATTGGAACTTCAAAATTGAAGCATCTCCATAGAATGCCAGTTATAATGGAAACAAATTCTGATGACACACAACATGTCCTGTGGGGATTAATCCAAGACAAAAGCCTGCAGTTTTGAATCAGCTTTGGAAGAGAGTTTCACAGCGCTCTACACAGGACAGATCCATAGTGGCACTTTACAGTATTATGTAAACAGCCTAGGTTTTTGTAGCCTCCACTTTACATTGTGCAGCCATGAAAAGAAGAGCAACACAACTCATTTCATTGCCTAAGTGTGCTTCAATAAAGGAAAATCCTGTGCCTCTTCATGCATTAGAGGACCCCAAAAAATCAATTTCTCCCCATAGCCTCCGATTACTCCTCAAGTTTAATTGTGTCTGCCTCCACAAGGAAGATCTCCTTTTACCTCAGCAGCGCTATCAGTCTGCCCAGAGCTGTAAAAACTAGGATTTCAAATGGCAGGATTCACAGCAGCTGTGGAAGGATGCAAAATTGGAAGAAAAAACTCTTATCAGGAGTTCCTGCATAAAGATGAGTCTGAAGAGCAGCAACTCAAATAACGGTAAAAATAATTAAATCCTCAGCACTTTACATCTACAAAGGATGATGCAAACTACATTAACCCTTACTGAGGATTAGCTGCACCTCTTTCAGGACTCCTGCGGCTAAACTAAACTGCTGCCAGACCAGGGATTTGACAATAAATTATTCTAAACTAAATCAGAGAAGTGGAGCAGAGAAACTAACAGAATTTGCCTGAGCAGCCAAATCTTACTTTTTTTTTTTGCCAAGTATACCATGGCTTTTACTCTCTCCTGCGCTATTTTCAATCAGTCATATAAAAACACAAGTCATGGTCTATATTAGTGCTGAAAAGATTCCTATGGATCCAAAGGCGGGAACAGATCTCCAGGATATAACATGGCATTAGAAAGTCTTGACTGTCCCTAAATACATTATGAGAACACAGTGGATTATTTTATCTTCATCCTGGAGCACAGCCCTCTGATTCAGCAGTAACAAGCTGCACGTGTCTGAATGTGTCTTTAAAAGCGGTTCAGACAATCTATTGCTCCATGACTGGGCCTGCCAATGCCTGATCATAGATTGGATTGCTCGTTATAGGAGAACAGCAACAGCATCTGGGACTTCTGTGACAGCCTAGTAAAAATACCTCACTCTCAGATAGCGCTTTTCATCTGTAGATGTTAAAATACTTTACGAAGGAGGCCAGCACCATTATCCCCATTTCACAGATGGGGAAACGGAGGCACCAAGTGATTTGCCCATGCTCACCCAGTGGCAGGACCAGGAAGACATCCCAGCTCACCTGAATGCTAGTCGAGTGTTCTATGCACTAGGGAATACTGCCTCCACAAGTAGGCTTGTGACGGCTCTGAAGGCCACCACATTGCATCAGACCATTCATCCATCAGGAGGAGAGGAAGACACCCACTGACATCTGCTTTTAGCCACTATCATTTTATGTCCTTAACCTATACCTGGATTTGGGTAGGTTTAAAGCGCTGGTAAGAGTTGGGCAAAACTCAGCAGTTGCTGTTCCCAATGATTTATAGGGATTTGTTTTAGCGGAGTCTCACTTCGCACATGAACTTGGTACCAGGTTGGCAGAAAATTAGCACAATTCAGGAACTGCCCTTAATTTCAGGTTTATAACAATCCAGGGAATTGGGGTGCTGTTTGGAAACCATGCTATCCTATTAGCAATTGAGCTATGCAAAGACGACAGTGAGGCATTTGTAGTGCACCTATTACATACAAGCCCAATACTATTCATTAACAACTCCCATTCAGGAAAATTCCCACCACCAAGTATTGGGGGCAGGGGGAAAGGGAGGGACTTCCTATTAGCATGAAATTCTTCCTCTCCATATGTTCTAATGCATAAGTTTAGGACACAGTTAGTGGGAATACTCACTTCTACCTTTGCCTCACGTGAGATGCTCTAGCAACTCTTAACAGAGCTGTGGGAACGTTTTTGTTCCTTTGCACCTTCACATCAATGTTCGCTTATAACGAGTTGTTGAGATAAGGCAAGACAAACCAGAGGATGGATGCCACTGGCAGCTGCAAGCCATGTAATATGTTAAACGCTACTGGCTTGTCAGAGGCTTTGGAATTTGCCACTAAGCAGTAATTCCACTTCCTCAGCATGGTCCTGTAGTTATACATGGGGTGAACACTTCACCCTCCCTGGAGGGAGAGTTCTTCACAAACATGGACTTTTAAACAGTGGCCTTTGCTAGAATAGCAGCAGCCGTTCATTGATTTGTATGCCAGGAGGGACCATTGTTAACAGCTAGTCTGACCTCCTGCAGATCACAGGCCACAGAACTTCCCCAAAATAGTTCATACAGCAGTGCTTAGAAAAACAGCCAATCTGGATTTACATGAGCATTGAAGGAGATTCCACCATGACTCTCGGTAAATTGCTTCATTAATTACACCCTATTTCTAGTCTGAATTGGTCTAGCTTCAGTTTCCGGACATTACATTGTGTTCTACCCTTCTGATAAATTGAAAGGCCCAGGATATATTTGTTCCCCATTCTGGGCCAGCAACATAGCCAAACGTGCCTCCCCCCAGGAAAATTAGGCAACTGGAATGTAGTTTAAATAGTTAAATATGCTGCAGAACTCTTGTGCCTCACACCTCAGCACTGCCACACAACGCAGGATTGTTTCAGAGCTGACCCACAGGGGAGTGTTACCTATCTCCAGCTGCTACTGGGGTGTCTGCTCCAGGGGTTAGGTCAGCTTAACTACAGGCCTTACGGAGTGTGGATTTTTCATACCCCTGACCAATGTCACTGGGACAACTTGATTTTTTTTTTTTTTTTTTGGTTTAGACTAGGCCTTAGCCACCCTGAGACCATCCATCTTGATGTAAAAGCCTAGTGGAGACAAGGCATTCCAGTTATCTGGACATAAAACCCATTTGGGGATATAGGGTTAGCCTTGTGTAGTTACACTGAGGTAAAAAACTTACATAGCCTCTGAACTGCTCGTAATATAGTGACCATAATAATTAAACATCCTGGGGGGAGAACGCCGAGAGCACCATATGCACTCCAGCCATCTGCTGACAGGAGGCCCTTCTGTAAATGTTCTGGTGCCTTGATTATGTAAATATGGGGGATTATTCCATCCTTGAGACTGACAAGATAATTACTAAACAATAAGTCAGCGCAACCCCAGCAAACAAATGAATTCTGAGCTTCGCAACATTATTGCTGTCTCTGCAATTCTATTGTCCTTTATCTGGCTCAAACATGTGGCCCCAGAGATTATTTCCCAGCTGTGGCAATTTAAATTAGGATCATTTACTTTTCTTATAGCCTGATGGATGGCTGAAAAGAGACTCTTGGCCTTCATTAAATCAACTACTAAGCCACTAAAAACATTATGCCCACTAGACTGGTACCGTAGAAGGTCTGACTGCAAACACATTTCAGACATTTAGGGCCTGATCCAAAGCCCACTGAAATGAAAGGAAGACTTGCCATGGCATCAAGCCCAAAGTGTCTTATTTGTTGCCATCAGTGAAGGGAAGGATCCCCCTGCTCTCAGCAGCCTCCACTCTGACCTATTTATGGCTTACAAAAGTAACTAACCCACTAACCCCAGTTTTTTGTCCCATGACTGCCGAGATGTTCGTGGGCCATTTCACCCTGAATTCTTTTACAATAGGTGTTAGCTGCTTGTGCGAAACAATCTGTCACCTTAGCGGTGACACTGTACCTTCCCCCAGGCCTGAGGAGTTCGGCATAGCTTAAAAGCTTTCACCAACCACGTTAGTCCAATGAAAGGTATTGCCTCACTCACCTTCGCAGGACTGAGGCCTGAGAGAGCCGAGTCTGATCCAGAAAAAACACTTACGCACATGCTTAACTTTCAGCACGTGCATACTTCCATGACGTGCTGGGCCTGAAGTGCTCATTGTCTTGCAGGATTGAGCCCCTAGCTAACCACAAGGGAAATAGTTTCTCCTTCATGCAGAATTTAAAAGGAGCAGCTCACATATCCCAAGTGAGTGCAGAGGCTAGAACAAAAGGGATTGCTTTGTATGAACTCCTCTACCAAAACGGAGCAAGGCCCTGGCAGGAGTAGCAGCAGGACATAGAAAGAGGCTGGGGGCATGCTGGGGTACGAGGAGGAGGGAAGTAGCTGGAGCCCTTTTCTCTCTGGCTATTCTAGGCTGCAGAGCCATCCACAGAGCTGTGCAAAGCTATTGAAAATTAGAGCATCCTGAGGGACTCTTCTACCTCACTCTGTGGGCTGCCTGCTGGCAAAGCAGACCAGCATTAGGTGCATCGGTAGCTTAGAGACACTTCTATTCCTTCCCCCTCTCAGCCAGAGCTCCAGGTCCCATGTGGAATCTCCAGCAACAGCACTGAATCCAGTTCTGAACTGCCTAAAAACCGAACCCACGCTGAGTGTTTCATTAGCATTATGGTTTTTATGGAGTTGCCCCATCATACTGAGATAATTACCTAAATCAACAAGGTAATTGGAGACCAGGTCTTATTAAAGTGTCGGCTTTGCTTTTGAGGATGTTTTATGAGGGAATCAGGTCATTTAATTACAAACAGAAGCAAACCACACTACAGAATCCCATTTAATTCTTTTGCATGCGATTTAATCTCTGGAGTCTGAAATCATAGAATTGGAAGGGACCTCAGACCACCTGGAGTGGGTTGTCGAAGAAACTTGTTAAAAAGAAAGGCATCTGTCTCAGAGCTCCCCCCTGGAATCCATCTTTTAAGCAACACCAAAGATTGAGAATCTACACAGGAGGGGAGGGGTGGTTGCAAGAGGCATTGCAACCAGCTGGTGGGGTAAACAGAATACAGACTGAAATAGTAATCCTAGGTTAAGATGCAAGTTACCTTTTAGTTAATCAAATGTGTTTGTCTTATTTAAAAGAGAGCGCATGCGGATTGAGTGACAGAGCACATAAATTGCTTTGATAAATGGACAGACAAATGTAAATGATCTTACGGGATGTAGTGTGCAGCAGTGAGCCATGCAAGGCAGCAGTTCCTGGGGTTGCATCTGGGACTGGGGGTCTATCCCATGAGTGGCTGGCCAGAGCACTCCTTCACGAGGCCAGGGACTGATTACTTGCAGGAGGCTGGGCATGGGCTGACCTAGGAGTGGGTAGTTCACACAGCAAAGCAGGCTAAGTCAGGGCCCAGGAGTGAATATTTGGGGTGACAGCTACACACCAGTCCAGATTACAGGGTGGGGGGGGGGGGGAGAATGTCACAGCATCAAACTGCTCTAGGGGGTGAATTTGAGAGACAGGAGATCAAAATCCACAATCATTTGTTCCTTGGCTTCTCCTGGACTCTGCTATCAAGGGGCCAATTGTGAAGTCAGAGCTACACGGATTTCACACCCGTATAGAATCTCGATCCTTGTGTAATTATTCCACGTTGCACAGGTATAAAACATGGCACTGTTCTGATGCAGCACAGACTTTGCACAGGCTTGAAAAAAGTGCATCAGGGGAACCGGGCTTGGAGAGTAATGGCACATGAAATGTGGTGGCTGAGGCTGGCCTAGTTTGGTGACAGTTCCTTGGTTTGTCTAGTGCCCTCTGTTCATCACAGATAGGAGTCTCCACTCCACTACATTACATTATTTATACATCTTGGTTCTGCAGTTTGCTCAAGGCCACTGTTGCAGAACCCCCATTTCTCTTTTATGAGCCTGCCATCTAAACCAGTCAAAATCTTCTAAAGGGCTTCATTAATATTTTTAAACAATCCTTAGCCCACATCCTATTAAAAATGAATATAATGACAACTGCCCTGTAAAACACTGGCTGATCCACGACCTTCTGACTCAGATTTGGTCATTTTGCAGCACTGCACACCCTGCCCTCTGACAGCTTGATGCACTAGATGCACTGCACAGACTTAATTTCTAAGCAGTCCTGTTTCCCAGTTGCTTGATTCAATTGCTTCATTGTGTCAGACAGTAGGAAGCCCAGCACTCTGTAGGCAATCTCACACCCCAGGAGTGATAGAAACAAGAGGGTGTATGCAGTAATTATGCATCTGATCAAAGGGAATTCAATGTACACTCCAGCCCCTAATTAAACTGCCTTATTTGGGGACTTTTGCATTTGCAAATAGTTCAGGCACCCCAGCTGCAATAGTCTCCCAGTGAGGATATGAAAACCAATTTCCCTGCCATCAGCCACTCTGAAAAAAGTGCCCTGTTTCACTGGAGGTTAATTAGTATTCAAGCATAATTAATTATGAGAAAACAAAAGCCATCCCCACATAGCATGTTGAGAGTCTAGGTGACAATGAAAAAATAGTGACTTGATCTATTCTATAGACACAGAGAATGTAAATGTCTAACGTTTTAGAACTTTAGGAAGATTGCAAGCAGCGTTTGATATCTATATTAACTCAAAGCCCAAAGGGGCTGGGATTGTTTACACTGCTTCATTATTATTACAGGGTGGATTTTACCAGCTGTCTTGCTGAACAGTAATTTAGACCTAATCTATAGTTAAAACTGTCATGGTTTTAAGCAAATTATATCGCCTAGAGTAATTATTTCCCTAACTATGATGAAGAGTTGGGTAACTCATGAGGCTCATGTCTGGTAGAGTCAGTAGAGCACCCTCTATGGAAGATTTTGGGAAACACAGACAGTTAAGCCTATAACAGCATCTTTGCATGTAAAAAAAATCAGGGCTCCTGTGTATTTGCCACCAGTACAAACCCTGAACAGTGAGCAGAGAAGGGGAGCAGACCCCACTAAAGTCAGATTATTAGCGATTGATTTACCATTAGCACCATGTCACAGGTGACACTCACGGCTAGGATGTCACTGGCTCCTTGGCGGCGCTGGGGATTCATTCTGTCCAGGTCTGAAGCCCTCTTCCCATCATCTTGCTCTCACCGCAGCCCCACTCGCTTGCTGGGATGCCACATGCTTCCTCTTGGGGACTCAGCCTGCCAGCCAGGTCACAGCACAGTCCTCCCCTTCTAGGGCATCAAAGTCCCACTGGAGCAACTGTCCTCCTGCCATGCCAGACACCCTTCTAGGCCAGGCCCTGAGCCACTTTCCCAGTGGCTGGTGGGGGAACCCCAGCGTGCCCAGTATTCCAGGGACCACAGGATCAGCAGCTGTGGTCTGCTTACTCCCAGAGTCGCTTGCCTTTTTTCCTATTCCACAGCAGCTTCAGCCAAAACCCCCCCCTCTCCCAAGGAATAACTGCAAACAGCTTAACACAGCAGCCTCAAAAACACCTCCCTTTTCCCCAACCACAGCTACAGACAACTCCCCCTGCAAACCTCCAGGGCCACCACCTTCCTGGCTTTATAGCTCTTCCTTCTCAGCTGGGCTCCATCATCAATCAGGCTTTCAAACCCTGGCTGTGCCCCAGGTGCAGCCTCTCAGATTAATTAACCTAATTTAACCAGCTCTGCCGGGGGAGGGGCAGACGCCCCGTCACACATCATAACAAGGAGGCAAAGCACTTTTGCTCTCAATGTCTGGTCTAGGCTGATCAGTGCTAATTCATGCAATTGCCGTTTATTGTCTGATGATTTCTCTGGTCAAAGAGGAAAAATCCCTACAGTAAAAAAGCAATTAAAGGTGAACTGGGCCCCGGGAGCAATATTACTTTTGTCAGCTTGTGTGAGAAATAGGTTGTAGCCCAACTGCATGGATGGCTGTCTGAGACCATGGCAGATTCCATAAGCCACCAGAAACTCCACCACACTTGTCGTTAAGCTGTATGTCAGATGTGCTTACATTCTGCTGAAGCTAAGAGCATGAATTGCTGTAACATCTCAGTACAAGCAAAGTATAGCTTCGATAACTTTCGATCCTGGCCCTGTAATGATTAGTCCTCGGTCTGAATATCAAGGCATTTTTATGGCAGAATGTTTTTTGGGGGTTTCAATACTGTGATTACTATGAGATTCACTTGCCCCCTTCCTTTCCCGCGCCCACACCACATACTTCCGTCCTCTGCCCTTTCTAAGATTGTACCAGCCCAGCTTCCCATGTGCCAAAGGACCAAAGGATGGATGGGACTCTCATAGTTGTGCAAAAAGCACTCACAATAAAATGCCAGACTTTGCCATAATCCGTGCCTGACTCTTCCGCTGTTCCAGCAGACCCCTGCCAGACTGGTGTGAAGGGGCCTTAGAATCAGGCCGTCTTAGTGTGTTTCACATTTTGTTGCAAAAATCAAAATTGGGCCCATTTTTTTGCAGAAAATTTCATGAAGGAGCAAAAAATATTTCAAGCCAATATCTTGCCCCTTGTGCCAGCGCAAACAAAGTGCTCTGAGCCCTGAGTATATTCTCTGCTGTATGGCACTAGAGGTGAACAAAGCAAAAACTTTCCAGGATCGACAGATTTGATCCATTGTGGAATCTGGCCAATTACTAGCAGGGACAGGTGGGCTAACACAGGCCCATGTGCAATCGGAAACAAACTCATTTTCTAAGCAGTGATTCATTTTTGCATTTTTAAAAAATGCAACGTTTCATGCTTTTAGCAGTGACTTGATGAAAAACTAACCCTTCCATCGAAACTGCAAATGAAATTGGGGATGGGGGAAAATTCTGTGAACTAGTTTTGAAATGGCCTCAGTTCTAATTCTCCAAGGGGAGTCAGCTCCCCATCCAGGGCGACAGAAGGGGCTCTGTACCCCAGAGCTGGTTGGAAATGTTTATTTTTCCTTTAAAAAAAAATGACTGAAAATGATTTAGTTTCTTTATTAGTACACTTTTTTTGGTCGTTCTTCAGAAACCCACCCCCCAAAATGTGAGGGTTTAGTTGCCAAAAAATGGGGAAAACAACTGGTAACGCTGCCCCGCCTGCTGTGATAGCCGCCCTCCCGTTATGGTGTCCGTTACCAAGCCCCTTTCTGGTCATTGCTGGGTGCATCGGTTGCCCAAATAACAATTTACCCTTGCACGATCAGACCCGCCAAGTCTTCCATCAGCCCCAACGCACAGCTCTGCTTATGAGGAGGGGCCAGGCTAGCTGCAGGCATGTATTTCTCTCTCCTAAGTGCTCTTCAGAGATGGGTGAGTATCACTGTCCCCCTGGCAGCGATGGGGAACACTGAGACATAGACATGGGCCTGTCCAACGTCACACCGAGGGCGGAACGTGGCATGCAGGCACTGCACGCGTAGCTACATGCCACAGTAAGAGGCACCGGCACCAGGGAGACAGTGGGGAGCTACCAGAGCCTTTCACCATCTCGAGGAAAGGCCCTGGCAGGGGAGGAGCCACCAGGGAGCTGCCAGAGCCTTTCCCTGCCGCATCCCAGAACCCTTCCCCACGGCTGGAGCTTTGCACCGCGGCGGAGCATGGCGCTGGCAGTGCGGAAATAACAGTACACTACCAGGCTAAAAAGAGCAGCGTAGACATCGGTGGCACTGCCTGGGCCTGCAGGCAGCTGTGCAGGTGTCTATCCTGGGAGATCAGGCATGTAGGGCACTCTCTACTCTGCTCAGCTGGCCCTCATCTTCTACCCCACGATTGATACCCGTGCAGCTGGACGTGCAGCGTCTGTGCTCTCCCAGGGCAGCCGTACCTGGAGAGTCACTAGCGGTGGAAGAAGTAGGTGTCGCTGTGCTGATTCCACCCACTAGACAACAATGCCGCAGCCCGGGTACTCGAGAGGCTGGATGGAGGAGTTGCGTCTGATGCTGGAAGGGGAGGAAAAGGTGACGCAGAGGGGGAAGAGTATTTCTTTAGATCCGTCACTTTCCAGTGTGCCCGCTCCTGCTCAGAAGTGGCAGCAGAGGCGTTCAGCAGAGATGTCGGGGCGGGGAGAGGACTGGCGCATTGCACAGCAACCACAATTAACTTTAATTATACGTTTCCTCCAGCTGCTGAGCCTTGGAGAAATCACAAGGAGAAAAAGGAAGAGAGGCTTTGGCTCGCCAGGTGAGTTTTTCCAAGCTGATTGCTGCCTCTCAAAGTTCCCAAGGGCCTTTGTTAGCTGAGACAAAGCACCAAACAAAGGGCTTGTTTCGCTGTCTCTTTTAAAACCCACTCTGAGCAGGGGAAGACGTGCTACCTTTTACTGATGGGGATACTGAGTCACGGAGCCCGGAAGTGATTTGGCAAAGGTCACATAGGAAGCAAGCGGCAGAATGAGCAATCGAACGGAGGAGCCCTCACCCCCAGCCCTTTGCTTTAACCGCCAGACCATATTCAGTGCCGTGCAGAGTAGAGGAGATGCAACTTTTGAGATACAGGATGTGCCCTTCTGCCCCTGGTTACTATTAATTTTGTATTACAGCAGCACCTAGGTACATCTACATAGCGAGTGGCAGCCCACTGCAGCCAGTCTCTGAGCCCGGTCTTGCTCTGCCATGCTAACAAGAGCTCTCTAGACACTGCAGCTCAGGTTGGAACTCTGGATCTGCAGCCCATTCCCCTTCCTAGGCTTCAGACCCCGAGATCCAGCCTGAGCCACAACAGCTACACTGCAGTACACCCCGCAAACCAAACCTGTCAACCCGGGCTTGGAAGCTCACTGCCACAGGCTGTACAGACGCACTCCTCGTGGCCCCAACCACAATCCGCTTCACTGTGACTAAGAGATAGCCCCTGCCCTGAAGACCTCACAGCTTCAATAGGCACGGCGGACAATGGAAAACGACAGGATCATGAGCCCCATTTTACTGAAGGGGAACCACGGCACAGAGAGTGAGGGGAACATTTTCAAAGAGCACCGAAGTGACTCAGGAAGCTAAGATCCATTGTCAAAAGTGGCTTCGGCACATAGGGCCAGATTTACAAAGATACCTAGGTGCCTAAAGACGCGGCTGGACATCTAGTGGGATTTACCACAGCGCCTGAGTGTCTTTGAAAGGTTCCCGAAAGCCTACACCACTTCTGAAAATATTATCCTCGGTAATTTGTCTCGGCCAAGCCAGGAGTTACACACAGATCGCTAGCCCTGTGATTTACCCCCCAAACTGTCTGAGGCAGCTGTAAAAAGTCAGCTGTAAAACTTTGGTGATGAGGATTTATCTTCTGCTCTGTTTGCCCTCATCAATAACAAAAACCCCTAGTGCCCTAGGCTGGCTGAGAGTTGCTGGGCACCAAACGGCTGCTATGTTGGCCTGCGCAAGCTTCGTGCTTCCAGTACCTAGCGCACGACTGCAGCTCCGAGAAACCCGGCCTCTGCAGAGCATTAGTGGGAAACCAAATTCCTCTCGAGGAAGCCTCTCACTGCTATTGCCAATGAAGAAGCTCTGTGGAATCACAGCCTGGATTATCAGGATTCATTTCTGCAGTTGTCCTCCAGTTGAACATCCCTTCCCCTCCCACCCCCAGCATCTCCAGACTTGGTGGGTTGGATTCTTGTCTGCGCTGGAAAACACTGCATTTCCAGCACACAGGCACAAACTGCCAGCGCACCAAAGCCACAGCATGAAATCCTCACCCCTTGTTAGCAGCACCTCTTCATGTTTATCCAAGGAAAGGAAATTAATTCTCTTTTTAGTTTCCAACCAGTCACCTGTAGATAAGAGAGAGATGTGCTCCGCATCCAAGGTGGTGGAATAGATGTATTTCACCCTCGCATTCATTTACAAACCCTTCTTGAAACTCTGCTTCCTACCTGCATTTGCTCTGCAGAGAACTAAAGCAAATGTCTTTTAAAAAGCTCTGACTATTTTTGTTTCTGTTGGATTGTGTTCTGGTAGCATTCCCCAGCCAGAAATCCCTTGGGCTTTAAGTGGCTGGACTTTTGAAGAACTGAAGGCAGCTATGAGTAATAATGAATGATAATAAGAGAAACAATAGCTGTGGTGTAATGCTTTTTCATGTTCAAAGCCTTTACAGATACTGTCTAATTCATTAGTCTTCAAAGAGCCCTGTGCCTTCAGATAGGTGTGTTAGTTTTGTTATGTCACAGAATGGAAAGAGATTAAAGCCAGCATCATCCAACATAGCGATGATTTGGAGTGTTTCAAATGTGAGATAATGAGTGCCTGCATCTCCCATTTTTATCATCTCAAGTTGGGCATCCAAAAACTTTTGGCATAAATGACTTAGTCAAAGCCACTAGATGAATCAGTGCCAGAGCTGGGATTAATGGTCAGGAGCTCTTGGCTCCCTGTTCTGTTCTCTCAGAAGTGTGCTCATTCCTGGAAAAGAAAATTGGGCACCAGTTATGAAGGCGTCCTCCCTGCCATGGGGCAATGTGTCATAGCAGTGACCTTCCATCAGAGGACCTTGCCTGGTAGTGCAGATTGTAGCATAGTGCTCAGTTGTGGATTTTACACCCTTCAGGCTACCCCCTTCTCTTGTTTGTTATGCATTCTGCACGCGCTGCAGACTGAAACCTTCTGTTTATTGCTATGGTTTAACCCAACCCTCTTTGCAATTAAGGGGGGTGGAACTGCTGCCCTTCATGTAAGGTAGTTGTAAGAAGTCATGAAGCTCCTATATGTAACCAGGTAGTTGAAGCAATAGGAGCAACGTCCCAAACACAAGCACTTGGCAAGGCTTGAGTAGAAGCTGGACTGTGACACCCAAAGAGTTTCCCTGAGGACTGATATAGCAAATGCAGGAGGCTAGGGCATGGGAACTGTTTGTCTGTGTGTCTGTGCGAGAACCAGCAGAAAGGCCAGAGAAGCTTAGAGAAAAAGCCGAGAGGAATCACCAGACCCTGCCCCAGAAGCACGGGGAGTGTGCCTCTGTGAAAAAAACTGAGAGCGCCCTTTTGGGCACAGTGCTGGCTGAAAGAGGCTTAGAGCTGTGACCAAAGAAGCTGTTGTTTGAGTGTGTTCAGGGAAATAGGATGTTGTACATTCTTTGTAAAGAAATAGGGTTGCATCAAACTTCTGACTCCATCAATTTCTCCTCTTAGCAGAAACAACCCAAAGGGCCCAGACCTTCAGCTAACTATACAGGGCAAAAAGGGGAACATTTTTATCCTCGGAACAACAGGGCAGCAGCACAACTTTCCCGCCCCACTCTTCCTGCATGAAATAGACCTCAACCCTGAGCTGGGTGGACTATACTCTGGTGCAGGGGTTCCCCACCTGTGGTCCACAGACCCCTGGTGGTCCGTGCGACTTCTACAAGGGGGGGCCACGGAAAAGAAAAATCATGACATCCTCACCAAGGAAATGTACAAATAAAACCAGTCACAGGTGGTGGTCTGCAAAACGTTTGGAGGCTGAAAGGGGATCCTCACACTCGAGAAGGCTGGGAACCACTGCTCTAGTGGCCTGGGGAGTGCAGTCTCCCTGGCGCATTCAGTTCTGGGCTCAGCCTGAGTCTGCCAGTCAATTATCGCCAATTGGGTGACTTGTGTGTGAGATGTGAGCACCTCAATGAATGGCTCTCTGGTAGCATTCCTTAATCCCGCATGTCTTGTCTGGGTCTTTGTTTCGCTAATGTAAGGTCATTCACTTTACAATCATGTGACGTGGTGCATTGCTGCATTCTCCCCCTATTCAGGGCTTTCCATTTGGTTTGTTAAACTAAGTAGGTCTGAGACTAACCTGCCCCAGAGCATCTTGGCTCTGTTGTGGACATGAACTCATCTGCATTTACAGCCAAATGAGTGCAAATAGCAAAGACTAAAAATGGAAATTGGGGAACAGGGACCTTCCTGTCATCTGCAGTACACAAAACGTGTTCTCCTGCTTGGCCTTCTTAGGTGCCGCTCTCCAGCATCTGCAACATGGTTATTCTTCTAGACTGTATTTATTCACCTAGAACTAAATGGAACAAAACAGACGTGGCCCAAGTACAGAAATAACGTTGAAGGTTTGAATGTCATTGCTCTTTGCCCAGTGCTTGTCCTTCAAAAGGATCAGGTGTGTGTGACAGAGGATAATGTTTCAACAGCTGCTCAGGGCCACACAGGATTGCAGCAGCTTAAACTCTGAAGGGCGGTCAGTTTCAGGAGAGGCACTGAGAGCTTTGTGTTAGAGCGAGGGTAACATTTTCATAAGCATCTAAGTGACTTAGAAGCTTAAATCCCCTTTTCAAAAGCGACTTAGATCCTTAATCAAATTTTTCAGTTCTCAAAAACCATTTTGGATAAAAAATGGTCAGCATGTGGTAAACATTTTCACTTTTCAAAAGCAGAAACTTTCTCCCAAAACCCAAAGGTTTTTATCAATGATTTTTCAGGTTTTTCAATGGACGTTTTCCACCCCAAAAAAGCTTTTTCATTCAAAAAATTCAAAAAAACATTGACTCTCTCACCTGTGTAGGGAACTTAATTCAGCCAGAAGAATAGGACATTGCCTGGCAAAGAACGAATGTGATTTCCTGATGGGCCAGAACCTCAGCTGGTGTCAATGGAGCAATACTGATTTATACCTTTCTCAGATTCTAACCCAATGTTTCTATGTCCCCTTTATCGGTACTGATGATAATCAGCTTTGGGGTGGAAAGTGCAAGTTAACTAGATGGGTCCAATCAATCTAGAAGTCCTTATTTAGACAGTGGAAGTTCTGGCTTCAGGACTGGCCCATTAAACAGTATATGAGAATCTCTTCAATACACTACCCAAGATCTAATACTTCCATTAATCTGAGAGTTGCAAAAGTTTAATCAGCCTTTGAGTGGTGCTGGTTATTTGTATTTTACATAGTTGAGATGGTACCCCTAACAAAGCAAGAATTAAAGCAGCTAGAACTTTATCTCCTTGGGTCTTGCTAGTCAACTATTAAATCAATTCTTGGCTGATCCTTGTACCTCATGTGGTTGTGTTCTGAATGTATACTGTTTTGTTCAGGGTTCGTTTGGTTCTCTCAGTCTCCTAACTAATGACACACAGGGCAGGTTGAAGCCATGTTGTCCAAGCCAATGAATTAAATGAGAATGTGTTTGCAGTCACTTTTGCTCATTAGAGACTTAAATTTTAAAGCAGGTAGAGGATGCAGGTCAGACTGGATCTATGCTGGCCAGATCAGATTGTGAGTACTATAGATACACAACACCCTTGTGAGATAGATAGGTATTAGCTCTGTTTTACATACCTCACTCAGTGCCACACAGCAAATTAGTGGCAGAGCCTCCTTTGCTGACAAAGAGAGTCTCTTTCTTTCCTCTGAACCAGAAGGGAGATGTTCGTAGGAGTCTGGTAATTACACCATTTGTGCCAGAATATATGCAGGGCATTCAAGTTCACTGACTTCATGCAGCTACCTGTTGACGAATCTGCCTTCTTCCTGAGTTTATCCACCCTGAAACCAGATCTAGCTCCACACAGCAGGGAAGCATCTTCTGTAATGAATTCTAATGTGCTATTTTATTTATTTTTATTAAAAGGCTTCACAACTTCCAGCCAAATGGCACTGCAATAAATCACTGGTGAATGAGAGCTGGGCACACGCTCCGACAAACAAAACAAAACAAAACAAAACACCAAAACCAAACCCAGCCCTTCACCCAGAATCCATTCACACTTCTAAATAGATTTAGATTTAAGATTTTAGACTAAGAGAAATAGACCTTTCTCTGTTTGCGTTCTCTGATTATTCTAACTACTAGTGGGAGCTGGGGAGGATGCTTTTGGGTGGCAGATCCTGGGTCGGGGGAGGGAATATAGTGGGGCAGTAGGGAGATACTGAATCTGGACTGGGAGACGGGCTTCTGAGAGGTGGTGAAGGTGCTTCCCCTCAACACTCCCCCCCCCCCCACCACCTGTACAGCACTCTTCTCTGGGGCAGCGCCATGTCAAGATCCTGCAGAACCTCCTGCAAAATGCTGAGTGTCTCCTCTGAGTTGCTGGGGAAGTACCCAGTCAGAGTTCTGTTCTAGTCTGTTCTTTCACCATGCTCAGCACAGTAGCATCTGAGCACCTTCCAGCCATGCAACAAGCAATGGGACTAGGCCTGTCAGGTATTTATAGTTCATTCTACAGGTCCTGCCCCAGCCCCCAACAATGCTCTATCCCCCATACTGATGAACTTCTCCCCTCCTCTGGCATAATGGAACGCTCTCAACAAGGGAGTGGTCAGCCCCAGTCTTCATCCCAGAGCTTCAAGTGGTCTTTTTTCTTGAGGTTGTTCAGCGCCTTGTAGGACAAGAGAGGAAGCAATGGGAGGGAGGAATCAGAGAACAAAATGTTCCTTCCCACCCCACCTGGTCCTGATGACAGTGAGATTTCACTG
The DNA here is from genome assembly GCF_026122565.2 of Emydura macquarii macquarii. Lineage (NCBI taxonomy): Eukaryota > Metazoa > Chordata > Testudines > Chelidae > Emydura > Emydura macquarii. The sequence continues at coordinate 12,096,389 of NW_027130449.1, read as the reverse complement.
CTATTTTATTTACTCAGTGGTAGGGTGAGGTCCAGTGGGGTGCCCCATCTTGACCCACTTTCAGTGCTGTTCTAACCAATGACTTTTCCAATAAAGAAGCTCCCAGAAAGCATGATTGCTAAGGTAATCTTGAAGAATACTCCTGGGAAGCAAAGTATGGGTTAATAAGCATGCATATTCACACCAGGAACTTTATTCCAAGAGTTACATTCATCCAGTCAAGGGAGACAAATCAGGTGAGCTTTGCGTCTAGGTAAAATTAACCAACATCACTGCATACTTGCAACAAAATGCTGATGAACAGTCTATAGACCAAGAGTTAGTCAGACTGTTCCATGAGTAATGGCAAGCCACAAATGGATTGAAGAAAACTGGGTTTTGCTTGTGGACAAGTCTCATGAGAGAGGTGAAATTCACACAATACTTTTTTGGAGGGGGTTGTTGTGGGATAAGTACACCCCATCAGCCTCATGGCCAGAGTCAAAGGCAGTCCTAGGCTTCAGGGAAGTAAGGTCTAGTAGCCATAAGTAGCCACCCTTCTTTCTCAGGGCAGTATGGCCCCATGGCCAGAATCAATAGGGCTATCCCAGGGCCCAGGGCAGTAAGGCCCAATGGCCAAAGGTTATGTAATGGCCTTCATCAGCCCAATTCACCACCTCACCTGCCAGCTGTGTCCACAGAGGTTGGATGGGGTTGGGGGCCAGGCCCACTCTTCTTCACCAGGTCCCAACCCAGGGAACTGACTGCTCTGTCTTGGTCACTCCTTGCTACCATCCCTTTCCCTGAGTCACTTCCTGCCCTTTCTTCCAATGGGAGTGTGGGGGGCTGGGGGAGGCCCTCAGCAATCACTGCTTCACCTCCATCAGCTTGGGCAGTCAGCTGGGGTTCAGTAGAGACACCAACCTGATTGGCGTTGGCATCGGCATCAGCTTCTGGCAGCCCCAGCACTCTCCCAGCAGGATCCTGCAGCACCCATCTACTCTCATTGGCATTCAGCCCAGACTGAGCTGAGCTGCTCCCTCTTATACCGTGGTTCCAGTCGGAGCATGCCCAGTAGGGGCTGGGGCAAGGAGGCGTGGCTTCCTTGGCCCATGGCATGGGGTTAACCCCTTCTACGCCAGTGCAGGGTAGGTACACCCTGTTACAAACGATTCACCCCCAACGCTGGGTACTGAAATCCCTCATATATGGCTCACGAGAAACGACTCCCACGATACGCTTTGTAGTACAGAACCCAGCTGACGTAAACTGGCTTACAGGTTACACCAGCTGAGGAGCTATATGTAGCGAGCCAGCCCAAGTCTTTCCATGAGGTCAGCCATCATTTTAATTCATACCTTTCCACTGCACAACAGAACATCAGCTTTCTTTAATACGAGTGACAAACGTAACGACAGCCAACACAAACAGGCCCATTAGGGGCAGGTAAAATACACCCCCATTGCCTTATTAAAGCCAGTAACTCAATCTGACTACATTGATTCACAGGCAATGCCTTGGCACCCGATAATCAATGCTGCCAATGAGTTTGGCCATACACCGGGCTCCCTCCCGTGATGAAGTACCATGTGATGTTTTCTTTGGAACTGAGTGTGGTTGCTTTTCTCTGAAGTGATAAGATATGCAGCGTATTTGTGAGATCATTGTAAACCAGAAGAGACTACAAAAGGACAAGATATTGCTTGGCATTATGAGAAGCATAAAGACTCAAAATAAACAGTTTTGCTCTACGTGCTGGTCGTCTGGGAATTAAATCATTTTGAGGGAGGGCAAAAGGGTAGTAAGACTTGGAATAAAAATATAATAAGGTTTGACCCAGTTCAAGCAGAAATCAGATTGCTTTAGTCATCCTGAAATGATGATATATAAAGCCTCCTTTGGCGAGAGAGGAATAGCACAGTATTCCTCAGAAACGGCAACTTGGTTACGTGTGTCTGACTCTTCTGCTGAGAGTGCCGGCTCTGTTACAAATTTGGCTACCTCAATATTGCGATAATGGATTGTTATTTTAGTATAAAAGGGACAATATTTTAACCAAAGACCATAAAAATGAAAAAGTTCAGTTGAACTCAGTCTGAGGCCCAGGCAAGATCTAACACCGCTCTTTGGTTGGGCACCTTACACTAAGCTGAATACTTTTAGACAGCCTCATCAAAGAGCCGGGCAATGTCTTCAAAATCAAGACACTTAGTCCTTGAAAATATAGTCAATACATCTATTAAAATAGCACCTCTAAAATGTTATGCCGACAGCACTTTTACCTCCCTGTTGTTCCATTTTAACAGGGCCTCAAGCGGAAAAGTCTCTGGCTCATCAGGAAATACTTTCCCTTAATATTTATAGATCTCTGCCTATCGCCATGACTATTGTTCTCCCTCCTCATCCAAGCAGTTAGCCAGTATTCAGGGCCTAACTCAGTTTTTACTGGTCGGAGGCGAAATCGATGTGGGGGCATGAGCTATTGCGTTGGTGCACCCTGGTCATTTACACACCCTATAAACTAAGCACCGGGTCGGTGAATGCCGCAGACACGGACCACAGGGGCCGGTCACTGTTCAGACATCCCAGGGCCTTGTCAGCCGGCACCCTGCGCCAAGGAAACCAGTCCCTGGGCCAGGCTCACCGCCGCCTGGCTCCCTGGCTGCGGCCGTCCTGTGTGCCCCGCACGCCTGGAGACACGCTTGTCTTCACTGTCCTGGGAGCCCCAGGCGTGATCCCGGGTCTGCCCCGCACCTGACTCCTGGCCACACACACAAATGTGCAGCCCAGCCCGGCGAACACCAGCCTCCACCGCCAGCCCCACCCGCCCAGCCCATCGCCCGGCGTCGGGGCCGGCCGGGGTCGCAGGCGGTGGCTCTCCCTGCACGAAGGGGGCATTGCTCGGCTCCCTGCCGGGCTGGGAAGCGGGGCGCTCAGCGCACCCCCCAGGGCTGGGCTTGCATTGCCACCGCCCCCCACTCCAGCAACAGCTGCCCCAGCGGGAGACGGGGTGGGGGGGGGCGGGGGGCAGCCCCCTTCCCGCAGCCAGCCCGGGGGGGGGTGTGCGTGCGAGCCCCCGCCCCAGAGCCCAGCGCCGCTCCGCCTCCCGACCCGGCTCCCCGCCGGAGCTGTCCGGCGCTGGGTGCTGAACCCTGCGCCCGGCCGCGATGCAGCCGAGCCGCTGTCAAACCGATTCCAGCCCGGGGACAGCGGAGCAAGCCCGGCTCCTGTGAGACGCAGCCCCCCCCGCTCAGCTTCAGGGGAGGAAACTTTGCCCCCAGCCGCAGGCAAAGCAGCAGCAGAAATGCAGAGCAGGAGCCCCCGGGAAGAGTCGCCCGGTGCCAGGCAGGGGCGCGGCGGCTGAGCCGTGCAGCCCGTTTTCGGGGGGCGGGGAGACACAGGGCTGCTGATTTCCGAGGTGCTCCACGTCTGGGCTGCTGGACATTGACACGTCGCTTCAGCTTTTGCCCCAGCGAGTCACTGAGCCCCGGACAGCGACCGAGCTGCGAGAAAAATATATCTCTGCTCCCAAGTCAGCGTCTGTACAGAAAACCCCACACAGCCCGAGTCCTGACGTCCGGGCAATCGCTGGCTCCGTTTTGCGGGTCGATAACAAGCCCGGTCCCCGGGAGCGATTCGTGGCTGGCTGGGGTCAGGCTGGTGCGTGCTCAGGAAAAGTGCCGACGGACATGGCAAAGTCTGGTGGGAAGCTCTGAAAAGGTGGGAGAAGCCCAGGCGGAGACTTGGTGCCGCTGTGGATATACAGGACAAGAAGTATTGCCATCGCTGCTCCGGGGAGTCCTATGGCTTGAAGGTAAGACAGAAGATTTTAATGTTCATTTTTCTCCCTCAGATAATATCGATGGTGCAGATACCATGGGAAGGGGATGGCCAGACAGAGCTAAGGTTTGAATTGGGGTTTTTTTTTTAATTATTATTTTATTTCTCCAAATTTCTAAACTGCAGTGAAAATGCTCTTCAACAATTGGAATCAAACCTCCCCCAATAAAACCTACTATTTCATGATGCTCCCCCTTTTTAACCAACTCTATAGATAAACCCTATACGATGCACTGCTTGTTGTCAAAGGCACACAGCGTTCTCATCAGAAGTGTAATGCTTAATTTCTCTTTCTCTCTCTCACACACTCCAAACAAACCAACAGGGCAAACTGCCTCTGAAAATGTTTAAACTGAGCACAGCTGGGGTTCGCTCCATGCCCCTGGATGTGCTCAGATCAATGGTAACCCAGCATCTTGCTGCTGTCATGCCCCCAGGATAAAAATCAAGGTGTGGAAGGAAAAAATAAATGAAGGTTTTGGTTTTTTTTCTTATGCCACTGAGTATTTTACTTCAAGTCAGAGCCACGGCTCCCCTTCTTATTTATTTCTCAGCACACTAAATGAGGCAGGTCTTTATGATGAACACTCTTTTTCAGTGATGGAGCAGGGACTTGTCTTCTTCACCGTTTCCTGAAGGAGGCTGGAAAACACATCTTTCAGGCTATGTCCTCTAAACATCGCCAGTAGTTTTTGTGGAGGATTTTCAGTGACTTCTGTGGAGTGAACAAATCTTCACGGGTACCTTGATACTGGTATATGTCTCTGCCACTCAGCCCTGGGCTTGATCTCACCCCCACTGAAGTCAATGGGAATCTTCCCAGTGACCTCAGGGAGAGTTGGATTGGGCCCTAGCTGCCGCATTCCTGTGATAAAGCACTTTTCTCCAGGTTGCTGAATGTAAATGGGTTACTACTTGCTCATTCAGTCAGGCTAATCAAGATGTAATATGGAGCAAAAGTACTCCCCGTATGTTAGGATGTAGAACATGCTTCGCTGTCCATGCAAAAAAGGTTTAAAGTCAGTGGTTATAAACAACCAACTGAGAAATAACACTAGCCCCTGCCAACACAGGTTACACGTGCAGTTCACTGCGGAAGAATTTGAATATGTTTTTAGCAGCTCCACATTTGATGTGCGAGTCCTTAATCACACAACGGTCTTAACAATGCGCAGGCTTATATTTTGGTATTTTTATTCTTTCCAGAGTAAATCTCTGTGGGTTGCTCCTAGCAACTCAGAATAAGTTGGCTACCTAGTTGTAGTACCACTCTTTCCCTAAAAGAAGAAGTGCTTTAAGCAGTTGCTGAATAGCATTACCCAAATATGATTAGTTTATTTCTGTGGTGTATTCTTTTCCCACTCTGTCTGCTTCATTTTCATGTATATGGAAATGTTGCTATCTTTGAATCTGCATTCTTTACTTTGCATGCGTCCTAATCAAAAACTGTTCACCTTTAAAACAAACTTTTCTTAAATTACTCCTGTGTTCCTTTATGAACAAAGTGTATTTCCCTCACATGCACTGGACATGTCGTGAAAGGCATATCTGAGCTACAGAGTTTTTAATTCTCCCATAAGTTACACTGGTGAAAATCAGGAGGAATAACTCCATTAAAATCATTGGAATTACACTGGTTTAAGTTTGGGCAGAATCCCTCTCATGGGAATCAATCTCTCTTTATATGATCCTTATAGATCTCCATTTCTACTCCCACGTTAGTTAACACATCTAAAAGTTTCCTGTGTGATGTATCACAAGATTCCATGACATTACGCGCTGTGTCCTATACATATGCATGCGCACACACACACACACAAGTAGAACGCATGGCATGCCATGATATCCCATTTGCATGATATGTCTGAAGATGAGCTGAAATGTCAGACTATCTTCTTTATGCCTACATGCACTTTGTATATGCACAACATGCCTTCAGCATGACATGCCACATTGTTCTATAAAGTATCTCAGATGATAATCTCCATGATCCCTTTCTTACCATAAAGATTACTGCAACATCTTAGCTATTGTTCCATAATGAGGACAACATGTTACCACTAAACAAAGAATGCAGAGGCTTTATGCAGAGCAGCTTTTCTGTGCTCAGCAGTTGTTTTAAGACCTCATATGTGGTTAGCTTTTTTTTTAAAATACCATTGATGCCTTCTAAAAAGCAGATAATTCTTCTTCACGCTTAAAACAGATTCACATAAACAACCACAAAATCTGAGCAACTCTGGGTTAATAGTCCATAGAGTTTAGAGGTAGTCAATATATACACGGAAACCAACAGCTCACATTTTATTTGTATTACCCTTTAGTGTCATTTATAATATAAGTGTTAAAGCAGGATTGTGATGTGGACTAGATGCCTGTGCAAGAGAGCCGTCAGAGGGAATAAGGATCTCTGGCCCCCTTACACGGGCTACCTAGGCATACATGCATTTGGCAGGAACCTCATCTTCCTACTGTCCCCTGGGTGGGGAAAGGAGGCAGGGGATGACTGGAGCCTTGACTCCTGCCCTTTGCTCACTGATTGGAATAGCTGATCCCACACAGAGGGAGATCATAATCTCCTGCTGGTATAGACCAATAGTGAATGATTATTGCCCGGGAACAAGGAGGATGCAGGAGAGGAACGGTGACGGAGAGGGTTGCCCCAGTCACTGCCTCCCAGGAGGGCTCTTGCAATAATGCAGCTTTGGTTAGGGCCTTACCCAAAGCCACAATCTAACCCTAACAAGTCTATGCATGCCCTCACTTTCCGAGCAGAGGCAGCAGGATTTCCAAGCCTTCGGTCCAGGGTGTCTCTTGGAATCATTGATTTGCCGGCACAGGTAGCATCCAGAAGTCTTGACACGTCTCTCATTTACACCGGTGTCGATCAGGAGTGAGCCCATTGAAGTGAAGGGAGTTACATCAGTATAGAATTGGGCCCAGTATCTCCAGTAACTCATTAGAGCAACAAGGAGCTTCCACGGGCACCCAGAGATATCACGAAGGCACCATAGCTCACCTCCTCTTCAGTCTTCATACACTAGGAATGTGGAAGGAAGCAGGTAAAAAAAAATTAAAGATGAAGCCTTTCCATCTTTGCTGTAACATGACACAACCCTAACTTCCCATCTGCCTAGGATAACAAGTCACTTGGCAGTTGGCTTCAGTGGGTCATTGTCACGGATAGCAAGCCAAGAATCATGCCTGGGAAGCAATTGCAGGCTAACTATGCCCTCCCTGCTACTCCTCAATCCACTAGGCCGTTTGGTCATTAGAGGATTCATTCTCCACTGCCCTGCACCTCGTGCAACCATTTGCACCTCAGCCAAGTGTAGCCTCTTTTCAAATTGCATTACCGGTTCTGTGTACACCAGCGTGGATTCAGCTCCTGTTGCTACAGTTTAGTGCTTTTCTCAAACTTGGGAGACACCAGGACCACATGACGAGCCAGCACAGTGACCACAAACCACAATCATAAGGATAAGCTCTTGCCTGTATGAATAGGTTTTATTAAGGAAATAATTAAAATGATAATGGCCCATTGGTGTGAAATGCGACCAAATCAGCACTTTACACTCAATTTGCATAGGTGTAAATGATTAAATAGGGTGCAGGGCAACAGAGAAGCAGATCCTCTATTTTCTCTAATAAAACAGACATACTAGGAAAATTAAGTGAGGTGTAGCATGTTTTTCCTCTTCTTTAACTTTCACCTTCCTATGAAAGAAGCTGAGACTCATCTCCCAACTCCATTTTAAATTTGAAACCCTCAACCTTCCTTTAAAGAGGTTGAAATATTTTGATTTCAGAGACAGCTTGAAATGTCATCTATACATTTTTTAATCCTTTTCCATTTAAGAACCAACCAGCACCTTACTCTCAGAAAGAGGTATTGTCTTGGATGCCTCAGTTTTGATTCTTCAACGTTTTGTTCACATGTGGTGGTCATGCCATGGAACTTCATACTATTGGAAGGAGTTTTTAGTTCTGTTGGACAGGTAACAGTCTCTCTACTTCAGATAACAACCCTGATGGTACTGTGGGTGGAGGATCTAGATACACCCAGATGTACTGACTTATGTCTAGGCTTTCTCAGTTTCTTCCACTGGCATCCAAAAGTGTTAATAGGGAAATCTCTATTGCAGCCAATTTGAAACAGTTGGTTCCACAACACAGGGAACATTCAGCTGTTGAAAAAGAGAAGCATTTCTCTGGAAGAGAGAGATTAGAATATTATTAAGCTACATGGGAACCTATTTATGAACCTTGCAGAAATAGAGACTAGCACCTGGAAACCAATCTCCTTGCTTCCTGGTACAAAACAGCTGCCAGAGCCTGGGCTTGCTTTATCCTGCACACACCAGTGTTAACCCTACCCTTCTCTCTCTGACACATCTCCTCACCAAGCTACCTTGGTATTTTAAACTCCATGGAGAAACATTGCTCACTTGGGCCCCCATACAGCGAAGCATTTAAGCATGTGCATAACATCAAATGCATGAGTAGTTCTCTAGGCACTGCCCCATAGGTGTAAGTGAGATTGAAACATGCCTAGACCTTGTATTGGCCCTCTGAACAGGGGTGGATTTCAGCCCCTGTACGTTGATTTCTTATTAACAGTGTTGCAAAATCTGAAAATGGTATCTGCTTTTCACTTTTTGTGCACCAAACATTTAAACAAGTTGAAGATGACAGGATGAGGGAGATTGGATTCTAAACAAATTCAAGACAAAAAGTTTGGAGACTTTGGGTGTGGACTGGAGTGATTTGTCTGGGGTCCGTGCACTGAAACTTACTTGGAAAAGCTTTTGGTGTCCATAGTGGCTCTGGCTAATTCTTCAGTAACACACAAATGAGCTTGATTGATTTGACTCTGATTCAGAGTGTTGCAAACTAGATTCTATGGAAAAGGGAAGGCAATTGTTTAAGTTTCATAAAAGGCATCACTCCTTACGCTGTTATAAAACCAACCAATATTCAATCTAAAATGATTGCTAATAAGCATTAACTCCTCTGTCAATTGTTCGACTTCAGTCATGTTTTCGCTTGCTGTCCCTCATGTGGATATTTTTAGCTTCATTATTTCTTTGAAGATATTCCTGAGTGATCTGTTACTTCTCTGCTTGTACATCCCTCCCAATTATCTTTGTGGGTATTTTTCTCTCCATCCCCCGGGAATGGGTTTATTTCTGGTTTACTCTTCTCCGATGCTTTCCATGTGGGTGGCAGCATGTTCTTTATCAAAGCAGAGAGACATGATTAGTCCATTCAGAAAATGTAAATGCAGCTTTGCGTGTTATGCAGCATTTGGACAAAAAAAAAAAAAATAAAGAACTAAGTAGCAACAAAGATGGTCAATAACAAGACACAACGTTGAGACCTGGGTAGTCCAGAGTAATCATGAATCAAGTCACATTTCAAGTTTAAATGAACATGCTGAATCTGTGTAAAACTGTTTAGTGACAGCTTATCAGTATGCAGTCCAGAACTAGCTGTATAAGTGAAATCCAGTGTGATTTTCTGGGCTTTGTAAGCAATATTAATTTTGATTCATAGCTCCTTATCTGTTGTGTATGGTTTCATTTATCCCAAATCTCAGTCCCACAACTGCACGTACCGCTGCTTCAGAGCTTGCATATGTTGGCAATATTTTTCATTGAAAGATTTGTGTATTTTATTTTACTGTATAGTTCAAAAGACTAATTGCTATCACCAGGGATGTGTAATCAAAATAAGTTATACAGAGAGGATTCAGAGCATCTGTCATCAGTGTTACAAAATGGAATTCTTAACTAACAGCTAAGTATTGTGAATGCGTTTACATTCCCTTGACTGCTAGAACTGAGATCTGGTATCAAGAAAGTCACAGTTTCTAACTGATGTCTCACACCATCTAAATTACTAGCGTGCATTAGTTATTCATCCCCAAAATACTTGGAATTTTTAATGAGAATCAGAATTTATCATTCGATCTATTTTAGGTATTTATCTGGCCTCTATTTCTGCAGTATCTGAGCACCTCATGTCTCTAAGGTACTTATCCTGTGAGGTACTATTATCCCCATTTTAAGATGAGAAACTGAGGCACAGAGAGGCTAAATGACTTATCCAAAGACACAGGAAACCTGTAGTGGAGCAGGGAACTGAAACAAGGTCTTCCAAGTCCTAGATTGTGCCTTGACTACTTTCTTCTCTTACTAACATTCTCAGACCTGGATCCCTAACTACCTATATAGGGACCAAAATAAAAAGGGCCCAATTTTCAGGAGTTCTCACAAATCTCATTGCTATTCGTGGGAACTACAGATGTCCTACACCATTCACAAACGGGCCACTTTTATTTGAGTGCCTAAATGTTGAGTTAGGAGTCTAATTTTTGACATCTAAGCTTGAAAATGTCGGCTTATGAAAATTACAGAAAGTATTGTTACATTTAAAGCCATAATGGTAAGGGTGCCATTCCTGTTCCCCATTTAAAATCAGATGCATGCTGTTAAACAGCAAAAACCACTTCTTTCCTATGGCACAAGAATCCAGCTGAATCATTTGTATTCTCCTTGGGGTTAATGAGACTGGCAAAATGTGTTTGCACTTGTACAGAAATACTTCTTCAGCTCACAAATGAATGTGGTAAGTATGTGTAAACGCCTTATTTACAGTTTCTGAATTACATACTGATAGGAATAATTAAACTTTTTAATTAGCTTAGTGCTTAGGGAAATCAAAAAGTCAACATCAAAATCCCCATGTTAAGGAAGAGTTCTGCACCAGGGGTTCCTGGTCCATAGCTCAGGTGCCTAGGCCCTATTGAAATGCAAATAAATAATGTATTGGAGTAGCAGTATTATTTATTTACAGTTGCATATGGGGTGGCAGTCAACTATTTGAGCTGCTGTACAGACTTAGTGTCAAAACCTTTGTCCCTGATATGAATGCTCACAAAATGATTGAAAATACTACTTTAAAATATTTATTGTGGGAATGCTGGCAAGGGGACGGGTGTAACTGATAGAGATAAAGTTAGTAAATGGAAAGATTCCCATTGGCTTCACTGAATGTTGGACCACGCCCATAAAGATGTGGGGCCAGATCCTCAGTAGGTGCAAATCAGCGTACTTGCACTGGCTTCAATAAAGACAGGCCCATTTAAACCAGAAGAGAATCTGGCCCAACGTTTGTAGGTTTCATTCACATCAATATTTTCCCAGCTCAGTTAATGGCAGCTAAATGAGCTTCTTTCACGTCACTGTCATGTTCTCTAGAAGGTTGCATCATCCTCTATGCTTTATATTTAAAACAATTTGTGAAATTAGAGAAACTGCCCAGTGTAAAGCATCCCCCCAGAGTCACAATGATTGTTCATTTGGCATGTCTGTTTCCAGCAGGATATGTGCCAATTAAGAGAATTGAACTGTCCTTGTCAGAGAAGGAAACATCCATATGCGGCACATCTGGGATGTTAGAGGAATTTCTATTATTTCCAACGGCTTTTTGAAACATTTGATCATAATGTTGGCTCTGAAGGGTTGTAACTACGAGGGCTGTTCGAAATTTTCTGTCAAATCATATTTTCCCACAGAAAATTGGGCTTGTGACCAAATAAAATTTAAAGAAAGTTTCTGCTTCCCTCAAAAAAAAAAAAAAAAAAAAAAAAAGTAATATTTCATCAGAAAACTGAAAATCCAAAGAACAATTTTTCAGCCTAATTATTTTTGCTCTTTGTCAGTTCTTAGGTGATTTTTTTCAGTTGTCAGCAATGGGATTTTTGGTTTTCTGGTTTCCAACCATTCAATAAGAAATCAACATTTTCTCCTGGAATTTTTTTTGTTCCCATCAAAATTTGCTGCAGGAAAAAGCAAAAATGTTTTATAGAACACCACACTGTCCCTTTTCACTTACAAGATGTATTGCTTGTGGATAATATAGCCTATGCCACATTGATGAGTAATGATTAGGGTTGAAACAGAACATTTGCCCCTGTCAGACTTCCATTTATCTGTGAATTCCTTGTTCTTTGTATCCAGGAGCTATTCTTCACTTTTCTGCAGACAATTCTTCCCACTGACAATTAAGAATCTACACAGACAGATGCTAAGAAGAAAGTTATTCTCCCATTGCTTCAATCGAGTCAAACAAAACTGTTGCGTTTCCCACAGCACAGTCAACGCACTTTGCCAAGCTCCAGTCCTGTGCTTGCTACCTTCCCTAAATATAAAAGTGGTAGCTTTAAAGAAATCCATCACTGCAACACATGTGACGTTGGACAGATGTCCCAAGCTTCTTCACAACAAACATGGACAGAAAGCCCCTGGGCCAAAACAAAGAGAGGCTTAAGGAGATGTGCTCACACAAATTAGCCTGGAGCCTGTGAACCGAAGGGTACTGATGGCAGCTAAACAGGAGACCTGAGGTTCAGTGTGACTCAGCGTTTGGTTAATCACATATAAGGACTTTAACTTTTAGGTCACTAGTTCCAAATTACTCCCATCTTGGGTCAGTTTGGGGTGACGTGAAATTCTATGGAGACTCACTCCAGTTACTAAGGAATAAATATCCACAACTGTCCCCACTACTGGAATTCTCAGCAGAGACACCCAGGGCTAAGAGTCCAATAAAGCTAGGCTGATTTACACCATCCGGGAATATGACTCACTGTCTAAACTTCTCAAAAATCTTTTTCTCCTCTCTGCTGTAAACCTTTGTCTTAGCGTTTTCCAGACCAAGGAAATGTAGGCAAAATAAGAAACTCACCAGTCATTTTGCAGTGCTAAATAGCTGTACGTAAAGTTAGGAGATCATGGGACAGTTCCTATGGCTATCAGCAGATAAATCCATCCCTGGATTTCACTGGAAAAAATCCAAATCATGGGAACTGGCCCATGATATTTATTTGTCAGGATTGTGAGCACCAACAAGAAGATGCAGGGAGCCAGGACTGTCATAAGGTGTGTGAAGCGGAACACATGCTTACCACATTGCTTTAATCCACTTTCTCATCTGCTTTCATGAAACATAAAGGTCTCCTGCTTGGAGTTTAGCAGTTCACCAATGTCCCCCAGTGCTTATATTTGGGCTTCTACGCTGGAGTCACCCTCAGCAAATAGCAAACCGTGCCACGTTTGTTATTTATGCTGATGATGAATAAAACAGCCAATGAAGACAGCTGGGTCAGGGCATCAGAGGTTAATTTCTGCCTTAATTCCCCAACCTTTATCTCCAAAATTACCCATAGCCAGCATTCAATAATTAAAAACATTACTGGTCTTTATGACATTTCAATCTGAAAGAGTATATGCTCGCAAGCGTAATGGGATGGAAACATTCATGAATATATAGAGCGCTGTTAATGAGTTTTTGGAATAAAATGGATAAGGGAACAATACATGTTTCATAACTAAAGCCAGTCCCAATTATTAGTTATGAATAATATTCATTATGGTTCTCTTTATTATGGTAGCCCCAAACTGAGATCAGGGCCCCATTGTTCCAGCCACTGTACAACACATACTATGAGACAGTCCCTGCCCTCAAGAGCTTACACTCTAAATAGACCAGAGAGACAAAGGAAATAGAAAGAGACACAAAATGACTCGGGGGAGGATTAGAATCCTGGTCGCCTGACTCTCAGTCTAGTGCTCTGTCCACTAGGGCATGCTATTCTCTGAGGCCTGCTATTCCTCTTTCTCACAGACTACGGGCTTACTGGCACTGTAGTAAATATGTTGCCTCTGTTAACTTCCAGCTCAGATTAAGAAGTGCTGCTGGTGTGATCTTGTCTAGATGAGAGGTCCCTGAGCCAATCACAGTGACACGGCTGGTTACAAAAAGCCTTCGTGCCAAAAGGACAGGTAGCTTTCAGATTCACAAGTTTGTACTTTCCCCATGGAAGCATCAGCCTGAAGCAGTTTGCTGTGTGCTGCCCAGGGGCCTTCGGCAATAGGCTGGGAACCCGGAAACAGACTGTTGTTAGGTTACGGTCTGCACATGTACTGTCATTGGACTTTGGATCCTAATTAGCTAGACTGAGAGCTGACGCAGTCCTCTGGGAGACGGCTAGCTTAGCTCCTCCTTACCAGAAACACTGAATGGGACAGCCACAAGAGAGTACAGACACTGCAGTGCTCTCGCTCCATCTTAGCCTGGAAGGAGGCGAGACGTGTTTGCAACCACTTGGAAAAAACATAGCAAACAAGCAGCGTATAGCAGGGCTTTTCTGTTAGCATTTATTTCAGATACCCTACCAAGCAACGGGTGATGGGGAGTGGTTGCCCTGGAGATAACTATGATGTCACCAACAAAGGGTGATGGTTCCAAATGGGGAAATGAGCAGCAGGAACAGATGGATTCTAAGGAACAAAATTCCAATTTTACACTCCCAGTATATAGAAGAGAGAGATCAGGGCTGGGATTTTCAAAGAATCTAAAACAAGTGAGGTGCCCAACTCCCCTTGGAAGTCAATGAGAGTTGGGTGCCTAACTACCTCAGTCTTCTTGGAAAATCCCATCCTAAAACACTGGCTAGATTAGTCCTCAGATGCTTTGCCTCCCTTGCTGTAACTAGATGTGCCTTCATAATTAATGGCTCTCAGGACACAGCTGTGAAGTAAACCAGACATGTGAAGCCAGGGGAATAGTCAGTCGGCTGCTCCTGACCCTGTAATACTATCATCACGGGGGCCAGGGTGGAGGGGTGGGACGCGCTCCACCTTTTCAATTCACTTTCTTAATGAGGGTTTTGTTGCATCCTTGGTGAGTCACACAGGGCCCATGCGCTGTGGAATTATGTGATCTAACATGGCACCTCCTGTCGCATTGCATCTCGCAGTAATTCCGCTATTGGATGCCTCATTGCTTCACAGGCTGCCTCTCTGCTGTAGTCAGATGGGGAAGATCTCTCCCAGGGTGCAGAAGGGAAAGGGGAGGGGGTTAATTGCGCCCTTACTGTTGCACTGCACTGCATGGGCATTTTCATTCCCCAGCCTCTGCGGCGTGGATGTCACCAGGAAATGGATCTGTTGAATTTACACCTTGCTCTAGATTGATAACGGCAATACACAATAATACGGTTCCCAACAGCGTATTAATGATTAACCAGCCTGTTAAGGTTACTCTCTGTTCCCTCTTGCAGTCTGTGCTCTGGCATTCTCCAGCCAGTTTCACTTGAAGCACAATAAGTAGCAATCTACTGAATGCCTGACCGAGATCCAGATGCCTATATATTTCTGCTTCACATGGGAAGGGTCAGATCAAAACACCGAGGACTTCAGTGGGAGCAAAGACAGGCCTGGTATCAGTAATTCTACTGGAGAAGGCCTTCTCTTGTATCACAGCAGGAGTCAGAACCAGAGGAACGCATTGTGTAATGGGTTAAGCTGTTCCCTCCATGGGATGAATAAAGCCAGAGAGGAAGAATGGTCCAGTGGTTAGAGCACTAGCCTAGCATTTGGCACAAATCCCTTCTCCACCTAGTCTTCCTGTTCAGCCATGGGCAAGTCTCCATCTCTGTGGGCTGTAAGGTGGGGGGGGAAGAGTCCTTTCCTACCACAGAGGAGTGTTCAGAGGATAAATACATTTGTGACTATGGGGGGGGGGTCGTAGAAGTACCTTAGATAGACAGCACACACTCCAAGCAGGGCTGTGCCCCGTTCCAAAATTCATGTCCAGATTTTGGTGCATGAGGACAACCAAATAGCTTTTCGATGGAAAACTGAGTTTTTGTCAACATCATCATTGTTCGGGAGAAGAGTCCTCCTTCTGCAGAAAACGTCAGCTTCTCATCCAAAACCTGAACCAAACGCTTTCATCCTTTGGTTGAAAACTTACAAAATGTCAGTTGAGAAATGCTGCCAGGGTGCCTCCTGAGAGCCAGGGTTCAACTGTCCCATGACCCTAGTCTCCTCTATCACCCATACCACATCTCCTGTGATGCACCATGGCCAGGGACTCCATCCTGGGGCCTCAGGAAGAGTCAGAGTTAAGCGCATGTGTAAGCACCCTTCCAGACTAAGGATGCGTTCTTGAATTGGGGTCTGGGGCAGATCAGACAATGGCTGGTAATTTTAATGGAGAGCTACAAATCAGGAATGAAGGACTGTCGACTCCGAGAAGAACAAAGAACAAACAGGCCAGATCCTTAGCAGGTGAAAAACAACATTTTCTATTTCACAACTAGTTTTTCTGTGGCCAAATGTCCAGCCTACGGGAAGATATATGAAGGGACACGCTTGGAGCCAGGAATAATTCCTTCTTCTATTTACATAACAGGTGTTCTCAACTCCATCCTGCCTCTGCATGGTCAGATGGAGCGGAGGACCTCTTGAGGTCCCTGCCAGCCTTACATTTCTTTGATGAGACATGTATAGAACAGGATGAGGGCATTGCAAAATAAAGAGGAAAGTGCAGTGGCAGAGCTGAGTGCGGGTAATGATTAGATTACCAAAGAACATTAGAAATCAGGGTTGAAGAGCATTGGCAGATCTGCATGGGGGGGAGGAATTTGCAGAGCATCATACCTGCTCTGTGTCACCATTTTTATTCACTCATATTGAGACAAAAAACACTGGGTCCTGTGTTTACTTTTAATCTCAAATGCAGGGAACTAGCAGCCAACCTAAAAAGCAAACACAAGAGTCTCGGGCTGATTGGCATTCATTCATCTGACCAGAAAGGATCTATTAAAAGAGGCTTCAGAGCAAACATGAGTCATATGTGGTTCTAGGCAAACACCTTCCGAAACATTTTCACACGTATTCACGCAAACAAACAAAATTAACTTGCTTCACATCCCTCGTGAATTGTCTGCTTTGGCAAATAGTTTTAGAAAATGAGCTTTCACAGACAGATCAGATTTTAAATGAACAGACGACAGAACTGAAAAGGAAATATTTGAACTTATGAATCTTCATCTTCTTCTCTTTAAAAAAAACAA
Organism: Emydura macquarii macquarii; assembly: GCF_026122565.2. Classification (NCBI taxonomy): domain Eukaryota; kingdom Metazoa; phylum Chordata; order Testudines; family Chelidae; genus Emydura; species Emydura macquarii. The sequence goes on along the minus strand of NW_027130449.1, from coordinate 12,079,642 downwards.
ACCAGAAGTGGTTAGCAGAGCCAGTCATGGCCAGGACACATGGTGCTGCCCACTGGATAAACATAGAGGGAAGCTTGATTGTAAGAGATGTACTCATCCAACCAGAGAACAAAAACAATACTATATCCAATCAAAACTGAACAATATGGCTCAATTACTGGGTATCAAATATTTAGAACAAACAATCTACAGACAAGATCTGATAAAAATGTATAGTGAGGGGAATTAAAGAAAATCTAACCCCTCTTTCCAGTTCCCCCCATTATTTTGAGGACATAATTATTTAAAATTTCAACCCACTCCACAGCCAGTTAAAAGAGAGGGGGAAGGGAGGACATTGTCAAAGATTTGGATTTCAAAAAAACAAAACAAGTACAGATCAAAAATTATGTGCAGAAATTATCCAGTGGATGAACGCAAATGAATACATTCCAGAATCCTTTAAACAGCTCACAGAGAAGTCAAACGGAAAAGGAGGTTGAATGATTTTAATAAATTAATCGCTCAGTTCTGGTCGTGTGGAGTCCCGCGCCTGAGCAATGCACAACAGTATTGAGGAACAACTGGATCTTTGGACAACACCCGACACAAGCCCACAGGCTTACGGATCAGAACCAAGGTTCCTCTAGACCAGTATCCCATGGTGGATAGTGGCCAGCACCAGATGTTTTAGAGGAAGTTGTAACAGCTGTGGGATAATCTGCTCACCACGTTAGGTCTCATCCTGGTCCCTAATGATTGCAGATTGTTTTAAACCCTGAAGCATGAAGTGTAATATCTGTAGTGATCTGGCTGAAACAGTCGCCCCTTGTGGACCTTCCAAGTGCCCTGTTGCAACCCTGGGTCTCCCTGGGGGCGGGAGGGTGAACAAGTCTCTGTTTCCAGTGTCTACCGAAGCTGACTACAGCTCACTGGCTAATTGTCTCTTCAGTCCCATCCTCTCCTGGGTGGAAGGTGGTTGAAGGACCTGAGGCCCAAAATGTTCTAAAACAAAAAGCAAACCCAGTTCAGTACTGGGCTGCGCACCAGCCTTCTCCTGAGGTGTCTCTGCCCTTTTCTTCCAGCTTGGTTCACAAACGTCCCTCGCTCGCCGGTGTCTAGCTACTCCTCCCCGGTAGCTGCTCTGGTTAGCAGGCCCATCTCTCCTTAACTCTGCAGGCAAAGCTCCTTTCAGGCAGTGAGGCCGAGATCCATCCTTCCTGGCCAGTCAGCCCTCAACTGAGCCAGACTGTCTCCTTTTATTCCCCCTCCCAGCTTAGCATTGGCTGCAGGTATAGCGGGGCGGGGCTAGCTGGGCTCATCGATTCTCCTTAACCCCTTCACTGCTGGCATTGCAGCTCGAGCTCTCAAACATAGGGGGGTCAGGTGGATATTAGAACCCGAGCTGCAGTCTGAGCCGCCACATCCACACGGCTATTTGTAGCATGCTAGCCTGCCCTAAATGCTGCCACCCAGGCTGGGAGGCTCATTCCCAGCTACAGTGTAGTCACACCCCTAGAGCAGCTGGATTTGGGATGGCTGCAGCTAAGGAAGATTCTTAATTCCCCGTGTAACGCCCTAGAACCTCTCTCCGCACATATTCTTAGAGACGCATAAACTGGTGTCAATACTCCAGCTGTCAGGCCGGAGTCAAATCTCTGTCTTTCTGAAATGCAGGTGGGTTGTGAGAGTGACGTGCTGTTCACTTGAAAGGGAGGAAGGCTGGAGTAAACTATATTGATTAACACCCCAAATTGCTGATTCTGTGGCTCACTCAGGTGTGACTCTCACAGCCAGAGCTGCTGTTCTGCGCATGCAACGACTTTCAGTGCACTTCTCCCGTTCCCGCAGTGGAGGTGGGGTTTAAAAAACATGCTGAAAGTGATTTCTGGGATGGGACAAGATGCCATCTTGGAGAACCTGGAAATTAGATCTGAGGGGGAAATGGTCTTCTTAGATTCATAGATTGCAAGGCCAGAAGGGACCATTGTGATCACTTAATCAGACCTTCTGTATCACACAGGCCAGAGACCTGCCCTGAAAAAATTCCTGGTTGAACTTTAGCAGATCTTTTAGAAAAAAAATTCAGTCTTGATTTTTAAATAGTCAGTGATGGGGAATCCCCCACGACTCTTGGTAAACTGCTCCAATAATTACCCTCACTCTTAAAAATGTACACCTTATTTCCAGACTAAATTTGTCTCAATTTACCTTCTAGCCATTGGGTCTTCTTATCTTCCCAGTCCGCATGAGTTCTTGAGAGCCGAAATTTTCCCCTGTTCCGAAATGGGATGAAAAGGTGAAAATCTCAAAATATTCTGAAGGAAAAAAAAAATCAGATCAGGCCAATCAAAATGTTGTTTCAATTTCAAAACATTTCATTTCACTGTTGACGTTTTTATTTCTAAATCTTTAGTGTCAGTTAACTTCTGTTTCAAAATGTTAGTTGATTCAAGAAAAACAAATCATTTTGTTCAGAAAACACTGAAACAGGACGTTTCAACAATTTCAAAACTTTAAAATCATTTGAATTGAGGGTTTTTCTTGAACTGCCTTTCTCACAAACAGTTTTTGTTTTGATAAATTTACATTTTCTGACCAAAAACAGCAGTTTGGGTCAATAAATTCCTACCTGCTACTGGAAACCAAAGCCCACATCGTGTGGGCAGCAGATCCATAATGAAAGAAAGAGCTTCTTATTCACTGACCATCTATTTGCAAATTGCAATAGCATGTAGTTCTAGTGGTAAAGGTCATTTATAGGAAAGTACCACTGAATCTCTACCTTCCTTTATTTTTAATACAAAGCCTGATACCTCCCATATGAGGGCTGGGATGTTCAAAGGCTAAGGGTGTTAGGTACCCAAATCACACTCAGTTTCAGAAACTCCTTCGAAGTCCCGACTTAAATGACTGGCCCCGTCCAGTGCTTGTCCTGGTTTTCAACAGACCGACATCATGGCTGAAAGCAGAGCAGCACCCTCTGTTCTGTTCGTGGCTAACCAGATAACGCTATAGAGGTGCTGTGAGTTGGTCCCTCTATGCACTTTACCCCATTGTTCCCAGTTGAGGTGAGAGCTTCTCTCACCGACATGGCTACCGCCGCTCGTTGGGGATGGATTAATTAAGTCAACAGGAGAGTTCTCCGCTGTCGGTTTAAAGCAGATACACTAGAGAGTTTACAGCAGTGAAGCTGTATCGGTGCAGCTGTGCCACTGCAAACTCTCCAGAATAGCCATACTCAGAGAGTCTGTGGCAAAGCCAGGAATTAAATGCAGATTTTCTGAGTCCCAATCCAGTGTCCTAACCACTGGAACATCCTTCCATCCTTCCCTGCAAAGAAATCCCAGAGCGGAGACGAACTCACCTTCTGGTTTTCTATGCCCTACCCTCTCCCTAGGCTGCCATTGGGAAGACGTGATTCATGTTACGGAATGAATGCAGCGAGTGCTGAACAGTGCAATTATCAAGAAATAAACTGCTGTGAGTGGAAAATATTGTGGCACCAGCAAGAAGAATCATTAAGAGGGAGTGACAAAAAGGCCCATGAGGCAGGGGGTGTTTCAGGCACAAAACACTGTGCTAACAGCACTTCTTACCGGTGTAAGTGCTTCACTCAGGTGCTTTATTTAACATAGCAGGGGGGCAATGCACACACTTGCTAGTTTTAATAGTCAATTAGGCTGAACGCACAGCCCAGATGACATGCAGCAGTATTACTGAACCAGGTGCCAGAGATCCTTGGGGTGAAAACGTCCCATACTTGTATCTGTGAATGGCAAAGGGCCCAAATACTGTGGGGCTGGGAGCCATGTGGTAGATGCAAGCAGGAATCCAAACAAATACATGAATACTACATAGATCACAGGAGTTCAAAGAGGCTGGGAAAGCAACTTCATTTAGCGATAGTCAGTGCTTAGAGCTGTTTCTCGTTCACATGCTCCCAGCACCTAAACAAAACAGCTCCTGGAGTTTTTGCTCTTGGCTTCCACAGCTACCTGATGCCCTGTTAGCCACTGGTTTATTTAAGGGCACTATGGAACTAGGGCTATGTCTGGCTGGCAGTTTACCTGTCATAAAATGCAGAGGCAGACGGGGTGAGATCTCTGCATCTGCGACAGCAGCACTGGGGCACTGCCATTTATCCTGGACGCACAGAGCGCCATTCCTCAGCCGGCGTATTGAAGTCAATGGAGCTACACTGGGAAACTGGCCTCCCCAAACCCTTGTTCTTACAGTCAGTGGCACTCCGCTATCCTCATGTGGGTGGTGGAGCTGATCCCACCCCAAGGCTGGGTCCTTCCTCCCCTCCATTCACTTCCCTGGTGACCTGGTTTCCTCTCCCGTATCAACGTCTTGAACACTGCCCTTTATTCTCACTCTAGGAAAGTAGATGGGAAGCCTCCTCTCAAGCTAACTCTGTACTTCAGGAATTCACAGCATGAATCATTGAAGCAATAAACATGTCTGTCTGTCACTCATCTTCCTGGCCCGGTTCGACACCTCTGGGCTGGGAAACCAGAGCCCTTACGCTGCCCCAGAGTCTATTCTCTCTGACACCCTGTTCCTTACAGTGCTGCTGGAGGAGAAACGGGGGGACCTTCCTCTCCAAATTCCACCAGTGCCCAAGGAATAGTCTTTCCCCGTTCATGCACCAGTCTGCATTTCCATAGGTCTCCGAGGTGACCCGCGTGATTCAGGGTGCTATTATGGTGCGTCAGTATGACTTAGAAGTTTACGTCTGCCAGGCAGAAATGCCTTCAAGATAAATTCATCTTTAAATAGCTTCCCCGAAGAGCCCTGGGAGGCTTGCGGTTATGAACAGCGTGGGTGCAGCTGGGTGTCAGCAATCGGAGGAAACATGCCAGCTGGCCAGTATTTCACGTGAGAAATACCCAAGGAAAGGGAGGCAGGGACACGCTGAGAATGCAACAACAGCCTCAGCTATGGCTCCTGTTCTGTTAGGACTCCGTGGAGCCAAGTCGCTTAGACAGCCTGTCAGCTGAATGTTCCCAGCAAGCAGATGTGTCAGTAGCTGGATCCACAGCCGAGCAAGCTGTAAATAATCAACTAGAATCATCGCACTGAGCTCTGAGAACAGGCTTGAGTCAGTAACAGCTGGGTATAGCATTACCCCCCCCTGCGTACCACACTGCTGCTGTCTTATTCTGTTAGGAAGGGCGGGATTCCAGCAGATGTACTTCTGTCCTGTGCTGCCTATTGACAGAAGGGCAACTGTCCATTAGAGTTTTATGGAACTTCCCAATGGTTTATGTGAACATCTTCAGTTTTGGTCCACTGGAGTGCACATCTTTCCCCCCATGGCACAGTTTGCTCTGAGTTTCATCTCTGAACTGCTTGGAAACTCCACCTTGACCTTGAGACTGGAGCAAACTAGATGAAATTTCATATGACTTTGACGTGAAACCCTAAAAAAGAAAAATCAACCCACGTTCATTAGAAACCACCAGGGTCTGGTTTGCTCAGAAGGTTCATATACAGTCAGGGCCAGATCCTCAGATGGCAGAACTCACGTAGATCCACTAACGTTGGACACCAGCTCGGAATTTAGCCAGTGATTTTTAAAGCGAGAGAATCTCTTTAAAATTTGCAGTAAGAGGAAAAGCCTGAAAGTGGGCAGTCTTAAAAGTTTGTCACTGGGGGAGGGAAAGAAAAAGGAAAGTACGCAGACACAAGACCACTGCTTCCAACTCGGACTATGGACAAATCACAGCAGATCCAAGACGTTATTCCGATAAGAGTAAGACACAGGCGTGCAATCTTACTAGGGTCTTTGCCTGGATTTCATGCTACATGTCGCCCAACAAGCTGTGAGGGATCATTATCTTTTTGTGGCTGGGAAAGTTCTATGTATCTGCCTAATAATCATTTCATGACTCAGACTTCTGCTAGCACCTGGCCCAGAAAATGAAATGTTTCTCTGTGGCCCAGCGTGAACGATATGCATTTACCAGTGAGACAGCAGGCTTGTTTGCCACACATTTAATTAAATAATCACTCACGAGAAGTGGCGTAGTAACACTGGCATTGCAAAGAGATTTTTTGTTTCTTTTGTCCTTTAAACTGCATCATGGTGGGAACAGGGAGTGATTATTAAGAAAAGAAGAACCCAGATGGGTTATCAGTTAGCTGGACAGTTTGTAGACTAGCCAAGGCAGGGATAAAGATCCTGCATTTGCAGAGATGCTGAAGGTGGGACACCCAATGATGCTCTCTACAAAACATTAGGAACATACAGAAGCCACATGGACACAGCTGGGTTCCACCACATTTACTAACATAGACAAGTCCTCCTAGCTACATGGGGGTGTTCACCGCTGCTTTGGTAGGAGTCTGGTGGCTAGTAGAGTAAGAGAAAATAAGGAGTCCCGCTAGAGGGCTTCTGAACTGATTAAAGGGGTACCACCCAACTCCTACACACCACAGTCCCGAGTGGTCTTCTGCAATAAAAAAAGCCTGCCGAATTTTCAGTCATCCTCAGATGTATCACTACTAGAGACCATTCTGTGCTTGATGATGTTCATATGGGAAAGTACATTCAGCACCTACATGGTGCTCTGCACCTGCCACTACCAGTCTGGAAGTGCGTGTGCACGATACCATGGCCTGCTCTGTTAAACATTCATGCAGCAGATGGCTGGGCAACTTGCACATTCCAGTGCTAAACTGCTAAGTTTGTGCATTTTCCAGTCACCAGATATGCTGCTTAAATATTTACAAGAAGCTTATGGGGAGCTACTGAGTACGGCAGGTTTGTCAGAACTGGCCTCTCTACTTGTTTGGTGTTTAATCAAGAATGTACAAAAGATTTAGCCCAAAACTCCAGTGGGGGATTCCAGCGTAACAGACAGCGGCTGATAGACGTTGAACGAGCTGCCTTAGCATAAAGCCCTGCTGCCGTGCCTCTTGCTATCGACTTCGCTGTGAAGGGCTAATTCTTCTAACGAGCAATCTGAACTCTGCTTCTGCACAAGCGCTCTGTGCGTATGTGAGCGACAGAGAGGCCCTCTGTGGACACTGTCATGCCTTGAATCAAAGAGGCAGGAAGGATACAAAAACGTGCACGTCTGGGACGGAGCACAATAGTTAATCTCTTTATACCTCTGCAACCACGCAGTCACTCTGCACTCGCTAACTAACCTGTCAGACCCTCATTGCTGCTGCTTCGCTCTACCCTTCACTGAGCAGCAGTGGAGGGGTTACAGCCCAGTGCATGCTCAAGAAGCTTCCTTCACAACATTACCTGACCTGTCACGCTCATGCAAATATTCCCTGCTGACATCCTGCTCTCCTGAAGAGGTGCCTTATCTTCTCTAATTTCCAGTGGCATGGACATAGCGCTGCTGAGTTACAGGGCTTTCAAAGCAATATTCAAACATTGTCTTTATTGATTATAGCAAAAGTGTGGGAACTGGGCCGGGCAAAGTGCGTGGCAGTCAGAGTTGCACATTGTGATGATGATGATGATGATTTGTATGACGGTAGCACTTAGAAGCTTCAATTAACACTGGGAGGAGAGTGCGCTGAGCTTTGAAAAAAAACGAAAAATCTGAAAACTTCTCCTGCTTTTTCAGCCACCCAGAACCAAACAAGTTTGCCTGAAAACAAAAAAAACGAGGGGCAAAAAATACCAAAATGTGGGGAGGGAAGGCGGAAAACTGTTTTCAGATGAGAATATGAGGTTTTCAGTTCTTTGATAAAAACTGAAATCAAAAGTTTCAAGCTAAGTAGACACTTTCTACCAACGTTTTGTTTACATAAATACTTAATTTTCGATTAAAAATGTTTTAACAGAAAATTTTTGGCCAGCCCTACTCCTGAGTGCCAGTCTATTGCTTTAACCACTAGACCATCTTATTATTTTGAGGCCTCTGATATTGGTGATACCATTTAAACCCAGGCACAAAGTTAACATGGAGTAGCCACAAAGAGTGCCTGGGCTGGTCATTGGCCCCCTGCACACATCTCCTATAGCAAAGTGCTCTGGCTAGCCAGTTACACTTTGTTTACTCTGCAGTTATTGTCATTTCACCTGCTTTCATAAAGCAAATGCAGGCAGGGTGACGAACATCACGTTAAACTGCTAAATAAATAAATCCCAGACTACGATGCTCCAGGGAATCCTGAAATAAAGAGGGTTTTTTTAATGCTGTAAAAACCACATTTTTTGCAAAGGGCACAGAGGTATTTACAGACGTCACAATGAAAAGCAAGAGAGGTTCCTCTCATTCCTCAGCTGTATTGTGAGGGTTCCTGTATGCAAAACAGGTGGTGACTTGGTTGGCTGCTTAGCCAAACCCTTCCTTGTCTCTGGCCCTTTTCTGAACAGTTGTGGCTTCACCATAAAGCAAAGTGATTTTCTGTAAGGAGTGTTTCTCTTTGCAAAGTAATAAGGATGCAAATCTTTCTCCCTTCTTGGGGATCAAGAGCACAGTCTCATTATTCCTTTACGAAATTAAAATAAAGGTCAAGGTAACATAGCCACCCACTACACAATGAGAGGGAGTTTGCAATCAAATGCTGGTCTGATCTCTCTTTCTCACCCTCCCGTAACAGGCCGGGAAGGAAAATAAAAAGAAATTGTCACGAGTAACTGTTTAGAAGATCTACTCTCTTTCAAAGCAAAAAGCTACAAGAGAGACACCAGTTATACCCCCCCACCCCAGTGTAATCCCAAATTAGAATCTTTTAGCTCTTTAGGAAGCCATTGGGCTAGACTAGGTCTTGCTAGACACATGGCCAAGCAAAGGCGTTATGAAGAGTTGAGACCTTGTGCCATATACTTAGACTTTGGGTCTAGGCGATAGTAAGAAGCAGGATTGTTCACTCTGCCTTCTGGAAATGGGAGGTGTAGGCAGGGAATGGGTGGAACTTTGGTTCCCCCTCCCCCCCATTCACACCAGCCAGAGTGACTGAGCCCATGCAGGTAACATCGGTACCAGCAGCAAATTGTAACCCCCTTCGAGAAAGCAGGCCGGGGATTGTGCTTCTGAGTTACAACGCCTCCCCAGGGCTCCTCTTAGTGCATCCTGCAGTGGCGTCTTTTGCTCAGGCTTGTGCCAAAAATTACAATCTAGCCCTTAATGTCAAGGAGTGCATTATAATTTCAAACGGGCGCGTAGCTGCCCTAACCCTAAACCAAAACTGGAGGAAGTCAATGGAAGGCCTGGAGGGAGCAGATGCACGCAAACAGCAAGTCATTGCCAATGAATCCTTCTAACTTGGTTGAGGTCTGTTTTGTTTTTTTTTAAACCTGCATTTTACTCAGGTTTCTGCCTTCTCTAAGGTAGTTTTGCATTATCAAAGGGCAACGGGAGAAGAGAAAAAGTGATATTGCTGCATTTAGCATGGATTTTTTTCTTCTTCACACTGAGTCACTTAAGCTAACATTTAATTAATTTGTGAGACTTTGACAGTTTTCAAGAAGACATTTGTAGAGCCATCAAGCTGCATTGATAGGACTGTCAGACAAGCACCTTCTGAGTTCTCAGCTATTAAGGACCCATATGCAACACATTTACAAGGTTTATCATACAAATTGTTCTTTGAAGGAGCAAAGCACACCAAAAGCTCAGAGACACACAAAAAAACCATTGTTCACAGGCGAGTTTGATATTTGCAAACGTTTTGCTCTGTTGATCACTTACTTTGTTTAATAAATCAGACGCGGCTTTGTCTTGCCTTCAGGGGAGTGACGAGGCCTTGTTACCGCACATCCTAGCCAGGCTGGCTTCAGGCTAGCCACCGTCTCAGATTGCCCTCACTCAGGTGGGGTCTCTCAATCTGCCCAGTCTAGGCTCAGTGCCATGGCCTACCTTCTTTAAAGGCTCACGAAAGCAGCTTTTCTGTCTGCCTTGGCTTTTTCTCTTGCCTCTCAGTGCTGAAAAATAAGAAGGACCTGACCTTCAATTTCCTACTGCAGCACTATCTCCCTCATCTATCCTTTCCAAGGTAGCTGTCTCAGCCGCCCTCCAGCAGGGCTGTCTGGCCCCAGGCCCCTTAAAGGGGCAGACAACTTTGTTACAGTTCTACTCTATAGGGATTTGCCAATATATCCAAGATTTTCAACCGTGACCAGTGATTTGGGGTGTCCGATTTCAGAGTCCCTAGGAAGGGCTGAGCATTGAAAATCAGGCACCAGTAAGTTGTCACCCAAAAACTGAGGAACCCAAAACTAACTAGTCACTTTAGAAAACCTTGCCCTTAATCCATGATCATATTATCTAGTACCCGACCAATTTCTGGGCTGGTGATTGTTTAACATTCAGTTGTAGATATGTATACCTTTGTCCTTAAACCCGACAGATCTCCTGTCAAACACCCAAAAGTCACCTGAGCATCGGAAAGCGCTTGACATTAATGAATGCCGCCATGCAGTACTACTGAGAGAGAAGTCAACATTGTTACCCCCATTTTACAAACAGGGAAACTGAGACGTGGAAGAATAAGTGCCTGGCCCAGTGTGACACAATGAGTCAGTGTCAGAGCTGGGAGCAGACCCCCAGAAGCTCTGGCTCCCCTCCCCTTTGCTGTACCTACTAGACAATACTCCCTCTCCTGAACTTTGTAAAGTTTGAAGTAGCCCGTTAGCCTTGATGACATCAGACCAAGACAAGCCAGGACGTAGTTAGCTCCATATGACTTCAGTGACCAATCCACTAGAATGCACACGGCCAGAACAGTATTTTAATGCATCTGGTTAGCATGAAATGATGTGTTCGGCAAGTGCCCAGTTCTCAGCTGGTGAGGGGAGCCCTTTCCATCCCTCCCTCTGTCGCTGAAGTCCTAGTCTGCAGGCAGGATTCATGGAACACTGAGCAGCAGCTACGTACACTACAGAGTAAAATGCCCCGGGCTGTGTCCAATGCCACATGCACCATGACTGCGCTTGAAAAGACGCGCACCTAGTTCCCTTCCACTCACAGGGGAAATAGGTTTAACTAACAGGACACTGACGTGAAACATGGCCATCCCTCCGGGGCCTGACTGTGGCATTTACCTGCCTTTGCTGGAAACCAGAAGAACATTATTAGAACCTGAATATTCTGCTCGCTGCTTCTGCACAGCATCTGGTATTATCACTTCTGATAAGCTCAGGGCAGCATTATTGCTTACATTAAAATTCAATACAGCGTTCCTTTGTTATTTTTCTTTGTGATTTGCAGAAGGATGAGTTCAGGCGTAGCGCCTGCTGGCTGTGATGACACTGAAATCTACCAGCATTGCAAGCTGTATAGGTTCAGGCAGTTCAGGCGATGATGACCAAGAAAGCATTGGTGCAAAACCAGTGACATTTCATCCTTGGTAAAAATCAGGAGAATTCTTCTTTCTGTCAGGATTTCCAGAGTGAAACGTTGCGTTTGCGGATTGAGAAAATCCTCCCATATTAGCCCAAAATCAAACCTGCGAACACCCATCATCAGGAACTTCTCACTCTCTCTTTCACACACACGACAATCAACCGTTGTTGCACACAACTCTGCTTTCTGACCTCCACTCAATGCTTCCATGTCACCATTCAGAGGGAAACAATATTGTGGCCTTTAGCTGTTCTAGCTAGGAAAGAACAGGCTGAATGTTTGCCTTGTTAAAAAAATTACCTGCATTAGTAAAGCTAAAAGTAGTGAGGGTGGTGCACGGTTTGCAGCACATCTGCTTGCAGATGTTTAATTATTGTACAACAATTGGCAACTGGTTGCTGAGGAAACCATTTAGTTATTCTATTGCAACTGTCACAACATTTTGTTTCCTTCCAAGATTGTTTGCAGAGTTTTAACAACTCGTTACCTTGGTTGTCACTGCTTTCACATAAGCAAGCCTGGCTTAAGAAAAAACCCAACCAGTCTCTATCCCTGGTGCTGTCAAAGAAGATTGCTGGCACACTGAGGAGAAGAAATTCGGCTAGTGTAAATCAGCCAATTACAGCTTCAGAGAAGCCAGGCTGTATTGCACCATCGGAGCATCTGGCCCCAAGATTATGCAGGGTGCAAATATGTCAGTCTTCACCGTGACTTTGTCCTCCGATCCTGTTTGTCTGGTTATCCTTCTGTTCCAATTTGTCATCATTCTAGATTGTGAATTCTTTGGAGCACGGATTCTCTTTAATTGGCTTGTTTGTACAACGCCTAGGCCACTGGAGCTCTGATCTCTAATTGGGACCTCTAGGAGCTACTGCAGTGCAAAAGCATAGTAATAATAAAGTGAAAGAAACCCCGGGGAGGAGATGCAACTGGAACCGGTTGAGGAAAAGGAGCAGGCCAGACAGAAAGCCCCAGGTTAGAATGAAATGCCCTGGACAGTTTCATGTTTGCAACAAGGAACTGGATAAATTCAAGCATTTTTATGAAATAAAGGGAATAAATGAACTAAACAGAAGAAAACAGAGAAGAGTTACCTGTCATCCTACAGAAAGGAAAGGGAAAGTTCACAGCAAGAAACTAGATTCAAAGGTCAGAGGCTGGTTAATCACCAGGGGGCTGGCAAATCAGAGGGACAGAGGCATTTCCAGCTTTCTAGGAAAGGAGACAGGACAAAAATCAGTCAGGGGAAACCCAAGTAAGAATGGCTTCTTTCCACTCCCCAGAGCTCCGGGGCTTGTGACACTCGGTTAGGAGCAGCAGAGCATCACTGTGCTCGTATAAAACATGGCTCCTTTGCGCTGCAGCAATCACTCAAAAGAGGAAAAGGAAACAAATTGCAGCTGCATTAGCCTCTTCTCTGTACTCTGCAGTCCCAGTGGGATGGGACCTTAGTGCGTAAATGCATACAGCTGGCTCCAGTCTTCACAGGTACTCTCTGCACAGAAGATCTTCAATCAGCACAGCTACATCTTTCAGCCTAAAGAGCATATCCATACACACAAAAATCAATCTCTCCGGCGTGCCAGGGACAGCCTATGAACCTCCTGCAGCCACTCCCCAGACACGGACTTCTGCTCTCACAGGGTATGTCTACACTGAAATCCGACACCCACGGCTGGCCCAGGCCAGCAGGGTTCGGGCTAAGGGTCTGTTTAATTGCCATGTAGATGTCCAGGTGCAGGTTGGAGCCTGGGCTCTAGCACCCGCGAGGAGGGAGGGTCCCAGAGCTCCAAGCTGGAATGTCTACACTGCAGTTAGAGAGCCCCACAAGGAGTGAGCCCCACAAGCCTGAGTCAGCTGGTGGGAACCAGCTGCAGATGTCTGCTTGCAATGTAGACATAGCCCAAGTACTACCCCAGATGGGACTGGCCGAGGCAGCCTCTTGGTAGCAGGCCCTGTAGGATAGGTTGTGTCTCTTAGTGCGATTATTACACCTCACATAGGCCAGCGATTCAGAAGTTACCCGCAGATATTGACATTATGGGTCCAGATCCTCAACTGGTATAAATCATCATAGTTCCACTGGCTCTGCACCCATTGGCCACTGCACACTCTACCACAATTTGTCAACAGGAGCAGAACTCAAGACCTCCTCCCCATCCAAGAGCAGTTCTTTAGTGCCTCTGATGCGCTGGCTAAAGGGAACCCTCCTTTAGCAGAGAGCAATGGTATGACGGGCAGCTTCGGTAGGACCCCAGCCCTTTGGGAGGCACCAGTAAATCGCACACACACCAAGGGAGGGGGATTTAAGCCACAGCTTGTTTTCTGCTCTCTCTTCTCTTCACTCTCAGGGACCCAGCCATCCTCTAGAATAGATTGCAAACGTGGGGCCCAACCCCCAGTCCCTTGAAGTCAGGGGAAAGGCTCTCGTTGGCTGCATTGGATCGGCGCCTTTGCTGAGAGCTGAAGACAGGTCTGTGCTGGGATGAGCAGATCACACAGCCTGGCGCCTGAGCTGAGGGGAAATTGGCTGTCTTTTATCGGTGCCAAAAGCTACATTAGCACCAACGTGGGCCAGAGGATCCAGAGCAGCCTGGGTCTGCTCACATTTCGGTTAGCCAGCTGAGCGTCTCATTAAAACTGCACGAGGGTCCACAGGCACTAAAAGCGGCTCGTGTACCACCTGGCTCTCGGGACCGGAGCATGGCCTGGATGGATGGACACCGGACTCTCTAGGCAGCTGCTGCGAGACACACACACTCTCCGCCTGACTTGAGGGGGTGAGGTGAAGAGAGGGATGGAGGAACAAAGCAGAGAGGAAAACTCCCTATGCTGTGTCTGGGAAGCACAATGTGCACTCGGCCCCACGTAGACGCCACTGACTTCTCATTTGCATTGATACAGCTGCATCGCCCATGGCCATTGGAGAGGCCAGGCAAAGGCACAGCTGCGATGGTGGGTAGAAATCATTGCTCGATGTGCAGCCTAAATGCTGAACCATGCTCCACCACAGAGGGGGTGCGCTTTGGATTCCTAATCCCGGCTTCTCATTCCCCAGGCCATAGGGACCGAGTCTCCCAAAGGGGTGGGTACACCAGGCCTCACAGAGCACAGTCAAGCACTGGCGGGAGCCCTCTCCTCAGGGGATTTCTAGCTTAGGAAAAGCCGAAAGGCTCCTCAGAAGCACAATGGGCCAACCACTTCACTGACGTAATTTGGTGGCAGCTGCACTGAAGTGAACAGAACTGTGTCCATTTCCACCAGCAGAGAATTTGGCCCAGTCTCTCTTCTTGTGGCCTCCCCTCAAGAGAAACTTTTAGTTGTGACATTCACTTGTCACTACTCCGATACTCCCACTGGGATACGTTACCAAGCACCACGACGGAATCTCCATCCCCGGCAATTTCTAAACCAAGACTGGATATTTTTCTAAGAGATCTGCTCCAGGGATCATTTAGGGGCAGTTCTCTGGCCTGTGCTATGCAGGAGGTCAGCTTAGATGATCACAGTGGTTCCTCTCTGGCCTTGGAATCTCTGAATCTTTACCTTTCTAACGTGTATTTAGTACTCACAGTCAGGGACACGGCCCCACGCTCTGCACGTCCCTAGCCTCTGCCTGCCAGAACATCTGGCACCGGCCACTGTTGGGAAACAGGATACAGGGTGAGATGGACCATTGGTCTGACCCAGTGCGGCCGTTCTTATGTTCTTACGATACCGGGGTGAGATTGGCAGGATGGAAGATGAATCTGGCTCTCTCTGCACAGAACAGATCCTGTGCAACCCAGGCAGCAGTAGCACACACACCGCCAGTACCGGCAGCCCAATTGTCCCAGCCAATTGTGTCACCTTTCTAAGTGTTTCCAATCCCATGGTCCATTGAACCTCTCTAGCCTTACTGTATTTTCTTAATTTCAGCAGCTCACTGGCATCTCTTGCACTGCATCCCCTGCGAGCCACCAAGGAGGGGCTGCAGAATGGGGATCAATTTTTGAGTAGAGTTTCTGCAGAAAACACGGCACCTTTTATTTGTCTGCAGCGATGGGTCTGCAAGAGGTGCAAACTCCCGAGCGCCTTCTCTTCATCAAGAACCTGTGGCCAGCAAAGGCCAGGAGCAGTACGAAGTATCATTGCTCCCAAGTATCAGAGGCAAGCTTGGAAAACACAGGCACTCATTCTGCAATTAACAAGACCCTGTAAGACCAAGGGATGGAAGTGAAGGTTCTGCCTGAAGGACACAGAAGGTTTTGTTTCCATGGATCGAGTTGGAGACTCACTAAGAGCAGTTCTGTTGATGCAATGGCACTAGCACCAAGGGAAACCCCAAACATATCTCGAATTCAGTTAGGTGAAGAAACAGGACTTTGGATACGATGCCCTGTCCTGGCCACAGTACCGTTCCCTGCCCACTGCAGCCTCACCAGGCAGAATCTCAGAGTCATGCACAGTTCAGCCCCGTTCTTAAGTTGATAACCTCAGCTGTTCTTGTCAACTTTCATTATTAGCATGATCCATTTCAGGGTTATTTTTAAATTATTACTATCATTGTTTGTTTACTTGTTTTCCTACTGAAAACTCAAACCCAAAGCCCCAAATAGCAGACGAAGTACAAAAACAAAGCAGGTCACTGCACATCTGCTCCGAACAGTGCATGGAAAGTTCACTGGTACAGAATGTCAGAGGTGATGATGCAAAAATCCCATGGACTCAGCCGGAATCAGCTGTAATACAGTAACTGGTCTCTGAAGTAGACTTCCATGCTCAGATGCCGATTTGGAATCAATTTCTTTGCTTTAATTAACTCTTTTGATACCAGGCGTTTAGGATTACAACTGGTTGAACAATTTTTCATCCATTTAACACACATCACCATAACATCAAAGACCTCCACACACGCTTACATACCTTTAAGTATGTGAATAACCCCAGTTAATTATTATTATTAACTATTATTAGTAATTTTTATTACTCTGCAATATTTATTACCAGTTTGCCCTCTTTGTTGACTGATGCATAAACCCATCCTGATTGTCTTTAAATGTATTTGCCTTTCCTGAGTAGTTACTGAAGAGTGTAGACAAATAATTTTCAGACTATGGGTTATTCCAGAATAGCTATTCTGGAACAGGAGTGTGCACATATGGAGTTATTCCAGATTAGCTATTCTGCTTTGAATTCACACCCTGCCTTATTCCAGAATATCTTTCATGCATAGACAAGCCCTCAGGAACATTTCCATGAATAGCCAACATTTGTCGGAACACTTATCATGAATAACATGACTGCATAAACCAGAGTACTGAACTTTGATCAGATCAGATATGGCTTATGATTAAAGTATTTGTGTCCTCCATCATGGTGCTAACACTAGGAAGTGCAGAGTTTCATGAAAATTAAGAAGTTATGTGATAAACTTTTCAGACCTTGAGGAATATTTATATTGAGGTTACCTGGGATTTTTGGCACCAGTACAGACCAGTTCTTCTTTTATCCAAACTAGTTCGCCTGCCACTTCTTGAAAGTGCCTTGACATTCTCCAACCTGGATCCCTCACCATATGAAACATTAGTTCTTCACCCCTCCAGGACACTTCTAGGTAGCTCTGATTCCAGCTTGCATTTTCACACTTGTTTCTGAAAGATAAAACTATAAAACTCCATTTGCAAGAGAGATGTACCCCTTTCACTGTTTTCCAGGCTCTCTGCTCATTCCATTGCTTGGAAACAACAAAGCAGTCTCCCGGGGTTTGTTTTTGATATTTTCATTTAAATGATACATGTATTTTTCACAGTGAACTTCTAGTATTCAGGTCCCCAGTCACCAGGAAAAACAACAACAAATTCGTTTTAGAACAAACTGCACTGGGAAGAGAGACTTCTAAGTTACTGGAGGGTGTGGGGGGCTGTTATGCATGAAGTGGTATCTAATTTGGTTTCCTGAACTCTCAGTCTGAGGGGCTGAGTCATTTCTATCAGATACGTTGACAGGTACCGCATAAATTAACATGATGTGTGTCAAAATACACTGATTGGGTAATTCAAAGGGTTGAGATTTGGTTATTACCCTCTCCTTTTTTCTTTTTTCTTTTCTTTTTGTCTTCCTGTAGCTTCACTGTCTTTCTAAGCAAGGAGGAGATACAAAACCACGTTCACACTTCAGGGTTGGTTCCACCTGTCCTGTTTCTCCAGGTCTGTCCCTTGTCCTACAAGGCTGTCTGACAGTCTGCATAGGAGCCCTAAATGGAAATCAGGCAGGGGAGGAATTATTACATGACACCATCTCTTTGCAACATGTTACCATGACACAACGTGGCTGTGTTGTCCTGGTACTGCCTCAGGATCTCACCAGCTGCGTGAGGTGTTTGCTTTGAGTAAAAACAATACCCACACGTTTTTGAGAATGTAAGCTTTCGGAGTCCAATACAGTCTCTTTGAGTTTTTACAGCACCTAGTGCAATGCGGGCACGATACTGACTGGAGCCTCTGGACACGACCATAATATAAAAGATTATTACTACTAATTTTAAATCAGCCTGAGGTTTAGAGGGGGACAGGAGACAGAAATGGGGCTTACATACAATAGGGCAGGAAAACACTCTGATAATAGATCCATTCCTTACTGCCCCTGGAGTTTTGTCCCAAGAATGCGGTAGCTGAAATTTCCTGATTGTACTTATGAATTATGTGCACTGCCTTGCTCTGGCTGCACATCCTGCAGTTTGATGCCCTGGTTTCTTTCGACTTCGTGGCCTGTTCACAGTTTAACTAACCTCTGGGGGCAATGTGGAATAGTCAGCCCGGGAAACAAAGCACTGGATAACCAAGCAGATCAGAGGACTATCTCGCAGTGTGTATTTCACACACTGGGCAGTGCACATTCCAGGTCTTATAAATCATCTTCCAGACAAAGGTTATAATGAGGTCAGAAGTAACCAGAAATTGCTGTATGCTTGATAAAGAGATTGCTGATACTATGTAGGACGAGTCACGTGACAAGGTTATGTCGCAATGGGCTAATTAGTTACATAATGTCCAATCATGCCCATCCTGTCCTTCATCCCCCAAAACCAAAATTTTTCGGCGGTTCAAAGACATTCAGATTTGTTTGTTCATTTTCTTATGTCTCTGTGTTCTGTAGTTTGCCTCAGAAAGGCAGATATTGAAATACAATGAAAAAGGCTCTTCTTGTGGTATTTCCAAATGGATTTTTATTCTTTAGAGATTCAGATAAGTTCAGAAAAGCATCAGAGACTTGTATTTCAATAACGACAACTAGTGGTGGTCAAACTACTAGGCAGAATTAAAATTCATTCAGAATGCAGCCCCTTTTTGGTTCACAGATGGTGTGCATTCTGATGTGAGTGTTTTAAAAATGTACTACGATTGGGAAGAATGGGCTAAATATTTTCTATGCATAACTCTGTCTGCCACAATGACAAACGAAGTGTGTGAGCCTAGGGAGAAAGGCGGACTGATTTTTTCCAAGGTTATTGTTTACAAATTTTTCATTCCCACTGTCACAGTTTCAGGGTTAACAGCACCTTTGACACACATACCTCGTGGTTTTCTTCGAGGACTCCTCCCTAAGGTTGCCAGATCTCTGTTGTCCCCTCTCTCAGACAGAGACCAGCATTTCTCTCCCTCCACACCAGGGTTTATGTTTACAGTACCTCCGCATCTCACTGTGGGTTCCCCAGCAGGTCTGTCTGCATTTACAGTTAGTCTGTCTCCAGGGTCTATAACAGTGTATATCAGTTACCAATCAGCCTTCACAAAGCAAACTGTAAGGCAAACAGCATTACAGAGAAAACATATAAAAACAATAATAGTTCCTATACACGCGCTAAAAGCTTATCAGAGATCACCCCAACTCCATCCCAGGACTTTGGTACGTATCAGTCTTTCAAGCTCCATAACTGGGTTGGCCCCACTTGGTTACAAGTCCATGTCACCTCTTTAGATCAGGAACAAGCACCCCGACTGGAAAATTCAGCCGTTTCTTTATACAGCTCAAGTCTTTGATTGCCAGTCTCCAGGAACAGGCAATCACCAGTCAAAGGCCTTCTGCTCAGGGCGTAGCATCAAAAACCTAGGTTTTTGCATAACCAGAAGTGAGGAATTTGCATTAACCACACCCCAGGGATTCCCCTACTTGACATTTATTGTCCTAAAAGTCCATGCCTGTCCAGCACATCCCAATATAGATTTTTGTACTCCTTACACTTACATCTGTCATACCCATGGTTTGCTATTTATCACTCAGATGATGTGGTTGCTTACCAAGGTCAAATGGTAGTGTTTCTGCTTTCTCCTTGAATGGATGACTGAAATATTCCCTTCCAGAGAATTGTTAACAACAAATAATGCTCTCTCCAGGACCAATTTTTGGCCTGATAATAATTTGCGCTAAGATTCTTGCTGTTTTAAGGATACACAAACTTTTTTTTACAGAGGCCCAACAATGGTCTGAATACTCCTGGGTAACTGCTCATTCTTGCAACATTTCACTGTGCATGCTGTTTTGCCATTATAGGGTTGCTTACATTTACTCCCCTGCTGACATCAATTTTGTACTATAAAAACTGTCCTAAAACTTTTGTTTTCTTCAAAAAAATACAAAAACACAACAACAGACTTTGCCAACTGATAAAAGAAAAGGGAAGACAGGCAAATGTCGGGTTTAAGAACTGACATTATTGCCTTTACGAGGGAAACATTTTAATAACAATTGCCTGGCTCACCTCTGCTTTACTCCAGAATTACACTAGTGGTTCTCCATTGATTTAAATGCTTACACCAGAATAAAGTCAGAGCAACACAATCATGGATCAGGTCTAGTATTTCAAGTTCACTAGCAGGGGAAACTGGAGCAGAATTTTCCTTGCAAAGCCCCAAGATTTGCCGTGCAGCTCTAATATACCATCCACCTGTAATATAAATAATACACAACAATAAAAAAGCTCCAAAAAAACTTTATACTGGAAAGATCTTGGCTCTTCCCTGGACAGTGTGAATGATCTCTAGCCTAGACAACACTGCCAAGATGAAAACCTCACCTCATGCTTCAGCAGCAAAATCATTGTCGTTAGCACCTCTTTTTAGTGAGAAGTGGGGTGTAAGGGGCTGTCTGCATCTGGAGCAATCAGTTGCTGTACAACTGGGGGCCACACTGCCCTTTGTAAGATGCCTTGCTCCCATGAGAGCAGATTTTGCACTCCACAAAGTGCTCACAAGGGCTCCAACTGGAAGAAAATGCCACTGGCTGCGGGATGCTAATTTGAAAACACCAGCGTAATAGCAGCCTAGCAGTCAGGGGCTTCACTAAAAGCATTGGATTGAGATCTAATCGAGGGCCCTTTTGATCTCTTTGTAATGATATTCAGTAGGTTATAGACTCTCCTCTGGACATGAGCAGCTCGTCAAAGACCAGCTGATACCTGTGCATCTATCTGTGGTGTGAAGATCTTCTGCTTACCCGCAAAACTAACCTACTAGCTCATCTTCTCTTGGTTCTGAAATGATGCAGTCTGAAAGTGGGGCTGGCTATTGAAGAAAACTCTCAGGGTCTCAAGGCGCTTTTGCTGTTAGATGCAGGGAGAGTCATTTTAGAGAGCTCAGCATCTCTGAAAAATCAGGGCCAAGCGGCATACAGTGGGGTTTTTTCTGCCATTTATGTGTGTCTGATTCCCCCATCACTATGAACAGGTGGTTATGCATGCGCATCATGAAGGAGAATATATCCAGCTGTCCCTACCAGGGAAGGATTACTATGAACCCCGGCTTTGGGGAGGGTGGGGCATGGACAAGCAGCCTTTTACACCAGAAGGGTTGGACTCTGGGAGACATGGAAGTTAAGGTAGGGCAAGAGTTTAAACTAACACCAAGTCTGGAGCTTGCCTTCTTTGTTAAGTCCAGTGTCAAGGGGTAAGGTTACAAAGGGGAATTTAGGGATGCACAATGGAGTAATAAAATTAGAGTTTGAGGACACTGGGGATTTTACATCTACTTTAATATTTTTTTTAAAGTGTCATGGGACATTAATTACCACAAATCCAAGCATGCTACTGTTCAAGTTATCTGGAGTTTTGCCATTGACTTTAGCAGGGCAGGATCACTTAGCTTGACAGGTGCTATATGGGATTCTACATCACAGACAGATTGGATTCAGCTTTCACAGGTGGACAGGAGTCAGGACCTCAGGCTTATGTCATCTCCGTGAACATTAACTCAGTGCTGCACCAGGTCTGTCCAATAACAACTCAAGTACCACCTCCTGTATCACCAGTACTTCTTTCTGAAAGGTCTCCCGTTCAATCAATGACCCGTCCTGATCAGCTTAGGAGAACTGATGGGAGCACACAGTGGCCTGACTGCAGTCTAGTGAAAAACAATAAAAATACAGAGGGGCCAACCAGGAGTCTCATGGCAGAGCAAGGTAAGCAGCTCCCAGCTTAGGTTCCAGTGCATGCTGGAGCAGCAGCTGTTTGTATCAAGAGAGAGCAGAGAATGTCAGGCTTTTGTTGCCATTATGGGTGTTGCCAGCTGGTCAGCCGGAGCAGGGCACTTCTTGAAGGAAGGAGATAGGGATTGGGAAAGTGACGCCCGGTTTATATTTTCTCTGTTGTCTTGTTCATGTTAATGAGGAGCAAGAAACCAATGCAAAGCAGAGGAAATCTCATTAAAAGCATGAAAGGAAAACGACTCAGGAACGATAATAGGAGCTTAATGCATTAGCTACACTTGGAGTTGCTCTGATTGCATGCTGGGCTGGCGCTTGGACTGGGTTTGATGCCTCCTCCTTGTGCGGGTGCCAGCTGCTAGTCAGCTTTTCCAGTGTCAGGCTTGTACCTGGGTAATTCTCGTTCGATTTCCTTGCAGCCTTGAGACCAGCTGAATGAATGTTCACAGGTCCTTACGTGCAGTTGTCAGGGCTCATTTGGGTCCCTTTTCAACCCAAGGCAGCCGTCGGTTTGGGGAGCGTGGAAAGCAGTGGCTGGAGGGTGTCAGGGTCAGCGCTACTAAGAGATGATGGACAAATCACTGTGAGTGGCGGAAGAAGGGACCTCAGCACTGGCTGAGGTTGGTCTGGCAATAGGAGAGCGGAAGGCAGTGTGATAATGCAGTAAGGGGAGAGAGGGTCTGGGGGGGCTGCGAATTAACGCACTAGCCTTTCACCAGTGGCGGTCAGGACTCAAGTTCTCAGTGGCTGTGAAGTGGCAGAATTCCTCTGCAGCCCATGGAGCAGTGCCAGTTTATACCATCACAGTTAACCCGGAGGTTCAAATCCTATTTAGAAGTCAAATGGATGCATTTAGGCCTCAGTTTTCAAAAGCGTCCCCCTACTCAGGGTGCTCCGCTTAGGACACCTCGGGCCTGAGGACTTATGGCTCCCACATGAAGTTATGAGAGCAGTGGGGGCTCAGTGTCTCTGCAAACCAGGTAGCACGTCTCTGAAGCTGGGATGCAGCAACACAGGCACTCAAAATTTGTGCGCTGTTTGGAAATTCTGGGCCTAAATGATCTCATCCTAATCTTCTGGGAGCTATTTGTCCTCCTCTGTAAAATCACAGGTTCACAATACATCTGGCAGCCTCGGCTTTGACAAGGCTGATCAATGGAATAACAAAGAATGCTGCAGGTCAGGATCGAAGAGCATTGGGATCGAGTGCATGGGCAGGCTTGTGTGTGGGGAGCCAAGGACCGGATTACGTGTGGGCCTTGTCTGTTAGATGTTAGGTTCAGAAAGTTCAGCTGCCCTTGTTTGCTTTGTGAAAACAAGCCAAGCAGTTGCATTTCCTGGCAGGGGGGATGACTGGCGGGCAAATTACTGCAGGACAGAAAGGGTGTTCTAAGAGTGTTTGAGAGAGGAGATTTCCATCTTAAAGAGGTTTAGACAAGGCTGGGATGTGCCTCCAAAACACATACGCATCTGTCACAGGAAGCTCTGAACATACAGAAGTTCAATCTTCACCTATTGTTGAGGTGGTCATAACAAAGGAGGTTCCACTGGAACCCAGCTGTGAGTAGCAGTGATACACTTATTCAGGTTCTATCTACCTTGCAATGTACTTCCACAGCATCATCATCCACAGACGTAAATGGATTTACCCTCACAACGTCTCTGGGAGACAGCGAAGAATGATCTCCACTCAGTACCTGTGTAGCTGGGGCACAAAGAGATAAAAGGCCACATCCTCAAAGCTGTTTAGGCACCTAACTTCCTTTCAGGGTTTTCACCTACGTGACTTGCCTGAGTGACTCAGACACAGCCCAGAGCTGCTGAGTCCTACCCCAGTGCTTTGACCCAAAGACCAGTAAATGTCACAGCCTATGCAAGGTTTACTAGCTTATAGGATAGAAACATGGAGCTGCCCTCCATGAGCTGGTGTGTGCATGATGGATTTGTTACACCCTGGTCTCTGAGTCTCATTCGGCTTCTTCTTTGTGGCAGGGTGGAGCTGGAACCTGGCATTTTCACCTTCATGGATCCCCTGAACCTGTCCTGGTACAATGACGACAGGAACTGGAGCAAGCCTCTCAATGGTTCCGACGAAGGACAGAAGCCACACTACAACTACTATGCCATGCTTCTCACCCTCCTCATCTTCGTCATCGTCTTCGGCAATGTGCTGGTGTGCATGGCAGTGTCCAGGGAAAAAGCCCTTCAGACCACCACCAACTACCTGATTGTGAGCCTGGCTGTGGCGGATCTCTTGGTGGCGACTCTGGTGATGCCCTGGGTAGTCTACCTGGAGGTAGGTGCATTGCTTTTGTAGCATATCCTCTGCAGGCCAAATATTTCTGGTGCATATATCCAGAGAGTGGAAGATTAGTGGCTTGGACATCAGCTATTTAAAGTGTGGCTCTATTCAAAACAACAACTGACTCTCAGTAGTTTCAAGAAACAAATGTGCTCATTTCTAGACCTGTGAATGCAACCAAGAAGCTGAGAGGCAGGCTGGCTCTTTCCTATCTCACACGTCATCACCACATACAAAGGTTCTGGAGGCTCAGTTAGGTCCTCTGTGATACCCGTGCGGCTCCACCGTCTTCGGATTATGTTCTCCGTGACATGTGCAATCCCATTGCCTTCAAAGGGTTTGCTCAGGTATAAGGGTCTGGTGCTTAGTACACGAATCCCTGAGCATGCACAAGAAAGAAGAGAATCCAGAACATTTTCTCTTAGACCTACTAGATCTGCAGGGCTAAAAGGAGTTTGACACTCAGACCACATTAATTCAGGCTGCAATGTCAGCAGATTCTGCATACACACCCAGAGCAGGTCTGAGGAATAAGAAGGAAACATCTTTACAAGGCATTAGAGTGAGATCCTCAGCATGTTATAAACCAGTGCCATTTCAATGGAGCTACACTGCTTAATAACATCTAAGGATCTGGCCCTTACATGCCCTGAAGCCATAGATTTAAATTCCAATAAAATTGCTTCCACCCTTTATTCTTCTGAGGTGATCAGTTGAACTCGCTGTAGATAATTATGTGCAGATTTTTTTTTAACGAGACCTTAACTAGGAAGATCCGAGGGCTTGTCTACATATACAGAGCTGGTGAAGACACTCGATGCTGATGGGAGAGAGCTCTCCCATCAGCATAATAAAACCACCTCCACAAGAGGTGGTAGCTGTGTCGGTGGGAGAAGTTCTCCCGCCAGCATAGCTCAGTTCAAACCGGCGCTTATGTCGGTGTAAATTTACGTCGCTCAGGGGGGCAGTTTATTCACTCCGCTGAGTGACATAAATTACGCTGACATAAGCTGTAACGTAGACATCGCCTGCTGCTCAATATAGACATTAAAGCTTCTATGGCACTTTTGGGAAGAACAGGATTCCCCATGAGGTTCTTGGTCATATTTTCTGCACCACAACTGTTGTTAATCATCTTGTTTATTATTGTGGTGCCTAATACAAATTAAATGAATGCTAGTATTACAAAGAAAAACAAAAGCCGTGGAATGCAGGCCTGGCTTGACATGAGTAATTGGACACAGGTGAGGCCTCATTGCTTGGGAGACAGGATTAGGGAGGTAGATGGCTCAGCAGACTGGAAACAATGTCTGTACTAGCCAAGATAAGGGGAACACCCAGGGAACAAATTACAACCAGCAAGGGAACGGTGGGGAAGGTGAGCCTGGAATGTAAGATGAGGCAAAGAGTAAGGAAGGCATGGACAGTGCACACTATATAGGGATAGGTTCCTACAAAGTAACCACGCCAATCCCAGCACATGTGATGCAATGTGTAGTAAATGCAATGTCACGTGTAAATGTAGAATAAGGAAGAGGTCTGCCGTGTAACTTGGATATGTGGTGTGCCCTGTGTCCGCCACCTCCAGCTGAGCAATCACTCAGCGTAGCTCTGCTGTACGCCAAATAAAGGAACTGGAGTGATGAGGCTGGAGTCACTCTGCATTCTTGGGGAACCAAGTGGAAGAGGACTGGGGGAAACCCCAACAAGGACTAACTTTGAGTGTGACAAGGGTTTTTCAAGATACACAGTGGTGTGCGATGCACACCCAAGCACAAGAATGGGCCTTTATCAAACTTCATTGATGCTGTGTGTATAAACTACATCGAGTCCTGACCAAACACAGAGGACCATGGCATGTTTCTTAAGAACCGCAGCAGTAGGGAAAATGTGCAAAATGTAAATGCAGAGTTATTGTGTCATAATATATAAGAGAAACAGAATCACAAGGGAGCTACTTGTCACATTACAGTAGTTAGAGTGTCACTTTGGTATAAAGGATTTTATGCCTCTGCATGTACAGCCGTGTTTGAGTGGCACTGTGTTTTGTGAAAGCGAAATATTCCCAAACTGCCAAGCATTTAGCTGACATCAAATGCTCCTTGAAATCGTAAATAGCTAGAAAGAGCGAAGTGCAATGTGTGGGAAAGGATAATAGAAAGAACAAGGCCCTTGTTCTTCAAATCTTTAGAAAAACTTGTGTGTGTGTGTGTGTGTGTGTGTGTGTGTGTGTGTGTGTGCGCGCGCGGGAGAGAGACAGACACAAAGAGAGAGAAAATGTTACTTTCTTTGGAGGCTAATAAATTCAGGGAATAGGATACTAAACAGTTAACCCCTTGTGCAGAGAACGATCTCACATTTTAGGTACCACTTAAAGGCGGAAGTGGTGTTTAAGTTGTACTTGGGCCTTGTGCTAGCCTGCTGCACAGGGATGAGTTGCATCCACAGGCCCTAAAGCACTGGGTAAAGTTCTATCCTGGCTGTCAAAAAGTCATTACCCTTGCTATTATCTGACAACTGGCGGTGACCTATGTGAAATGAGCTTCAAGGGGTCTCAATCCAATGCCTGGTGGATAGGTGTCCATATCCTCCTCAGAATCATTACCAATTTGCTTCTGCTTGGCCGCTATCAGGAGAAGCCAAGGGATTGAATAAGCCATGGAGACTGAACATCTGTCTGTCTATGTTTTGGTCTCTGCACACCTAGAGACGATCCTTTCAATTAGGGTTGATACACATTAAGTCAGAGGAAAGGAAGGACACTTGTTCTGCTACTGGAGTCTCTAAATAAAGTAGTAGACACCCAGGGCTGTTGATGCAGCACCATTTACCAGTGCTAAATTCATCTAAGTAGAAAAATAAATAAATCCGTGATATTTCCTTCAATGGTCCTTCTTTTAGACAGGTCTGTAATTGGAGAGAAACTGGAGGGTTTTTTCCAGACGACTCCATACATTCAAAATTACAACGTGAAAGCTAAATTGCAAGCAAAACAAGCAAAAGATTAGGGCCGCAAACCAGCAAAGCACTTGAGCATCTGCTTAACTTTAAGCACATGAATAGTCTCACTGAAGGCACTGGAACTATTCACGTGTTTAGAGTTAAGTACTCCACTGGATCAGGGCTCAAGGCTGCTACAGAAGTTCAGTTATTTACTTTATAGAGGTAACACAGAAATAATCAGCCCTGCCAAGAATTCTGAACACACTCAGACAGCAAATGAAAAGCCCTTTGCTGAGACCTCTGCTATATTTCATGGCAAGGAGCTTGATTTTAATTTGCTCACTGCCGAATTACTGGACTTTAATCTAATCTACAGCCCTGAAGTCAATTGGAAACATTTATATAGAGCATCCCCACGAGGTATCTGTGGAGTCTAAAAGGGAAGAGGAGTTTGCTTTATAGTACAGTTGGTTGCCACTGTGCTGAGAGCAGACTGGGATTGCTCAGGTATTTGAATACTGGGGTTAGATTGTGCCCCGGGTAAGAGGTGGTGCATACACAATTCCGGAGGAAGAGCCCTAAGAAGCATTGTGTTTCAAAGGCACCCCACGCTCACCCTGAATCACAATTTCCTCCCCAGCTTTCTCCTTGCTTTGGGAAGGAGTAGTCGTTTGCTGCTTGCCTACACCATCTCCACACAGTGCCTGCTTGCGCATGTATACCCAGACCGCAGACACGGGTAACTGCACAGTGTTGTATGCAGGGTTCTTGCTTCCCTTTACTCCCCTCCAGGGGTAGATAGTTCACGTCACAATCTAGCTCTTAATCTATATAGAGATCCTCAAATCTTGGAGATCCTCAAATGAGAGACTCTGTACAAATTCCATTCGTAATTGAATGCTATATTAAAGCTATGCAATTCCAGATAATACAGTAATGATTAATATTACCCATGTCATCCACCTTTTGCAACTCTTTTCATGAAGATTGCACATAGATTCAATAGTTGTTTGTGGTGCTGTTGCAGCCGTGCTGGTCCCGGGATACGAAAGAGACAAGGCAAGTGAGGTAATATCTTTTATTGGACCAACTTCTGGTACAAGCTTCTGAAGAAGAGCTCTGTCTAGCTCAAAAGCTTGTACCTTCCACTAGCATCAGCTGGTCCAATGAGATCTATTACCTCAGCTGCCTTGTCTCACAAAAGTGGGGACAATAATGGATACACAATTAGAATTTAATTACTGGCCAGATGTAGCAAAACACTTAAGCGCTTGCTTAACTTTGAGCATCTGAATAGTCCCAGTTACTTCAAGGGCTCGAGCCTGCAAGGTGCTGTCTGCTCTGGCCCCGGTCCTACAAACCATTTAACCACATGCTTAACTTTAAGCAGTGCATAGTCCCGCTGAAGTCGATGGGAACACGAGTGCGCTTAAAATTGAGCAGGTGCTGAAGTGCTTTGCTGGATCCGGGCTAGAATGCTCAGCAGCTTTCAGGATCAAGCCTTCAGAGAACTGCTCACGTGCCTCGAAGCCAGCTCGTGCTCTCTTGAATCAGGGCCCGCAAGATTTGTTTGTAAGAGTGATTGATTAGTCAAGCAACTGATTTAAATGGTGGAATCAGCAAGAAATGACTTGTCTTTTCCTAACCATATCAGCTGCTCCATACATGTCCAGCAATACCTTGTCACATCTAGCACCTACTATTAAGGACAAATGTTTGGGGAGCTTAATATCCATGTTTGCTTAGATGTAGCTCATTAGCCTTTCATAATTGTTTGCAAACCCTCTTCACATTGATGCACTGCAGTGGGAAATGGATTGCGTTAATTGTGCCCTCCGGTTAGGCTGTGTGGGTTCTAGTTAACTGCAGAAATCAGTTTTAACATCATTGCGGGGGGGGGCGAGAAGAGGAGGCAGGATATTTGACGGCATGTCAGGAAAACTGATAAACCCAGATCAGCAGGATGTAGAATCAGTAATGAAGATTAATTCACACTTTACATCATGCAGCTTAAACTGTTCCCCAGAAGGTAGACATCATATTGCTGGGGGTTCTTTCTTCTGCAATTAGCCGAGAGAAAAATCTAATCAGTCATGAAAGTTGGAGCTGGACCAGTCCTAAGAAGTTCCCCAGCTCGTCTCCCCTGGCACTATATGTATCATTGCCTACAGGACATCCATTAGCGACGGGTAGTCACCACTACAAGTCTGGGGGCATGGGGAAGGGATTCCAGTTCGGCTACATCTGCACGGCAAGGCAGTGGTGTGATTCCCAGCTCACGTTCACGTACCACACCCACCTTAGCTCTCCTCTGAGCTAGCATGCTAAGATGAGCTGTGCGGCCACAGGAGCATGGCCAGCGGCAGCAAGGGCTCGCCCTCCCACGTACAAACCTGTCCACATCCCGTCGGTACGTACTCAGGATTGCTAGTCCGGGCTGCCATTGCCACTGCCCCTGCCGCCTCAGCTGCCCTCCTGTTCTTAGCCTGCAAGCTCAGATCACAGGCCTAGCTTGTAGTGGAGACATAGCCTTAGTCATCAGTTCAATTAAAAGCAAACTGGAGTAGTTGCCATAGCACCCAGGACAAACTTCACCCCCTGCCCTGTGCTGGGCAGGCAGAACAGCAACCTGCACTGAATTCTGAGACTTCCGTTCTCTTCCCTTAAACACGACGTCCATCTAATGCCGGGTGCCGGGAGCCCTGCTGAGTGACGTTCCGAGAAGATTGAGCACCGACTTAGCATTGCATCTCCCTAATGATCCAAATTAAAGGGACTCACTTACTGGTAGAAGAACCTAATGTATTCTTCCCCTCCTCCGCAACTCTACTAACTCAGTCTGCTATTGATTTGCCAGTGGGATTTCTTGCTATTGGACAGAGCCAATGCTGCTGAAGAAGCTGATCAAACCCAGTCTCAGGAGGTATTCTCAGAAGCACAAGTGAGACTTCTGGGTTACCTGCTGGTTCTAAGAGCTTTGGTCCGGCCCTCTTATTTCCCACTGGAGATGCATGAATCCCCTGCTGGATTTCAACCCAGTGGCTGCAGTATCCTGGGTTAACACAGCATTAAACTCGTCTATTTAAATTGCATCTCAGCTCAGCTCTAGTGAAGGAGAAAGGAGGCCATCTTCCATAAGGGGGTGGTTTTCCAATGTAGGTTCTTTGGGAGAAATTGGTAAAACGAATCTTAGGAGCCTTGGAACTTTCTGGAAAGGGCACGCCATGACTCCGCAGCGCACTCTGACCAGTGTAGGAGCTACACTGATGGACTCAAAATGGAGTCTTGTCCTGCCTCTGCCATAGTGTAGACATAGCTTAAATGGATGCTGATGTGTCACGGTTTCAGCCGGCCACTGGTCGAGTTCAGGAAGGGATACGTTCATCCAAAATATATTCTAGGAGGGCTTTTTTTTTAATTCTCCTTCCTCTGAAGCATCAAAGATGACCCTGGCTGGAGAGGGGACACCGGATGGGGAAGGCCAGGATTCTGAAGCACCGAGAACTCTCTCTCTCGTGGCTTGGATGGCTGGTTCTTGCTCACATGGTCAGGGTATAACTGATCATCATAGAAGGGTTCGGGAAGGAATTTCCCCCACAGGTGAAATTGGAAGTGACCTTGGGGCTTCTTCACCTGCCTCTGCAACATGTGAGTGCGGGTTTCATGCCAGGATTTTCTGGATACATCTCAACTCATCACTTCCCTGCCCCGGCAGGGGCCTCAGGCACTGGTGCACTTTGGTCACTCCTATTCTCTACCTGTAGCACATAACAGTCTAGTCTCCTCTGAGCTGTAAGACTTTGGTCTAATTTCGGTTGTTGGGTTTAGTGTGTGAGCTCAGCGTGGTGCTGGTGGCCTGAGACACACAGGAGGTCAGATGAGATGATCGGGTGGCATCTTCTGGCCTTAAACTCTATGACTCTCTGAGAAAGCTGAGACGTGGACACAAATTAGCCAGGAAAAACTGAAGGTGATCGTCAGAGTAGGAGAAAAACTCTTTGCTTTCACAGACACTGCTGGCATTGAGCAGGATTTCCCCCAGGACTAGCACAGACGCTGTGAATGCCCAGTGCTTTGTGCTTCATGGAAGTCCTGAATCAACTCTGCCGGCCCTGGGAGGCAAGGAATAGGGAAGCGGCACAGGAAGGGGTTTGCAGACTACTAGCTTTCCTCCCTTTGTATTATTAATTAAAGATGGGCCATAGCCTTAAAGTTCAGACCCTGATTCAGTGGGAAGATGATTAAAGCTGGGGTTTGAGGTTCAGCTGAATTCCTGCTATAAATATTCGAATAACTCAACGGTGTCTCCCCTTGTGCGACTGGTGTTCCAAGCTGCCGCAGACAGAGTTCCCATCTGAGCCCGCCCTTGTGCGATGCAAAAGGAAAGCCTGGGACATCAGCTTTTGTGTTTACTACCAAGTGGCCCTTATGCAATGGGGGTGTGTGATGCTCCCCCACATCTGAATGGAAAGTTCAGCATGTTGAATTCTTTGCACAGGAGTAACTGACAATCCAAAGTGCATGGCAGTCGCGAATCAGACTCAAATTCTTTCCTACATTCAGATATTCTGCAGTTTGTTCTGATATTCTGACCCTATTTGCTGTCAGTCCAAAGACACCCAATGCATTTTCTACCCTGCCTGACTGGGTATCATGTTATTTGCAGGTGGATATGCCGGGTTCTTCTGTGACTCCTTTCTGAAGCTACATGTCCTTTCCCATAAAGCCAGGAATGCAGAGAAACAGACATGTGGATTCTGAGAAGTGCAGTGCTTGGTCGAGGAGGGGGAGTGGAAAGAGGCTGCTGCCAGCTTTGCTGAATTTGGATAGTTTTCAAAACAGTGCTATCTAATTCCTAATTCTCCCCGGCTGATAGGATCAGCGCTGATGTCTCTGGACAGATCTAGGGTTTGCATTTTAATAGGTCAGGTTGCTGCAGGGAGCTTCAGCGTATGAGCATCAGGAAACTTGAGCTCGAGTTACTATTCTTATGGAAACAAAGGACAGGTGAAAAGATTTGGGTGGAAGGATAGTTCCTTGCCACACAGAGGTGTTGTGCAGATAAAATCCACTGAACAGTGGGAGGCCCTCCCATACGATGGTGATTAAGGCCATAGAAGGCCCTAGACTGATAACAAAAGTTATACAAATAATTCTCAGCCTTGGCAAAAACAAGGGGGAAAAAAGGACATTTTTATATATGTGAAGAAATAAAAAGATTTTCATTTCACCGGGAGTTATCCATTTAAACCAGGGCTCAAGTGGACACACGTTTCTTTGTCACAAGGCTGCTGACTAGAAAATGCCTTTTTGAAATGACATTCACTGGGTTTTATATTTAAAAAAAACTCTTTAAAAGTTTCAAAAGATGGAAATTGGAATGAAATGATTTTATCAAAGTTAAATATTTCAATTTACCTGAAATTATTTTTTCCCCAGAATTTTATTTCACAGGAAATTTTTTTTTTAAAAATGGTTTTTGTTCCATTTTGGAATGGAAAAAATTTGAATTTGATGAACTTAATGGAAAATCTAGTCCTACATCACTTGACATTCAATACAAGCAACAATTCACATTCTGCAGAGCTTTCAGACTCTACAGAGGATTGCAGTGTGCCTTGTGTTTCATTACAGATCAGTTTAATAATAACTGAGTCTGTGGGGAAAATGTCAAGATTGTAATTTCCACCATTCCCTATTTGTATTGATCCCCTGCAACGAGACAGTCTCACTAAATGCTGTACAACATGTTTACTTAGACCTGACAAGAAAACTTAAAAGAACAGGACAAGTCTTGCATCTAAGCTCCAGCGTGTCCACGAAAAAATAAATGAGCAAATAAAGATTTGAGGAACGAGTTATTGTTTGGGATGCATTTGAGCACTGAGTTTGTTTCACTTGCAATTCATTTGCAACTGTTTGAGAGAGAAAAAGATAAAATGGACCTGGAGGGGGGGAGATGGAAAAGAGAAGCCATAATTCACCTGTGAACGTAACAGCACAAAACAAAACAAACTCACTGACATGACACAGACTGTCAAAAAGCCGTATTATCAGTTCTGGCCCTAGTTTATTGATGTGTGTATGGCACTTTGAACATGCAAAGCATTGTGCATGTGCAAAGCCTCATTAACACAAGCCCTGGCAGGCTGTGGTTAGTGCCCCTGGGATTAGTGGGAGCTGCTCTAATCAGCTTCCTTGTCCGCAACAATCCCCTTTACAGGGACGCTTGTTCTGTTAGATCTCGTCATTTCTGACCTGGATTATGAGTTTCTCACCCATCCTTTTGAACTGGGAGAAGCTAGCAAAGCGGACGTAAAATGGGGTGTAAATCCTTCTCCTTCTATGAGCTCATGGCTCCTGTTGAGAACCTCTGCCGCATAAATCTACCGAGGAGACTGAACTCAGGCCTGTGTATATGACCG
Source organism: Emydura macquarii macquarii (assembly GCF_026122565.2). Lineage (NCBI taxonomy): Eukaryota > Metazoa > Chordata > Testudines > Chelidae > Emydura > Emydura macquarii. Next base: position 12,046,214 of record NW_027130449.1, on the reverse strand, counting down.
TAGCTGGGATTCGTCGCTGACACAATGGCCCCTCTGCATCCCTCTAGCCACGTGACTAACCCTGGTGCACTGGGATCTTCCAGTGTTCTTCCTGCATGCCACAGCGATGGGATGTTTCCCTGATATTTCAACAGGGGCACACGCATCCACCCCTGGGAATCCCCAGAGGTGCTTTTGTCTAACAGATAAAAGGGGCTGATGGGTTAAGGTTTAAAGCCGCCAAAGAAGCAGATCCCAATATCCTTAACGCCCCTGCAGCTAGAACAGGGCTTTCTCAAATGGGACTCAGAACCCCTGTCCCAATTCCGAGGGTCTAGGGAGGCATTAGGCAAATTCCTGGCCCCAGCTACACAAAGGGTGAGCTCAGGGCAGCTGAAGAGCTGACTCCAGGTGATGATTGTCACAGAATAAAAACAAAACCTCGTTGGTGAGGCCTCTCCCCTCTTCACGTCCCTCTGCGTTCTCCAGAAAGTTACAAGAGTTCAACTTTCCAGCCTGATTCAGGACAAGAACAAAATGGCAAAATATCAGCTCTAATAGAAGCATATATCCCAAACTGCCCCCCCCCCAACTTTTGTGGTTCTCCCATCGCTACGCAGCTGCACACTTCACTGGGCTGCAGTACTAACACTGCACTAATCTCACAGCATCCTCAATGAATCCTCAAACTAGTTGAGTTTTGAATCAGCAAGAAGCTGATTGCAGCTCTGAGTTCTACCTGGCTGGCAAATCTTTGCCTTTGGGCAAATTCTAATCAAGCCAGATTATTTATGTGATAGTGCCCTTTAAATGCCTTTTAAAAAAAAAAGTATTTGTCTATCACTCAGCCTTTAATGCAGCCTCTCTCTCTCCTTTGTTCATGTTATATTGCCTACGATTATGGGCTAAGAAAGCAGAAATAACTCTGAAGACTAGAAATCTTATTCATTCCTATTCCAAATGCAAGAAGACTCATTTATTTATATTAGAGGGAAATATGCTTTTCTATTTGCATACTGAATGCAATAGTTCCACTACTCACCATTAAACTTAATTGCAAAATTTGGTTTTAGTAGCAAGAGAAGAGATGAGAACAGAGCTCCTGGTAACTGGAAATATTATAATTAGTCCTCTATCCTCCTTATGTAACAATGCATGTCAAAGATCTTTTGTTATGAATTTAATCCATCTTCATTCATAAGAATGTGTAACATGAGAGTTATCTCTTCTATTTTTATATAAGCAGAAACAATAGGCTTGTCTCATGCTATTTCCATTACTGCACTCTGCGGAGTGTAATTGAAAAAAAAAAAAAACTTTTAAAAAACATTCATGTTTTGCTAGTTTAATTTATCAATTATTATGCATAGTTTATGATGCAGGGTTTGTTGCAACATTTTAAGGCCCCAATTAAGTCATTAGAACAAAAGAACGGCCATACTGGGTCAGACCAACTAGTCCAGTGTCCTATCTTCCAACAGTGGCCAATGCCAGGTGCTTCAGAGGGAATGAACAGAACAGGCCATCATCGAGTGATCCATCCCCTGTCGTACACTCCCAGCTTCTGGCAATCAGAGGGTAGCGACACTCTGAGCAATGGGTTGCATCTCTGACCATTTTGGCCATTGATGGACCTGTCCTCCATGAACTTATCTAGTCCTTTTTTGAATCCTGTTATAGTTTTGGCCTTCACAGCATAACTGAGTCAACTCACTTTGACTTCAACGGAAGTAGCATTTTCTTATGTCATGGCTGAATTTGGTCCTAGGTTAGTATCTGTCATTTGGGCTGCCTAATGGGAAGGTAGAGTAAGAAAATGGAATTTAAAAAAGTAAAATCAGGCTCAGTATCAGGGGAAATGTTCTAAGGATGAGATCCTGCTGGCTCACAGCTCAGTCTCCTGCTCAAACTCCATCACTTGGGACTTTTTAAACTAGACAGGATAAAGCACTGGAAGATATAAAGAGCAAAATCTCCTGTATTGGCTCAATGTGGTATTGACTGGATGTTACCTGAGTCCCCCTCTAACTTCTATGGATCAAATTCTGCTCTCATTTAAACCAGCACAACTCCAGAGTAACTTCACTGGAGCCAACAAAACGACTCTCTGCACTAAGAACAGAATTCGGCCCTTTAGGACTCTCTCATCCTGGCTGCTGGAATGATTGCTCTCATCCAATTTCCTCTCTTCTCCAAGGTGGTTGGTGAGTGGCGATTTAGCCGGATCCACTGTGACATCTTTGTCACCCTGGACGTTATGATGTGTACGGCCAGCATCCTCAACCTCTGTGCCATCAGCATTGACAGGTGAGATCTCCCTGGGGGCAGGAGGAAGGTCCTGCCCAGCTCAATGTGCTTGGTAGGAAGGTGTCTGGCACAAAATCACTTAGTTTATGTGCTTCTGCTCACATTTAAAAATGATGGAGCAGACGCCAGTGGGACAGCAATAATCTGGAGAAGGTATATGAGGCTATGGCATAGCTGTCTTCTCTTTAGAGGAAGGGGATTGAAAACCACATCAAACAGGCTCTGGCCTCAAATCTTCCAATCAAGGGGCTGCAGAGACAAGAGAGGGGGTTCATCCCAGCTTCTTGAGATCTCCTAGAGCTAAATCTGCCCCTGAGATGTCTCTGGAGCAATTTCCCAGATTTACTAACTGTAAATTTGCACGTGGCCAAGAAACAACACGCCGGGTCTTTGTCTTCGTGCTGCAGGTACACAGCAGTAGCCATGCCAATGCTCTATAACACACGCTACAGTTCCAAGCGCAGAGTCACCGTCATGATCTCCGTGGTCTGGGTCCTATCGTTTGCCATCTCCTGCCCACTTCTGTTTGGTCTCAACAACACAGGTGAGCCGAGCCTGGTCTGCAGCTGGCTATTGTGTGTTTCGTGCTCTCTTCTGCCCCACCGGGTGCCAGAGAGGTTTGTGTTACTAGGGAAGGAATTCATATGCGTGAATATTAAGAGTTAGGATCTGGGTGTTCCTGTGTTCCTTCCTATTCCAGGTGTCCTGTCCCTTGGCCAATCAACCAGCCCTGAACCTGTTGCCACTCTTACTCTTCCAGGCCTATTGCCCCTGATAAATCAGTTTTGATGTCTGTCCCGTCTCTAAAAGAAGCTTGCATAGCACTAGCCAGCACCAGCACCCAAAAAGAAGAGAGAAGGTTATGTCTTAAAATCTATCGCAATAATGGGCAGCTTACAAATAATCAGATAGCTCCATTGACGCAACAGTGGAAGATACACTCCTACAACCATTATTTTTAGGGAAACTAGCTGGCCGATGGTATGGGATCAATAGAGCTTGTCACATAGAGGGCACTGCTCTGAGGTTGGTAGAAAATGGTCACTCCTCAGTTCCAGGTGCACCTCTTGCTGATCCACGTGAAGGGTGCTGGTCTCAGCCCTGTTCCTCTGGACAGGTGTCCACATCAGAACTCCTCCCCCTCCAATAACAGCTGTTGGGCGATCTTAAAAGAGGACTGAAATATCTAGAGTGACTTCACTCCCCTCTCAGTTCCTACAGCTGGGGATGGCGGGAAGCCGTCTGGGAACTTTGCATGGCTGCTGCCCACACTGTTCCGATCCTGTGGCTAGCTAGTGAGTTTCAGCACCTTTCCACCTGCATTAATTGTGAGAGAAAGACATCTATTTTCCCTTGGATTAGGGCTTGGCCTGTGATTTTCCAAGGAGCTGAGTGGACTGAGACACCCAGCTCCCAAGGACTTTCCGGGGAGTTGGGTATACGAAGCAGTGTGACAATCCCTCTCTTGGTTTGGAAATTATTTCTGGAGGAAGGTGGGAGAGCAGCTGTTCCCATCCCCCAGTGGGGGTGTTCTTGTGGCGAGAGAGAGAGAGAGAGCGCGAGAAAGGCTGGTTCTAGCTCCTAACAGTTGGGACGATGCTCCTGCAATCTCTTGTGTCTTCCAGACAAGAATGAGTGTATCATTGCCAACCCTGCCTTTGTTGTGTATTCCTCTATCGTCTCCTTCTACGTTCCCTTCATTGTCACCCTGCTGGTCTACGTACAGATTTACGTAGTGCTCCGGAAACGCAGGAAGCGTGTCAACACCAAGCGCAGCCCCCATGGCCTGGACTCGGACACTCAGGCACCACTGAAGGTAACCAGACCCTACCCTGCCCCTCCCAATTGCCACCTTCTTTCCTTCCTGCTCCCATTCTTTCCCTAAAGTTTCCCCTGTTCCCTTCCCAAGTGACACCGGTTGGTCTGAATGAAACAGGGAATTGTTAGAATAGATAGTGTGTCTTATGCCTTTTGGGAGTCCTGGCTGGCCACAGGGTACAACAGATCACTGGTGGAAACTTCCCAAGTCTCCCCTGACCTCAAAGGATGTTCCATCAGCAAGTCTGTGGTAGGATCTGCTTCATCAAACCAGTCTGTGTTTGCATGAGCTCTGCAGAGTCTCAGTTGGGTTTAAGTTATCCACCTGGGGCTTGAAGCTAGGGTACTTTAGTCTTTCACTCTGAGAAGGACTCTCTACTCCATGCCAACAGGGGGGACACAATCCCTCACCATCCTGTTGGAATTTATTCCTTCAAACCGTAGAGCTAGCTTAAAGATATTTTATTTAGCAGTAACACAAGAAACCTAGAGGTCCACATCCTGGAAGATAAAATAAAATATCTTTAAGCTAACTGTGGGCTACAATACCAAGGGTTGGGCCTTTCAAAGCACCCCAGGCAATTTAGCTTTAAAATTAACAGCAGATACAAGGTTAAAACCCCCATGCCGCTTTGAAAACTTCAACCACGGACTTCAACCACCTCCCACTTCCTTCTTTCTTGGCCACCTTTTACATTTAGGGCTGACTCTTTCCCTTCTCTCCTACCAGAACAAAGTGCAAATGTGGCAGTGGTGTCAGCTGGTGTTTGCCCGTGGTATGGTGCATGTGTCTGTACTGAGAAATGAGCTGCTGTGCAGATCACTTGCCACTACTCTAGTACCCATTGGGAGAGCTAGTGCCATTTTGCAGGGATGTCCACTAGGTAGCAAGTTCTACATGGCTCATGAACAAGGAAACCTGTGGGATAGGCTCCGGAACCATGGTGACGGCTGCCCCAGAGAGACGCGTGTAAGAACACAGCTCTTGATACGTCACATGCAGCACCTCCCTGTCTATCATGCAGAGCGCATGACTTGCGTGGAACATCTGCGACTGATCAAGGTGACTTCAAGTCCAGCAAAGAGTGTGTGGGCCATGAGGACACACGTCACAAGTTCCCTTCTTAGTAAGAAGTGAGAATTGATTGATACGGATTTGTAGCCCCAAAGGAGCCATCTCCAAACTGTTCCTCGGCATTTCCCTCAAAAGCCAGCTTCTAGTCAAGCAGGGCAGCATGGAGACAGAGAAGTGGGAGTGGATTGAGGAGCCACTATGTCCATGAAGTGTCTTTCTCATGGTGAGAAAAGAGCTGAGTCCCTGGGAACCACCATCACTCACTCCTCAGAGTAATTTTCCAGCCTCCTTACCTTCTAAGTCCCAGCTATTAGTTTCTGTGTTTAATGTGCCACATTCCTCTTGCCACCTGCCCTTCTAATTCCCACCTGCTTGTGTAACCTGAGCGCTGATGCTTGCCCCCTTAGGACAAATGCACTCATCCAGAAGATGTGAAGCTCTGCACGGTCATTGTCAAGTCCAATGGGAGTTTCCCAGTTAATAAGCGGAAAGTGGTAAGCGTTACAGAGGATCGTCAATGCTCCAGGACAAGCATGGTCTCCCTTTGCCTGTGCATGGTGCAGAATGAATTGGGGGTGGGGAGGGGGACTTTTTCCCCTACCCTAAGAAAGAAATGTTCTGTGGTAACAAAGGGAATTCCTATGCATCATCAAAACTTAAAGGGTGCTCTTCCATTTCCCCAAAGACAAGACAGTTTTGAATTGCTATATCGCCAACCCCCAAGTTAAAATATCAGGACTCAGTTCCTCTGCTGCCCCCAGCCATCAAGAGATTAGATTAAAAATCATGAGATTTTTTAACAATGATCAACTTGTGGTTCTTTTTATTTGCCTTCTGGGTGGTTTTTGTATTTTGAGACATGGATTGTTTTCAGGTTTTTGTGCAAACCTGGGGGAAAAAAATTGAAAATGGGCATTTCCCAGGGAAATTTCTGTTTGGGGGGTGGGGAGCCATCTTCCAGTTAAGTGTTCTTCTGATATAAAATCTTCAACCAGCTCTAGATCTGAGGCTGGTAGGCACTCCTCTTTGCTGAGCCTTATAAGATAGTGGAATGACTCAGGAAAATCAATGAAGCATCATCAGAGTCAGAAAGACCAGTTCCTTGCAGAATAATGTTCACAGAAAAGGGATACAAATAAGGGAATATAAGCAAAGAAATGAGCTGACTGGACTGCTCCCCCAGTTTGGAGCTTCCCCCGTCCTACCTCCCCAATGGCATTCTCCCCTCTCTGCCTCCTATGCAACCAATTTATAAACCTTCAAGACCCAAGTCATATCCCTGCTCCCTTCACAGAAGGCTGCACTCCTTGGCCCCAACTGCATATTTATTGGCCTTTCTGTTGGGGGTTTTGATCTTTGTGCAGGAGGCGGTCAGTCATGTGGAGGAGATGGAGATGATGTCCAGTACCAGCCCCCCTGAGAAAACCAAACACAAATCAACCCTGCTGAGTAACCACCAATTGGTCATGCCAGCCACTTCCAACCAGTGCATCAATTCCACCCTGGAGTTGCCATTGGACAGCCCTGTGAAAGCGGAGAAGAATGGGCATGCCAAAGACAACCCAAAGACAGCCAAGGTCTTTGAGATCCAGTCCATGCCCAACGGCAAGACAAAGACCGCTCTGAAGATCATGAGCAAGAGGAAACTCTCACAGCAGAAGGAAAAGAAAGCCACCCAGATGTTAGCCATTGTGCTTGGTAAGAACTCAGTTTGGCCTCCTTTGTGGTCCATTGGCTTCCCCCAGGACTAGTCTTTTCATGTGAAGGTCCAATGAGGACTATTTTGCTAATCCCATAGACACAGAGGCACAGTTGCTGTTGGAACATGTGAGAAAATATGAGGAGGAGCTTAGTGGGCAATGCATGGAGAGGAGGAGGAGGGAAGTGAGGATATTTTCAAGTGACTATCTGGAGATAGAGTGTCGCCTTCTGAAGGTGAGGTGCTTATTGCGTGTTTCCCTGGATAAATTCAGGGAAACATCTATGCAGTAAGGCAGCATGACACCAGTAGGAAAGCCAGGCAAGGTTCTCTCTCTCTCAGAGCAGCACAAAAGGACAACCTCATCTAAGTCAGAGAGTTGCCCAACTCTGGGGAATCCTGGGTGTGGATTAGCAGTGGCTGGCCAGGGGCCGGTGTGATTTATAATCTATTTCAATCACACGCCAAAGGGCAGAGAAGTCTGAAACAGGACCGACAGCTCTGCGTGCCCAATTCTCTGCCGGAGTAACTGCTTTGAAATCAATCAACTTACAGCAGCTTAGAAAACATTAAGTGCTTAGATACTTAGGGGACAGGCTTTAAAAATAGTATAGAAAGACACCAGACCTACTGCCCCTGCAGGAGCCGGTTTTCTATTACCAGCATCAGGGGTTTGATTGTTGGATCTCAGATAGCATTGAGCATCTGCACAGGTCTCCCAGGGTCAAAAAGACAGCTCACTGCAATCAAACCCGATTCTCTCCTTATTTCCCAGGTGTTTTCATCATATGCTGGCTCCCCTTTTTCATCACCCACATCCTGAACATACATTGCAACTGCAACATCCCGCCGGCGATGTACAGTGCCTTCACGTGGCTCGGCTATGTCAACAGCGCTGTCAACCCAATTATTTACACCACCTTCAACATTGAGTTCCGCAAGGCCTTCATGAAGATCCTCCATTGCTAAATAAAGCCTGAGAGCAAGACAATACCATGCACACACCACATACACACACACACAGGTGAATCGGGACTCACGAAAAGGCCTAGTATTTTCACATAGGGCCATGGGCCCATGGTGTTAAAACAGTGCCATGCCCACATCCCTGTATAGCTGGGATGGAATGGGTGGCTTCAAGTGGGATGCTCTCTCTCATTCTTCAGGTGACCTTTGGACTTAGAGATCAACCCAAAGGGCAGTTTTAAGAGCTTCTCTCACACTGTGTTTGAAGAAACAGAAGCAAAAACTATGACGCACTCATTTGCTACCTGCCTGTGGCCAACTGACCTCCAGTGCATTAATTGTGAACATTAGCAGAGCCAGCAGCGGACAGTGATTGGTCACTGCTGCTGGTTGCTCACATGGTAACGTCATTGATACAATTCTCACCAAAGATGCCGACATCTTTTCTGCTTTGCAATAGGAGCCAGAAAGCCAGAGCTGATCGGAACTCCATGCAATTGCTTTGCCATCACCTACGGCTGACCAGTCCAGTATCAAACTGCTGAAGCCTTCAGACAAAGGCTTAGAGAGGTGCCAAGTGGGCTAAGAAGGTTCTGCCATCGTACAAGATCCGATATCTACAGACATGTGGGTCGTGGGTACAGGAGGAGAAGGGAACCATGTGGTGTCATAACACCAATGTAAATATGAACAAACAGGATGAATTGAAGAGAAGCCCAAGCCAAAAAAAAAAAAAAAAAACAAATAAAGAGAGAAACAATATAAATGACCCCTTGTCTTGCATGGTACGTATTGTGATTCAAAGGGTACCCACTGTCACCACCCATAAGCCAGCACAACAGCCAGGTCCACCTGCCAGGATTTTCATCTCCAAGTTACAAGTTATCATACAAAGTTAGCTGCAGAGTGACGATGTCATTGATATAGCAGTATGATTACAAGGTGAAAGACCAGGCCCCTGCAGCCATGTCCATCCCTGGTGTAGCTCCAATGAAGTCATCAGAGTTAGATCTCAAGGCTGAATTTGGCCCCTGTATTGTGTATTTAACCAAACAGGGAGGGAAGCTACTCCTCACTGGCCGTCCTGACTTCCTCTTTCCCTTACGACTCTGCAGGCTTGTGGGGAGAGAAAGCAGAGTTACTATCTCTATGTGTGTATTAGGTTCTAAGTCTCAGCCATCACTGTTATGGACAATAACTTCCGTAGAAGTTCACTAACATGAGTTAAGGGCCTCTGCAATCTGACCTTTGTGGTTTGGGGAAGGAAAAGGGAAAGGTTCTGAAAGAATCTCTAGCTAGACATGCTCCTGGGTTCACCGTGCACTCAGGTCTGGAAAATTAGAGGGGTTTCCCCTCACATTTGACTGTTTCCAGCACCTCCACCACCTCCTTGTCTCACTGTTTCATGGTTTAAACAATTGAGAAGCCGTCACCATCTCACCAAGCCAAACTTGGGGCTGCCAAATCCACGCTGTAATTATTAATTGTACCCAGCTCACAAAATATTTTGTAATATCTCTGTAAATAATATACAGTAAAATGAATAAAATTCCATGGAAATTGGGTCTGGCTGGAGTTTAATTCGGGATCAGGATAGTCTGGATTATTGCAATAGTCCACATGCACATGCAGACCCCCAAATTAAAGTCACCTGCCAATAGCTTATTAAAGCTATTAAATGCCTTGTAGAAAGAGATACAAGCTCTTTCCTCTGCAGGCAAGGGTTCTGGAAGCTCACACTCTTCTGCTTCAGCAGAGATGTGGGGAGCTACCTGCAGGTGTGGAGAACAAATTTAATATTTCTGATTTTATATAAAGAAAGATAAAAGACGACCAAATCCACCATCTCTGGTGTAACTCCTTTCGCTTCAATGTAATTAATTTGTCCCGGGCCTCTTAACTGAAGTCCAACATACCACCTTCTTATTTGAATCATTCATTCTTTATATACGGGTAATTCTCAAATTTTGCAGGTCAAGACCATTTCTTGCTGAAGGCCTTTTGCAATGAATTCCCCTTGGTTCTACGTCTATTTCCCCATATTACAAACACATGCATTTTCCTGTGCAATGCGATGTGCTGCTGGTAGTATAGATCGTGGGTTCTCTGTCTGGGTCTTGCAAGTCCATGTCAGGGAGTTGTAATATATGTGCTTCCCGTATTGCTAAATAAAAGGGGGTGGAGGGACATCCCAGTAAGGAAACCACTGCTATAGATGATTACAGCATAGGTTTCAATGCGTATTTGGACATGATCTTTTGATGTCCGTCCATAGTTACAAATTTTAATGAAAAGGTGATCCCTCCAGCCATGCAGAGTTATCCTCAGCCCAGAGCAAGACATGGGTATAGGAAAAGAAATCATGTCCCTAGCAGAGATGGGTCTTGAAGACTGAATGAAACTAAAGGGCACAGATGAAGCACTGGTTTATCATGGCAACACTTTATTCATTTCCACCAATCAGGTGTTACTTGACGCTGCCTGAACAAAACATTGCAATCAAATTGGACGTGGCCAATTGTTGCTCAACACTGGTGCAATAATGCACAGCAATTAGAAGAGCTTTTATACTGTTATATTAACAGGATTATGTGCAGGGGAAGAAAAGCGGTTCTTACAAAAGCACAGGAAGCTGTCAAATCCTTTTCTGATCAGGAAATTGGAAACACTATCTCAATAGAGAAGGAAATTATCTTTCTTTTCTCCCCCAGTGCTTCCAATTTTAACCAAGCGAGTTAACCCAGTGGTGGGAATCAACCCAGCCTGGTCTTAATGAAAAGGTTGAAACATTAAAATAAACCAACGCATTTTGTGTAAAAAAGCCTATCATTCAATTTTCCAACAATATTAGCAACTTCAAAGCAGGAAAGTGTCAAGCAAACAAATAAAATATTGGCTATGGAGAGAAATCAAACCAGAAAGAAATGTGTGAAAAGCTCCTTCATAATTTAAAAAACATACCATCAATTGTTGCGCATCTACCTGGGTGACATTCATCCGAGTGCAGAGGGGCAGAGCAGGGCCTATGTAGCATGTAAATCTTCAAAGCAAGTCCGTTTCACTCCATGTTATCTCAAGGTGGACCTGAACCAAAGGCCTACATCCAAACTGAAAAACTGGATTCTGAATCCAGATTCAAACTTTGTGGTTCAAGCTACCTGGCATGTTAACATTGAAGGAGAAAAGCCTCCAGGCCTGCGTGAAGCAGAGGAGCTGTTGTAACAGGCCCCTCTCAGACCTTTGTACCTGTCCAGCTCCTCCTTCAGTGAGAAGCGGTGCAGGTCAGGAGCAGACCAGCACTCCAGTGACTTTTCACACCACCCTCTACGAACACACCAATTTTAAACTGCCCTGCAGGACTATCTGCAACCCAGATGCCCTGCAACAAAGTCAAGTTGTTGCTGTGCTCCCAATGGCGTACCGTGGGTCTTCGGCGCCCAGGGGCCACACTTACATTGGAGCCCCCCAGATGGCAGTGCCCCATGGGGAGGGGGTCTGCGGGCCCGTGTCTCGCTCTCCCCCACTTCACCCCGTTGGTGGCAGTAGCGCCGGCTACGCCCCGTGGGGTGAGGAGAGGTCTGTGGGTCCGCTTCCTGCTGTCCCCCCACTGTGGGGGTGGCAGGGGCTGCTTGGTGGTGGGGGGGGGTGACAATGTCTGGTCCCTACGGCTCCCTCCTTGCACCCGGTGCAGGGGCGGAGAAGCCAAGAGGACGCCCTGGATGCCAGTGACAGGAGGTGGGGCGGCTCCTCCTCAGAGGGCCGGGCCAGCGCCAGGGGGCATAGCCTCCCCCTCGGTACACCACTGTGTGCTCCATCTGAGCTGGTGTTCTGTGATTTGTTGAGGTGCCAGTGCCAGGTTGGTGCTTGCATTCCAACTGCTTGGGGCCGTTTCTCTGCCACCAAGCACCACCGCTGATTTTCACACAAAATACCCATCGGAAATGGGGGGTGTATGGAAATACAGTTCTTTACAGACATGACTTAATCCTCACAATCATCATGGAAGGTCAAAAAGTGTCGCCCCCATTTTACAGAGGATAAATTCAAACACGGGATAGGGAACATCTTTTTGTTTTATGTTTATACAGCATCTAGAACAATAGAGTCTTAGTCCATGACTGAGGCACTTAGATGCTCCTACGAAGAATGATAAGAGAAGTGAAGTAACTTTTCCAAATTTATGGAGAGAGTCCGCGTCAGAACTAGGACTAGAATTCAGGACTTTCTGGCTCCTATTACTGGCCTCAGTCTTGTAGACAAGTTGACCCTGTCCTTTATACCACGTCTAAAACATTTTGCTTTCCTGAAACCTGTGGAAATGTCTATGGGTGCCGCTGTTGGTGAAGGCAATGAGATTTTTTTCATAACACTCTAATGAGAAGATTTGATTTCTTCCTTATGGAGAGGCAGGGATTGTTGAAGGTGAATTCAAGCCAGAACTAACTGTAATGGTCCTTGTTATAGTCCTATTTATGGTTCCTTATTAATGAGCAAAGCTCAAGTCCTGTTTAATGAGAATCCTTGGTCCTGTCTTTCTCTTTGTTAACAGTTCACTGAGGATCAGTGTGGTTGTTTGCAATAGTTGAACATGTTATTATCTAGAAGCAGGGGTATCCTGCACAGTATTCTCTAGTCTCTCCTTTGGCTTCCATGGCAATTATGATATTATCATTCTATTCCTCCTGATTAAAGAGCAAACTAATTACAAGAGGTCCAACTGGATGATTGAATCACATAGAAGTTTCTTCAGTGTTTAAAAAAAAAAAAAAAATCTCTGGTGAAAATATCCTGAGAAACTCTCTCTCTCTCTTCCTAAAGGTTCAGAAATATACATTTGTTACGACTGGCACACAGATATTGCTAAATTTCACATGGTCGGCACATGAGTCCATGTGGCTGGTGAAAGCAAATTGCACACTGACTGGTGCACAAGCTGCGTGTGATGATGTGTGTTTGTTTCTTTCTGTTTACCAGAAGATGCAGCACTTCCTGTTATTTATTTAGCAGTAGCCGTGGTACCAGTGATTGTATTGTGGTAATGCCTAGGGACTCTAATCATGCATCAACGCCCCGTTGTACTAGGTCCTGTACAAACATGTAACAAAAAGATGGCTCCTGCCCCTAAAGGGATTACTGTCTAAATCTCATGCTTCTGTCTCTCACTCGCCTTCTCCGACTACTCATCTTTTCTTTTCTTTCCCTCCCTCCTCCATCTCACTTTGTCCAGAATTCTGTCTCTCTCCACTTCTAGACTGAGGCTTGGTACCTAGAGACCACAGTGATGAGGAAGGATGGATAGATGCGCTCACGTTTCTCCAGGCCCCTTCTCCTGTACCAAAAAAAAAAAAAAAAAAAGGGGGGGGGGAGAGAGAGAGAGAGAGGGGACAAGAGCAGACCAAATAGAAGAGGAATAGCCTGAACAGAAAAGCAGCCGTCATTTGTCTTAAATACTCCCTGAAACACAGCACCTGCTCTTCACAATGGACTTTTTATGTCTCTTTGTTGATTCTTATACTAGAGCACTCAAGATATTAATCCACAGCCATTGGCTTAGTCACGACAACATTTGCATGCGTGAGCTGGGTATAAAGTTGAAAAAACATTAAAATCCTAACTTATAAAACAGAGTCAACCTGTTCCCAAAGGCTTATTGCTTCGGTTAGGGTTGATGATGATAAACAATTTAGGGGCGCCCACAAACTAATAATTTCTCTTGGTCTGGAGAAAATAAATCCGAGCTGTCAGGGTACTATGGCATTGCAGACAATTTGCATGCTAAATACAATATTTTTAGCACTAGAATTTTTTAGTTTAACATGCCCCGAAAACTTAATTATGGACTTCACTCTGCTAAATGCACCTGAAATCAAAAATCACATTAGTGGGAGTCATTGTGCTGTCCATCTCCACTTCGCTTGCTTTATTTAAACCCAGCTCAAGGCAGCACATTTATCTGACACAGCTCATGGTTTACTTAACACTGATACAAACCATCCCTTAGATCTGAGCTGTGGTAACCTGAGTCACAAGGGCATTATTCACCACCTACGTTCCCTCTGATGCTGATGGGACAATACATGGCGTAACCTTCATCATGCCACCCTACTCCTCTTCAAGAACTTCTTCCTTTACCACCTCTTCATCTATTATTACGATCGTTCTCGAGCATCACAGGTGCACCTGGCACTTTGCCCACACACGTCGGGCTGAGATTTTCAAAGCTGCCTAATGAACCTGGATGCCCAAGTCCCATTAAAATGAACAGGAATTGAGTGCCTAATCCCCCTAAGCAACTTTGAAAATCCCACCCTGGAAGACAAGGCCCTTACACTGAAGATTATTAATCACATCAGTCTGAGAACCCCAGGCAATGTAAGGCTGCACTCCTACCTCAAACGCATGTTTAGCACGAGAAGATTTTGTTTTCATCAAAATTTGCTTTCACATTTTTTTTCCCCCCCAGCAAAAACCTGGGGAAAACCCCCCCATCAAAATTAGACATTTCCCACAAAAATATCTGGTTTGACTCCAGAGCCATTTTTTGGACAGGAAAAAAACCAAACATTTTAAATGGAAAATTTTGACTAACTCTCATAGATCGTGACTAAGTCACCTTGTAACTTTCTCATAAGTAACCTAAATCGGTCAAGTTCCATCTGTCTTCCACTGGGAGGAAGGTTTTCCAGAGCTTGAATCTTTCTTGTAGCTCTTCTCTGAGCCCACTGCGGTTTTCCCCACTTCCCTTTGTAAAGCCTGGGCACAGTATGGCAGCAATGCTCTCACCCTTGTCATATACAGATGTGGAATCAACACCCGACTCCTAGTCAATATTTCTCTGCTTATGTTTTAAACTCAGCCAAGCCCTTGCTCACGGGTTTATGCTCAGAATGGTGTATTTATGCTCCATTTACAGCACATCTGTTCACAGCTGGCTACTACAACATTTAATATCGACACAAATGTTAATGAAAGAGGGCACGTTTAGCTGGCGCAAAGGCAAAAGCAGAACTTCTGACTCACATGCAAGGCTGCTTCCAAGGATATTTTCTTTGTAGGTACAAAAAAGAAAATTCTTCCCAGTTGCCAGGAAAGGAAATTATCAGCATCCGAGAGTGAATGAATTAAAGTTTCGGTTTAATTAAAACTGTTCGGCCATTCAGGCCTTGTGATCTGTCCCTGGGAGATCACCACATCCACGCATTTTTTCCCTACCATACAATGATGAACCAACAGATGCACACCAGATATAGAAATTATTAACCCTATTCATCTCCTAATCTGCTATTCAAAATAGCTCAAACATCTGTAACTAAGCCTGCTTGGAATTACATGTGAGAGCAAGCTGCCCCCTAGTGACTGCTAAGAAGCCATTGGAACTGGGCGAGCTGATATGGTGAAGTTAGATAGAAGTCCCAGCAAGAATTGCCAGCCCCATTTGAGACCTGGGGTAGCAATTTCTAATTTGTCCAGACAGATGAAGCAGGAAATATTAACAAACAACACAACAGCTGTCAGACTCATGCTGTTAGCTCCCTTCAGTAGCTTTTACTGTAAAAAGACGCTTGTTTTCCAGCACTGTAGCCCAGAGAGCTAACTGAAAGCTGTTTTATGTAGCAGTAATGCAAGAAGCTCACAGCCTACATAATGTAAGATATTTCGCTTAAGTAGTTAGCATAAGGCTTTGAGGCCTCTGAACCTTAGCATAAGTGAGCTGCCCGACAGGGACTCAGTTATTGGGGAACTGAGAATATTACGTTTAGGGGATGTGTGTGGAAAATGGTACCAGATAACCGCAGGAATGTGAACTGATACCAGCTTTTGGAAACTTTGGGATGAGAATATCTGCAAGAGTATAACCACAAACTTGCGTTGGCAACAAATTGCCGTATATGATAATAAGCTGAGCTCATTTCTATACTAACCTATCAGAAGAACACCCCAACGTTATCAGAGTGAAGAAGTTACTTATGGACAAAGGAGGCTGGGCATGCATATGAAAATTCACTGCAGTCACCAGGCCTTATAACAGGCCAAACCCCAATGTAAGCCACAAGATCTTGAGCCTCAGACTCATTTGGCATGCCAGAGGCTGGGTAGGAAGCTCCTGGAACATTGCCTGTCTCCTACCACTAGGTCTCCACGAGAAAGCTGTGAGTATATGTAAGGGATGCTGCTGGACAGAGTCTTAGTTCTACAGTTATATTCTCATTTGGGTTGGAACGTTTGTGTTTTTACTAATTATGCTAATCAAAGTAGTTAAAGGTTCGTTTTGCCCCCAGTGTGAGTATTGTCGCTGTGCACACCAGGATTCCCAACCAGATACTGAACTTCTGTTGTGCCTGATTCTGGAACTAGAACCCTTTAAACCTCAGAATTTTAATCAGTAACTAACTGGAAATTCTTAATAACCAATCATCAATAACCACTCAACAAAGCAGGTAATGGCACTAAAGAATTTACAGCTAAGAAGCAGGGATGGATGATATGTTTTAAACTAAATTATTATTCTGGTTGCACCCAGAGGCCTCGACTGAGATCAGGCCCCATTGTTCCAGGTGCTGTACCTACAAATAATTAGAGACAGTCCCTGCCTTAAGGAGCTTACAGTATAAAGAGACAGGACAGCCAAAGGGTGGGACAAAGGAAGATGAAGAGTCTATAAATAATCATTTTCTCCACCAAGATGGAGCAGTGGTGGGAAGGGAAAGATGGAATAAATAAATATCATTAATGAAAAAATGAACAAGCCAGGAATTAAACCCTGAGTGACTTTTGCAGAAGCAAAGCAATACTCTTTGCAAAAAGGGAGAATATCATCATTTTATATACTCACCCTGCCATGCCGGGCCTAGACCATGAAAGCAAGTAAGTGTGCCTACCCATGCTTGTCATTGCTTCGTTACAGAGTGTGTTCAGCTGCATCTAAGGCTTTGATTAGATTGTTAAGATTATGTCACCTAAATCTCAGCTGCAGGGCTTATGGCAGAGCGGTGAAACGGAAGCAGGGCTAAGAGCGGAGAGATTTTCAGAGTTGCTGTAAGGGAGTAGGAAGCGCCGCTATTTTTAAACCAAGCAAATACAAAATATATATCAACGCACAGCCAAGAGAGCTGAGCGCAGCTACCGTACCCATAACTGAAATCCACGGCTGTATTTTACATAAAAATCGACTGAAAATTATGCATTAGGTACATGGATATGTGGCGAATCCGCACATATTTAACAGGGCTGTGCATACAGACAATAATAACTGGAATAACCGTAAATATACAAGGAATAAACGTAAGGTTGACTCTTTCACCTCCCCCACAGTAAATTAGGAGTAAGTCAATGAAACCAATGGAGCTACACCACTGTGAGAGGAGAATTGGGACGACTGCTTAAAATTCTCTCATGTTAGGCCGAGTCCCTTCATTTCATCTCCTCTTTATTCTTAGCTGAAACCAGCACGCTAATCCTGCCTTTATCGTCCCTGCGACAAAAGGTCACAAAGGAAAACGTACAGCTGCAAACCTTTGAGATGGAGCGGAATATGTAAACCACAGACTTGTGACTGCACTGCCGGATGCATCTCATTACTGTCTCTCCCGATTATGTTTAATTAGGTCCTTGTCTGGCATTTGGATCCCTTGTTATTCTAGTTGTTGGACAATTATCTCTTCCTGACACTAAAGACACTTTGCATAGCTGTGCAAATATTGTTCTGCCAGAGGGAAAGGAGAGAAAGGGTTCTGGCACGAAGCCCACTCTGTCATGAGGGGTGGGCAGGAAGGGAGAAGGGACAGAAAGATGGACCAACTGACCCACCAGTGGAGAGACTGACCCTGGGATTAAGATACTGGGCTGGAACTCGCAATTCATGGCCCTTCCACAGACTATCAACATGACCTTGAGTAAGTAATTTAATATTTCAGAGTCTCAGTTCCCAGCCTGTCACGTGGGGGTGAGCATTCTTATCTCAACTTTAAGCTATTTGGAATTGTGTCTCAGCATGGGTTTATGCAGCACCTAGCACAAGAAGATTGAGAACTCAAGTGAGGCTACTTGATGTTACTGTAATTCAAACAACAATTATAGTAAGGAAAAGGGGAAGTGGAAAGATTGAGAGAGAGGGAGGGTGGGTGCGGTAGAGAAAAAAGTCAATGAGAGAAGGAAAAAAAGAAAGTGCAACATCTACACTAGGGCCCGGGCAACCACTGCATAGATCCAGAAAATATGGAGGACACAAAAAGTGACTTAGAAATCAGTCATGTTAACCCCCCAGGCGCGTTGCTGCCCAAAGCTTAACCAAGAATGGGGCCCAACTCACATGTTATGGGGGGGAACGGCATTGTGTTTGTACAGCTCCTAGCATAATGAGATCCTGGGCCAGGATTATGGCTCCTAGGTGCTACTGCAATACAAATAGATACATAAATAATCAAGCTGCTGAGATGCAAAGCCCTTCGTCTGCTTCCTTCAGGCTGTGAGTGGGAGAGGAGCTTTTAGAATTTGCCTTTTCTCTCTCTCTCTTTTTTTTTTTTTTTTTTTTTTTTTTTTAAATAAAAGAAAGACCAAGCACAGAAGAAAATAACCACCCAGTCTTGGCACCAAAGCACATCTGCAAACACCCAGAGATACTGTGGGAGCTGTAGAGAGTTCAAACCTAGAAGCTTCCAGCAGCTACTGATGAGTTTCGATTGGGTAGTGCCATTTTTCCTCTGAGTCATGGGACAGCAGCACTCGAGCGCTAGATTAAAAACCTGCTCAGCTCCACCTGCCTTTTTGGGTGTTTCAGTTACAAAAGAAGAAAAGCTCTCGTCTCAGGCTGGCTGGACTTTTGAGTGAGAGGAAAACAAATGGGAAAAGAGTAAAGGAGCTGTGAATCTCAAATTAATCAGCGGAGAACTCCAAACCCCTAAAGAATGAGAGTGTCACACCATTCAAATCACCCTTCCAAAAAGCCAGCTCCTCCTCCCAACTGGTTCCATACAGAAAAATCAAACAGGACAGTCTGATGCTGAGCAGTTCTGTGAACATTTACAGCATCTGTGAGACTCATTCAGAAGGCAGGGTCTCAGGAGTAGGGGAGAGCTGCATCATTGAAACAGTGCTACACTGAGAAAGGAAGGAAGGAATCCCACCAGATGGATAATTGGCCCAGGGAGGAATTTTAAACAATTAATTATTAAGGGATAAAAAGCTTGTGTGGTGTTGGAAGTGGAGGATGGGGTCTTTCCCTTCACAATAGGTATGGAAAAAACTGCCACAGCCTCCAAGGAAAATAGTCCAAAAATGTGGCTAACCAAAACACAGTAACAATACCCTGATTTCCCAGCATGCTCCATCTCCCTCCCCTGGTCCCACAGCTAGCTCTGTGATCTTCCCGCACGCTCCAGCGCATTCCAGGATGTCCTAGCATGCTCCCCTTACTCTGAGCTCACTCACTAACTCTCTGTAAATCCCTCCAGCAGCCCGTGACCAACTCCCCCTTTAAAGCTGTTAATGCATGCTGAGAACTAGACGCATGGTACTTTCACGTGAGGGCTGTGAAAACTGGCCCCGACGAGGAGACGAGCTGGAGAAATGCTCACCCTTTTCCTTTCCCAAGTCCTTTATGCATCTGAAGGCAGGAAAACCCAAGGTGAAGCTTCCGCAGGCCACACAGCAGATTTCTTCCCTACGCTGGAATGCAGGCCAGGGCACTAGGGCATTCAGTGACACAGAGGTTCGGATAACAGGCAGGGCAATTCTAAGAATCTCCTGTGGTTGTTTTGCTGTACGCTTGTAATCGTCTTCATTCTCAGCCAGCGCCACGGCCACGGGGAAGCTAATCAGTGGCAGTCAGTTGCCGTGGCCCGTGGACTCTGACAGGAGCTGGAAGAACTAATTATTGCAATTTCCTCCAGATGGGTTGCCGGCCCTGTGAGTCAACGCTTCCAAACATGCATCGACCCAGAGGATGGACGCAGGCCGAGAACTGCAAACACTTACACACTCGTGAATCTCAGCAAGTCAGAGCCACTCTGTCACCGTCAGGTGCTGGCACGTCGCCGACAGCTGAGTGGAAGCACCGCAATTGAAGGCGCAGTTGGAGCTTCAGTGACTAAACTAATCTTGGGCAGAGACAGCCAAGGTCTCATCACTGCTGCAGTCAGTCTGTCTAGTGCAAAGGGTCTGTCTTTAAAGGGATTTAGAGATCCATCACGAGCTGTTTGAAGGGGCTTGTAGGGATCTCTCTCTGACCCCTGGGATCCCTAGATCTTTGGGGTGGGAGGAGCAGTATTTATTCATTCTTGTTATCAGTGAAGGTACATGTGCCCTGGAGACTGATGCCCTGCACATACTTGCCCAGCAAAGACAGCCGATGGGCCAGTCCGAGTTTAAACCGGGTGCTACTTCAAACCTAGTTTTGGGGAATCCATTCTGGGCAACTCATGCTTAGTTAGGCACATGTTAAGTGGCTTTCTGAAGAAGAAAAGATTTATGAATATGACCTATTCAAAGCTAAAAACAGCACATGTCTTGGTTGTTTGTTTACTGGAGAAATCAAGACACATGATCTATGCAGGAAAGGATGTTTTTCCCCCCCGATCAGGAAGTTCAGTTTAGGAGTCCAAAGAATATAAATACAATCTATGAGAGTTCTGTAGCACTTTAAAGACTAACAAATTTAATTTCAGCAGGCATAAGCTTTCGTGAGTTTCAGCTCACTTCCTCAGATGCAGTTGGTTCTGAAACTCACAAAAGCTTATGCCTGCTGAAATTAAATTTGTTAGTCTTTAAAGTGCTACAGAACTCTCATTGTTTTTGCTGTATACAGACTAACATGGCTACCCCTCTGGAACTCTTCAACCATAAAATCTATGTATCAATAAAAGAAACACGCCTTTTCTTTATCCAGAAAAACGGTCTGTTTTGGGCTTCTGCTGGAAAACAGTGAAGCTACAACGAAATGAAACCTCCACATGGAGAGAAATTCAGTCAGTATCAATGACATTTGTCTGGTTTATGAAGTCATGGCATTGAACCACAAAGATTTACTCCAGGGATCAAAGGATCATTTTATCCTTTATTGCAGCTAATTACGCCATCTCTCTATTACGGACCATGACCTGCTCTTCCTCTTCACAAATTGCTCCATGGGAAGATGGAATCCCTAATGCAATATGTTTTTGTTAGCAAGATTTTTCTTAATTCAGAAAGTCAATTATCACAAGATCTCAAAGATGAAGAGTTAAGTCGTGTTCTTGTGGGGGTTGGCTCAGCTTTCTGGCCATTGGATGAGTTTGATCTTTTGTATTCTTGATTCTGTATCTTCGAAACAATTTTTTTTTAGTGAAATGAAGCAATTACTCATTAAATAAATGGCAGTTCATTATAACTGCACATTAATTACATGAGTCACAAATTGCCTCTGTAACTAAACAGCTCTTGCACAACCTAGTGCATCACCATCAGGCACCTGTGGTTTATAGCTAATGTAGGCAGTGGAGCAAAGAAGCCTACAACTATTTATCCCAGAATTCACTTCTGCCCTCTGCAGTAAGGGACATTGCATAGAGTGAAACTGGACTCAGCAAGTTGGAGATAATCCTTGTGCACTGATTAGCTGTAGAAAACAACTTACCTAGTCCTGCAAACATGCACATGCTGAAATGTAAGTGCACGCTTATTTGTGGGAGCAGGGCTGGAGAGCCAACTCTTACATCTTCGATCACTAGTCCTTGCTCAGGTCTGGTCTACACTACAGAGTTAAGGCGACACAAAACAGTTTGTGTCGACCTAACCATGGAAGTGTTTACGCTTACATTTCACTTCCGCCAACAGAACTGCCCCGCTACGCCCGCTTAATAACTCCACCTCCGTGAACAGCATACAGTCAAGGTTGGTGTAGTCAGGTCGATGCACTGTCAGTGTAGACATTGCCTTTCTTACGTTGACCGTTACTGGCTTTCAGGAGCCATCCCACAATGCCCTACACTGACAGTAAATTGATACTACAATTGACGTTCCTATGGGGACATGGACCACCAACACAAGGAGCAAAGTATAGACAGGCACAAGATATGTAATTACTAGGGCAGCTGTGTGCCGACCTAAGTTAGGTCAACTTAATTTTGTAGTGTAGATATGGCCTTAGGCATATCTGGGACTAACACTGGAGTAAGGGGTCTGGATTGGATCCATGTCAAAGTAGAGCACGTTATTAAACACACCAGGCCCTTTTTTGAATGTTGCACTTTCAGATTTGCTGATGTACAAACCTCGTCCTGCTTCTGACCCAGCCAGAACACAAGTACCGGGTGCAGCTGTCTCAGAAACTACTCTACAATAGGATTGTTATGCCACGTTACCATTAGGGAAGGGCAATATTGGAATGAGAAGAGATCGCAAAAGCAAACAATGGCTCTTATTGAGCTGTAGATTGGATAAAAACAAGCAAGGGATTGTCGAGGGAGGAAATGCTATGGCATGCCACTTCAGATATTCAGAGACCTTGAGTAGGCAACGCAGTATTTGATTACTCTTATCACAGACTGTGTAGCTCAGTTAAATCCAGCACAGCAGATTCGCATCTACACTTGCATTCACACACTCTGCATCTTTATGGATCTTCTTCACTCTCTCTCATGATGTAACACCTCTAGCTATTCCAATCATTCAATTGCATAACTTGCATTGAAGTGGTCTCCTGTGACTGAATATCTCAAGAGAAGAAAGGCAAAATCAACAGCCTAATGCATCTGCACCCTCTCAGCCTCATGGAGCCACCGTGTTGTCCTCCCCCCCGCATCTCAACCGAGCCCTTAATCCTTCATCATTAAGAGCATGGTCTGGCTCTCCTCTTGTTCCCATCTCCTCTGCTGTAACAGGCACTTTCAGGCCAAAACAATTTTAATATAGAACCATGAAAGAGGCGATTTTCTCACCTTGCCTTGCACTCCCCATTCACCTGCTGCTGCTTTTTGCACTTCCATTGGCAGGCTGTACTTCGCAGCCCGGGGAGTGGGGAGTCACCTCCCACCCTGAGCTGCTATGGTACTGCAGAGTTCTTTTTTATCTCCGCGTAGCTGTGCTCAGTCAGACCCAGCAGGTTCTGGGCTAGTGCTGTCCTATTAAAGGTTGGGTTTTGAACCCCTAGGGAGGCTGGCTTTTAACAGCTTTGCTAACCTTTCTTATTAATGCATGGATTGCTTTCCTTTCTGGACCAGCGCCACAGCAGTTTCAGGCTAATTCTCCTGTTATTTTAGGGGTCCTTTTTTCAATAATAATAATAGGCTAAATCCTGACCCAGGGACATCAATTGGGAGTTGGAGTGAGAACCAAATAAAAACGGAGAAAGGAATAGAACTCCAGCATTTGCTCCCAAGATAATAACACTCCACACATACATCGCCCTGTATATTTCCCCAAACCCTAGCAAACATTAACAACTTCATCTACATACCCCACCACAGAGGAGTAGGCCAGATGGGGTAAACGGAGACAGAGTCAGATTGCAGCTGGTGAAAATCAGTGGAGGATTTGGCCCATAGAATGGAGTAGCAGCTCACACAAGATTTCACAACGAACCAATGGCAAAGCTGAAACCAGAACCCAGGCGTTCTGGGTTGCAGGCCCTTTTTTTTAAACTATTAAGCCATTTTGTTTTGTTTTTGTAATATACAAAGAAGTGATATTTCGCAGCCAGAACAATGGCCAGTGGGAAGAACAGATCTCGCCTGCATGGATTTCTAAAGCTACGGCACAATCTGGCCATTAACAAGTGAGGGGTTTGGAGCAGAACCACGCCTCGCTGATCAGTGAGTGATGGAGAGCATCAGAGCTTTCATAGCAAGGATCAGCAGAGACGCTGCCATGGAGTCTGGGTTTCGGGAGGATATTTTTTCCTGCTGGGGTTTCAAATGGCTGGTTGATCTCTTGTCTATTCTCCCACATTCCAGGGAGCGCACCCCTCCATCCTGCCAAAAGCATGGGGTCTATGTCCAGGCAGCACACACCTGGCTGTTCTGATCACTGCAGGTGCTGGGCCCTGCTGTTTTGCTTTCAATGGATGACAGCATGGTAGGTGGGAGGTGGGACAGGAGCTGCAGCAGTGAAGGAGTTAATCGGGAATGTCACACTGAAGGTTTGAGGCTCAGCTTCACATGCCTGGTTGGAATCAAATCTGTGTTAATAGAAACAAGGAGACTAAATAAAGATGGGGGGCCATGGGGGTTTCCATGGCTTTTTAGATAGTCACCCGTTGTAATGCACCAGCTGAGCTGCATCTAGCAGATCAGCTAACAAAGGATAACAGCCTACTGCTGCTATCACCTAATGGAGTTGCTCCTTTAGCTCAAGTGAGAGAGGTCTGTAACGGAAGTCCTAGGTTTGAATCTTGCTGGCGGCTCATGCAAGGGAGTCTTAGTTGCTCTGTTCTCTATCACCTGAGCAGACACCTCCTCAAGGGAAACCACTAAACGAGTTCTGAGCGCTACTAATCAGCTCTTCCCACACACGCCACAGTCCCCAGGGGCCTTTCTTCCAATATTCATTTGACATTAAATTTAAGAGTATAGATTTGACTTGCAGCAGCCTTGCAGGTTGTTTCCTACTCTACCACTCAGCATCTTAAGCTCATCATGAATATTTTACATAGCAGGGAAAAAAAAGATGAAAAGGAATAGGAGGTGTTGGGGTGCATTTGTAATATCTAGCCCTTAACTTAGAAAAGCACAGGAAAGGGGATTGGAATTGAGCCTATTCTGCTACCAGGGCTTTGCTCTGATCTGACTCCCCCCTAAATGGCAATAGTAAAACTTCAAGAGAACTGACCCTAGCTCCAAGTCCCCTCCCCATAGGAACCCTAAACCTAGGTTGGGAACCCTACCCATAGGAACCCTAATCCTAGCTCCAACTCCCCTCCCCATAGGAACCCTAACCCCAGCTCCAAGTCCCCTCCCCATAGGAACCCTCACCCGAAGGTGGGAGCCCCTCCCCATAGGAATCCAAGCCCTAGCTCCAAGACCTACCCACAGGAACCCCTAATCCTAGGGCGGGGACCCCTACCCATAGGAACCCTAACCCTAGCTAGCAGCTCAGTCTGCTCTGATCCATAGCACTTCTTCTTGTTCTAGTCCCAGGGCTTCCTCTGATCAGGGCTGGTCAGTTGTGGTGACTTGGAGATGGAGCTGCTAGGATTACTGTTGTTATTCCCAGCCCAGATCTGGACCCCATTGTGCCGGGTATTGTACGAAGCTGCGGACACTGCTGACAATCCAAGGCTCCATTCCTGCATGTTTTTAGCTGTAAGGCCCACTGAAATCAATGGGGAAGCACATGCGAAAATTTAAGCCCACGCATTTGCAGAACGAGGGTGAAATTCCAGCACTCCTTTTCACAGAGTATATTTTGCAGCCAGGTGCTTTTTGCCCCTGACACCTTCATCGCACCCTTCCGTCTCCCAGGGGATGTACCCCCCAGTCTGAAAACCAGTGCAGTAGCAATAAAGGAAAGACAGCTCCCACCAGTCCCTCTTATCAGAGAGCTGCTGGCTGTGGAGGATAGGGTACAGCTGGAATGAGCTCCTCTCTCATGGACAGGTCCCCCTCACCTCTCTTGTTCCATTCAGATTGCTAATGAAGCAGCAAAGAATTTTCAAGGGGCAGCAAACCCAAGAGATGAGATCTGGTGTTCAGCAGACAGGAGGGGGAGAGCCCCTCTAAGAGATCGTTAGAGCAGACTGGGTTCCTCCCCAGGGACTTATCAGAGCACTCACTTCCTGGGATCTCTTTGCTCTCGCCACAGATGTCACGATTAGGAGACATTTCTCCCTTTGCTCACCTCCTCCCACCATGGCGGGATGTAGGAGGGTCAGCCCTGCTTGAAAGATGGGCCTGAGCTGCAAAGTTTGGATGCAATCAAACGCAGGGAGCTTGGTTCAGTCAGTCAGAGGGATAAGGGCCAACTGCAGTGCTTGGTTCTGGATCCAACTTCCCCAGAGTTGACGTGAGTTCAGACCTAAGGGATCTGGTCTGGGCCCATCTCTAGATTAAATAGACATGACTTGGAAAAGAAAAGATGATCTTGTGGTTAAAGCACTGGACTGGGACTCAGATGATCCTGTGTGCGTGCGCATGTAGACGCAGAAAGCCACAGAAGCGGTGGTGAGCACGACGCTGGATGGACGCACAGACCCAGAGCTTCTTGGGCACAGAACTCACTGGAGAGACAGGCATGGGAACTTCCAGAGAAGGAAACTGCCTGCTGTTATTTATTTCTACTGTGGTCAGGCAAACAGGACTTTGTGTATGTACTTTGTATATAAACAGCAAATCAACACCTGACTCCTATCATCTATTTCTCCTAATGCAAACCACTCTGAAAGGAACCAAATATTGGCTAAGCACTCAGACCAAAGAGACAACAGTGACAGTCCTTCCTTTCTCCTACCATTTGTTTATCTTGTCTATTTAGACTGTAAACTCATCAGGGCCTGGACTGTGTCTCTTACCATCCAGGTGTACAGCGCCTAGCACAGTGGGACCCAAATCTCTATTGGGTCCTTTAGATTCTACTGTATTACAAATAAAAGTAACAAAAACACTGTAAGAAAAATTCAGAAGGCCAATGGAGGGCAAACACTTTCCTGCTGAAGTGAGATCTGCTGGGAAGCTTTCCACAGTAAAAAAATCCCTCTTCACATTCTAAACACTTTTAGCACCATTTCTGAACCAGCCGTGTGTGGCTGCGAATCAGGAGGAAAGTGATACATTGCCAAAGTAGAGGAGAACTAGAAATTGTGCGCTTGCTGCTGCTGGGCCTGAGTTTGGGGAAAGTCTTTTGCGGGACCCATCACCAGATCTGAGGGAGAGCGAATGAGACCGTAAATAGGAGAAATGTAGAAAGAATAAATAAAGCGGACTCTCCCAACCCTGCTCCAGTTCTAGTCACAGGAGCATTGTGTTCATATTCAAATCTCCCCAGATTTACTCTTTCTGTGATACCGACAAATGTGAATCAAAATGTCCATAGTTTTATATGGCAAACAACCCTGTTCAAAAACCAGCTCGTGCTACAGTTCTCTCATTGTGCTTGGCAGATCACAGAGGCACACAGTTACTGCTGTCCAGGTCTGCCCTGGCCACAGCTGTTTTTGACATGCCTCCTCACTCCACTAGCTCAGAACAGCCCTTATGACAAGCATGGCTGTCACTGGAGGAGTATTCCCTGTGGAAAAGGTACAGGAGTCTGGGCTGTCCCTGTGCAAAAAGGGCCAGAGGGCAATGGGTAGAGACAATTGGAAAACAGAATTTCTATCCATGGGAAATTCCAATACTTCAATCCCAAATCAGGGAAAAATGTCAAAATATTGGACCTGGAAACATCAAAACAAAAATATTTCCCCCTTTTCTTTTTTAATCAAAAGGTCATCACAAAAAACAAAATGTTTTGTTTCAAAATGTCACTCCTGGGGAGGGTGGGGGGGGGAATAAAAAAATGTCACTGAAATTGACATGTTCCGATGGAGAATTTTGTTTTTGGTAAAACCACATTTCCCAACAAACTAACTTTTCATTGGAAAAAGTTTCAGCCAGCTCTAGAAATGATTAATCCAGCCATCAGTCTCTCTCTCTCTCATTGGCTAGATCATAAATTCTTCAAGGGAAGGGACTGGCGTTGTTTAGTCTCGGACAGCACTGAGCACTCGCTGACATTCAGCAAATCAATATTAACTACAGCCTTTAGTGTGTGAGAACATGAGGAGGGTTTTAGACCATTTCTTAGTCCTGGAATTAGATTTACTGTGTAGTTTTCAATTCGGATGATGAAGTGTTTGCTGCACGCAGCGTTGCTGTAGTTAACAGATAAACGTGCCAGAACTTTGGCGCAAAGCCTCCATCATACAGAAGACGGGATGTGCTCATAGTGTAATCCCGTGCAGTAATTATGATATTCCAAGAGCCACCTCAGAGAGCTTTATGTGTTATGGATATTTTGACAGCTGAGAAGGAGGTCAGCACCCCTGGCTTAAAGAACAAGGGAGCTCAAAATGCCTTGGTGGGTTTGGAAATCATTCTGGAAATACAGTTGAAAGGTACAGTAACCATCTACCATCTGAATGGCTGCAGGCATCAGGTAAAGCAGATGGCCACAATATGGGGAATAGCTGTAGGGAACCTAGTGTCCTTAAAAATAGCCAGCTTCTCCTGCACACATCACTTTGGATCCCCTTCCATAGAATCTTGGCTAGTTCCATCTGGATCTCTCAGATGGTAAATGAGAGGACATGCTTCCAGTCAGCAGTGGGGATAGCAGGCAGGCAGCTGGTGTGATTCTGCCCAAATCACAATACTAGAGTAAGACCAGAGGCCAGAGCACCTGGCACGGTCTCAGCGACCATACCGGGTGCAGCATATTCATGCAATTAACACCACGCAGCCCGCACCACTAAAAGGGCAGGTTAGGGGATTGAATGCACAGGTCGGCTTTTAAAAACAAACAAAAAGAAAGCAAAGATTTTGCTTGCTGGAGTTTTGTTCCCTAACAAAATGGATACAGCCAGAAAGGAACCAAGGCTAGAGAGGTTGCCCAGGCATACCAGCACAGCAGGGCTCACTCAGCTACAGGGGAACTGAAACAGCACGTGATTCAGGACACAATCTTGCACAGGCATCAACACCGGGGCAGAGTGAGTGTTAAATGTTACCAAATCAGACTGACAGTGATTTATACCCATTTGCACAGCAAAGGATTCAGTAACTCTACAAAAGTGCAGTCAGCAGAGAATCAGGTGCTAGTTTCAATTGGTTTTGTGTAGAGCTGGCTGGGAAATGGCTTTCCAGCCCACGAAAATTTTTTTTTTTGAAGTCTCAAAAAAAAAAAAAAGTTCTGTACTGCATCAGCGTGAAACCACAACCTTTCAAAATTTGTCATGAAATACCAGAGAGAGAGAGAGAGAGAGAGCAAACCACCCCAGAAGAGCTGAGTGGTTAGGGCACACTCACTTGGGATGAAAGACTGAAGGTTCAAGTGTCTCTGAATCAAGTCAAGACCTGAATCTGTGTCTCGCACAGCACAGGGGAGCACACCAACCACTGGGCTTCTGTCTATCTGGGTCTCGCTTTCTCCCTGGCTTTCACCAGAAATTTTGTTTTGGACCTGAGCAGCCTCACAATTGAAACAGACTCATGACAAAAATTAAATTATGCAGCACTGAGATTTTCCTACCAAAAAAAAAAAAAAATATGTCAAAGTTCCCAACCAACTCTGGTTTTGAGTTCTGCAAGCACAAACCACAAGGGGCCTGCTTCTCAGCTAAGCCCTTTTTACACAACCCCAGAAACTGATCTAGCAGGAACACTGCTACTTCGCCACAGAGGGAATTTCACCCCCAAGAGAATGTATTTGTGAAAGTTCTGAGCAATGGGAAAACAAAAGGTTTAAAATAGAAACTGATTCCGCACTATCCCAATAGCGCATGCTACCCAGGACTGCTGCAAGAGGCACAGAGCATCTGACATACCAATCTCCACTCATTAAATCAAGACCTGCAGATAAGCTGGGTGGAATTCTTGGACATGAAATGCCCATCACAGAATGAAGCTGTCAGTTGGTTACTCAATTTTGCATGCTGTTTAAAGACCCTGGAAAGCAGAAAGAGTCTTTGTTTTTATTACTTTCTTGATTCCTTTGAATAAATTATTTGGTTGTTGTGCTGAACATATGTGATGGATTTGTCTAGAGACCAGGTATAATATTCATGATGCTGGAAAATCCCCAGTATTTTCTTGTCAAATTACATTCTATTTCATCAGCGGTGGAGCAGTACAAAGGAGAAGACGAACCATCTATTTGATCCCATTCAATCTTTTCCTCTCGCTTTGTTTTTCTGCCAACTGTTCTAGCATTCCCTGCTCACTGCTGACTCTTAGTGAACTGGCATTTAAAAAAATATGTTTCACACTTTCACATGATAAGAACCAGTTTAAATCAATACAACTCTCACACTGGCCTTTCTTTGTGGTGTTGCTGGGCCATTTCTATGATAGATTAGTAAAGGAAAGGTGTGTGTTTGTGTTTGGGGGGGAAGGGGGAGTACGTATGGAAAGGTTTTTAAAGATTGCCAAAGATGCTGAAAAAAAAAAGACACCATGGCAAATTGCTGCCTGAAATATCTATATTTCCTGTGAGTTTGAGAGACATTCATGGGCTAGGGGAATAATAAAAGCCAAAAAACATGGCCTGGATGAGTTCATATGAGTTACACAAAATCTGTCTTCACCCTCCTAGAATTCAGCTCATACCTGGGGAAACGGCCAGCTACCCTTCCCCCCCAAAAGCACCGGCGAAAGCGGAGAAAGAGCAAGGACAATACACGGAGCCCATTCTCTGGCGGATGAAACCTAACGGAGTGCAGAAGGAAGCAGCATTCTTCACAAGCAGCTCTTCCTGCCGAGGAAGAGGTGAGCTGCTCTTCTCCACGCGGCTTAGTTAACGCTGGGGCTGTGTGAAAATACAGCCCCTTTGGCAGACTTTAGCCTTCCCCCAGCGAATGAGAAGGGAATGGCTCAACAATGCACACTCCCTTCTCTTTGACGGAGGCACCGATCTGCTGGAAGATTTGGCGTCGTGATTATTTATAGGAGAGTAACACGCAGGGCCCAAGGTAAGATCAGGACCCTGCTGGCCGGAGCACTGTACAAACTCATTGTGAGAGACGGTCCCCGCCCCATAGAGCTTGCAGTCTAAATACACAAGCCAGGCCAAGGGCAGGAGGGGAAACAGAGGCACAGAGATGGGAAGTGACTTGCCCAAAATTACACCAGCTCAGGGGCAGATATGAGACTAGAACCTAGGTCTTTTGGTTCCTAGGGCAGCCAGTGCTTGATTCACTATTGCTCTGTGACATACCAGGGCTGCCCCAAAATATGTCCCTGTTACTGCTCCCCAGCGCTCACAAACATCTGATTGGCCCTGCCCCTCCCCAGCCTGGCCCAGGATGTGCCCCTTGTTGGTAGACTTGCTTAAGACAGGTTTGGCGGTGGCTGAGGCATGATGTATGCCTCCTGCCAGGGCAGGCTGCACCCCAGGTGCTGGGAGAGGATATAACAATTCCTCTGATGTCCCAGCCCCACCCCACCTTTCCTCCAACCAAACTGATTTCAACATGGGAAAGCGCCAGCCACTGAAAGAGCTTCCAGCAGAGATGTCTGGCATGTAAACCTCCAGCAGCTGACGGCCTACTGTAGCAGGCTACCTGCAGCGCACAGGACTCATATTTTATGCTCAGCTTTCAGCACCCATCTGCGTATTGGGAGTTAGCACGGCTGAGTCACGGGTAATCCTGGATAAGCCACATCAACTAAAATGAAAGAGCACTTAAAAGAGCCCCAAAAAGCCATTGCCACTCTCCCTCCCCATGCAGGGCTTTATCCAGCTTGCATTAAACAGCAAATAATCCAAAGGAAATGTGTTTGCCCTTGATCTTCCAGAAACAAGAGCCAGCGAATCGCTGGTAATTTAATTGGTTTTCATTTAAGTTACATTGCCTCCTTTGACAGGTTTAAGTTTAAATTCAATATCCAAAAGCATAAAGCGCCATGGCCTTGGCACAGCTGGACAGGCGAAGAAAGACGCTTCACTTCTGTGCTACTCCCGGTAGCAGCCAGACTTTTACACTCCTGTGCTCTCCCTTGGGGAGGCCGCCGGGGCGGCTAACATGGAAATGATCGGAGTTTGAAATTACAGCCTCTCTAAGGAGGCTTTGTTAATTACGCTACTGGAGGTTAGCAAGAGAGATGAGGCAAACCCAGAGAACTCCCTTTTGTATGGTGGGGGGGAGAGGGGGGCGTGTTTCTGCAGATCTGAACCTACCACCTGGAGGGCTGGTTCTGGCTCAGGGCTAAACACAAAAAAGGGGCTGTTTTCTTGAGAAAACAGATGTTCATCAGCACTTATGAAGCCTCCTAGCACGGAGTCTGCACAGAAAGACCCAGACCAGAATGGACCAGCAGACTCAAATCCCCTCTAAGTGCTAGAACTCGGGGACTCAGAGGGGAAGCTCGTGTGGTTGGTGTCTGTGCCGTAAACAGCAGGTCCTCCCATGAGTAATGAGTCCAAGCCAGGACTGCACAGATACACCAAGTGATTGGCAGCCGGGTGTGGGCACCCCGGTTAGCCTACCCAGGGTATAACCACCCCACAGCAAAGCCCTACCTGTGTCATTGTGTTCTCACTGTTTCTGCAGGCACCTGTGTGTATGGGGGGGCACATCCCAGAGCTCTTTGCGCTGGGAGGCCCTGGGATTCTTCCCAGTCAATTGTGCCATTTGCAGGAGAACTTGTCAGTCCCTGCAGGGGAATTGGAATCCAGGAGTGCCTGATATTTCCTGCACAGCCGGCGCTGTGGAGACACACAGGAACTAGGGCTGGAGGCCTGGCAACCTGGCACCTTGAGCCAACAGAAAGGTTATCGAACTACACAAAACACACAGCCCCTGGGTGCTGTAAATAACAGAGAACCCAGGACCCTGGGCCAGTACTCACTGCTAGGGCGCTCCCGCAGCTCAGCACGCAGCGTTGCAGGGACTCTTGCTACTCCAGGGACCTCCTTTGTCAGCCAGCCTGTCTCTGCAGTGGTCTTCTTCCGGGCCACTCAGCCCTCCGGCCAGATCATGCTGAAAGTTTAGTCCCCTGCCAGGGTAACCACCAGCCAATTAAACAGCAAAGCAAACATTTAAACAATGCACACTTCTGCCCCTCTCCGGGCTACTCCTCAGCCCACGTCCTAGGCTCAGCCCTTGCCCCTCCTTCCAGCTCTGCTATAAGGAGCTGACTCTCAGGCTGCCTTCCAGAGAGTCCTCACGCAGCCTGTGGTTTGCTGACACCCCCTGCACCTCGCCCCTATTCCCGCAGGCATGCGGGGCTCTTCTTTGCTCCTTTTAACTGCACATCAGACCTCAGGGGGGGGTCTTCGCCCTACAGACTCTTTTCCCACTGCCTCTCCTCCCCAGCAACGCCAGCACTTCTCCCAGGGACCTGCTTTTCCCTTCTCATTATGAGGCCCAGGTGCTCACCATGCTAACACCTGACCCCATCACTCCCCACCACTCCCATCTTCCAGCTGGGAGGCAGTTACTACAGCCACTCACCCTGTGACACCTGCCTGGCAGCTCCAAGTCTCCCCTGCAGGAATCTTCTCCCTCGTTTGTAGTATTTGTTTTTCTGGAGTGGACCAGAACAGAAACCCCAGACGAGGCTATTGCAGACAGCTGTCTCATTCAGCACAGCCTCCAGCGGGATCAGTAAGACTGATAAGTTGCAGGGTCAGAACCAGTGTGCAAAACTGCAACTCCTTCCCCTATAGGATCTGCAAAAGAAAAATCAAACCCAGGTAGCGGGCAGTTTCTGCCCAGTGACCTTCCACATGCCGCTGGATTCACACGTGGCACAGGCCCCTGCAGCCTGGAACCAGCACGTGTAGACTCCTGGCCTGCGCAGTCGTTCTGCTTTGGTCTCTAGTGACTGTTCAGGACAGGAAGCTGCATGAGCGGTAATGTGAGTAATTAGGGACCTAATGGAAAGCTGCCCCTGCTTTGCACAGTGGCTGCCTGGAGATGCCCAGGGGAAGTTCCTGGCTGCAGAAATATGTTAAGCCTAGAGGTACCTATCGGACAAAATCTGCCACAGCTTGCAAGATCTGGGCTTTGTCAGTTCTGATCCTGAGCTCTGTCTGGAACCCAAATTCCATTTTGACCCTAATCTAGATCCAAATGTGAACATCTTCTCCTCAAACCAATTCTGTTTGTTACCCACTGCTGTGGAAAGCCACGAATATGCCACTAGAACCAAATTCCAAGGTCCCTGCTTTAATTCTGCCTTGCAAAAACGAATACAACTAAACCAACTTGCGATCACCTATTGAGTCCCAGGCTGCAAATGGGTCTACAGTTTTCTGATGATTTAATAGTTTTTACTCTGCCAGGGGACTTTGTTTGTCTGTAAACTGGAAATCGATTGGTGAGATTGTTTTTTAGATCAAGTCCCAAGGGAGATGAGACGGGATTAGTGGCTCCAGGTCTTCAGTAAGGATGATGCTGATGATTTATCATTTGTATCATGGGTAGCAGCCAGGAGCCCCAGGCGTGAATCAGAACCCCATTGTGCTAGGTGCTGTACCAATACAGATCTAAATGACAGTCTCTGCCCCAAAGAACTTACACTCTAAGTATAAGGCACAAGCCAACAGCTGGATATGGGCAGACAGACGGGAACACAAGGAAACAATGAGACAATACTGGACAGTCACAAAGGTGACAACTGCATGTATCAGTTTAAACAAAATTTGGTCATTGTAGATCTGCACCCTAAAAAACAAACCACAAATCTGTTTATTTCCATTTTAATGTCCAGCCGTGAAAGCACCCACCCAGGTACAGCCGGATGTTTAAATGCCTTCAGAAGCAAAGGCCTTCCGCAGCTTTCACCAGATCTGCAATCAAACTAATGGGAATCTCTAGTTTCACGGTGAACTCAGCAAAGCCTGTTCTCTCAAGCTTTGTGCAAACAGTGCTCAAAGCAAAACTTGGAATTGCAGGGGGGCTGTGAAAACATATTAAGCGGCCTTGAGTTTGAAGCACAGCACAGAAGCACAGAGGGCTATGGGGCAGGTGGTGACACAACCCCTTACTGATCTGGGTGAACCCGCAAAGCGTGACATGAACTCACCAGATAGGACTGCTAGAAGTCAAGCAAAGTGAAATCAGAGGCACTGCTATTAAGGGGGGGCTATTAAGGATCCACTGTGTAGCAATATCAGAGCAGACGCTGCTGAACAGATTCCAGCCTCAGTTTCTGTGATATCCGTTTGGGTGCAGCCTTTTAAGCAGCAGAGGATAAACTAATTCCATGAGACAAACAGCTCAGGCAAAGAAACACTGAAGGGAACAGCTAAGAGGAGAAATCATTTTCTGGGATTTCATCTGCGGGTTTTTTCTATTGGGACAATATGAGAACAAACAGCTGTAGCTCTGGAGAGGCTAAGAACTAACCGTTGGGCCGTCAGTCGAAGAGCCTGTAACGTTTCCACTGTAGGACACTTCAAATGCAAGAGCTAATGCCATTATTCTGTGGATTTAATGGCTGGTTTTAAGTTTTAATGCGTTTCCTGTCCGTTGGCTGGAGTTAATCATCCTGCAAATAATAAACGGAGTCGCCTTTTTTCTGCCAGGTTCCACGGTGCCCCAGCAGTGCTGTGTTCTGCTCGTTAAAGGATGCTGACCTACTCTAGCCGTTACATTTCCATGTCACGTTATTTTCTAGGCCCAAAATAATTAGGCTGCAAGACGCCAGCATGTCAACTGCCTCTGTGCGGGCTGAGGGTGATGATCATTGGTTTGGGGCGACAGTTCTAATGAGGAAATTCAGAGTACCTACTGCAGCCTGCATTCGTATTGTATTGTCTCACAGCCTGTACATACAGAGCGCTTCAACATAAACCTCAGATACCCTCTGGATCAGATAGACTCATTTCCACCCCATGCTCTGGGTGTTCCTAAACCTCTGACTGTCAGAAGCTGGGGCTGGATAACAGGGGATGGGTCACTTGATAATTGCCCTCTTCTGTTCATTCCCTCTAAGCATCTGGCACTGGCCCCTGTCGGTGGCCAGAGTGCTGAGTGGAAGGGATGAGTTTTGTTTGAAACCAGTGTCACCTGCATGGCGATTTGCATTCTGCCAGGTTCAGCCAGACACGTTCTTAAGTGAAGCCCCAGATTGAATTTGCCAAGCAGATTTCTCAGCAGGCCGGCAGGATACCTAGGTGAAGAGACGTTGTCTGAGCTGATTGTAATGTTAGGAACGAACGATGCGAGGGCCAAGAGGAGGAATGCACAGCCAACAGTCCACAGCACTGCAGATGGACGGGCAAGCCGAATACCTGGAAGAGGCTGTCCTTCCATAGCCGTAGCTAGTTCGAGATGGTGACAGATGGCAGCCAACACAACCACCCCCCCAACCTTCCTTGGATGAGAACTAACGCTCTAACACAGAGATTTTGAAAGGGACTGGAGCTAGCAACCCCAATAACAACCTTAAAAGCAAAGCCACTCATTGGCCAGCAGGCTGCATGTAAAAGGCCTGGACTCAGGCAACTCATCGATATGAAAAGGAAGAGCGTGCCGGAAGCAGAACTAGGTGATGGACAGTGGTATTGGGAAGAGCTGCCACCTCGAATCAGCTCTTGCAAAGCGGGCAGAGAGGGGGGAGTGGAACATAAAGTGCAGGGCCTGAGTCCCCTGCCTCGAAGGGGTGTTTGGAATCTGAACTGGCCTCAGGAGCCGAACGTCGTAAATGGCCTGTCTCCCATTATGGTCCAAACCAGAAGCTTCCAGATTCTAGGGTATTTGAAATCCGTCTCCAAGCCCCATTTCCAAGTGTAGATCTTGAGCGATTCATCCAGCCCACCCCTTTTTCTTCCTCCTCATAGCACAGTTGATGCCCCAACATGCGAGCCCAGAATCTCAGGTCCAAAGAAAGAGGAAGCTCCTGGCTTTGAGTTAGGGCTTTCATGAAGAGTAGAAGGCTCCACTGCAGCCCTCGTGTTAGTGATGGCCTGTGGATGAGCTAGTGACTGTCTGGAGGGGTGGGGCCTCTCCAAATCCACTGCCTCCGGGACCCAGGCAGGAGAGCTGCCCTTGGAGATCGCCAACAGCTGCACTTGGCACATTGGCAATTGCCTGTGGCCAAGCACCCTGCAAATGTAAAAGAGAAAGTCCATGTCTTTGTTGCCAGAATCCAGACCCTTCTCCGAAGGTGAGAGGAAGCAGTGTAGATTTGGGCTCAGCAGGGATTTCTGGTGCTGATACCGAATAACAACAGTGAAACTATTTGCACTTCTTTTCTGCTTTTCACTTGCAGATCTCAAAGCCCTTTGCAAACATCTGGGTTCAAATCTCATTCACAGGAAGGAATGCTGAGGAATTAACTCCAGCCTACATTTTTCAAAGGCACTAGTGATGTTGGGCACCCAACTCGGCACACCTTAAAGGGGCCGGATGTTCTGATGACAGGGCTTCAGCACTTCCTGAAAATCAGATCCCTTTAAAAGGTCTGAAGTTGGGCACTCAAAATGACCATTCATGCTGGAGGCCATTGGAAATCCAGCTTTATTGCTTCTTTCTTGAGATGTCTCTAGTCTGTGCCGGCTTGGCGATTGGGGCTTTTGCTTTGGCAAGGCAGAGTTAAGCACCTGATATGTGTATTAAAATATTTATCATCACTAACCAAAGCCCATTTGAGCAAGAAGAGGTAGAGGCTGGAGGGTCATTTTGGGAGACCAGGTATTTTAGATTTGGATGCATGTTATGAATAGCAAATTGCAAGTCATACAGTCACATCCATATTTCCAGAGTGCTCCAAAAGGGTATTGTGAAACCTCATTTTCATTTCTATAGGAATTGAGTCACACACAGGTAATTTTCTCCTGAATGTTGGTTTTGCAATATTGGTTCTCAATAATGCCTGTGAGAGGAGTATATTTCCCTTGTGTCTTCTTAACCCCCCATTATTTTAGTTATAAATTTAATTAAGCCCTTCTGGAGAACTCTCTGAGGCATATGAGCTGAGGTTTGTTTCGTTGTAAAAGTGGGGTTGGAAATGAACTGCAAGTAGATTTTATTTTTGTTCTGTTTAAATACTTTCTATGATATTAAATAGCAGATACATTAGCTTCTCTCTGCTGAATCAGTATGGCTAACGATAAGTGAAAGAGACATCCAAGGCTTCCGGTGAATTAGAAAGATTTTGATTTTCACCAAGCAGCGATCCAGCCAGTCCTGCCTTCTTCCATAGGGTTACGCCCAAAGCCACCATTTTGCAGAACATCTGGGGAGCAGATTATCTCTCAGCACGTATGACATCTGAAAGCAGCATTAAGACCAGCTCTTAAGATGGCAGAAATCAGCAAAGCAGCATTTAAGTCAACTGAGGGTCTCGCTCTTAGTGTGAAATGCCCACTTCTCCTTGGGCTAGAACATGAATGTGCAGCTCAATCACGACAGCCTTGGATGCAACATCCAAGGATACACAAACAACCTCTCTTTTTTAGGGCAGCTCCTATTGTCATTGTTTATAGCAGCACCTAAAGGCTCCGCTCAAGATCAAAGCCCCAATGTGCTGGGCGCTGTACATTTAAATAACAAGGGGCAACCCCTGTCTCAAACAGTTCACAGTCTAAATAGACAAAGACTCTGTTCTTTATAGAGGATTGAATGTTGGATGCCACAATCCGCCCTCACCCAGGGCCGCTTCATCCAGCCTGTCACTAAACACAGCAGTCGCTCCTCAGTCTGCTCCTCAGCAACTCGATGATAGGAACACTCATGATTAAGGCACAGGAGCTGTAGACACATAAGCTGCACAAGATAACAAAAGTCAGCCCTTCATGGCTTGACTTTTTGGGTTTGTTTGGGGTTTTGTTTTGTTTTTTTGGTGGCACTGTCTGTTCTTAGGAGATTAAAGAGGGTCAAATAAACCCCAGTGGCTTGTGTAACGAAGGCAAGCCCTGGAGAACACAGTGGTGATTAGGACAGGAGGCGCTCTGGGCTAAATCCAGAGCTTGGTTTGCAAGGCTTTTAAAAATATGATATAGCTACTGGGAAACAAGTAGTTCTGTTTCCAGTCACATCTGCTTTATTGCAGAACTTCAAGCACTGCCACCAAGGAAAACATCTTGAAACCCATACCGGAGCACATATGTCCTACTGAGGAAAGGCTACTCATCTATGCCGGATACCTTTTTCATGTTATGCTGTTTAGCTGTTGCTAAACTTTCAACAGCTTAAGTCCCAGCAAGAGATTTCAGAGCTGTTTTAAGTATGAAAAGCATGACATTTTAATTAGAGGAGAAGCTTCCCATTTGCTGCCTTTCTGATAGCGGCCTTTAACTACCTGAAAGGCAGTTCCAGGGAGGATGGGGCTAGGCTGTTCTCGGTGATGGCAGATGACAGAACAAGGAGCAACAGTCTCAAGTTGCAGGGCAGGAGGTCTAGGTTGGACATTAGGAAAAAGTTTTTCACTAGGAGGGTGGTGAAGCACTGGAATGGGTTACCTAGAGAGGTGGTGGAATCTCCATCTTTAGAGGTTTTTAAGATGAGGCTTGACAAAGCCCTGGCTGGGATGATATAGCTGAGGTTAGTCCTGCTTTGAGCAGGGGGTTGGACTAGATGACCTCCTGAGGTCCCTTCCAACTCTAATATTCTATGTGCCCCTCTGTGTGATCTCAAATGCCGAGTCCACCTGTAATTTGCACTTTTCAGTTCAAAGGAGCATTAACCAGAATCCAGAGCCTGTCTGAAATGAGTTTTGTGGGGCCTCAGAGCAAAGCCCCAGTGGATGGAATTCACCACGAAAATGCTGTCATCATAACTGGCATTGATTGCCTTGCTCCCTGGAACACTCAGCAGACAGGACAAGCATCAGCTGGAACTGGCATCTTAACTCCCTGCGCTTCTGATTCACATTCCAGTTGGGATGCAGCTCATGCTACGCTGGCTCTGGCTCTCTCTCCAGTGAATAGAGAGAGGTCAGAGGTGTTCGGGATTTGCACTGAAATTGACTTGTAAGATGATAATACTGGCTGATCACAAGACAATGGTTATGTCTGAGGTGCCGACAGCCGGGGAGATGTGTAAAAAATTAAGACATTCTGTAGAAAAACTTGTTAGACCAATTTTTGCAGGGAAAATGTTTGAGTCAGATTCCCTCAGGGTGCAAATGTATGGTATCATGATGAATTTGGCCCACTGTGTTTAATTAATTATTGGATTGCAAAGTTCCAGGCGTTTAAGATGCCCTGGTGTTCACAACCCAACCATCTCAGCAGGACAGACTGGGTGATTCTTTATATAAACTATACTTATAACAAAGTTTAATTATTTCCCAGAGGGATATAAAGTGTTACACACACTGTATCTGTCATGCTGTGACTGATCACACATGGGCTGCATGTACCACAGTGGGAAATGTCACCTGTAAAGAGAAGCCAAGGAATCTCCCCTAAACAAGGTTCCATTCAGGGATTTTAAATCTCTTTGGTTACTAAGATATTTTAGAGAGAGATTCACTTTCTCCACCACCTCTTCCCCGTTCCATCTAACTATCTTGAAAAGGGAGTTGCAGTGTCTTTGATCAATGGCTTTTAACATCACTAGGTTTCAGTCCCCTGTTACTTTTGTTCTAACTTTTTAACAGCACTACTCCATCCTCAGTGAATCCAATTCTCAATGTCCCATCTGCAGGCTGCCTGAGGTGTGAAGCAGGTTTTTGCTTAGATTTACGCATCCTGTATAAGATATGGAAATGA
Source organism: Emydura macquarii macquarii (assembly GCF_026122565.2). Lineage (NCBI taxonomy): Eukaryota > Metazoa > Chordata > Testudines > Chelidae > Emydura > Emydura macquarii. The sequence goes on along the minus strand of NW_027130449.1, from coordinate 12,006,042 downwards.
GATCTTGGGTGTGCGGCAGTGTGTTTCTCTTTCTATGCTATTCAATACTGGTTCTCCACAATGTCCGAGTCCCTTCCAGCAATGCATTAAGTGCCATGAGCAACATCTGTCTTTGTGTGAGTGTCTCAGAGTGAGCATGTGTCTCTGTCTCTTTAAAATATGGCGGCAATAGATGGAATTTTCTTTGCCCAGTATATTGACTGTGGAGTTAAGAAGTACAGCAAGCAGACAGAACAAGAATACCATCGCATCCCTGCACTAAACAGTTGTGAGTAATTTCAGTGCATTAAATTGCCAGGCTTTCCCCAGGCAAGTAATGAGAAATGACTGACACTACCATGAGCGAAAGGCCCATCGAAGAAGAATGGCACTCGAAGAAATTATTGGGACGCTGGCATTTAGCCTTCAGTTAGCGGAGTTCACTCAACCCCTGAGGCCCGGACTTCATGTGAAATAGACAATTATCCTTCCTCTATTTTGCTTCATTGACAAGTAAGAAACAAAAATAGCACTGAGGCAACTGAACACATCTAGAACACATCGGGCAGTCATGCCCTGAGCAGGAGTTTGGAAACCACGACCAGCCAACAACAGCAACAGAACTCGCAACTTGAACTCCCTAATTCAAGCAGGGTCTTCTAAAGACCAAGCTCATGGACTTAGATCCATAGGGGTGTATTGATGTAGTGACAGAAAGGGAGGTCGTTTTTAGTATATTCAGTAGCTGACGCTCTCTCTCTGCAAGATGTTTCCTTCACATCGAACACTGACTGCTCTGCTCGCTTTCTCTCTCTCCTTCACACCAACAAAGCACTAACCTATGACATCAAAGAACTGCTATGCCTAGAAGTTCTACATCACCCACACATTTCAGTCTTTTTCTCCCCCCACATCTCAAGCCTGCTGTGCAGGCATACTCCAAAGAAAACACAATTTCTGTTCCATGGGATGTTGCGACATTTCAAAATCTGCTGTCATCCTCATGGCAGCAAAAAAGGTAAAATTCTCAAAGTTTCCCATGGAATGAGAATTCAGACAAATTATGATTTGAAGCTGTTGAAATACGTTACTTTAATTCATTTCAAGTTAATCATTTAATTTATTAATATTAAAACATTATAATATAAAATATTAAACATAATACATATATATCCATATAATAGAGAATCATAGAATATTAGAGTTGGAAGGGACCTCAGGAGGTATCTAGTCCAACCCCCTGCTCAAAGCAGGACTAACCTCAGCTAAATCATCCCAGCCAGGGCTTTGTCAAGCCGTAGCTTAAAAACCTCTAAGGATGGAGACTCCACCACCTCCCTGGGTAACCCATTCCAGTGCTTCACCACCCTCCTAGTGAAAAACCATATGGTGTTGAAAATAACATTTTAGTATAATATAAAACAAACAAACAAAATGAATCAAAACGATAATGTTAAAATGAAACATTTTTTCCTGATTGAAACAAGAAAGTCAAAATTCTTTGTTTAATAGAGTCACAGAATTTAAGGTCTGAAGGGACCACCAGATAATCTAGTCTGACCTTGTGCATATCACAGGCCACCAACACCACCCAGCCACCCACACACTAAACCCCACAACCGAAATAAGACCAAAGTCTTACAGGCCTCGAGACACTAAACTATTATGTGCTACCAGCAGAGGATAGGGGGGTCAGAGGTGCCCCAATACCTGAGGGCTCTAAAATGACAGGGAACGGATTCCATGAGGTACACCCAGATGATCCTGGCCAATGACCCATCTCTCACGCTACAGAAGAAGGTGAAAAAACCTCAAGCTCACTGCCAGTCTGAGCAGAGGGAAACTTCCTTCCCAACCTCACCATCCAAAAACCAGTCGACTGTTTCCAAAATGGTGCCAGTGAAAACATTTTCAGCCAGCTCTACTGCCAGGAACCAACTCTGTCCCTGGGAAGCTGTCAAGCACGTAGTAGAGGATTAACTCATCAGCCAGCTACAAAGTAGGAGAGGTCTCCGTAGGGGCCAGGAGGCAGGGAACCCGATGGTCCTAACAAAAAAGGCAGAGCTGCTGACGTTGGCCCCAGTGTTCAAAGCAGAAGACTAGCCCATAGCGACAGGCCAGTCTGAAAGCAAAGGGCTGCTTGCCCTGGGCATCAGAAGATGGGAAATGGAACTGGCAGCTTTCTACATCCATGGCCCACAGGAGGGGGTGGAGGGAAATAATCACATGTTCGTTAGCACAATTAAAGCGCTGCATCTAAACACTTCGCTTCTCCGCTGGCGAAACATCAGCATCGTCTGAGAGCAAAAAGGTTGGGCTGTGCCCCGGGGGTCTCTTCACAGACAGACGGTGTCCAAAAGGAGGAGAAGGTTGCACCCATGGAGCTAAGCAGTGGCAGGGACTTGCTGGGGCATGGGGCCTGCATGGCTATTGTGTACGTCCGCCACTCCCCAAAAGGCCAGGTGCTGGGCACTGGCTGTATCCTGTCTCAGTCGTGTTTTCAATCATGTCCTTACTGCAAGCTCCCAGGCAGCTGGGCAGAGAGCAAAGGGAAATACATGCACAAGATTTTAAGGCCAGAAGGGACCAACCTGATAATCCAATCTGACCTCAGGCATCACAGGGACCAAAGAATTCCAGCTAGTAGAGACTCCGCTCTGGAAAACTGCAGCTAAATGGAGCAAAAAATAGGGACATAATTCAAACTGCGAAATAGGCTTCAGTTTCTACGGGGTATTTTTAGCCCTGACATTTCCCTCGCTTCCCCCACTACTCCCATATCATTTGCACGCTCTGTCCATGGTCAGCCTTTCCATGAGAAAACCGCATGGTGATTTATTGGACTGAGTATGTCTAGGTGTGGGCATGGTTAAGAAACCCACCCTGCCCCTCACACAGAATCTTGTCTGAATAGGGTAGCCCGGGCTCCTGCCTGGAATTTCACCCCTGTGCAGAGAGCCAGCAGGTCAGACCTCAGAATAAGGGCAGGGTAATGACTCCATTTGAGTTAAAGCTGCGTTGGCGCTTCCAATGCGACGTTAAACTTCCTTTCAGTCTGAGCAGAGCTGCCAGGGCTTTGTCTGGCCAGAAGTCTGAAGTCTGCTTGTCTGGAGTCTACAGCAATCTCTCATCAAAGGGAGCAAACAGGATATTTACATTGTCACTTAGGCTTGTTTGCTGGGACATGAAGCTTAAGCTGATGGAGATGTTATTATTTATGATTGCCTGAGCACCAAGAGCATGTATTATGCTCCGGGCTATACAAACATATGTTACAAGCAGGGTCAGAGAACTGAGTAATGGGAGCTGCATGAGCAAACACACTGTTGCTTCCATCATCTGCGACGGGTGAGATACAGCACTTGCAAAAAAAGTTCACCAGGAAAGATGGGTCTCCTCCCACCTAGCGCTAAAGGGTTATTTATTTATAATGCTGCTTCTCAGCCACTGAGCTGACAAGAAAGAGAGAGTCACCCTCCTGAGCATGTGCAAGCTGACAAATTCATCATTATTCCAGAGTTCGGACCAGATTAAAATAAGGGCCACCAAAGGCTGCTCAGAAGTTTTCACCTCCTACAACATGTGCACCACAGACCACACTCCAGTTAACACGCTGTCTTAGGAGCGGGGCCATTTCACACAGAGGCAGTAGGACATCGCTGCCAATAACCAACAGCCCAGCCAGGGGCTCCTTTGCAAAGAAAGGCATTGGCAAGGTGCCCAAAGCAGAGCAGACAGGCTGACTGGAGGGGGGCACAAGGCGGGGCTTCAATACAGCCATTCTGGGAGAGGCAAAGCCGAATTTCGTCAGTGCTGGTGGAATGACTGAGCTTCCAGCTCCGGTGTCACCTGCACCAGTGGCACGACAGAGGCCGGGTTCTGATCCGGCGCTCATTGAAAGACGCAGTGGACTTTGGACCAAGCCTAAAATCTGCCTTCCAAGCAAATACTTAACAAGAACGAATCGCTTGGGCTAAAATGAAATTCTCGCTAGCAATGCGCGGCTTGCGTATAGCTAATGGACTAAGCACTATAGAACATGGTCCATCTATTTCAATGAATATCTAATAGATTATAAAAATTCATAAGAATACAACCATATATATACGGTGATGCATTAAGCACTGTTCCTCTCCCAGTTCCCCCTCCCCCTTAAACCCACTTTTCTTCTCTGAGGCCTGCAGGAAGTGAGTATATCATTCAAAAAGAAAACACACCGAGTCCTCTGCTTCCCTGGCTCCTCTGTCTCACTCTTCCAGGCTTCAAGCTCTGTCCTCATTCTGTGCCTGTGCACGAAGGACAAGTAATAAGGAGTTAACCCCTTGGATGCTGCACTGCTAGGTTGGGGCCATGCACTGGTTCCTGCAGCCCCCCACCATTGTTAGGGACCTAGCAGAAGGCGGAGAAACCCAGTTGGCCAGAGGAAGCCACTTTTCCGCTCCCTGTCAATGAAAGATGAGCTGAAAGATGGTTTCACGACCCACCCCTCAAAACACTGGCCCCGGCTCTGCCAAAGATGAGGCTGGAATAAAAGCACCCACACTTCCATTTATTTGTTTATTCACAGACGTATTTGGGTCCGGTTGCTGCATCCTGTTCCAAATTGCAAACTGATAAATGCTCTGCATCGTCTCTGCCCCTTGGAGGGCAAGCAGAGGAAACCAACTGACCCCGTGTAACCACCCTCTAGGAGATCTTCCTGACACCGGATCCAGAATTCTAGTCTAGCAGGGAAAACCTCTTGCACCATTTCCTGAAAGCCAGCGATTGTGTTGTGTAACAATAAGTCAGTGCTGATCCTTTGGAGGCATTGTCTCAGCCGGGCCAGGCAGCCTCCTGCCGTTACCTGCTCAGCACAGAGAGGACTGAACATCTGAGCAATGGGAAGAATTTACCACAGAACCTTTTCTATTCCCACGCACAAACACATACAGGGCCAAATTTTCAACGGGCTTCTCATTCGGGGCGATTAACTTTGCGTGCCCAGGTCTGGATATCCAGTGTCCCTTCATAGAGGTGCTGAGCACCTCAAGCTCCCATTAACTTCATCAGCTGCTCAGCATTTGGGAAAAACAGGACATCTCAGGTTAGACGCCCAAAATCAGAGGCTGCTTTTCAAAATATGACCCTCTGGACCCACCTACTGTAAAACTCCACTCCGGGCTCAGCTATTTGGGGGCACTGCAAGAAATCTGTTCTCATCTAGGATGTTGGTGGCCTAGAGGGACAAGGGTCAGACTCGTTTTGACCTCTCAACCTAGAACTATCTCCATGGTGGCAAATCCTCTGCTCGGTGCCTCGAGGTGTGGAGGAATCGGAGGAAATAACTGGAAATGCTGAGAGAAACAGTCTCTCCGTTTACCCTTTTGGTGGGGGGAAAAGGAGGGCAATTCTTTTAAGGATTTCCCCTCCCTCACGCCCATCTGTCCATTTCAGGCATTATTTTCCCTGTAATGCTGTTTTGTTTCCTTGTTTCATTTTCAGTGGCGGCTGTTGGTATGAAAGTGGGATGTCAGAACAGCTGACACATAACGGCACCATATGCTCAGTGTCTATTTCCAGCAGTGGCTGGGAATCAGAGGGCCTCATTCCTGCTTACGCTAAGGCCTATGTGCGCCACTCTGATTCCTATAAAAGCTCTCCGCTTAAGTGAGGAATGGAGGCAGGAAGCTCTGTGGAAGAGGTGCACATGTTCGTCACCAGATGTAATTCCAGCAGGGTCCATACAAAAAGGGCATGAAGCTTTTGCATCCACTTCCATCCCCCAGATGAAATTCCTAGCACGAAAGCACATACTGGGTTCTTTGTGTTTGCCCTCGGGCTTTGGAGACTTTAGGATTCACGTCCTCTCTACCTTTTCTCGGCAAACATTTGAGCTAGAAATTTCTTTTCTTTTTTTTTTTTTTTTTAAATGAACGTTGACATTGTCCCGCAATCACCTGACTCCAAGAGCGAGTGATTCAAGAAACAACATCTCATACTGTGAGACTCGACATAAAATTGCAAGAATTGGTGACTCTGCAAATCCATCCTGCCTGTTGACCATGCTATGATGAATTGGGACTCACCATTTTAAACATTTTCATCACTCGCGACCATCCTGCTACCCATGTCATTCACTGGCGAGTCCTGGCCCTGTAACAAGATAGCAATGTCTTGCTTCCGGTTCCTAATGGCCAGCCGGAGGGGCCTGCGTCCAGTGGTGTCCTCCACATCCAGCAGAGCAACAGCCTTGATCAAGGTCTTTATGATAGCCACATTGCCATTGAAGACGGCGAGGTGCATGGGAGTCCAGCCCATCTTGTTCTTAACTTTGACGTCTGCCTTGTGCTCCAGAAGGTTGATGAAGCTCAGGAAGGTACTCCGCCCGATTGCAAGGTGGAGAGGTTTCCACCCTGATGTCTCAGTGATGTTGGGGGGCTCCCCTGCCTCTCAGGAACTCGCAGACCACAGACTCTTCACTGTAGTGGGTGGCCACATGAAGAGGTGTCCAATCCATGCCTCCTTTGACATTCAGTTTAGCGTGGTCGTCTCTTAGCAGGCAGATGATTTCAAGGTGGCCCTTGAAACAGGCCAGGTTGATTTCCACAGACTGGCCGACTGTCCACGTAGGCCTCCCCACTCAATAGAAACTTCACCTTCGCCACATTTCATTCCTTCACCACAAGGTGATGCAGGGTGAGGCCATTTTCATGGGCCCCATGGACTTCCTTGGATATTATGAAGATCTCCAAGCCCCTGACCTCACTGGTGGGGGAACATGGGAAATCAGACTCTAAGGGCAGAGAAAACAGAGTGTGAGAAAGAAAAAGCAACTGAGTGATATTACAGCTCCGGTGCACCTAAACTATGGTGTGGACAGCAGTGGGGAATTCTGGAAGCCCATAGCTCAAAACGAAACCCAGGCAGGTATGAAACCAAAGGAAATGCACCTGCTGGTCTGCTGTAAGGGCAGTAAAGGCAAGAGCAAGGGAGACACTTGGCATTTCTCTCACAGGGACTTTATATTTGTTCTTTTTTTGTTTGTTCTTTTCCTTAATCTGAAATGAAAGTCACCCAGTCTGAAAGCTCATGGATTGCTCTTTTGTATGGAGACTGCATGGGGAAAGGTGGGAAAAAGGGCTGCTTTGTTCTCTTACCCATTTGATTCTCATCTAGGGTTTATGAGCAAAGATCCCCTGCTCACCACAACTACTTGTTTCCTGGGAGAAAATGAATCCTTCTTTGTGGCTTTTGTTTTCAGGGAGGAAAGATAATAGGAAAAGAACATTGTGGGCAGTTTGTTATTTGCAATTTACCATTTGTGTGTTTTGTGCTCTGTCCTTTTAGTACGCTAGGATGTTGTGCCATCATTTATGCACTATTTTTCATACCACGCTTGCTTGTTATTACATCCAAAACTCAATCAACAGAATAACAGCATAAATGGAAATGCAAGAGTGCAAACACAGTGTTTGGGTTGATTATAAATCATCAGAATGGCCAGTTTTACCTTAAAAGTTAAATGCATTTCCTTGAGAATTTTAACCCCCTGATAAATCTCATGCATATTGAGCTGTCCTTAGTATTTACAGCCTACTTAAAAAAATTAATCTTGAAAAAAAACAAAAAACAGTACATTGAACAATAAATCATAGAGCTGGCAAGACTTCCATTAGTTGAAGGCGACAGAGAATCCTTTGGAGGAAAAGAAACGGGTTCCGTCTGTCTCTCCAATCTATCTACCTTTCTGATATTCCACGCTTCCACTGTAGCTAATTTCCAGTCACTGTTTGGAAGCGCTCCCTTCTCATATTTCAGTCTAACCTTCTCCGCCCTGGCTGCCAATCATGGCCATGTCTAATGCAGTCTCCTTGAGGTCTGAACCGGTGCCTTGCATGATAATGAGCTTTCGCTCCCTCTCTTTCCTTAGTCACCTTTTCCCAAAGCTAAATGTTCTGTTTCCATTATTTCATGATGTTTAATGACAGCATCTCAGGTACCCATTACATGTCCTCCCAGGGAATCTGAACAAACCATCTTCCTTCTGTTTGACTCTCTGAACTTGTCTGCCCAAGCACGACTGAGAGGTGCCTGGCTTAATACAGATGCCTCCGCCTCCTCACAGCTGGAAAATATCACCTGGAGCTGTGTGCTTGGAACTAGGGACTCAGTCCCGCAATTAACTCTGCTTGGGTAAATCCCCAGACGGAGTTCCCTAGACTCTGCCCGCATGGAACTTGCTGCAGGATCAGGACCTAAAGGATGTCCAGCTCTGCCTTGTGCTTGCAGATATGTAGAAAATTCTCTCTCTCAGCCTGCCTATCTTCCAGCCCTCCCAAGGGGTGGAGGGAGTAAGTTCTTCACCAAGACGATGGGATAAGCCTCCTTCCTGGTGGCTAATAAGAACCCCCTCCATCTAGACAGCCCTGACGCCCACTGGCCAACTTCCTAAATTCACAGGGCATTCCCTCCTCCTCAGCAACAAAGGACAAAACACACCAAACGGAGCAGCCTGTGCAAAGTGCAGAGGTACTCTGATGGCGGAGGGGTAGATAACAAGAAGAAAAGAGATGCAGCTTCCTCCCGAGTGTGAAAAGATGGGACAGGAAACACAGCTAAGGAGCTGGAGAGCATTTCCCTGGGAACGGTGTGATTCTTCCTTACTTTTTGGCTCCCAGATATGGTGGGCTGGTGAGACATCTTCCCGACGAGGCACTCACTCCCCAGATCTATCATGAGGCTTTGTATTAGCAGCAGCAGCATGTCAGTTTCCACAGGGATATCCACACCAGCGGAAATCCAGTTAGCCGAAAACTCCTGCTCCAAAACCCAGAGTTCAACCAACACATTGGGAAGGTGAAAATCCCTGGGGAACGAGGATGAAAGGGAAGGTGTTCCGGCAGCAGCTGGCCCTAAAACCTCAATGCAAACAGCCTGTTTTCTTGCCAGACAGTTATTCTCAAGCCATGCCTCCACACCTGCACACCTGTACAGTGCAACAGGCGCGAGGAGAATGGAGGCCCAGAGGATAGGTCAGGCAGGATGGTTTTTTCCCCAGCAATGCATCTGAGTGGAGCCACAACAGAACCAGTCCCCGTGCTGCCAATGATCACAGAAACCTCGGACAGCCGGGCACTTGCCAATGGCAGAGACGGGGCTTGTCACTGCGGTGGAGTGCTCCCCACCACAACCCCTGCAAGCGTCAGGCTCTGAGCCCCATTGTTTTGACCCAGTTCCCATTTGGGGAACCTATGTTTGGCCTCTCCAAAGCCCCAGAATTCATTTGACCCTGGGATGCTTCTTCACTTCTTGTTCCGCAGCCTGCCCGCGAAACAGCAGGTGCATTTCAGTGGTGTGTAAAGGGTCCCCCTATATCTAGTTTGGGATGTCAGGAGCAATGGGGATGTCAGTCATTGGCCTTTCTTCAATACGGCACCCTATACTGAGCAAAACTAAACTCAGACTCAAATGCAAAGCCCAAACAAAACCACAATTGCTTCAGTACCAGCATAACTCCAAGCAGCGTCTGTTAAGCAACAGACCACATGCTGCCTGCATTGTGGTTTAATATTATCCCTCTCTTCCAATAGCTCTTGATGACCTAACAGGGTGTGATGGAACCGGAGGCAGTACAGCATACGAGTCATGCTGGGTCAGAACCGTACAGAAATGCAGCTGGTTGGAGACAGATGACTCTCCGCAGACTAACTCACCCCTCATAAGGGGTAAGCAGCACATGTCGCTCCCGGCATGTTCCCCACCAAGGACGTGATGCAAGGAAGCGAGCCAGAATGTAAACAAAATTAGGCAACGCACAATCACTCTCACGTCATGCAGGAGCGAGAAGGCAACTCTGGCTGACCTCTGAACATACATCCCCAGCTGCAGCTGCCTCCCATCCCGTCACTCCAGCGCAGCCCTTACCTATACACATCGTACTTGGTTCCTGGAGGCCTGGTACGCAAGAGAAACATTTTGGCGGGATGTCGCTCAGGGTGCCCCTCGAGGCTGATCTCTCAATTTACTGCATCTGGCTCGACTGCGCCGTCCATCTGGATAACCCAAAGTCTGAAATCAGGGCCAGCTGCATCTTCCCTTTTTACCGCCATCTCCCAAACTTCCAGAGCAGCCTCTGTATTCCAGAGTGCCCACATCCGCCTCCAGGATCACTGACAACACCCCAGAGCAGCAGCCTCTGCCTCCCAGGCCAGCGTGACCCTGCAGATGGCATCTGGAAATGGGGTGCTCTGTTGCAGGCCAAGTCCTCAGACATAGGATGCTTTAAAGGCCATGCATGGGTTTCCATGACCAGCTACATGCCAGGTGTAGATCAGGTCTCTAAATTAAACAGGTCAAAGAATATTCAAACCCAGTCTTTGAATAATACCATACAGGGGACGCACCTCTCAGACCAGTTCACAACCTTCCCTTCAGAGATGTCACAAAGTGTCTGTGTGTAGCTGCCTTCTTGGTAGCTGCCTGTTGGTCCGAGAACAGTTGGATGTGGAGGGAGGGAGGAGGGAGAGGCGGGTTGAGACTTGGTTCTGCCCCCATCCCAGGAGCCAGAGGCCCTGTAGTGCGGATTCATTTCCCTCCTCAGCAAAGGGGAAGCAAAGAATGAATTTTACCTCCAAGTCACAGGGCAGTGCAGCTACACACGACCCATCCTCAGGGCTAGGAGCAACGGCTCAGTCTGGGCCTGAATGACACGGAGAGAGAAGTTCAGGCTAAGATGTGGTTTGGGATGGGATTTCACACGGCTGGTTGGTGAGACGGTGAGGTTGTAGTGATGCAGAGGAGCGGGGTTTGGTGCCCCGGCTGGTGATGGAACAGCGAGGTGGTGGGTGCCTAGAAAAAGAGGGGGAGAAGAGAGAAACTCGCCGCATGCCCTGTCTGCCAGTAACCATCTGTTGTCTTTTGTTTTGTAGGTAGATTTTGTAGCTGCTCTATGCTGATGGGACAGAGCTCTCCCATTGACGTAATTAAACCACCTCAATGAACAGCAGTAGCCATGTCAGCAGGAGAAGCTCTCCCGCCAACAGCGCTGTGCACACTACCACCATTTATGCCAGCGAAATTTATGTCACTCGTGGGTGGCTTATTCACACCTCTGAGCGACAGAACTTATGTCGACCTAAGCTGTAGGGGGTACATAGCCTAATTGCCAGTACTTGTTTTGTGACGCTGGCCCTGAGTTTTTCTCTGTGATATGGGGCTCATCGTAGGTACCTACATTACAAGTGTGTTGTGAGTCTCAGTTATTCCGATATCTGTAAGATGCTTTTAAGATCCTCAGTTAAACCATACAGCCGCACAAGTTGTTATGATGTATTGGGTTAAATGTAAATGTGAATAAACAGTTACATTTCCTACTTCAGGGGCACTTCAATTGCTGATGGTAGCATAGCTTAAATCTATAGCCATCTCCTCATCTGCTGGCAAAGAAAATTGCAGAGCAATGCTTGATTACGCCCAACACGTTTGCTTAATGCAATTTGAAATATCAGATAGAAAAATAATCCTCTCAGGGAGAGAGGTTTAAGCTTTTACCCAGCAGATTGTAGCCAGATTAAAAGAGTTTCCTAATGAAAACTGAAAAGGTTGTATTTATTTTAAAAAACAAACCCACAGCCTCTCTGACAATTAGTTATAGGTGTCAATTGCATTGCTGCTTATTAGACAGGACTGGAAATGGCAGGAGTGTGACAGATCAGTTCTGTTTAGCACATTTAACTGTCCTGAAATTCAGGGTTAAATTTAACTCAGTCGTACATGAACTCACGCCCATTCACTGCACCCTGTTCCATCTGCAGCCAGTTTACCAAGGCAACATAAATGCAAAATGCTATCAAACCAACACAGTAGCGTTAGATTAGATTAGAGGTGATCAAAAATGTTGGTGATAAAATATATTTGATGAAAAATGGCTCATTTTTCATTGAGAGCTCTTTTGGGCAGGAACTGTCTCTTACTGTATGTTCGTACAGCACCTAGCACAAATGGGGCCCTGATCTCCGTTGCAGCTCTAGGCACTACCAAAAAAATGTAATAATTCACCAAATTGGATCCCATGTTAAAAACTTCCAACAAGCATCAGTTTCCAGGAGGGTTGCCTGTCCAAGATCTGTTCCACTCGTTCCCCCAGCCAGCATTCAGCAGACGTCTTCTCCATGCATAACTTACACTGGGACCTGATCGGTGCTACAAAACGTTACCAAGGCTGAATGTGGTGTAGAGGTCAGTACAGACCAGGACAAACCATATTCTGACTCATGGCAGCAGTGATTAAATCTTTAAATTTATAAACTATAATTCCACCTATAAATTTGGCTGTTTGGCTTGTAATAACCATCATAATGAGTCATCAGTGAACAATGAACGTGGGACCTCTGATGCAAATCCACTGAAGATATTTATTTGCCTGCACCTCTTCTGCTTAAATTGCAATTCCAGCTGCTCTGCTATAATCCATATGCACAATACCAGGCTGTAGGTGAGTTTTTAAAAACACTGCAGTGACTTCTGTTCGGTAACTTTGGGTCAGATCCGTAGCTGGTGTAAGGCCACGTGGCTCCACTGATTGGCACCTCCAACACTTGTCAGTGTAAACCGAGGTGTCCAGGGTGAACCGGTATTACCTGCTGATGGTGGGAAGGAGCCTGGTTTGTGCGCAAGGGGGAAAAACACTTGCCTACAGCCAGTGGGCACAGACAACACAATGCCTCCCCTCTGAGCCACCACAAGCCTCGCTCTTTCCCAATGCAGGCTAGCGATTTACATACCTTTATTACACGCCAGTGCCAGTCCCTTGTCTTCTGGACACCCACAACGCACTCTGATCCGCTGCCTCCTTCCAAGCGGCGCATCCCAGCTTACTGGTGTCACTGATTACAGTTCCATGCTCTCCTTTGCACACGTTTCTAGAGCAAAAGCACTTTGAAGTTTATTTAACAAAAGCTTGGATTAAAGAATGAAATAAAAGCAACCAAGTGAATTTGGAAACAAACGTTTACGTGTAAAAAAACCATAAAATGCAATCTATCGCCTATATTAATAACAGGTTATTTTCCTGTCTAATGAGGTATTTCCCACCCATGGTCAGTCCTTACAGCACCTGTCCAGTCGAGAGAGCTGGGATCCACTTTTCATGAGACATTCCTACAGGCAGAGTATCTTCCCCATAACGGATAACACCTTATGCCCTTTCTTCTTCTCTTACACAGTCCCAGACTTTTTGTCTCTTTTCATGATTGGGCATTTCAATAACTTTAGCTCAGCTCCGCGGGCCCCTTATTCAGAGTCTTTTCTGGGGGTTCTTTTGTCTTTGTAAACGCTCTGGCCTGCACCTGTCCAGCCTGAAAATACAGGGCTGGACTGGGCTGAAATATGTTGATTATTCTCGCTCTTGACCGAGTTGGTGAGACCCACAACACCTCTGACAACATGCTTCATCTCCAACAGTTTGGAACTCATGTCATCAGAGATGTGAATAATCCATGCCCTGAGCGACGTAAATGATACCAACCTAAGCAACAGTGTGGACAGCCCTACATCAGCAGGTGAGCTTCTCCTGCCAACACAGCTACCATCTCTCACGGAGGCAGGAGTTATTAAAGCCACTGGGAGAGCTCTCTCCCGTTGGCTCAGTGAGAGCATCTTCACCAGTAACGCTACAGCGCGGCAGTGTAGATGTAGCCTATGTCACAACACTAGGATCTGGCCCTTTGTTCTGGTTTCACATCGGGGTTACCATTTTCACTTCTGGGCTTGACTCCCAAGTCATTTCCCAAAGGAAACTTTCATTGGAGCCTGCTATTTTTCAGCACCGCCAGCCTGACTCCTAGAACCCATTAGCAGTTTCCCGCCTGATTAGAAGCATTAGCACTACCCTCATTCAGACCTAAAGCATGTCATTTAAGGTGATGTATGGGAATGCTGACTATCTGTTTGTCAAAAGCATAACTGGTTTGCATGGACTGCAGCAGCAATAGCCTCTTTGGCAGAATGACACATCCCCTCAGGGGAGAGGTACAGAAACAGACGCAGTAGGTTTTGATCAGTACGATGAAGAGGCAATTACAGCAGAGGAGGCAGCCACAGCAATACTCAGTGGAATTTCCCCACTATAAATACACACAGGAACTCACTGTAAGCCAGACTAACTTCCCAGGATCACTCCAGATCGCTGGCTCGCACTCCTGTCTCTTGGCCATCAAGCTAGATCTGCTGCCTCTGCCTTTCTTTACACAGTCACTGAACCTCCAGCCACTAGAGCACTCACTGCTTCTTAAATACAAGCGACTATGGAAGGTGCTTTATAAAACCAAAATTCCCCACTCACTTCTAGTCTTTCTGTCAGTTTAAAAACTCAACTTTGCCAAGGCCTGAGGGTAGAGACAGGGACAGGATATCAAGGGCAATTTTTCAAGAATCTAAAGTGTAAATCTCTACATTTGGATTGTGGTGGGTTTGGGATTTGCACAGCAGAGCTGATGAGCTGTTGCTGGACCTGGAGCTTTCCTAAATGGGCTGCCAATTCCGCACCATTGCTTCCTGCCTCTAGAGTTGCACAAAAGCAAAGCTGCAGTTGGGATCACATTTGCAAGGCGCTTGCTTTACTGACCTTAAATGGTGGGATGTAGTGATCAATATAAAAGTGACCCAACCGTCAGTCATCTCTTTCTTAAGGGGAGGAGGGAATTCCCGGTCTCACCATCTGCATACACTGTGGTTCTGCTCTTCAGGGGTATTCAGTTGTCAACATTTGCAAAAAAAGTGATGGAAGATGCAACGGGCAGCTCCCCCAGGTCCAAATAGGGAAGAGGCTCTTCTGGGAGGTATTGGGGATTAGGCAAAACTGTGACTGCATTAGGAAACCTGAGAACCTGAACAGAATTTAGAATTCTGTTCTGGTGGCTTTGAGGCCTGATTTTCCCGGAGGCTATGGATCTTTACAGCACACAGCTATCAAAACAGCCCAGAGGAGCCTTCAAGTAATTGTGCTTCCATCAGCCCCTTGATGTTCATTAGCCAGTTGTGACTACAGTTAAGCAACCATTCACTCAGCAATCCTGGTCGATTTCAACAGCTGAAAGTCATATGACAGGTCTCATTCTTGTTCCCTAGCTATTTCGATAAGTAATCGTACTTCTGTTCAGTTGGTGCTCTTTGTTTTCGTAGAACCAAACATCTCTGTAAGGCTGCTCAGCTACATCGCTGGCTGCCACTGAGGACAATCTGTGCTCTGCTTTTTCTGTAACTTTATCTAATTGCTTAGCTGGTGTCACCTGGATATTTTTCCTAGAGTAAACGTAACTGACATTTTTCCAGCAAACTTTAGCTATTTGAAACCTTCAGGGCTGAAAAGTTAAATGCAGTATGAGTAACCAGTATGCCATCTAGCGGCTGGAATACAGCACCTGATTCCACAATCATTGCATACAGCACGGTGAGCCCTGCTGCTGGAAGAAAAGATGACTTTGGAGCTCCAGCTGTGTTTGTGCAATAGGAACCACTATTCTGCAAAGCTCACAGGTAAATAGGCTCAACGTGCTGTGGCTAAATGCAGTTCTGAAAACACTAAGCTGCCCACAGATGCGTGAGCTGCAGCATAGCTGAAATCTTCAAAGGGAGGAAATGCAACTCAGTCATATAATGTGATCATTTGGCTCTCACACTGGTGCGAATAAGGAGTAACTGGAATACTCCCAGAGTAAAACCAGCATGAGATCAGAATCACAGCCAGCGTATCTAATGGAGCCTTTGAGGTTGCCCATGGCGTGGCTGATCAGCAGGAGTGAGGGCTGTTACTCCTCCCTCCATGCTGGCAGAGATGGTGACGTCTGTTGGGCAGAGCACCTCTTCCTGATAATCTGTGTAGCATTATAAGAATCCCATAACAGTAACTCCTTTTTCGGTGATAAAGGCTCTATCTGACTTCCTTATGGTTATTTTGCCAAGGGGTGTTGGAATCCTTAACTGGCATCATTTTCTCCTGTGGGCTATGATTATTGATGTGTGGGGTTTCCCATATACAGAGATCGGGGTTTTCAGGAGCTAAAGAGAGTCAGGTACCCAGCTCTTTCCATTTCAGCAGGATTTTGGGCACCTACCTAACTTTCTGGTCTCCTTTGAAAATCCCAGTCCGAGGGTTTAGGAAACTCGCTTTGTGCATCCATTACTTGGTTTTTAACACGCTTGCCAGCCAACAGCTGCCTTTGCATACCAATGTCAACCTCATCTTTAAGCAATGCTTTTGGCCAATTTAAAAGAGGGGAGCTCATCAAGAAGTGAATCAGACACTGAGCAATAACATTAGCATGTGAAATCAACTAAACAAACATTTATCTGCAAGTCAACCCCTGTGTTTTAAGGGTAGGGGGATTAAGAATAAAACCATCCCAGCACTTCAGATTACTAAATGTACAATGTCCAAAGAGAGGAAAAACCCTAAGTGCAGCAGCATTTCCTTCCCCTGAAATAGGAAAGAGAGTGTACTCAAGCTGCTACTCCAAAAGAGAAGATAATGATATATAATTTGACAGCCACTACCCTTAGGGGAAGAGATTACATACATAATAGCCATCTACAAGTGTCAAGGAGAGAGAAGGGAAGAGTCTTTTTCAAAATCAAACAAGATTGTCCTATGTGCTTGCTGATTTCATATACATATATAAACACACACACACGATGTATTTTGTGTATCGCAAGCTGAAATCTAAACATGTAGCACAGATACTGAATTTACAAGTCACCAATCCTGTCTTTGCGGAGTTTGGATTCTGCAGGCTCTTACAGGAGATTCTGAGATGTGTGTATGTATATAGTGGGATACCTCTTAACAGTGACTACTACTCTTGCTCTTAAGTCAGCGATCAGTGCCACATGGTGTCTGCATTGGATAGGTTTTCCACAATCTGAATGCTAAACCAAGCTGTCTTTTCTGATTCACTGACCATTAGTGTGTATTCCCACTGCCTCATCTGGATCTTAATCTTTCTGGGTCTTTAAAGCTGCCAATCTTCTTCAGCAATAAAGTACCCAGGGATTATTTCAGATCCTGCTCTCTCTGTTCAGACAAACCTCTCAATTATGTGGTTTGTGCTGCCGTCTACTGAATAGTGCCTACTTGCACTGCTTCTTTCACAGCCAGGCCTTGAGATGCTTTGTAGTTATGGCTTGATTAGCGTTGGAGAGGAGAACAATTCATTACAGGATAGTTTACCACACAGAGCCTTGCATAGCCACTAATTCAAGGCCAATCACTCCAGGAAACAGACCCAAAAGAGGCACATGCCGTTTGCATTATTATATTTTAAATACTGAGTCTGATTATACAGAGGATTGGGAGTGTTAAGTTTAAAAAGGAGATGAATAAGAGGGGATGGGACAGAAGTACATCAAATAATGATTGTTAATGAAGGTAAATTGCGTGCTCCTATTTATTCTCTGTCAGAAGACAAGAACAAATGGATGTGATGAAGCTGAAAGGCAGGAAGCATAACACTGATACATGGAAATACACTGATATTTCTGATATCAGCTGATAATTAGCCTGTGAACTTCATTGCCACAAGATCTCACTGAGACAGAGTTTGGCAGAATTTAAAAAAAAAACCCATGACATTTATGTGGGCAGTGAGAACATCCACCATTATGTGACATACAGTTGAAACAAGTTATATAAACCCTCAGGCTTCAGGACTTAAGCCAACCACTGACAGACGAACAAAGGCAGGTTATTCCATAATTGGCCCTTATGAATACTCTTGCATCTTCCTCTGAAGCATCTGGTGCTGGCTGCTGTCAGGAACTGGAAACTGGACTAGATGGACCAGAGGTCTGATTTGGTCTGAGAGGTGCTATGGTGCCAACGAACTACTTTTACTCCCCTGGACATGGGAGCTGCACTTGGATAAAGGACTGAAAGATTATCTAGTCTCTTTGGACCATTTTTATTAGAGAAGGAATGAGCAATGGCTTACTACGGATTTAACAACATATAGTCAAAAACACCCAGGGAATTCAAAGACCTTGCACGTATTTCATAGAAGAGTTAAGGATTGCCATTCCATTGAGCTCTCGCAGCTGAAGAATATGCCTGCAACAACCACAAAACAAAGCCAGGATCAGCTGTCTGCAAGGATGGTGCGTGACTGACAGTGCAAGAAATCTAAACTTCCTTTGCTGTATCACATCCTATGCACGAGCTGTCGGGGAACATCAATGCCATATCCAATAGATTCCCCATCAGAGAAAAGCAAGACAGATAATGCTTATATATTAGTGTTCCCCACACAGCAGGAGAAAAGAAAAGAACATTAAACACATAGATACTTTATAGAAGTCTCCAAGCAGCTTACTGAGCTTTAATCTATTATGGCAGACATCTAAGGTGAGTAGAAGTAGCAGAGTGAGGTCTCTCCCTTTAACTCTCTACCAGCTACTGAGTAAGGGTTTACATTACATTTTCTCTGCTGAAAGATATCAGTTTGGGAACACTGCTTTAACCAATAGGAGTGAAGTACTCATCGACTGAGAAGGCTCAACCTTATCCCTTGATCTTTATTCAGTAGCTAAGCAGGTATATGAATACGTCAGTGCTCAGCTCCTATGACTGGATTTCAGGGTGTACAGTAATTAACGGTAACGTGAAGTCTGCTAGGACCTCTCAGACTCTCTGCAGTTCTTTCCAGACATTTGCACTCTCTTGTTTTGGTCTCAGGACATTTCTCTACAGTTTGTCAAATCATTCCTTCCTCCTGCCATTCTTTCAACAGAAGCAACATTAGAGCAGCAGAAAATGATTTCCAGAAAGCTACCCAAGCAAACCAACAATGAATGACACAGAAATCCAGTGTCTTCCGGCTTCAGCAACATGCACAGACCCGTCCAGACAGCCAGGCAACGGGGACAGTTAATACTCTGCCTGCTAAGACACTCCAGGCAGTGAAAGCAAAGACCATACATGCCCTGTGTTACTGACCACAGCGAGATTGGTTTGGCGGGAGCTAATATATGCTCCAGATGGACAAATATCACAATCCCAGATTAAGCCCTGGGATTCTCCACCCCAGGCTTTCGCACTCACTTGTGCTCATATAACATTTTGTTTTGACCTTTTCTAAATATTTCTGAGGTGCCCCAGAGTCCTGGCAGCCCACCAAATGGGGAGTCAAGGCACCCAGGGCTGCCAAGGGTCTGGAAAGCGGGAAGCCCTGGCTGTGGGGCGGTCCATCCGGCGGGCTGCCCCACAGCCAGGGAGCCTGGAAGCTGGGGCTGCTGAGGGGTAAGGGAGCTGGGAACAGTTTTCCACCAACACTGAAATATTCTGGCAGAAAGTTTAGATTTTGTGCAAAGTAAGTTTTCCAGCAGACGAGCATTCCTATGGAAAGCTCCCAGTCAGCTCTACTGGCAAGTGGCCGTGAATCTGCTGCAGCCAAGTGAAGCTGACACATGTCTGGTGATGCTCCAGAAGCTGCTGCCACAGAAGAATGAGTCTGTGCTGCCGCTACTGCCCAGAAGGCTCCAAGCAGCAGAAAATGACACTGATGGCATGCCCCTTCTGTCTCTGCAGCCAAGAGACACAGTGAGAGCTCTCTGCTCCATGTCAGGATACAGGGGCAGACAGCACCTGCCCGGGAGATGCTTCCATCCCTGCCCAGCACCCATAAACCAGGGAAATGAGGAGACAATCCCTCCTTCCTAGAAGGTAAGAAATGAGGAGGAAGAAAGGGAGATTTCAGCCTCCCTACGAGCCGCTGAGAGGCACAGAATGGTGAGAATGCCAAACAGTCCTACAAGCCATGACTGAAACAAACATGGAGCCTCCAGGCAGGACTCAGGGACAAAACCTGGTGGGAATCCCAGCTAGGGGGTGGGGATGGATCACTCACAACATCTATATATACATGGTCTCTGTATTGCTCTGGGGACAAGCTTCTGGTTTACCCGGGTCCACGCTGCCGGGTCTCCCATCTTTCCCACAGATCTCTGGTGATGGGGTTAGCTCTCTAGCTAGTAGATGCTGGGTAAGTTTCTCAAGCCCTGGTGCTTTAATGGGTTTTTTTTTTTGGAAGATATCACATAGGCTAGAGGGTGCCCAAGGAGCATAATCTACCCCATGATACCTTGGCTCAGCAGTGCAGAGCTTTCCTAAAGCAACTGCCGCGTTCTCTTGCACCGAGGTTGTCTTGGCGTCACCACCTGCATGTTTTAATAAGATCATCACGATGTTGGAATTCAGCAGGCATGAAGCAGCTCCGGGTACTTCGAAGCATTTACTCAGGCAAAAAGCAGCATTCCCCACCACCATCTCATTCTCTGCAGCCAAGAGCTTCAGCAACACATCAAATTCTGGGAGAAGAGAAAGGAACAAGTTGGAAGGGCTGTTGTAAGTCCATCAGAGGGCCAGGCCCCTGATACACCAGCAGAAACAGCCCTTTGAAAACTGATGGCAAGATGGAGGAGTGACACCGGATACCATGGAGGCAGCAGTAACTGTTCAGCTCAGGGAACTGGAAAGAGGAAAAAATGCAAATTAAAAGGAGAGCTCAACACAAACAGGGAGCAGGACTACGCCCCAACACACTGGGCTGCCCCCCAGACCTCTTCTCAGGAAGGGTCGCAGGCCGCTTGCTCTGTGGGGTGCATAGACAAGCACAAGCTCTTGGCCTCTGGGAGAACGTCAACCAAATCCCTTGTGCCCATTTCATTGAGGATCACTGACACCAGGCCCTGAGGAAACAGCATAGGCTCCCCTCATGGCTCAGTGGCAGATGCAACAATGGAAAAGGCGGGAATGAAGTGCATCAACCGCCTCCTCCCCAGCTGAGGGCCAGATGCGGTTCTCATGCAGAGCATTCATAGCATTCGGAGTGTGATCAGAGGGAGTGTTCGACAGCTGTGCTAGAAGCCGTCTTTTCTTGTCCCCGAGCATCCCGCCATCACTGTGCTCCTGCTACCTGCTGGCCAGGGAGTTCTGCACTGAACTTGACATTCAAACTCCACGCTCTCAGCTGGCAGCATAAGCTCAGTCTATGGCATCTATAGTAGCAGGCTGGCCATGTTAAGATGGAAACGCCACCGTATTAAGACTATCCAAAAAGAAAAAAAAAAAAAAAGCAATGCATACAGCCAGATCATCAGCTGGCCTAAATCAGCACAGCTCTGCTGGCTTCAGTGGAGCTATGCCGATATTCTCTAGCAAAGTATCTGGCCCATAATCTCGATGAAGAGCTGCGGTGCTATCGGCAAATCCTGCAAACAGCAGCAGCATCTCCTGGAGCCACAGAATCCCAGCAGCATTCAGAAAGCTGTTAAAAAAAAAAAAAAACCAACAAAAAATGATGTCCTTCCAATGCAGAACATTCCCCATGGGCTACACAAATCTGCTCTGATTTTCTTACATTGTCCCTTCTGTTCTTCCTAATCACATCATGCTTTCTCTCTCTCTCTCTCTCTTTTTTTTTCCTCCCTGCTGTGACAATAGCTTCCGAGAAGCAGGGCTGCTCCAGACCACAGCAGTGGCACCAGCAATGATCCATTTCAGAAGCTGAACTTGCTGGCCTGATTGGAATGCAGTTTAATGTCAGAGAACTGCAGCTTGACCCAAAAGAGCTCCCGGCAGCAAAACAAAATCTGGGCTGCTGAACTGAGCTGACAGTATAATGTGACTTTGCACAAGATGAACACCCAGAGCTTGGTTGGAAAGAATCACACTGTAGCATTATTAGTAACCAGAAGAAAGGAAGGTTCTCTCCACACACCACATCAATTAACAGCACTTACATGGGGTGTACAAAGGAAAGAAGATGCTCCAAGTGGCTTCTAATGTGCCAGAGTTCTTAGGGTTCAAGTTCCTTTGGACTTTGAAATTTTTCCCTTGATGCTGTCAGGAAGGAATTCTCTCAAAGATTTCTTTGTAGTTGGCTAGTGAGAAGTAAAGATCTAAAATCCTAGAGATCTGCTCTGAAGCCCCTTAAAAGAATGAACTTACCAAATAAACCTCAGCTTCATTATGCTGTTTCCTTGTCATCCCATCTTCTCACATTAATAGAGCACCTTACTGTATCCCATTACCCAGCCGAGCAAAAGGGAAAGAGAAGCAGAGTTTGGAATTAAATGATCTTTTACTTTTATCAACATGATCGGCATTCAATCCGTCCTTGCAAGAAGTTGGTTAGTCATGCGACTAGGACTGAGATCTGTGGAGTTGCTAGAGAAACTCTAAAGCACTCAGCTCAGTGGGACAAAGTTTAACTGAGTTCTGCATCTGAAGTTACTAGACACAGAACAGCGGAAGCAAGTCTTTTGCTTCCAAACTATTAAGGCCAGTAGATAAGAAAGTCAGATGATCTAAATTCTATTTTCATCTCTCCCATTGACTAGGTTGGTGACCATGGGCAAGTCGCTTGACCTCTCTCAGCTTAGTTTTTCCATCTGTAAATGGGGGATAATAATGCCTGCCTACCTTTGTATAGCGCTTGGAGATCTAAGAATGAAAAGTGCTACATGCAGGCTGGTTATTAATATTATTACACAAAGAAAACTAAGGCAAGCTTAACTTACATAGATAAAAGGAGCAGGATGAAACTACTATAAAATATCTGCAGAGAGAAGACAGCTAGTTTGCCAGGAAGGAAAGGGGCAATTCATATTAGCTGAGACCATCAAAATGAGGTGTAACGGCCCAAGAAGAGGAAAGAGACAGATGAGACACCATGCATCTTTCTCAGTTCAGTGAGGCCCATCTGAGATTGGAATTAACTGTTCAGAATGAGAATCTCAACTCCAACCATAGCAGCCTTCAGAGATAGTAGAGGCAGATTTCCATAGAGAAGCCAGTAGTGACACAGGTAGTTGGACCAGGTGATCCAAAAGGCTCTGGCCAGGTTCAGCTATCTAGGTACAACACAGACATTCTGGGATCCTGCAAAGTGAAGTGGACTAAAGCTAGATTTTAAAATGTTCTGAACAGTGCTACTGCACATGATCACCACTAAATACTCAAGCGTTGATAACTCAGAAATACCTAAAGGCACCAGTACAAAGGGAATAGTGGCTGGTGACACTTCCACCCCGCTCCACTTACCCCTCCTCTCCCATTATTTTACTTAGGCCAACCTTCCAAAAGTCAAAAGGAGCTGGAGAGGCATGCCCCTTCTAAAAGTTAGGCCAACTTTTCCAGATGTCTAAATATGGTTGTAAGTATCTTTCTTCAGCTACCCACATTGGGAAATCTGAACCTATTTCTTTAGCCTTTTCTAGTAAACTACTGACTGGATTCATTCCAGGGAAACATTGTTTAGTGTCTTTCACCCAGGCTAGGGATCTGCAGAGTCAAGCCATTTTACTCAGCGAAGTGCAGCCTCCATATCCCACACTCATTCTCTGCTCTCCACATTTCCACTTGCATATGGCTGGAAGACTCATAAAATGCTAAGCCAGAAAGTGATATGGCGCACTGCTCTGTAAACATGGTAGCATCCTTGTGGCAGTTTAACAGAATTAGTGTTCAGTTCCATTCTAGAAAAGGAGAGCGCGTTTCTGTCATGACAGCTCTGGGATAAACCTCTGCATTCAGTTGCTGGCTAATAAAGTTGTCACTTACTTTTATCTAACTTCACCACCTCCTCCTGAGCCTGGCCGTTGCTTTGGGTGCAGACAGCAAGGGTCTTTATAGCATAACTGGATGTGGTCTGTCCACCAGCCTGGATTTTAATAAGGATTTTAAAAAATACACATATAACTTACAGTTCGCACATCACAACTTTTGCAAGAACAGAGAGAACATCTTAAGTATGTTCATGGATGCTTTATATCGGGGCATAAGTCCCAAATCAAGACCCTTCTACAGGGTACTGATATTTATAATCTCCATCTCTCTTTAAACATATATTAGTTCATAATTCTGCTCCGACACAAACTTTCAGTGACTCAAACCCTCATGCTATAATAATCTGACCTTTAACAGGACTATGTACACCTGCAAGAATAAATCTGCTATGCAAATTTATATTAAAGGGGCATTGTCATAAATGAATAGCTGATAAGGGAATAAATCTATCAAAGGACTAGATTTACCACCCCAGAAAGGTCTTTCTTTATACTTCCATGTATGAAACTGATTTGTTCTCTCTGGTCTGTGAACATTGCAATCTTAAATCACTTCACAGATGAAAAGCTAGTGCATCTGCCATTGAGTCACCCACCCCACTGGAAATGTTTTGTTTTGGTTTGTTCTGCAAGTGACATTTGAAATTAAGAACTTTGAGCACGTACACAGGGAGCACATTCAGCAATATCTGAGAATATAGATGCTAACGTGTCAAAAGACATCATCTCCCTGCACAGAACGCACAGGTACATCAAAGCCAGACTCGTTTCAAAATTGGGAATTAACTCCTTCATTACCATGCCAGTTACAAAAGTCGGACCAGGCACTGTACTTTTCCACGCTTCTTATTATTTGCATAACACTACCCCAAATCTGCTGGAGTGCTATGAAGTGGAGCCAGTTAAGTAAATTACCTTCAAGAATCTAAGCATTCTCTTCACCACACCTCCTTTCACTGCCTCTTCTACTGCCACTGAGCTCGCTGGCAGGATGCGACTTAGAACCCCAATCGCTCTCTGAATGAAAAGAAAAAATAAATAAATAAAAATCATGTCTTTTCTCCTAAAGAGAAGTGATTTTACCTTTCTGCCCTATGTTCTTTTATTAGGTGTTAACGAAGTCCTTCATTTTTGTAGGTGGCTGGTAAGGCCAAAGTAGTAATTAAAGGGGCAAGAAAATATAAAACCTAAAGGAAGTGTTATTACAGAATACTGCAATTTCAGTATTTAGCAAAGACCCATCTCAGCAAAGCTCCTAATGGCTCAGCCTAGGGAGAGGTGAGTCCAAGTTTCAGCATGACTCCTTGCAGCTCAGACGATGGGAAAAGATCCCACTTAAAAGCAGCTCAGTATAGCTAGCATTAATTCAGAGTAGTGGTAAGTAAAATAGCACAGCATGGCTCATACTAGTTCAGTCAGAGGAGAGATGATTCCCAGCGGATACCACATCAGCTCCTACCAGCTTCCCTTGGAAGAGCTGACATTAGTGGGAGTTACACCCATGTATGGATGGGGATACAATCCCCTGGTAATGATTCACACATAACTGAAACAGAAAACTCCCAGATTGTAGTCAGTGCCTTGCTTCTGGATTCATTTGTTTGCCTGTCTCTCGAAGAATTTTAACAGCTAACACCATCCTGGTGATAATACATTGTTTAAAAAAGACTACTTCCCTGAAAAGCTGTTCTAGTCACACCACACAGAGAGCCTCTTACATCAAAACAAACATGCGAAACAGAGCAAGGCAAAGAACTATGTTCCATTTGTGTTCTAGATCAATAACACATTTAAAAGAATCATGGCTTTAGGGTCACGATGCCCTTGATTCTGACTGTGCAGATTTCAATGAGACTCTACAGGGGTGACAACAGCCTGGCCTAAAGAATTCAGTTGGAAGTTCACGGCCTGAAGCTTCGAAATTTAGTGCAGGGTTGGTTACATAATCCTCCCTTAGCTCACAGGTATCAACTTACTGTCACAATTCTTCCATCTTTACTGCCAAGCAGAGACAAACACCTCCTGCTCACATCCACAGCATGCTCCTAAAACAATAAGTTGTATTAGAAATTCAGGTATAAAGGGTCACGATCAAGCATTACTTAGAAATAGTATTAAGAAGGCAATCACATAGCAGGGACGCTTTCAAGGGAGATTTCCATAAGCACAAATGGCAGTTTAAAATCTCCCCCTCGATCCTTATGGCACAGGGAGCTTTAGCTTCAATGAGCTTTGGATCAGGATCCATACTTGCACTCTCACAAGGTAATTGAGATCATGAAATAGAACACAACGGTTCTTTGGTAGACAGGAATTAATTGTATCATTCAGATTTCCACTGGTCAGGCTGTGGGAGAGGAACTTTTCACTCTACTTTCTGCCACAGAATATTAAGGAAACATTAAATATTTATGTTAAAAAAAAGAAAGGAATCAAAAAGAATCCCAGAGTTCTCTTCACTTTGTCCCTTTTTTCCCCTCTGTAAAATGACTAGAGACCAGAGCCTTGGTAGAACAGAATGTGAACTGCCCGATGCTAACATTTGAGCCCCAATCTGGGCTCAATCTGGATAATCCTGATCTATACTAGTGTAATTAAATTTTCTTGCCAATGCAGATTGAGAGGTTCTTAATATCTACCAGTAGGATGACCATAGTATTTCTCCTCTTTCCAGCCTCCTATTCTACTTAAACACTCTGTGATTGGAAAGACTCCCATTAACTTCAATGGGCACTGGATAAGGTCCATATAGAGCAATAACAGAGAAAGAGGCTGCAACTGTTCCTGCAGTTCTAAGGCTCCAGGTAAGAGGCAAAAGCAATCAAAAGCTTCTTCAGAACACCAGTAAACGTGACACGCTTTACCTGAATAACCAGATTTGATTCCAAGGATAAGTTCATCATCAGGCCCAGCACTCTGGACAAACACTCTTGGTATCCTGCTGAGTTGCCAATAGAGCAACACTCATCCTACATAGAGAAGAACAGACTATTCAGCATCTGACTCAAACCGAACAGGTTAAAAAAAACCTTTACGTCCTCAGCCCACCTCACATCTACCTACTGATTAAGGATTGCCAGATGCTCTGAGATCTCTGGAGGAAAAACTGTTGAACTAGTAATATTTGTTAAGTCAATTTACCACAAGCGTTAAACAGGCCTGCCAGCATTCTTGGCTTTCAGCCATCTGCAGTCGGATGACTCCATCAGCACACAGGTCCCCCATGATGCCAATGCACTGGGCAAGGGCTGGCTGGTTCACCTCTTTGACAATTTTCTTTAAAAACCAAGAGTAGAAAGAAAAAATACTCAGGACAACAGTAATGAAACAATAATAAAGTGCAGAATGCTCCTTGATCATTGCTATTCCTGCCGCTTAAGCTGTGAGAACAGGAATTCCGTAATTACTCCTCTCATGTAAATCACAGAGGTGCACCATACTTGGCAGTTTTCCTTTACTGGAGACACAGAACTAAATCCCCACATATTGTCTTAAAAATTTACACCAATGGAGAATTAGCAATTGTCTCTCTGCTCCCTGACCTCAAAATGGTAAGTCTCCCTCCCCCATCAGGTCATGCCCAAATAGCATGACAGATCCAGGCACAGCGACAGTTAATAACAACACATTTTCAAAGGGAAAACAGAAGTGGAATCCCAGCTATTGTTCCATTTCCTTGTCACCCATTTCAAACCGTGGAGAGAGGAGAGTTTTTCTTGTTATATCCTCTCTTGTCTAGTGCAACCCATGAATAACACACATGGAAGATGAAATAATCCTGGCCATGCTACTGAAGAAAATGGAAATTTTGCTACAGGCTTCATTAGAGCCAGAATTTCATCTCCAGAGTTTTGTCAAGTTGCTCTCTTGCTTCAGAGCATAAGCCCACTTCTAACTATTGGAGAGGAAACTTTCCCTAGGGGCAGGTTACCCTGCAGCAAGCAGTTATGCCATTTCTTGCAGCTACTGGATTGGAAGGATTCAGCATGGCAATTCTTACATTCCTAGGACTAAAGAACCATGTGAATTTCAGCTGTGAAGAATCAGCCCCTAAGCTAAAAGGAATTGACAGAACAGACATTATGCAAACATAGCAATTTCATGCAAAATATGGAGAAACTGGGCTCTTTCTTACCAACAACTGTGTGAACAGAGGCAAAACACTTGTGGAAAGTTTGATACGACACTGGATTTTGAACCTGTTGGCAAAGCAATATTCATCAGCCAGTTGTGGATCTAGACAAAACTAACACGCAGAAAAATGCACCTTGTAGCAACTAAAAGGCCAGCTCAAATCTTATCCCAACTGGAGAGGATTTAAAATCATAATATGAATGCAGTTTTACACAAAAACAAACATCCTTGGTTTTCCCAACATCCTGTTTTAAGTTTTGCATAAAGACTTCTTTATGATGTAAGAGTCAAGAAGTCTGCCCTTAGCTACACTTGTTCAGATCCAAAGGAGTGACTCTGGTATGAGTGAAAAACTTCAGATTACTGTCTTGTAAAAAGTGCAAGATGCAAAAATCCTTCCATTTCTGCCAAGGCCTCTTATCGTATCTTGTAATACACGCATGAAATGGCTGTTTGGCCTATCAGACACATAGAAAGAGTATTCTGTATGCAGCTCCACAAGTCAGCCTTTTCACACTTAGCAGTGTTTATTTTGGGGCTTATCAAATGACCTCACAACTCTAAAGAAGGGAATGGTTGAAGAAATACTAGTTACTTTTCCTCCATGATTAGGTTACTTAGCAGGTTCATGGCACAGCTAGCCCTGTCGTCCATAACACTGACAAATGCAATCAGCATCTGCAGCCACCTGTAAGAAAGTTAATAAAGCTCGTGTCAGATAGATTATACAAATATGGGCCAGGGGTAACATTTACAAGAGCACCTAACTGACTTAGGAGCCTAAATCCCATAGACTTCTAGAAGGACTTAGGGCCAAATCCTCAGTTTTAATCAGCATAGCACTACGAAATCAAGAAAGCCAAGCTGATTTGCACAGCTGAGAATCTGGTGTAGTTTTCAAAAGCAATTAACTGATTTAGGCACCTAATTCCTTTGACTTTCAGTGAGATTTAGGCTAAATCACTTAAACGCATAGACTTTAAGATCAGAAGAGACCATCATGATCATCTAGTCTGACCTCCTGTACATTTCAGGCCCTAGAACCTCACCCACCTACCCCTGTAATAGACCCCTAACTTCTGGCTGAGTTACTGAAGTCCTCAAATCATGATTTAAAGACTTCAAGTTACAGATAATCCACCATTTACACTGGTTTAAACCTGCAGGTGACCCGTGTCCCATGCACCTGCTGTTCTCAATGACATCAGTTGCAGTTATGGGTACTCCACACCTGTGAGAATCAGCTGCACATGTGCATTTTGCACACTTGACTCTTTTCTGACCATCATACCCAGACTCTTTCTTCAAAAAAGTAGACAAAAGGAGTTGTCAGAGTCGTGATATTTTAGACCATGGCAAAATTAACTGACATTATTAATAATAAAAGCATCCAAAACTTTCCCTCAGACATGGCTCATCTCTTTAACCTTCCTTTGAATTAAAAATGTCTCCGGATTAATGTTGTACATATTTTAGTAAAGCATGTACATCTGTTGAATCTTTTCTGCTCATCAATTATTTCCAACTATTTCATTTAAACCAGTCCATTAAAATTTGTCTCCTGTTTAATTGTAGAACTAGATAATGGCACAGGAGCACAGAAGCAATAGCCGTGCTTTCTCCATTCAGGGAGTCATTGCAATCCTCTGAATAATCATAAATTCCAGTTAATGGATGATGAGAGACTAAGCTTGAAACACAAGCCATTCAAAGATATCATTAAGAGCTTATATTAAGTTGAGACAGAAGTACATACATTTGACTGTCACCTGAAAAGATTACTAAATGAAGTTGCATGAGAGGTGTCCAGAGGTTATATAAACATTCCCCACAAGAAGCCTTTTTTAAAATTCAATTGTGAAAACCTGCTTAGATGTGAAATTTGCCATATACTGCAGAAAGCTAGGATGTCTTTCCTCACTATCTGCAGTGAAAGCATGTTGCATGGTGTTTCTCTGGCCATTGCTGTTCCCATTGTTTTCTGCTTTTGCTCAGCTGGGCCTGTCACTTCAGAAACTATCCAGTGATTAAATTTGCAGAAATTAAATTTGTTAGTCTTTAAAGTGCTACAGGACTCTCATTGTTTTTGCTGTATACAGACTAACACGGCTACCTCTCTGGAACTTTTTATCCAGTGGTAGTTCTGGAGACAAGCTGAAGAAATCAGACACGACTTTGGGGAACCCAAGACATTTTTTTATGTTAGTTTGTGAACTTAGCACTGGTGAAAGCCATTGGGCACAGAGACTCAGGAGACCTGAGCTGAAATCCCTTGCTCAGCCACAAACCTCCTGAGTGAACTCAGGCAAGTCACAGGGTCTCTCTGCGCCACAGTTCCCCATTGGTAACATGGGCAGCTGGCTCGCAGGGACACTGGGAGGATAAATGCATTAAAGACTGTGAGGTCCTCAGACAATATGGTGATGGAGGCCACAAGTACCTAAGATAGTTATATAGCTGGAGTGTAAGCTTCCCTGTCACTGTGCCTCACCCCTGCCCTGGGAGCACCTTTAGGGAAAAGTGGAATTAAGCATCCCTGGCCAGTCAGTCCCTGGCCTCTTAACTAAGGGAGCCATCAACTGTTCCACTTATTGCCACTTGTGTTGCTGGCTTCTATCCTATGAAGAAGAATGCAGGAAGTGGAATGAGATTACCATATTCATTTGACAGAGGTCACAAAATAGCCATCGGAGGGAAACTGACTTTCAGCCCCTATTCACCAGGGCTAGGTTCAAACTCGGGCGACGTTCTTGGCTGTTCACTTTATAAGCCAAGACATTCCCTATTTTCAGGCCAAAATTCTCACCAACTCTCTCTGCAGCATTCACTCCATATTTGACACGCCTCCCACTGAGGAGGTTAGTATCAAATATGACCATGGCAGCCAACAGAATAGCCAGCTTTTGAGCAGTGGTGGAGCTGCAGGGTGGAAGGGCACGTAATGGGTCAACTGGTGGTGTCACTTTAATTATACCTATGGGCTAGAAAAGGTGCCACATGTACCTCTGAAGTCTGCTGGGCAGGGGGAGCCACAGAAGGTGCCCCCACGAGGAGAATTTAACTTCTGGACACTTTAGGGGTTGGATTTTATTCTCCCTTAGATAAAATGTGGATACTGAAGTGCTCCCCCTATGGGTTTGGATGACCTGCAGATAATGGTGTTGGAAATTTTGTCCAGGAATCCAATCATTCCAATCTAGCTGATTTGGGCCGTAATTTGCAACTTCCTGAGTGAGAAGGCTAAGTGTGAGTACCTTGTTATATGTTATCTTTCAGCTGTGGGATGGCAAGTGTACAACTGTTCATGGATTCTAACAGAATACAGTACTTGGTTAGGTTTTGGTGCCTGACCAGCAGACTTCTTCCATTCTCAGTCTGAGAGTACAGAGACAGCAATTCCAAGCTCTGCTTCTGGATCTCAGGCACGTCACATGACAGCAGCATGGGAAGCTGCACATTCACATCAGGGTGAGTTAACAACAATCGCTGATTCTCCTCTGAAAAAGAAAAGGTCTGTGTCGTACACCATGTGTCATAAAATCTCTCTACAGCAATTAAATCAGAACCTGTAGAAAATCATTCAAATGTATTAACATCTTTATTTCATCCACTTAAGGGCTCTTACTCTACATGACTAGCATGCAGGAGTGTTAATTTCAAATTATATCACTTCAGGGGAAAGAAAAGGATCTTCCCATGAGTTTAATACTATTCCACAAGGAAATTTGTACATGGAATCTCAACACCAATATTTTGCTACCACTCTTGGTACTGGCAGGAATCTTCCAGGGAAAAAGAGCAAAATTTTGCTTGCATCATCACATCCTCTGGCTTCCATTTTACAAGAACAGATATAAAAGTACCAAATGGTCCATTTGTGCCTCTCATACTGGACAATAAAATGGAATGAAAGCTACAGAACTGGGAGAATGGGCAGAGTTCAAGCCAAAATCATGCAGAGTCAGACACAATGAGCCACAACTTTAATTAAAGCAGCTACACAAAGTCAACAGAGCTGTGCTGATTTTCACCGACTGGATATCTGCCCTCTGTTTGAACACTTACGCCAGAATGGATCAAAAACACACTGGAAAACCTCACTAAGGCTTACATTTAATCCAGACATCAGAGTACTCCAAAAGATAAACAACAAATGACTTTTCCTTGCTGTTCTGTGCTAGCTTTATTTATTGAGGTGCACGTGTGCAGCCCTAGAAGGGCTGGTTGCAAGCCCTCCTTGCTACACACCGCTCCCCACAGTAGCTAAACAGAGCTAAAAATTCCAGCAAACAGGGATGAAATGGCACCCAATACAGAGGTGCTAATGGTGCAAGACATTAACCCATGACCATATGATGTCCCCAGGACAGGAGCTCACTTCAGCCTCTTCAATAGCTTTAAGCCATCCATTAAAATGGATAATAATTTAATTACCTAGAGGGCCCAACAGCCACAATTGTACTTACTGCTAGCTCTATGCCTGCAGCAGTTGCGTCTGACCTGTAAATCTGTGGTGTGCTGTAAGGTCTAGAACCAAGTGCTCTGGGGAGTGATATTAATTGAAAACAATAATTTCAGATGTAGTCAGTGCCATATAAGCAGTACATTAACGATGATTAATGCTGATTACGCAGCCTTACCATTCCCAGCACAGACTGCTTGCCAGAGGAGGAGAAGAGAAATTGACAATTCCACTTCAGCTGTGTTTTTCCTCGCTACACAGAGCCCCCTGAAATGAAAATATTTATCTACATAACAAGGAAGGAAAGATGAAAATGTGGAGTCAGAGAACCCCCATGGTTTTTCTACCTGAGGATCTGCCCTATGATTTTTTTTTCTTTTTTTAGTTCCCAAGCTCCAAAACTGGCTATTTCGATAAAAAATTTTTGGGAACGTTGGTTCCATTTCCCAATCAGACACCTTTACCACTGGCTTTGATATATTGGCTGGACAACGTCTGCTTCATGGATCCCTTGCTGAGACTGCGTTTTGTGCTCAGCTCTGCACTCCCTGGATCCGTGACAGCTGGAATCACCAAGAAGCCACATATCTCAAGCAACGTGCGTGGCTTCTTGGTGATCCCAGCTCTCACAGATCCAGAAAGTGCAGGGCTGAGCTCAGAACTCAGTGAGAGTATCACAAGAGAGTGACACTGATCTGAAGGGATCACCATGTTGCAGCCTTACTTGGAATCCCAATGAGCCTCTCCCACCCGTTTCAGCTTCTTGGGACCACCTCCAAATCTCTGTGTTGGGCTGTCTCAAACCTGCAATAATTTCGAGTGGTCACATCTTTTGTATAACATTTTGCAGCCAATACCTAACTGAACCCTTCCCAAATATATCTCCAATGAGCCCGTCATCTCTTTCCCAAAAGAATTTTAAAAACCAGATTTCAGCATTAAGCACATGGCTTTGGTCTCGTGCAGAGCATATATCATCTTGTCCAAGAGGCAGATTAAATAGCAGAGAGGCTTAGAATCAAATAAGGTCACCAGCTTCACTGCTTGCCTAGTGAAGTACAATACAACAGACAGCCAAGAAGATACAACGGATAAGCAACAGAAAGCACAGGTCCTCGAGGTTGATCCTCTCCCTCAATTATAGGGCTAAAACTGATGCCCAGAAATAGTTTTACATCTTATATTAGAGAGATATGGCGCCACATCCACAGCTGGTGTAAATCAGCATAGCTCTTTGACTTCGATGCCACTGCATCGGTTTATCCCAGCTGAGGATTTCGCCTGCGGTGCATTGAGTTTCTGCATCTGAGATTCTTTTACGTTAAGTTTTACAAACTTGCTCTCATCTTCACATCTGAGGAATTAAATGGACTAACCCTACAGAAGTACCCCGGAAACTAAAGACTGCAGCTGAAGCACAAGCGGTATTTTGCCTGCTACATTCAAGAGCATTGTTTGTTTAAAGGTCAAACAGACATCAATGCAATCAGACATTAAAATGCTGTCACATTTTTTGATCATTTCATCTGAATTTCATGAGAGGCGATTGTGTTTCTTTAAAATATCTTTTCATGTTGTAATACCCCACTGTCCTCCTTACAAGATGCCTTACCGTCTTATGATCTTATTGTCATTGATGATACTGAATCCATTGTTTGTTCTAAATAAAGTTTGTTCCGTGCCTGAAACAAATTCAGAGATAACCCACATCAGCCCAGCAATCCATCTAGCATCATGAAGGCAGACTCCTGTTCTCCGGAAACAGTGTCAATGTTACTGAATCAACAGCTTTGGCCAAAATACACACACACACACACACACACACACACACACACACACACACACACACACACACTTACATAATAAAGAGGAAAAATCTTCTAAACAATATTTGGAGCAGAACCAGCACTGAGGCTAAAATGTATGCACATGGATTCATGTTTGTAACTGTACAGAGTAACTGACTTCATTTAAAGAGCTTTGCAAGGACTCGGAAAGATTTAAACATCAGACAGGCTTTGCAAATCAATGCATTTAATCTGTGAATTGTACATTTTTTTTAACAAAACAAACAGCTGTTAAAGGATCCAAATCAACACCAGAGTCCACATGGGAGGTGACAGAGTAGGAAGAGCCCAACCAGCTCATGTAGTCCAGGCCCTTAAAGCAGAATACAGTTCCCAGAAACAGGACATCTCACATATTGAATGCTACAGTTTTAATCACTAACAGTAGAAGAATGTAATGTATATTTAAAAGGGCCAGATCCTTATCTGGGGCAAGTTGGGTAGCTCCATTGGGATTTGGCCTAAAATTACAATATGCTTTAAAATTAAATAGTAAAAATAAGCTCCCCCTTTACTTATCTTCTAAGACCAGAGATCTGGATTCAAGGTCTTATCTGCATCAATTGGGGACGCCCAAGCAGTACTGTTTGCATTTGTTGGTAACGTTGCTAAAAATCTACAGCAATGGAAACACTTGAGCTCAGAACTTGCCAGAATTTCAGCAGAGATGCGTCTAAAAACTGTGTTGTTCATATCTGATACGAATTTGCCCAAGGTCTGAGTGGCTTTGGATCTAGCATTCCATTTGGAGCCCATATAGGAGCCTTTTAAATTCAATGTTCTCTTCAAAAGACAAAATGTTGGTGATTTATCTGATCATTTACATTATCTTAACAAGGATTAATTCACTATCCCAATGAACTGAACAACAGTGACCAGTTTGAGAAGAAAATCAGACTGCTAGATACTCACTGTATTTACATGGTTACAGTTTACCGTAAAATCATGGGAGACGTTTGCCATCTAGGTTTGTTACTGAACATTTATCCTCATTTTCCAAACAATGGGGTGTTTTCTCCTTTATCGTGCTACATAACTCTCCAGACCACTAGTGGGAGATCTGCACTCATCTCCTCTAGGGGAAGAGAGCTGCCTTTCAACATTAAGTTGACAAAGTAAGCACTTCATGTTATTCTGCACAGCGTGTCTGATTTGTGCATAACTGTGCTCAGATTTAGATCCAAAAATATGTGAATGTTTCATACACGCATTTACTGGCCTAAAACTTTTGAAATATCAAGCCCATAATGTACACTTTTTTTAAAAACAGAGAAAGAGTTTTTATAGGCTTGATCCAACTCTCATTAATGACTTCCATCTATTTGGATCATGCCCCAAGTTAGCACATTAGACAGACAGATTTGGGTAAAATACTTACAGTCTTTTATTGATTCAGTCAAAACTCTAATCCCGCCTGCATAATAAAGGATGTTCTGGTCAGGTCTACTGAGTTTCTCAAGCAGCTCTTTCACAGACACAGCCATATACTTTCCAGACTGAAATTCCTCCAGAGCTTTCTTTTCCTCATTTGCTTTTTTTTCTTGTAAGTCTACTTCATTCATGCAATCTACAAAACCAAAAGAAAGAGAAACTAAAAATGAAATTCAATAAAGAAGCCATAAATTCTTGATGCACATTAAGGACAGTGAGGAAAGAAAGGAAATCAAATGGGGTTTCATGATGGTGACAAATATATGCTGGGCTAAATATATAAAACATATTATTAATATGTATTATTGACACCACATCTAATATTAAGGCTGCGAGTGTGTCAGGGAGGTAGCAGAAGTCACAGATTCCATGACTTCCAGAGAACTCCGTGAAATTATGCTCTTCAGCTTCTGCTCCTGTGCCCTGGGGCAGCGGGGCTGAAGCTGTTAGCTTTGAGGGCTGCAAGGACCTGGGAACTCTCAGCCACCACAGGTGGTGAAGGTCCCAGAGCTCTCAGCCGCCGTGGAGGCCCCCCAGGTCCGAGCCGCTGCTGGTAGGGGCCTCCCAGCTCTCAGCCACTGCTGTCAGGGGACCCCCAGCTCCGAGCTGCCACAGGTGACAGGGACCACATGGCGGTAGGGATCCAGTGGCTATCAGTCACCACCGCAGCGTGGACCCTGCTGCTGTCTGCTGGGGTGGACAGTGGGGACCCCCGTCTCCAAGCTGCCGTGGGAACCCCGCAGCCTCCAGCCACTGAGGGTGGGAGGGGACCACGGGTGGTAAGGGGAGCACTGAGCCATGGCGGGCAGGTGACCCCCGCAGCTCCCAGCCACCATGTGCGGCAGGGACCCCTGAGCTCTGAGCCGATGCTGGCGGCTGGAACCCATTCCTATCCATCAGGGGGAGACGTTAACTTGGAAGAAGAAACAGCTGGATACAGAAACTGGATGGAAAGAGTTGATAGAGAGGTTTAGAAGGCATGAAGCTGGTTTTTAATTTAAGTTCAATTTTGATGAGAGGATAAAGTACCAGAAGGACCCTGACATTAGACTTCTTACCTTTAAATAGACTTTCTTTTTGAGGATCAATTTCTAAGATCTTTTGATAGGACTTCCTGGACTTAATA
Source organism: Emydura macquarii macquarii (assembly GCF_026122565.2). NCBI lineage: Eukaryota > Metazoa > Chordata > Testudines > Chelidae > Emydura > Emydura macquarii. Next base: position 11,969,465 of record NW_027130449.1, on the reverse strand, counting down.
CAAAAACAAGACTATATGGTTAGTTGAAAATAAAAGGGAAAAGATACACAAAAACTATCTAACTTGACTAGGTCTGATCTAAGACACTTTGAAATTAATGGACTAACTCCCATGGACACCAGCGGATTTTGGATTAGATCTATAGAGCTTTAGACTTTGTTCTTCACTTTCTGCAATTTTTTATTTGGCATCTTTAGTCCAAGTCATAACTCTGAACTCAACAAGTAGTAAAACATGAATTCAGACCCTTCTTTTTCTGAGCTCTTCAAATCTCTGAATTTGGGGAATGCTATTTTTTGGCAGCCTAGAAAAAATAAGCTTTTTAACATACAATAAAATCAATCTGCAGCAATGATGGTTAAACTTTCATGGCTTGAAGTACCTGGTAATCCTCAATCAGTATGTCATTTAAAAATTAATAATATAGTCAAAATACAAATCTAAAAATCCATCATTGGGCAAAACAGAATAACAGAGCATTCTCTACAAGAAATGAACAAATACCAGACACCAAGTTAAAAGCAAAAGAAGTGCAGCTACAAAATACAGCACCAAATGTCACGAGAACTATACACCTTAGATTATCTCTCTCCCAGATCTAGCATCAAAGTATAACCAATTTATTAACGTCATTAAAAAAACTAATTATAAAAGTTATTTTTAATTATTAGAAAAAAAAATCAAAGAAATTATATTTTAAGAACAGTCAGGTTGCAGCTACTGTTAAACACAGGCAGGAAATGTAGAATTAAATTGTCTATACAACATTTAGCCCCTTTGGAGATTTGGCAAGAGTCTTCACTAGCATCTTCCTTACTAACAAACCCCAAAGTGGTACACCGATTTAATCTGAAATACACAGGAATCACTTCACCCACAACTGAAATGCAGCCCCTCTGGAGTGAAACGTAGCACTAACTGCACCACAGAGCAGTTTAGGACAAGAAGTAAATATATCTTGTTCAACTGCATCTTCAGGGGAAGTGTAGTTACTCTTGGCAGAAGGTACACACCTGAGCTGCAAACTGGCTAGGACATTCTGATCTTAGGGAAATGACTATGCTTTGAAAAAAATCCATCGTTTTATACTCCATCTGCAATATGACACATTCAGCAGCACAGCATCCCATAGCACATTTTGTGGCACTGGTCCTGTAGCAACTCAGAGGAAAGAAAGAATGCCACCTACAGAATCGCCATCACTGCTTCCTATGGCATGCAAGTGTTCCTTGGAGATCTCCCCAATCCTAAACCAACTTCACCCTGCTTTAACTTGGGAAGGCTAGTGGGGCCTCAGCACAATGTGCTGGTATAGCTACAACTCAGATTCCATGGCAGACCCTGCACTAGGCATAAGCAAACCAAGCAATTGCTTAGGGCCCCAAGCAGCACAAGGAGGCCCCCTATTTGCTTTTTATTATAAGAACTTGCCTGTTTTATTATTTGGGGGTGGGGGGGGTGGGGATATTCCTGCTTAGGGTCCCCAGTGGGCTAGCACCAGTTCTGTTCCATGGCCTATCATGGCAATATCCAATCCAATCAATAGAAATCTGTCTGTGCTTTTACTGCTTATTGATCAGAAATTCGGGGTGGAGAATTCAATTATTCTGTTTCCACCCAAAACTGACCAATAATTAAAAGAGAAAGAACCATTACAAGCTGTCATTAAAGACTAATGCAAAGTGCGACACTTAGGAAGGGGAAAAAAATCAAATGTATAACTACAAAATGGGAAATAACTGGCTAGCTGGTAGTACTGCTATAAAGGATCTAGGGATTATACTGAATCACAAATTGATTATGAGCCAACGATGTGATGGAATTGTGGGAAAGGCTAATATTCTCGGGTGTACTAACAGGAGTGTCGTATCTAAGACACGACAGGTGGCACAATTAACAGTCTGCACCGGTGACACCTAAACTGGACTACTGTATGCAGTTTTGATCACTGCACTTGAACCTGATAAAAGTGTTCAAATGCGTTAAGGGCTGTTATAAAAAGAACAATAATCAATTGTTCTCTATGTCCACTGAAGGTAGGAAAAAAGTAATTGACAATCTGCTGCAAGATAGATTTAGGTTAGATATCAGAAATAAAACAACTATAAATATCATTAAGCAAGAACAAGTTAGACAAATACCTGTCAAGGATGCTTTAAGTATACTTGGTCCTGCCTCAGAATGGGGAGCATGGGCCACCTCTCAAGGTCCCTTCCACCCCTACAGTTCTAGGACTCTGTAATTACCATGTACAACTTCTCTCTGACCTTTGTGTGAGCCCAAGTAACGGACAAAGCCTGTTACATTAACATGAGAGGGAATACTTTGATTGAGAACTACTGCAGCCCTCATAAGAGACTGCAGACATTTTCTCCCCCAAGCCGCCAATGTATGACAAGATATTAGCATAACATGCTATCATAAGTCAGGTGTTTAAGATTCTCTCTCTCTCTCTCTCTCTTGCATTGCCTTGTAACACCAAACAATGGGCAGATGTGCATTCCGTTTATTGTTATACTTACATAAACCTGATCTAAGTTGCTAAATCAATGGAGTTACTCCAGATTTACACCAGAGTATCTAAAAAGAGAATGTAGGTCAACACCTACAAGGTTTGTACAGCTTACCTCATTGTAGTTCATCAGTGCCAGATGAGCTTTACCCATGTGAAAATAGGCTTTAATACATTTTTCATTGCACTGCATTAAAAAGAATTAATCAGAACATTTAGAATATTAAATTTTCTAACCTTCTAGTTAATAAAGATACAGCAACTGCCCAAAAAACTAACTACAAACATGGAGTGTGCTGTTCTTTGAGTGATGCCAGCTGACTTTCAGTTCAATGAATAACACTTAGACCTCCCTCACACTAAGGGCAGGTGGTAGTGAGTGCCTCACAGTCTCGGGTACCCCAGAAGCATCACACTCAGCATTAATTGCTCAATAAAGTTTTTAAAGGCATGCTGGAAATTGCATAACAATGTTGTCTCCACCTGGGAAGTAACGCCGGGCTACCACTATGCATGAGCCCCCTCCTCTTCATCAGAGCTTGAACTGATCACCAAGGACCGCGAAGTTATGGCAGGGCCTCAAGTGACCATTTGCACTGTGATGAATTTCACCCATGTTGACAAAGCACGAAGCACATTTTCAGCAAATCTCCATTAGAAGCATACAATCCTCTGAAATATTCTTCTGCCATCAGAATTGCTTCCATGATGCCACTTATGAATGAATTTGGGCAGTCACTGACACACAGGGCAGTTTATACTAATTCGTTATAATCTGTGTCCTACCAGCTGACTGAAGAAATGGCAAAACAGTTACCTTTAAAGCCCATTCACAGTCATTGATTGCTTTCTGGTACTCCTGCAACTTCATGTAAGCCTGAAATAAAACCAAGATGGGATAGAGATCAGCAGATTTATCAGTCCAAAGAAGAATAAGGCCATGTGTATATGTACAGTGCTGCAGCGGCACAGCTGTGTCTGGTGAAGATGCTCTCTGACAAGGGGAGACAGCTCTCCTGCCAGCATTAAAAAAAAAACCCACCACCGTGAGTGGTTTAAGCTACATCAGGAGGAGAAGCTCTCCCATCAACACAGTGCTGTGCACACAAATGGTCATGTCGGTGTAACTTATGTCATTCAGGTGGATGGAACATTCACACCCTAGAGCGACATAAATGTTGCCGACACAGGCAGTAGTGTGGACGTAGCCTTAGAATACTTTGTATCGCTATAATGCTTTCCCAAGTTCAAAGCACTGTAGAGACTTAAAGTATATTACTTTAATTAACTAAACCCACAGGGAGTGCCAACATACTGATATGCATCACAGCCTCTCCTGTGAAGCTGAATTCTTGATCAGTGCAAGAAACTAAGGGGAAAGTTTCATTTAAGAGCTTAGTCTGCAGTACTTTGCTGGTAACTTTTAATCACATTAATATTCACTGTTGCTAATGTGGCAGTAAAGTAGATCCCATCAACTCCTGTTAGCAAAAATGAGACCTAAAGCACCGCTGTGGAGAATGGCCCAGGACAAACTACCTTATGTGCTGCTCTTCCTCCTTTTTCCAGTTCATCTGCAACACATCCGGCCCCCTGAAATTGGCTTGGACAACAGAGCAATGATTCTTATATGCCAACAGCAGATAGCTTAGACTGTTCTCTACCTAAACAATATATCTATAGCAAATTTTTCACACACTGACCTGTGCTCTGTTCGTGTACAGCACCTGCATATCCTTCTGTTTCTCCAGACCTTCAGTGTATCGCTGGATAGCTGTGGCATACTCCCCTTTACTGAATGCATCATTTCCCTTCGCTTTCAGAGCTGAAGGAACAAGAGTCATGCACTGGAAATGTCATTATTTCCAGTTGTAAACACTGTGGACAGAAGCCATGTTCTACTGCTGCAACCTGCCCTGAGATTCCCACAGTATCACATCTATCATAACTGGGTTCATTGGGCATAGCATGGAATGGACTTTTCTCTGTGTATTTTCATTTATGTGTCCCCATCGTGTTCTACAAGACAAACTCAAGCCATTTTCTCTTTATAGCTAATTACTTACATCTTCCCACACACCATATCTCTCTCACTCCCAACCTTAAGTTTCTTTATCATAAAGGGGAGAGCCATTAAGAGGAATACATTCTAACAGACCCCAGCAACGACTACACACAGTCCACATTCTCTTCTAATCAATGCTATACACAAGATCATTGGTACTATGGAACACCAAATGCCAGCTTCCTTGTGCCCAGTCTCATCAATCTGCATAAAAATCTGGCTAACAGGCTAGCTTACCAGCTTCATTCAGCTCTGTTCTTTTTAAGCAGTGCTTAGTGGACATCAGAAATGTAAAACTTTAGCAATTACCATTCGCTAAACGTTCATTTTTCTTCCTTCTTTTGGCTCGTTCTTTTGCATCTTGCTCTAACACTGCCATGAAGCTGTCTGAGAGCCAGCAGAGGTAGGGAAGCATTTCAGACAATGAAAGAAAAGATTTCCTCATTAAAATCAAATTGTAGATGAGAGAACAGTCATTTCTGAGCCATGTGGAAAATATTAAGGGGGCAGTTCATTAATTTGCTATAATTTAGAATAGATTTGCATACCTGTCTCTTTAAGCAGTTCATCTCTAAGAGACATGCTTCTTTTTTATTCAGAATAATGAGGTTCTTAAATCAGAGGTAGAGAATACACTGAAGAAATTCTTTACTATGCATAGTCCAGCCAAGCACATAGCACTTTTTATGTAAGTAATTATAACTTTCTGATGTAGCTCTCAGAGTCAACTGAAAGATTCACATTGACTTCAGTGGGAGTTGGATCAGGCGCTACATGAGATTGCTTTCCCTGACTCAGCTATCTGCAATTCTTACTCTAGATTTAATGATACAAAATGAATAGGGGATAATTATTAAAGAGATGAACTCCGTCCTACCTCGTCCCACTGTTTCCATATTCTGCATGTCCTGAAAAAGTCAGATGAGTGACACACAAACACATACACAAAAAAGGTTAGGTTTGAGCTGGAGTGAAAATACATTTTAAAGTATAGTTAGTTTAGAAATAACAAGCTGCAATTTTCATGAGAAAATATGGATGGGAAAAAATGGATAACATTCATTTTTCAAAGCAGCTTAAAACACAAATCTATTACATGATGAGTCTAGGAGCAAGAAAAGCTTTTTTAAACTTGTCAAAACTAATTCCATCAGGAGCATTTAAAGTCACAGAACAGAAGAAAACAAACAATTCAATACTCAGGTGGCCTCTTGCCAAATCAATGGGGCTAAGAATTTCTGTTAGACTCTTCACATGGGCAATTTCACCACTGCAGTTTGATAATTCCAACTGCAACAACCACCTGCTGGGGTATATTTCATAAGTAAAGCATTTCTTTTCATAAGACTAAGTGAAGCTGCACAACACTTAGGGCCAGAGTTTCAAAGATATTTAGTTGCCTAAAGATGTAGATAGATGCAGGATAGGTGCCCAAGTTCCATTCATTTCAACAGGCATTAGGTGCCTAACGTGCTCAAGCACTTCTGAAAATCCCACTATGCGCCTATCTGCATCTGTAGGCACCTGAAAATCTAGTTCCTAATGCCTGAATTAAAACTTCTCAAGACTTTGACTGGCTTGGATCAGGCCCCTGGAAAGCAGCAAACAGAAACCATGTTTTACAGCATCTCAGCACTCGCTTCTTGTTTGCTATTAGCACTCAGTGATCTCCTTTTTATCTCCTCAAGCTTGAACAGGTGTAGGCTGTAAAACATGATGCGGGGTATTCTCCCATATGCTTACCAGCGAGGAAATTAAGCAAGGGTTTAAGCTACATTCAACCCATATTTGTAACAATTCTTATGATGTTTATGTTGGCTTTGCATAAGTGGCAAGATAGATTCTTTCAAATGATGGAAGTGCAGCTAACCGCCTATATCTGATACTTGAAAAGAAATCATAAGGCTTACAGCAGTTTGTGAATTAATAACTGTTCTGTTCAACTTGGTCTTGCATTCTCCCTCATCTCTGACCTCCATGGCATGAAGTCTTTTCTCTGTATCAGAGATGGCTTTTCCCTGGACAGCTGGGTCTGTGGAGTTCAAGCCTTGAACCAAATCGGCTAAAAATAGTAAAAAAACAAACAAGACAAACATGAAATAGACTGAACTCAGAGAGATCAGGAGTCAAGTTCTGCTCTGGGTTACACATGGCTTTGAAGCCAGAAGGAGCTAATGTACGACTGAGGATATGCCTATGCTTTGAGGTGGGGATATGATTCCCAACTTGAGATTTACTGCACTAGTTCCCATCAAGCTAGCACACTAAAAATAGAACACAGCCATGCAAGCTGCAGCACTCAGGTGGGCATGAACTGGCTACCACACTAAGACCCTACACACACACTCAGGGCAGCTGGCCTATTCCACAGCTTGTGCTGCCATGGCTACCCTCTATTTGTAGTGTGCTCAGCTGATGAGAGTTAGTGAGAGTATGTCTTCTCCACTTGGGAAGCACACCTCCAGCTCAAAGTGCAGACATACACTAAAAGACTTGATGTAACATATACGTAACGAGGACAATATTTATAAACTAAAAAAAAAAAAATTCATCTCTCCTTGACCTTTTGGCTATGGTTCAGGGAAGCTCCAGTTTAATATCTGATACCTCCTCCATAGGCTATAGTTCCAAACGTTGGCTGGGGGATGGATTCAATCTAACAAGTCTTTTCCCAACTCTAAGTTCTACCAATAACTTACATGACTTTAAAAAAAAATAACAGCTGAAGGCATTTAGAGCCATTCCCAGCATCTGGCAAGATTTACATCTCCAAGTACTCAGAGATTTCAAAAACTAAACACAGTGGCCAAAATGTATGATCATTTCTTCTTTTTAGTGTTTTTTTTAAATCTATCCCCAGGTTGTTTTTTTCTATTGTTCTCTAATTCTCTTTATTTCTCCAGCTCAAATGATCTCAATTTTCTGTCTGGTTATTCATCACTGAGCAAAAGTGAAGGCAACAATGAGATGCAGTAACCAGCATTTCAATGAGGGAAGATGCCCAACACATCAAATTTCACTGATAAAATACAGAAAGAATTTTCAAAAATACAAAGTCCTTTGCTGTTCAATATACAAAATCCCCTATTTGGGTGTGTTTCGATTTATCTTTCATCATTTGTTATATGTCCAGTGCCGAAGATGCTTATTTGTCTTTTGCCTCTGGCTGGACATAGATAAAACAGGAGATAAAACAAAGGCAGCCTACCAAAGCATAGGGCACACTGCTATAATTTGGAAATCGATGAAGTTTTCCAGTCTTAGTGGGAAAGACAAATATCAGTTCTCGCAGGGAATTATCCTTCAGACCTAAATTTCTGCTGCAGTTTCACTTGGCTATGTTATTCTTCTATTTTGCTTCCTGTCCTAAACTGCTGTATAGCATTGCTATATTCTGCTAAAAAAAAACTGTGACAATCCTCCCAGAGATGGAGGCAATTCAGTGGTGGGTCCCTTAGCTACTTCACCGAGGTGTTATAAGACTTCACAAGTTAATGCCCACAAAATACTTTGAGATCCTCAGATCAAATGGGCGATAGAAATGCCACATATTACCATCATTATCAAAAACTCAGATTTTTAAAATTTCACTTCACTTCATTTGCTAGCCCACTACTAAGACCTCCATTCCCAGAAGTGACTGCCTGAGGGCAGACCCATGCACCACCCCACTGGCTTCAGGACAGAGGCCCTCACTCGATGAGTATTTCTTATAAAACACTGTTCTACAGAAGGAAACATCATGGATAACATTTTGTAAAGCAACGTCTGATGTTGATTGCTTCCTTTACTGGGTGCCCAACTGAAGACAATTTCGGTCTGGTTTTCAACATCAGCTGGAGTTTTCAGTCTGGCCTATCAACATCAGCTGGAGTTAGGGGAGCTCAGGATCTCTGTAAATGTCTTCAGGTGGGCACTAAAATCAGAAGCCAATGCTGGCCTGAATGCAGTGACTTCACCTGAGTGGCACACGCTTCGACCAGGTGTCAATCTGGCCCACCATATTTATAGTACACTTACTAATCTCATCCACATCTCTAAGGAAGTTCTGAAAATCTCTTTCTTCCTCATCAGCCATCATGGTGCAGATTGCCTAGAGGGTGGAGAGGAACCTAAAGGAATGAACAACAAAATGAGGGGAAAAAAAGAAATTTACGAAGTCTAAAAACAACCTCCTGGCTATTTTAATAGGGGTTTGTCCTCACACCTGGGGAGACTGGATGGCTCACAATGGTCCACTGTCCCTTTACCATGTACTTGGCTTTGACAGCCGGTTCCCAGCCCAGAATGACAGCGCGCACCATCGGACAGCGACTGGGAGTATCACACCATGTCAGTATCAAGCCCTGCTGGGACAGGGTCTGGGCCACAAAACCACCAGGGCTACCTGCCGGTGCTGGGCCAGATGTTCACAGGTGTGGGGAGCAGGGGGAGGTGGGGCTGCAGGGGCCGGCAGGGCAGGGAGGGGGGCACTGGGGAGCAGCGGGAGGGGGGCCGGCAGGACAGTGAGGGGGGCGCTGGGGTGCAGGGGGATGGGGGCACTGGGGTGCAGGGCGGGGGCGGGCGGGGACGGGTGCACTGGGGTGCAGGGAGCGGGGTGCAGGGCAGGGAGGGGGGCACTGGGGTGCAGGGCGGGCGGGGGGCAGGGTGCAGGGCGGGGGGGGCACTGGGTAGGGGGGGGGGCACTGGGGTGCAGGGCGGGGGGGCGGGGGGGCACTGGGGAGCAGGGAGGGGGGACTGCAGGGCGTGCCAGGGACTGTGGGGGGCTGCGGGCACCACGGACCGGGGGGGAGGGGCGGGGGCGACAATGGAGCGGGGCCCGGCTCACCCCGTACGAGCCGCGTCCCCCGCGGGAGGCCAGGCCGGCAACCACGTGAGCGCAGCGTCCTCCTGGTCGCCCGGGTAACAACGAGCCCCTGAGGCTCCGCCCCTTCCGCCCTCGGGGGCCGCCGCCCGAACGCTCAGCCCACGGCGGCCGTGAGTAGGCGGGGCCGGGCCCCAGCGAGGGGGGGTGGGTGGAGCTATGCCAGGATGGGCGGGGCCAGGCTGCGGAGGCGATGCCGGAAGTAGCCGCCTGAGGGCAGAGGGACAGAGGGTTCGTCCAATGGGGTGGGAGGAGCCTGCAAAGTCCCGCCCCCCTGTAGTACTTCAGTGATTCGCCCCTCCCTCCCGCTGGCCAAGCAGTCCCCTCCCCCATGGACTGGTCCCCATGAGCCCCCTTCGGCCGCAGCCCCTGGGTGGCTTCCTCCGCAGGGCGGGGCCCTGTTCCCAGCCAGCGCAAGGCCTCGCACCCAGGATCACGCCCGGCCGCTGAATTCCTGGTGCAGTCCCACGGCTCGGGTTCATCACCGGCCAGTCCCCGTCCCCGGTGGGCAGCCTCCCCTCCTGACCTCACGGGCTATCTTCAGGGCCCAGCGGCTGGCCACGCCGTCGCCAAGGCAGGCGACACACTCGGGGACAGTTCTACGTAACAACCTCTTCAACCCGAGCTGCCCACGGGCCTCCCCGAGCCAGCCGCCACTCCATCCAGGCCACGGAAACGATCCTGGATCTTCAGCATTATAGCTGTGTTTTAGCTAATTAACGACCTCTAATAAAACCCTTCCTCCCTCACTTCTCACTCTCTGGATTTTTTTGCTCGTCGAGGGAAGGCCAACACCTATTTTCTCTTAAAAAGCGCCTCTTCTTTAATGGTGTTTTCAGATGATGTGACAAGGGAGACAAGCAGCGAGAAAGAACTCTCATGAGGAGGTGGAAACTGTAGCTGTCATCAAACACTCAATAATAATTGTCAACAGGGAGCAGGTCAGAAATCCCCCCGTGAACATTCGATTGATGCTGTAGAGGAAAACTATCATTCTCTGTCAGAAATGATTCATTTCCCTGCTGTCTACTGGAGAGTATTCAGTCTGAAGAACCAAGTAGACATTGCAGAAAGACAGTACGACCCTTTGTTCTCATTGTATTGCGCTGGAACCAAACTAGAAACCACATTACACTGTCACCTGTGTCGAAACATTCACTGAGGGAGATTGGAATTTTATTTTTAAGCCGGGATAAACTTGCTTACGAGAAAGTAGAAAATGGTCTTTCTTCTCTCACCCCACATGCCTCAATGGAAGAAATATTTGGAAATACTGATTTTTCCAGGGACTGTCTTTTTTGTACAACAGCTTGCATACCAGGGTCCTAGGCCATGCGTGGAGTTCTTAGGTATTACCACACTACAAATAACATTAATAATTTTCAATTTGCTTCAGTTTATGTGTTTTGATATCCTCAAGTAAAGGATATTTACAATACAGAAGTGCAACGTACGAGTTCATGTAACACAAGAACACCAATGCAAGCAAAACTGGTTGCCCAAATTATTACTGTATTTTGACTTTATAGAGCAAAAAAAATCCTACATTTTATTCAAGTTTATATTTTAACACAGATGGCTATTGACAGATCGGAAGACTGACAAACTGGGGTCTTGTGTACATGGGGATAAAGCCCAAAATAGCTGGTGCCTTTGTGTGCATTAGCGTAATGAACTCTGAAGTATACTAAGCTAAACTGCCTGAGGGCACTCTTAATATGCAGTAAACGTGTCCACCTGTGACAAGCCCCAATGTTCTGGCTTAAATTTCTCCCCCTGCATTTTTTGGCAGCATGAATAATTACAGCCACATGCAATGTTCTGACATGAAAACCATCTCAAATGGCTGCCTATAGACCACAGTCCCAGACAAACATTTGTCTCAGCCAGGCAGACAGTGAAAACTTAATTGGTCCCCACACTTCAATACACTTGAAGTGGATGAATTTCAATTGCTTGCATGGTGCAGGAATTGACACCTACCTCAAAGAGCTGAGGAAGTTTTATTCTGATTGATGTCTTCTGCAGAACACGTCACTTCCAAAACATTTACTTTATTGGCAGAAGTCCTATTGCTGTCAAGCGAATTTGGCTGCAATATCAGAAAATTGGGGGAACAAAATGGAGTTTGAAAGTGCTGCTTTCTGAATGGATAATCTGGGCCTTTTATTCTGCCACATGCTGAATGGAACAAGCTCTGTCTCTGGGCCATGCAGACACAGGGTGCTGAGCCCACCGGAATAGGTCAATCTGTAGTCACTCCTAAGAACTTTTCCTCTTCTGGAATATGATCGCTGTCTGGGTACTGGTTACACCTCCACTCTAAGTCCTCCAAGCATCCTTCTGGAGTGCCCAGCCCTTGTTCCATAGAACATTCAGAGAGCTCTCAGATTTGCTACTCCCAAAGAAATAGTACACGCCAGCTTGCAAGATTCAATCAGAATCACCACTCTGCTTAATACACAGCACTTTGATATATATACACAGTGAAAACAGGAATATGTTTATGATCAAAGAACAGAGATTCAAGTGATAGAAAGTAAGAATATTGGAAACAAATGGTTTCATATAAAACAAACTCATCACATGGTTTCTGGAGCTTACAGTTACCTAACAGGGCATTCTTCTATCTCCTACAAGATAACTTACCCCACATCCTTTCCCCCAGCATTTTCAACCATTTTGGCTGCGATTCCTTCTCATAAAATCAAGCTCATTGTTGGTTTATCTCACAGATTGAAGGAATAATTGGGGGTTCATCTGCACCCCAGATATAGTTTCAAAAGTGCATTCTCTTACTCCTAAACTAGATAACCCCTTCTGGTTTTGCTTTTTCCTGCAGCCCCTGCAATCTATTGATTTGCATTTTGCTCAGACTATGAATGGGTGTCCATTGTGAACCACACAATACTCTAACTGATTTTCTATTTTTCAGTACCTTTAGCTTTATATGAGCTCTCTGCAGTGCGTATGCTTTCCAGGACAGGGAGCTCTCTGAACCTCAAAGGTATTAAATGTCCTGGAGGGTCTTGGACCCTCTCACTGCAACCCGCAAACTCTCACCCCCATCCCTCTACCCCACCCCCTTAGCTGTATGTGCAAAGCTGCAGCCTTTCCAAAGCCACATGGTATGCACAGATCCTGGGCACTGAAACAATTCAATGCAGCACTGGAGCTGAATGCTTTGATTTTTTCTAGTTAGCCATAAGGGGCTCATTTGGGGCGTATGAGCTGCAAAGTGTTTAATTTGTTCACTAGAACTTTACGATGCGGAGAAAGGTGCTGGGGCAGGAGGTTCAGACATGAGGCGAATGCAGAAGAAATATTCATCTGCCTGAAGAACTCTTTTAACATTCAGCAGCAGCCCCACACCTGGGGTGAGAACGGAGAGCTGGGCCATGGATCAGTGCCCTCTTTGTCCTGGATAGGAATCAAACAGCAGCAAATCAAACAGTAACGTTTCCTAACAGAGGCTTCAAAGATGGAAAGTTCCTGTCCAAGGAGGTTGAAATATCTGCCTGTCTTGAAAAGCCATAAGACAGTGCGCACCTCACGATGATCAGGTATCAAGCCCCAGCCCTGAAGCTTTTTTCACATGGTTTGAGGTGAGCACCTTACTGTTCCCAGGGCCGTTCTCAAAGCAAAAATTTGATGTGCACCACTCCCCAAATTTTGCTGTATTCCCCACAACCAAGCTGCTGGCCTTTTTCAAGAGCAACATGGGTTTGTTGGTTTGCTGGAGCTGTTGTTCGCCTCCGCAACTGAAAGGTCTCTAGCAGAAGTACCCCGGTCCTCTGTCCCTTACAGTTACCCACCGCAGGAAAGACAGCAGCTGGATGTTGCAAAGCAGAATGCAGCAAAGTCCCCAGAACCGTCACAATACTGCTCCTGTTACCAGGCAGATGTTCCCCAATTCTCATGTTGTTATTCAACTAACAAATATCACAGGATCTTTTTCAGGGGATAAGGCAACAAGCCACGTTTATTGTGAATACAGAAATTTGGTAAATAGTATCAATAAAAAAAGTATCAACACTGTAACAACATCAATATTGTTCTTTACTTAGTGAAATAGTATCAATAATGTAAATACTAGGAAAACAGTATCAACATTGTATCAATACTACAATTACAGAGATTCTTGTTAATAAAATATACTTCATTGACACGTTTCAATTGGTACTTTCATTCACACTCACACACATTGACAGGCATATACAGACAGGGAGACAGACAAACATACATAGGGGTCTCACAGATGTTATAGTTATGCAGAATATATAGAATGTTTTCCCTTAACTCACAAGACAGTATAGGCTATATAAAGTAATGCCCTCTGCCCCCCGCTTGTTTATTTACTTGGACGTGTGAAACAACCATGTTAATTTCTTGCTCTCCTCTCTCCAGGCTGATTATTGGGACTTAAATTTCATGCAAAGCTGTTCAAACAATCAAAATGCAGCATGGAAATCTCTGCCTTGCAGGTGAAATTCATCCCATGCCCAGATTCCCAGGCACTGCTCAGTCCTCACTTGACCCTTAATGTGGTCATTAAACTCTTAATGTGGTTATTCATTGGTGATTAAAGCCTTGAGCAGACTCTGTGCAGGGGTGGTTTCCCTTATCCAGAGAGCGCTGGTCTATTTTGAATGCCATCTTTAGGCCTTTTAGAGACATGCTGCTGCAAGAGGAAACGTTTTGTGGATCTCTTTCTACATTTGCAGATTCATTTCACATTGTTTAACAGCTGCCTCATCCCCCTACCTTTTAGAAAAGTCCTTCTGCATTATTTAGTATTTATGTTTCAGTTGCACCCTGGCGCCCTAACCTGGACTGGGGCCATGCTGTGATAGGTGTTGTACAGAGAGGCAGACACAGGACGCACCCTGCAACTAAGAGCTTTCTGCTGAGCCAGTGAGGGGCAACTTTGACAGGCCCTAGAGCCCCTGCTCTCTAGACTGATACATATCCACTCTTGGCATCATCCTGCCCTGCCTTGAATAATTTCTTGCCTTGAAATTTCACACGGAAATGTTTTCTCTGCCCCAGAGCCTTGCTGAAGTGTAGCCTGGTTTTCCCATAATTAATGGATCTGCACTCGCCTTGCAGTTTGGTGAAAACCAAAAAGAGAAATCTCGCACTGCTGCTGTCTTCTGTTTGTCCTATCACTGAAACACACAGCCAGTTAGACTTGCAAAGACCAGAGTAGCCGTCTGTATTTGCTGTGAGCTTATCTCCTGTAAACAAACACGAGAGGGTCACGTCAGCTGGGGCTATTGCATATAATCTCTTCAAGAAGCATTTCAGATCTTCTAAGTCTGGCATTTTAAATGCTCATAGCCCCTTTGCTGTTCATCTTCAGAGGGTCAAATGCCCCAGCAACCTGAAGGCAAACTAATGAGACCTCTTTAGTTAAAACGTAGCACTAGCTGATCTGCCACTGGTCAAACAGGAGAGGAAGCCCACTTAAAAGGCAGCCAGTCCATGACTGGCATGGGAGCACAAAGCCAATCTGGGAATCACCTGTAGCCTGGGTTACGGTTTCATTTGTTACACTGCCATGACTGTTGAGGAGTTCAAGGTGAGACCTTCCCCCGGGAGGAGCCCGCAGCAGTCCTGCTCCCGGGAAATGCCCAGAACATTTGGCTTTTCACAGCAGAGGGTCTGGCTTTCTCCAGGATTTGTCTCAAGGCAGGGGCAGGGCTCCACTGCGAGAAGCAGCTCCTCACCCTGTATGCTCCTCACCAGCACCACACATCACTCATCTTGGATAATAGCTCCCCCTCTCCCTTCCCCCCACAGGGACCTCTCTCCTCCTTGGTTTCCATAAATTACCAGCATCAGAAAGGTGGAATCCAGAAAGAGGGGGTCTAGGGAACTCAGATGCCATGGTGACGGGCGCTGCAGAAAAGCCTAAAGATAGAAAACATCATCCCCGGCACCATCCCAACTCTCAGAACTAGCTGTCTTGATCACCTTTGGGGATCACAGCCCACAAGGCCAAAGGTCGGGGAATTCTGAGCTTTGGCTCTTGGCAGCGTCTCTGTGCAGGGGATTCTGAGCATCCAAGCCATGTCTTCCTAAACAGGCCAGCCAGATAAGTGAGCTGCGCTCATGCACCCAGGGTGAAAATGGAGCACTACCTCCACCACGTGGAGACTAGTGATCACAAGACCTCAGTGATGAGATGCACGGAGACAACGTGCCTGCTCCCTCTAGATGTCTCAGGGGCTCGGGGCTCACCACACGCTTTGAGATCCGTGCAGGGACGAGGCTGTAGAAGTGCGAAGCGCTGTCATGTTCCTGTCCCCACGACGGAGTATCCGAAGCCAAGGTAACAATGTGCCATGGGTCCTGCTAGTGACATTTTGCAAAAGGGGGCAGAGACCTGATCCTGTGATAGGAGGCGAAACCTCCCTCCCTAGGGAAGGCAAAGTCCCAGGTGTATGCCCTCACTGCAGAAATTGGGCCAGGTGGGGGCAATTCTTCATCAAGAGGAGCAGCAGCTCTGCAAGCAGAAGCAACAGACCCTCTTTATAGCAGCCTTTAACATATTAGAAAACTGTTCTCAGGTAACTTATCGTCTTCTTTTCTCACAACTAAACATCCCCAGTTTTCTAAACCTTTCTATCATTTTTATTGCTCGCCTTTGGACTCTTTCCAATTTGCCCATTTCCACTCCAAATTGGACACAGTACTGCCGCTGAGACCTCACCAATGGGCCAATTACCTCCTGTGCCTGACAAATTACATTCCTGTTAATAAACTCCAGAAGGATATTAGCAACTGTATCACATTGTTGGCTCATATTCAACTTGTGATCCACTGTAACCCCCAGATCCTTTTCACCGGCCCCACCACCTAGCTAGTTAGTCCCCATTTTGTATTTCATTTTCCTTCCTAACTGTAGTGCTTTGCACTTATCTTTATTCAATTTCATTTTGCTGAACTCAGACCAATTCTCATCCTGTCCTCCAGTGTGCATATATGTGACCAGAGCCGCAAGGAGTCTGAGGTTTCACCAGCAAGATCTGTGAGGGGGGGAAAAGCCTTATTGACAGAGAAGTGGAAACCTGTGACTATTGAAACTGGCCATAGGGTGGCACCATCTACCCACACAAAACAAGCAGGGAGCCATCGTTCTGAAAGGTTCATTGTTTTAATTCCATGGTCACGTGCGTTCCACCCAAAGACGGAGGATCCAGGGAGATCTATTGTTGAAAATGATTTGCATCAGAACTAAAGAGTCATGAAACAAGTTACTGGAAAACACAAATACAAGTTATTGGGTCCAATATAGGGATAAGTGGGTGAAATGTAATGGCTTCTGTCGCTATACAGGAGGTCAGTCTGGATGATCTAATAGTGCCTTCTGGCCTTAAACTCTATCAGACTATGAAGGAATCCCACAGCATTTTCACTTCCCTGCTTGAATAATTGGGAGACATCTTACCTGTGTTCCAGCCACTAGCCCTCACTGCCTTCTGTGTAACAGGGACCAAACACCACTTGGGAGGGGGCTGTGAACTCCACTGTGGGGAGGAACATTATCCACACCCCAAGAGGCTAGAGATGTGGGCAAGATATTCAAAGGGAAGGCGACACCTGACAAGCTCAGAGGGCTATACTACAGGGACCAGTCTACACTGGCCCTGTGGAAGACAGATTAGCTGGGCAGGGTCTGTGGAGTCTCTTCCATCTCTGATATCTGTGCTAGTCAGGAGGTGATTTGCCAGTGCTGCCACCAAATTAAATGCCTGAAGGATGCTTTCCTAGTGGCCCCACTTCTCCACTCTCTGTACCACTCCCCACTCTATCAGGAAATGGATGTGTGTGCTGTTTGACCTCCTGATTCCAGCATGGGCATCAAGGAGCAGGACTCCTGGGTGCAGGGACCAGGGCGTGGGTGGTCAGAGCCGGGGTCAGAAATCAGGAACCAAAGCCAGACCTGGAGTGGGAGTCGGGATCATCCCAAGGGTTGGGGCCAAAGTTGGGGTCAGGAGTCACGCCAAAGGATGAGCCAGAATCAGTGTCAGGAGTCACACTGAGGGTCAGGATTAGAGTCAGCGTCAGGCAGCAGTTCTAAAGGGTAGGGTCCAGCACAGCAGCAGATCAGGAACTCAATCCTCCTCAGACAACTTCCTGTGCCTCCTTCTGGCTTAAGTAGTGTGTTTGAGCCAATCAGTGGGGCCGGATATCTGCTCCGATCTGGACTTCATGGGCAGAGCGCCGGTGGGCCAGCATCAGAAAGGTGGAATCTAGAAATAGGCCTGCGTTCGAAATCTGCAATCTCTCATGCTAGGTTCTGTCCCTTGCTCTGAGACCAAGGGAATCCACCCCTAAAGTAAAATCTGTGAAAGACGCCCACTGACTTCAAAGGGGATCAGGCCAGGTCCTAGTTGTGTGTCCTTCTGTAGGTCCAGGTCTGTTCTGCCCTGTGCCTCAGTGGCACGACTTGTAAAATGGATTTGCTGGTTGGGCAAACAGTGCAAATAATTCTCTGTTCAGAATGCAGCCTGTGTATTGGTCTCTAGGCATTTGTTGACGGCTGACAGCGTGCGGTGGAAATAAATCAATGCTTGTAAAGTGCTGCGGGACCTTTGAACAAAGACAAGCATGCTAATCTCCCATCGTTATGATGTTATCAATAAACCTCAGTCCCATCCACTTATTTCCCAGCAGCTGCTGCATATTTGGCCTCCACGGGGCTAAAATATTTGCTTTGATTTCCTCCTTTGGTTCCCCAAACTGAGCCACGTGCATTCATTCTCAGCGTGGAGCGAGGGTAGGATCTGCAGGCTGGATGATGATGCACGTGAATGTATGTGAGGCTTTTCTTATGGGGTACAACACTTGTGAGTCAAAAAAATAGGTGATAAAAAATGCTGAAATGATTTTTTTTGTCTGTTTTGCCCACTTGTGGGTCTGTGCCTCTCCTCTGAGTTTTATGTCTCTTCCGTCTCTATGGGTTTTAATTAGTTCCCCTCCTTGCACTGTAAAATATAAGCTGTGGACCTGGAATGCCACGTGGTTCACGATGGTGCACAGCGATGACTGAGCCCAGCACGTTCATCCTAGCTGATAAATATTCATGAGACATGGAGGGAATTTCGGGCCTGGTATCATGAGGAATGAACCCCACTGAGTGAGTGGGAAAACGGGCCAGGATATAGAGAGTGGAGCTTTTCATCTTTAGAGTCATTGGATCAACTCCATCCCACCCTCCTGGGAGCAAAAGGTGTCACCTTCTCATGGCTGTGTACTGGCCATTGTCAAACAGATCAGAGGTGTCAAAGGCCATCTCTCGTGAGCCAGTTGTCCATGGCACAGAACCCCATCAGGAGACCCGGCACAAGGCAGTCCATTGGTTGTATCTACACCCACTGCTCCTGCCTGCCTCCATCTTGTATCACCAACCCGTGGGAATGTTCCTTGGCAGGTTTCCTGACTCTCCCTTCATAAAGCATATACGCGAATCCCTTTATCATCTTCCTTGTCCTCCTCTGGATTCCCTCCACTTTCTCAACATCTCTTTCCTAAGGAGGGCTCCAGGACTGCAGGCCCGTCTCACTGACGCTATCCAGAGAGCTGTCCCGACTCCCGTGCGATGCTGCTATTTATACACCCTGCCGGAGCACTTAAAGAAACCAACAGGCAGGCCACATTTCCTGGTGTCGCTGATGCAGAGCCTCAGCCATGCTAGCGCCAGCGAGCAGGGACAGGTGAGAACAGACCCCTGGGGTCAACGAAAGAAAAATGAAGAGGAGCTCACTGGAGCATCGTCTCTGAGGGCAGCGGGAAGCTGATAACACAGCCGTGGCAAATGGAGTTAGCAGCGAGATTGAGAGATTGTATTACAGCCCCTGAAATGAGCAATGTCTCCAGCCCTGCTCGGTTTTGACTCGCCAAAGAGAAACTGACGTATTGGCTGCATGGCCAGCCGGTGAACCATTAAGAAGAGAGCTCAGCTGTGGAATACGTTCCGTGCCCACAATTCGCTCTCGCGTCTTGTGCTCAGCATTTCGTTTGACCGCCTGTTTGCAGCGAGCAGTGCAGCGTTTCGCTGGCAGACGTGTTAACAGAGGAGGGCCCTTAGCGAACTGATGATGCCCGGGGCCGTAAATACCTCTAGATTGTCTCATACAGAGGGATTCCCTTAATAAACGACGCTCGTGGCTGGAAATGCTACATTATATCCTTCATGTCTCGAGGATTTATTGGTGGCAGTTTGGGATCTCACAGTGATTACTGGAATGTAATATCACTGGAGAGCAGCATGCTCTCTCTCTCTGTCTAGGTATTCACAGGCCCACTATCATATTGAGCTCCCTTTGCCATGGCTGTGCAGGGAAAGCTGGCATTGCTCCTGCTACCCCTACACCTGACTCAATCCAGCCTTTCATCTTCATGATCGCTCGGTTCAATCACAGAGGGAAAGAAAAACAAATGGGTCCCCACTGAAAGCACTTTCAAATAGTTTTCCACCTGCAAGAAACCCTGACACCTCATTATGCGAATGATCTGACCCATCGCCTCTAATTGGCTGTGAATAGCAAACAATAATCCCAACAGGCCATCTGTTCTGGCTTCTACACATGAATCAGAGAGAGAAAGAGAGACAGGAACCGTGGCAGCAGGCGGCCGGGTCTCTCTTTCCAGATTGTGACTGCAGGCCTTGGGAGCGGTCTCTGAAGGAGAGGATCCTGTATCCTGTCAAGTCAGAACTCCGAATGTTTCTAACCTCGCTCGGTGTCTTCTGCGCACAAGATGCATGGCCAGTGTGGCGCCCGGGGCGCGTGCTGGGGAAGCAGCGGGAAAGGAGGACTGGACGTTGGCTGGGAGCAGGGAGTGTGGGTAGGTCAGGAGGGAGGGGACCTGGGCTCAATCTGGTGGAAGGAGAAGGTTGAACTGAAGGTCCAGGGGGAGGCCAGGTGGAGGAAAGGAAGAGCCATAGGTGTACATGGCAGGTGAGGAATGAAGGGCAGGTTACATCTGGGAGGTGAGCACAAGTTCAGAACTGAACATGCCTAACACACGCCACATGTCTAACACGTGTGCAGGCTCACAAACCCCCACGATGTGAAGGTATCAGACAACAAAATCTCTCTGTCTAGGCCCTTCACTATTAGGACTGGCCAGGCAGAAGCATGGCACATTTCCTGATCATCACTTCTGAGTGCCAAGGCCACGGCTACTGCCCTGCACCCTGGCTTGGCTGCAGGTTTTGCTAATTAGAGTCAGGAGACAGACAAGCATTTGGGGTTTCATAATTTTTCCCTGCAAATTTTTTTTTTTTCCAACTGAATTGTGTTTTTCGGCTGGAAAGTTCTTTGCATGATCAGGCCGGGCATGCCAGAGCTCTGACTGCAGCACTGCCGGTCAGGCTTCCAGTGGGATGTATTCAAATCAATTTGATCTTCATCGCAAATCCCATCAGCTAAGGGAGAAAGCCCGGACAAGGCCACTTTCTGGATGTGCTGCACAACCTTCTCAATGGTGTAGGAACCTAATTAGCTACTTAATTGCCTTGCTGAGTAGGCTGTAAAAGACAGTGTCTCGGCATGGAGTTAACATGGTCGGTAGAAGTGTCTTGCTGTTGGTTATTTTCTCTTCATTGTTTTCCTTTGGCAGATGAAAGGTCACTAATTCTCTCATACCTTGTGAGCATCCTGTTCTAGCACCAAGTGATACAAAAGGCTCACATCTGTCCAGGCCTCGTCTTCTACAAGCGTCTGCAATAAGGGTAGCAAGTGATGCATTGCGGAAGCTGTTTACGAGTGTTATAGACCTGGGTGTTTATCAAATTAGTAGGTGCGTTGACCGCGCGCCGTGGAAAATGCCCATCAGGAGTGGAGCAAAGCCAGGCAAAGCGTAGCAAACTGTGCCTGGGAGGAAACGACAAATGCTTCCTGCAACAAAGCCCTGTTGTTTGACTTCTTTTTTCCATCTCCGTGTACAAGGGGACTTCTTGTCAGGCAGCACGAATTATTGGTTCACTGGAAGCACACAACTGCTTCCAGCAATAAAAGATTACGACAATATTCTACAGAAATGGTCCAAACAGGTTTTCTGATAATAGCCACACACCTGTGGTTTAGGTGGATACCGTAGTGTTGTATTTTTATACAGGACTCATCCATCACTGCATTGGCCTTGCACTGTGCGTGGAACAGAAGCACATTTTTAGCATGCAACGAATTTCCAAATTCCAGCTTTATCTTCCAGCCAGGACAGTTTGCAAATCGAAGAGAATGGCAGGTTTATACCTTGGCCCAGATTCCCAGTAGGATGGAGGTGGGCAGAGAGATCCATCCATCCATCCATCCATCCAGGACACCGCTAGCAATCAGTCCTGCTAGCAATCCGAATACCCCCAAACCTGGCCCCAAAATTGCAAGTTTTGTTTTTAATGAGGATTGTCAGTCATCCTCAGAACCTATTAAGTGTTCACCCAGCAGAAGAAGATTTGATGCGGTCAGGTTGCTGGGGGAGTTCTGGAGCATAATTTAACACCAAGCAACTGAGCTCATTTCAATTTCTAATAGAAAAGTGGGTGGCAGCGGATGCTCTTCAGGGCAGGATTGGTTTGAACCGGGGGGCCAGCAGGAGGTTCCCCCGGACTCTCGGCTAGAGATGAGGGTCACCAGGAAGCGGCTGCAGAGTGTCAAGAGGTGAGTGAGTTAGCGTGCAGCTGTGCACGGACATTCATTTAAAAGCAGTAGCTAATGATGGGTCAACTTCACCTCTGGAGTCTCACCACAGACTCCCACACAGAGTCACCCGGGCTGGGTTTGGTGCAGCGTTTGCATTTTTGACCTTAAAGAGACAGATTCTTAACACAGCGTCCCTCTGACGGCAAACCTAACGCCTGTGCAGGAGGCTTGGCTGAGGGAAAAAGCTGGCTCCAAAACGGTCCATCTGGGCCTCACCCTGACGTCCCTCCCTCATGTTCGTCGCCACTGTTGCGAGTGGTGGTACTCAGACCATCAGGACTGCTGCTGAGAACAGAATCCGCAGGATCAGGACCCTCGCCCGTCTGTTTTGTCCACTGGTTGCATCCTGTTTGATTGCTGGATTGTGAGTTCTTCAGGGCAGCAGCTGTCTGCCTTGCCACCCGTCCGCCCAGCGCCCAGCACCGGGGGCTGTAAGCCCGGGCTGGGGTTTTGCGGCGTGGCTGTAGTATACATAATAATAAACAGCAGCAGAAATCCTGGGTCAGAAATGCCAGCGTTGCTGGCTGAGCCCCCAGAGCTGCACGGCCCTTGGAAAGAATCTGACCATTCTGGGCCTGCCATGGAGGATCCTGTAGGACTCAGAGCAAGCAGCGTGGCTGGTCGAGCACTAAGGGCCGCGCCTCATTGCTCGGAGAAGGACGCTTGCAAGTCGCTTCTATCACCCGAACGAACGTGGCTGTCCACGTCCTTTTCTCCTCCCACCTCTGTCCGCCCTGAAGTCCTGACATCCTGACAGCAGCCTCTGCCGGGCCAGGGCGGACAGCTGAGGGGAGTCACAGGAAAAAGAGCAAGTGTCACCAGAGCCCCCTCCCTGCTCCGTTTGCCTTTGTGTGCGCTGGCCCCTCGGAGTCGCCCCGGCCCGGCGCTGGTTGCAGGGATCTCCTCTCAGCACCGATTAGCACCGCAGGAAAGCATGAGCGAGGCAGTGGGTCGATGGTGGAGCCTCCCACCGCCCGAGACCTGAGCCCACATCCTGGCCCCGGTCCCCGGTGGGCGTGTTCCCGTTAGTCGCTCAGGCTGGCTGCCTGATGTTATCAAGCTACCACGTGGCTGGATGTCTTTGCAAGTTGGGCGGGCAGGGCTGGAATACGGGGGCGGGTGGTTCTGCTCAGGACCGAAGTGCACCGGCCAAGCTGTGTGGATGTGGTGGGGAGCCCCGGGCTGGGATAGCGGCGGGGCGGGGATCAAGGCGATAGCCACGAACACCCACACAAGCCAACCGCGTCACGTCCCCCGCTCAGGGCAGCGGCTGTGCAGCGGGCAGAGCCGCTCGTAGCAAAGGCATTATTGCAACCCCCGCTCGGCCGTGGAAGGCCAGCGACACCGTGCAGAGTGCGGGGCTGGTCCCTGCCTTCGGGCCCTGGTGATTCAGGCTTATAAGCGCAAAGTCGCCGTCAGCTCGCTAACCTCTGCTGAGCCAGCCAATGGTCATTGTGGCCGGCGGGTGCTGCTGAACGCCACAGCAACAGCGTCTTATCCGGAGGGAATGTGTGCTTTACGCCAGCCACGGCTCAGACTAATGCAGAGTGAGGGCACGTCCTTGCTGACGTGACAGCGCCATAGGGCACTGTCCCTGTATGGGATATAGCGCCAGGGGCATCAGCCCGGTTATCAGTCAGAGAGCCCCACAGTACCCACGGCCCTGATGTGGGGACGGTGTGCGTTATCCAGCCCTAACGTGGGTATTCGCCCCATGTAAGTGACAGCGCCATAGTGACAGTCGCCATACGCGTCAGCGAGCCGTGAGCATTGTTCCTCTGTCAGCTACAGCTCCATCGGTGCGGCCCCCAGACATGCTGCGCACATACCAGTGACACATTCCTTGTGCCTGCGCATGAACTCAGTGCTCCTGGTGGCCTGCCCTGCTCCTGTAATTGAAAGACGTGCTATTTACGCAGCACTCCAGCACGGCTGAGATGCACAGTCATGATCGGCTGTCGTGACAGATATGACACTACGGGCATGCCAGGGTGTTGCCAGGGCAGGTGTGATGCATGGGGCTGCTGGTGGAAGCAGGCGGCCTCTTCTAGTTGGTCTGGTTCCGGCTGGCAAACCCTGCCTCTGTTCCTAGGCACAGTTTCAGGGTGGAACACTTTTTGGGCGGTCCCTATTCGATGTAACCCTGGCGGCACTCGAAGCAAGGACAAAGAGGATTCCTGCCTCTCGTCCGACGGAAGCCGACCGCGCTCCATTAGGGGAGATTTATGATTCCTTTAAGATTTGTCTGTAAATCACGCAGGAGCTGCTAACGGTGCATTTCTGCCTCGAAAATAACAGGTTCCTGTAGCGCTGGCCTCAGCCTAGCTGCAACCAGTCAATTCCTCTTTGTAATTATTAATTCATAATTCCCCAGAAAGCACCTTGGAGAAAGCCGAGCTGTTTATCATGCGCCGCGCGGGGCTCAAATGCTTCTCACTTGCCTTTTCCTGCCCTCACCCCCGACACCGGGCTGAGCGGAACATGGCACAGCGAGAATGAAGCACTTCCCATGAATGGAGAGAGACTCACGCCGTGCTGCAGAATCTGCTGATCCTTTGTGCTAATTTATAATCAATTTAAGCACTGGAGATTAGCCACAAACCAACAGCAAGTCACCAGCTACTAGAGGAAGCAGAAGCAAGGACGCGCCTGTGAGTGGAGCATGAATTGGCTCTGCCAGACTCCCTGTGTAGGGCGAGTCACTTAATCTTTCTCTGCTGAGCTGGCAGGTGGGGATGATAATGCTCCCTTTTCCTCACCCGTCTGCCTTGTCTAGTTAGATTGTAAGCACTTCAAGGCAGGGGCTATGTCTCGCTGTCTGAACGTACAGCACCTAGCACAATGCAGCACTGAGAGGCCGCAACCAAAATCCGTGCTAAGTGTTACGGCAATATAAATAATAATAAAAATCCAGCGGTACCTCAGGTCATCCCTTCGAGAGAGTTGAAGACTGTGAAGAGGGCCCTGTGCAATAAGGCGACGTATGTTTTGTTATTGACCATGATCTAATGGAATCTATCTATATTTAGCCCCATACCCATTGAGTTAATCTAGCCTCTAGCGAAGGTACTTACGTGCCCCACCTCCACCTGAGCGACTCTCAGTGGGGAGGGTCAAAGCCATAGTTCTCATTCTGCTCTAAACCAGGCGGAGCCGGGCAAACCGTGAGAGCTGCAGAGCACCTCTCACCCATCTGCCTCCAGGAGGATGATTGGGCCACGATTGTTACTTATGAAGAGCTGGCAATGTGCTCGTCAGAGCTGCACCGCGCGTGCAGTAGAAAAAGTTTCTGCCCCCGGTGTTTGCATGTTCAGCGGTTGACAAGAGCGAGCGTTCCCATTCGTGGGGGGCGCGGTATATTTGGCTCCATCCAGTCCGTGCTAGAACTGTCACGGGACAGGGACTTGGGATTCCCTCAGAAAAAGGCATGGCTAATACATAAATAAAAGGGGAATTGATTTAAATAGGTCAATAAAAATAGGTAAAGTTTTCAGATTTGCATAAATGTAGCAAGTACCACATTTTATTAACATTTTAATTTGCAATAAGAGGGCCGGGGGGGGGGGTATGAAGTGAACTAGGCGTGTGCTTATCATCCTAAGCGCCTTGCTTGTAGCTTCGATCCTTTTCCATCCCCTTCATCTCCTGCATCTCCTTCCACGGTCAGTACTTCAGGGAGGGCCCGTCTCGTCCTAATTGTTTGTGCAGGGCCCGGAGCAATGGAGCCTTGATCCCAACTGGGTGCGACGAGAATATAAATGGGACATGACCATGCTGATAGTGACAGGTGCGGTGCGGTTGTGGTTCTACACTGTTGTGCGAGGTGCCTCCTCAACTCTCTGCCCTTCGCAATAATGCCTCAACTTCCTAACTGCGTGCTCTCTTTAATGCTTAGTGAGCTGTGGTTTCAGTTTACTTCTCTTTAGAAGACGTGCCTCTTGCGGTCTAGTTGTTTTTTTTTTATTATAATTACACAAAAAATGAGAGACGTGTCCTTGGCACCGGCAAGACATTATTGATGAATAATAAAAATAAATCAAACATGCAAGGCTTAAGAGCTTACGTCTGCAGGACCCTCCTCGCCAGCAAACCAGTGCTAATGTGCTCCAGGCATTGGGCCATTGCAAATGTCAAGCTTGCAGGCAGTGGAGTGTTCTGTGTTTGCTTGTTTTTAATCAGCTAAATCTACAACCAAATAAAAATATTGTTAAGAACTAGAGAGGAGATGAGGGGCTCTTCCAACCTGTGGCTCTGAATGTCCAGCTGGGATTCCAGGGGGAAACAGGCAGGAGAAATGGCTCCAAACCATGAGTCTCAGTTATTCTGCAAACTCAGCTCTATCGTCCTAAACTAACGGTGGCATGATATGAACCCTCAGTCAGCTGTGACCTTACACCTCTGGGGGTGGGCTTGAGGCAGCATTTCAGACTAAAATGAAGATAGCCATCCATTTGACTTCAGTGGACCCAAGATTTCACCCCCTATCACCTTTGTAGCCACAGGGGCTCACGAAGTTCTATAAAGCATGGAGAGAGAGCGAGCTAATTTAGTGTCAAATCTATCAGCCTTCTCTCTACTCCTGGACTCACAAAGCAACACAAGAGTATCTCAGGCCCAGGTCTCCACTGCAGATCAAACGCTTGCATCAGAAGCGGGGAGTTAGAGCATGATTCTGAAAAGCACAGCTGAGGGTGGGATCTGGATCGGATTAACACGGAATGATGCATACCCTTCGCTCGCTGGAAAGATGTGAATGGCAAAGAATTATTCCTGCCCCTCACCTCTGTGATTAAGGAATATTTTTATGCTCTCCTCACCTGTTTCCAATTGCCACGCATCATTATGTCCTAAGTTGGGTTGTCATGTCACCTGAATTGTTTAGTTTTTAAAGTGTGATTTTATGCAAATTTCCCTGTGCAAGAATGAAAAATACCCCCACTCACATTATCCAGTGATTTATCAGCACAGTTCTCCATTCCCACCGAAGAACAGGAACTGAACCTCTTGGGTGCTGAGGTTCTTCCACGGGTGCCAGGAGGACTGAGAACCAGCTAGGGCAGGGTGATCCTGCCTTCATTCCCTGACCTGGGGATTTCTGACGGAGCCTGGAGCGGAAGCACGAAGGCCAATGGGTTTAAACCGGGGAGTCAATACAGCAGAATTCAGCAGCTGAGATTGAGAGACCTCTCCCATAGCACAGGCAGAACACCAGGAGGATGGACAGCCAAGCGTACTGTACCATGGCTATATCTGTACAGGCTCCTGGCAGACTGGGCTTCTCCAGTAGTTGGAAGACAGGCACTGGGGTCAGATGCACTGTTAAGCCACAGAATTACAGACACTAGCTCATAACGCAATTCACACACATGCCCTCTTGCTCACTCAGAAAGGGAGCCCAGAGGTTGCTGAATTAACTCAAGTGTATTGGTTTTTGATTTGTGGCTCATAAAATGGGGGCTGCCCACGGTTCCCGGGAGTCTTTGCGGTTCTCACCCCAAGGGTTCTGGAAGCCAGAGGACTCTGCATCATGGGCCATGATTTTGGAGCAACAACAAAGAGCTGGCTCCCTGATACTAGAGTGAAATTGTTCCCACACATTCTTGGTGTGGGAAGGGGAACAATAGACCCAGTCATCCAATGTAATGCTCTCATTCTTGACTGCAAGTGGACGCGGGTGAATACACAGGAGCTGGAACGGAGTAGGAGGCATATTTGAATGAAAAATCCATTGTGACACAGCTGCAGTCATCCAATGAGATCTAGGATTACACAACCTAAAAGCAACCTCCATACCTTTAAAGTGTTTGACCGCCTGATTTATTACGCTCCACAAGATACTTCAGTGTAATTTCCTCCGACATTTCTGCATTCTGATGCTGTGTTGCTGCCAGCATGATGTTGCTTACATAATAGGGAGCTTTTCCTTAACAAAAACCCACTGTACCTCGTTCAATAACTGCACCAGGCCCCTTTTTGCCATCATTGTGAAGTGGCACAACAGATCAGAGCACTGGTCACATCTAGGTTGGCATCGTATGGGCAAATTACTGTGTCATGGCTTGTCTTTGAACACTGGACTCACCACAGTTCCTACGGAAGACGCATTCATGCCTGTCAGGTTATTTCCCTCGTAACCCTGGGGTTAGCTGGAACTCATGCTGTAGTTTAAGACTCAGGAAGAGAAGCTCCTCAGAGTGGCAATAGCTGGTGAAATGTTAATAGGAGTTGCTTCAGCACAACGTCTCCCACACTGAGCTGGGACGGGGGTGGGGGGGAGAAATGGTTTTCCACAGATGGAAAGCAGATTCTTAAGACTCACTCTGAGATTAAAAGCCAGGCCTCCTAACTCCAGCTTTAGGCACTTACATGAAGTGCCCTGATTTCCAGATGGCCAGAACATGATAGGCTCCCACGAACACCAATGTGGGATTTTCAAAAGCCCCGCGGTGAGTTAGGAGCACACGTTCCAAATCCAGGAGACTTATGTGCCTCAGCCATAGAGGTGCCTTCGAAAACTCCATCCAGCAGGAACTGCTGGGTACTTGGAACTTTTGAAAATCTGCCCACTGATTCAGGTGCCTGAATATGGCCTTTCAGGTCTCCATTGTTAAAATCCTGACCTGTGGCTTCGTTGTATGTTTTTCTCACACTGCTTTATTTCAATATTAAATCCAAACAAACAGTGAAAGAAGTAAACGTTGCTGCAGGCTGGGATGCAATCCAAATGTACCAAGTGCTCAGAGCCCGGGAAGGTGACATTTCAAAAGCTGCCTCCATCGCTGAGTCTGGCTGGGGCTGTGAGGGATTATTTTCCTCTGGGCCATCACTGGGAACGTAATTCAGCAGCCTCAGCTGCAGCGAATGTGGAACCAGTCAAAACATCGGCACCAAAATAAGCGCCTATGCTATCTGTAGGGTAATGGACTCCATGCAGGCTGCAGTGTGAAAGAGCAAAGCAAACCTCAAGGAAGCAAAGGGAGCAAGAGAAAGGGATGCTCTCATGCGTTAATAAGCAGTCAGATCAGCCTCTCAGCTATCGTATTCCTCTTGGGGAACAATTTGTGCTCCCAGATTCTGATACAAATCAGAGTTCTAATCCCTCTTCCCCCCATGTCTCCGGAGATCAAAATTTGGGATTGAATTACGTGTAGTTAGCATCATCTAGTGCATTAGATGAAGCACTTTTCGCAAGCTAAATTATGGTGTGATTTCCTCAGCAAACACTCTGTCAGCAAAGGACCCCCAGCTACTGTTCCTTGGAGCTGGTCCGAGAAACGAGATGTAGAAGAGGAGAGTTAACTTTACCCATAGGAAAGCAAATTGGAGAATTCTGCATGACAGGGCTGCATTCTCCATCATCCATCATAAACAGACGTAACCTGGGAAATATGACTCAGGATGCTGTAAAAACAAAACACATACACAGGTATGTGCACAGTCGATGAACTGGCTCACAACCTTTCCAGCTCACCCCAAATCCAGATCTCCTGGATTCACATGGGGAAATGCTGGCCTGTAACGAGCATTTCCATGTTAAGTATCTTGGGGACAGAGTTTGGGGCTGAAAAAAAGAAAGAACAAACATTAAAAATATTCTCCTTTGTGGCTTGAGTTTGAGTGTTTTCCCAGGGGGCCTCTGAGGTGGAAGAAGAGCCTCCTGCAAAGGTGAGGAATGGGAAGAACAGCTGGTTTTGGGAGAGTCCATCCCTCAGGAGTCACCTCTCATGGAACAGATCCAAATCCTTCCCTGCTAAAGCAGTTCCCATTTCTTCACAGTCTGCACTCCACTCTGCACTCCAGACTACTCAGTCTCTTTTAACAAAAACTGACAGTCTCTATTGTCACCACTGTGCTAGTAACAACCGAGGTTGGGGCCTGAACCCCTTAAAGGATGAAATATTAAGCACCAGAAAGGGTCTTGTGGGCCTATGTTCGGATACACGACACAGCAGATAACAAGAAGGTTAGACTTCAGAAGTGGGCTTTTTTTTTTTTTGTAATTTTTATTTGAACACAAGTATTCTGACAGAATGCGAAGTCAAAATTCTCCGTTAGTATCAATATTTACACTGGTGAGAATGGAAATAAAGGTGGTATCAATGTTTCACTTGGTAAAAAGTTTTTTGTTTTTTTTATAACAAGATAGAAGGCCCCCAAAAGTAGGGAATGCTGGGTAGGGATGTCAATGGAGGGTCTGAGAACCACTATCAAAACAGCCTAGTGCGAAAACCTGGGGGTCCGAAGGCTCCATATAAAAGAGGGAAAATAAAACTCCAGTCTAAACGCTGAACAATTGGATGAGTTATTGTCTTGGTTTTGTATGTACGATGCAACATGAAACGCAATGACTCCACTACCAAAAGCTGATCAGTCTCGGTGGCTATATAGATATATATGTAAGGCAGTGATACATATATAAATATATACAATGTAAACGGTTCCAGGTTGGTCCCTCTTCAAAGATTTTAAAAAAAGATAATGAAGACGAATCTATTTTAGTTCAGAAAAGTGGAATATTTCTAAATTAAAATGACATTCCCTGGCTATGGAGAAGTATAAAAATGCTTCCAAGAGTTGACACCTAAGTGCTGAATGTTGAGAAATCTCAGACCAGTCTTGGAAAGGGGTAGAATGGATATGACCACTAGTCCAGTAACCACGGCATTTGCTGAAAGCTAGAAACGATGCCCACTTTGCAAGTCTCAAGTCAAAACCCACTGAAGTCAACAGGAGTCTTTCTGGTTGACTTGGGTGGGTTTTGAATCAGACTCTGAATAGGTTTCCCATCTGAGACCAATGTCATTTTAGGTGTCCATGTCACAAGTCCAAGTACTTGTCCAACAGACTGACCAGTGTCAGTGGATGTGTATCTAGTCACTAGGATTGTGCAGTATTTGCCTCATAACAGCTGCTCAGCTCTCCAGGGGTAATAACTTATGAGGTATAGAATATAGTTGGCAAAGCAAGTCAAAGCCATCAACAACTTCACACAAACGATGAACAGCTTCTCTTGGTGATCGTTATGAACTGAGGTACACACTCTCTCTTCCAACCCATAGATTCCCCCATGGCTGTGTGGACTCTTCCTCCCTAGAAGCCAAGGTGGCCTTTCACGCCACATTTGATCAATTCATCTCTTTAAAAAAACGTTTTCTTAGGGACCATGGGCCAAGTCTTCTCCCTAGTTACAACTATGCTTCTCCAACGGGGAAAGCCAGGCTTAGATTTGGCCCAGGATGTTTAATCAAACATCTATCCATATTAGTGGCATGTTAAGGATGGGCGCTGTGTGAGTATGCATGTATACACACACATATACACACACACACAGTTAGCCTCCATTTCCATCCCTAGGAGCTGAGAAAAAAAATTGCAAAAAACCCCCATTTAGCAAAGGACAAGACCATTATTTTTCACAGTTTGAAATTATAATCTAGCGATGCCACTGTTAAAGACTGCATCATTGTGAGAGTACACTGACAAGAGTGGTTCAATGTCGCTGAGCCAAACTGCAGTCGCCCCACCCAAAATCTTCTTTCATTTGTTCAGTACCATAGCACAAAGCAATGTATGCTCTAGTCAGGTTTGCTTGTTTGTTTGTTTCTCGTTTAAAGGCTTCTGTTCCTGGTAAGAATTATTCTCTTTATTTTCCTGAATAATTTTTTTTTATCTGAACTATCAGCTACACCTTCCACATCCAAACTATGTTTGACTTTTTTTTTTTATTTTAATTATTTCAATACTATGACAAAAACCACGTTTCACACTAAAATACTCACGCGCCCACAGTGCACAAGCTTGCAGATCTAAAGTAGAATGGAAAACAAAACAAAAAAATAAAAAAATAAAAAACAAAAAGGGGGAAAATTTCTATACAAAGGGCTGGTTTTCTCCCAACCACCCTTCCTCCCGTCCCACCCCACATTCGCTCTTTTTCTCATCCAGAATTTGCAGTTTTTCTAGGATCCCAAAAAGCAGTTGTAACTGATGCCACTGTAAGCTTATGCACCACATCACTCTCATTTCGAGGACTACAGATATGTTCCAAAGGCCAATGAAGTCAACGGGAGTTTTTCTGTCAACATCAAGGGGCTTCAGATAAGGTCTTTAAGGCCCCAATCCTGCAAAGCACACGTGGACTATTCAATGAGCATCAAATCAGGCAGTTAAAACTTTACAGGATCAGACCATAAATGTGGTGCATACACTTTGTGTTGGTGAATTTCACCCCTAGTGAATGAAAGGACTTTTTAGTGTTTCCACTCCCCAAAAGAAGATACTAGTTTCCCGAAGTGCACAAGCTTTTTCCTTTTAAATCTTAGGTTAAAAGAAAATAATATTTATTTACTTTTTTTCTAAAAAGGGGGAATTGGTTTATTCAAACATCTGTTCACCGAGACTAGACCAGCCCTAACTGTACAATCTACCTTCTGCTTCTCAGAGCTGAGGGAGGGTTCCTGGAAGGGACAGGGGAGAATGTCTAAGAAAAGCAGAGAACACATTTCTCTTATGCAGTTGGTCCCTGGTCCAGCAAAGGATTTAAGTGGATGCTTAAGTTTAAGCATACAAGTATTCCCATTGACGAGGCCCACGTTTAAAGTTAATACACTTACATGTATTGCTAGACATGGGCCTTGGCTGGTGACGAGTGGTCCACCCACCAAAAGTAAAACGAACAGCGTTACTTATCTTCTTACGCCAGTAAGAAATAATAATAATAATAATTAAAAAAGATAAAGGGGAAACAACTATTGTAAACATCCATATTTTAAAATGTCTCCCTTTGCAAAGCAAGCATGCTAGCAAATCTAATATCTATAGACTGTTTTTGCTTAAAAAAAGGCAGCTATTTTACACGTACATTTAAACACAGCAAAAGTAAAAAAAACCATTTGTCGATTGTAAACACTGGAAAAAAAAAAACAAAAGTTGGCAAAAAGATTTAAAATAAAATTTAAAAAAAAGTCTGAAGTCTGAATACTGCAAATTGAAATATATCCCAAAGCTGCAATTTTGGCATTCCTTCTAAAAATAATAATAATAATAAACCCCCAAATAACTGTCTAAGCAGGAGATTGGATTCAGTCACAAAGGGCGAGAGACACTTTGCCTACTGAACATATATAAAGTGAACAGAAATGTTAACTTATTTACGAGGCTTTATATATTTCAAACTCGACTGAAAAGTATAAAAATAAATTGTGGACTTTATTCATTCAGTACTGGCTGTACCTGATGGTACATCTGTTGACTCTGTTAGGCTAACCAAAGAAAAGTCAGGGTTAATTCACCCCCCAGGCCCTAAATCTAGTTGGTTTTGAACTTCCTAACCATTTTGAAATTGATTTTTGTAACCTTGTTTGTTTGAATATATGTAGGGTTCATTGAGCCCTCATCTGGTTGTGGGACCAACCTTTTTTTTTTTAAACGTATTTTAGTTTTCCTTAAAAGCAAGTGCACAACAAATACGACCTTTCTACAAACCTACAAAGAAAAAAAAAAAAAGAGATCCCCATTTATGCATTTTTCATTTTGTCTGTTTTTCTTTTAAAGGCAAAAGACACTAGAGGAATGAGATGTGTGGCATGGTGTGTTTTAAATGCTCAGGTGAAGTTGTTCTGTCGTTTTTTTCCTTTCCTGTTGCTGATCATGCTTTGCTCTCATTTTCATTTGTCTGTGTGGCTTCATTGGGGACCGTCTTGACTTCTGCTGGAGGTGTCTTAGGTTCCGTCGCTTGCACCTCAGATTTCTCTTCTACAGGGGTTTTCCTGTGGAAAAGTCACCAAAAAAGCACCGTTTAGAGAGAGACCATCAGGTGGTTATTTACTTTTTTAGCTACACATGCTAGCATCAAGGGAAAGATACACTTCTGGACTGGCTCCCAGATGTTCCATACAAAGCTTTACCCCCTTCTACATCAGTATGGCTAGAGCTGGGGGAACTTTGCAAAAGACCTTGAGATTTGGAAACATATTTGCTTGGGTTTCCTCCCACCCCTCCCTCCACCTTTTGGGTTCGCTTTCCATGAATGCTTCGTGGAACGAAGTTGCTGCCGGCAGCATTTGCAGGAAATGCTCTTTTGAAGCAAACGCCAGGGAGAGCATTCACAGAGAGCAAAGCAGCAACCGTGTGCGTCTGCAATAGCAACATGCGTCTACAAATTGCCACGTCCAATCAAAGGACAGAAACAATACCATGTGACAAGTTTCCAATCGAAACGGGTTGAATTTTTAATAGTGGGGCCTTTCTCCTTGGAGGAAGCATTCCGAGATTAAATCCAAGAACACCACGATACACAGGCAGAGAGAAAATGGGATGGGATTTATTCTCCCAGATCTGAGACTGACAACCTCAAAAACTGGGGCTGCAATTCTCAGCTGCCCCAAGTGCAACCTCCTGGGGCCAGCCAGAGGTCCAAACTAAGTTGGAGAAGCCACAGGGCGATTCTAATTTACACCATCTACACTGGTCCCCTATGGGCTCTTCTGCTGGGGGGAGGCGGGTGCTGGTATAATGCATGTACTCCAACTTCACCCTCAGCCATCCCTGAGCCCTCACCTGCCCCTGTACAGCAACGGTGAGGTGCCTGCCCTTCTCCAGCAGTGCAAGCTAATGTCAATAGAGACCGAGGATCTGGCCCTAGCTTTGTGACACAAGCTTAAGCAGTGGGGGATTTCTGGATTTGAGCGACATCTACCTCAGCTTCCTTGGGAGCCTCAGATCCTTCCCGTTTGCAATTAGTTAGCACATACCACGCTGAAAATTGTGACCTGGGATGGATTTATCAAACGTGGGTCTAAAGTCCAACAAAGCCAATGCATACTCTTCTTCCCTCCCCCCTCGGGAAACAGGGACAGCGTGCTCGTGAGGGGAGAGGACACAACACACTATTCCCACCAGTAGAGGCTGCAACGCTCATTGCATGCTGAGCTGAGCAGGACTGGCAACCAGGTATCCACAGATGGAAGCAGTCTCCATCCGTTGCTCCCGCCAGGCAGCGTGGTGCACACTGGCCAGAAAGCTTCCTGGGTTCCCTTTGCCACCGCTGCTTCACCAGCTCGAGCTGTGGACCAGCCGGGTACTTGTCACTGATGTGGCTGGACGGGCATGGGCGTATTTGAAGGGTGGAGATTTCCTCCCTGAGTCTAGGATGCAGGCCGTGACGTTCCCCAGGGGTTCTCCTGACATAGCCCGGCTGGCCAGGGGCCGACTAGCCAAGTTAAAAGAATCCCCGTATGCCAAAGATACACATTACAGAGTTTCTGCCTTGGATTCTGGGACTTGTGTGAAGTGGGCAGAGGGCAGGCCTGGAAAGACTCTCTGCCTCTTCTTGCATTTTAATCCAAGCAGCACACGCTGTCCATCACCTCCTAGCACTTCGGCTGCAAGTTCTTCAGGCCAGGGACTCTCTCTCTGTTCTGTGGATCTGGTCCACATGGAAAGAGGCTGAGCTCAGAAGCCTGTGTCCCTTCATGCCTACAGGCTCAGGGCCTCTCTCAATCACTTGTGAAAGGGGGAGATGAGGGGAGGCTGGATGCAGGTAAATTCATCACTGGTTCACCTGGATGAGACAAGGCCAAATGGGCCAGCCCCAAATGGCTGTGCTGGTCCCACAGGCAGGCTTGCCCCAGACCTCTCTTCACAGGGAACCGGCTAATATAGGGCTTGATCCTGAGAAGCACTGAGCACCCACCGCTCCCCTTTGGGCCAGGTTCTGGCTTGCCTTGCAATGAAGTAAATCTGGGGTGACTCCAGTTGAGCTGCTCTGGATTTACACTGGTGAAGCTGAGTTTGGTTTGTTGTCGCCAGTGAACTACAGGAGCTCAGAGTTTCTCACAATCAGGCCTCTTTTTGCCGCAAGGAGGCGATTCTGAGCCCTTTCCCAGCAGAATCAAGAACAGGACGGCGCTACGGGGAAGTCTAAACCGTAACACATTAATCACCCGGCTTCATCTTTCCCTATGGACCAGGCCCCAGTCTACACTGCACCCAGGGGCCCCTCCTCCTTTCACCTTCCATCCCAAGACCCAGGCCGTGCTGAGTGATTAACAGGTGAGTTAGTTTGCTAGAGAAACAATGAGGTTAGTGAAGAGAACATCCAACGAGAACACAGCACAGCACTAATGCACAAGAAACACAGCACACAACCAACAGGAGATTAAAGGCAGCCATACTCGGTCTTTGCCGGTGCCAGCGGCACAGAGCTGTCTGCAGTGGAAGAAGCAAGCTCGCGAGCTTGCCCGCTAGCCACACTGGCAGAAGCAGCAGAGCCAAGAGCGGCAAAAACATCCTTTGCAAGGTCAATGTCTGGGGTCTTGAAGGTCCCTTCGTCCATTTTAAAGTCCTCGTTCTGGGAGGGGATTGTGGTGCTGCCTGAGGCAGCCTCGCTCTTCAGGTTAGTTGGGTTCTTGGCTGTTTCTGTTGGGCTCTTCACGGCGCTGGCCTGTACAGCTTCCTTTTCTGGGCTTTTGGTGCTTGACCCCTCCTGCTTGGGCTCTGAAGAAGCTGGAGGGCTAGTGGGGTTTGCCGGGGCTGGGGCGGACGGCTTGCTACCAGCTGGAGCCTTGGAGGCCTCAGACATGTTGGCGGCAGTGCTGGGGCTGAGCACCGCCCCTTGGTTGGCCAGGACACTCGAAGACAAATTACTAGTGGCCGGAGTAGAAGTTGGGGTGTCGCTGAGGTCAACAAGGGGGGCAACTTTGGGGGCCAAGGAGGACAGCGGCGAGGACGCTGAAGTGGCTGCCCCTTTGGCCGGAGTGGCCTGGCTGGGCGGCACGGAGTTTGAGTCGGGGATAGCTGTGGCTGGCAGGGCAATACTGGAAGTCAGTGTGGTGGTCTCGCTGGTCGGGCTGTTCTGAGCAGTGGCAAAGGTTTCGGTGATAGTGTCAGAGTTAGTGGTGACCGTGGTTACGGAAGGCAGCATGTCCTCAACGGTAGCTGTGGTGTCAGCTGGATGCCTGCGAGGAGGACAGGAGTAGAAGAGAAATAGACAATGAAGCCCATAAATGATAGGGGGGAAATGAGCGGAAGTGCAGGAGGGCACATGACAGGGCGCAGCAGCAGCGTGGCATGCAGTTATAATGCACACAGAGGACATAGAAGCAAGAGAGGAGGAACCCTTCTGAGGCCAGATGTGCAATTGGTAACAGGCACCAACTGGGGAGAGCAAAGAGCAAAAAGAAAGAGGCAGAGCAGAGAGTACACGGCATTTCAGGAGTAGTTTGCTCACGTGGTGTTTTGTGCATCGAGTCTGAACCCAAACGTCACTCAAACCCACGTCCTGCAGAGAGACTCCCCTCCCCTAACCTATCCTTTCTCTTCAGCCTCCTCCTGAACACCCCAATGGACTCGTCTTCCTCCTGCTCCTGGGACCCCAATCTTGGGAGCCAGGACTGCACCTCGGCCTCACCAATGTTTCTGGTACCGGCCCTGGATCCATGTCTCCTGCCTTAGCCCTCCCCAGGTGTCTATGTACCTCTTACTTTCATCAAGCCTCAGCGAATAGGAGTCCCACGCACACATGAAACTTTGAGCCAGCACTTTTCTCGCTTTTGAACAAGTCAGCCTTTAGTTTGGTTCCAGCTAGTGTCAGCGTTACTTCAGGATGATTGGTGACAGCATGAACTGCACTTTGGCAGCCATGATGGAGCCTAGACAGCTTTATGGACGGGAGCCTTTCTGAAGTCGGCAGCTTTAATGAGGAGACAAGGGAGGGGAGGACGCTGCTGGAAAGGCAACCGTTTAGTACATGAGAAGCCAGCGCTTTCGACACCACCACTGCTGGCTTATTAACTGGGGGCAACCTCCATAAAGGTTAACAACGTCATTAAAAGTTCAATCAAACAAGCCAAGGAAAGCACGACACACTCAACAGCACCAG
Source organism: Emydura macquarii macquarii (assembly GCF_026122565.2). Classification (NCBI taxonomy): domain Eukaryota; kingdom Metazoa; phylum Chordata; order Testudines; family Chelidae; genus Emydura; species Emydura macquarii. The sequence continues at coordinate 11,931,431 of NW_027130449.1, read as the reverse complement.
CACGTTCATAGTCCAATGCTGTTGCATAAACATGGCTCCTGCTCCTCTCCCGACCATGCCCAGACACCCAGTTTGTCAGCAAAGCCATAGCACCAGTTCTTCTCACTGCTCAGCCCAGCAGGGAAGAGTGCAGCACTACGGATGGGGAAACCTAAAGACCCAATGACTGACAGCCCAACGGAGAAAACAGGAAACCTGCTGTGTCAACCCCAAACCAGAGCCAAAAATGAACTGGACAAAGGAATTATTCCTTCTTGGAAAGCTCAGATGACATCTATGTCCCGTTCTATAGAGCCCAGGAGTGTCTGTAAGTGTTTGCATCCACACGCAGAGATGCCCTTAGTGGTCTAATGCCCAGTTAGAATGGGCCATCTTCCAGCAGCTTGAGGATAATCTCAAGCTTCATCAACGCTTGAGGATAAACTGGTTCACTCCCAGCCAGTTTAGTGCCAGTGTGGACTGAAACAAGCAAACACAGATCAAATACTCCGCCCACTGAAATCTCCCAGCATGCACTGCTTCCGGGAGCTGAAGTGGGAATTATGGAGTAGGTGCCCAGAGGGCATTGCAAGTACAACAGTTTAGAACAGTGCTCAACTGGATACTGGGCAAATCCAGTTCATCCTGGCCAGTGTGGATGCACCGAACCATGGCTTGTGCCCAAATGGTTCATTTCTCTAGTGCACACAAGGCCTGTGGGCAACGCCCAAGTCCTCTCTCGGCCCAACGTGGGCATCGATGCGGTATCATCAGCACACCATCACTCCGCTCAGACGCCGTGTGATTTGGGGCATTTGCCCCCGAGCCCTTGCAATGAGCAGGGCTGGGTGACTGTGCTACAACGTGGAAAGCCCCTGGCACCGAGGGCATTTCTAGGGAAGGAAGCTTTGTCAGAACCTTTACCGTTCTCCTTCTCTTCCCTGGATTACCTACACGAGAGGTCAGAGGTTTCGGTGGCCCAGGGGGCTGCCCTCACCGTGCGCTAGAAAATCTTAATTTCAACATACTCTGGCTCCGTCAGCGGAGTAGTCTCGTTGGGCTCTGTGTGTTTCCCCCCGTCGTGGTTAGGGGTCCGCTCCTCCTCTGTCCGCACCTCCACGATGGGCTCCTTCGACTCGTCTTTCCTGTAAGGAGATTGCAAACTTGGGTGAGTGGTTCCCAGCCCCACCAAGTGCCGAGGGTGCCATACTGCCAGAAGCAACCGCCAAGGGTGGGGCTGGCCTGGAAAGTGGCTTGGTTCTCAGTCCCAGCACATGCCCTCTTCCCAAACCCAAGACAAGGACCGTCGCAGCGCCTAGCATCAGCGAGTAGCTCACCCCCAGAGCCACCCCGGATGCTGCAGAGAGAGTGCCCTCTGCTCCCTAACAAGGACAAGGACGTGGCACCTGGATACAGGACCACCTCCAGCTGATCTGTTTTGGCAAGAGATCCTCCTTGCTGGATTCTGTGTCAGCCTGATGCTGGCTTTGGAGGAGGATGGGGCAAAATCAGGGTCAGAAGAAACCACCTCTCGAAGAAACAGCAGAGCAAGAGTGGCCCCCACTAAATCCCCTCCCTGCAGTAACGGAGCTGCACAGCTGGAGCCAGCTGAGTGCTGCTTCCCTGGAAAAGCAGCCTCTTCTCTGTGACTAGAATAGGGAGACTACACAGAGATGTGGGGAGGCAGGAACCTCCTGGAGGGAGGGCAGCAGCCTCAATGCACTGCTAGCGTGTGCGGGCCCCTAGCCCAGTTGCCGCTTGGCCCCTGAGACCAGAGGTGCTGTATCACGGGGCAGTTCCAGGGAGATCATGGCCGATGGAAGGACAGAGCAGAGGCGAGCGGAGATGTTACTCACGAGAAGGCAGCTTTGCCCTCCTCCATGTCTTTGCCCTTGGCTCCGGGCCCGGACTTGCCACACAGATTGACAGCGATGCACATAAGCAGGCCGCACTTGTTCAGGAAGTAGCAGGTGATGTCCACGGCCACCAGGAGCAGCACAAAGATGACAATAAGGATGCCCACGATGGCGGCGGTCCCCAAGCCTGCTGTGGGGCTGCTGCTGGCTTTAGAGACCAAAGGAAAAGGGGAGAAGGAGATGCAGTTAAGTGAAGGCAGTCTGGGTCCTGGAACTGCAACAGGGAACAGCTACGGTGGCGTTTTGGCCCCCGCAAAACTTTCCAATGGTATGAGCAGAGCTCTGGGAGTGGGACACCATAGGAGGATCTCGCCCCACCCTTTCTAGGAGAACTTGGTTATCGGGGGCACCTTATCCTGGGAATAGGCTGCTCTGGCTCCCATCAAGGAAGGACCAGATAGGGCTGGATAATAGATTATAGGAACTATCCTGCCCAGGCCTCAGGGGCGTGGGATGGACCAGGAAGGACCTAAAAGGTCTCTGTCCATGTCTCCCATTTCTGAGTGTTCTCCAAAGGGAGTGGGGGGTTTCCCCAGGGCAAAGCCTGGTCTGGGCTGCTTGGAAACACAACATGAGCTTGACATTGCCAGCGCTGCATAAAGGGCACCAGGCAGGGACATGAAGCCCGGGCTCCGGAGAGTGGCTGTGTCAGAAGGCCATGTGGCAGAGACTGCAGGGTCTCAGCACTAGTTTGTCCTTCACCGGGGAGAATGCACAGGGCACAGAATGCACTGATTGGCCCAGGAGGGATATTACCCAGGGGCTTGTCGCCACATTGCACTCATTGCCCTTGCATGTTCCCCTGGTCCCAGGCGGACCCCCCCTCTCCCCTCCCCACAAAGTGTCCTTGGGAGTCCTGCCACCTGCAGCCCATTCTTTCAAGCATGGATGAGGCTGATGGGAAGCAGCTGGGGGAAGGTGAATTAACACTTCCCAGGAGTGAGGGGCCCAGCTGAGGCGGCTGGGCAGAGCTGGGGCTCCGCGTTGTGCTGGAAACTGTGGGAGGAGCTAGACCTTTTTCACAGTGCTGCCCTCCCACGGCCGTGCTCTACTCTAAGGGTCAGGGGGCTGGGCACGTTTAGTCTCAGCGACTAAAGTCCGCATGAGAATGGCCTCCACCCATGCGAACACCTGGAGACTGTTTGGGGCACAAGAGCAACAAAGCGCTCTGGGACTTTTGGGAAGAAGAGGGGAGGGGAGCATATGGGGGCAGGGAGTTATGAGGGCCAAGCTCTGAGACTTCATTAGCTACTTGGTGGCCACTGGGGTTAGCACCTGCTCTGCCCTGAGAGTAGGGAGATGTGTGTATATGAGGATGGGCAGAGAACTCTTGGTTCTGCTTGGCATCTGTTGCTCATAATCAAGAGTGTCAGATTTGTTCTAATAAAAAACATTAGTGGTTTTGCAAGGCCATGATTAGTCACGTACCAGAGAAATCTCCTGTGCGGACAAGCGGTCTATGCCTATGCACATGCACCTGGATCCAGGCACCTACACACACGTCCACTTGCACCAGTGTCCACCTATATAGAGCCTGTAAAGCTACGGCATATGTATAAAAGAAAGCAGAGTCCAACCACTACAGTGTAAATGCTCTGGCCACATCATCTGCCTCACTTCTGACTGCAGAAAGCACCTGGGAATTCTCAGTGCCTGGCCCTGCCTGGGATTGGCCACTTGGTCTTGAGAGCTTCTCTAGCAGTGTGACAGAACTGGTGGGAAAAAATAAAAAATCCCTAGGGACAGTAGGGACTGACTGACCAATGGTTTAATCTAAAGCACATTGAACTCAGGGGGAGCTCTTCCTCTGCCTTCAAAGGCCTGGGCCCTCAAAGGGTTAAATCTGTATCTCTTGGCTTTGAGGGGTTTATGATAAAGAAAGACAAGGTGGGTGAGGCAATATCTTTTATTGGACCAATTTTTGTTGATGAAACTAAGGCCTTGTCTACACTAAACTTATGCCAGCAAAACTTTTGTTGCTCATGGGTTGAAAAAACACCCTCCTGCACAATATAAGTTTTGCCAGCATCAGCCCTTGTGTGGACAGCACCATGTCGGCAGGACAGGCTCTCCCACCGACATAACACGGATACACACAAGTGCTCTTACAGCAGCACAGCTGTACCGATACAGATGTGCCGCTGTAAGTGTAGACAAGCCTTAACTTAAAGCGTCACTGCTAAATACAAGATATGAACAGATTGTTTAGCATAAATCGTTAACACATATTTCAAGGGACTAACTCAAGGTGAAATGACCCTTTAACACTCCATCCAGTCATAGGGGAAAGCCAGGGGGAAGAATTGTTCAGGATGGAATTGTTCAGGAATACTGTGGAGTTAATAGATCAAATTAAGAAAGGGAAAGTTTGGACTAAAATATCAGGGAAGACTGCCTGACAGAGAGACATGGGAAAGTCTCCCAAGGAAAATGATGGGGGTCATTCATCCATCTGGGCATCTTGGTCAACACACACAAGTCTGCCCTCAGCCCCGCACAACGGATGGAGTTCACAGGGGCAGTTTTGGATTCACACAAGTCCAGAGCCTTCCTGCCAGAGACTCGTTTTCACACCATTCTCTCTATCACAGAGGAGTGGAATCGCTACCCTAAGGTCACCGTCAGAAGCTGTCTAAGATTGTTGGGACACCTGGCAGCCTGCACTCAGGTAGCTCAGTACGGCAGGCTACATCTCAGACCCCTCCAGGCCTGGCTGGCTCCAGTTTACCGCCCCACTGGGGATTGTAGAGACGAAGCGGTGTCGATCCTGCCACCAGTGTTAGTTTCACTTGGGTGGTGGCTAGACCACGGAGTGGTCCATGCAGGAGTCCCCTTCTCGAGCCCACAGCCCACCATGACACTGGTAACCAACACCTCAGGCTCGGGTTGGGGGGGCCCACCAGTACAGCCAGGACACCACACTAGATGGCCTCTTCCGATCTGGTGACTCCTATGCACCTAGTTAAAACCCCTGGTGCTGCATGCAGAGAGGCAGGCAGTCTGAATGGGTCTGGCTGACGGCACAAATTCTACATCTTCCTAAATGGAATGAGGTCCCACTAATAAACCTTTGAGAGGATTTTACTGCATCCTGTCAAGTTAGGTCAGTGCCCCCTTGGTCCCTGATCCTGAGCTCCTGCCCCGAGGAAGTGAAGGCCCCAGCAGCAGCAAGATCCAAGAGCACATGGCCTACAAAGACCAAACAGATCTGACCCACATGACACCCAGAGCTGCTACTGTATCCCACCATGATACAGTCCAGCACCTGATACCCTATGGCCTGTTTAGATCTTACTGCCCAGGGCTGGATGCATTCAGTCGGTACTTGTCTGCTCCCTGCATTGCACCTCTCTAAGTGGGCTAGCGTCCAATTAGCCTGAAGGCTGCACGGTACATGCATGTGACACAAACTCCCGCAGGGATAAATCTTGGCCTGTCTTGTCCTCAGGCAGGGGGAGATGGATTTTAGGGTGTATCCGCTTTCCACAGTAAATTCGTTCTGCTTGTATCCCTCTCCTCTGACAGGAGACGGCAGCAGTGCAGAGCAAAGACTTGAAATGACCCAATGTGGGGAGACTGGGGGCAATACCCCCCTCTAGCTCAGAGACAGCTCAGCTAAGAGGGTCCCAGGCACAGGAGTGGGGGTGGGCGTGTTTCCTCCTGTTTGCTCTGCTGACATGGGAAATGTAGACAGCAATCTGGCATGGATGCACAGACATCCTAATCCAAGGAGTCTCCTGAGAGGGTATTTGGCCGCATTGCGCTGCATGTAAAGGCTGGCAGATTGGCGCTCCCCCCCCGGCCATAGGATGGCACAGTGCCAACCCCTCCCCCCGCAACCTCTAACCATTATTCTGACTTCCCCGTCACAAACATTTCCTACGTGGCTGTTCCTCCCCCTACTCCACCTGCCTATTATGGGGGAGGCCCAGAGTTCTCGGAAACGGATGTCCTGCAGCTCTTGCTTTGCCAGACACTGCCCCAGGCAGGAAGCCGCTGGGGCATTCTTGTGCTCTGGCAATTTGGCTTCGTCATCTGCAGCTTAATGTGACCCCTAACAACAGGAGACAGGAGGGGCTGAATAATTCAGGGGTGCAGGTTCATGGGGATACGTGGGACTGGCTGGTTTTATTCCTGGAAGCCATACCATGCTGCCATAGACTGACCAGCACCCCGAGCCCTCTCCTTCTTATCCGCTAACCCCATCACCCTGTGTCTTATCCATAGCCCTTGACTCCTGCCATAGCCAGAGGGCATTTCTTGCTCATTATAAAGCAACGACTGCAGCACAGTGTCTGGGGCAATTAGCATGTCTAAATCCCACGGTGAGCTGGTGTACAGAGAGGAGGCATGGTCCAGTGGCTAAGGTGTTAGGCAGAGACCTGGGTTCAGACGTCCTTGTGTGACCTTAACCAAGTTACTTAGCCTCTCTGGGCCTCAGTCCTTCTCCTGTAAAATAGGGCTGACAGCAGTGCCCTAACACATGGGGTGTTGGGAGGATAAATACATTAACAGATTATGAGGTGCTCACATGCTGCAGCAATGGGGGCTGAAATCTACTGGACATCGTCCTTAAGTACCGGATTTAGCTCCCCCTCTGTTCCTGAAGTGCTCTGGGGACAGCTGGAAGCAGGATGGAATGGATGCCTAGCTGACTTCCATCAGGGAGCTGAATTCCACACAGCCAAGGTGAGCAGGACCAAGTGCTATCTTTACAAAGCCAGAACTGAGAGATTCCTCCCAGAGTCGTGGCTGCTGCCTGTGCACACAGTGCATTTTAAAACAAGTGACTTGCTCTCCGTGTTTTATGCAGAATTATTCTTCCTGAGCCACTGAGCAGCGAGCACTGCATGTGGCACTGGTCCAGGGTTCATCAGACCTACCCGAGAGCAGCAGTTTAATACTCCCGTCAACTTCAACAGCTACACAATCTGCTTCCCCAAGGTCAGTCTGTGCACTCGGCCCAGGCAAACACTGCTAGTCCATGCAGCAGACAGAGCTGCTAGCTGACAGTTATGTGGAGCTGCTGGAGCAGACTGGCACACTCTCCAACTTCCTTTTGGTTAAAAAAAACGGTCAGGATGCAAGTCTGTTGCTTCCTATTTGTTTGCTTATTGCTGGTGAAAGGCGTTGGATGGACAACCCTGATGATTCACATCCTCTATCTACAGTACAAGCACACAAGGCATGCGCTACACCTGGTTTTGGGCCAATGCACCCTCGCTTTGACATATGGAAGGACCAATGATAGGCCTGAGAGATGGAGTGTGCAGTTTGTACCCCCCTTCATTATTTGGGGATGAGTGAATAGCTCATCTCCAGAATACCCAGAGAAATCTTGATCCCTCTTGCAACACTGACAGGCGCTGTGCAGCCAGGGGTCCACCAAAATGGGTCTCTCTCTTCAGCTTGGTCTAAAAGCTGCTCTCAGAGCCAGATGCTGATGCTTATATCAGGCCATTAAATACTCTGCAGAATGTTTGTATGAGAGAGATCTGTGCCCAGCCACCAGCATGCATCAAGCTGCATAATTAAACAAATTCCTCACCCTCGGTGCTTGCAAGGAGAGAAGGTGTCATATATTCACCTTCTCTACTGCATTCAGAATTCATACACGGATGCTACAATTGTTAACAGACTTTCACTTGCACCAGTTCCTGGAGGACAAACTGTGCATGTGTGTTAAACTTCCTGCACATTGGTAATTTGTCTAGAAATGAGAAACTGTGTATGGCGGCAGCAGCAGCTACATAAATACAGCACTGTGGGGACATGGGGCTAAGCTTCCCTGCTCTTCCTACGAAGAGCTCACAGCTGAGGGGCTGGGTTGAACCCAAGGCTGGAATACTATGTCCAGTCCTGGTGTCAACAATTCAAGGACGACGTTGATGAATTGGAGAGGGTTCAGAGAAGAGCTACAACGATTAGTGGGTTAGAACAATGCCTTACAGTGATGGACTCCAGGAGCACACGCTCTTCAGCTTAACCAAGAAAAGGTTAAAGAGTGACTTGCTCACAGTTTATAAGTGCCTACATGGGGAACAGGAGTTTCATAATAGAGTGCTCTTCCATCTAGCAGACAAGGATCGAACAGCAGTCAATGGTTGGAAATTGAAGCTAGACAAATTTAAACTAGGAAAAAGATGTACACTTAACAGGCAGGGGAATTAACCACTGGAATAACTTACTAAGGGCTGGATTCTCCATCCCGGGAAATTTTAAAATCAAGACTAGATGTTTTTCTAAAAGATCTACTCTAGTTCAAACAGGAATTAATGCAGGGAAATCCTATGGCTTGTCTTATACAGGATGTCAAGCTTGATGATCCCCCCTGGTTCCTTCTGCCCTGGCAATCTATGAAATGAGAACAGAATTTCATTTCATTTCTACTTAACATGGCAACACACAGATTTGGTTTCTTTCTAAACAGAAACACTATGCAGGATGTCGTTGTCATAGACCTGCCTGCCTGTATATTTACCCTTGCCTCTTATTACTGTAGGAGCCACTTCAACAGAGCTGTGGCAGGCTACACCAGCTGAAGATCTGCTCTAATGTCTTGGTATCTCAGTTTCCCTTCTTTAAAATGAGATACTAAATCCTTCCTTTCCAGCATGGCTGCTTCGGTTGTAGGTTCTTTGGGGCAGGGACGGTCTGTACAGCAGCCAGCACAATAAATACTGTTATCATTAATCTGTGCCAATAACATAACCCTGCCAAGGTGGGGCTCCACGCCTCTGAGAATGTTCTGATACTCATGCCAAGATTGAAAAAAGCCCTGATTTCCAGGAGTGCTGAGACTTTAGTGGGACGTAGGGTGCGCGGCACTTCTAGAAACCTGGCCCCCGACGTCCACCTCTAATCACTAGTTTGAACCCAGCCCAGCGTGACAGAGACCAACAGTCAGTACTGACTGACTATCTGATGGGTCTTTGGGGCCTTAATGAAGTGGATCGGCAGGTCATAGCTCAAGTCCTGGTGGACAGATGTCAACCTCATTAAAAAAAAAGTCACACTGCAATAGTCCCTAACCAGCTCACTTTCACAGTCAGACGACCATCCCGGAGGTCTGAACTTGGCTAGGATCCCGAGAAGCATCCCCTCCAGGGCAGGGGTGAGGTACATTGTTTCACGAGGGAAATGTGCAAGGGAAGCTTGTACAGCCACTGGTTGAACTGTACACCAGTTCTGTGCACAGAGGGCAGTAGCCCATGGGTTCCACTATGCCACTTGTTCCCAAACTTTTTGCCGGCACAATTCTATTTTAATGAAGTATTTCCTGCCGGGACCCCAGACAGCATGGAGTCCTCCACCGCTGTGTGACCTCGTCGGTATGATACTTGTCAGATCACGCTGTGCAGAGGATGGCATCCTCCAGGCATCATGACCTCACACGCACTGCACATGCAATGTCACACTGCACGGCACAAAAGGGTGTCCCCTACACACTAGGGATCTCCGCAGCCCTATCTGCTGATGGCACAATCCCCTAGTGGGGCGTGTCCCACAGTTTGAGAACTGCTGCACTATGCCATGCAAATCTAAAGAGTACTACAACCCCAAAAGACCACACAGCTGCTCTGAAGAATAGTCCTTCCCCTGTACAATCCAGTTTCGATCACGGATGTTATCAATGGAGCATCACTCAGTGTACAGGCATGGCTGCTGCCTGCTTTGCACTGCCTAGCTGAGATGATGAACACTGGAATATCAATGGAAAATGTTGGTGGGACCATTAAAGCATTTTCTTGTTCTCATTTAACACCTTTTACCACCTGTGTTTACCCCGGAGCGAACGAAGAGCTCAGCCTGGAAGCTACCTGCTCGTGGACTTCCAAACACTCTTTACTATTTTGTTCCCGTAGGCCTCCTCTGGGATCTCCGAAGTGGAATGGGCTAAGGGTGGCTGTGGCAGCCAGGAAAGGGTGAAGAGCTACCTCCCTGTCATATGACCTGGCAGGGGCTGAGAGGCAGAGAGGTAAAGGGAAAGCCTCTGGGGGCTGCAGCCTTGTCAGGCAGGGGAATCCTTTGGGTTACTGTGTTACTCCCACGTGTGTTGTGAACAAGTTGCATACTGAGGCAAGGGCCTGCAACAGACTTGGCTGTGGCACTGGATCTTCCCTGGGCTGGTGAAAGAGCCCTCCGGTCTACAATGACTCGAAGATCTCCCAGCCTGGCCTTGGTTTAGTAAATCTAATTCCTCACATAGGTTGCAATTTTAAAGGGTTCAGAGTCTGTGGAGATGCATGCAACACGTGAGGAGGGTTTAAGAGTCTCTAGTGGCACCAAGAATTTGAAGAAAATTGCTGCTCTTATTTTTCAACGTCTCTGAAATTTTTTTGTTTGTTATTTGCAAGGCCTAAGAGACATTTTACTTTTTATTCCTATATCCGGTTTCTTCTGGTTACAATAAAGTGACCCACAACTCTAAGCTCTACCCTTCACCTCACCCCACTGAAACTAAAATGGATTTGTATTCAGTCACTCGACATTTAGGAGAAACCCCATCTAGCCCAATGGAGATAAGGCCTCTTTTAAAGAAACTTCATTGAAGTGTAAATGCACTGCTCGGAGTCGTTTAGTACCAGGCAGTAAAAAGAAGAAAAAGGAATACATAAATAAGAATTGCAGTTAGTTGTCATGCACATTGGTGGAGGAGGTTTCTGGCCTGATCTAAAGTCCATAGAAGTTGACAGGAATCCTTCCATTGACTTCAATGAGTGCTGGACCAAAGCCTTTTCCTGGAATTCTCCTGGATATCTGGGGCAGGGACTGTCTTTTATTCTGAGTTTGTACAGCACCTAGCACGAGTCCTTGTCCATGGCCAGGGCTCATAGGTGCTAAGTAATACAGATAATAAATAATAATAATACAGAAACACCCTAACATATATGGCCTGTTCCCATATGCAGAGTGCGTTACTTTGCAAACTGTAGACAAAGTCACTGGCATAAAACTGTCCATTTTTCCCAGGCATTTTTGCTATTCTGGGGTTGAGTGTGGAATCCCCTCTACAGGTCAAACAAATAAACACACATTAAAAAAATCCATTGAGTCTTTAGTTCTAAAGAAGTGAAAAAAAATCTTACATTTATTAATTATAAATGATTTATCAGTGGAACATAAGCTTCTGGCAAGAAAGACCTTTCTAGCCCCCTCACTTCACAACACACAATAAGAAGCCCCCTAGGCTTTGCTCCTCACATACTTGATATGAATCCATCCTGTCAAAGAGGGCTGCACCCCTCAGATACATCCTCCCAGCAGGTGGCCCAACTATAGTGTGCATAGGAACACAGGTGGTGTAGGCAAGATAGAGAAAGGACAGGGCTAGACAGGAACAGACACGATTCACAGCCTGTAACAGGGAGGCAGCAATGTATTTCAAGGGTTCTGCGCAGTGTTTGGGGTCCGTGAGGAAGACATGAGATAAATGAATATTCATTTTGGTTCACCATCGAGAAAAGTATAATTGAAGCCAGGCAAGCACAACCTTTCCTATCAGAGAACTTTCCTCTGCAGATACTTAAAGTATCTTTCAGCCAAGAAACACCAGATTTTAAGGATTTCATTGTCTCCTGTGTCCTGCATAGTTTAGATCAGAGAAAAGCAACAATGGCAAATGCAAGCTACCGTCCAGTCCATGTGATAATGGCATCTACTTTCAAACAGAGTGAGATTTTGTTCACTTTAGTCTCACTTGCTGGTAGCAGTAAGATGTAAGGGCCACTGGCTGCTACCCAAGTGACCAGACAACGTCTGCTGCTGTTTAAGTTATGGGAAGTGGGTATTTCCATTCAGTTCTGTAGGCCGGGTTTACACCACTGTCACTCCATTGACTTCAGTGTACTGTTCCTGGCACACAATGTAAACAAGAGGAGCATCGGGCATCTCTGGAGGACACTTCTCTTGACATGAAAGAAGGGGGCAATGGACTTACAAGGAGAGAGCAAGTGAATCAGTTCCTGCTTTAAGGGGAAGAGACGGAGTAAATGGAAGCCCCGGAGGTACGCAGGCTGGAGCTCACCAAGGCTGCCTTTTACCTGAGCTGCCCTTGGTGGCGGGGGCTGCTGCCTCTCACTGCACTAGCTCAAGAGCCCCCGTGTACACGTGGAAAGCTTTGGAAGCCTCCTTTAGCCCAGCGAAGTGCTGGGTGGGGTGGTGCACAAACACCTGAATCCCAGTGAGCCAGGGCATTGCAGCTTCATTTAACGTAGCCAAGGCAAGGCCTGGACAGACCACTTGGAAACCAAGCAGTTCAGGTTTAAAACCAGCTGGGATTCCACGGGCCATGTGAGATACTGCAAAGCCCTGCAGTTCGTTCCATGAGGAGCCAATGCCACGGGGTGAAGTTGTCTGATGGTTGCGGTCCAGTATTCCTTTGGGCAGGTTCGATTTGCTCCCACAACCCTTGGGCTTGCAAGGTGGATACCTGTCTAAAATCCGAGCATTTGTGCCACTCTAGCACTCTGCTTGGCACCCAGGTTTCAATGGCAAGCACCAAAAAGGGAGCTGGCTGTTCTTGAAAACTGTGGCCAATAAAGCAACCATTACACTTCAGAGCCTATCAAATCTTGACTCTTTCATGGTTCAAACCCCGCAGATTATGATATACTATGTGAGAATACCTGTAAACTGGCAGCAAAAGCAGCTATGATATTCTTCGTTTTTTTGACTACAGAGGGGGAAACTCTCTTTGCAAAAGGGATTTTACTCCTGCATGTGCTTTACAGAGTCAGTTAGCAAATTCTGTCCACGGGATGGACAGCTCAGAGGAAGCCCATGAAATGAGCAAGAAACTCATCTACAGAATAAACTCAAACTCAAACTCAAATTCATCAGACAGTTCATGCAACTCATTATTGTTATTTTAATAATGGAAATGTGTAAACATAAATGCCTGACCGATTTTCTACACGTAAACGTTGCCATGTTAAATAACCAATCTGACAAGATATTGTAGTATAAATATTGCAGGTGGGAACACCTAACGTAAGTGACATGCCCATAAATTACAAAGCATGTTATGGAACTGAAAGCAGCTATGGGAATTCAGGGCCCTTTGTTCACATTACAGCAACCTTCACTGAAAACTACAGTCTTTGTTGCATCAGAACAGTGCCACATAACCAATTCCCAGCAAGATTCCCAGGAAACTACGGCAGCAAGTCTGCATTTTCTGTGATGGTCACTGAGTATGGTCCAGAACCATGCATAATATAAGTGTGTAACTGCTAACACGAGGCAGAAGCAAGACACACTAGTATTTGTTCTTATGGCACCTCACAGGAGGCAGTCCCGGATGAGATTTTGCTTGGCCCTAGCAATGTCCTGAGTAAGTAGGCCTTCCCCAGAAACCTTCATTACATCTATTGAAAATTGTGGGTTTTCCCAATGAAACTCCATATGAAGCTGGAGTTAAATGCACATGTAACTAAATCCCTCCTGCACACCTCATATGAATGCATATCAAGTGGCCTTCTGACTCTAAAGGTACCCACATTCCTCTCTGAGCTACATACTAATCTCACAGCTAAGCAGAGGTACATAAACACTGCCACAGGAAACGTCACAAGGGTTTTTAATGGAACTCGGTGTTGAAATATATTGTACACAGCGCAAAGCATTGAAAAGGACATTTTGATGGGGATATCCCTTTCTAAAGGTAACTTCATGTGCGTTTGTGTGTGTGTGTGAGAGAGAGAGAGACAGACATTTGTAGGAAGTTTTTGTTTACAATTCTGAATAGTAAAGAATGTCACAGATTCCAATGAACAAGGTCTGACTATATTTCGAACACAGAGAAGGTGTTACATGGAATGCATAAATTCATAGTTAGACACGATTAATGGGGGGTTTGTTTTGGTTTTGTACCCAACAGGGAATATTTTGGTAGAAAGGAGATCAATCCTGTTTATGAGCTTTGATAGCATAGGAGATTCTGTACAGAGGGTTCCTAACCATGTTCAAAACACATTTACCATCTCATCCTTTACTTCCCCAGCTGCTTGCAGAGAGAGAACTGTGTTCTCAGAAAGACACAGGAGCGGCATAGCAAATGGCTTTCCCCATTACAAAAAGAATTCAGGAGGGACACCAGATTAAAAAAATAAAAGGGAAGTCAATGGAAATTGCTAGAATGAAATGCGATAGACAGGACTCAGAGAGGAAGCGGTCTATATTGCGTCAAATTACACCACAGATTAGTCCTGTCTGGCAGAGTGTCACATGCACAGTTAACCATGAATATTATTAAGGTTCAGTAATAACCATTTAGTCTGTCAGATTACTTGTTCCCAGCTAATCTTTTCAGTTAACAAAGGGAAGAAAAGCCATATCTAAACTGGTAAGACAATACAATAGTGGATAGCCAGACAAAACATTAGACAAGCATCCACTGCAAATCTGTACACTCACGAGTTGTGTTATGCCCCGAACTCCCATATATCATATGGTCTTGAGATGCCTGATTACACAAGGGCCAGTGAGGCTCCAAGGATTCAACCACGTGAAAGAAAAAAAATGTTTAGGTCCTCAGTGCATGTCTCTACAGACACTACGTCAGACCACTGCATCAGAGGGGCATTCTGATGAACATGTGTTTAATCAACGCACAAAAGTCCTTGGGGGAAAAAAAATCTCCAATTCGGGCACCCAAAATAGTTGCCAAGTTTTCTCTCTTTTTTTAACCTGTGGATTTAGGCATATGTAGAAACCTTGTTATGATGGTTATTATCTTTGTAATATCATTCATAGGTATGACCAGACAAATGTGATCAGCAACAGATGTGTGGAAATGTTGATAGAGACCAGGTTTTTAAAAGGCTTTAAATATCATACCTTCCTATAAAAAAAAAAAAAAAAAAAGCCAACAAAAGATTTTTCTTTACATCCATTAAAAAAAAAAAAAAAAAAAAAAAAAGGGCAAATTCATTATAAGCAACACAAAAAAAAATGTTAAAGAGAAAACAATTGGTTTAAATTTTTTTTTATCCTCATTACAAAATACTGAATCTTTCCAATAAAATGATCTGTTGTGTGTGTGTTTGTTTTTCCTGTATTGACATGATCCTCCGAAGGAAAAACTATCTGCTTTCACACCTTGGTAGGAACCAGGCCCTTTTAGGCAAATTTGTTTGTTGCGATTTATTTTTGTTGTTGCAAAAAGTTTCTAAGAGAGCAAAAGCTGAGTCACTGCAGAAAGAAGCAATGAAAGAAAGGAGGACGACGTTGATGGGCTTCCCAAGGTCGCTGCAGGTGCCAAACAATGGTTCCCAGGAGGGGGAAAATGGTTGTTTAAAACAAATTTGGTGCATGTGGCAAGTGTGGATGTTTCCCGTGAGGTCCAAGGTGACATGTATGACAACAGACACAGGAAAGGAAAAAAGGGTGGGGGGAGGGAAGAACAAGAGAGAGAAAGAGAGAGAGAGAAAAAGAGAGAGAATAGATAAAAAAGAAAAAAAATTAGGTCAAATATAGAAAACATAAGAATTAAAGGTTTATTTAACTCAGTAAATTAAAATGGCCAAAGGTTAGAGAAGAGTTTTAGCGCAGTAACACCAACGAAAAGGCCGATTCGGCAGCTCAGCAATGGCAGAAGCAGCACAGCAGGTTAAAATTCAGGGGATGAGGGGTTAGCGAGCAAATGGGTCAAAATAAATGACGGAACAGGAGGTTCAAATGTGAAACATGAGAAAATGATTAGCTGGTATTTGAAAGGACAACGCTGCCTTTTGCTAAGAAAAGACCTTTTGGAAGCAGACACTCCACCTAACAGCCTGTCCAAGTCCTTACCCAATGCTCACTAAACTGAGGGTTTGGGTAATAGATACACTTGATTACAGCCTTGCAAAAAGCAGTATGAAGGCAGGAATATACTGCTTGCTTTTCTTTAGAGAAATCAAGCTCCACTTGGAGCCATTGTAAACTACCCTCAAGCATATTGCTTTTATGATACTTGTCCTAACAGTCAACTTCAGCACACCATAAAACTGACCCAAGGACAGTCTCCAGGGATTATACATAACGAATATATGTTTTGTCTACATGAAAGATTTTCTTCTTACTCTAAGGAGTAATGCTGAGTGGGACACATTGACTCCAATCCCTGCTGTGGGAAAGTGTGTGTGTGTTGGGGGGGAGAGGGGGAAGGGAAGGGGCTCTGAAATCCAAACTGAAATACTACATAATTGGCTATGAAATAAAATGAACCAGATCCTTGGTCGATGGGAAACAGCATCACCACACCAACCCCAAAAGATTCACGAGCTGGAGATTTGGCCTGATATTCTTCCCCAAGCGACAGGTAGAGGGATCTGCCCAGAGAGGGTCTGAGTTTGCTAATACCTTCAGAGGCTAAAGGTAAGCCACGGCCCTAAGCAAGATCAAGCAGCTAACACAGCAAAATTTTCTTCCCACCACAGCTAAAAGCAAACATTTTCACCGCATGATGCTCCCCTTCTCTCTGAAGCAGGATGCTTCCTTTCTGAGAAGACAGAGTCCAAACACTGGAGTACATTGGATCGACACTGTAGGAAATTACACTCCGAAACAAGGCCTACTCCTTCAAGAACTCACTCAGATGGCTCCCACGCACATGGCTGGCTAGCATTTCGAACAACAGCATTCAAAATGGCATGGTGATTCAAAATCCTGCTCCTTCTGTCCCTTACAGTGGAGTAAACTGGGTAGTTCAATGCAGTTTTATCAGTGAGGTCAGAATAGGATCATTTTAATCCATCGATCTCTGACTTTAATAAGAAACCTCTAATAATGTCATCTCTGCCCCCCGCTTGGCATTTCAAAGGTTGCATTTTCAAAAGGCCTGTCTCACTGCTCCTGCTCTCCTTAAGTACTTAACTGCTACCTGAATATTCCACGTACATCAAGGCAAAATAGAGCTGCCAGGCTGCTGGGTCATTCCTAATACGCCTGGGCAGAACATATTAGTTTTCCCAGGTATGGCCCAGCATTCCACCGGATGGCAGTGGAACACTAATAGACAATGTTACCAGAGGAAGTTTGCAGTGAGCCAACCTCAAAAGGGCTTGAGGGAACTGAAACACTGTTTAGCTCTTAGAAGTTTCCTCTTCAGTCACCCCCAAGAGCACAAAGGAACTAATTTTCTGTGGATCTCAGCCGACTGCCATTGCTTGCCTACACCTGAAATGATCTTGTGTAAGTCCCCGCTTCCCTCTCCCCATCTCAGTTGTCCTTCAAATGCATGAGAGTAATAAGTATTAGAGCTGTTGAAAATGCAAAACTGAGGGTGAGTTGTTTAAATGAGTTACCAAACATCCTTCCAGCCTGAAACTACAGACCTGTTAAGTGCTCATCCCACTCTCTCCCCCCCACCTTTCAAAAACCAAGCATCCAGTGTTAACAGGTCACTCATTTGTGTGCTTAATGCTGCCGGGTGGCTTTACCCAGTAAAGGTTCGTCATGCACACTGCACAAGCTCTCAGCTGCAGCCCTCAGAAACGGAAGGGAGGGAACAGACCAAGCCATGAAATCTCATCTACAGGAAAATGTGGGGAGAATTTGCTGACTGTTTTGAGAAAACAAGAATTGAGAGACCCATGGATAAAGCTCTAAAGAAAAAAAAATGAAATCAATCCCTTACATAGGGAACAACTGCAGCGTGGAGGTTCTTCACTCGCGCTATGCAATGAGGCTGTCTCGACTGCCCCAGCTTGTTGGCTTTCAGACTTGTACATCTAGTGTTAATTTAAAATCACAGTGGGTCTGAGGGTCTTACCCCCAAGGGACTTCTATGGCTGAATTATTACATAGGCTAATAGAGATTTGGAAAGGAAATGCTCCTAAACCTTTTAACTCTTCCACAGGCTACCAAACTGCCAGCAAATCTCTGTACTTCAGGGGCTGTTTGGCTATTGCAACATTTGTGATTGCGCCTCGCTTTGTGAGGAGATAAATCCATGAAGGACGCATCAATCTGTCTGCAACAACAGCTTCCAAAAGGACTGCAGACGTTATTCAATCTCTTTTGCCTAATGATCTACCCAGTGTAATTATTTTAGCAACATGTTTGCTTTAGAAAGTGCCTTAATTTGGTCTCCATTTCATTTAATGAAGGCCATGCAGCACAAAACAATTTTAACCACACCAGCCAGCTCTTTACGCCTTAATGCCACTGGCAACTGTCTCATATCAGCAAATGAGCAAGCAGAACACAGGTTTGCAAGGGAAATCCATGTTGTGAAAAGCAGGATACCAGATAACCAAAATTCCCCTTTGTCTTAGCTTGAATCAGGGATCCTATTTACTGGTTTCAGAAATGTATTTTCTACCCAGCACTTTTCTCATCTGCATGTCCTGTTAATTTATAGTGATACAAGTGCAAATATTTCCTGTGAATAGTCAGACAATGATTTTTGCATGGAGCATTCCTACCTGTGTATTTGCTGTGCTATACATATGCTTTGGATGGGTAACCAATTATGATAATGTCTTTAAAGCAAGCAAGTTGTCAGGGTTTACTCAGGCACATTAAGGGATGCAGCATAGTTGCATTAATTGAAAGCAGAAAACAATGGTAAAGCTTGTGGCAGTCATACCTGGGATTACAGTAGGCTGAGCTGAAGTCCTGAAAGCGTAACGTGCAGGCTTGGATTTCCCTTGCTGGTTCTCAGCTATCACGTAGACCTCATACTCTGCGTTCCAGTCTAGGGACTTAAGCATGACGTGGTCGCTGCCAGAGGGGAGTCGGATCTCTGGTTTCCAGTCTGAAGAATGCTTCTGAGGGATGGTGAGAGGACAAGGGGGGATACAAAACACAATGAATGGTCTTAATGGTCAGCTCTGAGATAGCGGGATAATCAACTAATAATATCACATGATGGAAAATAGGCAGGCTTTTGAACAGTCACTGGTTTCTCAGACAACTCAGCAGGTGTCAAATGGGAAACCTGCCGCCAGATGCAGCTGAATCCATTCCTAGGCAGGGATGGCTTTGATTGAGAACTTGTGAATTCTAAGCAGTTTCTTCCCTACTCACTTCCCAGGGCAGAGCTATTGTGTCTAAAGAAAACCCAGCTGTTTGCTCCTTTCCCCTCCGCCTGCAGACACGCTGCTGATGTGTGAAACATGCCAAAGATTTTCAGAGGGTCCTCTGCAGCCTTGGTACCTAGAATTCAAACCATTGTGATGACAAGGTTTTACTTCAGAGCCATGGGCAGGCCTAGCTCACCAGGTTTGTCTAGTCTGCTCTGTTTACTCTTTGAGGTTTTTCAAAGCTGCCTGAAGAGATCTGGATCCTTAGTTTTCAATTTTAATGGAAACTGGGGGTCCAAATCCTTTAGGCGGCTTTGCACACCTGTTACCAAGATACTCTGAGCACTCAGTCTCCCCTGAGCTTGCTATTCTATGGAACCTCCTGTTTGGGGGATGAGGGTTGCCATTGTCTCAGCTCGTGCCCACAAAAATGGGATTTAAAAACCAGCAGTGACTCCTGCTACTTGCTACTGTCATTGCGTAGCTCCTTTGCTTTTCTGCTGTTACCGAACCAGTAAGAGCAGTGAAACGGTGGTGGTGACCCTCAAAGCCCAGCTGCTTCGACTCTCCTCCCAGCCGAAAATGCATCTCATGTTTAGCGATCCATATAAAGGACAGGACTAACAGGAAGTTATTAAATCATGTGACTTCCTCAGTGCCCAATTAGCATCCAGGATGCCAGAGCATTCCAAAGCACATGCTGTCGGGGAACCTCATTTTCTGGCACAGCAGTAGCCTTCACGAGTGCTATGGCCAAGAGATACTGCAAAGGAAGACAGCACTCTTCTCCCAGCTCATCTTCAGCTGCATGCATGAATTATTCTACCTACAGTTATTTGTATATAAACCAGCTATGTATAGCTGTATTTCAGGCCATTCATTGGGCGAGAAAAGCCAGTTAATACACAACTCAGTCTAGTGGGGCAGTTACAATAATCCTCCATGTGATGAACTGAGAACACAAAAATATGCAGCAGGGCACATTTTAAGAGGCTGGAGAAAATGCCTTCCACAGTACCTAAGGGCAGACAAATCATGAGCCAGCAGTCACTCTTGGGACGAGATCAGGTGGGCACAAGGCAACACTGAGGTCATTAAAAACGAAAGGAAAAGGTTTTCATAGATTTTAAGGCCAGAAGGGACCATTATGATAATCTAATCTCACCTCCTGCATAGCACAGGCCAGACAACCTCAGCCAGTAATTTCTGCATCAAGCCCATAATTTCTGTTGGAGCTATAGCATATCTTTTTAAAAGACACCGTCAAGTGACGAAAAAGCCATCACCTCCCTAGGATTTACAGCCCTGAAAGTGGAGAAGGTTGATAAACATGTTGGATTTAATCAGGACAACAAGTGATGATAGCACACAAGCTTTCCACATAAAACATTATTTCTTCCTCTGAGGGGATGAGCAGCTGGTTGGTTTATAGGTGGACCGCTCATTTTAATTAATTTCAGCATTAGCAAATTGGGGAGTTGCCTTAGACGCAGGATGGTGTATGCACAGATGAAAACACAAGGTATCCTATTTTTATTATTACTGCAAAATAGTCTATCCATGTTTTTTGTAAACCTTTTCACGAAAGAGAAAAACAATTCAACCAGGAACAGCCACTGAGTGAAACAGCCATCTATGGCTATCTTTTGTACCTTGGCATTCACTTACATACACTGATCTCTGCAGCATCAAAGCACCCTGACAATGGAGAATTCCTCCACTAGGTTGCAAACAAGCTCTCTCATCAGCCTATGAGGGTCCCCAGAGCCATGCAGCATGAGGCTGCTTTGAAACACTGGCAACACGTGGTTTGGTGAAGAAATAAGAGGTAGAGCAGCGAGGAGAATGTAGTGGGGAAGTCTGGCTGGGTGGGGATTGGGCAGGGTTTCCTCCCAGTAGAATGTTTGTTAGTATGAAGTAGTGGGGTTGATTTTGAGACAATAAACTTAAACAGCCCCCTCCTCACCAGGTCAGGATGCCAACTCTTCTGGGCAATCCCCACCCCTTGGCAATGGCCTCTGGAAGGTGGCTTGGATGACCTAAGAAGTTTTCTTCATCTCTATCTTCTAGGATTCCATGAAACTGGAACACCTAGTAAGAATTTTAACAACTCTCTCCTGCTAGAGGGCTGTTGGGAGGGCACCTAAGGGGATGCAAGAGTGCCTACATCATTTCTAGTGCAAGTGCCAGGATTACTCTGCTTGCTTCACCTGGAGGCTCACTCACTCACCACACAAGGTGAGTGAGTGCTATTGCAAAAGTGGTTTCTCGGTGGCTGGTACAGAATTAAATCATGAGACTGTCTACCAGGCTCAGTCTTGACGATTTGCTTTGTAAATGCCCTGAAAACTTCCATGTTTCACCTTAAAGGCTCTGGAGCCTTTAATTGCTCCCAAGCACGTTAATATTGGAGTAGATTGTACAGACAATAGAAACAGCATCAGTAATTTTTAGCAGAACTTCCCGCAGCCTAGAGATCCGCAGGACCTCAAGGCAACTCCATCACATTCTTATTCCTTAAGGCTAAGCTGTCACATATTCTCTGATTAGATGCTTTGCCTGTTGTAGAACAGAGAACATCAACCATCGCCTAGCAAAAGCCAAGGTTAAAGTTGCCTTCATTTGCTCAGCTTGCAGTAATGTTAGCTACTCATCATAAAGCAATCCTTCCATTGGGCATTTGCACAAAATAGAGCAGTGTGTGTTTCACAACCTTAGGCATTACAGAAATCTAATTTAGCTGGGGCCTAATGAGGAATATCTTCAGATAGCTTCCCCCGTATGACCAGGAATACAGTCGCCTTATATTATCTCCATCTACTGTTGAATACAGTTGATCCAGCCACCTCATCGTATTCTTTTTTTAAGTCACCAGTGCACAATAATTGGTTACCAATATGTGGATTATCGAAGCATATAAAGAGAGCTGGGAAGTACAGCATAAAAGTTGTAAATTGCTAAGATAAGCGTTTGAAGTTAAATAATGCCCGAGGTTTCAAGCCACTAAGGCCTATTCAAAACGTTGCTGGCTATTATGTTCATAAGAACAGGAATTAAAAAAAAAAAAAAAAAGTGTCCTACTTGTTATCGCCCATGGCAGTGCACCCAGGAGAGGGAGGACGTGAAGGAAATGAACGGTCAAGGTTGATGTCCAGGAGAAAGTGACGAGCTAAGAATTTTCTGCAGAACTCTGTATATTTAGATCCCATCCCAACCAACGCCACCTGATTTGTCTGAGACATCCATCTGTCATTTCCTGATGCCCAGGCCGCAAGCTCCCTGGGGCAAGGACTGTTGCACTTTATTACTTGTCTGTACAGCACTTAACACAGTAGGGCCCTGGGCCTTGACTAGACTTCCTAGATGCCATCTAGAGACAAATTAACAACAACAAAGACAGCCCAGCAGTCTTGGCTATTGGTCATACTTACAGCTTTGTATTTGATCAGATAGTGTCTGATCGGGGATCCTCCATCGTCCTGCTTGATAAGGTTCACTTTAATGGAGTTCCCGTCTTCTCCCATCTGGCCCTCTAGTTTGGGTGCGCTGGGTTCCCCTGAAATAATGGTTTGACTCATTTAATTTCCAGCCACTTCATAGAAAAATACAAAAAAATAAAGCCAGTAAAAGTGCACCATCACCCTGAAAAGCTTAGGGGCAAGTTAACACATCCCCGTGATCCTGAGAGATTCTAATATTTGCAAGGGTTAGAATTTTTAGCAGGTATTTGTGGTTAAAAACAGGAAGGTGAAATATTGCATGTGCCCAACTAGAGCTAAGGCAGAATCCAGGCTTCAGTCAGAAGTTGTTTTAAGGGTTTTCATTCTGTTTCCTCTGAAATTCTTAGGTTAAACAGCAGCAAAACAAAGTGGATGCAAGTATGTCACGCCAGCCGGGTCCCCTTCTGAAGCACTTACAGAGCGACTTCTCTGACTCTAGGGGCTACCTCATATCTCCAGAGACACACATTCCTCCTCTGTCATCTTCTCTGGATCTGCATTTTGAATGCTTTTCAAATTTGAAAAATCTCAGGGTTCTCCATCACTCTGCACCTTGTGTGGTCATTTACACCAGTGAAAAGCAGGCAGAAAATATTACTGCATAAGAACGGCAGTCTGCATTGGTGTAAACAGCTACATCCAGTCTGCACTGGTGCAAATGGCTACACAGGATGCAAGGCAATGGGGAATCAAATCCCTTGTCTCCAATTTAGTAATGTTAGTTATTTTTTTAAAGAGAGAAAACTGTCTCCTGATTTGCAGGTGAGGCAGAGTCCACAAAGGACCAGAGGGGCTTTATCTCCACCCAAAGACTTCTATTTACTAGGGCCATTTCCTGCCATTCACTAGTGGTGGTTCTTGTGATTCTCAAGGCAAATAGTGAAAGTCAATTCCTGCCAACACATTTGTAGAAGATCTGCAGAGGACACTTCCCCACCCCTCCACAGTGAACATTTCCCTCTTGTCCTTTTACATTATCAGCTCTTCTGCATGAAACAAAAATTAACTCACATGGACTTAATCATTATGCAGTTACAAAGTGTTAACCGACCATCTAGAAAGAACTCAGCCAAGGACAGATTTATATACACATTCCCTATAATACGCCCTTTGGTATTTCCCCAGGTTTCAGCTGGTTCTAATTCATATTGATATTATTTATCCTCTGAAGTCAGTTTGGAACTGGCATTACTGCCATTTTGTTGTTTATTCATGGATTCTACGGCCAGAAGACACTACTGGGATCATCTAGTTTGACGTCTTGTATAACACAGGCCACAGAACTGCCCCAAAATAATTCCTCGAGCAGATCTTTTAGGAAAAAAAAAAAAAAAAAAACCACTGAAACTTAGAAGCTTAAATCCCAATGAAAGTCAACAGATGCTTTTGAAAATTTTAATCAACAGGTTCCTAAGTTACTTTAATGCTTTAGAAAAATGTATCCCAAGTCTTGCTGAAAGTCAAAGGGACGTAGACTTTATTCTGTACTCATTTCCATAGTATCTGAGTGACGAAATCATTTTTGAAAATGTGACTTGGACAATTTAGAAAGTGCTACCCAAGGTCTTTGTGGGCATCTAGAGCCAGAAACTCATCTGCAATTACCGACCCAACTGTCAGCTCTATGAATTCAAAATCCAGAAAGGAACACGACTCCCGAAGTTATTAGTGGTGGGATACCAATACATGGCAATGGCTCACTATTAAGACTGAAATATTTGTGGTGTGAATATTTTTTGTCCAACTTGATTAAAATTTGTGTTACATTAAAGAGAGCTTGCACTGGCGTTATATTATCAGTGACGGAATCCTGTCAATCTACATGATAAACCAAAAGGACGGTTACTCATCTTGTAACTGTTGTTCTTCGAGATGTGTTGCTCATGTCCATTCCATTCTAGGTGTGTGCATGCCTCCATGCACAGTTACCAGAATTTTTTTCCCTTTAGCAATATCCACAGGGCCAGCGTCGGCGCCCCCCGGAGTCCTGCGCACATGCCACAGTATAACAGGAACCTCCGGCCCTACGCCCCCTCAGTTCCTTCTTGCCAACAGTGGTGATGGGGAGGCAGGTAATGGAAAGGACATGAGCAACACAACTTGGAGAACAACAGTTACAGGGTGAGTCACCATCTTTTCTTCTTCAAGTGCTTGCTCATGTCGATTCCATTGTAGCTGATTCACAAGCAATACCTTGGAGGTAAGCCCGGAGTTACAGATGAGCTACCTGCAGCACTGCTCTGCCAAAGCCGACACTGTCCCGTGCCTGCTGGACAACGGCACAGTGGGACGTGAAGATGTGCACCAATGACCAGCTGGTAGCTCTACAGATGTCTTGCACCAGAAAGGCTGCCAAGGAAACTTGCGCCCTGATGAAGTGTGTTAGGACAACACCTGGTAGAGGCATCTTCACCTGCTCATAACAAAACTTGATTCAGGAAGTCGATGAGTAAATCTGCACACCCTGACATCACAGGTGCGCAGCCACCACCGCTATGCATTTTGTAAACACTCTCAGGGCAGAAGAGAGGTCAAAGGGTAACGCCGAAAATTTGTAGTGGGAGCGGGCCACGAAGAAGCGGAGAAATCGTCTGTGGCTGGGAAAAATCACAATGTGGAAGTATGCGTCCTTTAGGTTGAGGGCGGCATACCAGTCCCCTACAACCAAAGAAGGAATGATGGAAACTAGAGAGACCACATGGAACGTCAGTCTCTTGAGATATTTGTTGAGATGATGCAGGTCTAAAATGGGCCTGAGACCACCCTTTTGCCTTTGGAATGAGGAAGTATTGGGAGTAAAAACTTTTTCCCTTCATGTCTGGCGGAACTTCCCCTATAGCCCCTAGACTGAGAACATTCTCCACCTCTTGTATGAGAAGTTGCTCGTGAGAGGGGTCCCTGACGAGGGACGAGGAGAGAGGTTTGTGTGTGGGGGAGAAAACTGCAGGACATATCCCACTGAGATTATGCTCCCAGACGAACGTCCCAGTAGGGACTATTCCTAACTTATCAACTACTAACAATTACTTAACTAAGAACAAACAAACAAACAATCTAACAGCTAATACAGGTACTGAAGGAGTGCTTGTGAAGCAAGCAGAGCAGTTCCAGCAACTGTCAGAAGCAGAAAGAAAGAACTGAGGGGGCGTAGGGCTGCAGGCACCTGTTATACCACAGCATGTGTGTGGGACTCCAAGGGGTGCCGGAGCCGGCCCTACGGGTACTACTAAAGGGAAAAAAATTCCAGTAACTGCGCACACACCTAGAATGGAACTGACATGAGCAAGCACTCGAAGAAGAACCAGTCTTCCTTCATCTATTCCAGCAAGAGCAATGTGACTGGCAGAGACTTGTTGTTGCGCTTCCAGATACCATATGGGTTTGTCTCCTTGTGAAATCAGCTCGGGCAAATGCAGAGCTACGACGTCACAGTAATCATTCCACTCAGAAGCATCTGCCATGAAAACACCCACTGTCTCCTCCTTTCCACCACTTCTGCATCAGTTGGGTTTTTGTGCACAACTCCTCCAGGAATGACCATTCCCTCAAAGCCCCTTATTTGTTACGGTGTGTTTTCTGGAGACTTAATTCCCTTTGGCGCACAAAGGAAGAAATACAAAGGACACATGATGCAAGTGCCAGTGGAAGCAGGAAAGTTTTCATGAAGATAGGCTTAAAAAAAACACACACAAAAAATCTTGCCTCGGCCATTGTAAAGAGAAGCATTTAAAGTCCACACAGATTTTAATTCCGTAAAGAATGACTAATAAAGGCAGATGAATCAGTCCAGATAGTAACAGAATCCTGGCACTATATATTAGCTACCAAATACAGTTCTACAGTGAAAAGTGGGACTGTGAAAACAGTACCTTCTTACTCATCAGATCTTCTCCCTGAAAACTTTTGAGATAAAACTGTGTTTGTAACTACTTTCTACTCCTCTTAGCCCTGTGGATCCAGCACTGCTAAGAATGAATGAGAAGCTAGCTCACACCTCAATGGAACCATTAACCAGTCCCAGTGCGAGATTCTGCCCTCAGTACCCCTGTGCAGTCCCATTGAGCTAAGGGCAGCAGGTGGCCCACAAAATCTTTTGTCACTGGGGCTGTAACGCACAAGAAGTAAAGATCTGAGCTTGACTCTCAGATCCCAGCTTGAGTGTGCAAGGCTGGAGCCTTGAAAAAAAATAAGACGACAACATCTCTTTACTTCTAAACGGAGCAATTTACTTTGGAGTCATTCACGGGCAGGTTTTCAATGGAAATTAGGCACCTTGGTGCTTTGCCTATCTGCATCTTATGGCACCTACACACCTTTGAAAAGATTTCAGAACAGAAGGATTAATGAATTATCTGAGCTTAAATCTACAGCTCCCATTGCCTGAAAAAGCATGTGAGAACACAAACGAGGAGGAGGAAAGACAGACCAGTGGTTAGGGAGCTAGCCGACAGCGTGGGAGACCTGGGATCAATTTCTTACTCTGCCAAACTTCCTGAGTGACCTTGGGCAAGTCAGTTGGTCTCTCCTGGCCTTAGACCCCTTTCTGTAAAACTCTGCTCACTTTGGGGTGTGGACATAAATACATTAATGAGTGTCAGGTGCCTGGATACTATGGTAATGGGGCCCATAGAAGTATTGCAGATAGATAGGTGTGACAGACAGGAATTCGGCTTTTGTACAGCATTGGAGTGGCAGACTTGTCTTTCAAATGTCCTTTTCCTCTTGTGCATTATTTAAATATTCCTGCACTTAAGGTTGAAGGATGTTAGCTGTTAGAAATCATCTTTCTTTTAAAGTTATTGGGCCACAATATATTACACTGGAAAGTTAAATCAATAAAAATCCTCTCAGCACGCTGTACTCCACCTTTTTGGTGCAAATTGATTTACATCTGCTCTGCCATTTGCTCCTGATGACTTGCCTTTGACTGCTCTGCAGAATTTCAGCCCATGATGGCTGTTGACAGAGCAATGACATCGTGAAGTCTAAGAATATGACACTTCCTGTGGCTATTGATTACTCTAGGTTTAGCAAATCGCCATATTCATGTCAAAACCTATCGAATCAAAATTCTTCCCTGGTGCAACTTCCATTAGTTTACATGGCATCTGGGCCATTATCTACATTGAAGTACTTTGAATACTTATAACCAGAATTAATTTACAAGATGAAGAAAAAAAATACCAGAGCATCATGAAAACTCAGGCCTGTAACATTAAACAGCAGAG
This sequence comes from Emydura macquarii macquarii, assembly GCF_026122565.2. Classification (NCBI taxonomy): domain Eukaryota; kingdom Metazoa; phylum Chordata; order Testudines; family Chelidae; genus Emydura; species Emydura macquarii. The sequence continues at coordinate 11,903,795 of NW_027130449.1, read as the reverse complement.
CCTCAAAAAGGGCCAGATGCAAAGCCCATGATATCAAAAGGAGTCTTTCCCTTGACTTGAGAAAGGTTTGGATCATATCTCCATTCATTGCTAATCAGCACACCGTATAATTCACACCCCAAAAAAGCGGTTCCCTTCTCTTTTTTCATCAAAGATTTAATAGCAGAGGGCAGTTGTAAGGTCTTGTATGACCACGACTTCCATTACTTCTGCGAAAGATACTACAGGACATTTGCTACAAGTACATTACAAAGTGGTGTTAAAAATAATGGAAAATAAATTATAGTTGTCAAAATAAATGAACAAAGTACATTTTGGGAGACATTATCCTAGCATCTTTACCATTCATAAACCCATGGGTAATTTACATTGGGTCTTCTTCATTATTAGTCACTAATGAATAGATGTCTTGCATATGCATGTAGTGCTAAGCTCGGGTTTAGAATGCCAGGGTATTTAAAGGACCATGCAAACTATTATGGTTTCATTAAACATGTTTTAATAGCTGAGATTATTTATAGATTTCCCGCATGCTTCTGTTTCTCAGAAAGATACTCTGACTTCATTATGGATAATTTTAGCAAGACCAATGCTATAATTATTTGTAAATTAAAGTTTACAATTCAGCTGCAGTCAGCAAGTAGGGCTCCCAGCAAACTCCAAGGATTAATTATACTCTATCATCTGGTCTCCTCTTGGAGCCCTAATTCTTGCAGTTATTTTACATAATGATTAGAAAAAGCATCTCTGCCAACTATAATTATACAAATGTAGGACACTTTTTTTGTATTAGTATTTATTTATTTGAGTGTGTCTTAATGCCAACCACAAAGGGACTAAGAAGAGACATTACACCGGGACACATTAGAAGCAGGCAATTCTCACACACAGCTCTTCCAGTGCATCTCAGTCCTAACCTGCAGCATCCCTGCTAACCCAGCTCGGAGCCCCGCACAGTTCTGCAACTCAACCTGAATGTGCAACACTCCCTAATGTTCCAGTCATGGGCCTCTCTTGAGGAGAGATTGACAATTAAACCAAATTGTGGCGAAATGTTATTTTAAGATATTCATAAAAGGCTGATCCTGCACCACTGAAGCTAGCAGATGTGCTGCCATTGGGCACAGGGTCAAGTTCAAATAAGACTGAGGGATTAAAGACATAACGTTTGTGACCCAAGAGCCGGATCCAATACCCAGAATAGGAAACTCTGATCTAATACTTTACTCCTCAGACATTGTTCTGTTATATGATCCCAAAACAGCTGAGGGCTAATAAGCCTGTAGACTCCAATTCACTTCGGAGTTTAACTGTAGCCCATTATTAGGAATTTGCAGGATGTCCACTGAAGGGAAGAGCTCACCTTAAATTCTCATGTTTATCAATTTGGATTTTGAGTCAGATATTTTTCACCAGCAGCTGCTAGTAAGAAGCACATGTGGCTTGGAGTGGCCTGTGAAGTGTTAAAACACTAGCATCCTACTGATGTTGACCTCCAAAAAGCATTTCTAAGTTCCTATTCTGGGCAGGTTTTTTGTAAAGCATCACTGAGGGTGAGCCAAGGCTTGGACCAAGGAGGTACTTTAAATGAAATCTTTTTTTGCAGCCTGACTTTAAAGGCAGTTAACTTTCCTTGCAGGGTAAGGCATGCCATGCAGCTGGTTCATGATGTTCAAGGAGGGAATTAAGATCTCTGGAATACACTTGGTTTATTGGTATACATAAAGGGCTGCCAGCTGAGTCATAGAAAAGGACAGGCCTTGATTAACTAATTACCTAACCAGCCACCTAGGTTTTAGTCAAAGGGGCTTGTTATCTTTACTGCCAGCTTCCTCAAGCTATATGTTTGCAAATCTTATTTCAGCTTCCGTTTCTCCAGGAATGATTAGTGCTTGGAGAGTGAATGCTATTTCAGAGTGCAAATTAAAAGGGAAACAAAGGAGTGCTCACAGACTGGATAGTAAATATATATTGAGTTACTTCTCCTGGGCATCCTGGAAACACCAACAGCTTAACTAATCAATTCCCCTTCCCCCATCCTGAAGGAAAAATATGATCAGGAAGGTTATTACTTGTCATTATTGAGTTGATTCAAGTCAAGGAAGCTATTACTGAAACAACTGCACCAAGATTATTAACCAATAATTAACCAAGACCGAAGCAAACGCCTGTCCAACCAAGCTATTATTTAAATGGCGTTTAAATGCTTTTCCACACTAGGAACTGGGTCAACAACAATTAGGGGCACCGATCGCTACTTATTATGCTGGACACTGAGCCATTTAGGCACTACTGAAATATTCATGAGCTGCAACGCTTAGTCCTGTCCCCATACTGCTGCATCTTTGGCAAACTTGATCAATGGACCAGTTGCTAACAGCAGAAATAACACCAGATCCACACTTCATTGTTATTCCCTCCCACCATAACCTCACAATGGAGAGACAATAATTAATAAATGAATAGATCTGAAGGCCAGCAGAGAACACCTAGACTAACTTCCTGTATAACATAGGCCAGAGCATTTACCCAGTGATTCCCGCATTGAGCCCAACAACTTGTGGGTGATCTGGAACACATCTCTTAGAAAGACATCCAATCTTGATTTAAAGATTTCAAGTGATGGAGAGAATCCACCATATCCATTAGGAAGCTGTTCCAATGTTTAACTACCCCCCTTTTAAATTATTTCCAATTTGAATTTGCCTAGTTTCAGCTTCCGGACACTGGATCTTGCTGTGGCTTTTTCTGCTAGGCTAAAGAGCCATTACTACCAGATATGTTCTCCCCATGTAAGTACTTATGGTCTATGACCAATGACTATCAACATCATGTCGGAAACCAAAAATTATAATAGTGCAAACCCGGATGAAAAATATTCACAACTCTCTCCAGATATACATATATAGATATAGATATATTTGTCTCAAACAGGCAGGTGTAATCCATACACAGGGGCTGTAAAATAAAAGTGTGTTAGTACAATGTTTCAATCAAAGAAGGAAGAAGTTTAGTGTAAAAATTTTAATCCATCAGAACCAGCAATCCTATCATGAGTCAGAGTGTCAGTAGCTGAAGAGAAAAGGTCATTAAATAAGATTAAAGAAAAATCATGCTCAGAACATGCATCTCAGCCACATGAAGAGGGCTGGCAAGCATGGGTGCATTAGAGGGGTATTTATACACATGCCAGTTGGGTTCCCATTTACAGTGTGGCTCCTTCAAAAACTTGCTTACACCACCTTGCATTATTGGAATCTCTTAGAATGACTACTGGCAATTCCCCAAGAGAATCATTTTAATAAAACATCACGCCTGTTCGACTTGCTCTGTATAATCAGTTTACAAACACAATCTACACAGAGAGGAAATTCATTCCAATGCAAAGGGAATGGCAGAGCATCCTATGCTTTGCTTAAGCCCTATGGGGGGAGATTATGCAGGGGTGGAGGGATGATGCTACGGGATAGGAAGGAATTCTGTGCTAGCTCTGAATAAGACTGGAGATAAACCACGAGGGGAGACCTTTGTGTTCATGTAGATTCAATAGCTTCGTAGGACAGGTGATGGGCCAGCAGCCTTTGTTTCAGCCCAGAGGCTAGTGTACTAGCCATGCCAGTGGGGGCTGCACATATTAGGGTGGGTAACTGCCATCCCCACCGTGCATAGTTCCTCATAAGAGAGGGGTGAATTTCACCCAGGTATGTAAAACATACCGCTCTAAATTCAGTCTCAGCTGCTTTGCTTTCTTCACTGGAGATAGGCAGGTTCATCTCAGGCCTGCATTTGCCCCCTGCTGTCTGCTCCAGGAAGTGGAAGAAGAAATGCTTTAAGTGAGGGTGACTGAACAGCTGCAGATGGGACGTGATGCTTGTTCTCTCTCAGGACTTGTCCTATTTCCAGCTCATCATTCTCTGCTGAGCTGAACGTGAGAAGAGCTTGGGTAGCCCAGCAGCTTGCTGGGCACCTAATACACGGTGAGCAGCAAGGCTCTTCCCAGCATTTCATCCTGCCACTGCACCACACGACAGGTTAAGAATCAGCGACTTCACCGCACGTATTCTAGGATAGCCCCTTAAGACCCACTGCACTACTTCTTCCTGTGTCCAGGCCTGTAACCTTTGGAAGGAGAGAAACCACTGCTGGGTCTGCTAAGAATGGCAACAACCACAAAAACCATTCATATCTAAAGTGAAGCAGCTATATTACTTACTACAGGCACCATGTCAGAGCAGGCCATTGCTAAATCCACACTGGTTTCCTACTTCCACCAGTGGCCCGCACCTGATGTTTCATAATGCATCTGGCCAACTGTACAGTGTGTACATGTGATAAGAAGAAATTTTAACTGTCCCAAGATGATCATTTTGCAGCATCATGAAGCATAAAGGTTCAGTCTAGTGTAGTGCAGATATTATTCCCAGTCATGTCATTCCTGAATTCGTTTTTGATTCTTGCTAAATCATTAGTGTCACTAATATCTTGCTACAGTGAATCCTACACACTGCAGAACTGTTTCCTTATATATATTAAACCTGTTGCCTTTTGTTTCTTTTTAATCAAGTGCTTCCTTGATCTCACACTGGACTCATGTGGTCAGGACTTTCAGAAAAGACCCGTGACTCTAGGATAAATAGCTCTTCTATAGCATTTTTCATCAGTAGATCGCAAGGTGCTTTACAAAGGAGGTAACTATCATTATCATCTTTTTATTGAGGTGAGGAAACGAGGCACAGGCAGGTGACATGACTTACCCAAGGCCACACAGCAGGCCAGTGGCAGAATAGGAACAGAACACAGGTCTCCAAAGTCTCAATCCAGCGCTCTATCTTCTATGGCTAAAATCAGTCTGATTTTAAGAAAGTGCCAAGTATCCTACCTCTGACAAGCAAGTCCCTTAAGACCGCTCTAATTGGGCACCTGAAAATTGAGGCACCCAGGATCACCAGTCAAAATTCTTGGCCATCTGGCACTAATGCGAGATCCAGCATCTTTATTTCTCAGCGCACACAAATAAAGTCAGTTTATCTCCTTGCTATTTAGTTTTTTCAAAATGTGATCCAAGGCGCACTTCTTTACCCCTGAGCCACCATGTAAATGGGACTAAATTGTGTCAAAGGCTGTCACAATTTGAAACATAGAGCAGCTACATCTACACAATCAAAGTAATCCGAAGTGGTAAATACACGAGAGTTGAGAGAGACAGAGAGAATAGGAAAGAGGGCTTCCTAACGCACACAAGAGAAGCAAACGAAAAACAAAACAAGAACAAAAGGACATGCAAAACGAGACAGCCAAGTCTTCATTCCTCATGGATGTCGCCCAATCAGTTTTCAGAGAGGGAGGAGGGTCTTGGGGCATTGGGGGAAAAGGAAGGGACCGCTTCCATGCATGTGGTAACGTGGGAAGGTTACTGGTGTTAGTTAGTTTTGTTTCCTAGTAAAACCCCAGCCCAAATGCTTTCCTGGCAATGTTCCAAAACAATAAGATGATTTAGAGTTAATGGGTTAAAAGGCCAATTGCTTTGTGATTTTCCAAACAATCTGTATGCCTCACCCAGGGAAGCAGAAAAGCAGGGGTTTTCCCCTCTTTTTACAGTGTGCATGGAGGGTTAAGTGAGGTTGCAATAATCACAATATTAAATTAATTATTTTCTTGCTCCCATGAGCTTTAATTAGAGAGTAATTTTATCTCCTTGGCTGAAAGGATCAATCATTTGCATCCTGATTTCCTGGAGACCACCAGTTGCTGTAATTGACATCTGTAAATTACTTCTGATCCAGATTAATTCCCTTTCCTGACTGTGACAGATATAGTTTAGGAAGGACACGGTACTTTGGCAGGTGATGACCAGTAAAATACATCAGCAATGGCATTACTTCCGATGTAAGCCTGGGCACTGATTATGTACTGTGTGTGTATCAATATACATATATAGGTTTATAAAAACAGTTTCCACTCTTGCCACATTTATGCTTTTCTCATGATAAGAGAAAGTTCTGTCTTATGTTTATAAATAATTAGCTCTCCGGGAAGGGGGGGGGGGTGTTCATATGCTTTTTTAAATTTTGTGCCTTTCCATAGGCTAATAAAAGTTTAGGGCAAGCTAAAGAAAATCATTATCAGAACTGGATTAGCAAAGAAAAGGTGAACAAAATGTTGCAACAGTCATGTGAAATATGCTGATTTATACTAGCTGAGGATCTGGCCCAAAATTTCATACAAGGGCTAAGTGAAATTCAGAGGGCAAAATCCCGTCGCCAAGGAAAACAATGGGAGTTTTGCCACTGACTTCAACAGGGGTAGAGTTTCATCCAGACTATGCTTCCAAAAATTTGTGTTCCCACACAGCTGATTCTGTTGTGTTCTCACACTGAATGAATCAAAAGATTAAGCTGCAGGTTTTCGGCACATGAAGCTGTCTTTCTAGCTTAGTGCAGATGGCCAGATTTTAGTTCTTCACATGCAGATAACAGGTGGTGAGCAATCTCTCTAAAATGTTTACAGAAGAAATTTTGAGAAATGGAATTTAGCGGTCCCTAGTTGCTGGGGGTTTTTAATCCCCCCCCCCAGATCTAGTCAACCAATCAGAACAAAGTTTTTACCTTCTGTTCACCAGCGTGGACGACATCATCAGCACCATGCAAGCCACATGACAAAGTCACATGATACGCACGCACATGATTGGTTGAAAGGAAAGTGGAGGAGGTCACATGGAAAATACAAAAAAATTAAAAAACTGATGTAAACAATGGGCAAGGGAAAAAAATCAACAGAATTACAGACTAAATAAAATATAAACAAAATTAAAATTAGCCAATATATATAAGAAACATTGGGGAGACAGTAAAATTGCCTGGAAATATAAGAATATTAAACCAGAGAAAACACTGAGTTATGACACCAGTAAGCGTTAGGCACAGCTGCATCACTGCTTATTAATACCAAGTCAGGGAACGAATAAACATTATTGAAGAGAAGGACCGTTGTCCCCGAACTTTGACAGCAGAAGGAATCCACAAGACTGTTGAAAAGAAAAAGGGAAGACATGTTATTCAGAAACAACCCAGGCACAAGAGGAGACACAGAACCAGTTATCGTCCGTGATTTAACAAGGATGGAGCTTGGCATTTCATATCAATGGAGTCTCGATTTCTGTAGGAACAAAAGTCTTTCTTAATAATAATAGAGAAAAAAATCCACTCATTTATTACTGAGGCTGAGGTTGTTAATCACTAAAATGCAATCACTATTTGCCAAGTTCAGCAATCAGCTCTGAAAGTACATAAACTGCATCTAACAAAACCAGCCTGAAGACTCAAAGAGATAAAACAAATCATACTGAATGAATCTCAGTGATGATGTGACTTGGGGACAGTCCATCAATGAGGCAAGGGCAGAACTGATATGCACGGAAAGTTAATGACAGGTATGGCACAAGGAAGACATGGACATTGCTAAATGGAGAAGGGAAAGTGAACAGATTTGTGTAGGAAGGGAATGCAGGACAGAAGGAAATGCTAGACTGGAGGCCTTTAAACCTATTCTTGGTTTCCCCTCTTCCCTAATCACTGTCCCCTTTAAACTTTACTTTCTGCATTAAGATGTTTATCTGTCTGATTATACTTAGGGCAGTGATTCCCAATCACATGAAGGCTACCTTACACCCTAGTGTAGCCTTAGTATAACTCAGAATCAAGCCATTGGTCTTTTCGATGCTATTACTTGGCAAGATGCGATGTTACTACTTGGGCAAGGAGCAAAGGTTAGAAAACAATCTATCTCCTTTTTCTCTGTAATTATGCCATGTTCACAATTAGAAAAATCCATGTGGGCAGACTACAAATACACCTAGAAATTGCTTTTCTGATTGCCTTCTGAAGGAAGATGTTTTCCTTATAAATGTTATGTATTAATTATGATGACAAATTCACGTCTTGCATGTCATGCTGGAAGTGGGGATCTTAGTGGTCACTGCTAGTTCTCCTGGAAGGGAGTTCCATAGCTATAGGACAGCTGATGAGGAGGGTATGTTTCCAAATTGTCTATTGTTTCAGCTTATTATTCCTTTGCACTACAATTATTGTGGATGGTTTTGGTCATGGACAGGAGAGGCAGCCTCAGAGACCAGACCACAGCCTGCCCAGTGAGAACTTTATTCCAGGGTAAAATTTAAGAAGTGCCTAAAAGTCTTCGGAGCCTAAGTCTTATTGAAAGCCAAGTGAGTGTAGGATCCTAAATCACTTAAGCATTCCTGAAAATTTTACCCCAAGACTAGAACCGTGACCTTTGTCATGTACTTGGTGGGCTGTCAACCAAGTGATCAGAGCATAGAATGGTGTGCTCCTGCCACGGCTGCTGTGTTCTTCACCAGAGCAAATATTTTTGGAGTCTGAGCTTTCATTTCCAGGTAGAGTATGTAGTGAGAATCTGGAGGTCATGGATACACGGCTCACTGTGACCATGTCTGTGTCACACAAGATGGGGGAACGTAGCCTGACCACCCAAAGGGAAAAATGTTTTACTGCTACTGCTGTCGTCTGAGTGTTCAGTAACAGCGAGCACCCATCACCTTTCCCCATCTGATGGGCTCCTCCTGCATCTCACCCATAAAGCCCAGCATGGCCCTGACTCCAGTCTGACTTTGGCTATGCCGTCATTGCGAAGTGAGCTCCTCTCAAGTTAACCTTGCTGGAGTGAAAGCGGACACACTGAAAAATAATGCTCAAGCTACACAGAGGGGTCCTGCTAGCAACCAACGAGTTGTGTTAACTCAGGCTGTAGCCTATAATTCCCCATGTGCCATCTAAAAGTGCCATCACACCCAAGTTAAAGGTTTGTGTGGACAGGACTCGGCTTAGGGGTAATACTCAAGTTAACCATCCAGGAAAGATAAGCCCTGAGGAAGACTCAGTTCTTTTAGAAGGGAATTCCATAGCTGCCAGGCAGTTCCAGATTCCCCACTGATCTCACCTAATTATTCCTATGGATTGCAACAACTGCAGGTGACTGTGATGACAGAAGGGTGCAACCACCATGAGACACTACTGGGCAGATTTTCAAATACGCCTTAGAGAATTAAAGTCCGAATCAATGGATCCTTGGAGGAGATTTTGAAAATCGACTCCCACATGCTACATATCCTGCACAAAAAGAACCCCAAAACATTTGGCCTGACCCAGTCTATTGTAATCAATGACAAAACTCCCACTGACTTCAGGGGGCTTTGGAGAAGGCCCACTGTTCATTTTTCTGTTCAGCCTTTGGGACTAGTGATATTAAGTAGCTATTCTCTGAATTTGTTGGCCTTTAATTTCACCCAGTCTCTGTCTGAAAAACCGTTAAGGCAATACTTGAGCTGCTGTAGCAGCATTAACAGTGAGAAAATGATGCAAAGCCTCTGGAATGTCTGTCTATTGCCAAGATAGTTTTGTGGGTTTTTTTCTGGTCTTTGAATACAGCGCATTAACATGCTGCAGAACAGCTTAGCAGGAAAGTGAACACCTCTGCTATTTACATAAATGTACTGAATAAACTAACGACAATGAGGCAGTAAGAGGCAGGATGCTGCAAACATCTAAAAAGCCAAGCTCCCATTCAAGTTAAAATATCAGAGGCTTTTATATACATTTTTTAATTTTTTGTGGATGCAAAATGTTTGACATGAACTAGCTTTTAGCATCTTTCATGTGAAACAAGCCAAGTTCCTATTAAGAAACACTAAAAGATTTTTCATTTCTGACAGAAATTCTATCTCCTAACTACATGCAAGTCCAGAAATTATGGAAAAGGGATGCAATCAAGCCTTACTTCCTGCAAGCAAAAAAAGAAGATCTGTATTTAGTAGCACTGCTTATTGCCCCTCCAAAAAAAAAAAAAAAAAAAAAAGCACCAGTGAAAAGGTGTGAATGGAATAAAAAAATACTCTTCTGCAAAACGGAACCTCTCCTTCTTTAAAAGCACTAGAAATTAGAATTTTGCACATTACACACACAAGAAAGGTAGAGAGGAAGAAATTGTTAGCTGTGTGCACTGGCAGACAAAAGGATATTTCATTCTATATGCAAGACCAAAGACAGGGCTGGTGAAATAGGGCAGGTTTTATTTTCTCTTCTCCCAGCTTTGGACTAAATATCCTCCCTACCTCCCCTAAAAAAAGTGTGTTTCATGCTATTAGTACATCTGCTTCATGGCTTCCAATTCACTGCAAATAAACACGGCTTCATCTCAGGCACACACGCGTGCGCACACAGTATTACTGAAAACCAAAGCAAGCTAGCTACATTTGTAGCACACCTCTGCCTGAGAATTCAGTGTTTTCAGAGAATATAGCAATGTTTTGCTCAACCACCTTGCCCCATCTCCCGGGACTGTATTGCAAATATTTGCCTGGATTGTGTCTGGAATGTGAAATGCTACACATCTCCTGAAGACAAGGCTTGGGCGAAATGCGTTTGACATCTCTGTTCAGTGAAGTGGCCTGTGTGCTGCTTACCTTTCTACTGGATACTGAGCAGTAAAACTGGTTTCTTTGTCCACAAATCAACTAATGCCACTGTGCTTTTTAGCTATTTTTGTTATTCTGTGCTATCACTGTGCTATCTATGCACATCCCTAAGGCCCACAAGGAAGAGTGGTCTAGTGGACAGGGCACTGAACTGGGGTTCAGGAAACTTGGGTTTGATTTCCAGCTCACTCAGCTACAGACTGATCTTATGCCAACCATTCAATCAAGCTTGTGCCTCAGTTCCACTCTCTGTAAAATGGGGATAGTATTACCCCCTCTTGTAGGATAAAATCCATTAATGATTTGGAGGTGCTTGGAAACCAGGGTGAGGAGGATCATACAATATCCAGAATGCTTCACCAGAAGAACCCCAGCCCTCTTGAGGAGGAAGTGCTCCTACCTCCTCATGCTTTTCATTTACTATTCCACGCAGTACTGACTATGAGAAAAACCATTCCAGAAACTGGCTCCTTGCTGTTCTATTTCCAAATGGTCCTCCTTCTGCTGATAGTCTGTCTCCTGGTCTTTGGGCCAGGTGCTATTTTGGGTCTGGCCAATGAGTTCAGTGTGGCTGTGCAGGGTAAAACACCAACAGGCATGGCGGTACACAGCATCCTGAATCTTCCTCTTCATTCATCATCTTCATTGCCACCATGGTTTCAGTTTTGACTGGATTCCCCTCAAACCCTCTCCTCAAAATGCTTGATGGAAAATGATGCTTTGGGGAGTGAGTGGAAGTGATCATTAAATGTTAGTTTCAACTCTCTATTTTAAAAAAAATCCCTGTGTTTCTAGTAATCCCTGTGTTTGCAATTTTCACCACATGCTCGGGATGGGGGGTGGGGGTTGGGGGGGGGGGGAGGAGGAGGAGGGGAGAACCATGCTGGAGCCTTAATGCCCACATGCTCAGACATTGGTTAATGCCAGATTGTTGCTTAAGAGACAGCAAAATAACAAGGCATGTGTTTTAATTGCTGCTGTTGGAAAAGCTGCACTGTAACAAGCAACACTCAGGACCAAGGGGAGCAGTTCCGGGCTACTCACTCATCTGCTCTGTGTTTTCAGATCTGGTAGGAGGCTGGGTTGCTATGGAAACAAGGAAGATAGGACAGGATATGGAAAGGTGAAGCATAGCATGAAAATAAATTGGGGGGGAGATAAAGAGAAATGAAGCTTAATGAGGAGGAGACAGTCAGAGCTGCACACAATGCATGCACCACATTTATAAATATTAGATGAAGGTTTCTGTGTAAGTTGCATCGTGCTAGGATTCCCCCTCTCATTCCCTCCACAATGTCTGAAGTCCACAGGCAAACAAGGGGCTCTCCCCTGTCTTGAGAGCAGGAAGGTTGTGCATAAAGCTGTGTGACTCTCAGAGATGGCAGGGGCTCCAGAACACCTTACCCAAAACAAGAATCCTCTGGGATTTTCTGAAACTAAGCCTAAACTTGGCTCTTGCTAGACCAACACTGGAATTGCCAAGGGAACCTCTAGTACAGGATGCCGTCTCTGACACGGGGCAATACCTGCCACTTCAGATGAAGGTGCATAAAAGACCCCATGGTAGACAATTATGGGATAGCCTGCCCTCTGAGATAGTTCTTCCTCCTCCTCCATTTGCCCCAAAGAAATGGTTTTCTATCCCTTCTATATTTGTTGCCCCATCTCTTGTGACTGGGTGTTCCCTGCCCAGTCCCTTATGGACTCCTGCTGAACTCCTGGTCTCAATGATACCTGGCCTGTGAGTTCGGGAGCATCACAAACCTCTCAATGACCTTAGATTGACTTTCAGGGTTTGAATCCAAACTTTCGCACAGCGCGGGCTGTGACACAGTGGCAAAGCAGCAGCAGGAATGCTACAGACAAACCTCCTCCCTGGTGTAGCTAAGTAGTGCCTCACATACGGCAAGCAGTAGCAGCACACACTAACCGACCCACCAGGCAGGGCTATGTGAGCCAGCTCGGCTTCAGCAGAACATGGTCTGCCTTCCGCTGTTTGTGTTACAACCTCCATGTTCCTTTAAATCCTCTGTGCTGCATGTTCAGACCCTTCCTTTTCTTTCTTCCCAACCAATGGCCTTACTGGGAACGGAGGCACAATCTAAAGAGGTGAGGTGCCGCGGGCAGAGTTCACTTTCTCGGTCTCAAAAACAAAAAACCCAAAACAAAAAACCATCCTTAGAGGAAGCAATAAAGTACTGCCCAGCTGGCATCTTTGAAGGGTGACAGATCTGAAGCCCCTTACAAACGTTATCAACAGCATTCATCACTCCACACCAGACAGGAAAGGCAGAGCACACAAGCATAAAACAAGCATCTCTCCTGCATGGATCTCTAAGAACGGTAGCCCCGGAGCAAAAACGTCTCCATTTCCAAATGCCAGAGGGAACCACAGCATGAGACACGGCTGGGAGGGATTTCTTTTATACCACTCTGTGTAACATACCTATTCTTTTTTTTTTTAAGAGGAGCGGAGATCTTCCCCAGGGGACACCATAGCTAGTGCTGCAGACTGGTGTGTATGCAGCTAAACCTGGGTTTAATTCCTCCTCCTCCTCTCGTGCCGGCATCAGTCCTGCTGATGTGAGCCATGAATGAGACTGGAGAAGTGGAAGAGACCCCTGTGTGAGCTGCAGCCTAAATCTGATGATGCACATTTCAGAAGAGGAAACAGGACAGAAAGAAATTATTTCCTTCTGCAGCCTGAGGAGGCAATTTAGCAGCAGGCTTAAGGAGGCAGAAGCCATTAACCGTTGATCATTTCAGTATTCCTCTTTTTTGGCTAAGATGCTAACCTCACTATCTGCTTTGCCAAAATGAGCTCAGGAAACAGCCTCTGACCACACCAGCTGGACACCTCCACAAAATGGGAATGGAATGCAAAATGCTATGAGTGAAAGGTCCCACTGAAGTCCATGACAAAACTCCCATCGACTTCACTCTTTTGACCTCTCTTCCCCCATCTGCCTGGAAAGTTTAGTACCCCATTTGCCTTCCTGTCTCTTGCTTAGGAATTTGGCTTGTGTTATCCACATTCCCTTTACTGAGAAGGTTTAGTCGTCACTCAGGTAAAAGAAATGATGTTAAGCAGATCTCACCACCAGCTGTGGTGCAACACATGCAGAGCAAAGCCAAGGCTTCCGTTATACTCACTGTCTGCGAAATGGAAGGGAGGGGCAACAGCAGTTGCTAAAGAAAGAGAAAGGAAAGTGAAAGGGGGATGAAATTCCTGTTAAATGCAGCCGAAGGAAGGAAAATAGGAAGGAGTGAAATGGCAGGATTTCCTTGGGATAAGGACTTTCTGAAGGCCTGTGCATGAGAAGAGGAGAATGAAAGACAAAACAGCTTTCTGTTAAAGGGAAACTGACAGGCTCTGTATGTTGCAAGGCCTGTGTTTCTCTCATGTAAACTAATTTCACCTCAGCGCATCTCCACCCACCACCACATACCACACTTAAGTTGCTTCAGTTGTATGCTGAGCCCAAACCAATGCCCACTGATTGCAATGGAGATGCTGGCCAATGGATCAGGCCCCAAGCGAGTGAGAGCAGAATGTGGCTCCGTTACGTCTGCAACAGTCGATACCACCGATAAGTAACCAACCAGGAGAGATACAGGCGTCCCTTCCACTGGTTAGGGATGAGGGATGTGACCAAGAGTTATAAGGGAGGCAGAATCCTGAACTCAGGTCTTTGCAGATATAGAGTAGTGAAAACTACTGTCATCCTTTATTTTGCCTTATAATGTATTTATTTGTGATCTTTAATCTCGATCACACATCATTTTAGGGATCAGGGACCATTCAAGTGTTGTTCTTTTAAATGAAGGCATAAACAAGTGCACTTTAGCTCCCCTGTAAGACCCACCTGCACTGCAGCAAGAAGCTCCAGGGCCTTGAACTGAAGCAACACTTGTGAGGAGAGTATGCAGTCCATGGTTGTTTTTAAACAGAGTAATGAGGGATGCTAAAAATGAGTCACTGAGGGAAAAACAAAACAAAACAAAAAACAAGAACACCCAACCAATACTAGGTCAGACCATCTATTCCAGTATCCTATCTTCTGACAGTGGCAAGGTGCACCATCCTTTCAGCAGTATAATCTGTGTCCATACTATTATACTATTAATGGTCTGAGACCCCATATTCCTAAAGGTTATGGAGAAACTGGTTTATTCTGGTGATTAGTGAGAAAAACAAATACTCCAAACAATCATCACAACAACAGACACTACAAAATCACATCCCTTTGACATTCAAACAAATTCTAAGCCAGAAAACAGTTTTGGCTGGTATTAAAATACAACCTCAACATTCCTGTCTGTGAAGACTCTTGAAAAAACTCATGCTGGAGTCTCCATGTCAGACTAAACCCTACTCCTCAAATGGAATGCTAAATCCACCCAGATGAGAACTTCCATGTTTGCTCCTGATCCATTTACTTCAGCACACGAGATTACAGTTAACATGGGTTTCTCTGCATGTTTAACTAGTAATAGCTATCCTTTCTACTTGAATTTCCAAAATGTATAGTAAGTATAATATCTAATTAGTCACACAAAAGCAAATGCTGTCTGTTTCAGGGGTCATCCACGACTGTATCTATTTTCTCTCTCTCTCTCACTCCCCAGCAACACAGCAAGTTAAGAGGTAACATTCAAGCAATTACATTCTAAAGAGTATCAAATCAACTCAATCACTGAGGAAAGATTTAGTGACGAATCTTAACAATACTGTCTCTCCAATCTTTATTCCCCCCTTTACTTTCTCCAAACTGCAATCAGTATCTTCTTAATCAAGCAGACTACCTGTTTTCCATTTGGGAACATTTTGATAGCAGATACTGGAAAAAAAAAAAAAAAGTGGAAGTTGTCTGTTGTGTTTAGACAGTTTTGGGGGTTCTAGCTTGTGTTGGCTTGTCACCAGCCAGCTTTGTTCCCAGATCAATGGTATCACAGTCACAGGTTCTGATCACTGATGTTTTCTGTAATCCAACAGAATGCATCTAATTTGGTGGCCAAATACATTCATTTTAGGCATTTGGCCTTGACCAGCTCTGTCCTCCCATGCCTTGTTAATGCTCTACCGGTTTAATGTATTAATGCAAACAAAGTTCACCCGGCAGACACCTGTCAAGGTCATCTTGCTGGCCAAGAACGGAGCCCATTTACCAGGATATCCCCATTAATCCTAAAGCACAAGAGTCAGCTTTTCCTGATATGCTGTGTTAACGTGCAATGTTTTAGCACCAAACTTCCAACCTTTTGGATGCAGATGTGTCAAATGGAATTTTGGATAGCGTCCAATAGCCAAATTCACATTTTACTCCTTGAAAATTCCATAGCTCACTGGATTATCCCATAAGGGATCAGATTTCCCCTCTGACCATGACTTTAGCTCTGTCGCACACATGGCTGCAGCTCTCACTCCGAGTTCAAAAAGTACACACTAGATTAATGAAAAAAGGCAGGAGTAGTAATACCCTTGGCCAGTCATCTGGATCTCGCTGATGTCCATGAATTGGGGGATCATAATCTTTTTCAGTAGTTTTGAACTGACTACAGTAAACAGCTTTGCTTGTTTCAGTAATACTAATGCTACTTGCAATGCCCATAGGCTACTGCTGCTTTATGAGATTTCCCACATGGAGTCGTGATGATGTTAGTCTCCGGGAGAGTCAGGGTGGTATCTGCAATAACTGTGTAACAGTCTGCACCATGCTCTATGTTCACTGACTCTCCTTAGGGGATGTGTTCATGTAACATTTTAGTGCCTCTTCCGCAACCCAGTCTAAAAAGTTTAGAGTATCAATGGACTAAGAAGTCAAAAATGTTCTGCAGGTAGAAAGCCTCTTCTTGAGATCTCTGCTTCCAAGTCCCACATGGTTGCACTGCTAATAAGTTTGCTCTTGGCTGGAAGAACTTCCTATGACCCAGCCGCTCCAGTCAGCTAAAAGTGGTTTGTTCTTTAATTCTTTAAACACATTACTTTAAGACACGGTTGTGGACATCAACATTATTGCTAAGCTGCCCATAAACCACAAGCCATTTAAGTACTGCTGTCTCTCTTCTTTCATAGTTAACTACGGTTGGCTGACTCACTGCAGCACATTTGGAGAGGTTTCATCATCAACATGTTTTCATAACCCCAAGACAAAACAGTGGCAAACAAACGTGTTTTATTGTTCCATAAACATGCTTGCTGCCAGAGTTAAAAAATCTGCTCTAAGTTTCATGTCAACTACATCTGCATTGGCTTTTAAAGAATAACCTGAGATGATGATTATTTGGACATTTTGTCTTTGCTTCTGCAAACTTATTTAAATGGCAAAAGGGGCACTGGGACTAACAGCGTTGGCTACCATCCATGGAGCATCTTCAGAATTGCAGATACTGAAATGGAACCAGACTTAATCAGAACATTTCCTGTTCCTCTTCCCACCGGATAGCAATGTAAGAACTGGCCACACACTGGTGATCTTTAACTTGAATTAACTTGTTTATCAGGATTGAGATACGTTACCTTCTATTTGTCATGAGTGATACTTCCTCATTATCTGCTTTAAAGTTAGAGACATACACAAACCTGAAAGTCTTATGTCAGTATCATCATGCAAATCAGTTGCACAAACCCCTTACAAAAAAAAAAGTAGGGTGCTTACAGCATTCATTTTGCAGGACCCACTTTCTGTCTGAAAAACTGCTGCATAACTTTGCTTCCTGCCTTCCTATTGAGAGCCAGAATCTGATATCTTTACTCCATGAGTGGCTGTCCACGGTGTCAGTGGGATTATTCTATCCTAGTCTTTTTTAGGTTCTTATGCAGCTCTCCTTCACTGAGTGCCTTCCAGATATGCACGAAAGTACAGGTACAATTTTCAGAAGCACCTAAGTGATTTAGAAGCCCAAATCCCACTTTCAGAGCTCCTAATTCCCATTGATTTTCAAGGAAATGTAAGGTAACATTTTTGAAAGGGCCCTGTGTCCCATTTCAAAAGCGGCTTAGGAGCCTGAGTGCCATTGACTTTAAATGAGACTTCAGCTCCTAAATGTCTATTTCACATTTGAAAACAGACATTTGGTTCCTAAGCTCAAGACCATAAAGCACTTTGATATCTTCTGATGGAAAGTGCTAGAGAAAAGCTACATATTTATTAAAAGGGAGACACGGTGGGTGAGGTAATAACTTTTATTGAACCACCTTCTGTTGATGAGAGAGACTACCTTTGGAGTTTACACAGAGCTCTTCATCAGGTGGATCTCTCACCAACAGAAGGTGGTCCAATAAAAGGTATTTCCACACCTACATATCCACCAATGGTACTATTAAAAAGTCACTTAGGAATTTCTGAAAAATGTACTCACTGTGACTAGCATCCACCAGGTGTGGGTCTATTTTTCTCCTTTCCTGTCTCCAGGGAAAATTGTGTGGAGTTCTTAAAAAAAAATGTAATTAAATATTTTACATACCCCATGCTACGTGATTATATTAGCATGGGCAAGGTTGACAAAGACTACTCATGGAGCAAAGTCCTATTCAACATGAGTAAAGGCATGAGAATGTGGGCCTCAGCATCAATCTCAAACACCTTTCTGCTACTGCTTTCACAATGCTGAGTCCCCAGCCCAAGACCCAAGGAGGCAGGACTGTGCTATGCTTTCCAAGAAAGCACAGTGCATCACATACATCCAACAACATTCCCTTACTGCAATACTCCCAAATAGTTTAGAAGAGCAAAGCTGGCATGAAATGCCTTCCCCAAACCTTACTGACTCCCTGCAGGGAGATTCTGAAATCCCCAAGGGTTTTTCCTTGTCTGATCTTCAATCGGTTGCATGAACAAATCAAACCATTTCAAAAGCCCCGGTGTAATACAACATGGCGTATTCTTACGGAGCCGCCTTCACACACAACCACAGAGAATGCAGGAGCTGGTTGTAAGCTGAAAAGGAAAGTAGAGGAAAGGAAAGGAAAGTATCAAGGGGAGATTAAAAGATGGAGGAGTATAAGAGATCGAGAGAGTTTCTGAGCTAGCGAGCGGAGTGACACTGCAGGGGACAACCGTCAGGGAGGAGGCTGAGGTGGAAGGAGCTGTTGGCTGAGGCAAAGCCGGGATGGATCTTGAAAACCAGGAGTGCAACTCTGAGCCTGATTCAGCGCAAGGCGGGATGGCAGAGACGGGGATGGGAGCGTTAGGAAAAGAGTGAAAAGAAAGCAGGATCACAATAACAATGCTCCAATCCCTCCAGAGCTCTTCTGCTAAGCGAGCTTGTCCAGTGTCTGCTCTAACTCCCTCCGCTCCCTAGCGGCACTGGGCACTTCACTGCTTGATCTTCATTCCTTATCAGGGGCCCGATTCTGCCATCTGATTCAAGTGGCATGTGGTGCTTACCCAGAGTGGTCACAATGAGGTGGCCTGTGTGAGTACACGTCATGAAGATGGCAGAGCTGGGCCCTAACATTAGAGTGTGTTAAGTCACTAACTATTCTGGTTAGACTTTGTTCCCTTTCAGGTGCTTGATCCTCACGACAGATTCCAGCCCTCCTGTCCACATCACCACAGGACAGATGACTGTGTCCAGCCTGTCTTGTCTAGACTCTGTGAAGTTGCACAATGGTGAATCTCTGTGGTCATCCATCATCATTTCCAGGTGTGTTTGTTCAAGGACCAGCAGGAGAAGCTGACAGATGTTTTGACCAAGCCCCTGACATAATTCATCCCCCTCTCTCATCACTATACACTTTGCTCCTTCTTTCATGCTCTCCCCCGACATGGAACCACCTCCACACGTCCTTTCACATCTCCATCTCAGGCCTGGTCTCCCACCACCGTCTGCTCTAACAACCACACTACAAGAGAGATGGGGCGTTCATCCAGACTAGACCGTGAAAACTCCACGAGCAGGAGTATGTCTCAGCCTGCTCACTGACATGCCAGCGCACCCGCAGCTGTCTCATCAAACAGAAGATACATTGTGGTCCAGAGAACCGAATTCTAGACGACGGCTCCATACTTTAAAACAAAGTGAAAAATGCCATATTACAGGTGTCATTTAACACTGCTGTTGTAAGAGCCATGGAATTGTCAACAGATGATGAGCCTGTGGTTTGGCAGGCGTATCTGGAGCTATGACTGAGAGCATGGCTTTTGACATCCCTTTCTGCTGCCTAATTCAGTCCTTTTTTTCTTTCTCTGTGGCATTCATCATCACAGATCTGAGTGCCTGTGTTTTTATCTCCCCAGCATATCACTGCTGTTGTCCAATTCAGAACAAGCTGCCAAACCAATTGCTAGATGGCCATAATACTAACTGTGATTAACTTTATATGAAATACAAGTTGCTTCTGCTAAAATTAACAGGCTCCAAACAACAAAGGCAGCATACGGCACACATGCCCAGGAATCACAATAGTTAAGGAATTCCCTCCCATTGACCTTCTCCTACCTGTAATTGGTACAATCTCATTCTGTCCAACCACCACTATACATGCCTATCCAGCTATCTGTTAGTCAACCCACTCATCTATTTAGTGATTCATCCACACTCAGGTTTCCCTGTAGGACCATAGCATTTCACCACCAATAGCTCAAGAATCCAATGGGTAAAATCCCAGCCCCGCTGAAGTCAAAAGCCAATCTCAACTTCAGCCAAGTCAGGATCTCACCATACATATCTGCTAAAACACTTCGAAGGAGCTGTAGTATCTCCTGGCAAGTTTCTGAGAACACAAACATGGTGGTAACAGCCCAGTTAAAGGTTGCCGCTATCATTCTGGCCACAGGATCAGCTCACCAGAAGAGGTATGTTCTAATACAGCAAGCAGCTGCTACTGCAATTTTTGCCCAGCTAAAATGGCATCTCCTCACTACCCTGCTGTTAATATGAAAGGCAGGGATAGCTATGGAATATGTGGTGAGTACTTTTTGACTAAGCTTGGATATGTAAGTATTCCAAATAAACAAACCCATAAAATCCATCATTAATTTTCTCCAGTTAATTTTGGATTTTTGCTGGTGGTGGTAGAGATATGTTTGTGCACTAACGGGAAAGTGGCTGCAATCCATTTAATTGCTGGAGGACTGTCTAAGTGCTACTAAGGAAAGAGCTTGTTAAAAAAAAGGAGGGAAATTGTGAACATTTTCTCAAAATTTTTCCCCTTTTGCTTCCAAATTTTGAAAAAAATTCAGAATTTTACAAGTGTCTGAGTTGATTGAAAAACCAAAAAAAAATTCTTAAATGTTGAAGCTCTTTGCTGTTTTTTGCTTTCTAAATTTCATGAAACCTTGAAACATTTTAAAGCGTGCTAACCAAGAAACATTCGGCTACTCCACTCTGCAGTTGCTGATGTAGCAGTACCTTCACCTTCAGAAAAATCATTGCCAGTGACAAATCTTTGATATTGCATGCTGTACAATGGGGAAAAGGTGCTAACCTCTCAGCTCAGTTCAACAGAGAGCCACGCTAAGCAAAGCAGAATGGCTACTCTAGTGTCAGTGTTATTAGGAGCTGGATAGCATTGGCTACTTCATTTCTAAGGACAAGGAGAGGGAGGAAAGATTAAGTTAAATGCTATAGCAGTGGTATGTTAAGGGAGCATTCCAGAATGGATAGAAAGAAAAAGATGCAGAGAGGCACTTACGTGAGTGAGGAATGCCTGCAGTTTTCCACAGATGGAACACAGACAAAAAGAAAAAAAAAAAAGAGACAGACCCCAAAACAAAAATGTCAAAGAGAAGAAAAGACAGGAGAGCATGGAGCTAGAAATTCAAAATAACAGGTGCTGTACTCAGTGCGATCCTGTGGAGAGGGGTCAGACAAGGGAATTACTGCAACAAGGCGAGAAGTAATATGGGATCTGGCTTGTCATATGGGCTTGGGTTCTCTTGGAACATGATGTTTGCACTATTCTATAGCGCTTGCACTGTTCAGTGCACCTGGGCTTAACAGCCAGGGTGATCAGGAGTGTGGTTACCTATGTGACTGTGCAAAACTCCCAGGAGCTCAAGAACAATCAGTGGCAGTGTGCTGGAGCATCATGGAGAGCACAGCTCCTGCGAAGCACTGCTAGCTTGAGCAGAGTCAGGAAAGCAGGAGATATATGTGGACTTTTCCAGGTGCACTCCAGTGAAAGAGGGGGAACACCATATTGAAATGCAAGGGGGCGTGCAGCAGGAGAGCTCAAGGAGTCAACTCAGGCTGACCCAGAAACTTAAGTCCCTGGTTGGGATCAGATTAAAGGGTGAAGGGCTCCATAGAAAGCAAATATCAGCTCTTCCCTTCTGGCTCCAATACGCCGCTTTCATGCGCATGGAATGTCATTTTCTCTCTTTCCCAGCTGGCAGGATTTCTATTGCATCCTCCCATTCAAAAATCAAATCTGCTTTTGGCTCCAGGGCATTTTGCTCAAGATTGAAGTGGGGAGGGGAGGCCCCAGGCTGCAGACAAGCATCCCACTGACAGATGGAGATGATTCGGGGCAAGGCGGGTGAACATTTTAACAGAGCAAACAGCAGAGCAGTAAAACCACCTCTCCCACCCTCCTGCAATTTCACACTCATTCTCATGACGGCTTCTCTGACACCCACCCAATTTCCTCCCCCCTCCCAAACAATGAAAATAGCCTGTAGTTTCAACTGGGAGACCCAGCCCTTCTCAACAGGCTGCTGGTTTGTATTATTAAAATGCCATCTGACTGTCCGCTGCCCACGTTCCCTGGACAGAAGAACATTTGTTGCAGTGATTGGGGTGCAGCCCCATACAAAACCCCAGCCTTGGAGGAGGGAAATGTTAATGACGGAATCTGGCAAAACCATCAATGCTCAACAGACTTTGCAAAGGGTGCACCGAGACCTGCAAGAGGAAGAGGCACTGTCTGTGCACAGCAGGGATCCCTCGGGCAAAGCCAAGGAGAGAACCACAGAGCAGGGTGGGGTTGACTTTTACTTACGAACTGGTTGGGTCTTGAACTCAGACACTGCACTGATCTCGCCCAGGCCCTTGCCATTCATGGCTGACAGTTTAATGGCATAGATGGTCTCCGGTTTCAGGCCAATGATGGTGATCACGCCCTCCATGTTTGCTGTTGAAGAAATGAGAGGGGGGAAAAGGGTGAGGTTTGAATGGACTGTCAGTACAAGCCCTTTTGCATATCCTGTTATGTCAGCCACACATATGTAGGCTGGGCTGTGCCTGGCCCTGTGTGAGTGCCCGAGGCTAGTATTGCTGCCAGAGACGCTTCAAAGGAGATGGTGCCTGCTGTGTGCCTCACCGCATCCCAAGGGGAGCAACCGCTGCACCCCATCACTGGGGCTCTCCAAGGAGCGATCCTACGCATCCCAATACTGGGCTGTGGCTGCAGAACGCAAAGCCCAATGCTGGTCAGCTGTTGGAGAGTGGCTTCCAACCCATGCTCCCCAAATGTTTAGCAGAGACAGTCCATCAGCAGTCAAAACAACCAGCAAGGCGAGCGACAGAGGGACTGGGAGAGCGAATGGGGCAGCACAAGCCGTCCCATGGTGTGTCTGTGTGCGCAGGGCACATACCTACAACTGCTGCATCCGTGGGAATGGATAGTCAGCTGTATTTTAACCACCCTGGGGAAGAAAGCCACTACTCTCCACTGTCAGGTACTTCCTGCAGACAGAACCAAGGGTCTGAACAGCATGGGGGCATGTGACATCTCTCGGGGCATCGGCTTCCAAGGGCCACACACACTGCAGCCTGCTAAGTGCTCCTAGCTACCCTTTTAGCCCCTCTTGCATCCACATTCAGAGCTCAGGGTAGGACATCTGGGCTTGAAATTTGTACAGGCCACTGCGAAAGCACCTGCATGTGACCCTGCAGAGAGAACAGGAGCTCGGTTCCTGCGTGCTGTGGGGAAGTTGCTTTGTCAAAGCAGTCACAAAGCATCTCTGCTCAGCAGAGAAGAATAAATGTGATGTGCTGGATGGGCGAGCCGTCGGAGGGGAGAGCCCGACAATGGGAAAGATCTGGGAAGACAGCTGCTTTCCACCTGAATGGCTCACTGCTCCATGGGCACTCAGGATTTGCGTTGTTTGTGGGCCACTCCTTGGCATATGCAAGGCAGAAGGTCTCGCTTCCCTTATAGACCTCCCAGGATTCTGATTGTAGGGTCTAGGCCTCACTTTCTTGCATCATACAGCCTAGTATTCAAAACTAGCAGGGAAAAGCAGATCTCACAGAGCACAGTCACTGTCACACGCTAGATTCTTAAGAGGGAGGGGCTGAGAGAACAAGGAGCCGTATGTCTACAGTATTGTGTGTGATGAAATGAGCAGAGACCCTGAGTTTAAGCTTTGCAGGCTGGTGGTACATACACGACAGTCTCTTGTAGCTGCAGTCAGCCAAGAGGTTTTACATATCATCTGACTCCTAACCCACCTCAAAGGTTGACTGGAATCATTTCAGATTCCTTACTTTGCCCCAGATACCGCAGCCTCTGCATGACCCTGAGCAGTGACCTTCGGGAGAGATTTCCCTCCTTCCTGACATAGCAGAATTTAAAAGCAAAAACCCTGGAGGTGCGGAGGAATCGATGGGGGAGAAGCAGTACAGCTGTTTGTCTGCTTGATTTCTATCGAACTGACTGGGAGCCAAGCCTCCAGCAAGAGAAGAGGCTGCAACCCTCCCTTGGGAATCGAACCGCAAGGTTCAGACATAGTTTGGGGAGGAGAGGGGGACAGAGTGAGGTTATTGTCTGAACTAAAGAAAATCTATTTCCACTTCACAGAAAGGAAGGAAGAAATGGAGAAACCAAACCTGATTCTGTGGGGTGCAGGGATCCTACCGTGTTATGGTAATACAAATAAGAATACATATGGGATGGGTGGTAGAACCCTCTGGAACAAGATTCTCCCCCCACCAGCCGCATCGGTCCAAAACAGCCTTGGTATACTGGTCTCCAAGACACACTACAAGCTGTATAGATTTGCACAGACTGTTACCAGGCTGTAGGATTTGATGGGGATTAGATCTCTTGGAGGGGAGGGAATTTGGGTTCTGTAATTCATGGCAGTGCTGTGCAGAGTGCCTTGGGCAGAAGGTACAAACCAAAATAAATATGTACATAAATGAAACCATCATTGAAATGAATGGAGCAGTTTCATCTGGGTCCTGTGTGCAATGCTGATCATCCCATCCTGAACAGGATATTTAAGACTCTGTTTTAAGTTTACACTGAAAAATTCCCAGGTTTTCAAAGGTATTCTTTGGTTTTTACTGATATTCACCTGAGCTTTGGACCATTCAAATACATGAAAATACTGATTATGTCAAGAAAATCCAATATATTACATTAGGTGGATATGTTTGTTAAGTTAGTCTAAGTGTAAATGTGAGGCTGTATATTAAAGTAAGGCAATATAGTGGAACATACACATGCATGCATGCATGAATATACAGTTCATTAAATAAACCACAGCCTTAAACTGCTTTTACTTTCAGTATCCTTATTTTTCTCTATTTGTTGCTTTTATTCTGTTCTCCTGCCCACCAATATAAACCTGAGATTTACTCAGAAAAATATGACAATGTTTTGCACTAATTTTCACCCATTTTTTAAATTTTTGTAGTAACACTTACATTCCTGGGAAATGTTAAACAAAATAAAAACTGAAAATGAAGGGCTTTGAGGATATTGCAGAAACAGAGAGGGTGCAGAGAAGGGCAATGAGCATGATTAGGGGCCTTAGAAGTTGAAAGGACTGGGACTACTTAGAAAGGAGGCGAAGAAGAGGGGACTTGATAAAATTATATAAAATAATGACTGGTCTCGACGGGAAAGACCAGGAGCTTCTGTTCTCCCTGTTTCGCAACACAAGAACAAGGAGACGTTCAATGAAACTAAAAGGTGGCAAACTCAAAACTGATAAAGGGAAATATTTTTTCACGTAAGTGATTGGACTGTGGAACTTACTGCCACCAGGTGTCAAGAACTTTGCAAGATTTGAAAAGGGATTGGACATTTGTATGGAGAAAAAAAGACTATTCAGTTATAATAGTTAACATTAACAAAAAACTTAGGAAGGAATATTAAACTTCAGGCTTTAGGTCTTAATCCAACTATTCAGTATTAGAGATTTGGATGAGACTTCCACAGTTGTGCAGGTTACCCCACATTTGCCCACTGTGAGATTTCTTACACTTTCCTTAGAAGCAGTTGGCACTGGCCTGTTAGAGAAAGGACACTGAATTAGTTGCACCATGTGTCAGATCCACTTCGGCTATTCCTAAATAATGTGTTTGAATGAACAATATTTTAGTGCGGAGGCTGCCCATGGAACATCCCTGACAGATGACTTGGAAGGTCATTTAAAAATGTTAAAGCTGTAGTTGATTCCAATGCTTAAAACAAAGGCTTCTCCCTAATAACCCCCTGGCATTTGGATTGTTTTAAGTCTACTGCATGTCTCTCTCAGCCCTGATTCATCCTCTCGATGAAGCACGGCTGTACCTTCCTCTTAAATGAGTTTATTGCAAATGAGTCTGATGACTCTTTGACCCAAGGAAAACTGGAGCTGGAACTCAACTGGGTTTGGCTTTAAACTATAGATCAGGCAAGCACAATATTATTTCTGTTGCTCAGATCACAGTTACTTAGACTGCATGTTCTCTGAAGCAGGCCCTTTCTTTTCATGTGTGAACAGCAACTAGCACAATGGGGACTGATCCCTGAGGGAAGAATCCAGGTGTTACCGCTATACATAAAAATAAATAGGTCTAGAGTCTTTGGTGACACTATGGTTTTCTGATCCTACAAGTGGTGGGGCTCTGCACAGCTGAAATGGCAGTAACAGAGCACAGAGCAGGGTAGCTTCAAGGTATACGCTTCATACCAGTGGGAGTGACTTTAGAATCCCACCAACACCTGACTAGGCTGTGTCAGGAAATCCCCAGAGAGCCTGGAGTCGATAGTGAAGTTAGAGGAGGGAACTGTCACACTCTAAAGACAAAGAGAGACTCGAGATGCTCTGAGAGAACGTTTTTCACGCCCTACCTTCTTTGGCATCATACCACCTGGCATGCCAATCCTCCTCGCCCAGTGTTCTCCATTCCGCCTTGTACTTGAGGATGGGCACCCCACCCGTGGCCTCGGGCTCATCGAACTTCACCTGGGCTGTGCTGGAGTAGGGCTCCACTCTGCTAATGGAAGGAGAGGACGGAGTATCTGGGGGAGGAAGGGAAATAACCAGTGATGTGGAGTGGGTGGGCAGCAAACATCCATAAAGCCTGTGCCCTTAGAAAGCAGGTGCCTGTCTACTGGGAACCCCACCTCTACAAGCCTTGCTATAGGGACTCTTCAGAGGCCAACAGGTTCTTTGTGAATCATGGGGTCTTTCCTGTCCTCCCTCCTATCAGGGACAAGAGATCCCTGCATCTTCTTCCTGGTCATTTATTTACTCTTACAAATAAAGGCAGCCTGCACATGGCTACATGTGCGCCCTGGAGACCATTCTGCTGCTTCAGGCCTTTCTCGTAGAACATCTGAATACACAGCGGGGCAATTCCTAACTGTTCCATGGCAGCTGGGCAAATTAATTATTGAGGGCACTTGAGTTCAGGACAGGGGAGCTCCTCCCAGCCTGTTTGGTCACCCAGTTAGGTGGAGGAGCTGGTCCAGCTGGCATGTGCTGCTCTGGGATTTCTGTCTGGCAAGGGGGTGTTTTATGGCGGATGGGTCACTAGCTTAGCAGCAGCTACTGCAGGGTGCACTAAAGCCTACTTAGGCAAAAAGCAGCCACCTCCAAAAACAGGGCCCAGGAGACAAGACTCTTGGGATCTTACACCGCCTCCAAATTTGTGGGCTACCAACTGGCCGCTCTGATGCCCCACATGGTGAACACTCAAAGCAGGGAAAGGCTTTCCTTTCATCACGCCAGTGCAGTGACTGCCTGTCAATGGATCGCAGGGGTATGCGGGACACTCACCTGCTTGCACAAGGATGAACTCGGAGGACTCTTGGCCAATGCGGTTCACTGCGGTGCAGTTATAGTTCCCAAAGTCATTCTCGGAATCAGGCGTCACCTAGGGGGGTGTTTAAGGATGTGCTCAGATCTCAAAGCCCAGCTTCCCCAACACCCTTTGGGTTTTACTGAAGGGGGAGGTATCAAGGTACCACAAAATATGGATGCTGAGCTCCAGAGACAAGTGCAGCTTGCCCAGGGGCCCTGTGGTGATGGGCAGGAAGTTGAAGACAAGGCTCTGCCTATGCTCCACAGGTTGCTCAATTTACGGGGATCACAGAGCCTTCTTTAGCCTCCCGCCCTGTTATCTCCTCCTCTCCTACCTCCTCTCTGCATTGATCAAACAGCACCACACACCTGTACCACAGTCAGAGGGGAGACACATTACATCAGGTGTCTCCACAGATATCGTCCAGAGATGCAGAACAAGGGCCTGTGTTTTCTTTGGGCTCTATGCAGCACCCAGCCCAATGGGGCCTCATTCCTGACTGGATCCTTTGGGAACAGGACAGACCCAATCTATGACGAACAATCCCATTAGATTTGTAACTCGGGTGCTTGCTCCCCATTCCTTGCCCTGCCTACAATGCGTCTCTCTCTCAGGTGTTCCACCTTGCCCTACGTTTAGGCCACAACCTGTTCAGGGCAGGAAATGTGGCTCCTATTGGTTTGCAGCCAAGCATGCTTCTGAGCACGGAACAGCAATCCATTCTTCAGCCCTTGTGTGGAATGGCCAGCTGTGACTCCCACCCTGGCTCCCGGCTCCCTGGGCTCCCGGTATACACTCTGCTGCTGCCCAAACCAGGCCCTAACTTCTTGCCACTGGAGGCTGAAAATGCTTCTTCCCTGTTTACAGACTAAGGGCTCCCACTGCCACAAACATACACTAACCTACAGCCCACGATGACTGCGTGTTCACACCCCTCCCCCCAAAAGGCCCCTTTTCTCACCTCCAGGTAGCTGGCTGACGGGGTGTTGTAGATCTTGATGTTACTGTAGTTGGAACTTGGTAGTAACTGTCCGTCCCGGAACCAGGAGATGACAGCACTGGGGTAAGCAAACACCTCGCAGGTGATGTTCACTTGATTCCCCTCCCAGGTGTAGACTGCCACAGGGCCCTGCAGTTTGGGGGCGTCTGGGAACAAAGACAGCATTGTTTGAGGCAACTGGAGCCATAAATGCTCCCCCCCCCCGCACTAGTCCAGTTCTCCCCGCAGTACAGAGCCCGGATTAGGGTTCTGTACTGCCATGCAGGAAATCCAGGTCTGCTTCCCAGGCCTGGCATCCTTACCTCCACTCCTTGGCAGGGGAAGGGAGTGCTGGGGGGCATTTCCCCTTGGCAGCGCTGTCAAGGGCACAGAGCAACGTAGAGGAAGAGGAAGTGGGCATTTCTTCCTCTGCAGAGGGCAGCATGCTTAGTCCCTGGGGGGCTGGCAAGGGCTGGGTGTGCCAGAAGTAAGCGTGTTCAGCTCCCGGGGGGGGAGGCTGAGCAGGCAGCACATTATGCGTCCAGGGGACAGAATGTGCCTTCTGCCACTCGCCCATGGGTGCGACCCCTTTGGTTGCTCAAGAGAGCCCCCAAGATGCTCTATCCTGGGTGGAGGATGTTGAGCAGAGAGCTCCTCAAATCCAGCCAGGCCTAGGTTAGGCTGTTCAGAAACAGAGTTGGGGGAAGGTCTGGAACAGCAGCTGCCTTACTGCACCCAGCTAATGCACAAGGATTGAAGAGGGTCTAGCTTCCCAGATCTACCTTCATGAGGCACAAACCTGGCCCCCAAAGACCCTGGGCCACGTCACCAGATGGTGTAGACTAATGCAGCTCCGGGCCTGCAATGGAGTGGTGCTGATTTACACCAGCTGAGGACCCAGGCCTCTCATTTGCACACAACTATATATTGACCCTGCTTTATTTGTCTTTCCAGAAGGCAATAATAATGCTGGTTCTTCACCCCAGACACCAATTCTAGACTGTGCTGACTCCCATGACCTTCCCAAACCAGAGCATGGCTCACAGACCTTGGAACAGCATAGCCTGCAGCCACCTGAGTGGATCCTGCACTTCTTGAGCTCAGACCTGGGGAAAGGGATGCCAGTCCCCCTCTGCCCCACAAACTCAGAGGAACTCTTCAGGGTAAGGCTGAAAGCACTACTACTCTGAAGACAAGAGACCAATTCTTACACTGCACTTCAAGGTACATGGCCTGGGAGTCTTGCCCGATGGTGTTGCTAGCTGTGCATACGTATTCTCCAGCGTCCGTGTACTGAATGTCCTTGAGTGTCAGGGATGATACTCGGGCGTGGCTGTGCACCACGATGCGCCCATCCAGGGTCTAGTAGGAAAGAAAGAGAGTGAGGGACTGGGCACTGTGCTGCTGGGGCAGACAGAGCGCAAGGAGGCGTGGCTGCTGTGGCACTAGGTTTTAATCCGGTTCTATTCCCCATCAACACTTCCTGCCCACCCCCCAGTGGTCAGTAATTTAGAAGCAAGCGCCTGTGAGCAGCCTAGAACTGTATGGGGGTGAAATTTACAGCAGCCATAGCATTGCTCCTTGGTGCATAGGGCTGAATGCACAAATTCCAAAGTACCAAGGAAGTGGGAGAGGAGCTACCTGTTCCATACTGGAACTTGTCAAAGGACAGGTGAGGAAGGTGGTGTCTCCTGCTGAGACCTGTCCAAGCTGGGCAAACCAGACTTCTTGTGTTCAGAGTTACAATACAAGGCTCGATAGAATACTTGCTAAGGGATTTCCCACTGTACTGCACTTCTGCAGAAACCTGCTATGACTGTCTGACCTGAACCCTCAGAGATCGCAGGCTTGTATCTCCTCTCACTTGTATCTGTTTTACACCAGAGAGACTCTACTGACCTCAGTGGAGTCATTCCCAATTCACATCATTATAAGTGAGCGCAGAACCAGGGCCCTGAGTTCGAATCAGAGGCCATGCAGCATAAAAATTCAGTGCCCCTGTCTGAACATGGGGCTAAGCATCGCACGATTTGTAAATAGGGTGGGAAAATATATGACCCTTTGAATACCCCAGTGCGAAGTTTTTGTAGGGTCTGTGATTTTAAACAAGTCCTATAATAAGGTGACTGGTGTCAAGCCAATTTAGGAATTGCTCCTATACATGGGGTGTGAGTGTATTTACAGACAGGGAGCATTACATCCAGGTTACAAGATGTTTAAAGAGACCACAACCCTCTGTCAGAATCACCTTGTCCCTTCACAGCTGAAATGTTGCAATTCCCAACATCCCTGAATCGCAAGAATGGATCATTCAAGACAGGCTCTCCTTACTCACATTGCCACAGAACTGTGTTTTCATAACCTTTCCCTGCTCCTTGGGCCTTGTCCGCTATTCTGCTGTAAGCTCTCTGGAACATGAACCACATCTCCTTCTGTGTGAAGTGCCTAGCACACTTCTGGGCACTACTGACAAACAAGAACTACTCCCTTGTGGCGGTGCGCGCAACTGCGGATCGTGACTACAGCAGTAAGTGCTCCTAACTCCTAACAGACTTACACTCACAACCCACACAGAAATTAAGCAGTCAGGCATGCTGAACTTTAGCAGGGAGAACTCTTATTAAGATTTTTGGGTGATGAGCTCTTCTGGGGCTGAGGTATCTTTTCATTTAGCGGTTGCTGCCTGGGAGAAGTCAGAGGTTGAAAGAGTTAAATATAAGTAAAGATGATGGTTCAGCACTTAATGAGATGTGCTAAAAAGACCTGCCCCAGGCTGTTTTTCCATTTCTATCTGAATCTATTAGCTCAAACACATTTTTGTCCTTTAAGCCAGTCAAGTTTCATATCTAGAAGCGGAAAAATCAATATCCATTGGTAAAATATGGGAACAATTCTGCATTTCTCTCTCCTGTCCCCTCTGCTCCAAGCACGTTTGCTGCAGGCCAATAGCACATGCGAACAACTCTGCGTCTCTCCCTGGCACCGTCTCTAGGATACTGAGACATTGAGCTCTATTTCATGCACACATGGGACAGTGTGCCAGTTTGGATCACCACATCTGGTAGCTTTACATGAGCTGTGAAAGGATTTCCTAATGAGGCTTTAGTCTATAGTTTTTCACATGAAACATATTTTTTGTCTTTGCTTATTGTGCTGTGATTATAAGAACGGCCACACTGGGTCAGACCAACAGGACATCTAACCCAGTATCCTGTCATCTGACAGTGACCAGGGCCAGATGCTTCAGAGGGAATGAACAGGACAGAGTGATCATCAAGTGATCTGTCCCCTGGTGTCCAGTCCCTGCTCCTGGCAATTGGAGGTTTAGGGAAATACGAATCATGGGACTGCGTCCCTGACCATCTTGGCTAATAACCATTGATGCACCTATCCTCCATGAAATTATGTAATTCTTTTGTGAACCCAGTTGTATTTTTGGCCTTCACAACACCCCTTGCCAACTAGTTTCACAGGCTGACTGTGCATTGTGTGAAAAAGTATTTCCTTATGCTTGGTTTAAACCTGCTGCCTACTAATTTCATTGGGTGACCCCTGGTGCTAGTGTTATGTGAAGGAAGAACTTTTTAATTCTCCACACCAGTCATGATTTTATAGAACTTTATCATATACCCTTAGTCATCTCTTTTCTAAAATGAACAGTCCGTTTTTTAAATCTCTCTTCATACGGAAGCTGTTCCATACCCCTAATCATTTTTGTTGCCCTTCTCTGTAATTTTCCCAATTATAATACATCTTTTTTGAGCTGGGTGACCAGAACTGCACACAGCATTCAAGGTGTGTGTACCATGGATTTATATGACCATTTTGCCTGCCTGATGTTTTGATTTCAAAACCCACATAGCTCACCCACGTAGTATTCTACAACCATTCTTTCACACTGCCAGAGCTCCAAGTCTGTAAAGGCTCGTGGCCTCTTTTTTACTTAATACGCCATTATAACACATTCAGGGCTTATCTACATGGGGACACTAAAGAAAGTTAATCTGAATTAACTAAAGGTATGAATTTAAAGGGGATTAGTTAATCTGTGAGGGCACTCATTCAGAATTCAAGGGGCCTTAATTCTGTTTACCTTAATTCAAGTTTGGAAGTATCTAGCCAAATGGATCAATCAGCAAGCAGAAGTCAGAGAATGGCAAAAGTCCAGGGTGTGCTGACAGCACAGAGGATTTTATACTCAGTGGTCACTGTCTTTCCCCAGTCTTCTTAGATCCAGAACACCACACACAAACCAGTAGTATGTGACCATTCCAGAAGTGCAATTTACACATAATACAACCAGGGTCTAATGTGAGGCTGGGCTTCCCACTGCAAAATTCTGTACAATGATTTCTTTTTTAAATGCACAAAAGGGCCAGGAAAACCCCCCCAGAGGATTGAGAAAAATCCAAAGAAACAAGGCAAGACCAGCTGGGACTGTAAGCTCTCTGAAATGAAAGCCAAAGGGTCAGACAAAAGAAGAGGTGGGCCAAATGAATTGATATTTACCATTAAGAATGAAAAAAGAGATTGTTGTGTAAAGGCAGCACTGATGAAATATGCTGGAAATGGACCTCTGCTTTGGGAAGCTTCTGTGGCCCAGGGGATCAAGACTCAGGGGAGCTTGGTTCTACTCCGGGCTCTATCATGGGCCTGATGTGTGACCGTGGGTACCCCCCCCCCCGGTGTGCTTATCATTAAGAATGATACTTACCTGCTCTGGAAAACACTTTGAGCTCCGTGCATGAGAGGTGCAACCAAAGAGTTCGGTATCATTTATTCATGGGAAAACAGGCCAGGCAGTGCAGCAAAAGCATCCTACACGCACATGGTTCCCTGACCAACCTGCATCCACACCAACCTGAGGGGGCTTGCTCTAGAGTCAGAGGAGTTTGGCCTCTGTGGCTCATTAATTCACATCAGATACCATAGCAACAAGCCCTGTAGTGATACGACAGGCAGGCGGAGAGTCAAGTCCTCAGCTGGTGTAAAGCAGCAGGAATTGACATCGATAGAGCTATGCCAATTTACACCAGCTGAGGATCCAGCCCAGAACTTTCACCCTTTCTGCTGAGGCTGCCCACCCGCACCAGTCCTGTCTGTAGTTTGCTATTCAAAGAACAACCGGAGACCAAGAACAACGTCCAACGGGGACTGGATTGAAGCCACTGGCCCTCTTTATTAAGGCTACAGACTGCCCATGAGATGGCAACAGCTTCTAGCCACTACTGAGCTGGAGTATTTCACAGCTCTCCTTATCCAGGGTCCCATTACCCAGAGTAAAGGGGTTTTCATGAGAAGATACATTTCAGTGAGATTAGGCACTGCTGGGACACAAAGCCTAGTAGCTTTTCCTAAGGCAGAAGGGTACAATTCCACTCCATGCCTGTGACCACTACAAGCCTCTGTGTGGTGAATAGGGGATTTTCTCCCTCTGAATTCTGTCAGTGCCACATGGTTTGGTCCTTCACAGGGTACATAGATGCTATCAAAAGAGTTGGCCTGGTTTTCGATACTCCAGAGCCAAAGGTGCATTTACTCATGTAGGTGAGGAGAATCTGGTTTTAGGATGTTTGAGTCCTCTCCAAATGGAGCACACAGAATGTGAGGTACAACCTCCCCGGACATATTGGCATCATTAGCAAAGTGGGAAGCACCTAGGGGGGAGGCACCCTGAAATACAGAAGAGTCAGAAAATCAAAAGGAAGGAGACACGGGAGCCTTCCTAGCTCTGTGCTTTCATTATCCCAGTCGGAGCCCACTTAACTGGGAATTAGCATCGCCTCGCACAGATCTCAGCAAGGCACCATTAATTTGGGACCTGATTATGTTGGAGTGGAATGTTTCAGATAAGTCTTGTTCACAACTCAAGCCTTAATAAGACTGTTTTGCCTGTAACTGAGCTTTTAACATCTGTCCGCGATAATAATGCTCTTTTTGGTTAATATCTGCTGATAACTTCTGACTCTCTCCCTTTCTCCAGCACATTCTGGGTTGGGATGGCTATGCAGAATGAGAGCAAAGCTGATTGGGATTCAGAAGCACAAGCAGCTAACAGCTCTTTCCCGTCCAAAGTATCGTAAAGCAAGGCAAGAGTTTAATACAATAAAGCAACCATCACAGAACCCCACTCAGCTATTTTAGCAGTCAGGGCAGGAAAAGATTTCAGACCAAGTAAGCTTAATAGCATTACCTTTGAAATTAACAAGGCATGAGATACACAGTGCTATGTGTTAAAGAATACACAATTATACCATAATTGATTTAGGCCTACAGAAAGTAAACTATTCAAATTGCAAATCTTCCAGCAGAAACCAAAATGAACATTCAAGGTCTCCATTTTCCATGTTCATGGCTCTCCAACATACTACTTCAGAACAGCACTAGGCAAGTTCTTATCATTCTCAGTGGAAGTAAATGTTGATGGGCTTGGGTAACAGCTGAACCCTGTCTAAATCACGTCACCCTCTCCATCTCCCACTGGATTAAGATAATCAATCAGGCTACCAAACACCACACAGCACTGCCGTTAATACAGAATGTAGACACCAAGCTCTAACCACCAATGCTGTTCCATAGATAAGTCACTGCCCTTTGCTTGGGAATTAGGTTCCTGGTCACATTTGGAAGCAAGAAGTCTCTCTACAGATCATGAATATGTAAAAATAGAATATTTTGAAATTAATAATTTCATATGAAAAATATCAAACGATTTGCATCAAATTGAGTTACCTAAATACATTTAACTCCCCACCCACCCCCAAAAAATAAAACCCCAAAAGAGAGAGAGAATAAGGTAAATTTAGTAACTGGGAGCATTTTGTGGAGAAACACAGCCTGGAGACATGTAATTGCATTGCTTTGAGATGGAATGTGATGCAGTTATTCTTTAAGAGAAGACTGAGCCTACTAAGAGCAATGAGCAAACAGGTGAGTTGGGCTGGCGTAGAGGCAGCCAGGCTCTTAGAGGAAAATTGCTCTCTCAAGCCACATGGGAAGGAAAGTCTCAGTTCCCGCTGAGTGCCATGTCGCGGTTGGCAACTGGGGTAAATGGCTTTTGCCATTTTGATTTAACACCCACTGAAAATTACAGTCCTGTTTTTAAATGGCAAGTAGGATTTTCATGCATGACTTCTGCCAACTCCTGACACAGCTTGTTTGCTCATCCAAAGATGCGTCACTATAAGCCAAGCAACTTCTACTACTATCAGCTGACTTTTTCCTTTTTTTTTTTTTTTTTTTTTTTAATACAGTTAAATAATTAATACTAGTTTATCTGGCTTGGTTACTGTACTAGTGGTGTGTTAATCTGTAGTACTTTAAAAAACTAAAGAGATTGGCTATTGGTCTGGTAATCTTATACCTCTTGCTTCTCGGGCCGAGTCCACGAAGCCTGGAAAAAACAGATATAAAACACAACAACACAAAAAAAAAAAGCAATAAAAGTTTATCAAATGTTGCGTTTAGATAACATACTGTATGCATCACACTGCATTCTGTGCACATGCAGGCTCCAATTTAGATCATTTCTGAAGGGGAAGGTGGGGTAGGAAAGAGCAGTTATATTTCCATTTCCCAATATAACTTCAATTTGGATTTGCATTCAGTATTTTAATTTTTTTTAAATCTGATCTTCAGATGAATAATTAATCAAAGGCTAATGATCTTTGAAGACTTTGTGCTTCTGCTCTTGCACATTAAGCAACTGGATATTTTACTCTGCTGCATCTCACCACTTCTATAAACATGTCCCAGCAGTGCCGTGGAAGCAGCTCTGATGACCCAGGGCACTCAATGCAAAGATATTTATAGAACTGGTTTCCTAACGCTGATTTTGTTGTCTGCACAGATACACTGGTTATGAATATTTGCTCTGTTAACACTGTCATGCATTTGTACCATTTTTACATGCATGCTGTGTCTGGAATAAGAGTTCTCATATTACACAGCTGAGGAAAAATGTGAACTCCAGAATCAAACAGAAGACAACAGCAATGAACTCTCAACTCCACTAGGTTATTCTCCAGCTAGCAGTGCACTTCGGGATGCTCTCAGTCCTTACTGGGGTTGGAACAAACAAATAGCAGGCACTCTCTCCAAACATGCACTAGCCCTATCGATAAAGGTAAATTTCAGAGCGAGCCATCAGTAGCCTAGGCCACAATCATCCCTGTTCGGAAAGACCAGGGATTGCGGAGTTCACTTTTTTTCTGTCAATCAGCTTTTTGTACACGTTGTCCTGCCGTCTATTTCATTTAGCTTGACTTGCTTCCATTCAGGAGTCAAAAATCACCTGCTAATATCACAGCTGAGAGGGCATTACTTAGTGTGCGACCCAAAGGCTTGAATATCGCTGACAGTTGGATGATAGCGGCATACACAAAGAACAGGAGATGGCAGAGACAGAGATGGACGTTCAGGAAATGAGAATGGGAAATGCACCATTGTTTCCAACGTGCTTCTGGTGAAGTAAATGTGACCAGCAAACAAAATGAGGCTGAAGTAGTCACATACAGTACAGTGTAAAATCAGGCAAGACTATCTCCTGGTAATCCACCAACTTCTGCACTAGTTGGGACTTTGCATGTTGCATCCAACCCCCGATCATTTACATTTATCTGTATCCCAAGCAAGCTCAGTTTCCGTGGAAACCTAACAAGCAGGTTACACTAACTCAGCATCATCCTTGTTGTGTGTGTCTGGACTCACTGTGGCTGCTGTGCAAAATGTTTCTGTGATTTCCATAGCTAGGTCCTTGCCCACCCCAGCACATTCAGTTACTTTGAAATCCCCTTATAAGAGGTTGCAGAGCTCCCCTATGAAATGCCAAGGCGTGTTCCAACCTGACATCATCCTAAACCTCTGACTATGGTTTTATGCCGGTGCATTGCTTCGGTGGCATTCCAAGTTACTGCACTTTGTGGTAGTGCATGGATCTCCTTGCAGTCAGGGGTTAATCTCCCTCCAAACCCTTTCATCTGGGGCAGGAGGTTTTAGATTAGTCCCATTTGGGATGGGAAGAGCAATGCATCTGACTCATCTAACATCTCATTGCAGCAATGGGTTAAAAGCAATTGTCTATCTTTCCCCTTGACCGGTTTTCAGCCCTTGCAAGTTTTGCAGGCAGCTGAAGGAGAAAACCCAGCTCTCTCTCCAAGGTAGTTGGCCGGTTTCTATGCAGCAGCTTTTTTTTTTTTTTTACCCTCCGGGGCTGGTAGCAGCACAGTATTAACTAGCATTGCCATCTCAATCCTAGACCATTTCATGCTGAGCAGCCCATCCCCTAAAGACCAGAGGAAAGGGGAACTCAGGAACAAAGGAGGTCATAAGTCTCAATTTCTAAGGAAGTTTCTCTCTCTCATTGGATTTAAACAATTAAATAGGAACAACTTAGAAAACAAGGGATTCCTGGGAGACTAATGGAATTAACCCCTCATACATTATATTAAAAATCATCCATATATAAACATAATTAAACGTGGGGACACAGTGCAAATCAAAGCTAGGAACTCCCATGCTGCCGGGGTACTGTGCGCTTGAAAATCAGCCAAATGAAGATTCTTGCACCTTACGAACACCACCGTGGATTAAAATTTAAGGGCCAGAACCTCAGTTGGTGTAACTCAGTACGTCTCCACTAAAATAAATGCAGCAGTGCTGATTTACATCAGCTGAGGATCTGGCCCATTTTCTCCTCCTATTTCTGTTTACTTACTTCTTGCCTTTCACTCAGCTTGGACCGTGAAAAGGAACAAGTCACTCTTACCTACTGGTTCTCATGTTCTAGCCCAATGCTGCAATGATTGGGTTGCAAATGCTGCAGAGAAATGCTGAAATCCCAACCAACAACAAATTCTGTTCTCATTAAAAGCCTTCCAAATTAATTTCATTAAAACATTTCCCAGTTTTAACCAAAATGGGTTGATTTTTTAACAACAAAAACCATTTGGGGTCTCAACTACACTGAAGCATTCTGTTATTGCCAGCAAACTCTCTGAAGCCTGGGGAGACTGAGGGGCTGGCAAATTCTTAGTGAAGGACGAACACATCTGTGTAATTCACCCAGTGATGCTGTGTAGAAGAAAGGTCACCATTTGTTTTACTGTAGTCACCGCTGTTAAACAATTCCCATAGATCTTTTACAAAGCATCTCATGTAAGGTACCAACAGCAAAGTTATGAATTGCTACGCAGGATGACCTTGTTTATATGCACATATCATCTTTGTAGCAGAAGTTATGAATATTGTCTACATATCTGTCCTTGAAACCTGTTGTGTTCCTGGGTGACACCTGCCCAGATTGATTTACATCAGGGCTAGACATTGAAGAAACTGGTCCATTGAAGAAACTCATCCCACCAAATAAGCCTTTCCCGGGGATGCCTCAGACAGCGAGGGGCCAATGGCTGCCCCCATGATTCTGCAAACCATGCAAGGACATGCAATGGAGGACATGAGTCCTAAAAGTAAACTCCATCTTGGGCCAGTAACTTTCCATACACCTGGACTGAAGGTATTTAAGTGGAAGTTGTGACATCACTGCTTTGTCTTCATTTCTCTGGAATGGATTTCTAACAAGGAAGCTTTGAACAAGGAGTAATGAGCCCCAATCTGTTTGGGTGATTCCAGAGAGACTTTTTACACATTAGCAAACTATTCCATCACTGCTATGATCCTAACCTAAGAGCACTGAAAAAAACACTTGTATGTATACAATTCTTTAAACATTCAATAACTCTCTTATTTGCTTTCATTAATAAACGTTAGTTAATTTGCTAAGGATTGGCTAATCGTGTGATATTTGGGTAAGATCTGAGATACATACTGACCTGAGAGTAAATGTCTGACCCCTTGGGATTGGAAAAACCTCACATATGGTGAAACGTGTTTTTAGTAACCGCTCACTATAATAAACCCATTTGTCTGGATGCAAACCAAGGGCTGCAATGCCTAAATGGGACTGTTTAGCTTCTTGTTAACCAGTGTGGTGCTACAGAAGCTCTTGTGATACTGGTTTGGTAAGTCTAATTATAGAATAAATCTGCCATTAGTTGCCATTAGCTGCTCCCATCCTGACTAACAAGAACATGTACACTTTCTCTTATGCCTGGCGCCTCTCCCTTGCTTTTAGGCAGATGGTAACGTACAATGCAGCTTCTGATGAGAGGCTATGGAGCAGTAATCCTTTGGTGTACATTTGGCCAGCCTACCACCAGCATTGGCAAGATTTTAACAGAAGATACTATGGCACAGGACATTATTTTTACACACGGTGCAGCTGAGACTCTTGTATGGGAAGTCTTCTTTTGTGCATTAACATAAGACTCTCAGTTACTGTTTCCTGGGCATGTGTGTAAGAAAACAGCCCAGTTAGTGATAGAGTCCATCTGGAAATCTAATAGGAACAGGACAGTAATGTCTCTGCACTGAAATGGTGAAGTCTGAATATATCAGCATATACCAGTTCTAAACTAACTTTACTGCATCCTAATCATTGTCTGGCAAGAGGGACAAAAAAAGAACGGGCTGAAATATAGCTAGCAGAATGCCCTGACTGTACAGATATTTCCTTTTGTATCATTCAAAAAGAAATAGGTCCTGTTCTCCAACACAGCAGTGATAAATGCTCAAGGGAAGATAAAGAAAAGTATTTCAAATCAATAGGAGACCACTCATTACACCGACCACTCCCTTGGGCTATCTCTGCTAGCTAAGTTCTTCTATAACAGATAGGCAAGAATCTTTGGAAATGCCTGCAGGGAAATGCAGACATGACCTTAGACCGCTACGATCACAGAATTCACCTGTGTTAGGTATTTCCCCATTAGTGCCTGGGGCAAGCTGCCTAGAGGCCCTCCCCTCCCCCCCATTCAGAATACGTGCATTGCAGAAGAATGAAAAACAACAGACTCACTAGCAACAGGAATCTCCTTTCAAAAGATCTCAGCACTGACAACTTCAATGTTCACTGGCTGCCTTTCCTGCTCCCATTGTCTGTGCACTAGATGATAAATTCTTTGATACTGGGACATATGGTAAAATGTTCAAAAGTGCCAAAGTGACTTAGGTGCCTAAATCTCATTTCCAAAAAGAACATAAGCACTTAGGGCTGGATTTTCAAAAGGTATGTAGAAGCCTAGCTCCCAGTTAAGCTCCTACGCCACTTTTGACTTTGGCTCCTAGCACTCTTTGTCCCAAAGTCTAGGATCATCTGTTTCTCTGAGCTTTGCCAGGAGGAGATAGGGAGAGGGACTGATAGATTTGGCTATTTTGAGCTGTTGAGTTTTTGAATGTCTGTATCATTAATGTGCACCTAAAGCATTGGCTACAAACACATAAAATAGCTGCTAATCAAATAAATACCTGCCTGGAAAGTGCCTAACACATGGGAGCTTTATAAATAAAACAACAAACCCTGGAATGAGGGACTCCGTCAATACATGAGACATACGGTAGTAGCCTGAATCGTCGCATTTTCCTCCTCTCTACATAAGAAACTATCTGAGTATGCACCATAGTTCCTTAATATAGATCACTGACTCAACAGCATCAAACAGGATATGAGAGAGTCTCAAAAATAGTTAGCAGTTTTGCAGCTGAGATCTCATTAGCTAAATTTGAGCTAGACAGCAGAGGAATATGCAAACAGCAGGTTCCTCTGGAAGATTTCTATGCAATGTAGTTTACTTCTGTTCTCAGCTTCTATTCACTACACTAAAGTTCTTTCCCCCAGATGCAGGCAATCCAGATTCCAGATCCCATTCACTCTGGTCTCCCAAATACCCTTCCTGCAAACTTGTGAATATCCTGGTCCATTTCCCCAATGCAGTATGAGCCAAACCCTGAGCAATGGGATCTTTCCATTGACTTCACTGAGCTATAGACTAGGCCCGCTATTGAACCCTACGGAACGTATCCCTTTGCGACAGAGAGAGGGAAGCTAGGAAGTTTTTGGCATCTGACATAATGGGTTATCCATCATGAATACTCTGAAAAGAGGAGTTCGGTGACAACACAAAGGGCTCCTTTAAAAAGTGACAGTGACTGCAGGAATAGGCTCTGTGGCTGGCTCTAAGATGGTGTCTACCTCAGTCTGTCTTCCTAACATGCACTCCCAATTTCCCTTTGCTGACTCAGACCTGCTAAAGGGCTCAGGCATTAAACCCTACAAGTGGCCTGTCATTATAGAATTAGCCATGAGCAAGATCTAATTTATTATTTGCCTAAAGGTATCTGTGTCGGAGCTAGGTTCTCAGTTGCCTTTTATGTGATTCTCATGACAAAAAGACAGAGGTCCCCAAACCTCCGCCTGTTACGCCCCTCAGACAGCTAGTGGCAGATCAAGCCAGAACTGCTAATTATTTTTGCCTTTAAAAACAAAATGATATCGGTATGTGATTAATGACACAGGCGAACACAAAGGCAACCAGGCGTTCTGTGCCCATAGTACGTGCAGCGTGAGCCTACGATACAGGAGGGCAAGAAAGAATTAACAGGCTCATTTTGGTCCATAGCATCTCAGAGATGCTTTTTTCCTCAGAATGGTTCTACCGCCATGATGAGGTCACCGAGCACACTGGAATCGGGTGCCCACTTCCACCCACCACAGTACAACCAAAGGGTGAAACCAGTTTCCTGGAAACTCCTGTGTGAAGGGCTCTTTAATGAGACTCTCTGAAAGCCGCAGTAGCAGAAACTAAGAAAAGAAACATGGTGGGGCAGATCCTCAGCAGCCACAATAGGTATAGCTCCACTGACTTCAATGGAGCTGGGCTGATTTACACCAGCTAGGGCTCTAATGATGATGCTAGGCTCAGAGTGCCTTGTGCACCATGGCAGGGTCTTATAACGGGCGGGAGGGTGGGAGGAATCACCAGGATTTCAGTGTGCATCTGCATGACATCATCATGTCTTCTGGCTCCGCAGAGGAGTGGGAGGCGTGGCAGACATGAGCTGCTCTGAGCCATGTTACTGAGGCCCTGGGCTTTGGGAGCTGTTATACCTTCTCTTCATTGCTGATGTTCCGGGTGGAGGTTCTCCAGGTGATGGAGGGGATTGGGTCCCCAGAAGCCTCACAAGTCAGCGTGATCTGGTCTTCCAGCTCCATGGCAGTTTTGTTCTCCACATAAGTGATTTTGGGTTTTGCTGGAAAGGGAGCACAAGGATTTGTTTGGCCATAGCTAAGAACTGAGGCCGCCTGCAATCAGCGATGTTGAACCGAAACCATCAGTTAGACAGAAGATGCTTTTGCATGGCTACTTCCAGAGGGACTCACTGCAGCAGCAGAGGGGCAGCATGGGGCAGGAGTGAGGTTCCAGCAAGCATGCAGCTCTCTCCTGGCCATGCTTACAGCTGGGGTTCATAGCACAGAGGGGGACAACGGCACCACATGTATGCAGCAGGGCCCACATGACAAAAGTGACAAGATCTGTCAGCTGTGACCTCCACCTCACTCCCCTGAGTGGGCTTGCCCTTGAATAAGTAAAGAAACAAAGCCGGGGGAAAGCACAGCTGCTGGAAAACACCCCTTCTTTTTTAACACCCTGCATGTCTGTGGGAGTCCACGCTGCTTCCCAAGACGAGCATGTGCCCAGACCATAGCTCTGTCCATCACAGCCAGTGTCCCTTCCTCTTCTCTGGTCCAACAAGCTGTGGCTTCTAGTTCAACAAAACTAGAAAAGGGCCCAACTCAGTCCCAGAGCAAGCGCCCTGAAGCCAGTCATTACATCAGGGGCAGGACTGTTTCAGGAAAGCCAGGAAGGAGACTGGAA
The DNA here is from genome assembly GCF_026122565.2 of Emydura macquarii macquarii. NCBI lineage: Eukaryota > Metazoa > Chordata > Testudines > Chelidae > Emydura > Emydura macquarii. Next base: position 11,860,567 of record NW_027130449.1, on the reverse strand, counting down.
AAGCTAAGGTTTGAGACCCAGGTTTGGTTTGGTTTTTTCTTTTAGCTTACTCAGATCTCTGCAAAAAGGCCTGTGATAAATGTCACTAAATGGCTGGAAGAGACCGAGCTTCACAAGAGCTAATAACATTCTCCCTAATGCATCCAAGAGTGAACTTCAGCCCAGTGCAGAGCTATCATAAGACCCACTCAAATCCTAGAGGCTTGACCTAATTCCCACCGAAATCAAAGGAAAAAAAAGTCTCCCATTGATTTTGGATTCCGTCCTAAAGGCTTGAAAAGGATCTGAGTGGTGCACAGCCTAGCGCTGGCCCCTGCAAGGGGTGAATTTCAGCCATAAGAGACAGGCAATGGAATAGACTCAGTGTGATACAGTGACCATCGGCATCTTGTCTGGTAGACAGCGCGCTACTGGCAGGGAGGCTGATGCTATAATTCAGTCAGGGCTGGTCAGGCAGGGCATGCTGCTTCTAGTTCATAGCATTGAGCTGCCAATGGCCACCTGGGCGCTCTGACCAGTCTGTAGGGAGTGGGGGGAAATGGCATCAAGCCTGTTATTGCTCCGTTTACCAAAGACTTTGAGGTGGATGATGGCATCCTGCTCTCCGGCCTTGTTCTCGGCGATGCAGTTGTACTCCGCCTCGTCGCTCTTCTCCACCTTCTTGATAGTCAGCTCGGAGCCATCGTAGTTGAAGTCGTACTTCGCCTCATCATCCCCCCGTTCTATCAAGTCCCCGTCCCTGCAGGGCACAAAGTGAGCAGGCTGAGTGGGAAGTTACCACTGGCTGGTTTTTAGAACTAATCTGTATTTCTAAATACAATTCCTTTGTTTGGGGGGGTGCGGGGGAATCATTTCCTGATGGCACCACCTGTCTCACAGCCCAGCCAACTATTTTCCTTCCTTCGGTTGCTTCCTCACTACCCTTACCTTGGGGCCCTGGGCCATGGAGTCTTTCACCTGTAAACACGCTCCATGCCAACCACAAGAGGGTTGCTTGAGAACCTGGCCCTCCCCCCAGGACTCAGCCTGCTGCCCAGGCAGCAGCATTCCGAGCCCGTCAGCCCAAGCCCTGAGCTTGGTTTCTCAACACAGCAGTACGCCATCTGGCCCCTGGGGCTGCCATGTGACGTGGGTGAAGGGTGTGAGAGATGGCTGCAACATCTTGCTGTTACTGCTGCTGCTATTATTACTGGATAAAGCCAATTTGTAAAAGCATTACAATTCTCTGTGACATCGCTGTGAGAAAACGAGGCAATGGCACTCCAGTTAAAATGGTGCCAAGCCCCCTGTGATGAGCTCTGCTGAATCAGAGGAGCTGATGGAAGCAGCATTCACATCGAGCATCTCAGTTAAAACATCCATTCCTGTGACCCATGTAAAACTCTGTTGAGAGCATCTTACTTTGTCCAGCTCATGGTTGGCTCTGGAAAGCCGTCAGCATCGCACACTAAGGTGACCGACTGGCTGAGGCTGGCTGTGGCATTCATAGTGCTTTGCCTGGCATGGACAGAAGGAGGCACTGGAAGGAAAAAAAAGCTGAGTTAGAGAGAGGAGGAAAGAACAGGTGGGTAAGAGAGTCAGGTAAGGAAGCTTCTGCCCTCTGCAATACACACAGATCAATCCACTGAATCACAACCTTGCTCCAAAGGGAACACATCACCTGCAGGTTTGCACCAAATTTGTTTGATGCACAAGGTCCCTATAGCAAAAAGTGGGAGGAGGACAATCCACACTGCACAAAATATGATCTGTTGGACAAAACCAGCCATGAATCAAATGTGGGCCATCTTTTACTTTGAGCTACGAGTCATTCAAGCTCACTCCTGACATGATAATTTCCTGTAAACATCTTGTAAATGCCAAATCGATTTCAAGGGTGTGTGTATTTGACACAGCAGAGTGAGATTAATAAGCCTCATGGATCATGATTCTGACAGTTCACGAATATGAACTGATTATCATGTTTCCTTCCAAGGCAGGGTGCAGCAGTCTATAGCGCAGGTAGCATGGGTCCCCTCTGTGCCAGGGCGCCAAGCTGCTCACCGTTCACGATGACCTGAATATCCTTGAAATTGACTTCCCCACGAGCCAGGATCCTGCCCTCACAGCGGTACGTCCCCTCATCCGTTTTCTTGATTCCCCGGATTTGCAGGTAGTTGTTGGAGAGGACTATAAATCGGACTAGAAGAGATAAAAAGAAGCTTCAGTCAAGGATCATTTAGAGAGAGCTCTGCAATCAATGGGCACTTCCCCACTCTCCTTACAGCTTGGAGACAGCGCTTAATGTAACTTAACTTCCCTTTCCATCAGGCTAATGAAAGTCACCTCCATAATCAGATCTGACATTGCCAGGAAGAACTCATCCAGGAGAGATTCTCTCGCACAGCAACAAAGAGACAGTGGGGACAAACCGCTTTGTTATTTTATAACCAGCACTTTTATTTTACTTTATGTTTAGTCAATTCCTGGCTTGGGCCAATGAGCCATTTACTACTTGTCTCCCAGGAGAATGGAGTCTGGGTCTTAAATATTAATACCTAGCTCACAAATAGCACTTTTCATTAATAGATCTCAAAGCACTTTAATCTTTTAGTGCATGGATCCTCACACCACCGCTACAAGGGGGAGCAGAACTATAGCCCCTTTTTCTAGATGGGGAGCTGAGGCACAGGGATGCTAAGTGACTTGCCCAAGGTCACGCAGGGAGGCTATGGCAAAGCAGGGAACTGAACCCAGATCTCACAAGTCCCAGGTTAGTGCTCTAACCGCTGGCCGATCCTTAACTGTGCTTCCTTGATACCTAGCCTGAGAGGAGCTGCTGGAGGGAGACAGTGCTCTGGAGTGACATCTGCCAGTCAGCCCACAAAGTCCTCTGACCAGCTCTACTGTGCACCATTCCCTGGCCCAGCACAGAGGAAATGGGAGGGCTCTGGCCAGAATAGACTAATTGCTTGGTGTCTTTAAATCCAGACTGGATCTCTCTTTCAAAGGGATACGCTCTGGTTCAGCTACAAGATGCTGAGTTATAATGCAATCTGTGGGGGAGACTCTCTGGCCTGGGCAAGCTAGATGATAATAATGGTCCTTTCTGACCTCCAAAAAAAAAAAAAGTCTATGAATGCTTCCTTACCCCGGACAACATGAACAGTGTGTGACAGAGACTGCAACCCCATGCAAACCTTTGGGGAACATATTGTATGGACATTGTGCATCAACACTTGCAAGATGCTGGCAAGGTGGGACATGCGTGTTCCCACTGCCCCTCTTGTAGCTACCATTTTATCCTTGTTCCTCTGAGTTCCCTGTGCCTACTTGTCCTTTTGCCACCCTGGCAGACTTACATGAGGGCTGTGGAAAGGGGAGCACCCAGACCTCTTGTCCCTTACCATCTTTTTTCAGGATGACGTCCCTGTCCTTATGCTTCCACATGATGGTGGGAGGCAGTGAGCTGACCACGTCACACACGATCACAGCATCTTCCCCCTCCTGGAACTCTTGAGGGGTGGGAGCATTCTTGAACATCAGCTTCTCTGAAAGCAACAAGGGGGACAGGACAATGGAGCTGCTGCCCCAGCGAGTTGTGAGAACCCGCTGAATTGCAAGGCATGTCGCCAATTAAAAACACAGATGAAACAATGATACACATGCACGAACCCGCCTGGGACACTCACGCCACAGCAACCTGTGTGGCTTGGCATTAGCACCCTGCCCTATGATAGCAGAACCCTAAGCTAGTTACATACCAAGAGGCTACTGGATTCACAAGAGTGTGCTTATTAGCATGTTGTGTTATGGGAAAGCCAAACACCCCACCTCCCAGCTGGCAGGGAAGGAACAGCTATGATAGCTTGCCAGATGAGCAGAGCCCTGCGCAGATACCCACTTTGTATCTGCATCCAATCCACAATCCGTCAAGTGATCCCCAGATAGCCACATCCATGGATATAAAGTGAATATCCGTGAATTTGCAAGGTTTTAGATATACAATTTGGATCCGAATCCATCTGTGATTCGCAAAAATGGTCCACAGATAGGAAACAGGTATCTGCAGATGTGCAGGGCTCTACAGATGAAGGCTACTGTGGGCCTCCTGAATGCAGGATCGCACTGCATTGTAAATTTCCCCCGTGGGGCTGTGCTGAGCCCTGACCCTGTCTCACCCCAACCCTGCCTGTTCTGCACCAGGCACATCGGAAGTGTCAGACAAATATCATGACTATCTCCTTCCCATCCTCCCCTCACCAGGGAGGTCCCCGCTATCCTTCACGGACCAGCCCTTCTCATGGCTGAGCTTCTCCTCACAGGCAAGGTTGGCCACCACTTTCCAACCTCCCGTCATAGGTGACCCTCCCAACCCTCCTTCTTAGCTCCCGTCACTGCTAAGGCAGGAACGAACTGCACTTTGACAGCCTCCCGCTTCCCACTCTCTTTGGGATGTGGCTCCGCAGCAAGTCCTTTGGCCTCCCCCACCCCCCCGAGAGCCCGACCCCAAAACAGGCTCCCATGGCCACGCTCTTACGGAAGATTTTCACGTTGACCGTGGCCTCAGAATCGCCCTCCTCCTCACTGGTGATGACACACGTGTAGATGCCAGCGTCGTCGATGTTGGCATTGTAGATGGTGAGGGTGGAGGAGAAGTCATCGTTCCGCACCACCGATATGCGCGGCTGGTTGGGCGTCAGCTTCTCGCCGTTGGGGGAGAACCAGGAAATATCTTTGTCTTTGGCTTCCCCAGTCACTAGAGATGAAACAAAGCGCATTGGACCTGCTCCCTCTCAGCCAGCCAGGCCCTGGGGGCCATCACCTGCGGGGTTGTGGGAAGGGCCCAGACCGGGCAGCGTGGGGCAAGCAGAGGAAGAGGTGGGACATGATCACGAGCTGGGTTTGTGAGTATTTGTTCACAAGCCCAGATGCCAGAGAGCTAATCCAATCAGCATCTCACACATTCTATGCCATGTTCTGGCTCCACCAGGGATAGCTCCCCATCCTCACATCCATTAGCTGCTGCCCCATGCTGCCAAAAGGAGCAGCTGCTCATTTCAGGCTCAGAATGGCCTCATGTATATGCCTGTGGTCCTCTCGCCAACCCCGCTCAGCCTGAAACCGAGTGCTCCTCCCGCTCCCGTAAACAGCCGTTTGCAGGCTGTGCTGGGGCACTGTCTTGCAAACCAAGCTGGTTACATCACTTTACCAGCAGCGCAGGCAGGCTAGACCTGCCGCTGCAGCCGATGCAAATCAGACTGGCTTTTAAGGACCCATCTCCTGGGGCTCATGTCTCAGCATTTCCCATTGTGGTTTTGTGACAGTGTGACAAATTCCTCTGAACAGAGGGAATTTAACCAATCCCACCACGTGCTGAGGCCAAGGTGGAGTCATTATCACAATAGCACTTACTCAGAGGACACTTTTGCCTTCCAAGCACTTTACAGACGTTAACAAATTACCTGCAGCTGAGCTTGCCCGGGTCCCTCGCTCTAACAGGGTGCTCTCAGGGAAGTCAGACACTCCGCCGCTGGGACTTCGCTCCAAGCCACGTGTTAAATCCTGACACTGTTTGCTCAGGGTCATATTCTGCTTCAGGGATGACCTGGGATCATTTGTTATTGTGCCAGCGCTGCACCCAGGTAACCAGTTCACCCAGGCAAACTGGGCCGGACCAGTTACTTTAGAGGGAACCCCATAGCCAGCAGCACGCCTGTGCGCTGAAATGGGGCGTGCTGCAGTGACTGCGCAGAGCCACATGGGGAGCATGTGGGAGGGGTTCGCACTGCATTGCCTGCAGTTCACGGGCTGGGGTGGACACTGGGAATCCTGGTTCTTTCACCCAGCTGGCTGGAGCCAGCGGCAGGAAGGGTTATATTAAAAATGCAGGATTCCTGTTGTATTAAAATCCTCGGGGGCTGAGGTGGAGATTTTTCAAAGCTGCCTAAGGAGCTAGGAATCCAAGCTCCCATTAAAGCTATTGGAAACTGGGTATAAGAATTCCCCCAGATGATTTTGAAAATCTCGGCCCTAATGTTAAAACCTCTAACACACAAAAGAGAAGTGAGGGAAGATGTGATGTAACATTTCTAGGGCATCCCTTCTGGTCTTTGGGGTTCTGGGAAGGCTCATTTTTAGCTTGTTCTATTGTTACAAATGCCTGCTAGGAGCTGCCTTCTCTTCCCAGCTCCAAGAGAAGTGTATCTTTACTCTGCCAGCCTACCCACCTCTGACACCTTTGCTATTACACCTGCGATTGCTTTTGATCTGCTTGAATTACAAAGCAACAACAAGGAGAACTGCCTGGAATGTCCCTGTACATGTGAACGTGTCTGGGGCTGAGTGAGGCAGGCTGTGGAGTGGGTTCCTCAAAAGGAGTTCAACAAGCTCAGATGGAAAAGCCTGACGACAGCAGCAGCCATCACTCACCTTGACATAAGAAGAACTTGGATTCTCCAACGCTGATCTCCACCTGACTTGGAACAATATCCACTTGTAGACACACTGGGAAAGAGAACGCAAAGTAGGAGTTAGGTAACAGGAGTCATCCAGCAGAAGACTGTCCTGCCTCTGAGGACAAGGTCTCTTAGCACCACTTCCATCAGCCACTATTTGATTATACACTGCCTTCCATCCCTAAGGATATCAAAGAGTCTGTAACAACTTGAGTCACTTCCACCTCTTCCTGTGCCTAACAGAAAAGCATGGATGGGGCAGAATTACCTGGTGATCTGCTGCACACCAAGATCTGTGCTGCATGTCATGCTTGGCGGTGGACTGGAGAGTACAGTCATACGCTCACACCATTGGGACACCCTATTATATATGGCTACTGAATCACTTGAAGGGCATTGTGGAAGGAAGGGGTTGAATGGCTTTAGTGGGCTTTAAATAGGAAGGTGTTCAATGCATAAAGGGCAAAGCAAAGAAAGGAACAGAGCTGGCGGTGGGAGAACATCCCAATTTGAGTCTGGCAGTGAAGTACACACACTTCAGGCTGTGCAGCTGCTCAAGTATATAGTGACTCTGTGCTTTCCCTACACACAAGGTTTGTTTGCTGTTTAGCTTCACAGCTGCTCTCACCCTGCCATGTGTTCATCTCACATTTACACATAAATGTATTGCCAGAGCATAGATGTATCAGTGCTTGTGTCAATCAAAACAGCGCTGCACTGTCCAAGATGTGGGTGTGAGATTCTGAGCATCGTTATTTTTCTTTAAAGTTTGCAGGCATGTGCTGAGCTTTAGCAGCCAGCAATGACACACTGTTCCGGTGAGTTGTGTTGAGGTCTTGCAGCTCAGCAGAGGACAGTCTATCCTGAGAGACAACGGATAGTCACTCTTCCCTCAAGACAGTGCAAAGCTTTGATAGCCAGCGCAAGTACTGTGAAAAGCAGAGCAGCATCTGGAGGCAAGTCATCGTCTCTGGGGCCACAAAGAAAAACATTCTAAAGGAGTCACCAGGTCTGACACACTCCTAAATGGGGAGGGGTTTCAGAAGGCGGAACTGAGGTCTCCCTGCCACCTTCCTGACTTTTCAAGTAAGAGCCTGGATTGACAAAGGGCTGCCACTCCGGATGGGGGCTGATGTCACGGCAGATACAGGAAGCCGAGGAGAGGAGGAAAAAAAAAATCAGCAGCTGGCATTTTCCACTACGGTGCTATTTTACTTGGGTTTTCTCCTCCCGCAAATGGTTTCCTTTTGAAATGTAAGAGACAAAGCTGGCACCTGACTTCAGTGTAGGCTCAGCCCTTCTTCCAGCACGGTAGCTGCCCCAGCTGCCTTGATGGAGGCCTCCCTTGCCATTCCCCAACTTTCTGCCAGCTCTGCCTTTGCTCCACATTTCACTCTTTGCCTCCAGCCCATGCAGGCTCAGTTAGAGGCCAACACCTAGAGAAGTCTGAGAGATGTTAAAGAGAAAGCAACAGCCTAAAAGGCTCAGGGATTTCTCTTTTTAAATGAAATATCTCATGCACCTCCTTGTAGAGAAGGGTGAGCGATATCCATCTCTGAGGCACTATGATGAGGATTACTATTATGATTTTTACTGGGGTAATGACTAGCAGTCACAGCCAAGGAACACTGTGCTGGTGCTGTGCAAACACAGAACAGAGAGACGGTCCCTGCCCCGAAGAGCTGACCGTCTAACTGAAATGTACCAAACACAGGAAGTGAAGAACACAATACCCGGTGTAGACCGGGAGACAGAATTAAACAGACAGACAATTACACTAACAGACTTACATCAGCTGTCTCACCACCGTATGGGGCTGAGTACTTCTGAAAACCCAGCCCTTCTTTAAAGTGCTAAATGGAAGTTGAGGTCTTTGGAGAATTTGGTTCCACGTGTGGGAGGATGCTGAGCACTGAAATCTGGCCCTGAGCACGTCTGAAAATCTGACTTTGTGTGTCTCAAATTAAGCACCAAAAAAAATAAAATAAATAAAAACAAAAAAAAATAATAATCAGTGGGCACTTTTGAAAATGTTGGTGTAAGTGCCTTGCCCACGCTCATGCAGGAGGTCCGTGGCACAGCTGGCACTAAACCCAGGTCTCCGCCACTCCAGTCTACTATATTAACCACCAGGCCAAACTTCAGCCACTCTTCAGATAATTTAGAAAACGAATATCAAATTCCTTTTCAAATACATTTCTGATATTTTTCCCTCTGTATGCGGTTTGCTCCCAATTATTCCCAGAGGGATTCTAGTGACATGCTCAAAATAAACCAGGAGGACCCAATACTCAAACAACGTCAGAGTTGCCCCTGTTGTCTGCAAAGGAATCAATTTCTCACTGTTCTCCCAGAAAGGAATGAGAGGGCCAATGAGAGACTCTACGTAAGCCACTGTGTTATATGCGCCATATTGCATCCCGTTCAGTGAGATGGGGACCAAAAGAGGCAGAGAGGAACAGACATCTAGATGGATGGATGGATGGATGATCAAGGTAACTTGACCACAAATCAATCACAGGGGTTAACAGGTTTCTTTTACACATCTGTTTGTTGAAAAAGACAGCAGGGATTTTGATAGCCAGCTCTATTTTCCATATTTATTTCTTACTGGTGTTGAGAATGTCGCAGCAGATCCTTGCTTTGTTTGGTTCTTATTACAGCAAATATATATCCCCACGACAGCCCTGTGTAACTCCAGCATTCATAAACTCCATAACAATGCCGAGTGGCACCTAGTGGGCTCTGGCTAATGCTTGGTGCTCACGGCTGAATTCTGGCAACACAAAGTGCTATTTATTGATTTGTGAATTCCCTTTGCCCTCTGTGTTGCGGGGGCACAGTTAGTAACCAAAATGATTTAGGATTGGATTCCTGGGCGAGCTCTGGCTGCTTTGAACTGCCCTGGCAGCCATAAACCCAATTTGAATGACCTGTTAAACCAGGTTAACAGCTGCTGTGTGTCACCAGAGCAGTGTAAAGAGCCAGAGGAGAGTACCCATGCATCTGGCCCTTTGAGTCCCAAAAGGATTGTTTTAAAGATAATCCAGGCATGATTGTGAACAGGCTGGATCCAGAGAGAACACCGAGGATCCTTTGGTTGCAGAAGATGAACAGTACTTCGGACTACAGAGCTCCAGTCCTTTAAAATCTCCCCTTGGAAATCTCCATCTCACTCACATGTCTTGTCTGGAGGTTACTGTCTCTCCTTCCTGTTTTCAATGAAGCACAGGCTGCCTTTTTAGCTTTTGCATTCAGCCTGTTTTATTTGTGTGTAATCTAATTTCGCTCAACCACATTACTTTAATATAATTCACTCCCAGACAGAACTGCCAGTACAAAGGACCAAACATAATAAACGGCTAAAGGTTTATTAGATCCAGTGCAGCGAAAACTAAATAGCCTAGTTCTACAGGCTCTTTTTTCCTTCTATTAATCCTCCTGACATTGTGCAGTTTAGACTGCATCACATCCAAAGCAGCTCCTCCAGGGTGGATCACTGCTCTGTGATGTGAGTACAAAACTATTGAAAAAGTTCTTATGCTTTGAAATTCAGGCCACCAAACCACATAGCACCATGTCCCTACATCAGAGCCAGGCCCGCTTACAGGTAGCATTCTGCTTCCAAACAGAACAGGACAGAGAGGGGACACCATTAAAACTCAATGCATATCAGTCTGCAGCAACTGTGGTGTTGTCTGAAATACAGAAAGATGCTACAATGATGTATTTGTCTCGGGGCTGAATTTTAATGGTGCCCAGTATAAATGGGCTGAAGTCACAGTTACAGTATAAGGAGAGGGGAGCCAACTTTTAATAATATAAAAACTCAGGATTAGAGCCTTTATAAGCATGTTTCAATTTGATCAGTTTAATCTATTTTGGATGCCATTTTGTCTCCAGATTTTGAATGATGGCTCCAAATTTAGAAATGGACTGTCTGGACCAATGTGTCCTTAGTATGGCCCAAGTTCTAATGACTTGCTAAGAAGTGTTCAGGAATCTCTGAGTGGGCAGTTTGCTGTGTATTTCTATGTTTCACTGAAACAAGTCCAAAGGCTTCTGTAATCACCAGTGTAAAAACAATCCTAGGTAAATATTCAGACTATAGCTATTCCAGACTAGGCAAAATCAAAAAGAGAGACAGGCTAACATTTACAATGGCAAGAGCCTAATGATTAGCTCCTAAATCATGTTTAGAAACCTAGATAAGAGGCTGGGTTTTCAGAAGTACCCAACAGCTTTGATTGAAGGCATATGGAGCTGCTGGGTGCCTGGCACTTTTGAAAAGCAGGTAACTTAAGTAAAGATTTAGGAGCTAAATTTAGGTTCCTATTACTGAAAATTCAGGAAATTCTTTTTTTAAAATGGATTAATATTTAATGAAGCAAAGAGAAACAACTGATCAGTAATGTCCATTTCAGAGGCCTCCCTGAAAACAAACCAAAACAAAAAAGGGGAATTTTTATATACTGAAATAATCCTGCTTGGGTCCGGTAAGGTGAAGGCTGAGGAAAAATCAAGAAGAGGAAGGAAAGTCAGGGGCAAGTATGATTCCCCCATCCCAAACTCATCCAGTCCTGCAATTTGCTACAATCTGAGCAAGACTGATTTTCTGCCCATTTTCTGACTTCTGTCTGATTTGTGTCACACTTGCAACCCTATCATACAAACGAGACAAGATCCCGATTCTCCCTTTTCTCTGCGTCTCTAATCAAGCTGCACTCGGTGCTGGACACCCCGGGAGATGAACGCCTTTTCTCCCAGCAACCGGAATCTCAGAGAATCGTTCCTACAGGGTGTAAGAAGTTATGAGCCATTAGACATAATTGGACACTGGCTCTCTGCCAGATGGAGCCTGATGCTGCATCAGCTCCCTGGTCTAACAAGACCAGGTCACATAAGAATTTCAGGAGGCCAGACTTATTATGTGTTATTTTTAAATTGCAGCTATTAGTCTGCAGAAAACAATCCTCTTAATCAAGCCATTTCTCCATCCTGCATTGCCAGAGCATTTCTCATTCCCTCTACTGCAAACACTTAATTCGCCACCTTTAGTCCTTTGGTGCCACAGCATTTGTGGCCTTCTCCCAAGGGCTGCTCACTTTACTGTTAGACAATGAAGACATTAGTCTCAGCTGCCTGCTCTTTCTAAGTCTTTAAAACACTTCTCTCAAAGGAATCGCCATCTCTTATGAATCAAAGGCATCATTCCTTATCACGACTGAGGAAACGGACATGTGTTGCTGGATTAGCCAAAGATTGGGCTACAAGCATTAAATCCCAGAGATCTTTGAATACACAGAAAGGATGCAGGAGTTGTGTCCTCATACCAGCGTTTGAACAAACGACTAAAGGAGGGTAAGAAACCCAATACAACTGAGGTGGGTGACTATTTTCAGGCATTGCAAACATTTAGCCCTCACTTTTCATCTGCAGAGGGCCTCATTCACCCTGATGTAAATCCCACTGAAGCCAACAGCTAGACTGGGATGAGACTAGGGTAAACAAGATGATGAACCCATCCAAACTGTTATCACAGCTTAATTCTAACAAGGCTTCTGTGGAGTGGGTACACAACTAATACCCCACTAGACAGGCAGGGAGACAGAGACAGAGAAAATAAGTGAGCTGCCTAACGACACAGAAGAGGTCCCCCCCCAAAAAAGTTAGAACTCAGGCGTTCTGGTCTCCTAGGTCTTTGCACTGACCTTCAGACAGTGCCTCTCATACCCAAGGAATTTGGAATCTCCCGAAAATGCATGCCTGGTATTACAAAAACCTGCCTATCTCCCGGGGATTGGAGACTGCTCCCTCATTCCTGAACATATTTATTTTGATTTTAAAGTAACTTGAGAGATGCCTAGGCACCCTATCACACATTAACAGACAACTTAAATCTCAGCTGCTTTAAATGTAGAGGACCACATTTAGTTTTGAATGAGACAGTCCTCTTTTGGGGGCTGTCTATCCCCTTCCAGTACTGAGACAAGACGTGGTTTTGTACAGTATCGGATAGGGGCACCATTTTTGCCAGCAAGCTGCTCCGCCACCTTCGAGGTGACCTCACAATACTGTGCATGTGAGGTCATGCCAGCTGGTGTGGGGGGCAGTGTCACACCATTCATGGAAGTACCAGAATGTCTAGTATCCTGGGAATGCACGAGTGTCCACTTGAATGAAATGATCAATACAGCAAGAGCTCAGCCAGTCAGCCCATCTACAGAAACACCTTCCCGCCCTTTCATCATCAGGAAGCATATCCTCAGTGTTCTTCAAATGCCCCATCAAACAGATGCTTTTGCTGCATGCCTGGAAGGTCTATCAAACAGAATCTGATAGACATTACTCTAAAAACATATAGAATATAAAGCCCTTCTCATAATCTCAACGTTCTACAAAACTCTGAAAATACACTGGTGCAGCTTTAAGTGCATGCACTGATTCCATGAAACTGCTATGGGGTCTGCCACAACACTCACAAGCGCAATTAGTAAGACCCTGCTAACAAGCCCTAAAAGAAATTAGGGCCCACTACTATATCCAACCCCTGATCAGAGTAATAATATATTCAGGGGAGCAGTCTTCCTTTAAATAAGTGCCTGGTAGAAGTTTGGGGACACTGGGTTTCCTATAACCAGTTAAATGCCATCATACTGTGTCATAAGCACTGGTAGAGACATTCAGAGAAAATAGCTATTCATTTGCCACAAACTCCTTATAATTTAGGCTGTTCAGTTCACATCAGGTAACTTGGTAGTCATCTCATTCCTGTCCCCCAATTGTTTTGTCCACAATTGCTACAATATTATTTAACTAGAGACTGTATTTCTCAATTCACAAACCTAACCTTTATTCGAAGGTACACACCACACAAACAGTTGGGTCTCACAATCTGAAGCGACACAGCAGTGCCATGGCAGGACAGGAAGGTCTTTCATACGTGTGTGATTCCTATGGTAAAGAGACGTATAAAAACCCAATCCTCAAGATGTCCACCTATCCGTTGTCAAGTCAGGATGGTCTCTTGTGCCGGGGGAGCTGGCAGACCCTGATTTACAGCACCTGGCTCTGAATGAAGATACAGAACTGTACAGAGCATGGAAGTGATAAAGCTGGTGAGCAGGCTCAAGGAAGGGCCTAATTTGATAAAATGGCTAAATCCAGAGATTAGGGTGCTAGCCTGGGAGATCTTAGTTCAATTCCTTGCTCCACCACAGACCTGCAGCATGACCTTGGACACATCACTTAGCCAGTCTGTGCCTCAGTTCCCCCTCAGTAAAATGAGGATAACAGTGTTACCTTCTCACAAGGATGTTGTGAGAATAAATACACTGGAGAACATGGCTCAGATGCTGTGCTAATGGGGACTGTATTGTTCAGAGGTGCTGAAGTCACTGAGAACTACAGGTCAGGCCCAAAGTGGGTTGATTTTATTTATGAATTTGAAAGGAAAATAAACGAGATTATATTGAATGGTGCCAGTCAACCGTCCAAGCGTTGCATCTCCAGCACCGCCCCACGGGAGCTCTGAGAAAGTTAATTTATTCTATAACGATTCAGTGAAACAGATTATGTCAGTCATGTGTATTGTACATGCCCCAGATCCCAAACTATTTAGTGTCACTGTATTCTCTATTTATAGAAAAGGTCAAACCTCAAGGCCTTGTTAGATTCGCTGAACAGCAGCCGACACTATCTTGGCCACTGATAATTATTGGCTGACACTGAAAAAAAGTCCTGTAAATCAGAGAGACAGTTAAGGAGTGGCACGTTGGGCACCAGTGACTATGGAAATATCTGCTGTATCTGCTTGTCCAGAAGAATAACCAGCTCTTGGATTAAAGTTTTTGGATTAAAAGTAGCCCAGAGTTCTCAGACTTTCAAACAACTTGATGTTGTGATCAGTCTGTGGCATTTTCCCTGCTCAAATACTTGCCAAGTATCTGGTGCAGACTCCACATCCAACAGGCTTTGGGATGTGCAGTGGTTGGTGGGGCAGGTAATTCACCAAAAAATAAACAGACCATCAACCCTGATCTGTGCTGTTACCTAGTGCAGCTGGCAGTGTACTCCACAGGGCGGGGCGGTTGCAACAGGTGCTAAACCTTCCCTGGATTCCAAGGTACTCGTCAGGGGAGGGGGGAATTGCTGGAAGACGGTTATGAAACCAACACTTCCATCTGTTGCTCCTCCTACTCCCCTTTGGAGGAGAAAGCAAGAGCTGAGAATCTGCCCCCCACTGGCTGCAGGCTTTAGATTTAAACTAACGTCTATGGTCAGATTCTTAACAGGGCTCAGCAACCACATTTGAGGTCAGCTATGTTGGGTGCACACTGGATGCTGAACTCTTTGGAAAAACGAGCCTTAAAGCATCACACTGGGAGCTGTTTTGAACATTTGGGTCCGTGTGTGTAAATAAAACAAAATGAAGTGTACTATTTGGAAACAACATGCTGGGAAACAAAGTCCAGCAACACAAACTAACAAATACATTGATAAAAGCAAACATAAGAGAAGCCTGATGAATCAAATGGGCAAACAGTGGGGCAGCTGCGTTTGGGGTGATGGGCCTTGCTCCGGCTAAGGAACAAAGCTGTAGCTCCAGTTTAGTGCCCGCCTCATCACTGGAAATGTGACTTCAATTGGTCCAAGTCACAAGTGAGTTTACGGGGTGCGTCGCTGGTCTTGGAGCACACAGCTGCTCACACGACAAAACCCTCTCACAATTAAGAACCAGTAATACACACTGTTCAAGAAAGGCCTGAGACTGGCATATGAAGGGATGCTGCAGGTCAGGGTTGAAGGCTATTGCCAGAGCTGCGGGAGGTACGGGGCTGGAAGAGAAGGGGGTTCTTTGGGCCAAGAGCAAGGCTCATTGATGGAGGACAGGGCTATCTTAAATACAGAGAATGTTGCCAGTTTGGACAGGTGCATTAGCAGAGCCATGAGGGGACCCTAACCAATGCTATGACTCCTTTCTTTTCATGCGCAGTACATGTCCAAATATTAAGGACAGCAAAATGGGTTCATTTTCGCTCAGGAAGATTCTATAAAGAATTCCTCTGTGTTGTCAGGATGGAACGTGACCCGCTCAACAGTCGGACTGATGTAATGACGACAGTATTATTTCTCGCTAGTGCAAAACCGGAACACAAGCCCTTTCATGGCGCATTGTAACCACACATTGCTTGCAGGCAAGGACCAATGAAGATTTTAGATATTGTTCATGAATAACCACTGAGGAAGAAAGGAAAAGAAGAGATATCTCAAAACAGACTTTTCCAGTGGGGGTTTCCATGATTCATCTTTCAAATGAGCTTTATTTGTTTTCACTTTTCCTGGATTACAAAGATCATTCCCAGGAATTTAAGTGCAGACTTCAATGCCTCTGTCTTAAGATAGTAAACTCCACTAATTTCAGTGTAAAACTCCAATAAGAGGTGAGAACCAGGTCCCAGGTAGGTGAATTTCACTAGCTTACCTCTAGAACACTATTTCACAACAAGTTTGTCTTTTCTGTTTCTTTTTCCAATAAATGAATTGGCAGAAATGCTATTTTTATTGATATGCAAAATGCAAACCTGATTTAAAAGGCCAGAAATGAGTCAAACAATCTGTCAATTTCCAGAGATCTGCTCTGAAAAACAACTTTTAAAATATGATTTAAACTTTTCTATATATCTCTAACCTTCTTAGTCCCTCATCTCCACTATTAGCGATGGCCATTAGCTGCTTTGAACCTCAAAAAAAACCCAGATCAAAATAAGCACAGACACTGCCGGCCCCTTGTCCTTTTATTAGACAAACTAGACAGACTAATCGGTGGATGATATTATATCCCCTACTGCCTGGGTGTATTTTGCGCAGGAGATTTTTTTTTTTTTTTTGCACCATTCTGCAGCACAGTGGGTAAGCTGAAGCCAGCGTGATTTTCCAGTCTGTTCTCTTGTCTGTAGTCACAGAGTTGCTGAGCTCTGGAGACATGATTCTATTCTCAATGCCACAGCCACCTAGATTCTTATGTGCCCCCCCCCCATCGTAGTAGCAGCATCTAGTCAAACATAACAAATGCAAATAGATTCTTATTTAACGTCTCAAATCATAAGTAATGCTGCTGATTATTCTCGGGTACCTAAGATAAGGGATGAAGGACAATCACTGCACTCAGCAGGTCATCTGTGGCAGAAATGTAAATGAAATACAGATGCCGTGCATTTCAGACCAATCCAGACAAGACATTTTGCATTGTCCTCCCCTCTACCCCCCTCCTTCCCAGTCCACTAATCCAGCTAATCTCAAACACAGCCTGAAGTGGTGAGACTTAATAGCTTTGTAAAAAATCAAATCATAGCTGCACAGTTAACAAAAGTAATTTTTATTTCAGTCCGTCATTAGTAGCAGATCTGCAGGATTAAAGAAGCCAGGGCTGCCTTATGAAGCACACACAATAGTCTTAAGCATTCAAGCTGTTTAAAATGGCAAAAAGACAGTCGCAAGGTAATCCCTGGGCAAATGCAACATCTCAGGCAGCTCTCACTGCCTGGTATCACCACCTCATCCCCAACCTTCACGGCTGACAAACTTTCCTCCACTCTGGGTTTGCTAGCGATGGTGGTCTGGGGCAGCTCTCAGATTGCTGGGGCGATTCTGAATGACTAGGATGCTACTTCGGTGGGCAGGGACAATTCTCTCGGCAATATATTAGAACTGCGAGTAATACTGAACAATCAGACCGCACTTTGCAAACAGTGAGCCTGATTCTGGTCTCATCTGTACTGGTGTAAATCCGAAGGAACTCAGTGAAGCCAGAAGACTAACATCACAATAAATCAAAAGTAAGAGTGGAATTTGACCTATTAATTCCCTGTAGGCCACCAGAGGTAGTTTTTACAAGCTAAAATCACGGTTACCACCACTCTAGGAAAAACAAATGAGTCCCAATTTAAGACATTTTCTATTTTATATACAGTTTCACCACTGAACACCACATTACACTTAGTTTTAGTTACACATTCAAGTTGTGGTTACATAAGGCAGTAGATTCAGAGATTTATTTGGAGCTGTGCAAACAAAATAGAACTGCAGTAAAATAATGCTAATATATGTAATTATAACACTGAGCATCTATTTTAATTGGGTACTTTCTTAAAGAAGTTTTTCTCAAAGAGGGAATGTTATGACTCATATTCCAGTTTTCAATATTACATAAACAAAAATCAAACATTCAACTATATGAAAATGACAATACTATAGAGTTATAGGCATGAAGCATTAAGCCATCAGAGGCATGCGGAGTTGCACATGAGTCCAGTCCATTTGGCCATGCAGCATTCCATAGCAGAAAACAAACTTCGAAGTAGTAAACAGTCTATTCCTCAGTTTTGACATTGATACTATTGCACCACCAGTTCTAAGAAATCGGATGGAATATCAGCATTCTTCAGCTTTTGCCTCCATGTTACAGGAGATCTCTTCTTTGATGGCAGATGAAAACCCTGATTTTGGACACAGACCTTCTTCTACTTTACATGCAAGTAAACATGGCAGACAGTCAGGATTTTTGCTGAGCAACCACTGCCTTGCAATTTCTCATTCAGTTGACAATTTCCTTCCTATGTATTTTAGATGAAGGAGGCTGGTCAACATATATACAAGAGTAATGGCCTCATGAAATCTCTTCTGCTCTGTGTGGTGCAAGATCTTTATTCATCAATAGATCCAACCCTGCTCCTCATCCAACAGCAATTGCAAATGCGTCCCTTTGAAGTGTGCCAAGTGCCACAGCAACTGGTTTTAATTGACTGATTAAGTTCTTTGCTTCTCCATAAATCCCTTAGTTATTAATTATACCTACTGACTACTCTATCTTCAAGTTCTGGCTAGTGATCACTCTCAGTCCTGAGATAATGAAGCCAATTTTTAACGTTTCCAGGCATGTTATTTGACAGTTCCAACATGTCATCAGGGATTGAGGTTTTACACATCTTTGGCTCTCTTAACCAGGCTGATGGTGATTATGAAAATATTTTTGTAAATCTCCAACATGTTTCATCAAAGCACTTGGGTAAGGTCTTCTCCAAGTAGATTCAGCTATAATGATGCACATCCATATGTAAACGAAGTGTCTTCATCATGCTCTAAATCACTTCTCATACTCTGCATCGTTTTCTCCTGGTCTCTCAGGTAGTTCTTAACAATACAACTGCACAGCACATTTGCTAATGCACTGGCTTCTTTTGCCAACGTAGCAGTTCTTTCCAGTCTTCTTATGACCAACTGCTGATACATAAAGCACAGTTTTGCCTATCTGCACACAGTTAGCTATCCTGGGTCACTGTGCACGTTACTCCAGCCATCTTGTATTAATGTAACTGCTTTTCCATGTAATTTGTTGCATGTGTCCATCCGCAAGTCTACGGTAACGACATTGAACAGTTCACCTGCTACCTGCTTTCAATTGGCCCTTTGTAGTCTGGCTTTAGGCAACTGATCATTGCTTGGAAAAGCTGGAATCTCAACAACAGAAAAGGGAATATTACAGCCATAAAAAAAAGAATCAGCAATTTTCAAGTCTATCATTTGTTTCAGTTCTGGAGTTGTTTTTGTTACAAACATCCACATGTGGTGGAAAACCCGTGACACGCTCCTCACAGGCTTTGGCTGACCTGGACCTAGCTTTGGCTTTCTTTTTAGATGCTTGGCAACGGCAATGCAGTATTATCACTATCTTCAGCCTCAGAGGCTGATTTGAATACGTTTAGCAAAGTATTCTGGTGTCTCTGGTTTTTCCACTGCATTTTGCAAAATGTTTCCTCGTATGGTCTGCCTTCCCACTCACTTTTTCTTTGCAATTTCTGCATTTAAGAGACTCTGCCATCTTTGTAAACTTCCTCAACATAGCCATGAATTGGGTCAAGTTATCGTCCAACTTTGCTGATGCTGAAATATTTTGACTTGCGTCACTGTACTCCCTGAATTCAGCTGCAGCAGCTGCACAGGCCAGCCAGCCATGCCAATGGACAAAGTACTGGACTGGACAGTTAGTTTGGCAGTTTACCTAGGACAGAAACTGAAACTTCTGAAGCTGGGCATCCTTGTTCGTGAAAAACATGCAATTTTCTTTGTAAAACAAAGAAGAATTCCCAAATTCAGATGTTTCAGTTTCGTTTGAGGTAGCCAGGGCACAGCATACAGCTTTAGGTTGAAGCTCTTTTTTATTATATTTCCTTTAATGAGAGGAAAGACTATATTACTGCAAAACTATTATGTAATTGTTAAGTATTTTTCAGTAATGTTCATTCCTATTACTCTAATAATAATTTTATTTTTTCCTAGTTTTAACGTGTCTACCAGAGCCCTGTCCTAAACTACTTCTTTCCAGGACACTGCCAAGCTTGCTGGAGGACATGTCTACACTTAAAATGCTACAGCAGCACAGTGTAGATACTGAATACAGAAATGGGAGAGGGTTCTCCCATCACTGTAGATAATCCACCTTCCGGAGAGGTAATGCCTAGGTTGACAGAAGAATTGTGTAGCACTGTCTACACGAGGGGTTAGGTCAGTTTGATTATGTCTCCCAGGGGTATTGATTTTTGACACCCTTGAGAGATGTAGCTATGCCAATGTAACCTTTCGGTGTAGACCTAACCTAGATGTTACCCACGGGGCCTTTCAGGGACCAAGGCCATAAAGGGAATCAGCATCAGAGCAGGGACTAGAACACACAGGACTTCCCAGTACTGTGTTTTGGCCACTAGGCCATGATTCTCATTCCCAGTTCATATTACACATGTGGACCAGAGGATAAAACCAGATGCATAACTGTGTGCACTATTAATAACTCGAAGGCAATACAGAATGCAAAAGAATTACCTTTCCTATAAGACCAATGTGAATGATACACCATGCTGGAAAGGCCTCGGTAATGCAAAGTGGTACAAATCATGTAAATTGCTACATTGTTTTGAGAAGACAAAGCAGAGCTAATAAAGAAGATAAGGAACAGAACATTCCTTCAGCAATGCAGACCCCTCAGGGGCACAGTTTACAGACATTAGGAGATTGGCACAGGACTACATCAGCTGCCATCTTCAGCACTGTAACTCCTCGGCAACCATTCAAAAAAGAAAGTGCAGCAACACCGTTGACTGATTGCCTCTCCCACAACAGACTGAGAGATTAATATTATATCCATTGTGGTGTAACAAAAACAACACCATGCTAGTCATTTGGAATTGGCCTAGTCCCAAATTACCACAGAGGAAACATCATAAACTCATTCTCACACACAATAGAGACCCAGGAACAGAAAAGCCCCGTTAGCTGATCTGCATAATTTTCAACAAGCTTTCCTATAATTCTGTAAAAATAATGTCTCTTCAAACCAGAAGACTAGCTTAATGAGAGAAACAGACCCCAGTACATTTTCTCATTAGCAACAACGATCAACCCTGCATTTGGCTCAACCAGTTGCATGAAACTAATGCAAGACCTGGAAATTTCCCACTGTACTTGTCCAGAATCCACCTTCCACTAGAGACCAAGTGAGCCATAGGGAAACTAATGTGAGTTACTGTAAACACCACCTAGGTTTGTGTTTAAACATTAATCATTACACATCTGTTTATCTATTTGGGGCTGATGTGGAGTCAGTCTATTTCACAATGATATATTCCAAGCACATTCCAGCTGCCAATAACGAGGGGCTGGGGGAAATAACCCCCCCACGTCGGTTTTAGAACCCCTCCAGTCAGTAGCATTCAGATCCTGCTATCCACCAACCTCACTGCATGAAAGCAGCACTTATAAGAAGGGGGTTTTGTTTCAAAACACTCAGACCTACACATATGCCTTCATGATCGAGTAATTATAGGAGCTTCCCTGGGTTCTGAATTCCCAAAATCATGAAAGTGGGTTCTGTGCACAAGCATAAAGAGGAGATCACACCCCTGGAGTAATGTAGTCTAATTTAAAGAGGGTGGGAGGTGGTTTCCGGGGATGGGGAGGTATTACATTACAGCTGGAGGATATTACCACTCAATAGGGCTTTTTCATCCATTCTTTCTATCCCTTCCCCAGGAGTGATGGGATCTGAAGGCTCTATCAGGGCTACAGGACTACAGAGGAGTTCCACTGATCACCGATGACATGATGATGCCTAACGATCACATGTACCATGAGCACCAATATCTCCTCTTTCAAGCTGTTGCTTCATGCTCACTTGCAGACAATTTCAATCTGCTGCACTGTGAAATGCTTCCAAGTGGCAGACTGTGGGCATGTAACAAACAGCAGCAAAATAACTAACAAGCTTTTCATTCTGACCGAAAAGGGAGGCTCCATCCCACAATTTATAAAGCATGCAGTGCTCCAAGCACTGAAATTAGGTCGGTCTGGGGCATATTCACCCCACAATCCCCAAGCAAGGTGTCAGCTTGGCCATTTTCTGGAGCAAGATCTGACTGGCTGAACAGTCGAGTCTGGGTTATAGTGGAGTCAAAGTACTAACTCTGTCGTCCGAGTATATCACTCCCCAGAGCCCACTTGCGCACTCCTTGTGCAGGCACCTCCACCACTGCTGCCAGTGAGAATTTAGGATGCACCAGGGACACAGAACACCACAGATGGTCAGTCTCATGACCAATGTACAAAGTCCCTGACTGCAGTTGAGAACCTCACTAGGAAGGGGAAAGCACCTTTTATTGACTAGCCCATTGTCTTTGTGTACCCTGAAAATAAAGATGCTCGCATTACAGAAAAATGAAGCTAGCTCAGACACACACTTTCTTTTATAAATATCCCTCACCCCTGCCGCTAATACTGCCCCATCTGAGATCAATACAGATAAATACCAAGTACGCAGGGGCTCTTTAATCTAGTGAAGAAAGAAACAACAAAAACCAATCACTGGATGTTAAAGTCAGACATATTCACAGTCAAATTAAAAATAAGACACAAAAATGTACAGTGATGGGGGTTAGCCATTGGACCAATCTACCAAGGGAAGAGCTGGGTTGTTCATCTAATGAAGTCTTGAAATCAAGACTAGATGCCCTTCTGCTTTAGCCAAACAAGTTCTTGTTTTCAGTGTAGGAGTAACTGGATGAAATTCTCTGACCTGTGCTATACACAGTCAGACTTGATGATCTAATGGTGCCTTCCATCTTTAAACTCTAAGAATCTATGAAGCTAAAAATGTTTTTGTAATCTCTCATTGGTTTTCTGATCTTTCTGTGGTTTGTTCGCTATCTGCAACTTGGACACGAGACTAAAATGTTGTGTCACTGTTCGGATCTTAGGCACTAACCTTGCTGGGTCTGGGTTTGACAAACTGCAATATCAAAATCTCCCTCTTGCTCTTTCCACCAAAATGACTAAAAAAAGTCCATGAACACGTTTACCCCCGTTAGAATCCCCACATCAGGCTTCCTAAAGCACTGGCTCTTAAATTACTTGGCAAGGTCCCTTACAAGAACGTAAATCACAGCGTCTCAATTTCCAAAATCTGCTTCAAAATCAAGACACACACTTATAGATGCTATAAACAAAGGCACATCTAAAATTGAAGTTGTACCAGTCAGAAAGGCCAGGGATGCTTGTATATAATTGCAACTTACAAGCCTGTGAAAAAAAGGACAATCCTGTAACCGAAAAGGTGTAGCGATTTCTCTGCTGTAGCAATTGAATAACTTATCAACCCAAATACATCATTTTTGACACCCTTCCTTTGTATCACATTCCAGTGTGGAGTTTAGTTATTAAGATTGTCAGGATTTTCCACTTTGGCTGAAGGCACCAGCTACTGAATTCCCTGGACTCTAGAAAGATATTATTATTAAATGCCTAAATTAACAACCATCAAGTTTCAGCTCCTAAAGCAGACTTTCCACTCTGCTTCCACTGCTTGATGTTCGACAGCATGGATTTTAAGGAAGTCACTGATGTTTTGACTTCAGTTGACATGTGAATGTCTCAGTCACATTTCCAGCCACATGCAAGGGAGATTTTAATGAGTTTCTTCACATAAATAACCCGGGGTAACATTTTCAAAAGTAACTAAGTCATTTGGAAGAATAAATGCAATTTTCAGAAGTGATTTAGACACTTAGATTCTTAAATCCCATTGACTATTAATAGGACTTATGCTCCCAAGTGTCCAAGCTGCTTTAGAAAATAGGACTTAGGCACCTTTGCAAACTTTACCACAGGACACGGAGTTGAGTTTCCTTAAAACTGATGCAGAAATGGTACTCAACCCTACAGTGGAGATCTCAGTAAACAGCCAAAATGGACATTACACCTGAGGCAGCAACATGCTGTAATGCTGGTAAACCTACTTTCCCTGGGCCTTTGCCACTACTCCTTGTGGTGCAGCTGAACGGGTGAAAGTTGTCATAAATCTGTGTAAAGGATCCTGAACTTCATCCTGTGCTTGTGGGTTTCACTTGGTGCACAGAAGATGTTCTGGAGAAAGGGCTGCATATATCAGCACTGCAGCTCATGCATGGTGCACTAGGCACACGTGGCCACTAATAGCTCCCCTGGTTTATTATCCTGAACACTGACATGCAGTGCCACACGATCGAACGACTTCAGAAAACCAGGAAACTGCAATGAAAGGAAGCCGGGCATGATCCTGCAAGGTGATGCTTATGCTCAGCATCTTGCAAGATGGAGTCCTCACTGCA
The DNA here is from genome assembly GCF_026122565.2 of Emydura macquarii macquarii. NCBI lineage: Eukaryota > Metazoa > Chordata > Testudines > Chelidae > Emydura > Emydura macquarii. Next base: position 11,836,437 of record NW_027130449.1, on the reverse strand, counting down.
CAAGGTGCAGAGACTTGTTCTCAGAGGCTACACCATACTGCTGCCTGTCCCACAGAGAGCACAAACACATTTATGAATCTGTTCTAGTGTTACTAACATGCTAACAGTTTTAAATTCATTTTCACCCTTCTTCTTTCCAAGGCCAAAGTGAGGCAATAACAAATGTGATAAATTCTTCTGCCTTGACAAACCACTGCCATTAAATAGCACCACTTCACAGGGGGAACTTTAACTGTTTGCAAGGCTGGATTCCAGAGCTGACACAGCACTTCAGCAATGTGGGCTGCAGCCCAGTACCGTGGCTCATAAATAAAGGCAGGTTGAAACCATCTACCAACATCGTAACCTGGGTAAACCTATCTAAATTATGAGTTCTATTACATAAACAATTACTCCATTTCTGCAATGTTTTACTGCTTAGTATATAATTGGGCTAACACAGCCATTCCTGACATTGATTTTAATCAATGGAATATAATAGCCATACACAGTCAGATCAGTGTCCATCTAGTCCAGTAGCCTGTCTTCTGACAGTGGCTGGTGCCAAATGCTTCAGAGGGAATGAACAGAACAGTACAATTTATTGAGTGATCAATCCCGTCATCCAGTCCCACCTCCTAGCAATCAGAGGTTTAGGGACACCCCAGAGAATGGGGTTGGGTCCCTGACCATCTTGGCTAATAGCCAGTGATGGACCTATCCTCCATGAATTTATCTAATTCTATTTGAACCAAGTTATATTTTTGGCCTTCACAGCATCTCATGGCAACGAGTTCCACAGGTTGGCTGTTGAGCATTGTATGAAAGAAGTACTTCCTTCTGTTTGTTTTAAACCTGCTGCTTATTAAATTTTATTGGGGGACCTCTAGTTCTTGTGTTATGTGAAGGTGTAAATAACACGTCCTTATTCACTTTCTCCACATCAGTCATGATTTTATAGACCTCTATCATACTCCCACCCAAGTCACCTCTTTTCTAAGCTAACAGTCCAAGTCTTTTTAATCTGTCCTCAGAAGGAAGCTGTTCTATACCCCTAATAATTTTTGTTGCCCTCCTCTGTATCTTTTCCAATTCTATACATCTTTTCTTAGATGGAGTGACCAGAACTGTGCATAATATTCTATGTGTGGACGTTCCATGGATTTATGTAGTGACATTATTATATTTAATATGTTATTATTTATCCCTTTCCTAATGGTTCCTAACATTGTTTGCTTTCTTGATTGCTGCTGCATACTGAACAGATGTTTACAGAGAACTATCTACAATGTCTCCAAGGTCTTTTTCTTGAGTGATAGATAGTTTAGACCCCATCATTTTGTATGTATAGTTGGAATTATGTTTTCAAACATGCATTACTCTGTATTTATCAACACTGAATTTCCATCTGCCATTTAGTTGTCCAGTCATTCAGTTTTGTGAGATCCTTTTTTTAACTTTTCGCAGTCAACTTTAGACTTTACTATCTTGAGTAATTCAGTACTGTCTGCTAATTTGCCACCTCAGTGTTTACCCCTATTTCCAGATCATTTATGAATAGATTGAACAGCATCGGTCCCAGGACAGATCCTTGGGGGACTGCTATTTACTGCTCTCCACTGTGAAAACTGACCAATTATTCTTGTCCTTTGTTTCCTGTCTTTAACCAGTTACTGATAGATGAGAGGACTTCCCTCTTATCCCATGACTAACTACTACACTTAAGCACCTTTGGTGAGCCTTGTCAAAGGCTTTCTGAAAGTCCAAGTACACTGTATTTACTGGATCACCTTTGTCCACATTTGCTGACTCCCTCAAAGAATTCAGATAGATCGGTGAGGCGTCATTTCCCTTTACAAAAGCTGTGCTGATTCTTCAACATATCCTGTTCCTCTGTGTGTCTGATAATTCTGTTCTTCACTAAGTTTCAACCAATTTGCCTGGTACTGAAGTTAGGCTGACTGGCCTGTAATTGACTATTTAATCATTATTTTTCTTTTGCAGTCTGGCACGTTCGGGAAATTGAGAAGGACAATTTTTTCCACTCTTCCTTTAATAGGCACTCTGAGCCTATTTGTATTCTGCCTCCAAGTTCATGCAGTAAAGGCCTTTTTAGTATCACATAGCTACATTAAGAGACTTCTTCTTAATCACACAACAACACTTTTTATAGCTCTCACCTCCCCCACATCTTTCTTCTCGATACAAAGTTCCACAGCCCCCAAATAAAGCAGAATAATTCCCTATTGATTGAAAATGCTGCTAATGCAACTTCATGATCATCTCTGGTTAAATACAATTAGTTTTGCATTTCAACAAAAGAAATGAGCTCCAATTACCCTGTGATTTCAATAAGAGGCTGAGAAGATTTCTCCCTGCTGGGCTAAGACTAAGGCAGACGCAGCAGGCTCTACCTGCTAAGTTAATAACATCCCACTTTAAGAGGGGAAAAGTGCATTAATTGCCGGGTATCGGCTCTACAGCTGTCTAAATTCATGTGGACTCCGAATGTAAACGGTTCGCAGAGAGGGGTGGTGCCCCACTATTTTCAAAGCAAAGGCAGGTCTGAGGCACACCCTCATCCAGCAGATGCCAAGAGACCTTTACCATCCCCAAGTTACTAACTACTGTGATCTGCAGCACTTTGTCAGTGCAACAGAAGATCCTGTGGGGTTTTGTCCAGCCCTGCACCCTAGGCCACATGCTCACTATATTGCATGCTCCCCTTTCCCACCATAACAGCCACAACTGCTTTATTCCTGCACTGCCGAGTCTTGCTACTGACTTTAATGAATGCAGAAATCTTGAGTGTTTTGAAGGTAGCAGTCTTGCTTTGACAAGTCAGCTGTGCTGCTCCAGGTCAGCCACAAGAGGACGCTAATGCACAACATAGGCTTGCAGCCTCTGGGCCAGGCAGCTGGGAGTTGCTCCGGCCCTGAAGAGGATAGCAAGTTAGTGCATCAAACGCAATAAGGTAGCAATGGGATCAGGCAAGCTTTTAGGTCAGGAAGCATCAAACATAGTGGCATCAGCAGATCATATTATAAAAGTTACATCCCAGCTTTGGGGCCATAGAAGAAAGAGATGTAGTCCTTGGGAGGTACTAGAATGACGGCCACTGGTGATGAAGGGGAAGGTGGTGATGATGAGAGATTATGGCTACCATTTCAGGTTTTTTTTTTTTGGTTTTTTTTTTAAACAAGGGATGGTGTGCGTATATGGATGTGCAGATGTACGTTCTGTAGTATCTCTATCTACCTGACTGAGTTGGGGTGTTTTTGACTGCTAAATGTATTAATAAACTATCTGTAATTATAGATGAGTTCCTATAGTGTGAGTGTTGTAACTGTGCTCATTAGGGTTCCCAACTATATAATAATTTCAGTAATATTGGGCCTGATCTTGGGACAAGAACCTATCAACCCTCAAAGTGATAACTGGGGATTCTTAATAATATATTCTTAATCAATATAATCTATAGATCAAGCCAAAACCTTTGTTCCTATGACAGGGAAGTCGCCCTCCCAGCCCATTCTTTGTGGCATAACAGTATAAGGGAAGATTTCCACTGACAAGTAATTCCCTGGAGCATCTGTTGGAAATCTAGAAGAGATGAGCTGCACTCTCTCATGATGAGCTCCAGAATAAATCAAAGAGGCTTCTTTCACAGATTCCAAAGCCAGAAGGGATCACTGTGGTCATCTAGTCTGACCTCCTCTACAACATAGGCCACACAACTTCCCCAAAATAATTTGTTGGCCAGATCTTTTAGAAAAGAGCCAATCTTGATTTGAAATTTGTCAGTGATGGAGAATCCACCATGACCATTGGTAAATTGTTCCAATGCTTAATTACTCTGACTGTTACAAATGTACTAATTTCTTAGCTCTGGCAACTGAATTCCTCCCAACCCTACCATGCTAAACAGTGGATCTCTCAAGGGAGAGACTCTCATTGGCATGTGAGGGAAGCAACACAAATAAGAAAATAAAACTAACTTGTCAACTTGCAGTGTCAGAAGCCAAACCTGGAACATGCAGAGTTCATCTGACACTCACATTGCAATGGCACATACAGTTAAACTTCCATAAGTCTGGGGCAAAAAAAGTAACAAATAGTCTTCAGATGCCCTCAAGGGGAAATGATGCTCACAGCATTCATCAGCTCAATGAGTTTCACAGCACAGAAGCAGGGCACTTGCTATGGTGACATGCATATTTTTCATATCACTTCCAATATTTCAAAGCAGGCGGCCATCAGACATTCTCCGCACTGCGAGCCTCAGCAGTTTGAATGCACGACTTTTCATTGCCACAAAACACAAAGAGGTGATGTATATAGGCAGCCTTTTAGGAAATAAGGCTGATGTTTTCAAAGGAACCTATGGGAGTTAGGACCATTGATTTAAATGGGAATAAGGTGCCTTGGGCCTTCATACCCCACCGACATTAAATGGGAGATGGGTGTTCAACACTCTGAGGCGCCTTTGAAAATCCCAGTTTAAATAAATAAATAAAAAGGCCCTCATTGCCTCTCCTAGACGGAGACCAGGTTGACAGCAGTGATCAGCACTAAATGCTACAGACGTCCTCTTTACTTGCTCTATGAGGTGTTGGTCTGAGGCATAGCCCTCTGACTGCAATGCTACAGAAAAGCAGACATATCCAAATCCCCTCCACAGTCAGCCTAACATTAGCATACTGTGTAGTTATTTCTGGTCAATTTATGGACCAGTGTGTCATACCATAGTGCTCCTAGAAGCTCCTTTTAGTGCCATTATAAAGATGCGGAGCCCAGTAACACCAGTCCCTGCGTTGGTTTGCACAGGAACTAGCAAAAAGAAAAAACAAATGGCCATACACAGACATAAGCGACAATAGAGCATGTTTAAACCATGCACAATCCAAGTTCAATCTCTGACGGGATCTTATGATTTGATCCTCCAGGCAGCTGAGCCTCTCCATCAACAGGAGCTTTTCTTTGGAAACCTTTCCTCTCAGAATATTCCCTGCCAGGGAGTTGCACAGGAGCAGCTGCTTGAGCTGAGGAAAGGAAAATTCTAAGGAGAGGTTGAGCAGCAAATAGTGATGTCACCACTCCAAGACGTTCCACGGCCGCTAACATCCCCGTTAGATTGGGTTGGATCGGTACCAACCCCACCATCCCGGTTTGTGCCGGGGAGCACCTACTGCTCAGACTCCCTAACTCACAACTGCCAGCTGGTTTGCACAAGGGCCAACCAATTTTTTCCTCACCCTTACTTCATGTGGCAATCATTTCCCCAGTCTAAGCTGCAGTCCCCGTGTTCACACGCTGCTGAGGCACTAGTCACTGCTGGCCCAGCACACTGTAGCATGGGCATGTAGGCACCTCTCACAGGGGGCATCATCACCTCTGGGACATGCCTGGCTCCTTCAGAGCTCTGAGGGTACGCACATCTGAATACAAGGCTTGTGGTACATAGCTGTGGTGCAGAGGCCAGTCCAACAGAGACCTGCTAGCCCCACCGGATCCTAGGGGAAACTGTCCTAAAATGTTATGTCTCACGCCCATTTGCAGTATTCACTCTTCCTTGCACGTCTATTCCTGGCTGTGATATGGAACAATGGAATGAGACCCTCTGCTCCCTACCCACCACCCATTTTCATAGTCCCTGACCTCCTTTTAGGAGATGTGCCAATAGCAACACCTCAAGACACCAGGACACTCCATCCTGGCCTCAATGCACATCCCTCCCTGACTCAGGAATCCCTTTATTCTGCTTGGGCGCTGTTAGCTCGTTCTGCCACTAGGGTGATGTATTGAAACAGCAACAAGACCACGTCGCCACCATTTCTGCAGCACTGGCTCTGTAGCAGCCGCTCACTGTGCCGACAACAACAAAAAAAACCCTGGGTGGATTGTGGGAACATCTGCAGCATTGGTGACTGACCTATATATTGCTGCTTTCGTGTTTATCTCATAGCAGCTCATCCCTTCTCAACGGTTACTCAGCTGGCTATTAAACAGTATATAATTTTTTTTCAGGGATACATAGTGACCCTCTTGGCCAGTCACACCTTATCTAGGAAGGGGGGGAAAAGACGAAAGGGAGCGCTCCTTGCTAATCTCCAATGTTATTTATTAGGACAGGGACTCGCCACCACTGGAACAATCTGTACTGATAGCAGCAGGCTCCCTTCTCCTTTCCTGGCATCTCAGCAGCCAGCTCCAGCTGCTTATTATGCACGTGTTCCAGCTCTGAAGATTAAATTCTCTTTACAAACAGAGACAAGACAGAAGACTCTGCTTCTTTCATGTTGGCTTGAGGAGAGACAAGGACTGGGGCGGTAGCTTGCTGCTGTGTTTTCAGCCATGCTTCCAAATGATAAATTACAGTAGCTGTTTGTCCCCTTGCACTGAATGCAAACAGCCTATTCCTCCTGCCCTCCTTGGGGAATAGGGCAACTTAAAAATGATGCACAGAGCACCTGAAAGCAATCCAGGGACAGATCCTCAGCTGACAGAACCTGACATAGTTCTCTTGGCCTCCAGGCACTGAAAGCTTTTTCTAGCATAAACAGAATGTTTACAACAACAGCTACTCTGACCCCTGCAATGGAAAAAATAAAATCCTATCCCAAGCAGGCCTTTCTAGGGAAAGTCAGAGGCGCACCATAAATGCCATTAGGAATCTTGATATTAACAATTTATTTCATCTGGAGGGCGCTTAGCCATAATGATGATGGGCAACAGTATAAAGCTCTAAGATAAACAGACAGAAGATCTGGTCCTGAGTTCATACAATATTCTGTGCAGATACCAGTGTATGATTTCAGGTTGCCTGGATTAAAGAGGAAGAGCAACACATTCTAACATTACAGTGAGACATTAGCTTCCAGGTAGGCAAATATTTAACAGATACTCCCTAGGAGCTGCATCTTTCCCTGTAACACAGGTTCAACGCACAACTGATATTTTCCACTAGTCTCTCTGCAATCTCCAGTGTCATATGCCACCTGGAAAATGGAAGATATGCCTTATTTGTGGAAGAGGGAGAAGTACATGGAGTTCCTATGAAATGCTTAATCACAAGGTAATGATGGAGAGATACCCAGACTAAAGAAATGCCCTGTGTCCAAACAGATACAGAAAAGGCTAAGACTGATGACATTCCAGAGAGAACGACTACATACAAGAAATGTGTTATCTTTTTCTTTCGACTTTAGCTGATTGCAAGACTGACTGATACCTTGTTCTGTCTAGCACAGAACTCAGGTAAGAGCAATAAGTTGAGAATTCAGAAATGTGTGACTTTTTTAACCTTCTGGCCAGCATCTGCGGGGTGACAATGCTCTAGTATCTTTACCCGTACATATCTCAGAAAAATTGTGTGCCAAGGAACATTCTCTTTTGTGCTTAACAATGCTGGGCTTTTGATACCAAGGGTCAAATTCAGAGGGGATACACAGAATGGTGTAAGTTAACCACCTCCATGCTTCCTCAGAACAATTCAAGTCCATTCTACTGATGCATAAAGGAGTCTAAGGGCTCACCTAGACTAGGGACATTTGTATTATTATGCACTTACACATCTCTATGCATTTATGAAGTCCACACAGCGTCTAGACAAAATGGTCTGGTGGATAGGTTGCTAAGCCTGGAACTCCGGTTCAATTCTCTGCCTCACTGCAGACTGACTGTGACTTTGGGCAAGACACGGTCTGTGTCTCAGGTCCCTATCAATAAACCGGGTGTAGTAACAGCTGTAGTTACAGCAGTGCCCCACCTCATAAGGGTCTGTGAGGATAAATACATTCAAAAGAGTGAGGCACTTAGATACCACAGAAACGGGGCCATAAAGATACCAGACAGGAAACTAGCAGGACCAGAGAATGATGTAATAACGAAGAGCAGCCAGAAGGATCTGTAGTAACTAAGATGTTGGTACAATCCAGTGAGATTGTGAGGATCACAAGAGATTTCTTGATATATACACCGAGATAAATGTTTGAGAGAGACAGACACACCAATAAGTCTCATCCATTAGTTTACCAGTTAAGTTCCATTAACAAGCTATTAACCATCCATCTAAAGTACACTGCTCTCAACTCTCCCTGGAAATGCTGCCAACATGTACAATCATTTTCTACATAGTTATGGGATCCACTTCGGCAATGGAAACAGTACCGTGTTAGCCATTTCCATTGTGGGTAACTATTCTGGAGGCTGTAGTAGTGTGTTTCTTTCTCCTAGAAAGAACAAGCAGCCCTTGAGAGAATAAAGATTGACTGTTCCCAGCCACTTCTCTCAGATAGCTTGATCAGCAAGACTCTCTTCAAACAATGACCCATTGTGCCATCCATTTGCAACATGAAGGGACTCCCATTAAAGCCAGAGGAATCAATGCACATATATAGGAGAAAACACAGGGTGTGATCAGGGACAAATGGTAAAACGGCGTCTAGCTCCCAATGAAAGTCCATGGGAGTTAGGCACCTCACTGCCATTTGTGCCTCAAACTCTCTTCCATGCTCTTTAAATCTATTTTCTTTGGGATTTCTTGTATCCAGAAATACATTGTGTGGGGAGAGACTGTGCACGTGGCTGTGGTCATTTCAGCCCCAACAAAACTCCTTTGCTCATCCACGGCACTGGCTAACCCTATGGACAGCACATGGTAACGTCTTTACAAAGCTGCAGTATGTCCCAAGGCTAGACTCAAACTAGCGCAGATCTTTTAGAGAACAAACAAACCAACCTGATTTCAACATTTCCAGTGATGAAGAATCTACCACAAAACAAAGTGTTCCAATGATTACCCTAACTGTTAAAAACTTGCACCTTATTTCTAGTCTGAGGCATCAATGTTTCTATGCATGCTGAATAGTTTCCCATTGCCAATGCACTTCACAGTATGGAAAGCAAGGAATTCTTGTTTCTTTAGGGCAAGATAAGAGGGAGTAAAGATTACGGATTCCTCTTGTGCATCGTCTCAGCTTCTTCTTGAAAAACAAAACAGCTTAAAAAGAACCTGTTAAATATTCATTGTTCAAAGCAGTCTCTTTCCTAGTGCATTTTCCTTCTGGAAAGCAAGGCCTGGCCAGCCACCATTTTCATCTGATGCCTCTGCACTTGCTGTGCTTGCTCAACTGAAGCTAAATTTACTTCACTTGCTGATGCTCTTACTATTCCCCGAGTCCCTAAGCAGCAAAATTCGCTCTGAGCCATAGGAATGCAAGTTTGTATGCACCTGTGTTACCATTGTAACCTAAAGTCGCAAATGTGACACTTATCCACGCAGCCAGAGGAGACTAACTTAGTTAATGACATCACAAACAGGTTTCTTCATCTTTTTGCAAGTATCAACCATCAGAACTGTGTGATTTTTAGGAAGCTCATCACAACCAAGGTTGAAAGTTACCTCTAAATTGTATTCACGTAAAATAAAAACAAAACATGCACATTGCATTAGAACTCACTTCCAGGCCCTTTTGACGCTGGCCAGAGCAGTACAAAGGTGCCTTTCTGTAAATAAGAATGCACGTGTTCAGCATCATGAGTCAGAGCTGCTCATTTTTCTGCATGAAATAATTTAAAACATTCAAATATTGTAAATCAACAGCAATCAGATTAAGAACAATCATCTGTCATCTGTTGGATGAGCCATCTTCTGCTAAACTAGATGGCATTTTCCATTTGGAAACAAATGGATTTTTTTTTTTTTTTTTTTTTTGTTTTTTTTTGTTAAGGAAACTCTTGGAAAGAAATACAGAACAAAATGTAAGCAAAATTATGACAGTACACGTTACCAGGTAAAGCATGACAGTCTCATTGTTTTTACTGTTTTTTCTTTGTATCGTGTTAGTTTGGCTACACACATAAATAAAAATGAAAAAAGCAAAAGATTAGGTTCTGGCAACAGAAAAAACAAACAATGAAAGTAGAAGGAATTCTGTAAACACGAGAGGAGGATGAGTGGATTAGCAAGATTTAAGTGGCACACAGGCCTCATGTTTAGTGACAGTGTGATTATTATTATTTCTATTAATGTAGGGTCTAAAACCTTAGTCATGGCCAGGACCCCATTGTACTAGGTACTGTATAAACACGCAACAAAAAGACGGTCCCTGCCCAAAACAACTTACAATCTACCAGTGGATAGTGCACTACGCTGTGACTCAGGAGAACGAAGCTGTATTCCCAGCTCTGCCTTGTGACTTCAGGCAAGTCCCCTCATCACTCCGTGCCTGCTTCCACTCTCCTATACTTTGTGCGTCTTGTCTATTTAGATTGTAAGCCCTTTGTCTCCGCTGTGTGTATGTACAGAGCCCGGCACAGTGGGCCCTTGATTTCAGTGGGGGGGGGGGTCTCTAGGTGTTACTGTAAAATAGTAATTGTGTTGGCCCTCAGCAGAAACATGAATTTCACCAACTGTGTGGGACTAAAGATTTGCGCCTTAATCTGGGATCTCAAATAGATTTTTTTGTTTTGCTCCTTTCTAGTGTCAGTTGAACTCTGAGCTGCCTGAAGTACGCCAGGAAAAAAACATCAACCAAGTCTAATGCATGCGGCTTCCTTGATTAAGGTTTAGATTTGCAGGTTAGTGAGCTCAGTAGATTAAACTAAAATGGTGAAATTGTTCAGGATTTAATACAACAAAAAGCTGACACTGAACAGGATCTGTGTCTTGTTGACTTTATTAAAAGTATGCAGACTGCTCTGGAGTGGGAGACAGGGATTGATTTTAGCTAGGAACTAGCTCCAACTCCTCCACCAGTTGCCATGGTAACCTCTGGGTAATCCCAGATGTATTGGAGGAGCGTTGATAGTTAGGGGGAATATCAACACACACAGATTCAGAGAGGCAGGGAGCAGCGCTCACCACGGTGCCATGTCACAAAGCAAGGAGATTAGAGCAACATCTGAGGAAGGGTCTGCAGGAAAACAGGGTCTGTCGTCTCAGCAGGGAAATGCAGATGGTGCATGCAAGGGAGCTGCCATTCCTTTCCCAGGGGTCTACTCGCTCTCCATGTACATCCTGCCACAGAGATAGGAGGCAGGCCATCCTGTCCACTGGAAAGGGCAGGAGTGTCTCCCATTCTGTTCTGCACAGTGCCTCTCCCCATGACAGCACTGTGGAAGGTATCAGAAAATGGCATCGTACATGACACCTGTGAAATGGGTGTGCAGGAGGGGATGTAACCACCAAGTGACACATCATATGTGACCCCAGCAACATAGGCAGGGCCCAGCCCCTTGGACTGCAAGTCACTCTCCGTCACGGATGCTCTCCTGCAAATGCTAATAGTTGGTGTTTAATACCCGGCTCAGTATTAAACACCAACGGCCTTCTCTCATTTCATCAGCATTGACACAGGATGGAATCTGCCTTCGGGGCTGATATCAGGGTCAGAGCTTGCCAATGAGATCACTTTCGGGCAAGATGGCTGCCGACAGCAGTATGTCCACCAGAGCCGATTAGAACAAAGGTCACATTTTCTAACACTTTTCACAGCTGAACATGGCTATTGTGGGAAGGTTCTTCCTCACTGTAGCTTTGTTGAGTAAACTGGGTGTTGTTCTCCTTAAAGTGAACATGCTCTGAATCATTATATTAACACATCCAAGCCATTGCAAAACCTCCCAAGAAACACTCAAGTTTGTTGTTTGTTTCTTCGCTCTCCAAAAGCTCTGGTATTTCTCCAATACACAACTTATGTACTGGGTCGGACTCACAATCACCCTGCTCCTTGTGTCATCACTGACAAGTGGAGAAGGAGTTTAAATCCTTACCATTCTCATTTAGCAGTGTTCCTCTCCACTTTGCACTGGTGTAAATGACTAGACAAGGCACAGGGCAATACTGAATTCAGTGCTCTGTGCCTAAAACCAGTGTAACTGATCTGCTGATGAATTGCAAATATCTGGAGGATAATTTAACTCCATAACTAATATTACTGTATGTGTCTGGGGAAGATCATTTTAACTTTTCCTCCATAAAGTTATTACTATTGATAATATGTAATAGGATTGTGAGGAAGCATCCTAAGTGAGATCAGAACCTCGTTGTGTTAGGTGCTGAAAATATACATGATGATTGTAAACTCGCTAAGGCTGGGATTTTCTATCTAAACATGCAAGACAGACAATGGGTAGGAGAAAGGAAGCATTTCAGATGGAGAACTGAAGCAGAGAGAGAGAGAGAGAGAGAGATACAGCCCCAATCCTGCAAATTTGCCTATGCTTAATTTTGAGCATTTCAGTAGCCTCGATGACTACAGTGGGAGTGCTCATATGTTTAGAGCTAAGCTTGTGCGTAAGTGTATGTAAGTCAGGTCCAAAGTCAGTTGCCTGAAGTCACACAGGGAGTCCATGGCAAAGCAAGAAACAGAACACAGATCACCTGACTCACAGTCCTGTACCATGACACCAACTTTTGTACCTAATGATTTTTATCACCTTGCTCTGAGAGGATATTTTAATTTTTAAAGTGACCCTCACACAAGTTGCGGTAGAAAATACACTATCCATATACTCTTCACTATAGCAACCAGAACGCACAGTAAAGCTGAGATGTCAATTTTAGAAGGAATACAGTTTTATGCTTCTGATAATGTTCTTGATGAAAACTCTAATGCTATGAGGTGGGATCGTAAAACTAATAGCCCTGCTATTTGCCACAGCAAATATTTTCATTATTCTGAGGCAGAGTAAGCCAAGACACTTTATAGAGCCATTAAATCAGACGACAGACAATTTTAATTAAAAACTAGAGGTAGCTACATTTTTCTACTAAGAGAGAAGTATTGATGGGTGAAATCCCCAGGGAGGGATATGTCAGACAGAATCCAGTGAGGACACAAGGCTAGAACAGAACAGAGGATGCAAAAAACATTATGTGCAAAATCCCCTCGTTGTTAGGAATTGCTGTATAGCTGGAGCAAGTTACTCCCAGGAATTCTGTCTCACAAAACACACACGATCATTAACATATAATCATCTGGACTCTTGTAACTGACAAACTGAGCACATGCTGAATTAAGACCTGATGCTCCAGTCAAGAGAACTGAATCTTTTATTTTGAATAAATACCTGAAAACAAAAAAAACAAAAAAAATAAATGCATGTATTTCTTTTCTACCTTGAGACACTGATTAAACTAGAGCTGGTCAAAGTTTTCTGAGGGAAAAGTTTGTTTTCAGCAGATTTTTCCATAAGGAAAAAATCAAAATTAATATTTTGTTTTGGGGCAATATTAATCTCTGCATCTACCAGAGCAGCCATGGTGCCTCATGGTAATTTTAGTTCTAGGTCCTTCATGCCCCTGTTCTACTCCAGCTACAGAAGGGAGATCTCCCATCAGGCAGCACAGTTTCTCCTTGCAACTAGCTTGACAAAGTGTATCATGGGAATTCCACATGGGATAGAGGTTGCATTTTTCATTCAGCTCTAGCTAAAAGGAAAAGAGGAGAAAATAAGACATTTTATATTCTATCCCCTTTTTGTCTTTCCAAACAAGCCAATCCTTGAGAGAAAGAAAAACAATCTGTTACACATTAAATTAAGCACAACATTTTCTTAATTGACATATCATGGCATTTTCAAAAGCACTGATTCAACTTTGTTCCAGTGGAATTCACTGGTAAAGCTTCCATGGATATCTACAGGAGCACAGTTTGTTCAATGCTGAGCACCTTCGAAAATGCCACCCACAAAGAACGAGACTTTTTTGTTAAATGTGTTTCAGGGTTGAGTGTAACTTCTGATTAAGGAACATACCCTTTCCAAAAGTTCTTAAGTAGCAAGGTGACAGGCACCAGAGAATAAGCATTGTCAGATCTGATATGGCAAACAAGCCAGATCTTTCCTGCTCTTTGATATAGGGTGTATATGCCTCTCTTAGTGTCAACTGGTTTGTATACTACTAACGAGGGAAGCAGCTGTAACAATAGGTGAAAGACTATGTCAAAAATCAATTCTGTCTAATCTGCTGCTTTGCTACATTGCTGTAAATTAAGGGTTCCCATGGATACAGAAACTCTGAAGACTAACTTCGTATTCAAGCTTTTCTAACCTACAGATCGTTTCATCACAGGACTATGGGGAAAAAAAGGCAATCTGAGTATGAGCAGGAGAAGATGCAGGATCAAGATTCTTCCCCCTCTCCCTCACCCCCCCCCGCACCACCAAAGGTGGCTAGCAATTTTAGGAGCCTCAATTTTTGGATGCCCAACTATAGACACCGTAAAGGGGTCTGATTTTCAAAGAAGAGGTGTTCAGCACTTCTGAAAATCAGAACCCTTTACATTATTATTATTCCTTGTGTTCAATACCTTATCCTCTAGTCTATCACACCACCTGCTAACATTTCTTGCTTTATGACATCTCACCACTTCTTAAGACACCCTCTCTGTCTTCTTCCTTCTTCCTTCAGTCTGTCAGAACTGCGCTTTACATGACCAAACCATCTGAGCCAGTACTTGCTCTTTTTTTATTTTGTTTAGCAGTTTTACTTTGAGTATTCCTTTAACGCACATTCCTCAAGTAGTCTTTCTTACCCCACCCATCCATTTCAACACTAGTATTTCTGTGTAACAGTCATTTGCTCATGTTTTCTCTTTGTTGCCCAACACTCAGCACCACACATTAAAACAGGAAGGACCATTGTTTTATAGACTTTCCCTTTTAATCTTATTGGCATCTTCCTGTCATGTGCTATACCATACTGTTTTCTCTCCATTTGCTCCAGGCATTTATTCCCTTAGCACTATTTCATCCTCCATTTCCCTATCAGTAAATATTTGTATTATAGTCCCTAGGAGCCCCAGTCATGGAGCAGGACCCCACTGTGCGAGGAGCTGTACAAACACAGAACAAAAAGGACAGTCCTTGTTCCAAAGGGATTACAATCTAGCATCTCAAATTGGACATCTAAAACCACTAGCCATTTCAGAATGTATTGCCTACAGGCATTTTTGTTCCTCTAAATTTGTTTGCCTTTTTCAATAGCCAGTGGTTCTCCTGGGCTTTGCGTAGATTCAGAAGGTCCCACTCCATCCACTTGTCCCTTTAATACAATTGAGACACTAACTCCTGGTTTGCCAACCCTAGCATAGGAGTAGTCAGAACAATCTCTCCTTAACATTGCCATACAATAACAACTCGCTCACACACAACAGCCACTAACTCAAAACAATTACCTACAAGTTTCCTCTGAACACCTTTCCCTTTATAGACAGACTGCAATTCCTCTTTATAACTGCCCTCATTAAGGAGAAAAAATGTGAAAGGCTGCTCTATTGAATATCCAATTCCAGCAATACAGCCTAACTTGCAGAGTATAATAGAGGATGATTAATCAATTATTTACTTAGTAACCATCATTTTCTCCATCCTTTAAATCATATTTAATATCAATCCATTATTCTCCATTATCAGCACTGAGCCAAAGTTCTGCATATATTGTTTGCTTAGAAGAGGATTTCACACTCCTTCCATCAAAGTCCTTAAGTGCTCCATGTATATTTCACAGATGTACTGACTCTGATAAGTTGCGGTTCATATACTCACTTCAGAGAGAGCTCTATATACTTAAATAGTTTAACTTCATATTCGGGGCCATTTCTGGCCAAGCACAAAGTGCCAAAAATCAATACTCCGTTTAACTTGAAAATTAATCTGTCATATCTAGTGGACTTCAGCCAACTCTGGGAGTTGACTATTATTAATTTGTTGAAAAAAGAAACACCTGAAAGCATCATTTAAATTATACAGATTAATACTGAAAACCTTTGTTAAAACAAAGGCTTCTCCTCCTTGATTCACACTTGTTAGGTAATATACACCATAGTTTAACAGGAATCATAACAAAACAACCACCACCACCCCATTAAAATATAGTGTATGTTGCCTAAAAAAAATTAAGGGTGAAAAATTCCTGATATCTCCAAATTTCACTGGATCTATAAAAAAGCTGCTCTCAAGGTGATTTTCTTTCAAACTTGCAATTATTTAATTGCATAATAATCGTTTTCATCATCATGTGTAATGAGGCAATGCCCACAAGCCATATTCAGAGATCCTCTCACTTTGCTAGGTGATGTAGACAATACAGACACCATGCCCATCTCCAAGAACTTAGCCTACACAAAGCAGAGAAAGACTTCCTGAGCGTGTAGGACGTCTCAACAGTAACTATTTGGAGGTGAGGTCCATTCAGTTAGCTCTTCAGAGTAAACCACGCTCAACTTGACTGCACTCTGCTGGCAGCAATGGGAGCTTTAGACATGAGACGACGCCTCCCTATGGGAGAGCCTTTGTGTTTGAAGAATCAGTTAATGCAGTGGAGGGAGGCAAAGATATAGAAGAAGGTTGCCGGCTTTCCATTCCTCCCACATTCTTAAATCTGGCCCTCCTACATTCTAAATAAGGTTTGCAGCGTAACTGACATCACGCAAAAATTATTACAAAGTGTTATTTTTATAGAGGTTCTTCTGCAGCCAAGATCAGGAGGCAGAATTCTTAGCCACGTGCAAGGTAATGCTCTTGTGTTGGAGAGGGCATTCATAGCACAGTTATTATGTGGCACTCACCAACTGGCTCATGGCACCGCGGAGCAGACCATCCAGAATGCTCCATGCTGCCTGTGTAATACTTTATTCTACACCACAATCAAGCTTTGGTTCTTATTGCACAGGAACTGGGATAATCCAGGGTAGAGGATGCTAAAGATACTGGTGACTGTATCCCAGTACAGCCAGAGGGAGCGCCTTGTATGCAGCACTGTCTGCAATAATGAAATGGATACATGATTACCCTAGATGACCTCATCTATTCACTCTCTGTACACATTTAACTCCAGGCAATGAATGTTTGCCCCCCACTTACACTTCCAAAGCTTTGTGCAATCTATTGTGTACATCAGGGAGACTGATGGCACTGCTAACGTAAGAGGGAAGGAGGAAGCATGTATGGGACTGAGACCTGAAACAAATTATTCCCCAGTGTGAAGGAGACACGGACACAGCTAAGAGATGGACACCTTTTGCAGGGCGCACAGCTCAGGCTTTTGCTCCCAATGTCATATTTTAAAGCCAGAAACAGCCATTGTGACCATCTAATCTGACCTCCTGCATCACACCTCAGAATGAAAATCTCTAATATACTTGGTGTTTTTAGATGTTATTCTCTCTAGCATAGAACAAACCACAGTATGCCTGAATGTGTAACAATGCACTCTGTCTCTGCAGTGATCCTACTGTGATTCCCACACCCACTGCAGATGCACATACTGCATTCTGTGACAATGGCTAGGACTTGCTTGCACAACACAATTGATGTATTTGGTTAAATGAAATTAACCCGGCTGCATCTGTTTATTCATTTGAGCAATGGCTTTTCTCCCATCAGCTAACAAGAATTTTAGTGTAACTGATATTTTAGATTGGAGCCCTTTAGATATTTCTTGTGCCTACAGTCAGCTGATTGTATTAAGCATGTTTATTAAGATTTCCTTGGTGAACATTCCAGCCTTCCCTTTCATTGCATTGATGTTTTGTTACACTGACAGGTGCTACTTATTCCAAATTAAATTGTGCAGAGTTTTGGTTTGTTAGTTTGGCTGAAACACTGCTAGGAATCCGCAGCCTTTGGTACTGTAATCTTATCTACCCACTCAAAACAACAAGAACAGAATGCATGAGACAACTGCGTTAAATAGTATGCTGGAATATATTGCACAGAGTCCCAAAGGGGAGAAAAACACATTAGTGAGGAAGAGGGGAGTGTTTGCGTGCGCATGCATGGGTATGTATGTATATATGGTCTAGATCCTGTGCTGGTGTAACTGATACAGCTCAACTGTCTTTCACGAAGCCACACTGATTTACACACTTTTATTTATTACTTGTATTACAGTAGCACCTCAGTCCAGGATTAGGGCTCAGTTGAGCTGGGCGCGATGCAGGCAAGTAACAAAAGGGAACAGCCTCTGTCCCAGAGAACTCATGATCTGAATGACAGACCAAAGGGGGACAAACAGAGGTCAGGGCAGCTGGGAGCATTAGGTAAAAATGAAATTATAACAGTAGTGACAATCTGGCCTATATGCGGGCAGAGGCTGGAGTCTAAGAAGTAATCATTCAGCTCTAGTCCACTTTATTCAAAGCACAGCAGATGTGCTACGTATTCTTAGTAATTATTATAATGATGGTATTCTGCATGCATTTACTGATTGCTCCCAGCAGCATAGAGTAAAACTGGTGGGGTCAGTTATGTAGTTTGTCAGAGAAACACAAGAAAATTCTATATTTTATTGAAATTGATATTTAGAAAAAATATTTTAAAAATGTGGAATGGCAAAGCTGCCAAGATTACTGCCCTGGCAGTCAAACTACACGTAACATACACACATACATTAAGAGGCCAGAAGTGATACAAGTTAGACATAAGATGTTATATTCACTGAGGGAGCCACCAAATGGTGATGGTACACAGTGTTACAAATTATTGTACTTTGTGTGCATGTGATCAGTGTACAGTCTGAAGAAATGTATTGCTGTTAGTTTTGTTATGTGGGTTATTTTGGGGGAAGCTGTTGCAAACAGCAAGAAAGTCTGCTCCGTCTTAGTTCTCCAGTGAGAATGAGTTGCTTCCTAGGAACTTGGCTTCAGTGTGTTGACTGAGATTTCTGGAAGAGGGGATTGCCTGTTTGTTGTTTGTGACAACGTCTGTTCAAGGACTGGTGTTTAATGTGAGATTAAATCAAGAAAGTATTCTCATTCTGCATCACTATTTCTCCGCCAGCTAGAAACCAACTTCCCAAGCCTGAATAATCTGCTACCCCTTTGCAGAGGGGCAACATTCCATTAGGGTGCTGAATTGAAACAGTTGTATTTTCTTTGAAAAGTAGTGATATACAAGATCTGCTACTCTCGTTGAGCCCATCTGGAGTCTCGTGTCGGCTGCTGTGTTTTTGGAGATCCTTGACTAATACAGCTCTGTTCTGATGTTTTTGAGGCACAATCTGAATTTGCGCAGACCTGAATGGCACTTATCCACATGTTGTGCATTGTAGTCTGCCATACACCCGGGAGACAAAGTGCTTCTCTGAACTTCCCTATCCCTAGAGGAGCACTTCCCCCCATAGAGTTAAATCTCGCATTAGAAGCTAATAAGATGTACATGTGTGGTTTTTTTCTCTCTTTTGGCTGCTCTATACAATTTGGATGTTTCATTTGCATTTTCCCCTCTCCCCCCTTGGCTTTGATGACTGCTCTCCTTCTGTTGTCTGCAGGACATGGAATGATGCAGTCTGGGAACTATCCCAGATCCGTCCTGTTAACTTGACTGTACATATTTTTCAAGTGTTTCATTTGCAGCAAAGCTACCTTTCATCTGAAGAGCATTTCAGATTAAGGATATGCTTTTTTAAAAATGTTTAATTTCCCCTACTGTGATTTCCTTTAAAGTTCTAATTAATTGGGCATAGTAATGAAATCTGTAAACTGAAGTGCTTTAATAAAACCTTTCTGAGCTACAGAAGGACCTAATAATGAATCTACCACAATCCAGTATTGAGGCTGAAGAGAGCTGGGAAACCTCCATTAGAAATTATTTTGGGAGCTGTCATCAGCTCTCCTCTCCATGCAGCATCGCCACGCCAATATTTGGTGCTTAATGCTAACAAAACGTCAGGCTAAGCAGTAAGTGAGGTGTGTGCACAATGCTGTTTTGCTCATTATACGATGGCCGGAGAAGTGATGCAAAACACAGTGCATGGAAAAACCGCCCAATGAAAACCAGCGTACAATAATTTTAATTTTAAAATTACCCTCTGCTGCTGGTTACTTAACGAAGTTCTTTAACGATCAGCAAACAGTTGGTTTTCCAGATAACTTAGCAGCCATCCAACATAAAGGTTACACTCATTTTCCCGTTTGTTGGCATTCATATTAACGAATCTACAGAACAGATCATTCCATAGTAGGGTTACTGTCTTTATTGGCAGCTGTAACTATCTAGCATAATTAGCTATTTGACTGCCCATTAATGTTCAGAGTGAGTCATTCATCTGAATCCCACTGCACATGGATCTGGATATGTACCACAGATGTGAGGGGACATTGGGAATAAGGGCATTCTGCAAGCAACTATCCATGCTCTCGTTTCTCTTCCCATAAGAGAATAGAGAAATCAGATTAGTTCATTATTATTGTTTACTGCCAAACAAAGCTGGCTGTGCTTATCACTCTGTGACGCACAGGGGAAGCCACAGTCCCTGCCCCAGAAACAATACAATCGAAAGACACTGTTACCAAATTCCTTTAACACCACAAATTAAACATGTTTCAGGGACTCATCCAGGAAGGTTTCTCATGGATTATTAGAACAGAGTTTGCCGTTTTCACCCACAACCTGGGATTAAAAAAACCCTTTTCCTCTAAGTAACTGTGCATCCCAATGAATGCTTAGCTTTGCGTCTCTGATCCAGTCTGCAGATAATCAAGTGTTCAGTCCTGCAAGGTGCTCAGAAGTCAGGCCCCTGATCCAGCAAATCATACGTCCTTAACTTCAAACATATGGGAAACCTGTTGTCTTCAATGGGACTACTTGCATGCTTATAGTGTTTACGTGCTCTGTCACACAAGTATCCCTGCAAATCAACTGGTGCACAGGTGTGTACACTAACTGTCCAAGGTACACAGACTTGCCACAGAGCACAGTGCATGCCATGGGCCCATGAACATACTGCTACCTACATCAAAATGCATTATCTGCTGCCACTGGAAACAAGGCCTTGACAGCCTCGAAGACTTACAATCATCCCAATCAGTTTTAAGAGAAACCTGACTTCCCAATGTGAATATGATGCACATTTAAGTACCAGTGGGCTCCCATTAAAGACTGCCCAGGTTAAAAATACCAAGATGTCGTCTTCTCATTACAGTTTTTATAATTCATCTTAATTGGGCTTTCCTGCTAATCAATAAAAGTGCCAGCAAACCAAACAATGCAATCGAAAGTTATATGGAGTCACTGATTTTATATAGTCGCATATAAAACAGGCTATTAATTGTACTTGATTGCCTATACCTGTGCTTACCAACAGATATATCACCTTGAAAGAACTACAGGATATTCTACTTTCCCTGGTGAGAAGGATCAAGGGCATTCTTCCACCTGATTCAGTCTATTTTTACACAAAATATAACCAGAGCCACCTCTAAGAAAACAGGAGGAAGACATGGTATACAGTACATCGTTTTAAGAGAAAGCTATCCAGCTAAGTCCGATGTAATCCAGAGGGCCAAACTCCTCCCTGGTGTAACTTTACAGAAGTCAGTGGCATTACACGAACAATGAATCTGGCCCAGAATGTCTAAGAGCTTTAGCTGCACATAGAGATACTCTTGAGCCTGGTTCACTTTCAACATCCCTAACAGCTGCACCATTCCTGCTGCATAGATAGCACTGTGCCAGCATTACTGAGATAAACCCCCTGATTTCACATTTATCACTTGGCTATAAACATTGACTCTGAGTAGAATCTTGGCCTACAAGCTATTTGGCCCTGCAGTTTTAAGGAAGTAAACTGAGTAAGACCAGCATTAGCAAAGGAAGGATTGCATGGCAGAGGAACTGTGCCTGGGGAAATTATTCTGACTGTGAAAAGTTGGTACAGATAGCCAAAGCAAGTGTGTAAAGCATCCTAGCCTTGGCATATCTCTAGCCATATGGACTGACCAATAATGCTCCTTCTAGAGACCTTTTCTGACTATCATTAGTCAAATTAGGATTTGTGAAGTGAAGTATCCAAATAGGATTGCAGCCACTAATGAACACACATTGGCCAGCCAATACAACATTCAGGGAGCAGAACTTCCAAAAAGTCATCTATAAGCATTTATCAATGACACTGCAACCAGAAATATACTGATGGCTCTCAAGGAGTGAGACAAAATGAGAGATGTTTAATACCAAGCACAGATAACACAAAAATGAATGCTGGGAGGTTGATAGCCAACTTGTTGAACAAATGGGAATTACTGAGTGCACCTTACATCTAATATTACATCATTAAACATTTTCAATTCTTCCCACTGAAGTATGCCAATAATAAATGTAGTTTCTTACCTTTACATGAGACAGATGCAAGTTATTTATTCCGCCAAGAGACAATACGGGGAAATCACATTGGAAGACAGTGAAAGAAAGGAGAGAAGAAAAGAGAAGAAATGTATTAGTTTTTTGGGGGAGGGTGAAATATTTTCATTTATGCTAATTGATTTAAAAGAGTATCTCAATAATATAAACATAGCAAAGCCTGTTATAATTACTCAGGCTCCTGACTTCAACAGCTTGCGTAAGATGTGTTTTATGGCAGATATCTGTGCATTCAGCATATGTTTCATAGTGTCTGTATGTTAGGAGTATCAGCCTCCAATACCATAAGCGTGTTTCTGGGAAATGACTGATAATTTATTTCCATCTGTTGATTTTTCTCTCCCCCTCCATACAGCACATATTATCATGAGATGTGAATGGTGACCATGAATAAGAGGATACCTAGTTAAGTTCTTCTGTTTTGTCAGATCCCATCACTTTTAAGGAGTTCTCTACATAGTACCAGTTTATCAGATCCTTACTACTTGTATTCCAGTAGCATTCAGAAGCCCTAGTCAGGATCAGAGCTCTATTGTGCTAGGCACTGTGCAAATACAGAAGTGGCCTTTGCCCCAGGAAGTTCACAATCTCAGCCAGGAACCGCTAAATCCACTGTTGAATTCAGCTTGATTTCCAGATTTGATGAAAGCAGTCTTTGCTGACAAGAAATAACCAACACCAATTCAGCTTTAATCAGCATTGGAGTACATTTCCCCACACCAACCCGCTGGACTATGATGCAGTAGTTGTGTACTCTAAGATGCTTCCAGTGAGAAAAACTGAGTAACCACAGAAATCAGTCATTATGGCTCTGCAAAACAGTGATGTCTCAGCCTTTTTTTTTTTTTTAAATAAGAAATCAAATCTACAGCCTCATCCAAACACATGCCTGGTGATTGCTGTATAAGAGCAGGGCATTCTGGGAGTTGGATCTCAATTCAATTCAATTCCTCAATCTGTAAAATGAGAGTAACAACGCAAGGCACTCAATGCCATGTTATCAAAACTAAGATAAAGGAACTGCATGGAAAATACAGGGAAAAGCAGCGTCTGTGCTAGACATTGTGATTTCCAGATTGAGCCCAGTACAGTAAGTGCACAAAAAGACCACCAGCTGCCTCTCCTCTCTCACTGCACCCACAAGCAAACACCAACACAACTGCTAATGTTGCATCAGAAGGGAAGACACTCAAAGCGGTAGTGCTCCTTGGAGGTCTTGGGGGACCACTGCGCCCCTCTGTAGTACTCTGTGTCTCTTGGAAACACCTCCTGGGCACTTCAGGGCTCAGCCGAGCCCTTGCCACCACCTTGGTGCTGTACAGTAATGAAAAGCTTCTGCAAAGCCAAAGGCGGTGGCCCTTACTAAGAGGGAACAGGTAGACTTACAATAGAAAAGGCACCGCAGTAAAGAACAGAAATGCAGAGACGGTCCCAGGCCTTGACTAGCCACTACTGAGAATCCCCTCACTTGCTCTCCTTTGAGATTTTCTGTTTTGAAACCTACTTCTCCTCCTTGTTACCTCTGAGGAAATCTAGGGAAGCTGACCCAACCTGGCCCACTGAATCTATCTTAAGGGATATTCTGAAGGCTAGTCAACTGCTAAAAAGGAAGCGTTCAAGCTGAGTTCATCTGTCACCTAGTATCATTTTACTATGACATTTTCCTACTTCTTTTATTGTTCTTCCTCTCTCCTGAGCTGTGCAAAAGGCCCAAACAAACAGGAGTAACTGACAGCAAACCGATTGTACTGAAGACAGTAAAACCGACTATAAAACTAAAAAAGACAATATACTTTTCTCTCTAACGTTTCTCATTTAAAGAAATTGTCAGTGCCACTTGCAATAATGCCAAGAAGCCCCAGAGAAGTGAGTGTGTGTGAATGGAGGGGTGCCTCTTCAAGCAGAATATTTCTGTAGTTTGTGCTGGGATATTTTTATGAGAAATTGCTTCTTCAGAATTTTAAGACGTATCAGAGTAACCAATAACTGAGGCCTTGACTACCAGCAGGGACAGCTATCCTAGCACAAGGAGGAAACATAATAAGCTGTAAGCTCTTTGGAGGAGAGTGCTCTCTGTTTGTACACAGCCTAGCACAAGGGGTCCTGCTCCATAACTTGGGTTCACAGATGCTACCACAATAATGTAATAAATCATAACTGCTGGCAGTACTGGAGTGGGAGAGGTTATTTTGTCCCTAAGATATCTAACTTGGTCACTTTGCAAACAGTCCCATACATATTGTGAAGAAGGGAGTAGGAACTGGATTCTAAAGGAGTAGCATTTATTAACAGATTTCAAAGTTTTGGAAACACCCCCCAACGTGCAAATTTAAGCAGGCTTTTAAGAGGATTTCTCCCTATTGACACCTAGTCACAGGATGATGTAACACCATTTTGTGTGGGTTTAAGGAGATGCCAACAATATTCCAGGACAAACACAGGATTCCAAATGTAGTAGTTTTCCAGCAATTCCAAACTGTTACAAAATATTGGGCCAACCCAGTGTAATCACACAGGTAGCCACACGGGTATTCTTCCTTACTCCAATCAGTAAAGTCTGAAATAAGGATTAGACTTTGATATATTCATGTCTGCAGGTCTTGCAAGTGGTAAAATATTAATGTGTCAACTGTGACCTCATCAGCAATTGGTGCTTTTTTAGATTCTCAATTCTGCTTAGGGGACAGCTATAGGAATCACAGAAGAGCAGCTCACTGTATAAGAATATTGGCTTGAGTATGTGAATGAGCCAGGGTCCTTCAGCAGGAGCACTGTGTGCGAAATCTGATAGTTTCCCAATGGAAACTAACGTCTCCCGACCTCTCCTGCCTCTGTTTCACTGCCTCCGTTCCGGCCCATCTAGTTCCTGCCTCAGTGATGATGCCAAGCCCTTGTCTCGCCTCCTCCGCATCTGATAGGGTGGGAAAAGCTTCCTCCATCCTGAGTCTTCATGAGAGGAGCCAGGACTGATGGCAGCACAAAACAATTCTACCAAAGAGAAACCACTGGCCTGAAAATAATTTAGCAGCTTTCAAAACAGGATGACAGCATTGTTACACTGATTAACTGAATAGCAGAGAAGTGCACTAGCAAATGCAACCAGCCAAATTCCTCTCTGAAGAAATTCCCCAATCATCCGTAGAGTGACATCAGGGACATGCTTGGCTCAAAAGGTCTGGCCTGTTGAAAAAGGTAGTGATTTTCTGGGCTTGCAAACTGTAATTTAAGTCTAACTTTAAATGGACTTCTCTCCCTCTCCTTGGGTTCCATTAATATTCATTGTAGAGTCCTTGGAATTCAGCGCATAAAGGATTAGACACATCACTAAAGCCATCTGTCCACACTGGAGCAGGGGAGACCCAGATACAGCTAGTGCAGAGTTTCTCTCACACAGCCATCAATCCATTCCTCAAATTGTCTGGCTAGAGTTACGCAAGATCCCTGAGATGGGAGATCTGGCCAATCCAAGCGCTGGACATACACTATGGAGACCTTCCCCACAAGCTCCACTGCTGGCTTTCACTCAAGAGCCCATCTGTTTTCCTACACTGCAGCGGCTCTCCTTTTCCAGCCACCAATGGGGCAAAGGAAACCTTGGAAAGGAGACACATCCTGCTCCTTCCATCTCTCCTGTCCCCTCTAGCCTAGGAGATCTGGAAGGAAGAGAAGAGGAATTTCTGTCCAAGCACCCAGTAGGGCTTCTTAGAAGCAGAATTTAGAAAGGTCATGGCAGAAGGTTCATCTGGGACACATCCAAAGGCTATCCTGGCCTCATCTTCATCTGGATCTCCCCTTCAGGTATCGTAGAGGTCAGGCTGAAGACCATGGCCCCCTCAGACCATGGGGAGGGGACCCTCAACAGATCACTCCTCACAGGAGGAGGAGAGGGACCCATTAGGCAGGACAATATTGCAGCTTCCACTGCATCTGTCCCTCAAGAGCTCTCGCTCCTGCCCCACCCTGCTGGGTCCTTCTGAAGAGTCATTGCTGCCTTTGCCATCATTGTGAGCAGAGCGACTCAAGCTCACAGAGCCAGGGAAGACTGATGAGAAGCGGCATGTGGGGCCTGTGAAGGGGGTGTGCAGGGTGCAAAACTAAAAACATCTAAGTGGAGCTAGCTGGCTGACAAGGGGACTTAGCAGTCCATGCTCCTGATTGCAAGTGCCCACAAGCTGCGGTCCGCATTTCAAAACATCCCAGCACAGGAATCTCAGCAAGACAGACAGACCGAAAACATCAAACCGCACCACCCTGAAACCTAAAGGCAGGGCTTTCAGCAGCGATCACCACTAGCTTAACTCTGCTCTCAAAGAAACCCAAGGCGGCTTACCACTGACTTCAACGGAAGCAGTATTAAGCCAATGCTGAGCGGTTTTAAAAATCTCACCTTACATTTTTTTAAACATTCCCCCTGGTGCTAGGCTATGACAATACTAAAAGTCATGTGCTAACTGGAAGACCTTTTGTAACTACACATCACTTTCATCTTTAGAATTCCAAAGGACCATTAGAACTTTTAGCATCATTAAAAAAATCCCTGCCTTGAATACAGTATAAAGTGTTAATATGCTGAACACAAGAAGCCAAAAGATTAGGCAGAACAGCATGCTAATGCACTGGCTCATTTGCTTAACAAGTATAGGACTGAAAAGTGCCTCAAGGCAAAAGTGAAGTGAGTTTACTGCCTCCTCTATGGCAGTGTTTTCAATTGCACAGTCATGTCAGAGAGATGTGACAAGTTACTGGCTGTAAATTTCTGTCCTTTCCTAGCCTTCACAATGCAGGTGCTGTAACACAGAGAAGAAACAGTTTAAGCCAATTCTTTAGAAGCCACTTTAATAGAAAAAAGCTCAGAACAGAGTTATCCTCAGGATGGAAAAATAATTAATTCGACAGAGAATATTTAAACTTGTATTACCATCACAGTTGTGACTGATGGGATAGGTCTCTAAGCTAACTGCCAGGAGGCAGGAAAAATGTAATATCTCTCTTCTTGTCTACAAAGTATCCAAGAGACTCAATAGGAATCCACCCCAGCAAATATAAAAACCTAATTTATGTTCAAGAACACAGCAAGTTGCTCTGCTATACATGGAAAACTGTGAAGAACAAACAGCACTAAAAGGAACCACAGTTGCATTTCCAATATGACCAATCCTGGTCTCCAATGATTACATAATAATGGCTGGTTTCTTGGAAGTTTACTGACACAGCAGACCTTGAAGCTCCTCTTCAAAGAATCTGCTCTTCCAGCAATGTGAATGTGGAAGGAGCTGCTAAGTGGCAGTGAGCTATTCATCCAAACACACACCCAAGACATGGCCGTAGAATCACAAATGGAGGACTGGAAGGGACCTCAAAAGGTCATCAACTCCAGATTCCTGAGCGGATGCAGGACCAAGTAAATACAGATTATCCCTGACAGGTGTTTGTCCAACCTGGTCTTAAAAACCTCCACTGACAGGGATTCCACCACCTCCCCTGGGAACCTATTCCAGAACTTGACTACCCTTATAGCTACAAAACTTTCTTAATATCTAACCTATATCTCCCTTGCTGCAGATTAAGCCCATTACTTCTTTTCCTACCTTCAGTGGACATAGAGAATGATTTATCACCGTCCTCTTTAGAACAGCCCTTAACATATTTGAAGACAGCTATCAAGTTTCCCCTCTGTCTGCTTTACTCAAGACTCAGCATGCCCAGTTTTTAAACCTTTCCTCATAGGACAGGTTTTCTCAACCTTTTATCATTTTTGTTGCTCTCCCTGGACCCTCTCCAGTTTACCCACATCCTTCCTAAATGGTGTAGCATCCAGGGTAGGCCTCACCAGTGGGACAGTTACCTCCTGTGTCTTACATACGACGTTCCTGTTAGTACACCCAATGTAATATCAGCCTATTCCACAACTGCCTCACAGTTTAACTCCTATTCAATTTGTGATCTACCATAGCCTCCAGAATTTTTCATACTCCCTGAGCGATGTATCTAGGTCAACCTAAATTTTAATATGTATATGTATGTATGTATTTTAAGATGTATATGCCAGGCCTGAGTCTTGTAACAAGAGGAAGAGGGCACCATGGTCCTTGTGAGAGTAGAAAGAAATTGCAGTGAACACAAAACCTCCTTGATCAAGGAGCTGAATAGGTTTTCGTGTCTGTCTACCTCTATCCCTATCACCCACATATGGCCTGTTACATAAAACTGCTGAATTTGCTGAGCTCTGTGCTGAGAGATGGTACCAGCGAGGTCATGAAGGTTCTGTAAGGTTCTCCCTGAAGTGATTCACCCCCATGAATGGGAATGAGTGAGTGACAAACAGCTCCTTTTCATGCTTTTTAGACTGTGAGCTCTTTGGGGGAGGAACCGTCTTGTCTCAATTGTCTGGAAAGCTTGTGGCATGTTGCAGATGCTATTGCAAAACAAATAATAAACTGGGGAAACAATAGTTATCCTCACAGGTGGCTGCTTCCTGGGACCCATGTCAGAGGCCAGACCTGTCCAAACTGCAACCACCAAAATGTGTTTTTAAACAAGATTCAGAGCAAGATGGTAACAAAAATAACACAAAACAACTCAAACTACTTAGGTTTCACAATCCCACATCCTGTTTTACCATACGATCAATCAGCAACAAAGGCAGCTCAATTTTTTGTTACACTGTACTTACTGAAGCATTTTTCCACATTTAATCTCTCCACAGTTTAAAAGTATACCAGTCTCTAACTTTATTTTTAGTTGGGACAGTTGTTCCCACTGGGAATTTTAAACCCAGCATCCTCTCTAAGTTAATGCCAATGCTATTTCTCCCTGGGCACTGGTAATTTCACCTCTGATCTTATTACATTTCTCTTTCAGTTTTCTCCACCTTATAAACTATGTAAGGTAGAGGAAAATGTTTTAACTGAACATTTGCGCTTAAAAATATTAAGGGATCAACAGTACTCAGGAATGAATTGCACTGGATTGCTACAAGGCAGGCTCCATACTGTAGCTTGCTACTTAAAATCACGTGATCAGCTTTGGAAATGAGACACAGAACTGGTGTGAGTTCATTCATCACTTGGCCAAATCTAGTCCATTCAGCTTTTACTGCCTTCTCTATATTCCAGTCACAAAAGCAGACAGGATAAAGAAGAGGTTTAGGACTCTCAGTTCCTCTGCATCCCTGCTTTGGATTTATTATTCTGAAGAGGTCAGTAATATGTGTGGACAATGGCAAAAATAAAAAGCTTCTGGCTCATGATCTTTCTTATATCATCTTTACGTGCTGATGGGAGTTTGGAATACACAACACTCCATCCAGTTATAATGCCAACAGCAAATTATTGTCTACAGATCCATCATGAAGTAGAGCCAGAAGGGCTGACCTGACTACTACCTCTTTTCATCAGCAGGTGGTCACTCAAGTAAAACAGAAACTCAGTCCTTATCCTCCCTCCCCCCATGAATCCTACAAGCTATTTTACAAAAGGACAATGTTAATCTCTTGAATTTAGCTGCAACTTCCAGAAAAAAATGCTTCTTTAATTTGTCTTCATAATCACAGGCAATAAAATTTCCATCCTCTCAAAACAGACAAGTTGGGTCATGGAATGACAATCTGTGGATTAACTCCAGGACTTTGGACATCCCACTCCCCATCCCTGGGATAAAGGGGCAGACTGGGGTTGTATCCAGAGCTCACCGTACTTCAGTTATTGTTTGCGTCCCTAAGGCCTTGGGAAGCAGAGAGGGAGTTTGAGAAGCCTTAAAACACCTCTAATCTTGACTTCAGCTTGGCTTAAACAACCCTACTGTGCTCCATTTCCATGCCAAGCACAGTTACTTGGGCCCAGTCCTCAAAGATATTTAGGTATTTAATTCCCTTTGAAATCAACAGGAATTACCTCTCTAAATATCTCTGAGGATCTGGGCCCAAGTAACTGAGATTCAGGCCCATCATTCGCAGGCTAGATATAGTATTTGTTCATCTATATCAAGGGAAATCTATTTTTTTCCCAAGGTCCAAATTTCTTGGTCAAGGTACAGTCAAGGTCCAGACTCCAGATAAAATAAAAAATATTTATTTTATTATAATAGTTATTAATAATACTTAAATAAAAAGATTTTGGGGTCCACTCAAAAGCATCTGGTGCTCCAGGTTTGACCCACAGTCCACCTACTGACTACTCTGGTCTACATAATCACAGATGAAATGCTTAATGTGTAATTTCTATCAACTATTAATGCCACCAGCTCTGCAACCTTTAAGTGCTGAGGAGCAGATGATTTTAGAGCATCTTGGCTTCAAGCTGGCCAAGCTGAGAGGCTGATCTGCAGATGTTCACACCAAAAAAAAAAAAAAACACACTTGCATCAGAAAGTCATTGTTTTGCTAAATCCAATTACAGGTGCCACACAAACCAGACAACATATATACCAGAGGCTAATAATATTACAGCCAGGTGCTCTGAAACATCATTGCTTACAGCTGTTGTGAGTAGAACAAAAAAATTAGAACAAAAGTCCACTTTAAACATTGTGAGCAGGCCTTCGGCCTGTAGACAGCTCTTGGGCAGAATGCTCCCGTAACTATGAGACGCTTTACCACCTGTGCCCGCAAAGCAAGGTCCCGCTGAGGCAGAGAAATGTGGGGCTTTTTAAGTGAAGTCCCAGCAGGTTTGCAGAGCCCCAGCTGGGCAGGCGTCACCTGGCTGCCACAATCAGCTGCAGCTGAGACTTGCTAGGGCCAGAAACTTAAAGGGAGGCAAGGCTAGACCAGGGAACAGAAAGGGATTTTGCTTCATAGACGATGTGGTAGGGAGTGCTAGAAACAACTCAACAATAGGGCCTGGTTTTCCATTGCCTTGAACAGTCATTTACATGAGGTCAAAATGAGCCCCAGGTTCAGGATTCTTCCGTGGATTCAGATGTGGCAGGATTTTATATCAATTTGGCATAGGTGTAAACGTCTTCAAAACATCGTGTGACGGAAGTGGATTCCTAGTGTACAGAGAGGGCTGTCTTTGGTGAAGAATGTTCAGGAAAAGAATGTAACCAGTGACTTGGTGGGGTTTTGAAACCTAAATCCCTGGAAAGCGGTATAGTTTTTTTTTACATTTAACCTGGGCCTCCTATGCAGTTAAGCTGCACAAATCCTGCCTCTGGTGAATTAGGAAAACACAGACAGAACTAAGAAGTGGTTACATTTGCCCACTTATGACTGTAATCAGATTCATTTACAATCACCACAACAGAGAAGGAGAAGCTCTTGATATGGTTAGAGTGACTTCAGTTACAGTGTTGGCTGCAGGCATCAAATGCTCTGCATATATAATTGATACCACATACGTGCAACAACCCATAAAATATGATTTCTTTGCTCCAACAATTTTCAAGGGGAAGAAAACAAGAGAAGGATTATAAATATGAAAACTGGGCTAAGCTATGACTTAAGTTGCACCAAGATCAGAAACTGACAGCCCTGTCTTGAAGCAGCAAGGGGTTTATAAGACAGCCCTGTTCTGCCCTGTTTTAAAACCATTGCAACCCCACTGCAGTGACCTGCCAGAATTTAGGCCCACAGTTGTAATCCTGCTGATACAAATCAGTCTGGCAGAACCACACATTAAGCTGTAATTTTAATTTTTTCCGTACTTCCTTCCCTGCCTCTCTCTCTCTCTCAGACAGACAGACTTTTTATTATGTCTCCACTTCTAACATTGTCCTTCCACAGCTGACATCAGAGGACAGTAATATCTGAGCGATATGGCATGTCAAGTTCAGAGTCTGTCAGGAATGACAAGATCTCTGAATCCCCCTTGAGGAGAACTCCCTCAAAACACCCATACATTTCAATGCCCGTTCTCTCTCAAGTAGGCTATTGTTATTCCCTGCGCTACTCCAAGCCCTTTCTAGAATTCAGTGTGTGTTTCCATAGTAATGTCAATCGCACCTACCCTTCATTGATTTTGACCAAAGAATAACTCTGCCTCAGCTAAGCTTTATCTCCTCAGCATCACAAAATCAGCATGAGAAGTGAGTAAGTATTTTTATTAATGCAGTATGCAAGAGGCCTGTGGTGCTTGTCATGAGGCAATTAATAGTTTTATTTAGTGGCTAATTATGACATCTGAAAAAGTTAGTGAGAATCCAGCTCCCAGCTCTTGAACGCAAAGATTATTGCAGTAGCTTACAACTGGCTAAGTCTTACCCGCAAGAGGGGAGAGAACTGCTGTCAAGCGACTATGCACCTTTCCAAACTGAGTTTGCACACGCCCATAAAAATAATAAGACTCGCCTGTCCCCCCCCCATCATCTATAAAAACTTTTCATGAGTAAGTCTCAAAGCACTTCACAAAGGAGGTCAGTATCATTATCTCCATTTTACAGATGGGGAAACTGGGGCAGAGAAAGGGGAAGCAACTTGCCCAAGGCCACCCAATAAGTCAGTAACAGAGTTGGGAGTAGAACCTACGTCTCCTGAGTTCCACTCTTGTACACTCTCCACTAGGCCACACCAGAAGCCAGGACAAGGATAGAGACCTGAAGTCAACAACAGCGTTAACAGAGCATGTTATTCATCATAACAGTTGAAATTACTATAGCAATATGGCCAAGATTTTCAACAATGGGGGCCTAAAATCTGGGTTCCCAACGCAGGATTTTCAAAGGAAAATAACTCCTTTCACTTCCATTGATAATCTCACCCCAATTCCCACATTTAGATGCATACGTATGTGGTCTAATTTTTAAAAGGGTTGAGTGCTCAACACCTTCCCCTGAACTCCAGAGGAATTTCCAGGGTACTCAGATGTGGAACCTAATTTTAGGAATTGCCATCAGAGATTGGATCAATGCTACATCTAAGATTCTCGGGGCAGAGACTGTCTTTGTTCTGCACGCAGCACAGTGGGGTCCTGGTCCTTGCCTAGGGCTCGTAGGCACTACGATAATACAAATAATAATAATAAAAAAGTAATCTAGTTCACTATCTTGTCTCTAACAGTGACTGGTAGCTTGTGCTTTAGAGGCAGGGGCAAGAAATATTCAGTGGGCGCACATGGCACAAGCTGTCCCAGGGAAAGATTTCTCCCAATCCTTATAAGTTAATGGTTGGGTTATGTCCCGGCACATGAGGGTTTATTTCCCTTCCTAAATTCCTGTTTGTTTATTTATTCTTTAACATTCACTATTATAACTTTTAATATTAAGTCCCCATTTTTGAAAATTTTCACCCCAAGATTTGGCTTTTTACCTCAGATTTTTTTCCCCCCGGTCAATAAACTAGTGCATTTTGGACCTGGCAGTGCCAACAAAGCGTAATTCTTTTGCACAACAAAGGAAGACTTCCAATGTAATTATTTTGTGAATCTGTGGGTTCTAATTAAGCCCTAAAGCCAAAACAGTAAATGCAAATGTTCCTCCTATCGCACTTTCATTTCAAGTAGCAAAGCATTATCCTTTTCATTTTTCTCTGCATTATAACTAAGCATTTTATCATTAAAAATGATTAATGCAAGTGCCCCGGAAAACTGAATGCAGGCAGGATGATGCTCTGGCTGGATTGTAAATCTTCTAGGCTGACGTTAATAAAATTCTGTTTATCTCTGATGTATTAAAATAGTATTTTATAGGAAATATTCTGTGTTGCACAGAGAGATGACACATTGAACCCATTGACATTTAGCTAAGAGAATTTTTAATAGAATTGAGCTGGCCTAGTAGACAGGAAAAAAGGAACAAAATGACAGCTAAGTGAGTCCCAGGCGAAGAATTCATTTTGGTTTATGTGATATTAAATATCATTTCTCCCACCACGGTTAACACCTGAATTAGTCTTAATAAAGTACATTCCCCCAACTTATTTCTCGTCTTCAAAACTCGGCATAACTACCAACACATTTTCAACAGCACAGGAAGACCAGATAGATGACCCCAAAAGGTTAAAAATATGCAGAATTTCGTAGGTAGCAACACAAATTCAACATGTTTATGATGCTCATATAATTATAGTTTATAACCACAAGGAAAATAAAAGCCAATGCACAAACATTTGAGGTACTACACAATGGAAATGCACTAGGCAGTAAATTAGTTACCATATTCTCTAGTAACCAATTTTACGGTCTCCTTACCTATGGCAATTCTAGGTTACCCATCACCAATGTGTCAGAGAGGAAGGATGGTCTTGTAGGTAAGTCACCAGACTGGGACTCAGGAGATATGGCTTCAGTCCCCAGCTCTGTTACAGGCAGACTTTAGAGGCAAGACAGTTAACCCACTACTGCCCCAGTAGTCTCACCGAACTCCTGATGAATAGGGGGTTCATAATCTGGCTCTTCAACAATCTGTGCCTCAGCACCACAACTGTAAAATGGGGATTGTAATACTTCTTCCTGCCACTCTTTGTCTTGTGCATTTAGATCATAAGCTCTTCAAGGCAGCGATTGTCTCTTACAGTGTGTAAGTATAGCACCTACCATGGTGGGGCCTCTAGGTGCTGTTGTAATATAAATAATCATAGTACTGGTCATGTTTTGTTATTTATATTGTGATAGCACCTCAGAGGCCCAGTCATGGACCAGAGCCCCTTTGTGCTAGGTGCTGTACAAAGACAGAAGAAAATTTAATTTCTGCCCTAAAGAGCTTACAATCTAAATAACTATTAACCTGTTAGTCATTGAAGAGCCATTTTAATGTCAAAGAGGACAGATGTTCACGAAGTCATAGAATGAGATACAGTTGGGATACAGGTGGACTACTCCTGGATGAGTGACTATGATGTAGGAGGTGTTATGAGCTCAAGCATCAAGTTTAGGCATTTAAGAAACCCATTAATTCCTTAGACATAGACAGCATGTTGTGTGGTTATGACATGAATTTTTAAAATATTCGTGTATGCCAGAGGAACACACACATCACCACAGAACCTGTAAATAACGGACCCCTGCTAAACTGGAGGCTTGTCTTCACTGTAAAACTGTTGTGTCAGTACACAGCTGTGAAGGGCCATGGTAGTTAACACAAGACCTACCATGATTGCACAGTCAGCCTAAATAAGAACAAGTCACGTTCAGCATCTTGTCAGCTAGTCCGGGTTAAATCATGGACAGAGTGATGGGGAGAAAGAGTTTGGAGATAAACACCAGGTTTGAATGTTCTGATACTTTGAAGCAGCTATGGAGTCTTCATCAAATAATGCCCCCAAGGCACAAAATAAACTTAACAAAACCACTGATGTTATACACCACATAATAGCAGAAGGATAAGTGCAGAAGAAATGATATAAATGTCCTATGAGAATGCAAGGAGAATGAAAAGATTAACAAATGGGGGGAAGCGGGGAGGGAAGCAAGGTAATCAATGCAGAGCGTTGTTGAAAGAGTAAAGCTAAGTATCATTGTACTACCATGACCAACAATAGCAGGAGATAATGTACCAATAAAAAAACCTCTTAGACTCACCATTACCATTATTAATCACGCTTTACTCTAAAAAGTCCCCAGGGAACATTCAGATGGGTACAGGCAATTGTATGAGATTCCCAGATATAACATCCTGCTTTTATCTCTATTGTCAAGGAGCCAATATCTCAATATTTCATTCCCTAACCTTGCCTGGATCCACAGCTATGCAAATAATCACCCTTGGTGATTGGTCACAGATTAACACTGGTCAGTTTCTATCCATCCATCGTTTGCATTCAGTTCAAACTGAGAAACAACTGTATATCAAGGGGAAGAAAGCCTCCCAGATTGGTACGGGATAAGTACTTGTTCCTCCACCACGTGAAATTGATGGGTGCTGCTCTACGTGAAAACTAAATTGGATACAACAAAGTTGTTAAAGTTAATCAATAGTTTCCATTACCTTTACTTCCCTCAGGCACAGCAGCAGCAACCCACAGCATCAGGAGAAGAGTAGCTGAGCAATAAGGCCAAGTCTCTGAGGGTACATGATCCCAGCAGTCCCCTTCCCTTCCCACAGACCATGGGGGTTGGCTTGGACCCTTCCACAGAGCTTCCCAGGAGGAGGGAGAGAGAGAGAAGGGGCCCACTGTATGGGGGACTTGCGACGGTAGTTATATGTGGAACTAATGCTACTAGAAGAAAGGGTGAGAATTAAAATTAACATGCAAGCTCTTACAGGGAGTGTCTCTCACCATTTGTCTGTACAGTGCCAAGTACAAAGGGGCTCCCTGATCCACAATGCAAGTAAAATTTATTGTCTAAAGCAGCGTTTCTCAAACCGAGGGTCCCGACCCAAAAGAGGGTCACAAAACTATTGTAGGGAGGTCGCGAGAGCAGTGGCTCTGAAGGGCAGCATCCCACAAGCAGCACCGCAGAAGTAAGGGTGGCATGGTAGGTCGTCACAATTTGAGAACTCCTGGTCTAAG
This sequence comes from Emydura macquarii macquarii, assembly GCF_026122565.2. Lineage (NCBI taxonomy): Eukaryota > Metazoa > Chordata > Testudines > Chelidae > Emydura > Emydura macquarii. Next base: position 11,799,929 of record NW_027130449.1, on the reverse strand, counting down.
GCATGAGTAACATGCTTGGCCTATGGAGTTGACTTCTGCTGTTGAGCTTGATGTTGCCTATAGTAACAGCCTCAGAGAAATGTTTGGGAAATCCACTAGAAATTTACCTTTTTTGCACTCTGACCCAGAGTTGTAGCACTAAAAGTCTTGATTCAGGTCTCACAGAAGCCTATGACAAGTCTCTCATTGAACTTAAATGGAACAGGTCCAAACCCAAATTGAAATTAATGTATAAAGTCTATAGCATGTGCCATTTGCTAGAAGCCAAAATCCTGTAATATTAGCCAGTGAGACTAGGGCCATTTGTGGTATTTTGAACATTATTGCTTAAGAGCAAATGTCTTTTTTTTAAACTCCAAATTCCTTGGGTGTTGTATTTTCTTCCATGAATTTCATTTCCTTTAAATATAATTTGCATGGTACTTTACAGAATTTACAGTACTGATCAAATATATGTATTTAGGCTGCAGTGGCATGTGTGAAGATTGACTTGCATATTTAGGCAGTGAAGAAGAGGAGCTATTTTCTTGAGTATGCAAATACTTTTGAGTACATATGAAATTTCGAAACAATTATCAATAAGAGCATTGGCTCTTCTTCAGACAATTATGCATTTGTTATGCTGGACATGTTACAATGCTTACCCAATAGACACCAGCATTCCCTGACGCATCTGTTCATGTTCGTTGTATTCGGGCACAAGACACATTTACACACTGAAGCCTCCAATCCTGCAATCAGATCTGTGTTTTGAATGCAGGATTAGGACCTAAACCACTGAGTGCATGGAAGATCTGCACGAGAATTGTGTTTTAGAAGCAGTGTTCAACAGGAACTGCCTGACATAACATGGCTGTGTCTGAACTCCGTCTCAGTGATAAACTCTTAACTCCAAGCTCTGCTGTTCATTGCAAGGTGTAATTCTGCACTCTCATTTTAATTTAATATTCAGAAACACATGGTCATCCTGAAAAAAAAAAAAAAAAACCAATAGATCTTTGAATTATTGGTACGGTACACTAATTTTCTGACAGCACAGAACATATTGATTTTTCAAACCTGAATACGAAAACCAGTTGGAAATTTTATTTGTTGAAAACCTAATATAAATTAAAAATTAATTTTAATTTTGCCATTAGCAGAAAATTGTCCAGTCTGTAGTGTCTAGTCCACAGTGAAAATCAGGCCCCTGAAAATCAGGACTTGCATGGTAAGCAAAGACTATCTAAATTATCATGTATCAAGTAAGTGCATACCCAGTTGGTGTCGGATCATCTGGTTTTGGGATTGGAGGACCATCATCTTCTGTACTGGAGCCAAGAACTATTGATCCAGTCTGGCTCTTTGAAATGAGCAAAGCAACACTTGACTAAGTCCTCTGTGGGATTCAGTAACTTTCATTTCACTGAGTCAATAAGTTTAAATAACTCAAAAACCAAAGTGATTTCAAGGGCTCATTCAGCCAACAATGTTTACTTTGAAGCCCCCAAACCATAGGAGCCTGACAAATCTGATTTCTGCTCTTTAGACCATACAATCTAGTTCTGATCTTTGTTTAGCTTAAAATTGATGCATTTGGGGGATAATGGTTTTATTTTTTTTCCTGAGCTGGGCTGGGGAGAGGGACCCTGAATGAGGTCAGCCTCCTCCTTAACCTCTTTGGCTGTGATTTAAGAGCTGGCTAGGAGACTGGGACGACCATTAACATTAATGGAACTGGGAGTCCATGCAACTTAAAAAATGAGCCTCTATCCTCATATTTGCAAAGCAGGGGTTTAAAATATAAGTGCTATGATCATCTTCCTTTGTTGTGTTTGGTTTTATAATGAGCCATATCCATTCCTCTATATCTAGAGCCTTTTTGTTAATGAAAAAGTATTCCTTTTTCTAAAACTGACTTCAGATCCAAAGGCTGTTGCCAACAAATGATTGTCACTGAAAAGTTGCTCCTGCCAAGACTGACCTGTCTCTAACCATGACACAGAAATGTCATCCCCTTCAGTTCCAGGTGTTTGCCAATAACAATGGCAGAGGATCCCTAAAGTTCAGCCCTTCCTCACAGCAATTTCCTGCCCATCATTCCCTTCTCCCCAAACAGCAACCTACATTCCACCAAGATTGGTCAGATTCACCCAGTCAGGCCCTCCAATCCACTCCTCCTCCTCCCATGTCAACAAGGCAACACTAATAGATTTGGGCTCAAGAGCAACTCAACCAGGAATACCAGAAAACTGTCCTCCCAGTCCACCTTTGGAATCTGAAAATCAGACAGATGTCCACATTTCTACATGCTCCCTTCCTATGGCCACAGAGGCAGCAAATGGCTTCAATACAACATACCAGAAAGGGGAACACGTTCCCTGTCCAAGCCAAATGTAAGAATGGAATTTCTAGTCACTGGGATAGGGAAATATAACCCTTGAACTTCCTGATGTCTCTGAAGGTACAGGACTGCCTATGGACATATATATTGCAAGCTAAGAGGAGAAAAAGCAGGTAATACTACAATATAACACTCCCCACTTCTGGAAAAACATGATTGTATGGTTATAAAAGAATTGCCCTAGCACATCACACCAATGGTCCATCTAACCCAGTATCCCACCAGTAGCAGGAACTTCACAGGCAGGTGCAAAACTTCAGTAATGGACAATTTATGCACTAACATGACTTGCTTTCTCACTCTGCCCATCTGTAAAATAGGTATTGTAACAACAATCACCTTCTTCACAGGGGTTTTGGGAAGATAAATTAAACTACAGTTTGGGTGCTTCCACCACCTTTCATCCACAGACACTTCAATGCATATAGACAGTATTAATGGTAAGTCCATGTCCAGCCTGTTTCCTAATGCCACCTTAGTATGTAGTACCTTGTTCCATGAACAAAAATAAGGTTATTTCCCAATGAGGAAAGGTGGCATAATCTCATCTCATCTTTACAATATTAGCGTGATACATTAGCATCAGCACATGCTTCCACTAGCAGAAAGAATTAACTGATGACCTCTCTGTTGTGAAGATATCTTGTTGAGTTCTCCACTTAGCCTGAATCTAAGCAGTAGACACATCTACACTAACTGCATGCACTGAGTCTGTCTGTCTAGCTAACCCATACATATCACCCAATAAGAACCAAGTGATACTTTATTTGGAGTATCTTCCAGGGATGTATAACATATACAATGTATTTTATAATGGGCAACTAAGATGTGGCATTAACAGATACTGCAGAAATGACTGCACAGCTTTCCTTCCAAGACAGAAATAATAGCTGTTTGGTTGATTTGTCTGATTGAACAATAAAAGTAAATGCAATTATTTATTAGGCTTTTTGATATTATTTTGAAATACAAAACTGGCAGTAACATAACCTGTAATTACGTATACTAAAGCTCATCCATTATTTAAAAGTAATGTGCTATGCTCTGATGAGAGTTCTAGGTGATTGGATGCCTTATCTTTCTTCACTGTTGCTCTGCGACAGAAAGAGAAGTATATCAATCTGTATTGCTCAGCACAGATATGAATAATCCACTAGAGGGCATATGCAACCTATAGCACAAGGGAGAGGAGAGCCTGCTATCCTAACTGCAAACTGACTGAAGGACATTGTTAGACCCAAACACCAGCATAATTGGAATGACCCAATAATGGGGGGTCCAGGGAAGAGTCAAAAGAGCAGCAAGAGCAATGACCCAGAATCAAATTCTTGACCAAAGGAGCAAATATCAGGAGATCCTTACTGACTGGTGAAAACCAATGGCTCATCAAGGTGCCTCTATTTTATCCTGTTCTACTCAATTGTTTATATTGAGCACATCACTGGGGTATCGAAAGCATTTGAGATTCTCTGAATGAGGTCAGACCCCACCCTTATCTATTGGAGATTTTTTATTCCTTAAATAAGTTTTTTATACTCTATTAAACCTCTATCTCATGCTCCCCATTTCAGTCAGTGTTACTGTAAGATGTATTCATCCATCATAGTGCCTAGTATGTGGTGCTAATTAAATGCAGCTGGGCCGTATTTTTTTTTTGTGACTCCCCAGCATTAAAATTCTTTGGCCCATAGGCATGTGTTCATGATGTAAGCTCAACTAGCCTTGCTGAAACACTGAAACCAATGAAAACTAACTTCTACATCAAGTGTGAAATACAAAGCACCGTCTACATCAGTGCAACTCAACTGGTGTGGTGGAGCTGGGTGACAGTATTCTCATAAGCATTTATTTATGTAGCCTTATTCTGTAATCCCAGCTAAAAGAAATGGATTTGTCAAACCCCTCTCAAGTGGACATTATAATATATGCATTTGTAAGACATTCATCCCTGCCTTCTGAGCAACAATAATGCAATTTAAAAGAAGATTCTTCAGGAGGGGGAAGCAATATTCTGAGTCCTCCCCAAAAAAGTTAAATGCCACTACTCCATCAGAACTAGGTCCTGCACCAGTTTTGTAGAAGACCTCCTAGAAAAAGTGAGTCAAGTATTTATTGTGTACTAAAATCCATATATTAAAAGGCCAGAAGGAACCCTGTCATCCAGTCCGACCTCCTGTATAACAAAGGCCAAAGAGATTCCTGTATCAAGCTGTATCTTATGGTTGAGGTAGAGCATATTATTTTAGAAAGATATCCAAAGCTGACAAGGGTCAGCCTGACTTTGGATTCAGCCAGATCCCAGGCAGTGATATGTTCCATGGTTTCTTGGTAGTAAATCCTGCATTTGCATTCAGTGAGTTTGATCCAGGTTTGTGTCAATTTCCCCACATCTGACAAATGCAGATGCCATCATGGGGCATCCTCAGTGGTGGTCCAATGGCAGAGTGGCTGGGTTCCTAATCGGCCCCACTTTGCTGGCGGCCACGCCGTGTTGGACCAAGTCCAATTTCCAGGCAGTACTCAGGATGAGCCAGGCACTGCAATTACATGTTCATAGTTTGACCAACACATGGATCATGGTGGCCAATTCTGCATCCAAGGTGTATGGAAAGACACAGGCACCTAGCCACATACGATGAGTTAAACATGCCTGGAATCTACCCTGGGTATCAGTGAACAGCAAGGAACAGAAACAGACCCCAACCTGCATATGCCCTCTAATAATGAAGGGCATGTGCCCACTGTCTAGGTGAAAACATGAGGAACGTTAGCTACACAGATGTCTGCCCTGCTTTCCAACATTGCCTCCATTATTCCTGGATTGATCTTGAGCCAGCTGTTTCTCATGCAGGTCCCTAATTCCCTCAGACACCAAGCGACCTGGGCAATGTTATAAATCACTGCGAGATGATGGCAGGAGAGCTACCAGTTAATTTCACACACAGAAGCCACCTGCTCAGACTGTTGCATTCCAAGGTTACACAGCAGAAAAATGAATCAATTTCAAAGAACCTAAACCTAATTTTCTTATGTTGCCAGTTAATTTTTCTATTTCATAATCCAGTTCTTCCTGGCATGTTTATATAGTGGTTGAACAGACTCTGTTTTAGAGACATTCACAATTCTAACAGAACCTCCCCATTTCATAGTCCTCTAATCTGGAACCAGACCTAGTCATACATATAATGTAGGCAGAGGGGGCTTCTTGGCACTATACACACACACACATATAAAACAGGTAATTTTCTTTACCTCTAATGCAAAATTAAAAACAGAATCTGCATTTTCTTAAGCACTTATCCACTGTAATGAAAGTGGGAGAATGTGGCCTCCTGGTTAAAGCACAGAGGGCTAGAAATCAGGGCTCCAAGTTCCAATCCCCAGGTCTGTCACAGATTTGCTGTGTGACCATGGGCAGGCCTTTTCATCATGATGCCTCAGTTTCCCATTCACTTCCCAATATTTCCTTAACGCAAAGGAATCCTGGGAAGCTTAATTAAGTTTTGCTTAAGAGTTTCTTGGATGAAAGTCACAATGTAAGTGCAAATTATCAGTACTGCTACTAACATAGTACCTCAGCAACAACAGCCTGCTCTACAGTCCGTAAATATCTGCTACATCTGTACAGATAGGAACAGGTCTGAACTTTGTGGATCGCAAAATACAGCACAAGCAGAATCATTTTGGAATCAAATCAGTGCCAATCCTGCAGAGCTGTGAAATTCACTCTCTTCTGCAAAAAACTGACCTGCTTCATAAACTAAGATTGCTTCTCTTATATTTAATTTAGCTAATGAATTTTCAGATGCTAGATCACCCGTGGATCGCTGAGAAATAAGTGAAAGCACATTTAATTTCCTAAGTGGCTATATCCTATGTACTTCTGAAAGTACCATGCCTGTCCTACTGATATTTCATTTAGAATGCAAGGGGCTGTTGTGAAGTACATTGGTAAAACAGAATTCCTGGGTTATTCTAGGATGAGGCATTACAAAGGTAATTTATTGAACCTCCTGTCTGTTTCCACCCTCCTGTGTTCATATTACTGCTACCTCCCCCTCCAACCATGTGCACCTACCTACCTAAGGTACTTACCTGGCCCCCCTCACAGCAGAATCTGAGCACCTCACCATCGTTAATAAATTTATGCTCACAATCCCCCTGTGAGGCAGGACAGTGCTACTATCCCCATTTTACAGATGAGAAACTCAGGCAGAGAGAGACCAAGTGACTTGCCCAGATTCACAAAGACTGTTTGTGGTGCAGCAGGATTTGAAACTAGGTCTCCCATTGCCTAGGTTAGTGCTTAACACTGGACCATCTTTTCTCACCTGCTTCACCTTGCGCATGATGTACACTGTAAGATCTTTGAAAATCTCAAAAACCAAAAGGCTAATAAGAATTCAGCATTATTATTAATTTTATTTTCATGATTTTTAAACCAATCATGATTTTTGGGACCTAACTCGTGATTTTGGAATGCTTTGAGTTGTCAATACTGGGTAGCTGAAGAGGCCAGCATAGGAATGTCAATTTGCCTTGCCCTCTGTATCTTGTCAGATTTGCTTCAGTAGATATAACATTTACAGCATTAATGTAATTTTCCCACGTGGTGACCAAACCAGGCTGCATGCCTACCCCACAACAGGGGTTTCTAACTACAGCCACTCCTCATGTAATTAATCACACTTCCTTTACTAGTGTCTAGTAAAGTAACACTAGTAATTAGTGTTATAAAACTGGAGAAACTGAGAAAATAGTTCTGGTTTTGTGCCCCACTGTCTCAGAACTGTGCCTTCCATAAGAATTCAAGGCAATTATGAGGTTTGTTTTGGTGGAGAAGAGTTTCTCCATTACAGTGATCTTATTTTTCAATGCCTTAAATGGCACTGACCTTATTTCCTTACTGTTGTACAGGTAATGAATACTCCCCCTTTGCATTCCAGTACATCTGTAGTCCATGATGAAGTTGTCTGAGTATGTGTCAGATGATCTTTTGTACAACTCTGATAAAAAAAAGATTCAGATTCACAATCCAAAAGGAGCATTATAATGACTAGCGCCAGAAGAAGTCTGGTGAAGGGAAATTAGGAACATTTCTTACCTATTCTTTAATCTTTACAGACCATGTCCACCAATCCTCACATGGTGGTTATTCCTGCTCTGCTGGGATCAATCAAGGGTCAACCAAACAAGAGGCCAACACCCAGAACACAAGCTTCAAACACTGTAAAGGGTACTACACTGATTTACAATCAGCTGAAGGCTGGGCACTTACATTTCTTTAAAAAAAGCACTCTGCTTTACTGTCTGAGCCTGCACTCACCAACCCGAAGGTGCAGGGTGATGCCTTCACTGAAAGGGAGGAGGATTTGGGTCTGTGGATGTATGATCTACAATTCAAGAGAAAATACATTGATAATTTAGAAGTGTTGATATCATCGCTCTCCATTTATTCTCGCATCTCCAGATGTTTCTGCATCTGTCCTGCTATGTTTCATGAACAGGAGTATACTAAGCTAATTGACCATTCTACACACCTCATCTGGCTGAGCCCAAGATCACTCTGGACAGGGAATTTCACCTGATTTCCTGAAAGGAACACTGCAGTAATTCTTCCAGGCAAATAAGGCTCCGAAGCACCACCTCTGATCCACTGGGAGCTTTTCTTCTTTGAAGCCTTCTTTCTTGAACTTCTAGGCTGTAGGGTTACAAAGAAAGCTGACTTTGGCTTAAAGGGGTTGTCAGATAAACCTTCAAGATATACCTAAATACAAGATGCAGCCTTCTGGCCCGTACAGTAATACAGGTAGTAGGACTGATGGATCCTGAACTTGGTCTAAGCACAAAGCTATTTTTGCATCCATAGGAGACGTGGACTTCATGCAGGAGGCGGCAAGACCTATTTGCCAAAGAACATCCGGTTTGCCACAGTTTGAACTGTGCATGCAACCTAGGTAGATGAACTTATCAACACTCTCCATGGTACTCTATTCCATTTGCCCTGGAGGTTCTGGTGGAACAACTCTGAGACTCTGGACCTTGTTCTTCTGCTTTGAAATACTGTGCCCGTAATGAGGGGGCATCTTGGAGACCTTGGAGGGCGGAGCTGAAATTCTCTCACTTCTCCACAAGCAAGATGGCGTCATCAGCATAATCTTGGTTGGTAAACTCTTCTTGACCAACTTCGATTCCGACATGTGGAGCGGCAAGTCCAGTCGATGGCTTACCAGGACAGTGCATCCACCGCTGCCAGCAGCAATAGGAAGTAGGAGAAAATTCCTTTTTAGAAACTATTAAAATAAGACCAGCTGATGACTTTTCACAAACATGCCAAGAACCCTGGAGGGGAAAACCACCCATGTGCACCCATGCCAGGCATCATTCAGTCCCATTTAAGTCAAAGAGAATGCCTCCTCTACTGCAAGAGGCTGGCTTCTGAGCTTGGTCAGGAAGGACTTCCCACATGGCAGCCTATTGTGAAGCAGCATCTCAGGTAAGGCTCTAAAAACAATGCTGCTCCCCGCCATCTTCAGTAAATCTTGAGCACGTGGTGACTCTTATCCAGTAACATCTCCCAGTTCTTCTGGTGCTCTAACAAGGTGCTGTAATCCACAACTTGGATGAATCACTGTGGCTTTTAGACCATCAGGTTTGCTATTAATTTGGGTATTGCTCAGAAACACTCATAACAATGCAATGCAAGAGGACCTCAGTATGACTGGGCAGAATTTTGTCATGTACTTTATAGGACACTAGCCTATAAATGTCTGCTTTCATAGACGAACTGGAATTTATGAATGCTCTCAGCACCTCTGAAAAATCAGCCCACTCCTTTAGGAAGATAGCTTTAAAGGCACCCAAATTTTGAAATTGCAGACTATTTTCCATTTGCCTTTGTTCTCTTTCAACAGCCAGTTACCGCATTCCCTATTGCATGAGTGGGTATTTCGAAAAGCAAGAAAGGAGAGAAAACCGAAGGAACAGTAAATAGGAAAATATGACTGTAAAACCACAAAACTTGGCCATGAAGAAGACAGGAGCAAATGAGTCTGATGCTGGCTTTAACACAATGTTTTCAAATTGACCAGAATTCAAGCTGTCCCTTTAAGATGGGCCCTCAGTCTGCATTTATACCAGTGTAACAGCACTGACTTCAGTGGTGCTACTGTACACTTGCACCAGGGTAACTGACAGCAGAATTTAGCCTAGAGATGTCTTTTTTTTTTTTTTTTTTTTTTTGGGGGGGGGGGGGGGAAGGGGGCGGCGGCACAGAGCTCCGAGGTCTTTTGTATCTGTTTAAGTAACAAGCTGTCACTTCAACATGTTTTCCCATTGTGTGGCTCAGGCTGTGGAAGTATTTTTGTTGTAAGTAGTACTTATTACTGTTAAAGACTCCAGCCAAGATCAAACCCTACTATATTAGGAATTGCACAAACACGTACTAAAAGAGAGTGTCTCAATGTTTAGATTGAGAGTTCTACAGGGCAGAGACTCAGAGAGGGTAAGTCACATTCAAAGTTATAGAGCAGGTCAACAGCAGAACTGGGAAGGGACGCTTGTCCTGACTTCCTGTCCAGTGCTCTAGACTGCACTGCCTAAAGTCTTTTGCAGATACAAACATTCCTGTGTTTGGCAAGGCTTCATCGAATATATTACTCTATTTACATGGCTATACTGGCTATTCCCATAGCTTCAACAACAGCTTCCTGTTTCTCAAGCCAGTTCTGAAGCTGGCACTGTGCAGATGCTTCCTAATCCAAGTTAGGAAAGTAATTTATAAAGAAGCTTTGAGATCTTTGAACAGAAGTTGCTCTATAAGGCCTGATGCTAACTCCTTTGAAATCAAAGGAAAGACTCCCATTGAGTTCAAGGAGCTTTGGATCAGTTTTCATGGGCAAAATATTCTCATTTATTTTAATAGTGAGTCAAACTAGCTATTACCTTCACCCCACTCTCCAATACTCAAGTCTTGGCCCTTCCATCAGCAGCAACTGCCAAGTACATACCATTGTGTGGTAGTTTTTTGACAATACATACGAATGAAAACTGGGATGACCTCCCAGCTGGAACCCATGTCTCCTGCCAGTTACCAACACCATACAGTAAGCTGGTGACAGAGCCAAGAACAGAACTCATCACTTGACTCCCACTACTATGCTTAATCCAGAGTGCCACAAAGCATCCCAAAAAGGGTCCAGTGGCATCCTGAAAGCAACACTGCATAAAACCAGAGCCAAGAAATAACAGCTGCTACACAGGTCGCCCCAAGAAATAGCAAGGTTTATTAAAAAAAACAGTGTTAAGTCTTTTCATTTCAGTATATTCCTTTCACAGAACCTTAGGGGGTTATGATTTTACTTTGCCGCTTTGCTGATTAAACATCAAAAGCACTTCATAAATGTCAAATGTTTCTGTCAAAAGAACAGCACTTTCTTCATCTTCACCTGGGAGCAAAACAATGCTCCAAAACCCAGGTGTGCATGGAGCTTGATCTTAAACAGAGAACAACATTTTCAAGGAAGAATTACAGAGCTTTATTGCATTTGCATGAGAAAATAGGAGAACGGCGGATGAGAACCACAAGATGCAAGACATGGTTCACCGGCCCCAGATGGGAAACAGTGATTTACAGCTTTGCCTCCCACTCTATGCCATTTCCTAGGATGAATAGAGTTCAAAGAAGGTGAATCTCTCAGACCCTTTTAGTTCCAGTTACATGTAAGCTGAACATGGTAACACTGGTAAATCATTAAGGAACAATGATAAAGCCACTTCACTACAGAAATGTTAGTTTAGGAAACAATTTAAAGCAGAAGCAACATCCTACTTTTAAAAAAAAAAGTCTCACCATACCATGAATTTTAAGATCTTCAGGTGGCTGGAACTGAAGCAGGGGAAGAGTGCTGTGGCTGGAAGTTCAGCAAAGGGAGTAGAAAGTGACAGAAGAGAGGCCCGTGAAGATGTAACACAATAAGGCTTGATCTAATAGCACGAGCCTGGGGACCTTCAATTGGAATCCTCGTGGGACAGGGGTCCATGTGATCGGATCTGATGCTGAGTCAAGGTATAAAGCAGGAAATATCAGAGCAGAAACGGAGACATGGATGCCACCAATTAGGAATGGTGCAGAGAGGGGAGTTTTTCTAAGCAATAGGGGAGCTAGGAGCAATCTCACAGTGAAAAAATTAACTGATAATGCTGATGATAAAAATGTCAAAAAACAAAAAACAGTTCATTTCACCCCCAGATTGTTGCTAAGGAGATCTGGTACCTAAACATTTCCCTCTGGCACTGATTAGTTGTAATTTATTTTTACAAGAATGTTTTATGGCAAGAGCAAAAAATCGAATCTCAGCCCTGCTACTACACAAAATGGACTGTGATATGCATACGGTGTACAGTGAACTGAGATTTTGCCAAATTATGGTGAAAATTAACACTGAAATCCCTCTCAAGCTACATTTTGAAGGCATAGGTGGCATGCAGCCTTCCACTGGGGTTAATTTCACCCTGAATAAATAAATGTCTCATATATCCACAAAGCTGCTTCTAGAAACGTACCATTATCAGCACAAATAGAAAGAAATCTTATGGACAGAAATTAGCCTACAGAACGATCAGCTGTGGATACTGAGAGATCTTGGATATTACCCTCTTATGGAGAAGAATCACATTGCCTTCAAAAAACAAACCAATTAAATACTTTAAAAGCTGTTATCCTTATATACAAGAAGTCAGATCCCTAGCTGATGTAAATCACTGACTTCAATAGAGTTGAACCATTTTGTACCAGCCGAGAATTGGCCTAATATATTCTTAGCATTTATTCTAAGGCCAACCATTCAGCCACATATTGTGCATAGGAAAAAATGAGTGCTCCCCTCTACCCATGAAACCAAGCAGGGCCCCTCTGTTACACTCAAGGAAGCTAGAAAAGAGACTGCTAATGTGCTGGCCCAGGTGTATCATTCTTGGCAACACCAATGTGATTTTTTTCATCTTTTTTCCTCCCAATGAAATGCTTCTATGCTCTTTAAACTTTAAATAGGAATTCATGTTGCAGGGTTCATCAGCAATCCTGCAACAAGAACCGAGGATGCGCAGGGAACCCTACAACAACAAACCAATGTGAATGAACAATGAGGGAGAGGGGGAAATTATCAGAGAAACAGATTCCTGTTTCAAACTTATTATGGAAAAAATATATTAGAAAATGAAGAAATATTACCTTAACAGGATCCCTTTCAAAACAAGGATGTCTAACATTATTGTTACTGATCATATTACAGCATCAGGATTATTTATGGAGCCATATGCCAGAAGTATTAACGAAAACTGTAAAATGGTGAACTCCAAGTCACTTCTAGAGGCTCTTATTTTTACGATGCACAGCAAAGATAGTAAAGCAAGACATGGTTCATGCAAACATGTATTAATCCAGGAGATTTAGGTAAACAGATGAGTTGTAGTACGAAGAAAACCATGAAAAAGAAAGACATTTTGTCAGGGTGTTAATTAATGCAGTATCATTAACACTAAATTACTGACTGTGAAGTTAAACACAGAATATAACCAGATTTTCAACCATGCCAAGCAAGCTAATGTTTCCATCAAACAACAAGGTTGGACATTCTGCTGCTCTGTTAAATTGGGAATTCTTGTTATAGTGCAACATTAAAAGGAATTTACTGGCGCTTTTATGTTTTACATTCACTTTTGGGACATTGAATAACTGTAAACTATTTGGCATTCGAAGTCTGCAACCAGTAACATTTTGTCTTTGAGAAATGAGAACAGGAAAGACAAAGACAGAAAAAATGGAGAGAATCAGAAGAATGACAAAGCAACATGACTGCATTGAAGAGAATATCGTACTAGAAGTTGGAGTGGAAACACTTCTCAAATAATGGCAAGCAGCACAGACTCAATGTACACAAAAAAAAATTACTTTGCCAGGGTAATTCCATTACTTTTCAGCACAGTTGAGTTAATACCATATGCAAGCATAATACATAAAAACAAGCAAAAGAAAGAGCAAAAGGGACTGACCAAAAATTTCTATCTGTGCTGCACTCACACACTATGATTTACAACTATGCCCTGCAAAAGCTTCTCTTTTTTTTATGTTTTGCTTGAGAATTAATCTAGCTCAAGGCTGGATAAAATTTCAGAGGAACAGTTTGACTATCAGTTGGGAGGTGGATCTAATAAAAACCTTTTCACGTTTAAAGGGAAAAGAAAGACACTGTTTTTCATAAGACTGGATTTTCTTCTTTTCAGAAAGATTTACTTATATTGATTGATATTATTGTGCAAAAGTGCCCATGCAATCTTTTAAATACACACTAATCAATAAACAGATGTGTCAATTACCTCCCAGATCCAATAACCTGGAGAAATCCGCATGCACTGCTAACTCCACCATCATTCTCCTTATGGGACGATGGGGTAACCAGGTCTGGGGATTGCAGATCAAAGGTGAAAAATCTAGCCCTACTCAAGTCAATGGCAATATTCCCATTGACATCAGAGCCAGAATTTCATCCCGAGGGAAAGAAAGTTCCAAAGGTCCTAATGGACAATCACCTGCCAGTTGCCTCCTTGCTTTTATAGCAATGGATGCCAGCTCACCAGTGCTGACCAATACTGTAACAAGATCTCAACAGCTGGTCATTTTAAATGGCATAATTTGACAACTGTACTTAATGGATACCATGATCATCAGCCACGTGATGAACTCAATGTACAAGACTAGTTTGCTCTGCTACTTCCTGGGCTTGGAGAGTCCTGGGTAGATGATTCCAAGGGAATGGGGAAGGTTTATCCCCCAGCACCAGCCATCTCCACCATTTTGGGACAGAAGTTCTAATGCTGCGGATGGTGGAAGGGGGTGTCATGTCTCACGTGAATGGTGCCCTTCTGGCTGTTTGGTGCCCTCACCTACCGGTAGGAATGCTCTGTGAGAGATAGTGGTGGACATGGGAAGGCAGCAGACTCAAGACTGACAGAGGGATTTTGTCAAGGACTCTGCCAGTGTCTCAAAGGGCAGCTCTGCAGAGTACCCAGTAGGATACAGCATGTATTTTAGTTAGCAGGCTTATAAAATAGTACCCTGGTTTCCTGCCACAATCCATTCATGAGACACCATCTGAATGGCAGGGGCGTTTTCATGCTCAACCAACATGTTGCTCCCTTGGAACAGCAGGCATGTAACAATATGGGTAGGGATTTTCAAAAAGCACCCAAGTCTCTTAGGAACACAGTCTCCTAATTTAAATATCTTAGGCGCTTCTGCAAAGACCACCCATAGTCACATCAGCAGCCTACACCCTGCTAGGAAATGTACACCCTGCAGGCAAGGGGTGCACTGAACTGGAGGTGAAAACTATTTTAACACGAGCATAAATGGGAACAAGCCACATGCAGCACCACTTCAGAATCAGTTGTTGAGACTTTTCTGTCCTTTACTCTTCGTCGTTTGATATTTCCCAACAACCTGTGAGAAGCCTAATCAATATTCCATAAACAGTCGCCCTGGGTGAAAAGCAAAAGGCTTTGGGATCTAGAAAAAAAGGCCCAACTTCTCCCTTAATTCCACCCAGAAACCCCATTGACCATCACTCCGACCTAGCTGACACAACCCCATCAGTCATGTATCCAGTGGAATGTTAGCACAACTAAAGCACACAGAAAAGGGGGCATGAAAAAAGAAGCTGTAAACAAGAGTGCTCAGGTCACTGTAGTAAATCACAGTCCCTAACAGCAAGTGAAAGAAGGGAATGCTAGGCCAACACAGGGCTCAAAGAGTCCTTTGTTGGGGTGGAAGCCTGTGCATGAATATGTTGGAGACAGTTGGAGAAAGGAGGTTTAGAAACGAAAATGCTTCTGAATTTTGGCCTTATTTTAATCCTATTTAGATAGTACAGAAGCTAAAAAGCAGGCAAATAGCTAATTTAAAAACAAGAAAATTCTCACATCACTAAGCAATACACAGATCATATTTATTACATTTCAGTCAAACACCACACCAAAAAGCACCCTTGCCATAAGTTTAAAAATGTAAGAGCACAGGAAGTACAAAGTAAAAATCAATTCAAAGAAAAGTACTTTTTCCTCCGATCCTACCACAGAGCATCTGATCACCAGTCATTTTACCAATCCAGCTTAAAGGTACTACTGCATTACCCCACTAGATAAATCACTAACTAACCGAGGAGCAGCCAGTTCTACATGTCAACCCAACAACATTAGAGAAGCTTGATTTCTCCCTAGTCCCTTTCATTTATTTATTTATTGCCAAACTGATCTTGTCCAATGATATTTATAGCATCACATACTTGATCTAGCCTACGAAATATTACCCCTGATGGTTTCATATTTGACCAAGGGGTAACCAAAGTACCACAGCTGGAATTTCCCCAAGCACAGAGCTGTATTTTAACTTTAACAACAGTCATCACAGAAAAGATAAACAGAGCCTTCAGGACAAGAAACCCAAAGCCAAAACGTCAAAGGCATTATGGTGAAGCTGGAAGACAGAATAATTCTAAACTCACAAGAAAATATCAAAGCAGAAATATATTGAGGGACCACAGCATCTTCCTAGCAGGTTCAGGCAGGTAGTCAAGAGAAAGTTCTCTCTCCTTTCCAGGAATGTAATTGTGCTGATTTTGTGTGCTCTCATATAAAAAACCTGCAAATAGTCCAGCAACATGCTCCACATCTGTGTTGTTTCTTCTTAGAGGGGAATTTCATCTTACATTTTAAGACAAGAAATGCGTGTGGAAATGGGAACATTTCCTACAAGAAATGAAGCACTCTATATTCTGACACAGCATGTCGGAATCTATAATTAAATACCCGCAGAATAGATGTGGAGGTTTGCTAAAACTGTATCCCACATTAATTACGCCCTCGCAAGTACATACTACATGCTATGTGTTACAAACTGAACAGCTATCAGCTCATGATCTGGCTGGTAATTAAAATAAGTGGAAGTAAAGCAGTTGCACTCGTATTCCTTAGGCACATACTCTATGCTTCTTCCCAAAGCAAGAGAGTGCATTTCAGGATGGCAATTTGCAAGATATTTAACATTTTACCATACACTTTTATTGCTTGTTGACAGTCTCTTCAGCCCAAAGACCAGACACCCCGGATATGTTCAGCAACTCCTCAGCCTTCACCAGATGTGCTACCAAATGCAGCTCCATAAAATGATGCTTCCCCAGTTATGAATCTTTTGCCTCTAGGAAACCTTTAGCCTTTAAACTACCATAACTGCCAACAATTAAGGACAATTCCATTGGCAGGACTTAATACCAAGGGCAGCAACCACAAATGACAGGCAGCCTCCTTCAGAAACGTAACCACTTTCCTGCTCTCTCAAAGATCAGTAACAAAATGGCGGCATAAGAGACTAAATGCTCCCAGTCCACTACAGGCACCTCAGCTGTGTCTAGTTACCTTTCTCACATCCATCCATCCCCTTCCTTTTTCACAGCTTAGTAAATGTGCTAGTGAAGAATAATGGGTAAAACAAATCATTATCCCACCAACGTGCTCAGTACCGATGCTGGCCCTGATTCTGTAAAGTACTTGGGCACATGCTTCGTTTTAATCATGTGAGACATCCCAGTCATTTCACTGGAAATTATGGTTCGCTCCTTACCCCAGCCAGAGTGGTGTAAAGGACCTGGAAGCCACAAATCCAGCCAAGAAAAGATTCTCTTAGACCAAACACTAAGGAGACAGCCAGAAGACTGCTTCCCAAGGACCCCCTGGCACGTTCTGGTGCAGGTGAAGTGCCAGAGGCATGACAGGCATGTTGGGAGAAGGACCACAGCATGCAACACTACAATCCACAGGCAATACGGGGAGGGTGCCATAATTCAGACAGACCCTCAGAGCTGTCTAATTTACATCCGGGCCATCTCCAGCCCTGAAACATCCCAGGATCAGGAAGTCACACTACTGGCTTAAAGCCATCATTACTGTTCACACTTTGGGCTGAGTGTTCTGGGCTGTGCCTCTACTGCATTCTTCTTCTCTTCACCTGGGACTCTGGTATTGGGGGCACTGGACAAACCCTTCTCCAAACCAGGAATCAGGGAGCACAAGATCCAGCCACTGACAACAAGTAAGGGGACAGGTTTCCCATAAATGTTCAATAGCCGCATTTGGGGCCAGATTTTCCAAAAAGCTCAGCTCCCATTTAGGCACCTAAATGAAATGATCTGGTTTTCCCATGTGCTCAGCAGCTTCCTACAGGTTTGGATGGCAGCTGCATTTCTGGAAATCCAGCTT
Source organism: Emydura macquarii macquarii (assembly GCF_026122565.2). Taxonomy (NCBI): domain Eukaryota; kingdom Metazoa; phylum Chordata; order Testudines; family Chelidae; genus Emydura; species Emydura macquarii. The sequence goes on along the minus strand of NW_027130449.1, from coordinate 11,782,237 downwards.
GTGGCGGTCATACCAGCATTTGTAAGAGTACGTAAAATAAATCATGCAGAGTCCAGCAGCCATAAAATCAAGTCATCTGAATTATAAGCTACTGTTTACCAGTGTCTCCACGTTCCAGGGGATATAGAAAGAATATATTCCTCCATGAAAAATTGCTTCCCACTGCATCTCCACTTTGAAACCTACTGCTTCCTCTTGGCAACCAACCATCTCCCCTATAAAATACATGCAGTTTTGCAGAATACAAAAACATGCAAAATAAAAGAGGGAGGTGGAAATTTATGAGAACAAACAGAATAAGAAACAGAAAAAAGTCAGGGTGTTTTTATGTTATCTCCTTAGTGGAAGCTTAACTATAGCGAAGACACTTTATTATTATTTATATGTATTACCATAGAACTTAGAAACACCAGTCATGGAACAGGACCTCATTGTGCTGGGTGCTGTACAAACACAGAACAAGATGACAGTTCCTGTCTCAAAGAGTTTACAAGCTAAATACAAGACAAGAGATACTACTTTGTTCCTGTTAAAGCCAAAGACTTGAGACAAAACCTGGGACACAAAACAAGTTCATTCACTAGAATTACTCAGAACCACTGTTTGCTTTTCATTGTGGAAGTTTTCTTGGCTCCTTGCTTACTAAAAACATCCTGGGACAGATTGTCAACTGGCATAAATCAGCTTAGCTCCACTGAAGTCAATGGAGCTGTGCCAATCTACACCTGTTGACAATCTAACCATTTTGTTGCCTTAACCTTCCTTGCTTCCTGTAAACTTCCTCTGCCTGTTACTTAGTGCACTTACGTTTAGAACAGTCCATACACTGTGGAGCTACAGCAAAGCAGCTGTTACAGAAAGAAAATGGGCATGATACCAACTCATTTTGCCCTTTGCAATGGCCAGGAACTACCTTATGGGAAGAAGAGGGGAATAAAAGGGAAATAATGGTGGAGGAAAACACCATGCAGAAAACAAACAAGTCTTGTTATAGTCCGTCAAAAAATAATTAATTTTTATCATTAATTTTTGAGATTTGAATCCATTTGGAAATCCATGTAACACAAGCTGGACACAAAAAGCTATACATTTTCAGATCCTCTTTATACCTTTGTCAAAGTAAATACGCCAATAAAAAGCTTCTCTTCTTCAAACTACGTATTCTTGCATTATTGTGCAGCGATGCAAGGCTTCTCCTTTAGTGAAGATGTATTGTTCTTGATCCCATTAATATGGGTCAGCAATAGCATAAGTAATAATCTATGCACTGCAAAGTCATCATGAATGTTAACTTAAATATACTGCCAATAGCCAATACAATAAAACTTTCATTCCAGGGCACTCAAATGCATCAACTAATAGTCCGTAGCAATCAATAATATTAATAGGTCAGGGAGAAAGGTTCAACTTTATTTTCATAGAATAATTATGGCCTGGGTCATTTAGATTTTTCAGAGATTACATGAGCAACAAGGTTCAGAATACAAAATTCACACTGATTCCACAGCAAAGGTATTTGGGTTGTCTTTGAAGTGGGGGCAGTCTAAGGACTAAATGAAAATCAGTTGCCTTCTATTGAGTATATAGAGGCCTAATTCTTTTTCTGATCCATGTACAACACTGGCAGCATTGCACACTTATGCTCATTTTTAGGCCCATATACACTGCTGAAGCAGTATAAAGGGACCTTAGCGTAGATGAAAATCACACCCATCTCTCTCCAAGAACCTCATATTTTCTCATTAAAAGCATATGCTGGGACTGCATCCAAAACGCAAACAAATGAACGTTGCTTATCCCTCCATAGAATAGTAACACAGCAATGGCAAATCTGTAATGTGAGAAGCCTTATTTGGTTTGCATGCACACTGTCCACAGCTCACCAAAACACATTTGTTCAAAGACAGCAAAACATCTTAGTGCTGATTTACTCCTCTGTATATTAGCTTGAAAACACCATTACCCAGTTAGCTATTATTACTTAATTAACCTTTCTGCACCAAAATGACTTATCTTTATTGATTCCAAGCTGCTAACACAAACTCTTTCCTACAATCACACAATTGTGAGTCATGTCAAACCTTACATTTTGAAAGTCCTACACAAAGTTTGAGCCACATGAATCTTATTACCATCACTGGGAAATATGTAGCTAAAGCCCCATGTGGTGCTTTGAACATTTAGGGATTATGGATTCATCATTAATTCTCACTGATACTGAAGATCAGGAGATTCAAATTTGCCTGAGAGATGTGGCTGCAAAAAAGAATGTGAATAGTTTAATAAAAATTAATGTGAAAAAAGAATCCAGATCTTCTAACAGGCTGGCAACACTCTTCTGAATTATAAACCACTATTTACCAGTCCCTCCACATTCCAGTGGCTAAAGATAGATTATATTCCTCCATGAAAAATTGCATGGGTTGTTGAACCCATAAGTCTCACTCACTAAACTCCACCATGGACACAATGGAGGTGGGAGTGTTCCTCTAGCCAGAGGGGTCTTGGATCTATAGCAAAGATGCTGTAAGGTGTAGGCAGAGCAGCCAGGAGAGAACAACCTAGGAACAGCCCAGTCTGGTGAGAAGACTTGGGCTGAACTTTATGTTGCCTGATTGTTAATGTATTTGTTAACCAAGCCAAACCCCAAGAAGGGGCTGAGTTTTAACAGTATGTGGGGACTGTGCTTTTGAGCTGAATGGGAAAAATACCTGCTCACAGATATTTTATGAGGTGAGGAATCAGCTGAGGAGGAAGAGCAGTTAGAAGAGCTCCAAAACCATCACACTTCAGGCTAAGAAATGATTTTTAAACCATTCCTCTGCTGATACAAGGAGATCTCCCTCCCCTTGTCAAGTCCACAGTAAGATGTGGTTTCACTAACAGATTGTTCACACCCCTCAGTAAAACACTCTACATGCCACAGTTAGCAAAACACATAGTGGGACTGCACAGTTTGTGGACAGAATGAATGCAATTGTGCACACACAATTAGGATGGCTAAGAGAAAAAAGGTGCATGTTAAAATGCAGGGCTCATCAGGTTATGAATGCAAAGAGATCTGTGAATGTTGAAATCAGGGCTGGAAATGTAAACAACATGTTGCACATTTAAACAGTTTTCTGTTCTGAATCTATTATTTGTTCAACACTTCTCACCTGGCCCTTCCTCCCATGCTTGTTTGGAATAGTGGAAGAAGATGTAGAGAGAGGCAATGGAAGGTGGGAGAGGAAAGGAACACAGGCAGAGGTCAAATTCCCATCTCCTCAACTCTCTTGAAATGCTTCTTCACCATATTCCCTTCATGCTTTTGATACAAAAGCAAATTTCCATTAAAGAAAAGAGGCTAATGCCATTACCATAGTTAGATAGCATGTTCAATTATTCTACTATCCTGATGTAGGATCTTCTTACCTTTTTTTTTTATTACTATTATTATTTCATGTAGAAATTACAAGGCTTCAGGAACTGGGGAAAAGAAAAAGTAGAAGCAGCCACACTAATCACTGCACGAACTTTTTATCCAAATGTTAAAGCTCAGTCAAATTTGAAAAAGCAAAGAGAATATGTTTAAATGTATGCAGCCTGAATCACGGAGCTGCCAACGAAAATGCACTTTACGGCTTATTAAAATCAGAAAGCTTTTTAAAGTAAATGCTTTATATGGAAATTGCTTAACATAGATTCTTAAACAGAGTGACTCCTTAAAATCGGAAGGTATGCTATTTCACTGCAAACAGAGGCTAAATCACTGCTCTGCAGTAATAGCTCTGTCTCCAACACTGCAGCCTGTGGGAGATGTGTCAGCACATGGAAAGCAGAGTAAATCAAAATTATTGAACGACAGACTGAAATATCTGGGTGAAATTCATCCCTGCACAGAAGGGTAACCCAAAGGGTCTATGCACCATTTCACCCCACAGCCCTGTACCAAGGACCAGCACAAAGCCTATGCAATTACAGGACTTTACGTCAGACTGAAGTAGTGCACAGATCCCTCTGCACAGGGGTGAGTTTCACCCTTCCCACTGTAGCTGCTGTCTATGAGGAATGTGTACATCTAGAGAGAGTAGAAAATAAGAATTTGGAAAAATGTACACTGTTGAAAACAAAGAACAGATTCTTCAGCAGTTTTACTAGGTAAAACGTAGAGAGTTCATTATTTAAATGACAACATTCTGACCTTAGCACAAAAATCACGCAGCTCCACAACATAAACTTTTGACTCTCTCATGCCCAGATTAATTTTCCCCTAAGGAGATTTTCTTTCTTAACTCATGCAGTTAGCAATATCCTATCACTCAGGGTCCTGAACAAAATATTTTCACTAAAGGTATCGTTTAAAAAAAAAAAAAAAAAAAGAATCTTCACAACAGCTTTTAAAATGCACAGTTTCATGGAATTACAAAATCCATGGGAATATCATGGGGATCTAATTATGCATTTCAGAACTTAAAAATAATTTCAGAAATAGGAACTTTCAGTGAGTGCCTCACTTAGACCTGATCAGAAAGTCTAGAATCCTATATGAAATGCCAGTTTGGTAAGAATTTTTCCAGCCTTTCTAAGGCTCTTATGGAGAAACCAAATGCCCACAAGCCATCCTTAAAGGTATCAGTTTTGACAAGAGAAAAAATGTTTTCATCTCATTTTGCAGGAAGCATGAGTTAGGCTCTAAAACAGAGGCCCAGAAATCCTAGCTTTTGGGTTCAGTTCATGATGCTGATTCGCTTCACGAACTTGAGAAAGTGACTTCACTACTCTATGCCTCACTCTCCCCATCCGTGACATGGGGACAGTAATACCAAGCCACCTCAAAGGGGTGATGCATGATATAACTAAACAACAAGGTTACTTACCAGTAACTGCTGTTCTTTGAGATGTGCTGTTCATGTCCATTCCACTATAGGTGGGTGCACGCCTCCATGCACCGTTACCCGAACCTTTTTCCCCCCTTAGCACATCTGCTGGTTCCGGCGCCCTCTGGAGCCCCATGCACATGCCACGGTATATGAGGCGCTGCCGGCCCTACATCCCCTCAGTTCCTTCTTTCCGCCTGTGACCTTTGCTGGAACTATCCTTGGTTGCTTGGCAAGTGCTATTCCCCCCTTGTTTGGGCTTGTTTATTCTATTTCTGTATTGTTAGATTAGTTAAGTGGTTAATAGTGTAGTTAGAGACTTAAGGTAGTCCTGGCTGGAAGGCCTTCCCGCTCAGTGACCCCCACGACAGCAGCCTGAAAAGCAACTGGAAATTCTCTGATGAAAAATGCTACCAAAGTATCTGGTATTATTATAGTATTTAAAGACAGCTTCTGTATGCACATCAGAACATGATTCCATGCTCTGAACTGTGATGCACATCTCCAGCTAGTGTTGCCATTTTAAAAAGCACTGCATGTAGAAGGAAGAATTCAGGTGAAGATGCACTGTGTAGTAGCTAGGGCCATGTTCACATCCTCAGAAGAATGCAAAGTGTGAAAGACTCAAAGCTACCTGGAAATTGAAACGAATGCTGGTTTTGGCAACACTAACTAATTTAGTCTTCCAAAATACAACACACAAGGCTGCTTTCTATAGATTAGCTAAAAAGAAGAACACCACTCCCGGCTGCAGAATACATTAAGCTATTTTTACGTGACCTTGCCAAAGTAGGTTCTAGTGACCGACATGATCTAGCATTGTTCAATGTTCATATAAAGCATGTTAGTTATGTTCTCTGCACACAACTCCTTCTTGCTTTTGTTACTTGTTATGAAAGGTTTCACTGAATTGCTTATTAAAACTGCTTTATATAAAACCACCCTATTTGAAAGATCTCCCTGGCTTGAGTCCAAATCAATTAGCAAACTCACTGCCAGCTGATGAAAAGTAACAAGTCAATATCAGATTATAGATAATTCAACTATTCACAATGGCAATGCAATTGAACCTCATAGTATAGGGTTATGAAACAACGGACTCCCCAAGTGACATTTTCATGCTAAGAAGCTACAGTTATGCAACAAATGAAGAAAAAAGCCTCTGTTGAAGAACCTGTCCTTTGTTATCTTGTAAATTTGATTATTTTATTTTTAAAAATTAAAAAATTGGTTGCTGGGGTTTTCACATTCTAAGGATTAAATAGTCTTAAAACATTCAGAAAACTGAGCTATTGGAGAAGAGCAACGAGCTATGGATCACCTAGAACTGGAACAGCAGGGTGCTACAGACCAGGATTTGAAGGTGCACTGGCAGACCCAAAACTGGTGACCCAAAAGCTGCATAGCAGGGGGCACTGCAGCAACCAAAGACTGAACAACAAACACCATCATCTAGCTCTTATCTAGCACTTTTCAACCACAGATCTCAAAGTTCTTTACAAAGGAACTCCGTATTATTCTCATTTTACAAAAGGGGAAATGGAGGCACAGAGAGGCCTAAGCAGGTCAATGGCAGGGCCAAGAACAGAACCTCGGCTCTAAGCCCCAGTCCAGTACGATAGCCACTATTAGCATAATCACATGTTGCGAGCTTACACAGCGGGCCACGTAATTTGCCGAGGTAAAATGTTACAACGTCCATTCAAGTCAATGGAGTGCCACCAATTTACACAAGACGGGAATTTGGCCCTGCATCGGCATACACTGGGAGCTCTATTCCTGACATGAAACATTTGCTGGTCACTGGAAGCTGCATACAAAAGTGGTACCTAGAGCAAAAATGTTAGAATCTCATTCTGCAGATCAACAATGACAAAAAAGTCCCAACAAAATGAAATTATTTCAGAGATTATCTATTAAGAGTGAAAACTTCATTCAAGCCAATGGGAGTTTTGCCATTGACTTCAGTGGGATAGGATTTAATCCTAACTGCACTGACAATATCAAAGATAATGCCTCCATGATGAGCATAAAGATTTATGACACAACAATGCTTGCAAGTGCCAACAGAGAATGCCCAGAATACTTGACATGAGAGCAAATTATTAGACTGTCTTACGTCCTCTTTAGCTCAAACATTAGCATGAATTTGTGTTGTGCTAGGTGCTCTGACATTAGACAATGCAAGAAAACTAACTGAAATGACTCACTAGTCAAAAACAGATTGGCATATTTCCATCCAAGCACTGCATGCACATCAACATGGCATCTAAGCACCTGACAAAACATCCCGGGCATGATCTGCAGTGTTCTGGTTTGACAAAGAGCTCCTTCCCCCTCTGTACGATCTTATGGTTCTGATATCCTCCCGAATTGTTCTATGAACATAACGTCATCTAGATATTGTCTAAATGAACTTCCCACTGAGTGTACCAATGCACTCCCTTCCCAATCTTCCCCTCCGTCTATTTGACAAAACATTAAAAAGTAATAATTTGATTCAAAGACTAACACGCTCTTTTCATTTAAAAAAAATCCTTATATTAACTGACATCAATTATGGAAATTGTATTGAAAATAAACCTGTAAAATAATGACATACTACCTGAAATAATCTTTATCTCCATTTCTTGAGAGTGACTCAATTTCAAGTTGATGGCACTCCATTCATGCTTATGCATTAATTGGGCACAATCAGACTTTCAAAGAACACAATGTAACACTTCTGTACCTGTAAATAGTTATGGCATGCTCAAATTTAGCTGAAGTTTAAAATAAATTGAGAAAAAGCCTGAAAATTAAACATCTTTCATGTGTTTCGTTTGGTGGCCTCAGTATCTGAATGCACATCTTTATATTGAAAATTGATTAAGGGAGGTTTTTGTTTGTTTAACAAGAAAGAATCTTTCTTTAGAACTACTTCTATTTTGGTGGTAAAACTAATGGTCCAAAACATCAAAACTCCATTATTACTGTCTATCAATAAAATTGTCATTCTGTAAACGGCTTCCCCCCCGTGTACACGGATTTATTGACTTAAAACTGTCTGCCACAACAATTCCTTTGTATAATTTTCTATTCCTATTTCTATAAAGAAAATATAGCTCAAGTGCTCTCCTTTCAGTTTACCACTAAGAAAGAGAATTACTCCCCAGTCCAGCAAGTCGCATGTGTGACTTTAAACAGACAGCTGCTGCGTAAGAAATGCACCATCCAACTGGAAGGAGGGGCCTCCAGACGGCATTGACAGGGAGCAAGCTGCAGTATATAGCAGGTTCTGGTTTCTATTGTGTTACAATTATGTAATAGTTAAACAAAAATAATTTAGTTGCTTAGTGAAAATTCTTGGGGCTTTAATGCAAAGAACAGCTTCTAAATATACCGAACCAAACAGACAGAGATGCTATTTGTTTCTAGACTTAAACAGGAAAATACTCCAAAGGATTTTCTGAGGGGTTCGAATAGATAGTCCCCAAAATTCAGGTTGTCCCACAAGCCTTGCTGCAGCAGGTCTGGTAACAATGCTAGAGGAATTGTAGTCCAAACAGGGAACTCCAAGGCCTGAACAAATAGTGTGAAATGGACTCCTTCACCCTGCCTCAGAACTCAGGGTTACTGACGGCAATGGAAGGAATGCACAGGCCAGCTGACTGACACAGCATGCACAGCCCTGGCCCCAGAATCCTGCTAGTGATCAGCTTTGCTTGGCAGCAACCTTTACACACCCAGCTAGGAAAGCCTCCGTGTGCAACTGACACATCCTAAGGGTGCAAACTCACAAGTTGTGCCAGGCAGATGCATGAGTCCTCTTCTCTCCCACAACTCATGGGGAAAGCAGTCTCTATGGGGCTATTACTTCCCCCTCTCTCTCCTACTCCGACACAGGTGGGTCAGCAGAGCTTTGGGCTCCACCTCCAGTGCTCCAACTAGTGCAGCTGAGCCACTGCCCCATGGGCAGTAATCTGCACCAGCCCTATAGCTGGCTCAGATTACTCCTCTGACAATGCACAGATGGAGCCAGGAACCCATATTGTAACAGTCACATTCTGGTTCCTGGCCTGCTCCTGTGGCAGTCATCTACATGATGCCCAGCCACATGATGCAAAGCCACAGTCCAACCCTTAATGTTTTAAACTATGTTGGTAAATTAATGTCTCAATTTAAACGATTTGTTCCTTTTGGAATTTGAATCTTGCCCAGATGCCATGGTGATAGGCACCCCATAAATAACAATTAATAAAGCTATAAGAGGCCACATACATTTTTAACATCAATATCTTTACATCTGACCCAGACTTGATAATAAGTTCCTATTACTGAAATCATAACTGAACAACAGAGAACAAGCAGAAACAGATATTCTTTCAAAGCGCACATAATTCTCATTCATATACAGTGACAAAGTCCTTTCAGAATCCAGACAATTTTTTTTTTTTTTTTTTTTTTTTAAATCCTTTAGGAAATAAAGGAAATGGCTGGAACAAGACACAAGAAAATATAACAGAATAATCTGTAATTTTGTGTTTGTATGGAAGGAGATTCTTTAGCAGAAGAATCAAATTCATTATATTTTCCACCTGAAGTAAAATGTATTGGTGTTTCAGACTATTTTGCATTAGCAAGAAGAAATGTTTTGGATCAAACAGTTATATAAACAGTGTAGGATCAGGAGGAATGGTGGATTGAGAACGGAGAAAGGAAGAAAATGTATGCTGTTATCAGCATGTAATCTTGAAAAGTGCTCCGTGCCTCAACCCCCAAATGACTTCCATAGGAGCTGAGGGCACTCTGCCTCTTCTCAGGATTGAGGCCTGACTGTCCACATACGCTCATGAAATGAAACACAAAGCACATCCTACGTGATGCACTTCGTAAGCAGATCTATTCCTGAAACATAAAAAAGTCATAATATCAATATGTGAAAAAGTGATGCATCCAAAATGAAAGGCTTTCAAAGCTGTAAGAAAAACAGAACATTGAAGTCGTCAGTCTACTAATTCGACAGGCTGACCTCTCCTCTGGATGTCCCAGTAAAGCACGTTTCAGTTAGTGAAGCTACCTTAACACACCCTCAGGTTTACCATCAATAGGAAGTCATGTGTATTGTATACTTTCACCTAAGTAATTACACAGCAGTCCTCTTGCTATGAAAAAGGACATAGTGCATTCTGCCATTATCTCAGGGCTTTCTTTTATAAGTTTTGTCAATAAAACATCCCAGCTAAGTAGCTTCACATCTCATTGCTCTAACTGTTGATGTGGTAAGCTAACACATTTCACTAAAACACAGTGATGTCCTCTTCATCCCAAAGTAATGATTGCCTCTACATTCATTGTTCTTCCCCAGTCTGTGATAAATTAAGGCAAAGTTAATCAAAGCAAGAGAAGACATAATAAATGATGAATCATGACTAAGTACATTTCACAACAGAATAACCGGATCTTCGTGATCAAATTAGCCTGTGAAGTTGTTAATTTGGAGAATTAAGAGGCATAATGAAAAGGCTTGTTCTCAAATACCGATATATATTAAATGTATTTATAATAAACAGCTCTAGTTTGTGATCTTATGCAAGCTTAGTACAGTCTTTATTAAATGCAGCAAAGAATATTAACAATAAGTTGTAAGTACAGAGGAAAGGTTGTTTTGTATTACAAAACAGATTCTTGTGTATCACAGCAATTTTCCAGGTGTGGCACAAAACATACTGCTGCCTTTATCACAAGGAGAAGCAGATGTGGGGATTTTACAACAAGTCAGTTTCCCACTGGTAGAGAACGCAGTGACACAGAGGCAGGATATTATGTAGTATAATGTATTTGTTTACAAAGTGTACACAAGCCCTGTTTGTCTTGAACAGAGGCAGTCAAATGTACATACTGGCAACACCTTTTACAGAAATCTCACCCAAGACACCACTGCTCTGCTACCCAGCACCACCACCCTCTCTCATTTTACATCTCTTGGTTTATAAATGGTTAGGATCACTGTTCGCTTCTGTTGCCGAAGCCCCTGTATTTTCTATCAGAGAACTGTTGCACAAACTTTATACATTACAAGACCTCTGCCCTACAATACAATAGCACAAAGATTCAGAGCTACAACTGACAAGCCCTTCATAACTCATCTATTGTACCTTGCAGCAGTTGTGCAGTGTTGCATGGTGCACAAGACTATGCTTGGAATCCCTAGCTCCATCCCACACACCAAATGACTTTAATGGCAATTTCAGTGCTGTATACATTTGAGGCATACATTCTATCACTGGTGCGATGAAAAGAGAAAGAAAAAACCCTCCCCTAAGCAGAGCTCCTTATAAAGAAGCTAGAGATTCCATGATGTCCACGAGGACTTGTTTTAACCAATCTATTTTATGTGGAAAGTGTTCAAATCATACACTGAGGGGTGGCTGTAGATAATACGTAGGTAGGTAAGAACTTGAGAATGAAAATACTGTAGGGAACAATCCTTCAGTGACCCTAAGTGGTCTTTTCCACTCTCTATTTCTACAGGCCCATATAAACAAGACTATAACATGCTAAACAAAAGTATCAGTTAAATTTTAATGTAAACTTATATGAAGTTGTATGAATACATAAATAAACAAACAAGCAAACCATTCCTAAGGGATTGAGCCCACAGATTGAAAGTTTCAACAGCTCCAAAAGGGTGTTTTAAATGGAAATCCCGCTATAATGTTAGCTATGGAGTATGATCAGAGATGCCAATTTCTCTACAAACTAATCCTCAGACTTACAGACTTCTACATTTGTATTCTATTGAAATTTTAATGCTTTATTTACCATGAGTTTGGAAGTGCGAGGAGGATTATGAAAAGAGAAAATGGGGGGAAAAAAAGAACGTAATTTTTATGATAAGTAATCTCAATGAAAAAAAGAGACAGTACTGAGGAGACTTGGACTTCCCATTGCAAGAAAAATATCGTGCTGGGTGGGTAAACAGCTCCAGAAGAAACACAATGCGTGATTGGCAGATTAAAGACATAGCCAGGCTAACACAGACTCACAAGGCAAATCGGAATTATATTGTGCTTTAATGATCCCTAGCAGATACTACCTAATTCTCCCTTGGGGTAAAAATTTATTTTGAATTGCTCTAGTTAACCAAATTAGTAGTTCATAAGTTCTCTTATAATATACATCAATTCATTTGTACCACTTGGCAGTCTGTCAGCAAGTAACATAACCCTTGTTTTCATAGGTTAATAGCAGCACAGAGAAATATGACTGTATACAACACAGGGAACAATGCTACGTATAGAAAAACCGAAACATGAACAGGACATGTCAGAGAAGCTAGGTTTAAAATGTGCCTTCTCACTTCTTAACTCTGTGTGAAGCATCCACTCAAAGGACTGACTAAAAGTGCTTGTTCAACAAGTTATTTTCTAATCAAGGTGGTGCAGAATTTCACTCCATCTGGGCCCCACTCTGTCCAGGGGAATTTATTCTCAGATGGAGTATCCTGTGTGGGAATACATTCCTCCCCAATGGAGGAAGTCGGGGTACCTCTCCATTAATCCTTTGAAATCTAATCATAAGGGACAAGAGGCAGCTGCTTTTTGTCTCTGCTGTCCAACCCCATCAGCTCCTGCCAGCCTCTGAAAGTGCAGAGGGGGGAAGCAGTTTGACCATGAGGGTGAATCTGAAAGAGACCAGTTCGCTCTCCCCACTCCACCCCTGGGCTCACTTGCCCCACACAGAAGTGCTTCCACAAAGCTGATGTTGAAAGGAAAGCAAATCAAAGCATTCTAATTGATGCAGACGAAGGTAGAAGGGGCTCCATGCCAGAGAACACTTTTTGACTGTCTCTTAAAAACATGGGATTGCAGAAGGTTGATTTCTCATACAAGCCATCTTAATGCATGGACTGATCCACAGCGCAATGAACTCAGTGGATTGACTGCAGTGCACTTTGGATCAAGTCCAAGTTAGATAGTCAGGTAGAGATTTATATATAAAGAAACACAAACGGCCAGATTCTGCCATTGAGCAGCCCCTTACTCTGAAAGTGGACTCGTAGAAATGTAATTAATATGAGGAAACCAGTCCAAGAACACTTTCTTGTAACACAATCCTCTGTACGTTGAAACTTATTTCAGTGGGACTAGTTGCAGAGTGAAGTGCTACTGAACACAAGTAAAGGTGGCAAAATCTGGTCCTAAAACAGCTGCTGCTAAATGGCATTGCTAACAGTACAAGAAAAAACTTTTTTCTGAAGCCTGAAAATCTGTTTTTCATTGATTGGCAGTTCTATTTGGGATTTCAGTGAGGAAGAAAGCCTGATTATTTTTAATTAACCCAACCTTGCAAATATCTTAAGACATTATCTGAGGTGCTTACGTTTTAACATGTTCCCATTTAAATATACTGAATTCCACATTTTGTATTACAGGAAATGAATGAGAACTTAGTTATCTTTTTACACATACCAAACCCTTGAAACCTTTTAGAGTAACATGGTTTGTTGGGGAAAATTTTGTTCAGAGCAGCAACATATAAGCAAAAAAGATAAAAAAAACAAATATAAATTAATAAAGTGGAAAGCAAACTAGGTAATAATAAATATAGTTACATGGGTATGAATTTGTTATGGTGACCAATAATGCACTGTCACCTAAATCAAATTCTACAATAGTATATTGGCATGTACCATGTTCGGTGTTTGTACTGTGCTTAGCAACAGAGGGCCCCAAGTTGCTAAGAATACACATATAATACATTTTTATTGCCGTTAAAAAGCCTTATGCACTGTTTGTAAATAAGTACCACTCCCCTAACTGTCTAAACTGTACACCCGTCCTTCGGAAGCCATCAATTTGAAGGCAGGCTGTGAAATATTCCTAGTCTGATAAAGTTAACTTTAGACATGGTGTATTTAAAAAAAAAAAAAACAAACAGTAGCTTCTGTTGTAATAGCCTGACGTCATGTTTTCACACGGTAGCAAAGAATCACAACTGATCAACTTTGTACAAGTCAGGGTTAAGACAAAATCCCCGAGGCTGCTTTGACAATCTCAACCCAGAGTTATGAACTCTGGAACACTGGCATTAATGGGTAAAAATTTCAAAGCCTCTGAAGTGGCTTGACAGCCTAAATCACTTGTACTTTCAGTGGCGTTTAGGGTTCTAAATCACTTAGGCACTTTTGAAAATGTTATTCCAAAACAAATCTACTGAATGATCTAGACTATCCTCTTGTTCCCTGCATAACACACACTACTGTAAGTGGCTCCTACTTTTCCATAATCCCTCTCCTCAAAATAAGGTCAGTTTCAGACCTCACTTCAGTGCAGTTACTACTGATTTACTGTGAAGTCATTTCAAAACTGTCCAGAGAGCAGAATAAAACCATATGGGTTAGATTATCATTTATACTAATGCCCCTTTACACTGCTCAAGCAAGGAACAGAAGCCTTAAAGTGAGCATAGATTACATTTACACTGACTTTAGGATCCCTTCACCTTCATGATGCCTGAGAAGAGTAATGGGGCCCTACTGTAAATGGGAGTTGGGCCCTGTATCTCTTTGCTTCCTACTATACCAGCTCATTCTCACAAAAAACGTGTGTGCAGGATAATATTTAGAACTTACAAGTATTCAGAATCAATCATACGCACAAACAATCCTTTACTGTTAGATATTAAATCAGAAATTACTCCAAGTTTTTGATCAAATAATACATTATTTTGAACAGCCATAGCACCACTGTAGTGTTTTCCTTTTGAGAGGAAGGTCTAAGTCCCATTTATCAAATTCCACTAATTCACTCCCAGGTCTATTTTTGTTCAAGTTACTTTATACAATACACTGTTACTTTAAAGAGGAATCAAATTCTATGCTTTGCAACCTTAAAAAAAATGCAGAGAGGATTTTCTGAATTCAAATATCAATGGACAAACATTAAGTTAATAAATGTGACCTGTTTCTGTTGAAATAGTACCAAGAACATGACAAAGCTGAGACTTCTATAGCTTCAGTTCACAAAAAATGTAGCAGATAATTAACTAAATTTTTTAAGTAACAATCTGAATTTTAAGAGCAAGTTTCATCTGTGCCGCTCAGTATTACAGTATATTACAGAAAACGAAGTCTTAATAAACTAAAATAGCATGAGACCTTGCTATAAAACACTGTTCCTACATTTTTGCTCCATATAATTCCAGTGCTACAATGCAAAAAATATTATCTAATATAGAATATGCTTTTCTGAACTGGGACTCAGGACCGGGGTTCTATTCCCAGTTCTGTCACTGACCTGTTCTGTGTCTCATCTCTTTGTGCCTCTGTTTCTGCTCCCACCATTTGTCTGTTGACTATTTATATTGTCAACTTGTTGGGGATAGTGTCTACCTCAATTGGCCCCTGAAACTCTAGGCGCTATTGTAGACTAATATTTATTCATAACAACCAACAACAAAATGGAGACAGCACAGGCAACATGCAGAATTACAAATCATCCTGAAAATACCCCTCTTACTCTGGCTGTTTGTTACTTGTAGCTGGAAGAAAAAAACCCAACTCACTGCATTTGTGTGTGCCTGAAAGAGCATCAATACAAAATCAAATTTGCTTCTATTAAAATCATAAGGCATTTATAAACATGTCGAAAGGCTGCTCTAAGGGCTGTATGCTGGCATTGTTAGAAACCAACAGATGCAAAAATAGATTTCACCACATGGTGAAGTAGAAGACTAGGAAAAAATTAATCTCGATTTGGCATATGATGGTACTTTTTCAGTGGTCAAATTCAGTCTTAATTTCAGGGCTCAGTTTTCCCTAAATACCCACGAATGTATCACTAGAAAGAAGAACCGCCTAAGCATTTAAGGAGCTGGCATTTTATATTTTCTGCTCTTTCTTTTGGTGAAGAGAAGAAAACATTTAGGTGTCCATTATTTGTCATCCAACAGCCTCTCTGCAAGTCTGTATGAAACTTCACCCAGCTCTAACTCCCTACTACATGGAATGAAATGGTGCTGATCCAAAGAGGAACTCTGCTGAGTAACTTGCTCCTCCACCCCTGCCCTGAGCAGCATTTTACATGCCCACATCAGAGATATTTACATCTATTTCCCAACGATTATAACGGTTTCCTCATCTTTCACTGAGATCTAGCAAAGATATCGGAATAAAAATGCAGGGATGAGAAACCAGAGAGCTCTCAGGTTATGTCTCCATGGCAAAAACACCCCACAGAAGCAAGTCTTAGAGCTCAAGTCTAAAGACTCGGACTCGCACTAAAAACAGCTGCATAGATGTTTGGGCTCAGGCTAGAGATCAGTCTAGGCAGCAGAAATCTAGGTAACTATATTCCAAGAGGCTGTAACAAGAGGCACCAGAAGCAGTCATTTAGTCATTTACTTTTCTTTTATTCTCCATCTAAAGTCTCATATCTTCCCTGTACTTTTTTTTGTCAAATGTTTTTGAAAGAAAACCTAAAAACAGCACTTACGGATTCCTCACAATTAGACTCCACATTTCAAAAGGCTTTATTTAAACTGAGGAATGCCAACATTTGTAACTACTCTGGTGTCTTCTTATTGACCTCTATGCTAAGAGACGTACTGTCAAAAACGCAGGGGTTTTAACCCATTACAATGAATGAGAGTCCTCTGTCTAAATTCCCATGCCACACTTTCCAAATGTACACACTGAGACATTCTATACCATAAACAAGACTAAGGAATCTATAACCATGTGTTTTTATACTGTATTTGATGTTTAAAGACTCACATTAATGCACAGATGAAATAAAATATAAATTTAATTGACATTCTCTGTATTTTCTCTTTCTCCGTGACACAGAAATAACCAAATCTGGCTGCATGACAGAAAAAAATCCCACTAAATCCTAACTCCAAGGGCTAGAAGGAATTAAAGTTACAGGTGGTGTAAACTGTCAGAGCTCCAATGACTTCCCCATAATCCTCCTGTCCATATCCACATTTCTATTCTGAGATTACAAAGTCCCAACATTAATGGTGAGGAAAGACAGATGTGTGGCTGAATATATAACCAACACTGTATGTATTTTTAAAAATGCTTTGAAAGATTAATGAATTCTTTTTAAAAATAAACTCCTGCAATAAATAGCAGCAGTGATCGATTTCCACGGCCAAGGGCACATTATTTAAATGGCCTTAGCTCTATCACTTAATGCCATAAACTGCACTTTCTATAACTACTCGGGGGACCTGATTCGTCACTTTGTTATGCGAGTGTAACTCCATTGTAATTGCAAGAAATTTACAATGGCATAAAACTAGTGAGAGAATCAGGCCTGTCAGTGTTTTAAGGATTTTGAGGCCAGATCCTTAGCTAGCATAAGTCACCATAGCTTTAGTAACTTTAGTGGAGGTAAGCCAAAGTACCCCAAATGAGGATCTGACCTTTTGTGACTAAAGGTAAAAAGGATTTCTTGGCACTCAAATATTTAATGTGGAAACATCTTTATGAACTGGAGGATTTTACCTGCTGTAACACATGCCTAAAAGTGAAAGAGCTTTGTTACACTGGGTACAAATGAATGCAAGTTTATCCCAGGGATAACATTTATGTAAATTTAGAGTGCTGTATTTACAAAAAAAAAAACCAAAAAAACCCACTGGCAACGCTTTTTGTAACAGAGGTAATACCTAGAAAACATTTAAAAGGCATGTACATTATAAAAAACACCACATTTTAACTCTAAACAGACACACAGTTACACTGAAACAATGTAAATCAAGATGGATCAGATCCTGCTTTGTATCATACCTGTGGTGTAAACTGACCTAACACCAGTGTAACCAGCCCAGAGGACATTCCCTGTTGACACCAAGCTGGCAAAGCAGCCACTCTTCCTCCCTGCTGTAGCAGAGAAATAAATGGGGGTGGGGGCCAGAGAAGAAAGCGCATAGACAAGATGCCTCTGTTTACACCAACACTCCAGCTGCATTTTTAGCCCTGTTTGCAAGTGGCATAAATGAGAGCAGTTTTCAAGCTGCTCAAATCCAGTGTAGGACTGTCACTTCACAGAGATACAACAAGACCAGAGAACTACAAAGGGGATCTTATTCTATGCCATGTTCCCCCACCCTACTCAGGCACAATAAGCAAGGGCATGACCAGCTACCACAAGTTAGAAAAGTGAAGGTTCGGACTGGACCCAAGGATCAGGATCCAGAGTTGAAATGATGGATGGATGCCACTTTAGGCCTCCCACAAAGCTGCAGGCAGCATCTCTTAGCTAAGTATTGAGCTGACATACTCTGGAGGTACCTGTGTGAGGTGTCTGATAGGTCCTCTTTATTTTCACCTAGATTTTGAGCTGGGGTATTTGAGCTGTGACAGCTGCTCTAGCCCTTGCTTTTAATGATACAAATGAAAACAGTAAAACACTTTGTAACGAGTTCACAGATTTCATGGCATTGTGATGTAAACGGATCTGTAACAGGCACCTAGAAGAGATACTGCAAACAGAAACATGTTTTATGTGACTAAAGCCAGTGGTTGACATTTTTAGTCATGCTAGATGGATGAATGTCTAAATCTCTTAGTCTAGGTTGAAATCCCAGGGTTTTAAACCCTTAAAATTAGCTTTATAACAAACATTTCAAGACCCTTAGTTATACGGTGCCACTGCCAGTTGATATAATTCTCTTAACTAGTGGTTGACTGTAAGCACACTGAAGGCTGTGAACATTCTGATTTTGAACTCTAATCATATGGCTAAATACTGATAATAGGATGACAAGGTAAGTTTAGAATGATACTCACTGCTTAGCCTCATAAACCATTATTTTATTCCAGTATTAAAAATTTAATTTTCATCACTAAAATCGTAATGAAGCAATAAACACAGCTAGGACTAGGCTTGTTTTACTCTGAGGTAGCACCTCTGGCGGTGTTACTTCCTTCAGTGACCTAGGGATTGTGTTACTGCACAAAACTGTGGCCACAATAGGTCGGGCTGCATCTGTAACAGGACAACTGCTACTCCTTGAAAAGTTCACTAATAGAAATATTCCCATAAGCATTTTTTTTTCAGTGCAGGTTAAAACCACATACTATCTATCAGGTCATTGGAGCACTTCTGATCTGGCCCCATACTTCTCTCTCGCTCCTTTTAACCATAAGGCAGAGGCAGGCTTGTGCATCATTCAACAGCAACACAATGAGAGAGTACCGTTAGTGGGAGGCGAAAAAAAAGCTATTCAGTCCTCCTCTGCCAGAAGGTTGGTGGTTATGGATGGAGACATTGCTAAGGTTTTAGGGGTATCAGAGGACAATATAAATCCTTCTTCACCTGATTTCAAAAGGTGCTCTACTACCACGCACTAATTTGGGCCCCAATCCTGCAAACACTTACTAACATGAGCAATTTTACATGTCTGAGTAAATTCCACTGAGATTGGTGAGACTTCTCATGAGGATAAAGCTATTCAGGTGTGGAAGTGCTTGCAGGAGCAGGACCTAGGCACCTTATACTTCCCTATACCCCTCATACATGTAAATCCCACTATGTAAACTCTACAGGCAGTGCTAGGGCTGTGTATACAGGGAGCATGTAGATTCCTGAAGCACTGATTAACATGGCCTGAACGTCTCTAAATCTGCCAACATATCAGCCTGGTTTCTGTACAAACACCAGGCTTTATATTGCACTGTGTACTAAAAAAAGCCCATTGGCTTCTCATGCGCGTTCTGCCTGAATGAGCCTGTTGCCAAGTGTCCCTGGAACACGAGTTCTGATTGAACTCGCAGTACTCTACTGAACAATTCCCTATCCCCTTAATGTTTATCCCAAGTGTAGCTTTGTCCTTGGACCTTACTAACATGAACAATCAACAGGTGGCATCTCACTGTTGGTGCTTTACTGTTTGTCTTCTGGACAGAGTTTAACCACTCAGCTGGCATTTGGTTGCTGGGCCCTAGTTTTACTAAGAACTAGTATCAGCTCGGAATGACTCCCCTCCCCTCTCACCAAACACTGAAGAAAAGTGACAACATGATCTTAATGATGCCATGAAGAGGCACCTGAGGGTTCCCCTGCCATGGGGAAAACTTGGGTAGGTGAAAAGTCATCTTACCCAGTCATATGCCAGCCCGTCCCGACTTCCCCCACTCCTCAGCTCAGGGTGTACACAGTGCCATCAGGCAATCATGACAAGGTTGGTGGATGTGGGTCTAGAACATGATGTTCTAGAACTGTCCTCAGATGGAAGACTACAACCTAAGAAACTAATCTACCTGAGATTAGTTAGACCAGCCATGGGTCTGTTCTAACTTGCACCCAAGGCTAGTCTGCCCTTTGGTAACCCCAAGATCAAAGGGGACATAGGTGGCTTAGAGCCAACTTTGCCTCCCCATACCCCCCAGCTGAGATCTAAGCTCCTTCCCTCTCTTCTAATGTAAAAATTAAAAGATATGGCAAATTATATTGTGTATAATTTAGGGCAGCAAAGGGCCATTAAGCCCTGCCGCTGCCCTTTGATTCTGGCAGAACACATTTCATTGTTCCTAAACAATCCTTAACAGGCAGATGTATGGTCTCAACCTCAAATATCTCCCAGGATGGCAAATCCATAACTGGTGTTTACATCTTATACCACTGCCTCACTATTCTAATAATAATTCAGTGACCGATGACACTGGCCTCATTACAGCATGACGATGGGTCTTTTACACTGATTACAAAGCATTCAAGAATGTTTAGTGAATCAAACCACTTGATTGGCTGAGCATGTGAACATCTCTTTTTTAGAAAGGAAAAGCTCATGCAGTAGAGTCAAAACTTAATTATAGTAAGGAAATAATCTTGTCTCTTCTGTCAAAGTCAATCATCAGTTGTGGAAAAAAGGGGCAAATGGCAAGTGCATCTCTTAAAACAGTTTTTCATTTATTCAGTTCACCATTGTTTGCAATGCCCTCTTCAACACCTGAAAATAGAGTTGGTTTTCAGTGGATTATGGACCTGATAAAAAGCTCACTGAAGTCAACTGAGTTTCTTTAGATGCAAGCTCTGTTTTCTCTCATCTACTAAAAAAAGCCATGTGTATAAAAGAAATGAAACAAACATCTGTTTTGTTTGCTTCTTTCTTCCTTGCACCACTACTCCTGATCTCAGGATATCCTATAAGCAACCAGCACTGCGCTGTGCACTACTGTGGCATTCTAGTGCTAGCAGGAAAATTCTGCAACTTTGTTCCACATGAGTCTTAACAAAAGCTAAATTGTTTTGGTTTTGTTTACAACAACGGATATGCAGGTTTTTAACAAAAATACTTGTTTAGATGGGTAAGGCATTCTTCAGCACATTTCAAATATCTTCATATAAATCAAAGGTAGGGTTTAAATACTTGTGAGGGTTTGATTAGTTCTCCTTATTTTCATGAGATGCCTTTAAGTCATTCATGCAGCTACGTCATATCAGCATCCAGCTCTACGGCAGCCTATCAATCTACAACTCTCAGGCCCCCACCTAAGGGATCCTCCTAGATGGGATTCTTTTAAGTGAATCCTTCTGTGTCCTGCTTGCATGCTCCAATAGGCTCAGGGTTTGAGGTCCCAGAGCATAAAATCGTAATTATAATAAAACATCTTAAACCCTCCTGCTTCAGGGCTTAAGCCCATCTCCATCATGGACCACCATGAGACCTAATTTGGGACACACGTTATCCCACATCAGCTACTGCAGAATTCTTCCACCTCCCTCTGAAGCATCTGCTGCTGGCCACTGTCACAGAGGACACGGGGCTAACTGGACCTTGGGTCTGATGCAGTCTGGCAACTCCCATGTTCCAGTAGGAATCTTTAGGCCAACAGGCCCACACCTCTTTAGTATGCCTCAAGGTGGGAATAAATAAAAACAGCCTCCCCAAGGAAAGGGCTTTTTCCTCTTCTGCCTTAGGATAAAAGCTATTGAAGTGCAACACAGACTGCAGTTTTCCCCCTTACTCTTTAACTCCTTCAGGTGTTTAATTATTTTATCAGAAATGCCTTTAACTGGCCATAGCTAACGATTTTAGATTAGGAATCCGGAGGCCTGTGCCAAGCTTAAAAATTAGATCAACCTCATGTGGAACAAAATTTCACACCCTGTGAGATCCAGTCAGATTGACCTAATGCCTGGTGTAGAGACAGCGAGGTCAAAGCAAGAATTTTTTTCATCGATCTAGCTACCACCTTGTGGAGAGGTGGATTAAGTACATCGTTGATGTAGGAAGCATCAACGTTATGGTGTGACAGCAGATCAGCTGCAGCTGGGCAGGGTAACCGCTGTAGTGTAGACATAACCTGAGTCACTTAAGCATTCAAGTCCTCTTAGCAGCATTTCCTCAAGGGAGCTCAACTGTGTGCTACTTTCTAGTTAACTGATCTTTACACTAAACCCCTCCACCCCACTCCCCGAGAGATTTTAGCTTAGGATACAGAGCTCTGTTTAGTGTGTCAATAATTCTTCAGGGAAAATATGTATGAAGAAGTGTCAACACCAGAAAGCTCCAGCATTTAGAATGCAAAGAAATGTTCATATTTTTTCTTTGTGTATGAAATTTATGAAAATATGTTTGGTTAGGAAAGACAGCTAAAAGTGAATTTAAACAAGAGGTCTTATGCCTCAGTAGTTGCTGGAAGTTTTCCTGTTGGGCACATTGTATGTATAGTAAATGCAATATGTCTGTGAACTAGCTATAACTAGTTCTGTCCCTGTCACCACAGGCCATCCATTACTGATTGCAGACTTGGAGATTACTACAAAGGGTAACCTCATTTCTACATATCTCTCTCTTATAATGATAAACAGATGAAGCCTGAGAGTTCGTGAAAAGAAAAAAATCTTTTGTGAAAAGCACTGAAATATATTTGACCCATGATGCTCTGATAACCAGACTGGCATTTGACACACAGGCATGCTAGCAGGAGCTCCTTTCAGATCCTGCACTGGTTAGACAGGATACATTTTGTTTACCACTTTTATGAGTTTCTGATAGTCACAGCTGTGACCATTGTTCAACAGCCTTTTAAGGAACAGAGAAGAAAAGAGAAGGTTAACTAAATATTTTAAAATAAAAGTGCATTATTTGTAATTCATATTGTGCTTCTGGTAAATGTCTCATCAATTTGGAAATTTAAAATCAGACTAGAGAAAAATACTGGAAATATGTGATCATCCCAAGGGGACCACAACAAGCTTCACATCTATCCAAAAACAGAGTAAAAAGTAGAGGAACAGGCTGGAATGTTTAGGTATTTCATGACTTCTAAAGATTCTGGAAATTAACTGATATTAACTCACGGGGAGCACACGGATACCATGGTAGTGAGGAAGAGAAGGACAGAATTCTGAACAATGAAAATTTTATTTTTAAAAATTAATAATTAAAATATTATTCCAGTATAGCCAAATATTAGTGCAATTTCTAACAATGTTGCTGCTAGTATTAAGCTGGGGTCTTTGGCCTACTGGTCCAGAGACTATGGACTTTTAAAACCAAAAAAGGTTTAGGGAAAAGGGTGGCAGTTCTGGAGCCAAGATGCAACATCTTAATCACATTAATGATAATAAATGCTATGACGAAAGGCTGACCTTTAGACTTAGATTTATTCTGCTAAAAGAGATTAAAGAATCTACTGTCCTGCTTTATGGCCTGCCTAATACACGGAAATCAATATTATATCCAATTCTAACCAGTATAGTACTTGATTTTCCATTATTCTGACAAGGTCATAATACCTTGAAAAACAACATACTGGCAGCCAGACCACCGTGGGATGTGATCTCATCCCATCTCACAGGCTAAATAGGGATTGGTTTGGTCACTGCTTGGATGGAAGCCCTGGAAAAAGCCACAGTGATGCAGAAGCAGCTGGGGGGCATAGAAAAGGAGAGAGAGAAGATAAAGAATTATGGATGCATCAGGGTGTAATATCCCTGTACTCATCCCCTCCCTTGCTGCATGCTGGCATAGGGCAGCCAAAACAGAACCAAACATTATGGGACCATTCAAGTGATTCTAATCATTTTCCCCTTCCCTCCGAGTCCTTGATGAACCTAACCCTCTTGGGCTCACTGTCCTTGCTGCAGAACAGCTGCCCAAGCTCAGATAACTGATCAGATCACTTTATTGTTGAAGCTATTTCAAACAGAAAATCCTGTATCTTTCTTCCCCCCAAAGAATTGAGTTTCCTTCCATAATGATGTATTCACAGGGCCGGCAGGGGCTTGTCCACCCAGTGCCACTAATCTAGGTCATGAGGCCCCAGCTCAGCATAGAAAGGATGAAATGCCAGAGCTTTCTTTACTGCACATTGCACAGTACAATGTGGTGTGGAGTGAGACGTGTGTCAGGATGTTTCTCCTGACAGAGAAGACCTGGCTGGGGTGTGTCACACATGAACCCTTCTTCTTTCTATCCACTTAGCTACTTTTCCTTTAACTCATTCTACTGTAACTGCCAGTTCTGGCCATATTACTCATTACCCTTCATGGCACAAAACCCTCTCACCCCTTACTGTTAGCATATGTAGGGCAAGTGGCTCTCTGTTTAAAATCCTGATGTCTACCACCCTCCCTTGCTGTGATGCAGTCACTTTCTCCAGGATCTCCCATTAGAATGAACGACAGTGGCATGTGTGCCATGCCAAGGGAAGAGTAATCTCCATCATGGCTCAGGACGGCATGAGGTAATCACAACAACAAAGTTTCTCCACAATCTGTCTGCAGGAAGTATTTTCTCTTTTCAAATTAGAAGTATATTCCACACCTGACTACCTCTTTTCAAAGGTAGTAAGTAATTCTGAAATGCGGTCTCCCTTTAATAGCAATGGCCAGACTACTGGTTTAAAGGATTAGTTCATTAGGGGCCAGAGTGTGCATCAACCCAGAATTCTACACAAGTGAAGTCAACTGAAGCTTTGCCAATTGATGCAAGATTAGTCACTGGATGCACAACCCTGATGAAGGGGTGGTGCATGCTCCAGTTGTTCAGGCAGAGAGAGGAATTTGCTACATCCCTTTTTAGGGCACACTTCACTCCACCATGTGGTCACCCAGCTCTGCCAGCTGGAACATGCCAAGACTGGAGATAGCTTGCCCTTCCTACACGCATGTTCCTGGGTAGAGGACCTGGACTACAGCCTCTGTGGCTCTTCCCAGCACAGAGAACTAAAACTTGGATAGCCCTACTGAGGCTGTGCAAATGGGGAAGGAAAGAAGCAATATTCTCTCTCTTGCATGGCTGGCTTAGGACTAGTCAACACCTACTGTCAAGCCTATCTGATGACTTCGTAGACACTCCCCATGACCATTTAAAAAACACATACTCCACCTATAACTATGATGTTTTATGCATCCAAGTCCTTTTGCTGATGGGATTCCCCCCCACCTTGTTTGCTAACACAGGCAAAACTGTATTACATTATCTGCCAGTCAGTTAAAAACAGAGCCTCTCTTCTGAAGATGTAGTATCTGAGTTGTCTCTTCTCTCTCACCTCAAAGAAAACAGCATATGCTTGCTGGCTCTGCTTAAACAAGGTAGGCCAAATTCTTCCCTAGTGTGAATGCCACTGACTTTAAAAGTGGCACTAGAGAGGAATCTGATCCATACAAATTAAATGAAGTTACAGGATTTATCCAGCCTGCATCTGTCACCAAGGAAAAGAAAGAATAATTTATTTCTTGGTATTTAAATTCATTTGAAATATATTTTTGAATCAAGAGGTATACATAATGCATGGAAGCATTTCAGAATTCCAAATGAACCCTTGAGTGTTCCACAACTGGATACTTTGTAGTCACAATATATGAAGCTTAAAGACAAGTTTTTTTTAACCTGCTAATGCAGTTTCTTGGAGTTCTCCTTTACTTACTAGTCTAGATGTTTCCTCTCCCCCAGTAGGTAGAAACAAACCTTTCAGTGTCCCACGTCCCCAAACTCTCCCTGAAAACTTTATTATAGGTCTGATCTTGCACCCTTTGCAGTCAATGGCAAACCTCTCACTGACAGCTGTGGTGCCAGGTCATGCCCTTAGAATGCTTCGCTGACAGGAAAAGCTGAAATGACTGATATATAGATTGGGAAATATTTGCATAACTAAGTCTAAGTTTTTCTGCTCAAATCTTCTCTGAGTGGTCCTTGGTAGTCAAGATTACTGCAAGAGAAATCTGAAAAGTTGTATTAGTCAGTAATACTCCCTCCCCTTTCATTTTCCCATACAAGTCCAGATACTGAGCATTTCTCATTCCGTCAGTGGATGATGTAGCAACCTATAGCCAAAAGCTTCTCAGAGACAATATTCAGCTATCGAATAAATAAAATAATAATAAAGGACTGCTCAGTATGTCTGATCCATTTTATTTTGCATCTGACCTGGGCAGATAACTATCCAGGGCTGCATGAAATTACAACCCCTCCTTCCTTAGGGATGTAGTCATTACGACTATAACATTAGTAAAAATCCCAAATATCTGATGCCATAATTTGTTCCATAGATGGATAATGAATACAAAGATGACTTAGACATTCATCACTCTTACTGATGGAGATTAAAAATAAAAACCAATGTGCCAACATCATTCTTGCACCAAGATAAGATGGAAGAGACACCACCATGCAATTTACAGTTCCCTGATTCTCACGGGGCTCTATTCCCTTACCTAAATTAGGGGAGCCTAAGGGCTGCTTTAACTCTCACCAGCTGGTTATGTTGCTATGAGGACCATCTGCCAGCTGAAAACTGTCCCAACCCCTGAACATACACCTTGCATGGAAGGGAAGGCAGAAGAGAAACTGATATAGGAGCCTACTCCTTCAGCTTTCAGCAGTTGAAAAGATCCTCTCTTCTGGTGGAATGCTCAACTAGCCAGCTGCAGCTTGATTCTTATCGGGGGGAATGGAGCTGGAACAGAGAATCTGGCCCCTTACGTCACAAACGTTAAGTCTGAGCAGTCTGGGTAGAAGAGTCTAGCTAAAGAGTCATTATTGACCTGCTGGACTAGTAGAAACATAACTGAATAAATGGGCTGAAAGAAGAGAAGACCCAAGGCATCACCAAAATAAGAATGTAAAGTGACCCTCTAATTAAAATCAGAGGTAGAGTCACAACCTCCCATCAAAATAATACAATAATGCCAAGAGCATCAATAATATGACATGCACCCATCAAGGAATTTATTGGGGATCGCTGAACTAATGTGTGATCTGGAAAGAGAAGCGAAACCCTCTGACTTCTTCAGAAGCAGCAATAAAACATTCAACTCAATTTAAAAATTAGAGGCATTTTATTTGTGTGTTTCCTTTTCCCAAGTTTAAAATTAAACGTTGGCTGTAGCAACTGGCATGTTAAAGATTTATTGCACCTTGAACAACTCATTTGGAATCGATTAGTTTGCAATATTATTTTTAAAAGTTGGCTTCTGTGCAGCAACGTTATCTGAACTGGGCCACAATACAACCCAGCTAAATTTAGATGTGCAGAACAGCAACAGGGGGAGTAAGTCCCCTTCCCTCCCATGAGCAGCTGAGTTACCTGCATCGCAGCACAGGTGCATAGGGAGAGAGGGGACTGTGTACCCAGTGGGTAAATGAGAGAAGAAAGGAACAGGGAATGATGGAGTAATGGCTTCATCCAACAGTGTGCAGGTCAGCAGATCTGAGCCAGTTTGAGGAAAGAGTAAATCATCTGCCCCCTGTGAAGCAGAGCAATAAAATACTTCCTCCTAGGAACAGGGAAGGAAGTTGATTATGCACCACCCCTTTCTTAGGGCTAAGCATAAAGGCTCCATTCTAGCCCATCGTAATTCTCCTGTTTTACATAAATAAGCTGTCATTTCATGTCACACTTATGAAAAGATAGCATGATCACTGGATTCAGGTCCTTTGAATTAAATATCTTTTCTTCATGTTACAGTTTATGAGCATTATAAAGTGAAAAATACCTTTTTTTTTTTTTTTTTTTTTTTTTTTTACACAACTTGCTTTCTTTAATCACCTTTGTGTGCTGTATATTTTCTTTTTTTTTTTTCCGTAATGGTGGATAGTAATATAAATATTTTAAAGCAAGTTCATAAGCCATTTATTAAAAATGATTATCTGTTTTATTAAACATTTAGACAAAATAACAGGATTCTTCCTTTAAAGGAAATAAACAGCCTGGATCAGATACTTTATATTTACAGGTACTTTCACATTAGTCTGAAATGTGAATTCACAGCAAGGGAAAAAAAACAAAAAAACCTCTTACCTGGTGTTATATATAATCATAAATTGAAATACCACCACAAAAACCATTCAGATATGCATCGTTCCAACCACGGAAGATTACAGGATGGAGAGGAAGAGAAAATAGAAAGACAGAAATTTGATTAGTTTTTTGTTCGCCATGTCACATCACATCTTCTGCAAAAAAAAAAAAAAAAAAGTCAGAAAACTGTCAAAATTTGCAAAATTTGGCAGTGTTTATCATTTTTAGTAAACTGAAATGCCTATGGAACCAGATAAATAATACAAGATGTTTAAACAAAACAGGCTAGGTAACTGCTGCAACCATATGTTTCCTGATTCTGCAGGCAACAAATAACATAAGAACAAAGTAATAATAAGAAAGAACAAATAGGTCATAGTAATAAGAAAATAAGAAGCAAAAACATAAGAAAAGAGATCCGTGAACATTTTCTTTTTTGAGTGCAGATCAAATCAGATTCATTGTGATCGTACATCTGTTTAGTACATCTGGATCCTCTTTCTTGGTGAGTCATGCACAATGCATGCAAACTAAAACCTTCCTAACCCCAGCTTTCCAGAACTTGATCTCCAGAAGACACCAAAGACCATTATATACCATCACTTCCAAGTTACAAGGGTCAACAAAAGCACCTAAAGGAAATGTAATGTAATGACTATTAATTATACACTCATCTGCGCTCATTAGACTGCTGAGCATGGGACAGATTTTCATATGCAGCAAGAGTGCTGTTGAATATGGGTAAAAAAGTCAAAATATTCATAACAAAACCATCTTGTTTTATTTCAGATAGCATCATCTTTGCCCTTTTTAAGCACAGTAAATCTGACCTCAAATGAGCTACTGCAAGAGTGTCCAGAGCATTACTCACACAGCTCACGCTATTAAGAAATGTATATGCAACTTCATACAGCTACACTCAGTTCTTGCTTTCCTGCTGTAATATTACTCACTAACAGAACCACAAAGGTGCCGATACAAAGTACTCAGGGCTATGAACACACACAGTACTTGGTTTTCAGGTAAAGTTATGCATGGATATTAAAAATAACTTTAAAAACTTTTACCAAATCACTATACTATAGTGCAACAGCACGCAGAAGATGGTGACTGTGGTAATGTAGTTGGTGGAAGCCTACTGTGTCTGAGACACTGCCTTTCACGTAAGACGACCACTTTGAGAAATACATGGGTTGGGGAAAGAGATCACACAGTTAGAGTCAGTGTTGTTCAACAGAATTGGCATTGGACTGGGACTCAATAGACCTGAGTTTTATTCCTAGCTTTGTCAATGACCTTCTGGGTGACCCTGGGCAAGTTAGGTCACCTCCCTATGCCTTTATTCCCTCTCCCATTTTTGCCTGTTTCATCTATTTAGACTGTAATTTCTTCAGTACACAGATGGTCTCTTACTAGGTGTATGTACAGCACCAAGCAGCGGGGAGGGGGGTCCCAATTTGTGACTGGGGCCTCTGATGCTATTATAATACAAACAATGGAGCTTCCTTCCTCACTCAGCTGCAATGAATATACAGATATGAAACTGCTCCATCTTAAAAACATTCAAATATTAGCAGAATTTTAAACTAGATGCCAAAAAGCTGCTTTTTAAATTATTTTCTATTTATTTATTACCTTTACAGACATCTAGCATCACTGTACAAAGAAACACAACAGAACAGGCCAGTGCATTTCCAACATATAGCAAAGTCACTTTATTAACCACAGGAATCTTCTGCTAAGTATTTAGTTCTGCCACTAAATGAGGGGGATGGAGCAACTCTCTCAATAAAGGAAAGAGCTTTAGCTGTCACCACAGTTTTCCTTAGCTCTTCCATTAACATCTTTTACCCCTTGAACAGAAAAGTCAAGGCTACTGCCAAAAGGCATTTATTTTGGTCACTGCCCCAAATTCACACCATCTCAATGGTAAAGTTAAACAACCATCCGCATGCTTGGCACTGCAGCCTTTCTGAAGTACTCCATGGAGTCAGGCCTCACTATTTCTTCCTGTCAACAAATTAAGTGATTACCTTCAAGTTGCACTTGTTTTGAGAAATCATCCTGAAGCTGGGAGGCAGGGGGGAGCACACTTTCATGATCAATTTTATAACATAAAAATCAGGAAGCACCCTAAATGTTTCTTTACACTGTTCTCCATGTTATGGCAAGTAGGCCCTTCTTTTCACTTATTTGCCAAGATGAGGTGATCATCACTGCCTTGTGCTGTAGAAGGAAAGTGTGCCATGGGTAAAAAAGCAACCAATGATTCAAATGCACCCATTTATTTGCAGCTCAAGACAGAGAGGGTCTATATTAGAGCTAAAAGGTCTTGACACACAGCAGAAGATTGGGTACATGCTCTAGGCTGACTGACCCCAAGAACACAACTACAATGTCTCAAAGGTCCCCCATAAAGGTTCATTCTCTATTGCTGGGTGCATACCATCAACTTTAATAAGAACTTGTGCACTGTGGGAAAGATGCCTTTCCAAGCTGAAATGTGTTTCCCTTTAGCTATGGGCATGGAAAAATGTCTGCTAAACCCCATTATGAAAATCCAATGTTCTCAGAACACAGCAGCAGAGAAAAACAAGTGTGGCATTCTAATTATCTCAGTACCTGATCTAAAAGCATGGCCCGTTGCAAATACGGGTGAAGCTTCCTGAGAGAATTCTCAAGCCCCAGCAACACCTTTCTTAAATATCACAAGAATGAGTATCTAAAATGACACTTGATATAGCTTTAAGTGCCTCTATGTGGACTACACATCAATATACTTTGAGCAATGGCTCTCATCTATTAGATGAACTGTTGCATGTTGACACACTGTATGCAGTTCTTCACCTGTGGTCCAGAAAATGAAGACCTTTATAAATAGAAAGAAAATAATTCTCTGTTTAAAATGCAAGGGCCAGATTATGGTGGCACTTGCACAGCTCTGCAAGGCATAGGAAGGAGCAGATAAAGGGAGCCATAATGCAAGTCCTGGAGTTCAATGAGTGCCACAGGTAGAGGAAAGACTAACACAGTCTTAGGTCATGCACAGACCTTGAAGAGGTGGGTGCTAAATGAGATGGTGGCCAGGACTCTGTTCCCTTTCACTACTGCTAGGCCGAGACTGGGGTGATGCACTCTTTGCATCCTTCAAATAGGTGTTGTTCCTGAGCGGGCTCCAGCAGCTGCCTCTTGCCAATCTTAGAATTCTGCAAGTAAAATGGTGCCAGCAACTGCAGTTCAGGACATGCACTTCCATATACATGGCAATGGCTGTAAAAAGAAACCCTACACCTAAATAATTGTTTAGAAGACCCTAGTTTAAACAATAATTCTGAGGTCAGAAATACATTTGGGAATTCAAGTACATTAGTCAAACATTTAAATCAACTTGCACAATTACTCTGTCCTGGAGTAACAGAAATTGCTGTATAAGTGATGGTTAAAACCAGACAACCACATATTATGTATCCTTGTTATTTTCAATGGAGCAAAAAGGTGAGGGTCTAATTTGACAACAAGCCAAGCAGAAAAGCAAATATGTAAAACTAAATTACAGATGGAATTCTATCCTTTCTAAATTTTTGCAAAGCTGAAATTGAGTCTTTAGAAAATGTATAGCAGTTTGGATAAAGTTGTACAGACACTGAAAGAGATTATGTAGAATATACCG
Organism: Emydura macquarii macquarii; assembly: GCF_026122565.2. Taxonomy (NCBI): domain Eukaryota; kingdom Metazoa; phylum Chordata; order Testudines; family Chelidae; genus Emydura; species Emydura macquarii. The sequence goes on along the minus strand of NW_027130449.1, from coordinate 11,750,460 downwards.
ACCTAAAATCCACCTATCAGCCATAATGTCATGCTACCAAATAGTTGCAAAATCCTGCTGACTTCAGAGTGACTCCAGAGGAGTCATGGTCTGCCAACACAGATCTCATTGCAGGATCATGGGCCTAGAACAGTATTGTGGGCAAAATATGCACTCGATCTATAGAGAAATCCATTGGAAGAATGGGGATGTGCATGTATATATATTATAGGGCATAAAAGGGCTCTGTGTTTGTGCTACCAGAAAATCCAGCACTAAAGCTGAAAAATTCCACCTGTCCAACTGAGTGAACTCCATTAAGTAACATCAAGTTACTGTTTAAACACCCCCCTACCACACTCACACTCCCCCTTCCTATAGGCAAGGTGTGAATGAAAAACTTCAGAATTGCACATATATCTAATCTGTCGCATACACACAAGCACACCTGTGAGTTAATGGTTTTGCACTCAAGTGTTTGTTTGCCTTTCTCCTTTGAATCTGTTGATTTTTCAGCTATACCCTTTGTCAATATTCGCTAATTATCTCTTAATGCATCTAATCAATGTTAGACAATACTAAACTGTCAGAGTGCTAAAGTGATTTCTAGCACAATTTTTTTTGCTTTGATTTTTTCTAAAGCCTTTATTTGCCAAGTAAATAATACTATACAGTAAAAAGCCATCAAACATTTCACAAAACAGATCTTTCATAGAGGCTCCATACCCGTATAATAAATGGCTGTAGAGTGAAGCAGCCAATTGTCAGCCAGGACTAAAGTACTAAATTAACTGAAGGGAGAAAAGAAGGTTTCGATTATTTTGTACATCAATGTAAAAATAATTAGCAAAGTATGGCTAATTTCCAAACAGTAAACATGTTACAGAACTTATGGCTCCATGCCTTATGGCACTAATTTAAGAGCTCTCCCATAAAGATCAGCCAACTATATTTTCATCAGATACATTTCTCAGAGCTCCAACCAATTTCAATTCATTTGATATTCGGCAGACAGCATATTTGTTTGCCTTATAAGTGTCACAAGCTTCACCACTTACTCTGAATATAAAACACATGTAGTCTGACTGATCTCAACGACGTAAGACAAAGGCTTGTTTCGCCAAGAGTACAAGGCTTCCATTCACCAGCAAATGAAGCTCACAAGCAAAATTGTTTTTGATGCTTGTAGTGACAGTCTCAGCATGAGCTCATGGAGACGGAGTGCCTCCCAGAATTCCCCAGTACATAGAGAGGGCATAGTCAATGCTACACCTCCTTTGTGGGTGTAACTAGTCAACCCAACTCAGATGCTGGTGCTATTCCACATGACTTGTCTTCTCTCCACCTACTTTGGGGTGATGTGCACCCCTGCCACAGAAGCCAAGTAGCTTCTCAGAAAGCAGTAATACAATTGTGACAGGCCTTGAGGAAGCAGTTAATTTTGCACTCCCTCATTCCTTTGCACCCTTTAAGGGTGAGTAACAATCTATAATTTAGTGCATTAAAGCTTATCTGGTAATACTCTTACACAGATATTGATTGCCCCACATTCTCCCTAGTTACATGAAATAAACTGGGGAGGCATGCAATGGCGCTGTGCAATATGTAAACCAGCACAGAATTCAGCAGACTGGATTGCCCCAGAAATGCCATACTCCTAGTCACTTGTCTGACTCTAGAATGTGTTCAGCAAGCTCTTTTAGTCCAATTAATTTTAAACTTTGTTTTATAAGCCAACCTTACTGTTTAGTGATCTGAATGTTACTTGAGCAGAAGCAGACTTAAATAGAGACTTAGAGAACTGTGATGAGTACAGGATTTGTCCCTACATCGTTTATCACTGGCCTTTCCTGTTTCCTAGGATTTACAATAAAAGTCTGTGCACTTTCTACATTGGCAGTGTAGCTAAAGTTAATATGTACATATTCTCCAATATCTTGTTAGAGCACATGTACCAAAGATTTATACATTTTATGAACCTCTTTTTAATTTATTAGGGATCTTCAAGCAAAAAAATCTTCCAACTGTATTTTATTTAGCCTGGTTTGTGTGTGGACAGGCATATTTACATCTTGCATTGAGACAGTTTGTGAAAACTTTAACAAAGAATATTCTTGTGATGAAAGCACTGGACTGTGACTCATGAGATCTGGGCTCAGTAGCTGGCTCTGCCACTGACTGCCCGTGTGTTCTTAGGCAAGTCATTTCATTTCCCTGTGCCTCAGTTCCTCATCTGTAAAACAGGACTAACACCACTTCCTTTCTCGCTCCCCTGACTACCCCATTGATTTGTCGATTGAGACTGCAAGCTCTTTAAAACAGGAATTGGCTCTTACTATGGGTATGTAAAATGCCTGGCAGAATTCCGACAATTTCTATTGGAGCATCTAAGCACTACTCTAATAATTTATACTCTGTTTTGTATACGTTTTTCATATCCTGGGATGTAACCTAAAAAGGAGAGACTTATTTTTTCTATTTCCTGGGTAACAAAATAAAAAACAAAACATATCTGATGTGTTCCAGGGCAATAAACGATATCCGTATGTCTTTATCTTCCATATTTTCTTCCATAATTAATTTTTGGGTACAAAGAATAGCTCTCTTGTTCACGGCATGGCATCATGAAGCACAAGCTTTAAGCCAAGTCTTCCACTAAGCTAAGGAAGCTGCAGATGAGGATAGAACAATGGTCAAACAAGGTTTCCCTTTGTGCTCCACTGCCCCCTTCACCAGAATCATGCTTACAATGCTGTCCCTAATTACAAGTTTATGAACTCCAAATAAAAATGAGCTCAAGGAAACCTTCCTTCACAGCAGATCCTCAAAGAATCAAGTTCACACAAAGAACACTATTTGAGGGGAAAATGGTAAAAATTCTACATCCAGAATACTTTGAGCAGGGGGTTGGACTAGATGACCTCCTGAGGTCCCTTCCAACTCTAATATTCTATGATTCTATACGGTCTGCTACTTCCTTTAGAAAGTGTTTAATATTCTACAAGTATTCGTGTTACATTCTGTATTTCCCAAGCAAATTATTAGACAGTGGGATAAATTTCTGGTCTCAGATACACTACTGTAAATGGGAAACAGCCCCTTCAGCATCAATCTGTGTGAAATACACCAAACTAAAGTTAACAAATTTATTAGAAAAAGAAAAAGAAAATTCACTCTTGCATGATACCAAATAAAGGACAGACAAAATTGGTAACTTGGGTGGCATGGGGTAAAAAAAGTGTAATATACTTCACAAAAAAGTTTTAAAAACCCTCATGCACACCCCCTAACCCATCCCACAAACACTCCCACAAAATTACAGTGTGTAACAATCATACCAAAATTAGTCCATTTCAACTACACCACTGGGGACAGACATGTTCCTTTCCCTGGTGATATAACTGATAGTGTTCCATGCCAAAAAAAAGATGAAATGGTTCCTGCCCGAGATGACTGATGGTTCCTGACTTTACCTTAAGTCGGAAATTGAATGTCCTAGCCATTAAACTGAGTAAAAATACAGCAGTTTGTATTTCATCAGAAAGAAACTTTCTACTAAACTTTGGTTTGTGTGTCCAACGGAAAAAACTTTCCTTCTTCATGAGTAGATACAGGTATGTTCTGTATCATTCTAGCTATACTTCCAAAATGAACCCAGATTCTGCTCCCCTAAAGATGCAACTCCTGGAGGGGGACAGGTGTGCAACTTGAAAGCCACAAGGAACCAGCCACATTTTGCCCTTAACAACAAGGGGTTTATTCCAGAAGGAAACCCACAGAGGGTGTGGCCCTGTAAACTCAGAAAGTGAGCACCTGCATGGAAATCAGGTTCTCAACCCCCAGATACTGGGTCATGTGCAAAAAAAATATCCACCGCTCCCTGAAAGGCTACACTGCCACTGATTCAGTTCCTTGAGGTTGCACACAGTACCCCATCTTCATCTCTAGGTTAGCAATGTGGCTGATTAATGCTGCTTGTAACAACATTAACTACCATGTTGGCTACTCACTCAAGAATCTGCAAGTATTTGAGGGGAGTAGCCTGGGTAAATCAGCTGTTCCCCCGTTATGCAACCTCCCAACTCATGCTGTTAGAGAGCCTTTCCACAAGCTCCCAGGGAGCACGTTACAAAGCCCAAGGAGTATAAGAAAGCTGCTAACCTTTTACTGCTTCGAGGGCATTCTTGCTCCTCTGTATCCCGTTTGTTCCCCTCCACAACACAGAGTGAAGGAGAGAGAACCTGCTAGTTAATGTTAATAGGACTATTTTCCATACACTTTAATTTTTATATCAGTTAAGTGATTTTAAAAAGGAAGACTTTAGGATTTTTTTTTTCCTCCAGCTACATAATGAAAATTTCACGTCTTCACACTGCTAGTAAAACTACAGAGGTGACAAGATCCTTATATATTAATACAGGTGTTTTTAAGCTGTTAATATCAAAAGGAAAAACATGTTAATAGTTTTGAAAAACTGAATACATTTTCTTGGGTTAAGAGAGTGTTTTCAACTGAAGATGGTCATTGAAATGAATTAAAAAAACCAAGCAATGCTGCCAAGTGAAGTCTTGGCTCTAACTTCTTCTGGAAGTGCTTTGTGGGTAGACAGATGAATGGTTCGCTGTACAACTAGTGGTGTTGGCATTTAATTATTTCCGTTCTTCTATTCTCTGGCTGTATTTTATAATTTTGCTTGTGCAGTAAGTGTCACTTCTGTGCTGAACACTGTTGTAATTTTCAATTTGTAACATCCATACATGTCTATTCATGAAGCTTTGTTAACTCTTTGCTGGACAAGACAAAATTAGCTACCAGACTTGTTCTGTAGAGAAATGGAACCTTATTTGTCAGAATATTCAGGGTCATCCATCAATGATTATGGAAATTAGAAAGGACCCAAAAATCTTCATGCTGTGCTACATCTGGGGGTTTACTGGAGGATCAGTCAAGTTCAGTGTTGTTTTAATAGGATAAAAGAAATTGCCTGAGGTAGTGCATAATATCTGAATGACTGGTAGCAGAAGGATCTTTTGCTTAATCTGTATGATTTAATATTACAGAAGTGTAATCTGAAAGTGAGGGAATAAAGATGAAGATAAGTTTGTCAGTATAGCCTTTGTCCTTGGACAGTGTCAGCTCTGTAGACTCAGGCAAGTTCATAGTAATTAGTTTTAAGTCATTGTCACAAAGAATTCATCATCTGAAATGCAGCCTGCTCAGGTGACATCTGTAGGACAGATATGCAAACCCTTATCTATGACCCTGTCTACACCAACCTGTGAGATTTGGTGGCAGTCAATGGGAGTTACGCAAAGTACACAAAAAACTTGCATAACTCCATCGACTGCTGAGCTTCTCTTCAGTGATCCATCTGCACTGCGCTGCTATGCTACTTTTGTAGCTGGTCTTAGTACATCGATTTCTGGATCAACTGAGCACGTCTGCACTGACCACTCAGTCAATCCAGTTGCCGCCATCAGTGTAGCCGTGGCCTGAGATAGAGCATTAGCCAGAGTTTATGGCTGAAATGCAAACAGCACTGAAGTAAAATAAGTATAAACAAGCCATTTCAACCAAAGGGAAAATCTGAGATTAAAACAACTTCCTTAGATTCTGTAGCCAAGTCACAGGGGCAATGGATGAATATGAAAAGTACATAATTGGCTGTAGCTGCCCACATTTTTTGAATGTCTGTAGGCTTTCCATATGCAGAAGAACAGAGGAATACCACCCACCAATATACTATGCTCTTCATTCACTTTCAAAGTCTTTCAGAAGGGTATACAGTCAAAGTTTTATAACTGTCTTATCTGTGCACTTTTTCCAGCAGCCCATTAGCTTTGCTGCAAACTCACTAGGTCAGGGGTGTCAAACATCTGGCCCACGGGCTGGATATGGCCCACCAACTTTTTTGGTCTGGCCCCTGGCGGCAGTGTGCACTGCCACCAGAGAGTACAACGCTGCAAGATCTTGTGACAGTGCATGACGCCGCCAGAGAGCATGACACTGCGAGATATCGCGGCAGTGCGCACTGTCACGAGATCTGTGTACTTTGGCGGCAGCACGTGGAGCGCTGTGTGCATGAGACACAGCACTCCAAAAAGCAGGAGAGGGACAGTGTGGTCTTGGGGCATCGCATAGTACTAGAATTCTTAATCATTGATCGATTCTTTTAATCGTAAAATAGCAGTAGTTGTAGAAGTGAATTTACTGCAGTAAATATATCTAGCAAATAAAATATAATACTACATAAAAATGGTTGTGCTTATTTCGATTTATGCAAATTTAATTCAAATCTGGCCCACCATAGCAAATGAGTTTGACACCCCTGCACTAGGTCCTCTATGGAAATGGGGACTGGAAGAAGGGTCTACATCTTATTTTCTCTTGTGCAATTTTATGTCTAACAGTGGGAAAAAATACCTCAATAAATTGCCCTGTTCTGTTCATTCCCTCTGAAGCATCTGGCACTGGCCACTGTCAGAAGACAGGACACTGAGCTAGGTAGACCAATGGTGTAACCCAGCATGGCCATTCTTATGTTCTTAACTAAAAGCCAGGATAGACAATAAAAACTGCAGCTCAATGTGCACCGGCAGTTAAAGCAAATAAAAGTTGGTACCTCCTAAAGAATGAGATGTAAGATAATGACAATATTTTAATTATAGAAATCAATAGTAAACTCTCAGGGTGATGAGACCTGAATACAATACTCCAGCTATCTCAAAAATATATAGCTAAGAAATAAAATGAGGTTGAAACACGGGCAAAGAAAATAGGCAGAGAAATGGAGAGATTTCCATATGAGACAAGACTGAAAAGATCAAGACTATTTACTTTAAGAGGAGATTAATAAGATGAACAGATATACAAAATACTGTATGGTATACAGAAGGTACATCAGACACTCCTTCCTATTACCCTCTCTCATAATATAAGAACAAGGGGAAAATGAGGAAATTGAAAAGACAACTCAGTTTAAAACTGATAAAGGAAATAATTCATTTAACACAATACATAATTAGCCTATGGAACTCTAACAGAGCTTAGCAGGATTCAAATCACGATTCTACATTTAGATAAATGAGGACATTCTCAATTATATCAAACAAGAGTTTTCTAAATTATAACCCATCATTCTTCAGCACACAAGCCTGTCTAGGGATAGGAAGATATCCACTGCAGGAGATCTTGCACCTTCTTCTGAGGAATCGGTTGTTGCTTGTCAGATAGGATAGAGGACTAGATGGTCCATGGGTCTGATTTGGTGTAGCAATTCCTATGCAACCAGAGAGCTATTGCTTTGCCACATGCCAACTAATATACCCCCTGTTGGGTGTTAAACACCATGGGCCAACCAGGATACCATTGAGAGTTCAAGGGACTTATCCTGAAAGGTGTTGGGCACTTTTATATACCATTATAGCAGAAGGCGAAAGATGTTGTAATTCACTGTGGAATATTATTGTTTGCTGTGGTGTAGCCATGTTGGTCCCAGGATACTAGAGACACAAGGTGCGTGAAGTAATACCTTCTATTGGACCACCTTGTATCTAATTATTAATACTTAGTACTGACATAGTTCTTTTAATCTTCTAAGCACTTGACAACCAAACTAATCTTGGATGGAGGGAGGAGACAGAATATTGGTAGAAGATGCAGGGGTGAGTACATAAACTATTAGGTAAGTTGTACATAAACTATTGAGACAACTTGTTAATGAATATATTAAGGTGACTGCATTTCCCTTCTCAATGCAGGATAAACATGAACCAATAATGAAGACTGTAAAGAGCATATATTAAACAGAAGAACAAAAAACATTTTGATCAGTTGGCTTTTGCCATCTCTTGTTGTCTTTGTTAAATAGCCAAGAAAATTTCAAGCTATGTGACTTCACTATTAAGACCACCCAGTGAAGAGCAGTAACCGCTTTCCTTTGAATGATTATACAAACATCACTATATTCCTGTGACTGATATTTCTACATACCTCTTGCACTTCAATGATGATCATTTGTTCAGCTTCAAAACATTAACAGCCAGGCCTATCTTCCCCTGACTGCAATAAAAACTCACTCTTAGATTTGTTTAATTATTTTGCTCATGCCATTCCAACAGCTTAGCAGCATCCTGGCAAATTAAATTATCCTATGAATAGTCAAGCAAAAACCTAAATAATCTCTATGTATACAGTGTATATAAAATAGTAAAAGATTTTTATTATTGTATAGAATTACAGTTTTCTTTAAACTAGTAGATTAGTCAACAAGTTTGGAGATAATTAGAAATGCATGCTAGAAAAGCTCTGCAGCACCGTTACTAATATTTTACAGGAAGCAGAATATCTGAGGTTTAATTGATATGGCACAGCCACAAAAATGGTCATTATGTGTTTAGGCACACGCTGACATACAGTTATGTGAGAAGTTTAAATGAAGAATTTCTGAGTTAATTTCCTTTTCCCCTAAGGTTTTGAAAATATTTGAATGAGATAATTCATAACACATAATAAAAGACTACATCTCTCACTGTTCTAGTATTTAGGCAGAAAAATGGGCGCATACTGAGAAAGTGAAAAAAGAAAGTATATAGCCAGGATTTAAGGAACCATGAACTTCCCAATAATCACTACATTATACATCTAGAAATGTACATTTTAAAGATATCAATTGTTTCCAAGGAGTTAGGCACAGAATTCCTAAAAAGATCTCATGAGGTCTGCACTGATTCATCTTTACAGCCTTTGCCAGCTACTGTAGGAACAATTATTCATATAGAACTAACAGTCTTATCTAAATTTGATACATTCTTGTACAACAAAGGAGAAAATAACCATAATCACAACAATATCAAAAACAACAAACTCCAGGGGCTTGCTTAATGCACCAGAAGCAAAGAAATTCAGCATTAGTAATGCTGTGCGTACTTAATTCATCCCACTGTGTCTAGTTAAAACAGCCTATATGAAGGTATTCACAGCTCTTGATTCATGTTTTAGTTCCATTGGCACTATAATGATATGGATTGGATCTTCACAATCATGGATGACTGACTATCACCAAAACCCTCGCAGAGGCAAATGAACACCAAGCCCTCAACAGTTTGTCCTGCCTTGTATTTTAGTGTAAATCAGAACCTTCACACACATACTATCAGCATAACAGCAACTAAAGGAATGGTAGGAAACAAAGTACATGAGACACTGCACTTAAATCATACCTCTATGTCTAAATCACAAGTATAGGCCCATCTTCTCCCAAGTGGTCCGGAAGGCTCTGTTGGTTCACCCACCCTCATTACCATATTTTCCCATTAAATACTTTATTGTGTTTGACCATGGAACTTCTTCTGCCTCTAACCCTGAAAGCAGGATTCAGTCTTCAACAAGATTAATAATCACTCAATGAAAGTCAGACTGCAGCACAAGCATTACGAGAAAGAAAAGCAGCTCCCTTTCTCTCATATCCCATTCTATTTATTTGAGCCAGCTGATGTCTCAGTTCCTTCAGTAAAACCAAATAGATGCCCTTATACCAATTTAATTTCCACCTCCAGTTCGTAGCAAGGATAGTAAAACCTTCAAGTCCCAGACTGGTGCCTTCCTTCCAGGCTCAGGCCTCATTCCAACACCCTCTGAAGATTGTCTCCGACTTCAGTAGAGGATGGATCTGGCACTAATTTATTTATTCTACCAAATAAAATTTACTCCTTAGATTTCTGAATACACTACAACAAAAGAAAAGCAGCACAACTCTAGTCTGCTCCCTAGCTGTGCCAATCCTTGTCAACAGGAGCCTCTAGCAAAAGTAGTACTAAAACGCAATACCACAACTAATCCATAGTCATGAAGATACAGAGATCATTCAGCGACCATCAACACACATTAGATGTGGTAACCTTCATCAACATTATAAACTCACATCAGGACTGACTGGACATAACATAATCTATGCCCATTGCTCAGCAGAATATTGTTTTACAGTGTTTAAGGAAGTGCCAGAAGAAATCAATCAATCATTCTCCATAACACCATCCTAAGTTATTTCACCTTTTAGGGACAAATTCTTTCCTTAAATGCGTGCCCACCCAGGGTGCCAAAGGAGAGAAGAATGACTTACTTTCAAAGTCAAGGGGAACCACCAGCACAAATGGGCATAACTTTGTCCCTGGAGTAAAGTCATTTAATAATTTATAACAGAAAAGCTAGACCTTTACAAACTGAAAAAAATTAGTGCTTTTTACAATTATTTTGCCTTCAATTAAAATATTTTGTCTGAAATGTCAATCTAATATTGCTTCTTCATAGTCAAGAACTGAAAGCCAAATCCTCACTTATGTAACCTGAAGTTTTTGAATCTACACCTCTTCACACCAGCCAAGGATCTGGCCATAAGCACCTACTTGGTTGTCGCCTCAGGCCACTCCATGCATTAGTGAAGGTGACTCATGGGCGCACAGATACAGGCTTGCAGCCTGACCCTTTAAAAATAAGTTCTGCCCACAAACTTCTTCAGTAACATACAGGACGACATGTAGCTAGAACCATTTATCTCGATAGAGTATTATTCTTACCCAACTAAATGGCTCTAGTCAATAAATATACTCTTTCAAGTGACTGCTCTATATTTCATTCAAATTAGAAAGGGCTCCAGTAGTAATGTATGTTTCAGCAAGACTGTCTGCACAAACCACTGCACCTGTTTCACTATAGCACTTCAGCGTAGCCACTCCCTACAGCAGGAGGGGGTTCTCCCACCACTGTAGTTAATCCAGGTCCCTGAGAGGTTGTAGGTAGGTGAACAGAAGAATTCCTCCATTGACCTTCAACTCTACACTGGGGGTTTAGTCAATTTAACTATTTCACTTGGGGGTGGGGAGTTTTCACACCTCTGAGCAACGTAGCAGGGATCGACTTCACTTTTTAGTGTAGACCTACTTACCTTGGCGATTCGGCGGCAGTTGATGGGAGTTACGCAAAGTATGCAAAGAACTTGCGTAACTCCCGTCGACTTCTGTGCTTCTTTTCTGCGCGCCGTCTTCACTGCACTGTGCTGACGGGAACCGCATTCCCATCGACGCAGTGCTACGCCACTTCTGGGGGTGGTTTAACTGCATCGATTTCTGAATCGACTGGGCGGGTCTTGACTGCTCAGTCGATCCAGATAAGTCAGTCTGACGGCGGCGACTTTGCCACTATCAGTGTAGACATAGCCTAAGAATAATTATCCAAAGAGGACCCAGTCCAATAGTACACATATACAACATTTGTCTGCAGTTGTATGACTCGATCATCATATGCCACACTATACAAGTATATACATCCACAGTAATGGGACATGTCAAATATGCGGTATTCTGTGTGCATTTCATGTCTGAATTAAACGTATTCCTATACACAGTACTAATAACTGACAGCATGTTGTTTTCCTTCAGATGGTCTTTTCCTTAAGAAAAACATGCTGCCTCTTATCTTTGTTTTTGATTATTTTTCCCCCACCCCCAGAAGCATTTCTAAGTTCCAGCATACCAATATATTGAAAGCACAAAGGATAGTCTCTTGGTGACGGGCAGTAAACTGGGGACATGTATTTGTGTGCCCTTCATTTTAGATCCTGATTCCGTATAATTAAAATGTGATTAATTTAAAATATATATTAATGCTTAGCAATTCTTCACCTTGCCTCTTCTGCATGATAAAAGAGCAAGACAAAGACAAATATCGTAGTAAGTCTAGATTCTACCCAAGCAAAAAAGCTCCAAAACAATGTAAACCAGCACTTATTTTTGTAAAGAGCAATAATCTTTCCACTATACAGCTTATGTAAGCTCATTAAGCAGGATGTACTCAAGAGAACTGATTCTGACTCAAAAACAACATGCAAGGTGATTTTGTTATCAGCCATTGCCTCCTGGGACAGCCTAAACCTTTACCTCAGCAGAAGATGGATAATGAACTCCAATTATGACAAACATATTTTTAAAGAAAAATTTAGGAACAAACTAATGACAGGATACACATTGTAATGTGTGACCTACAGCTTTTGTATATAAATTTTGAATACTTGTTTAATCAACACCTTCCAGAAGAGTTTGAAAACTGATACAACAGATCACCAATGTACAACATTCTCTGATTACAAAACAATGACATGCAAACTAAAACTTTCATCAGTACTAAATCCTGATAGTATCTTAGTCACCTGTTCTTCCTAAAATGTTGAGAACTGGCAAAAGCCAAACCTCAGACAAATAATGTACAACATATGTACAATGTAAAGCATAATTATGTGCATACAAAGAATGAAATGCAGTATGCACCTCTGGCTAATTGTGCCTTTTAAGTAAAAGATACCCTCAAGACTACCATTGTCAATGGTTCTGCAAGATCTTCATTGCAGTTAAGCTGAACGACATGAGATGAGGCAGTGCCATTAAGCTTACAGGATAAAAAAAAACAATATGCAGCCAGATGCAATTCTGTGATGGATTTTCCATACATCAATCTCTGAATAAGAATAATAAGTTGAAGACACCACTGGGATTCAAGATTACAAAGCCCACTTCCAGTGACTGCAAATACACAAGTAAAAAGATCATTCAGATGGCAATTCTTTTGTTTTCCAAACTTCCTCCTTGCTATTTTCCTTTTACATTCCAGGTCTACTTGGTTCCCCAGAATTCAACAGCAGTCCAGAAATTGAAGGGCCAGAGACATCAATCAGAATCAGAGCCCCATTGTGCTGAATCCTGTACAAAGACACAGTAACACAGTCCTCATAATATGTACATCCTCCAGTGACTCCTGTAGCTATCAGATGATCATTGTCTTTACCATGCTATAAACGTATCTGCAGCGGATACAGTATTTTAAGTCACTGCTTCTGACAGCAGTAGAGAGCTGTTGTGTTTCTGTCAAACAAATGTCCTAAGTGATGTATTGGCAGTCTTGCCTTTTCCCTACTAACTTTTCCTTTGAAAATACAAACATAGCAGAAATCCCCACACTCACCTCTCGCACACACCCTCCTTTAACCCACTGCAGCCACAATAACTGGATGTAATTAGGCAACTAAGATGCATTTTTTTTTTATTTTATTAAATAAAAAAAAAAAAAAACTCTCCCTCTTTTCCTACTTCGAGTCAAGCCCTGGCCCTCTTTGGGTAACTAACATCACTGATGTTATCCCCATTTTTCCTCCCTGCTGCTTCTCAACTTTTCTTGCTTACTCTTCATTACATTGTATCTAATTTAACTGAAAAGCTCCTTAGGGCAAAGAAAATGTCTTCTGTTTTGGGAAACATCTAGGCCAAATCTCCAAGTGCTAAGAGAAAGGTTAAATAGCAATACTGTTACGTACAGAGCCCTTCTTACAATTTTCCACTCACAAGTGTGCTCTCCTCTACTAAATTACAGGTTCTTCCACCTACATCTGTTTGGTCTATACATCTTCTCCATAGCATAGGCTAATGAAATTCTGCATGTCCACAACAGAACCCAAGTGTACTCTCTGAAACATTAATCAGTTATGTCCATGGGCATGCCAGCACTTCGACATATCCCAGACAATATAATTTTACTGAGATTTTTCTAAACCACACTTAAGTTCCCTCTGTGTGTGCTAGGATTCTTACCCCCTCCCTCCCAATCAGTGTACCATGCACAGCCCTTCTTGTGAATCCAGTTGGACTCTTCTTTGTTCAGCAAGGACATTTTGTTTTTCCTTTATTCTCTTCAGCTTTTACTTGTTAGAGTTAATATGTTGCAGCATGAAAAAAATGCACCTATGATGAAGCCTTGATGTGAAGCATCAGTTTCAATGTGTTATACTTTACAAGTTATCAAGTTCCATAAGCCAAGCTGTAAGTGCCTTATTTGTCTCTTTTGTTGTTTTATCACAGTGTATAGTAAATAAAGAAAACTGTAATGAAAACCTATTCCAGGTTACAGCCCTGATCACTCCCCCTACAATCCCTTCCAGACATCAATGCACTTGACACAGCTGTCTGTGATGGGCCAGATCTCATGAGAGCAAAAAAGCCTGTGCCTGAATTTGATTAGTTGAAAATGACATGATTTATAACACAATTTTCTAATTCTAAAACAGTAATCCATAATGAATTAGACAAGGCTTATTGGGACCTGTTCAGCTTTTAACTGGAAATAATTACCTTTTTTCCTTTCATGCAAAAAAGAAATGTGATCTCTCTTTTATAACAGAAAATGAGAAGAGTAAATCATAGCTACGGAGATTAAAAATTAAGATCCCTCTAGTGGGGAAATCTGTAATAAAGAACAATCATGTAAATTGTTTAGCCAAGCTTTTTCACTAAAAAGTGGACGTTTACTGTAAATGTGAGAAGACGTGACATTCTCCTCAGTCTATAGTTAACATTTATGCTGTGTACTTTTCTTATGAATTAAAAGAAAAAAAAAAGCAGCAGCTGCAGTTGTTGGTACACCTTCAGATTCAAGACTCTGGCCCAAACACACCCATGTGTAATTCTATTGGTCTGGAACTTGGAAGATTTTTGTTCTATCCTCCACCTCCATTCAGGGTCGACAGAGTTAAATCAATTGTAATCAACTTCTCCATTTGTACTTCAGCTATTTTTTTAAAGAAAGGTGCATTCTCATTAGTGGATATAACCACTAAAACATGTTAATTTTACAACTAAAAAGAGCATTTACACTAGATATAGTACATCTTTTTGCTACCTAGGAGAATACCCCATAATTATATACACATTTATTTAATCAATTATATAGGTTAATATTTCCAGATTATTAATTGTACTTTTTAGTATGTTAGAAAATGGTGAATGACATGTTACTTATTTACTAGTAATTAACCTTTTGCTCATTATTGTGTCAAGCTACATTAAGATGGCAACTGGAATTTAAACACAAAATAGCATATAAAATTTTTATTAAACAAAACATGTAAAGTTTTGGATACAAACTTCCCCTATCAAAACACATTTCACGTTTACAACTAAATGATTTATTTAGCAGAGAGATTAACTGAAGTCAGTGAATTAAATTAATTATTTCAGATCAGCTGAGGAAAATTTCCAAATATGCTTAAGTGAAATTGATTGGAGCTTGATTAGTAGTCTCGCCTAAGTCTCCCGCAAAGGAGACAGTCTCCTAAATTACATAGGGTGACTTGTGCCATATTTATAAAATTTGACCTCAAAAGTTAGAATCAGGGGAAAGACATCTTTCTTTATATAGAAAAGCCATCTTGAACTCCAGGTTTTCAATAAAGGCTTGTTGACTCAGCATACTAATATTTTATTTAAATGTATTCGAAGATAATAAGTCTAGACATTAACATTTTATATTCAATTGAGATTTCATTTTAAATAGATGCTATTTAAATTGTAAAAAATTATTTAAATTGAAAAAAAAATAAAAAACACCCATTTTCCCCCAAAAACCCATCAATTTTTAATCCACCCTGCCACCCGCTGTGTGACCTTGGGCAAGTCACTTCCCATCTTAGTTCTTCTGTTTCTCTCTTGCCCTTGCTGTTTCTGTAGAACCTCCATTTCAATTTGGACCTCTCAGCAATTATTATGAATAAATATTAGTTTCTCAGTAGCACTGAGTATATTCTCAAGACTGTAAACCTAACACCCAGTGGTATGATTATTCTCTATGTAAAGAAATCAAAGGCCCATACTGTACGATACTACCATCTCCATGACTCAGTCAGCTTCACTATCAAGAATGGCGGTCTATACAATGTTAGGCATCTTTTTAACACTACATTTTCCTTAAAACAAAAAGCAAAACCAACTGTTTTAGACCAGTCTGGTGAAGGGTCTAGTAATGGAACAACCTGTGATCACACAAGGTATCTCAAAGCTAGTCTACACTTAAAACTTACAGCGCTTGTGTAGCTGTGTTATGTCAGCAGGAGAGTGTCTCCTGTCAATACAGCACTGTCCACACAATCACTTATGCCAGCAAAATTTAGGTCACTCGGGAGAGGGGGGGGGTGTTCCACACCCGAGCAATAGAAGTGTTGCCAGCATAAGTGCTAATGTACACAAGACCTAAGTTTAGGACTTGTCTTCAGTCATTTGTTCCCCTATCAACTGATGGCACAAAAACGCTAATAAGTGATCATGTAAACGCTGAAGAAAAAGTTTGTGTTACTTTCTATTGACCCCTTCCAGCTGACTCAAGGGCAGCAAGATGAGCTCCAAACAGAGCCAACCAAGATGGGCTAGATGTCAAAGAGCAATCAGTCTGTGCAGGCTTAATCCTCACCAGCATAGAGAAGAAAAACAGCTAAGATTCTTCAGGCTCCAAACAGGGCTGGAAAACAAACCTATACTTTTCACAAAAAATACGATCCAAGCAATACTGAAGCAGAGAAATTTTAGAACATTGAACAGTACATAACTGATAAGTGTAAATAAGAATCAGTCCCATTCATTCAAACACCTCTTTTCACTGGTCCAGCAGTGGGCATCAACAACATTTACATCCACTTACAAGTCCTTTTATACTTCCAGTGTGATGCAAAGGGGCCTTAGTGAGAGCCTCAGGCCTATTATTTTGTATTCATTAAAGAAAAGACAGAAATGGAATATATAAACAAGAAATTATTCCATTGTTTGCTTTCATTGAAGTCAAATAAGATGCCGCAGGAGATGCAAGCATGAGACCCAGATCTTCATGAACAGTTCCTTTATCACTCAATACTGTTTCAAAAATTCACCAAACACCTCACCAAGCCACAACCCTATACATAAAGCGTGCCTTTATTTTCAATGTAGACACGCACTAACCATTAATAAAAGGGCCTACTGAGTCACATGCCAGTAATTCAAATGTTCTTTTCGGATGAAAATAATGGAGATTTTTAACCCTTACAACAGTGGCTCTCTCTTTTTGAGCTAACTATTCCCGGCACAACACTGACATCCTAAGAATAGACAAACAAATCCGAAGTGTATTCCTAGGAGGCTGGAATCTATAGAACAAGACACAAGCCAATGAACTCATCGCCCTCATTAGCCATTCTTATCTTATTCATGCTTTTTCATATGTTTAACACATTCAGCTAAGTTTTTTTTTAAATCACTATCTGAACAGAAAAATCCAGCTAAGTATCACATAAGTTTGTCTCCAATAACCAGAAGAGTCTGACAGCTATTGAGTTTTTTTATCCACATTTAAAAACAAAAAAAGATGTTCAGGTGAAAGCTGTTCCCAAAAACTTTCACTTGCAAACTCAGAAGCAGCATTTTCCATCTGTTTTCAAAGAATATCAGATAACAGTATTCCACCTTCTATTCTAGAAAATGGACCTTACATTTGTCCCCGCCATGTCTCCACCCACCTCAGCTGTCAGTCCTGATTGATTATCTCAATAGAACAAACCAAACAGAGCTAGATACACTTCACTGAATTTCCCCTCTGGAGACTGAATTACATTTAGATTTGTGACATGCCCAAAGATTCAAACAGCAGTCAATCTGGTCTCCGATCAGCCCGGAAGAGAAAATATTCCCAACCATTAGTAGCTGTACTTAATATGATCCAGTTAACAAAAAGAATGTTATAAAAGCTGTGCATGCAGTGTTAAAAACAAAAATGCTCTAATCATTAGAATGAAAATCAGAAAAAAATATTGCTAAATGGTAGGTAGGCTGAAGTGGCTGTAAAGATTTAAAAACCACTAGTTATGAAAGCTTTCAGGAAACACATTAGTCCAGAGAAATTAACAAAATGCTATTGATATGTGTACGTCTAAGCAAGGTTCAGGTGAATACCTATCTTTCATTTTTTTGTGTGGGTGGGATATGCTTTCCATGAGTTAACTTGTTGGTTTAGTTTCTGTTCCTATAAGTCGTTCTTGTTTTTTAATCTTAAACTAAAAAACAGCCAACAGAAAAACACTAACCACATGGCTAACATGAAATTGATATCTCTAATTGTCTGCCCAAGTGTCACTCCTAAGCTGCTCCAATTTAGGTAAAAAGTAATGGCATTAACAGAAAAACATAAGAGACAAAAAGCCTGGCTGCTTTATAGGAGTGAGTTCATGTAGTTCCCAGAGTGTGGTGCCTAGTGAATGACAACTATATTTATAAAGACCCAGAATATCAACTGAACCTACAGTAAGTTTACATGTAATACACAAAAATATCACATAAATCAAACTGCTTCACAGTACTTAAAACATAAAAGCCTAAAGGCAAATTGCCAACTGAATGAATTGAAAATAGATTTTAATTCCACCATACACTACATACATCGTGTGCCTGATTTGACTCTTATGAATACAGACATCTTGATGTAGGTTCTGGTGGGGAGCAGACTGGCAGTATTGGTTCAAAAGCTGCTCTTCCCAAGGTGATTTCAAAATATTTGCCAAGAGAGTGGACGGATGGCTCGCAATGGAGGCACGATGGTGATTCTGACATCTGGCGTCAGATACTAAAACCACATTGCAGAACACTCTGGAGTATCCCCAATGTGCTGTGCAGCGAAGTAGGAAACAGCTAAACCACTAGCTATAGGAGCAGATGCCCCGTGTGTCCTCATAGAACGCCCAGGGCAAATATATAGCGATTACGCAATCTGCCTCAAGTGGCATGCTCCATTCCCAATGCAAAAATCCTTTTATAAATACAAAAGCAGGAACCTTTTGATACTACATATTGAGTCACCCAATTGCTTGCAAGCACTGATCATACTTAGTGATCTATCACTAGCTTATGGAAGTCTTCAATTCTCCCCAAAGATTTTCTCCCTGCCAAACAGAGACGAAGCTGGAGAGAAAAGGAGAAATTACTGGGGTAACAATGAAGAAAAACTGCCTTCCTGGGCAGAAAGAACAGCATGCCAAAGGGTTTTTCACATAGAGCAGAAGAGGAAATACTTTCTCTGCTTCAAAGGCAGAGATATTAGAGGTGGGTGTGACACCCTGTGACTGAAAAACAATACCCCAAAACCCCATATTCACCAATGTCATATAATCAAGATGTGTTCTGTACAAATTAAGCCTTGTTTGGTATTTTAAAAGTCTTGATCTACTAACTATTAATATCTTGTCCGATTATATGTGCTACCATTATATGTGAAGTTTGAAACATTGTTGAACATGCTACTAGAACATGTTGCAAGGTGGGAAACTCACACAAACAGCCTTTCAGGCACAACAACGGAGTGGCCAGACAGCATTAATGGCTGTCTCTCACCCATTCAAGAATAGATTCCACTAACAGGAATTGTTTACAGTGAAGGCTTCACTGTAGGAAGCATGTTTGCAATGTGGCTTCACTGACCAATGAGGACGACCCTACCGGTCACAAACCCGATTGTTCTAGCAAGATGAAACAGACTATAAAAGGGGGAGTGACACATCACTAGGCTTCTCTCACCCCCCAACTCACAACCTGAAGGAGCATCTGAAAGACAAAGAACTTTGGACTGGGGGAGGAGAGTCCTAGGTGGGGTAAGCAGTGTTCTCCTGTGTCAACTGAAAACCTTTAGTCTGCTTGTACCACCTCACAGGGTGAGGCATTGCTAATTTGAATCCTGTGTGTAGAATTTAGACTCTGATTTAGGTATATTTCTTTTGGTAACTACTTTTAATCTCTTTACACTTGCCACTTATAATCACTTAAAGTCTATCGTTCTGTAGTTAATAAATGTGTTTAATGATTTATCTTGACCAGTGTGTTTTTGAGTGAAGTGTTTAGACAAACTGCTCAGTAACAAAAGCTGGTGCACGTTCCTTCTACTCTGAGGGAAGGGTGGACTGGGTAACAATCTCCACTGGTCAGGCTTTTTGACCAGGGTTAGATGGTATAATCCTGGAGTCCCTGGATGGGGAGCCAACTGAAGCATCTCTATTGTTGGCTCATGAGTGGCTGAGCATTCATTGAACTAAGTTGAGTGTCTGGTGCCACCTGCTGTCAGGTTGGGTGATAACAGGGTCTGGAGAGGCTGTCTGTGGGTCACCAGCCAGAGTAAGGTGGAGGAGGGCTCACCCCGAGCTAAATAGTTGCTAAGGGTTAGGGTATCCAGCAGTTCCACAGCTCCTAGTATGCAGAACCCAGGGGATACAACCTATCACAATGGGGTTATCAATTCAGCAAGTATATCAACTGGGGGAGCTTTTAATTTAAAACAAATATCATAAGACGAACTCTGCCTCCATTTTGCTGTACTAGATAGAAAAATCTATGAGTTATGACTTCTGTCTAGAAGAGGATCCTTGAGGGAAGAAAGTATGGCACTGCCTCCTCCCTAACCTGACAGAAAACTAGTTAAGATGAAGAGTGTAAATTAACATTTAGGAGAATAGGCCATTACCGGACTTTAAGAATCAAAAACACTCTGAAGTCTTCCTGCCTGGCTCAAATTAGAGGAATTTATGAAGCCCACACAACAATGTTCCAATCAAAGGCAGAGTCAGTGGGTAACCAACTCAGTGCCTAAAAGGACTAGTTGCTACAGGGTGAAAATCTACAATCAATACCATGCTGCTGATGTAACCAATGAAATAAGCCTGTCTTCTTAAGACATTCACATTCATAGATTCTGAGGCCAGAATGGACCACTGTGATCAAATTCTAGTCTGACATCCCACACAGCACAGGCCAGAGAACTTTCCCTAAATAAATCCTAGCACAGATCTTTTAGAAAAACATCCTATATTTATTTTAAAATTGTCAGTGATGGAGAATCCACAATGACGCTTGGAAAATTGTTCCAATGGTTAATCACTCTGTCAAAAATGTACACTTTTTCTTGTTTTAATTTGTCTAGTTTCAACTTCCAGCCTTTGGATCATATAATATCAGGAGTGGGCAATAATTTTCGCAGATGGGCCACTCCACGAATTTTGGTAAGTCGTTGCGGGCCTGGGCCACTTCCTGCTTCTGGGCACGTGCCCAGAAGCAAGAACGTCAGGAAGCAACCAGCAGAAGAAGCTAAGCTGCCTGACACTTCAGTTACCTTGGCAACTGGAGTGTTGGGCAGCTTAGTGATTCTCAGCCGGTCACTTCTATGACCAGAAACCAGAAGTTCGGGTAGTGACCGTCCAAAAGCTGCCTGATGCTCCAGGGTAGCACTCCTGCATGGTGGGCTGGACACAAATGTTAGGTGGGCCGGATCTAACCAGCAGGCTGTATATTGGCCACCCTTGTATTATACCTTTCTCTGCAAGACTGAAGAGACCAGTATTAAATATATATTCCCCTTGGACATATTTGTGGATTGTAATCAAATCAACCCTTAATTTTCTCTTCATTAAGATAAATAGATTGAGCTCCTTGAATCCATCACTATAAGGCACATTTTCTAATCCTTTAATCATTCTTGCAGCTCTTCTCTGAGCCCTCTCCAATTTATCAGCATCTTTCCTGAACTATGGATACCAGAACTGATCCAGCAATGGACCAATGGTCGCACCAGTGCCAAATACACAGGTACAACCACCTCTCTACTTCTACTTGATTTCCCTGTTTATGCTGCATTATCCACACTGGGAGCTCATGTTCAACTGATCATCCACCACAATCACCAAATCTTTTTCAGAATCATGATGATTTGTCCTGGCTAAAACAGGGTGCCCAAATGAATTCACTGGGAAATCTCATTCCTCTGACTCAAAATCTTGCATTACCAGCTGATTCAGAAAAGACTGCAAGTGTGTCTTCTCAGAATGACAAGGTGGAGGAGGCAATATCTTTTATGGGACCAACTTCTGTTGGTGAGACAAACTTTGAGAGTTCTGTCTGACTCACAAGCTTGTCTCTCTCACCAACAGAAGTTGGTCCCATAAAAGATATTACCTCACCCACCTCGCCTCTCTAATATCCTGGGGCGGCTACAAGTAAACCTTCTCAGAACAGTTTTGGGGATGATCAGAGAACCTACCGGTATCATTTTTATCGGGTAGTCATCTTTGAACAAACAGGTGTAACTTGGCTCAACATGATACACAGAGAATCTGTTGAGAACTCACTCTTTGTAGTCACTGACAACAGAAATAGTTGTAATAGCCTTTGTCACCCATGCTGCTGGAATAAAATATGCTCCTGTAAAACCAAGTGCCTTAAGGCACTTTCATGTTGATACCATTTTGACATTAATCAAAGCCAAGACTTGAAGTTGCAGACTTGGTAATCCATTACTCTAATGAAAACACTTCTCTTCTGGGTGTCAGACCAAGCTCCCAAATGCTGAAGTGCCTGAGAAAGATACACAAGTACTCCATAATCCTATCAATGGCCTTTGAGAAGCTGGATGCAAAGCCTCTTTCCTGCACATGACCCCAAATTCATTAATTGTCTATGCAGTAGTCAATGTTAATTATGTACGGTGCAGTTAACAATATCATAATTTTGGAAATGGGTAGTTAGACATTTTACTTTGCAAAGAGACTAATTCATGTTGAAGAAACCACAGAAGCCACGCATATAAAGAATAAATAGGCCTGCAGAGGTAGGGCTCCTGGAGATCTGGACAGAGAAATGTATGGCCTGTAACAGATCTGCAATTCACCATTCCAAGAAAACAAACTTAAGAAAGAGGTTTCCTTGGTATGGGTCTTGAACAGTTGATCTAATAAAGTCTAAACTGACTCTTGTGTAGAAAAAGGGATGATGAATCAAAGTGATGGTAAATCAATACATCGTGTAAAAACTTTAATTTCTGATATTTTTATCCTTCCTTATGTCTTGAAAGATATTTTGCTTATATTACTATTCTCCCCACGCAGTCTGAACCACCACCTAATTTTTCTGGGTTTTCACACAGCTTGAAAGAACATGAACTTTTTATGTTTACAAGTACCATCAAGTAAATATACATGTAATTTATGCACGTTGCAGATTTTCATTATTTTACTCAACATCACTGTTTCAAAACTAACCTCTTCCAACATATACCAACAGGTCCATTTGGTCTTCTGCAGCCAACAGCATCATTCTATACAGTACAATAAATTAGTGCCATCTAGTGGAGTTCAGAGAATTTCACCTGCACCACAGCTTTCAGTCATAACTGTCTCTGGTTGTCCTGTCTTTAATTAATGACCCCTATAAATATTAATATGAACTGAACTGAAATATCCCAGAGAGCTTTTCTACAATGCACACAGCTGATCAATCAACTGTAGTAGCAGTTGTGCTATAGTTTTAAATCCTTCCCTATGTTCTAAAAATCTGTAGAAGCTGCAAAGGAAGACAAGTAAAATGTTTTTGGATGCTCATTTGCAAAGATGTTCATATTTAAAAATATAGCCAATAATGCTGCAATCAGGTAGAGTACATGTGGACCAAAACCAAACAAACAAGTACAACAGTAAGCAAGCAATCAAATACTGTATCAACTTGTAACTATATTTTTTCAAAATTTACTGAAAATAAGCAAAATGAACAGGTATTCATAACAGGACACCGTATTAAACCTGAAAAAGAAATTACTACATTGTGTGATTACATAGCTCCAGATTGTAGTCTCTTTCAGAAATGTAATCTTCTATCCAAGTATATCAAGAATATTACATGCTCCCCTCTGTGTCCAATATACTCCTGCAATTACTTACCCTTTAAATTGAACATTAACTGATTGAGAGATCTAGTAAATAGCACTCTACATACCATAAGGGAGGAGGAGTTCAACTCTCAAGTGACAAAACTTAGTCTACATTTGTTTTACTCTTTTTCTCATGCTTCCCGCCCTATAACCATCCATCCACCTTAAGTGCCCCTATGAGTTTCTTTTAAACAGCTTTCATATAGACTTATTAATACCTCTCAGCCACTGCTGAGTCTTTGGACTACTGCTATATTCTTGGTTATTTGTATGGTGCTAATCATCTTTCTTACCATACAAAAGACAGACTGCTATAATCACACATTGATTTGGGGATACGATGCGTAATTTTAACAAGCCATCACCTTTGAGAGTTTAAGCTCATAATTTGACTGAAAAGCGTGTGAGGAAATACCACTATTCTACGCTTCTTTAAAGCGCAAGGAATGCAAATTCATAATCCTTAACTTGATATCTCTGTGGAACATGGAAGAAGAAACAAAATGATAAAAGAAACTGAACCCTTTTAGATTTTCCACCTCTCTTTCCAAAACAATACACACACTTGGGCATAGATTTGCATGTGTCTAGTAACACAAAAATACCTTGAGGTAGGAAACTCTAAAAACTCTAATTTTTCTTCTAGAAGAAGGAAGATTAAGAATGCTGTGGCAGTTCTAGCTTTGCTTGAAATGTCAGGCATGAAATAAAACTGAACCAAAAAAAAAAAAAAAAAAAAAAAAAAAAAAAAAAGACATCCTTCACCCAATACTGTATCCTTGAAATTTGCAGATGAAAGAACTTGTTTTATGTGCTTCTGTGGTGGTTTATGGGTTTATTATTGACAAGTGTAGTCTCTTCCACTTGGTATCCTGCATATCAAACCAAGGCATATGACACACAGCTCTACAGAACCATGAAGACTATTCTTGTTTCTTAGACTGTGGTTTGCCATTGCTTTTTCTCAGTGGAACCAATGACCTTATATGGTTGCTACTGACGTGGTTTCATCAGTCTAACAAACCACAATTATTTCTATTTCTATTTTCAACAAGCAGCTTACTAATATTTGTCCTTTATTGCTACCAAATTATCTCTTTAAATCAAGAAAGATAACGGATGTCCTCAGACTTATAGGATTCCTTACTATCTCCACAAAAACAGAAAGGCCTTTTAAGGACAACCTCTATGAAACCATACCAATGAACTGCAATTGTTCAAGCACAAGGAGTCAAAGCTCACCATATGCATTCATCTTCCTAGCATCAAAGCTTTTTGATAGGAAGGACTCACCTATCACAAGAAGTGTCCACAATTTTAATTTTTAGATTCTATAAGAAACAGATTTTTAAAGTATTCCTGTGTGTAAGATACACATATGGACTACTTGTTCTCTTTATTATAAAGGTAGGCTGCGGTTTTACAGTGTTTGTTGTTGCTTGTATACATTCCAACTAAGTAAATAACTCCATATGTGGGTGTATTTATATGCTTTCCACTTGCAGAGGTAGTTTTCCAAGAGAGGAACTAACTCCGAATATCTTATCTTGTAAATGGAAATAAGACTGCTTTAAGTATTACCCTGAGGAACATTTGATTACATATTGGATCATAATGGTAAGCCTTGTTCAACTCATTAAAGCAAGTAAGTGTTTGGGTTGGATGGTATGCTCCATTTTAATGTGTTTCTTCTTTTAAAAGATCATTCTTTTCATAGAAAAATGTATGTGTCCATTGTATACAACTAAGCACTATTTTAAAAAGATTCTGTTCTTTTCCTTATCTCAAGCTGCAATGATAGTATCTAATACCAACACTTAATGGCAAGCATATACTAGTTTATTTTGGAATAAAAGAATAATATTGCATAGTATTATTAAGGGCCTACAGCTGTTTATAAAGTTTAATTCACAGACATGGTGGATCCAAAACACCAAGGAAGGAGACTTGTTTATGTATCCTCTTTATCAGTGTTTTAGAATCCTTTGCAGACCTGAACCAGACAAAAGGAGGTTCCATCTAATATGAGATGCCCATTCAGAGAGGCTTTATTAGTTAAACCAAAGTAACTCTTGTGATTTCAGTGGACTTACACTAGCACGAATCAGAAGTGAGACATGTATCTGGCATTCCATACGCTGACGATCTGATGATTTCTGGGGAAGATAATGGGAGACCAGACCCCAGTTATAAAAACTGAAGCTAACAGTGACATCTGGCCAGCAACAAAAGACCTGTTTGTCTCTTCCAAAGACTTGACAAACAGAATAAAAGACAAACACAACAAAAGTATATAATGGAATTTAAACCGTAAGATGGCCATTTGTGATAATAGAGATCCAGACTTTTAGATTAAGTAGACAATGTTTGTTGTTTTCCCTTTTCCAAATATTGTTTTGATTTTAACATGATCACTCAGACATATAGTCTCATCTCAAGCCATGATGTCATGCTCATACATCACAATTTAACAAATGCTCGAGTTAAGGTGAATTAATTAGCATTACAATTCATTATTACCATCACAATGACTTACACAGAAACAATATCAAACTCAGCTGTAACTTCTAGGATGCAAGTATAAGCAACCAAAGCAACCACATCAACTTATTGGTATAAATCTTGCCCTCCTTCATGCTGATTTATTACCATTTTACATCCACTTTTCACTCACTTTGCAAGAGGTATAAATGACTGCATAAGGTAATCTATATTTGTTCTATAGCGTACCATATATATTTATGGTGCTGAATAAATAGCTAATAATTAAGATGTAAATAACTCTGCCTATACTCACATACAAACATTACAACAAAAGGTTAACACTGTGTTGCTTTGTTAAAATTTTCACACATAAGGAATGGAATTACACACTGCATAGAAAGCTACGATTTCAGAATGAAAATGTAATGTTTGTTCCATGTTGTACATTTTTAGCAATATATACATGTTTATCTTAGAATTACAACCAACACTCAGGTGTTCCAGTAACAAAACAGTTACAGAGAGCCTATGCTTTAGGATGCTCTTATTGGCTCCAAGTATGGATGTTTTTATTTACCTCCAATATACAAATGCAGATATTTTAAAATGCTTCCTGATCTGGTACAATGTCAGGCAGAGCTATTTTTAGTTCTAATCCACTTAAAGTGCTAAATTCCAAGGGAATCAGCAGTGTTGCTTCACTCATCACTTAAACTAGATCCTTATGGTCCCTATGCTCAAATGCAGTTTTCAAGAACAAAGGGATAAGATAAAACCATTTTTCTGATAAGGAAACATTCTTGTTCCACTTTTCCCCCCTTTTTAAACTTCCAGCTACTTGTGTATGCCCCAATAAATAATAAATCACAAGTGCATTTGTAGACAATAAACACAGCAGAGATAAACAACACGGGGCCGGAACATACACAAGACAACTACAGTATGGGATTTACCATTTTGATCTCAGGATTCATTTGCATTTACTAATTTAAATCCATGAGAAGCAACATATTCATCCACAAAAGCTACTAGATATGACATTAATCATTCTGTGAAGTTGATAGAATAATAGTACCGTATAGTTCATCACAGGCTGCAGTCATGAAAAGATGGAATCCTCAATTTCATGGTTACTAGCAATACAAATTCCAGTGATTTGATTCCCATTTAACTTGTGGTTTTTTGTTTAAACTATGGGTTGCATTCATAAAAAAATATGTTCTCCATCTACAGTGGCTTTCTTTAAACCCAAATTAATTTTAAAATCAATACATAGTAACATCTTCATCTATAGGTAATTAGATAATTCCTGTTTTCTTCAAGGGGTGTATATTTTTCAAGCACGTATAAAAACAACTAAAACATAACCCACTGAAAAATTTAAATGTGCCCTAGTCCAAGGTATTGGCATTTTCTCTCATTATTGTTATTAGAAAGGATAATATATTATTAACAGTTCTGGCTCCTACCATTTTATACAAGATCAATGTTGCTAATTTTTAGCATTAAAGTGACAACACAAAAGTAGTACACTTCTGACTGTTTCCACCATGACTGCAAACATCTAACCTATTACTAGAAAAGTTGAGATACGTTTTTTGAAGTTTAACTTATGCATTTACTTTATTATGTACATATAGTCATAGACCATCGCAAGCCTTGCCACCTTCTACTCCAAGTGCAAGACACATTTCTTCAACCCTGCTCTCAAACATGCAGCAGTGTGTACATTTAACAAAACAAAATTCTACCAATACTAAAAGCATTCTATTGTATACACAATTCATTTCCTGAGGAGAGGATACGAGAAAAAAACATCACAGGTGACGTTAGATTCGTCACTTTAAGGCATTACTAGAAGGTGCTCAGATACAATAGTGATGACAGCTGTGTAAGAGCCCAAATGTTCACTGTTAATTACTGTAACTAAACAGCATTCATTTAAAATTTAAGATCCTATGGAAAATACTCATTAACTGTTAACATTACTGCAAGTTAAATGGAAGGATTGCTTACATGTAGGCTGCATTTTTTTCATTGCAATTGATTAATAACCCTATTTTCCAGCACCTGTAAGGAGGTTATCACAGCTACTTGCAATTCATAGGCATGTCCTGCTTTGTGAAAGCAGGGTGTGTGGCCAATCTGCAGATTTATGTGCATCTTCACTTACCTCTGCAATTATTCTGAACATTTTGTAGTAAAACCATTGACACAGTAACCAATGGATGGGATCTCTGAGTACATGGGACAGGAAAACATCTCAAAACAGTCACCACCAGCTAGGTTCTTTTCTCAGATATGTACATGCAACTACAACTGAAGTGAAAGGCAGTGAAGCACAAACATCCAAGCATAAAATCTGTCTCCCAACGACCAATATTATGCAAAAAACAATCTCTACAAGAGCACATTCAAATGCACTTGCTTCCTAGGGATGGAAAGGCTCTACTGAAAGAAAAATTAGTTATGGGGCCTCGATTAAATAATTTTTATTCTACAAAGTTGTGTGGCTTTCACTGTTCAGCCCCATTCAAGGATTTATGAAAAACACCCACACCAGCATAAAGCATCAAGTCACAACTTCTTCCCAACTCCTAAACTCAGATCTAGAAGCAGACCCATGGCAGTGGAGACAGTCTACTAACAGACAAAACTCTGATGTCAGACATAAGGCTGACCTAGCAACTCTGCAGCCAATCTACCTTTAAATTATACATATACAAGCCCTACTTGCTTTGAAAAGAGATACCATGCTGAGGGGTAAAGGAGGATACTTTAATGAAGACAAACTCCTACATTTCAGTGTAGCCATTCATTGGGCCCTGCAGATTCAGAGCTATTAGAGAATCTCAGTCAATTAAATCTCTACCTGGATCTTGACTGGACAGATAATTCATTACTTTCTTTTTTTAAATCCAAATATGTTCAAATAAGAATAAAAAAGTTGAGTCTTCAATATCTACCTTACATGGCTGCTTTCACCACATTAGCTGCTCTGCTCCTCACACCTAGCACAGCATCAAGGACATGGAAATCAGGGGTAAGCAACAACAGCAGCTGAGCTATAAGTGCTATATACTGGTAAGTGGTGAAAGCAGCAGGAAGGAAGGGGCTTGTTCTACCTAATACTTGTGATCTCCCAACAGGCCACTGGGGACATATCTAGCTGGGAAAGAAGACAGGTTAGAATAGAAAACTGTTAGTGTGCTGAGGAGAAGCTGATAAAGCTTTACAATAGTAACCTAGTACAATGACGCAAGAGTGTATATCTGCATACATCACTGATTATGACAGAGACAATGGAGGGCCCACCTAAATGATAGTGGCCATAAAGAGGAGATAAAAGCCAAACAGAGCCCAGAATGCTTCACCAAAGCCCAATCATATGCACCATTTTATTTTTGGTAAAGTATTTTTTTAAGATCTATTAGATTTTTTTGAAGGGTAAATAAATACTGTTATACACCGTTTACTTGTTTAATAGTATTTTAGCCTCCCCCTGCCAATAAATATCAAGCCCCAGTGAGTACACCATAAATGCTAAATGCCTCAAAGGCTGTAGCAAAGTAGTATGTTGCATCCTACAGATCATACTCCTACTCTATAGTCTCCTAAATGCAGTAATTCGGTGTGTTAGTTCACAATCCTTAAAACCATATTATAGTTCTAAGGAATTATGTTTTGGAAACACCACAAATGAAATATGTTTTCAGTAGTTTCTTTTGAATTTAGCAGGTTTAAAACAATGTTTTAACAGACAATATACTTCAAAAAGTAACTTTATTATATTTTCTTAAACAGTATACACGACCACCAGACAAGTATGATGTTTCAATCAGTAAGTTCTCTGAACATTTAATTATTTGACAGCATCTGCAGTTATTGTTTTTGACCCTGAATTACATTCTGTAACACAACATGATTGTTATAAGCAAAGCTTGTGTTATTAAGCATCATATATAAATCAACTACTGAGAACATAAAGACAATTAAATGTTTGAGAAGTTTTTCAAAATACAAACAACTGATTTTTGTGGGTATGTATATATGTGTGTGTATATATATATATATATATATATATGAATAGAGAGTGTATGTCATAACGTTATACCTATAACAATAATAATGCAATAAATAGAATGTAATTATAATTACAGTGTAACAAATGCAAACACAACAGTATCTTAACCGGTTCTGTTTACACAGATATGCTAATACTTAAGATCATGTGATAGTTCTAAAGGATTGTTTTGAAAACATAATTGCTGTGTCACTGTATACCATATTTGCCAAAATAATTATATACAACTCCCAAGACTCAAAAGTGATTTGTGCACCTTACAAATAACAGAAATAGAAATATGGGACAAAATAAAGAGGGAATATCAGCCTGGAGTTTCTTTTAATTATCGTGGTCATGACAGCAACATTACTTAGGTAAAGTTTTTGCGTTAAGCCAATTTCTTCTTTACAACAGCAACATAAACTGTACTATACTACCATATACATACAATGATGTATATATTACAAATCACTCACTTCTAACTAAACAAGAGGAAACCTGCTGAGGACACTCATGCTTCTTTCCTCTTTTCTTAGTTGAACAGCATTGCTAAAATGAGATCCCTAGTATGTTCCCAACATTAACTGTAGCTGTTGAGCTACAAGCACACACACTACATACTTCCCTATTACAAAGGACAACAACAAAAGCATCCGCAGTTTAGTTCTTCTGATTAATTTATAGAAAGACTCAAGTTCAAGCAGCTTCACCCAAAATCAGAATACCAAAGCTCAAGTATTTCTCTGCAGTCTATTATTCAAAGGAGGATAATTATATCTTCAACCTTGCACAATTCACAAACTAAAAATATTAGCCAATAACTAAACTAATTTCAGAACAAGAAAAGACGCCCAAACACTGGTTAACAAGAAATCAAGCAAAAGAAGTTTCAGCCAAGTTTTTACTAAACTACAAAAGTCAATATTATTGATTAAATACAAATATAAGGTTAGTTTTATGGATTTAGGGGGGGATATCTAATAATGAACATTTTCATTTACCATCTGAATGATATATTCTCCCCTTGTTAGATGTCTTTATCCCCCTTTAGCATTAATAGACCTTTTTTGGACACATCTCTATTTAAAACTGCAGTTGTTTGTTGGTAATACCACCAGCAACCATGACATTCACCCCAACTCCAGCCCAGGCCCCACATCTCCCATTGTGTGGCAACCCATTTTAAAATCCTAGTTCCACCACAGCAAAAGGAGTATTTTAAATATAATCACCCTTCTCCTTGGGCTATTGAGAAAATTAGCCAGGGAACATCTCCCTCTTCAAAATGTTATCGCTTCACATTTTATAATCTCAAAAGATATCTTCACTACCCTTCCTGAAAATGTACTGTCTCAACCATCAACTTCCAATTCTCTTGTCCCATAAATAAAAGTAGCAAGACCTTGCATTTTCATTTTCTGACTCTGCAATCATAATAGATGAAAGTGTGACACACATAGATAAGGAACCTGATTCACCAATGCATTTCTCCAGTTTTACATCAGAGTAACAGTTATGCTACTATAAACTGGGAGTACCATGTTGGTGAATCCAATCTAAGAACCTCTTATTCTGAAAAACATGTAGCCTGAAGATTTCCCAAATCACTACAGATTCCACAGAGCAGTTTCTGATAAACTCACAATCATCATAAAAACACAATCAATAATAAAAAAGACAAACATTAAACTTTATACATTTCACCAAATTTTATTTTCATTCCTTTTTACTTGATGATTCAGTGATTATTTGTACTTGCAAAAGAGAATATCTTTAGTGCTAGATTACATCATACAATGATGAGTCACTCCCCTTTTAACCCTACCTCCAGTGTTCGAGCTCCTTACAAGCTAGAACTGCTCCACATGAAATGAAGTGACCAAATGGGACTGTTCTTCCACAAAACACTGCACTAATTCTCCCGCATTCAGCCTTTCCACTTGAATGGAATAAATACTCTTTTCAGAACAACAATTACAATTCCCCCCTTTTTTTCTCAGGCTCACTATGGGACTCCTCAGTGCATGCACAATGCAAATAAGGCAAACTTCCTTTCAAAGAGTGATTAATATGCAAAGACAGCCTGCTTTTTTAGTGCAATGTGAAGAACCACCAACAAGCATTTCTAAACTTCGAGGTTTCTTCAATTATTTCCACTGTTTATTTTTAAACATAAGATTATGCAATAATACCACACATTAGGACCAATTGGCCAATATTTTGTAAACAAATGCCAAATTGGCTGTTTTAAATAGGAAACAAAAGATTTAATAGATTCTGTTTTCCCACCAGCTAGGAGAACAAAGAAAAAATATAGTTTTTCCAATTGTTCATCTTTAATAATAATAATACTTACAGTTTAGCAGCAAACTTAATGATTGCATTTAAACCTAGAAATAACTAGCTGTACATTGAAGAAATTTTCACACTTTTAGAAAGCAAAGCAAAAGGACTTTATAATTCCCAACACAAATCTAATACCATTATTTACTATGTAGCAGTAATTTGAATGACATTTAACAGCAAAGCAAGTGCTGCTTAAACAAACTTATTAGTGTATAAAATTTCTCAAAATGTTTTTTCATAACGTTTACTGGTCTTTGGACAAGTTACATGAGAAACAAAAGCCTATTGAGAATTAGACACACCATTTTTCGATCTTCATGAATAAAAGTTTCACCACACCCTATTCTTCATCTCGTCACCTTGTCAACAACACTTCATTTATACAACCAGGCCAGGACCCTCCTGTGGCACAAACTTTCCACTTCAAGTGCCAATAAACCATACTTTACCCAACATGACCTCCAATTGTACCTTGAATATGTTAGCTGACTCATTTCTCACTATGAACCTTTTTGAGTGTTTCAGACTTACCATCCTTTTTTTGTTTTCAAGCAGTTTTGAAGATTTTTCTTCTCCCTTGTAATAAGACTTCAAATTACCAAACAAATAACTTCATGTTATACTTAAAACAGAGTGAGAAATTAAGGATTCACATTTATCTTTCTTTGACACTTCAAGGTTGACTCATGCATCATACATTATAAAATTGCAATTGTAACTGAAATATTTAAACTGTCCATTACTTCCGCTTTTATAACCACAATTTGCATTAAACAAAATCAGCAAGTCTTATGTACTATATAGGCAAAAATAATTAGCCCGTTAAAAGCATCTATCTACTCTGATTTTTCCATGATCCAACTATTATAAAATAATGATCATTTATCTATAAACAAAGCAGTGTTTTTGGTTCAGAAAAGACATATGGATAACAACTCTGGATATTTAAGCAAAACATTCTTTAAAATACTTAAAATTTCTTTTACTACTATTCTTTCCTAACTTCTTCAGTTTACTTATCTTTGAATTAAGTATTTAGTTTGTCCAAATAGATGTGAACTATTCATGCTAACAAAGTTCTTCCCATAGAAACAGCTAATGAAAATTAACAGGAATATTTATCGTTTAGACCTGTAATCGTGCAAAAAATCTTCAATGTCAGCAAAGCTTGAACAAAATGTGTAAGAAAAGATTTTCATTGTCACTTGAAATCTCAAGGGACACTCCTTAGATATTCTTTTTACAATGAATTGAAGATCAGTACTATCTAGGAAAGTAAGCACAATAATCTATAAATATTCTGATCAAATTCTTTTTAGTAAAATATCTTTTCAACAGACACTATTTCAAAAATCTCTATTTAGTAGAAGATTCACATCTTGCCAGTCTCACTGTTTCCTAAGGATTTTATTTTAATTGGGCTTTCAAAGGTCATGTAACTTCTTGAAAAGTTTTAAAATTAAACTGCCCTGTAGAACAGGTAACAGAAGAAATATAGCCTTTTAAAAATGTTATTAATTTGTTTATGGAAATAATCTCATACAAGATTTAGGTTAGGGTGCGAACACTTTGGATTGTTTCTTCACATCATTCTGGCTTGTTTGTGGTAAGACATCCCCAGTTCTCACACACAGTTCTGCAGATCTCTACAGCTGTTTTTTCTTTTCACAAGATCCAGGATGTGAATAGCTGGAAGACACAATATCTGACAGTTGATTACTGTATTTCGTATTCAAAACTTATCTTCTTGCACTGGATTTTCAGATACTGGCCTCCATTTCTGCAGCCACAAATTGCAGGTGCAAATAAATGCAGGCTCAGGTTTTTGTGCCTACAGTTTAGATAACCATGGAATTGATCTAAAGCCCACTGAAGTCAACAGAAGGACTTACCCAGGCTTCTATGGACTTTGGATCAGATCTCTACATAACTAGATCTCTCAAATACCATGGTGTTGAGTAAAGACAACTCTGAGTCTCTGACTATGGATGAAAACAGATGCCCATTTAAGGCTGATCTGAAAACCTTCTTCTTAAATCATGCTTGACTATTAATATATTGTTGAAAGTTGACAAGAACCCACCATGTCTTCAGGAGCAAATACTCTGATTGCCCAAACTGTCCACGGCACCCTTATTTCTGTTGCACATACAACTGTCTCTTAGTAGACCAAATGGTTACCAGATATGTGTATCAATTATTCACCTCTTAAACATGATGGCTTAAGGAGGTGGATAACTCATTTAGCTTGCAAGTACTATGTGATTCTTCCCCAAACTATCTCCTTCAGTGTAGCTGTGGATGTACGATTTTATAACAGTCTAGCTTTCAGTGTGAAGGGATGACTGCCTAAGAAACTAAATGAGGTGTTACTGGAAAGATGATTACTCCCCTCTTTGTTTATTTCATTTTCTCCTATCTCAGGCTCTAAGAGAATTACACACTATCAAAAACATAACATATAAAAATATCCTTAAAAAACAAGCCTCCTAAAAAACCAGCTCCAGCATGAACATTCTGCATCTCCCACTCACTCCCACCTTCAGGAAAGATCTGGGAGAACAGATGAATCTATACAACGTCTCAGAGGTCATCAAGAGGTCATACAAGAATCAAGTCCAAAATCTCCAAATGCTATCACAGCAGAAGGAATACCACTGTTGAAACAAAACCAGTCTCGCCCCCAGCCCAATCTTGACAGCATCATCTCCAAAAATAGACACCACCCACACATGTGGGGAATTCCTCATCCACTGGAGAGAGAACAATAGAGAAATCCAGGGTTAAATTCAGCAGGCTTTACCTCCAATAATCTCAAATGAATTTGCAGTTGCTTATAATAGCACTGAATCTGGACCCCACTCTATTCACCTTAACCTCTGATTTGGACTAAGGCTATTACTAACTGTTTGGTCAATCAATAATCCCACAATACACGATACATGTGAAACACAGAAGTCACCTCAGACTTCTGAGCTGCAATCCCGTCCCAAAGAAACTAGACAAAATCATCGAGTCTTGGTATTTTCAAATCAACTATTATCTTCATCATACGTTGCCACATGTTTTTGCACAATGTTTGACTGCATTTGTATTTGGTAGGCTTAAAAGATTTCCAGGTATAACTCATCCAACAGAGTGAATATCTGTATTCCCAGCCCATCTTTGGATTTGAGATCCAGTATAAAGAACTAAATCTGAACTAAGATTATTTCAATTTGCAATTTTTTTCCTTGATCCCCTACCTATTCCTCTTCCTTTGGGAAGGCATCCCACCTTCTGTATTGAAAACCAAGAATTACATGTGAAAATCTCATTCCAATGGTTAGTAGTGATTCCCTCAGACAGTTAATGCAATGCATTAAAAGTGCCTGAAATCCCACCATTTGGCTATCCAGCCAACATCAAAAGGCAATGCTATTAATGAGCAGCTGCAGCAAAGAAGCAGCATTTCAACACCATGAACTGAAAGAGTATAATGGCACCAATGCCAAACCCAACTAATTTACATCCCTTTGCATCAGCAACCGCTTTAAGATTTGGCCATGTGCTTTCCCAAACAAAAGGGGTCACAGCTAGCACAAATCTGACCTTCAAATTTGCTTCTGTGTAGTTTTGATGCCTAACAAAAGTCTGTGTGCCTAGTATTTTCCCCCATCCCAGATTTGACAGATTCATTTTCCCCTTCCCCCAAACAATCTCAAGTCCACTGCAGACATGCGCAAGCAATCTTATTCAGAAGCAGAGAGATGCCTGGGAGCTGTAGTTCTCTTCACAGCTGAATCCATGGCCAGACTACTCCCAGACATGCTCTATATTACAAAAGGACCAGAAAACTGTTTTATTTGATGTTTTTAAAACTACCATTTTAACAGTAGAACATGTTTACTTTTGCCTCAGTTTTTACTTCCTCATCATAACATTGACAAACATATCTTTTGCTTTAGTTGAAAAAGCCTTAATTATGGATCTAATTAAATTCTTCAGGCAGTTTCCTTCATATTAACTACTACATATGCCCCTGAAAAACAGATTCTTCCCAAACCGGTTGTGTACAAGTTAATTAAAAGTCCATAACATTTGCCTTCCTGTCTGTGAGGTTCATGATGTGATAGAAGAGAACAGAGTTCTGCTACTGATGGATAAAATTCATATTAAAGTATGTTCCGCAAAAACAGTATGTCAAAAGCCACACCAAAAGAAAGAAAAATAACTTGCATACACTCCATAAATGCTCAGATGTGTGAGTGATCAATAAAAAGGCAGGATAGCATTTTTAACAAGAAAATAAAATGTGCTTTTTGTCTCTTCCTAGTGCTTCTTGCTGTTCCCTGCAGACTGATGGCAGCAGGTGCAGTATCCCCCCCCCCACACACACACACACACACACACACATCCTCCCCCATCAATTGGTTCTGCTTTCCTGACACTCAGCCAACACAAATCCATTGCATTAAAAAAAAAAGAAAGAAAAGAAAAGAAAAAAGAAGTTCATGCCTTCTTTTAAGAACAAGAAGCCAATCTTTTCTTATACTTTAAGGCAGGAAGGTCTATCTGTAAAATGTATTTCTGGAAGCCAGCCAAGAAAGCATGAAGGCACTTTCAGTCTGGAGAGCAGCCACAGTCCTTTAACACTCCTGAAGACAAACACTGGCAATTCATTATATTAATATTAAATTAAACGTTCTTTAAAAAAAATCAACTGGTGAGGTCCTGAATCTTCAAGTGCATGTGTCAAAACTGTAAAGTTTATACAAAAATATTCTTTTATTTAAGAAACCATAGTTCTTGGGATACAAACGAAAGGAGGAGATGAGCCATCTGTTGTATCTATAAATCAGCCTCTGAGTTATAAAAGAACGTTGTTTTAATTTAAGAGTAAGTTAAGGGGTTACTATCCCAAGACACAGGAATATATACAAAAGAGGCTATTTTAAAAGATGCAGAGGGAATGCTTTTGTTCCCACCTCACCGGGTGACCACTCCTCAGACAATCCTCTATTCAGTGTTTCCTAACTAGTACACATCTATCCCCTGCTTTTTCCTACATTTAAGTTACTGTAAAAAGAGAAGGGCTTTTTCCATTGGCATTATCATGGCTGGTGTAGCTCTTTCCCTGCCTTGACTTTTCCTTCATCAGACTGGATACTCCACCCTGCAGGCTTCTCTGTCTCTCTCTCTCTCTCTGGGGTTGGGGGGAAGAAAGGGGCAGGGAAAGGAAGAAGTAAGGCTTAGCAAATTAAGGCAGGATCCTTTAGCATGGAAGGTGCTACAGATGTGCTGGGTATTGCTTTAATTGTATGCTGTGTTGCTGCTTTGTTTTGACTTTTTAATATTTGATTTGGTTTTGATATTCTCCATTTTATGCGGTGTTTAACAGTTGTTGGATCTGAGCCGTGCAGCTCCCCAAGCATCTTGACGTTCATTATTATTAACAAACAAACATCATTTTGAAGGGGGCAGGGAAAGAGGAGTGTATATATTTTTTTCCTTTGGCAAAGCTTTACTTACCCCAATCTTTTTGTCCCCTCGAAAAACCCACCTTTCTTCCCCCCCCCCGCACAATCGAGAATGCTTTGTGTGAATGTGAATGTGGGGGGATTGCTGGGGGAAAGGCAGGTATCTAATGCTGCTCTGGAGGAGGGAAGATACATATGTGGTAATCGTCATTGGAGGGTGTGGCTGGGATGAGATGGGTGGTGGCAGGGATCGGACAATCTCCTTATTTGTTCAGATTTGGGTTCTAGACCAGTAAGGAATAAAACATTTAAAAATTCAAATTGAGGAGCAGCTGTAGGATGGTATTTGTGGTATGGGGAAGCTGGGTAGCAGGATGGGCTGATGTTCCCTAGGCAGCCTTGAGCTTGGGGGTGTATCTGACAGTGGGTTGGGGGGCACCAGTGCAGGGTCTGTGGCAGCTGTGGGGTGGGTGAGTGCTGGTGGCATGGTGGTGAGAGCGGGGTAGGGGGGTGTTGAACGGTGGAGTGGTGACAGCAGCAGTCGCTGTTGGGGAGATGAGGATCACCAGCGCGGGGGGCCGGGGGGGGAAGAGAGATTTCGGGTGGTGGGGCCGAGGACAGCGCGTGGCGGGGTGTCGCGACTAGGCGGAGCTGTGCCAGGGCAGCGGTTGCGGAGCGGAGCAACACCGGAAGGGGAGCACAGTGTGCACAGAGGGTCGGGGGGGGGACGGCAGCTGCGACTGGGGAGGAGGTGGCTGCAGTGGGGTGTGAGCAGGTGTGCAAGGGTGGCTGTGGGGCGCTGGGGGCTGACACCCGCTGGGAGCGGAGCAGGCCAGTGGCCGGTCAGGGTGCATGCTGGCAAGCTGGGGTGGCACCCGCAGGTAGGGGTGGGGTGATGGCGGCCAGGGAGCAAAGGCAGGGCAGGCAGTGGGGAGCTGGAGTGCCACTGGTGTGGGCGCGGTCCCGGGGCAAGGGGGGGCTGCTGAGCCCAGGGGGGAGGGCGGCAGTGGGGCAGGCAGTGGCCCAGCAAGGGTGGGGGGTGCATGACACCTGGGTGGCAGCGCGGAGCTGAGGCAATGCCTTGGGCTCCCAGCTGGGCGGGGCGGTGCATGGGGGGGGCGGGTCTGAGGTGAATGGGGACGGGGGGGCGCGGCCGTTACGAACGTTGGGGAGCAAAGCCCCTAACGGCATTTCCCGCTCGGGGCCGCTGGCTCTTGATTGGCCACGGATGCAATCGAACCCCCCCCCCAACCAACGACCGCCCCCCCCCTCCGCACCCGCCAGCTCAGGAGCTCGCGCCCGTCCACCGCCCCCCCCCCCCCTCCCCGCCCAGCTCCATCAGCAGCGCGCGCTCACACACCATCGCACCGATTTTTCCTGCACCAGATTCCTCCCATTGCCGAACTTACTGCACCCCAGCAGCTCTGACCCGCCCCCCCGCAGTTCTTAGCGCCCCCCCATCCCCGAGCAGCTGCTTTCACTGCCCCCTCGCCCCCCCCCCTTTATTTTTTGCAGCCGCTCTCTCCCTCTCCTTTATTTGCAACTCCCTCTCCCCTCGCTGTGG
Source organism: Emydura macquarii macquarii (assembly GCF_026122565.2). NCBI lineage: Eukaryota > Metazoa > Chordata > Testudines > Chelidae > Emydura > Emydura macquarii. The sequence continues at coordinate 11,710,988 of NW_027130449.1, read as the reverse complement.
GCTCGTTGCATTCCCCCCCCTCCCGCCCCTACACAGGCATCGTTTGCAAAAACGGTACCATCCGTCCGCTATTCCGATGGACATTTTTTACAACAAAGCCCCCTCCTGGCTCCTCCGACGGCGACACCATGAACACATCGCACGCAGCACCCTCCTCATTTCACTCGCCTTCCCCCTTTCCCTTCTCCATTGTCTGCAATCTGCAACACGCAGAACCCTCAACCCGAGGGGGCAGGTTGACGAACGAGGTGCAATTCCTTCCCTTGCATTCATGTACATTTGCATCACCAGCCTATAAAACCAGCCCCTGGCTCACGCCCTCCTCACCTCCCCACCACCCCCCTTTTCACTTTCTCCTGTCAAATTGCAGACCGAGCCATCTTTCCCAATCAGATTCCACAATTGTGAACAATGTTTCCAACTAACTGGACGTCTAGTAAAGCAAAGTAGCACCATGCACGGGTGGGGGGCGGGGGGGAAAAACCACGTTTTTCTTTTCTTCTAATTTCCCCTTCTATTGCAAGCCGTTAAGACTGTCTAGCCGTGTGGGAGCCGAGGCAGCGAAAATACCAATAGGGACTTGTCCACTCGGCAACAAAATAAAGGGTTCCTAGCTTCAGTGTTTACTCTGCAAGATGCTGATTTGGTTCAGCTGGAGGATCTGGGGTTTATTCTTTTCTCCTCAATGTTTGCTCAGCCGGCACCTCCCAATCCTCCTCCCCAACCGTGCCTCTCGCTCATCTCCCAGTTCCTCCACCAAAATGCTGCCTTTGAAATGCAGAGAAGGGGGGAAATCGCAAAAGTGCAGGAGGGCTAAGCCAGCCGTCGTGCAACGCTTCCAGCCTCTACGAATATCCCCCAATTGAGCCAAAGGAAACAAAGTGGGATGGGGGAAAAGCACAACATTCAATATTTGGGGGAAACAAATCGTCAGTATAAAAACATTGCATTCTAAGAAACAAAAACACAATTCCCCTGTTCCTTCCGATCGGTCTAAAATTGCATCACAACAGTATTCAGAAGTGGTTAGAAATCAAATTTGTCCCCACCCTCCAAAAAACCCATATTTTCGTGTACCTGCAGCTCCAAGGAAAAACAGAGTCCAGATGAGATCCTTAGCGTGCAGCATTGTAATCTGCTGGTGGGGTGGAAGTTTTTGCAAATATATTTTCCTGCAATAGGAGCCTGGGTGGACAGACAGATTTAGATGCAATGCAATTTTTTTTTCTCAGAATTTTTTTTTTGCCAGCTGCTCTCTAGCTGCTTTCAGGAGCTGATCACAGAATGAATGACAGTCCTAGCCTCAGCACACACACAACGGAGATCCCTGCGCCGTCCTGGATTTGGTTTGGTGGGGTTGGAAAGGGAGGAGAGCTTGCACCTCACTGTGTTCTTCCACCCATGCTGGCCACAAATAGTATAGTGCAATAAGCAGCAAGGAGGTACTGTGGAGAGAAGCAGTTGCAGTCGCCTGTAAAATATGGTCTGGCTCTGCTAGGATCTGGAGTCACTCACATTCTGTAAACATTTCAGTGCTGATAGAGTTTTGCTAAGGAAGAAAGGTAGAGATGTGTCTCTAGACTAATAAGTGTTTCAGACGTGTTTTTAAAAATGTGTCTAGTGAAATGCTGTTACTGTTATTTAAAGACACGGATGGGCAAAGATGGAGCTGGGGCTTTTTTGGGCAGCAGGGGTGGGGTGTGGAGAATTCTTTTGCAAAAACAAAGTTATAAGGCTCCATTTTATCCAAAGTCCACAGTGTGATGTGGATTTGAGAAATGGCTCTGGTTTTGGTCCACTGTGTTTTCAAAACCCTGGCAACAAGAACATTTTGCAAAACCAGGGTGGGTTGGATCAGAATCCTATTTTATCTTATCAGGGCGCGCGCAAGACTTTGTAACACGAGGTCAGCTTAGTATGGCAAGAGCTAGGCCCTAAAAGTGGCAGCAGGCTCATATGCAAAAGTTAGGCCTCCCAAGAACCAGACTTGTAAGGAATAAGAGGAACTGTCTCCAGGTCTGAAAATATCCTTAAAATGAATATAGAAGCCAGCTGACCATAGGGTCAGCAAAAAATTAGCAGCATTAGGAGTAAAATCAGCAACTCTAGTAATAAACAACTAACATCACCTTATTGCAGATAAAGAACAGGAAACAAGGGTTAAGGCCCAATCCCCAAGGGGATTGAAATATAGCCAATAAGCTTATTGCTAGAATTGGGGAAGGGGGTATTTTAGGACCTCCAGGTGCACCCTGCCCTGAGGCTCTCTGTGGATCCATGGAGGTACTAGCGGATGCCCTGGGTGGGTTGGCTTCCTGGCTGCAACTCACTTATAGGGTGGAGAATGGGCCTCCCCACCCTCGTGCTGGTAAGCTCCTGATTCCCAATTGTTAACAGCTTGCAAATAGCTTAAAATTTGGAACTCTCATAGCTTAAGTGCTGCCTTGAATAAACTGCTAAATGGGCACTTCCTGTCTGCCTGTCTCTTCACCACTGAGATCTAAAAATAAGAACCCTCCGCCTCTGCGGAGCGCATATCTGAACTGCCAAAGTTTGTGTGTGGGGGGGTGTCAGTCAGAGTTTGGGATTTTTTAAGAAATGGTCTCCCACTAATCTGGAAAGAGAATCCCTCATCCATCATTTATCTGAAGGCAAATTTTAAAGCATCTCCATTATACGATGACCGCTTTATGCAGTGTGTTTCAGTCAAAAATATGCTGCCAGAATTTAGCAGGGCCTCAATGATTCCATAGATTTTTGCAAGCACAGTTTTGCAAAAGCAAAAAAATTGTGCCCAGATATTTATATGATGAATTAGAGATGGAAATGTGATTCCTTAGCATCTAGTAATGTGTCCATTTATCAACCTCTCACACAAGTGCCTCCAAGACTTCTTCCATGTAGCCCCCTACTCCTACTTCAATTCTCCTAAACTCATCCACAAAGTCCCCTATACAGACTACTATTAAACCCCACTTCTAGCAATCTGCTAATAATACAAATGAACAAGATTCATGATGAATCTCTTTTCATTCTTCACTTTCCCTAAAATCTATCTACTTTCCTGTCTGTTCTTAAACTGTCATCTCAAGGCACAAACTGTCCATTTGTGAATGCTTGGGAAGTGCACTACCCTCATCAAATAAATATAAACAATATTGTAGCCTTACAGTGAATTGCCGGCAGAAAAACTGTGGGTTACAAGAACTGGATTTCTAAGTACAGTACTGTGTCTGCAAAAACAGAGGTCAGTGCTGGTAAACTGGCCTTTAAAACCAGATTCATACTGGAGGTATTTGGGGTTTGTTTTTTTAAATCTCCCATGTTCAGATTGTCACAGCTTGATAGCCATAGTGATATCTTTTGCAAAATACTGGGGTTGTTAATATTGCAATTTTACATCACCCAATGAAAGGTGTGTACTGTGGGGTTGTGAGAAAATTAATTGCAAAAGCAAAAACGATGGTTGTTTCTTTCAGGTAAAGGCTTCATTCTTTGCTCTCATTTCATAAATGTTACAGGAAAGAACTTCATATTAAATAGCCTATTGTTGCAACATGTGAAATAACTTGGCTTATATGTGATTAGTTGTACTTTCTATATAAAAAGTGAGATTTGAAATAAGTACAGTAGACAGTTCTGTGAATACAGAAAGCTCCTAATGTCAGATAGTTCATTAATAGAGCGTGGACAAGTATAAGCTAATTCATGCAGAATATATCTTAATTTTTTTAAAATAAAGGAAACTATAGTAGGTGTGGAATGCACAGGACTTTCACATGTTGAACAAATTAAGATACAAAAATACTTTGGCAACATTAGTATAAACTATACATTCCAGAATTTTGTTAATGCTGCCCTTATTTTCCATGGCATGCCAGAATATATTATTTCATTTGAACTAATTTTCTCCTTTTTTAGCTGATAGAATCCCCTCTCCATTTTATTAAAAATGCTTCTCCCTAAAAGGAACAAAATTACTTATTGCAATGTGATTGAAAACATTCCTTCATCACCTCTTTGTCCATCATAGCCCTTGGTCTCATATTGAAATGATTATCTCCAGAGAGTAATCTTGCTCAGCCATTCCATATTCTGTTATTCTTCCCCTCCCCCAATTCACTATGTGTACATACCCCAATCCCCAGCACCACATTCTTTAGGGGTTTTCCTGCTAATGGAATTGCTGCAGGTTCCATAATCAGAGAGGTGCCTCTGTAAAATCTGAAAGTTTCAGGCACCCTCAGTTAGCTACTATTCAATGAAAAGCCAACAGTCTTCTGAGTGTGCATATGCTAGGGGAAAAAAGCCCCTAAGAAATGATGGCATGATCTGTTGCTGCACAGTGTAGGCCAATTTGTGTATGCATTCAAGAGACTTTCCTCATCTGCATCAAGAAGGATGCTCTGAATTTCCTTCAAGAATCGTATAATTCTAGCAGATGAAGCCAACTAGTGGCTGCGATAGAGAGAGGTGGAATTTCCATCTATCATCCATCACAGGAACCTCCCAAGATGTTCTGTTCTCCATCCTTTCAACCACTGATTGCCTGTCATATTTTCCACATTTGTCAATCTACTTGTCCACTGTGGCCACCCCATCAGCCTCCTCACTGAGTTTGCCCTGTCAAAGGTTCCTGAGAGGATAACCTGTATTTCACCAGACATTGACTTACCTTGATACGTCTTCTGGTGCCGGATGCTTGGTATCTGGAGGCTTTCAGCTGCATCTCTGAGCCTGCACAGCTACACCTGAGGAAGTTAGATACTGATTTATCCATCTGGCAAGAGCAATGTCTTAACATTAGTCTGCAGCACTACAAAAAAAAGTTGAATTATAATTATTTATAATTAATGCCCTTACACAAGATCACACACACACACACACACACACACACACACACACACACACACACACACACACCAACTCATTGTACCACTAAGGAGGAAGCACTGTTTGGGCAACTGTAGCAGTAAGAGTCAAAATTTTCCATGAAAACACTGCCCAAGAGAAGGCGTTATTAGCATAATCACAATGATGTTTCCATTTTACAATTACATCGTGCCATAACTCTGCATGGAACTTGAAAGATTAAAAAAGGTCCATTTGTCAAAAAGCCATACAACATAGACATACAAAAATAGAGTGGAGCAAGAATTATTTAATAAAGATAATGTGACCCAATTTTATACACCAGGTGGTTCATACAAGTTCTGATAGTTAAAGGTTGAGATATAAATCATGCTAAGTTCATTTCCATTGAGCAGTACTTTATTCCACAAGTAGTTCCACAGACAACTTGTGATGCAACAGGGAAGGAGCAGAAAGCACAGGAATGGAAGTGTTCAATGAAAAAAGCCATTACCTTCCCCTCCACACACTTGCCTGCGGAGCGGGTCAAAGGATAAGCGGGGAGCACACTTTCACTGCAGTGGACTCCTGAAAATGTGAACAACTCCTTGTACTTTATTTTAAAAATATTGAGAGAACAGAGACCCCAAAGAACTCAGCTTCTCAGGATAATTTTTAACCCTCTAGAAATTAGAAGCCAGTTTTATGGAGAAAGCCTGATTGGTAACAGCTCTAGGTGCTTGTGCTACATCATCAAGATCCTTGGATGTATAAACAGGGTAATCTTGAATAGGGGTAGGGAGGTCCTATTAACTCTGTATTTGGCACTACCGAGACCACTATTGGAATTTTGTGCCCATTTCTGGCATCCACAATTCAAGTAGGATGTTGATAAATTGCGGAGGGCCCAGAGAAAAGTCATGAGAATGATTAAAAGATTGGAAAACCTGCCTTATAGTGATAGACTCCAGAAGCACAACTGGTTTATCTTAACCAAGGAAAAAGTTTAAGGGGTGCCTTGATCCAGTCTATAAGCATCTATATGGGGGAGGGAATAAATGGCTCTTCAGTCTAGCAGACAAAAGCATAACAAGATCCACTAGCTGGAAGTTATAACTAGACAAATTCACATTACAAATGAGATGCAAACATTTAAACAGTGAGGATTATTAATCACTGGAACAATTTACCAAGGGTTGTGGTAGACTCTTCATCACTGGCAATTTTAAAATCAAGATAAGATTGTTTTTATTTTTAAATATATGCTCTTGTTCAAACTGAAATTAATCCAGGAGTCCTATGGCTTTTGTTATACAGGAGATCAGACTAGATTTTTACAGTGGTCCCTTCTGGTCCTATAATTTATCAAAGTCTGAATAACATGCTCTGTGTAAACAAAATACCTGACTCATCTCATAGGATCTTTTTCTGTTGCAGATCGGAGTCTGGACCACACCTGTGCAGGTTTTTTACTCATTTATAAACTATTAAGAGCAAATCACTCAGACAGGCCCTTACCATTAACTTCAATGGATAATTTGATTGGTTCAAGATGAAGACCTGTAAGATTTGGTCCAATTAAACTTAGGGCTTAAAGTTAACAAAAATAGGAATGGTGTACATCAAAGGAATGCTACTTCTAAGAAGGGAAGCCTGAGAACCAGATAGGCGATGCTCTAGATAGACATGTTTTACAGCATGGATGGTGCTGTACATTTATAGAAACCACTGCAAAGCAGCCAGATCTTTATCTAGTATCACCCTTTTCTCGGAACAACTGTTCAATGATTGCTGTTCATGTGAGATGATGGGATACACTGCAAATTCTTGGTCTATAACAATAGCACGAGAGAATCATGTAGGGCCACAAGGAACAGCAGCTGACAAACAACAGAAAGAAATAAGAACAGGTGGTTGTGAATTTACATTCCATCTTTCTCTAGGTGCCAGAGAAAACTTCACATCCTAAAACGTCAGATCCCATGACTGCAAACCTAATGCAACAGGGCAGTGATAAGAGTATCTTGCAGATGTAGCGTGCAGGTGATCACTGCCAAGTAGTGGAAATCACACTCCCTTTGTCATGACATACATTATGCTGGGACCACTAATAAGAGAGAATTTATAGAATCACTTGTTTTTTTCCATGAGAACTATTAAATGTAGCAGGTACAAACCACAGAGTAGATTATTTGTGGAGTACAATTTATAAACATGTAAACAAAACAGCAAAACCTTCTGTCGGCTCCCTGGTCAGTGCATCTGCTGTTCTGAATATATATATTTACTATATATTGGGTCACAAAGCTATGTAAAGTGTTTGTCAAACAATATCTCATTCCAGACAGGCGGGGCCATTTGAGAATATTCCCTACCCAAGTCTTCTATGAAAGCAATTTTTCTGAGATCATTCTTCCCAGTGGATTATATAGGAAGTAAACAATAGGCAATAGTAAGTTACAGGACCGTAACTCTCTCAAGGTGTTTTGGTGATGTCATAGACCACAAGAATGAAGACAGTCTCCAGAATCTCAGCATATGTCTACACTACAAAATTATGTTGACCTACATTACGGTGGCATACAGCCACTGCAGTAATTAGATAGCTTTTGCTTTTTCCATACTATGCTCCTTGTGTTGCCAGCGCATGTCCTCACCAGGAGCACTTGCACCATTATAACTGTCAGTATGGGACACTGTGGGATAGCTTCTGAAAAGCAGCAAGAGTCAATGTAAGCCACCCAATGTCTACACTGACATTGCATTGACCTAACTACACTGACATTGACTCTATGCCTCTCTTAGAGATGGAGTTAAGTCAGTGTAGTGGGCAACTTACATCAGCAGGAGCGATGTTTTAGTGCAAACACTTAGTTAGATCAACATTGACCTAACTTTGTAGTGTAGACCAGGCCCCGGAGATAATATTACAGTGCATAAATTCAAAAGCTGGCTGTTTTTAATTTTACATAAATGCCTGGGACAAACTCCAAATGTGATTATAACACTTGCCCTGCTTTGGGATACCACTCAGCACATTCACGCAAGTGGATACTGGGGCAATGATGCATTAATTCTCGCACATAGGTGAAAAGCTGCACAAACACAATAAATCAGATACTGAAATAAGGACAGAGTGTCATCCTGTGTCATGATGGAATTGTCATCAGCAATAGAACGTTATTATTGGAAACTTTAACATGTATTTTTCATTTGGTTTTGTAGGGTTTTGGGAAAAAAGTTGTCTGGCTTTGCACTAAAGATCTTAAACAGCAGTACATGCAGCCTTCATGCTTACAGAAGATTCAACGTTAAATCCTTTACTTTCTAAAATTATCTTAAAATCAGTTTCAATTTTTTTCATCCCAGCCAATCAACTCTGATGGTTATGTTAAGCAAACAGAATCAGATTCTGAGCTTAGTAGATTCAGAGAACATGAGTATGATGTAGCAAAAAATAAACTATTCAAATCTTTCCTATTCTGTTGTACTCTACTCATGGTCTTACACCATATGCATTGCAATCTGACCATAATTTGTTGTGTTCTTACTATGAACCAATATCTTTACAGCATGCCGGTCACTAAAGTATCATCACTGTAGTATCTAGGTATTTAGAAGGACAATGGTCCTAATTCTGCTGTTAATTACACTGGGTGTTAATTAGAGAAGAATTCCATTGTACTCAATGGAGTTACACACATAAAACCACTGCAAGTTAGAGCTGAATGATTGTTATGTGAAATTAGGCTCACTATTGCTAAACATTTGGTAGTAAGTATGAAATAATTCTCTTAACTGGCAAATCCATCCACTTGCTTTTAGTTAAAAATATATAAATATGCCTAACATGGGTGTTCAAATACATATGAATGTTATAAGAAATCCTATCAGCATGGAATTCTATGCTACACTTACACTTCGGGTAAACAGAACATTGCACAGAAGTAGTTCTTAAACAAATGATTGGAAGGTTCTCCTTGGGGACATCTTAATGGGTAGTTTTTAAAGGTTAATAAACACTTTCCAAGAGGCAACAGAAAACTGCAAATATTTGAGGTGTTACAACCTGAGAGCCAAGCAGGAATTTCCTTTAAATCGCTCCGATTTGAGAAAGTTCCTTCTCTTACTAATGAGACCAAGAATAAGGCGTCATTCCCCCTCTCAGTGAGCTAAAGGAACATTTTGTGCTAAGTTCATTGATATTCAGTAACTTCCTCCTTGATTAGCCTTGTATTAATTACTATTATTTCTGCTATTACTAACAAGGGCTGCCACAGTCTGATCTTTCCTGCTCTCTACATCTACTTCAGATCCAGTTTTGGGCCCCCCACTACAGGAAGAATGTGGACAAATTGGAGAAAGTCCAGCAGAGGACAACAAAAATGATTAGGGGGCTGGAGCACATGACTTATGAGGAGAGACTGAAGGAACTGGACTTGTTTAGTCTGCAGAAGAGAAGAGTGAGGGGGGGATTTGATAACATCCTTCAATTACCTGAAGGGGGGTTCCAGGGAAGATGGAATTAGGCTGTTCTTAGTGATGGCAGATGACAGAACAAAAAGCAATGGTCTCAAGTTGCAGTGGGGGATGTCTAGGTTGGATATTAGGAAAAACTTTTTCACTAGGAGGGTGGTGAAGTGCTGGAATGGGCTACCTAGGAACGCGGTGTAATCTCCATCCTTAGAGATTTTTAAGGCCCAGCTTGACAAAGCCCTGGCTAGGATGATTTAGTTGGGGTTGGACCTGCTTTGAGTAGAGGGTTAGACTAGATGACTTCCTGAGGTCCCTTCCAACCCTAATCTTCTGTGATTCCATGAGATAATTATAAATGTTCAGAACTGTTCTCAGAGCAAATACTACTACTTTGCATTTATATACCACCTTCTTCCACAGGCCTCAAAGCACTTTACAAACACGGACTACTAATACTTATTTTACACAAGGATGAACAGAGGCAAAGAGAAGTTAAGTGACTTGCCCACGGTCACATACTGAATGAGTGGAAGAGCTGGGAATAGACCCGCAGAATTCTGGCTCTCAAACTCCAACGCTCATCATTAGACCACCTATGATGAAGACCTTTGATTGTGGAAACTCTTTGTGACAAATGTTTAGCATACATGATATGGTGTGCTCTTCTGCATGAGCCATTATATCACAATCTGGAAATACCCCCAAAATCGTGCCTGAGGGCGGTGGGTTGTTTCTTTCCCAGCATTCGCTTGCTCCCCTGAGCTGCACTCTTGCATGTTACCCACCTACACTCTCAGGTCTACTTTGGAAAATGTTATCCTTACTGAGGTTATTACAACTCAAGCCTTGTGCACTGGCAGTCACAGTTTTCCCGCGTGAAGGAAATTAATCATTTATTCAAGATATTTATTTTTTAAACTTGATTTCTGTAGCACTATCAGGAATAAAAATGAGCTATAAATAGGTGCTATTTGGAAAACAAACAAAAAAATCTTGGCCATGGCAGTAACCTCCTCCTTCCTCTTGCATCAGACATTTAGAATCCAGAGAGCTTTTTCTGTTCAGTTGTAACTATCTGGAGGAAGGTCAAATTGTAACCCTCTATTAGTGTAGTTAGCTGAAAGAAACAAGGCTATCTTCAGGGAAATGGAACCTTGGAGTGCAAAAACATACCAAGGGATAGATTTCTCTGTAACAGGGGGGCTCTCTCTTAAGGGCTGGAAAGCCTAGGCCGAGGGTTGGCTCAGTTACAGGATGAGCCTCACCCGAGAAGAATCAGGTGATGGAAGGATCAGGAGGCAGCTGTGGCAGATTCTACAGCGAGCGAGGAAAGACTGGTGGAGGAAAGCCCCTGAGACCAGTTGAGTAGCCTGAGACAGGGAGAGACCCTAGCCAAGCAGGAGAGAGACTGCAAAGACCCCAGACAGGAAGGCCTAGGAGAAAGAACAGAAACCTTGGTTGTGAGAACTTATAAATGGACTTATTTTTTATATTCATAAACCCAGTCCGCAAGGAGGGGTATTTTTTGACCAAGAAAAATTCTGAAGTGAAGGGTATTTAACCAGTTCTAAAGGGAAACTGAGGCAGGTTGCCTTAGCATGACCCTATGCCACAAAAGGAGCACAGGAAGCAACCGGCTTCAGTTACACTGTAATTATCAGGAAAAAAATGTTAATCCTCCTCATACAGAATCATTTAGTGTAGATGCTATCAGAGGGAAACAACTGTCCCAGGCTGTTCTGGGGCAGCTTTGCCACTGCACTACAGGTACAAATGAAAAAGGATTTTATTTTTCCTGGACACGCTCCGGCAACCTGTGAGTTGGAAGGTGCTTAATGTTCTCATGTGTTACTTAGAAGTAAGGATCAGAGGTTTTTTACAAGAGAAAATAAAGCCAGGGGCTGAAACAGCATGAAGAAATTGTGATTTCTGATTTGTTGTTTAAAAAAAACAAAAAAACAAAAAAAAACAAAGGCCAGGAACTGTGTTGCTAAATAAAAAAAAGTTATTGAAGGCAGCACAGAAGTTTATGATGATTTAGAGAAGGCAGGTGACCTTTCCAATAATTGCATGTGTCTCAATTAGGGGTCCCCCTCCCACACAATTACTACTAAACCCCCTACTAGGTAAGAGTTCCTTGCATCTTCCAATCCACTGTGGCAAATTTCAGCTGGCACATGTGGGGGGAAGGAAACGTACACAGAAGCAGGTAGGCATAACGGTCCAAAGTGAGAGAACAATGCAGAGCGTGAAGGGGGAGGAAAGCTAATAAAGAGCAAGGACCTCAGCCTAGATGAGGAAAATGAAAGCCCAAACAAATAAATATGGAAATGTGGTGGTGGGAATGGACTGCTGAGCATCCCATTAAAAAGACAGCATCAGCCTTGCAGATAATTTTCACTTTGCCACAGAAGTGTCATTTAGAGACTATTAAAATCTTTGGAGGAGTTCCTCCTAACTAGCTTCCCCTTCACACTGTAACCTCAAAGGACCCCTGATTAGTGGGGATTTTCCCTTCCATGACTTAGTACTAAGAGGCTTCACTCTCAAAATCCCCTCCATCCTTCCAGGGAGAGGGTCTTCAGCTTCCCTAGAGAAGCCCTTACCAACTCCTTGATTTGCATTATTAATATCGAGCTCTCACATAGCACCTAAATACTTTGCTATTGTAGAAATTACAGACAGGAATTATATTACCAACTAAAGAAGTACAGTCATTTCTGGAGTGGAACATACAATTGTTCAATGCTATACAGGTTTTAACGTACTTGAAACATTCAGTTAGCGTAAAGGCAACTAAATACTAATATTGGCTACGCTGGAAATTCAGAGATAGGTAACAGGCATCTACCACTTTTCTAGACACAGAGGGCTCCTCTTTAATCATCATCCATGGGCAGAAGGTGCTGGGCAAGATGAGGCATTTTTTCTCATCTCCCCTATGCTGCCAGTTACAGCTGGACTTGAACCTTGAGATCCCAGCGTGGAGAACGGAACTTCTGTCTCGCACACTGCAATGCTGAGCGCTCTCAGGCAAGTTATGCCCAGTTCTGAAATAGGCTATGGTCAAGGAGATGGCACAAATAAGCAAAAGAAAAATGTTTGTTCTTATTAAGCTGGTGCTGGAATGCAGTGAAAAGGGAGCCCAGGAAATGTTTGATGGTGGAATAGAGTCATTGTTCTTGAACTAAAATTCTTCCCAGGGTAAAGTTTATTGTACAAAACATGGTTATATAAGCAGCTGTGGAAGAGTTTGCTTCTTCCTACCCTCCAAGGGTGAAAGATCCTATGCATCACATAAATTCTAAATAAGGCTTCTGTGGTGCATTGGACTGTTGCTGGCTCTTTGCACAGGGGTGATTTTCACCTTAATGAGGCTGTTAAGAAACAGATAGCTCACTGCCTGTAGTAATAACATGTGCAATACCAGATGATGTCATATGATGTAATTCTCTTGCAGATGTCTACCATCTGCACAGCAGTAGCTCCTTCTGAGAGAAGTGGGATCCATTGTGGAAAGTAACAGATGGAAGAGTCAATAATGCTCGGTGTACTCTTAAAAGACTTCATGATTCTGGTCAGGTAGAACAACTGAAGAAATATTGCAGTTGGCATAGTGTTGCTAGCCTGCGCAGCGGTGGCTTCAAAAGGGTGATCAGGAAAGAGGAGTTTAGTATATCCAATGCTATCCTCCTTCCCACTCAAGCTTTTGGTTTTCAGGGCTTCATAATTTGGCTACAAACATTTGCTCACAGCTGAAATTTAGGGCATGAGACTTCGGCGCAGCAGCAAATTATATACATGTACAGAGCGCTGGGGCCAGGGGAAGTGGCTATTTTAAAAACAATTGAATCATTATCGAAGTCTTACCTGCATTTTAACATTGTACTGTAACCTTTTAAAAAACAAAAAGCAGCCAAGATTGAACTAAAAAAGCCAAGGATCTGGCATGATGATTTTTTTTAGTTTTATCCCTGCTCTGCTGCTAATTCACCACATGATAACCTCTGTGTCTCAGTGTTCCCATATGGTCAAATGGAAATGACAATACTTACAGTGCTTGTATCGCAGTTAACTGATGTTATATACTTAACATTTTCACATGAAAAGGGCACCACAGAAAGTTCAAGTAATGTTGTTCTCATGACAAAGGGAGGCAGACCTATCTGAAGTCAGACATTGTAACTTCAGTTTAATTTTAAAAAATTACTTTCCCTACAACTGGAATAGAAATGCCACCTTATGACTCACCCGTTCAAAAAGTGGAGAAGGAAATGCTTTTAGGATTACCCAGTTATGGAAATTTCACCTGGATATATATTCTTTCCTTGCTCATCTTCACCCTTGCATCAAGCCATATCTATTTAAAATAGCCCGTTTAAGTGACATGCAACATCATTATCCCTGATTGCAAGCTGACCTGCTGTCTAAATCCAGCTATGATCTATATGTGGAATGCACTGAGTGTGCTTTTCGTCTGGGGCTCTCATCAAGTTATAATTACAGGGTTTGCTCTATTTGTATGCTTTGTTTTAAGATAAAAATGCATGTTCCCAAATCAGAAACTAATATGCTTTGTTAATATTGTTCTGATATCAGTGGACATGGAAGGTATTTTGATAAATCTCATGAAGGGGATAAATATTTCATTCCAGGTGAAGTAATACAACATTTTGCATAGCAGATTTCACTACACTCCATTAATGCTATTGGTGGACAAGTGATTGCATGTCATTTCAGTTATTACAGTCAAGAATAAAAATGCAACGAAACAGAGGATATCCCAAAGTCCTTATTTATATTAAGGTAGGGGGCTCATTCTAAGAAACTTTCAATTACATAATAAGAGGCAGTGCCTGCCTAGAAGAGTTTACACTAACTAAACAAGACAAAGTATTGTTAACTCCATTTTAGCTGTCAGGAACTGAGATTTAGTGACTTATTACCTTGTGCTTCCACACAGGATGGTTGGGGCAGTCTTGGGAATGGCAGACTGGTCTCCTATGTCCCATTCTCTAACGCCTTAACTACAAGGCCAACCTGTCACACTATTCTAAAGAACTTTTCTTTTTTGAAAGCAAACTTTAAAATCCATTTTTAACATGGCTTTAGTGCAGTAGCTCTAATAATGCAGAGGTTAAAAGCAACTGGTGCAACCTCATGAATGAATGTCGACTTGCCAGTTTCTCACTCCCATTATGTTTTCCTATTCCAGTTGGTGTGCCATGGTGACTTATTTTGCAGCAGGGATTAGGTTAAGTTAGTGCATAATGTGTTCTGAACTGCTCCTCTGTGGATTAAAGAATGGTATTTCCTCTTAAATTACAGTGTGCACTAGATTGCTATTTTCAAGTGCTGTGCTCAGTGTTTTTGGCATTGTTTGCACAAACTATAAGCAAAGGAGTCGATTTCCAAGACCATGATCTGTGAGATTGAAGACAATCATCCCCTTTTTTCTTACATGTTGAATGAATATAGAGAAGCAGGATAGTTGGTGATTTCACTTGCTATACCATTAGTGAAACATAAAACAGTTGTGTGAAACACTGTGTGAATAATAGGAACTACATTACATATTATTTATCTGCAGAAATAACATCCTGACTGTAAGGAAAGCACAATATGTAGTTTCTGTCCTGCCAGACCCAGGGCAAACTGTATGAAAAACTTAAAGTGTAAGACTTCATGCCAGAGCTAAATACATTTTTTTCTTTCAACTCTACGAGAGTATTAAAAAGCTTTTTGATCATGGCATCTTGATCTTGTCTGTGGGCTTTTTTGGATTCTAAATCCCCCCTCCTATAACCGCCCTGGTACTTCACTTCAATACTAGAAAGTGGAAACTCTCCTTGCAGAGAAAGCCAGTGCTACGCTATGGAACAAGGGGACAGTCTCCAAATGAAGCCACCATTCCCATCCGGTGGAGCACATCACCTCTCTATTTCCCTTCTTTAACCTGCAATTAGGGCACCCTGAATTTCACAGCCGCAAGTGTCATCTCATAAGAGGAAGTGGTTCATAATTAAGTTAGCAATCAATATCTGCAATATATTTCTCTCTCAGAATTAGGATGAGTGTCAGATATGTCCACAGAATTAGTAATTAAATATGTCTATGTGCACCATGTACTCGAGTTTGTCATTTACTTTATAAACCCAGTAGAAAGGTTATAAAAATCCTTGCGTTTGGCAAGGAACTCCAACTGCCCTAGGCCCCAGCCATGTGACTGAGAACAGCCTGTTTGCTTGGCAGTTTAGAATTCACCTAATGAAATGGGAGAATGCTGATACAGCTGAGTGTGGTAGGAACAGATTTTTAAATATAGGTGTTCGTAATTGCTGTTCCTTAAATTATGCATTCAAATCTGCCATGTGCATGCAAATACTAGATAGCCAAACCTGGATATTTGCATATGTAAAGAAATGCATGCATCTGAGTTTCAAATCTGAACTTGAAACTGATGCAGTTGCCCAAAAAGGTTAGGAATCACTAGCATTTCATCCAAGAAAAAACAAAGTAGTTCAAAACTATGTACATCTCCATGCTAGTCCTCTCTTGATGGCACCCACAGTAGGTACTGCAGTCCATCCAGCATCATATGCAGCAATCATTGTGCAGAGAATCTTTCAAAAGCTAGGTACCTTGCATCCGGTTGATCAGATACAAACGCCTCCTGTACATTTCAGTCTATGATGAGATATCCTCCAGGCAGGTGATGGATGGTTCCAACCTGGAAGGGAATCAGGAACAGAGTTATTCTCTGATGAGCTTACTGTGTTGGCCAGTACTGTCCAAGCTACTCCATTTTTGTCCCAGGGTTTGCTCACTGTTAGGGTCTCTACTTTTCTGGTGGTCTTTGGTTTGCTCACATGTCATAGAGACCCAATTACTACTAGATGTGGAAATTTGCTGAATGAACATCACCAAGTGATCCATCCCAGATTCTGACTAAGCCATTGGCGGACCTATCCTCCATGAACGTATTGTGTGCTTTTTTGAACCCTATTAGTCTTAGCCTTCACAACATCCTCTGGCAAGGAGTTCCACAGGTTCACTGTGTGCGGCGTGAAGAAATACTTCCTTTTGTTCACATTAATAGGCTTAATATCATTTGGTGACCCCCTAGTCCTTGGCTGCAGAACAGAATGTTTCACTGAAAGAAAAAAATCCAAGATGCCTCTGTTCCACCCTACAGGAGAGGGCCCAAGGCATACTTCAGTTACATCATGGATGTATCTGGGATGACAACTTTGCCCCATTCATGTCAATGGGGAAACTCCTGCTGACCTTAATTGGACCAGGATTTCACCTACAGCCCCTCATGCTCACACATATTTCACTGTTTCTGCTGTGATCCTTTTGCTTTGAATACAAGCAAAAGACAACTTAAAATCCAAAAGGGCCTTCCTTATTTCCTGAGACTTTAGAAAAAGAGCACAAAGGGCTTCAATTTACTCTACTCTACTAGGCTGAATAGCAATGTGAAGGTGAAAACCCTGACCCTTCCCCACATGCATTGCTAAGCAACATGGTAGGTCTGATTCAAGCAGCAGCTTCTGTTTTTGCTGCGAAGTAAGAGTCAGAACATTCAGCGGAGGAAACAGTATTGTTTTATTTATAGCATTGTATATGAAACATGCCTATTCCACATGAACATGTGTTGCTTATTTAAGCTATAAATCTTCCATATTGGAATTCTCTCTCCTCCCAACCCCTCCATGTCTGTAGTATACTTGGAATAGTTCACAGCATTATTCTGGCCACACTGACGTCAAGAGAAAATCCAAAGAGACAAAACCCATCAATATACAGAATAAAAAGGGAAACTGCTCCTCCACCCCTGCCCTCATGAGGTCCATATCAACTAGCTTTTGTCACAGTACAGGCTATAAATGTTCTTTGATTGGCATCAGAGTTCCAGGATGTTGGAGTCTTATTCATCAGGGGAAAAACCTCAACCAACCAATATCTCCTTCCACTTTGTGAGAGCTGGGGTGTAACATGATCTGTTGTATTCCTTGGCATCAGCTGTTTTTTTCTCAAGACTACAGCCTCTGCAGTGCCACACTTGTTACTGAGCTCTGGACAGGCTCTTGACGTTGCTTGTGCATTGCCATGCAGAGTTGGAGCGGGCCCTGCTGACTCTTATCCCAGCCTGTCTCTCCATTCTATCTTCCCACTGGAGTTGGCCACCAATTTAATCTCGTTGACAATAAACAGGTCACAGAGATTTGGATGATGCCTCCAAAGTTGTTACTAAGAAACATGTCATCTACATCAGTTCAACAACTGAAGCCAAGGAGTGTTACCTTTCTTGCCCTAGCTGTAGCCAATGATCCTGGAAGATTCAGATCCAAAAGGGATTTAAAATCCTGCATGGCGTACAGAAAAGCGCTTACCGCTACTCCACAAGCTGTTGCTGAGTGGGGAAGGTGCAAAAGACCACAAGATCACTGGACCTACAAGTAGTTCCTTCTTTTTGGACTGCAGGAAAATACCACATCAGTCTCTGGCTCAGAGGAATAGTGCAGTTGCATTGGGACAGTGTGACTGCCTGGGATGTGCTACTTTTTCCACAGACATTTTTACAGTGATTCTCCTTTTGCCCCAGAACATGAGGAGTGGTTTGCTTTTGGGGCATCCCCCACCCCTCAAGGGGCTGGAGTCTGAACTTCTCTATGGTTATCCATAGAGTCCTGCTTTAGACATTCATTTTGTTTACTGTCAATGACCCATTCCATCCAGGATCCTGCTGTGGAGATCGGCAGCCATGGGCAAGGTGTCAAGGGGGGTGGAACTGGACTGAGGCAACCAGACCACTCCTCAAAGGCATCTCATTAGCAATCATTACGAACCTGAGGGGAGGATGGGACACTTTAGAAGCAAACAAACAGATGTTTCCCCACCCATTAAAATGGTCACATAACATACCAAGGTGCAAAGTATGACTTTGCTTTTGTCAAGCTGACATAGTTAAGATATAGGTTCAGTTAACTCCCCCCACAAACACCTCCACCAAATAAAGTCCATGAATTAATTCTGATTTGTTACAGAGACTCAACATTCACTAAAAACTTTTCAGCAGCCTTCTCATTTGATGGCACCCCTGCCTCCATCAAAGGAAGTAGCATTTAGATAAACTGGATGCTATCTCAGTGGCTAGATTCTGGTTAACCAACTAGATTAGGACTCAGAAGATCTGGGTTCAGATCCTGGCTTTGCCAGACTCCCTGGATGGTCTTGGGCAAGTAACTTCATCTCTGTGCCTGTGTTTCCCCATCCGTAAAATGGGGATCACAACCGTACTTCCTTCCTGTCTAGTCTATTTACACTGCATGCTCATTGGGACAGGACCTGTTTTACTGTGCATTCGTGCAGTACCTAGCACAATAGGGCCTGAACCCTATCAAAGCCTGTGTGCTACTGGAACATAGGCTGTCTAGACTACAAGCAAGGGGTGCAATTCCCCTGCTCGTGTACACATACCCCGTTAGCGCTCGTTGACTTAGCTAGAGCATAAGGAGTTGCATAGCTGAGCCGTGCTGAGTACAAACTCACTTAAACCTGTAGGTACATGCCATGGTTGCACTGCTGTTTCTCGAGCTAGCATGGTTGTGTGTAGCAGAGCAGGGGAATCACACCCCTAGTTTGCAGTGTGGGCCGTCATAGATAGATAAACAGTGTAGCAGGAAAGAGTGGACACTTTTCTCCAATATCAGGCCACTTCCACCTCCTTTACCACAATACAGCTAAGCCCAAGCAAGAAAACAAGTCCCAACCCCACTGCACACATCCATAGGAACTAGGATAAGCAATGGAGGATGAGGGTAGTTATCAAAATAATCTGAAAACCAGACTATCTACGCTCTCTTCACTCTAAAAACCTGCTGGGGTGTTTGAAAGGTGAAGTTGATAAGACTCCGAATTAAAATGCCACAAAACCTTTGTGCATATGTTGTTAAAAGCCTAATTTACACATAGCCAGAGGAAGCAGCATTGGCTTGTAGTTAGAGCACAGCAATGGGATTCAAGAGACTGGGTTTGGTTTCGGCTATTGATTCACTGTGTGATTTGGCCAAGATCACTTCACCTTTTTCCTTCCTCGTTATTTCCATCTCTCAATCAGTAAGGGCTGATTCTGCTCCCTTTTGGTCAATGGAAAGGGTCTCACTGACTTGTGGGGATTAGATCAGGCCCGTAATACCGTTATAGCAGGAGCTACCAGGTGGTGCTGTTACACAGTTAAGAATTGTTCCTAGAGAATGAATCTTTGAAGAAATGCTCTATTGTCCGATAATTTTGAGGTAATTACATTAGGGGAAGCTGTTGCAAACAGCCAGAGAGGCTACTCTCTGCTTTAATCTCCCTAGCTAAATACAATTCTTGAGGCAGAATAATTCCTGGTAATCAGTCCTGAGTGTGTGGGCTGAGATTCCCGAAGTACGGTTTGTGACCACCTGTTCAAGGTCTGGAGTGTAGAGTGTTAACAAAAACAAGCTGCATTAAGAGGATATCCAGACTCCATGTCACTGATTCTTCTCCAATGGAAAGTCAGCCTCTAAGGCCCCAAATTCACTACCACATGGCAGAGAGGTGACAATGCCTCTTTGCTGTAGGATTTGGTTGAGCACACAGGAGTCAGGTTTATTAGGAGAAAAAGCATAGCAATTGTATTAATTTTACTGACATCCAGCTCAGTTCAAGTCTGCTTTGGTTCCTGGACCCATAGTTCACATTGGGCATGCACGGAGGCTTACCACTAAACTAGGTATTAGCATAGTCATGTTATACCTGTAAGAAATCACCTAACTTTTTGAGAGAGCTTGCAGATTCTTGAAAGCCAAATGCTATACAAATTCAAAGATTAATAAATACCATAAGTATATTTAATCAAATAATGGGCTCCCTCTCCCAAAGAATTTACAATAGCATGAAAAGATACAACATAATGCATTGCCATGCAAAAGAGGCAAAGAATGGTCTTATAACAGGAACAAAGTCTCCCTAGTTACACTTCCCACATGAACCACAAAATAAATTGAGCAGAGTCTCACTCATTTCTGCATCCCAGTAGTTTGTTTCCAGTTCACAGCTCTTCAATCCACAAATGAGACTAAGACCACACCGTTAGCCTAGTAAATTAATCCTTTTTATGTAGCCCACCTCTTGCTATTTGTGTATTTCACACCAAAGACTGCTTGGACTTTATTTACAAATGACCTTTTGTGCTACAGACCTCATCACAAGTGACAGTTTTCCAAGTTAACTCGGATGATGAAATTAAATTTGATCATGCAGAAGTTCTTGCTCAGTGTTTTCAACAAATCTATGGAGGATGAATAGTATAAGAAAAGCAGACTTTTGCTTCAAGTTAAGTTTTATTTTCTTTCTGTGCAAGAGGTTCATATAGCCTGTGCAATGAACATTTATTAGAATCTCAATAAATAGTAATTCATAGATAAGAATATTTCCTCCTCAAAGTGAGCATGCCCTCTAAAAATTATTTTTGGAAAGATGTTGCTAAAAGATTAAGATAGACAGAGTACCTGAATCCTCAGCTGTTGATGTTCTGCTTCCCCCCCTCCGCATCTCCTCTTCCCTGAGGATATTAAACTACAACAAACTCTGTTAAGCAATATTAAGGGGGTGATATAAAGCGATTGATACTAGGAAATCAAGAGTTAATGGTTAGGTAGCAGGCATGCTGTGACCAGTGCTTATTATGTTATCATATCATTGTTACATTGTGCTGCCACAGTTTGCTGTATTCACCTGTTCTTGTCATAGACTTAGATTAGAAAGTCTTTGGGGGTGGGATCAGCTGTTGATCATATGTTTCTAGAATGTATAGCACAATCAAGCACTGATTGGGGCTTCTAGATACTCCCTCAGCACAATAGTAAATAATATTTAAGACTAATTTAGCATTAAGAACTCTTGAAGTGAACCCAAATATTTAAAATTGGTGAAGTGAACATAACTTGACATTTGAATGCTGTTTAAGGATTTGCAGAGTAACCAGATTTATGGTTAACTGATTAGATCACTTGAGCAAGAGAGTTCCTGTCTTTCAAAGATTTTGGGGGGAGAGGAAGGGCTTTAAGAAGAAGAATTGGGATTTAAATACACCCAAATAAGAAATCCCATCTTCCTTGGGAGCTAGGGCTGCCATGACAATCATCAACCCTGATCAGATTTTTACAGATGTTTAATGAATCAGGCTGTGAGAAACTCAGCCATTTCCTTTTTCAGGGCTTCACGAGGAAAGTTTTCTTCATTTAACAATTCATGCGGGGTTTGTCCCCAGAGTGTTTGACTTTGAATGAGTTTAACATGACTACCAGGCTGGATCTTTAATGTCAGAGGTTTTCTGAGACACCACCATAAACTGGGGCCTCAGGTCTATTTAAATGGTTTACTATGTTTAGTGAACCTGGTCTGAGGTTCAAATTTATAACAAGACTCAGGACCAGCTGAGATTTTCACATTTATGGGTTTCTTTGTGCACATTTGAGCAATAATCCCCCCAAACTGGTGATTATATGTGAATACAGACTCCTCTTTGCCTCCCCATTGATTTATAGTAGCACAAAGGGTACTTGTTAGCAGTTGTGATACCAGGTATTTGTCAAATCATAGGTGATTTCTTCCCCAAACTTCCCCCAACCCCACCAGAAGCAACAGAAGGTAGAGACAGGCTAAAGAAACACAGCCTGAGTTACTGTTGCCCTGCACTTTATGAAGACATTTGTTCCTTCTACTACAAAGTGCCTGTAAAAAGTTCTCATTCTGGGTCAGGAAACATTTTACCCTCTGTTCCAGGATAAGGCTTCTCCCCAGCTTCCACACACACACACTGCCCCACCCTTAAGTAGGTTTATTGTCTAAGCAAACACAAACAGTTCCTCAACTCACTAGTCTCAACCTGTCCTCAACCAGCTCTGCTCACTACTGCTTCTTGTTAGTTTTCTGGAATAGCAAATCCAGGGTAATCGTCCTAGGCACTTAGCTCCACCACACAGGTGCCTCCACTCAACATAAACACAGCCCATCCCAATCAGTCCAGTCCTTCCTGTCGGCTGATAGGTCTTTATAGCCTCTGGTGCAGCCCTGCCTCCTTTAATGGCTCAATTGAGCCCATCTGCTCTGAGGCAAGGGCACCAGGCCTAATCTACTCCCAGGGACCAGCTACCCTGGTGTAAATGACAGGCCAATGTGCAAGGCAGCGGAGAGTCTCTGGTGCACAGCATTCAGATCTAAAGGGGGAGTAGTTAAAGGCTGGAGTTTGTTGTTCAAGTTTGGATTCAGTGATGCAGTAATCTCATAAACTGTTCTCATGTGATTCCCATCATTTTGGATGGTAAAAGATCAGCATCCAAATAAGAACTGGAAAAATATGTCCCTTCTACTTTGGGATTTGACTTGGAAACAAAGCTCTGGGGGTGAGTTTGGCTCTTGGGATTGGAATTGGAATACTTTCAGATTTAACCCCTGAGTTTTGACCCCTCTCTTGTGAAAACACAACTTTATTTCTATTACTTTTAATTCCAGAAAGAGACAGATAGAAGGCAGCTTCTCCAAAGATATTAAATGCTGATTTTCAAACGACAAATATAATGTTATAAACAAGGAAAGGGAAGAAATAGTAAAGACATGTGGGATCCCACTGTTCATCTCCAGGGTGGAATGCAGTGCAACACCTGGCTAACAACTCATAGCAATATACTACATGGCAGTTTAAGACAGGACTGGAGAATTCTGCATCCAGGTGAAACTGCAGGGGAATAGGGAGGCAGAATGTAATTACCTGGCTTGGAATCTGGCCAGGATACTGAATGAATACCCTATTTCTTATCATAAACATTATGGGATCTTTAATGATCACATATTCATTAAAGTCAGCAGCTAGGATGTTTCTCTCATCCCAAAGACCACACTGGGGCACTGGTTCAATATTCACTCAGAGGCAAAACGTGTCATTTCCAGAACTGCTAATACCCTGCAGTGCCCCAGTTCTTCCTTGGAGCTCTCCCATTCAAATACTGCCTTCCCCTGGCCCTTGCTTAGTTTGTGAGATTGACAGGATTACAGCAAGGCAGGTGCATTTTGGACAGCAGAGTACTTAGCCTACGCTGCTCTCATGAAATGCAGCTTGACTTCAACGTGGATTAAAATATCATCTGTTCCCAGTCTGCTGAAGGAAGGAGATTGCGGTGTGGGCTGCTTGCCTGTCTCACTGCGCATCTAGGATGTTGCTAATAGCATTCACTGCTTCGCTGGCTGAGCCGTGTAAATTCCTCATGGAACCTATGACATTCAGGTCAGGAGAAGACGGAGACCTTCCAATGGTCTAGCTGTGGCATTTGTTTCCTGCATTCAGTCTATTATATGAAGTTAAATAAAGCAGAATGCACCATGAATAGCAATGCTGGCTCTCGAAGCAACTAGTACTGGATGTTCTGTTCTGCAGAGCATGCATTCCAGCTTCCAGGATGGACCTTAAAATACATGACATGGGGGGGGGAAGCTTCTTTGTTCCTTCGGAACGAAAGCACCTGAAGTCCATGTGACCATAGGGAGGAATGTCAGGAGGCCAGCCCTGCTGTTGTAGCACAAGATGCACCTCCTGCCACTGCTAAGCACATTAGGGGGGCATGAGACGGCCAGCAACGCACTTATGTCACCACAATGCATCTTCGACATATTGCTCATAGCATTAAAGAAAGCACAGAAAGGTCATTTATTTTGAAACGGAAGTTTGGATCTTGTCAAGGGATTAGCAGGCTAGAGACGTCCTCCGCATTTATTGCAATGCTTTGAAAAAGCTGAAAGCAAAAGCAAAATGATTTTGCATGCTGCCTTTTTTTTTTTTTTTTTTTTTTTTGAAAAACAATGAAACCTGTTGAAGGCCTTGTCTATACTGGAGATGTGCCCCAATTCGATGGCCAGCAATTGGAGTACCTGCTGAATGCAATTCCATGGTGTAGGCAGGCAAAGCGGCTGTTTGCTCCCACGGAACTTACGTCTGCATGAAACCAGGGTAACTGGCATTAGTGAGAATCACAATTTATTGTACTTTACCACTCTAGTAGTTTGCAGTGGTGGCCACTGATGGTTTAAACTGTGGCAAATCCAGAGGGTAAGCAAGGCCTAAACGGCACAAGCGACAGAATACAGCCAAACCCTGCAAACCAGGGGCCTGATTTTCTGTTGCCCTGAGTCTTGTGTAATCATTTATGCCCATGCAAACTGGCGATAATCTGCAGCTAAATCAGAAAAGTAGCATTTTATATCCACTTTGCAAAGGTGTAAATGACTACATAAAATGCAAGATATGGGAGAATCAGGCCCTGGGTTTCATAGCTGCACTCCTGAAATTTAAAATTCCCCAGATGTATTTCCAGCGTACATTTTATTCTGTGTGTGTACAGCACCTAGCAGCATGGGACTTTCCTCCATGCCCGTGGCTGCTAGATACTATCACCATACACATGATTTATTTATTATTATTATATTTTATTTTTAAGTGGCTGCAAGTAATAAAAAAACGTTAGGACCAGCTCCACTTCTCCAATAGGTATCAGGCAATGTGCTTCTTCTACCTTAGCTGACTTCCTATGCTAACTCATCTGCTGAATTCTTCTGCCCTGACCTCCCATGCGCTGCATCAGTTTGCTTCTACTTGTGAATTTTTTCCCCTTCTAATTAGCCAAAGTGTTTAATAAGTAACAGGAATGTTTCTAGTAATTTAGCACTTCATTAGTGATGTATTCCATTATAGTATATATCACTGAAATCAGCTCTTAATTCAGACAACAAATCTGCTGTCTTTACAAAAGATAATGGCTTCTCATTTTCATTACTTGAGCCTCTTGTAAGCCTGAAAGTAGTCTTTTGCATTTCATTAAGGTACATCTTGACTAAGCTGTTGAACCTTGCAGAAAAGTAAATAAAACCCAGTAAAAACACAAGAGAAATGAAAATAAAATTAGACTTCAGACAGTGCCTCTATAGATGATGGGGGAGAGGCAGTTTGGTTAGGGCCAATCCCACACTGGGAAGAACAATCCAGTTTTAGAAAGATTGTCTCCCTCCTTTCTCTGCAGAAATTGGAGCAGACACACTTGGAAAAGTTAATAATTTATTGCAGGCCAAAGTGTAACCAAGCAGCCCCGGAAGCTGCATTCCCACACGACTTCCAGTTGCACTTCCACGCTATTTCTGCCTGGGTGAGAGGTGTGCTAAGTTAATCTTGGGGAGCTCTAAGCATAGCATGCAGGATATTGACTATAAACCACAATGGTTTACTGGAACTGGCTGACTCTGGCTTTTATGCCACTCCAGTGAGCCTGAGAGCTTTGCTGGCCGCTGACAATTGAATATACGTAGACATGTAGCTTTGGGAGGAGATATAACACTGAGGTCCTGACCAGTAAGGGTCTGTTCCAAAGGCAACTGAAGTGAAGGGAAAGTCTCCCTTTGACATGTTGTGCAAGAGTAGAGGGAAATTCTGAACCTGAAACCTTTCCACACCATGGAACATTACATAGGGTATGAGCAAGGCTCCACAGTCACTGGAATGAGTGACCTAGGGAGGTGGTGGAATCTCCATCCTTAGAGGTTTTTAAGGCCCAGCTTGAGAAAGCCCTGGCTGGGATGATTTAGTTAGGGTTGGTCTTGCTTTGAGCAGAGGGTTTTACTAGATGACCTCCTGAGATCCCTTCCAACCCTCATCTTCTATGATTCTATTCTGAACGGCTCTGTACATGTCCTCAGGGTTGTTAATTCCCATTAGTTTTCCCTTTCTAAATACAGTTCAATGGAAGGATTCTTTTGGTGGGCCCTTTTTACATGTTCCTCCAGCCAGCCAATGGCATGTCTGCCCTGGCAGATGCTCTGGCTTCATTCTTAACATATGTCTCAGATAGTTCCATCTTCTTTTCTGGATAACTTTGGAGACAGGGGACTGTTGAACTCTCTGATGAAGGTTGGCATTTGTTTTAAATTCATTCCATTTAGTACCTAATATTTTGAGGCATTTTGTTGCAGAGGAATTTGGACATCTGTCTATGCTTTATATTCTGGTCCAGTTCCTCTCTGCTGCTCCGAAATTCAAACTTCTTGCACAGCTGCCATCTTCCACTCCTGAGGCAGCTGAATTTCAGTGAGAGGTCTGAAGTGATGCCTGTATATTACCTAGTGGAAGGTATTTTGAAATCCTTTGGAATGAATGGCTCTATAAACATACAATTACTCTTAGTCTGGGCAGTGGATTGGTCAAGGCATCTCATGACAGTCTATTCCACCTGAGTACCATCACTTCTGCCGGTACCAGCTGTTACTGAGTTGCCAGCAGATGCTGTGCACTGAGCAATGTGCAGAAAAGACAAAGTCTCTGCCCCAACTGATTTGCAGTTAAAGGCTTTGAACCTGTGAGCCCATCCACGTGTACAGAGCCCAGGGACTGTGAGGGGCTCCACTGAAGTCAGTGGGGCTTGGCAGGGGTCTCTCCTGGGGGTGAGTTTGCAGGAATAGGGGCTTATTTTTGACAAATAGTACTAATAGGGCCAGTCATAACAGTGGCATGGATTTTGCTGTTGTTTTTGAGTGAGATTTGTTTGGATGTTGGATCATTGTTGCTGGAAGACCTTGACCTTCTCCTGTGACTATCATGGCCCATTTCAGTTCTCTGTTTGCCTGCGATTTGTGCCCTTTGCTTTAGCATGTGCCTTGCTGATACCCCACCTCTTACCCATTACTTCCCAGGACAGAAAAAAATGATTCATCCCCTCTTAGTGACCCTGGGCATGAAATAGCATGGAATAGCTATGAGCACTGGGGCAAGGATTGGAGGTTAGGTCTGTCTCGGCACACACAATTTAAGCTGCAACTCCCAGGAAAGTCAATGCTAAAGCCCTTGGTGAAGCACTTTGAAAGTTAAGGGAAGGATGCCTGACAGCAGCCTTCAGCCACAAACACTGGGTGAGTTGAGGGACCCTGCTAGTTGAGGTGCTGGTTATTCCATCCCACAATCAGCGCAGAAAGCAGCCACTGCTGAGACGTAACCAGCTTGTGAACCTTTGCAACCCAGCCAAGTTGCTATCTTCTACTCCATTCTATTATCTATTCCCGAAATGTGCTGAAAGCCAGAGTAAAAGCAGAACTTTCCTCAGGAGACTTGAATGCAGGCCTTTTCTGTGGTCAGTCTTCCTTGCCGGCTACGGTGGTGCTGAGATGCACCCTGTATACTGCAGTCACATCTTGCCTGGCTTCCTTTGCCATTTCCTCTTTTACTTCTTCCATGCTCCTTGTCTGCATGAGTGAAGTTCTGACGCTCATTGGTGCACCAGGTTTCTGAGGTTTTCTGCAGACTCTCTAGGTTATTTTAGCACAGCTGCCTCAGGGGACTGCCTGCCTCATTTGTTGTCTGTTACAAAATGTATCTTGAGGTGGATGCAGAAGGACATGGCCATGTATCACAAAATCTCCTCTTCAGCGTCAGTGGCTTTACCTGTATTTTTAGGTAATTTAAATGACTACATGCAATCCCTTGCCCCATGCAGTCTCTGGGGTCTTTGCCCTCGTTCCTCACTGCTGTGTGAATGCAACAGCCATGGAATTTCTTAAACACTGAACACTTAAAATTGGCAGCCTTCCTTCAGTGATAGACAGTAAAAGGGGCTTTTGATGGTGGACCAGAATTTGCTTCCTTCCCAGATTGTGTCAAGGACTCATTTATGTTGTCCAAGGCTAATTATTTTAATCACACATCATGCCTCTCTTCTACTATTTGGCTAGACTATGACATTTGTGTTTGAATGCTGCCAAATGTGCAAATGCTGCTGCTCTGTGATTTTGAAATTATTAAGGACTGATTACTGCAGCTTTTTGGTTTCTTTGGGAGTTTCAGCACCATTTTCTACTTGTCCCCCCTCCCTGACTCTTCTTCTTATGCTGCCCCAACCTCCTGGTCCCATGACTCTACATTCTTCCAGCGCTAAAACCATCAGCCCTGCTCTCCAAGCCTCACAGTGCTCCCCTGATCATTCTCTGAGGAATTAAACCTTTGCATCCCACCCTTGTCTGATAAATAGGAACTTACCTAGTTATTTATATTTACAAGTGTAGGTCTGCAAAGTGCTTTCTGCAAATGGGGGAGAAAGCAAGCATAGGGTTAATTCCCAGACTGGTTTGTGTGGAAAGTCAGGGAGATAGGACCCTCTGGGAGATAATTAGGTGCAGCTGAACTTATGTAGGATCAGCACCTTTAAAAAGGGCTGAATGGGGTTCCCTAAAAGAAAAAGGAGGGGGTGCAGTTTGTACTGAGCTGAAGCTACTAGAGGGAGCTTTGGGGAAATGTCTGAGTAGTTGTAGCCTTTGTGGTGCATTTATTTTGTTCTGAGAGTTTAGTAGCTTTGTATACTGCATGATAGGAATGCAGTAACTACAGACTTTGCAAAATTGTATTGTTTGGGTTAAACCAGATCTCCTGCAATAATCCTGGACTGGGTATTTGTTTTTAAACCTGAGCCCCCAATGAATTCCTTACAACTCCAACTCTGGTCTTCCTGAATTACATACAAGTAAAAATCCACCAAAACTGCAACAGATTCTCAGAGGCCTTGCTTGGTAGTCCAGGACCATCTCAGTGGAGTAGCTAGACAATGTGGAGTTAGAGCTCCTGGGTTTTACTTTTGTCTCTGCCCCTGATTTGTACCACCACAGATCAGTCACTTAGGCCAAAGTTTTTCTAATATGACCAGTAATTTTGGTTTCTCCGCTGGGAGCTAAAGTGTTGCAAATGTTCTCTGCATCCAGTGAGTTTATCCCTGGTTGCTCAATGCCTTAGAAAATCAGGCTAAAAGAATTGGAAGGAAAAAATTGGAACACCTGACATGAGGGGCTGCTCCTGAAAATCTGGCTTAACTATGCCTCCGTTTACCTGTTTTTGAAAGAAAGATTATGATAGTTGCCTACTTTCCAGGGGTTTTGTGAGGCTTAATTAAGTCTCATGAAGTACAGTGAGAGCCTCAGTTGAAAGATGCTGGAGACAGGCAAGCTGTTTGCTGATACAATAGTAAACCAACAGCATGGGCAAAAGGAGCCTGTTGATTGAGCATAGGCACAGATATTCACTCTGGCTGGTCAGCTACATCTCAAATGTTTTCAGTAGTTAATAGCGCCTTCTATTCATTAGACTTCTATGGGATGGAGCTCTGCCAAACCAAATACCATAGGGTGGACTTCTGCATGGAGTACTATGGGTCAGTTTCACTGACCTGCAGGATATTTGATTGCTAGTACTGATGGGTTCTGTCACAGCCTCAAACAATCTCACTGGGAAATGCTTTGCTTGGCAGCCGTCCCATTCCCATTGCTATCACATGTGTAGTGGTGTCACGTTCATGTATACTTAGGACTTGTGGCTGGGAGCATTGGTTTGCACAAAAAAGAGAGGGAATGGGTGTTTTTCAGTATCTCCGCAGGGTATAAAGCAGTTCAGGGGTCTGGTTCTACTCTGTCCTTACCCAACAGTCATCCCCTCTCTTGCCTTGCCTGTGATATTAATAAGTGACAGGGACTCATGGGGGGGAGCAGAGTTTCTTATTTTGGAGACACTGCAAGACTTTTCCTTTTTCTTGAAACATTTGCTAGCAAGTGTGTGTGTGTGTGTGTGTGTGTGTGTGTGTGTGAGAGAGAGAGAGAGCTGTTTCTCTCTATCAGATCACTCGCATGCCCCCACCCCGTCCCGAGCACCCTTCAATAGGTCCCTTCCCCTCCCACTGTTAGTGACACATGAGAAAAGATCCTTCCAGCAAAATGAGTAACCAATCATCCTGCCATGGGGTGCATGATTTTTGGCAGTGCTCAGTTTCCTCTTTAGGCACCTAAAATAAGTAATTGGCTGGTCAGTGGCAACTGCTGGGTGCTGTAAGCACTTTTTCAAGTCCTGGCTTTAGTTCTGGGTGCAAATTCCCTGTGAATAAAATGCTGTGGAAAACAGACAGAAATAGATCACCGGTGTCTCACTGAATTTCTTTTTTAGAGTGCAATGAAAAAGGGAGAGAGGTTTTATTGTTTGGACTGGGCCCGATCCTGTGCTTTTTAAGCCAATGGGAGTTGTAAGAAGGATTTCAGTGGATTCATGATTGGATCCATAATGCATTGACAGATGCAACCAGGAAATTGCCAACTATGAGCATATCCATGGCACAATGCGTGTATGGTATTATGGATAATAGAAAAACAATTGAAAGGTGGGACTACAAGATAAACTGAGGTAATTACGTTTTCTGGTATCGATGCTTCACTTATTCCAAGATTTTAGTGTTGCATTAATGTTGGGAATATTTGTTCTTGCTAAAGAATAAAAGAAGCATAAAGGAACCAGATGACAAACTGGCAATCCCCCTGAATGTTTAGGTAACAAGACGGTAACCTTCCAGTCCCAAGACAATTCATTTGGGTGAGAATACCTTTGAGTGCTAAGAAAGATGACTTTAAAATCTTTATATGTTCAACTGTGGATAGCTAGTGTGATCAGAATCCTAGGACTTCTGTGTAACAGCCATTCAAGTAAGGGTATCTTTTTCTTGTTCTTGCACGACAATACATTGTACTTGCATGAAAGTGAAGTCACTGAGATTCAAGATAGGGAGGATTAGAGTTCCCTCTTCGTTAATAATCCAGAAGCATCTGCAAAATGGAAAATGATTCTTCTGCACGGCAAACCTCCAGACATTAATTGGAACTTGGATTTTGCTAGTAAAGTAGTCTTTCATGTCTGAAGTTGTGCATGTTAACATTTCGGATGTGGTTTCTTTTGATTAATTTGTTTGCCTTTGTGTGGTCTGATTACAAAACATTCCTCCATATAAAGATCATAAATATTTATACTTTGTCCTACATCAGAGCTCTCTCCTATAGTGATATTTCATCTTTCACTTTCTGCAAGTAACGCTCACCTTGCAATTAATTTCAGTGAGTTGCTGGCACTAACATACAGGAAACAGATCTTAGTGCATTTAGGTTTGATGTTATAATCATTTGCGTGTTGCTTGCACACACAGCATAAGAAAACATGCTGTAACTATTGCCTATGAGTTATTAATAGGCTGTACGGGGTAGTCTTTTGACAGACTAAACCAAGTTCCGATCAGCCAATGAAGCAATTTTAAAACTGAGTAGTTTGAAATATTCCTCTTCTGTTAGTTTTGGTTCAGTGTATAAAATGGAAGTACTGACTGCTGGAACAAGGAATCTCACCTTTATGAACTCATCACTGGTGAATTTGAACCCAGGCCAAAGCGAATGTGAGCGTCCGTGCCTGCTAATCCTGATTACCATATGTTTCAGTTCACGAGCAAAGCGCTTACCCAAGGATAACATGAATTTTGGTTCCCTTCAGACCTTTGAAATGAGTTGCAGTGTATGTTACAAGAGGTGTTTGTAAAGGAAAATGGAAAACTTGCCACGTAGCATATGGATGAAATCCAACGTGAAAAGGGGGCCACTGGGTGAATGCAGAGTTGGGGGGTGGTAGTGCACACGGAGGAGGTTTCTCTCGTTTAGGAGGCTGCTCCCAATTGCATGTGCATTAGGAATGGGTCATAGCTAGTCTGGATTCCCTCAGTGGTACCTGTTACATTCATGCACACACAGAGCAGTTAGATAAAAGCATAAATACTATTGCTGGAAAGGAACAATGTAACATGACTTTACTACTTAAAATTCAGAATGATAACACATGAAAACCCAAAGCCAGAGAGAGACAAAGCAGGCTGCTCCCTAAAGCAACACGCCACAACTCACCACACATTGTTCTAGGCTGTCTTTTTCCAAAATGACTCTGAACCCCCACTTCCCTTACGTAGCTGCCTGCCTGCAAGTAGGATCAGGACCACTCCCCCCTTTAAAGTGACAGCTTTCAGTTCTTGCCAGTCCTCAATACACCACAGTACCATGCTGCTGGGGCCTGGCTCTGTGGTCCTCCTTGCATTGCAGACTGACAGGGCACTGTTATCAGAATAACATTAAAATAATCCCCTCCTGGTTTTCAGTGAATTTTGGCTCTGGTGAAAAGTGCAGGTTGGACAGCTCTGGAAATGGAAGTTCTCTATCTCCAAAATAGGGAGCAGCAACAGTGCCCTTCCCGTTCCTGCCTTCCCCCCTCACTCCCTGCTATGGCAAGGTGTCTTATCCTTGTAGTACAGAGAACAACCCTAGGAGTGAAAGGGAACCTCAGTCTCCAGTCGCTTTAGTCTTTGGTTTCTCTATAGCGGTGGCTACCAAGAAGGCCAGCTAGTTCTACTTGTGCTGGCTGTCTGAGTGAGACGAACTCTTGCCCAGGAGTAACTGACATGCAACCCAGCAACCCATTTTACATAGGGATCAGCAGTGGTGTTTGGATCCCTTTTCCCTCTGGTATGATGGGTTCATTTAGTATGCAGTTACCCCACTGATCTTTTGAATCTCAGGTGTTTGTAAGGAGCCTCTCACCTGGATATCCATCAGTCCTACCAATTCAGTTGTGTCGTCCTCTCCTTTAACACACAAGACAACTATTGAAACAATCAGTTTAAGGCAGCACTTCAGTCTGACCCGTGTTTCTCTCTGCCACACTGCTTCTCTGCCTGTTTTGTTGCTGACTTGTATTCACATGGGCTCCTGATGCTTTAATAAATGTCGGCTGAGATATGCCTATCTTTGGAGAGGGTAGTTGCCTCTAGTGGACTCAGTTAGCCTGGCTCACACATCTTGCTGTGCTCTGGGTGTTATTGGCAGGGCCAGATGTCCAGTTAGGCACAGTAGTTAGAACATCTCTCAGAGACCAGGTTTGAACAGCACATGAGTAGGTGATGGGGGCATTTCAAGCGTCTCCTGTTCCCTGTCTCATCAGAGAGAGCTCAACCCATGGAAACAAAGATCTAATTGATGTGTTCACGCTCATCATGTCAGGGAACTTTCTCTAACAGCTCCATGGATGCTCGCCCAAGGCAGGGCTTGCTCGCTCCCTGACAAGCTGGCAGAGACCATGATTGCGCACGGGACCAAGAGAAGCCGAATTCCACATTCCTGGATCCATTGAAAGGAGCCTGTCAACCTGCACATTCATTCTTCAAACGCTCCAGCTCACTGCTGAGCTGGGCACCTTTCCACCATGTTTACTGGCCGCCCAGTTGCATTCATCTTCCCTTCTCCCGGGCAAACATAGAACTAGGCTAATTGCACCAGTTCTGCTGTGGATGACCGTACATGCCATGTTCTCGTCTCGAGGTTGGGCAATCCCAATGCATTACTCATGTGCTAGCTTCCCTTGGTGGGCCTCTTGCAATGCTCACTAGCGTTTCTAGCTTGGCAAATGCCACCTCCATGACATCTCCAGTATTAATTTGTCTTTAGAACCACACTCTTTGCATGGACATGGTAGCCTTGCCCTCACCCTCCTTCACCAATATGGCCAGGCTGCTGCTCCTTATTCACACGGTCTGGCTTTTTCCCCACATGAGTAGCTACCTTCCTTGCCAAGTCAGAGAACCACTGCCTGGTCCATTAAGGTAGGGAGAAGGTGGGTGAGGTAATGCCTTTTATTGGGCCAACTTCTGTTGGTGCTTATGAGCCAGACAGAGCTCTTCCTCAGAGTACCTTTCCCAGACCTGAAGGTCACAGCTAAATACAAGGAGGAACAGATTGTTTAGCATAAATTGTTGGCACATATCCTAAGGGACCGTTCAGGTTAAAGTGTTCACACATCCGCAGTCAGAGGACAAAAAGGGAGGGTTACAGATTGTTGTAATGAGCCATCCATCGTGTCTTTGTTCAGTCAATGACTTTTAGAGTCTAGCAGAGTTATGAATTTAACTTCTCTCTCACCAACAGAAGTTGGTCCAATAAAAGATACTACCTCACTCACGTCTCTCTCTAGTATCCTGGGACCGACACGGCTACAACTACATTGTATACATTATAATACAGACTTTTGCCTTCCTTCTCTTATTCAATAACTTAGCATGATCCTTCATCTCCTTCTTCCAGGCAAAGATATGGACAATAGCACCTTGTTTCTTTGTGTGTAGCTCTCTCTGATCAGACTCCATGTTGTGGAAAGAAAGGAGCTTTACTCGCAGTTCTTGGGAAATGCTGCTGAAGAAGCTCTTCCGTACTCCATGCTCTCTTCTTCAACTAAGTGCTCCCTTTCAAATACATTGGGTGGAAATGACACACATTGTGGGAGACCTTCAATGATATTTTTTCAGCTGCTGGAGGGGGTGTTGCAGGTGGGGGCACAGCAAAGACATTGTAGTTCTTCTATTTTGTGTGGCCAGCTGTCACCGTCCGATTGCAAGTCTCGCAATGTTTGCAGTTTTTTTTTAAAATCTCCAGCATCTGGAATCACAAGATGGCATGAGAAACTCAGGTTTCATTTACAAAATTGAAAGCGGTTGAAGAGAAAACCTAAAAACGTGAAGCAAGTTGTACCCTACTGGCTCGAAAGCCAAATGGCAAAGAAAAAAAGAGCCTCATGTTTATTTTTGTAAAATATATATTGATTTTTAAGCCCACCCCATGATTATTTTGGGGCCTGACTCATGATTTGATTTTTTGAATGTGTGGGGTTGGCATTACTGCACATTTGATCCCATATAGTCTAGACCCTCAGTTTTATCACACTATTGCTTCCTGTGTGCCCTGGCCAGTTTGCCCTCTCCACTCTTCTCCGGTGGGTGTTGCAATATGCTACCTGTATCAGTTCTATTTTTGTGGGCATCCTTCCTATGAATGGAAGCTGCAGTGCTTCTCATATTGGGATCCATGCTGATGTTACTGCCACTGTTCCTGTATGGCTGAGCAGAGCTCCCTACAAAACCTGTGTTTGTTCTTCTTATCTTTTCTTTCTTTTCAATTGCAGCCCATGTTTCTGATAGTCTCTGCTCTCCAGTTTTCTGGCACCCCATGCTGCTTTGTCAAAATAATACATGATCCCTTCACGCTGAAAGTAAAGGAATGCCTGTTGTACGTATTGCTATATTTCCACATAAAAAGTGGTATTCAAAGCCCAGCAAGAGGTGCAGGGAGGCTGTCAACTAATTTTTCATTAGAGTTCAAATATGGGACAGCCAAGGGACTGCACTGGGGCATTTCCAGCATGCATCCTGTTGAATTACTGTGAATGACAGAGGCATGTTCACGCTGTGAGGAGGGTTTTTTTTTTCCCTTCAGTGTCCTGGATATTTCAACTCCTTATCATTCTGAGTCTTCTTCAGCTAGGTCGGTGAATATCCTGTCTTCTAGATCAGGTGTAAAGCACTCTGCATGTTTCCTTTCCCCAACGGTGAGGGGGTAGCATCCAGATGAGGAGCCAGACTGTCTAGAAAAACCAAGAATTGCAGAGAATCAGAGACAAGACGAATTCCGACCTTGGAAATGACACAGGGACTAAGAAAGCCTCTCCTTGATATCCATAAACCTCTGCAACTGAACTCTCAGACGCAGCAGCGCTTATATCGGGGGACCTGCCTTCCAGGAGAAATGCAGAACAATTTGAGCAAACATGATCTAGTGGTTTAAGTACAGGATTAAGAAAAGACCAGCCTGGGTTCTATCCCTGGCTAATGATCTGCTCTGTGACCTTGGACAAGTCACATCCCCTCTCTGTGCCCCTGGGTTTGTTTTTTAATATGTCACAGCAGCGAGGAGGGTTGGATGTTTTTTAGACTAACAGAAGGAGGAAGTAGCATGAATCCTCCATTTGGAGCAACAGAAAGGACAGCGCGTGAGTAAAGTAACGTAGCCTGGTGCTGGCGTCTGGAGAACTCTGCCAGTGAGTCGCCACTGCCCGTGGTTATTAATGGGGAGCATTGTAGTCAGTACAGCCTGTCCTCCTGTCTCATCCTAGGGTGCAGGGTCATTGCCCGTTCAGGCTTGGGACTCAGCTTCTCATTGCCCTCCCACACAATGGTTTCCTAACCGTGGGTGTGGCAAGGATTAGCCCCGCTGCCAAAATCCTCTGGCATGCAGTCCCTGCCTGAGTCAGAGCCCAAATGGCATTCCAAGCTCTGTAACAGCTGCAGCAGTGCTGTGGAGGGTGGTGAGCTGTCTGGGCGTTTTACAGTGCTTAGTGGGACAATGTTGGAGTGGGTAGGTGCCAAACATGTCTGAATATTGACAAAATGTGTGCAGCACCTTAGGGAAGCAAACACCCACCAACTGGTCCCTGGGTAAATAAAATATATTGGCAACACTCCCAGGATTTGTGTAGGACCTACCAGAATGTGCATCCCTTTTATGCCTTGGCAGTTAACTACTTCTCAGACACTATTCCCAGGGGCTGTGGATGCATGTTTGCATACTAAGAAACTGAAAGGATCCCTGTTAGGATCCAGCTTCAAGAGAAATACATATGGGAAGGTGTGATGGGCTGTCCATCCCACCCAGGGCCTGGAAGGGTTAAGTGGATCATTGAACTGCCCAGGCTACACCTGGGGAAGGAGACAGGCAGAAGGGATTGAATTAGAAGAGGCTCAGTTGGTCCGGAACAGGGGGGGTCTACACAAGCCAGAGGGCTGGCGGGAAGAAGTCTTCAGTCAGTGCCTGGGGGAAGAGAGGTGTGTCTGGGACCTGAGGCAAGTAGCCTACAGTTACTCCTTGGGAGGGCAGGGAGTTTGAGCTGGCAAACCCAGAGAAGGAAGAGAGCCAGAGAGGTAGGCGAGGCTCAGGGGAAAAGCGGCAAGGTAGGTGAAAGAGGGCCCCTGAGCTGGGACCCGGAGTAGAAGGTAGGCCCGGGTCCCCCTACCAGCCGCTGATGAAATGACACTGATGGGGCATTGACTGCCTGAGCCTGATAGTCCAGAAGGACTTTGATACCCCAGAAGGGGGGAACACGTACAGAGACCTGTCTGGAGGGCCTAGTCATGAAGAGGAGGCTGTGAGAGAGGTCCGCAGGGCGAGAGGATGACGGGAGAGACAACACCAGGGCAGGGTGCAGTGCCTGGCCGGAGCTAATCCCCAGGACAGCCAGCAGGAGGTATCACCAACAGTGAGTGAACCCTGTGAGAGAAAGGGAGAAAAGTCAACAGCCAGAGTGGAGATGTGGGAGACCTTGGTCTTGTGTCAATGATCCATCTTTTTAAATTCTACCAGATCATTAAGGTAGAGTGTGGGACTGATCCCACAAACCCTCTGTGTGGAACTCACTGCTACAGATGGGAAAGCTGCAGAATTGAGCCCTGAATTATTTTGTCTGATGGTGCGGGACAATAAACAATCGCCTTGCCACATCCTGACTGGTCCAAAGAGCCAGCGGTATCACCAATGCCAAGCGTTCAGAAATCACACGTCGTTCCATCCCCTGCCCAAACCGTGAGGTTGGCTTAGAAAATGACTCGTATTTTAATAGGAAAGTGGAGACTCTCGTGCAAACTGGGGATTCCACCGGCGGGTGTTTTAAGAAAAGCACCAATATCGTGATGCTCGCAATAGAATTGGGAGAGCTGGCAATACCGAGCAGCTCTATTGTGAGCTGCAACCTGCTGGGGACCAGCTGATTTAGGAGTCCCCTATTTTTTAGGCTGATAGCTTTTTTTTTTTAGTAACCTGGGGCTCAGAAGTCCTCTCTCACTCCCTCCATGTCTGAACACGGACACGTTTGTGTCGATCTTTCAAAGCGAAGATGTTCCGGAGGACTCAGAATGACTTGACTCATCCTGACCAGACGGGGCAGAGGCCGTTTCCTTTTCTGCACACATTTCACAGTGTGCATGGTGAGTCACTGAGCAACTATACATCATAATCATTGCTTAGTAAACAAAGCATGCGTTACAAGGGACCATGCAACACGTCTCCAAAGCCTGCAGTAATAGGAAGCATGTGGAGCAAATATAAATGAATAACACCAGGTTAGGAATCAGGCTGGCACAAGCTGTTGTGCGCTAATAAAATATAACGATTTGTATCTAATATGTTTGGTGGTGCTCGGCCTAGCTCCACATGGCTCTGTGTGTCTACAGAAGTCACCGCCTCTGACGCTGAATTGCCCACTTCGTTAGTAATCTCAGCAAAGAGGTCAGGGAGACTGACCTCCCCGCTCACCTTCTGACCCTCCAGGGCAGAGACGAAGCCTGCTGTTTGGGGAGGTGGTGAAGGAGTCCGGCTGCTGCTGCCTAGGCTGTGATGCTCTGTTGTATCAGCCCCCTCTCCCCCCCCCCCACGTGCTCTTCCTGAGCATGGAAAAGCAACAACAGCTTAAACACACACGAACCATCAAACCAGCCCCACCCTGTAATGGAAGCAGCCTGGGGGGGCAGCAATTACACAGCTAGGTCTTCATAGCAGTAAGGTCAGACTGAGATTGCCCTGATATCAGGTAACTCGGCTTCAGGCGTTACTTGGAAGTGTCTTTGGAAGAAAAATTAAACATGGAGATGACTCGTTACCCAGAGAAAAATAATAGAGTGGATGACACTGTTCTAACCAGACACAACAGGGCCCTCTACCCAGTGGCATCTGGGAATTATGGTCATGGCAACCAAACTGCTCTCAGAACGTATCCAAGGGAGAGCATTTACCTACACAGGGAAGTGCCAGTGTCTCTGGGTGGCTTGTGCAATTAGAAATCTTCCCTGATCCAGTGTCGAGCATGGATTTATGAAGCAAATGCAGCTACACAAGTCATTTGAAGCCCTGTATCTCTTTACATATGCTGCACACATGCTATAGGCAGACAAAGTGTACCCCACACTGCATTCATTTATCTCTATCATATAAATCCGAGAGGAGACGGGGGCTCTGCACTGATTTCTTATTGCGGTTTCTTCAGTTATATTGTGGCATGCCCTATTGTTTCCAATCTGAACAAATAAAAACTCACCAGCCTGAGGTTTCTGGAAGGGGGTGGTGAATGGGGAGCTTTCCCCCAAATATTCCTCAATGTATTAGTGGGAATGCTTATTTCTCTTGCTGTCTAGTCTGTGCTGAAAATATGCTCTCTGAGCAGGATTCCCCCATGGGGGAAGGTGTGTGCATGATCTCCACAGATAATCTCCTTTTAATAAGCTAACTATGCATGTGAATTGTGATATATACATAAATGAACATATGATCTAATATACGCAATATGCAATGCATGCCGTCCACATGGCATTCACCTACAAACATATCTTGTTCTGCATGGACAAATAGGTGTATTGTGCTGGCCAGCTGACAGGGCTTTGGACTGGGACACAAGAGACCTGCATTCTATTCCTGGTTCTCCCATGTGACATTGGCTAAGTCACTTTTCCCTTCTCCTAGTCTTTAGACTGTAAGCCTTTTGGGACAGGGACCATCTCTTTTTATTTGTACATTCAGTACCGAGCACAATGGAGCCCTCATCTCAGTTGAGGCCTCTATGTGCTATTGTAATGCAAATAATACAAATAATACTGTGTGTTGAGCTTGCATTTCTTGGGGATTCATAAGCTCTTTCCCATCACTGAGTGAGTTATCAGGCTTAAGCTTGAGGCCCAGGATTTATTTGTACTGGAAAATCCTATTCCAAGACCCAGTTCTTGTCTCCTGGCTGTAACATCGCCGTAACTTCCCACACAAGCAGTGTACTAGCTTTGTATCT
The DNA here is from genome assembly GCF_026122565.2 of Emydura macquarii macquarii. Classification (NCBI taxonomy): domain Eukaryota; kingdom Metazoa; phylum Chordata; order Testudines; family Chelidae; genus Emydura; species Emydura macquarii. Next base: position 11,671,054 of record NW_027130449.1, on the reverse strand, counting down.
GGCTGGTTTGCATTGCTTACTAATTCTATTAGGAAGTGCTCTTTACCTCACCTATCAGGTATGGGATCTCTGAGGGTCCCCCAGTCCAGGAATATCACAAATAAATCACTGCTCAGGGGTCTTTTCTCCCCTTAGTGAGGATATCAACAGCAGACTAGATCACAGAGTGTGCTGAACATACAGTTCTGCGACATCCCAACCGTGTTTCTTAACTGTGCTAGACCGTGCCCTTAAAGTGCTCGGCAGTGGAAATGTGCGAAGAAAGGCTCACTCATTGCTCCCAGTGTCCCCTTCATTTTTACTGACAGGGGGGTTAGCAATACAACTCCCAGTGTCCATGGGGCTAGTTTCTGCCTTTAGGCCCAGCTCTGAGGTGGCAAATAAGCTGCACCCCCTCAGCCTCAGGCACACCCATAAATCACAATCCTTCCCTTTGCTTCTATTGGCAGTAATTTGCTATTGGCCATACCATCACCTTCCATGCTGGCCCAGCTGTGCAGACCAGTGAGTTGCATGGAAAGAGCCAAGACCCCACCCACCTTTCATCCAATCCCCGCCCTTCTGCTCTAGGGTGGGAAGAAAGCAGGTGCTGCCTAGGGGGATTTGTTACCCTCTGAGGGAGGCATGTGGTCCCTGTTACAATCTTGTCCTGCCAATGCAGTTGTAGGGCTAACTCACACGCCCCTCTTTGGAAATGTGTCGTGGTTCTTGTCAATCAGCTGATGAGAGATTTTTCAAGTGGAATCAAATCTGCCGAGTTAGTAAGCGCGAGTGATCTCTCTGCGATGTTCTCTGCCTGGCTGGTGCAATGTGTTGCATTAAAGCAATCAAACAGCAGAATCTTGATTGCTCCAAAAAAAGGGACAAAATGAGCGGTCTCGTCAGCAATGCAGTCTGGCAGGGGGAGGGAGATGCCTGTTGACGGAGCGGTACAGACCAGAGGAATGTAGCATGATATTTAGTATTGATTGCCTGAGCAATTGCCTACTAACTAAAGTGGCAAAATCTAGTTGAGAGGCGCTGACTGGCAGCCCCACGGGTCCTGGGGTTTGTTGCTAGGCTTGTACATAGCGCAAGGCAAAAAGAATCTATCCAGGAGAAATTAAGGTATAATGATATTACAGAGGAATCAATCCATCAAAGGGCAGTTTAAAAGCCATTGGTACCAGATTTCAGGATCCTGAGAACAATGAGCTGTGTAAAGCATCAGTAATGAGCCTGGCTCTTTATGAGCTTGAGGCTGAAATTCAGATAGCCCACATGGCAACATGTTGTGTTGCTTCCAGGTCACTGAGTCAAAAACATTTGCCATGATTTTAAAGATTAAATACGCATCGTTTTCTCCATATAGCGCCTGGGAGATGGGCAACCACGTCCTCCCACCGCCACCAATAAAACGATTCCACCCGCAAGTTAAAGGGCTGACTTTATACTGGCGATTTTGAAAGCTCTGCTCTTTGTTAGCATGGGTTTGATCCACTGAAGTCGTTGGGAGTGCTTCCGTTGCCATCACTGGGCTCCTGGCCCCCGAAACCATCTTCATCATTGCGGGAGGGAGGAAATGGATTCTGACGCTGTTGCTGTTCATTGCTTGTCCCACTTCAGGGCAGTGATGCTGGGCACAGCCCCTTCCTCTGCGCAGTGTGTATCAGCCGAATGGTTGTGCTCCTCAAGTTGCAGTTGAGTTCATAATAATTAATGGCTGGAAAGATTTCAACTGATTCCATAGCTCTATAGTTTAAAAAAGTCTAAAAGAAGGCAGCTAGGAAAATGTTTGATTGGCTGTGACTTGTGTAGGTACCGGGATCCAAGGATTTCATTGTCATTCATTCGACCCCATCATCAAACACCTACAGTCCACTGAGAACTGTTCCTTCTCACTGCCCCCCACTTTATTACTGGTCCCTCCCAATAGACGATGCCTTTTCAGTCTGTGGTGGCAGACAGGGGAACCTTTGTCCTCTTCAATCTCTGCCCACCTGCTCCAGTGGCTGCCCTGCTCCACCTGTGCTGTGACTCCAGCTTCGGTGTGTAGTCCATGCAGGGGAATAGAGTAGCCTCTCTATCCACTTTGCTCCCCTGTACATAAACAGAAGACACACTGTTCTGGCCTCATGTGCAATGTGTTTTACTTGGCTCTTTCCTAATCCTTTCTAGCTGGGTTTTTAGTTGGTGCAATTGTCTCTACAAATGTATGCTAACTGCACACACCAAAGAATCTTATTTAAAAAACAATCGGCCAAAAGAGAAGACATTTTCCTAACATAGACGGCCTGTGATGCATCATATAAACCGGCCTGCATGAAACAACATTGCCATGCATTTAAGATCTGAGTGAATTCAGATCATGCCTGTCTGTGGTGCTATGCAAGTAATAAATAATAATAATCATCATTTGCAATTACTTCCCAATGTAATTTAGCTTTTAAAGAAGAATTGAGGGTAACCTTCCTTCTCTCTAAAGTGGCTGTAATGCAGGCCCCACTGGGGCAGGTAGATATTTAATTGTGGCACTAAGTAATTTATCTGATGGAGAACTTTTGGAGCGGAAGCTGAAATGGGCAAGTGGAGCATGTTAGCAGTGGGATATCAAATTGTCACAAGACCTTTCCCGACATTCAGCCGTTGCGAAGGTAATTGCAAAACTGAAAAGTGACTCTCTGCCTTTTGGGTCTAAGCACCTCTGTCATCCTTTTTTAGGGCACTGAAATCTGTGAGAGAGCTTTAACCTCAAGGTACCAATCATAGTAATAGAAAAACAGAGGTCTTCAGCTCTCCTAGTGCCCCAGTTTGATTTAAATATGCAGGGAGTCAGTGAATCTATCAGATGTAATGATGGCTATGCCTAAAATGAATTCTATACTGCCAGGCACCTTGTGTCTACAGAGAATGGTCCCCTAAGTTGCTTTGTTGAAGAAATGTGGCGTCTTTAAGTCACATGGCAGTCTTTAAAGTGGTGGTCCATGTTAATACTCAAACGTTCTACCCTGTTTCAAATCACAAAGCAAGGTCACAGGGGTGTTTGCAGGATATATCCAAGACAGTAAAGGGAATGTTCCACCTCTCACCACACAATGTTCTGGTTTTGGATTCAGCTATTATTCGTGGCTTGTGTGTTGCCGACCTCAGGCATTTAAACATCAAGAGCTGGGCCTCATAAAATCATGAGATTTTTTTTAAAATGATACTTTTGAGGCTCATTTTTTGTTTTCTGGTTTCTGAGCCTTTAGGGTGCACTGGGGCACACTTCCAAGTTTGTCCCCCACAACACCAAGGTGAGAAGCTTACATTTAAAACAAAACAATTCAAGCTGAGATCCTAGTGTAATCATGTGACTCCAGGAGCTGGGGGTAGGAGGAAAAACTCAAATCTTGAGACTCGCGATAAAATGATGAGTTAGCAACACTTAGATGTCACCACCATCTTCAGCAACACTGACTGTGCTCTAGGACTGGACTTAGCCATTGTTCAGTTCTCCACGCAAGGGGTGCCATGTTGCGGCACTGCTACAGGAAGGGTCCAAATCCCAGGAGATGTCACAATGCCTCCCTTGCTCCTGTCTGCTCCCGGGATGGGGTAATGATTTGCTACAGCTCTTCACAAGGTGCAGTATGCTCCCCCATCATGCAGGCGCAGCTCAGCTGGTTAGTTATCCCATGCCAGGCTGCAAATTTGAACTTAGATTCTGCCCACTGCCTACCCACACGCTTGGGAAGGTCAGAACAGGATGTATAGTCCCTGCTTCATCCTCCACTACTCCTGGAGCCAAAATGTGAAGATGCCACATATGTTAGGGTCATTCCCTCGGAAGCATGTGACACTGGCTTCTGCCAGAAGACAAGATATTGGGATAGATGGACCATAGGTTTGACCCAGTATGGCCATTCTTATGTAATGAATAAGAGTGAAAGGTGCTTCTCTCCATCTGAGAAGTTTATTGTCGTTGTGGTGTAAAACTTCTGCTTGTGGTAACACTAAGTTAACTAAATATAGTGGGGACAAAGGATAGGAAATACGTACCTGGGGGGGAAACCCCTCAGCTTTGAGACCCGTGGAGAACATAAATGTGAGTCACTGTATAATGGACATGGATGAGAAGAAGCTTGAAATTAAGCATGTTCTGGATTAGGGCCTAGTGTTCTCATTAAAATAGGTTAACTTGAGGCTTGGAAGGATTAAATTTTTAATGGTAAATGTCAGTAAATGTCATTGTATACGCAAATGACGAAAAAATATTTCCATCCATAATGATTAAAATTTACAGATAGGCAAAGGAAGAAATATGCTGCTTGAGAACACATTAGCATTTGATTGAAGGTTATTTACTTTGTATATTTTGACATATGATGTTGACAATTTGTGTTTTAATGGTTATAAAGCTTTAACTTTTTGCAAATCAACATCTACTGTCATTAAATAATTATATGACGCCCCCATAACTTCCCACAACTGTGAACATTTAAATAGATAAAAATTGAAAACAATGCTTAAAACCCATAATTTTGTGCAACTGTGAAAATTTAAATTGATCATATTTAAAAATGCTTAAAAGTAAACACTATTTTCCGTGAATTATAAAAAAAAATAAAATAACTGAATTCTGCCAAGCCTAAACAAGGGTACTCCACTCACACTTTGGTTGTTGTCCAGTTTTCTAAAATCAGAATGTATTAATACTAACCACAATGAATTTCTAACAGCATATGTATCCGGAACCAATGCTCCATAGTCTGTTGAATATTATACTGTCTTGGCTTTTAGGAGCTTTTAACCCCTGAGCAAATATAGTTATTGAAATACTAATGTAGTTCTAGGTGATGCCCATCTCAGTGTTATACTGTTAGAACCATCATCTGGCTGGTGAAGGTCTAGTGCGGATCTATGATGGATGGTTTGAGATAAAACACCACTTTCAAATATTATGACGGATATATAAAACAGTGACTCTTTGTCTTCCCAAATCCCAAACTTTGGAGACAATAGTTTCAAACCAAAGCCCACTGAAGTCAATGAGACTTAAGCTTGCACTTTAAGTTAAGCACGTGCTTAAGCGCTTTGCTCAGTTGTGGCCTTTGTCCTAGGAACACATGGAAGAAAGAAGCTTACCTGAGCTAAACTGGTTTCTTGCAGCCTGCTAAATTCTATGGCAGGTAAGTCCTTAGCACCATATCTATGGCAATCTGGTGAATCATGGTGTGTACAGGGCAAGTGGTTATAAATTGCTGGAAGTTTCCATCAGAAAGTGGAAGATCAAAAGTAGAATGAATAAATGCAAATAACAAGTGAAAATGAACTGGATGAGGGGCTCATAGCACAAAACTCAGGAGAATTTGTCTTGATGGTCAGGAGGAGCCCGGGGCTCAAACAGCAGGGAGAATTGCAATTCCAGGTTAGGAATCAGTTGATAAACAAGTCCCAGATGACAAGCCATTGGCTTATCCATTCCTGGCTTCCTAGTGTATTTCTCCAGCTTTCTTTTACTTAGGGACCAGGGAGTAAAATTCACAGATGATGCAAAGCGCTCACGCTTTGGAAACCTGCAAAGCTGCTATTTTGTTGGTTATTCCCTGAGGACAGGACCCAGTCCTATATTTTCTACACAGATTATCTGATGAAACTGTATATATTCTTCCTAGCCTTATGCAGGTAATAAGGGAAGGGTTGGTATTTCCATATAAGGAGGCCTGACTGTAGTGATTCTGACATGGCTTCATAGCATAGAGAGGGAACGGGACTTAAATCCAGTAGGTAGTCTCAGCAGTCTGGTTCAAATGCTGGATGCATGCTAAAGAAGCGTGTTGAACCAGGGCTACAGACACTAGATACTGTACCTTCACTCAAGTCTCCTGCTTTTCAGGCTTACTTTATATCATCTATTTTGCTTTCCCTTGCCACTCCTCTTCTATTAACACACACCACGTATCGCAGGAGAGCATTAAAGGCAAAGCAAATTCTCTTTCCCCTTCTTTTTAAATCTAACAAGTTTCTCTTGGACACTGTCACATCTGCTGACAGCTTGGAGACAGGTCATTTTCTCAGAAAGTATTGTATTTGTCTGGGCTTTGACAGATGAACTCGTGTCTGCGTTTTTCAGACCTGAGGACAAATCGTACAGCAGAAAGTTTTTCCTGCCTTCACAACCTCAGTCACCCTCCTTGCTGTCACCATACATTATCCACAGGACAATGCAACAGTTTTGCTAATGTTTTGTGTCGGATTTTTGTGTTCACCGTTTTTTAATAGGATGACTGGTGCAGACAAGGGATTTGGCCTAGCAGGTTAGGAAGAAAGACAATTATGTAGCGCAACCCCCACCCCTCAAATGCCAACATGACTAAATAATGGAGTAAAAGAGGTGGTTAGAGGCAAAAAGACTTCCTTTAAAAACTGGAAGTCAAATCCTACTGAGGAAAATAGAGAGGAGCATAAACTCTGGCAAGTCAAGTGTAAAAGTATAATTAGGCAGACCAAAAAAGAATTTGAAGACCAACTAGCAAAAGACATAAAAAATTAAAGGCAAACATTTTTTAAGTACATCAGAAACAGGAAGCCAGCCAGACAGTTAGTGGGGCTACTGGACAATCATGATACTAAAGTAGCACTGAAGGAAGACAAGGCCAGTGTGGAGAAGCTAAATGAATTCTTTGCATCAGACTTCAGTGCAGAGAACGTGAGTAGGGTGATCAGACGTCCCAATATTAGGGACTTTGTCTTGTACAGGAAACTATATCACCTCCCTGCAGGCTCCAGCACACTGCACTCCAAGCTGAAGCTTCTACTCAAACCTAATCTTAACTCTGCCCTTGTTGTCTGCGCCTACTTCTGCACCTGCTCCCACTCTCTTCACTCTCCCTGTGGTTCTCCCCTCACCGCTCTGTGGCCCTGTCCACACTAGCGTTTTTGTAAATCAGTCAATCTCCCTCCCTCGCCCTCTCACCAGGAGCAGCAATGGCGGGTGCGCTAGAGTAGCAACTGCAATGCCAACCGCCTTGTCTTCTAATGGTGCTCAGGGCAGGTCTAATCACCCAGCCGCTGAACGTGACAGCCACCTGTCTACACAAGGGAGCCCAATGTTGCTAATGCCAGTGGGAATTTTTTATACATTTTTTTTTAGTATTTGACTGGGATCCTAGCATCTTCCAAGGCAGAGGAGACTTGAATAATCCAGCAGAACTGCCTCTGGGCCTTCCCCATGCAGAATAGAGGCGCAAGAAAGGGACCCAGAAGCCTCCATTCTATTTTCCTTGGTAGTTGGAGCTTCATACTGTGGCCCAGTGTCCTTGGCACAGGCGCACTGCACCACAGATTCGGTCAGTGCTTGATCAATAAAAACTCAAACTAAACTAAGACCATTTTCGGAGCCTAAGAAAGTTCAGGTGCCCAAATCCCCTTCAATTCCGGTTGTGATGTAATAGGGATTTGTGAGCCTTCAGTTCAATTTGGGTACCTAATTCCTTTATTTCCTTTGAATTGCCCAGCCTGAAAGACTAACTGAGGGATTTGTATATCCAGTATTTCTTTCTTCCTTTTTCATCCAGTCCCCCCACCGCCTTCCCAGCTGCTGTGTGTATCTGCCTCCAAGGCGGGGAGGGAAGAGAATAACTCACCCTTGGGATTGCTGCAAATAGCATTCAGTGAATTCTTCCCAGGGGAGCGCTTCCTGGCATTCATCTAGGGTTACTCATTGTGCCCATCCACCACCCTCCCAGCCACTGCCAGCACAGAACTTGCTGACCTGACCCAATTCCTCTACAAAACGGAGCTCTCTCTCTCCCTCCATTATTTTTCAGGGAAAAGTTGCCAACACTTCACACATGGCGGGAAATCCAGTGTGTGGACGTGAGAGCGCGCATGTGTGTGTGCGTGGAGAGACGAGCGCGTGCGGCGTGTCTATACACGACAACGACAGAGATTGAGTGTTGATACAACATATCCCTGAGCATAATGTAAACAGTGAAACAGCAGATGACTCGGTGGCTCTCTCAGCAAGGCAAGTTGTTCCGTTCCGACTGAAATTTGATTCATTAGTTGCAATAGCTGCTGTAGCAAACTAACCAGCAAGCTTGGAGGAGGCAGAGAGAGGCGGGGAGGAAGGCTGTGCTTTGCTTTCCAAGCTATTATTGAAGAAGGGAAGCATCCAGGGAGGTTTCGCAGCCCATCGCTGCCTGCTGCTTCCCCTGAAAGTCGTAGTGGCAGCTCTCTGCAACAGGGAAGATGGGGTTTGTACCTTTGAATCCTGTGTGCATCTTTATTTTTATGGTCTTTGTTTTGTAAACGTAATGGGGGTTTCTGTGCAGCTGGGAATTAATGCGTTGCTTTGTGTTTCAGAGCATTGCCTTAGAATCAGGAGTTTAGGGAGGTTTCCTTTCAAAGAGTGCAGCAAAGAACTTCAAATGCAAAACCCATAGCAGGAAAAACTCTTTCACACCATGTGTGCTTAGACTATGGAACTCATTGCCTCAGGATATTGTTGAGGCCAGAAACTTGGCAAGCTTCAAAGAAGGATTGGACAGTTACACCAGTAACTCCTTTGTTCGTAGTACAGGTATTCTTGATTTACACTGGTGTTGGAGAAGAATCAGGCCTTGTTTGCCTAGTCCTGGTTTCAGTGGAAGGGCCATCGCTCCTGGGGAGATGGACCAGGCATGTCTTAGCTGGCTAACAATGTCTCCTCTGATGACTGGAGGAAGGGAGCCCTGATATGATGAGATTTCAAGGATGTGGGAAGTTATCATTGCTTTCGAGACACAAAGCTCCCAGCCACCTGCCCAAACATTTAACTAGGCTGTTGCTCTTGTGACTGGCTTTGCTGAAATGGTCAGACAGGATTTGGACATGTGCAGGCACCAGAGAACATTACATTTTCCATGGGGAGCGAACGCTAGTCACTCTCAACAGCCAGGTTTTTTCCGAAGTGCTCAGTGTGTCCTGTACACATTGGGTGCTGAGCACTTTTGATATCCGTCCCTTAGTCAGGTGACGACATGGGAACTGAGCTTTCTGAACATTTGGCCCTAATTACAGGGCCTGAGCATTTGAAAAGGTGAGCCTCAACTCTGTTGGCAATCCAGCCCAGAGTATCCAGTCCCCCATTTCTATTGCTTGGCATAGCCTGCCCATTCCACCCTGGCTCCTGGAGGTCGGATGAGGTGATCATTCATAATGGCCCCTTCTGGCCTTTGACAATCTCCAAGCAGGTAGCAGGTGGCTTTGTAAAGAGGAGGAGGGAATCTTTGGGGCTCTGAAGAGGTGATGCAAGCCTCCCTAAAGCTTGGCACAGCTTTTGCTACAGGTGATCGCGTCATCAGCGAAAGCGAGTGCAAGTGACACAAACTAGTTAAACAATCCCAATGGCTCAATAGCTAAAGATGTCATGAAGGGTTCAGATGGGGAGGAAAACGTTTGCTTCTGGAACAATGGGATCACAAAAAGGACACACTGAAAACAATTTTCTGCAATTAGAGAGCGCCGGTGATTAGCCATGCTGCTCACAAAGCTGTTTTTCTTTCTTAACCCGTGTTTGTTTCTCTCTCTGCTTGTCTTGTTTGTTGCTGACGATGTCGGAGCAGCACAGAACACATCAGAAGCTCCCCTGAAAGAAAAGCATTTCCACAGTTTAAATGTGCTCTTGTAAACAATGAGCTAAAGCCTCAGCAGGGCAATGGAGAACATCTCATTGATAAAACTGCTTATGGGAAAATATGCTCCAGGGTAATGGTAAGGTCTTATATAAATGTGACTTTCTCCACCTCCCTTCTAAGCTGGAAGAAACACAATAATAATGACATGAAAACAGCCGGGCTAATTCAGCATCATGGGCTTTTTCTCCAGTCATTTATTCTTTACTAAGTTTTAATAAAAGCTGACCAACTCTTTGGCTACACGGTGAACCCAAGATGTACAAATGTGATAGCGAATCAACCGTGAAAAGGCCATCTCTCCAGACTGAGCCCTACCCTACCATCCATTGCCAGGGCCACCAGTACACAAAAGAAGTTATATTGGATCTAGTGATGGAGATTTGCAAAGCAGGGCACAAAGCTTAGCCAGGCCCTCTTCTCTTTAAAATTAGTGGCAAAGTCTATTGCGCGGAGAGGAAAAACCCAGTGATTATGGTTAGTGAACTGAAGATGAAGGCCTGGTTTTTTGGAAGCCCTGCGTGCTTACAGTTCCACTGGAATGAATGGGAGCTGCCAGTGCTCAGCACTGCTGGAAATCAGTTCCTGAAGCACGCTGGGGAGGGAATGAGGGGTTGCGCTCCCAGCAGAGGTCCCAAAAGAAAGCAAAACACTCGGGGCTTAGTTGTGGCAGTGCTGCTGTATGCACACACTCCCTGTTGGAGCAGCTCAGCATCCCTGTAAAGCAGAGTCTCAAGGAGTAAGTGACCAGGAGTCCTGTGGAAGCGATCTAGTCATGGTGGATTTACTATTAAAGGGACAGGAACATATAAGATCAGTTCTTGTAGCCTGCAGTGGAAAAATGGAGGTCTGTTTGCACAGGGAGTTATCCCACAGCATTTCCATATGAGCTAAAGCCCGCACAAGAGATTTCCAGGCGAGTTGTATGAGCTAAGGGAAGTTGAGGCTGAATTATTAGGAGAAACTGGTTGATCGTCTCAAATGGTAGAACTGTCTCCCAGGGAATTGGTGGAAGACCTGTCACTTGACATTTTCAAACTCACTTGGAAAATGTATATTAAAGAACCATCTAGGATTGTCCAGGAAGATGGACTAGATGTGGCCCAGGGAGTCTTTTCCACCACTGATTCTGATGACTTTAAATTCTTCGGGCCACCAAGTTCTGTTTAAAAACAGATGGCATGATATGGACCTGTGCCATCTCCATACAAATCCTCTGCCCTAGGCTCTCTTCCTGACAGCTTGCATTGTCTGCCTTAGTGCACTATCTTTAACTGCTTTAGCTGCCGTCACAGGACAAAGACTGGACTGTACAAATTTTGGCTGATTAAAAATTATAACCACATTGTCCCTGCTTCAGCCCAGGTCCATCTCAGGTGCCCTTGGCTTTCACCTTGCATGAATCCTGGGATTTATTTAAGAGTTATATTGGAGGCCACTTCTCCTGATTATTACTCTTCCTCAGTCACTTGTGTGTATCTTCAGGAGCTTAGCTGGAATGAATTAATTTGCATTTCCACCCCTCTCCTCCTCTCAAGGTTACTAATATCATTGTTGCCAGAGAGAGTAGCCCTGTAGCAGGGCTGCCAGGAGTTGGAGACACTCCCTGAGATCTTGCTCTCAAAGACAGATTACTTGGCACAAGTAAAGTCTTCAGCTCCTAGCAGCAGCAGAGAGACAGAGCACAGGTTTGAAGAGAAGCAAGAAAGCAAGCAACATTCACTACAGCAGTGGCTCTGACTTCCTGCTAGTAAAAACCAGGCACGTTCCTCATGAAACTGTTCATGCATAGGGTATATACTGGTGCATTCTACCATATTCCTTGTATTTTTCAGTCAGATCTCTGTTTTAGCTGTGAGTATTCTATGGATTACAAATCCAGGCTGACTGTGAAGCAGTTGATGATGGTTGGTTTGGAGGGATGGGGGATCTAAATATTCTCTAATTAACCTGTTAGTTTTAATTACATACCTCAGCCATTTATTTTCTCATCTGAAAAATGAATGTTCCAGATGCATAGAGAGGTTTTTTTCCCCCTTTGGTGAAATGTTTTAAATGCCTTGTCAATACAGAAGGAACAAAAAAACGTGACATCTGAAAAGAGACTGAGGAAAACAGGGAAAAGTAATAAAGCTTGATAGGCGGGCAATTAGAATAAAAGTGAGGCATTGTTAGTATTCATTACCAGACAACATAAGGCAGAGACGATCGTGCAGCTGTTGGAAATCCCCAGTATTTGACTGGTCTGTGGTGGAGTCATTTTAAAGAGAGGAATAATAATAATAATAAAAAAAGACTAATCCTTTTCCTTGGTGAAGTTGGCAAAGCTGAGGATTAGCTGCTTTTTGCTGCCTCTTCACCTTGAGTGTTAGAGGCCGGTTCTCCGCACAATTGAAGAAGACCAGTTTGGGATCTGCCTTTGAAACTTGACAAAAGTAGGCTCCTTTCAAGGAGTCTCTTGCTTTGGGAAAGGCTAACAGGGCATGGAGAATGGTGACTCATCTCCTGACTACTCATGGAGGCTCGTTAGGAACACAGGCGTCCCAGGGAGGTGCCAGAGGTGCGCTGTTAGAGCAGAAAGGAAGGCAAGAGGCCTCTAGATAAACAATGGGGAAAAGTTTCCATCGTCTTTTTCTCTCTTCTGTTTCTATAATGATCAAAATTATTACATACGAGGAAAGTAAAGGGAGAAGGAATGTATAAGATAAGGGCAAAGTCTGCTTTTGCACGTTTTTTTTCAGCCTTACTGCAGGTTGCAAATGAGTGCTGTGTGTGTGAGAGAGAGAAAGTGAAGGCAGGAACAAGCTCAGTAAGCGATCTCTGAAGAACTGGGACCCTAAAGTTATTGCAAAGGCCAGAAGAGAATTAAAGAGTAGGGCAATGCTCAGTCACTGCACTAAAGGGGAGCCTGGGAATGTGATGTCACCACAAGGTCACCAACTGGAATACGGTGCAAGGTGGTAGCAACCAATAGTCACTGTCATCTGACAGCTGGTCAGTGGTCTGGGAAATGAGTCCATTGGCTGGTCCTGGTCCAGAAACCTTACGTGTCCATGTCCCAGAATTCCCCAGTACCAATGACACAAATCAGCCCCTTGTTGGCCATCTTCGCAAAGTTGACCAGGAAGGCTGAACTCTTCCCTGGCCCCTACGAAGGGTTCTTTCCAGGGTACAGGGGAGGGTTGGTACCTCGGGGAACACAAACCCTTTTCCTGTCAGTGGTTCAGTTCTAGATCAGCAATGATAAAAAGACATTGCCCTCTGATGGCTGCTAAAGGGTCCATGTAAAGGCACTATGTTATCTCCTAGCGGGCAGGCTGCAGCTGGATTCCCTTGTGACCAGTCTCATTGCAGAGGCCAAGGTATGAATGGGCCATGGAGGCAGGATGGATGTTCACTTTCTTAAGACCAGAAATGACGGTTCCGTGCTTTCCCTGCAACGGTTGTTGCCGTTGCTAACAGGTGAAACAGAATAAAGGAGAGACGGGCCTGGAAATGTTGGCATGTGGTCAAAAGCCATAGGGGAAATGAAACCCTGGACTTGGGTCTTGGCAGATAAGGAAGCTCTTTTTCAGCACATCTTGAGAGCAAAACAGCCTTGTGTAAATGTACTGTGCTGGAGGCTCCCCTCAGAGGGAGGCAGGAGAGCCAGAAGTTTGAACTGCCTCTTTCACAGGGCTGAATACCAATTCAGATCCGTTTCACATGCACAAATGAAGTGCATGAATTGCTCCTGTGGGTCCCTCACGGGGCTAACTGCAGCAAGGCAGATTGCTTTGTTGTGCAGTTTTAAGTCTCAGGGCAAGTAAAGAGAAAATGTATCTTTTCCCAAGCAGCCATACACCCAGCAGCAAGAAAAGCGCGGGTTTTCCACTGCTCTGATGCTTCATTATTCCTCAAACACAAATACCAGTCTTCTCTGTACCCATTTAATTGAAGTTAACTTGTTAAACAATCTAAAGCAAGCTGATAATCTCTTGCAGTGCAGAATGACAAACACATGAATAAAATAGAGGGTGAATCAGGAAGCAGCAGGAGGGCTCTCCATCTAGAAAATAATTTTTATGAGCTCTAATATTCTGAGCAAATGCCACAAACAATAGCAAAAATAATAACATTGCTCTGTATATATCAGGCCAGATCCCCTGCTGGTATAGTCAGCATAACTCCATTGAAGTCAAGGAGCTAAGCTGATTTTCACCAGCCAAATATCTGACCTGCTTTAGTGAATTGCATATTAAGGGTCTCATTTTGATTGGCCCCGTTAAAAGGGATGTGAAGGCACCATTCCTTCAAGGAGGACAAGCAGACGTAAAGGAAAAGGTTGTATGCAGAACTGTGGGCAACAACTGAATGGTTCTGCAAGAGGCCCCAGCCTTGTCTAAATTGCTCCTATCTCTTTGTGTCTGTGCGTGTTCTTCTCTCTTCTCTCTAACTCATTCTGGTGTTGATGCTGTCTTTTCTAATTCTGTCCGTGTGACATAAAACGACATCTATCATAAATGGACTATGAGCCCGATTCCAGGCTGGAGTAAATTGGCATAGCTCCACTCAAGTCTGCATCTATGCCTATTTTTACCAGCAGAGGACTGGATCCTATATCTCTGTGAAATAAGATTCTTCAAGCTTACGCCTTTTGCATATCAGGCGCTCTGATGCTGGTTGTCCAGTGAGAGGCAGCTGATTGTTCCAGTCCTCCAGTCAGCCATGGGATAACCTGTTGCAAGGAGCTGGTGCCTGTTATTGGGGCTGCTATTTCCAACCTAAATGCTGCCAGTGGGAATCCAGGCTCAGTTCAAGAGTCTGTTAGCCCAGGTGTTCATTCACCTTTTAGGTTGCTGCAGCAGCAGCACTTTCCTGTCTGAAGATCTCTGCTCTGATAGATTAGTGGGGATTATTTAGGGCTATTTGTGAATGTGCTGATATTGCCTCCAGGACAGAAAGGAGATGAAAACTAGCCCTGGCCTTTGACGTATCTGTTCCAAACTCAGCCTTGATGCTAAAATTAATCTTCCAGCGTTCAAATGGAAACGCAGCCAGCGTCTGTTGGATCAGCTGGTGTCTAGGTGAGAGTTGTAAAGTTAAAATCAAAACATGTTTGTGTGTAGACATATTGTATTATTATTTAGTTGTGTTACTGTAGGGTCTAAGAGCCCCTGTCACCGACCAGAACCTCATTGTGCTAGGCACTGTACAAACAGAAAGGTCCCTGCCCCAGACCTTACAATCCATAGACATATCTACACACACACACACTACAATGAATACCACTGTACTGGGCCCTGCTCAATGGCTACAGCTTCAGTTTCCTTTCTTTTAATTCTTCCACTGACTTTAACCAGTCTCTCAGATTTGGAATAGCTCCTAGCTGAGAGCAGAAGCTCAGCACAGCTCAGGCTGGCTCAACCAGGCGTAAAAAGTGGCTTGCTGAGACCAGCTCAGCGGGGCTTATATCAGCTCAGATAAGGGGAGGCAACACCCCCTAAGTCCAGCTCAGCCCGGCTCCTCCCTACTCATGCAGAGAGAAGAGGCTCCCTTTTGTGCTCCCCTTGGACATCTGGCCTGGCTCAAGACAGGATGGATACACAGTGAGCTGGAGGCAGGATGAAGGAGCCTGCCAGTGCCTTGTAGGCAGTGTTTGCCTGCCAGTTGGCAGACACCAAAAAGCAGTGTCAAGTTTTTCCCGTACCCACTTCTAATTCCCGTACCCACTGGTCATGTTGGGTTTTATTCCTGGTTCTGCGCCGCCTTTGGCAAGTCCCTAGACCTCCATGTACAACAGGTTACCCCTGTGTCAAACAGGAAAAATAATACCTGCTCTACAAAGAGGCTGGAAAGTTTAATTCATTAACGTGGGGAAATTGGTCCGAGATCCTGTGATGAAAGATTGATAGACAGAGGAGTAAGATTGTATTGTTATAAGCAAACTTGACATGAAGAGTTCAGATTCCTTTTTCGCTTCCCTGACCACTCCTCCTCAGCAACGTGAAGCTGATGCAAATGGGAATACGGGTTCCATATTGGTGCCAGTGTTTGTAACTTGTCCATCAAGAAGATGGAAGGGCGAGATTGTAATAAGAGGATCTAGGGAGGTATCAGATAAAGTCAGGATCCCCAGCACCTTAGTCCCTTTGCCTTGCGCTGAAGGATTGAACATTTCCAAAGCAGGGTCAGAGTGCAAGTATCATCCAGCTGCAACTCCCCAGCAGCTCATGAACCTTGTGATGATCTCGTCTATAGCTGCCTTTGATTCAGATATAGGTGGTGCAGGTGAGTCATGCTGCTAATTAATGCCCTTGTCTGTGTAAATGAAGCAGCGCTTTGAAGCTGGAGCCAAACAAATTGGTCCCTGGAGAAGGGAGAGATGGGTAGCAAAGTAGGTTGCATCAGACAAACAATGTCATCAAAACAGCTAGGACACTTCACTTCCCACAGCATGGGCTTTCTTGAAAGGAAACTGAAAACTCAAGACGCCCCCAGAGACCAAGGGGATAATACACCTGTGTGTGGACCATTAAGACGGCGCCAGCAGCACCTCTAGAGAGACGGCTGCTTGGGCTTTTCTGCCGTGGGTTTGCTGTTCAACATCACTGCCATTTCAGAGTGAAACCTTATGAGACAAGTTGCAGTTTAATTGGGAATTTGGGCCGGGGTGGGGCATGAGGAATGCGTTGCAGTCTATGAAAACATTTGAAAATCACAGAGCTGCTCTAAAGCTGCCTTCGCTATTTAAAGGTTGCACTGTTCAAAGGAAATATCTCCCCCACAGCCCACTCTGAAGCTTTGTAGTTAGAAGCTATGGACAAGATTAGATTTGTAACACTAGGGAATCATCCGAGTTCTCTTGAGAAGTACAATCAGTTCATACTCACCTTCTGTTCCATAGCCCTGGATCTCAGCCTTTTTGCTTGATTTCTCAGATGAACTGAAAAATACAATGCTTATTTCACTCATTCCCAATTCTATTGATCAATTTTCAAAGAGGGCTTTGAGAGGAAGGATGGACTTCTGGTTAAGGCACCGGAAGCTTCCAGAGTGCAAGGTTCAATTCCTGACTGTACCACAATGTGCCTCCCTGCCTCACCACCTCAGCTGTAAAATGTGGATAATTATAGTCCCTTTCTCCCATCCTGTGTCTAGGCTATTTAGATTGTAAGCTCTTGGGAGCAAGGAATTGTTTCTTATATTGTGCTAGGGGCTGTACAAACTCAATGGGGCGATCTCAGCTGGACGCACTAGATGCTATTGTAATATAAATAAATAACACTAAAGAATTCTACCTGAGAAGCCAGTGGGAAGATCTGCTTAGGAGGTGATGGCATGACATACCCTCTCTGCTTCTGGCTCCTGTGCTCCATCAGTTTGCAATGGGTTGCCCCTAGGTTGTAGTAACTGCCTTAGGATTTTCATGCCCCTAGCCTCTGCGGATTTGTGTTTCAATCATGCAGGTATCTGAGCTCTTTTTCAACGTTTGCCTAGTTAAATTTTGATGACCGCATTTCATTCACAGCGAGGCCTGTGTTGTTTGCCTGAACCACAAGCTGAGACACTGATAGATGACTGGAGTCTCCCCAAGGGGTGTGGTTCAAGGGCAGGATTTTTCCTGGAAACTCTAAGGAAATCTGCATGTGGGTTTTGTCTCCAAGGATGCCTTTCCTTTCTCCTCCAAGGTCAAATTTTCCTGCACCCTCAGCTGTGGGGCCACCACAAACTGGCTTCTATTACATTTATGCTGGCAATGCAGTGAGCTTCCATTCCCCCTGTTATCTCAACTTGCAATTGCTACCCCAGTATCATTTCATTCTAGGAAATGTTTCCCTAAATGCTCAGAGGAGCCTATGTTTATACCCTGCGATGCATACCCCGCTCTACAGTCTATTTCTCTTTGCCAGCTCACTAGTTTGGTGCCGGCTTTATAGGTAACTTAAGCACAACACGGTCCGCCATGTGGGCCTGTCACAGTGGAGCGGGAGTCAAAATTAGAAGTTCCTCAGTTGTGGTCTGCACTGAACTGCGTCCTCCTTAGTTTCAGCTGCTAGATTGCGTTAAAAGCACACTAAATACTTCTCTAACGTTACTCACCCATGTAAGCAGCTGCATTGGCTGCTACATACTTCATGGGAAGGAAGGTGGGGCCAGGTGACCATGAGTGGGAAGAGGGAGGTGGAGTCAAGTTGTTACAAATGGCAGCAGAGGCCTCTAATACACAATCTCCGTGGTCCACTCACACTATGGAAGAGTTTGAGAACCCTGGGTCTATAACGTTGCCTTTTTATAACCCTGTGCTCTAGTCTGGTGCTAGAGGATGATGTGCTGTTGGAGGCACCATCTTGCAGATGCCATGCAAAACCAAAGTCTAAAATATCTGTGGACATGAAAGATGCTACAGCAGCCTTTTGGGGAGTCTGGACATTCGCACGGCTGTCTTGTGCAAATTCCAACTCGGGTAATGACTTTCCACTTCCTTAAATTCCTCCTGGGCTTTCAGTTGGGTCCATACTTCCCTTCACTTTCTGTAGCGCTGCTGTGAATTGCGGTCTTTCGGGACAGGCGACTCGATTCCTAGGCGTCTCTTCTTAAAGTTTTGTGCAGTGCTTTGAGATCCTCAGTTGAAAGCTGCTACTGAAGTTCAAAGTGTTGCTGTCACTTTTAGTACATTGCATTCAGTCACCCCTGGGCTCATTCAATACAGTTCGGTGAAAAAACTACATGGAACGTCCATTTCATGCTCCCGGGGGATAGGGGAATCGAAAGGATAAGAATCCTTTCATGCGGGCCCCTGTCTTAATGGTGACTGCCTGGGGCGCTTCCTTCAGGCCCTGTCAGCCACAGGAGACGGATGCCACTCAGACACGGAGAATACAGGTATCAAGGGGAAACTGGTTTGTCAACAGCGAGCCCTGCGGTGTCCCAGATCAGACGAAGAAGAACTTTATGCCGATGTAATGGAAAAGCCAAAGGACGTGATCGAGTCTCTCCCTGGCCTAAAGGTTTGCAGATTGAGGGCCTGACTCTTCTAGTGCTTACCCAAGCTCATCTCTAGGGACGTTTGCAGAGCAGCTCTTGGTTTGGACCCATGTAAGCAAGGGCTGAGTCAGGTCCTGTGAAACTGCTGGCGGTCAAGATGAAATGGGATCTGCCACTGTAAAGCTAGCTCCTGTGAGATGTGTCCGGTCACTACCAGGCGCTCAGAAACACCCGCACAGTCTGTACGAGAGAACAGTGGGTCTCCGGCAGGGAGAAATGCTCGGCTTTATTTTACAGAATCAAAGGCTGAGCACATGCGGTCTGAGCGGAGACTTAGCGGTGCAGCTCCCATTTAAACGAGTGGGAGGTGAACGGCACAAGCCCCACACACCGAGGTGAGTCGATATAAGCTGTCCCTTCAAGTCGATATCATATCCAGGCTAAAGCTGTGCTCATTAGTGAACCCAGAACTTCTCACCCCACGACAGTAACTTTCAGTACAGTTACAGCCTGGACTGTAAGCAGAAGCCATTTCTTAATCTATTTCTCAGAGCGACGGTCTGTTATTTAAAGCAAAGCAGAGTGATGCAGCAATGGCCTGGGGCAGTCTAGTGATGGAGCTCATGGCAGGCGATTGACTCATCATCTTGGAGTCCCTGAGCAACCAGAGGGTGAGAGCACCGTGCCTGTGGCATTCTAAGCCCTAAGGTTGGGGAAGAACTTGCTGTGTCCAGCTGAAGGACCGGCATCAAAGGGCTACAAAGACGGAAGGAGTCCTGCCCCACGCTCATTGGTCGGAGGAGGGGCAGGGGTAGAGGGTTGTCGTCATGCAGAACCTTGGAGTAGGAGCAATGCCAGGGGAAGGTGAGATGGATCGAGGAAGGCCCTGAAAAAGCACGCCCTGTCTCCCTGAGCTGGCTTGCCTTGTTTCAGTATGGGAATCACGAACTGGAGTCAGTGAGTATGACGCAGCCGCTGAGACGGGGTGAATTATCAGCATTCTGTGTAGACACTACCTGTGGCTAATTACTGTTAATAAATTCATGCTGTGGAAATCAGCCGTTTAATTTATGCCCAAATTAAGGCACATTGTTTCTGTTGTTTTAACTCAGCTGCCTCATGTATAAACACAAGACTTATCTACGGTAAATAGATCAGCTTTGCTGCTGGCATGCTACGTGCACTGTGTGCACTCAGAAGCACAGCCCATGCCGAGCCTTTACTTGGGCAAAGTCGCTGCCTCGCCCTGTGCCTCAGTTTCCCCATCTGTAAAATGGCGGTAATCGTGCTCACCTCCTTTGTAAAGCGCTTTGAGATCTACTATGATGATGGTGATGATGATGTGAAAGAACCCAGTGTTCTAATCTGGGCTATGCTTTATTTTACTTTCAGTCTGGGGCCCAGGAGCTGGCTAATCCACTTTATAAACCACCTCACCCAACTGCATGAAACACCCCCTCAGCATGCATAAATCCTGTAAGCAGTTGTTTTAAGATATTCAGTAGGGGCTGGATCTAAAGTGCATGAGAGGCTTTCCATCAACTTCACTGTGCTTTGCCTCAGGCCCTAGAATAAAATTCTCCCTTGTGGTGGTGGGGAAAAGCATATTTTTGGGGGGGGGGGAACCCCAAACATTTGCTTCTGAATTTTTTTGGGGTGGGGGGAAAAAGGCAGAAAATGTTCATGTCATGTAAAAATAGAGAATTTCCACAGGGAAAATGTTCCTGAAAAAAAATTTGGTGGGGTGGGGGAAGAGAGAGAGAGAGAGAGAGAGAAGCTGCCTCCCCTATGCAGATTCACCAGCGTTCATGCACAGATTATTCTTTGCACGTGGCTGCTTGTGAAAGGAGGCATTGACCCTGTTACTCAACTCCAGTGTTCTGTCTTTTGTTGGAAATTTTGTGCCCAGTTGCAGAACTGCAGTATTCCATGAAACTGATATTTCCTTTCATGTTTGGGGGACAATAGAATTTAGAAGGTCTCGATGCTGAGTGCTGTACAAACAGCTATGGTATTTTGAGCCCCAAGTGTTCCAAAATCGTGTCTGAGCAGGAGAGAGGGTGTGTTGTGTGCCTGGCAATGAGCTGGTGAGTGTGATGTGAAGGGATATCTCTGGGGGAAAGCGCTAAGGTTGTTTGAAATGTTGGGGTGCAGACAGCAGGAGGGAGAACCAGTGTGAAGGGCTAGCCCTGCCTTATGAAATATCACTCTAAGAATGGAGGTATTATTATGAGCTCCTTCGGCAGGCGCTGTCTTTTTGTTCTGTGTTTGCACACCATTTCGCACAATGGGCTCCTAGCCCATGACGGGAGCTCCTAGGAACTCTGGTAATAACAATAAATAATACTAATAATGCCTCCATTCTCATATTGAAGCCTCATAAGGCAGGACTAGCCCTTGACTGGTTCTTCTGCCTGCTGTCTGCACCCCAGCATTTCAAACACCCTCAGTACCTTTTCCCTTGTCTCCTCCGTGTCTGTCTCCTGGAGTGACAGGTGTGCAGGGCAGGGGCAGGCTGCTTGTGTGTGATTGTACAACCCGTTATTGGCATTTATCGAACAATAAATAACACTGAAAGCTCCAGTAGAAACATCTTGCTCCATTATACAAAACGTCCCAGTTCAGAAGTGCGAGGCATACGTTTTAATATGAGTGGCATGTGCTGTTTCTGAGATGCATGATTGAATTTTCTTTCTGAACTACTGGCTCAGAAAACTCATTGGAGGCTACAGTGGGAAAGAAATGTTTGACCCACTAAGTAAAAGGGTCAGTGTGTGACTCACTTTGAAATCTCTTTCCCCTTTTAAGAATCAGCTTTCCTAATATAATGATACATCATCCTGATGTCTGTAGCAAGAAACAGCACCGGGTTTGTCTGAGGGTTGCTGGTGCCGGCAGAGCAGGGTTAGTAAAGCACAGAGTGCTGATGCTAACAGGGGAAAGTAACAAGAAGCATCCCATTGCTTTCTTAAGTAAAAAACGGATACTCCCGGAACAGAATTAGAAAAAGAGTGTTAAGCTGTCGTGTAGGCTTTCAAGCAGTTAAAGCCCAATTTAACAGACTTTCCACCGGTGTGGCTGCATCAGACCAAAGGTACCATTTCCAAGCTATGTTGGAGCACCAATGTCCAAGAATATGACAGGGAAACTGCATATTAAGGGAAGAGAAAAAATATTGGCAGACGGGTAAGAGATTATGGTCCATTGCCCACCCATCAGCCAGTGGCTGACCCTACTGCCTATTGTAACAGGGAAGGCTTGATCCCTGAACCTCTCAGAGCCAACTGAGAAGAGGATTACAAGAATATCCTGAGTCTGGTATGGACATCCTGATTCACCTGAGAACAGCAGGTGAGGTCTCACATGAAAGCCATGGTCACACTGGTCATTAATAGCATTGTCAGATGTATGTACAGATACCATGTCAGGAATTATGTATCTACACTGGAAATGTGTTTTTAAATCTATATTGTCAACAAACATTGGCACCAATATGTAACCCATATCACCATTCGCATGAACTCCACATTGCTGAGGAGGAGTGGTCAGGGAGGAGAAAAAGGAATCGAAAGTCTTTGTGTCAAGTTTGCTTATAACAATACAATTTTACTTCTCTTACTCCTCTTGTTTCCCTACATCAATGAACTGCATGGATCTTGATTTGAAAGTGTCTATCACCCTCAGATCCCTCAAATCACACCCCACCTCCTCCCTAATATATTTCCAAGACTCCCTACATGCATCTAAGATGCCCTCTGGGGCACTGGGCATCCCAGGGCACTCATGGTAATGTTTTTCCTATCAGTGAAATGATAAACAGCCCCTTGCTTATTTTTCTTCAGATTTTAGGAGTGCTCTAGTGCTAATCTTTGGTAAGACTTCTCAATTCCTCTCCTGGGATAAGATGCTCACCAATGCGGCAGTTTCTGAAAGTTAAAACTTTGTGTGACAACAGCTCCAGTGATGCAAGATTGTTTCAATGCAGCCATTGATGTAAATAACAAGTGCAGCCCACCTGCTGGAAAATGAGCTTTTCCTTGTTGGCTTGGATAATATAGGGTGATCAAACCCCATCCTTCGCAAATCAGGTCCACGCTTCCCCTGGCTGGTGAAAGCCGGTTCAAGCCACCCGTGTCCATTGTTAATGGAAATGTATCAAATGCCCTCAGAGAAACAAACCTGTCAGCTTCCTGAAAAGATGCAAAAATATGCTGAGTCCTCAGCCATCACTGGACGCAGACAAACTTTCTAGCTCTGACCCCATCTCCACCCTTGCTTTCCTAGGCAAAGACATTAAGGAAGTGATCGCTATCGTTAGATAGTGCATGTGCTTCTCAAACATCCTCCAAACTGTTTTAAAAGCCTTTTTTTTTAACTAGACAATGTTACCATCCTGTAATAAGGAATCATTTTATTAAATATTTGACTTTTATCAGTTGTGTTTATTGAACCAATTGGCGAGATGAAAGAGAAGATCTTGTTTTGTGGCAGCTCTAGAATATTTAAGGTAGGATCCTTCCACATGGAGTTAGAATGGCATTCCTGTTACCCTATCGTTCTAGGGAGAGTAAAACTTGTCTTGGGAAATGTAACAGCCAGATCCTCACATGGCATAAATCAGCATAGGCCGGGCATACCATTGCCATCAACAGAGCACAGCCTTTTCATCCCAGCTGAAGATCCAGCTCTGAAACTCTCTGCTGGGGCTATTGGGTGTGTGCAGGTGGCTGCATATTAGAGAGGCCGGACCAGCACATGTGGAAGTTTGAAACATTTCTGAAGTGCCACAAAATGGCATTGCCAAAGGCAAAGAGCGTGACTTTGATTCCAGCGAGGCAGCTGGCTATGTCAGTGGTATGTTAGTGCTGCCTGCTATTTGTGGAAGGAACGGGTCTGTGCCGCTGTTACATGGTAATGCAGCATCCAAGGATGTCAGAGGGATTGGTGGCGAGTGATGTTGTTATTCAGCAAGACCAATTGTTCGAGTAAAGACATTCCATCTCTGTCAGGGGGGCTGCCGGCCGGAACAAGCTGGGCTGGCAGCAAAGTGAGAGAGACAAATTGAGGGCTGGTTTTCTGGAGGTAGAAAGATGAGGAGGGATGCTAGCACTGAGATGAGTTTGGGGGTTAGGCATCCAATACATTCCCCCCGCCAGTAGAGAGAGTCGAAAACCTTGTCTATGCAGGTTCAATAGAGGCAGAATTCTTTTCCCCCCCAATCTTCTTTGAAAACCAAAGGCAGATTCTGTTCAGTGTTGAAAGAGCCTGGGTCAATTTCACAGGGAGGGTCACCAAAATATCCTCCCCACCTCAAATCTGTAACCACAGAAGCAGAAAGGGAGGGAGAAGGAAGAACCACACTTTGGGGCAGGAACTATCTTTTCATTATGTTTGTACAGCTTTCAGCACAATGGGGTCCTGATCTCTGATCCAGGGACTCTATGATCATGACAAGAATCACCAGCCTTTATGAAAGTGAAGGGACGAGGGTGAATAGGAAAGTCTCACAAAGACTTTGATTTTTCACCAGCATCACCTCCCATCCTCACACCCCTTCCTGCTTTCCCAGCTCAGCATTGTTGTTTCCCTGCATCTTTCCACCTCCTGCTAAAAGCCACGTGGCTATATTTACAGATTACCAGCCAGAGCTGCACCCAGAGTTCTCATTGCTTCCCTGGAAACTTTAGAAACCAGAAAGAGAACCCTGCAAGGAAAGACCCAGATTGAAATCAAGAAGGGCCTAGCACCCCATGATTGTCCAGTCAAAGGCTGTTCCTGTGACCCGGACTGGGAGGTACAGTCAATGCCTTCTCCATGGTATCTATAGCATGTTAGCGCAGTTTACATTCACCGGGCCTAGGTAACCTAAAGTGAGGTCCTTTGATAGATGGTACACTAAACCAATTACCACTTGTACTGTATCTTCTTGATGTCTCTTCCACAGCCCAAAGCAACTGATATATACTTTTTTAATGTCTGGGGTCAACTCCATCCCAGAGTTGAACATCCTGAAATCATCACTTTTTCTGGTCCATCAGTTTCAGTTTTTGCTTCGTTTGGAAATGACACCCTAATATTTACACCTACATTTAATGTCTATGCTGCTGAATTCCCCGATGATATTGGTCAGTTCATCACAGATGACAGCTCTGTTGATGAACTGTGGGCATCAATCAACACGGGACAAAAGCTGCAAGAAGCTCTCGGCCCTGTGGGTCACAGCTTGAGGTCGGCACACTTGGCGAGCAGAGTAGTTTTACCTTCTTTGGAGGTGATCTTGTACTGCTGCAGCTTTCACTGGTTTGTATGGAATCCTAACAGGCCAGGGTTTCTCTGCCCATGCTGTGCATTCTTCGCCCAGCTCACAGTGCAAATGTGCCAGTCACTTATCCTTTCATCAAAGAGAAGAATTTGTCAGTAACTGTTGGTGGTTTGGAGCATAGCAGACTTTTCTCCTCACCTCTTCACGCTATGCCATGTCATTGATGATGTCCAAATCAAGTGAAATCTCACAAAATGCCCCTTGTCCCTTAACTCTTTCCTTTGCAAACTTACACTGAGAATGGGAACAATATAACCCCAAAAGTGACATTCTGAATCGCTGCTCATAGAGGGCCTGTGTCAATTGGCTCATTGATGTCAATGAGAGTCGTTCCATGGACTTCAGATCTGGCCCTCAGTCAAAAGTTCGACACCAAGTGCATCCCAAATGCAGAAATAGGACTCGGGGGTGCTTTCTGCACCCATTGCACCTGCATCACCTTAGCTCACTGAGAATCTGTCACTGCCACCTCCTTCTGTGAGCTCGGTTCTCCCCATGCCCGTCTGAATTAGTGCATTTCCAATCACTTGTGCATTTGCTTCTGTGGGCCTAGCTTGCTAACTCAGTGAAACTCAGGAATTGCTCTCACACAACAAAACTCCCCTTTATCTTGAGATGAAGCATCTTTGCCAACTCAGCCACTCATTGCCAGAAACATCAGCTGATTCAGGAGCAATTATGGCAAAACAAAGAGACGAGTCAATTCTCTTCTGTGAATTAGAAGTAGGGAAAATTCCCACAAATGTCCTCAATCCGGCTGTGTCTATGAGGGGCCGTGAAGGCATCACATTTACGGGGATGTTTCTCCTGCCTGGCTCTGCAGTTCTATTAGATCAATTATGGCACCAAAACTCAACTCCTTGTCAAGTTGCTAGCAAGATTAACTCCTCGGGAAATCACTTTTGGTTCCTCTTTTATAAGCAACATTGACTTGAGTAACTCATCTCCGTCCTGGAAGTTTCTGCTAGGATTGGAGCAGCTGTAAGTCTGTTGCCTTGTTGCACTGCTTCTTGTTCCAGGCATCAGCATATCAGCCATGACCACCTTGAGGGAACAGGAATTTTAACCCCATCTACGTGGCGCAAGATGGGCATGTTTATATTAAATCTCTGGTTTGAAGATTTGTTAGGCACTTGGAAATTTTCCATTCGGGGGGGGAAATGTTTCAATGAAAAATGGCCTTTTTTGACAAAACAATTATTTTGTGAAAATAGAGTGAAGACGTTTTTGAATAAAACAACAAAAACAAAAGTATTTTCAGTGCATTTTTATGGGGAAAAAATTCACTTCCTGGCCAGCTTTATCAGGGAAAAACAGAGTCCAGAATATCGAGGCAAAGCCCATGTTGGAGTAGCCCCTCTTTTAAAAACGCATCCATCTAGCACAGATTTAAAGCAGCAGGACCTGTACTGAGTGGTTCTCCTCTGGGAGTCACTCTTTGTGGATCCAGCAAGCTGCCTGAGCCTGCGAAGGCCCCATGGTAATTTAGTTTTATATGAAGTGGGGAAAGATCCAACAACCTTGGTTTAATGCAGAAACTTGTCATGGTGAACGGCCAGGGAAACAGCCCTTAGATACAAAAGAAAAGCAGGAGAATCCTAGTGTAGAGTTAGTTAAAAAGACAGTCTCTCATCTGCAGTTGCTCGCATGCTTTATTCCAAGGGCTTCATAAGAACATACCTTCACTGCAGATGAACTAGATAGAAAAAGGACAAGTTCTTCCAGTGTCACTGTGCCCCAGAAACACCCTTTCCCAGTGCAGCACTCGCCCGGCCAGCTGTGAAATTGAGACCATTAGCGGCATTCTCATCAGAGCTGTCTCACTCTTCCTTGGCTAAGGGTAGTGCTGAGTTCCTTCCCAGAGTCCATTGATTGAATCCATCCGTAAGTCCCTACCTGCCAATTAGGCTCACATGCATGAACCGGGTTATTTACCTGTTAGTTAGTTAGTTAGTTAGCGAGGTGCTGCTCTGAAATATAACCCTGGCAGGAAACTGTTCAGCACTATCGAAGGGGCACCCTGGTTCCAAATGCTCTTGATAAAATAAGACACCGGTATTGAAGTAAAGACTGCACTTTAATGGCCAATCAGACAGCGTCACTGTTATCTCCATCAGAGTAGGTTTCATGCTCAAATCTACCAGTTCTAGGTGTGAATGACTGGGCATGATGCAGGGGTGGACAGCACATGGCAAGATGTGGAGATTACTTGGTTTATCCCTTGGTACCTTTGCCTCTGCTGCACTGAAGCTCATATGTAATAGATGGGTTTAGGTCACGGAGTCACTGAGACTAGTGGAGGAAGGAGACAGGCCCAGGACAAAAGTAAACAGGGAATACCAGAGAAGAGATACAAGGGCTAGTGGGACGAGCACCAGCTGTGAGTCATCAACGGGTAGTGGAAGCTCTCAGACGAAACACACGAGCCTCTGCTTCTGCAGCTAAAGGGCCGAGTGCCTCACTTCGCAGCTGTAGCGGGCGTGTTCACCTCGTATTCGAACCAGCTACTAAAGGGGGCATTTCAGCAAAGGGTTGGCAGCCTGGTAAAGAAGCGGGAGGCAGCACTTTGGGTCTCCGCCAGAGACCAGCACGTAGCCACGTGTCAGTAAAGTTCCCCGTTCCTCCCACCAGCAGCCTTTCTGACGTTCTGTCGCTGACAGGCAGCCACGGCCCTTGGGTTTGTTGCCCAAGGCTGAAGACGGTGCAGCCTGAGAGGGAAGGAGCAGAGGAGCTTCAAAGATTTCCACCTCCCTGCAGAGCTTACAGCCGGTCTGGGTTCTGACAGGTGGAGAAGCCATGGGCCGATCTGAATCCACTGGTGACGCAGAAGCTCTGCCTGTTCTCCCTTTGCCCTGATCATCTGCGCCCCACAATCACCTCTCTCCGACATGCACGTCGTTACCTCGCTGGGTATTGCTTACAGGCATCACCCCCGGCGGCTAGGTGCATTGGTTCTCCAGGAGAAGGGTTTCTGTGTGGTAAGGGAATTGGTGGCCATTATCCGCAGGGTTCTCACCCTTCAGAGAGACAAGTTCCAATCAAATATATTCCCTCATGCACCTTGTCTTTCTAATACCCTGGGGGACATCATCGACACGGCTACAACTATGCTCCTTGCCCTTTAGTCATCTGTCACATCTCCACTTGGGAAGGCAGCATGGCCCAGTGGCTACGGTCCTGGGTGGGAGTCAGGAGCCCTGGTTTCTGGTTCTGGCTCTGCCACTGACTCGCTGTGAGACCTTGAGCAACTCGCTTTCTGTCACAGTGCCTCAGTTTCCTGCTCTATGAGGTGGGCTTCGGGCTACCCAGGTGAAATTCTTCACCCTGGGTTCTGCAGGTCAGGCTAGATGATGCCGACGCTGCCTTCCGCTGCCTTCCGCTGCCTTCCGCTGCCCGCCATTGCAGGCCAGAGTCACGCATTGAGGAACTGGCCAGTGGAGAGCTCTGCCTCTGTCTGATCTTGAACCCGAAGCCAAGAAGTTAGCCATTGTCTCTCACCGCTTCCCCTAAACACTCTCCACTCTGCTAACACAGATACAGATGCAGCTAACCCTTCCCTGCTTTCCCACCACCTCACGCACTTCATAGTGCTGCAGTTGTGGCTGGGTGTGTGAGAGCACTTCAACCCCACTCATCCTTCAGATTAAAGAGAGATGTCTGAACTGCAGGCAATTTGCACTTTGATGGCTCTCCGAACAAAGGCCAGACCATCCAAGTACCCAGGCGATACCAAAATAAAATGAATAAGTGCCTGTTTGAGGCAAGGAGGGAATTTGCGGCTGCACGGTGGAGTGAGATGAATGTACATTGACAGAATACCCAAAATTATTCTGTGATGAAGGGAAGAGATTTTACTTGAACGAAAAGCCAACCCCAAAAATATTGGACAGCCAGGGGATAAATGTCAGCAATCTTCAGGAGATCAAAGTATCTTTGCCGCATGCACAGAGGTAGAAAATCTTCAACTGTAAATCACAATTCCCCAGATGAACACAAAGTGCGCTGCCTTCTCTTCGCAGGCGGGGGGTAGTTTTTCACTCTTCATCATTTGCAAGTTCTTGGCTCTGGCTCCAGCCCCAGCTAACGAAGTTGTTGCTGATCAAGAACAAAAGGTGTTCACTGGCATTCAGAATTGCAAGCCACCAGCATGGTGGAAGGATGGTCCAGTGGTTAGGGAACTAGCTGGAGACCTCGGTTCAATCCTTTGTTCTGCCACACTCTCCCTGGGTGACCTTGGTCAAGTCACTTAGTCTGTCTGTACCTCAATTCCCCCTCTATCAAAATGGGGATTGTAGCTTTTCCCTACCTCACAGAGGGCTTGTGTATATGCACCTTAGATAGGTGGGGACAACAAGTTATTACTATAAATGGTGTGAGGCTTCTGGTTATGATGTTCCATGGGATCCATAGTTCTTGTCTCTAGTGCTTCAAGAGCAGGCCAGGAAGTTGAGTAGGATTGTAATGGTGCTGTGACTCAGTTTTCCACCTCTGTAAAATGGGGATCCAGGAGTGCATCCTCATTGTTGTGGTGTCGGGGCCAGTGTGTGCGCTTCTTTAAGACTGTCCATTTCAGCATGTCAAAGCACTCTTTTAGGAGGTACTTACAACAATGACACTTTTATGCCTTCCTGATTTTGGGGGTGATATAAGATCTGCCTCCCTGTGGCCCTAAGGGACCCTTATAGCATCTGGGGATTGCTGGAGCATAGGGGCACCCACCCACGTCCCCTTTCTCTCCAAGACTTCCTATACAGCCAGGACAGAGTTGAGGGGTAGCACAAGACCCTCTGTGATGGGAATCTTCAGGGAGCTGGTTAAGCCGACTTTCTGGATACTTTGTGCTGCTGGAGCAGATCCAAGAGCTGGGTCCTGGTATCTGAATAGTGTCCAGTTGTCTCCTAGGAAACTGCCCTGGAAAGGATCCAGAGGATCAGCCCAACTTAATAACGTGTCACTGCTTATTCCTCATCCTACATGGCAAACCCTTCCTTCCCAAGATGCAGATCTAGCCTCTGACGCCGGCCTCTGGAAATATGTTAATGTTTGAGGTCAAATATCAAGTCTATGGAATGGTGTGAAGGGGCATTTAATGGTAATTACCCTCTGCACTTCTACTGAACCTTTTGCTGGAAGGTCTTAAAGTGTTCCCTGAGCACCTGAGTTAATGTGCTAACGCAGTGGGATCTCGCCCGTCCATCCATAGCAGGGATGCAACAAAGCTCTGTGTAGAGAACATAGAGTTAAATATTCATGGGATCCTCACCTTGGTGACACTGAGGGCCACCCTGACCGCTGCCTGAAGGCTATTCCTGATTGGTGTATACACTTACCATTCAAAACTTTGCCCTTGGCCGTGCAATGAGCTAGTGTGGTTCCTAGGGGGTGACGATGTGTGCCCATGCTGAGCTCACTGCAGGATTAGGGCCTAAATTAGAATTGCTCGTGCTTATGTCTCCCTGGAGAGGTGAATAGAAACTGCAGCAGTAATGGCCAGCGGTGGGGCAGCTTTGTTCCTGCCCCCTATCTCCACAGAGAGGGAGCTTCTTCATCCATTTTTTAGAAGCCTCCCTAGTCCCTAGGTCACCTGATGTGCATGGTTGTGAGACTGCAGAGAGGCTCCCTCTCTGAGACACCAGCCCTCTCCCAGCATTTCTGCCACAGGATTTTCTCTGAGCTGATGAAAACCTGCTCCCCAGCTCTAAACCAATGAAGCCACCTTCTTTTCATGGAGATTTCTGCTGCCTTTCTCTGGAGGGTCAGTATGGCAGCTGAGCTGGAATATTGAATCAACATCTCAGCGACATGCAGTACGAGTGTCTGGAGAAGAACAATAAGCAATTTCTGAGCCCCTGTATGTACTAACATTTTCTCTGCTCTGTATTTGTTTAAAATGTGTTTAAAGCGAAGCCCCAGAGATGCAGTTCCTGTTGTTTCAGAGATATTTTTGCACATGCTAGGATTTGCATAATGGAAACTCTGGTACCCTTTCTCTTGGTTTTCAGACAGACTTTTCTGCATGGGAGGTCATTGCACAAAAATTTTAGTTTATTAAAAATTGAAAATATAGCATCAAACCCTACTCACCTCCTCCATGTGAATATTCCCCTTGAAGTCAGTGGGATGCCTCTGAAAAATAAGGGGAAGAGGATTCGGTCCACTAGGGACTGAAGTTATTCAGACAATTATACTGCATCACCATAGTTGCAAAACCAAACCCAATCTGTCAAAACGTGATTGACCTGAATAAAAGAGTCCAGAGAACTGGAGCAAAAGGGCCTAGATCCAGCGAAACACTTAAACATCTGCTTCACTTTTAAGCAATAAAGTCATTGCGGGGTAAGACTGTGGATGTGGTTGCAGAGAGCAAAGGTCATCCTCCGTCTTGGAATGCGGGGTTTTGCAGGATGAGGTCTGCACAAAACAGACAGTGGGCAGGCAACCGCTTACTGCAGCCTCCAGTTGCTATATTATATAATGTTTAAATGAAAATAATGTAATTGTTAGACACACGCTGTCGTCGCTTTCATGGGAGAACAACATGAGGGGGTTATTAGGCAGGCGTGTGGTTTAATGAATAGCATGCTTTACTCAGAGTAAGGCCGCCTGGGTCCGATTCCCAGCTCTGCCACTGACCTGCTGGGTGATCTTTGGGCAAGACACTTGTCCTCAGGTTCCACCTTTGTAAAAAATAGGGATCATGTTACTTTACCTCCTTTGTAAAGAGCTTTGAGATATGTAGATAAAAGCGCTGTATAAGAGCTAAGTATCATTATTATTATTACTCAGATGCATAAAAATAAGCCCGTGTTTAAGTGCTTTGCTGGATGCCGGTTTTATCAGATTATCAGCTGAACTATTGGAGGAAAGGGGGGCTAGATGGGATAAACCGATTAAAGTAGTCATCAATATAACCAGTGCTGCCAGTGGTCACAAGTGTTATGATATTTGTTTTACTTAGAGCCCCAGCTCCTGGACTCAAGCGACTGGGGGAGAACGTCAGCTTTCATTTTGAAACGGGTGCAAGTTTTTAGCCCTCCGGATTGCGGAGAAAAGCTTGAAATGTGACCTGAGTGAATCCTAAAGGCTCACATACCAGAAGGCAAATACAAACCCCCCTCCACATTATTATTTGACAGTCTCATCATTTTTGGTGGCCTGGATCCTGATTTGTGGGTATGTGGGCTTGGCAATACTGGAAAACAATGGCACACATCTTCAGCACAGCTCTAGCCAAGTCAGTGGAGCCAAGATCTGGCCCAGTGTTTACACTGACTGTAACTCCCAACCTCTGCCTCCTCACTTCTGCAGTATTCCCTCACCTTTTGAACCCATCACCTCATTTTCATGGTTTTGTCAGGAAATAAGCTTGTTTTTTCCATTAGTGGCCTTGGGACTGAGTCTCCATGGCAGTCCCTCAGTTGAAAGGTGTTGCACCCATGTCACGTTGGAATAAGACAGTGCTGAATCAGGCCCTTTGTCTTCAACAGAATTTTAGGTTTCAGTCCTGCAAACCGATCCATGCCGATAGACTTGTTTTGCCTGCTGAAGACAATGGGCTTTGCATGGGTGAAGGGGGCTGTCTGTAGGATTGGGGCCTTACTCATTAAAATGGAAAGCTGGGGGCCTTGTGTTTAAATACAAAGTGACTGTTTAATGTGTTACGTTTGAAGGCTTCAGGCTTCTCTTCTCTGTAGGTTCTTATACCTTGCCAATCACAGTGGTTATCCTAAGGGCTTTCCGGAGGGGTGTTAAAAATGGGTTGATGCATCTGATAAGGAGGGATTTTGATCCTTCTGTTTCCCCATCACTGATTGCTCCTCTTTGCTCTCCTGTGACCTTGGGATGGGGCTTTTCTGAAGCCAAGCTTAGTGCTTTGCCAAGTGGGCTGTTAAAATATTGAGGGAATGTAGAAAGTGAATAACATATTTAGCCCTTCAAAGCAACTGATAGATTTGCTTCCAGCAAAGCCCCGGATTGCCATGATTTATTCTCCTTTACTCTGTATCCCTTTAAAAATAAAAGAATATAAAATAAACCCCCTCTTATTGAATGTAGGTGATGTATTTTTGACAAGATTGATTTTTGACCTGAATGTGCCTGAGCTAAATGAATCAACATAGTCAATTTCCCCTGCCTGTGCCTGAAGAACAGCCGACTTGATAATTACATTTTTCTTTCACTTGAAATGCTTTAGCTCTGACCCGTGTTTACCAGCCCCAGATGTATCTGCATTGTGTCAAACAGCTCCTTGTGCAATGGCGAAATTCTCATAGAAAAGACAGGGGAGTTGCATTTCCTTTCGATATGGCCCTCACTTGTTCTGATCCTTTTCAATAACAATAAAGCCAGGTGGTTTAATATTAGATATTTTTACACCTGGTGTCCACAGTGCTGAGATTCCAAGTGGACGGCTGTCCTTGAGTTTTTCCAGATGGGTTTGGAAGTGCCAGACACTTTATGGGAAAACCTGTTGTCTTCTGGGCCTTTCACTATGGTATTGCAAATTCTAGACGCTTGGTTCAGCATCTCCACTTTCTGCTGCTTATCTGAGCTGATCCCAAACTCAGTCATTTGGAAATTCCTCTCTCCATAGTTTGGAGTAGGCTGGATTGCAGAGAGTTCTTACTGTTGTTCTTGGAGACAAAAGGCAGCTAACACAGGAGCCAGAACTCAGGGCAGAGCTACTGCCATTTGACTCATTTTAAAGCAAAAGAAGAGAAATATTTTGGGATTCACACGGGTGCCGAGGAGATCAGGTGATATGATAACCAGAAGCATTGTTACGTATTTAAGAACAGAGCCAATGAGTTTTGCTAACAGGAAGGAAAAACAGCTGGAAGCTCTCTTCTCCTGCCAGCCGCAACTGGTCTTCAGAGTGCCTGGTTCTGAGTTAGGCAGATCTGCTATTCCCCAGAGCAGCCCCTTTCTGGTGCATATCTGAGATTTCCTCACAGGCTTAGAGGTTTCTGGTTTTCTGGCTGAGGTGGTAGGGCCAGAATCACAGCCTGCCTGGTGATGGGTTTGGGGGATTTTCATTTCCCAGCTGCTGCCTATCTTCCTTCTGCCCTCAGTGCCTCCCTGCTCAGGGAGAATCTGAATCAGGGCTATCCAGCTCTCTCCCTGGCTATGAGTGAAGAGATGGAGGATACAAAGTGATACTGCTTGTTTCATGTCACATTGTACATCCTCCCTGCCCTTTAAACCCATGAGTGCAATGTCCTGGCTTGTCTCCTTCAGTGTATGGCTCCTGCTTTCAGTTGTGCACAGTGCACTGTGAACACTTTAGAGCAAGGATTGGCTTTTACTTTCATGTCCGTACAGCACCTAGCACTAGAGAGTCCTGGTCTATGAGTGGGGCTTCTAGATGCTATTGCAAGACAAATAATAAATACTGGCTCTGACCCCACAGCTGCCAGTGGGGTTGAACCTAGGACTATGAGCACAGGCTTCCAACCATGTGAATTAATCATCCCCCTTTCATCTTTTACCGATAAGAAAGCAGGTGGCTATACAGCTGCTGGGGCTAACCACTAGACGGCGACATGATTGCAAATATTAGGCCGGTATTCTGTTACTTACAATGCAAATGCTAAAAACTCAGCAGCTCGCAATCACTGCTTTCGAAGCAGGTCAAGTACCCGTGGTCACAGAGCTTCATACATTTGCTAAGAGCAGGTATTTGAAAAGTGGCAGATTTGCATATTTATATCCACACAATAGAAGCTAAGCCACTGAGAATAACCTTGACAGAAGCCTGGGGACAGAAAGGCACGGAGAGCTTGTTCAATGGTATTATCTGCTCCAGATAAGGTGATACGTGATGCTGCTGATAATGCCTGGAAATATGAGGTGTTAAGTATCCAGCTAAAGGTGAAGTGCACAGAAAAAGTGAAAACTGAAGTCTTGTCAATGTGTAGAAATTGACTGGAATAGCTATAATGGAATAAACTATTCTGGGGTAGCTCCCCATATAGACCCTCTATTCCAGAATAAAGTGGAAGCTATTTCAGTCAATTGCCCCGTGCAGCTAAGGCCCCAGTAATGACAAGAATAACACATCCAACTCTTCCACTAACCAGTTGTTAAGGTGACTCAGAACACAAATAAGTTTTGCAGAGGTGATTTGAATTTGATTTGAAATTTTCCTCCCACTCTGTGGAAATCCTATTATTTATTTCCTAGTTCATTCTGTGACATGCTAACCTTTGAATAGCATTGATGGTATTATAGAATGATGCATTCTGCTAACTTGGAAGGATTCTTTTTGTTAAAATGGGTTGCCATTTTCTGAAATTTGATTTTTTTTTTTGTCCATGAAATTTTCCATTTCTGATGAAAACAAAAGCTTGAGAAAAATGTTGGTGATAATTTGGCAAAAATTGGTGTGTGTTTGTCCACCAGCTTTAATGATTATTATTGATTTTCTTCTTTATTACCCAAAAGGGATGTGTGTGTGGCAGGGGGAATAATGTTAGAAATATTAGCTACAATGTGATTTCTGTAGTGAATGCCTCTGCAGACTCTTTAGTTGGGGACATTTAGTGGGAATTTTTGGCTTTGCAGTTCACAGTGGAACAGCCTCCGAAAGAGGATGCAGTGCCTTTTAAAATGAAGCTGTTTCTAACATAGAGAAGATGCCACCTCTGACCCAGCAACCCCCCTAGCCGTTTCCCCACCAGCAGACCCTTATGCCCCGACAATGAAGAAGAGGTGCCTAGTGTGAATGGAGAAGTAACTCACTACAGAGCTATGCAGGAGTTATCATCAGTGCTGGTAAAAGTATGTCAATCTTTTTGTAAGAAAATTGGATGAATTCTTTTTTTCCCCCCAGTTTCCCATGAAATTGTTTTGTTTTGTTGACAAAAGATCAAAACTTGAAAAATGTTTGGTTTTCAAAAATTATTTTTGGTAAAAGCACGTCAGTCTTCAACAACCATTTTGGGGATAAAAAGAAATTTGGGGTTTTGGTTAAAAAAAAAAATAAAAAACTGAAAAATCGTAGTGAAAAGTTTTTGGTTGTCTTTTTTTTTTTTGTGTTGAGAACCCAGAAAACTTTGTTGAAAGAGAATTTTGTTTTCAGGAAAACATTTCGCTGTAAAGCCACTTATTGGCAACATTACTTTTTTCTAAGGTACTTGTTCAGACTCCATTATTCTGAGCACCTCACATTAGTTAATGTCTTTATTTTCACCACCCCCCCGGAAGGCTATTATCTCCATTGTACAGATGGGGAGCTAAGACACCGAGCGGCTTGCTCGAAGATCACATGGATTCTGTGGTGGATCAGGCACTTGACCCCAGGTCTCGGAGGCGAGGGCCTAATCACTGGATCATCCTTTCTCTCACTTCCAGCAGTTCCTATTAAATTAGGGATATGCACAAACTCCGCTGACCTCAGCCCTGGTCTACAAAACTCAGGGGTTGGCTGTCAGTGCTTGCACTCGTTGTCCCCGTCTTCCTTGTCAGACTGGACTGCCCAGGCGAAAATAGAGCTGCCTTCACAACAGACTCAATGCAAGTTACAGCCTGTGCTCTCCTTGCCTATCTAATTCCTTCACTTGCTCAGCAAAAGAAGCATCCTGGCAGCAGCAATCTGAGACACAGCAGGGCTGCTGCAGCATTTCTCGACTGCAAGAGAATAAAGAAGTTGTTGGCTTCTCAGGCTATGTGCTCAGCCCATGGGGTGTGCGGGGAGCGTCTTATGTAGACCGCAAGGAATGCTCTGCTGCCATGACTGGCCAGTGCTCCGAATGATCTTGGCAGATTCAGTGGGAGGGAAGTGTACTGAAATAAGAGTCCTTTGAGCAGGAGGCCGACGGAAAACTCAAGACACAAGTGGAGTTGTTGCTGACGCTGCCTGATGGTGGAGGTGGGATCAACTGGCGAAATCTGGTTTTCTGAAGCAATGGGGATCTGAGACACTTATTATTGTCAAGCCTCAGGAAAACAGCATGGAGTTGTGCAATGGTCCTTGAGGCCATTAGCCAATACAGCTCCTGGCAGGTGGAGCCGTCTCTAGATCTCCAATGGCAGCTTAAAATCCAGCATTGTTTTATTTTCACTCCTCTGCTTTAGCAGTGCCAGGTTTCATTAAACGAAAAGACTTCATTTCCAAGCACTAATGACAGTCACTTGTGTTCATGCTGGGATTACCCAGGCCCATGTTATGACTGCCTGTCAATTACACTCCTGGTGATTTTCAGACAGTCCCAAATGGTTCCCAAGGAGAGCGTCTGCCATTGGCATCACTTATGTGACAGCCAGAGGGCTGGAAAGAGACCTTCTGATGCAGGGCACAGTCAGTCCTGTGGATCAGGTGTGCTGTAGTTTAATATCTGATGCAGCCTCCATTGGGTGATGATACCCGACCTTTATAGGGGTATAGATGTGGTGACCTAACCGAGATGGGAGAGATCTAGTGGGAGCTTTTAGAGGCCTAAGGGACTCAAGAACACTTTTGAAAAACCAGCGCTCTAACTTCTGTGGCCCTGTGTGACCTTAACTCAGATTTTCACAACCTAGTACGTCACCTAGAGAAAACTCAACTTTCCATGAACAATATGGAGCATCAACTCATTGTCAGAGGTGCTCCCAGGCCACAGGCTTCCTCACCCTTCTCGATGTGAGAACTGACATCAGAAGGGTTCAACGTACACCTGAATGATTAGACCAGAAGTTGGAGCATCTGGAATCCAGGATTTAGAACCCATTGGAACATCATGAGGCTCTAGATTTCTAAACCTTGCAGAAAGCTGGGTTCTGTTCTGGGTAGAGAAATAGGGAAGCAAAGGGGGAAACGATGTTGTTGTTTAACATGGATATTGCATTAGAGCCAAGAGGCCAACCCAACTGGGGCCCCATAGACCAGCACAGAGACAATGAGAACCACTGCCCCCAAGAACTTTCAGTCCAAAAGACATGCCAGATGGATGAGACAAATGACAGACCAGGGCAAGGGGCAGGGAAGGTAAGAAATAGGAAGTGTGCAATTCTTAGCCAATCAGGAGCCATGATTACAACTTGCCACCTGGCTCGCCGTTGTCAGGTTGGTGGCTATTATAATTATGATTAAATAACTAATTACTGTAGTGCCTAGAAGTTCCACTTAGGGGTCCCCAGTATGCCAGGTACAGCACACACATAGTCAATAGATAGTCTCTGTACTAAAGAACTTGCCCTCAAACGGTGGGCAAGGAGAGAGCAGAGCTGGGAGATTATACGAAATCTCAAAAACACTTTAAATGAAAGCTGAGCAAGCTCTGTGACACCTGTTAGGACTCACTCCTCATCTTCTGTTTTACAAAGTCAAACATTGCATTAAAGCTGCTAGACGGCGTCTTCCCATCTCACCCCACCTCACTTTCCAGCCTTTTTAAACAAAAAGATATGAACTATGGATGGCATGGAAGGAAGTGCAGAGAGCGGTTTAGAGGGGAGGAAATCACTAGACATTTTTCAGCTAGTCGCTAGTTACCATTCTCTTGTCTCTGGCGAACATTATGTTCCCATGTGGCTTTTTCATTGGCATGTGAGCTGCTCGCCATTTAATTATGTAATTTAACAAACCTCGAAGATTCTTTTAGCAAACATTTTCTAGATTCTCTGCCCTGTGTTTTGGTTCAGCAGTGACCCTTGCTCTGGGCGAGCATTTCCTAAGACCCAATGATGGACCAGGGTCTTGCCCATCATTCAGAAAAACCGAATCACATGGACAGCACCTACACCTTGAAAAACTGCAGCCATAATATCGGACAGTTTGTGTGGGGGGAACATTTCCCAATTGTTCCACGATGCAAGAGCTCAGAATGGTAGGATAACTACCTCTGGGATGTAGGACAGGTGACTGGATAGGATATGAGAGAAGGAATGGGTCCTAGCACAACTGACACCCATGTCCATGGATGTCAGGGAGAGATTCTTGGGCTCATAAGGAATATTCACTGGCAATGGATGAAACAGGAGCTCTGGATGACGCAACAGGAAATGCAAGAATAATAGAGTCATGCTTGTCCTGCAGGCCTGTTCTAGCCAAATAGGAGTTCTGAGGGGTGGGTGGGCAGCTTTCCTGGGCTTTGACTTGGATGTCTTCCTTTCTGTCTTATTGAGAGGAAGTGAGAGATGAATTCATGACAGGACAAGTCTCCTGGATGACATTTTCAAATAAAACACAGCAGCGAGAGAGAGAACCAACAGGCTGAATTTGTGCCAGATTTTTTATGGCACTCACAAGCTGTCACTGTGAATCTGCTTCCCCCGAATTGCTGAAGGACTTCAGGAGGAAAACATGTGCTCTGGGGTCTTATTTTGGATTCTTTGTCTAGCTCCCTTTTTAACCTTTGATGTCATTTGTAGAGACAGAGAGGAGATGCCCACCCCGATGCCAGCCAGCAAGTTCCACTTTTTATTAAGGTTCCATTTATAAACAATATATAAAGTGATCATAAATGAATAGATGTTTTAACAAATGGTTAATCAATTGTTAGAAAGCCTGCCAGCTTGCTTGTAACTATGGATTAAAATAATCTAGAACACGTTCTACTGATGTCTTCTAACCATCTCTAGCACACGCTAGTCATATCTGTGACCTGCTTATAACATCTATTTATTGACTCTTTATAAACCACTTCTAAAGTTGAATCTTAGTATAAAATGTGACTGGCCAATGCAGCTTTGGGCTACACCCCAGGGGCATCATGTCACAGGGTAGAGAGGTGATAGATCATCTGGAGGAAGTGCACCTGACTATTGCATTTCTTCTTGGACACTATGTCGTCAGGATGTTGGCAAACTGCAGGGGACTCAAAGAAGAGAACCAGCAGTCATCAGAACAGGAATGAGAGTTACTAACATATGAAGAAGAATTAAAAAGAGCTAACTATGTATCCCTTGACTGAAGGATGGGGGATCCTGACTATATATCCTTCAAATATTTGTGAGATGTTGACTCTGATGACAAAGGGAAATGACTTAGGGTGGTACAAGAGCAGTGGGGAGAATTTAAGGAGAGGAAAATGTAAGATGAGTGTTATGCAGAATCTCCTGACAGTGTGATCTACTGAGCTGTGGTGGCATCCGTCTTTGGAGAAGTCTGAGAGTCTCATTGCTCAGAATCTTTAAAACTAAACTGGACAAAATGTACAATGAGGAACAAACTTTTAAATTTCAGGCATATAGAGACAGAAAAGACTGGTTTGGTCACAGAGCTCATGACAAACTGATCCCTGTCTGGGCCTCGTATCTCTGAGAACTCCAGAAAAACCAGCTACCTAAAGACATGACTGCACAGTCAATTTAGTCACACTAATGGCTTGAGAGTTCCTCGTTGAAATAAGCATCCAATAACATGCCCTGATTATTTCCATAACCCATTAGTTCAATCCAGCAAGACAAAACACTCAAGACCATGTTCATTCCTGTCTATTGGAGCAGATGATCTTGAGTTCTAGTCAAAATCTACCTCTGCTGTGTGTTACCTACTCATCAACCCCGTTCGGAACTGGCTGCTAGTACTACGGCCATTGAGACGACTAATTTATGCCAATGCATCCATCTTCACTCTGAACTTGTCCCCCACTTCTCTTTCTTTTTTTTAGACTCTTGCTGCATCTTGTCCTAGCCCCAGATTGTCAGCTGTCTGTGGCGGGGATTGCCTTTGTCTTCTTGGTTTGTCCAGCGTTTAGCATATTGGGGTCCTCGATTGAGGCTCCTATGTGCTACCATAATGTAAATAATAATAATAGCCATGACTTTAGCTTTGGGCAAGTCATCCATTTCCATTTTAGAGCTGGGGAGGCGGAGGTTAATAGTATTTACAGTGGGCAGCAATGAAACTGGGCATTTACCACAATACTCATGGTATTTTCCATCATAAGCAGAAGGATTGCCACAAACACTATTGCGGAGTAAAGCTAGATATCGGGCAGAGGTAGATGTCTATTTTCCTAATTGCATCCACTGTAACATCCCTACCGCAGTGCTGGAAGGGCCAGCTAGTTCATAGACATGACCAACAGTCTCGCTGAATTCAGAACAAACTGCAAAATCATCTCTTCAATTTAGCTTTTCTTCAATAACCTTCCCAAACATCTTCACACTTTCTGTATGGATTTGCAAAATAAAATCATCATCATCAAAATCCCAACATTAACTTTGTTTGTTCCTTCCAGCAGCTGGAAGAGAGAGATTTTGTGTGCCCCTACTAGTGGAACATGCTCAGATACCAGGGTGGTGGGTGACCTTATTAAAACCCTGACAGATGGATCTTTGTAAAGCGCTACAGGGATGTTAAACAAAGAGAAAACATAAGTCAAAAGCAGAAGTGTTTCTCTACCATCCTGCCCTCCTAGCCCAAATTTTGGTGGTCTGAAATGGACTCATTCAGGGGTTTATTTTGCAAAACCAAACTCCAGATGATGTGGTTTTGCAAAGGGCACACTTGTTTTTGTCCCTCTCGGGTGCATCCGTTGGTGGTAGACGGAAAAGTCTCTTTCTCTCTCCCTCTCCAGAGACTCTGTCTATATCTCTCCTTCCCCAAGCTGGAGATGGGCCCCTGCAGGGACTGAATACCACTTTAGTACCCGCCATAAATAAAAACTGCTATCAAGGAGAACAAAGAGCCGTGCACGGCCTGCAGGAGCTGCCCAGGCAGGGTTGAGTGAACGGGTGGACAGGGGGGCAGATGTAGCTGCGTTTGGCCAATGGCTGCAGGGCTGGGGGGGAGCCCTTGGGGGGATTGTCAGAGTGACAACTGGCTTGGGGAGGGGCTGCCCGGTTTTGATTTCACACTAGGGACGTGCAGATGCACATTCACTTAAACTAATTAACTGGATGGAAGCTGCCTCCTCATCTGGCTTTGTCCACGGGCTGGTGAGAGCTCATTTTTGTATCGGTTTATTAGCTCTGATAGCTGATCTTATATAATTAGATTATCTCCTAATGATGACTGGGTTGTGTATTTAAAGAAAAACAACCCGCCACCAACAAAACAAACCCCAAGCTCCATGCCCGCCACTTTCTTAGCTATCTTTGCAGTCTGTTTTAAGGGAGAATAGGGAGAATATGGCAGAAGGGGACTGGACCTGAAGATTATTCTCTCCTCCCCTCTACATGCAAACCTTTCCTGCTCTGAAAAAGCAGCAGCAGCAGTAGCTTGTTCTGTTTCTATTAACTACGGCAACACGTTAGTAGGAAGTTTGAGGGCACGGGTTGAGGGTTAATGGTACGGAGAGAGGATTAATAGGAATCCTGCCCAGATTAGAACAGCCAATATTGTCGCTAATGTGCTGGAGGGTTTACTTCTTTTCTCACATGGATGAAAGATGGAATAATTGAGAAGCAAAAAACACAGGCAGGGAAATAGGAAAGAGGGTCTAACACAAGGCAGAATGGCAGCCTGCCAGGGCTTGGTTCTGAGAGAGGAAGTTCTAGGTTTGCGGCAGGGATTGCTTGGAGAGGCTCCAAAACCTGTGTTATGCAGGAGGTTGGTTACATGACCAAAATGGTCCCTTCTTGGCTTATAATCTATACAGTCTTTGCAGAAGGACCCACCTTTCCCTCCTGAAGGTTTCTCCGGGTATTTATATTGGCCCCATCGTTACAGTATGCAAGAGCTAAGGACTCCCACTGAAATTCAATGAGATTTAGGCCGCCAAATGCCTGTAGGCTCATTTGAAACTCCCAGCCATATCATTTTGGTGCTTCTATGGCCTCATCCCCATAGTATCTGAGCTTCGCAAGCATTCATGTATTTTATCCTCATAAACAGGGGACCCCAATCGTCCCCTTTTACAGATGGGGAACTCAGGCAGTGTGAAGAGATTGTGACATGTAAACGAAGTCTGTGGCTGAGTTGGGAACTGAACTTCAGTTCATGAGTCTAAGTTCAGAACCCCACGCACTAGACCATGCCGTCGCATCCCCGTTTCATTGGTATGTTTCAGAATGTTCATATTTTGCAAGATCCTGCTGAATGTCAGAGAAAGAAGTTTTTCAGGTTTTGCCCCGAGTGTTTGTCTTTTGTTTTTCTAAATTAAAATTCAATGTCAGTTTCTGGACAGTGGAACGTATCATTAAATAGATACCCACAGCGAAACCAAAGTCACAACAGCGTCTTAATTAGCTGAAACGGCTGGCAGATACAGCGACAGCTGCAGTCATCAGACAGCTACAGCAAAGCCAGGACAGTCACTGGTAGACATTGGACTTACCATGGTAAAGGCCAAAATGCTCTTCTTGCTACTGGCATATAATGTGCCTTTAAGCTTACACTGTAGCAATAGCTTGCCATCATTTTAGGGTGGCCACTGGCATTGCAGACTGGAATTTTCAATGCTGACAGATCCATTGTGTTGGTTATATGGTATGCAAAGCATAAACAAATAGCAGCTCCCAGGAATGAAAGCAGACAGCTATGGAGAAAGCTGCTGTCTGACCCTTTGAAGACTGAAAGGCTGGTTGCTTGTGTTTTCCTGCTTACGCAGGGACGTTACATGCCAGATTGCTGGAGAAATATCTTCCCTCCAGTGTGTGCTGCATACCTCACGGTTTCTCTAATTGGCTATTTCTCAACATACCGGTGACTCCAGCTTATTAACTGCACATTGGAAAATCCTAATCATGGCCTTGA
The DNA here is from genome assembly GCF_026122565.2 of Emydura macquarii macquarii. Lineage (NCBI taxonomy): Eukaryota > Metazoa > Chordata > Testudines > Chelidae > Emydura > Emydura macquarii. The sequence goes on along the minus strand of NW_027130449.1, from coordinate 11,627,502 downwards.
AGCATCACTCTGCTGCCGTGTCAGGCTCAGGCGCTCTCAGTGGAGGTGAGGAACAGAAGCTGGTTTCTGTGTCACGCAGCAGGATTTGTTGTTCTCATCCATGTGGAAATTGCCTGCATTGTCACAAGCTCTACTGGGGGCATTCGCCAATGTGATCCAAAGGAGCAGGTTGTGCATGACTTGCGCTAGGTGTGCAATGGGCCTTTTCCTTTCACAGATGTTTAAAACCTCCAGCGCAAAGCCCTGTAGCCTGTATTCACCAGCCTGGCCAGCAACTGCCTGGGAATGATGATTGTGACCTCTGGGGAAATATTCTTCCAGCATCAGCACACTTCCCCCATGCAATCAAGTAAAGTGCCTGGCATTTGCAAGCAAACTAAACAGAAAAGCAATGCTGGAGGGGAAATTAAAATGGGAATCAGTCGGGAACAGTCTTAATACCCTGTTTAGCTTTGTGAGGCACTGAAAAATGTTTATTTCAAGCCTGAGGGGCTTAATAGGGGACACATGATTAACAAGCATCCGCAGTTAAGGCCACTCTCTAAAATCTCTTCTGATTCCAGGGCGTGACTGCAGCCGTCAGGGAGGTGGGAGCTGGGAACTCCAGCCATGGTTAGTCTGGAACTGGAAATGTCCGTCTAACACAGAGTGATCTTAATTACAGATGCTTATTTAATATGCGGCCCCAGGGAGATGGGAATTCCAGCAGCAACCAGTCTGGAACTGGAAACATCAATCTAATTGTTGCGAAAGAGCTGCATTACATCCAGATTTCCAGAGGAGCTGTCCAATTGACTTGGATGGCAATGGTGAGTGCATTTCAGCACCTGTGAAAAGCTACTTCACATAGATTTTAATTTGAAGACGACTTTTCCCTGAACGCTGAGAAACTGTAAACCATAATGGAACTGCACTGTGCCAGGGGAAAGAAGGAAAGGAAGGGAATCAAGACCGTATTTCTGTCATCTGCTGGACAGACGGCTTTCTGAGGTAGGATGTGAATTTCTGCCAAGTCACACTACTCCCTGTTTTACCAGGTAAAAGGTGAACGAATGCTCTGAGCGTGGCCCTCACTATTAACTCTGGCTGCTGTCTCTTGCACGCAGTACAATTGCGGCCCTCCAACAGGGCCCCAGCTGCCACCTGCATCCTCGCTGCTGAAGCGTTGGCATTGCAGTGGAATGGTGGTACCCTGAAGGATGCTGAAAGCAGCAGCATGGAGAAAAGCTCCTCAATGCTGCTTCTACAGGCTGCTCAGAGGACCCTTAGGTTCTGCAAAGCCCGACGTCCTGCCTTTTTTTGGCTACACCGCCGGAAATCAGTCAATCCCCACCCGAAGGAAGCGCAGGGCAACCAAGTTTAGCAAGAGCTCTGTGCAGAAAGGCAAACCTGCCTCAGGTGAATTAAGGGAGAACCAGGAAAAGGGATTGTCAGGGATGGTTTGATTCTTGTTGCAGCAAAGTTCCATTCAGCTTCCTATGCAAGCTTTTCTGAGCCTGCCTATTCCTCCGAGCCCTCCCTCCTCTCCAGAGTGTTATATGTAGGTCAGGGATTTTGTTTTTTGGCCTAGACATAACCTTGCCTGCCTCCCCTCAGCTCAGCAATATTTGTCACTTGCATGGAAATGAGGCGTATTTTTATTGCAAAGGTCCAGTGTCACCCGTAATAGAGAATGGGATTTTTGTTGCATATGAAATGAAGGTCAGCATCATTAACACTTTCTGTGAATGAAACAGTTGCTGGGGAAAGAGCTGAGGGAATTGCACATGACACCCTCTCGCCAGCTACCTGACAGGTTAGGTATGTTAATTAACCCTTGCACTGCTGGCCGTTCCTGGGCTGCTTCCATCAGGGAGACAAAACCAGGGAAGCAGGTGCAATGTCCCCAGCCCAGAGGCTTCTCTGTGTATGTTCGACAACATGCCTGACACGTTCTTCTGGGCTCACTGTACCTAGGGAATGCGGCTGCCTGGCAGGTATGTTGTACCTAAACTCACCCAGGACACACCCAACCTGAGACATTTGGCAGAAACTGAGGGCCTTAACCTTGACTCTTCCAAACTCAGCAGAGGACAAGAAAGCACATATTCCAGAGAAAGCAGAACTGGTGCCATGTTTCAGGCTGATATGTGCTTTCTGCTTCCCTGTGACTTGTGTAACTGGCCCTTCTCTATTCTCCACAGCTGTTCTGGGGCAGAACCTGTAATTTAAAATTACACCAGCCACATCCAGCACCTCTCCTTTTATCTACAGCAAGCCCCTGAAAACAGAAGGCCTTTGCTCTTAGCGGCAACCCGTGTGAGCCATCTGGAGGGAGGAAAGTGGCTGCCTTTAGTTTCACTCAGCTGTCAGAATTAGTGACACGATCACGGCAGGTTTTACTTAATCTGCTGAAATATCAGGAGCTGCAGAAACTACTCAGGATCAACCTTAGCAAGGCCGATGAAAAAATCCTAGGGGGAATGGAGGCTGCAGTATTTTCAGGCTAGGAAAACAGTGGCCAGTTCTGTAGCCAATGGAAAATAAACAGCAGGGCCGGGAGGTTGGGGGAGAAGAAATGCATGAATAAAGCTGCCTGTGCGAGCAGCAGGTAGACTCTGTGGGTTGCAGTGAGCTCCCTGTTTTGGAGGGTGGCTCTGTAGCTTCACTTGGCTGGTGTATTGCTAAAGACGCTGTCTTTCTTGCTGCTTTTGGCGTCAGTGAGTGCAGCCACAGGGCTGTACTGACATCGGCTGGCATGGGCCCCTAGGCACCAGTCTGTTGGCTCAGGACTGATGAAGTGCAGCCCATGTCAGTCCTGCCCCGAAATATCTGGGCAGGGAGGGGGTGGTAAAGAGCTGGCTATGCTGGCTGCACACCTGGGGGAGGGGAATCCCTAGCACCTCCCCTAGGGTAGCTTTCAGTCTAGGGGCGCCCAGGGGAGGCAGCTGGGTGCAGGATCTGGCTCTGTTTCGGGAGGAGCTCAGGCTCTGCCCAGCGGCCAGCTTGTTTTAAATGGGGCAGATTGCAGCTGCCCTCCACTTTTTATAAGGAGGTACTGCGCATGGAGAGTACAGTTCCCAGGGGGAAATGCTCTGCTTTGCGCCAAGCCATCTGGCTGCATGCCGAGACCTGGGGACCAGACAGGATTGACTATACGGGCAGCCACAGGCTGTGTTCCCAGCTTCCTGGGCTGCACTTTGGGCACCTCTGCTCTGCAGGGGCAGGTGATTTATTCTCTCCATATAATTCTCTTTACAATAATGCACAAGCCAGCTCATGCAACGGTAGCATGCCGCCGAGCCGTGCACTGCCTGTCACTGAGCCTGCTCAGCCTTCAATCACTCCTTCAGGGCCTTTTGGCTAATACGGTGCTTGGCCTGTCCCATGGCACCTTCTTTCACTTTGGGGAGAGCTATTCGCAAGCAGCCCCACGTGTCTTCTTGCAAACAAGCAGGATACATGAGAGGAAGAGCAGCCTTGTCACTGGCCTGGGACTCAGGAGATCCGCATTCGGGTCCTGCTTCTGCCATAGACTCCCCATGTGACCTTGGGCAAGTCACTTTCTCTTTCTCTTTTGGTTCCTCGTCTGTATCATGGGGATAATAGGACCTCCTTTCAACTAGCTTTTGTGTGTCTTGCCTATTTAGATTGGAAGCTCTTTGGGGCAGGGACCTTCACTTACTACGTTTAGATACAGTGCCCAGCACAGCTGGGCCGTGTTCTCAGCGAGGTCCCCTAGAAGCTTCATTAATTTCACCCGTTTGACTGTCTGACGTGGACATGTCTCTGGGGAAGGGAGGAAAGCCAGCCATAATTTCTTTTCACACTACTTCAGCTCAGTTGAGTTTCCGGAACAGCAGTTTGGTGCCAATAGGTCTGGTGCTGTTGTTGATTCTAAATAAACAATGCAAAAAATAGCGAGAGAGAGAGAGAGAGAGAGAGAGCCCTTCCTCTAGAATTGACAGAAAAGGGTGACTTTTCTATAGGCTTATTTGGACTATCCCTAATAGAAGCTTTTAAAAACCCAGAGAATTTAATAATAGAGAATAAGATGCTTTCTCTAGGGCTAAAAATGTATAGAATTCTATGTGGGGATATAATGAATTGCTACAGAGCACTGTTGGTTTCCTCCTAATAAAAGTCTGTAGGGTATTTCCATAGGGCAGCAGACGGGGCGGTGGAGGGCCTGTTTGTACTCGGTAGTGCCCTCTGCAGGAAGCACAGGGCACGCTATGCTTCCCGAGGGCCCTTTTGCTTCCTCCCACGCCAAGGAGGGGGAAGGCCGCAGCTTTGATGCTGCCTGTTTGCACAGGGCTCTCTATCTCCATTCGCTATCCCAGTCAGCGGGCAGGCCAGAGCTGCCAAGCCCCAGCATTGCTATAGAAACGAGAGGGAGGGGAAGAGACCTGCGTCTCTGAGCCTGACTGAAGATAGCTCGTGCCTACTGGCCATGGAGGAGCCCTTTAGCAGAGTGACCTTTCCACCGGTCTCCACCTGGTGCAGAGGAGAGACAACAGCTCTCAGTCGGTCCCCATTAGATCTTGCCTCTGCAGCAGCCGTTGCCTGTGTGCTGGATTCCTGAGCGGGCGAGCTGGGAGCAGGGCATCGAGGCAGTGACTAGGGATCGAGTGCTGGGACAGATCTCGCCAGATACCAGCCCACTGCTGAGCAACTGCAGCTCTCCGTGACTTCAGGAGGGGCGGTAGGGTGCTGAGCACCTCTCGAGCCCTAGTCATCCGGCTGTAGGGCAGAAGACAGCTGCATTCTGCAGTATATGCAGCCTCAGCAGCTGAGATACTGGTGGCAAGTGATCCCAGTGTAAACCTCTGCCCTGCAGCTGGAGATGGAGGGAGGGGAACTGCATAAAATATGCCTGAGAAATTACTTAGCCACTGCCTTTGAGTCTGAATCTGTGTCTTCCTTTCAAAACCAGGGACATTTCGGACTGATTCCCAGACCCAGAAAGAGCTGTACTGTCGGGGGACGTGGGAAATCTTCCTGTTTTGGGTGGGAGATTGAATGTTGCCAAACTAATCCCTCCCACTTTGGACTTCCGCTCGCTCACCTGTGAAAAGTGTAGCACCAAATCCTGCCCCTCAAGGCAAAGTGAGGGTAGACTTTGGCTCAGTACCGTCTTCCTAAACCAGCAGCTGTGTGTGCTCAGTGGTGATGCTAAAATATCAGTTGGGCTGTGCTGATTTATTGAAAACATTGAGCCGGATTCTCCTCGCGCTTAGGCCACTATAAACCAGGAGTAAATGCATTGATGTCAGTGGCGGGAGGTTGGTGTAAAGCCAGGGAGAGGAGAATCCAGCCCTTCATATTGAAACAGATGCTCTCACTGCAGATTAGCTTCCTTGCTCAGCGTCTGCTATTGTTTCTCTTGCTTCAAAATGGGAGCTGCTGGTGCTTTGATGATTGCATTGGAAGTTCCCCTTCTTTCGCTGTTGTGGCTGTCAGAGCTGCTGGAACTTTCTTGGTAGCGCGGCCTTATAACTCCTCCAGCAATGCTACTAAAGGAATTGCACCAGCTAGCTCTCCCTTCGTCGCCTACAGAGACAGTACGCTAGGGGGACTATTTCTCCTCTTTCTCCCAACTGTGAGAGCTTCCCAGGCCTGTGCTGCATCAGAGCGCCGTGCCTCCCTGTGTTGACACCACTCTCTAGGGTGCATATGCACTTGCAGTTGCAGCTAGGAACTGAATCTGCTGCTTTGCTGGCCCTCTGTCTGTTAGGTCTCCTGCCAGGGTTCGGAAGAGGGGCTCGGGAGCCAAGACTCTCTGAAGTGCTTCCAACCTTTGCGTGTTTTGTCACGTGATTTATGGTAGGTGTGGAAGTGACTCTCCTGGGAATCGTATGGCTGGAAGTCCCTGATGTACCCATTAGGAGACGTGCGCTGTGTGTGTGAGTGTCCCTGTCACCATTTAGTCTGAAAATCACACTGCTCTTGTTTGTAGTCCACTGATGTATGTTTAAGCTTATTCAAGAGGGGTAGGATCATGCCTGTGATTCACGCCAGCAGCACCGGGGCAAGGAACCCATCAGACAGACGTATACTCAGAGCTGCCTGGGCTAAAAGGGCTGCCTTTTCGTTGTGTGTGTGCAGTGCCTACCACGATGGAGGCCTGATCTCTGACTGGAGCTACTAGAAGCTACCTCAGTACAAATAAATAATAATAAACCTAGGATGGAGAAAGGCGTGGGTGAGATTCCACGGGGCCCAGCTCTCCCAGGGCAGGAAGTTGTGTGGCTTGTGGATGCAGAATTCTCCGTGGGTCTCTGCCGGGTTTGGCAGAGGCTGGGAATTCCTTGCTGCATGGATCTCAGTCACAACTCCACCATCGCTTTCCCTAGTTGAGCCACCCACTCCCCCACAGCTCTGCCAGTGGATCACATCCTGCTCTGTGATATCCAGCCCTGTTCTAGTTCTGCCCTGCCGCCCCACCAACAAATAGCCGTGTTGAGTGAAAGCTGGAAAGGCTTTGTCAATCAATTACCCCTACATTTTCAGCTACTGACCCAGTGATATCAGGGTATACTGGATTCACTGCAGTGTTACTCCAGTTAGTGGTTTCAGTGGTGACTTGGAGACAGATAGTGTATTTGGAGCAGCAATGACCTGATACATCCTTCTGCCTAAATACAGCAATCGTCCCTCCAGGCATATTGGAACGGGGGAAGAGGGTTACATGGGGGAACCAGGTGCTGCTACTTCATGTTCTGTACATGGTCTGGGATGGAGGATGTTGGTTCTTCAGGGCTGTCAATCCAACCACTTCCATGAGAATTCCCCTTCTTTTCACCCCCTGAAAATATAGCACGCAAAGGTTTGCACATTTCTCATCAGAACACTTTTTCGTTTGCAAAATGACTTTTTGGCCACAGACATTTTACCAAAGGCTGAAAATATTTACCAAAAATCATGTTTTGAAAACAAAAACATCGTTTTTGGCTGAAAACATTTCTCAGGAGATTTTTAAAAGCACAGGTTTTTTTTCTTTAATTTCCCACACAAACGAAAATTGTCAACCAGCTCCAGTTTGTGTCCCATCTAAAACATCCCCCACCATCTTCACTGGTGGCAAGAGACCTAACCTGTGCAGCTGCCAGTCCACAAGCCAATCCAGAAATTAGGCTCTGAGTGGCCAGTGCTGGCTACCCTGGGGAAAAACCCCTCCGGTGGGATAAACTGTCCGCGGTTGGGAACTCTTCTCTGTTTACTTTGGAGGAGAAACACAGCCTCTAGAATGCAGGGCTGCCGGCACCCAGGTGCTTTTTCAGGTCTCAGACGCTGCAATGTCTGGTCACACACAGGGGTGTCTTGTTCCAGCAGACAGCTTGTGATCTACAGTTTAAACTAAATCACAGACAACGTCATTTTATTCTCCTATCCCCCCTTCCTTTACAAGCCATTTAAGTCAGCCTCCTTCACCTGGGATCCTTGTTGTTCCTCGTGGATGGCACGTTTAGACTTGTCATCACAGTACGGAATTCATTAAAGGGTATAATTTTGTGTCTGCACAGAAGAGTCACACAAAGGCTGATGGTGTCTCCTGCTTCTTGAGTGCGAAAGGGGAAAAGAAAAGGCCTTCGCCTACCCTCCCACCCTCCTTTTTCTCCCGGATATCAGCAAAGTCCAAAGCAGAGTTGCTGACCACAGACCACATCAGCCTTTTATTAGTGAGCAGGGGCAGAACTCAAAGCAACAGACTCTTGCCGGTCCATCCCCATTCTCCTCCTGGACTGAACCCTGTCACAGTAAATAGTGCGATCTCCAGGGAGAGCTCTGTCTGGTTTTGAGCTCCTCAGATCAGCTTTACATTCTGAAAAGCGACCTTTGCAACAGGGGGTTTACGGGTGGTGATGGGAGTGGCTCCAAAGGGCCCATCAGCCAGTCTGAAGTCCCAGAGCTTGATCCTGGCATGCCAGAGGGAGCAGCATGGCTTCAAAGGGCTCTTTTTATCACTCTCTCCCCACCCACGCACTCACACAATGTACGGGTGAGCCGGGTTAAAGCACCAGAACCATCCCCCAGAGGCTCAATGCCAAGGATCTTGAATTGGCAGTGCTGTCCAAATAGGAAACGAGACGCCTCCACGATAACTCGTGCAGCGCAGTGAGTGGGTATCTCACGGACCCGCCGGTGTGTGCGGCTACCACTGGCAGCTGCACAAGCGCAGACTTCGTCACAGGAAGAGGCCTGGCGAGCTGTGGGCATTCTGCATTTTTACTGTGGCTAACGGGGACCCTGTGGCCCACAGGGAGTGAACAGCCTCTGAATGCGCTAGCAGCTGTGCTGAGCCAGGGGGGGGGGTCCCTATTTGCAGATCTTCCACCGTGAGCAACCCCTGCGGCTTTGAAAAGCCCGGGGACAGAGATGACAATTCCTGCAATAGCCTGGCCAAACCTGACTGAGTTAAGATGGACTTTGTTGAATTAAGTTTATGTATCATTGGGGCCACGCCGGGCATCAGCATCACACCCGCGTCTGCTAAGAACCGTCACGCCAGCCGGAGTGACCACCATTGAGCACGTTGCATCAGGGAGCCCTGGTGCTGCTGTCATGGTCTGTCGTGGCTGATTGCCCCTGCTTCGCTCTGCCTCCTTGGGGCAGGGGAGACGTTGAGTTATGGGCCAGGAAGTGTATGTAATCCAGTGGGGGAAGGAGAGGCACAGCCCTGCAGGAACTGAGAGCAGTGAGGGGTGACTAGGCGAATGCACTCAAAAAGTAACACTTCTAGAGCGCTATCGACAGGTGGAGAAGCTCTCAGCTACTGGTTCAAGCTGGATCCTCCAGGACTGACGGACAAAGAAAGGGTTTGTGGATGAACAGCTTGAGTTCAAAGTGTTCTGATCCAGCAAAGGGACAGGACCTTCTGTCCGAGGGCAGGGCTCCGTGGGGAAGGCTCGGAAGGACAGGCACTGAACAGAGCCCTTGTGGAGAGGGGGATGGTCTCGGCTGGTTAGCACGTGGGTACGTTCTTTTATTGTTTTTAACAGGCTTTCTCTGCAATGCTTTACCCTGAGAATGACACTGCTCGGTTAGAATGTGCTGTGTGGTAACTGAAAACTGTTCGTAGTCTCGGAGGAGAAAGCAAAGTGCAGAAGCTGGCCGTTTGGGCGGTCTGGCCTGCTGGAGATATCACAGTGAAGGCAGGGAACTTTGCAGCCTGGAAAAGCCCTGCTCAGGAGGGCGAGAGATGCAGGTCTCCACCCAGTCGAGGGTGATGACTGGAAGTCTGATAGCAGGTGCTCTTGCTGGGAATACAAGTGCAGTTGCCCTGCCCTGTGACAAGCCTATCCCTGTATCAGTTCTTGCTTCAGATCTGGCCTTGGGAGCAGCAGGGGAATTTTCCCTTATTTGTCTGTAAAGTGCCATGCACATTCCTAGTGCTATATAACTCATAAACAATAATAGACATGCATGTGCAAGGGTGCTCAGAGCCTTATTCACACAACATATGCACATGTTTTGCAATGCAACTTAAGAGATCCTTTTTTCAAAACCTGGCCCTAAAGGTGCAGTGAAGGATTCTTTGATTTTGTTTTTAAAATTCTTGCTCTCTCTTCTGTCTCAGCAAAGACCTATTTACAGTCATTCTTGTAAGATGTGGTCCTACATATAAAATGATATGGAAAAGATTTGTGTCTCAGGTGCCAGTGACTAGACAGATAGTTGTACAATTAAGCATCAAAGAGGCTGTGATTAAGCATCAAAGAGGCAGGCACATGACGGGGAGTAGCTGGGATCCCTACACTGGCCTGTGTTGCTATTTGATAGCTTGTTCTGCATAGATAGTCCACTCTGTTTTCAGCCATGCCAGAAAGAGGGGCTGCCAAATGTGTTTTGGCTGGGGCATTCAAGCAACTTTCACACATATGTTAAATTAAATTAGAAAATTAGCATTATTGGTCCCTACATAAATGAGGGGAGAGCGAAAGAGGACTTTCACTTCTCCATTATACTGGGCTTGAGGTTGTATAAAATGATTCCATTGGAGGCTAATTGACCAGCGCTACAATCCCAGGGTCTAAAAGAATCTGGATTTAAAACTGTATTTGTGACGGTGATGGGTCCAATCCAGCCCTCGGGAAAGCCAAGAAGAATCTTTAAATTGACGGGAGTGGTTCTAAATTGGGTTTCACAGGTCAAAACCTTAAGTGGTGTGAAATGGCACAGCTCTACTGAAATCAATACTACCCACATTTACACCCGCTAAGGATCGAGCCCTCTGGGAATTCGGCGTAAAGCTTAGCTTTGTATTTTCGAAGCAAACATTAGCTAACTAGCAAAGTTTGCGGTAAAGGTGCAAGTTTAAAAATGCAGGTTCTTTACATTTTTCCTGTGTGGAAAGGTGGGTGCAGAATGGGAAGGACAGGATGGGGCAGTGAACCAGGACTCACGAGACACGAGTTCAGTTTCTGGCTCAACGACAGGCTTCTTTTGTAACCTGCGCATTGGTTCCTCCTCTGTAAAATAGGTATGGAACTTCCCTACCGCGTCGGACTGCTGTTTGGCTAAAAGCCCATTAATGGTTGTGAAGAGCTCCGATACTATGGGCCATGTAAATTCCTGGATGACGAGAACAAGCTTTCAGCCGGGTTATGGTAGCAACTTTCACCGCCAGACTTCCGACAGACACCAGTGGGGTCAGTCATCGGTTAAGGTGCTACTTGGTGTGATAAAGCATATCAGAAGCTGGCCTTTATACTTGTTAATTGTGCAACAATATTCTTCTCTCTTCTATGATAAACCCCCTGACAGACTGTTATCCAACAGCCAACTAGATACAGATCAAGAAATATTAGCCAGCTGATAGTGGTGATGTCAAAAGCCTCCAGTGTTGTGCAGAGCCACAAGATTAATATATTTTGAAGGCCAGAAGACCACTGTGATGATCTAATCTGACCTCCTGAATGACACAGGCCAAAGTTCCTTGCCCAATAATTTCTGCCTCAAGCTCATAACTCCTGTTGGTGCTATAGCATCTCTTTTAGAAAGACGGCAAGTGATGGAGAATTCACCGCCTCCCTATGTAACTTGTTCCTGTGGTTAATTACACACTCTGTTAAAGAGGCTATTCACATTCATTGTAACAAATTAGGCGGGATTCAAACCAGCAGCCACCTGCCTACAAAACATACTCCTCGCTACTACTCCATTAAACTACTGCGCAAAGATGGTTGCTTCAATTTGCATCAAAGAACATCCAGAGACCCAAGGATGAGGGAAAACGTGCGTGTGTGGCCAAACGGCACTTCCCAGTGACAGAAGGACATTTCCGCCAGTGGCATTTTCTGATGGACACCAGTCCTTTATGACTGTACTTACAATTTGGATCTTGTAAAATGAGATAACATCCTAACTTGTTCATTTTTGACACATGCTTCCTCTCAGAGGAAATGTAAAACCGGTTCCGTCCTCACCATTTCTGACAATTAAAGAGCCCATAGCAATATTTTTTGCATGAATGGGGTGTGAACGCCTTTGTTCTGCTCAAATTCCAGCTCAGTTAATTACATTCTGCCTCCCGAAGACTCTCCCTGTAGTTTCAGTTGGATGCAGTTCAGTGCTATGCCAGTTCATTGTCACTGGGGAAATGGACCAGCATCATCTTCATTTCCTGTCCTAAACTATTCTATAATCTTGCTGGGCACTGTTAACCAACCTTTCTAATGTAGAAGCGGCTGCATTTCAGTGCTGATGGAACGATTCCTTCCTGGATATAGTTCATAAAGATCCTTCGGGACAAATAATGCTAGAGAAACAACGTTGTTTATTATTCCTGGTAATTATTATTATTCCATGATATTTCTGTCTAGAACAGAAGTCTTTCCTCTTGGGCTTGAGTCATTTTGCTCCTAGCCAATATGAGCATCCTCTGCAACGTGAAACCACCCGCATGCAGTTTGAGAACCTGTGATGTGCAGTCACGTTTCCAGAAGTGAAAAGTGGCCAGTTTGAGACACCAGGGACCTGGTTTTCTGAAAGTGTTGAGCACCTGAAGCTACAGCTGAAACCAACTGTCTCTCCTCGGTCTCAAGCTGGGCACCCAAAAACTGGAGGAACTCAAGATCAGTGGGCACTGTTGAATATTTTGGGGCTGAGGGTCTAATCCTAAAGCCCATTGAAGTTCATGGGAGTCTTTCTGGGTCCAGCCCCTTAGAGTATGGTTGCACTACAGCTGGGAGAGAACCTTTCAGCCCGGATAGGCGGACTTGTGCTGGTGGGACTCGAGCTGCCTCGTTAAAAATTGCAGTGTGGACATTCCTGCCTGAGCCCTGCTAGTTCGAATCTGTCTGTCTGGGTTCGGAGACTCATTCCCCACTGCAGCGCGGAAAACCCGAAATGGGAAAGGTTCTGGCCAGAGTGAATAGCTTGAATTTGGCTTTGAAAGGACCCCGGTGAGTAGAGAAACCGCTCAAAGCAGCTCAGGGCGCTCTGCTGAAGACAAAAAATGAAAGGGAATTAAAGCCAAGGCGGCTTCCCTTTCTCAACTCCTCATTCCAGAGTCACGTCCATTTCGTAGATCAAAGGGCTCATTTGAAAAGCTGTTCTCCCTCACCACCCTCCTCGCCTAATGGAAGTGATTATTTGACAGTGCAGGGTATTTCCTCTGGAGTAAGTTTCAATTTCCATAGAATTAACCTTTGGAATTTTAAACTAACACAACCCATGTAGAAGGGCGACAACGTGATTGAGGTGGTGCTCTGCTGATTAGATCTTCTTTCTTCTGAGGCCTATGCAGTGATTATGCTAGCGCCCTTTCGTTTCAACCTGACCCTCACGTGGAGGTGCAGAACCTGCATGTGGTTACACAGGATGTTTCCTCCTACTTATGTCCCCAACTCATGATCGGGGGATGATTGGACCATGCCGCTCACTCCCTTCCAGGTTGGAAGGCCACTGGCTTCTCCTGTCTCCCTTCTCCTTAGCAGGAAATTCACCCGTGTGCACAAAGTTTTATGCATCACTTAAGTAGGGCTGAAGGGGGAGCTGAGTGCTCCGTATTCCTGGCATTGGCCCTCTGCATGGGGGCGAATTCCACCCTGAATGAGAGTCGAATTCTTTCATATGTCCCCGCAGCTCCCTCTTTGCCTTTTCCATGGGGTGACTGGCCCCAGACCGGCTCTCTAATGCTCTCTAATGAAAGAGGGGCTTAGACACGTGGCTGCTGCTTTGCTTCTTGCCTGGCAAGTTGCTGCCTCTCCCCGGTTTGCCATGTCAGCTTGCAAGTGAGGGTCTGAGGCTTTCTCTGTGCAAGTGACATCCTAACTCAAGTGCAAACCCCAGGGATTCTGCCTGCCACTTCCCTGACGTCTAAGAACCAGGACGCAACTGAGTAACGTCGTCTATACAACAGAGGTGGCTTATGCTATATGGGGCTGTATTGTAAACCTGAGCAGTTAGCATAAAAAGAGCGTAGAGTGCAGGTCTCTGAATAACGCTGCACAAGGAAGGAAGTGCTGTCGGGGGAACTGGGAGCCATAGCACCTTGGTTTCATTCCCAACTCTCCCACGGATTCACTCTCTGGACCTTGGGCAAGTCACTTAACCTCTCAGTGCCTCAATTTTGGCACCTGTCCATAAAATGAGGCTAACACCTACCTCCCGGGGGTATCATGTGGCTTAATTAACATTTATAAAGAGTTCTGAGATCCTTGGATAAATGGCATTTTATGCATTCAAAGCAGGATTATTATTTTAGGGCTCTGCATCCCACTCATTTGCTGTCACTAATCTTACTGCAGCTAAAAGAGAGAAATTCCTGCTGGTCTTCTAATACATTTCTGCAAGGATCTGAGACTGTCCCATAAATTGCACACCTGCTATTCATAGCTCTGATGCTGGAAACTGCAGGAAAATGCCCTCCTGCCCTGACTGTGCCTCGCCTCATGCCAGCTGATAACAGCTCCGTTCAGGCACTCAAATAATTTGTACGCGCTATAAAAATTCTGGCCAGAACCAGCTTCTCCCTACTACATAATGACCTGACGTCCAGAAGAGCCAATAGTAAACAGTCCTACTCGGAAAGGCACTGAAAGCAAGGAGAGCTGTTTCTATTCACAAGAGAGCCGGTCGGATTTCCTTCTTTGAAAGGCAAAACTCCATTTATGTATTTATTTTGCTCAGACATTTCTGAGGCGTGGGCTGTTGGGAGATGAATACTGGACTTGCCATCCTCTCTTCCACCATCCTTCACCCCCTGTCCCCAGACAGCTGAACCTCCCCTCTGAATGGGACAGATCCAGTGAGACCTCCTGCTACTGGTTCACACGGAGCTGAACAGTGACAATGCTGGGTCAGTTTTCAAGAATTTTGTTTTTCTCATAATGGCTAGGGAGCGGGAGAGCTGAGATTCCAGTGATCAGGGCTGTTGATTGGCTCATTGTGGCCAATTATTTGTTAATATTATTATTAGCGGCAATACACATTTATAGTGGTAGTGACCAAAGGCCTTATTGTGCTAGGTGCTGTATGCAGACAAGAGACAGCCAGACAGACAAAGGGAATTGTGTACACGGCTAGTCTATGCTAAAATTTCCTATTCTTTGCTGTTTTTCCAACTTCTCTCCTGCCTCCCCTCCCGTGTGTCTCTTTAGCTCATCCATTTGTTAGCGCCTTTTGTCTTTTAGGCTATGTCTTCACTGACGGCGGCAAATTCGCCGCCCTCAGATCGACTTCTCTGGATTGACAGAGTGGTCAGTGAAGATCCGCTCAGTCAATCCAGAAATCGACATATTAAGACCACCTTCTCAAGTAGCATAGCAGTGCAGTGAAGACGGTGCGCAGAACAGAAGCAGAGAAGTCGACGGGAGTTATGCAAGTTTTTTGCGTAGCTTGTGTAGCTCCGGTCGACTGCCGCTGAATCTTGGAGGTAAGTGATGACAAGCCCTTAGACTATAAACTCTTTGGGGCAAGACCTATCATTTCACACCACTGCGATCCCACACCACCAATAGATATCAGTGAGGCCCTGATGCCGGAAAGCACCTAAGCTTATGCGTTTAAGTCCTATTGAGATCAGTAGGATTGAAGCATCTGCTTAAAGTTAAGGGCGTGTTTCAGTGCTTTCCTGAACTGTTGTACCAAGCACGCAGTACCTCTGAAAATTGGTCTCTAAATAATTCTACAGAATGTTCAGCCTGGCGGAAGACTCTAGCTGCTGTTGTAATAATAATAATTAATAATGGAAGCTTTCATCCATACGTGTGAAATCTGGGTTCTGTTGACGCCAATTGCAATATTTCTCTTTGACTTCAACAGGGCCAGGATTTCACCCAGTGTGTATTGTCTGCGGTTATTGCAGCAACCATTGATGCTGAAAACATTTGAGGTTAATGTCGACAGAGCTCTTATTAAACCTCTTGCAAAGAAAAACAGT
This sequence comes from Emydura macquarii macquarii, assembly GCF_026122565.2. Taxonomy (NCBI): domain Eukaryota; kingdom Metazoa; phylum Chordata; order Testudines; family Chelidae; genus Emydura; species Emydura macquarii. The sequence goes on along the minus strand of NW_027130449.1, from coordinate 11,612,135 downwards.
GGAGTCAAAGCCTCCAACAGATACATCAGGGTGCTGTTAATACATCTGTCTGCTCATGCAAGATATCATGGAACAATATGTTGTTTTAACTGCATAAATTATGAATGTATTCAATAGGCAAAGGAACCTGGTATTCCCTGCGGAGTCTTAGAACTTTCCTTTAAACGATAATTTACTCATTGTTTTCTTTTTGCTGTTAATGGGCAGCATAGTTCTTTATGCTCAGTGCTTTAGGGTTTCCCTCCCCTTCCCCATAGTTTATGTTCTCTTGTCATCCCATTATTATTACATTTCTTCACTGCTACTTGAAGACACTCCTTATGCACATTTTCTGGTGGCAGATGCACGAAATGGGAGATAAAAGACAATGGCTGAGATTTTCAAAGCAGTGCAGGGGTACGTAGCCTTACATCTTCCCTCAGTTTTAAAGGGCAGAGGCATGGAAAAATTCCCCTCCGCTATGCACATCTGAAGTATATGAGCTGGGTCCCCAGTGGGTGGGTTATTGAATCCACAGCTGGGAGGGCAGTGACATGCACAACCAGGAGTGGTGGCTCCTAAGCCGTGAATTTTTCATCTACCTGAAGCTTGAAGAGTGAAAATGAATTGTGCTAAGTCAATTATACAATTGGTATGCTGCTAATTCTTGGCTCTAGGACTCACCCAGGGTGAAATTCAGCCCTGTGCAGTGAGCAAGCACAAGACAGTTATACCCCTGAAATCCCACTTATTTCCGTCAGTTTCTCTGTCAAGGAGTGGTGAGGCAGTGCCGCCCCAGTGCTGGGGGGTAAACAGGGTATGCGGAGGTCATCCAAATCCCAGGAGGTGCTGAAGCAGCCAGCCTGGTTATTTTCATCTCTTTTTCCTATTTTTATACTTTGATTCATCATCCTGATGCAGGCCAGGAATTCACTGCAGTCAGAAAGCAGCCCAAAGACTGTATTCCAGTCCCCCACCTGCGGAAGGAGGCGGCCCCGCAAGGTGAAGATGACAGAGTGATACATAGATGTGTCTCTTTTTAAGATGCGCCACAGAAGCAGGCAAAACGGGAAGTGAGCTGTGCTAATATTGACTTAGGTTTGTTCGTATGGAACCTGATATGAATCCACATGCAAATCCAGCTATTTATCAAGGGGGTGACTATCCCATTATGAGTCCATTCTCCAGAATCAATATTTGATTTTAATATTCTGTGTACAGACATTTGTAAAATAAGCAGGGCTGTTTACCTTGGTCTCCAGACAGTTAGTAACAGTAACAGACTCCAAGTAAATCAGATACATTGTTGGCCTTTTTAAAATTTTTTTTTTAATCCTTCCCCATCAAGATCTTGCAAAACTTTTCAGGAAAGGAAAATAATTGGATTTAAAAGCCTCGCTGTCCCTCTGAAAGCTTGATTTAAATGAAGCTGTGCGTGTGTGAAGCGGTCCCTAGCTGATACGACACATAAATGCAAAGTAGCTGCATTGCTTTTAGAGGAGAAAATGCCAGATTTTATCTCTTGCACTCAGCTGGGCTTGTCAAGTCCCCATGTGAATGGTGCACCCAGGACATTTGTTATAGGAATACCCCTCACTGGATTACAGAGTGTTTACCCAGAACATTTACAGGGTTTTTTTTAACCACAGGGTGCTGGAGGATTCCATGCCAGCTGAATAAATCTATCTGCCCTAGGTACCCCATCACCAGGGTATCTGAGCCCCCCCCGATCCTTAATGTATTTAATCTCACAGCACTCTTGTCAGGTAGGGAAGTGAGATTAGTCCCATTTTATAATGGTGAGGCATAAGTCCTCACTGTCTTGGGCTCTTACCTGGGTTTTAGCCCAAGCCACCTACCATCCACACAGAAAATCTCTGGCCTGGTTTGGAGGTGCGTTCAGGCCAGCTGGCTTACTTGGCTGGGGTGTGGGTTAGTGGCCAGGATCCACTTGTACTGAGGCTGGAACCCTCCCACTTCTCAGCAAGGACGCAGGCAAAATCGTGCAAGTGCAGATAGTCCTCGAAAGACTTTGCTCTGTCTACTGGGAAGGGCAGACAAGTTCTCCTACCACGGACAGGAAAAGAATCCTAGGGCGCCTCAGCACAAAGAACCAGGAGACGTGCCCAGACACGCATGGGCATGTGCAGAAACAGCGAGGACACATGCTTTGCTGCTGACACCCTGGGCTAGACTAACCCAGGAGCCAATCACACAGACTGTCTGCGCAGTGAAGACACAGCCTAAGAGACTTACCCAAGGGCACCCAGGAAGCCTGCAGCAAAGTTTGCTTTCCTGGGTCCTAGGCTTGTGCTCTAACCACTAGACACATCTTTCTCTCCATTTCTGTGCTGACTCCCACCTGCCTCTGAGCTCAATCTTCATCTCAGGGCAAGATTCCCCTTTGGCACACAGCCCTGCTGTTCCTTCCCTTTTATTCCTGTAATCTGTGTCCATCTCCTGCTGCGGTTATCTGGGCTGTGAGGAGCCCAGAAGGACTCCAAGTTCCAGTGGTGCCAGGCGTTGTGCAAACATCTAATGAAGAGCTGGTGCCTGACCCAAGGAGCTGACGGTCTACGTGGAAGACAAGACACAACAGGTGACAGGAACAAACAGGCAGGGAGCACAAGGTAACAGTGAGATGGCCTGGGTTAATATAATATGCGGCAGGCACAGCAAAACTCATGCCTCAGGTCTTAAACCACCCTTTAACTACTAGAGATCAGGGGGAAACAATGTGGGGACTAAATTAGCCCACGTTGGCTACTTCAGAGTTCCCACACCTTCCTCTGAAGCATCTGGTGCTGGCCACTGTCAGAGAGAGGACATGGGCTAGATGGACCTTGGGTCTGATCCAGACTGGTGATTCCTGTGTTCCACCAGCTGTCTAAACGTTGTCACACCCTTTCTTTCTTTCGACTTTATTTCACTAAGTGTTTGTACAGCACCTAGCACAATGGGGTTTCTGATCGCAGCTATGGCCTCTAAACTCAGCTTTAATACAAATAATCCAAACTAAAACTATAAAAGCTTCCCTCAGGAGAAGGGGATGTTACACAAGAGGCAAAATCATCAAAGTGCTTCTCTTTTCCCACCAACATCACCTCCATCTAGCCTCGTTTCAACCTCAGACAGCTGTTTTTCACCATCTGGGTACCATTCTTCAGAGTACTCCTCTTCCGAGTCCCTGCACAACTGCCCCGAACTCAGGATACACAGAGTGGTGTATTTTTTATCCACAAGGCAGCCATGAACACTGTGGAAGTTGCTAAGGTAACGATGCTTTTTCCCCATTGGCAGCGGTGTAAGTCGATGGGGCATTGGGGCTGTTACAGTCTTTGGGCTGTGAGACCCACCCATCACTATGCAATGGGGGGGTCTTCCTATGCACTTGAATTGCCAAGTAGTTAAAAAAAATAAAACTAGTGCAAGTTACTGAAATGCCCTTCCAAGAAGATGCCCTCAGATGGACCCTCCCCCTCTCCACCATCCCGCATTGCAACCCTTGACTCCATAAATGCCCATGGATCGTGAATAGTTTTCTTACCGCGTCTCCACCTGAGCTCTCTCACGCCAGTGTGAATCTGGAGTAACTCCATTCGAACCAATGGATGTACACTGGTGTTGATCTGGGGTCAGAGGGGAATCAGGCCCCGGATTTTAATTTCTTCCACTGGTTTCACTTGCAAATATATTGATATACTTTTTTACTTGCAAACTATAAAGCTCACTGCTGTCTGGGCAGATGGTGTGGAACATATAAAGGGAATCAGAAGAGTAAACCAGCCAAGTCCTGCCGGACCCTCTGTCTCCTTTGTGTTGTTTGTGTTTCACTCACTGATTCCCCTATGGGAGCTGATCAGATACTGTTTACTTTGACCAGACAAATATTTCTTTCCAGGTACTGCAAACTGAGCTACTAGGGGGCCTGTTTAGAACTTTAATGAATGTTTCTGCCAGTTAAATCAAGCAAACAAGATGCAGAGCTCTGAGTAAGAGGGCCCAGTTCTCCGCACCAGCAGCCGTTTCCTCGGCAAAGGAAGATTAAACGGCATTTCTGCTCCGCTCAGATCGGCTCCCATGTTTTCCAATAGCTCCTTCTCATTGACGTGCTCAGGATTTAAACATCTACCTGACTAAAACGGGAGGATGAGGCCTGGCCACTTTACACACCAATGTGATGTGCTTGGGACAGGGCGTGGTCTTATTTACATACCAATATAATGAGCAGGGTCAGTTGTGACCAGCTGGGAGTCTAGAAAAGGGAAGGTGCTTTGAACACACGGTATCAATCTCCCCACCCTCCACAACGCCTCTTTTCTGCTGCAAAGCTGAGCACAAACCTCATACAAGATTTAAATGCTACATCCCAGGATATTCTAAGATGTTTCCAACCTGCACTCTTCCATTTTAGGAATTTCCCAGCCAGTATGAAGCTGCCCTGGCTAACACTACCATGTAGAGATCTGGGTTTTCCAGATGGCATGTTGGTGAATTTCTTTATTTTTTCTGAATGGGGAAGAATTGCCTTTTTCTGATGTTATTGTTCTAAAAAGCAGCAGGTTTTTTGTGTGTCTCTACCTCTTTACAATAAACATATCTGCTGTTTTGCTTATAGCTCTCACCTAATAATCCTGTGTGTTTATACTTGTAGCGTCTCTGCCTTCGTTTCCAGGTTTTGTTCCACTTTCTTATGCAAAGACGAGCCAATAAATCCCATTTTATCACCGAGTGCACTGACAATGAATTCACATCCAGGCGTCTTTACAGGCTGTTGGCTTTAATTTATTGCATTTACTCCTGTAAATAAATAACATTTTTTTCCAGTGTTGACTTTCTCTTGTGCAAAAATAACATTGTTTTCGAAAGGGGCTAGAGCAAGACATAGAAATCCTTTAACTCAGAGCAAGTATTCTTATAATTATATATAGCCCAATAGCACCTGGAGGCCCCATGGTGCTACCACTGGACATGCACATAGCAGAGGTTAAGGCTAGTCTACATGGGGAATAGCCTGCAGTAGCCATGCCGCACTAACTCTCCATGTGGACACGCTTTGTGTGTCCCTTTGTGTGCATTAGCTTAATGCACTTTGGAAGTTATCTTGTTCCGAGGTGCAACCCAGTCCAGTGACGGGCTGGGCCGCCACCCGCCATGCACAATGCTTTGCTGTTGCAGCTCACGACTTGGGTGACTCACAATCAGCCTGCCAGTTTGCAGGTCAGACCCTGAGTGTCTGTGGATAGCCAAAGCCCTGGTCCAGCAACTCCGACCCCAGCAGCCTGTCAGCAACACTCAGTCACACCTTGGCTTCCTGCAGCCTTGGTTACTACTTGCAGGGTGACCCCAACACACTCCCAGTCCTGAATTTTCCCCAGAATGTGTGTTCTGCACTGTCCAGCCCTCTCCTGGGCAGCTCGGCTCTCATAGGTCTGTTGCCACAGTAAGGGGTTACAACTGTTTGCTACTTTAACTGCTAGGCAGGGTCAGGGTGCCAGAGTTGAGTTTCTGCCCCCTCCTCTCTTTGGAGAGTCTGTGCTTTTATGCAAGGCCCTTCTCAATCCTCAGGTCCCCGGTCCTGGATTCTGAATGATACGTGTTGCTCTTCCGGCCGATTTATTTGCTGATGATAGAAAATGCCAGCAACTCTCCAGCTATCATGTGAAAAATGTAAGTGGGTCCATGACCTTTGAACTCTTCACACATCCACTTCTGAATTGTGACTCAGAATTAGACACAGACACCTACCACAGGAAGGTTCAAAACTCTTGCAGATTGCAAAATCTCCTGTGACCCAGCTGTCTCTGCTTCTGTCGCAGTCTCCACTCAAAGCCCCTTTATCCAGGAGTAAGGTTGGCTTTAACAAAACCAGCCGCTTGGTCTGGCTGTGCATGGTTTTTGTTTGTTTCAGGGTTGGGGAAGGGGAATGGAGTGAATTTGAAAGTGGTGGAAGGCGCCAGGTGTAATCCTCCCACTAATTATTAGCATTACCGTAATGCTTAGGAGCCCTAGTCCTAGATCAGGACCCCAGTGTGCAAGGCGCTGTACAGACACAGTACAGAAAGACGGTCCCTGCATCAAAGAGCTTAGGTAATAATGAAGAGGTGCTTCATGGGTAGCAGCAGGACAAACTCCCTTCACCAATATATACCAGCCCTGACCTGCAGAGACAAAACCTAGCAGTAAGAAGCTTGTCCAGTCCTATGGTGCATTCAGGCATTGGCTTCTTTAATGACATTTCCAGCAGCAGGACCAATGAGTGACAATTGCAAGGACAGAGCTGGTCACACACCCTCTAGGACATGGACTGAGGCCTATCAAGTCACTCCAGCTTGACTAACAACCAGCCGTCAGATTGCTGCAGCATGCGGCTGCTGCTGCCTGAGGCCTGTTTGACCACGCTGCAACAGCTGAAAGCTTTATATCCCATTCCCTCCCCTGGGAGCTCCAGTCCTGCCCTCAGCCCGGGCTGGATTACAGCTGGCATCGTAGAGACGAAAGATTCCAGATATTCCATCCAAGTCCTCCTCCCCCTTCTCCTCAATCACGCTTCTGGTGTACCTCTCTGCGTTCAAAGTGCAGCTGGAAAGATTGTTGCTTCTCTGCTCTCGGATGCTTTTTCCCTTTTATGCTTTAGCGAGGAAAATAGATTTCTTCAAAGGGACAGGAAGAAAACTATGTTTCATTAGGGGGTAAATATTGAGTGTGAGGTGCTGCTAATTAGCCGCACAAAGTCCATTAGCAATAATGGCTCTGTCTGTATGGCTAATTCCCTCTGCAGAGCTCAGGCTGAATATTCTGCCCTTTGTCATCACTGAGGACAGGTGCATTTTGTATTCTTGTTTACTGCAAATCTATCTAAGTCACCGTAGTATTTTGAAAGGGTGCTTCAAACCCCAAACCAGTGAGACACCCGCTGTCCCACATAGCAGCATGGACCAAGTTCGTCTCGTGGTTATACCGGAAATGCAACCCCAGGAGAGGCAATGGAAGAGAAGAGAGCTGAGTCCTTTGTGGGACTGAATTTCTCCATGTTTTACCATCGAGTTCTCAGTCCAGGGCTCTGTTTTTCCCCGCACTGCAGCTGGTGATATTGTAAGCACCTCAGGCAGTGCAAGAAGTGTAGGAAAAGGCCTGCTTTTAAGTGGCAAGGGGGAAAGGCGTGTGTCTGTGCATCTGTGTCCCCATAGATTCAGGACCTTCATCAGATATGCCTTTCTTTACCACGGCACCTTACTGCATCCAGCTGCATGGGGCAGTCCAGCGTGGGAACAGTGTTTGTGATGAACAGGCTGGGAATACTGGTCTGGGATGACCAGACTGGATGTATTTTCACTGCTTATAACGCATTTGTCTCCAGGCCTTTGAGTAACCAAGCTACTTAGCTCGCTCTCCTAACACAAACAATTCCACACAATCGGCCCAGTTCACAGCTGGTATAAATGCTACTGATTTTTCATGCCAGCAGAGAGATTGGCCCAATAACATACCTTAGCAGCATGGCCTGTGTAAGCCAATTAATTGCTTCATGTCCATCTATAACATTAGGAGTCCTGTGCAGTGCCAAAGAAAGAGCTATTCTCCTCCCATCCATTGCATTTCAGCAGTGAGACTGGGCATCATTCTCGAAAATACAGGGGCTGGGGAGAGAAGGCGTGTCTTTGCTTTTGCCAGGCTAAGTGAGATCCATGGTACTTGACCATTACTGCCTCTTTCTTCTTGCATTGAACAGGATTCAGAGCTGTTTTTCCTAATGACGCTCTGTACAGGTTGAATTGTTTAATGTATTTAACGCTAAATAACACACAAGATCATGCAACAAAGACAGTAATTAGAAGAAAATCAATAGCTTCAACACCTATTGGGAACATACAAAGAAAGATAGTTGATGTCGGATGATATTAATTGTCTTCACGTTTTTTGGCGTATGTCTGAGAGACATTTGTCGCCAGAGATTTCCAGTTAACCGGATAGTTTCCTGACATTGTGTGTTGTGCTGTTATACACTAGGGACCTTGCCATGTTTGCCATGTTTGCACCTGCTGGGAAATGCCGGCAGGTGGAGTGTCATCTGTGGAACCTGGTAGAACTGGAATTCCCGCTCCCCAGCCTCTATGTGCCAGTTTAGTCCAACCAGAGACCTAGGAACCGAACGTTTTTCAGCCCCAGGTTTGACCCTCTGGGCCTTTGTCTCCACACACAGTGTCTCCAGCTGAATACCTTCCCAGCCACTCAGAAGCACCTTGCATTGTCGCTCTCCTTGGTGCGCCGGGTTATCCAAACTCCAAGACCGCAGGTAATCAGGTAAGTGCGTGTCATCTCCACGCACACCAGTGCTGCAGGTGACTGTGGCATGGGAGGACGCTGACACTGATAACTCAGCATTGATGCTGGCTGTGAGAAGGAAATTCCCTCCCCTTCCCCCCCACAAGCAGCTGGTGTGGGATGCTTTCCTATCAGCTTTGCTCAGAATCACCAGAGAGGAGACAGGCAGTAAAAGCTGGCATGCCCTAGTTCAAGTGCACTTCTGAACAGATGGCTTCTCTGCAGTGTCCTCTCCAGGACCAACGCTGACAGACCCTTTGCGAGCGCACCCTTCCCCTTCTGGGACTGTATTACTACTGCATCTCCTGGGGGCTTCCTTGGGCTGCAGATGGAATTTAGTGAGGCCGTTTAGAGTAAGCTCTGAGCTCTGCACGCCTCGCCTGCCCTGTCTTCTGTGGCACTTGGTTTAATTCCTTGCTGTGTGTTCTTGATGGTCTCTCCGCAGCTGGGCAGGACAGAGGTCTCTGAGGAGAGCGCTGGGCTGGAGGGTTACATTACACTACAAGGCTTACAAAGCTAATTTGAGGCATGTGGAAGGCAGCATCCGGGAGCCCTGTCTGCACAGCACAGGCAGCGGTAATGCAAGCGTCTCTCCGTGCCAGCCCTAATCAACATGCCACAGACCTGAGCTAGGGCGAGAGTGGGAAGTCAGCCTCCACGGACCTATGTCCTCGCTGCCACTCGAGGGAGCAGAATTGCTGCCGCTTCTGTTGGTGATTTCTGTGCCCTGGACACTTGTCCATTAAGAACCCAGACTGAGACTAGCCACCGGATTTCAGACAGGCTGCTGCTTCGCACCAGCTGAGTATCTCCTCCTACGTTTTGAAACTCATGGTAAAAGCCAGGGTTTTGTCCAGCTTCTTAGGTTGACTCATGGCCACTTTCCAGCTCGTTAGAACATTAAAAGGTGGTGCTGCCCAGGTCCAGCGTTAAAGGCTATGGCAGTTAAACGGGTCATTTCCCCCTTCCCCTTCTCCCCCCGCCCACCCGTCCCTTGGAGTGTCACTAGTAATGGCTTCCACTGCAGACGCCAAATGGTCAGTGGGGATTCTCAAAGGGCGTTAGGTGCCCAAATCCTATGGGATACCTAAGTCCCCTAAAAGCCGCTGAAAAAAATCTCAGCCTCAATCTTCCAGTTCCCTCCTCCCTCCCTCTGACCCAGCTCTCGCTGCTTGGGGGAATGGGTTACCTGCACCGATGGGAGAACCTCTCTCCTCAGTGTCGTGGGTGCCTGCTCCAGCGATGCAGCTGCAGCGTTTCAAGAATAGGCACGCCCTAACAGCCGACGGCCTCTTCCCAAGCCCCTTCGGCCTCTGCGGCGGCTGACGCTGGCGCCTGCGTGAGCATCGCTGACGGGCTGGCGCTGGTGGAGGAAGGCAACGTTGGCCGGCGCAGGGAAGCAGCAGGACCATCACCACTTGTGCGTTAGAGCAGTCTGGGAAATGCCTCCCGCCTGCCCGCGAGCAGCAAATGCCTCACCCTGCGGAAGGATGAGGGGGCTGTCGCTGTGCGTGGTGAGGCCTGGAACCGTGGCTGTGTGCAGCTGGGGCTGACAGTTCCAGGCCCATAACCTACCTATTCCCTAGGTGCACTGGGGGGACCATGTCATTCTTTTTATAAAGCTGGCGATTCAGAACTCTTTAAACGCACCGAGCTCTGCACCTACAACCCTGAAGGGGGATGAGTGGAAGCAGACGCATGTCTTGCCCTCAGCAAGGGCTGAAAGAGCTGGGCTTTGATTAAGGTCCCCGAATAATTAGCTGCCCATTCATTTCAGGTCCCCTCTCACTTAGGAGCTCAGACATACGACCGGCTTGCCATCCAAATGTCACAGGCCTGGGGAGGCAGGGGATTTCCTAACGGCAGCTCTGCCAAAGACACAGATGTTGGATAAAGTGTCAGCGCCATGCCTGAACAGGGAACAAGGTGAGCGAAATGTCAGGGAGAAGCGAACACGCTGTTGTTTTGTTTTTCAGCAGCCCTGGATAGCGAAGGGGGGGCGTCAGAAACCCCAGAGAGACTTGTGCACAATTTCTCTGCTTTCTCGCTCGGCGGTTCTCCCCGAGGCCCCGGAGCAATGGAGCGGAGTTGATTGTGCTGCGGCATGCAGAATACATTGGAATTGCCAAGCGCTGGGCAAAGCTTCTCACGTTAAGCTCTGCTCCCAGCCCTCCCTGCGTCCATGTAAGGACAGAACCCGCCATCCATGACAGGGTGGATGCCACGACAAGGTTGGAGGGGCGGGAGTTGTTCTCACAGCAATGCACATGCGCCTGTCATGAACGTTAATAGTTGCGTGCACAGCTGACAGGATGCAACCTGCTGGGGTTGAGAACAGAGGACTGCGCAATTCACATACATTGTGTGAAAGGAGTCTGATCTGTGGGAGTGATCTGCAGAAGGGCTTAGCATCCCCAACTGCAACTGAACTCCATGGGAGCTGCTGGTGCCCAGTCAGTACCATGAAAATCAGGCCCTGGGTATACTACTGATATGAGAACATATTATGCCGTTGGAATGGACCAGATTGCCCTGGATTTTGAGTATTTAAAAAAAAAAAACGTTGTAGGGGAGGATACCCCATAGCCCATCCCCCTAAATAATCGTCACCTCTCCCCACTTCATAGTAAACTGTGCTATGTTGACAGTCACGCTGCATATGTTTCATAGGTACATCACGAACATCTCCAGCAAAATGCAGCTCGATGTGTTTGCCAAATGGTGTTTGCTTCTCTGCTGAGATGTGGCTATGAGACAGTTGTTTTGTTTCAATAAGAAAAGACTAGTGCAAGCTGGAAAAAGGCATTTCCGTTCCAGGGGAAATTCCAACATTCTGAATTTTGTTTTGTTTTGTTCCAAATTAGAACGAAAAAATCGACATTTCAAAATTTCCTGTAGAACCTAAATTCTGAACATTTTGGATTCGGGACCATGGAAACATTTTGTTTTGGTAATGTCAAAACATTATATTGTAAAATATTGACTAATATACAAATGTAAGATTATACTATGATATTAAACTTACATTTTTAGTATAATGTAACAGATGAAATGAAATGAGTCAAAAACCTCAATGTTTTTACCTTACCAAAACTTTATGTTTTGACGTTATTGAAACAAGAAAGATACAATTATTCATTCAGACATTTTTCCCTGTTCTGATTTAGATGAAGCTACAGTTTCTGATGGACAAAGGTTCCATCGAAAATCTTTCAACCAGCTCTCGAACACAAATCACTAGATTCTCCAGTCCCCCCCGAGTAACATACTCCCATCCTGGCCATGAGATCATGGCAGGCTAAGAGAGAGAGTGTTTGTGCAGGCGCCCGAGTTACTGTATTGGTGGCACATTTTTCCCTGTTCTGTTTTTCCCTGTTTCACCTTTTTGCTTAATGTAGTAGCTGGTGCAAGCTAAGGTGCTGCCCAGCCCCAGCTGCACGCGACGCTACGGAAGAGGAACACTGTAACTATCTCACCGTAGGCGCTTGCCGAAAGATGGAACAAAACCCATTTTCAAACGTTCCCCTCCTTTTTTTGGCTCTGCCGGCCATTCACTTGTCACTCACCACCCAGCGGTGAGACATGCTGCCTCCTTGATCTGGGAAGCTGTCTAACAGTGGAGGTCAGCGAAATCTGCTTACCAGAAACATGGTGACGGGAAGTGTCCATTAATCTCAGAACCTGCTGTGCTGGAGCCGTGTGATCATGTGCTGGCCCCATGGCCTTGTTTCACAGTAGGGGCATTGGAATTTACGTACCGTAGGGGATGCTACAGACCAGTCGGGACTGTCTGAGTGTTGCTGTTTCCCTGGGATCACATCCTTTTAGTTCTGGGGGGTCCCTACTCCAGCTTTCCCTGCTTTACACACGCATTTCCTCCAAGACCCCATGTCACAGGGACCTTTTTTGGGCTGAGAAGAGCAGAAAATGAACGGAGGGGGGCCCCAAATGGAAGGGAGTTGGGTTAACAGTCACTCTATTCCCCTTTTCAGTTGGAGGTGGCTCAGAAGAGTCCAAACAGAGTCCTGAATTCACCACGGCAGTGCCATCCTTACAGTCAATCAGCCACAGAGTCACTGCAGAGAGATGAAATGACCCGGGCATGTTGCATACCCAGCATTTCATGGCTCTGTGAGCAGCTCAGAGAGGGATTCCCTGGATCTGAGTCTCTGGTGCGGCACGGAGTGTGCTGAATCCAGCCCCCAAAGCTGCCATCGATGCAAACACCAAAGCCAATTGCAGAGCCTTTTGCTGACAGTCCTGCTGGTAGATAGGACACGCCTCAGGTTTGTAAGCATTCATCTCAGTCCAGCACTTCAGCAACCCCATGTAACAGCCGACTCTACCGCACGTCTCTCTAAAAAGAGCTCTCCCCAAGCTTTGCAAACTGCAGCATGATTCTTCCCGGTGAACATTGTTCCTTCTCAATGGAGCCCTACGCCCTGGCCGAATGGCGCATTACGCAATGTCTTCGGGCAGCTGTTGGATTAGGTCACCAACAGGTGGTGTAGCCATTTTAGATGAGAAACAATCACAGCAAGAACAAGGTTACCTACAATTGCCACTAAACCGGAGGAAAGAAAAACACAGCCCTTGAAATTGCTTTGCAATCTGCAGAATGTCAGACTAATCAATGTCGGCTGAATGCTACTTCATTGTATGAATTTCTTTGTCGCGTCTGTTTTATACACGAGATGGTAATTAATATTGATTTTGCTTCCTGACACACAAAGTTTTCTTTATATTAATCGGATGGATTTCTCGTGTCTTTTTTTCCCAAATTTAGGAGATTAAAATATAGAAATGGAGGATTGGCTTTTCTCCGGGAAGATGCAAAAAGCCCTCCTGTAATCCCATTGTTAGGAAAGAAAAGAGGGTTTATAAATGAGTACCGGGCGTGCACCCTGCCTGCACAGACTTGGGGATTTAGGGCCAGATTTTTTAAAGGGATTTAGGTGCCTTATGCAGATGGGTACTCAGTGGGGTGTTCAAAACCACCCAGGCACCTAACTCCTATTGCAGTCAATGGGAACCTGCCACAAGACAGGATGGCCCTTTAAGGGAGTTGGATTTAGCTCCTCACCTGTGACCAATCCTCTCCCTCCCAGCTGGTGAGATAAAAGGCCAACAAGTAGTTTGCTTGCTGCTGAGAGCTATAAGGTGGGCAGGGACCAATCAGCTGGCTTGCAAGATAGTCTGAGGCAGGGACAGACCTGGAAGGGGGTTTGCTTTAGCTGGGGGAGAGACCTGGCTGGAATTTCTACTGTGCGGGTGGCAAGCAAAACTGTCTCTGGGGCTGCAGGAGGGGCCAGGTAGCAGGACCTGGGTTACCTGATTTGATTGATGGTTGAACTGTGTTTGAAGAATGAATGCATCCTTGGGAAAAGGGATTAAAAGGCAGACATTTGGGGGAGCCTCGTCTCTGCACTGGCTAGTGGTTTGGCCTGCTGGCTTACATGAGAGTGGGGAAACAGAGGAAGGGGCCAGGCCTGACGCTGAGTTCGGGGAACAGCTGTTGCCGAGCCTTGCAATGGGCTTTGGATGGGGCCCTTAGGGAATGTGCTATTGGCATCATTTGGCCAAGTAAAATTTGAGGGAATTTCTTTTGCTTGTAGGGGATCTGTGCACGAAGCAGTGGAAGGGCCATGCCCAGATCCCTTTAGACGCAGCTGGATTATAAGCCACTAGGACCTGATTGCTTGCTAAGGTCCTGATCTAAGCCTGTGGAAGCACAGAGACCTTGGGAACATGCACGGATCATTCCTCTCTTCAGTGCCCTAGAAATAGAGTGTGTGGGCCACGTTCTCTGTCCCGCCTTCACTGTGCTGACGGCGGGAGTGGGGTAAAGGTGCCCTTTTGCTTCCCTAATCCTAGTGCAACGTAGAGCCTCCGCTCTGTGTGCCCTGGTGCTGCAGCCATGCCTCCCCCTCCTGCTGCCTATGCTTCAGGTTGTGCCAGTCCCATTTTCCCATCTCACGCTGGATGTCTCCTCCAAGGGTCATGTCCCAGCCCCTTCATGCTGCTGTAGTGATGTGGAGGGGCCACAGGGAAGAATCAGGGCCAGTATCTGGGAAGAAATTAGGAGAGCACTGCTTGTTTGTGTGCAGTTCCAAGAGGGCATCTGACTCAGCCCAGCTGGAAGAAGATGCTTCACTCCCACCTATGAATACTCCCTCCCCTGCTGTGTCCTGCTGGGTTGAACCAGCCTGATGAGCAGTTTGATGCCACAGAAACATGATTAGCAAAAGAAACGTCTGCACTTTATCGGTGTCATGATTCATAGTCTCATGCCAAAGCGTTTTCTCACCTGGCAACGCGGCCAGGTTGTGTGACTTGGATGCCAAGGTTGCTGGGAACTCCTCTTGTCTCTACTAATACATATCTGGGGAAGAAGAATTTCCTACGCTACCCACTGCGGGGGATAGACACAGATCTCTGCTGGCCATTCATCCTCTAGACAGAGACATGCTTGTTTGGTTCTTGAAGTGGAGCAGCAGAAAGGTGGCTTAGTTTTGCACTAAGCGCGTGTAATTGTCACCATAAAACAGTGCCCTGAGGTGGAAGTGACTGAGAAGATCTTAAGGTTCTAAGAAGATGAACTTTGCCTCGGACGTCTCTTTGGATCCTATATTCTCCTTGTCGTAACACAGAAGTAGCTCCCATGACTGTGGCATTTTGGTGGCCTGGGTCAGACAGATGCTGCTCTATAGGTGCTAAATCTGGCTCATTCATCCAGATCTGTGCTTGGCTCTTTGAACCGGAGGACGGACTGTAATGGGGGATGGCGATATCCACCGGGCATTATCACCTTGCAGCAGGTTTAGCTTGTGTTTTGATCCTAGCCAGAGATCCGGGGAGCCGATTAAGTTTCATTCCCCCACGAGTGGTGCGGTGACTCTTCTCTACAGCAGCCTCCAGTGGCTGAGTGCACCAGCCAAGCTGGGGAGCGGAGCAGGCAACAAAAGCGAGGTTGTGCAGATCCATTCTGAACTCGTGGTAAATCTGTAGATGGCTGGAAGGGGACTGCTGATGAAGCACCTTGTCGTAACTTTCTGGCAGCTGCCTAATCTATGGAAGTTGTCAGAAGGAGATGAAATAAACTGGCTTGCTGCAGACTATCCTGTTCGTCTTCATTGTAACTCGGCGTGATGGATGATTGGCGCCTCTGATCTGCAAGAAGCAGCTGTAACTTCCAGAAGCTTAAATATGGCTGGAGCCTGGAAATGCCACGTTGTCCCACCCTTAGAACTGCCCGTGACCGATAAACTGAGCATCGTGCAAAGCGTGGTACAAAGATTAACTAACTCAAGCCTCCAGATATGCAGGTGAGATAGGTAAGGGTTAGCTTCCCCATCTGTGAAGTGGGGATAACGAGATGCATGGTGCATAAATAAGGCCACATAGCAAGGATGGCATTTTTAGAGGCAAAAAGAGCAGTTAGTTGCTAACTCCCACTGGTAAAGGGGCCCCCATCTCTCTGTTAATCTCCCTCCAAGTAGAGTGCCAGAGTGGGATAAAAACCCACAGTGCCCCTCCATTGTGCTCCATTTCATAGCTCTGCCTAGGGACAGTGGGAAGAAATATGGATGACTCCAGTGCTGCTGTGAGACAGCCAGAGCTGGAGGCTGGCCTGGAGATTAGTGAGCTGGACCTGTGCAGGCTGATTCTGGAGATCTGGGATGTGGGAATTGCTAGGTCTTGATAAACTGTGCCTCGGGGGTGGCGGTGGCGGGTGGGGGGTTAGCAGAAGCCTAGGGGAAACAAAAGCCGAGGGCTGAAGGAGAAAGAAAAACAGGAAGCAAAGCAGACTGTAGCTTATCCCTCGCCTTGCTGATCGCTGCCAGCGAGCACTGCCAGTACAACAAAATGTAAATTAGAGACGCTGCAGAGACAGAGCATGGAAGTGTAAACAGGGTGCTGAGACGGGGACATTTGAATATGCAGGTGATGTTGCCATACTGTCTCGGTCTCCACCTGGGGGCCTGACTCTCCATGGCTTTGTGCCTTTAGACCAGACATTTCTATCTGCTCCCAGTGAGCGTAGAATGCTACTGTTGTGATGGAGGTGCATTTTCCATTCACTCTGCGCTGGGGTCAACGGTTACACAAGGTGGAAGGCCGTGGAGAATCAGGCCCAAGGTGTCTGTGTGTGTGTGTGTGTGTGTGTGTGTGTGTGTGTGTGTGTGTGTGTGTGTGGAATGAGTGTGGTGGGCAGCATGTGGAAGGAGGGGTTGGAGGTGTATAAACAGTGCATGGCGGGTGGGAGAGGGAAAGAAGCGTTGCTCTGTGTTTGTACAGCACCTAGCACAAGGGAGTCCTAGTCCTGTAGGCATGAGCAAGGATCTCCTTCCTCCACAATGGGTTGGCTGGATATATTTCCATGGAGAGCTGGGGCCCTGTTCCCTGCTAGCACCACTGTAGATGTTAGCTATTGAAAGGGGATAATCTGGAGAGGGTAAGGCCTGGGCCTTGCTGGTCTGTGCCGGGGTCCCCGGCTAGGGATTCTGGCCAAGACAACCAAGACTCCTCCAGGAATTACCCTTGCAGGACACCTCCTGGTTGTGTAGGTCTAACTCGAGCTCTGCATATGTAAATCCCTACCTCACAGAGAGGTTGCATGAATGGATGTGCCGTAAATTCCTCCAGCAGAAGGTATGATAGGAGGGCAGGGGGGTTATGTTAGCAGCTCAGCCATTTCAACCTCTAGCTCTTCTCATTGCAGATATCACTGCTTTTTCAGGACCCGGGTCTCTGACAACACTTCGGCCTGGTCTATGCTGGCGACATAGGTCAACGTAAAGTCACGTACATCGACCTATGTACACCTACGTCTACACTGGCACCACTGTTAATTCGAATTAAGTTGCCTCGAAAATCGACTTAATAAGACCACCTCTGCAAGTGGTGTAGTGCCTAAATTGAATTTGTTAATTCAATTTAGTATCAGTGTAGACACAACTTCACTTAAATTGAATTTATTGGCCTCCGGGAGGTATCCCACAATGCCCCGTTTTGACCACTCTGGACGATGACACTTGTCCCAACAGCCACCGCGGCTAGTTGCACTGTGGAATAGCTACCCACATTGCACTGCTTTGCAATTCGAATTAAGAGTGCTCAGTGTAAATGCAGGAGACCTGCGCAAACAGCGTAGTGTATACACGCTGCTGCGACTTCTACAAATCGGCTGCTGAAAGTCGACTTAAAGTAAGTTGACTTCACTCGGCGGTGTAGACAGGGCCTTCATCTTCAGGGTCTGTGAAGATAGACACACCCTGGGGCTATTGCCCCATCACTCTCCATGGTGGAGAGGGAGACCAACCTCCACTGCAAAGAAGCCTTTATTAGCTTTACTGCAACGTCCTTCTCCTCTCAGATTGCTCTCTCTGCACCTTGACGTAGGCAGCTTCCCTGGACTCCCTGCTTCGGATGTCCTTCTCAGAAACTCTTCCAGATCTCCACTCCCTATCTCCTCACCTCCACCTGACTAGGTGATGCTCGTGTGTCATTTCAGTCACGTCATGCGGCTGCACTTCCATTTTTGGAACACAATTTTACTTTTGTACCTGGCCATTTAACCAGAATCCCTTTTTGGCCATACTTTCTATTTAGAGTTTGTTAATGAATAGCTCTTAAAAGGTCAATAAATGATGAGCAGCTGTTATAATCATGTTACAGACATTCATTATAGACAGTTACAGGTCATGGATTAAATCACCAGACTCTAGAACAACAATTAACCATTTATTAAAGCATCTATTATCCAATTTATTAACTCTTTATAATCTATTTATAAAGGGGCCTTTCATATTTCTGTCCTATTTCCTTTTTCTCATCTCCCCCGTTTGCAGATCTTTCTGTGACTCTAACACAAGAATGTTCCGCCTTCTTTAGGCTGTGTCTGTGAATTTCATTTTCACAATGTTTCCTTGGAGGAAAACTATCCTGCTTTAAAAATAAAAATAATAATCATGCTAAGAAATGCTCCTTGTTGCTGCATGTCACCGAGTGACCTCTTGGCATGATCCCCAGCATGGCGGCCATGGAAATCATTTATTCATACGTTCAAGGTACAAAAGGTAGAGCCTGGAAACAAATACAAGAGGAAAAGAGGACAGAGGGCTAATGAAAAAGTATTCTCTTTTGTTTCTCGACATCGTTCTGATCGTGTATCTGAATGGACATTTAGTGTCTGTTTCCATAGCTACATGTAGCAAAACAGAGAGAAAGCAAAGCAAAAGTAATTGAAAATGCTGGCGCTGGCATCAAAGAAAATATCAAGATAAAAGCTGTGCTGAAAACGGGGACAAAGAGAAAACGAGGCAGAAAAAATGGAAGAATACACAAAAGCTGATGTAACATTTATTTCCATCATACCGTTAACCTTTTGGTTGGGAACGGCACCTGTAGTAGGCAAGAATTCTCACCTACAATATACATTCTTACCATGTTTTTATTACTATTTAAAGACTAGCACCCTAGTAGGGTGCTGGTGAGATATGTCAGCAGAGACGGGCCCGGACCTGAAGGGCGTACAGTCTCAATATGCGAGGCAGAACTTTGAGCCCCATTTTACCCGTGGAGAAACTGAACATTAAATAACTTTTCCAAGGTCCAGCAGCTACTCTGCGTCAGTGCCATCAATTGAACCCTAGTATCATGACTCCTAGACTAGTGTCCTCACACAAGATCATCCTTTTCCAGGCTCTAGTGCATCCATGTGACCTGTTGTAATAACATACTGACCCCGGAGGCTTATGTTTGGACCTGGTTCAGTGGGGAGGGCCGCCTCGCAGCAGAAGAGCTGAGTGGTGTTAGAAAGGACTCCCAAGGAGGCAACAGCATCTGCCGGCTCCCAGACAAATCCTCTTGCACTGCCTAAACAATACAGCTAAGATATCTGACGTAGCTCTGCTTTGGAGCACATCCTCTTGCCTAAAACAGGGCAGACTTACACATGGGTGAATGCGCAAGGAGCAGAAGACAGCTGGATCCAGAGATCCTGACTCACCACTGCTCTGCACTTAGTGTAGTCATTTACATTAGGGCAACGTGAGTGGGAAAGGCTATTGTTGTTATTCCCGTTAAGATTTATCTGGCATTGCTGTTATGATTAGTCTTAATCATTATTTGTATTGCAGGAGCATCTGGAGGCCTCAAGTGAAATCAGAGCCCCATTGTGCGAGGTGCTGCACAAACACAGTAAAAGACAGACACTGCCCAGAAGAGCTTGCTGTCTAAATAGATGAGACAGACAAAGGCTGGGCAAGGAATCAGAGGGGAAGCAACTTGCACAAGGTCACACAGAAGGTCGGTGGCAGAGTGGGGGATAGAAGCAGAGTCTCTTGAGTTTCTGTCTTTAAACTGGGTCCCCCAAAACGTAGGCAGCCGGAGTCAGTAGATGATTTTGAAAACCCTAGCCATCGGCTATGATACATTGTGTATGCCTTTTTCTTTTCATCTGATGCACGCTTGGTCATTTGCCACAGTTTTCGCTTTTGATGATAATTTAGTTACCAGTCTCCTTTCTCTACTCTAAATTTAACAAGTGTTTTGAACAACAGACCCTTCCCCCCACTTTATTTCAATCAACCCCCCCAAATTTGGTAACAAACCTTTTATTCTCTCATTTCTATGTATTTGGAATGGCTGGCCAAGGAAGGCAGGGTATATGGGTGAATACTGTGCAGCCAGCATTTAATTTCAGATGCAGTGAGTTGAAAAATATTGTATAATGAGTTATAGATCTGCTTTCACTGAGCCCCTAAATTCCTATTTATTGCACAGTTTTGCCTGGGCTATATAGCACAGCTTGTTTAATGCATTAACGCTGCCTTTGCTCTAACGCACCAGGAGATAATGCAGATGATAGCAGGCCGCTAAATCTTTCTGTTCAGTGTCAAATAAAAGCTAAAGATCATGCTGCAGCTAATATTTCAGATAAAGAATCCAAGAAGCCAAAAGGGCTCTATTGTGCCTGGGGTATCGTCTCTATATTTCTTACCATGGAAATGCGAATGGCCTATCCCAGGCTCTTCTGTCACGACTCTGCCATTTCAAAGTTCACTCTAAACGCAGCATGCAGGGCCTGCAAGTTTTCAAGATAGGAATCAATGATTCCCAGAAAAGTGATTCCCTTCTCTTCAGATCCCCTGAAGGGATATCTGTCTTTCTGAAGGTGCTTATGGCCCTCCTCACCCTAGGATTTTAGTATTACAGAACTGAGAGCAGAAAGCACAGAGGGGGACATGCTTGTTTCTAAAATAACAGTCTTTGATAAGGATGGTTGCCTGAGGCTTTGCCAATATTCTGAACCCCTCACTGATGTGCAGATTTTTAACAGTGAGGATGATTAATCATTGGAACAAACTCCCAAGGGAAATGGTAGATTCTCCATCTCTTGCTGTCTTTAGATCAGACTATATGATTTTCTGGAAGATGTATTTAGCTTCCTGTGCATAGCTTCCTGGTGAAAGGGGCTACCCGTATGAAAGATATTTCCAGGATATTAGTGGAAGATGCTTTGGTTTGGTTTTCCCTCCTCTGCTTTCCCATTAGTCAGTTTTTATCCACGCACACAAAGAACTAGAGACTTAAACCTGGTGCTGGACAGTGCAGAGAAATCACATGCAGGTACTATACACCCTCCTACCTCCTTACAAAGATGCTGCACATGAGCCGCGTGGTAGCTTGTTTAGTCTGTGGAATATCAGGCCACTCTGCTGATCTCCAGCTGGGATCACTAAAACTAACAAAGCCTTTCCAAACCAGGCTGACCTCGCCGCAATGATCTGATCAAAAGGTCACCTCTAAGTCACATTTAATAACAATAGACATACTTTCCCCTTATCTAGTGCCTTCCATCTGACATAAATGGGTTAAGACACACAGCCCCCTTCCATGGGAAGGTCAGGATCATGCCTGTTTGGGGAAACCAAGGCAAAGAAAGAACAAGTGAATTGCCTAATAGTAAGTCAGTGGCGCTGCTGGGAATGGAGACCTGACCTGCTATCACCTTAGTTCTGTGCTTTAACCACTGAACCGCCCTGTGGAGGCATGGCTAAGAGTTCTATATAATGCCTGTTGTTCGATCATAGCAATCCTTCTCTGATGTGACTCTTTGTCCCTTGGTCACCTGATTTCGGTCCCTCAGGATTCGGGAGTTCCCCATGTACGCTCCTAGGCCAAGAGCTCATGTAAATGTTTCCCTTGGGCTGTATGCACAGTGGAGGGAGGGGAAGGACACCTCAGATCCCCTGGTCATCTCCTGAACAGGGAACCTGAATGTGTTTTGCAGACCAAATGCCCCACAGAAGAAAGTCATCAAGGAAGCAGCAGCTCTAGTCCAGGGGCATGTAGCTGTTTGCAAAATACACTTGCCTTGAACTTTCAACTCCAGGTTGTCCAGCTGTCCTGGCATGCAGAAAAGATGGTGCTGTATTTTATCTCTGCATCAAGGGAAGAGAATAGTAACCTCTCCTATTTCATATTGATGGGCCAGATCATCCCCTGGAGTAAATCAGCATAGCTTTGTTGATTTCACCTAATCAACACTGGTTTACACCAGATGGGGATCTGGCCTTTTTTCTCTATGAGCAAAGGTGACTATTACCTTTTCCTTCCTGGAGCTGATCATTTTCGAGCAATCCAAATGGCAGCCAGGAGGAGATAGCCAGCTGAGCTCACTAACCCTCTGGCATCACCTCCTCTGTTGACTGCCTCATGGGAAAGCCTGCACGAGCAGAAGTACCATATAGACTATCATTTAAAATCTATTAACTCTGAACTGCGGTACGGCACATAAACTTCACTGGCCCTTGCAATACTGCAGCAAGTTCCCATTCCTCGTGATTCCTATAAATCACACCAGATAAGCTGGGACCCAATCGATGGGAAAAAATTATACCACCACATTAGATTTCATCATACATGAGTTGAACGATTACTTATCTGTCTTATGGCACGGGGAATCATGAAAATGAATCATCTTCCTCTGCCCAAACAAAGTGTTTGTGGGGCAATGTTACCTAGAGTATGTTTCTTGCTATCAATTAATTTTTTTGGAACTTACAACTGGTCAATTGCTTTTTAAAATTGCTATAATACTAAAAATACTGAAACTTAATGGAATTTCTTTTCTTTTTCTTTTTACAATCTGCTTCTCCAGAACTCGTCTCTTAATGCCCTTTTCATAAAAGATGTCTGCCGTATTAGACCTCTTCCTGTGTCTTCAGACACATATGGCCAGCTCTTGGTTCTGAACAAAATTCAGAATGCAAGTGAGTTCTCTCTAGAGTTTGGACCAGTTCTAGTGTGTGCGTTCTGTTTTGAAGGAACCAGATTGAAAACCAATACTAGGACGTACTTTCTCATACAACATACCATTGGCCAGTGCAATTCCCTGGCATGGGTTATTGTAGAGGTCAAGATATTAGCGGTCTTAAAAGGAGTGCAGGTGTGTGTGGGGAGGAGGGGTGTGAGGGCGGAGGTGCTGGCTTAGCACAATGGTATCCTGGTTTATGACGAGGGGTTCTAGGCATCACAGGATTACGATTAATAATTAACTGTCTCCTATTTTTCATGTTAAAAATTAACAGGAAACTGACAGATACAGATAAATCATAACAATAAGTTATTGCTATGTGACATTTATGTATTGAACAGCTTCAGGTGTTGGAACAATCAAAAAGTAATTTAGAAAAATGCTAACCAAACTTTTTCAAACTTGGCAAAATGCTCTGCTCACTTTTGGATAAAGGCTGTCTCCATCTCTTGTCCTAGATTTTTTAAGCTTCTTGGGGCAGTGTAGTAATAATAATTAGGATGTAACAGTTGTAAGGTGAACTGTTGGAAAGTGGGTGAAGGTTTAGAAATGTTCCAATCACCTGTAACAAATGTTGATGAAGAGAGCTACAAATGGGAGATAAATTGGGTTAGTCCAAGTGAAAGTCTATTGATCAGTTCTGGTAACAAGGGTAGACTAAGACTAGAAACTAGGCCTGATTGGTGGAAAAAAATAATGAGAGGATGGGCTATTCTGTCTATTCCTCCGCGCCCCCCCTCCCCCTTTGGGATCTTTAAAAAGAGACTTTGGAGGGAATCAAATGGGGAATGGACTCCTGTGAAATTCCTGGGGGAAAGGCTGAGGGGCTTCCAATTTGCTCCAGAGACCCCGTCCTTTATTTGTGAGCCTCCAAGGATACTGTAGCATTCTAACACCCAGACCCCAGTGCATCAGTGGGACGCCAGTGAGTTTTGATTAGCTGGTTATGTGGACCAAACGTCATTTCAAAATGTTTTATGTCTTTTGATTCTTTATCTCTTGTGCATCCTAACTTAATCAATACATTCCTAAACTTTGTATGAAGTTTCTAGTGTTTGCCATGGGCTTAAGTTGGCTGAGGTGTCTGTACTCTACACCCCACACTGCTCAGTGTTGTACAGTGAAAGGGACGCGTTAACACCTTTGACTCTCTGGGCCCATTTATGCCATCAAAATGAACCCAACGGCAGAGCCCCTCTTTTCGTCCTGTGTTCATACAGCATCTAGCACAATGGGGTCCGGATCCATAAGTGCTACCTCAATCCGAATAATGAACATCAATAACTACTACTGTCAAAGTTACTTCCGTTGTTTTTCATCAGCTCATCCTACTTGATCCATCTTTCCTCAGACAGCTCAGCTGCCAATGTGATGCAGTCAGCAAGTCTCTCCATTTCTCTTAATTCTTTTATCCCTGTCACCTACGTTTCTATTTAGAATCCTTTTATCAGCTTGCAGTCCCGCGTAATTCATCAGTGTAGACGCCACAGGAAATCCATAGAACCAGACTCTGAAGTCAATGAGGCTATGCGAGATGTAAGGCACTGTGCAATGGGAGGCAGAGAGGAAGGCAGGATCCAGCCCAGGGTACTAAGAAGGATTCGTCTCATCAGCAAAGTTCATATAACTTGGCGCTCGAAGAGCACGCAGGAAACTCGTTAAATGCATCTGAGAAATCAAAGCCGTTTGGGGGATTGGGAGTAGGCTATGCAGCCTTTTCCTGCAAGTCACACAGGTTCAGAACTGATTTAGAAAAACAGCAAGTGGAAGCTGTTGCATTTAGTGACTGAACGGTGGCCTCTGTGAAAAGAGCCCGGGCCCTCAGCCTGGCTGCCTGGTAGACACTTGTCCTCCATCCTTAAAACTGGCCTAGATGGATGATGCTTTGGTAGGCTCAGCAGGGAAAACAAAAAGGGAACATGCCTGGGGACCAAACTCCTTTCTAACCCTTAGATGGGACCCTTCTTGAAAAGGCTTGATGCTCATAGGCCAATGGAGTCTGGGGGCTTATCGTTCTAGACTGTATCTTTTCTTGGGACAAATGAAGGTCTCCAGTCTTCAGGGCTTGTCTCTTAGGTACCACATAATAGAGAATGTCTTGTTAGCTACCTAAAGGTCGCTGGGCTCAAGTAGATTTTATTAAACACTTCAATCCCCTGGCTTTGGTGCTAAAGCCAGTTAAGGTCTCAAGCTGTGGTTTTATATTACAAACATTTATCTATCACATAAAATGCTTTTGACAACGTATGCCGAGTAACTGGGTGTTTGCAGCCTTGTAAAAGAGAAGCCAGATGTCCTGTTTTGTTCCTCAGCCCTTCTAGTCTAGCGTAGGTTGCCATGATTAAAACTAACCCAGCTGTGAGTCTGTATTTGATGGGACATTACAGACGGCTACAGAAGAGGAGATGATATTTCATCTCTGATTTCTTTTTTAATACTTTGTTTTAAAGCCAAATCAATACCAGTGCAGCTTAGGGGGGCTGAGAGACTTCTACTGACATAAAGAATAATTGCGGCTTTATAGCGGGTAGGGTGCAGGCACTTGCAATGTGTTCCCATGTCTGCACATCTCCACAAGACACGGAGGCCAGATCCTCAGCTACTGTGAATCGCCAGAACTCCTTCCTTTTGCTGGAGCTATGTCGATTTACACCAGCTGAGAATCTGGTCCCTTGTGCCTCCCTCTTAGCATCCCACCTGAATTTAATATGGATGAAAGGCATCAGTGAGCCCCAAAGAAGCTGGCTGCCTTCTGTGTGGGCACGATGTAGTGTTTCTGCGAACGAGGCTGCTGTCGGCAGGAAGGGAAAGGAATCCTGCTCTGCACCATGCTTCCCACAGCAGACATGGCTAGACTGAGACAATTGGCTCAACTTCACTTGCGCCCACGATTGGACTGGAGTGTTAGATGGGTCTGTATTTTAATTCTGTAGCTCTGGAGACCGTGATGCAGGCAAACCAGGGATGAAGGATTGTCTTGTGGTTAAGCCACTGTTCTAGGATCCTGATGTTCTATGTTCAGTTCTTGGCTCTGCTAGAGACTGCTTGTGTAATTATGGGTGAGTTGCTTAGGGCTGAGTTTGTAAAGATATTTAGGTGCCTAAAGATGCATTCTCATTGGTTTAGCACTCTTACGAATTTCATCAGGTGCCTAGCTGAATCGTTAGACTCCTAAATAACTTAAAACATCCGGTTCTTCATTTCTCTGTGCCTCAGTTTTCCCATCTGTAAAATATTTCTTTACCTCATGGAGGCTTGTGGGGCTAAACTGTTAATACATGTGATGTGTTCAGTAACTGAGGTGATGGGGGAGGGGGGTCATGTATGTCCTTAGACAGTGATAGGTGACAAACAGGGGATAATACCAAGTTACTTATGAGCTAAGAAGGCCTTCTTGCGCAGGCCCATCAAGAGAAATTTGGGGCCCTGTTACATCATGTTCACGGGCATCTCATCCCATCTCATATCTCCATATTTTAGATATTTGAGGGGAAGCCCTGAACTCAGGGGCCCGATACAGTTGTTCTCCTTTGCCCCCCTCTCCTCAGCCTTGATCAAGCATCGAAGTGAGGACCCTTCAAGGAAGCAAAGACAGGGGACTCTGGTGATTGAGAAGATAAGAACATAAGAACGGCCATACTGGGTTACACCAATGCTCCAGCTAGCCCAGTGTCCTGTCTTCCAACAGTGGCCATTGCCAGGTGCTTCAGAGGGAATGAGTAGAACAGGTCATCATCAAGTGATCCATCCCGTCGGCCATTCCCAACCTCTGGCAAAGAGCAATCCCTGTCTATCCTGGCTAATAGCCATCGATGGACCTATCCACCATCAACTTTCCTAGTTCTTTTCTGAACCCTGTTATAATCATAGAATCATAGAATATTAGAGTTGGAAGTGACCTCAGGAGGTCATCTAGTCCAACCTCCTGTTCAAAGCAGGACTAACCTCAGTTAAATCATCCTAGCCAGGGCTTTGTCAAGCTGCAGCTTAAAATCTTGGCCTTCACAACATCCGCTAACAAGGAGTTCATTTGGTGACCCCTCGTTTTTGTGTTATGAGAAGGAGTAAATAACACTTCCTTATTTACTTTCTCCACACCAGTCATGATCTTATAGCTCTCTTATAGACCCTTAGCAGGCTCTTTTCCAAGCTGAAAAGTCCCAGTCTTATTAATCTCTCCTCATATGGACGCTTTTCCATAGTCCTAATCATTTTACTTGCCCTTTCCTGTACCTTTTCCAGTTCCAGTACATCTTTTTTGAGATGGGGCGACCAGCTCTGCATGCAGTATTCAAAATGTGGGTGTACCATGGATTTATAAAGAGGCAATATGATATTTTCTGTCTTATCATCTATCCCTTTCCTAATGATCCCTAACATTCTGTTAACTGTTTTGACTACCGCAGCACACTGAATAGATGTTTTCAGAGAACTATCCGCAATGACTCCAAGATCTCCTTCTTGAGTGGTAACAGCTAATTTAGACCCCATCATTTTATAGGTATAGTTGGGATTATGTTTTTTAATGTGCATTACTTTGCATTTATCAACACTGAATTTCATCTGCCATTTTGTTGCCCATTCACCCAGTTTTGAGAGATCCCTTTGTAATACTTCACCATTTGCTTTGGACTTAAACATCTTGAGCAGTTTTGTATCATCTGCAAATTTTGCCACCTCACTGTTTATCCTGTTTTCCAGATAATTTATGAATATGTTGAACAGTCCAGGTCCCAGAACAAAACCCTGGGGCACAGCACTATTTATCTCTCTCCGTTCTGACAACTGACCATTTATTCCTATCCTTTTGTTTCCTATCTTTTAACCAGTCACTGATCCAGAAGAGGACCTTCCATCTTATCCCAGGACAGTTTACTTTGCTTAAGAGCCTTTGGTGAGGGACTTTGTCAAAGGCTTTCTGAAAATCTAAGTACACTATGTCCACTGGATCACCTTTGTCCACACGCTTGTTGACCCCCTCAAAGAATTCTAGTAGATTGGTGAGACATGATTTCCCTTTACAGAAACCATGTTGACTATTCCCCAACAAATCATATTCATCTATGTGTCTGATAATTCAGTTATTTACTATAGTGTTAATCAATTTGCCTGGTGCTGAAGTTCAGCTTACCGGCCTGTAATTGCCAGGATCGCCTCTGGAGCAATTGGCACCACAATAGCTATCCTCCAGTCATCTGGTACAGAAGCTGATTTAAATGATAGGTTACATTCACAGTTAGTAGTTCTGCAATTTCACATCTGAGTTCCTTCAGAACTCTTGGGTGGATACCATCTGGTCCTGTTGACTTATTACTATTTAAGATAATTCAAAAGTCTCTCTACCTTCCCTCCCCAGCATTCCTTTTCTGTTAATGGTCCCATGACTTCATTAGCTGCATAGTTCAAAGGACCCCTCAGGCGCCATCCCCAAGTCTTTAGAGGCAACAAAAATAATAG
Source organism: Emydura macquarii macquarii (assembly GCF_026122565.2). Lineage (NCBI taxonomy): Eukaryota > Metazoa > Chordata > Testudines > Chelidae > Emydura > Emydura macquarii. The sequence continues at coordinate 11,584,051 of NW_027130449.1, read as the reverse complement.
AGGCCAATACAGCTTCTTAGAACCATTGTGGATGCAGGAATGGACTGCAGGTGAAAATGTGGTCAGGGAAAGAGGAGCATTCCTGCAGCCCTACGTCTGCTCAGTTGGGAAAGTGAGAGGAAAAGCTGGGGGAAGAGAATGACCTGTATTATCTGAGCCACAGGGGCATTACTGAGAGGCTGGAGCGTGGTCTACACTAGAAAATTAGGTCAGCATGACTATATTGCCCGGGGTGTGAAAAATCCATAGCCCTGAGCAGCGTAGTTAAGCCACCCTCAGTCCCCGTGTAGACAGCACTAGGTCGATGGGAGAATTCTTCCTTTGATCTAGCCTGCACCTGTCAAGGAGATGGATTACCTACGCCTGCAGAGGAAACCACCCGGCGGCATAGGTAGCGTCCACACTCAAGCGGCGCAGCATCGCAGCTGCACCGCCGTGGCATTTAGAGTATAGATACGCCTTCAGAAATGAGTCTCACTTCCTTCTCAGGGACTTGAGTCACAATAGCAGCGTGGCTCTGGCAGTGAGCTCGCCTCAGCTGGACAACCCTGCCCAGGACATGGGACACGTGCTTGAGTGGCTGGCAGTTGAGTGGAGGTGTCAGCGTGGATGAGAGGAGATCACTGTGGAAGTTCTGACACTTTCCTGACTCAGTCCAGCCCATCCTTCCTGTCAACCCTATTGCATCAGCAGCATCTCTGAGCAACTGAACTAACCAAGGCCGTGCTGATTCCATTTAGCAACTCCACCTGGGCTAGTGAGGCAGCTGATCAACCTGATCCCCCTGGAGCACTTCCAAGTGGACTAGAGAGAGCGAACAGTGTCATGTGCACTGTCCCGTCACTTAGTTCCTGCATCGCACCCCTGATGGGTGACCTTTCCTGCGCTCAGGCACCCAGGATGTTATCTCAGAGATAACAGGTCGCAAAGGCCCTGGCTAATTTTACAAACCAATCAGTCTGTAATTAATGACACTCCTGCAGCAGAGTGTTCATGGCCGGAGGAAATCAATCGAGGGAAATGTGACAAAATGGAAAATGCTACAGTGCATTCATCATTTACTGCCTTTGGTGCAAGGACCTCCAGACTCATTGTGAGCAGAAAAGTCCATTTATCTTAGTCTCCCACCCTGGACCTTTCCATATGGGCTGCTCATCCTTAAAACTCGCATGTATGCCGAGAACACAGATTAACGGGGAGAGGAACGGGACGTGGGTCAGGCAAACAGACACCTAGAATTTGCCGCTGTATCATGCCTTTAGACCCAGCTCCTTTTAAAAATGGGCTATTTTTATGTCACATCAGCTCAGGCCCAGGCGTGCAGTTCTATTAGGCTGTTTTCTTTGCACCCTTATTATGTATATAAAGCAGCTAAATGGATACGTTTTGTAATAAAACATCAACTCCCAAGGGCAGACCTGGGCTCTCAGGTTAGAGTTGGAAATGCAAAGCAGTACAGGGTTGTTTTTGGTTTGTTTCCAGTCTGAATACAAATCCTAAAGAAACCGTGGACCCAATTGCGATCATGGGATAATATTAAGACAATGGCATTCAGCTATGACAACACTTCAAAATGGAAAAAACACCACCACCACTCCCTCCTCCCCCACCTTATTTATGGGTGGCAGAGGCTTGGGGTGTACAGTAGACGCATTCGACTCTACGCACATTTTGCTGCTGTTTCCTCTGGAATAACAAGCCTCTGTGTTGATAGACTGCAGCAAAGAGAACATTTTACGCTCTCAGTTGATGGTTTAAATTATTTTGATTGTACAGAATTTATTTTTGAGATGAAAACTCAACTTTATTCTTTGCGGCATGGCCAAGTTCTGAACAGCCACTGCAGCGGTGATGTCATAAACTGCTTTTCCTGGACGGCCAGGGAGAAGGGCAGAAGACGAGGAGGAGGGTGCAGTAGGACGGTAACTTTTAGGATGACGAGAGCTCAGACTGAAGTCACTAATAAGACCCCTATTTGCCTGATAATTCCAGCATTTGCACTGGATTGAAGTGACAAGAGACTGATGATTCATTCTCTAAAATAATATATTGCACACATTTCAGTAAAGAGTATGCGGGAAGGTTTCATCAGCCGTACAATACATTCATGCTTATAGCATACAATAAGGAGGTGACTATACATTAAATGTACTTTGTTATACAGTATAATACAGAGACGCTTGCAGTACAGAACAAGAGAATTCTGTGAGGCGATATCAATATTTCAGATTGCTGTGCAGGCCTGTACACATTTTCAGTGCCTAACATATTATTTCTAGACTTTAATAGAGTCAGGCTCCTGCCTTCAACTTTGCGGAGAAGTTGAGCCAAATTCTCACCTAGTGTAAATCACAGTAGCTCATGTGAAGTCAGAGATCTACATCAGCTGAGGATCTAACCCATGGAGTATCATCAGTAGTTGTCGCTCTGCCCATGGTACATGGCAATAGTTTCCTGACTGTCAAGGAAAAGCGAGCTAGATAGAAATGGGGCTGGTACCTTTTCACTGTTAGATCGCCCCATTCAGTTCATCCCAGATTGTTACCATCTGTTTATATGATATTGGTGGTTTATATGAAATGCGCTTATAGTGTTCTCTGGTGTTCACGTAACAAAAAATACCATCACTGCCGGAAATAACTGGGAACATGGTAGTGGGATTGACATAGAACCCAGCGATTGACTAGTCATGTCCCTAGAGGTGGTGGTTCTATGTTAGGGTCAAGTGCATTAGCAAGCAGCAGTGTACAGGAAGAGAAGCTTGCAATACTGCTATATTTGGCTGGGTGAATGGAGGGCTTCAATATACAGGGCTGTTAATCCAGCACCTTTCACTAGCACAGAATGAAAACAACAAAGGAGATGGGGGAGACTGAGGGTTCTGTCTGGATTTCTGAATGCACTCTATGGCTTTCATTATGTCAGGCACACGGCTCAGTAAGAGAATGTACAGAGTAAGGTGTGTGAGAATTCAAACCTGATTTGATTCCCCAACACTCCTGAGACTGGAGCGCAGCACTTTACTCCTATACTCCTGCATCTGGAAATATTGCAGACTCTGCTTCCTTGTTAAACTGCCCAACGTGGCTGGAATCTACAGAGGAGATGAAAGTGCTGCTGCTAACAGACAAGTACTGTAGCTCCTTCCAGAAAGAAGCTGCCGACGCTCAGACGAAGGACTCAGAGCCGAGAAAAACAGCTAGCTCAGATGAAGGGAAAGGGAAGACAGTAGTAGGACTATGACTGGGACTTCAGGATGATGTTTGTTTATTGATTATAAGCATTAATTAATGATGTAAAAGTTACATTGGCTGTGACGGGGAAAACTGTGAAGGGTATTTCCTTGGGATGGTTGTTGGGCCCTTTAAGGATTCAGCTGAGGCTCTGGCCAAAACGGAGACACTTCCTAATCACTAGTCATGTTGGCAAATCGAGGCTACAGTATATTTCAGTGTTTGAAGCAAAGTGCCCATGACATCTAAGGATGTCTTCTTATCCAGTCAGATACATTGTTTTAAACATTATGCTATTCTGATGTATTTTAAATAACCAAAAATTAACACAAATAATACGATACAATCATAAACTAAAAGAGCTAGATTCCTTTAAATATTTAATTCAAGTCACACACACAAATATGTATAATATGAATACATGCCATTTTGATTTCTCAGATAATCCCTATGTTCCTTGAAACATTCTGTGGTAAAGTAGTATCGGATTATGCTTCTGTTCCCAAGATCCCATTAAAGAACCCATGACCCTTTTCATAGGAGTCGTTATCTTATCATCCATGTGTTCCACAGATTCCGCCTTCGAGCCATGACATTCTGCCATCCTACAATCACCCCTGTAGTTTCATTAGGATGTAATGGTATTCTTCTCCTCAATGTCTTCTACATTTGTAAGCGGAATGCCCTTCTTGCTTTGATTTTTCCATCCCTGCCTCTACTTTTTCGTAGACGCTTCATCGGTGGAGTTGCACTGGTATAAAACATGGCTGCTCTTCCACCTTTTGTTTTTTTCCCATATCCAATTGTTAAGAGTGACTATATGCTCATTGGGGTGGAGAACCTATTCTATTCTGTTGTCTGTAGGTTGTTTTACCATGCTCATCACTGAAGTACCTGAGCACCTGCCAGTTGTTCATTAAGCAGTAAGACTAACATCTGTCACCTGTGGTTTGTTCTCTCTTTCATGCCCTCAGAGTGGGAGAACTGTGCACGCTGTGGAATGGTTTCTTTTGGTAGGGTATTTTTTTAAATGTACATGCTACTCTGTGTTTGTGCTGGAGAAGGCAAGGTCATAGAAATGCACCTGGCACTAGAAGGAGAAGGCGGGGAGTTCATTCTGCGGTCTCAGACCAGGCGCCCGAGAAAGCTCTGTTTCCTGCACAGACAAAGCTTTACCCTCGTTGTTGAGAGTTCCACTGTGCCACAGGAGCGGAGTTAGCTACCACAGTCTTCATTTCCGAGCTTTAATTGCTCTTTCAGATGCTGTGGAGCCCGGCCATGGAATGCCTTGAAGATAAGGACCTTGAACTTGATTTGAAATTCCATGGGGAGCCAGTGTAGAGAGCAGAGGACAGGTGCAATATGCTGCTGGTAGGCTGTGTTGCTGAGGAGAGGTTTTGTACTGGGTGGGGTTTCCTAAGGGCTGATAAATCCATGGCCAGTCCTCTTATTTGTTTGTGAAGTACCTTAGCACACCTGTGGCGCTATAGAAATAACAGAATAATAGCCCACTGCCAGACTGGATACTCTTTAGAAGCCAAGAAATAAATACACAATAAAAATAGAGTGGGGGAAAATGGGAGCTCACACTGCTGACTGCTTACAAAGGCAGTATGGCTCTGAGAAGAAGTGCTGCAACCTGGAGGTTATGAATCAATCATAATTGCACTGCTCAACACAAGGTTTGTGATCAAAATCACACGTGTCTAAGAGCTCTGGGTTTAGCTCACCATAGTAACCCAAGCCTGGGATGGCTGCGGCTGGTCCAAGTTATCTTTCCCATTGATCCTCGGCTCGTTGTGAGCAGGGTTTGCTTTGCACTTTGCAGCGGGTGAAACTTGAACATGCTGAGTGTTCGCTCCTGGAGGAACGAAACATAATCCCTCCATGTCTGCACCGCTTCTTCTAACTGCAGACGCACCATGCCCAGGTCTGAGCAGACGGCATGGAACTGTCCCATTCTTAGCTTCATCAGGGTCTTTATTTAGGGACATTGTTCAATAGGTGCATTTTAAAAAATATAATAGTTTGCCCTTTTATAGCCAGACTCACAAAGTGCTTCACACAAATGAATTAAGCTTAATGACAAGCCTAAAAAGAAGGATTCATTATTATTAATTATTTCTATTGTCATAGTGCCTAGGCGCCCTAGTCATGGACCAGGACTCCAGTGTGCTGGGCACGGTACAAACACAGAAGTAAAAGATGGTCCCTGAGTCACGCTGTCTGCAATGATTCACAACCGTGCGTGCTGGCCTCAAAAAGCAGGGCAAATTGGTGGTATGTTCTATAATTAGATTTCACCAACCCAGTAACAAACGTGAACTCCTGAAGCACTATAACAGTCTTGCCACGGACTTACAGACAGTCCCCTGGGGCACTCTAGTCTATGTTGCCACTCAGGCAAGCTGGTCTTAGTGATAAAAGTCACCTGCACCAAAGATCACACAATATTCAGGTTGTTCCCTGTCCCAAGAGACCAGTCACTTACCCCAGGTCAATTTGTATCTTAGGTCTCACACCAACGACAATGCTGCTACTGAGTTGGCTAATTTACCCCAGGGTGGTCATGCCATGCATAGTGGGACATGCAGAAGGCATAAAGGCAGCTGCATATGAGACAGACAAATGGATGAAGCTGGAACAAGGGATGGGAAACTTGAGAGCTCAGGAGATGGTGATGGGACGGCGATGTGAAAAGAAGCAGCAGGGGGCAGAGAAAAATCCACTGAAAACTGGAGCAGAGATAAGCAAATGCAGAAGAGAGTGTGCAGGACAGGGAGCAGAGAGAGGCAAAGAGAGAAGAACTCTAGGGGACGGATAAGCTTGGGGCCAGGGTAGTAGAGATAGCGCAGTTGCAAGGTCTTTCTGCAAATCACTGTAGAGAGCTCTCAGCTCTTTGTCTAAGCAGCTCTCCAAAGAGTCATGCATTCAGCACTTGCCCTCCCATGGGTATCTGCTGACTCTCCTTCAACTCAGTGGAGCAATTAACCTCTATGCGAATATAATTAGCTACAATTAGAAATTAAAACCCAGGGTATTACAGCAACAGAGAGGCGGGAGACACAGAAAAGGTGCCAGGCGAAGGGGGAAGGCCATTCTTCTCCATGGATTTGTTCCTGTGCTTGATAACGATTAGCAATTAGAGAACGAACCAAGGCGGCTTACACCCAGTTCCTGGAGTATTTGTGACATATAGGCCGGGGCTTACATAACCAAAGTATGGAGCCAGGGGCCGGTATTCCTCTCTCTTGCATGACTGGAACGAATTCGTGAAATGCACCAAAAACCCAGTAAATCACGTTGGCTGGGGATGGCAGGGGAAAGGAGGGAGGAAATGGGCTGCTTGCAGATGCCCTCTAACCTTGCTTTTAATTAGGGTCAGGAGATAGTAAACAGAGCAGTTTTCACATGCAAAAGAAATCATTGCTGGAGCAAACACTCCCATCCCTGGGACCAGTGCGAACAAACCCGGCTCAGCCAATGCACCTTCTGCAAAGCTCACGGCGGAGAGTGTCATTGCTCTGGGAACAGTCCAGTCAATAGCATTGCATGGTGCCATTTGGGGCTGACTGTCCTCGTGTCTTTGACTGTGCAGCCTGCCTGCATTTCTGTCATTGTCTTTGTCAGGAGCTTCAAGCACTTATTGTTTCTAGCTATATTAAACGCTTGCTCCGTAATCTTATGCAGGTCACACGTTCTAATACAGGCCCATTTATAAATAGTGTATAGATGTCATAAGGATCTTACAAACAGGAGTTGCATGTGTCGTAGACGGCTGCGTGCGCATCAGCAGAAGGTGTCAGAGATGGTTCTGAGTACTACTCACGTGGTGCGGAGAAAGATAACGATGCTCTTTGTGTTTTGGGGAATGTATTCACTAAGTGGAGCTGCCTGACGCTCAGCAGTTTGTATTTGCTAGGCATCACTGGATCTCATCCTGTAATTTCGCTTCAAGTGGCTACAACCCTCAAGCTTCTTGTTCAAATGAACCCACAGATCCAGCTGACTTTTGGCCTGATTTCGGGTCAATGCTTTAATAAGTGAAACAGTGAATTTTTCCATCTTAGGCCCAGAGTCCCGCAAAACGCAGCCTCCAGGCCAACGAACCTAAGTTGTAATGAAATCTGAAGCTAGGCAGAAACTAGTTTCAGGCTTTTGCTATAAATTTTCAGTCCTGGCTCCACTTTGATGTTATTCTGATGAAGAAAAAACGGGACAACAGCTTGGCAATATATGGAGAATATGGAGCTTTTTCGGTCCCCAGCTGGATACATGTGCTCTGAGAAACCTATGTCAGACCCATAAGAAAGAGCTGAACTTCTGCCAGTTCTGAAAAGGGAAAAATAGAATATTTGAGAAAAAGGGGGTATTTTTGTTTTGCCTTGACAGCGACATGCTTATGAATGGAATCGCCCCGTCCTGGGTTATCTGCCCAGGGAAACACAATTGCTTCTATCAAATCCCCTCTGAGCACCATTTTAATTGTCGCAAATCACTGTCAGCTGGTTTTCAAAGCAATTTTTAAACAGGAAAGTATTTGGCAGAACGCAGACCCATGCCAGGGTCTATCTCATAAAATGCATCCAGACTTTGAAGTGAATTTCACTACTTTGCATGTACATCACATAGCACATTTAAAGCAAAATGGGGGATCTTTTACTGGCAGAGAAATGCAATGGGCTGGATTCTGCAACTCTTGACTCTTGATGAGAAGTACTCACTCTCTATAGTAGTCCCACACCTCTCAAATGTCCTGTATTTCAAGGGAAATTACTCATGTTAGTCCCAAAGGCCCAGATCCTCAAAGATATTTAGCTGCCAAACTTCCACTGAAATCAAGATATTTAGACAACTAAATACCTTTGAGAATCTGGGCCCATAGTTACCTACATTCTGCACCAGTTTGGTGTTTCACCCTCCCCTTTATTGCTGAAAATTATTTATTTCTGAAAGAAAGAATCCTCTCGCTCAGTTTACATCAAGTGTTCTTTACCATAAGGGAAGGAAGCCCATGATGTTTGAAGTTTCCAGCATGGGTAATGTTTTATACCCCTCCTTTTTTGGTCTTCATCAAACATTGGATCCCACATTTGGGTCTTGGCAGATGGAAAATTATGGATGTCACTTGGACCCACTAATGTCACTTATCAACTTAGATAGTCAGCTCTTTCGGGCAGGGACCATCTCTTTGTTCTGTGTTTGTATAGCACCTATGGTGTCCTAAGCACTTCAGTAATACACATAATAGTAATAATAATAATAATTAATAATAACATAAAATATATATCACTACTGATGATAACGATAAGCCTTTACTTGTTGATATATAACTGTGATACTAGTTGATAAGCCAATTATCTTTTGCTGCTTGTTGTCTTTTCCTTTGTACAGCACCTATCACAATGATGCCCTCGTCCATAATTGGGACCTCTTGGTACTGCTGCAATACAAATAACAACAATAAATCACTGAGCCGATCCCATATGATATGTATTACTCAGCAGGGGCAGGGGATACGGAATCCAGTCTGGTTTGACGTTAGTTTACTTGAAATTCCACTGAACATTCTCTGCAGCTGGATTTTATTAAGCCTGTGAAGATAAAGCGAAGCACCTTTATGTATGCAAATACCAAAAAAACAATTTTAAACAAATTATTACAGAAGCATCTTTGGACACATAAGAGGCAAGCGGTGGGCTACACGGCTTGTTCGTTGATTACAGGTTTGGTTAGAAAAGAGCATGAGTAATGTTTTAATTTCCATATCATCAGCTGCAGAATGAAACATTTTAAAAGTTGCCTTTGACAATGCAGGTCCATTCCTGTTATCAGCTTTCTGAATTTTAATTCACTTTGGGGAATTTAGCCTTTTATTACCTTGAGCTGCCAAAGAATAACACATTGCAAAATAAATCAATGCAATTATGAACCTCAATAAAATAAAAATTCACTGGTGCCATATGTGTAAGGCTTTACATTTCCAGAGTATCTTATAGTGGAGGGTCTCAAAGTATTTGGAAAGACCAAGAGAGGCCTGGTCTGTGTCTGAAATCGCATCAGTTTAACTAAAGGAGTAATGATGCTCTGGCTTAAACAGGTGCAACTTTGTGTGTGGACACGGCAGAGATTTAAACCTGATTTATATGAGTTTGGTTTATTCAACAAGCTCAAGCCTAACTGCTGTAAGCCAGGTTTAAACTGACACCAGCGTCCAATCATTTAATTAAACTGGTGCAGCATTGCACCTTGAGTTAAACCATGCAACTTCTGTGTTCTGACAAGTCCACAGTCTCACAACATCCCTGGGAGGTAGGCTCCACAGCACAAAAACTGTTCTGAGGACTTAGGGGGGGGGCTTGTCCTGGGCCCTCTGCACAGGAGTGCATTTCACGCAGCATTATCATCTCTTCTGAACACATGTGGAAATGGAGATATTGTGACTTGTCTGGGATATTTAAATCAAAATTGCATTAAAATGCTTTATTTCAAACAAGAATTGTTTGGCAGAGTGCTATGTCCTGTGTTATATTATCCAGTGTTCCCTCTGGTCCTGGAATCAATGATTATCCCACAACCAGTCAGTGGCAGAGATGCAAATAGAATTCAGACATCTTGCCTCCTAGTTCTCTGCTCTCACCAGACTTCCATTCTTCCCGTGTTTCTGGGAAGTTAGCTCACTGTGGTTAATTCCTGGAATGGAGATGCACCTCTGTGTATGGCCTATAGGTCACCTTTGAGGTGCTGTCCATTTGATCCATCAGAGGCACAAATGCTATTACATAGAGATCCTAGTATGAACAGAAAATTCTCCAGGTCTTATTGAGCAAGCAAAGGATAATAAAAAAAGATTAGGGCAAAGTTCTAATGGGATCACACTGAAGACTATTTCTCAGAACCAATTAAGTGTGTGAATTCATTTCCTGAGTGGATAGATATTTTATTAGAAAACAGTTTTTATGAAGATCATGAAGTTTTCCTTGCCAGTGAATATTTTTAGAAGATTTTGCTGGGGATGCAGCCATCATACTCAAAAGAGGAGATTCTCAGACTTTGTTTTTCCAGAGCAGCTCTTCAGCGAAATTGCAGGAAATAGAAGAAATTGGGGTGGTGCGTGAGGAAGGGGATGTGGGGCTGAGCCATAAAGGCTGATTCATCGTGCACGGATAACACTTATTTGCATTAAAAAAGAAAAATAGCTTTAAACAGTTGTAAAACTATTGCTTGTTTGTATTTTGTTTGTATTTCATGAGTCCAAAGGGCTGATTCTCCCACTGCTATTTTCCTTGTGCAATCACTTACACCAATGCAAGGTGCGTGTGAAATGCTATCAGAACAGAATGGCTGCACAAAGGGCAGGAAAATGGGGAGTCAGACTGCAGAGTATGTACTGAGCTGGGTCCAATCTATGGCAGAAACATATAGTGCCCCAGTTATCAGAGGAACCAATTCAACATTGCTCTGTTCCTTTTGTCATCACTTACACTTGTGCAAAGCACAGGTAAGACACTGAAATTTGGCAGTCTTATGCCCACTTAGCACTGATGCCCTTTACAAACAGAAGTGCAGGGTGATGCTAAATGGGGCTTGTCGTATCTGGGCACTGACAAGGGCTCATGACAGCGAAATCAGGACGCTGAGTCACACACTGATTAGCTGAAAGAAGGAAAACTGCCCAACTTTCAGGGCTCCACTCAAGCTGTTCTGCCTCCCTGGTTGGCCCAACTCCCCTTTCACAACAGCAAAGTATACAGGTAGACAGTGTTCCCCCAGATTAAATTACTTCAGAGACCAGTGTCAGGTCCCAGTGCATTCAGGGATATACACTGCCTTCCTTTCCCCCGGAATTCCCGATTGCTGGCGGCTCTCCAAGCACATTCAGCTGAGCACGCCGCCATAGAACACTACACTCCTGTCCCCAGGGAAGAGAATCAATACCTTTAAAAACAGCAAATAAGTTACGTGAATGCGACCTGTAGTATAGAGGTATTGCAACCACTGTTAGCCTATCTGTCAGCATCTAAATCTAGAAGTTGTCCAGAAAGAAAGAAACGGCTTCTCTGGGGAATTTAACTCAGTTCCTCTGGCTTCTGGCCAAGATTCTTAGCTCTTCGGTTCACTGGTCTGCTGGCTGCAATCCAGGGATCTCTGGGCTTCGTGCATGGCTCGGGGCTTTATTTCCTTTTTCACTAAACAGACAATAATCCCACCTTTCTCCAAGGAGTTGTGGAAAAAACGCATTGTACCATCCCACCTTCAAGAAAAAGACCCATTGGGAAGGTGGCGTGGGATGAGGCACAGGGCTCAGTGAGGATCATCCTTCCCCCAAAACAGAAGGGCAAGGTGGGGGTGACTTCTCTGCCTCTGATGGTGTGTCACTGTCTCCCCCGCTCTCACCTTTCTGGAAACTGCAGACAGTGCAGCCCCTGCCTTCCTTGCCTGAAAAACTCTCATGGGACATTCTTTCTGCTCTTCATTCTTACATTCACTAGGGGGGGAATTAAAAATAGGTTTGGAAGCTTCAGAGTGCCCTTAGCCAGGCAGCTGGGCTGTCACTTTATTCCATAGTGCACTGAGCTGGTCCCCATTCTATTCACCTTCTAATGTCCCTATTAGATCACCTGGGAAAATCCCGAAATGCAGCCACTTAGCAAATGGTCTATAGGCACAGGCACCTGCATATAAGATACAAGATCGATGAGGTTTAGAGGATGGTTTCACCCAAGATGAATAATTCTTCACTGGAGTATACATAGCTACCTAACAGAGGTGTGAAGCCGAGACCGCATTGTCCATCAATCAGAGGGATTTTCTCAAGAGCATGGAAGTTGAACTGTGTGTAGCTCGTACCAGGGAACTAACTTGCCTTCTCATTGTTCTTTTCCCTAAAGAGCTTCAGAGTTTGGTGGCAAATGATTATAGTTTTCATCACAGAGAAATACACGTGTTAGGGAATCTCAATTGTGTAACACATGGGGGTGGCTCCTTTTCCCATTGTTACAGCGAAATCTGTGGTAGCCTGACCCCAGCCTGCTGGGGGTTTGCACAGTGTAGAACTCCAGTAAATGTTTCTTCCAAACAATCAGCTATAAACACATGGCAATTCAGATGGAACACTGTGCACAATCTCATGCTTATTAGTTTATTGCCCAGAAAAGAAAAGATCCTGGGGAAAGGGCAGCGGCACCTCTGTTGGTAACGGCTGACAGTGTTTGAAATGGAATTGTGTCTTTCCTACAGTCCCAGGGAGCTACTTTGCAATGTGGTGGCAAGATTCTTCAGATGCTGGATGCCTGTAGCGTAATTACTGCTGATTCACTTGGGCAGGTGCTGTTGATTAGACTGAATATAAGCAGGGTAGTGGGGGAGGGGGAGGATGTAGAAAGAGGAAACTAGGTGTGGGAAAGAGTGAGAGAAAGAGAAGACAGCAGCGATGTTTAGGGGGAAGAAAGCTAGAACTGGTATAGTTTTTTTTCTGGTTTGCCCAGGCACCTAGAAAAGGGGTGGGGGAGTGACTTTTGGTTTGTATGCTGGAGCTTGTATCAGTGTCATGTGATCTTTAGGACATTGTTTCTTAAAACTGATTGTTTGAGAGACAGGGCTGGGAACTTCCTGCCTTCCAGTCCCACCTAAGATGCCTTAGGGAAACTGTTTAATTTCTCAGTGCCTTCGCTTCAACCTGTGACAGATTGGTGGGGATGATTCTTCTACAGTCTGCAGAGGAGTGGGTGAAGAGCGGGTGAGAGAGAAATACTGCATAGATACCAACTGCCACTAGCTGGCAGATTGTTTTATTAAGGGCAACAGTAAAACCATGGTGAAAAATAGTCTGTCCTGTTTCTCAGTAAAACACAATGAAACAGTCTGAATTTAAAATAATCTCGGATTTTTTTTTTGGTAGTTCACTGGAACAAAGTTACATTTTATACTTTAGGTAAAAAATATTTCTCCCTCTCTTCCATATAAGATCATTCCTCATAGTTGCTTGGAGGATGGGGGCAACTTTAGCCCTAATTGGAGCCATTTAGACTCGGATTCTTTTCCTCTGCCCTTGTCAGTCTTTCACACTTTCAGTATAAAGTCAGCTGCCTCCTAACTCTGTGTAGCTCCTTACTTCAGATCCGTGAAGAAAGGAGCATCATAGAAGTGACTGCAAAATTATCAGATGATAAACTCACTACATAAGGGCCTGATCCAACCTCCCATAGATATAGTCACTGACTTCAATGGGCTTTGGATCAGTCATTAACAGTGTGTAGGGGAGTAGTGTGGAATGATCACGGTTCAGTTCATGTCATTAGTTAGGAGGTATTTAGCCAAATCACCTTTTCTGGTCCTTCACATGACTGACCCCCTCCTCAGCAGGCAGTGCTGGAGAAAATTCTACCCCAGTGGAGACACAGGCAGAACAGCTTGGCATGTGTTAAAAGACTGCTTAGCACTCAGTTAAAAAGCTTGAGCTGTGCTATGAACTTCTGACCAATACAAAGAGCAGAGAGATGTCTTCCTTCCCACTTACAGCCCAGCAGAAGGTTTTTTGTAAATGGCACCACAATGAGGAATTGATGGTGAAACCCTGTGGCATAAACATTAGAATGAGGGATCTGTGGGTGCTTCCAAATATAATAGTCAAGGTCTTCTCCCAAATGGGATTAGAAGGTGACTTTGCATATTTCCAGCCCACAGCTTTTTTTTTCTGAAGTGGTTAGCACAGGTCAGTAACATGCAGGCTACATTTATAAGAGGAAAAAACCCAGTCGCCTTCACTTTGAGGCAAAAATTCTGGATGAACTCCTCCTGATTTCTCCTGTTCCTTATTGCACTCTGCTCTTTATAACCAGCACTTCCAAGGCACTCAGTGCTTATCAGCTCAATAAAACATTTCCATTGTGCTAATTTCCCAGAAGCACGCTATGAAGGCAGAGGCATTTTTATTTTTGCAATTGTTTTGCAGCGGCATAGAAGGAACATGCTTAATGAAAGGAGAGGAGAGAAAGAAGCCAGCGTTCAGTGTGCTGGCTTTGTTCTGTTGAGCAGAAGATACAGCCAGGGGTCTATGTGATGGGCTTGATCCTGAAAGCAAAGGTTTCAATGGAGCTAGGATAGGAAGGTATTTCCTGGGTCATCAAGTCCCTCCCCAGCTATCACAGGCCATCCTGCCATAGAATCCCATTCATAAACCCGTCAAGCTTCATCTTAAAACTAAGGACGTTGTTTGCCCCTGCTACTTTTATTGGGAGGCTGTTCCAAAAACTCCCTTCTCTGATGGTTAGAAACCTTCTTCTAATTCCCAGCCTAAATTCATTCACGGCCAGTTTATGCCTATTTGTTCTTGTGCCAACATTGTCCTTTAGCTTCAATAGCTCTTCTCCCTCCCTGGTATTCATGCTCCCTCTATGCCCCAGCGTATTTATAGAGAGCAATCAGATCTCCTCTTAGCCTTCGATTTATTAGGCTAAACAAGCCACGCTCCTCCAGTCTCCTCACATAAGATAGGCACTGCATTCCCATGATCAACTTGGTAGCCCATCTCTGCACCTGGTTCAGTTTGAATTCATCTCTCTTGACCATGAGTGACCAGAACTGTATACAGTATTCCAGAAGCACAGGACTTCCAGCTTTCAAATTGAGCATCACTCTTGTTTACCAGGATGTCTTTTTGGAGTGAGGCTACGATCATAAAGAGCCTATGGGAAATCATTTCCAAAGAACTTGACCCCACATGCTGGGAGTCTGATGATTTGTTAATGATGTTGAAAAGAGAAATATGTTTATATGAAAGAAATTTCAGCAATGCTGACCCTAATAATTTAAATCTTTTTAGTTAGTGACCCCATCTTCTGGCCCCAGGATTCTTACATGCTGGGATCCTTATCCGCCTAGTGGATGAAAGGAGCTTGCACATGGAAGAACTGAAAACTATTTATTGTTTATTCTCAGATGTGATTCTAGAATGTGCCTTATCATTTCTGCATGTCATAAAAGTACATGAACCGAAAGGGCGCTCTGATGGTTTCCTCAGGGTTCTGCATTTTAGGTGGAATTTTTCAGGCATCTCTTTGCATAACTGGTTCAAACCTACTTTTTGAATATTCTTGGAGGCTTTGGCAAAGGCCTTAAATCAGAAACCAGCTAATCTCTTCCTTTTACCTACCTGCAGTATTATAGTGCATCAGTCACCAAAACAAATGCCTATGAGCTACACCATCATCTGTTGGGTTGGTTTCCAGGATGTGTTCTATCTTCTGTGCTCTTGCATTCTCATTCTAAAACTTGGTTATAAAAATATACAGTTTCCGTCGTCTTAAAAAAATTCCTCGATTTCTGATTTTTCATGCCCTGAACAAATGGATCCAAACAGAAGTGGTTACAGTCCAATGATGACTCAGTTTTCAAATAAGAAAAGCCTCTTTCTTTGGCTTTGATTTGTGTCCATCTATCGCTAAACCAGAACATTTCTACAGAAGGATACTGCTTCCTAAGGGGCAGATGCTTCATGTCCTTAGTTTTGAAGCAAGTTTGTGATGCCATAAGGGCTCCCCTCATCTGTGGCAGCAAGAAGATTATGAATATATGGCATTGAATCAATCCACAATTTTGGAAGGGGTGAGAGAGCTCTGGCTCCCTGTTTGACAGTTTTTGGCCAGTCCAGAAGCAATGCTGAATAATCAGGTCTTGGTTTATCCCTCTATGATGGTCCAAAGCTACATAAAGGGGAGGTGAAATCTAATGTCTGAGCCTCATTTAAGAGCATTGGGCAAAAGAAAGTCCACCCCAGAAATCTGAGAGGGAACTAACAGGAAGAACTGGCACAAAGATGCACCTTATTAATGGGATGCAAGTTGAATCATTTCCCTGAAGTCCGTCCCATTGGGTTTGTTTTCTTTTCTTGCTTTAATAATTTCCCCCTGAGTCTCAATAAGCCCTTCCAGGTCCCCAATAGGCCACATGTTTGTTGACAGACACATCATGACAGATGCTCAGTCTAACCTATAAGACTTCTGACACTTGTATTCCTCTGTGCATTACTTCAGTAGGTTTTCCCAGCAGACTCACTTGCTGGCTTAGCCGAGGATGTTAAAACCGGAGCTTGCTGAATTGCCTTCATTTCCTTAGCTGGGACAGCGAACTCAACCAGAGCAGCAGCAGTAGCAATAAAAACATCTCCTATTTTGCAGCCAGTCTAGAAGGCAAACATCTCCAACCACAGCTATTCCCCTAGTGTACAGATTCATTGCTGCCCTCCATTTCCATCCCTGCGAATGTTGCTGCCTGCCAATGCAAAGGCAGAAGATTGGACCCATCAGCAGAGAGCTGCCCATTTCACTGCACACACAGGGGCTGGAGGAGACGTTCAGTTTTTCTGGCGTGGGTGTGTCCAGAAGACGCAGCACATATGCCTGATACATTTAAACAGCTTACAAAAATATGACCCTTGTTTATTGTTGTAGTTATAATGGTTTGTCACTTAGATGGGTCTGTATAAAATTTATACCCACTTAATATCTTTTTTATTACACAGTTAATCACAAGGAAGAATAAAAAAGGGAAAGAGCCTGAATGCCTCTATTTCATTTGCTTAATGGAGCGCTCAGAGTGGGAGAGAAAGAATTCGCTAATAATTTATTTTAGCAATCTGAGTTATATTTGAGGGTTTCTGACAGTGTCACCCAAGTAATGCTACACTGAAAAGTTTTAATATTTCCTTTCACTAAACATGCACAAAAACAGGAATAGCAGGAAAGATGCTGTGTCCATTAAGAGATAGATACAACTCATAGCCATCTTGCACACTTACAAAGTCCTGCTGGTCTCGAACCAAAAACCATTTATAAGCACAGCTCTACCCAGCATGATGGGGCCCTAATGTTGAATCAAGACCTCTGGTGCTACTGTAATAAAAATAATAATAATCATTTGGCCTATGATTTGGGGGTGATTCTGGAGAGGTTTCCAGTGTTGCTGGCTTGCTCAGTGTGGATATATATAAAAAGGAGGAGATGGTGGAGCAAAATAGTGATGTCTTTTCTTTTCTGCTTTGATGTCTGGAATCTCTGTTCTTTCTAAACAGCTTTTCTTTGATCTCTTTTTTTTTTTTTTTTTATCTCTTTTCTTTAATTAGATTGTCCAAAGTCTTTAAAATTTAGGGAGGGAGATTTATAAAGAAATAGATTCTTTTTTTTCAATACACCTTTGATTAAACAGACTTTGCTGATAGAGACCATAGACCATGACACACATTCTGCACCTCCAAGGAAAGTGGACTGCAGAATTTACAAGTTGATTCTGGTCTGAACCCACTTCTTGAATGTCCCTGTGCCCCTAGCCCCCAGAACCAGAATCAATGACAGAAATGTGTGCTAAGAGTGTAAACAGAGCACCCTGACCTCAGCTAGCAGTATGGGAGAGAGAGGGAAAGAAGAGGCTTTCTGGTTTATACAGGTGGTATTTGTGATACTCGCCTCAAGCATCTTACTATGGGTTCTTTCCATATCTTCCCCCATACATTCCAATCTGTTCCTGAGAGGATAAGCAGCAATACAGTGCACTCATGGTGGGAAACCAAGGCGTTCCTTTTTAACGTCTCTACCTGGCGCTTATACTGAGCACCCCCTACACTTAGGACAATGGGCCAAACATTCTGCATACCAGAGCCACGGCTTTCAGCTGCCAACTCAGAGTGTTCACAATCATGCAAGTCACCGAATCTGAGTTCCGTTAGCCCTTGGGGTGAAGGACCTGGGATCCTTTCAGAAATCTGCAGTCAGCAATCAAGGTTGCCATTCAGACACTGGATTATATCTGGTTATCCATATCCTTCAGCCGGTTATATGGAAGCCCCAGTGGGAAGGTCTCTGTGACTCCTCAACTTAACAAAGCACCCCACTGTTCCTACACCTTCCCAGTGGGATTCTTCTTGTGACTGAGGAATTGAATCTAGACAGAAGAAGGATAGCTATGCAGGTCTGGTGATATACTGCTGTCCATGTTCACCACTCTACGGACATTGACAGCTGCTGCAAAGATTCCAAAAACTCTAGAAGGCAGCATGTGTTCGTAATACCCATACTTCAGCGCTAGGTATACTGCAATATTTTTGGAGAAAAGTTTTTTATTACAACATTGAATATATTTTAAGAGAAGTGACCGATGCTGTCCTGAGTGAAGAAAGGAGATGACAGTGGAGGTTACCAGAATAGACAATAAATATCAAAGTACATCTCATTGCCCTTCTTACTGCCAGAGTTTAGCAGGAGCAGGTATATATGCCAAGCCCAGAAATCCCATTCCAACTCATCAGAGGGATCAGGAACTATTTCCCTCCTCTTTCCTCTGCAGAAAGGGAAAGCTTCCATCGGCAACTTCCAAGGTTATATACGCTGGTTATTATCTCTTTATGAAGAAGCATTTGACACCTGCTTCTAAATCCTGACAGCATCTTGTTTCTTGTAATCCATCTGACTTTCTAAACTTGCGCAATAGCCTGTTGTACGCTCTTCCACATTGTTTCTCAATCAATGAAATGTTCTGTGATATCAATTGTTTTCCATAATCAGTAATATGTTCTGTGATATGTTCTTACAGTTTGGACCCCAGGGATTACTCCTGGGTAGGGAAATGGGAAAGGCAGCCAACCCAGCCAAGGAGTCCAGGCAAATGTAAGCCAGAGAGAATTTGGAAGGACTTGCTACTTTTGTTAACTGCTGATTTATTGACAAATAAAAACACTCTGCCTAGTTCCAAAAATATGCCCTGGCTTTCTGTTTTATTCCTGTAACCCAAATCAAGTGAGGAAAGGAGGCAGTGTTGCAGGGAAATCTCTTCACGTCATAGCTCATTACTGGGATGCAGGAAGAGTCTATGACAGCAAAAGGATCATTTATTCCCATAGACATCTAAGAACCCTGATATCTGGGCTCACTTTTTGCACACAGGGGTAAATTATACTCTTCCCTCACGGTCTAAACTTCGATGACCCCAAAGAGCCATGTTTAACTATTGCAATGTTTCTTTCTTGTGCTTACCAACGAGGGGAAAGGAATTTGCAGATTGGATCCCAACAGGGATCCATCTAATCCAATGTCCCATCTCTGACAAGGGCTAGTACCAGATGCTTCTGAGAAAAGTGTAAGAAATCCTGAAATGGGCAGTTCTGGAATAATGTCCCTAGGGAGGCTTCTATGGTGTGAAGCCTGTGACGGATATAAATTCCCTGGTGTTAGTGACTCAGTCCATGAGGTTCTCATTCCCCTCGACAAAGAAGTGAGCTGAGACAGCCAAGCATGGTTTGCTTTGGCACACATCAGTCTCATTTTCCCATGCCTTCTTCTGCAGCAGCTAAAGTTGCTTTTGGTTGCTGACTTCAGTAGTTTCAGTTCCAGGCCTGGGCAGCAAGTGGAGGGGGGAGGAATCCCCCATCGGAGGCCATGAACAAGAGTCTTTCTGGCTTATAGTACTAACTGGATGGTTCAAAAGAGAAAATTAACATGAAATATTTTAATTCCATGTTGAATTTTGTGCTATTAACATCCTGTCAGTATTAATGATGGATGGAAATGTGGTTTGCCAGTGGGCTCCTTCTAAGATGTTACTGGCCTAAATGAGGTTGCCCATGTGCAAGCTGGTTGCCTCTTAGGAGGAAACTCAAGCAAGCTGTTTATTGGGAGGAATTTCAGGCAGCTGGGAAGGAATAAAACTGGTTTCCAGATGCTATGGGTGCATAATTAGAACCTGAAATAGAATGGGGGTAACAACTTAGCAAAAGTGGATGAATTTAACAAAGCTTCAAGTATATAAAAGTTAAAGTAACTACAACATCATTTTCCCCATGGGCATCTGCAGATACAGCAAGAATAGCAGCAGTGCCTACACAGTGAAAATACAGGTACTGGTGACAGTAATACTGTCTCTGCGTGTCGCTAATAGTGTCAAACGCAAAGTGAAGAGTATATTAGTGCTACTCAGTGTAACGATTTTATGTTGTGTTTCCCAAGAGAAAATGTCTGATATTAAATGTGCTATTCAATATGTAGCTTGTATGAGTGAGCTTCAATTATTCCATATTGACTTAGAAAGGAGCTCATTTTAGTATGTTTCAGCGAAGAAAAAATCAACGTTAAATTACCACCATAGTGTGAAATAGGAGAGAGGTGTAGAATGACTCTGCCAAAGATGATTGTCCTTCTGTCCCATTCCCACTCTCTCCTTTGACCCTTCTCCTATACAGTCTCCTCGATCTGGAATCCCCTCCGCAACCTCTATTTGGGCCTCCATCATCTCCTCCTTCAAACACACACATCTCCATAGCCTGAGAGGAAGCATGATGCTGTGTGTGACAGACCGGGAGCTGCTCTCTAATAATTTATGAATATTGTATGTCAATCTGGTTATTGGGGTAGAGCAACCTGAATGGGGAACCTTTAGGGAGGCGTACAGGTTACAGGAGGAACGAGTTTGGAGAAGGCACTGGCAGGTCAGTCTGTGTGCACATGGCTGGAAGGGTAGCTGCCGTTGTAACACCGCTATAAATAGTTTGCTTAATAAAGAGCCAGTTTAGTTCTAGAAACATGGAGTCCTCTCAGGTTATTACCAAGGACACCGGCACATGAAACAATTGGGACGTTTACTCTGTGACTAGATTGGGTTAAATCAACAATGTTGTTGGAAAACAAGCAGGAAAGCGAATCAATGACTTGAGATAAAGCAAATGACAAAAGACTTGAGATAAAGCAACCCCTCAGCAAACACTTGGGGGTTGTTACAGGACAGTGGGAAAGCCATTTGCCATGAGGAGGCTGGTTTGGCCTCCCGCTAAGTCCCCCAAACTGCTTTTGGACAGCAGGGCGCAAAAGTCCAGGAGCTGAGAAGACTCAGGAACTCAGGCTGGATAAAAGGGACTCTCTCTAGGGGGAGGCAGTTACTGTTGAAGGGGTGTTGAGGCTGGCACACAGGATCCGCTGGAGCATCTGAAGAAACTAGGCCTGCCTGGCTCCCCATCACAGGATGGTAGGGCTATAGGCAAGATAGATGTGTGTAAATTGTTTGTTGTTTTAAAATCCTTTTCTCTAAATGCTTTATTCTTACTGGTGTGATTAAACTATACTTCGGTTTAAGAAAGCTGTCTGGTCATGCTCTATTTACCACAGGTCTCAGTTGGACCCGCTGGGTAAGCATGGCAGATATATGGGGCAGTTAGCCCAGGGCCCTATCCTGAAGTGGGAGACTCATCTGATTCCACCCCAGGAGAGGTTAAGGTAAGAGGTCTGACACCTGAAGGGGTGCACCCAGACAAACCATGAAGGGACAGAGGTTCAGGTAGCCCTGCAACCATGACACTGTTTAAGGCAATGGCTTGGGATTCAGATGACCTGGGTTCAGTTTCCATCTTTGACACAGACTCCCTGTGTGATCTGGGCCAAGTCACTTAGCATCTCAGTCCTGCAACCATTTAAAGATGGAAGCCTTAATCTCACTGTGCCTCAGTTCTTCCTCTGTATAATGGAGATAATGATACTAATTTTCTCCCTACCTTCTTTTCTGCTTGAACTGTAAGTTCTCCGGGTCAGGAGCTGTCTATTACTCTGTGAATGTACAGCTGTGCCCTGATCTCACTTGACAGTCCTGCAATACAAATAAATTATGGATCCTAGTGTCCCTTTGGGAAATGCCCGCAGTTCGTAATGAACGTAATGAAACAAGAAAGTAAATAAAGTAAAGCAGACTCCTAGTACTGACCAGATATATGGCTTGTCTCACTGCTTAGTGACACGGTTCGCTGCTTTCCATATCACTGTGGCAATGATTCTGCACATGTCCTACACACGTCCTTAACTTTACTCATATGCGTAAAATCCAGCATGTCGTCACCGGAGCTGGGACGTGTGTCTATAATGTCTTGTCTGTCTGGATCATAAACTCTTTAGGATAGGATCTGTGCCTTTTTATTTGTCTTAGAGCACCCAGCATATCGCTACCAGCCTGCAAATAAGCAGTAAGGGTAAGAAAGGAAATATGTACTTGACTTTCCTGGGTAGCTGGAGATAAACTGTGGCTGAGGTTTTATCCTTACCCCCATAATAAACATGGTAATAATTTTTACGTTCTGCTTTATTTCAGCTAGGAACTGAGCACAATTGCCAATAAAAATAAAAGCTATTAATCATGGCAAATAATGTCTCAGAGCAGATGTAACTGACAGCAAGGAATATGGGGTAGGGTGGGGGAGAGTAGATAGCTGGAGAAGGATGGTTTAATGCTTGTGATTTCAATAGTATTAGTGGATGTCTAGCATATAATTTCTACAGGGTCCTTTACTATGGTACCATGCCCTTCTCTGTATAAAATACTTAGTGGTCTCCACCATAGTATCTGAGCCTCTCACATGCATGAATTAATTTATGCTCAAAACAACCCTGTGAGGGAGAGAAGTACATTTGGTTTGACCCAAAATGATTCCCCCCCCCCCCCCTGGAATTACCAATGAACCAAAAAAATCTGTGATTTGCCCAGCTGTACTCCTGAGTCCCAGCCCAGCACTTTAGTCACCATCAGCAAATCCATTGTCTTGCTGCAAAACTGATACCACTTCTGAGTGGGATACTAGAATGCAGCCTTAATTTAAAGTCAACAGGAACAGGAGCCTTTTCATTCATCACCGCAGCAAGACAACCCATAGCGTTAAAGGGGGAAGGAAACACTGAAATGACCCTGACCTCCTTGCTGGCCTCGTAAAGAGGCAGCAGCAACTATTCTCTGCAGCTGTTGGGCAACTGAAGCAGGTAACAAATACGATGTAGAGGTCAGCTGTCTATAGCTCTTCCCCATGGCCTTAATTCTCTGGATGCAATAAATGATGATTTAAAAATGCACTTAAATACCCTAATGACTGCTGGCATTGGAAACAAACCGACGCTAATAACAGCGCTAAACTAACCAGAGCAATTGCAGTGTTAGCACAACGTCGTCTTTTAGATTTGCAAAAAACACTTTTCTCTTAGTACAGAGTTTGTCTCCATTTAAAAATGTGTTAACCTGGCCTCAGGGTCTGAACCCCATGCACTGTCGGGGCTGAGAGATTAATCCAGCCCCTTTTGCTTTTTAATGCTGCTGTTGGTTCTGCGAGATTCATGTGTCCCCCTAACTAGCTCCCACAGAATGTCCATACAGATGAATATGATATTGGAGCATGCTGCCAAGGCAAGAGGATCTTGAATGTGTTTCACTCTCTGAAAACATTATTCAAGTCTAACGTGGGCAGCACTTAGGTGGGAATGTTTGAATTTTGGTGTTAGAACCTCACACCCAGTTATAGCTGGAACAATTCTTTATCCTCTGTTACAGGGGCAAAAAACTCACCTGACCACGTTGTGATGTCGTAATTGATTGCCATGGCAATGCTTGTGAGGTCACAAGTAGAAGTCTATGAAAGAGGTCACAGGGATTTGATCCATATCTCATTAAAGTCACCAGCAATACTCCCACCCCCATTAATAGGAGGTGGGTTAAGGACCAAGAGGAGGAAAAGCTGGCAAAGAAACAAAGAGAGTGGATAGGATTCATCACTGCCTTACTCGGGCATGTTTTCATGAAATAAGAGGCCTGACTCCTACACTGGTCTCACTCCCCTGGCTTGAAAGTCTTAAGCAATGAAGGAAGTGAATAGAAAATGCATGAACAGAAGAATGACCAAACTGAGCCAGACCAATGATCTATCTCGCCCAGTGTCCTGTCTCTAACAAAGGCCCGTGCCAGATGCTTCTGGCGACTGGAGATTTAGGGACACAAGGGAAGAACCGCCTGCAAATTAGACAGTTCCTCAAAGTTTTCCATAAAGTGCCAGTGACTCTTTAATACAGCATGATGAATACAAGACACCTTAGCACAGTACAAAGCAGCCTGGCAGAAAAATACAATAATAATCTGCATTTATTCATTCCCCTCCTCTGCTTTTATATTGGATACCTCTTTAATGAGAATTTTGTGATAATGAAATTCTGCGTTGGGAAAATTAATTTTGGCTATTAAAAAGTTACTCTAAAGTAACTAGGATTTGGAACTGTAATAGGTGTGAAAGACCAAAGCAGAAAATAAAATGTATCTGCATATTATCATATTATGGCTTTTTATTAGAACTTAAATTATATGGTGAATAAAATGGCTTTGAAGGATGTAGTTCCCAACCCTTGCACTGAAAAGGACCATTGTGTTGGAGCATGATATTTAATGAACTGCTTTAATGGCTTGGAACTTCTGTGCTCATAAGCTGACACCTAAAATCTAGGACACGCCGTCTTCCTAGTATTAATTTTAAATGAACGTTAATAAAACTCCCAAGTATCCAAATCTCACAGAGGAACAATGACACATGCCTATGGGGGTAGAGTTCCTGCGCTCTCATTCACAAAACAAACCCAGCCCACAGCCAGGGCCATCTGTAAATCAGCTAACAGCATCCAGAAGTTAATTCATGACAGTGGCTGTTGAGGTTCTGATATGTTCTCAGCATTATAGTATTTCAGCACCTTGAAAGCATCCTCGTAACACTCCTGTGAGATTGGGATTATCCCCATGGGGAAGTGAGAAACAGGGCAGGATGATTTACCCAAGGTCATATAACAGATCTGTGGCAGTCCCGGGTTATCACCTTAATCCCAAGATCAGCCTTTTTGTCTTGCAGGCTGGTCTTTTTCTGCTCATTTTGTGCTTTTTTTCCTGGTCAGTTTACGGGTGTGGTCACTCCACGGCGCTATATGTACAAGGGGAGCAGTAAATACCTGTAGATCAAGCATGTATCATTGTTGCACCCTCGAATATTCAGTGCCCTACTCCTCTGCCACCCACCCAGCCCTCCTTCCTAAAGCACGGGGTCTGTTTCCCAGTGCCCTGCCCAGTTAGCCTGAAACTGCATGCCCTGCCTTTTGTGCCAGGGACAGGGGATGCATATTTCCCTGAGCCCAGGGTGATTTTGATACCGGCGTTCATTCTGCTGTCATTTTTATATCACTTCAAACTCCAGTGACTGGCATGAGTGAGTGTGAAATAATATGTCCCCGGGGGAGGCTGGGGAAGTGAAGTCTGTGCAGTTACTGTGACACAGGATGAGGCATCAAATCTGATACAATGACCATCCTCCAGAAAGCACTGGCATTGCAACCTCCCACCTCAGAGATCCACCACAGCGCATGTTCTTTTGGCTGCAGATGCTCACATCTGCTTCAGTGTTTCCCAGGACACCACTGATCAGTGAAGATGGCTCCCTCAGAGCAGATGTGTCCTTACTCACAATCCACTTGTTATTTTCCACAGCGAGGTGGTTAGTCACTGTCTGCTTTTTCTAACAGAAGGGCTCTCAGCTAACGAGTGCAGGCCCCTAAAAATAGCACACCGCTCTGCAGCCCTTGCATCTGTTCTGGCAACAATATACTCTTCACCTTCTCCCAGGTCTCTTCCTTCTCAAGACTATAGCTGCTCTTCTCCAGTGCTATTCTCCCCTCCCACTCCTAGAAATCAAGGCTTGGACGGGGAATAAGCATCTACCATTTATCTAGGGAGCATCGCCAGTGCATTCTTTGTAAAGATTCCAATAGATTTGTAAACCCAGGAGATTATTGGTGTAGACAACTGTATAAATGAAGGATTATTATAGTAGAAACCGCTCTGAGAACGTAGATGGATTTCTGCACAATGAAATTGTATGATCAAACACGATTTAGTCAAAGAAAGCGGAGCCTGGTTGATAGGCATTTTAAGGAATTATCTTGTCGTTAGAAGGTGATGGGTTTGCAATTCCTGCTGCAAATGCCTTTCCAGATCGGTTAGGGGCTAGCTCACACCAAGGCTCTCTCTGTTTTCAGGGGCGGTGCAGGAGGCAGCCCAGGGTATAGTTTACATGTTGGGGAGGAATGTGTTTGTTGTGTTCTAGTGGCCAGAATACAGAACAGGGAATCAGCTTGCTACAGCCGCCCACCACCAGGCATAGGCCTTTAGCTCAGTGGTAGAGGCCTGTCCTTTGGTGCTAAGCATCGTGAGTTCAGACCTGCATGATCCCTTTGTGAGCCAGTCTGATACAGCTGTAAAGCTACTTTGGGACCTAGGGGATGAAAGAGACTATTGTTAATCACCAGTCAAGAGGAGACAAGGACCCTCGGGTGGTGGCCATTTCCACCTGCTGGCTCATCCTAAGTTCAGCTCTCACAGAAATCATCATGAGAGGAGGCTCTTACAGCTTGTGGCAGGAACACATCTCAGGCGTGGAGCCCTCCAGCTCGTGGAGAAGGCTGAGTCATAGACTTCTGCTTTGTCAAGTTCTTTGTACCACACCCTGGAAATCACCTGTACTCTGCAGAAGTCAGCAGTGCTGTGTCTTCTTGCCCCACCTGGGGAACATGCTCATTGCTCTTCGCCCCGCCCTCCTTCCATCTCTTATTATAGGTTTTGATCATGAGAGCTTGGAAATCATCGAATATCACAAGACCCCAGGGTGCAAACCACTGAATTCACAAGCAGGTCAGGAGAGATGTCAAGGGCCAATTCTTGGACTCGTCTAAAGCTCAGAACCTCCAAGCCGTTGAGTAAATGGCTCAGACCGAGAACAGACAGACAACCCACTTTGCAATCCGACTGCTCCCTCAGCCGGCGCTAAGGGAGGAATGGTGGGGAAAAAGCTTTCTTCCAATGTTGTGCGTGAAGTAGCTGGACTTGGTGCTACCAGAGGATAATGCCCTAAACTCTGGCACTGGTGTCCTTGAAGAAAATAATAGCCAATCATTCTCAATGACTGGCACTTGGTTCTGTGGCCTCGGAGCATATAAAAGCTACAGTGGTGACAGAGGCTGGTATATTTAAATCAGTCAAACAGAACACTTTTCATCCCCTCCCACAACCCTACAGCAGAACATTTATGGGCTAATATATTACTGACAAGGCTGACTTTTATAAAAGTGTTCTGGCATAAGTGGTTATAAATGTGTATCGTCTGCTCTTTATAATCCATTAACTCATTAAAATAATTGTCTTAATTTGATTGTTAAAGTGATTAATAGGGCAAGTGTTAAAGGAAATTAATACTCAACGTGAGGCATAACTGCAACTGAAAAATAACTCCCCTGAATTGGCATGGTGGCAAGGTAGGGGCTTGTGGTTAATGATCCTTGGGAAGTTAAATATAGAACAGCGCAGGGGAGAGCTAAGCCACTCTGGGAAGCGTGCGCAGGACAGCAAGGTGACTTTAACCTGGGACTTTTCAATCCAGTTCAGACCAGGTCTCCAGCACACTCACAGCTGTGTGTATTGCTGACTCTGCCCGAAGGTCAATTTTCTTGGGAAGAATCCTTGAACCAGATTCTGTCCCCTGGCTACGCCTTAATGCTGAGCCTATAGAATGGCCTTATTTGGTTCTCCCAGTACCAGGGCGGTGTAGGTAGAGTGTGGACAGCTCTATCCTGCTTTTCTGTACACTCTCTGGGTTAGGCCCAGGACTGAGTTGCAAGGGGGTGTTGCTGGAATGTAAAGGGCTCTTGTTGTTCTAGTCAGTGGAGCAGTCCATAGACAACTCTGAAAGGCTGTCCTAAATTAAAGCAGCTCCCAGACTGATACAAAATGACCGAGACTCCTGAGAGATGCAGCACAGTAACCAGATCCATTTTTTTCATGGTCGAGGGCTGGAATTAGAACGGGGTGAGAGTTCTGGCAAAAACCAAAAATTGCAGATTCAGGTCGACTGAACATTTTGCATATTTGTGTCACATTCACCAAATTATTTCAGCTGGTAAAAAATGGGGGGGAGAGGGGAATCAAAATGTTGTTTTAACATTTTTAAGTGAAACATTTGGATTTTTCAATATGAAATGACTCTTTTTGAAGCTTACAATTTCATTCAAAATTTTAAAAACATTTTTTAAAACTCAAAAATGAAATGACATGTTTTGCTTCGGGTTGAACAAAATGTTTTGTTCAGCCTGATTTTTTGTAATTGTTCAGACAGGCCAGCAAACCAAAGAAATCAGTGATTTGCACAGCTGTAACTGGTCTAGAATGTACTGGGTCCACAACAGCAAATCCTGCAACATGTCCAGATGCGCTGATGGGTAAATTTGTTTTGAACAGCACCACAGAGTCACTCATTGAACCACAGACAAACTGTGGGAGCAGTTGTTTAAAAAATTCCTTGTTTTGTTAGTTTCTGAAGCTTTCTGCCATATAAGCTCCATCTCCTTCTGTGCAGATCTTCTACTGCAGTTGAATCTGCTATCCTAAGCTGGAGGCTTCATTGTATTTAGAAATGTATGAGCTCTCACACGTCTGTTAAATGAATTGCATTTTATTTTTACCCATCATTTCTGTTTTTTGGGATACCGTCAGATGAGAAAAGGCTACTTCTAAAGCACTTCCTTTTTGGCAAAACGGCCACGTCGTCTCATTTGAAATCTAACCTGGTCTCGTGGTAAACTCTGCTCCTTTTCACAGGCTGACAACAGCAGAGTCTTTGTGTTTAGCATCCTATTTTATCCATGCAAAATAATGATATATATTAATGTGTACTCATTTTTTCCCTGATTACCACTTGTCAATCAACGTCTCCAGAAAAGGACTGCCAGAGATCAGCTCCTTGCAGAAATTAGCCTTGCATGTATATTACACTTTGGAAGCACGCCACAGCCTCGTGCTTTGAGTAACTGAGTTGTACGTTAGTATTGCAATATTCAGCCATATATAGAAACATTGAGGAATGTCAAGCAGCCGTTCATTACTGGGATAATAAAAATCGAAGCCTGTGTCTCCTCACATGTCAGTCTCCATTTATTGTTGTCTCCTCCACTTGCATGGCCCTCACTCCTTCTCTGCCGCTCAGCAATCACTCATATTAAGGCTCATTATGTGCTAGCTTGATTTGGAAATGGTCTTACGTTCAAGCTAAGAAATTAAGGGAACCATTCAGGCACAGATGTTGTAACAGAGCCGCTGAAGATTCTCAAAATGTTGAATGTGAAATTGTACTGTGGAGGGAACTGTGGAAGTGGAAGCAGCTGGGTGACTGAACCTGAGACTCTACAGTCATCACTTCCCCACAGGCTAGTTTCCCCATGATTGATACTGTGCCATCACCTAGATACTATGGTGACCAGTGCCCTACAGGTATATTCAGAGTGTGACAGACTCTCTGCTGTGGTTGAGATTCGCTCTGTGGAGCAGAGGACAGGAGCTGGTTACAATTCACCCATTCTCTGCCCGATGCAGGCCCAGCTAAGAGTAGAGACCTACGCTGGCTGGACGTGGTCCCAGCTGTTAGCTGAGAGTAGTCGGGATGCAGCAGAAATTTGGCTGTATCCCCTCCGCAGAGGCTGGGATGGGAAGGCTGACAAAGAAGCCGGTTTCTCTGGTTTTATACCAGCTGAGAGCACCCCCAGGCTGGTTTCCAGCGGGTTAGGTCTGGCCAGTTTTGAGTCCCATTACAGACAATGCAGCTCCAAGAGGCCAGAAGAGGGCAGTGAATCTGGCCCAGATAGTTTAGTAGCACACGAGTGCTAACAGCTCAGTTTTGTGTTAGTTGTGGCCTTAAATACAGGGAATCATTAAAAGGACCTTGTCCAGTTATTTTGGTTGACGTTTCAAATCTCCCTTCTCCCCATTTACTGTTGTTTACAATAATAATAAATTATGACACTGAAATCTTTCTCCCTATGATCGAGGATGCTCCTAGAAGAAGTACTCCCAGCCTGTCGGGCTGCTAAGATGAAGTTTGTGGAATGAGGGACGCAGCATGCTTTGAGAAATACAATGTGCAAAGATAAAGGCCTGCACAGACAAGCGGAGATCGGGAGAGGAAATGTACATTGCATTTTGGACTTCCTAGCTTTCACAGCTGCCCGTCTCCGAATGCATTTCAATGAGAGCGGTTATGTGAGATGCACCACACTGCCAGAAAACATCCAACGTGCATCAGATTTCAGTGCTGGCACGAGACAGACGCCAGGGCGGACCTTATACGAGCTTGGGTTCTGTGTGCCACAGAGTACATGGGCCCCTGCCGAACAGATTTCTCCATTAGGGTGAACTTTCTTCAGAACCACAGAAATCTGTGCAGTGTTACTGAGACCAGACTACACCTTGAACAAAAACAGAGGGAGGGAAGAAGGAAGAATGGCCATATTTCCAGCACTCTGCTACAGAAGACATGGATGTGTGGTTTTCCTGAAGTTCCAGCATCTGGGGGAAACAAGTGACTCAGACACATAAAATACTCTTAGGAGAATCCAACAAGGCCACCAGAATCTCTCTGGACCACCAAACTCCAGCTGCTGGGAGTTGTTAGGAAATGTTCTCTGTGGGCGTGTTGTGCTTTGCACCCTCCTCTAAAGCAGCTGGTGCTGGCCACAGGATGCTGAGCGAGGGGGACCCCTGGGCTGACCCAATTTGGCATTGGCTCTGCCCTTCAGGAAGAAGATTGTTTTTTTCCCCCATGCTGCTGATCACCTATTTGAGGCCCCTTTTCCGGTACATCTCATTCTGTGGCTATGTCTGTAGTGCACTGTGATCTAGGGGCATGATTCCCAGCTCACGCAGACATACGTGCGCTAGCCGGATGAGAGCTAGTGCGACTATAAACAGCAGTGCAGCCACCATCCACTGGCAGCAGCAGCAGAAGCCGGGACAGTGGCGGCATGGCTTAGCCATGCAGCGTATGTCCCTGCTCGCTGCAGGTGGGTTGGTGCTCAGCACGGCTGCTGCTGCCCAGGGTATTGCAGCTACACTGCCGTTTAGAGTCACGGTGGCTCTATGAAAGCTGAGGAATCGCAATCTTGTGTCTTGGCAGGGGGTTAGACTAGATGGCCCTTGTGGTCCCTTCTGACCCTATCGTTCTATGATTCTATCCCTAGCTCAAAGTGCAGACGTAGTCTGGGGTCCCGTGGCTAGCCACAGTTTGGAAGGGTGGTGTTGCTTTCGCATACGCATGGTATACGTTCGAGCCAGAGCGTGAAACTACCCGGGCTGGATAGCCTTGTGGAAATGAGTGTGTGAAAACTGACATTTCCAGTAATTTGATAGCAGGTAAAATTTGCTTTATTTATTTCTCAGCTTTGTGCAACCAAACTGGTGATATTTTTCTGCTGTAAATTTGCCCTGGATGGACATACGCAATTGTGCACAGCAAAGCCAGTTTTTCACAACAATGTCAGTATTCCACCACTTGTGTTTGTATTCATGGCAGGACCAGTATTTCCACCATCAGCCAACTCCACCATTTGTGTCTGTGAAAACACTCAGGGCCGGAATGAAAATGATATTCCTTTTTTTTCTGACTTTGGTAAGAATTCCCCCTCCCCACAACTCGGGCTCTTTCCCCAGCACCAGTCTCACAATTCACTACTTGAGCAATCCATGCAGATTGTCCTTCTGGTTGTTCGAGTGTCAGTAGATCTGACAGCGAGAAGAGGAAGGCTTAATACCTACTTGTTCTTAATTTTAAGGAGGTATGGAAATGAGCAGACAAATGCTTGTGATTGAAGGACCATTGCATATTATCATAAGCAGTAAATTAATAGGAAAATAGGTCTGAATATTGATCACATTCCAGCTGCAAGAGGTAAAGTTTCTGGAGTAAAAATGAGAGGCTCATGCTAGAGTTTTATGCAGGTTACTTTCAATGCCATTTACAGTTATTTCTTGTTTTTATATCATGTTTTATTGAAATCCATTTTTTACTTTAATGTTTTTGACTCAGGGATAGATTTTTGCCTTCAGAGCATAGATGAAATGCCAAACTCTAAAGTGCTGGTTAAAATTATCAATGCAAATACTGCAGAGATGCTTTTATGAGTGTCTCCGCATTTTTTCCCTCTGTGTTTCTAGGTGAAGAATATTTATTCTGCTGAGTTCAAACACAGACTCATCCCTCACAATTTGATTAGTATATCAAAAGGAAGTTACTGGCTTTGCACCTGTCTGCAGTGCCATTCCTGTTGTTTACTTGCTTCTGAAAGTTTCCCTCATTAGTTTTTTTTTAAGTGAGTTTTGTGCTGTTGAAAGGTGCTGGATTAATGAGCACCACAGAGTGAAGACTTATACCTGGCTCCAGAACAGAGGAAGTATTGCCAATGCCAATGCAAGCTTCCCATAGGAACGTATCCCACTACCCCCACCAATGCATATCAGCTGTGTCCTGGTGCGATTACCTCTCGGTAGAGGATGTCCATTTTCATGCCTTTTTAAATCTGGGTTTTTGCTGAGTGCCAGTAACGGGTGCAGTTAGCATCACTTATGGTGTTAACTACAATGTGGAGAGAGACCAGTGGCTTGTAGAAACAGGAATGAGACCACCAAACTCAGTCCACAGAGGCCACTGAATAGATGTCACATGGTAACAATTATGTCCCTTGCTGGAACTAGGATTCATTATTTGCACTGATCAGAAAACGGTTATGATTATTTGCATTACAGTGGTGCCTCAAGGCATCAAGCAGGATTGGAGTCCCACTGTGCTAGGCGCTACACGGACATACAGGAAGAAGTCACTGCCTTGAAGAGCTTACAGTCTAAGACACTCAGTCTTATGCAATTTGTCTTTATGTTGGGCCTCTGAGGTGTAGTTTAAGGAGTCTATTCACCCAGAGTTTTCATTAGCGAGATAATTAATTGGAATATTTGTCTTAGTCAGACACAGACTTGGGCATCATCAGAGGAGCGAACCAATCCTAACTTTTGCTAAGGAATTTCATTAGCAAAATGTCAGAGACAGTCTCTTTGTTACCCACAAGCATGTTCTTGATCACGATTTCAAGGCATGGTTGTCTGAGCACCTAGCATCCCGCTCACGCTTCCTGTGGGCAATTTTCGTAGCTAGCCTGACTGGTCAGCCCCCAGTTTTACACAGCCACAATTGCATCAGGTGAAGGTCTGAGTTGTGCGCCCCTCCTTATTAAGCACTAAAAAGCATCATTCAGCACAAATAACTCCAGGGTCTAATTCTCTCATTATGGGAATGGAATTCTCGTGGGCAGTAATAGAGAGCTGTGCATGCTTATCAGTTCAAATGTATGCAGAAGGTGGCCTCTAGAACAGAAATGAAATGGGTTTTAAAATCAATGGTGCATTTACTCTTAAAAGCAATTTTGCATCTTCTATCTCTAATGCCCTTGTGGCTTATGATATGGCTACCGTGGTTCTATCCCACTCCCAGGTAGCTCTAAAGGAGCAGAGCTCACACGATGCACCATTTTTGCTCATCATGCCGCTCTATGAAGCCAGGGCCCAAGCATAATTTTTTCGGGCCCCGTATAAACTTATAACACGGGCTCCCTCCCACACACATACCCATGGGGGTTGCAGCCTGGGCCGGGCCCCCGGGCCCCAGTAAAGTGTACCCTTCCCTCCGCCCCCACGTGGGGACCCTCTATGAAGCCCAAGAAGGCTTAAGGAGGCTGAGCAACTGGCACACACTAGGAAATCTCAGACGAGTTGAACCTTGGGAGAGAGTGTTCTACACGGATACATTCGGATGAGGCAGACTGCAGTTTTGCAGTTTAGTTCCTAACGGAACAGAAAATATTACACAGCTCGTAGCCTATAAATATGCATTAACCCTAAAGCAACTGGACAGCCTAAAATCTAGCGTGGGCAAATCCACCAGAGTACGCTCACTGGAGTCTAAAGGGCAGGGTCAACACTAGGGTGAGTGGGAAACAAGAGGCCATATAATAGTAAAACAGCATTAAGCTGTATTATTATGTATAGTCAGAGGTCAAGGCCCCACGCTAGGCGCTGTACAAACATCTAACAGAAATAAGTTATGGGCTCTCACTGTTTACAAAGGAAAGCTAGGAATCTCTTTTTCCCAGTGGCACACGGTGCCTGATTCGGACTCTGCCGAATTGCAAGGCACAGGGCCTGAGGTTCATGACGTGACAGCAGTGACCCAGGTCTGCATCTTACTTGCCCTGGCCCTTGGACAGATGAACTTTGAGGGAGAAGAATCAACCTCCCAGGGAGGAAGGAGAAAACACTGTTCTCTGGCAGGTTGATAACGTTTTATTTAATCTTTCTGAGAGCAATATAGAATGTGTCCACGCGTGCATTTGTGCGTGTTTCAATGAGGACTGTGTGTGTTTGTGTGTTTCAATAGGGATACTGTGTGTGTGTGTGTATATGATCTCTGTATAGTGAGTATGTTTGCAAATCACCTTTACATCCTAACACCTCTTTGCTTTGTGCTGTCAGACTCAGTAATACAGTAAAAAAAGTAATTTTTTCTCTCTCTCTTTCTCCAAACTTAAAGGGCTGCTTATTGGGGGAAGAAGAATACAATAAAAATAATCTTTATGGAGCAGGCTAAGCCCAGATAGTGTTCGAGCTCTAGAGAAATCCCAGCCTGAGGTGGGATCGGATCGGAAAGGTTGTGAGGATTTAAAAAAAAACAAAAACCGATTCTGTAGCACCAAGGACTTAATTTTTGAGAAGTGGCTGCAGCACATGCACAGTGGCTGCATTTTGGAGAGGGAGGAAGATGATGGGGCTGACGGAGGGACAGCAGACGGTCATGGGATGGGTGCAGAGAAATGGTGTCTCTACAGTCCATGCTGCAACTTACTCTCACAACCACAATGACGTTAACTTGGCAACATGAGTCTCTGACTCCCTACCCCTGGAAATTTGGTTTTGTTTGTCTCGAGCACCGACACTTGAAATACGTTCTCTTACACACAAATTCCCCACCTGCAGTCAGGCCACTGACAGGGTAAGATTTAAAGAAATTGCATTTCCCTGGTAGCCCTAACCTAATAAAAAGAAGAAGAATTATTCAGTGGCCTAAGAGAGGCAGCGAGGGGGTGTTTGCATCAAAAGCAACAAAGCTGCTTTTCGCTGTCTCTGAGTAGCTGCTCTGAACCTGGGTAGATGCAGTGGCCTGAAGAGGTTTGGGAGGTGCTAGCGTTTGAGCCAGGGAGCCTGGGCTGAGGGGACGTGCTCATGTTTGATTATCCAGCTGTCCCGGAGGCTTGCGGAGCTGCAAAGTGTGACGTGAGTATCCAGTTGGTTTTCACAGCCCCTGAAGCAACATTTTTCTGAACACAGGGGAGACAGAAAGCAATTTTGACCTCAAAATGATGAAGTGTTAAAGCCCCCTTGGTATGGACGCTAAGAGTTGAAGCAAACTGCAGACGCATCAGGAATCCCATTTGCAATCCAGCTTCAGAGACAGAGGCTCGCACAAATACTGTGGATGAGACAAATCTCTGCAGACATGCCCCCTTTCAGGAGCACAAGCAGCCAGGGGAAAAATAATGCACATTTGAGGTTAAACTATAGCATTGATTCATTAAATAACGGGTGTATTGGGTAAGCATTGGTGTCTAGTGGTTAGAACAGGGCACTAACAGCAAGGACTTCTGGGTTCTATTTTTAGCTCTGGGAGAACAGTGTGGTTTATTGTTTTTAAAGCACAGGACTGAGGGTCAGGATTCCCGGGTGCTGTTTCCAGTTATGCCACTGACTCTCTGTGCATCATTGACTAAGTCACTTAAAAGCTTCCTTGCTCAGTTTACCGGAGCTATCTGTGAAACTGAGACAACGAGGGGTGTTTTGCCCCCTAATTCATATTTGCACAATGCTTTGAGGTGCTGCAAAGCGCAAAATATCATAGCCAAGCCATTCAGGGCACTGGACGCAAAGAGCAATTCATTTGGTGCGCACCCCACTGTCAGTCACATACCAGCTTATTTGCTGCTGTGTAAAGCTCTGTGGGCTAAAATCTGTAAAGCGCATTGAAGCCAGAGATCTGACACTGGGGCTGAATCTGTGGCTTGCAAGCTTTTTCGCAGTGCATTTAAACCTCATGCTGTTGCTGCATCACTCAAGTCCAATCTGCAGAGAGGTGTTTAATCACTTTCGATGCCGATGGCTCTTGGAAACTCGGCTGGAGAATAGGATTTCAATTTGAAAAAGCAAGTGTTGTGGTTTCAGCACTGAAGACTCTGTGGTGCTGGGAATAAGCCCATCAGCAAAGAAAACACAGATAAATCCACTGAGCCAGCTGCTGGGACCACAGTCATTTGCACCTGACTGCGGTGGCCTCAGGCAATAACTTTGGGTAGAACTGAAGGTAGCCAGATCGGAAAAGGTCTGAAGCACCGAGGAATCAGAAGATGCTGACACATTGCAAGTGAAAATAACGAAATCTGGACTCCCAGAACTGTGATGAGCGCTTGAGGGGCGGGGGAGAGAATAAAGGCTATTAGAAAGCCTCCATGTTCCACTCGTGCAGAGCTTTTGTGGCAAGGCTTCAGGCTTCCAGGGAACCACATGCAATGAATGGGTGTGCAAAGGAGTTTGGGCCGAGAATGCTTCGTGGAAGGAGAGTGTGGCTGATTTTCAGACAGTGGTGCTGGGTCGTTCAGAGGAACGCCCCTGCCTCCGGGAGTTCAGGCTTTTTAAAAGGTGAAAGGAAGAGCTATTAAAACCTGACAGAGCTGCAGGTTTAAGAGGGTTTTGTATTGATTTTAGCTAGAAACAGGATTTTAAATAATGCCAGATAGTATTTATGGTTTTACTTCAGTAGCATCTACAGACTCCAAACAGAGACCAGAGTCCCATTGTAGAAACATATAGTGAGAAATTCTCTGCCCTGAAGAGCTTACAGTCTAAATAGACAAGGGGTGAGAGAGGAAATGACTTGCCCACGGTCACATATCACGTTACTGGCAGATCGAAGAACAGAATACAGCTTTCTTGAATCCTAGTGCTATGCCCTACCCATTGGACCACACTGCCTCTTGTGAATAATGCCCTACTTCACTCACAGGTGATGTTTGGTCTTGATCAGAATGCCGGCACTAAATCTCTCTCTTAAAGACGTATCGGTATGTAGGGGAAGAGATGGGAGCCCAAGCCTGCCCGGTTCCAGCTCATGACCCTTGCTCAGAGCAGCCAGAGCTAATCCTTTGCTATTCCCCGAGCTGCTTACTACCTCTGTGGCCTTTCTAGCCTCTTCTGTTTCTCTCTCTCTGGACTGTTGGCTTCTCTGACATTTTCTCCCCAGTTTGTTGGCAGGAGCTTCTCTCCATAGTCACTCTGGGTACGTCTACACTGCGTTAAAGAACCCACAGCCCACGTCTCAGAGCTCGGGTCAGCTGATTAGACTCATAGGGCTAAAAATTGCAGTGGAGACGTTTAGGCTAGGGCTGGGGTCCAGGTTCCGTGCACCACATTGCTGTGGGGCGTCTCAGGACCCAGGTGGGAATCCTTTGATTTCCAAACCAGCATGGGGTATATAGACCCCCATGACAGGAAGGTATCTAAAGTGAGCAGTTCAAGCACTGGACTGGGACACCTGGGTTCAATTCTTGACTCTGACACAGATTGCCTGTGTGATCTTGGGTGAATCACTTGATCTCTCTGTGCTTCAGTTCTTGATCTATGAAATGGGGAAAGTGAGCCTTTCTTTTTCCCAATCTTTGTCTGTTTTGTCTATTCTGATGATAATTTCTTTGGGGCAGAGACTGCACAGCATGTAACACAACGGGCCTTTAGGGACCTCTGAGTGCTACTGTAATAAAAATAATTATTGATAATAAAGGATTGGGTGGTGTTTAGTTCAGAGAAAACTTCTGGGTTCAGACTAGTGGCGGTTTCTAAGTGATCAGAATCATTTTGCCAATTGCTAATGAAAGTGCAACTTGCAAAAGATTCTCAAACACATTGTTTAAAAAAAAAAAAAAAAAGAAAAAACAAAGAGTAAATGCAGAGAATGGAGCAGAACATAGCAATTATTTCCAAACTTGAGCTTTCACAATAGAGACAAATTGTAATCATACCCTTTGAAAACTGCAATTACAACTACGTCCCAGTAACCTTTCGTCTCCCTGTGTGATACATAGTAAATGAGCTATCAAGCATTCGGTTTTGGTTCCCTTTTTGTTTTTTCCATGAAATGCAGCAGAACTTTCCAGAAGTTGCCCCTAGAATCATTTCCTTTTGTGAAGTGCCCGGTGACCATATAAAAATGGGGCGGAATTCTTCCCTGGTTGAGGGGTTACAGCACAGGGTTGGATAAAGGACATTTCTTCTGGAAAAGCAACATATAACAGGAGCTAAGCTCCAAGCTGCAGATCTGTGGAGGCTGACTGACCATATCACCCCCTTATCATGCTGCCCAGGACAGCTTATTCTTCAAATGGCAAAGACCAAAGGGGTCTTTGCCAAAAAAACAGGTTACAATGACAGCCACTGTAGTGCACGGGGAAGTGTGTAGATTAACAATCATCACTTCCTCCGGGTCCATGGACTTGTTACCAGGTAGTGGAATGAACACCACGTCACTCGTTATTTCTGTGAGCGTGTTCGCCGGCTCAGGTAGATCACCTTGCGAATATTACGCCCTGTCAAGAATTTCACATGCCACATGCATCATTCTGTGCAGAACCTGCGCTGTGAGTCTGGACACACAACTGCTCTGTGATTCTAAAGTCCCAGGGCCCATGGGAGCGAGAAGCCCATATGGAGCCCCCAGTAGACCACCTTTCCTCCACAAACCCCAGCCCTCAAAAATAGGGATTTCCCTGGAATTTCCCTGGAATAAGGAATTAACCACCATGGAAAAGTATCAGGTCTACTGAACAATGGCAGCCCAGAGAATCACTTCTCTCAATGAAAAGGGCCTAAGCATCACTAATGATGCACGGGGAGCGTATGCTGCAGCGTTAGCATCCACTGCAGCAATTCACCTGCGTGCTATCATGAGCCAGCAAAGCAGGTGCATGAACTCTCCAGATATGAGTGGCCAAGGGAAAGGCTTCAAGGAGAGGAGAAAAAGCTTTTTCCTGAGCTCCCAAAAAGCCCAGGGCAAAGGCAGAGTCAATGTGATCCCAAAACTCATTGAGGCGAATGGGAGTCTTTGCACGGACTTGAAGAGGCTTTTGGGTCCAGTCCGAAATGCACAGGGTATGGTTTCCAACCCAATTGCTGCTGCCCCTTGGATTCCACCGAAAGACTCTCCCAGACAGCTGGAGCAGGGGAATCCAAAGCTGGGATTCCTCAGCCTCTTCCAACAAACCCTGGCCTGATAGATAAGGAAGGAATTTTAATGGCAAAATAAATACTTGTTGGGTGGGGAGAAAAAGAGCCAGTGGACGAGATAAAGGGCACATGACATTCTGACAGGCTCATCAATGGACAGGGCCTGAGCCCCTGCAGAAACTCATCCTCTGTTCGCTCTGTAACATTCTGCATTGTTCTCGGCTGGGGCAGCCACCCTGAATCAGCAGCAAATGTTCCTAATACAGTGGCATGCAAAGAGGGAACTGTGTCGTCGTCTCATGGTGCCTAACCTTTTGCTGCCTCCACAGGACCATAGAAATCTCTCCAGAAACAGCCTCGTCTTTGGCTGCCCGACAATTGGTCCTTGTCAGGCTACCGGGATCGATACACAGCTTCCTCTCCTAGAGACTGTGACAAGGTGTTTAAGAGCTAAAGCCACAAAGCAGCTCCGTGAGTGTCATCCTGCTCAGCCGAGGTGTTTGTCAGAGCAGTTTTGTTCCTAGTGGGGCTGGGCGAAGGACTGGAAGGTTGCATAGCAGCACTTCTGTTCTTGTCTAAGGTTTGGAGAAATGTAATTCACACTGACTCCGACACAGTAATATACAAAATGGACCAGAGGCAGGATCAGACACGTACACAATCACAACCACACAGGTACAGATTTTCAAAGCTTAAAACACACATGGCTGCAGGCATGCATGTTCATGCACCTCTCTTAGGAGCACAAAGTACGTGGCCATGTTGGAAAGTTACATGAGTTCACGGCCAGTTAGCCTCCTGATTTGCATATGCACATTAAGCATTTGTGTGCCTACGTTGGGCATGTGAAAATTCAGGACCCACTGAAGTCCACAGAGTCTCAGTCCTTCTATTGATTTCCATGGGCTTTGAAGAAAGCGCTGATCTGTGTGTGTTTCTGGTTTTGAAAAGGTTGCTCCAGGAGAATATGCATGGAGAGATACACTGGCCAAAATTTTCAGCCGTGACCAGTGACTGAGATTACTTTAGGGGGCTTGATTTTCAGGAAGTGTTGAGCATCTGCCCTCTGAAACTCAGGTCCATCTCTATGATGTCTCACGCTGAGCACCCAAAATCACTCATCGCTTTGGAAGAACTTGGCCATCTCTGCAATAAAAGACCCACGCCACAGCTGTGGTTGGCCCAGGTCTGTTGACTCAACTTTATGGGGATTGGGCTGTCGGGCTATAAACACTGCGAATTTAAACCCCGCAGCCTGAGCCTGAGTCAGCTGATCTGAAACTTGGAGCTGGAGGTTTTTTAAACACAGTGTAGACGTCCCCACCCTCCCTGCGCACCAGCAAAAAGAACACCTCCGCCCAGACACACCTACACCAGAAGAAGCAAAAATAAACCACTCACATTCCAGTGACCCAAATAAAACTTACAGCGCGCTAGACACCTGGGCATCAGAGCATGGAATTTTCATTTGCGGAGGAATCTACCGCAAAGGCAAACCGATTTCAAGGGGCCTTTAGAAAGAAAACAATGAGACTGAGAGGGTCAAGGGAAGGCTTGAAAAGAGTTCCTGCAGTCACAACATCCTCGGCACATCCTCAAGCGGTAGGAAGGTGATGTTACCTTGGGAGGCAATATCAGCACGACTCCTACTGCGATCCTATGTCCTGTTCCGGGGGGTCACGCTTTTCAAAAGGATGTTGAAAACCTGAAGAGTGTTCAGAGAAGAAGAAGAAGAAGAATGACACGCGGTCTGCAAAATGCGTTTGCAACAACAGGCTATAGGGACGCCAACTTTTCAAAGAAAAAGCTGAAGTGTTTTCATCACAATCTAGAAGTATCTATACAGAGATAAGATTTGATACTAACGGGCTCTTTAATGTAACAGACAAAAGTACAGTAATTTTAAGCTGTGAGCATAATTAAGCGCTGGAACAGATTACCAAGGGATATGGTAAATTCTCCTTCTCTGGGAGTTTTTAAATCAAGACTGGATGTCTTCCTAAAAGATATGCTCTAGTTCAACCAAAAGTTGCTGGGCTACATTCAGGAATCAGTGGGTGGAATTCAATGGCCTAGATGATCATAACAGCTGATCCTGGCCTTTAAAATTGATGAAACTCCAAATCCATGCAAGATCCTCCCTTTAGATTCTGTGTTTTCTGGTTGGGGTTTGCAGATGTAGAAATGGAAAGCATATTACTACAGGAGAATGCATGAGCTGTTCCTAGATCTGTCTTCCTATAATTGCAGATAATGAAAAATTGAATGTGTCAGTAATGTATTCAAAGTGCCGGTAATGTAGTCGGGCATTAGCTTCCTGAAGGCAAGTTTTGTGAATATCATCAGGTTTATTTAGTTTTTGGATGGTGCATAACAACCTTTCAGTGGCTTGCGTGTTTGGAGCTTTCAAAAGCACTTATTACTTAGTACAGTGAATAGCAACGCAGGAGAGAGAGTCTTCGAACAGCTTCCCTGAACCTGCGGACTCTTACAAGCTGCCTCAAATACAACCACAACAGGAATTCAGCTGTCAGCTCAGAAGGTCCTGGGTTCATGTCAGAA
This sequence comes from Emydura macquarii macquarii, assembly GCF_026122565.2. Lineage (NCBI taxonomy): Eukaryota > Metazoa > Chordata > Testudines > Chelidae > Emydura > Emydura macquarii. Next base: position 11,542,253 of record NW_027130449.1, on the reverse strand, counting down.
GGCAGGACAGCAGCTTTGGTGATCACTACAGGCCTGTCCTCAAAAGACACGTAGCTACATCTAACCTTCATACTGAGAAGGACAAGTTATTAGCGCTCCCAGATGAGAGGAACTAGAGGCGAAGCAGGAGGAATTTGAGGCTGAGAATCTGGCCAAGTTGGGTGGAAGCAGCCACAACTAAAAGTGCATTATCAGATTGCTATGGCATGGTTCACATACCCACCTTTAATGCAATAGGCATGGCTCCAGTCAGGGCCATGAAAAGTCCTTCACTCCCTCAGCTCTGAAACTGGTGCTCACTAGTTACCGAGCAGTAGTTCATAAAACCCATACAAACTGCTTGAATTATTTCTCTAACGCATCCAGTCCCACATGCATGCTGAAACTGAGCTATGCTTTTCATGGTGGGAGTTCTGGAACATCTCTGTAGCCCCACCTGTCGTAATTCTTACAGACTATATTTAACCGGGTGGCAGAACTGAAAAGGCTCAGAGCTGCAATGAGAACAGTCAAAACTTGGAGGAAATCTATGAAATGTTTGGTGCAGATGCCTCTGATCTGGGTTTTTCTTATTCAGAGGGCTGCAGATAATTAACACTGCGTGTGGCAGGAATGGGAGTCCGTCCCACAAGGCCCCAGTGCCGAAAATCAAGTAAGCATGTGTTTAACTCCTGTAGGACTATTCATGTGCTTGAATTTTTGTGTGTGTTCATGAACAATCCACAGAAAATTCATGCAAGCTCTTTTTGCTCTATCTAGGTATCGGTAAATATTACCAGGCTGCTGTCTGAGTTACAGCTGCTTTGATGGAGTGGTGCTCATATGGGACAGTCGCGCGGCATTTATCTTGGCCTCAGCCTACCAGGACCATATGTAATGTGTAAGGTGGTTCAGCCCAGCTGAAGAGAAGTCACTTTCTTTTCTTTCTTTCCACTTCGATCAGAGAGCATCCATGCTCTCTGAGAAACCATTCTCTGCTTACCTCCATGTGTGTCTGACTTCAGCAAGCAGTGGTCCTGGATTTTCTCACCTTCTGTATCTTCTGCACATACTGGCGATGGTCTTATGGCTGTGTGATAGTTTGGCTTCCATGATTATAAACTGATCTGAAGATGGGGGAGAAGTGTATGGCCTTGGGATAAGAGTTAGGGCCCCACTTACTGTCTCTGTCATATCTGAACCTTCCCTCTGGCTTTGCAACAAGATTTCAGCCTCGGGAAAATCAGCCTGGGGAAAATGGGGTTCTTTTGAACTCAGGGCCTGCACAGAACTATGTTAACAGGTCCTTGCACAGAAGAATGAAGAGTTTGTCCCGTTCTGCTTCTGATAAGCAGCCCTGTGCTCTCGCCACTAACATGTCGATAGTGGAGGAGAGCTCACTCTAGACAATGGGAAAGGCAGAGGGACAGCGGCTGAGACCAAAGCAGCCAGCACCCCAGAACACTTGCTTGAATATCTGTCCTCTCCTTGAGTAGAAAGTTATTGCAGTATCAGGGTTTGAAAGTGGCCACCGGTGTAGATGTAAACAGAAGGAATACAAATCCTCCAGTACATACTGAGCCCTGCTGGCTTTTAAACGTCTGTTTCTAAATAAACAGTGTCAATAAATTCAGCTCATGTTTCTCTTTCCCAGCCTTCATTGCAAAGCAAAGCAACTCCACTCAGCAGCACATCAGGATTCCTTGTGCGTCCCAGAGACTGCGCTTTGCTCAGCTTGGCTCTGTGCACTCTTTCAAATGCTGAACTCTGCTGCCAGCAGCCTCAGATGAGAAGTGCTGTTGAAAGTTGCCCCGGTGGCTCTCATGAGGCGTGGAATCGGATGCATGACCCGGCAGAAGCACGATCCGATTTTAAACACAAGCTGTTTGTTTTAGAGATACCTCCAACAGTATTAGATGGGCAAACACAGAAACTTATTGGCGTAATCCATCCCCTCCTTAAGACTGTAGGAAAAATAAGCTGGGCCGGAGCCTTCAGCATGGAAACTGCAGGAGGAAGGACAGTAGAGAGGGAGATGACTTTTCCACAGTCATCAGCCAGTTAACACAAGGGATGTACCGAGATGTTCAATGCACAGTTGCAAACAAAACCACTGTGTGTAATTGCAACATCTGGCGCTCAGCCTGTGGGCCTCTGAGCTCATGCAAAGCATCATTAAAGGGCCTGTGTTTCCTGAGAAACATTAGAAAGGACTAGATACGCAGTGCAAAATCTCCCTGAGCCTGGCGCTTGTTGAAGTAGGTGCTGCCTCCTGGGGAAGATGTTACTAATGTTAGTTACATTTCAGTACCATCATTATACACATATGTAATGAAGAAGTTCACAGTCTACGTAGCGCAAAACCTATTTGCAGTGAAGCCCAGTCGCTGAAACCAGAGGAGTTGCAGGAAAAGAAGAGAGCTGTGAGCATCTTCCGTACACCGGGTGTCCCAAAGCACTTAGCAAAGCAACGTGTTCGATACCAAGAATGCAGTAGCTGCCTGTGATGCGGTGTCCACCCCACACAGGGCTGGAAGGGGTTAAGGTGGCCAGGCAGGCCTAATAACGCCACAGGCTGCACCTGGAGGAAGATCCAGGGAGCAGGGAATTGATTGCAAGCAGGTTCAGCGGTGCAGGAATAGACAGGGCATAAAGTTGCTGAAGCTGGCCACTCCCAGGGGCTCCTGCCGGGAAAGGGCATTTACTCCCTGGGAGGAGGGTTTGGAGCTGGTCTAGCCAGAGTAAACAGGGGAACCAGGAGTGGCAGGAAGCAGTCTAGGGAAGGAGCAGTCAGGGCTGGGGTCCCTGCACTGGACCCCGGGGTACAGGGCTGGCCCAGGGTTCACTTACCAGTCACTGAGCGAGCAGTGAGTGGGACGACTCCAAGGAAAGACTCTGATATACCCCGGAAGTGGGGAAATGCTGAGTGACCTACTAGAGGCTGATTCATGAAGAGGCTGGCCGGGAGGAGGTGCCATGAGCGGTACGTGGAGCGCCCTGTGACACTGCTGATCATCAGTTCCCTGGGCCACAACCCCAGGGGCCTTCCAGAAGGCGTCATTCCTGGAGGAAGTGCTGGCCGGGACACAGGTTCTCCTCAAATCTTTCCCAAAAGCCCCCCCCCCCAGTGGGAACAACTTCCACCTGGAACGACAGGCAATAAGCAGCAGAAAGGCCACTCGGGTTTACAACTTGCTCAGAGGATGTCCGGCTCCTTGGTTCTTTCCTGTAGCAGTTAATATGAGGCGCCCAGGTCCTGCATGAGCCCAGCCCTGTCATTTAACATGGGGGCTCTACAGTAACACGCTGAGGCCCAAACGCTAAGGGTGGCAGGAGCTGAAGAAACCCCTTGTAAACGACGGCCCCAGACCCACTGCGCTTACCATCCAAATAGAGAAGACCAAGGGTGAGAGGGGGGAAAATGTTATCGTGCCCATTTTACGGAGGGGACAGTGAGGCACAGAGAATAAGTGACTTGCCCATGGTCACAAAGGGAATCTGGGGCAAAGCTGGGATTTGAACCCATGCTCTAGTGCTGTAAAACAAGACCCTCCTTTGGTAGAAACAATATAAAATGCAAACACGTGTGATGGACCCATTAATCTTGGGATTATTTCCGTAACAGACAAGATATGTCAAATACACAGTTTTACAGCCTTTCCCTTTGGCCTCAAAGTAGTTGATATGCAGCCAAAAGGAGGCAGGGGATTCTTTCTGCAGACCTCAGCCTAACCCTGCCTGATTTCCCCCCCCCCCCTCCCTCCTTCCCCTTAAACAATGCCTCGAATTGGCTTTGTTTCCAGGCTCTGGTGGCTGGCCATGAATCTAATAGCTATTTTGGCCCACGTCACAGGAAAACCTTACACAGATATGAAAGCCTGAGGAACCCCAGAGCACACTTGAGATGAAATAAGGGGGAAATTAACTTTATTAGTCTCCAATTCCTTGGAACTCTGCTGTTTGATTTAGCTTGGAAAGTGGGTTGTCAACACAAAGCAGTCACTCTAAGAACATTAATTGTGTGTCAAGGAGGTCTGCGTGTGCTATAAAAGTATTGTTTGTTTATTTAGACACAGGAAATCCCTATGCAAGGTGAAGCGTCCAAGCTCTGCCGGTCTGCAGCGAGCAAGTAAGTTATTAACACTGAACACTTTCCATGAACAGCTGACAACAATAATAAAGCACGTTCCAAAGGGTTCGTTAAAAGTCCTAGCCTTCTCTGCTGTGGCGGAGAAATGGAAGCAACTGCATTGCTGTGCTGCTGCTGAGTCTACCCTGGCCTGCTAACATAGTCTGGATCAACCGATTTATTTGTGCCCCCTTAAATGGAAACCCCTTACCTACCTTAACCCTAACAATGAGACCTCGTCCTTAGCAAAGGAGAAAAGTCCTCCTCCTACATCCTCCAAGCTTCCTCCACTGGGTTACTCATCTGAATAATTCTGACCCCTGGTTTTAAATCACCCATTATACCTAATGCTCCTGTTATGGCTTATTCTGAAGCTAACATTTGGCTTGACATTTGAATTTGGCTATAACCGTCTTTCACTGCGGGTCCAGGCACCGTGGCAGTGACTCATTGCAATTTAAACGGTATTGGTTGTAATGGCCCCCGTATATTGTGTTCAGTGGAATGCTGATTTGCTTTGAGTGAGAGGGCGAGGCTGAGATGGAGCAACTGCATTGGCCATAGATCGTGCTCCGCTGGGAATGAGCTAGGTTACCTCGCACAGGGTATAGCGAGATCTCATGCTTTGTCTGGTGCGTGGATATCCAGCGTGGCATGGCTGGCACGAAGTCACATTCACAATGTTGCAACCTCTGTGGATAAAAAAAAAAAACCGAGACGTTCTACTTAAAAAACACAGGGTCAGATCTTCAGCTCTGGTGAATCTGCTCCATTCATTTCACTGGAGTCAGACCGATTGGTGTCCGCTGAGGACCTGGCCCACAGTTTTTACCCTGATATTATGCTAAGGGAAATAGTTTTGTTTTTTTAAATTTTTTTTACAAAATAGTTACAAAACTGCAAATTTTCCACACTGTGCAAGTCTGCTCAGAAATATTTTATTCAACGATACATGGGCTTTGAATGTTCTTTGATGCTGGTTTTTGTTTAAAAGGAAGTGACATCCATTTCAAGCTTACATAAAATTATGCAGCCTTCAAGCCAATGCTTAACTGAATAGAAAAGGTTCGGCCCAGTGATGTCAATGCCTTAAAAAATAGTCATTCCCGGGGGGCAATGCTATTTCTGCAGGAGAATCCATTCTGATAGCAATGTGCCACTTGCCACTGTTGGTTGTGTTTCTGCTTCAATGAGTCCAAGTTTGCAAGCTCTCAAATGTTCACAAATGAGTCTTGAATGTATTAATGCTCACATCTGTGAAAATAGCCATTTATTCGTATGCACGTATTTGAACTTCACAGCCCTCTCTCTGTTTCCCAACACACTTCCCTTCGCACTAGTGGCCTGATCTAAAGCCTGTTAAGTCCGGGCTTTGGATCAGGCCCCGTATTGAGATGGTTAAATAATATTGTTCAGTCTGCATCGGGGCTGCTCTGACTGTTACAGGAAAAGGTGGACATTGGGTCTGAGTGGTAGGCAACTAGCAGGGATAAATAAGAAAATCGGACTGTTCAGAGAAGCATCATATAGTCTAAGCATCATTGTTCTGTCTAGGTATTTATATGATCCTCACGCCTTTAGTATCTGAGCACGTTGCTCAGATACTAAATGCCTGGATTTTTAGCTTCCCACTGCAGGAAGTGGGGAGGATAACCCCCATTCACAGATGAGGAACGGAGGAGAAGGGTGCATTGTTACTCGCATGATGTCATGTCGGTGGTTTGTGGCATAGCCAGTAATTGAATCCACCTTTCCAGAGTCCCAGTCCGGTGACTTAATGAATAGACCATCCTTTCCTCCTCCTGGGTCTGGAAATCTGGTGACTTCCGTCACTCTGAGTTGGGACACATGATAGCAGTTTCAGAAACATTTGGCTGCTGCTTATGTCCAAAACTTGGAGTTTAGCCAGCTTTAAAAAAAGCATGAGATATAATGACTCTCCATAGTTGATTATATGGGACGGGGGGAAAAAATCGAGATCTGAAGTTTGGAGAGGATATAAACCATCCTGCTTCAGGGCACGATCCCAGGACTAATGAGTTTTAAGAAGAAACTTTCCCTATGGACAGCTTCTTCCATAATTGCCTATTCTAGGGTTTCCCACACTTTCCTCTGAGGCATCTGATGGTATCCAGGCGCACACAACATTGCGGGGTTTTTTAAATAACACTCTAACCGCTGGAAAGGTTCAGGATGGATTTGATTCTCTCTTGTTCCCAACTGCGAGATAGACAAAGCACCTCTAAGGAAAAATGCTGGGTCACATGCTCAGGGGGTGTAAATCAGCATTACTCCCCTGATTTTCACCAGTTGAGGATCTGGCTTCTGTGCTCTCAATGTAGCTTGTGTGGTGGAGAGATCATTCCAGAATGCCAGTTCCCTATGCACCCAACTTTATGCTGTAATCAGCTTTCCAATGCCAGTAATTGTGTAGAAATGTTGCCATATTAAAACATGCATAAAGGGTATCTGATGATGGCCACGAAGACCAGAAGCAAAGAGAAAGAGAGATATGCTATAGGGACTCACCAGCTCCAGAAACCTGTCATCTGTTAATTGGCTCTTGTAATCCTCATCTATCAGCCCCGCTGAAGCAAACCAGAATATATGCAATAAACAAGAGGCCATACTTTTTCTTTATGCCCTTCATAATTCAAACCATAAGTGCGCGGCTTGACCTCACCCTTGTGTTTAGACAGCAGCTTAGGAACTAGTTGCTTGTATTGTGACTGGGGCTGTCCTAGACAGCAGAGGCTGTGTTGCAGTTTCAAAGCTGGGAAAGGAAACGGAAGGCCTGATGTGTTTTGCTCTCGTACAAGTTCAATGCAAGTGTAAACTCAGGGGGAGTCACTCCACTGTTGAGAGAGAAGACACTTAGGCTTGAGTGTCCATTGTGATCTGGCTTGGGGAAGGGGCTCGTGGAATGCAAGGAACAGCTCAGTGCAACCAGATCCCAGGTAGCTTTGATGTTATAAAGCCAGCATAACTGACTGAAGGAAATGGTCTGGTGCAAAACATAGGAGGAGAAGGGGGGAAATTATATCTTGCCTCTAATTTAAGAAGCATTGTTACATTAGGAGTTACATCCTGTAGCTTTTAAATATAACTCAATTAGAATGTTATCTTCTGTATAATGATTACTGTAACAGACTGCCTTGTGCCCAGATTCGATTAGGGGGGTGACCTCAGACCATTTACCAGGGATAATGTGGAGTTGGGGTGCAGACAGGAGGCTTTAGACCACCTGTGCTCTAGAGTCTGAATTAGATTTGCCACAGCATGATTGTGTTTGTGTCTCAGTCCAACTGTGCTTTCAGTAAATTGCTCTTTGCGCCGACTTCCCCTCTCCCCGAGTTGCTGCTGTTTTAAAGTTTTCCTCTAGCAGCAGATGGAAGTTGAAGCCTGGGCAAAGGGGAGCTTTGAACTTGGGTTCATTGGTAAGCAATTCAGCACTGAAGCAGCCCCCCAGCAGCGTACCAACCAGGAGATGTTGAGAGCAAAGGTCAAGATACTGCCCACTCAGTCATTTAAAAAATCCATGGCATTTTTGCCCCAAGAATTGGAGTGGTGAGCTTTACTGGCTTTGAGAACTAAAAATAAGCAGTTTTAGTTTAACTCCATAAATTTCAGGTTTTAGATTTTCATATTTTATGAACCCCCTATTTTTTTTTTACACAAATAGAAACTTTTCACAGAAATTTCCTTTTTATTGAGAATCCATTGTCCACTGAGAGAAACATTTCAACAGACAGCTTTCAATTGGATCTAATTATTTATTTGTATTCCAGTAGCCTCAATCTGGGATCAGGCCCCCCTGTGTTTGGTGATGTACAGACATGTAGCGAAGAAATTGACCCGCTACACAGAGTGTTAGTGCAATGCGTTTAACTCTGCATAGCACAAAACCAGACTCAGGCAGTACATGGGCTTTGATAACTGGAGGTAGAGGGACACGAGTCTCACAGGGCTGTCATAATGTGCACGTGTGATTTTTTTACAGGATGTAGTGTGACTGCAGGGGAAAAGGGAGTATGAGAAACGACTGCATCTCTGCTCACCTGGTAATTGCAAAAATAAATCGCAATAACAGGGATAGCAGGGATGCTTCCTGCACCACAGGAGGCTGGGGGAGCCCTGATGTGAAATGTTCTGTCCCTTCCAGAGCTTAATTGATCAGTGATTGGAGGTCAGAGCTCCCACTTGAGCAAACCGTGCTTTATTCAGGGAAATGTTCTTTGTGACAGCGGGGTGGTACAGCAATATCATATCTCCCACAGCACTAGAGACAACTTTTCTCTGAGCTGTAGGGGGAAGTGAGGCACGGTACTTTAACATGGAAAAGTAGCTGCTGTGTTTCCCAGGACACAGCTGTGAGTTACAAACCGTGGTAACTCCTGAGGCTCTGATTCAAACTGTGTTCAGCCCCCACTCAGCCAAAGCTCCCGTTGATTTCAAGGGCTTTGCCTGAGTGGATATGGAGGGCTGCATTCTGCCGTCAAAGCCTCACACCCACTTCCCGTTGCTTTGCGTGGGAGTTGCTGACACATACCTGAGGATAACATTTGCCCTCTTATAAGTGATGGCTAATCCAGCCAGGCGAGCCTTCACCTCGACTTCAAGTGTATTGCAAGCAAAGTGATTTGGATAAGGGCTATATATAAGGAGCTCAGAATACAGCCTACCTCTTCTCCGCAGTAGTCTTGTTGAAGCACTCAATTGGGACTCAGCAGCTGTGGGTTCAATCCGCAGCTCTGTCACAGTCTTCCTCTGTGACCATGGGCAAGTCACTTAATCTCTCTGCGCCTCAGTTCTCCATTTGCAATATGGGGATCCCCACTCTTTGTCCTGTCTGTTTAGACTCTTTGGGGCATGGACTCTCTCTCACTGTTTGTACAGCTCCTAGCACAGTGGTAATTGCATATCATTTGGGATGTATACAGTACAAATAACACTAGAGGCTTTTGGAATGATTTATTATTTTGTCCGCGGGCGTAGGACGAACATCTTTAAGCCCCACACCTGCAAGCAGGATGTGAGCTGAAGCTTACAGCCCAGATGTTACCATGTGCTTTATTCAGTCATACACCGCCATACATCTTGCCCTACTTGTTTAGATTAGTTAAAAGCAACTGGCTGGGTGCAGAGGATAAACCCTTTTCCAAGGCAGTCGTTGAATTTCCCTATGGCTGCCATGCTTTTATTTAAAAAAAACAACAACAAAACAACAACAAACCAGCTCAACCTTGCGGCTGCTCTAAGCCACTGATTACAGTTTTAAAGTGAAATAATCTCCTTCAAAATCAGTTTAACAAACCAGTCCCAAGAAGGTTCACTCCCCAGCAATTAACTCCCAAACTATAGCTCCAAGCAATACATTGCTTGGGAATCACTGTTCAGTGAAAACATAACTCAGGGGGGAAATGATCCATTGGAAGAAATATAAATGACAGAAGATGCTGCATATGGCCTTTCTGTGTATCTACCCTCAGAATACATTTAATTAAAGAAAATGTGGGAGGGCTTCTTTTAAGACTAAAAAATAATCAGGCAGTAGAATTTGCTTATCCTGCACTATGCTGTAAGGAAAGACTACTCTCCGGACACAGGGAATAAACAAAAATCCTTTTTCCCTGTAAGGGACATCACATCTCCGGGCATCCCTATAGCTTCAATGTTGATCCAATCACCTTCTCTATTTCTCTTAATCAGGGATTTGGTTTATCTTCAGTGTTGCATGTATAATGAGGCAAGTTATTTTTAAACAGCATTCTTCTTGCGCTCAACTGCCTGGGCAGGCTTGAGTGTTTGTCCCCAACCTCCATAGTTACTGCCCCAGGCACCGTGGCTTTGATAAATCCTCATTTGTGTTAAGGTGGTGCCTCAGACCACAAGTGAAAACCATGCCCCTTTGTGCTAAGTGCTGTGCAGACACCCTCCCCCTTGTCATCCGCACTCTTCTTCATGGGGGTGAGACATTGGTGACCTATCGAAGCCATCTTAAGTGTCTGGCCTCAGGAATGTTCTCCGTATCAGATGGGAAGATCATCGCACCCATGTCAGCGTTCTCTCTGCGGCTAACGTCACCGGTGTTGAGGCGAAGATTATGAAACGTCAACTTTGCTGCGCTGGTCACTATGTGAGGATGGTGGATGCTCGTCTTCCGAAGCAAGTCCTCTTTTCTCAACTTAATCAGGGTAAGGGGATCTGCAGGGGACAGAGGAAACATGACGAAGACACCCTGAAAGTATAACTTAAGAAGGAAGGCGTTGACCCCACACACTGGGAAGAGCTGGCTGGCAATATACTGCAATGGCGTCACATCAGACATCAAACCTCAGCCGGTTTTGAAGAGAAATGGCTTGTTCACGAGGCTGAGAAATGGCAGAGGAAGGGAAGTGTACAGCATCCCGGCCAGCACCTGTGCGTTCTCCAAGCAACCACCTGTCACGTACGTGGAGAACCGGTACAGCACGAGTTGGACTCCTCAGCCATCTTAAGTCTCATCAATGACTTCCCCCAGCAGACGACATCCTCGTATCAAAGGATAGATGATGACGACGTCTGCACACATAAGAGACAGTCCCTACACCAAAAATCTTAGAGGAAATAGACAAGACAGACAAACAGTGGGAGGAAGGAAGGATTATTATCCCCGTTTATTGATGGGAGCAGGTGATCGGGGTTCATTTCCCAGCTCTGCCCCAGATTCCCTGTGTGACCTTGGCCAAGTCACTCAATCTCTCCGTGCCTCAGAGCCCATGTGTGATTAGATGGAACGGTGACGAATTTCCCAGCATCCCAGCGGTGCACACCATCAGAGAATAACAGCCAGAGCTTAGAGGCCATCAGAACTTTTCTAACATAGAAATGGTTTCAGCAAACCTTTTTGGAGTAATAGGTAAAAAGGAACTTGCTCTATAGCTGAAGCCTGGTGTGTTGCACTAATCTCCCCTGAAAATAAGAGGCTTATTGGACAGCCCCTTAACCAGATGACTCACCATAGGAAAATCAATAGGGATTTGTTGATGGAAATCCCACTGAAGGAAACAAAAGGCAGCAGGCTTGATTCTCCTTTCACCTATGCTGGTGTAAATCAGGAATTTCTCTATAGAAGGCGGTGGAGTTACACAGGGGTAAAACCAATAAGAGAGGTGAACCAGGCCCCATGCAGGCAGCTCCCAGAGTGGCGCCGTCTCTACAGTCTTTACTGCCCCTTTCAAGAACCAGTTTATTGCATGACATAAAAACAAAACACTTGTGCTAAATTTCCTAGAAAATTGACTCCCGGTAGCACAGAGGGCAGGTCATTCCTGGCTTCCATTAAAGATGATAGTTTTAGCGTTTCTCTGACAGTTTTGTGACACCCCGTGTCGTATTAGCAAAGCCAATTTGTTAAGCTGCGAGTGCCAGCCTTAAATATCCCCTTTTGTGCACAGATACCAGATTAATGAGAAGTCAAAGCCCAGCTACTGTTTTCCTACTGAAGCTATGAAATTTTGTGTATAATTCATTTGCCCGTGTAATGGAAACTTAGTGGCATATGAAAAGCATAAAATAGAATTTGCGGTAATGTCTTCTTTAAGTTGTAAAGATACACTTGTGCTGTCTCAAAGCTCAATTCAGGCATCACATCAATGGTACAAAATACAACTGCCTAAATGCTGCAGCTGCATGAGATCTGCTTTACTGTGGTAAATCAGATCAAGGTTTAATCCCCCTCTCCTCGCCCCCATCACAACATAACCCCCACCTCCGGTAATGAGCTCACTGGAATCCAGATAAATGTGAAAGAATCTGGCAACTGCATCCTTCTGATATTTCCATTACTCCAGACAACTGAAGATGATGAAATGGTGAGACGTGGTGTAATGGAAAGAGTCCGCTTCTGTCTCACAATGCTGTTTCCTAATGGGATGCTGGCTGCCGGCTCCCTGGTTTCTTGTTCCTGATAACTTGGGGTTAGGGTGGGACTTTGTTGGTAGAGGCTCATCTTTACTGCTTAACAATGTGCATGGGACCTGGGGGGTAACAGTGGATAGGAAGCTGGATATGAGTCAGCAGTGTGCCCTGGTTGCTAAGAAGGCTAATAGCATATTGGGCTGCATTAGTAGGAGCATTGCCAGCAGATCACGGGAAGTGATCATTCCCCTCTATTCGGCATTGGTGAGGCCGCATTTGGAGTATTGTGTCCAGTTTTGGGCCCCCCACTACAACAAGGATGTGGAGAAGTTAGAGTCCAGCGGAGGGCAACAAAAATGATGAGGGGGCTGGAGCACAAGACTTATGAGGAGAGGCTGAAGGAATTAGGCTTGTTCAGTCTACAAAAGAGAAGAATGAGGGGGGATTTGATAGCAGCCTTCAACTACCTGAAAGGGGGTTCCAGGGAGGATGGAGCTAGGCTGTTCTCAGTGGTGGCAGATGACAGAACAAGGAGCAATTATCTCAAGTTGCAGGGGGGGAGGTCTAGGTTGGACATTAGGAAAAAGTTTTTCCCTAGGAGGCTGGTGAAGCACTGGAATGGGTTACCTAGGGAGGTGGTGGAATCTCTATCTTTAGAGGTTTTTAAGATGCGGCTTGACAAAATCCTGGCTGGGATGATTTAGCTGAGGTCAGTCCTGCTCTGAGCAGCGGGTTGGACTAGATGACCTCCTGAAGTCCCTTCCAACTCTATGATTCTATGTAGAGTAGTTGCTTTATAAACTAAATAAAACCAAGGTAGGTGTAGAACAAAGAGGAGGTATAAGCCTGAAGAAATCTTCAGCATAGAGACCATGGATTGGCTCCCCTGGGCTTGAGTCCACCATCCCTCTTTGCCAGTGTTTCGAGGAAGGGGTAGTTGTTGTGGGTTGTATTGATTAGCTCTCCTGGACCAAGATGACTTTGACATAGGCAGAAGTGATACCTGTGGCAATATTGCTGCTTAGCTGGCAAACATTTTGAAACTCAAACTATCCCTCTTGCACTCAAACTAGCTTTTGAAACCCCCATGTAATATTTCATATCCCACGCATCCCCAACTCCAGTATTAAAGTCTCATGTAGTTTTTCTCTATTTTGCCATCTGTCTTTGACTGCCAAGATTATGTGGACATACTGTAGTTTGCATGTATATTAAAAAAAATCCGATGGAGAAACCCCACGGGAGAACTGTATGGTGTTGTTAAAAGGCTATTTTTTCAATACTCTTCTCTCATTTAATTACTGACTGTGCTTCATAAATAAAAGTCGGAAATATCCTCATTGACTTGCAAGCATAATGTTTGCTAACTGATATTATTCCTGCAGATTCCAAGAGGCCCATAAAACAGCTCGACCTTGGATTTATTATGGCCAGATAATCCTTTTTCATACAGTGGTCAATAATAATGAATCAGCATTTGGATATTATTGATTATGCTAAATTACAGGATGACAAAAGAAAACCTGTAACAACTAAAAGATTCTAGAGACACTCCATTTGAAGGGGTGGAAAATAGAAGTCTGGATAAAAGGAACTGGTTGACACTTCATGTGTGGTGATATTTCATGATTGAAAAATATAGTTGAACCAAAATCAACCTTTTTAATAGGAAAATGCCATATTTGACCCCAAAATATTTCATGTCAAAACTAACTTTTGAATAATCATTTAAAAATGAAACGAGAATTGTATTTAGTTTCTGCTTAAAATGCCACTGTTTGTTTCCACTTTTCATTTTAAATAAAAAGTGGTCTCATTTAGTTATGTCCAGACTCCAGAGCAATAGTTTATTTTTTTTACTTGAAATGTTTTTTGGGTTTTTTTTTTAAGTTTGAAACTTCCTGTGGGAGAACCAAAATATTTATTGCAAAACATCTTGCAGGAAAAATAATGGTTTTCTGTCCAGCTCTAGCACAAAGATTTGTTACTACTCTTTCTGGCTAGAGGCGCAATAAGATAGGATGATTCAGCACAAAAAGGCTAAAAGTGAGAGGTACAGGAAAAACAGAGCATGTTGGAATTAGACAGATGAGCCAGGCAATGATGTTGTGAAACACTTATTAGCAATGGGGTCTCACATATCACTGAGTGTTCCGCCCTGCCTTCTCCAGTTGGCCAGGGTGGTCCTGTAAAACCCAAAAGTTTCTCTCCTACAGACCAGTCCTTCTGATTTACTTTGTATCAGGATCCTAACTGGAAATATAGGTGATGGGATGTGGAAACAAAACGCAGTGAGATGGGAATATGTGACCATTTTTCTCTTCCAGTAAGACCACTGAAACACCGTGCTCTGGGATCTGGTGCCCTGCTGGCTAGCAGGGTGCAAAGATGCCCGCTGGGATTTCAAACCCATGCCCAACTATACGGGCAGATGATAGTCTTGTTTTCTCTGAAGGACAGGTTTCTAGCAACAGAAATTTGTTCTACAACCTAGTTACATTCTGGAGGCCAATAAATTAAGAGCTGGCATGCTGTTCAGACTAACACTTATACGTAGTCCTTTGGGGAGAGAGCGCCACTTCCTAAATCTCAAGGACCGAATGCAAAAGCCATTGGAGCTAACAGCTCGCACTAGTTCAGTGGACTTTGGAGCTGGCGCCCAGGTAGGTTGCGGCAGCACTCATCTTCTATAATGGGAAAGGAGGGGGGTCCGTGTGTGACTGAACAGTGCAGCAGTTTGAGAATCTTGTTAGATGTGATTCTTATCTAACTTGATTGTCAAACTGGGAGGTGTTCTAATTATTGTGGGTAATTAATACAAATAGCGTAAATGCCCCCTTTCTATTTCATTTGACTGAAATCAGCAGTGAATCCAACCTGGATTCTTTTTTTTTCCCCCAAGTTTGCTTTATCTGAGTTGTCTGAAGCGACCACTAGACTTTCCTGATGTGCGATGGCCTATCAAAGTTCATAAACCAGAGCCTGGCTTTCCCTTAAGCAAACCACTAGTCAGAACGACAGTTCTGTAGTCTTGGCTACACTATACATGATAACTATCTGTGCTGGGCTCCGGCAAGTCATTCTGAGATGAACAAGGCCACCAGACGGGCATTGAAGGGCTTGTCTACACTTGAAAAGCAGCAGTGACGCAGATACCCCCCCACACACACACACACAAAAAAGCCAGACACATTTTTCAAAATTCCATTTTGAAATTGAAACATCCATGTTTTGCAAAAAACTTCCCCTGTTTTTTGACGAGCTCCATCACTTCAGTTCTGGTTCTTCCCCCACCTAGTGTTTTAACAGCACAAACCAATCCAACTTGCTTCATTTTAATGGACCGTGGCTGTATACAGTCTGATTTTGTCGCAGACGGTGCAAAAGACCAGCTGCATTGCGCTTCCCAACCTGTGTACCCAGCCTCCCATATAATGTGCGCTCAGTTTGCAAAAATAAAAAGTTTTGCATGGCCCTCTTTTGTGTTACTTGCTTTGAAACTATTTGAAATTTCACAAGATTTTAGGAGGGCTGTTTAAAAACAAAACAGAAGCCAATTAATCTCCTACCTAACTTCCAAGGGCAACCAGCTTTCTTGTCAATATCATTTTCTACCAAACAATTGTCGTCTGCTTTAAAATAGACAGAAGCCAAAGTGGACCAATAAACAGCTTTTTCCTCTCCTGTTTGCCTGATCCAAAACTCACTGGAGTTGAACAAAAGATGGCTGCTGTCTTCAGTGGGCTTTGGATCAGAGTTGGGTTCCCTTTCCTTGTCTGATCATCCTCCACCTTTTCTTTCCCCTCCTGGACTTCTCCTTCTTCCCCCGCCCTCTCTGCCAGGAGTATGGCCTGTCGATGTTGGCCTGTATGCATCAGTCATTATTATTTGTATTGTACTCTAATGCCCCAAACTGCTACTTCTGAGCCTGATTCTGCTGAACTTACCTCTTAGTTTGAGCCTGCTTAAACCTGAGGATGAGTGATCATCCCTGAGCCAGAGAGCCTGATAAGTCCTCAGAGGCAATTACTTACAAATCTTGTGATAGGCCCCACACCACTCAACCAGGGTTCGGCCAATCCACAGGCAAGGAGTGGGACCCACCCATGTGGTGCATACAAGAAAGTCCCAGGCCATCCTCCACAGTAGGTATGCTGACCAATTCATAGGGTAAAAGTTCATACCAAAAGGAAGCATCTTTATTTAGCCAGCCAGAAAGACAGTTGTTGGGTAAAACATAGCCCCACTAATCCTAGACATAAACCCCCGTCTCACTAATACAGCTAGGAAAGTTAGAAATATTTCCTGCCCACTGTGCAGATGAGTTTTGCTGCTTGAAATCCGCATATTCGAGACAGAGGCGAAATCCAGAATGGCTGGGGCAGGTTGCAGTGTCCTACAGGAGCCGATGTGGAAATGGGTCATGGAAGGTGTTTTCTTTCCTCTCCAGGGCATCAGATGTGTTCTTGTTTCTTTTAATTCTGTTTCAAGATCGTAAGCTGTACCTCTTCCCCAAAAATAAACAAAATCAAACTCAGGAAAAAGCAGCCAAGGGGGAGGAATAGACAGAAAAGAAGCTGTTGCTTCATTTTTGCTTCCACCTTCATCTATTATCAGTTTCTTCCAGGTATATCTGCAGCCTCCCCAGGGGCCATTGCTGGAGCGACATTAATTTAATTTACTCAGATACTGCTGTCTGTAGTGTGCTCTAATTTTAGACTTTGTCTCTCTGGATTCTGAATTTGGATGTGAAGAAATGACAAGTCTCTCTCTCTCTCCTGTTTGCGGAGGATGGAAGCCGCTGAGGTTAGGGACTATGGGAACATGTTTTTGACAGTAGTGAGTGAGTAAGAAAAATGCTTTTTGGGGTCACAGTTGTCTGCCCAGCAGCAGCAATTGCTGCTTCAGGAACTGACAGACAGACTGTGCTGGATTGTCACTGACTCTCAGACTCGGAGCCAGATCTTGCTCTCAGTCACAGGGATGTAAATCTGGAATAACTCCACTAAAAATCAATGGCGTTTACTCCAGATTTACATGTTGAAAATTGAGAGCAGGCACTTGGCCTCTGTGTCCCAGACTAAGAATTTAAAAATCATTTACTGTGTAAAAAGCCTGAAGACGAGAGAGCCTAACTCCCTAAATGCAAATGCAATCCTTAGTATGAAAAGTTAATTATCTTAAGGAGGCAAATTGTTTTCATGAGAGAGCAACACCGTGTTTTAGAAGTGCGTTAAGGGCAGTTGTGTGTTTAGGGATGTGTGTCTAGCTTAGTCTGGAAATCAGAGTTCAGACCCTGGAACAAGTGCACTGAAGCCTTTGATCCTTTGCTCCCAGGTACCAGCCCTTCACACATCAGCCATGCTAATATAAAGCGTATTCTTTGCCAATTCAGAGGCGAATATTTATTTTTCATGGCAATTTTTCAGGTAGAAACTAGGCAGGGAAGATGGGGATTTCCTATAATGGGCTTTTTTGTACCTAGACAACCACCGACTTATCTCAATGAAAATGAATTGGCCTGATGTGCGTTCACCTCGCACTGCAGCCTGCGGCGGCGGGGAGGGTCTGTGTCATCAGTAAATGCTGGATGTAGCAATATATTCATCCAAAGACCACGTGTCATTGGCTAATGCTGCATCTTCATTGCAGAGCTGCTGTATTAAGCAGGTTCTCGAGCTGTGATGATGAACAGCCCTGCTGAATGGGATGGCCAGGGCAGGGACTATACAGATAGGATAGTGAGTGTGCAATAAAGACTCTAGATTCCCCCATCCCTTCTGCATGCATCTGAGCACAGTCCACGATTCGGCATTCTTGGTTAAGTTCGGCACTGCTTATTTTTGCTCCTTTTCCTTCCCAGGGTGCTTGAGAGAGATTGGAAAGGAGCTAATATCATCACGGGTAATTACAAAGGTGCAAGTTTCCATTAGCTAGGAGGCCGACTGAAGAATAACCCGTTTCAGGTCTAAGTGAACAATGGCTCGGGAAGCCAACACTTTCCCTGGGTTTGCCGGTTCCACTTAATGTGCGTTTCCAATAATGTTATTCCATTACAGGGAGCTTGGGTTAGGAGAGCTTTTGTTGACTATGTTACACAAATTCAATTTGTCACAGTGCTTGGTGTATAAATTAGAAATGAGAGACGCTAGCAAAATTAAATGATAAGCCTGGCACCAGCTCCCTTTGTGGCTGAGATGGGGCTGATAAATCCGAACCCCAGGACAAGTTTTGCTAAAATAGAATGAAATCATGATATAAGTGGGTCGATAAAGAAGCCAATAATCATTGTGTAGATGGACTTGAAGATTTTGGGTTTCTTTCTCCTGTGCCCTTGTTTCCCATTTACACGCGAGCAAAGGTGCATGTAAAATGCCACTAAATCAGAATTGTGTACTCAGTGGTGGGAGTCTTTCACAACCTCTTAGCACAGGCGGAAGGTATCAGTTCGGTAAACCATCCCTGCAGGGACATACAGTACCCGCCTGTAATGAAATGCTGACACAACTCAAGTGAATGGAAAGTGGCACAGACAAAGCAGCGGACAATGCAAGTATCTAACTGGAGCCCACGCTAACCAGGTGGAGAAGTTGGATTTCAGGGACACGTTTGTTTTTCTATTTGGTGGGTAAGCAGCAATGATGCGATCACATAAGAGGAGTTGCGGGGGAGGTGGGGATGGGGAATGCACCAGTCCTGCAGCTGCACCGGGGATGCCATGTCCTGGATCATTCAGGGAAATATTCTCTCCTTCATCCCTATTCACAGTGTCCCTATTTTATGGTTTCTAGCCTAGCAGAATGGGGACGTGATCCTCTTTAAGAGATCTAGGACCCTGCAGCTTTACCCTGTCTGCAGGCTGCGCACCTCGGAAGGGAAGGGTTGGCTTTCTAGGACCCCTCTGGGATCCATAATGAGCTGCCTGATTCCCAGTTAAGGTATAAATTATGTCACTGTGGGAAGCTGAATAACGCAGTGTGATCAAATCTCTGTAGGAAGGAAGCGAGGTGATGGATGAGCCCCAGGTTACACTCAGGCAAGTCGGGATTACAGCTGGGTAGCTGATGTTGCATCACCCCCATAGGATGCTAATTAGCTATGTGAGACAGCAGGGCCAGACAGCAGCAGGAGGGTCAGAGAGGGGAGAGATATAAGCCTCAGAATGTTCCGGGCCTTGTTCCCTGAAGACTGAGCAGGGGTTACTACAGGTTAATTAGGAGCACCTGAGGCCAATTAAGGCCCAGCTAGAGTCCTGATAAGAGCCCCTGCCCCAGCCAGATGGGGGAGGAAGGAAGGAGAAAGAACCGGCAGGAGTGGTGTGAGCAACCCGAGGAACCAGCCCACGGCCATGAGAAAGGTACAAGAGAACAGAGGGGGAAATAGCCCAGGGGACAGAAGTTCAGCTGCCAGCAGCGCCAGCAGCGCATAGCTACTATTCATAGACTGCTGGGCTGGGGCCTGGAGTAGAGGGTGGGGCTGGGTCCCTTCCCTCCTACCCCTCACTGTGCACTACAGAGGCACTGAGGTCCAGAGCTGGGCAAGAGGCGGTGCCCCGACCCACCACATGAGAGCGGGACCCGCCATAGCAGAGCGGGCTGTTTGTCACAGCTGCCGTATATTTACATGTTCAAAGCTCGCCATTGACTGGGAGTTAATCCTTCAAACACCCTGATGAGACAGGGATGGCCCTTCTGTCCTGCAAGTCAATCTCTGACTAGCTTTATCTCCATCACTTCTGGGCTCAGGAGTACTGCTGCATGAATCTCGGAGGTGAACTCGGCACCCCACCGGGCAGAAGAACGACTTAGGCCCCATTTAAGTCTTGCTAAAAACCCGCAAGTGTTGCACAGGTCTTCCATGCAAAAGTGAGCTCCATGCTTCTTGAGTGAGACTGTCTCTTCATAGCATAGGATTTCAGTCCCGCAGTAGAAACCAGGTACTGTGCTCCCACGGAGCTGGCTGACCAAGTCCACTTTAGAGCATTTTTGGAGCACCCATAAGCTGCCGTGCACTGGTGTAACGGCCCCACTAGCTAGAAGTGCTAATACAGGGCAGCAGGTACATGACTTTCTGCTGAAGTCTAAATGGTTTGGTACACTAGTGAGGCAGCTAATGGTCCTCTGCTTCATGCGTGTTTGCTAATGGAGTCAAAAGACCTTGGGTTAAAGAGAGGATGGGAGAGAACCTAGGACTCATCCTTTATAGAAATAGATTTATTTACAATGTTCCAATCTTCAAGACCTAAAAAGTTCCAGTGGGTGATGTTGGCTTTCGTTGCACTCTGTTTTGCCTGCATAAATGAAGCTGAGGATAAGCCCTTATGTTACCCACCCATGGAGAGAACTAGCACATCCAATTCTGCTGTGAGGCGTTTCTTCTAGAAGGGTTCAATAGGCAGAAGAGCCAGCTGTGGCTGGGGTCAGAAGGTTTCGCGACTGGAGATTTTTGGCAAAGGTTGGGCGGATGGGAAGCCAGACTTGGCTGATGCATAGACTGAGCTGCTGGCACATCACTGGGGTGAGTGAAGCCTGCGAAGGAATCTTGCATTCTTACCAGCATCAGATTTGGTTTGGATTCACTACGGAAATGTTCTCTTTTAATGGGTTTCTTACTGGCATGACCCTTGATCCTTGGCTAGTGAACAGTACTTGGGGTCTTTCTCATGTGCCCAGATGTCCTCCTGCATCTCTCATTAGTGTTTATATGAATGATGGGCACTGAAGCGAGAACCAGTTCCAGATCTTGTGTGCGTGTGTGGGGCAAAGCCTCTTTTTAATTCCAATGGTGTCCTAGCTGGTGCCCATTGTAAGACCATAAGGAGTTGCTAGATAAAATGAGCCCTCCACTGTCTCTGCATGGCAATGTGGGAGAATTTAGAAGCGCCCCCAACGCTCAGAACCACTGTCTAACTTTCCAAAGCTGCCTTCTGCTAAGGGCAGCTTTGCCGGGTTCTGAAATTCTCAGTCAAGGCTTGGGTGTCAAGTCAAAGCTTGGTGTAAATGTGCATTCCTTATAGCAGCAGGGACACGAGAGTTTGCCAGCAGGGTCTAAGCCCTGAACATGTCTGTCTTATACACTTAATGTATGTGGTGGTTAGCCATGTAGGTCCCAGGATATTAGAGACAAGGTGGGTGAGGTAATATGTTGGTCCAATGACAGATTTGTTGGTGAGAGAGAGAAGCTTTCTGGTTTACACAGAGCTCTCTGGGTCTGGAGTGATCTGAAGAAGAGCTCTGTGTAAGTTCAAAAGCTTGGTCCAATAAGAGAGATTACCTCACCCATCCTGTCTCTCTAATATATACTTAGAGACTCCCAGACGCACTGTATAATGCAAAGCAGCAGTAGTGTCAAATACATACGTTGTGGTTTTCTGTTGCAGTTTTGATGCACAGTGAAAATCGAGCTGCTAATTCAGCAGCAGGATTGAAACCACGTCTTCCACAGAAGGAAGTTATTCTTTCCCTCCCCCGGCTCCAGGGAATCGTAGACGGAGAAGAACATGTCCAGACGTTAGTGTCAGCTGAATGGGAATAATGCAGAATTACTTCCCTGTATCTGGCTAGTATACCTTCTGAGCTCAATCCTGCAGCAGTCAATGAGAAGCTTTATCCATCCAGAATCCTGGGAGGTGAAGGCACTCAGGACCGTGCAGGATTGGGCCTTGTATGAGCAAAGACCCACCTTCACAGAGGAGCTATTTGCTCCCAGCTTGCCCTCTCTTTTTCTGCCCATCAGAATGCCGTGGTTAGGCTATAGGCCTAGTACCGTGGAAACGACTGTGATGTAACACACCCACCCTGATGACTTCATGCAGGAGGCAAAGTGGGAGGAGTTTACTGACAAACAAGAGAAGGAAAAAAGTGTGGCATACACTTAATTGGGGCTGTTGAATTCAATGAATCCATGGATGCTTGATTCCTAAAGTATGGGAGCAGCGTCCTTGGAGTGGAAGAATGACCTCGTGCGTAAGGCACTGGACTAAGACTTGACAGGTCTGCATTCAGTTACTGGCTCTGCTACTGACTCCCTGAGTGCCATGACTTCTCAGTCCACCTGGCTGTAAAATGGGGCTAATAATATTTATCTACCTTACAGGGATGTTGTGAAGCTAAATTAATTACTGATTTTGAGGTGCTCCGCTACTGTGGCACCTAGTCTGAAAGCTTTGTATTACTGAAGTGTAGCTGTGTTGCTTTTTGTTCTAGGAATAGGAGAGGCCCCCATGACTGGTGCTGGGTCTCCAGTTTCCTCAGGGACCTGATGAGATTTCTGTGGCTGTGTAGTTGACTCTGGAGATGAGAAAATTCATCTGGAAAAAGGCTCACAAGATTTTTCTTTATCTCCTCTCAATTTTTTCAATCACATAAGGATGAGAACTTGCTGTAAGCTCTGGGACACTGACACCTAGCAGAGAACACAATTACGTTTCACAAAAGACGTGATGATAAATTATTCAGCCATTGTTACATTAGAGTGTGGGGAGAGGATGTCCCAGCTTCATGCAAGAGTGGATGAAATTTTCCTAATTGACAATATATGTAAGGCTTGTAGTAGCTTCTTATGCACAGTGACAGGGGGAAGATAGAACCGTGGACTTTGACTTCAATGTGAAAAGATTAGGGTGAGTCATTTTTCTATTTTCCGTCCCCATTTGGTTCCAGGTTATAAATCTGAGGCTGAGTATCTGTTACAAAGACCCTGGTTGGTAGCTGGTGGGAGGGGAAAAAATCCCCAGCCCAGGAGATAAAAAAAACTCCTTCAGAAAGGAAAAAGTGAGAGTTACCTGAAGGGTCAAATCCAGCAGCTTCACTTTCAAAAGCAGCTGAGTGTGGTTTGAAGGAATTCCCATTTCGTGCACACTGTCCGTCTGTTCTGATACCTCATGTTACCCCAGATCCGTGGCCTTACTTCCAAATCTAGTTGTAATGGTGTGTGTGTGTGTGTGTGTGTGTGTGTGTGTGTGTGTGTGTGTGTGTCTTTCTCTCAGATGCATGCACAATGCTTGCCAGCTAACCCATCTACAGGTGATGATGGGCCATAGAGAGGATGCATGGCTCTTAGCACCAGCAATACACATCTCTGTTTAGATTATGCCTTTATGCCCAGCATTGTGTAAAAGCTGCACCGGCCTAGGAGCTGCCTTCAAAGGCATTATGCTGCATGCAACCCCCCTTCTTTCCTCTTGCTGCTGGAGGAGAGTGTGCAACGGCTGGTGTCTAGAAGGTGGACCCAGGGCCCCCACCTGTTTCATGTACCATGTGCTGGATAATAACATGAAAGGACTCCAGGCTTGTACAACTAAAGTGGCTGTTTATTAAGAGAAGTATTGACATGGTGGCTGCAGCTAGCATTCCAGCCACCTTCACACAGACTGACTTTCTGGTGACTCCTCCAAACTCTTCCTCTTACAACTTGCAACTTTCTCCCTCCAAGTTCCATGCAGACTTCTAAACCACCCATTCCCCACCCACCTGCTCTGGGGAAGAAGTACATGTATTCTAGTACTAACTAAAGGCTCTGAGCGAGGTGCTGTACAGACGTACAGGGAGAGGGAAGAGCTGAGAGCCCAAATAGACAATGGGCGGGACGAGGAAATAACTTGCCTAAGGTCACATGGGAGAGCAGCTAATAGAACCCAGATTTCCTGGCTCCCAATCCAGTGCCCTAGCTACTAGACCACACTGCCTCTCACGAGTCACTAAACCAGCCTTCGTCCCATTTATTCCTGCACCCTCGGAGCCGTGGGCCGGGTAGCCCATAGAAGGGTTTAAGGAGGGGTTGTGACTCCCCTTTCCTTCCTCCATTTCATAGGGACATAGTCCAAGTCTCCAGCTAGCCTCCTGGAAGCTAACGCTGTCCACAAAGCCAGTACCCAGAATCAGAGATTCAGTTCTACAGCTCTGTTCAGTGTGCTGCCCAGATGCAGCGTCTCGTTACTCCGCTGCTGTTTCCAGCCACCCTAGAGTGTCTGAGATGAAGTATGTAGTGAGACAAGAGGAATGCTATTCTCACCTGCACCCCTTGCAGTGCCTAGAGACCCCCAGGGGAGTGGTAGAGCGCTGCTGTGGAATCTTTTTTTTCACTTGAGCTCTGCCTCCAAGCGTACCTATTGCTGCTGCTGCTGCTTCTCATTGGTTTTGTTCCCCCATGAGAAGGAAAGGGGGGGGGGGATAGGCCTTGATTTGATAACTTACAGATAAATCTAGAAAACTCGCAAGGCTGTGAAAGCTCTGAAGGATTAAGAAAGGGCTTTGCATACCACGTGCAGTACAAAGAGAGGAAAAGATCTGAGAAAAAGAGGAGTCATGCAGAGGGAAACATTAAGATGTATTTGTCCAAGACAGCTTGGGAGGGGGGGAGAAAAAAGCCAAAGGCAGATTAATGGGTAGGGCAAAGAGGGGATTTGGAAACAGCATCAGAGCTGGAAATAACAATGAGAACAGACTGAGCTGAGGACGTAACGGGATGGAGGAGGTGGAAGAAGCCAGTAAGACGAACCAGCTTTACTTTGGCCGAACCAGAGCACACACAGCTCAGTTCCTGTAGCTATGGCTGTTATCATGTTCACCTGACACAACTAGTCCCTGGTTTGGTAGAACTAGCACCACTTTGTTCAGTGGCCTGTTATACAGGAGGTCAGACGAGATAATCTAATAGATTGCAAGGTCCCCTCTGGCCTTGCAATCTAGCAGAACTTCATGGGGACCGGGGACTGGGGGATAGGAGGAGGTGCTCTGGGACAGGATGGAGGCACAGAGTTGACTGTGATAAATTAGACCACTGTGTGCCTGGATGAAGCCAGCTCGTTACATTCGTCATGCTCATCGGCACTCCATTTCCACACAAGCTTAATAGGTAAATGAAATGCAGATTGCAATCACTGCTGTTCCCTTCCCCAGTCAGAGCCGGGAGGAGAATCCGCTCTGCCGGGGCATCATGTCACCTAAGTGGAGACTGATATGACTCTTCATGTTAATGGATTGTGGAGTTTCTAATGTGAACAAAAATCCATTCGGGGCTAAATGACCGTGTGAAAGTTACCATCTCTCGGCAGCCAACCAGATGCTTCAAAGGCAAATGCTCAGAGCCATTAGCTTCTTGGCTGCTCGGGCACTTGGGATGTAAACCTTCCAGTATAATCAAGGCATATAACCCTCTGCTCCAGACTTCTCTGCCTCCCGTTTTTCCTCCAGGATGGGCACTTGGCCAAATCATTGCTGAGACTGGCACAGCCTTGTAAACTGCCTCAGTGGGCTTTTCTCTGCACACCCATCTGCCTTTTCACCTTCCACTCTCTTCCCCCTCCATTGCACCTGCAGGGGAAGCTGAGCGCACAGAGCCTTTGCTCCCGGCTGCGGTCCCTGTCCCTGGGAAAGGGATGCTAAGGAGATATCCCAAGGCCTGCACCTTACTGAGGGATGCTCAGTGACTGCCTCTGCAGCATTCACTCTCTTCTCTTGCAGTCTTGGAGTGGGGAGGGGGAGTGCGTTCACATTGAAGGCTTGTTCGTACACATTGCGGCTTGCTGCAGCGAAAGAGAAACTCAAGCTTTTGCTTTGCTGACTTGGTTTTTGCTCCAGCTTATTTACACTGTTTTAAAGAGACAGTCACACCACAGCAGCTTGCTGTACGTGAGAAGCTGTGAGTGATTAGGTGAATATTTTCTGTAAAATACTTTTTTAAAATTCACACACACAACTAGGAAAGTCCCCCGCTGAGAGGATCCTAGGGTTTCACACTTTTTTCCCACCAGCCTTAGCAGTTGCTGATGAATAATGCTGCTGTTTGCCTCCATGGGCATTCCAAAGAGCTAGGCATTGGTGTGCGAAGCGTTGAGGTTAGCTGGGGTAAGAAAGCTGCTCTAGAAAACCTCTTCCATTCTGAGGGTGCAACCAGCCTGTCATCTGAACTGTCAAGATGTCCCTTAGAAGGAAGTTGGAGGACTATAGCCTCTTTTTGTGTAGCAGCTATGGTGCATCACGATGGAAAGGTCAATAGAAACAACAGAAGATCAAAAATCTCTGTCCCAATTTTTTCCTTCCTGGCAGTGATGTTCAGAAATAAAAAGGCAAGAGAAGAGACTGAGAGGGGAGAGATTGTATTGTGTATAGGAGGAGGGTTTTTTATTCATTGTCTCCATTAATGTTAGACTGATATATTTTATGGGCCCCACAGGACAATGTAATGTTAGGAAATGTTCCATGTGCATTAGTCCATTGGCTTTGAAGGCCCTCTTTTGCTTCGGCAGAATAAACTGAAGATGTCGCACAGTTCCATGCAGCGGAAAGCTGTAACAGAACCTCACATACGTGATGTAAATCACTTACAGGAACTTAGCACACACCTTGCTTTCAGCAGTCCTTCTGGGTCTGCTCACACTCGTGAAGTTGGACACACGCTTAAGGAGCTTGCTGGATGAAGGCCTTAATCATCTCTGGTTTCTCAGATTTCCATAAAGTGAGTGATGTAAATTTCACCTGGCTTGAATCATAATGGAACAAGCTGGTCAAATGAATAGCTGTAAAGTGCCATCCATCTCCGTGCAAATCCTCTGGGTACTTCAGAGGGAAGCTCTTCTAGCTGATCAGCAGCTGTCATTCAAAGGACTACAAACACGGTTGTCGCTAACAGGATAGACATACCAGCTGCATAACATGCTGGGTTAGATTTGCCACAGGGACTTGTGAAATGGCTGGCTAGAATGGAATCAGATAGGGCAAGTCTCTTGTGTATGGATTCTGTGTGCAGGTCTGCACATTTGATTAATCAGTAATTAATTTAAAAGCCATTCCCTATTACTCCACTCACTGCAGCTGGAGTTGAATGTGCTTCAAACTGCCATAGCATTCCAGAATTTGTACACTGGAAGAAACACAGATGTAGATTAAGACACTAAGATGTTCCAAGGGACCGAAGATAAAAATAAATGTATCTCCCAACTCATATTGACTTTCAGTGGGAATTGGATATCTAACTTCTTTAAACCACTTTGCCTAAGCCCTCTGGGGCAGGATGGTCTTTTTCCTATGTTTGTACAGTGCCAAACACAATTGTCCTTGCTTAGTGCCCTAGGGCTACTGTAATACAAATCATTACAAAGTTTCAGGGAGCAAAATAACTGAGCTTGATAAGTTTAAGGAAGGAACGGTATGATGGGACAGCCTAGTTCATACTCAAGAGTATAAGGTCAGAAGGGACCATTACGATCATCTAGCCTGACCTCCTGCACAGAACTTCACCCACCCACTCCTGTAATAGATCCCTAACCTAAGACTGAGTTATGGATGTTCTCAAATAATGACTTCAAGGTACAGAGAATCCACCAGCAAGGGACATGTGCCCCATGCAACAAAGTAGGAAGGCAAAAAACACCCCAGGTCCTATGCTAATCTGCCCTGAGGGAAAATTCCTTCCTGACCCCAAGTATGGTGATCAGGCCTGAGCGTGTGGGCAAGACTCACCAGCCAGATACCCAGAAAGATTTCTCTGTAGTAACTCAAAACCCACCCCATCTAACATCCCTTCACAGGCCATTGGGCAGAGTTACCGCTAGTTATCTAAGATCAGTCAATTGCCAGACTAAACTGTCCCATCATACCATTCCTTCCTTAAACTTCTCAAGCTCAGTTTTGAAGCCAGCTAAGTTTCTTGCCCCCACTGCTCCCCTTGGAAGGCCGTTCCAGAACTTCACTCCCCTGATGGTTAGAAACCTTCATCTAATTTCAAATCTAAACTTCCTGATGACCAGTTTATAGCCATTTGTTCTTGTGTCCACATTGGTGCTGAACTTAAGTAACTCCTCTCCCTCCCGGGTATTTATCCATTTTCTGCCTTGACTCTGCCTCTTGGCTTTATTATTAAGTCTCCGAAGGTCTTGGCAAGTTAGTTTGTGTGGCAGACACTATGGAAATACATTGGACAGTGTCTCTCACAAGGGTTCCATAAAGGTCTGTGTCTCTGCTCTTCACCGTGTAATCATATGGTTTAGCCAATGGGGCCTTCAGACTGTTAGTAGCCATATCTGTGGCTCTTATCATTTTCAATCGGCTCTGTAATATTATTGAATAGAGTAAGTTCATTAGAATCACTTTGCATCTCCTGATGACCTTTTAGGTCTGTAACATGCCCAGATATCGAAATAAACTCAGCACGGTTTGTATGTGGTGTCGGTGTATATACTAAATGTATTTAACTGGATGGCAAGCGCTTCGGGCAAGGACTGTCTTGTTGCTCTGTCTGTACAGCTCCTAGCACAATACTGCAACACAAATAATTAAGGATAATATAACACTTTGCTCAGTTTAGGTAGCTTCCAACCTTTTCCAGAATAGCAAGTTGCCAGGATTGCAATTTCGGTTTTCAGTCTATTATCAAGTTATCTACAAATATGTAATTTTAGCCCAGGTACAAAACCCAATTTGAGGGTAAAATCATATTAACTGTCTTCAAATACGTTCTTTGAAAATATATTTCCACAAGCTAAAACAGCGCAAACCATGGTGGCACTCAGGATATAACAGAGCTATTTTCATCCAGGAACTGACATGGAATGACCTTAACAATGCAGTTCCAGACACCTAATTAAAAGTAAAATTAAAAACATGGAACATTCAGCTCTAATTACATTTTTTTTTAAATAGAAAAGCATTGAGAGTAAGGGGTAGAATAAATGATTTACAGTTGTTGCTGGTGATGACTATGCAGTTAAAGCAGAGATAGTCCCTTGGGGATTCCTGAGCCACTTAATATTCTGCTTCCCTTATAGGAGGTCCATTATGCTCAGCGTTTGCACAGAGAGGTGTGTGTGCAGGGAAAGCAGATGTCAGACGAAACATCAAGAAAGAGAAAATTAAATGATCTGTGTAATTCCCAAATGACTTAGTCTAAAAAGGAAACCAATGTTATCTTCAGAAAGCCAGAGGAGGCCCTGCCTTTGTATCCTCCTGTAGCCCTGTTTGGATGGCGGCGAGCATGAAATGCACCCGGTTAGCTCTTCTGTTTAGGAAGAGGGCGTTGCAGTTGCAGCACAACTGAAATGTTGGAGTGTGGGTTTGATAAGGCAGATGCAGACAGAGCTGGGTTATCCCAACAGTTACTAAAACACGATAAGAGAAGAGTAAATAATGGCTGGAGGTTTTGGTTTAAATAAAGGAATATTCTCCTTTCAATTTGAACCTGGCTGAACTGGATAAAATGCAACAGATGTTGTTCCTGAGGCCCTCTGAGCTAGGGTCTGGAAGCAGGCTGGTTTAATTTGGGCATAAAAGGAGTAGGAATCCTAATCCAGATGTTTTAGTTTCCTAAAGGGGATGTAACAATCTAACCCATTTAAGGCCAGGTAATGTAAAAGGGCACTGACCAATGGAAATCAATGGAACTGCACGTATTTACACAAGCTAAGGATCTTAGTGAGAAATTCATCCCTTATGCAGAGGGCTGGTATGAGATCTGTCCACCACCTCAGGCCATCAAAACAGCCTTTGAGAATTTCACCCGTATGCCGTTTTCCTTACCATGGTATTTTAGCACCTTTTGATATGACATTCGTAGCCAGGGAAAGTGGAAAAGCTTGGCTGGTTCTTAGCAAGGGCTGCTTCCTGCAGAGCTGTATGAAGTGCTGTCTGTGGAAGCAGAGATGAAAGCAAAGGTAGAATAAAAAGAAGGGCATCTGCTGGCTTTCTAGTTGCATATGTCCTGTTATGAGGGACATGCTGGACTAGTTTATGAGGTGGAGCTGGGCAAGCAGGGGATTGAGATTTGTCACTGACCAATTCAATATCTCCGAGTTACATGAAAATCAACCTGCAGCCACTTTGCAACTCACCTGCCCTGCAAACAGCTCCCCAATTAGGGTTTGGTTGGTTTAATTGCTGTTAATTTCATGCCGCCAAAGAGTGATTGACATCACCTGGAGCATGACAGCCTGTATCTCCACAGCAGTACATGTTGCCCACCACCCTGAAAGGGGAGACCTTTCAGCTATGCCCTTCTCAGGGGAGGAAGGGTTAGCAGCATTCTCTTTGCTTTACACCCTGTTTATTGTTCCACAACAGGAATTTCTCGCTGGACGGAGACCACCAACGTAGGTCAAAATAAAGCTGGGAACAGGCCCTTTTCTGCTGTTACTGTAAACACTTTAGGCCACTGTCTATTAACTTTCTGCTCAGGGCTTTGTGAGGCTCTGGGGAGGGCTTTTCCTAACGGGATTCAGCTGCTGAACGGAGGGAGGCTTTGGGACTTTTTTCAGTGAACTTGTCAGGCGCTGAATAAATTGGAAAACCCAGCGAGCGGAGCTGCCAGCAGCTCTGTCTCAAGTCTCAGTGGAAATGGGCCACGCTTCAGCAGTGGGCATGGCCTTGCTGTTGGAGCAGCTCAATCAACAACATTTTCAGCACGTTCAGGTTCCTCATATAAACCAAAAGCAGCCCCCCAGCTGGCACGGAACAGCCTGTGGGTCCAGTTTCTCCTTCAGACATGTGCTGGGGAAGGCAGCGCTGCTCCTTGCTGGGGCTGCTCACACGAGGTGGGCAGTTCACGGCCTGCGTTCAGGGGTGCTCAGGACGCCTGGACATCAAAGGAGCTGGAGGTGCTCAGCTCTTTGGAAGGGGTGACCCCTCCTAGGGGCCAGAGCTCTGGGATGTGGCATTGCACCCTGAGCAGTATGGCCTCGGGGAGTCTCTTGGAGGGGAAGGATCAAACGAGAATCCACATTGGCAAGTTCCCATGAGCCCAGGGTTTGTCCTAAAATCACGTGAAAGCAGCAGAACATTGCTCCAGCCTTAATCCAGTGCACCTCCCTCCAGACTGCATTTCCTAGGGTGTAGCCAGGCCGCATGAGAGAAAATGGAGCAGGCCTCAGCTCTGTGTTTATAATGGGGAAGGACAGCTGCTGCCCCCCTGTACAACTTTGCAGCCATATTTGTCCTCCCGGGCATGCTTTGCGCGACCCTGGCTCACCAAGCTGCTGAAGCCTGGTCACCCGACAGAGCCCAGGGCCGCGAGAGGCCAATAGATGGGAGTACATGTGGGAGACACCAATGTGAGACAACAGGAGCGAAGAAGGCAAGCAGGGAGGCCTGGGTGACCTGTAGCTGGTGATAGGCTGACATAAATCCCAGGGAAGGACAAACTGCTCTGCATCGGCCCTCTGTGTACATCCACCTGTGAGCAGCACCACCGTTTTCCAGGAGATTTACAGCGTGTTTGTAGTGGATAGGAATAGGGTGGGATCCCGCTAAATATTTTGTGGGCCTTCTGGTAGAGCTAAATGTGGTCTGCATTTTAGAAGCTGCCCGAATCCAGCTCAGCCTTCTGTGTTTGCACCGAATTTGTAAAAACGGTTAGCTGGAACCCAACGGAGCTCGTGGGGTTTCTTCCTGCTTTTTGTTGTGCAAAGAGCAAAAGCCCCAGTTGGGTTTTGGATAGATGCTAAGTCCAGCCGGCTTGCCCCAAAGAGATGAGGGTGATCAGTGAGACTCACGGGGCTGGCGGCAGCTCGTCAATAACTGCAGCTTGGCAGACAGCGGGGAAATCGTACCGGCGCACGGCCCCTGCAAATAACAAACGATGTTATGTACTGCCTCTGCTGTGTAATCATCTATTACAGCTAATTGCTAGCGCCCAGAGCCGACGTAGCCTTTTGCATTAAATAATATGATCATAAATAATACAGCTAAAGGATCCGCTAAAGGTCAGCGGTAAGAGAGCGCTCCTCCTTGGCTTGCAGTAGTGCTCTCCCTGGGGTGGAATTCTCTCTGCTCTGTCTGCAGTCTCCAGGCAGGCAGACAGCCTGCAGCGAGACAGGAGAGATTTTCTGCACGCTGGAGACGGGTGGGGGATTGAAATGTTATATTTACTGCTCTCACTTTCCCTTGGGTTGACACCAGCCTTCGCTGCCTTAGCTATGTAGGGACTCTCCATCCTTCCTGCCTATACGCTGCTCCTCCTCAATCTTGGGGTCATTTTGATATTATATAGAGATCTCCATTATTGGTGGGGGGGTGGGGCCCATGGCACTCTCCGTTCATGGCCACGTAACCTGGGGGAGACGGAGAAAATTGATTCTCTGGTTTATAGACAGCTCTGAAACGTACCTTGCACTGCAAGGCGTGATGCATTAAACTGGTATCAGTCTGCATTGTTTTACGAGGCTCTGATGGGTAGGGAGGGAGCTCATGCAATATGTTTTTCTCTCTCCGTGCTTAGCTGTGCTAATGGCAGGGGAGCACACCTGGCTGTTAACCTAGTTCTGCTACTGCTGGATTGTTTTTGAGCAGTGGTGGAGTCGGGAGAGGGTGATGGGTCATTCGTGGTGCCACATTCAATCCCTTTACTCTCTCCTCTGCTTGCAGGAGAAAGGGCTTTTGGCATTCTTGGGCTCACCCCCCAGCCATGGTATACCCTTTGGTGGCCATCTGGCCTGACTTTACCACAGTATGGACAATCACAGTCTGGCTTGTTTGATGCTGGGGGAGAAACTTTAGGCGAGCTAACCTTTATGGGCCAGGGTAATGTCTCGTTAGTTAAGTTTAGGCTCTAGAAAGCATGTTAAGATTTTATTTTATGTGTAGCCATTTGTTTCCATTAATTCTGCTTCCTCTCTAATTTGTTCTCTGTTTAAAAAAAGCCTTGTTTTTACTATAAGTATATGTAAGTGCACTGTGTGTTAAGCGGAGCAGTGAGCTTGAGGTGTGACTAGCAAGCTGGTGTGCGCTATTCCTTTGGGAGTAGCATATCTGTGAATTGTCGGAGTATCCAGAGGAACGGGGGCTGGATGCTCAGAGGACTTGGGCGGGTTGGACTGTAACCTATCAGGAGAGAGCAAGGCCTGTGGAGGCCAGGCAGAGAGTGCTTGTGTTGCCAGAGGCTGGGGGAGTTGGGGAACTAATCCCCAGCAGACACAGATGAGGTTTCCTCGCACTAAAGGCAGGGGGTAGCGAGATGCCTCGCAAACCTGGCTACCCCTAGGAGGTGCCGCAGATGTGCAACAGGCAAAGATCCTGCTCAATATTAAGGATTGAGGGGAGGAATCAGAACGAAGATGCTTGATGCTGAAACAGCTGTTTCTGTTTTGCAAGACAAGAGGATCCCAGAGGCGCTGTTCACAGCATATGCATCGTACTCTAGAGGAAACACAGCATCCCCCGAACGTCGAGGTCAAACAAATTAAAATGGAAACAACTCAGAGTGCAAAGCCTCAATTAAGCCCAGGTTTGCAATAGAGGAGTTCAATATTTTGAACAAAATTATATCCAATTACATGTAAAATAGGAGGCTTGATATTTTTAATATAGAAAATGTGACTTCCCTTAATTAAATGACCAAGAGGTTTAAAACCAGCGAGTCTTAGTCATGTTCTGAAATTGGAGGTTACAGTTTACTGGGAACCTTTCATTATGGCTTTTGTGTGTGTGAGAAATGAAATAGCGGATCATTCCTTGGGCTGCTGCCTCTCACCTGACTGAGAAATCTCAAGCCACAAGCTTTAAGGGTTCCCTGCGTAACAGGCATGGCTGCCTCATCGATTTTTAACGCCAGAAGGGACTAAGATAATCATCTGCATGGGCCAAAGAATTTTCACCTTGTGGATACTGCATCAAATATTGACGGGTCAGAAATGGGATTCAAACCCACATCACATTATGCAGACCAGACTAGCTAAGCAAGAGAAGACAGAGCCTCGAGGTTAGTCCTGTGGACCACTCACTCATCCTGTCCTGGGGATTATTTCATTCCATGTAAGGAATCCGCAGTGCAGAAGACCTGTGGTGAGAACACCAGGTTACACCATGTATTAGCCAATCCTTTCACATCTAACTCACAAAGCTCAATTCACCTCTGAGATCTGAAGGCCAGAAGAAAGACTTGTCATCTTGTCTGACCTTCTGTAAAACATAGGTCAAAGGATTGCCATGTTGCCTGTGTAGTAGGTGCACACGTGGCATTGTTCCACACCCCCTCTACACTGCTGTAAATGACTATGCACTGCTCAAGGTAATACTGAACCAGGCCCGGTGTCTCTGCAATGAGCATTCCCATTGCATTCTGAGATTCCTCTTTTGTTCTGGCCCGCTGCCAGCGCATCCTA
Organism: Emydura macquarii macquarii; assembly: GCF_026122565.2. Classification (NCBI taxonomy): domain Eukaryota; kingdom Metazoa; phylum Chordata; order Testudines; family Chelidae; genus Emydura; species Emydura macquarii. Next base: position 11,508,159 of record NW_027130449.1, on the reverse strand, counting down.
AATCAATAACGTTCCCTATCGGCCTTTGGCAGCTGGACGCCCCAAGTAACTGATCAGTTGAGTGGGAGTCGCTGCTTGGGAAATGTTTTGTGGAGTCCAGCACCAAACCAGAGGGTTTTCTATTCTTGCGACTGTCTTATAGACATCAGCTGAGGCCCTCAATTAATCCCTTTTCATAGAGCACTGCAGAAACCCCCACTTCAGTACATGGTTCATAAGAAAAAAAGGGACTTAAGCTTTTACAGCAAGTAGGTGCTTTTGAAAATGATACCCTGTGTCACCAGGGGCCAGATTTTTCCAAATTCAGGTCTTTGCACCCACGAGTGGGACCTGATTTTTCAGCAGTGCCCCTGTCATGGATCCACTGAATCAGGGCGATGCCCCAGCATTTAAACAGCCCATGGGCGGAACCCCCTTCAAAGCGCCAGCCGCCTAGGGGGTCCCATTCTTTGGCACAGGTAGGCCATGCAGCCTCCACTTGTCTAGGCTCCAGCACACCTGTTTCTCACTGCGATCTCTGCCCAGTGAGTCCAACTGAGAGAGACTCCTGGTTAGAGACTTCCAGCTTCTTCAGCCGTCGCTGCCCCTTAGCGCGCATTTGCTGGGACAACAGGCTGTCTTTCCAGAAGAGTCGGCTTTCCTCGTCATCGGGAACACAGCATGGGGAAGGCCTGAGGTTAGCATCGAGAAGCAAAGTTTAAGGCAGGGGTAAGACCAGGCAGGGCCAGAGCTCCACCCAGCCAAGCTGCTGTGGACTCTGGCTTGGCTCCCTTTCTCTCCCTGTCCTTTTCTGTCTCTGTCCCAGGTGAGAGCTGCCTGTCTCTGGGCACTCAGCCTTAACACAGCCACATGACACGCTTTCCCCCTTGTTCTCCAGCTCAGGCCTTTTGCTCTGCTCCCATGCAGAGAAGTAGGGGAAATCTCTTTCTTCTTTGCAGTTGGTTGCTAGGTACTAACATCCTAGCCCTGGGGGTTTCCATTATCTCTTCTGGATGCTCCATCCAAATAAGTAGACTTTATTCCGTTTGTTGTTAACCCTGGTCTCCAGCCAGGCTGCTGTGTGAGTCAAACACCTCAACTCTTCCCTTTACACTCAGTGCGTAGCAATACAAAGCTCAGAGGGAAACTGAGGTGCACATAGCTGTCAGAAAAATAGTACCAAAATTCCCACATTCATCACAGCCCCACTCTTATTTAGGCCCTGAAATGAGGAGCAGATTTTCAACAGCACCCAGTGCTCCACAGGGTGAGTTTTTCTGAAGTTCTGGTCACTCAGCCTAAATAGGAGCTGAGCTCCTTGGAAAACCTGGCCTTAAAGGGCGCTTGTTTTGTTTTGTCCCCTATCTTTTCATGCAGGACATATTCAATAGCCCTTCCCCTCCTGCACCACATACACCAGGTATGCTTCTAAGCTCAAGCTTTCAGCAGTGAGTGGCTTGTTTAAAGAGCTCTCAGCTGGAGGGGTTTATGATGACAGTTTTTGTCAGGCTGACCCAAGTCTGCTAACTGGAAATATTTAGCCTTCCCAGGTTCTGATTGCAGAACACTTATTACTGCTTTGAAAAGGGACTGATCTCATGCAGAATATATTTCTCCCCCTGATAAGAGTCTCCTTTTGTTGTGAGCTCATGTATGGAGACACAGAAATGAGATTTGGGCTGCTAAAGGGGAAAAATAACCCACAAATATCTGGCCAAATAGCTCTCGTCCAGCTTTGTGTGTGAGCAACGGGGAGAAGAAAAAAAGACATCATGAAATGGAGCTGCAGAAGAAAGCCCGGGGTGTGAAACAGCATGCAGGCTGAGCTGGAGAGCACGGAAACCAGCAGGGTTATTGAGTCGGGTGGGAGGAGTCATTCTTCTTTTTGTCACTCAAGAAGGAGCCCTCCAATGAGCCCCAAACACTCTCCCCTTAATTTCCAAAGCCACCCACAGCTGCAGACTTCCTTCCATCCCAAGGCTACCATTCAGCTCTGTGACCTTGCCCTACTCTTGGCCTATGGTCACTTTCATGGGATTCTCTCTCTCTCTTTTTCCATCCTCTTGCTTTGTTTAAGGATTTGACCCCACGTTTCCTATCTTGTCATCGTGGAAGTGCCACACGTTCCCTCAGAGCCCTGCGCTCTTCACTCCTTCTTGCTGCCAATGTGTCCCCTTTCCATGCGTATAGCTGTCTGTCTGTCCCTCTTGCCCTGCTTCCGGAACGTACTGCATGTGAGAGGGCTGCCATACCCAGGACTGAAGTGGGGACCTCTCCAGAGCTGAAGAGACAACACTCCCCAGCTGGGGCTGTGACAAACTCCTCCTCTTCTTGTGGATCAGGCAGTGAGAGGGAGCTAGACACGCACTCACCAGAGCACTACACTCATTTTCCAGTTCGTCCCCTTTTCTTGGCCTGAATACCAGAGCAACATCCCTTCCCTTGTCCTATCTCCTGCATCTCCTGCACAGCTGTAGTACTAGGCTAACTAATACCCACTTATCCATTTCAAGGAAAGCGATCGAGCCAGGCACATCTAAATGTCTTTCCCAGGATAATGCCCTGTCTTCACTGAGTCCAGGACTTTCTAAGGCAGTGGTCTCCGAGCACCCTATTGTGGTTGCAGTCGGCAAGAATATTGGGGGGGTTGATTTTTATTTTGAGAGCTTCAGCACCTGCAGAAGACTCTGGCCAAGTGTTAATGTTGGATCCCCCACGAGCAGGTCAGCACAATGCAGCAGGTTACATGCAGAGGCCTGAGTGGGTGGATGAGGATGGCAGTACTCCAGATCTGTAGAAAAACACCTGGGCTCCCGCCACTTATCTGCATTGTGGCTCACTTCCGATGATTACTTTCTCCTTTCCCAGTAGCAATGCTGCGTTGCTCTGAGAGCACTGCAGACCCACGATTTGTATCTCAAGCATAGCATCATCAGGAGCTCAGGCCCCAGACTGAGAGAGACACACACACGGACAGCTACAGATGGAAAGGGGGAATTGCACAACCCAGCCAGCATCCTACCTAGCACAAACTCCACCCAGTGCTTTTGTTCCATTGCCTCCCTCACTCTTCCCACTGCATGGCCTCACAGGGCAGCATTGTTTCACATCTGTCCATGCGAGAGGGTTGCTGCAACATGCTACATGGGGGTTGGCTATTGCTGTCTTGGGCCCCTGACCCCAGGCGGAAGAGCTCACTTTGGTCTGATTCCCTCTCGCAGGAGACCGTAAGCCAAACCTTTGCAATTCAGCACCAGCTGAGACTACTGCCCTGTGTTTTAAACCATTGACTAGAGCAGGAATATCTCCTGACCCCCTCCGGCTCAGCCTGAATTGTTCTAGGTAACAAGAACCAAAGAAACAAAAGCAGATACTATCTCGGACCCTTCTAATCCCATCCTAAGTCACCTGCAGCTTCCCCCCACCCCACAGTTTTTAAGATGAGGAGTCCAAGGCTCTGTCTACACAGCAAAAAAAACCCAACAACCCTATGGCAGCAAGTCTCAAGACCCAGGTCAATAGGCGTGTGAGGCTCACAATACAGAGCTGAAAATAGCAGCATACCAGGCTCTGAAGCCCAGCAAGACGGGAGGTGACAATAAATCTAGTGAGGGGCATCATCAATCTGTCTTCTCTCCAGCCTGCATCACCCGGGAAAGAAGCTGAGACCTGGCCACTGCATTTGGCGTCTCTTGCCAGAAAAGGACCCGGCTGAAGACAGCGTCTCTATTTATTCTTCCTGCTTTATTGCCAGCCATGCCAACTGAATGAACTGATGAGTCCCTGACTCCTATAACCTTCTCTCCCCATGCCCCACCGGTGCCCCTTGCCCTTCTAACACCACTGAGGCTTCCCTGTGCTTCTATGCTCACTTTGTGTATAATTTTAACTGCATAAACTATTTTTATAAACTCCTCAGAGTTACCCCTTGGCAATGCGTTTCTTTCAGCCTCATCAGAAAGTTACAAGCAGCCAGGCCTGGTAAAGTGCTTTACCACGAAACACACCCAGAGACTTTGGGGTGGTTTAATTTCCTCCCACTGCTCAGACAGCTTGGTCTCCGCTCCCATTGCTGATGCTCACGAGAACAGAAGCGGAAGGGTGATGAATTCTTGTGTCCATTCTTTGCAGATATGAGCGGGAGGCAATAAAAGGCCCCTCCAGCAGGTGTAGCCTGAGGCCCCCTTTTTGGTGTGGATTTTACTTTTTCAGCAGGATGAGCTGGAAGATTTGCATGGTTTATGGTGAGGATTTTCTGCTCATCTCCAATTAAATCTCCAGCGTACAAGACCCAGGAAAGTCACACTGGGATTGAGCTGCTGTTACATGTGAGACATTGAACTGCTGGCACAAAAATCAAACAACTCTGACGTGGTCCTTGGCCTCTTTCCTGATCTGAAGACCAGTGTAGATTCCAATTTAAGATGTTGGCAAAAGCCAATGAGAAGAGGAAAGTAAAAACCAAACACCCTGCGAAGATTTGTCTCGCGTGTCAGAGTTCATCCAGATTCTTGTGGCTAAGGCTTTCTTGAAGGCTTTGCCATTGCAGAGACAGCTGCTGTTGTAAGAGAGATTCTAGTGCTGCCAGCTCTCATGATTAAACCATGAGGGGCCCGATTTATGCTTTTAATTTGACTTTTTCATGCTCTGAGTGTTTTGTATGCAAATCTGTGCCTACCCTTCACCTCCTTGTTAAAATACTTCCTCAGTTGCACTGTTCTCCTGTGAGCCCGGCAGCAGTGGAATAGGCTGGCGGCAGCCTGCTCCACATGCATTTGCACAGTTCAGTCTTGTCTCTTTTAAAGTCTCCATTGCACAGGTATTACCCTGGCCTGGCTTTGGGGGGTTTCTTGGAAACTTCCATAGACATTGACCATTGACCATCTGGTCTGGCTGCCTGCATGCCCCAGGTCAGAGAATTTCACCCAGTGATTCCTGCTTTGGGCCTAATGATTGAACTACAGCCCATGGTTACTCCTGCACGCAGATACTTGCTGACTTAGAGACACACCGTGGTTATGTTACCGGCTACAATAGCAGCCACTATGATTTCCCTGTCTGACGCCATTCCTCAAAGGCCTCACATGAATAGGCTTGTGCTTCCAGGAATTTAGTTTTTAAGTGGCAAATTGTGTTTTGTTTTGTTTTTTGTCCATGTGCACATTTTCAGAAAAGTTTTTTTTAAAACCAGAAGCTGACCTAAAGGGATGGGGGTATGCATTGGAACTGGGAGTTCACAGCAAAATCTCTTGCCCCTGGGTCATCCAGTCTTGCCCCTGACAAAGGCAATGACATGGCTATGAAAAGGGCTTTTTATAGTGACACTGGGAAATGCCAATGCCCGGCTGCCCTGCCCTCATTCCTCTCTACATTGTTTTCTTAACCGATTGGAACCTTCCTGGTAAAATTAGGCCCAGAGTTCTGTAGTGCATGTGAAACAATTGCTATTTGTGTTAGCATGTTGGACGTGGGGACAGCAAGGGAGTGAAAGGTGGGGGAGGGACGGGCTAAGGAAAACACTGCTGTAATTGATTTGTGTGGGGGCAGCATAGAGGCTCCAATCAGAGATTGGGCTCTAGCTGTGCTAAGCCCTTGAGTAAAATAAAACCCTGTCTGCCCACGAGCTTGTAGTCTGGACCTACCCCAAGAGGTGACAGCTAGGAGGACTAGGAAACCCCTTACAAATGTAAGTGATAACTTGTCATTTTAACAAGGTTTTCGGACACAAGAGGTACAGTTCTAGTTTCTCATCCTGGGGACTGAGAGGGAAGAGCCATAAAGCATGCACCCTAAACTCTCAAAACAAACAGAGGAAAAGAACTGATTTATTTTGTAATCTCATGTCTTTGGGGTGCTGGGGGAATAGCAACGCTGCATGAGCAATGAGGAGATTTTAAAATATCATCGGCGGTCCCCATCCTTCCTGAGAGAGCTTCTCCCATTTCCTGATGCTGAGCGCAACAGTAAAGGGGTGTGCGGGCTGCATTTCTTCGAAGGGGCCAGAGGCCAGCACTGACGTGTTTGCTGTGCCATGGAACGTGCTGCTGGGACGCACGTCAAAGGCACCACTCTAGTCTTTTACGCTGGACATGCAGGAAGATGTTAATTCTTTCCGTAAGTGATTGTGGCTTATGTGGAGTTTATGGAGCAAACACAGGGACTGCAGCTGGACGGCTGTCATGTCATTGAGTTTTATGCACTTTCATCAGAGCCACTCCGTTGCCCTGTTTTATCTCTTCTCCTACACTGTGCAGCCTAGGGGGGGTTCTGCCAGCTCCCTTGCTTGGCTCTGCATGCTGAGATCCCTCAGTGGGAGCAGAGATGAGCTGCTACAAGCCTTTGCTCTGCTCTGTGCAGGTGTCAGGCTTACAATAAACCCACGCAGGGCCAGGAGATTCATGGAATTTCTAGCACCAGCTGGCATTTCCTCTTTGTTAGCTGAACCCGCATCAACTAGAGATGGGTCTGAACCAGAAACGCAGGGTCCAAAGCACCTTGAAATCCGGGGAACTTCATTTCCAGACCAGATTTGAGTTTCTCAGCTTTGCACTCCTCTGTACAGGAGAGATCAGAAATGGAGCCCCGGTTTCAAACCCTGGGGAGTTTGGATCAGATCCAGATGTCACACCCTGGCTCCAGCTGTGGCTTTAATCAATGCTGCCATTCAAAAGATCATTTCCAAAATAAGTCTTTGCCGATAGCTCTCTTGCTGCCATCCTCGCGGGTGAGGCTGTGAATAGCATGGCAGAGCTGCAGGGGAAGGAAGGGATGAGATGAACACTCGACTAGTCTGTGCGCTGCGGATCCAATCTGAATTGCGTTGTCAGAGTTCTGTGTTGGAAGCCTGGAGCTGGAACAGCCGGGCGTCTGCAGGTCATGACTTGACTGCACTGTCAGAGAGGTGCAGGAACAGCTTGTGCAGCACTTGCTTGCATCATGGACCCTTTACTTTCATCAGCACCAACTTCGCAAGCACAAAAAAATGTTAGCTTTGGCCCCCTGCCAGCTCGGTCTTGGCTCTTCCTTATGAATATTCAGTACCAGGGTCAGTGCACATTCAAGGGGTGTATCAGTTCTGTTACCTGGGTTCATTATGACACGAAAAGGACTCATCTTTGTTTTGTTTTTTTTAAAGAGCAAAGATGAGCCCTTTTTGGGTCAAAATGAATTTTTAAAAAAAACAAACAGACCTGGCTGCAGAATTTCCCAGCTGCCTGTCCTGCAGGCAGCAACTTTGTTGACTCTGCTTCAAGGATTTTCCACAAGATGATGCTAGACAGCATGTGCTGTTTGCTGAGCTCGGCGCTGAAACAAGGGGCCTTCCAGGTGCGTGGGCAGTAGGTGTTTGTACTGCAGTGTGCCAGGCTGGGTTGCCAACCCACAGCAAGAAACGTTTCTTGGGCCTGGAGATCTGGCTCGGCATTTCTGTGGTCTTTGTATCAAGCTGTCCTTCCACGAAGGGCCAGCTCAGCATATTCCCCCTAGCAATGTGGAGACTTGAGTTTAGCCATTCTCATCCAATGCTGCATACATACTATATTCCATGCCAAAAGACGTCTCTTCAAGCCCGTATCTGTGTCAGATTTCACAGGGTGCCCGGAAATGAAGCTCCAGCTGGGTAAAACATTAACAGGAATCACTTTGGGAGGAGTCAGCCCAAAACACAGAGGGGCCAAGCTGGATGACTGTAGGGGCACCTCTCTCTACTTGACCCATTTCACTGCCAAATCATCTGCTACCCTCATCTTTGCACCCTGCCTTAGACGAGCCCCTGCATGCTGGTGACTGGAACCATTTTGAACCCAAATGAAACTGCAACTGAGAAACATAACACGTAATAGCAATCACCAAAATGGCAGATTTGACAAACTGCTGGGGCGAAGGGAAATAAGTCTCTTTAAAATATCTAGACCAGAGGAAGAATGGTTTGGTGGGTACAGATTCAGAATGGGATTCAGTAGCTCTGGGTTCTATTCTCTACCACAGACTCCCTGTGAAACCTTGGGCAAGTCTCTTAATCTCTATGCATCGGTTCCCCATCTATACAATACTTCCTCTCTCTCCCACCTCGTTCTTTCCCATTGCAATTGAAACTCTCTGGGGCAAGGCCTGTCTCTCGTTCAGTGCACATTCAGCACCTAGAACAAGGCTGCCCCAGTGTTGACCATGAGTCAAATAATGAACAAAAACAGCACTAGCTGAGCTGCGTCAAGAGCTGCGTGGGCAGTTGCTGGGTCTTCCATCCTCGCACATGGTGGAAAGTCAGAGCTATTAGAATGAAAAAGGGACCAAGCCAAGACCGAAAGATCAGAGGCTTGTGTCGCTTTGCATTCAGAGTCCAGAATGAAACCCACGGGGTTAAAATTCAAGGTTTGCTCATTACCTGGCCGTACTTCAGAGACAGCTCCTCTGTTGTCAGGATCCCAGTTTTATGGGCTTTGGGTAATAGATATTTATCGCGTTTTTATATATAGCATTTCCCCCAAATTTAAAGACAAGGGTATTTTTCACTTCAGCCAGACTCCCATTTCTTATGTATTTGCAGGAGTCTCCAGGAAGGGGAACCTCTAAATCACTGGGAAGCTCTGACAATGCAGACCCTGCTGTGCAAAATTGCTTTTAAAAACCACTTACTTTTTATGGTCTAATTTCGGGCGACATTGAATGTTCTCAAGAATACTTTCCAGTTCCTCCAAGTGTTCTGCTCCTCTTAAAATCTCTGAAAGTTCTTTCCGGCGTTCATTCCAAGCCAAATGTACTGTGTGCCACTGGGAGCTTTGCCAAATGGCCAAACGTTAAGTCGTCATTTCTAGTATAAATTAAGGCTCCCTCAGGTCTGGCATTAAATGAATTCTGTAGAGACAAATGGGACTGGGATGGTTTTTATTTCACATGTGTTAATACCTCACTTGCTTTTTGCCTTGTAACTACCACAAGCAGACTTGTTGTAGGGAATGATGGGGAACTAAAGTCTTTGAAGGTCTCAAGTTCAGCCAACAACCATAGACGCTGTGATTGTTTCCAACGAGATGTTCAGCAGTTCACAGGCGATGTTGTTGTGAACGTTTTTTGAAGCCACTCCGTTCTGAGATAAGCTGGTGTATCACAAACACTGCAAAGCCCCAGGGCGTGCTGGAAATTGAGAATCCCACTCGTATCTCCAGTGCTTTGAGATTTTCAAAAGGCACAGAAAGCACGAGCCGCTCCCACTGATTTTCAGTGGGGTTGATGGGCGCTCAACCCTTCTAGAAATCAGTCCCAAAGTTGTTCTGGATTTGGGGTTGAGGGGGACAGAGGGATCTTCTCACAGGCCATTCAGAATGGCAAGTGGCAGGTTGTGATTTTATAGCCTGAGACAGAGAATAATCAGCATTGACAAAGTCAAACATCCATCAGGCTGCTCTAGTCAAATCCAGAGCTAGTCGACTTCCCCTGTGGAATAAGGCAGGATTCACGGCTTCAGCGATTGCCTCTGCCCTCTTCATTAATGCACAGTCTCAGCTGTGTTTAGTTTAGTGCCATCTCTTGGTAATGTGGTTAGCAGAGCAATATTTGCCTGGCCATTGGAAGGGTAGAATGTACTCTCTCTTTCAGCAACCAGATACTACAGGGCATGGCGGTATTTAAACAGCAGATGATGGTGCTGTGATACTCAAGAATACCCTTTTCCAAAGTGCACGATTTTTCTGCGATAGCTCCAGTCCATTCAATCCCCTGATGTATTTCTGCAGCCGTCTATTTAGCGATGGAGAATGGTGGGGGATTTGGGAGCTGGCCGCCACTGTTTACCCACAGGCTCCTCGGCTCGGCTCCAGTGACACATTTCAACTCTTGTCTGCGGGAGCTGCCTATGAAGGTCTGAAGCTGAGGGATTCTGATTCTCCTCAGGGGCAGAATACCGTCTGCTCAGATCACGGGCTTCGGTTTTTCTTGGCAATTTTTTTTTGTTTTTTATGGTAATGTGCCAAAAATCCCATAGGGACAACTGGAGGAAACCCTGACCCCACACGCAGATCTATTACTCAGCAAAAAAATAGCAATGACACCATAAGTACCAGGCCACCAGGCCCTCATCCCTCTTAAATAAATATTGCCAGAGACTTTCAAAGCAAAAGCACAGGCCGTTCTGTTCCTGTCCTTGCGCCTTTCTCAGCACACTTCTGAATCCACACTACGCTCCTAACTCTGTCTCTCTGGAGGACGGGGTGAGGAGAGCAATGTATCCAGGACTTAAAACTCTGTCATGCTGCTTATACAAAGAGGATACGGGGGCTGTTCCAGGGAAGCAGTGAGACCAGTGGACAGGGCCCTAGAGTGACACTCAGATGACCTAGGTTCAATGCCCTACTTTGTCACTGGTTTGCTGGATGCCTTTAGGCCCTTGAAGGGATCCTGGTCCTGTGCCTCAGTTTCCCCATCTCTTAAATGCTACTGACCTCCTTTGTAAAGTACTTGGAGATCTAAACTCTGTAAGAATGAGATGTTGTTACATGCCTCATCTCTACCTCGGCTTGCAAAAGGGTTTATTGAAAGTCCCCAGGTTCTCAGAGGGGGAAAAAGTTGAATTACAGCTACCAATCTAGAGGAGAGCATGTTGCTTTCTCAGCTGACATCTGGCTCATTCTACTGCTGGAAAGCTCCTGCCATCCAGCCCTTGCAAAGTGAGAAATTGCATGGTTTGGAGATGAGTAACCCCACCTGTCTCCATTCTTGTCAGACATGCTCACGTACCCCACCGCCAAGCAAGGTGACCCTACTAGTGGCAGAGGATGGACTAAACTGTCAATCTGCCAAAAGTTCACTGCTGCCTGTGAAAGCGCAAAAAAAAAAAGAAAAAAAAAAGAAAAACCCAGTCAAGACCATCACGATTCTGTGCGTGCGTGGAGCATTTTGTTTTTGTTTGTTTTTTAGTCAGCATCTCTAACTTTGAATCAGAGCTTTGCAGCAGAGGCACAGCACAGTCACAGGCATTGTGGATGAACAGAACATGCTTTTATGGAGCAGGAAGTTGGCAAAGTCACAGGAGGACAAAATTTTTGCCAGCAAAGGATAAGCTTGGAGGTTATTCCTGGTTCAGAACCAAGGACAAAATCTTTCTGCATACTGGGCAATGGGGGCCAGGTCCACATAGGTATTTAGGCTCCTAATGTCCACTGATTTGGCTCTGGGCCTATTTACCTGTCCCCTCTAGCAGGAGGAAGGGCTCTGATGTATATTCAAGGAGCAGCAAACTCAAAAGCACACGTTCCCATCTTGGGAGGAGTCACTGAAAGGTGACTGACAGGCTCCTGATTTTTAACAGCAGCTCAAAACTAAGCTGGGAAGGACAATTTCGGCCCTGGAAGGTTCTTTAAGAGACTGTAAAACAAACCAACAGATATAACAGGCTCTCTCCCCTTCCCTGCTCATGGTGCATGTAAGTGGCTATCAGGACCCAACCCTAGTTTCCCCCAGCTGTAGTGACCCGCCCAGCATGTAACCAGAGGTAGGTAATAAGCATAGTTACAAAATAAGCCGAGATTTCCCCTGCGATGAGCCTTTTTTCACGTGCACATCCTGTTTCTAGCTCTCCCAGTGACCATATATTATAAGTCAATTTCCATGCATGCCATGTTTTTTGGGTGAGCTCCCTGTTTCCTGATATTTTCCCACAGCAGCCAGCCTCCTCCACCAAGTTACTCTTTCTTTGGCCCAGCCGTAGTCTGATGGCCTACCCCATCAGACATAATCTCTGGGGACAGCTCGTAGACCTTCTGTCTTCTGTGTCACTCATCCTGTGTGGTTTTTCCCCACTTCTTCTATATCATTAGCTAATTCGCCCTTCCCACTATCTACCACACCCACTATAAGCAATTCAGAGCTTCATAAAATCCTGGTGAGTAAAACTGTCTTTGTTACACTGTGCGGAGCCTCACCCATTCCTAAACCTACCAGTTCCTTATCAGTCAGGGAGTATTCACATGGCCAGTGAAAGCTGCTCAAAGCAGCTGTGGGATGTCTGATGATGATTGATGCTGATCAGGACGTGGAGATGAAGGCGTTTCACTCGTCTTTGTGAAAACAAGCTATCAATTTGATACGAAAAGAAAAGCTGAGGGAAGCATAATGTTAGTCGTAGTGTTTATCATTTCAAGCATTTAAAATCCCAGGCATGGAGTAGGTTTCTCCTGGCCAAGGTGCTGTTCAAACTCAGCACAGACAGACGTAGGAGTGCTTACTAGCTAGAAAGTAAAAAGATGTAGCTTTAGAATGGTTCCTTTCAGTCTGCAGCTGCTTACCTCTGACAAACTTAAAGGCTGGCTGCAGAAAGGCATGCTGGGAAAACACTCCTATAAAAGTGCAACCCTGCGGGGAAAGAAGTTAATAGAGGTAGGAGAGCTGCAAGGGAAGGCGGCCCTGGGCGGGAAGCAATACTGTGATATATCCTGGTCTAGCATTGCCATCCAGTTCAGGCTAGTCAGAGTTAAGCTATAAGGGCATTGGGTGGGCTGCGTGAAACGTGGGGTGGGTGTTGATGTTCTTAGCAGATGGGTGTCCACATCATGGTTGCTCGTACGTCTCCTCATGCAGTGTTTAAAGCGGCAGGGGTTGCAGAAACAGCAAAACAAATTAAACCCAAGCTAGGGTGCACTTTAAGCACTGTTCTACCACAGCTACTGCTCCCCCATGATGAGGATATCTTTCCCCTCACACACACACACTGTTTTTCAGAGCATTTTAAGCGGTGCCCTTGTGGTCAGTCTTGGCAAATTGAATGGGCCAAATAGCCTGAATGTCCCCTTTCATCTGTAGTTTAAAATAATCGTGTTGATTGTGACGCTTACCCTGTTCCTGCCTAGGCTGTACCTGGCCTCTGGACAAACAGCAGCTGACCTATCCAGGGATGGCAGCATGGCACTACACTCGACAACCCATAAAAATCAGAAGCAACAGCAGCAAGCTCTCCATACTCCCTACTTATCCTGAACCAGGCTTCTGGCACTCAGCTGGCTGCTGTCAAGGGCAGAGGCCCGCCTCTATTCCAGACTCTCTCTGGAAATAAAGTAGACTGAGGGCTTGTTTCAAAGGGAGCTGAGGAACTGAAGATAATCCCGGCAGGCAAAGGTACCTTCAGAGACCATAAACATGGTCATGAGCGAAAGCCTTCTAAGAGGATATTGGCTGCTTGCTCTAAAGTCAGAGGTTTTCTAGCTGCAGCCGGTGAGGTCTGGGAATATTCCATGGGCTCCTTTGAGCTGCATTGGTACAGTAGGTAGTGAGATGTCTAGCTAGGAGCCAACCATCTAAAGGAGCTAAGCTATGAAAGAACCTGAAAGGGGGAAGCCTGCTAGGTGAACAGCAAAGCCTGCTGTTCTCAGAACATCTCAGCTAAAAAAAAAAAAACCCCACCCAAAAGCGAGGAGGGGGGAATAAATGGAAAGCTAGTAACATCAGGGCAAAATACTAGGGCTCTAAGAAATACATTAATTAGAAACTCTGCCTGTGTCTCAGAGGGGGAGCAAGAAGTTGGAGGATGGAGAGCAAGGGTGGAGGATATTAGGTAGTAGCAGTGTCAGTGAGTCTGCAAGGAGGGAGTGAGGATAAATAACATCTCGGTTCTTGGGTGTGGGTATTGGTGTAAACTGCTCTGAATACCTGTCCTCCCTTAGTGTTACTAATGGCACCTATCAATACTCAGTATTTGTCTGTCCTTGCTCCCGTCTTCTCTAAAATCCATATTCATCTGAGTATTGACTCCAGAAAAAAATGTGGGGGCCATAGTGGATAATCAGCTGCACAGTGGCCAGAAAAGCTAATGCAATCCTGGGACGCATAAATAGGGGAATCTGAAGTAGGAGAGAGGTTATTTTACCTCTGTATTTGGCACTGTATTTGGGCTCTTCAATCTAGCAGAGAAAGGTATAGCACAATCCAATGGCTGGGAGTTAAAGCTAGACAAATTGACACTGGAAATAAGGCATACCTTTTGTAACAGGGAGGGTAATTAACCATTAGAACAATTTCCCAAGGGTCATGGGAAAGACCATTTTTCAATCAAGATTGGATGTTTTTCTAAAAGATCTTCTCTAAGAATTATTTTGGGGAAGGTCTCTGGTCTGTGCTATGCAGGAGGTCAGACTAGATAATCATAATGGTCCCTGTGGCCTGGAAATCTATGAATCCTCTCTGAATCTCCATTCCCCATCTGTAAAATTGAGGTAATAATCCTTCTTTTCTCCTGTTACTTGTCTATTTTGATGATAAAGTCTTTGAAACAGAGACGGTCTATTACTATGTGTATGTACATTGTCTCACACAATGATGCCTGATCTCAGTTATGACCTGTAGGTGCTAATGTAACACAAGAATTGGCAGGTATTGATGTGAATTTTCTTGTGTTTTAACAAGAATGGCAAATGTTAACAGTGCATAATAATGGCTTACTTTATTTGAAGAGAACAATCAATTCCAGTAGTTCCGACTTTGTGAGCAACCCTACAATAACAAGCCAGCAATACAATGGCAAATGCGACTGCTTGCATGAGGGAGGGTAAAGCTAATCATAGGGGAACCAGATTTCAATTTTTTAGCTTCAAGGAGAGCTTACAAGCAGTAGTGAGAAAAATGATTTGAAAATGCATGAGGAGTCCCTTGGCAGTGCCCTTGTGAGTCTGCAATGCTGCTTGTGCCTCTAAAAGCACTTAGAAATGTATGAAAAGTGTTACTCAAATGAATAAATAACAACACTTGGACTGTTTTGCCTGAAGAGATGAATACACTTTGCATAAACCTTTGGAGTCATAGTCTTGCATTCCCAGCCCCTCCTATGAAAGTAAAGGGGGGATGGAAGGATGGAAAGGAAAGATTAGCAAATGCATTGGGCTTTAGGTCCGGGTGGCATCTGAAGCTAAAGGAGGTATCAAGTCAATGCATGGGGGCACCATGTATGGTTCATCTCCCAGGATGGGTTCACCTCTGTCTGCACTGACCTTAATTCTAGCTTTCACGTGCTCTAGAATTAGCTAATTAAATGCATGTCTCAGGCAGAGTGAGACCTTCCCAGTTTAAAGCACAATGCCTGGTAGATCCAGCTGTGGCCCTAGGACAAAGCAAATCTTCCTAGAGTGCATGCTGAGCTCTGCAAAGCGTTTGTGTTTGTGTGAAAGGAAAGGCAGCATCTTTTTGCTCATGGAAACACCAGCAACAATGAAATCTGGGACAGAGAAAAAACAGAATATAGTTCAACCCGTGCAGAGCAAGAATTCAGGCACTGAGGGGATGGGCACTAATGTCAGAATCTAGCTAGCTAGACTGAAGTTAGCAAACTTAAAACTGGAAGCAAGATGCAAATGTTTAGCAGAGGGACAATAAACCACTGGACCAGATTACCAGAGGAAGTGGTGGGTTCTCCATCGCTCAGTCTTTAAATGACTGGCTGTCTTTCTGACAGATACTCTCTAGTTCAATGAGAAGCTGTGAAAGATGCAGGTATTAGTGGGTGAAATTCTCTAGCCTGTTTCATACAGGAGGTCAGATTAGATCATCATAATGGCTCCTTCTGGCTTTATCTACAAATTTGGTTTCTTTTCTCAAACACTTAGAAAGTTTTGTCCAATCTCTCTGAGAACGATGCGTGAGGGGAGCATGGCTCTTCATCCCCATGACAAAACCAGTGCTGTAAAGCGCGAAGCCTTCTCACTCCCAGTTCTCATGCACACTTGCGCTGGCACATGTCACTGCGAGAAGACATCGTGTGTTTTCTTGGGCGTTGCCTTTGCATATTTTACAAGTGCACAAATGCAACCCAGTACATTATTCATCAAAAGGAGAGTCTGGCACAATGGGAGCTCTTCCTGACAGAAAACAAGAGAATTCCCTTTTAGGCTGTACTTACTGCTAATAGAACGTGAGCATGATAATCTATTCAGTGGGTGATGAGATATCCGACCATGACACTCCATGGAGTGTGGCTCTTGCATCTTGCTTTGCTAATCAATCTCCAGTTCATGCATTTGGTCACTATTTCCTGTACTGTACCATGCCCCAGAAAGCTCACCATGGAGGCAGCTTTTTCAACTACCCAAGAGCTAAGTATAGAATGCACATTACAGGTCTAGAAATGCATCTGTTTTGACACATAATTTATATGCACTTGCATAAATGTATTCATTTATTAGTATAACAAGAAGATTGTTCTACTGCCTGCAAAGAAATAAACTGCGTTATTAACTGCCTCAAACTGACACGTTCATTTGAATAAGACTTATTCCTAGGTGTGCACTGTAAGAGCAGGACATTTAGCACTAGACTACACCATTGGGAAAATGGTGGGGAATATTGTCAGCACTCATCTAAACGCAGCTGGTAAGAAGGCTGTTTTCACGTCCAGTTAAGTGTAGTTTTGGGCAGTGGCAAAGCAACCCAAAGAGATTCAGATTCTTGTTCTGCCTTCAGCTGCAAAGTTCATTAACCTCGGCACCCAGTATCACGATCTGGTTGCAAAAGCAGCATGGGACATCATTCTGTTGCACAAAGTGAGCCCTGAGGAAGGTGATCGTAGAGGGAGTGCTGGCCACACGAGGATGTATCTGGTCCACCTGGTATCCCAGGAATGGTGTCTTCCAGTGTGGGACCTGCTTAAGCCATGCTGAATGCCAAACACACACGTGTGCTCTTTGCAAAGTTTGAGATTTGTCTAAACTTGGACAGGGCTCGCTCCGACAGCTCCAGATGTTTTCCTAAGTATCCTTCCATCTCAAGTTTTTGGCATGAGTTTCGTTGTCGGCGTTTTATCAGCCTGGCTGGGGAGACGACTCCGAGCTGAGATCTGGTCAGTCTGAAATGCTCCAAATTGCTTGGCCAGGACAGACCAATTCCCAGCTGGAGCAGCTCAGCACAGTCCTTACCAGCTAGACTGGGGGGAGTCAACCCCCATTGGTGCAGGCAGTGGGGTGACCAACTGAGATCCACTCAGCACGGTTCCGGTCAGAGACACCTAGCAAAGACCAGCTCAGTGTGATTCTCACTGGTGTGTCTGCAGATAGCTGAATCAGAACTAAACCCAAGAGCTGCTCAGTTAATTTGCTGTGCATTTCCTCCCGCCCCCTCTGTAATAGACTGGAAAGCACTTTTTGCAGGGACTCTGCTGGCTCATTTCCATCTAGAATACGTTTCAATCACTTGTGCACAGTGCTCGGGGCTGGGTCAGTGAAGTGTGACCAAAATCAGCCAAGGAGCCTGTTCCTCTCTGAGGAGACTTGGTTAAAAAACACCCAGCAAAGCAAAGCCAAACTGCAACATGCTGCAGAATCCAAGCAGAATAAAGCCGCATTCCCACTTGCAGCGCACACACAAGAATCTTGGCCAGTCTCATGGAGATCCGTCCTCTAAGCCAGGTCAGCATTTCCTTTGAGTCTCCTGGTCTCCACTCCTGCCGCGCTGCCCTGTCACTAGGAATATGGAACAGTGAAGCAGTAGCTGTTCTTGGCTACTTTGCAACGAAAAGAGCTGGGTACTGAGCACAGCTCAGAGCAGTGTGAACAGACGCTGCTCTGCTCAAAGGGATAAAGAGATTCCAGTCAATCTGGTTTAGATTCAACAGCAACTTTTCCCAAATAGCAACAAGAGATTAGGAGTTTTACCAGAGGTGCAGGGTTGAAGGCTCCAGCTGGTGCTGCACATACACTTTGGATGCGCACGGATCAGCATTTGGACTTGTGCACTTTCCTAGGTGCTGTACATTATGTGAGATCTGTAATGGGCAACTTCCAGATGAGACCCGCTTCTGCCTGCACCTAATGGCTCAGCCTGGGCAGAAAGCTCACCCTTGGCTTAAGGGCTGCCTACAGCCAAATAAGCTTGGATCAAGTCTCAGTAGGGGTAATGTTTCCAATGCATTCACATCCGCCAGGGTGCAGTGTCCCCCGAATAGCCCATAGTTGTGAACATATGGAGATAGCGCCAAGGAATGGACAAAGTAGACCCAAGTTCACAGGGCTTCCCTATATCATTTGTGTGCCTCAGTACCTGAATAAAGATGTCTGGATTTCCATAACAGGCACCAGGGAAAGGCTCTTTGTTCATAAGAAGCTGTGAAATTGCATCAGCAACCTGCTAAACTGCCCACTTTGACCACTGGGTAGGAAACGTTCTCCCCTCTGCCAAGAGATTTTCCTGCCAACTTTTATATAAATAGAGAAATCAGCCTGCTATTCACATCTGGTTAACAAACACAGGCTCTAATTAGCCCTTCTGATTAAGATTCATTTGAGAAGTCACTTCAACGCACAAACAACGGTGTCACTGCTTTGCTGGGGGGGGGAGGAGGAGAAGGAGGGGTACCTCCATGGCTCCAGCAGGGCGATGAAGCAGGTAAATGTTCGAGGTGGACAGCCTCAGAGCAAAGGGCCAGATTCTCTCTTCGTGTAATTCAAGTGAAGACAATGGAGTTACATGAGCAAGTATTTTGGCCTCATATACCTAGAGTACAGACAGTGGGATAGAAAAATGCCGCTGCTTATCGTGAGCTAAGGATAGGCGGTGAGCTGGAAATGAAATCGCCATCTGTTCTGGAGAATGCAGAATTGATTAATTTCAGCCTAAATCCATGCTAGAATCTCCTCTCCACTCAAACTTTCCCCACTAGGTTGTTCCATCCAGCCACTCTGGGCCAGTCTTTTGGAGTCTGCTCAGTTTCCCAGCTGCAGGACTGGTTTATGCAAGTGAATCATTGGTCTAAAAGAGTGACTTTCTCATGAGACGGCACTCGATAGTGTGAGGGACAATGAAATAAGGACTGCAGAATTTTCACACCAAGAACAACTTCTGTCATATGTCATATTTGTCCTAGACCTCTTTGATATCTGCATATGCCCACAGAAATGTTTGGAAATAGCTGGCACTGGCTGAGGATAATGGCTCAGAATCTAGTCTTCTGAGTTTCGGTTTGAGATTTCATACTTATATCACAGTGAGCTGAACAGAGAGGGATCTTGAGTCACAGGCATTTGACCAAGAATCAAACTTCTAGTTTGAGGCTGCTGAGATCTATGGATTTGGTTTGGTCCTGTACAGAGATAGGGACCAGACAGGAACTTCCTCTCTGAGTAGGAACTAACCCAGCATGCTGGAGTATTTGGATCATCTGTAAGTGATACCTCATTACGCTGGTGTTGCACTACAGACGCTATCAGAACGTGCACGTTTTCAAAAGGAATTGAATACCACAGAAGAACGTTGTTTGAGAGTGTTGCTAAACAATGCACTAAATGTCGCTCACGTGGTTCAATGCAACGTATTATTACAATCAATTTAATTGGTAATGTGTCCTGTCTTATGAATCACCGAGTTATTAACCTTAACAATGTCAATGAGCTGCCACTGTAATCAAATCCAAGTAAATAAAGGTTTGGGATAATTAAGAGCAGCTTTGTACACAGGGATATATTCATAAGTTGTTGATGCTACATGATTAAACTCTTGCAGTGAGAGAACAGTTAGAAAGGGGCCATAGCTATACAAGGCATAACCGCATTTTGAATGACCCCTAAAGACACTGGATAGCAGAAAGATATTAGCATAGTCACTGCAACTTTCCTATGTTTCCTGCATTATATTTATGACATGCTGCTTTATCAATTAAAACACAGCAGTGGCTAACAAGAGGATGTTCTCTATTTCTAAAGAGCTCTCCATTGAGAATACAGGTCTCCACCATGGGTGTAATGCTCTGTCTTGATATAAGCAGAGGCCACTCTGACCAAAATAGGGCTTTATATACAAGATTCTCTCATCTCTTCATCCACCCACATCTTTAATACAAAGGTATAGCCAGAAACCAGATCCAGTTACGTGGGATTATTGGGATTGATACAAGATGCCGGTGTGTGGGCCTTTGTTTAAATAAAGTAGCCTCATGGGTTACAGACTAAAGGCAAACACCATGTGTTTTGCTCATTGGTTTGGACATCTGCACCATGAGAGGCATGGACTAAACTGTAAACTACGCCAGGAAAGTCAAGTGTGGAATCATAATCCCATTTGGGAGCCTCCTGCGTGAGACAACACCCATCTTGTGAATGAGTCATTGGTGATGTACATCATGTGGGATGAACACCGTGTCAAGTTCCATTTAGCTGCTTTAATAACCAGAGGAGAAACTTTAGATCCTGATTCTGATCTCAGTTCCAGCAGTATAAATCTGGAATAACACTTATCAGTTGAGAGTGGCAGAGGAGAAGAAAGACCTGGATGTATTGGTTGATCACAGGGTGGCTATGAGCCGCCACTGTGATGTGGCTGTGAAAAAGGTTAATGCAGTCATAGGATGTATCAGGCGAGGTATACCCAGTAGAGACAGGGAAGTGTTAGTACCATTATACCTCATCTGAAATACTGTGCTCAATTCTGGTCTCCCATGTTTAAGAAAGATGAATTCAGACTGGAACTGGTGCCCAGAAGGGCTACTAGGATGATCAGTGGAATGGAAAACCTACCTTATGAGAGACGACTCGAACAGCTTGACTTGTTTAGCCAAACCAAAAGAAGGCTGAGGGGAGATATGATTGCTCAGTGTAAATACATCAGAAAGATAAATACCAGGGAGGGCAAGGAGTTATTTAAGTTAAGGGCCAGTGTTGACACAAGAACAAATGGCTATAAACTGGCCATCAATAAGTTTAGACTTGAAATTACATGAAGATTTCTAACCATCAGGGGAGTGAAGTTCTGGAACAGCCTACCAAGGGGAGTAGTGGGGCCAGAAAAACCTAACTGGCTTCAAGACTAAGCTTGATAAATTGATGAAGGGGATGGTATGATGAGAGTGCCTACAATGGCATGTAGTCACTCTGCAACTGCTAGTAGCAAATATCTCCACCGGCCGGTGATGGGACACTCGATGGGGAGGGCTCTCAGGTACTAACCAAAATTCTTTCCCAGGTGTCTGGCTGCTGCATGTTGCCCACATGCTCAGGGCCTAAATGATCACCATAGTTGGGGTTTGGAAGGAATTTTCTCCCAGGTCAGATTGGCAGAGACCCTGGAGGTTTTTCGCCCTCCTCTGTAGCATGGGACACGGGCCACTTGCAGGTTTAAATCAGTGTAAATGGTGGATTCTCTGTAACTTGAAGTCTTTAAATCATGATTTGAGGACTTCAGTAACTCAGCCACAGGTTAGGGGTCTATTATAGGAGTGGGTGGGTGAGGCTCTGGCCTGCCGTGTGCAGCAGCTCAGACTAGATGATCATGACGGTCCTTTCTGGCTTTGTCTGAGTCAGTACAATTACCCTTTGCTGACACCAATATAATAGAAATGTGGATCCACCAGCCTGGGAGGAACATTTAACTAAAACGTGCAATTGATGAATGTCTAGAATGTTTATGTTATGATGGAACAGAGTGATCTCTTGGATGAGAACTGAAGTATTTGATGGGAAGCCCCAGGCATAAGGGTGCTGAACACACCCAGTGGAGTAAATAGCAGCACAGTGTACAGTGTCTCGTGATAAGATATTCCTGATCCTAACACAAGTGTGCAGGAAAGAACCTGCAGCCCCCGTGGAGTCCATGGGAGCTGCAGGTGCTCCAAGTCTCTTAACAGCAGGCCTCTTTTAAGTAGCTATCTAACTATGAATTTAGGATCCTTCCTTTAGACATCCAGCTTTGAAAATGTTGAATAGCTGAGTCTTTGCTCATATATGTACCATTAGAATTGGTCAACAGGGAGAATTTCTCATGAAAGGGGCATCCCTGTTTTTAATTGAAATTTGAAATTCCAGTCCATCCCGTGCATCAAAAATGTTTAAAAAGTCAACCACCATATAGCTGGTTTTAAAAAATGAATAAAAATCAACCCTTGTTCTCATTGAAACTTTACAGTCCAACAAAAGATGGGGTTGAAATTGAAAATGTAGTAACTGTTAAAGAAAGAAAAAGGGGCTCCAAACTACAGTCCTATGATCAGAGCAATCTGCCTGTCCGGTTGCTCATACAAAGACGTCTGGACCAAAAAAAGAGCCTGTTGTTTTTCTTGTCTAATGCAAAGCGTCACCAGTGCTGATCTGAACAGCTTTCACAAGGACGCAGGCTGAGCCAAAGGAAAAAGAAAAAAAGTAGAGAAAAGAATGTTTCTGGGGGAAGTATAGGATTAGAGTTTATTGGATTAGTGGTGTCTCCTGAATACTACTCTGAGTTTATTATTTTTTGTTGCACTCATTTTACCTACAAGGTCATTTAACCTTCTCCTAGTCACTATGCGTGGTGTGGTCACTCTTTCCTGTGGAGAGATTATTCCTCAAGGCATGCCCACCTCCCTCTGTCTTCCTGTGATTTTGAAACTTCAGGTAAATGAGCGGAGATTCCCTACCCAATGGCTAGAGCTCTACCATCTCCAGAATGAAACATTTAGAGCAGAAAATCTCCAGTAACCTAAATCTGAGAACGGGGAGCATCAAAAGGTTGGTTTCATTTCCCAAGCTGGGCAGGAATCAGAGAGCTGTGATATCAGTGAGAAGTAAAAATATGTATGCAAATATTGCTTCAGTGTGCAATCTGTATTTCTAAAACTCTCCTTTCATGAAATTCTGACAGCTGGGTGTCAGGCACTTATCATTCCAAGACTGTCCTGGTTGGAGGAGCAATCATTTGCTAATGTATAAAATCCTTAGTTGTCACTTACACATACTAAGGATTCATTATTTTTTACAGTGTTTAAACTGCTGATGGTGGGATTTTGTTGTTGTTGTTGGGTTTGGTTTGGTTTTGTTTTTTGTTTTTGCATCCCAGATCTCTAGAAGCATGGAAATCGGTTGTGATCATCATAACATTATCCTTGAAGGTTTCTCTATGCACAGCGGGCTCTGGCAAAATGAAAGAAAATTTAGGGGTAAGGGTAGGCGAGCTGGAATCTAACAGTTTTAAGCCATTCCCTTCCTGAGACTCCTACTGGTTTCTTCAGCCTTCCCAGGCCCTGATGATCATTATTTCCTCTACAATCTCCTTCAATGACTCAGAATACAGAGGAGTGAATTCTCCTGAGCAGTTGATTGTACAATTCCCATTACTGATAATAGCAGCAGTGTTTTTACTCCCTCCCCCTGTCCTCCCCATGGACCTGCATTGCATATCACGCTGCTATATTTAACTGAACATGTTTCTCCCTCTGGAAGTTGGGGAAGAGGAGATGGTGGTGTTTTCATCTGGGGGGGAAAAAAAAAGGTAGGGCCTGCTTTCCAGAAGTCTGACATGCTCAGCTCCAGTCAAGCTGAATGGGTGCTCAGATCCAGGAAAGATAGTGAAAAATGGGAGCTGAGCTTGGAAAACCCCTTGCAATCTCCCCTCCCCATTGTGTGCCCTGTGTGTTCCCCTTCAGTCCATGCTGTGTGCAGCTGTTGGGGACCGTGTGTTTGGAAAAGCCAGAGATGTACTTTAATTCTGAAGAAAAGTGAATAGTTCAGATAATATGTAGCAGCCTCGTCATATCAAATCCTTCCCCCAGCCTGGAAACGGTGGACTCACCTATTAGTTAGGTAAGGGCAGTGAGATTCTAAAACAGCTTTGATAGGAGATGCTTTTTGCTCAACCGGCCTCTCCCTGGGTCAGCCAGTAACTTTGCTACAGGTTCCTAGGTTGCTTGAAGAAGGTAGGATCCATTGTGGAGACAATAAGGAAGTCTGAAGTTGTCACAGTGCATTGTGTAGAGGACCCATCTGAGACCCAGGCCTTGTGCTGGGTGCTGTACAGACGTCTAGGAAGAAATGGTCCTTGCCCCACAGAGCTTGCTGTCTAAATAGAGAAAGCAGAGAACATGTCAGGGAAAGGAAGTGTTGTTCTGAGTTAACTGGAGGATACTGATACACGGAAACTGCTTCACAGAGTGACTTGCACAAGGTCACACGGGGAGTTGTGGCATAGCTGGGTATTGAACCCAGATCGTCGGAGTCACAGCCCAAGTGCCTTTAACCACAGGACCCTCCAAAATGGCTCTGCAGGGACCACCAGCCATTCATGAACCAGCTCTGGGTGAGACACTAAAATAAAACATAATTCAAGGTCCGGGAATTGTTTTCCATGTGTTCCCTCCCTGACCCCACTCCTAACAAATCAGAGTGAGATTTCAAAGGGTCCTCTCTTGGAATGGAATGTCTTGGCAAAGAGCAAGGTGAGAGAGAGGTCAGGCATGAGGAGTGGCCATGCTATCCCACACGCCGCAGCAATAGAGAGTTTGCCAGCAATCTTCTCCAGCTGCAGAGTGCAACTCCCAGAACACTCCCCACTTGTCCTGCGGCTACCAATCCCAGGTGAATCCTGGCTGTTGGCTTGAAAACTCCCAGGACTAATTCAATCTCTATTGCCTCTATTAGGTGGTGAAATATCTCTCTTCTAATAAGCAGTGACATGGCAATTTTCTCCATCATGTCAGTTGTCAAGAGGCCCAGCAGATTTCTCTTGCAGCTCATGACTTCACTGCAAGTGTGCAGGAGAGTGGCAGAGAAATAAATCAATGAGAGGGCGGCATCTGCGATCTATTCCAGAGCGGCTGCACACAATGGTTAATAGGCTCCAATTGATATGGAGAGCTGCACGCGGGGCTATGAGAGGGCCGCGAGGGGCAGGGCAGGGTGACGCTGGGCAATTACAATGCACCATTAGCGCTCCGGCTTTGGCGTCGACAGCCTGCCCAGGAATAAAATGCCTCGGTGATGCATGGCTGAACAATGTGACGGTGTAACTCCGATAATAAATGGCATTGACTCCCTGGGACGCCTCAGCTCTGGCTTCCTCCTCTGCCAGGCCAGGCTGCCGATGGAGGCGTCTCTTCAGCTGGGTTGCTTGAACAAAATCGGCACCCGAGTTAAGCTGTCGGCTGTCAAAGTCAATAGCTTCTCTGAGGCCTGAGCTCCTGGTGCCCTGTCGTTTTAAGGCTCCTATCTATATTCATGCTTAGTTTTAAAGGAAAACGCAGTGCTGAGCTCCTGGTGCCCTACTGACAGCCCTGACAAGTGGCATCTGCTTATCTATACAGAGGAGGAACAACCCTGGCAGAAGCTGTTAGAGCTTTCCCCAAAACACACACACACCACATACCCCCAGTGCACTTCACTGCCGTACTCAGACACCCCCTTCACAAGGTGAGAGCGGAGTTTGATCTCCATTCTTCAGGATCTATCCAAGACCTTGGCCCCTCTGCTGAGACTGGGAACCATCAGGCCAGTTCGTGCCAACTGCAATGGTAAATGTGAACAGGACGCCAGCAGGATCTTGTCTGTGACTCCTGTTGCCAGCACTCGTCACAAGTCATTGCAAAGAGCCCATCAGATGGAGAAGCTTTCCAGGCACTTGCAGCCATGCCCTCCAAGGAGACATCTGTTCTGGATGGAAATGGGTTTTGGACTGGAAATTCAGGGAAATCCAGGCTGCCAGCAAAATGCAGGCACCAAGTAAAGAATGCAAGTTGTTCACAGTAGGTGTGAGAGCAGCGTCTGCTGTCCACAGAGAAGAGCCAGGCCACCCACACCAAGTGTGGCCTGTTGTAGGACTTTACTCCTTCCACAGACCCAGCACAGCTTCCGTAAGTCTTTCCAGCTGAGCGAGCTGCAAGGTACAGATGGCACAGATAGGAGAGGAAAGAATAAGGGAAGGGAGCATTGATTAAATGCTCCTCTGATACCTAAGAAGGCAATTGGGTTATCCATCAGCTCTTCGGCACGCCATTCCTGACATCCCTGTGGTGACAGCTTCCTCTCTCCTGCGGCACCAAACTCAGTCTTAGAACACTGTAACAGCATCGTACTGGCATAAGGACAGTGGGCTCATTGCATCTAACGGGCCCAGCCATGGAATGCGCCCCACCCGTGTCCTGAGAGACACCCAACTTCAGACACGTTAGGGAGTTCGGTTTCATCGCCCTCGGCCTTGAGAAGGTTCCGAATGGAATGCTCTTAGAGAGGGCTCATTGCTCATTCCCAGCCGCATGCTCCATATCTTCATAGCCAGGCTGGCATTGGGATTTTTGGTCGCTCGCCTCATTATCTCATTACAGTAACATCTGGGGGCTGCAAGAGAGAGCAGAGTGTCCTTGTGCTAGGTGTTGTACGTACGTATTGTAAGAGACACTTCCTGACCCAAAGAGCTTACAGTTTCGGTAGCTAAGACCGAGAAAGGGTGGGAGGAAGGAAATAGTATTAGTCTCATTTCACAAATGGGGAACTGAGGCAAGGAGAGTTTAAGTATCATGGCCAAGTGCTAAAGCTGGGAATTGAACCTCTATCTCTGTCCAGTACTTTAATTCCATGACTTCTCTCTTTTTTTATTCTCTGTTCTTGTTTGAGGAGCTTTTTACAGTTTGTTAATATTTTATGGATTGTTTGTTTTTTTCCAAAGTTCACCATCTATAAGGATTAACCCTCGAGGTTCCATGGACTTGCTAACTATTATCTTTGACCTTCGGCAGGTTTGATAATGCTGACACTGTACGGGCTAAGCAGCTGTCACTGGAGTTATAGGCTTTAGTTTTGCCTTTTCTGTCGGCATTCACTTACCGACACAACTAGCCTCTTGCTGCCTTTATTAGTGCAGTTGGTGGGCAACTTTCCAAATCAATTAATGTTATTGTTTCATTTCTTAGGCCCATAAAAGCACAAAATTTACAAGAAATGTGTAAGGCAATGAAGTTTGCCATAGAACCATGGCAGAGACAGAGTAATTAGATCAGCTAGAGCCACTCAAATCCCATCTGTTGAGCATGTTCCATTATAATCACCCTTCTCTTTGCTTCAAGAAATATTATTAGCTTTAATATGGAGGGGGGAGGGAGAAAGTACAACAGATTTTCATGTTAATGCTTCTCAGATGCATCTGAATAGGTCGAACTGCTAACAGCCTTTTTGTGTCCAGGCAGCTGTGATCTAGTTAGATGCTATGTGCTATGCAAGGATTGGCCTGGGTGATCTGAGGATGGGAGATCTCCAGGTAGTACCCACATTCTGCAGGAAGTGATGCTGTGGATGGGTCAGCACCATTTCCCTTTGAATAAGTGCCTAGAACTTGAAGCAAAAGTCTGAAGGCTCGACCCAAGTAAACCCACTAAAGGTTGCATGAATCTCCGTGAGCCACACCTGCTGAGCTTGGTGTGGCTCTAACGTACAGGCTGACTATAGGGCATCAAAGAATGATGACATGCAGGGGGAGTCTGAGATATGCTGTGTGCAAGTGGAGAGATGTGTGAGATGGATTTATCGCTATTATGGCAGGACCCAACATATGGTCAGGCCCCCATTGTGTAAGGCACTGTAGAGATGCAGAGTAGAGAGATACTCTCCACACTGAAGAGAGAGAGGTATGGAGGGTGTGGAACCAAAGGCTCAGAGAAGTGAAGCAACTTTCCTGAGGCCAGCGGTACCGCTGGGAATACAACCCCCCCGGTTTCTTGACTTTTATGAGTGTCCTGTGCATTGCCCCAGCCTGATAATAACTGGGAAGCTGAGAAAAATGAGCAGGGAAAGGCAGAAGGTCTTTCACTTTGCTCCACTGTTGTGAGAAGAGTCCGGAGGCTCAGTGAGCTGCCAAGACTCAAACATTCGTCTCGCCTGGAGGGACAGCAACACGGGTTAAATTGTGTAATGTAAACAGAAATAAAGTACTGGAGCCGCTAAGATAGCAGAAGGCATCTGGAGGCCAGCTTGAAACTTGCCCATCCCACAGGACAGGTTTAGTGTGCGGGTGCTGGGTGGTGGTGATGACCTGGTATATAGAGGAGGTCAAGCTTCTGTGATCCCTTCTGGCCTTAAAACCTATGACTAGGAATATCCTCCATCTGTGCTGGCATTTATTGCTCCTATTCCATCAGTTGGCCAAGAAGGATGAGAGACATCCTACATAACATTGTAGTTCCCTTCCAGGACTTAGGTAACTCTATCTGTGAATAAGGAACCTGATTTTCTCACGTCTTCTCATTCAACACCGTGTGCCATAGCCATATGATCATGTGTCATGCTCCCATCACATTACAAGCCAAGCCATGTCCTTCATTAGATCACTGCTTGGATGAAAGATTTCTAAGAAACACCCAGGTATTGGTCTTATGGCTAGGGCACTGGACTGGAGATCTGCTTTCAGTTTCTACGTCTGCCACAGACCCCCTGTGTGACCTGGGACAAGTCACTGAATCTCTCTGTGCTGGCTAATGTTATGTTCTTTCTCCTATCCTTTGTCTTATCTATTTAGATTATAAACTATTCATTAAATGTTTACAGTGCCCGGTGCAAGGAGCTTTGATCTCATTTGGGGCCGATAGTTGCAACTATAATACAATAACTGAGGTGCTGTCTTTTGGATGATGCATAAAACCAAGGTATTGCGCATGTGTGGTCATTAAAGATCCCATGGCTCTTTTCATAACACTAAATATGTTATTTCCAGAATTTTAGTCTAATTCCAATTTAGGTAATTACATTCTGCTGTCCCAAATCCTCATGGTGTTTCCATTGGGAAGGTGCAAAGTTCACGGCACCTTTAAGCCCTTGGTTTGGGGGGGGAAATTACTATTGGACAGCGATTTTAAAATGCTGCAGTAGCCAGCAAAGGTGAAAATGACTCTAACAAATCTGTAGTCCTTTAATATTGGCTTGTGGCAGTAAGTGCCAGCTCTTTAATGTGCATGGACGTGTAAACTGTGGAACTGAGCCTCTCAACATTGAAGGACAAAGGTTTTTTTTGTTTTTTTTTTTTTTTTAAAACTGGTCCTTTTAAGTCTGAGGTGCTTATATCCAAATGTTTAAGGCTGACATTTTACATTAAAGTGACGTTTTTAAGAGTTATGTTGCCAGTTTCAGGTTCATCTGAAGTGAAGTGCTGGGGCTTAGTAGTGAGTCAAAGAGATTGTGAAGCAACCCTGTACCTTGGCTATCTTGCTTGTTAATTTCATTTTAGCCCCAGTTCAGAAGTAAGCTTCAAAAATGAAAGCAGCGCTTCCTCTTGATTGAAGAGAGGGGATCAAGGGAACGAATGTTAATTTCTTACTGTACGGTCCATTTTAAAATGGTGTTTGAAAGCGGCAGCTGGTGGAAAGGATCAGAAATCACAGCCTCTTGCAGTCAGCAAGTTTTCTTCCTGCACGATTCTCCAGGCTTTAGGGAGCATTGGATTCCCATAGGGACAAGAACGTTGGTTTTACAGTGCGAGAAAACAAAGGGAGAACTCTCCCAGCTGCAGTTACAGCCAAACCGTGCAGCAACTAACTATAGCAACCTCTCTTCTGCGTGGCAATTGGTTGTACTTACAGCAGTTCTTTGTTTCCCTCAGGTGTTTGTATGGGCCTTTAGCACCACCCCCTGATTCATTACTGCTTTCTCCGACAACTCCTGTAAAGTCTGAGCAGGGGTTGAACTCCCCGTTACTAGCTGAGAATCAGATGGGGCCGCTGGTCCTTGCCACAGGAACTGTGCTAAAGCGGTGCTTCTCCAGGGACTGGAGGCTTTGGGTTTTGGAAGGAGTTTCAGACAATGGAGAAATGAATGTGTGTGGTTTGGGGAGGGAGGGGAGAAGCAGGAAGAGAGAGAAACACATATTAGAGAAGGAAAGGAGATAAGAAGAGATTGAGGAGGAGACACATGTCACTTGCTACCGACCTGTAACTGCAGGGAATTTTCCTTCTGGAATCCCCATGTCTATCCAGTTTGTTTGTGGCCCATGCACTTCTGTTCCTCGTCGTATTTTGGTGAGGGGAGGAGTCACTCTCCATCACTCCTCAGAGAGGGATGGACAGACAGAAGCTGTGTCTACCTAAGAAAGTTTGCAGGGTTTAACTTAAATTCCATTTTTAAATTGACTAAGTTAAACTGGTGGAAACCTGCTTGTTTTGGATTAGTGCCTTATATTGGTCTAGCTTAAACTGGTTCCTCATAGACTTCAGCTGAACCAACCAAAATGAGCCTGGTCTCAACTGAAATAAGAGCATCCACACAGCCTTTTGTACCAGTGTAACCAAATTAGTTTTAAATCATCCCTCTAGATAAACTGCTACAACTTTGTTGTGTAGATAAGGCCGGGCACTAGGAAGTACTCCCGTATGGACCCCACTTCCCATTGCTGACATGCTCTACCTGGATGCATCAGGAATGTAAAGCAACAGTTAAGGAGATAAAGGAGAAAGCAAAAACAATAGCCCTTTGGGCTGGGTCAGTCAACTGAAGAGAGACACATCAAGGCAAATGCGTCCGTCATGTAACCCCAGGGATCACCAAACACTTACACCAGGGTGAACTTGGCTCTTTGTGCCATATTCAATGCTAGAAGGGAAAAAAAAAAGCCCTAAATGAATATTTTGCTCCTAAATTTGTCAAGCAAATGTAATGCGTCATAAAGTAACCATAGCAACAAGAGGAGCAAATGTCTTGTGTATTGTGTGTCTGGTAAACAGATTTCTCTGGACTCTCATTTATTACATTATTAAATAGTATGTTTATGTGGAGCCTCCACACAGAATATTATTCCTCTGTGTCTCAGTTCCCCATCTGTAACCTGGGGACAACAACTCTCCCTTCCTCCCAGCCTTGGTCTTGTTCATATAGACTGTAAGGTCTGTGGGGCAGGGACTCTCTCTCGCCGTGGGTGTGTCCACACTACAGAATGAACTCAAGCAATCCACCCTCACCTCACTTCCCCCGTGTCACAAGGGAGAGGAGCCACGCTGCAAAATAACATGAGTTCTGCAGCTGTGGCTGTAACATCCTGCATCCACACTGGCTCTTCTCTACTCAGTCACGTGTGGCGCTAAGACACCGGCACCCCTCGTGCTTTGTAGCACTGCAGCCAACCATGCCGCTGTATGAGTGCTTGAGTGCTGGACTGTGGGAGCCCGTTTCAAACAGTACTATATTAACGTGCACTAGGGAACCTGAAGTGTGTGCCAGCAGCGTCCACACACGACACGGTGGTGCACCGCTAGAATTTACACCCCACAGGTGCTGCCCGTAGTAAATTAAACCAGTTCCAGGCTAGCACACTCCAGATTTCTGTCTGCAGCTTCCGTTCCCACTGGCAGCCAAAGCCGGGATCCAACCTGGAGCAATGACCTCTCCCAAATGCGGTCATTGTGTGTACGTAGAGTGCCTCGCACCATGGGGCTCTGATCTCGTTTGGGCTTCTCGGTGCTTTGATAGCACAAATAAATGTTGTGGTGGTGGTTGTTTAAATGAACTCTAGCTATAAAGCATTTTCCAGAACTGAAGGCTCAGCAGTTCCCTTTCTGCTCTAATAAGCTTTGATTTGTCCAACTAGCAACTCCGGGTTTTTTCCAAGTTATAAGTTGCATTCTTTACTTGTCTCCTAAACAGCGTTGTCAAGTTTCATGGTGGGGATGGGAGGAAGCTGGAGCAAGGGGGAAGAAATTCAAGCAACGTGAAGCGTGCCTGAAAATCAGAGTTGAACAGCTCCCAAAATGAGCTTTGGCCAAGTCTCAGCTCCTGGGCGCAATCGACAGATGTGGCTACACTTCAAAGGCAGCTTTCATAAGCAGGTTCAGGAAACGTATGCTGCTGTTATGCCATTCCTTGGCCGTTTGCTTTTCTTCAAGTCCATTTTACAGCGTACTCTTAAAATGTGCTGTCTTGCATTTGGTCTGTTTCAAACGGAGAGCCACAGAGTTGAGCAAAAGTTCACTTTCCCATTTCCCGGCACTTCTCGGATTCTGAGCTGAGACCCTCGTCCATCAGAATTTTAAAAAGCTTCACTGAAGCTTTCGATGCACCAGTGGTAATATGAATCAGAACCTGCCCTGTTGCCTTGGCTGGACAGTTTTGAAAGCACAAGATTGGGAATCAGACAGCAGAAAAGCTTGTGATCAGTCATTCAACCCCAGCGCTAGGTGAAATTTGTTGACAAACTTTTTTTTTTGGGGGGGGGGGCGGTGGAATTCTGATTCAATGACACCAAACATTTTGATTTCACCTAATTGTTTCAATAGGGGAGGGGAGCACCTTTTAAAAATTTCTGAGAAAATCAGGTTCACTTCAACATTTTCTCAATGAAGCATTTTGTTTTGATTCAAAATGACTTTTTGTTTTGAAATTTTCTGAAATTTTATTTAAAAATAAATAAATAAATGTTAAAAATGCTCACAAGCGGGGGAAAAAAATTAACTTTTTGCTGAAATTTTTGAAAAAAATTAATTTTTGGTTCAACATGAAATACTTTTCCCCCGACTTTTTGGAACTGACAGCAAACCAGAAAACCCATTATTCACCCAGCTCTGTCAGTAGCTCACATTGATGCCACAGCAAGCCAAGGGTTTAAAAAGCCAAAGGCATTTGCTCCTGGTTGTAACGATTTTTTTAAATCTATTCTGGAAAGTGATTTTAAATCCATCATTGTCCTGCTTCCATCCCCAGTCATTCTTCCTCATTGTAATTAATTAAATGGGAGTTAAAAGAAATGTTCTAAGGGGGAAGGGGTGGATCAAAATAGGATGAAGGGAGAATTTGTCACATGCAAATAGGCCGCTTCCTATATGCACTGACTGAAAACTCTGGGCAGGGTTTCAGAACCATTAAGGGATAAAACCCTTTGTCTTAATGTTCTGCCCCTTCCTCTGGGCAACAGCAGCTGGTCCCTGCAATTATTTTGTGGAGTTAAAAATAGCATCCCCACTTCTGGATGAGCTTTATTTGCAGTTTGCATCTTGTTCTGTGGCTGGTAATTAATAATTTTCTGTGAGTCATTAATTAGAAGGCAGTTTAGTGATTCAAATCTATAAGTTATTTTCATATAGCAAATGTGGTTCACATAACTAACTGGAAAGGTTGGAGTTTGCACTCTGAATCCTGCCATGTTTGACACAGTGGGAGATGGAGGAGAATCTGATCTAAGGAGTCTCTGACAGTTTAGTTATGACACTTTCAGCAGTATCCTGGTCTGAGTCTGAAGTACTGGCCTGCAAATGACTCAAGAAATCTCCTCTAATCTGTTGGCACAAATCTGATTTTTTTCTTACCAACTTTCCAGGTATCAAAGTGAAGCTTGCTCATCCTTAGAGGGTAAAATGGATTTTGGCAAATAAAAGAATCTCTGTGGAAATGGGTGAAAAGCCGAGCCTGTTCCAGGCTGGAATCTCACCCGGTCTTGCTGCATCGCCATCTCTTTCAAAGGGTGAATTATTGATCTTAAGAAAATTTGCACGAAAATCCCATTATTTTTGCATTCCAAATTTCCATATGGTACCTGTCTGTACTCCAGGTTTACACTCCTGGGCTCTGATTGTGCAACTGGATCCATGCAGGCAGGGTCCAGAGCCTTTATGGAGCCCCTTTGATGTCACAGGGGTTTGACTGTGTAGACCCAATTACGGGATGGAGGCCCTGCTGGCTATAATTCAGCCATGCAGGATTCAAGTGTTGTCTTCATTTCCTTGACTATAGCTCTTCTGGGCAAAAATGATTTCATCTCATGACCCAAGTCTTTGCAAAGAAAGAAGGAATTTCACATGTCAGCTCATTTATGCTACCTTTTCTATTCCACCAGGTCAAGGATGCTGTTGCACAGGAGAATTCAGCATCTCAGGTCTCCTTTGTAATTCATGGGGGAATAATGTGTAAAAAAACTACAATTATGAACTGAACGAAGCTGCTGCTGAAAAGTAAACCACAAGGCTCTGCAATTTCAGCCCCTTGCGTATTAACAGTAGAACAAATGGGTGACTCGTTCAGTTAGAACTAAGTGCCCCAGGCCCGTCTAGGCATAAAGTGCATGTTAAAGACTGTGCAGCTGCAGAAAGAAACCTATGCAGAAGGTTCTTGCTCTTTTTTTTTTTCCCGATAGATAATGTCCTCTTCATACCACTAGCTGTTACTTGTAGTTAATGGACTGGTTTTGATAAGGAAAAACATAGGCTGGAAATGCTCTTGCAGACTGGGCTAATTAATTAATGTTGCTAACAACTGATTTCAAGGGGAATCTTTGCCAGGGAGCTCTTCTTTAGAGTTTGCACTAAAGAAATTACAAAGCTGAAGCACAGCTGCAAGCAAGAGAGACCATGGCAGGCTGGGCCAGAACTCCATCTGGTGCAGTGCACAGCCCTCTCTTCTGAAGTTCCCTCAAGCCAGATCAGTTAGTTACTGCCACCCCAGGGAACATAAAAGGTGGTCAACAGCTTGGACCAGGGGCTGCCTCGATTCCTATCCAGACCAAGAGGCAAGGTGCATTGGGATAAATGGGTGTTGTAGGGGTGGGGAGGGGCAGAGGAGTCTTAGCACCCATGAACTGCCAGAGTAAGTGAGCCAACACAGGGAAAGTGGGGCAAGGTAACAATTTACTGCGGGTCCAGAATCCTCTCTCCAGCAGTAACCAATGTCTTCCTCTGAATGGTTCCCTCTGGCCTTGGAAGGTCCAAGAAACCCAGTCAGGGACAAGACACGCTCTTCTGGTACCTTAACTCTAAGGGGCAAGACCAGCATCCACTCCAGTATCATCTGCATTCCTGCCTGCTCTCCAGCTGAGCAGCACAAAAGACTGATACCCGAGCAGCCTCCTTCACATCTGATGATTCTTCAGCAGCTGGAAGGGGAAGGATGCGCCCCTCCAGTATTGCCTGGCCGCCATCTGGCTTCTTCCAGGCTAGCACTTCACTCACTTAGTCCAGCTGGCAAGGGGGGAGTGGTATGCCTTATGTTTTTCGAGTTGCCCTTGTTTTTCAGCCCCTTGGATTTGAAATTCTGCAGTGACCTCATGAAAGGTCCCACTGACAGATTGACTTGGCAACAATTTTGTTTTCTGTGGCTCTTTAATAGCAACCCCCCAGACCTTCACCCTCCCCACAAGACAAAAGAATTTTCCTCCTCTTGTCGACTTTTCCCAAATCCTCCTCGTCTTAATCTGAATCTAAATTGGGACCACACCAAGACACTGTACACGATGGGCTTTGACTCAGTGCTCAATAGCAAACGTGTTTTGATTTTCTCCCCTTGATTAATTTTGTTAGAGAGGTGACAAACTCAACCTCTGACCCCAAGTCTGCTTTCACTGACACCGGCAGCTTTTACCTGACTCTGGTAACTCAATCATCCCCCTAGGCATTTTTTGTTGCCTGGATGCAAATATCTTTTGTCTGCAGGGGAAGTGAGATTAATGACTGAGAGTGGCCCCAATGGTTTCAATATTCAAGTTGTGGCTAAATGTGCTAATGCTGATGGAATGACTTACAACATCAAACTGTAACATCACTAATTAACTCACCCAACAACTTGAGAAACTGGCTGAATCGGTGGGAGGGGCGATTCCCCCCCTCCTCCAGGTTGAATATCGATCTACAGATCTAGAGCTTAGAACTTTGTTCTACACTGCAGCTTTGTTTAGCGAGAGGCAACTGAAGTTCCATTTGCTGGGAGCAGCACAGCAGTTGGTACTGTGAGACCGGCCTCTTCCTCTTCACACCGCACACCTTTCCTCCCTTCACGTAACGGGAGCTACAGAACAAAGTGAAAAATACAAACACCTGCCAGCAAAGCTTCAAATCTTCATTGCTTGAGCAGAAAACACTTCCGTGCCAGCCTGGAATCCCACCGGGTAGCGCCTGAGTCCATAAATAGTCCTCTTGGAATTCTTTGCTGAGTTAAATTGCTGTTGAATCTGGACCATAGAAGTGAGCACATTTATGCAAAATGCTGCTGTGCTGGGACTTCCATAATTTTAAAGAGCGGCTGGTAAGCTCAGGCAAATTTTTAAAACATTTTCTTCTATCAAAACTGCTGTCCTTCCTTTCTGTCTGTCTGTGCTGGTCATCTCAGCCAGAGCTGATCCCTTTCAATATCTGCGTATTTCCGTTCCCATCATTGTTGATCCTCTAGACATCAGTGACGAAAACTCTCCTTCTATTCCTCTAATGCCACAGGCCAGTATTTCTAACTTGTCACTTGCCTCCACGCTGATAGTTTGAATTTAAAAAAATGTAGCAGCTCAATTAAGTCTTAGCCTTATTGCTTTAACCATTTAGTATCGTAATTATGATTTGTATTATTTATTTATACTGCAGTAGCACATAGCAGTGCCAGTCATGGCCTAGGACCCAGTTGTGCGAGGTGCTGTACAAACACATGTAACGGCTGTCTGGCAGCTCAGTACAATAGTACAACATAAGGATAGTAAAAACAACACCCCTGCTCCCCATCCAGCCCTTAATTAAATTTGAAAAAGTGTCTAGAATGTAGAGGACAGAAATACTGGGAAATGTAAAGCCTGTTCATTTATTCCACTAATAGCCAAGATGTTCAGATGCAGGAGGAGAATGAATCCTAGATTCATAGATTCCAAGGCCAGAAGGGACCATTGTGATCACCTTGTCTGACCTCTTGTAAATCACAGGCCACAAAATTTCCTCAAAATAATTTCTAGAGCAGATCTTTTAGAAAAACATCCAGCATTGATTTAAAAATTGGGAGTGATGGAGAATCCACCATAATCCTTGATAAATTGTTCCACTATTTAATTACCCTCACTGTTCATAGAATCATAGAATATTAGAGTTGGAAGGGACCTCAGGAGGTCATCTAGTCCAACCCCCTGCTCAAAGCAGGACTAACCTCAGCTATATCATCCCAGCCAGGGCTTTGTCAAACCTCAGCTTAAAAACCTCTAAGGATGGAGATTCCACCACCTCCCTAGGTAACCCATTCCAGTGCTTCACCACCCTCCTAGTAAAAAACTTTTTCCTAATGTCCAACCTAGACCTCCCGCCCTGCAACTTGAGACCGTTGCTCCATCTGGAATTTTTTTTTAGCTTCAACTTCTAGCCATTGAATCGTGCTCTGTCTTTTTCTGCTAGATTGAAGAGCCCATTACTAAATATCTGTTCACAAAGTAGGTTCTTATAGACTGTGATCAAGTCACCCCATAACTTTTGGTTTGTTACACTACATAGATTGAGCTCCTTGAGTCTCTCACTATCAGGCACATTTTTTAATCCTTCCGTCATTTTTGTGGCCCTTCTCTGAACCCTCTCTAATGTATCAATGTGTTTATCAACCAAACATACTTTCTCATCTAAAAAGGATATCAAGTTAGTTTGACAGGATCTATTTTCCATAAACTCATGTTGATTGGCATTAATTGTATTACTCTCCTTTAATTTTTTATTAATAAAGACCTGTATCAGCTGCTCCCTTATCTTGCTTGGAATCAATGTCAGAAGGAGAGGCCTATAATTATGCAGGCCATCCCATTCCCTTTCTAAATATTGGCGTATAGTAAAGAAGCAATGATCTGTCTAGTGTAGATATGTTTCCAGAATGAGGGAAATGTCCCAGGGCAAAGTTCAAGGCTTCCTGTCATGCCACCCATTTTCTTTAGTGGGATAAACATCTTCCCATAATCACCCATAGAAAAGCATCTGAAATCTTTACCACACTGTCAAAAGCTTAACCCCTCCATTTGCTTCATCTGTGCTGCATTAAAATGGACCAGGCTCCATCTCTAGCAGAAAAAATGCATTATATCTGGAACAAGGTATCCTGGCGAGATGATATGGCAATCCGTGAGCAGATAAAAGTGACAGTTCATTACCCCAAGCAGGTCCAGCAACTGCTAATGCGACAGAGCCAAGTAATGGAATGTCAGTTCGGGAGGAAGCTAGAAGAGGCATCAAGGTGCCAGCCAGCCTTCCTGATCTTAAAATGGGCCAATGAAGAGACAAGAAAGTCACTTCCAGATCAGCTACAGACGAGGGTTCAAATGTGCCCAAGTCAGTAAATCACAGAGGGAAACTTGTAGAGGGGCTTGACATTTTTAGTGCAAAAAGATTTCCCCATCAAAAAAAGATGGTTTTGTTCAAACCGAAAGTTTCCAGGGGAAAATATCTATTCTGACCCAAAAATTCTATTTTCCTGCAGGAACTGTCAACACAAATATTTTGATTTTGAATTGATATTTCAAAAAGTAACGGGGAAAAAAATCATCTTGTTTTAAGTTAAAATGTCATTTCTTTTTATAAACCAAAAAAGAAACGAAAGAAACTTAACAACTGCCTGTCGCTTATATTATCTCATTGTCTCTTTGCATTGCCTCTCAGGCTGTATCCATCTGTTGCTTGGCTTATATTTACTGTATAATATATATATTGTAAGTGCCTTGGGGCTTGGACCATCCTCATGTTCTATGCTTGTACAATGTCTAGCACAAGGGGGTCCTGGTCTATGACTGGGTCTCCTTGGGGCTATGAAAACATGAACAATAATTAATAATGACATTTAAGTCAAAACACACAGGTGCTTCATCTCAACATTTGAATTTGAAGAACAATTTTGTTTCAAATCATTTCAAAACTTCCCCTGAGAAAAGAGCCATTTTTGACCAAAACGTTGCAAACATTTTTATTTGATATTTCTTGTAAGAGCTTTTTTTCCCCCCAGTGAACTCTAGAAATGAGGCTAAATTGTGGATACTGCTCAAGGTAAATCTATTTCCGTGGGGAAGTCATGGAATGCAACAGATGCTGTTGGGAATCTGACCTTGGCCTCCCAGGCTCCTTCTCCACATCAGATCAGCCACCCAAATGTGGAATAGGTAAAAGGAATTCAGCACAAATCTTTGCTTCCTTTGAGAACACACCCCATTGCAACCGACAGCCATTTCAGGCAGAGATAACACAAACACTGTAATTACCTGCCTGAAGCTATGGCTGGTATCAGAGTTAAGATGAGTGAGTAAGTGTTGTAGCTACAATTTGTACATCTCTGTCTCTATCTCCATGTTTGAGTGGGGCCAGGGGGCATGCTCATTAAACAGTGGTGTCAAGTGGGGCTGAGTATTTCCATTCAGCAAGCAATCCCAGTTCCTATCTCTCTAATCCGCTAAAAGACAGGTACACACAAGGCAGGCTGTTATTAGAAGAGCTGCAATGGATGAGTCAAGAGCAGGAAGGGAAAGCAACCTTGTTACCCAAATCTCCCAGTCAGGGATGTTTGCCAGCTACCTGCAATGCAAACATCTGGATGAGCCGACAACAGCTCTAGGGGGCAAATTCTGATGGGGCCAGGTTGGGACTACATTTTTGTGTTACTACTCAGTCAGGTCCTTGATCAGTGGTGACTAGCGATGAGCCCAGAAACTCAGGGGATGTTTGGATCCGGATCTGAATTTCATGGCTCAGCTCCTCTCTAGTAAGGTCCACGTGCAAACCGAGGCCAAATTTTGAAGAACAAACTATGGACTAAAGAAACAGGTCCTTGTGGCAAAGGCTACCTCTTGGGTATCACCCTTTACAAAATATTGCCACTGCTACAAAGTGCTTTTGTTGTCCTGGAGGGGAGAGCCATACAAGAGACCCTTGTCCCAGAAGGGCCTTGGACTGGTCTTATCCATCCTTCTGACCGAGGGGCCCCTCCAGAGCGCCTCAGTGCTGGTTTGCTCAGCTAACAGGAGTTGCTTGAGAACGAGCTGGGATGCTCCCTCTTCCCCAGGGGTTGAGTGCTTTCCCACCGGCCCTTTGAGCTCTTTCCACTGCAAACCTAGGCCACCTCACTTGTGCTCCCTCCACCCTCAGTAGCCACACATGGAAGTGGCTGGAATATTCCCCAAAGTTGCCATTAGTCTGAACTGTGAACTTGGCAAGAGGCAGAGACAGCGGCTCACGGCTGTGTGAGCCTTTCATAGGCTACAGTACTGGAAAGAATCTGTCTAAGGTCCCCATTACCAGAGTATCTGAGCTCTTCGTAATATTTAAAAGTACCTTACAAGGTCGAGCAGTGTTATTATCCCCGCTATACAGGTGGGGAGCTGAGACACAGAGAGACTTCCTTGAGGCCACCTGGGGAAGTCTGTGGTGGAACCGATAACAGAATCCAGGTCCACCCACCTCCCAGGTCACCCACCACCCACCTGCCAGAACCATTAGACCATTAAGCTAATGGGTAGTTTAAGGGATTAGGAGCAGGATATCAACCTTTTTCTTATGCTAGGGATGCTTCAGCTCTGGCCTCTTGAAGTCAAGGGTGATGCACACTGGCAGAGGAAGGCATTCTGTCGGGGGAGTGGTGGTGGAGCTTGCATCCTGCTTGTTGATGATGTGCATGCCTAGCACTGTTCATGCTGTCACCAGTGTAGAAGATAAACCATGTGAGGAGCTGATTTGCTGTGGATTTGGGGAAATACCTCTGGGAAGGTAATGAAACCACTGGCACTCTCTTCGGTAGGTGCGAGTTAATTAAAATTAAAAACAGGCTGGAGCGTATTACCGCACCAGGGCATTTTAATAGTTCATTCCTTATTCATGGCAACCTGGAAACAGCTGTTTGCAGCCGGCTTTGCTGGTATTAGGGAATGCAACCAAAATGTCACTCAAAGCAGAAAAAGAATTAACTAAATCAGAGCCGAGCTGGGATAATGCCGGGCACATGTAGCAGCTTTTGGTGGTGCCCTGAGCAATCATTTATGGTTACAGAATGTAAGCTCTCTGGCTGTGTCAACGGCCAAGGCGTAAGCTCCACACAGCCTGTTAGGAGTTGAAGGTTGTAATTCAAACGTTCGTTGGAAAGGTGACGTTCTCTGCAGATTTGCAAGAAGCACTTGGATGAATTGATTGTAATTTATATATTTATTTATACTGTGCCATAGATATACATGCTGATGTGCAGGTGTTGGAGGTAACACAATCAGCCCATCACTCAGGCTTAGATACTGATAACCTTTCTCATGTTGAAGAGAGAGTCCCTTCCTCCGTGACCAATCCCGCTAATGTCAATGAGAGCAAAATACCAACCATGATGAGCAAGGGCATCAGAATCTGGCTCTGGGAGATTACACATCTCAGGACCTAAGGCATGTAACTACCTTTGCTCATAGGCATAGTCCTGTAATCGCTAGCGTAAAGTTATTCATGTGCATAGGTTTGCAGGCCGAGCCTTTCTGTTCTGTGCAGATGCAATACCCATGTGCTTGATACGGTGCTGGACGGATGTTCTCTCTTCAGGTAACATACTGGGAAGTATACGTTTTGATTTGATTTAATGGAGTGTTTGCTAATTTGCAACGCTAAAATTAATTAAAAGATCTTGTTAGTTTCATAACAAATTCACTTACCCTTCCTTGGACGCCCTGTTAAGTATGAAAAAGGGTGTTCCACAAAATATGCTGAAACTTGAGGCTATTCTTCCATCTCACATTGACAAAGTGCTTGAATTTCACGTATTTTGTTGGTGAAGGTGCCCAGATGGAATTATAGTCACAGGCTGCTGAGGTTTGGTGGACATCAGTTGTACTATTGATTTAAAAATGATACTCAGAGCTGACATCTGTATATTTTCATTGACAATAGAGCTGATACGACAATGAGGAAGAACCTGGCTGCGCACAGCTGTGCATCAGTAAAGGGGTCTAATCCTAGACTGCTTCAGCGTTGTCTAAAGTTACAGTTTATGGAGTGCTGGTTTTGGGGAATTTTACTTGTCTTGGTAGATTTATGCTGGATCAGATTCAAAGCTGCAAATATTTACAGACATGAATTTAATGAACCTTAGGGTTTGCATAAAGATACTAGGACTCAAGGCCAAAGTATTGCCCCAAAAAGCAACTCATAGGTCTCAGTTGCATAATATATATGGTACTGACTCCGGGTCAAGTATAAAAGGAACTGTCCCAGGACAGGTTCAACATGGAGCTTAGCACTGGGGTGTGTCGTTGCTCAAAGTGCCCTCTGCACCTAAAGAAGCAAAGTTCATTGGAAATAAACAGACAGAGAATTCCAGGTGCAATGAACTGTGACAGATTTTTTTACAGTCCACTTTGTGATGAGAAACAAATGTTGGTGCTTTTCTTTCCTGGGCTCGACTGTGAACACACTCACCCTGGTGTAAATTGAGAACAAATGCACTGGAGTCAGTGGGGTTACACCAGGCATAAAACCAGGGTAAGTGGGGAAACAACGAGGCCCCTGTCTTTAGCTGCGTAACTAATTCAATGCCAACCTGCTCTTGCATCTTTAATACTGATTTCTCTCCTCCAGAATCTCTTCATTCCACCCCTTTCTTTTACTCCTACCCACCACCCCACCTACCAACCCAGCCCTCCATAATGGCATCCCAGGCCCCAGTGATAATACCTTGTGCAGTAAGCTAAACTAAGCCATGGTTTACTTTCCCCCATCTCTTCATTGGCCCAAGGATCAGGATTTCCCCCTCTCCCCCGCAGTGGAGCTGTGTGTTTTGGACTGGCTCCCCCTTTTTCCTTTAATTTCATCAAGAGGCGAGCGACCATCCTCTCATGAGGCGAATATGTAACTGGGCATCAGGACTCCTGGCCTCTATTCCTGAGTCAGCCATTGACTCACTGTACGGCCTTGGGCAAATCACTTCCCTGCGCTGTGCCTCCATTTGCCCATCTGTAAAATGGGGACAGTAATCTGACCTCCTGGGCACGGGGGGCTGTGTGGATATAGTTGTGGCCATTTACTCTGGTGCAGTTGCGTTGAGCTGAGTGGAACTGCAGCTGTGTAGCTAGAAGGAGACACTGGCCCACGGTATAGCACTGTGTACAGTAAAGGCTAAAGGCAGTTGTTCATTTAAATGCATAGAGGATTTTGAAATCTCTCCATTCCAAAGAAGAAAGCTGTCGGGGGTGTTGTCTGGGGTCTTTATGCTAGTGATGCTGCTCTCGCTCCTGCGATTCCTTAGATCGATGAGGAGCTTATAACAGCATCAGTCAGGTTATGGCTCAGGCTGATAAAGCTGCAGTTCCAGCTCTCAGCGACCGTACCAGGCAAAGGTCTTGGTTTGCTACCAATATGTGATTAGGACCAAGGCATCCTTTCTTTGGCTGGGCATTCTGATCTTGTGTATCAAGGCAGCTTCCAGCCAATGCTCCATGAAGCTTTCTGGCAGAAATATCTCCAGGGGCTGTAGTTAAGTGGTTAGAGCAAAGGGATTGAGAGTCAATGAGTCGCTGAATGTCATATAGCAAATTGGTGGGAACAGAACAGACTCTTATGGTGGGGCTCTGTCCATTGCACCCCCCTGCCTTCCGCTCAGAAGAAAAGGCCAAATAACCGGCGGATTTATGAGAGATTCTAGGAAAGCAAAAAGCAGAAGGGTTCTGCTGCCATGGGTTGCTGCTTGGAATACAGACATTAGAGAAAACAAAAATCTCCTGTTTATAGTATCAAAAACCTCTGTGGAATCAGATTTATTTTCCTCCTGCAGATGCAGAGTTATTAAT
The DNA here is from genome assembly GCF_026122565.2 of Emydura macquarii macquarii. Classification (NCBI taxonomy): domain Eukaryota; kingdom Metazoa; phylum Chordata; order Testudines; family Chelidae; genus Emydura; species Emydura macquarii. The sequence goes on along the minus strand of NW_027130449.1, from coordinate 11,465,010 downwards.
AGGAACAGTTGAGGGGCTCTGGGGGCAGCTACTGCAGAGATTATGCCTCTGCCTTTAGCTCATTTTTAGCACTAGTTTAAACCCACAGAATCTCCTCCCACTCATTTGCCTCACAGAATTGACACAGAAACACCTCGGTCTTGAATATTCCCTAGAACTGGAGCAGACCACTCTTGGAACAGGCGGGGGACCTCCATAGAGGATAAGTGTAAAAGGCACAGAAACATCTCAACGACTGAGGAAGCTAAATTACCGTGAGATGGCTGAGTCGGACCTTCCAAGTGCCCATGTCAAGAAAACCCTCAACAAACTGGCATAAGGGCAAGAGAGGTCAAGGACTGAATGGGCCTTGGAGAAAGAACTGCCTTCTTCTACAGAGGGCTAAGGCCCATTGGCCAGTGTGATATGGGGAGGAAACTGCAGGGCCACTGCTCATGTGGCATCTGTCATCTCTAAGTCAGTTGTCTCTGGGGTCATCAGTCTACCATCAGTTTTCACTAGGGCTTTCTCAGTGTGCCTGGGTCCAGTGACCCTGTTTTTGATATCACGTGTATTGCAATGGCAGCCTCAAATGAGATCAAGGCCCCATTGTGCTAGGTGCTGCACAAACCCTTAGTAGGCAATCTAAGTAGACTGCAAAAGAAGGATTAGGACCGTTATTTAACAGAGAGAGATCTGGCACAGAGAGATTATGTGACTTGCCCAAGGCCACACAGAGAGAGTCTGTGGCAGAACCAGGAACTGGACCCACATCTCCTGAGTCCCAATCCCGTGTCTTAATCACAAGATCAATTTCTCAGAGTAGGTGTTTTGTTTTGCTCTGGGATTTTGGACTCAAAGCACAGCTTATTGGAGCAGGGAAAGAACAAATCCACAAGACTCAATCACTGCCAAAGAAAGCAAGCCACAGGAACATCCACAGAGGAAGAGCACAGCATTGCCGATGGCTCTTGGAGATGCCATTTTTCCAAGGGATGTACCAAGAAGTAACTTAAGCAGGAGCACCCTACTTCCAGCAGAGTGCTGCTTGACAAGTACTGCATTACTCTCAGCATTTTTCAGCCAGCTCTGCCGAAATGCTGGAGAAATGGTGCCTGTCCCCAGAGATAACGGCCTATCTGCGTTTGCTGCAGACTATATTGTCTGATAATTAGACACTAAACCGCAGTCTGTTGGTTTCCAGGTTCACTGCGCTCTTTTGATGCAGCGTTAATCAAAACTTGTGTGAGTAAATGAGAGAAACCCTCATTCTATTCAAAGAACGTGCTAATGACATTTGGGTTTTTTTGTTTTTTTTTTGCATCTGATGCATTCGTTAGTCTGAAAATGGAACTGGATGTTTCTGATGTTCCTGTCTCCTTTTTATAATGCCTACATGAGCTTTACAAATCAGACACAAGCCCTTTCAATTTGTCTTTGGCTTGATTTAATCAGAGCAGTCCTGTTTAGAGAAACCGTGCTCCGATCAAAGCGAAGAAAAGGAAGTGTGGAGTGTCCTCGTTTTATTCAGATACAAAGCAAAACAAATGTGTGTCAAGGGCAGTAAAACAAAATGAGAAATAAAAGAGAAAAACATTATAGCGTAGGGTTCTGAAAGGTGCTGTCCCTGCCCCAGCAATCTCTCGTGCTAGAAAGGGGTTACCAGAGCCAAAAGGTGCTGTGGAAATGTGTGCGCCTGTCTTATCTTCTGCCAGCGGAGGCTAGGCAGCACCTGCAGCATTAGAGGTAGCTCTTCAGCTTAGATATCACAGGCTTTTCCACACTCAGCTAAGACGCAGCTTCACTGGTTTTGCTCTTCACCAGAAAGGGCAGGCGTGGAGGGTGGCGGTTACACTGATTTACCAAGGTGTGATTAGCTTTTGTATGGTTTTTGGACCCATGAGCCTCAGGTTTCAATTATTTTCGGATGCGGAGTATCAGGATTCACAGGTTTTAGGGTTCTATTCTATTCTCTTCTCATGCCAGACTCTGAAGAGCCAGAGGCGTCCAGTTTCTGTCCTTGTCAGCTTCTTGTTTCATGCCCCTCACTGTGGTATTTCTGCACCTTTCGAAGTCAGGAAATTAAAGAAGGAGACGAATGTCTATAAAATAATGTTCTTCTCCAGTCTACCTTCCACATTTATTATGTGCAGCGTATGTGTGAAGAAATGTTGGCGTACATCAACACGCTATGTGTTGATCCAAGGGGACGGCAAGGTGGAAGAGGTGCAGCTTGCATTTAGAACAGAATACGGTGAGATTTATGGTAGTTCATAGCAGGGGTTCGTTCTGCAATTGGGGCCAGGAAAGAATACAACCTTCATACATCTCTGCACTGTCGGAGCCTGGCTCCAGACAGAGGGTCTGAGGAGAACTGAAGAGGACATTACACCATGTGGCTAAACCCACCCAATCCCTGGCTTCTCATCAGATGATTTTAAAGCAGGCAGCTACACTGATGCATGGTGGGTAATGATATGCCGCTTATGCAAATGCCTTCACCAAAGGCATATTAGACAATATTTAGCCTCCCAAACTGACAGCATTACTGTAACATGGAGGCGATTTCCGGAGGGCCTCCTTATAGGCAAAGTACAGTCACATACCCTGCTGCAAATCACACTTATCTAATCTCTTTCATTCCCTGCCTCCTGCCTCCAAATCCATCAACTTTTTATGGTACCTCCTATATTTGTGAAAAGGCAAAGGGGAGAGACAACCCTTCTGGACGAAACGTGTGCATGAAAAGAATTAAATAGGCTATAGTAAATTTAGTATGAAATTGCAATGCCAGCCCCAGAGGAAAAACAGCTTTTTATGTCTCACTTCTCAAGTGCCAAAATCTGCATTTGACTTGGCTCCTATTATAGCTATTTAACTTGACCTGCATGACCTTATAGCGTGGCATATAAGTTTCACCTCAGTTATTATTAGCATCTATATTATGACATCAGGTGGAAGTTTTAACTGAGGATTGCACTCGCCACTGTACATACGCAGAGTGAGAGGCAGACCCTGTCTCGAAGAGTTTGCCATCTAAATAGAGAAGACAGAGAGCGAAGAAAATGGCACAGAGAGATCACACAGCAGGTGAGTGGCTGTGGTGGAACTAGACCCACTCCTGTGCCTTACGCACTTGTCCATGAAGCCTCTCTTCCCAGGGTTCCCGAAATGAAAAGGAAGAAGTTACCATGTAAACCTCTGTCATTTCTGCCTCGGCTCTTAGGGTGAATACACTTTTCTCTCCTTGGAGCTGCACAATCCCTAGGATTCCAACCTTCCATCACCAGTAGCAGAGCTTCCCTCATATGACACGGGAGGTGCACAGACACAGCACTCAGCAACTGGGCTCTCCCATCCATCTCCCTGGCTTCTTTTCCAGAGATAGCTTGCAATTCCATTACAGTCCTCAATACCCCACATGAAACGGCTTCAGCCAAGGCAGTAGAAAAAGGAAGGAGCATGTGCTAAGCAAGATGCTAGAGATCAGATTCAAGAGGATGCAGCTGAGAAGACCCTGAGCAAAACTAGGATGTTTGTGTTTGGGAGACAATTTCATTGCTCCTCTGGCATGGCAGTAGAGCTGCCCTCTCAGCTGGGACCCTCACATCTCCCCTCTGTGTATCAGAGAGCTCCTTAGATCATGAAACTGGAGAAGACTCAGTGCAGGGCATTTGTCGCTCTGAATCTTCTAATCCCATGGTAAAGCAGAGAGCACTTCATTAAACAAATGCACAAGGAATGCTTTCCCTTACGGACTAAGAGTCCACCCCAAAGGATCAAATAAGGGGCCAGGCCCCACTGTACAGAGTGACGCCATTCAGGCTTCCCCACAAGGCTGAGGAGCATATCAGATTGTGCAATGCACTTTACTGGGACAGGAGTTTACTTCCTTCAGATTTAGGAGTTCAGAAATTCAGTCCCTTAATACTAAATGAGCTCCCTGCAGACATGCCAGAAAGTCTGTTGAGTGGGAATGCAGCCACTCTTCTGAAGAGTGGAAATGGATATAATTATATGAGCTCATTCTTCCACCTGCCAAGGAAACCTGGAAATGGAATGAACAGCGTTGGCCCACTGGGCCTTTGTAGAGCAACTTGAGATGTTCACCCCAAGGAGACCTCTGAGCAACTTCCATTTTTATGAGTAAAGAAAAAGGGCCTGGGCAGCATTTTGCCGTCTGGTACTGTATTTTCTTTCCAAACATGCTTTAGCATTCACTGCCAGGCAGGCAGATTAGCTCCTGCAGGGTGCAGCCAAAGAAACTCACAATTTGGGGATCAAGACTTCAGGATGCAAGACGTCTGGTGTGTTTTGCAGCAGGTTTGTAATTCCAGTTGCAGTGGGATGAACTAAGGAGACTGAAGGAGTTAAACAAGGGCAGTCATCAGCTTTCCTAAAGGGGCACCTGGGAAACGGACTGTGCCTGAGTATGTTACATGTCTTGGAAAAGTCTAAACTTACCATTCCCATGGAGAGAGACGAGGTTCATTATTATTATGGTGGCTCCTAGGGGCCCACAGCCAAGATCTGAGGCCCCCTGGAGCCAGGTTAGATGAGGCCGGCAAAGGAAAGACAGCCACAGGGAGATGAAGGGGCTGGGCCACCCAGCCGGTCAGGACTAGAACCTGCGTCCCAGCAGTGTGCCGTATCCACTAGACCACACTGCCTCACAGGGGTCAGAGCTGTCCTGCTTTGACCAATCAAATACTTATGCCAAGGAGGTTTCACAGCCATCCCTGCCACCCCCTTGTGGCACCCAACCCAGCCTCCAGGATGGCTCTCCCCACGTGGGTGATGAACCAATGGGTGGGATGTGAAGCACTTGCCGGTGGCTAGCAGCAAGTTGGCACATCAGTCAGTGTGGGCTTGCTTCCTTCTTTCCACCTCAGAGAAACAGAATAGCAGGGAAGGGGAAATGAAATGGAGAGCACAAACAAACAGCACCAACTAACACACAGAATTACCACGCTGAATGCAGCTGAAAATACAGGAGGGGCAAAATCTTGGCCTCGTTGCATCCCCTGGCTCATTTCAATGAGGCCAGGATTTCATCCTAAATACTTTCCTAACTTCACCGTCCCACGTCAGCAATTGCTGTGGTGGCAGGAGGGATACTGTACTGGAGTGAATGGGAAGGGAGGTGTCCTTGGGATCGTGTCTCCGTTATGATGTGGTCATCGCGCTGGCAACCTTTGAGAACCCCCTGCAGCTAGTCAGTGCAGAATGAAGTAGTTGGAGGGCTTTGGAGTTGTCAGTGTGTGTGTGCACCAGAGAGAGAGGGAGGGAGGCAGGGGAGTGCTCTCGGCTAGAGAAATCTGTGAGCCACACACACAGAGCAGATGTACATAAATAAATATTTGTGATTTCTCTCCGTTACTGTAAATTCTCTCTCTAATCTTTAAACTTCGTCTTTAGCCAACATGTGGGTTAGAATAGCCCACACAATGCTTCAGGGCTGGAACTATAGTAAACAACAGCTTTTAGAAACCCTCTATTGATGTCTCTCCAGCTCCGGGAGCATTCTTCTTCTTATTCTCATGCAGCTTTTGATGAGCTCAGCAGATCCGTGGCTGGGGAAGGGAGCATGAGGGGACTTAGCTCTTTAGCAACTATTAGTCGAAGAGTTCGCCGAGCTATCACTTCACACACCTGCACACCTTAGCAGAGCCGCTCAGATGTCCTCACTAGCCTTTCCAGCCATTTTTATTAGGAAATAACGTGACTGCCAAGCACTCCTGCATCACTGATCAATTAGCCACCAAAGATGAGGCACTAACTCTCAATCTTAGAGATCTGTGATCAGCTCTGTCCCTCATTAAAAGATTGTGAATGAATTTAGGGGACATTCATACATTGTATGTAATTATATCATGCCTTAGTCAATTAATGGCTGCTGGAGTTACAGAAAACACATTGCTGGAGAGGGGAAGGAGATTTAGACAATTATTAGATTAGTGATTCATTGATTTTTGTAGCATTTTCCTATTGTGTGCGTCCCTCTGTAAAGAAATGGAAAAGTCCAGGAGCTGAAATGTTAGACTTGCTATTCTAGAGATGTTTTGCAACTGGAGTCAGTTTGCCCCGATGTCAATGGAAAATGGAAACTGCATGTACAGTGCTACAAAGTTAGAACTCTCCCCTGACCCCAGAGGAGGTCTTTTGTACCTGCATTGCGCAGGTTTAAATGACTGCGTTCAAAGCAGTGGAGAGTCAGGCCATGTGTTTCTAGTGCAGCTAGATGTTGTGCTCTATGCTGTCTGAACACAGCTCACCATCTTTGATTGTATGTGTGGCGTGGTGTTCTATGTACCAGGTGCTGGGGTATGACACGAAAGGACTCTACACTCGTAAAACAAAATGGGCTCTTTATTAAAAGACCTAATACAGAGATGCTGCAACTGCAGCTAGCATTCCAGCCACCTGTGCACAGATTGACCACCTTGTGTCTCCTCCAAACTCAACCTTCCTGCAACCTGACCTCCTCCCTTCAAGTTCCATGCAGGATGCTATATGCGGGAGAGCTAAATCCTTGACTGGTGTAAAGCGGCACAGATCCATTGGAATGATGCTAACTTACAACAGCTGAGGATCTGGCCCTGAAAGTTCTTCAGTGTCAGTGGTTTGCAGTCACACAGTTGCTGAGGACCGTAAGGGATCCTTCCTGAAAAGCAGTAATCATGTGATAATGCAACATCTGCTAAACCCTTAGCTAGCTTGCATCATCTGACTGAAAAACAGGGATGAACGGCTCTTGAGGGAACTCTGATTAACCTAGTTATCTGGATTATTTCAATGGAGATACACTTAGCAAAACTTGGCTACAGCTTATTTGGCAAGCCCCACTAGCCATCAAGATCTTGGAGGACAGGAGCTAACATTTACTCATTTGCTTCTGAAATAATTCCAGCCCAAGAGTTTTATCTGCAGCACCCTACTAAGGAACCACGGGTGCCTCGCAAAATAAGGAGACACCAGTGATGAATCAAGGGCCTGTCCAAAGCCCACTGAAAAGTAAACTTTCTATTGACTCAATGGGCTGAGGATCAGGGTCAAATTCCAATTCTGTTCCATTCGAGACAGGTTCTTAAATTCACTATACTATCTGAGCACCTTCAGGAATGCATTAGGTGACATGAGCAGCGTCCGTCGCATGTGGCTCTCTCCTGCTCCCCAGGGGAAACCGTGTGGGTGATATTTTCATTTCTACTTCATTTTATTTGTATTTAATATATTTATATGAACTCTGTGCTATGTTTCTGTTAGCAAAGGCAAGGTGGAAGAAGTGCACCATGCACACTGAGGGGGAGGTGGTGAACATGGCTGGTCAGAACATTTCAAATTTGAGAATTTTCCCACAAGAAAAAAGGGCGTGCACGCACACACACACACACACACACTCACACACACACACGGTGAAAAACATTCCTGTTTTTCAACCAACTCCAGTGGTGAGGTTTGTGGTGATTGGGAACATAGAACCGGAAGGGATCTCCTGAGTCACTAAGTTCAACCCCTGCTATCACAGGCAACCCCAGTCCTGTTCATAAACTTATCAAGCTCCATCCCGACTACTCCTGTGGGAGGCTGTTCCAGAATCTCACTTCTCTGAGGGTTAGAAATCTTCTCCTAATTTCCACCCTGTATTTATTTATAGTTAGCTTATACCCATTTTTTCTACACACATCTGGGTGATGGTTCCATCGCTTATGACCAGCCCCTGAGAAAGGCCTGTGTCTTGTTTGTTACCTTCATTGGCCACAAGTCCTCATCCCGGATTTGTAGATGATCTTTTAGATATCCTGGGTCCAAATCATTGAGCGCATTGATGAGAAGGACCAAAGCCTTGAGTTGGGCATGGTATTCTATAAAAAGCCAGAGCAGAGACTAGAGGACTGCTTTGACATGCTCAAGGTGGCCTGGTCTGCTGTTGTGATGTGCTATCACATCCTGTATGGTTGGATTCAACCCTGTCCTTGTCCTCTCTACTGTTGCAATGAGACTGTTTTACACAGTTCATCCCAGGATGACTGAGTCCCCATTAAGCTGTCAGGATTTTGAGGCCCTTGTAACCATGGTTTAAACCAGCCAAAATAGTTTTACAAACTTTGTGAGGCCTTTAAAAAGGTTCAATCGAGGAAAATATATACAACCAGGTGTTTTGGTTTTCTGAGCTACAAGAGAGGGGTGTATTTAAAATGAATTTCTCATGCTAAAAATATCTTCCAAGCGCATGTTAATTTTGCATATGCTATTTAAATCACTGGCTTGCATCTCCAGCTGTTTTGGGCATTGAACTTAGGTAGCTCTTCTCTGCAATCTTTTTCATCAGCTGTAATCTTTCCCGAATCCTTCTAATGTGGTTTTTGTTTAAATTTATGAATGTACACATGTCACCTGCCCACAGTGCAGGAAATTCTACATGCCGCCTTCAGTGCAAAAACCTGAATAGTTCCACTGTGCTGCTGGACTTCTGCCTGCACTATTTTTATTTTTGTAGGGTTTTTGTCTGTTTATTTTCTGAGGGGGTCTATTGGTCTAGGTTTAGAGTATGTTTCAGTGTATCTGCCTCTCACACTCCCTGCTAAAACCCCCTTGTTTGCTGATCCTGTTCACTAGCTCTTCTTGCTAGGCCATGCACTGGGTCTCTGAATTTCATCCATAAGTGTTTTCAGGATCTGGCCCTGTATTTTAATCAACCTAGGCTGGAACGTCCGCGTAACGAGCAGTTACTTACCCAGGTAGTTCCACTGAAGCAGAGTGGGCTACTTGTGTGAGAAAAAGATCACACCTCTCCGAGAAAGTGGATCGCAATCCGGCCCCAATAGCAGCTAATATTAAAAGTAACCACAGTTGTATAGTAGCACCCAAAGCGCTATTTAGAATAAATCATCGCTCTGATCCCAAGCAGTTCGGAACTTCATGTTTTCAAGTAAATCAGAGGCAGCAGCATTTATTATAACAAATTGCCAATGTCGGGTAATCCAGTGCATGTGAATGAGTTTTTACCTCCCCTGTGCCTTTTTCTATCTATTTTCCAGGCTAATTGGGTGCTTCCTCTGAAACCTTTTTGATAATAAGCCCATCTGTATTCGATATAGACATCTACTGTTATAATATAGACATAGAAGGAGAAGGCGGAGTGTGATAGGTTGCCACGGCTGTCAAGAACTGTGGCTTTACATGAGACGGTGTTCGAGCAGATACTTCCACAGATTCATACATTGTTTTAAGGCCAGAAGGGACCCTGTGATCATCCAGTCTGTCCTCCTGCATATTGAGCCTGCGTATACTCCTGTGTATTGAGCCTGACACAAGGCTGGAACCAAATGGACAATGTCCATCCTAGTTGTACCAGCTTCTGATGGCACCAAATGGCACAAGAGTCTCAGGAGCAGAAAGTCTGCCAGAGCTGAGGTCATGGCAGTCCATGATGGCAGTAACCACTATGCCAAGAGAGAGAGACCACAAAGGGGCACCACCACCTGAAAAGTTGGCCAAGGGATGTCATCATTCAGCTCATCTCCGCTGCAGCCTCTTCAGGATCCACACCAAACTAAACCTGCACTGCGCCGGCATATCCCATCCTAGCAGTGATGGATCGACCCTCCTCTAGGGGTGAATGCCCCACTGCCAGCGGTGTGCCAGGCTGGCTCAGGGAGGTGGAAGCGACTAGCATATCTCTGGCCTGAGCTTTTCAAAGCTGCGTAGGGGATGTGGACACCCGTTTCCCATTAAAAGCAATGGCAATCAAGCATCCAGATCCCTCCTCTCACTTTGAAAATCTCAGCCTTGGGTACTATATAATTAATTAATTGGCAGCCTCATGCACCAGCCAGGTCAGATTTAAACCAATGGGTTGCATTTAAACTCTATGGGCCTGATCCAATGCCCACTGAAGTCAATGGGAGCTGGCTCAGGTACCATGAGTCTTCAGACCATACACGGTTGGGACCGAAACACCCTGCAGCCATGTTTTCCGGGAAGGGTCCCACTGGACTTGTGTCTGAGCAGCGTGAACCCTGAATACCAACTGCACAGAGTGTGTGCGCAGATGTCAAGGAATCTGGAAATCCCTCTCCCCATATAGAAATGGATTGAGAATCCTCAGCGAGTGTCCCATCTCTTTGTCTTTATTACGCTTGCCTTTTTAATGGGCATGTTCAAATATGCAACCCCACCACCCATAATCTGCCCTACCACGTGGCTTTGGCCCGTGGGTAACCTGAAAGGCATATGCGGATGCAAAACTTGTCCATCCAGTGCAGTGGTTTGGATTATAGACTTTATCTAATTTATTTATTTATTACTCAGTCTCAGCATATAAAATGTCACTGTGACTGCTTTAATATGGCCATAAAATGCAAAGAAGCTTTGAAGCCTCATTATTCTTAAATATAGATATTGTTTAAATATTTAATGCCCGCATTAATGATATTTTAATCCTTTTGGGATGCGTGAGGTCGCAGTCATTTGCATTAATTCTGAGTTGTTGGCCGTTTCGTTAAATCTCATTATAAAGATGCAATATACAATGGCGCCTTGTCAATGGGGGTGTTTGTTAATTCCCACCTCAGTGTTGGTGCCAACAATGCACCGCTTTAAAAACAGCCTTTAGAGCAGGGAGATAAAGCTCACACCGGCAGCTGTTGTTGGCGCTTTCAAGCAGAGCGGCAAAGCTTTGATAATTTTTGTTTTAAAATAAAAGACGTTGTTTAGGATCCCGACTCATTAGCTGCATCTCTGGGCATTTACAGCTGACAACAAAACCCTGGCAAAATGGATCCCTCCCCCTGCTTGTAGTCAAGAGCCGAGTTCAGGTTTGTGTCTCCTTGGCAACGGCGGATCTGATCCCAGCCCACCTGTAGCATGGTGTTAGCAGGAAAGGGCGCGCTTGTGATTCCAGTGGTATCGCACGCGGCATGGTGCAAGAATTCCCCCTCGAATGTCGACAGAGTGCCTAGACGGTCAGGGGAGCAGACCACAAGTGAAGGGACAACCCTTCAGTGAGAAAATGGAGCATGTCAAGAGCTATTGAAGTCTAACTGCTTGAGCACGCATATCACATTCTTCCCATTTGCACTGGGCTAGATGATGTTCTTGGGAGATAGCCCACAGCGGCTAGACCGAGGGACACACCAGGCAAGGAACCGGGGATCTGGGAGCCACTCTGTCCCCCCGTGTTTCTAGAAGGTAGTGTGTAAGCTAACACTTTTGTACTCCGGCAGCAAATTGCTACCCCTTCTTCCATCCACACTGATTCAGCTGCATCGGCCAGTGAGTGGCACCAAGGCTGCTCCGACTCCGTGCTCACTTGCTCTGGTGGGGGCAGTGGCACACAGCCTCACTTATGCCTTCCCTCCCGGATTCAAGGCATGTAGAGAGGGCTACGGGTGGATCTTAGCTCCTCCCCAAAGCCATAGGCAACATTTTTTTTAATTTGGGGGTGGGCTAGAGTCAAAAAATAAAACTAGCTGCTACTGTTGGTTTTGCATGATCTGAGCATTGTAGCGGGGCCAGTGCCCCGATAATTCAGTTTGTTCTTGTCCTCTGATGGCCTCAGTTGTTTGAAATCCCTCTCTTGCCCCCAGAAAATCAGCTGGCTCTTAGTAGCCAGGCCAGGTTGGAGGTTTCTCCTGCAGCAGGCTCTGGCTCTGTTCTTCCCTGCCTGGAAAATGGTTCAGCAAGCAATGTCTACTCTTTTTATGAAGGGGCATTCTCTGAGTGCCTGGATGAAGCTCAGTTGTCTGTGCTTCTCCCACTCAATCTGCAGCCACTGCCAGGCAGGCTGTCTCCTTCCTTCTCTCTTTTTGTGCATGAAGACTTCTGATCCTGGGATAGGTTCCAGTCTGCTGCCTCTCCCGTGAGGCTGACTCCCAGAGCCTCCTGACTGACTCTTTTCCTCCCCCACCTCCTCTATACATGTCCCATGTGCTTTTTCCACAAAGGGAGCTGGGAGGCCAGACATGATGGAGCCTATGATTTTTTAGCTATCCTTTTGCCTCTGACCCCAGTCCCATCATGCCTCCAGCTATCATCTTATTTGTAGTATTTCCCTTGTCCTGGTCTATGGGTGAGAGAGGAACCCCAGGGGGTTACATAAGCAAAACATAAAAGCAATAGCCTTCCAGTGTAATTAACAGATCAGGTTTAGGCTGTTCCCTTGCCTCATTCTGCCATATTTGAGACTGTTCTACAAAGAATGCATTGGCTGTATAAAGCCAAGAGGCCAGCTGAATATTTCAGGTTGCCAGAGGGTTGTGTGTGTGTGTGTGTGTGTGGTTTTAATTCTGCAAACCTGCACCATTCTTACTGAGTAGTAATCAAGTGAAGTACAAAAACAAAGTGTATATTTTCAAGGTGCTAAAATGAAATTGCTTAAAACGTGGCTAATAGAAAAGGAGGAAACTACACTTCCAACAACAAATGGATCAAGTCTTGCTGCTGATAGTAATGAGCTGTCTCTTCCATCACCTGCAATTGGAACCAAAGGCCAGTTGCCAGAGTCTGTTAGCATTTCTGAGACACCTCATCAACCACAACTTAAGTCTTTCCCCATGTGCAACTTTGGACAACAAGTCTGTTCTTTCTCCTCATCCTGGCTTGATTATTCCCAATGGCTCCATTACTCTGAAGCTAGTGACAGCACATTTTGTTTCTACTATTGTATAGCATTTAGGTGCAAACTACTTTTGACAAAGTACACAGATCAAGCTTTCACACAGTCTGGATTCTCTAAGTGGAAAAAGGCTTGAGACAAATATGAGAGGCACCAGACTTCTTCCTGTCATCACAAAGCAATTGGTGTTTTACCAAAGGCCTCGGAGAATGTTGGTGACAAGCTAAATTCCAGTACTCTCAGGAGAAAGAAGAAAACAGGAAGATATTAATGAAAATACTAAGTAGGAGATGTTATCTTACCAGACAAGGACTTGGACAGGGACGCCATTATACTGAACAAGCTGAACATACACCATTAAGTGGAGATGTTGACTGCAACTTCATTCAGTTGCTTTGTTTGCTGGCAGAATATGATTCTGACGTTTCAAAGAGGCTTCAAAAGAGACAACGCCACTTCCCAAAGCCAGCTTTTCAAGAGGAGACGGTGGAAATCATGGCTCTTAAAATCAGGCGGGATATTTCTGAGAAAATTTCGGGACCATGGTATACAATTATGCTGGGTGAAACAACAGACTTCTCCAACATAGAGCAATTGGTTTTATGCCTGCAATATGTGGGTGATGACATGAACGTTTATGAGGCGTTCACTAGACTGTGCAATGTAGCCCGTACATCGGTGGAGGTAATCCCGTCAGTAATTAAAGATGTATTATTGCGTTTACGTCCAAGGACCAACAGCTGTCACAGACAGTGCTATGATGGCACTGCCAGTATGTTAGGGTTAGTATCAGGTGTAGCAACCAGACTCAGCTGAAGGAATCACAAGCTACATATACTCATTGCCACAGTCATGCCTTCAACTTGGCGTGCCAAGGACGCTATTAAACATCCTACTATCCTAAGAGATACCCTTGAAACTGTTTACTAAATCAAAAGTGAATTAAAAATCACCCAGACAAGGTGTTCTATTTCAGGACATAAAATCTGAAGTGTGAAGGACATCACCTGAGTCCTCTGTCCAACAATGCTTGGGCAGAAGCATTGGTTTTGGTTCTAAGAACTACCTTGCACGGTGTGCAGTTTGGGATGCTGTGAAGAATGTAATGAAAGATCTTGAATTGGTGGCATAGCCACTCATGTGGAAAAACTTCACTACTTCTTTGGTATTGAACAAGGTCTGAAAGTCTTCAGCATGTGACAAAATCTGCCCAAAGTTCTGCAAAGGTCAGAGGTTTCAACAACAGAAGACCAGTCTCGAATGGGAATGACACTGAATTCACTTCAGTCCATCTGATCAGCTGAACTCTACAACTTGTTCTGGGATCAAATTCACCAGAAAAATGTAATGTTGGAGACAGTCGAAATGCCTGACCTTGGAAGAGAAAGGAAAGGAAGAGAAAAGTTCTCAAGAAAATGTAAAGAGGGACAGATGAACCCAGCTACTCAAATTCAGCAGATGAATGTTATAAGGACATTGACTTGGAAGTAATGGGTTTTACAATTCAAGTATTCTGGTATTCAATCAAGATATGAACAGAAAGGCTACAAAATTAAAAACTGGAAGCTCTCATAATACCAAACATAACAGAAACTCAACTCCAAGATGTGCTTTTGATGCATGGTTCCTATTTCAGCCAGGATCAACTGAGGAATCTCAGCTTCATCTGCTGCAAGCCAACTGTCATCTTCCAGAGAGATCACTGGAGTCAGTTCAGCAGTATCTCAGTTCACTCAGACAAGCGGAATGTCAGCTGTTCTCTGAAGTGGCAAAGTTGATAAAATGCTTTTGGTGGAACCAGCAACCAATGTGTAAGCGAGTGTAGTTTCAGTGCTCTGCACTGTATTAAAATAATGGCTTGGAGCCACAAGGGGACAATCAAGGATCAACTGGTGTCTGATTTTACATGTACACAAAGACAAAACCGATGACTTACAGCTTACAGATGTTGCAGAAAAATTCATTTCAAGAAGCCCGGGTGATGATGGTTGTTTGGAACCTTTTCAGATGTGTGAGTCATTCTTTCTATTAGTGTTTTAAAAAGTGATAATGCAATAAGTAGTTTGGTGCCATCACTTGTCCACTTTAAATAAAGTGAGCTAAATGAGCCCACAGCACATAGATGCAAGTGCCATTGAGTCTGACTGAGAACAAGGGAAGCTGTGCCCCTTTCCATCTGAGCTGAATTTGCACCAGTATATTCCCTCAACTCTCTTGTGAAGACCAGGTCTCAGCCGCTGAGGTTTGCTGTGGAAAAGTTCTACAGTTGACCTGTGAGGTCTTTCAGGCCCCAGTCCCTGATCAGCAGAAACTGCTACTCCATCACTGTCACCAAACCCTGTTCTAATCTCAGCATCCTTTGTTTGCTTTGGCCCTTGAAGTTATCCTCTCCAAAGCGTACTAACAATCACAGAACCTCTGTCTGTCTCTATCAGCTCTCTGTCCTGTGGTGGGTAGGAAGAGACGATATGAACAAAGAAAACATTTCTTTTTCTCAGTCACGTCCTTATCCTACTTACTTGCTCCCATTACCCTCTGCTGGTCCAGTGGACTCACCAGTTCTCTGCAAACTTCCTGCTTCCTACACACATACAAATGTCTTGAGGTTTGTTTTTATTGGTTCTTTCTACTCCTTACTCTGCTAATTTCCACCTCGCATCTTGCCTGCTTCTTCCTATTGGCTTCCATGGGGCTGGATTTCCAATTGCAAAGGATACCTGTTTGTCCTGAATAACTTTTTGAATCTCACCATTCAACCTTGCAGATTTTTTTCTTGCCTTCTTGCTTTGTTTTTTGCTCAGGGGGTATATACCTTCTGGGACTCTCCTACGGTTATTTAGGTAGCCTCCATGTTCAGTCTAAGGATTTTAATGTCCTTATTTTTCCCATTAGAACCTCTTTGATGGGGGACTTTTTTAAATGAGGAAACTATCTAAAGGGCAGATGCATTTGATCCAGATACCTATAGCATTTTCAAACTCCACACCACAGTTGAAGATCCTTGGAGATGCTCCAGAATTCCAAAAGTCTCAGAAGTGATATCATTGAAATGAGCCGGACCTTATTTTCAGGTGTGTTTTAGTAACTTGTGCTGCAGTATATTGTTTAAAATGTGCCTGGAAAGCAGACACTGCTCCCAAAAAGGAATGAAAACTATGTGAGCATCAAGTTATTTTTATCTGGAAATTATCTCCTGAGTTAAACAGAAAGGCCTCTGTCTCAGCAAACTTCCCCTTCTGCTTTGTAAATGCCCCAAGAATTTCATTGGATATGCATCATTAGACCAGGAGAAGTGATTCCATTGCTGGCACACTGATGAACTCCTTGACAAAACCTCTAAGCATGACAAGTTATATCACAGAATGATGCAGTCTAATCTGTCCGGTGAGAGATCACAAATAACAGGCAATGAAATACAGGGGGCGGGGAAAGACAATATTCATTCTCTGCAAGTATGATTTGGATATTGCTGTGGAGGAACGAGATACTGTTACTCTCATGCCACTGGACAGGCGAGAGGATGGGGTTATTAGAAATCATTGTGGGTGGAGGTGAGGAATGACCATTTCTGACTTTTTTTCATTGCTACTTTTCCAAAGGCCAAAGTGATCTCGCTGAATGCCCTGGTCTCCCCGGATTGGACCTTTGCATGCAAGATACCAGAGGAGGGTTATTTTTGATGGGAAATGATCACTGGGAAGAATCAGGACTAGGATATCTCTCAAATAATGATACAAACCTAGAGAGAGATGGGGCTCAAGAAGGAAGTTTCTATCTTTTTTTTATGGATCATTTACCCAGGATGTGGAACGTTAAGGCACCCACGATTGTATGACTCTTTTTTCTTCTTTTTTTTTTAAAACACTCCTTGGCTCTTGGGCTGTAGACTTTGGGAAGTTTCTAACCTCTCAGCCGTTGGGATATTTTTTGTTCTAAAAGTACAGGCCATTCTTTGTCTGCCAGATTTGCTAGTGCATGTTTCACTGCCAGGCACAGCCTGATAGATGGTTGCTGGCAATACCAGAGTACCAGACAGACAGCACATAACAGACACAGAGGGAACTATTCATCAGCTTTCCACCAGGCAGGCAATCTACTTGCATGGTTGCCCAAATCTGAGCAAGGCTGTTGACTCATCTCTAATTATAATAACCTTAATTTCCCCTTCAGATCTCTTCTATAGATTTCCATACTAACTAGGAGAGTTCTTCACTAAGACAAATGCATCTGTCCCACTCTTCACTGGGGTTGTTATTATCTGCGTTTATTCAGGTTCTGCTGAAATGTTCCAGCTGCACGAGTGTCTACAAAGAATCTGTCTTGTTCCTTTT
Organism: Emydura macquarii macquarii; assembly: GCF_026122565.2. NCBI lineage: Eukaryota > Metazoa > Chordata > Testudines > Chelidae > Emydura > Emydura macquarii. The sequence continues at coordinate 11,448,081 of NW_027130449.1, read as the reverse complement.
GATCCCCAAGCTCAGTGGAGAGCGGTCCTGTTAGAACGATGGTACAACTGGAAGAGAACAATGCCATGAGAGCAAGAACAGAACAGTTGGATGCTTGTGCGGGGGTAAAGTTCTCCAAACCTGGAGATATTCCATCCATGTCTTTATGGGGAGTGGAAACAATTGCATGGGTGCTTGATATCTTAAGGAAGCTTTGAGTAATTCCCATCCATCCCTGTGGTGAGGGGTTTACCCCACACTTGCCCTGAAAGGCCTGAAGTAGGCTAAGAAGGTGGCCAAATTAACCAGACAGGCCACAGCTGAGGGGAATTGGGTGCCTCACTTAGTCCCCTGAGTGAGTAATGAACAAGTCCAGCTGTGGAGGAAGGAGCTGGCCTCAGTTTAGAAAGGCAGGAAGCTGAGTGCAGAGGTGGGAACTAGGAAATAGGCTCCGTAACCACTGCCTAGGAGGGGTGTTTAGGATTATAGAGCCAGATAGCCGACAGTTACTCTGGGGACAACCAGAAGGTAAGGGAAAGGCTCAGGGAAAAGGTGGTAAGGCTAAGTGGGTGCAGACCTTAGCTGCTGACTAGAGTATCCCTGAGCTGGGAGCTGGAACCTGGAATGGGGGGGGTAGGCCTGGTTTTCCCCTGCCAACTGCTGGAGAAATGGCCCCAGTTGGGAAGCCTGCCTGAGCCTGCTGGCTAGGAAAGACTTGGGTTCCCTGGAAGGGGGAAACACATATAGTGATGTGGCTGGAGGGTCAAGTCCCGAAGAAGCAGCACCCAAAGTCAGAGAGAGCAGCAGTGTGGCATGCAGCCAGCAGCAGAAAGGGGCCCAGATCTGGAAGAAGCTACTCCCCAGAGTAGCTGGGAGGAGGTGTTCCTAGTGTGCACCCCCTGGTGATCTCCAAAACTGAACTGTATGCAGCCCTGCTGGGCTGGGAGGGCCAATTTTTTCTCTCCTTGGCCCTATCTACACTAGGGGTCCGAATGCTGTTAACAGCTGGGTCTGCTGCCCCTGTTTTAGGAAAGCTGGGAGCTCAATGGTTCCCCTGGAGGGGTGGGTTTTTTTTTTTTGGTTTTTTTTTTTGGACCATGATGATGAAATATTTCTCAACAGAATTAGTGGGCATTGCATTAAAGGGGACAGAGAGAGACAACCCTTTTCACCCCACACTCTAGGGCTCCCCATTTTGCTACCACCCATGGCGCTGAACCCAGCGATAGCAAGGGTGGGAACTGTTTGGAAAACGTCCTCTTGCACACAGGATTGTGGAGTCCCAAGGGCCTGCGAGGAATCACGATCTGTTTTCTATGCATTGCAATTGAGCTCATTCACCAGCGATGAGTTTACAGTGTGCAATTTATTTCAAAACTGCCTAACCATTGGTTTTGGAGGCTTTACGCAGACAGTGATCCTTCCCTGGATCATTAACCTTGGTGGAAATTTGTGGTATTAGATGCACCATAAGGTAAATAACAACTCCCCACTCTGTTTACCTATCTTGTGGGGCCCTGGGACAGAATGCTGCAACTCCAATTAGTTGCCTGGGAGTAAACCTGCTGATGGCAGCTGTACCTAATCGCTAGAGCAGGGCGGGGCTGGAGAGAGCTATAAGGCTAACTCAGCCATTAGTCCAGGCAGTAGTAAAAGCCCAAAGAAGTACCAAGGGGAGGGAGGGAAAAAAGAGCATTGGACTGTGAGTTGGTCCCAGAAGAGAGCTTTGAGGCAGAGATCTCCTACCCCTTCTGTCCACCTAGGAAGCTGAGAAGGATCTGCTGTTGTGAGTAAGGTGCTGCGTAACATAGTCAAGGTGGTGGGGGAACAGTTAGTAACCTACATGTGTTGTTTACAAGTGGTCTGTGTGCACAGGGAAGCTGGGGTAGAGGACAGCCCCCGGCACACTCATTCATGTTTATCCTCCCAACGCCCCCGAGAGGCAGGAATGTCTATTACCCGCATTGTACTGAGGGAGAACTGAAGCATGGTGAGGCTAAGGTTCTGATCCAAAAGCCCAGTGAGTCAGTGCCAAAACTCCCATGGATTTAACAAGCTTTGAATCAGGTCCTAAAACACCAACATTAATGAATTTCTCCCCAGGAGGGAGGAAGGAATCACTAACCCCATTGTACAGATAGGGACCGGCGGGATTAGGTGACTTGTACCAGGTCACGCAGCAGAGCTAAGACCTGAACCCATGGCTCCTGAATTCCAGTCTAGTGCCAGACTCTTACGCTCACTTCGCCAGTCTCTCTTCCAATGTCCTGCCTTTGCCTGTCCGTTCCCTAAATCACAGAGTCCATTGGGTCTTTGGTTACCGAGGTTTTTAGTAGATTGTTTCTTTATGGAGCAGGCTTCATGAAATCTAGATCTATATTCATCCAGCATATGTGGAAACATTGAAAAGGGGACATTAAATTAGAGCCGAGTGCTTTCAATTCCATTTAGTGCACAGATGAGAGATGGGAAATAACTGCTTTTTCTTTAAGGAGCACCTAGAAACCACATCCATTTTCCTTTGCTTACCCACACGGAACAGCAGGAAAAGTTATGTTTGGAGATAGTTGTAAATCGAATGTCTTCAGACTCCTACATATTTATACCATGTGTCCCCATGAGCCTTTCTCGTGTTCTGAATGTCTCCAGTAGCTTCTGCCTGGGCAGCTTTGTTCCCTTTTATGCATGGCATGGAGGGGCGGGGTTGGTTCTGTATGTAGTGGCTGCAGCTGTCTTGGCGGGTGAGCATAGCTGGATGGAGAAATCAGCTGAAAGGAACAGAGGATTCTATGCTGGATCTAAGAGAACAGCTGAGGAAGCGGGGAAGGTCCCTCTTTTTGGTGGGGTTGTGGTTAGAGCATAGTACTGAAAGGCAGGAGATCTGAGAGCTAATCCCAGTTCTGCCACTGACTTGCTCTCCCTGATCAAGTCATGTGCCTGCTCTGTGCCTCAGTTTCCCCACTTGTAAATGGGGGTGACCATACCTGTCCTACGTCGGAGGTGTGATGCTGAATGAATGTGTGATTGTGATGTGCTTTGAGCTCCTGGGATGTGCTATAGAGATGTAGGGGAGGGAGGAGTAGATGGAGGTTTGCAGGTTTGGCAGCTCAAGATTGTACATTAAGCTAAAGAAATATATCAGTCCTTCCACATTTTCCTCCATTTAGCTGATAATTCAGAGGGGTTTTGTCTTTGCAAAAGGCATGCCATTTCCCACTTCATCACGTCGCCTCCTCCCCTTTTCCTGATGGATGCCCCCTTTCAGTTCTCGGTGCTCTTTCTATTAGATTGCCCATTGCATATTTTTATTAGCCCCTAATCTTCTTCTCCTTTAGCTGCTGTGTAATCTTCAGATTTGGTTGTTATTGTAATGGACATTGACTCAGTCTATTTCCAGAGTACATCAGCACACTTAGAGCACCAATCTCCTTAAATGTGCAGAAATCTCTTGTGCTGGACCCTAATCATGAATAATAGGTAACAATTTACAAGGTGCCATGATAGCGAGTTATGATACTTACAAACAGAGCAACTGCAGTTACTCCAGATAAAGCTGAAGAAAAGAGTCAGGGTCTCTGTTTCTTTAATATGTTTTCTTTTTGGAGACATACTCTGATCAAATGCATATGTCCCAGGGACTGGGATTACCCATTTTGTCTTCTTGGATATGATGTTTAACGTGGCTCTGATCTCTTTATCGGGATGATTTTACATTAATACAGAAATTTTAACAGCAGGAGTAACAAGGATTTGCTGCTGCATTGTTTAGTGCCTGGCATCAACACTGCAAAACGTGAGCATTGTCATTCAGAAAGGTCATAGGTGCTGGTGCTGGAGGTTGGGGGTGGGTTGCTGCAGCATCTCCTGGCTTGAAGTGGCTTCCATTCTATACGGGGTTTACAGTTTTTGGTTCCGTCACCCCCACTATACAAATTGTTCGGCGCCCCTGAATATGACACACTTTAAATCTAACCTTGAACATGTATATGACAGACCAAAACTGGTTGGCAAAACGAATGGGTTGAGAGTAGAACAAGTGTGTCCGCGTAATGCGTGTGACTCATAGAACCCAGGTTCCTTATTCGGGTTGGTTTTCCTGCTCAGGGAGCACTGAGCAGGTTTTATGTGGTTGGCTCAAGTGGTCTTATCCCCACACATTAGTTTCCTAGCTGGTTCTCGTATTCTTCTACCTAGGCATTTTTTATCTCCTATTTCTACTGGTCTCTGCATGGTGCCAGACGCTTTTAACTCTGTTAGCACAGTTAAATCTCTTTTCCCTTTCATTCTCTTTAATGGCATCTCTCTAACTTGCTAGCCCAGTCCTGTTTTCTTCATCCCACTTGGATCTCTGCAAGCCTGCAACAAATTGGTTTTGCTTTCATAATTGAGCACTGTATCATAAATGGCACTGGAAACCAGTCTCGGGACTGGCACAGAAACCAGGAGGAGGCTTTTGTGCAGCCTCGAGCTGAGCCTTTTGAATGCAAGACCACATTTTGCTTTATAGTAAGGGGAGGTTCTGTTGGAAGTATTTATATAGCAGCAAAGGCCATAAAATAATCGGACTCTGCTTGTTTCCTCCTGAAGCAACAAGCCAGTTTGATGAATGCCATGGCACCCCTCTTAGCTTTGCAATGACTCAGATCTCCATCAGCTACCTTTGGAGAAAAGAGTTTGCACCCACTGTTTACCACTGGTCTGATCCGGAAGCTCAATGTGTAGTCAATGGAAAGACGCACACCGACTTCAATGGGCTTTGGCTCAAGCTCCTCCAAGAGTCGGGGGAGTCTCCTCTGTAGCCCCTTTCAAAAGCACAACTGGAAAAGTACCCGCCCAATTTAAATGGAACCCTCCCCTCTGAACTCCTGAGCAATAAGAACGCCACAGGGTGTTGACCAAGAACAGCTCAAATGGCAGTGTTGGATCGTTCCTGAGACAGTTTTGTTAGCTCTGGACCCTTTGTAATAGCTAAGGAGTGTCCCACAGAATGCTATTTTGTCAAAACGCTGTCAGTGGGATCCCCTCGGTTGCTCTGGAAGAAATCTGGAGTAATTCCACCTGTATAAATGAGAGCAACATGTTTCCCCTGATGGTTAGAGCAGGGAATAGTCCCATGAAATCTCACTCCAAGTCCTTTAACCAGAGTCCAGTGTTTCTTGCTTATGTCACTGGTGTCCTGGGAAGATTGCTTAATGCTTGTAAAGCACTTTGAGATCCTCAGATGAGAAGGCAGGAGGAATGAACTGCAGTTGTTAGAATGAATCTGGGCCTGCATTCTTTGCACATTTGCATCTCCCAGTGGGAGACTTGAATGCCCATCGAGGGTCCGATCAGGCTGGTTTTATGGGAAGGATCTAAGTGTGCTCTTCAGAACACCACCAGGGAAATGAAAAATCTAGACCAAGCAAACACCTCGTCAGCTCAGTGGCTATTTTACAAACAGAAAGGGACAGATTATCTGGTAGATTCCAGTCTCTGTGCACTGTGTGGCTGCTTCACATCAAAGCAGCCAGGATGTACTGGTGACTAGGTGCCAAGCACCATCCCGCAGCTGTTATGAAACACTTCTCTTCTCCAAATACCAACCAAGCCTGAACCACATTAAAGGGCTTAAAAATGTTTTAATAACTGAGAGATGCACAGAGCCCCAAATATTTTTGCAAAATCAGGAGGAAAAACTATGCTCCCAAATCTGTTTTGGATTATCAGATTTTTTTTTCTTTAAATGCGCAGCGTCTTTTAGCGTAAATATTATTTTCTACACTTAAAGTGCTTTCTATTTCCTGCTCTCCTGGCAAGCACAAAAGCGTTAAACAGTGTCAGCTCTGGCACAAAGTCAGACAGCATGGCCAGGAGACATCTCATTTCATCACTGAAAAATTAAAGCCTCTTTAACCATCCCCTATAGTTAATGGGTTGAGGCCGTCTCTTTATATGGCGCGCACACAACAATTACCTTTTAATGTTGTCTCGTTGAGAAACTGCAAGCTTTCTTGAACGTTTTCCCTAGATTTTCTTCCCATGGAACCTTACCTACCAGTTCTGAGTTTCAGATGATGCTTTTTTGAAGTCCATTGCCCTCATTGTGCTGCTGTCACTCCTTCCTTTCCAAAGAATCATGAAATCTAGCATATTTGGTTTCTATTTGTGTGCCAATAGCTTTTGCCACAAGGGGTGCTATTCATTGGACAGCTTGACTTATATTAACGTTTTAGGTTAAAACATAGCTTATTGTTGATTCAGTATATTTAATTTTATTGGAAAACATGACCTTGGTTCAGTCAGTCAAGGTCATCGGAGACCTGTTCAGTCTTGGGACTGAATTGTGCGGGTTTTTTGAATTTGGAAGATAATTTTAGTGCATTTTCTGTATTTGCATAGAGCTGAATTGAGAAGCATTTGTCCTTTTTTCTATGAACAGGAAACAGAACAATCAAACATGCTGCAATATCCCTGAAACTGAATCAAATGAAAATAGAAACACTGGGGCTTTTTTTCCCCTTTTTTTATCTCGCTTTCGTAACACTTAAACAATTCATTCTAAACGCCAAAAATCCTGATTCCATCCATATTAGACAGAGATGCACCATCCAAGCAGAAAGACATGATTTAATCTCAACAGAAGGAGTGACTGAAAGACAGAAAATTCACTGTAAATGAACTCAGAGTGAGAAATAGTAATTAAGGAACTTCAGAAAAGTATGTACTCTGGATGGTCTTGTGAAAGAAAAGTAGCCAGTGATGAGTATCACTTAAAAATACCCAGCAAAACAATCCCGCTGGTTTTAAATAACTCCCTTTTACACAGAGGAATCTCCAGTTGATATATATTTGTTAATGGTTTTGTATTTAAGCATTTTATTATGTTGAATTGCTCTTGTCTATTTTGAATCCCTATGCACTGTTTATGCAGCACCCTGAGTAATTTATAAGTGGGAAAGGTTTTATCGTGAAACTGAACATTCTCAAAATGAAAAGGAAAAAAATTGTTTTCTGCAGCTGATGCCCCAAAACGTTTTTGTTTTAGAGCTAAATTACTTCAGGGGCCTTTGCAGACAGGATGAAGAGGGTGCAAACGAGGCTTGAACCCTAGCCTCGGCCCCTATGCTGCCCCTCTCAGAGAAGCAGTGCAGAATCCCACCCTGAAGCTGCTTCTTTTTCCTTTGGGTTTCTTTCCTATTCTGTAGTGTCTCAGCTGGTGTCAGAAGTCAATGGCTTCTTTGCCATTGTTTTTCCCCTCAGGACACTGCCCCTGCAGCCACACGCCTCTCTCGACGTTAGTAACTAAACTCCCTGCCACAAACATGATCCATTGCTCCCTTATAACAGCTTCACTATCCTCAGTTCCCCCTAGAGGGTCATGTTGAAATTAACCACCAGCCCATAGTTTCATTACCTTTGTGGTAAATCATCCTATCCCACTCACATGAATAACTGCCTACAATGTTTCCCCCTAGGCTTTGTGCCACTTCTGAGACAAAAGGGAGTGGCCTTTCTTTTCTTGTCTTGTTTTTTCTGGGGATGATGGTGCCGTCTATCACACTGAATGGAGAATGGGGAATGCAACAAAGGAATTTTGTCTCTGGATTTAGTCACAGAGACAATTTACAGCAAATAATATAGAAACATAAGACAAAACTCCCCCTATGAAGTGAACAAACCGCTTCTGCAAAGGCCTTGCCAACACTGGATCTGCTGAGTATGGGAAAATGGAGGAAGGAAGATTTCATAAAGGCTTCTGCTGAAAACTCTCCCAGCTGGAAGCAGCTGAGAAATGGAGGAAGAATCGGTTCTTACATCTGGGAGTGACATAAACAGAAGTGATCTTATAACTGGAATAAATAAGATGGGAATCTGTTAGAGCTTGTACCTCATAGTTTTGGATACAAGCAAAAAGATGCAAATGCCAGGATTTCCATCTGTGACTAGTGATTTTTGTATGGATTGGTTTTGGGAGGGCCAACTTCTGTGACACCTTACAGGGGCCTCATTTTTAGCAATTCCTGAGCATAAGCCCTCTGAAAATTAGACTCCTTAAAGGTGTCTCAAGTTGGCCCTCCAAAATCATTGTAAGTTCTGAGCCAGTAACAGAGGTTAGTTTCTATTGCCCCTTTTTCTTTTCCATGCACTTTGCAGGAAAAATTAAACTCCTTTTGGTCACTTGCATGGCAATCACCTCAACTTGGAGGTATTGAACTGGTTTCACAGGTTCAGGACCACTCTTTCTTTCATGTCTAGATGGAAGAGGGGTCCTGGAACTTCTTTATGTTGTAATATAATTGCTGCACCAGACTCGCATCCTCTGTGGCAGGACTCAGCGGGGATACTAACACACACTCACCAGCGGATTATGATAACAAGCTTTTCCAGACCATGATCCCACAAATCACTGACATAAAAACCCATCTCCTGAGTTTTACATGCAACATAAAGGAAGATCTCTGAGTAAACGTTTGCCTTACTTTTAAGTTAATTTCAAGTCTGAATATTGGAGATGAATCAGTTTCTACAGATCTAGCCTCATTGTCATGCATGTCATGCATGATTAGCAATCTTTTTTGTTTGTTGTTTTTTTCTATAGGGGACCTAAATGTTCATTTCTGGGGGGAGGGAACATTTATAATTTAGTTCTCAAACTTGAGCATAATCACTTCCAATTTCTCATGCCAACAACCAAGACACATTTCCAAAGCTGAATTTCTCACTCATATAACATATTCTGTCCCATTGGGCTAGTTTAGTCCTTTTAATTTCCCAAGCACAATAAACTGATAAGTATTAATAATAATACCTAGCACAAAGGGAACAAGAACAGACTGGTTATTACAATTCTGTGATAATAACCTTTTCCCTCTATTAAGGGGACAGAAAATGGAGAGCGAATTAGTAATTTTTTCTAACAAAAGATTAAAAATACTCAGAACAGATTAGATCGACTGGTTGAGAGAGAAGAGGGGTGAAGCCATTGAAAAAGTATCTCCCTGCCCGCGTTGAGATAATGTCATAGAAACTCCTGGGAAAGAAGGAATGGCCCAGCCTTTGAATGGCAGAAGAGAATGTTGCTATTCCAGGTGCTGTTCCAAAAGAGACGACTTGGGTGAATAGAGGAATCAAAGCAGAAAGGAACATTTGGGAAACTGAACAGAGAGCTGCCATTGAGAGTGAGAAGAAGGCTGGTGGTGACCTCCCCTATAGTCTGGAGATTTGTTGATGCTGATCCTTTTCCACAACCGGTTTTGGTTTTGATGCATTGGCATATTCTGACAACAAAAGTTCTGCTGGAAGATTCCTGACCAGCTCTGCAATCACCTAAGGAATCAGCCCCAAATGCATGGCTCCCAGCAACTGTCCTTGTGTCCTCTCAGCTGCCAATAAGCAGCCAGATGTCTGACTGTGACACTCAGATGCAAGCCCAGCCAACGCAATTAGATAAATTAAGATAGATCCATTTAAAGGCGATTAAGGGTTCCTCAGTGCATCATTAAGGGTATAATATCCAGCAGTTTGTTTCTAGAGAAGGCAGCAGTAGGCAGTATGCTCCAAGGTGGGAAATAATACTCAAGCTGGGTTTCCATAGTCTGTCTGTCTCTCTGTCATGGCATGTGATTTCCCAGCTTTCCCCGTGTTTTCTTTTTTAATTGCATATAAAATAAGTGCTGAGCTTTCAGTTCGTGTGTTTAGTTCACATGTCAGCTGAAGGAAGGGGGCTTTGGAGGTACTGGTGCCTTGAGAGCTAATGAATTGTGCTCTCATGTGGATGTGTCCCTGGCCAAAGCGTCCCCTTAATCCTGCTGTCATGTGTGGTGCACCAGCTGGCTGCTACCCTCCAGCCCAAGGCGGCCACGTTTCCCAACACTGTATCTGTCTAAGGCACCTGAGAGCCCTTGTGTACCGATGAGCGACAGTTCTGTATTCAGGCTGAGCTAAAAGATGCAGAGAGAGGAGAGTGCGAGTTGCCTGAGTCTCCCCCGGCCTGCACCATTCTATCCTTAGAGCACTGCAGCGGCAGAGTTCCCGGTAGGTACTCTTTCAGGCTGAGTTCAAAGCCAGTGCTTAGAGAGAGTTAACTTATAGTCTCTATACTTGAGCCATGCAGGTCTCCGTAGAGAGGCAGCTATCTCAAAAGCCCATAGCAGGACTGCATTTTTGGACTTAATTCCCCACTGCATTGCTCCAGTGTTATGATGGCATAATGTAACTGAAAACTGTGCAGCATTAAGATACAGTAATGCAGTGGTGGACCAAGCCCTATCCCTTTAATCTGAGAGCCGATTCAGATCTCATTTACTCATGGATTACATTAGTGTAACTGCCTTGGTTTCAGTGGAGTTAGTCCAGATTTACAGCAATGTAAATGCTTGTCTACACTTGGAAAGATACTGATGTCACAGTTCTGGAGTATATATTCTGGCCTGAACTCCCAGGTGGGCACTCTTACTCCGCATGGAGAGCTATTCCAGAATAGCTATTTTGATCAACTTCCAAGTGTAGACAAGCCCTTAGTGGGACCAGAATCAGGGTTCTGATCCCTTTCCTTTGAGCTTCCCCTGTCTCATGACTGGAAAATCATCACAGACAGCCCGTTAGAAAGTGACTAGCACATGGCAGGTGCTACTGAATACAAATACGTAATAAAATTTAATAATCTGCTCAGTACCTCTGTGAGAGGTGTAATTAAGTGTGGAATACTGCCGCTCTACATTTGCAAAACCAGGGAAGGCTGAAGAATCCCCTCCTAAGCCTACAGCGACCCTCCCAACTCCATACGAGCTGTCAGCATCCTAATAACCAAGGTTGAATACATCCTTGGCTGCAGTAGCTTTTCTGGCTCTGAGATGTAATGTGCTCCCATGTTGAATCACCCAGTTCAGATCAGTTCATTTCAAAACCTGTGAAGGGCACGTCATTCTGAGAACTCAAGATCTCAAGGAAATGTAGTCAGCACGTTTCCAATGCAAGGGGAGAGGAGGAAAATGGAAGTGAGGGCTTGAACACAAATTCCCCTTTCCAGAGAGAGAGAGAGATCTCGGACACACTGTCACAGTTCAAGGCAACTGCACCTGATGCTCCCCTTTGTCGGCAAGGGCAAACGCTCTCATGCTTCCAGCTCTCCAGCTGTTGCCTCTCTTGGACAGAGACCTGGATCTCTCTCCCTTCTGACCAGGGTATTTCCAGGTTATACACAGCGAAGCCAGGGAAGTGTATCTCCCAGCAAAGACAGTCTGCCTAAACAGACCTGCTTGTTTTCTCTTCAGACACTGATCAGAGTGATTGCTGCAGATATACGATACTCCACGGAGTTTTCCAAGCAAGCCTACTTCATTCTGAAGGTACAAAGCACTACAGAGACAATGTATTAAAGACAATAGAAGAGCCTACACACATGCTAATAAGCTTACCAGAGATCACCCTACCCTAGGATTTTCCTTGCAGTTACAAGTTCATCAGAGCTTCAGCTCAGAACAAGCACACTCTCCAATAAGGCCTCATTAGATCAAGTGCTTCCAATCCTACGCTGTGTGGGTTTCTCCATGGACTGGGTCCTGACCATTTGCTGGATAAGGAAGTCAGCCTAAACTCAGCCTTTTTATCCAAAAGTCTTTTCTTTGGCTGTGGGTCTCTGGAGAATCCAGTTTAACTAGTAGAGGTATATCTGGCCAGGGGTGCCTTCAAAGGCTGTAATAAAGGACATTCATTAGTATCCCCCTCTCTCTGCTAGAGAAGGTACATACAATGCCACAGCACACACACAATTGCATGTTTAATACAAGGTGCCCCAAAGGTTTAACCTTCATTCAGTAAGATTTATCTTAACTCGTGTAAAGCTTCTCTTAATTCCATAAGGCTTGTTCAGGATATTGTCAGCCTGTCACAACGTTTGTAGAAACTCAGTTTTCAGATATAAAAGTTGCAGGTGACTGAACCAGAAACTAGTATAGTGGCTGTGCACCACATTGGGGGAAAGATGGCTTTGGAATTGAGGCACTGGGCTGGGAGTTGAGAGATTGGAGTGCAGTTTCTCTGGCCCTGCTACCAGTTATGTGTGACCTTGGGCAAGTAAAATGGGGCTAGTAAGCCTTCCTTTCTCCCACCCTTTGTCTGTCTTGCATATTTAAACTATAAATTCAGTGGGGCAGGCACTGTCTCATTGCATATCTATACTGCTTCTAGCACAACGGGGCCCTGATCTTTGGTCCTGCTGTGAGGCACTTTCATATAATTACAATAATGTGTGGTGGTCCCGTTTTGCCAAATTATTACTGTCTGGATTCTGGTGTGGGCAGGGAACCCATCTATATAGACCGGTGGATCACAGGAGGCAGAAATTTGTCTGGCAAATATATAGCAAAGGGATATTTGTGTATAGCTAGCCTTGGTTTTGAGTCCAATTTCTACTGGGGTTTTCAAAGTCACGTGTTTAATATCAAGTGCCAGTGATCAAGAGTGTTAATGCCTCTCAGAAGAGCTCTCTGCAGACTCTCATAATGTCTAGCAATGGCATCAATGAAAAGCACTCTAGGAATAGCGTGAACTGAGTTGCATGAATGATGCCTGGTGGCCAATATAACACAAGCAAGCGTTCCTGGCATTACAATTCAGGGAGCTGGGACTGGTCCTCAAGAGGGTGTTCTAATGCTATCAACTCAGAGCCAGCAGAATTGCTTTGGGAATCCTGGCCACTGTCTGTTGGTGGTTACTAGGCTTATCCCCCTTGTTTGTGCTGACACAAGGCCCCACTAGCAGCCAAGTGTCACCGGTCAAAACCAGGACGATGCGGCACGGGAGTTAAATAGCCCAGGAAAATCTGTCTGCATTTTTGCTGCATTTCCAGCTCATTTATTCCACGCAACAAGGGAGCTAGGCACATTTACCCAGTTGGGTTTGTTTAATGCTTTTTAAAGGAACCCTAACCAGTTAAATACCAAGAGTATTAATGCTCTAAACATGCTGGGATATGAATATAGCAGGAGATAAAAATTCAGTCGGTCTCAGGTATTATGGGTTTTGGGAGAGTCAGCGCTTCCTTTGAACAAATAAGCTCTAAATAAATGTTTGTTTTCACAGTACATTTGGGAGAGATTAAAACGTATGTGTAATGGGACCTAAAGGGCCAGATCTTCAGCTGGTGTAAATGGGTGTAGATCCACTGACTCCAATGATATAAACTGCCCGGCCAAGCACAGATCTCTGCTTTGTGTTGCTTCTTGGGTTTGTTATGGGTGTTTTACTATGAATGCTTGGTGCCCGGCTTATTGATAATGCAATTCGTGATAAGAATCATGAGTCTGTCCTACTAGCAGCAGAATGCTTCCCCCTAAGAATCTGACCCTTTGCTTTACTGGCATGTTTCTGGGTCTGCCAGTGTCTGAGCTCGTAACGCCAATGGGATCACACAGATCACTCCTGGTGCTGTAGCTGAGTGTTCTTGGCACGAGGGAAGTCATGTTACCTGGTGCCTGTGCAGTTTGCTGGCTATTGTGCCAATCAGTAGCTTTAGCCCTGCTTCTGCAATAAAGGGAAATAAACTTTTCCCCATGACGACAAACCTGATTTTATTGTGTTGTGTATTTAGAAACAGCAGCAAGTTCCTATGGCAATGGAGAACGCCATCCGGTTGCCATGGGAACTACAGCAGACTACTCAGACTGATTCAACTGAACGTCTTCTGAATAATAACCAGCGAAGTTTGCGGCACTGCTGAGGGAGGGCTGACTGACGTGGACCAATGGGAATGGAAGACTCAATAGACTTACTGGTCATGGAGCTGTATGGGTCCTCAGAGGACATAGGGTCGCTCCCTGTAGGATGTTCCAAAGTGCTTTGTCCAGCCTATCTCTGAATAAGTCAATTGATGGTGCTTCCCTCCCAGCCCCCTGGAAGGCTACTCAATGTCTACCTGCCCACGTTGACATGCGCGCCCTGTGAGATGGCACCTCTGTGCCAGTGTAATCTTGCTTGCACCCCAGCCCGCAGAGATTATTGGTCGGCTCTCTCAACCTGCTTCTTGCTCTGTCTCTTCATGGGAAGCTTTAATGGCCGTTCTTATGTGCTTACACGAGTGTCCTGGCTTTGAACCCTCTTGCAGTTGACGTGAGCTCTGATATCTCAGTAACTGCTCTCAGATTGGATCACGAAAGCAGAACAAGCTACAGGCACAACCGTGCTTCTATGTGCAAATGTGAGGAATTCCACATGGAATAGGGTGAGATATAATTGGAAAGAACAGAATGAATCCGTGAAGAGCCGTGCGCCTGAGCGTGGGATTCTGCCCCATTTACAGGAATCGCCCAACTCGATGCTGCAGTGGAGGTGTCTCCCAAAGGGGTTCCCAAAAGAAAGCATTAAAGCTAGCAAAGGTTTGAAAAGAGACAACCGGTGCAGGCTGTTGTCACTTCACCCTGTCGAGCGATGGCATCTGACCACAATGGGCTATGCATTTGTGCAGCAATCCCACCCCAAATGCCTTTAATGAAGCATTTCAAGTGGCCCAGTCACTACACGTCCACAAACCACCTCAAGCTGCCGTTACAGCGCTGTGCCAGTCGCCATGCAGAGGATCCCAAGGAGAAAACTGACCGCTGGGCTTCTCAGCAAAGGGAAGAGGCTGCTTCCCTTTATCCCAGCTACTCGTGACGACCCAATGGGGATTCCATGCAAGGTGCATGAAGTGGAAGCTTGAGAAGAAGCAGGTGATGCTCGGTGAAAAAGACCAGTGAAAGCTCGTGTGGGGTATCACCGCCACGCAGAATATGAAAATGTATAGTTCAGTGCAGGGCTCGCAGGGGGTGGGCATGGATTCCACCCACACCAAAGATGATGAATCCTGGAAGATGGACCATCAAATCACTCTGCTGGGGGCTCTGGCGATATGGTGGTGAGCATCACAAATATGCTATAAATCAGTCACAGCAAATCCATTAAGCCGTGCGCTCCAGGGAAGTTGCTTGGGGTTGGGCTCCTATGAAAATATCTGGCCCCCGTTGTGGGTGCTGCACCCTTCTGGAAATTCCTGCTCTTAGCACATCACTGTGTCCATCACTGAAATGCGGCTACCTCTGGATGGACTCTGCCTTTAGGTCCAAGGGCTTAAGGGTTTTATACATCGGTGGAAACCCAGAGCCCCAAGCAGCACGGCACCCCCTAGCATGAATCAGGGGCATTGTTCATATGATAGAGGGAAGAGCACCACCTACTGATTTATCTTCGCTGCTTCCTTATAGCATCCTG
The DNA here is from genome assembly GCF_026122565.2 of Emydura macquarii macquarii. Classification (NCBI taxonomy): domain Eukaryota; kingdom Metazoa; phylum Chordata; order Testudines; family Chelidae; genus Emydura; species Emydura macquarii. Next base: position 11,432,874 of record NW_027130449.1, on the reverse strand, counting down.
GAAATTCCCCCATCCAAGCACCGACAAAGCTAGCCTGGGCTTAGCCTTGTGAGATTTGATGTGATGATAGCCCCCAGTTGTCACAGCTATGCGCATACAAAGCACCATTTAGCCCTTCAAATCCACCTACACGCTGTCTGATTGGTGGCATTTGGATTAATTAAATGAATTCCTACCACAGCATCATTGTGGCTATTAAATATTTATGCTCAGGGAATGCAAGAAACATAGCGACACTAGTTATAACAGTAGATGGGAGTGCAGAGAGACGTCAGACTGCTCAAATGTATGTTTGGACTCTGTTCCTTGAGACAAAATTATAGCAATGCTGGGAATTCACTCCAGCCCAAATTAGACTCAGAGAAATGCTGCAGGATAATCGGCTAGGAGGGTGTATGATCAGCACTGTACTCTAATAACTATCTGAAGAATTCCCAGTGACCAGAAATAATAACCACAGACTAGAAAAATCAGTTGCTACTTTAACACACCCAACACAAAACATTAATGCAAGGCAAAGGATTCACTGTACGTGGACAGATGTCACCTGATTCCTAGTATGGAATCAGACTCAACCCCAACCCACGTACAGCACTGCTTAATTAGCTAGCATGGATGGATTTGCTTCCCTCCAACCACTCTTCAGCATACATCACTGAACATGATGGCTCAATGAGCTGATCCCGGCTGGCAAATCTTATCTCTTGATTCACTGGACCAGCGTTGGGAGACTCAGGCCCATCATTTCTGAAGGCAGAAAGCATGCGGTTGACTTTTTTGACCAGATCCTCAGGTGGTGTCAATCAGGATCAGTCCTTTGGTGTTAAAAACATACATCATTCTCAATCTGTTCTGTATGATACCCACTTCTGCCCCTGGTCTAGAATATAACTTGTTCCTTTTATGGAGCAATTCACCTACATCAGAGCAGCTAGTTGTGCTAATTTTGCAAGCCTAGACACCTGCTAATATTTAGGTATGTTCCTGTTTTGACTCAGTGTTTAGCACTGCATCATGTCTAAATAAAAATGAAAGTGACACTAATAACTCACAGAACTGGTGATGTGGAGAATAAAGCTCTAAATTGCAATGAACAGTAAGCAGAGCTTTGATATTAATCTTCTGTCTTAAGTCTGGGACTACCAGAAGCCACTGGAAACATGGGATTGGAAATTCCAGTGCTGCTGTGATTTTTTTTTTTTTCTCTAAATCCCCTCAATCCCCGTTGTTTCAGGAAAGTGTGTGTGTTTATTACCGAGCACTTCACACTATGAGAGCATGAATACATCTACCTAGATATTTAAAGTGGAAGCAGTTAAGATGAGGGAAATTCCATCTCATTGTCTTTAAGATGTGTAAATTCTGATCTTTTAATATAATTTTGATCCTAGCTGCAGGGGAAAGGAATTTGCCAAGGTTAAAGGCATCAGCATTCTTTTTGGGAGAGTTGTTCTTTTGACGTGGGTGGGTTTTCATGCCGGTTTCCTTTTGTGCGTATCATCAAATCAGCACACACAGTTCAGCCATTTGGCAGCTTCGGTTCTGCAGCAGCGCTGGATTGGAATGGCAGGGGGTGTTGCAGGTGAAGAATAGCTGCATTAGCAGAATTTTGTGGAGCTCAGCAGGGGGTGCTGCGGGTGAATTTCACTGGGAGACTGGACTAGAATGGGGTACTGGCACAAATCTGAGGGAGTCCTGCACATGTTGTATTGCTCACACTCTACTTGGATTTTAATTGTATTAGTTCCTCACACTCAAATCAAGTCAACACACTTGCCTATTTAAATGTGTCTGATCTCCCTCCGCTTTTCACACCTGTTTTGTGGGGCAGGGGATTGGGGAGAAGGAACATGACATCACAAGGATTATTGAAATAATTCTCCATCCCTGCTATAAATTATCAGCTAAGACTGAGACCTAATGTAATTGTGTCTGGATTCATTTTGACATACTTTTCTTTTTTTGCCCCCATTCCAAAACACAACTAGAAACTGACTGTAGCAATAGGACTGGATTGGAATACTTTTGAGCAGTGCTGAATGTGACTGGGCAGGGGTGTGTGTGTGTGTGTGTGTGTATAAATGTCATTTAGCCATCTTTTTCAGCACTGTCATGTTAAGTGGTAGTTTGGCTCTCTGCCAAAGTTTGATGCATCCTGGGTCACGCTGGCTTCAAAGTGGCAGTAATTTTTACACTGAGTTCCCATACTTTGATTGTTAAAGCTGGTAGATTTACTTCACGCCAGGGTAGGGAGATGCTGAGCTGTTGGCTACCAGTTTAAAGGCTATGTCATTTTAAAAGGGAAGGGACGCTTGCAGATGTTGAAGCATGAAAGTATTTGAGGTTTCCTCTTTGTTTTAGAGCAGCAGTTGTTCTGGAGCATGGAGGGGATGAAAGACCAGTGCAGCTGGGGAGAGAGCACTTTAGGTGCCTTTTTAAGCCATCTTTGTCTCCAGGATTCTGTGCTTCCTCAAGGGGTCAAAGACTCCCTAGCAGAACCTAGATAGTGCTGGGGGGCTGCTTACGTTACAACAGCTTTCCTCCAGCCCCTTACACACAGAACAACCCTTCCCATGATCTCTGCAGTGGTATTTGCTGTGGCCTTATCCCAATATACTTCTCCTGCCCCCAGCAGACCCCCTATACCAGGGACAGCCTGCCTTCCTCAGTCCCTGTGCCAAGGGAATTTTTTCCCCTGTTGAATGTGGAGTCTTTAGAGGCCCCTTTATGATGGTACAAGACAGAGGCTGGAATGAGGCTGAGAATCTCACACCAGACTCTGCCAGGATCAGTAACAAACAATCATACTTAGGCATTGCCAGGCTGGTTGAGACTAGAGGTCCGTCAAGCCCAGTATCCTTTTACCAACGGGGGTCAGCACCAATGGCTTCACAGAAGGACATAAGAAACCCTGCAGCAATGGGATAACCTGTCCCCAGGCCAAGCTCCTTCCTGATCCCTCTCAACGGGCTGAGAGGCTGCGTGTTTGAGGCGGCTGTGCAGTTAGTGTGCAAGTGCCAGTGTGAATAGCCGCCTCCGGCCTCTCTCCTTCCCTCTCACGTGCTTTGTAAACTCTCTGTCCTGGTTCCCTCTCTCCAGATGGCCATTTCTAATGATTTATAGTTTGCATCCTCCATTACCTGATAGCACAATATCCTCATGATTTAATTCGCTCCATTATTGCACCGAATGGGCAGCCAGATAGGTCCATTATGTGTGTGGTACAGTGGCTAAACTGGTAATGATGCCATTGCATGTGCTAATTAACATTTGGGCGTCCTTCATAAATACGTCACATGACTGCTGATCTTTGGGCTCCCACGTCATTCAGAAAGAAAGCTGCTGTCATCAACACGCCTGCTGTAAGCTGCTTTCATGCTGATTGTTGTTTGGATGCAGGATTTTTCCTGTGCTCTACTTGTTAACACGTTGTGTGTATTGCTATAAACTTCTTTTTCTAACTGTTCTGCAAGGCCATCGTAGCAATTACTTCGGCACGGCATGTAAGTGAATTCGGAGCACTTGTGGACCACCCACCATACACAATATTTCATAAAGATAAAGTAACGCTACGACCTCATCCTAAATTCCTCCCCAAAGTGACATCAGCATTCCATCTTGACCAGAGCATTCACTTACCTACGTTTTATCCGAAACCCCATGCTAACACACGGGATGCAGCCCTCCATATTTTGGATGTCAGATGAGCCATTGCATTTTACCTAGAAAGAACAAAACCCTTTAGGAAATCTCCCAATCTTTTTGTGTCCATTACAGAATGCTCCAAAGGCAGCGCCATATCCACCCAAAGGCTATCCAAGTGGATTTCCAGCTGCATCTGCACATGCCACACACAGTCGGGGTAACACCACCCCAAACAGTCAGGACACATTCATCCAGATCAATTTCTACATCCGCAGCCTTCTTGCATCACATGCCAATCACTGCAATATGCAAAGCAGTTCCCTGGGCTTCGACCCACACTTTCGTAAAGCATTATGCAATCGATCAGGCATACAAGACATGATGCAGCAATCGGACTTTCCGTTCTCTCTTCCATACAGCCTAATGACGCCGAAGTTCCCTCCACCAGTTGAGGGCACTGCTCGAGAGTCACCTGGAGTGGAGCACCCACAGGGACACTGCTCGAAGAAGAAGAGAGGGTGACTCCCCTTGTGCAGTAACTGACATCCTTCAAGATGTGTATCCCTGTAAGTGCTCCACTACTCACCTTCCTCTCCTCTCCTTCAGAGTTGGCTCTTACGACTCTTCGGTAGAGAAGAAACGGAGGGTATCAGGTCACGCGTGCCGAAAAAGGGCGCCAACAGCGCCGTGAGATGGGGATGGCGCATGCACGACCCGGACGGGCACGGCTGATAAAATCTCCGATCAAGGACGCGCTAACACCTGAAGTGGAGCACACACAGGGACACACATCTCAAAGAACGTCCGTGACTGCACAAGGAGAGTAACTCTTTCTTTCCTTCTTGCAAACATAAGTAAAATCCGCTTCTGCACAGCAGCATGGAGTCTCTTGCTTTGGCTGACAGCAGTTCATGTGGCAGATGTTCAGGGAGCTTTCCTCAGCTCAGTTATTTTAACATTCAGTAGCTAATTTTTTTTCCCCTCTTCATTTTCTAAGCCGTTTTTAAAAACTCATCTTGTAAAAAATCCCTTCCCTAGCCAAGACTCAGGTTGCATTTGGTAAAATGGCATTGGGACAGACCTAGGTGAATTGCTCAGCATTAGCCTAGGTGCCCAGAGTTCCTATATTTCAAGGCTGCTGCAGGGACAACCCATTAAGTTGCAAACTCCAGCAGAGATGTGAATCCAGGCTTGGGTCCCAGCCATGCCCCATGTTGTGGCAGATACATGCCACCCTGCTGCTCTGCATCTGGGAGCAGTTCTTTTTCGCATCAGGTTTCTCCGAGTGACAGTTGCCCTGCAACGGAACCGCAAAGGTCCCTTTATCTAACATGGCGGCCAAGCAGCGGGGCATGGCCACGGTTGTGCAAAATGCACCCTGGCAATCCATGCTTCCAAATGTTTTCTGCTGAGAGACTGAATTAATTCCAGAAAGGCTGTGACTCTGCTTAGCTGCACCGCATTGCAGAGGGTTCCTGAGAAACCTTTGCTTTTTCCAGGACTTTCCTTGAGGAAGGAGGTTAGGTATTAAACACGCTATCGCTTGCGGAGTGTTGTCTGCATTAAAGCAATGATTCTCTCCCAAGCTCATAAACAACTGGCGTTGTGACTCCTGAGGGAATGCAAGTCTGCCAGGAGATGGTTGCCTGCCCAGTGCTGGAACATTCACACCATGAGCCACCAAGGGTAGATGCAACCATGTGTGTACTGATAATGGGCAAGGAGTAGCTGTAACTCCGTTTTCCTAAATGAGCCATTCAGATGTACATTCCACAAGGAAACATTCATGTCAGACGCTCCCACGTGGGGCCCAAAGGGCTGCTTTACAAAAATGAACTGAAGGGGGGAAAAAAGCAATGAAAACAAGAAAAGGTGCAAGTGCCAGGAGTGGGCTCTCTGTGGCAGCAGCAGCAAGAGTTGTAAAACATGCTCGTTTTGTTCTTTTGTCTTCCTGTCCAATCCCCATTTCTGTTTCATCTGCCAATTTTGTCCCATTAAAAACCTAGACTGGGAGCTCTCGAGGGACTTTCTTATTTGTATTTTCAGCACCTAGCCACTTGCTGCATGGACAAGTTCACTATGCATGTATGTGCATTATTAAATATATATAATATTAAAAACCATACCATCACTCCCACACTCTTGAAACATACACCCAAACCTATATGTTCTCCCTCAGACACACGTACAGAATCACCCCAAAAACAGTTGTACATCTAAGCACACACACTCCTGCCTCAACACCATCACAAACATTTTTAAAGGTTGAAAAATGAAATGTGTTCTGCCTTCACTTCAATTTTCCATTTTTGCACTTTCTTTGGGGTGAGCTGAACCAAATCTCGTTTGGTTCAGAGATGGGAATAGTCCACTGTAGCCTGGACATCACAACGTGCAGAAACTTGCATGGGGGCTTTGAAACCACATGACTTTGCTTAGTTCCTCTTCATAAAGGCATAACCGTTTGCTCCCAACACTTTGTATCGTTTCTGTTCATTCATTGCAGTGGAAGAGGCTGAATGACTGCTATGTGATAGGATCTTTCTGCCTTGGCAGCACTATAATGCAACTGTTTGTTTAGATATAGCACGAGGACGCAAATTCTCTTTGGAAAGAAATCTTATTAAAATATACATTTCTCTCCTTGTCTTTGGTGGAATGACGGTAACAAGCCACAGCTGTGAAGACCAACTGAACAAACTCAGGGAACTATGTAAACAGCTAGAATTATTGTATCTGGTCCTTTGATTTTTTTTTTTTTTTTATGGTAACTAAAAATAATTTGTTTTCATTAAAATGTTTCCAAATCGGGGGCCCCCTGGGAGGCTTTGTCTAACCTACCTCATCGCAATCAGACACGCATCTAAATGAGGCTCCTTCAATCTGCAGTAGCGGAGTCTGAATCCCCTTTCATGCTGCTTCTTGGCCCAATCGCTCTGCAAACGTTGACCTTTGTAATTCTGGGTGAAACGGTCACTTTCTAAATGACTAAACCAAGCCCTCACCCCAACCCAAGGGCTAAATGTAAAGATCTCTCTGAGGGACGCCATTGAAAATGGATGGAAATTGGTCATTTCAAAAACTTGCCCCAAAGCAATGGGACATTCAGAGTGAGGACGCACTCCACCGACCCTAGGAGAGCAGTGTGCCACCCCATAGCTGGTAAGGTGGTTGCCAATGTATTTAAGGGCTTGACCCTATAGTCATTGGGAGATAGTAAATGTAATAAAATATACATTTGTAACCCTATAACCCCTGGGAATGTTTTTCTGCTGTATTACTTATAGATTGCGTAGATGTCGATACCTCAGTTTGTTATAAGAGCAGCACAACTGCAGTGTAGTTACACTGTCATTTCAGGGTCACTGTCCAGTGGTTCTGGTTACCTGTAATGACCACTAAGGCCTTGTCTACACTACCAAAATTTGTCAACATAAGATATGTCGACTTTCAGCCACCGCTATAATTATAAGGGTGGCACACTGCTCTCCTCGGGGCGGTGGAGTGCGTCCTCACCCGGAGTGCTTCCATTGACCTAAGGTGCAATGTGGGGAGCCGAGAGACCCATCCCTCAGCTCCCTGCCTGAAGCAAAGGGATTGCCTCCCACCTCCCGCCGACTCCCCAGTACCAGCCAGGAGCCGGGGCAGCCACGTGGGGACTTTTCCCCTCTCTGGTCCCAGCACGCAGGAGTGGGGTGTGAATATTACATCCCCGAGCGACATAAGTTACATTGACCTAAGTGCCGGTGTGGGCAAGAGAGCTTCTCCCACCAACAAAGCTACTGCCACCCATTGAGGGTGGATTAATTATGTCGACAGGCGAGCTCTCTCCGTCAGCATAGAGCGGCTACACAAGAGATCATATATCTGCACTGGTGCACTACACCGCTGCAAGCTCTCTAGTGTAGACACAACTTTCTGAATATACGAATAAGGCTAACGACGTGATGGGACATAACTACAGTGTAAACACAACGTAAGGGATGTGTCCTGCTACAAAGGCTGACATTTTCATAGCCACGGCAGGGATTTGGACAGCCAATTCCACAGTTAAGGTTGAGCTGGGCAAACGTATGAATGCAATGGTGTGACTGGGCTACTTGTGACGGTAGGGGGCAGGGCTCAACAGATTTGTGGCTCACGTCTGGTTTGTCTTCGGTTCCTCAAGCTATTGCTGCAGCGTTTCAGCAGGTCACCAGCAGGGCGTCAGGAAGGTGTATTCCACCCGCCCTGTATTCTAGGAGAGTATTTTTATCTCCATCCACCAGGGATGGCCGCAGCTGGACATTGGACAGGCAGGGCCAGGGCTCTGAGGTGGCACCAAGCATTCTCTCTCTTTCTCAAGGGCTTGACTGGCTGTTCTTGCTCATGCTCAGGGCCTAGCTGATGGCCATGGATGGGGTCAGGAAGGAATGTCTATCCGGGTCAGATTGGCAGTGACCTTGGGGGGTTTTCACCTTCCTCTGCAACATGTGGGAGCGGGTCACTTGTCAGGATTATCGGGGTATGTCTCACTTCATCACTTCCCTGCCATTGTGGGGGTGTCAGGCAGTGATGCACCTTGGTCCCTCCTATTCTCTGCCTGTGACCTGTAATCGTCCAGTCTCCTATGGACTGTAATGCTTGGGTCTCACTTCGGTTATTGGGTTCAGTGTGCGGTGCTGGGTGGTGGTAGTGGTGCCCTGTGATACGCAGGTCAGACGAGATGATGTGGTGGTTGCTCCTGGCCCTAAACTCTCTGAATGATTAATTTGATGACTCTATTAATAGGTATTCATAAGCTAATGTTTTCAAACACGCTAAAAGGAGTCATAAGAAAATCACTCATGTAGTTAACTTTCTGGTTATATGAATTAGTGGTAATTGCGTAATGAAAAGCATAAGCCTAATGTGATCGCACTGTAATTGCAATGTAATTACACTCTCTAACGTGTGACTGAGGACACATTCTTCCCTTCTGTGTCTGCTCCTTCCCAGATTCTTTCCTGTGCTATGCAGGATGCAAATAGAAATTCAGAAATAGAGCCCTGCCCTGCCCTGACTGGAAATGGCTCTCAGCTGTGTATTCATGCTGCTAATCCTACACTACACTAACAGCACCACACTACTTCCTGATCACTTCTTTTTTGCTGCTTTATGCATTTACGCTCCACAAAAACATGTTGCTGTCACAAAAACCCACTTCTCCTCCCCGCCCAGCCTTCATCTTGCTGCGGTGAGACGGGCACCAGGCATCAAGTTTTTGTTTTCACCTCATCCATTTTGCTCCGCTAGCAACGCCAGACTTGATCTCCCCTTCTCAGTTCTTTGATACCTCCAGCTTTTGGAGCCTCCTTTAAGGCTGCCCCTCACATGGAGCCAACTCTCTGTCCCAGTCACCAGCTTCTCCTAAATAGTCCCTTCTCCAGAAAGCCCCTACAGCCCCAATGCAAGTTTGCTGACTCCCCCTGTACCCTATTATTTTGGTGGACGTGAGATGTATACTGGATGCCCTAAATTAACCTGCCCCAGTACGCTTTGCCTTCTGTCTATTTAAATTACAAGCTCTTTGGAGCAGGGATTGTCTTTATTTGAGTCCTCCCCAGTGCTACATGCATGGTGGGTGCCTCATAATAAACCATAATTATATCCCTTCCGTTTTACCATTTAAGCCAGTAATGAGCGACTTTCTGGTGAGAATTCTGATTCCTACTTCTGGCCTGTACTATGCAGCTCTGTCAAAACAGGTGCTTCCCAGTCCCATTTAGTAAGTGCTATTGAAGACAGACCCTCCTGTCAAAAGCGATTCAGCCCATTCCCCATAGATGGTTTGCAGCCTTATTCCCCTCAGCAAGTGCCATTCAGTCAAATCCCAGTGGATACTGTGCCCCACGCTCCCTCCAGCACCTGTCAGGTAAGCCATTGCAACAGATGCTTCAGTGCCCCACCCCTTCCAGCATGCACCCTATCCTGACATGGGCCATGTCTGACTTTCCGATTGCAATAGCAACAGCTCTTACTTTCCACAGTGGCAGCATATGAGGAGCTTATATAAACTTGTTCTCATGCAGCCAAGATACAGGTATGCACCTGCATACACACAGCATTTGTTCATCTCCGAATGGGGCCAGGTGGATTTTTGCCAACAGGTCACTGTTTCAAAATGAAATTGTGTTTTATTTTGATTTACTGACTGGACGAGTACCCATCTCCTCTCATTTGCTCATTCTGCAGTGCATGAAAACCCAGGGTTCTGATCCATACCATACCACAATATTGGGACTGGCTGTTAAAATAAACATTACATTCAGAAATTCAATCAGGGCAGATCCTCGTCTAGTGTAACTCAGCCTGGCTTCATTGAAGTCAAAGGAACAACACTGGCTGAGGAGCTGACATCGTCTTCTGAAATATACCAACCCTTTCTCCAAGTTGTGTGCAACTCACCCTGCCTGTGTGCAGCTAGGAGTAAACAAAGTGGCTGTCTGAATGAAGAGGTGGAAATGACTGAACTGGCATGCTGGTTTCCTTCTGCAGGGGCCAGTTGGCAGCCACTGGATCCACCCACCATTTCAGAAGTTTGTTCCGTATGGGTCGGTGCTTCGTAGCAGCAATCCATTTAGTCCTCTGAGTGTTACGAAGCCATTCGTGCTAAAAGTAGAGTATTGGCAGAAAGATTTCTGGAGCCAGTTCTAGTCTTAGTACTCGACTGGCAGCCAGTGGCCCATAGCTCCTTCCAGTCTGAAATCCAATGCAACCTGCTGTGTCATGTTTCTTCCTTCCGGGATTTGCAGATGTATGCTCAGCGCTGTGGGAATGGCGTTTACAGCTGCAATTAATTTATTCCTGGGGTTAGCCATAGAAATTGTCAGACAATTTTGCAGTAAGACATGCGTTTCCATTCCAATGTGAATAAGCACCCAGCTTCCAGCTGGCCCCCTGCCACTCATGCTGGAAAGGAGAAGTGGTTAGTGCGGGAGTTTTCGCTCTCTCTGACTTGGCTTCTGGAGGAGAGCATAGGGAAATTTAGTCAGTTAAACTTAATAATGACCAACTAACTAAAGACTTATTTGGGTGGCCAGGCGCCAGGCAGCTTGACTGACCTGCCAACTGCTGGTTCCATCAGAGCTGAAGTTCATGGTGACTTCACAGCTGTGTTTTCCAAGTGCATGTGGTTCTTCAGCCCATGTGTGCATCTGACTCTAATGTATTCCAGTCTATAGTCACTAAACTAAGGCTGAATCTAGCCCATTTTCACCATCTACACCAAATCTTTGGTGGTTGGTGGTTCTGACGGAACTTCCAAATGCCTGATTGGCCAACTGCTTGGCCGGTTTACCCAAGCTACCTGGCGCCTCATTAGCCCCCCATTAGCTCTTGCTCCTGTCATTGTCTCGTTTAAAAACTCCTGATTTGCATCTCTCTCCATGGGGACCTGTTGGTCACCAGCTTTGCCTTGGCACGCCCATTGTCCTTCGGTTGCTTTGTGATAACTGAGTGCTGCTTGAATTAATATGGCAAATGAACTGGCCTTAGGGTAATTGAAAGTCAGCTTCACTGAACACACAGCACTTGCTAAACTTCCCAGGTCCCAGCTCCAGCAGTCAATGGAGGCTTTGGAGATGGTTTTTCTACTTTGGCTCTTCCAAAGTTTGGGTCAGAAACCTGGAAAGGATCTGGTCAGGGCACTTCCCCCTTGCTATGGTACAAACGTTTGTCCAGTTTTCCATTCACATGTTGATACTTTAAGGATGTTACAAAAACTCCAGGAACCTGTGTTCATGTAGCTGTGCCATCGTATTAGCAGTGGGGAGTAATAAAGAACTGACACATCTCTGAGAGAAATCTTTAATATATTTGCGTCTCGCTCAGTCTTGGAGCTCACACAGGTCGTGGTTTCTCCACTTCTCTTTGTCTTCCAAGGGAATGGTGGGAAAGAAAGAAAGAAAGAAACTTTCACATATGAAATGAAATTTTAAAAATTATTGAGTTAAATGAAACAAGATTTTTTTTTAGATTTTCAGTCATCAAAGTGAAAAAATCGGTTATTCACTCTGCTCTAATTAATCCTACCATATCACGGGTGTTTTGTGACCCTAAATGTACATCTTGACGGTGGGTTCTGCTACTGCAGTGATGGGCCCATCGATGTGCCTAGTAGAATAGATGCCACAGACTATCCCGTTCTGCTTTTCAGGAGCCCTGTGCCTCTGATTTTTATCCTAACTCCTCTAATGAAACTGGGATTCCCTATGCTGCCTGTAGGGTAATCAGAGAGCAGGAGGTTTGAATGTGAGCAAACACAATTAACATGTAACAAGGACTGTCTTGGAATTAAGTAAGAAAGCCAGCAAGGAACCTCCTGTACATTTCTGGAGAAAGAGCAGGGGCGCATGTGCCATTCCTCCTGCTTCGATTTATTGAGGGATTTCCAAGGGCGCTGCTGTTCCAGACAGAGTATTGTTTTTCCATAACTTTAAGCTGAATTTCATTAAATTAAAAATGTATAAAGCCACATCCTTGGTTTTTTCTTCAATTTTAGTGTTCACAGAAGTAGAAAGGATTGATATGTCAGTAATAGCAGACTCGTGGGAGAATTTATGACCCTTGAAGTGCTGAGCCACAAGCAATAGAAAAAAGCTTTTAAGTCTTTCTATTAAAGAAACTCATATTAAAAAGTAACACGAGCTTTTCGCTGTTTGAGGCTTTACTTATTTAATCAGAGAGATACCAACAGGCAGCAATTTGTCATAATTGGAGAGTCAAAAACAGTTGTCTAGTCCATAAATGAGCAAACTCTTTGAAACAGTGTGTAACGGTAAAGGGAATGGGAGATCTAAATAGCCTCTTCAGTACAGGGAGGAAAGTCAGAGCTACTCTGAAGGAAAGTGTTCCTCTGCCGTTCTCTCTGCCTGCATTACATCCCGCAGCTGGCATAGGCACAGGTTTTGACCTTGCAAAGATTTGTAGTACCAGGGGATCAAATCCAGGGCCTGTTCTGGGCACCTCAGTCCCAGAAAGTGGAAAGAATAGAGAGGAGGTCAGCACATGCTCCCAGCACCCAGAGGGACTGATTGACATGAAAAGAAAGAAATATACATAGTAGCTAATAAACAGCAACGAGGAGGAGGGGGGACATGATAAATGTGTTTGGTGAAATTTGAAATGTCTAAACGCCCGGAAGGAAGAGGCATAGCTTAGCCTGGTTGAAGGAGATGGAAACAGGGGCAAAGGGATTAAATGAAGGCAAGGAAAATGTTTGGACTAGATTAATGTATCATTTATAGAGTGGGGAGGATTTATCTGAGGGAGGAACCCCATGCTAGATTGTCACCCTTGGTCAGAGAGGCGAGCACTTGCTCTCATAAGAAGTTCCCTTGATACCAGTGAGAAGCTCATCAGTTTTCACTGACGTCAGTAAGGGTTATACCGTCTGCCCCTAATCTAAATAGATGTTACTGTTCAAAATATTTCCCTGCTATCAGGCTGTGGAACAATCTTCTCAGGGGAGGGGTTGGGAGCCTTGTTACTTGAGATATTGGCAGCTAGATATACAGTGGCCTGGGGACCACGCTGCCAGCAACAATCCTGCCCGGGGCTCCTGGAGGATGAACTATATGAACTCTCTAATATTAGCGCCAAAAACTAGACTCAAATTCCCCTCTCTAGCATTGCAGCAGTTGCTTTCCAGAGAGGCACATGCCAGGGCTTATTCTTACTCTTCAGATTTACTAACCTCTGGGGATTTGGTGTTTTGAACACTGACCATCTCTCCGCGGAGGAGCTGGCTCTGGGTGCGTGATTCAGACAAATTCTCCATGCTCTTCTGTAGAAAGGATCAGATCGAGAGATGCTGTGAATGGAGTTTCTTTCTCTCCAAATGGCTGATCGAGTAAGTGGCCATGTCAGAGCCAAAGCGATCGGGCTGCTATTTCAAAGGCATTTTGGACGATCAAGTCTCCTCCAACTCCTGTATCCATTAATAGAAAGATAGTGTCTTTGTCTGTACTACATAATCAGTGGGCATTGCATGCTAGGACTATTCTTCTGCCCTCACGGACTGTGAGTCTTTAGCTGACTAGCTGATGGAGGGCTTTTTACTTCATCCAGGGTCAAACATGCTGGGGATATGTTTTTAATAGCGAGACATTACCATTTGCCCTGCTGATGCACTTAAAGTAGGACCCGTCACATCTAATTGATTTGCAATCACTTTGGTCAGAGGGTGAGCTAAACTTAAATACCAGAGCTGAGAGGTTAGTTCAATAGCCTTCTTTGCTATAGTGTCTGAGACACTATAGACTCTGTCGCCGTTCCAGGAGAGGTGCTGCTTTCAGTCATTTACGTTACAAGGCTCTGCCTGTCCTAGTAAAGCTATGTCAGTCAGTTTTCATGTCACTTACTTTATTCACGTCAAGATGAGCATGTCTCACAACAGTATGCGGGGCTGCCACGTTCTATCTGTTAAATGGATGTGAGCAAGAAAAGTCTGGTGCTTCCTGAAGCTGGTTTCTGAACATGCCCCTTTTCCCTGTTATCCTCTCACTACAATACTCCAGCTTCTGTTTTCCTTCTAGGTTCCCTTGATTCAGCATTGTGACACCTCGTACAGATCCATTAACCATTGTCAGAGCAGTAAAATCAGTCCCTGTAGGAGAATGATAGGGGAGCAAAAGAATTAGCTGCATGATGAGCTGAGAAGCTGTGATGGTGTTCATGACATGAAGGGGATTAATTACACCTGATGTTATCACTCAGCTACTCCCTATTATGACACGGGTGACTCTACTTTTACCCCAGATTTGCCCTCCTTCCTGCAATGTGGTGACATCAGAATTGCTGAAAGGTGGAGCTGAGATCATGGCACATGGAATTTATGATGAAGAAATGAATCATCCCCCCCCAAGTCTTCCTTTGCCAAGTTTGGTCTCTGACCCAGATTTTCAGCAGCTGTAAATGCAATGCAGCTCTGCTGATTTACACAGCTGAAGCTGAGACCCTTTATGTTGGGTCCTCATCATATGTTCCACATTGTGGCTTTAGTAGTCTAATATTTCCTGGTAGCAAAGTTGAGCCACTACTACTACTATTTTAATCAGCCCCGATCTCTTAATTGTATTATTATTTATTTGTTTTACCGTCGCATCCAGACCCCCAGTTGTGAACCAAACTCCATCATGCTAGGTGGTGTACAACCATAAAACAAAAGGATGGTCTCTGCCTCAAAGGGCTTACAATCTAAGTATAAAACAAGAGATAACAGCTAGACACAGACAAAAAAGGTACAAGGAAATAATGAGACAATATTGGTGACAGGCCATGGTCACAACACACTAGCAGTCTAACTGTTAATTTTTTTGTGGGCATCACAGCACAGGAGAATTTTGAGGAGGGATTTGAAGGTAGATAAAGATCAGTAAAGCTGTCTCACTAGGGGATCACCTCCCACACCTGAAGGGTACATGGGAGAAAGAACAAATGGGCTTGTTTGAAAACTTCAACAAGTAGGAGAAGGAGCCCGGGAGAATCTAGAGTGCATTTAGAACCCCCTGGAACCGGATAGGGGCTAGCATTCAACATCCTGAGGCTCTGTCTAGCATAGCTGGGGGAGAAACAGGCGCTCTAACAGTGTTGTGAACCCCACATGTCCCCAGGCCTTTCCATTCCTTTTACAGGGTGACGCCTGATTTTCATGCAGCGGGAATTGGTTGAAAATGCTTTTGATGGGGAAAAATGATACGATTAAAAACAGAATGTTGGTTTTAAAAAAAACCTTGTTTATTCCTCCGTAAGATTCAATGTTCACAGGTTTTGGGTTATGTTGCTGCAATACAACCAGCTTCAAGACTGGTGAAAATGTTTAAATTTGGAGTTCAGCAACCAGGCAAATAAAAGCAGGTGGTGGGGAATCACCAAAATGTCAACCCGTCCCCCGCCTTTTTACAAGCATTTCCCATGGGAGTTTTTCCGTTGATGTCAACAGGGCCCAGATTTCACCCTCAGACTTTGTTCCTTGATCCCATCCCACAGATTCTTGTTCTCTTCCTTCCACCAAGTCCTCCATTGCCTCCTGCGCACATCAGCTCCCACCTTCCATGTTTTCATTACCCCTGGGGTCTTCATTCTCACATTTTTGAGATAAGTTATTCGTTGTCATCATCATCTCAGGATATGGGAGGTTTCCTGCTGATGTCCCAGCGTGGTAGGGAGATGGGCCCCCTCTAGATATGTCACAAAACCAAATGTAACCGTGCGTCCATCCCAAAACCCAGGCCAAACCCCAACCTCGAAGCCAGTCTGGTGAGCTTCACACACCTCACACGCTTGTGAAGCATCTTATTTTAAATCATCCATTCAAAGCAGGCTTCCCCATCTGCTGCTCACAAGTAGAACAGGTCTCCGGAGAAGCTGATGCCCTCAGACAACCTCTGCAGACTCCAGCCATTGCCATTATAACTGCATAGCCTTTGTATCTTGCCAAATGTTAATTGCTTTCTCTATCCCTTCTCTGACCACCCCCACAACTTTACATGTTTTTTATATATAAACAAAGTCTGTTTTTGCTTTTGAGTGGGTTTTAATTTTAAAAAAAAACAATCCAACTTTATCTTTCATGCACAGCTCGCATTATACAATGACTCGCTTCTGGACTGAAAATGGGATGGATTCTACTGGCAATGATGCAGAAGGAATCAGGCAAGTAGCTGCTGCAAATAAATCCCAGAGCAACAATGCAGGGAGCCTGCCAGGTATCAAAGAGAATCCCCCACATGGTGTAGACAATGCACCTCATCCCTGACCTGCAGCCCCATCTGCTATTCCAGTATTGCCCCCCAGCTGGGTCAGTGCACTCAATGTTGACCCCTCCCCAACAACCCCTGCTATTCCAGTTCTTCCCTCTCTATCTCCACAACCACACACCCATTTCTGCCCATGCACCTCATTCATGAGCTGCATGCAACGTTGCCTTCTATTTCTTTGACTTCAGTGGAGCTATGCTGCTTTCACCAGCTGAGGAGATGGTCCACCATGTCGTGATGGCTGATTCTTGTGAAGCACTGTTGATAACCTTTGCGAGCATTCATCCTGGCCAAGCTGCATGTCAGGCAACATGTTTTCATGCTACACAGTAGCCATCTTATCCTACGACTAGTAAGAAAGCAAAGTCAGTAGTTTCTGACCTTGTCAGATTACAGGGTTTTTTTTAATTCTGTGCTGCTGTTATAAGGCATTGCTGATTTTTTTAAAGTAAGTCAGCAAAACTCTTTGCAATGTGACATCAGTTTTGTCTCTGCCAATCAGTCACACTAGAGGCTGGGTTTAATTTTGTCTCTGTGGTATCTAAGAACTTTGTGCCCTTCCATTTTACTCTGAACAAAATCTTGTGCAAGGAAATGTTTGTTTTAGGGACTAGCCCCAATTCAGATGCAGTAGCACTTTGTGGAAAGGTAAGTGATGATGCACAAGGTGTAGAGAAGGAGAGAATCAGACCTTTACGCTTTAAAATAAAATGTCTTTTCTTGTATACTGCAAAAGAACCATTTTAGCCAAATTAATCTTTTTATTGAAGCACAGCCAGGTTCGAAGGTCGGTGTGACCAACTCCCCTTCCACCTCCTGTCTCCCCCTGGCTCTTATGGCTTCTTCTGCCCGCTCTGCCAAATAACGCAATTCACTGGGATAGGACACTGCTGTCCATGCCTCTATACTGAGATTGAAGTGTGGGTGGAGGTCCTAAGTAGCATGATTCTTACTCTTCAGCACCTCTCTTTCCTTTGGGAACATCTGTGTGAAATAACCCAGACGGCAGCCATTTTTAACAAAACCAAGGTTTGTTAAGAATAGAGAGAAAGTGGAATGAAAACAAGACAGATGCTAAGTTTTCAGGTACATAAAAGGTTGTTACAAGGAGGAAGAAGAAGAATTGTTCTTGTTGACTTCTGAGGCTAGGCCAATCGCCTTAAATTGCAGCAAGAGTGGTTTAAGTTGGACATTAGGAAAAACTTCCTAACTGTCAGGGTAGTTAAGCACCCTGGAATAAATTGCCTGGGGTGATTGTGGAATTTGACACTAGAGTGCAGGGGAGGTGATTAGAAGACCTCTCCAGGTCCCTTCCAGCCCTGCAATTCTATGATGATACCCCGGAAAGGGGGAACTTCCCTGTGAACTTGGTTGGAGGGCTAAGCCACGAAAAAGAAAGTGCTGCCGCTCCAGGAGCATGAGTGAGGCCACAGAGTGAGGGGAGCAATGGGCTGAGCAACTGCAGGAAGGGCTGTCAGATCATACGGCGAGCTGATCCCCAGATAGGGGTGCCTGGGCGGCAAGAGAGCAAACCTCTGTTATATGCAGCAAGGAAGCTTTAGGTTGGACATTACATCTCTAACTGCAAGGGGAGGTAAGCTCTGGAATGGGCTTCCAAGGGAGGCTGGGGAATCCCCATCACTGGAGGTTTTTCAGAACAGGTTGGACAAACCTCTGCCAGGGATTGTTTAGGTTCACTTGGTCCTGCTTCAGTGCAGGGGCTGGACTTGGTGACTTCCCAAAACTCCTTCCAGCCCGACATTGCTATAGACTCACAGACTCTAAGGTCAGAAGGGACCAATACGATCATCTAGTCTGACCTGCTGCACAACGCAGGCCACAGAACCTCACCCTCCACTCCTGTAATGAACCTCTAACCTAGGACTGAGTTATTAAAGTCCTCAAATCGTGGTTTAAAGACTTTAAGGTACAGAGAATCCACCAGCAAGTGAGCCGTGCCCCATGCAACAGAGGAAGGCAAAAAAAAACCAGCGCCTTTGCCAATCTGCCCTGGGGGAAAATTCCTTCCCCATCCCGAATATGCCGATCAGTTAAACCCCGAGCATGTGGTTAAACCCCGAGACTCACCAGCGAGACACCCACAGGATTCAAGCTGTGGTCATGCAGTCCACACAGCTCTGCACTTTTCCCAGATAACCTCGCAGCATTCTCAGCAGATACTCTGTGGTGTGGTGTTCTGGCACTAGGATCTGTGCATTCTGGGATGTCTCCCAAACCGTTGTGGGTGTTGGAGGGGGGGAAGGAAAGGAAGGTTCTCCGAAGATAACCTAAAATAACGACAAGGCTGGATCATCCGCTGGGGAAAGTCAGTTTAGTCGAGATTTACACCATCAGCGGAACTAGCCCGGGAAATCAGTCAATGCTGAACTGGAAACCCGTCTGCTATTCCAGCCCTAATGCCAAATGCCTCTTCTCATGCAGCTTGATCGTGACCTGCAGCATACCCCCTATATGCCAGTGTCAGACCATCCCACTCTTCACCATCTCCGCCACAGTGCCCCTCAATCCTGATTTGCAGCCCCTCCCTTGCCACTGGGTAGCTGCAGCTTTTTCTGCACAGAGAGAGCCAACTGTGCCAGATTATGTAGTGGTTTTGTGACATGTATAAACGTCCCCTCAGCCTGGCTTGAGACACCAAACTCGTGTTATTGAGGGCACATGTTTACACTAAACGCAAGGATTCCACAGAATTCTGAGCCCCGACAATGAGAATATTAATCAGGAACCAGGAAGGGTGAAAGCACTAACCAAAATGCCAAATAAGGAATTAGTCCCAGAGACCAGGAGAGACAAAACCCACGTTTAATATTTCATTCTAATGGCTGTAGAAGCTAATCTCTCTGCAGCTGAAGAGTGTTTATATCTCTGCATTTTGGAAATGTCTGTGCTGGAAATGGTGCCAAAGTGGTTTGAAAAGAGAAATGAACAACAGCAAAAAAAAGGTCACTCCATTACTTAATAACAAAGAGAGAACGGACTTAGGGAAAGGCAGGGGAAGCCAGAGGGTGAGAGACGCCTGCTTCTGCCCTAGGGACAAAGACACTGGTGACTAGCTGATGGTTGTATTACAGTAGAGTTTTGAGATCCTAATTAATACTGGGCCCCCATTGTGCTAGGTGCTGTACGTACACATCGTAAGAGACATTCCCTACACTGAAGAGTTTATAATCTAAATAGTTGAGACAGAGTGGCAAAAAGGAAGAGAATAGACAGCAGCTTGTGTGGGCAGAGAACAGGCAGGCTCGGGTGGGAAATAGGCACAGATTTGTCTCCTTCCCCCTCCACATGCCAAGGGGAAGCCATCTGCCCCTGGTATAGTGCTGGTCCACATTAGTGCCCTGGCCCTTGAAGAAAGTGACTCTCAATCACAGCTTGCCTAGCCTGCCTAGGACAAACCTTCGTTCAGCGTTTGTGGCAAAGCCACTATTTAGCCCATAATCGTGCCAGATGTGATCTGTCCTGTTCCCCTCTGCACATCAGCCTCTGCAAGATTTTAGGGAAATACAAAAAAGTGCAATATGCACTTCATAATTGTCAATAACATTCATGTCTTCCTGATGCTCCGGCTCTATTACCTTAATTGCTTCCCTCTCCACACTTTATTTTAAGGTGAGCATTAATTGATTTCTGACTGTAATCACAATTATGGCGTGTTGTCCTGATTAATGTACGGCTTGATTAATAGATAAGGTGCCACTGTTTTCCCTTTTTGAGGAAGAGATGAAAAATGTTTTTACTCCACGGCTGAAGTGTTAATTTCACTGGAGAATGCGGTGCTAATGCAAGGCAATTAATCATCTGTTTTGGTAATTCATGGTAGTAAATCATCAGTCATGACAAAAAAGCAATGCATCCCAATGTTCTCCTGTAGATTTAACCAGTGTCCCACAGTCTTAATACTTAGCTCAGCTGTTATATTTCTAGCTCTTTTCATCCCAAGTTCTCAAAGCACTTTGCAAACAAAACTAGTGTCGTTATCCCCCAGGGAAAACGAGGTGACTTGTCCAAGATCACAGAGCAGCTCAGTGGCAGAGGGGCGGAATAGAACCTGACTCCCCCACTGGGTCCTAGGTCATATTCTGAATGAAGGAGCACCCTGCTTTATTCACGTGGTAGCAGTCATGTATGGAGCTGGGTTTGCTTTTCCCAGCCCAGTGGGAAAATCTCTTCAGGGCTGTCCTGTCACATGGAAGATGGAAGCTTGATCCAGTGCGATCACCCTGATACTGACCCCTGAGTTGACTTATACCGGAGTCAGGAGTGATGTAGGCCATCAGATAACTACCGGGGGAAATGACTTTCAGTCATTCCCACCTCAATCGGATTCATTCATGCCAGGGACCGAGAGGTGAAGGGGTCTGTAGCCCATTCCTGGTCTGCAGTTAGTAGCACGATGTTTCATATCATGCACTTAACAAGGAAGCATAGGCAGGTCACTGAGCTATGAAATAATTTATTAGTGCCATCAGTATTGGTAGGAAACAGAAATAGGCAACATCTAGTGAAGGACCTGAGACCGACTGATATCCTGGAGGGGTTCCCAGGATTTTAGTTCAGTGGGTGAGATGGATGGATGATGAAGTTGGGACCCGCCTTTCAAAACCCATACTGTACTGTTCTACAGCTATATGACTACAAAAAGGATGTGGAAAAGTTGGAGAGAGTCCAGCAGAGAGTCCAGCGGAGGGCAACAAAAATGATGAGGAGGCTGGA
The DNA here is from genome assembly GCF_026122565.2 of Emydura macquarii macquarii. NCBI lineage: Eukaryota > Metazoa > Chordata > Testudines > Chelidae > Emydura > Emydura macquarii. Next base: position 11,411,716 of record NW_027130449.1, on the reverse strand, counting down.
GCAGAGGACTTATGAGGAGAGGCTGAGGGAACTGGGCTTGTTTCGTCTGCAAAAGAGAAGAATGAGGGGGGATTTGATAGCGGCCTTTAACTACCTGAAAGGGGGTTCCAGGGAGGATGGGGCTAGACTGTTCTCAGTGGTGGCAGATGACAGAACAAGGAGCAACGGTCTCAAGTTGCAGGGCGGGAGGTCTAGGTTGGACATTAGGAAAAAGTTTTTTACTAGGAGGGTGGTGAAGCAGTGGAATGGGTTACCTAGGGAGGTGGTGGAATCTCCATCCTTAGAGGTTTTTAAGCTGAGGCTTGACAAAGCCCTGGTTGGGATGATATAGCTGAGGTTAGTCCTGCTTTGAGCAGGGGGTTGGACTAGATGACCTCCTGAGGTCCCTTCCAACTCTAATATTCTATGATTCTATGAGAACATATTATTATTTGTTTGTATTACAGTAATAGAGGCCTCAACTGAAATCAGAGCCTCATTGTGCTAGGCGCTGTACAAACACAATAAAGGAGAGTGCCTGCCCTGAAGATGTTGATAAATTGGAGTGGGTTCAGAGAAGAGCCATGAGGACAATCAGAAAACGTGTCTTATGGTGATTGCCTCAAAGAGCTCAATCTATTTATCTTCTAAATCTGCACATTTTTAGAGCAGGCTTCTTCCCTTCCTGGCAAGCATCAGCTCAGACCAAAAAGAAAAGCAAAGAAATAACAAGTCGGAGCTTTAATTACAGGGCAGCAGAATTTCAAAGGGATAAAATTAGAATGGCTGCCCCCAGCTGATGAAAGCAAAGCAGCAGCCTGACCTGATGCATCCCAACTGTCTCCTTTATTCTCCACATCCTGGGTGAGTCAGGAAATCGCACAGAACACACTCAGTCTGATTACGGCTTAAACCATCCAGCCACCCAGATCTGCAGATAACCCTCCCCTCAACCCCAGATTAACCAGGTCTGATTGCCATAAGCGACAGGGAAAAAAGAAGATTAAGCTCTATCCTTTGAGATACAGTACTGTAGTAAGTCATTGCTCCCTGGATAAACCACAGTCAAGGCAACCGGCCATCAGCTTCCTTGGCCCTAGAGGGACAGGATGCGGAAAACTATTCCTACTGACAGAGGCTGTGTCCCTGGACAAACGTGGGAAGAGCAATTTCCCTGCTCCACTGAAGCTGTTGTAGCCAAAGGCACAGCAGAATAATGATCTGGGTAGATTCCCTGCTCTCTGCTCCTGCCATTGCCCAGACATCTTCATTAGCCCAGCTCCCCAAGGCAATTTTGACAAGGCGCCTTTATATCACCCAGTTGTTATTAATTATTTATACTGTGGTAGTGGCTAGGAGTCCTAGTCACAGAGCAGGGCCCCACTGTGCCAGGTGCTGTACAAATGCAGACTAAAAAAGACGATCCATGCCCCAAAGAGTTTACAGTCCAAGTATAAAACAAGAAACACGTGGTGACAGACAGACAGATGGGAGCACAAGAAAACAATGTGACAAAATCACAGAGCCAGTGTCAGCCCAGCTCCTTTCCCATGAGGGCTTGCTGAAGTGAGCGTCACAGCAGAAGGCGTGATATCAGGGTGATGTTCCCTCCATGGAAGAGTCAGATATCTATTGCTTTAGCTCTGAATTTTCCAGCGGTGTTTGGCTATAAAGAGTCAATCCAGATAGAAGCGGACAGCTCATGTAACTTGACATAGCTCCATTGACGTAAGTGGTGTTACCCTGATTTACACCGGCTGAGGATCTTGTCTTATTCTTCTTTGTACAACACCAGGTATGACTGAAAGAAAGACTGCCAAGAAAGAGAAGCCCCGCACAGGAGTTTCTTGACTATAAAGCCATGACATCTCGAGCTGGGAGAATAATCACTGCGAAGAGGCTGATAACGTCTCTCACAATTGCTGGGTAGAATCAGAGCCCTTTGTTATTAATGCTCGCATCGGAGCGATCACATTTATTTGGAGAAGAATGGCAGCCCGTCAAAACACCAGGCAACCATTAGATATCACCAGAAGAGATAGAATTGTTCCAGCTCCCTTCTCTCCCTCACCAAAGGGCCAATAAATTTTTCACAGGTGTCCAGAGTGTTTGTCTGGCATATGCGTGCATGTTCTCGTGATGTCAGGCAATGGATCTGTTTGAAGGAAAACAATGGGCAGCGACTAAACAAAAAGATCAATTTTTGCAACAGGCAGATCTGCTGAATAGGTGTGCGGAAGCTAGGAGCCTTAATTGCTGTTTTATAGATTGCTATTATCACAAAACAAATATTCTGTTCTGCTGGAGTACAGTAACCCTGTCAAGCCTGGAAGGGCCTGATTTCTCCCACCATTGTTATTTGAGGGGCTAATTGAAAACAGTTTGATGGCACAGTTTTTCTGTCAGAAAATTCTGCTTGGTCGAAATCAAAACATTTTGCGGGAACATGTTGATTTCAACGATTCCGACGGAAAAAATGTGGAGTGATTTGAAACAAAATGCAGTATTTCATTTTGACTTTTTCATTTCGTTTCACTGTTCTTGTTTCATTTTGTTATCTGTTATTTTTAATATTTCAGGTGTGTATATATATTTAATATAATGTTCACCATTATCTAAATGAAATGTTTTCAGAGAGTTATTTAGATCTTCCTGGAACTAAAAAAGCAAGCTAGCTCCAGGTGCTCTGTTGGAATGGGAGGCAGGAGTCCAGCAGGCACCAGCACACTCCATGGGGTCTCTGCTCATCGTTTTCCACTGTCACGCTCCCCCAGGGCTCTACGCAGCTGTGACACAAAGCGCACCAGAAAGCTCTGTTGTGCCGTGGTGGCACATCAAGCTGACGGCTGTCTACTCTGTGGGGTGTCAGGACCCGAGGGCCTTCTTGGTCATCGCAAGATCTGGAGCTAAGGTGCTTAACTTGCCTAGCGCACGTCAACTGACTTTTACTTCCTGGCCTGCATTGCAGGCATTGGTGCATTAACTTCACATAAAGGCGCTGATCTGGTTGAAAGGGGCTCTGAGCTGTCACCCAGAGAATCCAAGGTTGGGGAAAGAGGCCCTGCCTCTTGCACCTGGGAGCTCAGTGGAGAAAGCAGAAGCAAAGCAAAGCTCAGCTCCTTGTGGAAAAGGGTGCATGGTCTCTGTTGCCACCTCTGGCCAGCCAGAGAACATGTCAGACTCTGGGGGGAGGCCTGGCCAGCTGTCCTAAATCACAGGGAGCTCCTAGAGGAACCCCAAAAATCACCCCCAAGGTCAAACTCACATCTCCCCCCTGAGCCGTTGAGCCTACCTCACTTCTCTGTACATTAATACCATTATGCATGCCACCAGCGGGCTGCGGATTTGACTTGGTCCTGCCCTTCATCTCTGGAGTCCTTCCGCTGGAATGCAAAACAGGCTGGATTCACAACACAACGACAAGCTACAGCAAGGCGGAGGAAGGCTCCTGCTGTGTCATCATATCAAATGTCAATTTGACTGGTGGACCGGAATTTAGAGCTTTTAGATCTGCGTCTCTGCCAACGCACTAGAATGCACAATTCTGAAAATGTCAATGGGGAAGGTGAGCCCCTTGATCGATTTGTCTCTTGTTATCCTGCTTGGCAACAGGAATCTAGAGGGAATATACCAAACTGATAGTTCTTGTCATAAATAAAGCCTGGCACTCCCATCGGTGCTTGCTTTCGTTCTCTCGTGTCTGCCAGAAGTTGCAGTCGATGTGGCTACGGATTCTGTGACTGGCTCCTGGGGAATCACCTGTCTGTAATCTAGCCTGTGCGTTTCAGGATGGACTCGCGGCTCCATTTAGAAGGCGGGGCCTTTTTTCTCTCACAAAAGCAGCAGGCTTTCATTGCTCAGCTGGCTTTTCAACTCAGAAAGGGCCACGCTTGCCACCTTTTGCCCTGGTCCTTCCCTAGGGGATGAAGGATATGGACGAAGATAGATGCAAATTGTGCTGACGGTTACCCCAGCATGGAGTTGCCAAATCAAGTGCTGACTTGACTGACAGATGCCAAGAGGTCTCAGCTGACCTTTAATCCCTATCAAAGCAGAAAATTGTGTCACTGGCTCCTCTCTGCAAAGACAAGAGCTTCCAAGAGAGATGGCACGAATAGCAGGATATTTCATCTGCACCATTCCAAAAGGTGGGGCGAAGCTGACGAGATCGTTGCATTCGTTGTTATTACTAGCATCATTACTATTATTTGCATATGCAAGGAGCCAATCTAGACCCCCGTGAATTAAGAACAGCTCTCATGCCTTTTAGTTTGTTGCTCCGAAGGCGATAATTTTGAGGTTAAGATGCTGGGCTGGCATGCTGAAGATCTGGGTTTCATTCCTGGCTTTGCCACAGTTTCCCTGCATGACCTTGGACAAGTCATTTAATCTTTCCCCTGAGTTCCCACATCCACAAAATAGAAGAAATAATCATCCCTGTCTTGTCTATTTAGTTGGTTAACTCTTTGAGGCCGGGACTGTCTTTCACTTAGAACAACAGGATGCTAATCTCACTTGAGGCCCACACGTGGCTATGGTAATCATAATAACTATAATAATAATAGCCAATTGATCACTGCTGATTGGAAACTATTTATCTCCTTTAAGCGCCCCTGAGGCAGTATGTGTGCTGGACAAACGGAGTCTTTGCTCTCAGTTTAGCTGAGCTGGGCTCAAGAAGAGAAAGAGTCACTCTACTCTCCAGGTCATATTGGAAAAACCTTCAGCCTGGCCTGAAAGGCTGAGGGAAATGGATTGTAAATTAGATTAAGCCCTAAAAGTTTCTGCCAGCTTTGTGCTGAGTACAGCTCCATCCAAAAGGATTAGCACAAGAGAACTCAGCTGGTCACGTCCCAGCAGCCTCTTTCTGTCATTTGTAGCAAGAGGTGCATCTTAATGTCCTGTACAAGTCTAGCATCACAACAAACCTTCCATGTCCCAAGGTAAAAATCAGCCCTTCCAAAGTTTGTGGGTGTGTAGATCCATGGTTTTGGTTCAGCTTATTCTCCAATCTTACCAGGTCAGGAATGGGTCCGATGATAGCCCAGGCTCTATAGAAAATTATTGGCCAGCTGAAATGATTATATAACTTATTTATTTATTATTATTTGTATGACAGTAGCACCTAGAAGCCACAATTGGGATTGTGCTAGGTGCTGTACAAACACTTAGAGCGTAAGCTCTTTGGGGAAGGCACTGCCTTTCTTTTTACTGTGTTTGTATGGCGCCTGGCACAACAGGGTCCTGATCCATGACGGAGGCTCTGAAGGATTTCGCAATGCAAACAAATAATAATATTAATTAGAGAGAGAACCTGTCTCAAGAGCTCATAATGTGTGATAGTGTGAACCGTTACATGGTGGGGACGGGGGAATACCAATTAACCACTCCTCTCAGAGGCTGCTGGGAGTGGGAGGGGCCTGGTCTCTATATAAGCCAGACCCAGCTCATTCCAGAGAGGGCAAGGAACACCAGGAAGACTGAGGGGCAAGAGAGAAAACAGCTCCAGAAAGGGGCACGGGGAGAGGCAATGAGTTTGGGGAGGGTTGGGCACAGCTGGGGCCTGCCTTCCCAGGAAACTCTGGCCTAGCCTGCGGGGGAGGAGAACGTATGGGGAAATGGGACAAAAGACTTTGGATGAAGATGATGCTAAACTAAATACTGACACACCCTTTTTATTAACTACTCTTGTTTTCCACTCATGTCCCTGCTCCTCGCCCTTTCTTTGGGGGTCAGGATATCCTGAGCCACCAGGCAACACCTGGTGATGTTCGGGGCTTAGCCCGAGGGCCAAGTCACACCTTACTGATAGTCTGCCAAACTCCCTGGGGCTGGTGAGGACTGGCTAGCTGACGCCACCTAAACAGACACAGAGAAAGGCAGCGTTGTCATCTCTGTGGAGATGCTGAGGCACAGAGATGTTAGGACACATTTTGAGAAGCCCATTGCATTCAAAGGCTCCCATTGTTGCCACAGGGGGGAGGGAACTCTCTATTATTATTTGTATTGCAGCAGTTCCTTGGAGCCTTAGTCATGGATTAGGACCCCCATTGTGCTAGGTGCTGTACAAACACAGAACACAAAGCATTCCCTGCCCCCAAAGACCTTACAACCTAAGTATAAGACGAGATGACCGATGGATTAGACAGATGGGCGAGCACAAGGAACCAACGAGACGATATTGATGATAGGCAGGGGTCACGGCACACCAGTGGTCTAACCATTGTGAAGATTTGTGTAGGCATCTCAGCAAAGGGGGGTTTTGGAGGAGGATAATGAGTTAGTTTTGTGGACGTTTATGGGGAATTTCTCCCAAGCGTGAAGGGCAGCATGGGAGAAAGCATGACGATTCTCTGTTTTTTCTCAATGGAAGATGAGCCCTTTTAAAATCTAGCTACTTATTGAGGTGTCTAAATAGAAACGGAGTTTCTTAGAAAATCTGGTCCCAATTATAGGTGCTGAGGCCCTCTGAAAATCGCAACCTAAATGACTTGCCTGAGGACACGGAGGCAGTCTGTGGCAGATCCAGGAATCGAATTCAGATCTCCTGAGTCCCAACTCAGTGTCTTAACAGCAAGCCCACACTTCCTCTCAAATGAGAGCTCTTCTCCCCAAGTTTTCCTGTCCAGTGCAAATCCCTTTTTGAAGCCCTTCCTAGCTAGGAGAGAATGTCACACACAAATACACCACCACCTTGATCCCACAATTACCTCTCTCCTAGTAAAATTATTTTTTTTTAAACACTATTATCTCCTGCTGGTTGGTTGTAAATTCTTTATTCATCGGCCTTATGATACATTTATGATCATTTATTTATTTACATTTATTTACTTGCATGGCATTAATTTCTAACAGTGTATTTTTGAGACACCCGTCTGTACTGAGAGGCTGGGACCCTAAACAATCGGCCTTCATTTCATTATAGTTTATTAAGGTATTTCATTCAGTGTGTACAGTGCAAATTAGGAAACCTGCAAAGTGTCCTCATCTCAGGAATAATTACTGCCTAGTTGCCTAGAAAGTGCGGTCGTGGGGGAGGCAATTTGTGCTAATTTAAACAGTAAAATATGTGCAGTTGGAATCAGTCAGTTCAATACCTTGAGAGAATCCTACTCAGACCCTTCAGATTATAAATTCTCTCCCTTTCTATCTTTCACAGAACCTTTTAAAAAAAAAAAACCCTCAAAGTACTGGTATTAATTATTTTAAGATTTTTTGGCAGTTGTTTTCTATCATTAAATTCTATTCCCTTTGGGAACTTCACATCATTGGGCTTCCCTTTTCTTGTTTCTTTCATGAAATGAGACACGAAAGTGAAGTTTGATTCCCGCCTGTTCTCAAGCATTCACTGTAACTCCCTCTTCCTTTTGAAGGTCATAACCACAGGCAGCAATCCCGCTAAACCCAAGCATTTCATTCTTCAGAGATTCGGCGCAGGAGATAGGAAGGCTGTAGCTTTGTTGCCAAGATTGGCCTGTAGAAATGGGCCGGTCCTGGTCCGTGGAATGATAGAAATGGAAAAGGCCGGATGTCAGTGTGGCTCTGTGAGGGTACAATGAGCCATGCATACCGTACAAAGTCCATACCACACCTATCGCAATGGGGAGCTGATTTAGCTGCAGCCTCTAAATGCTACCATAACATCATAATGAGTAATGATCATTGTTCTCTAGAGTCTCCTGCCTTCTCAAGGCTGACTTTAAATAAACCAAGCAATAAGCTTTCCATCCCTTCCCTTGGGAGGCCAGTCTGCTCGCTAATGGACCTGATTTTGTTCCTGCTGTGCAGTCTGTACGTTCCTATGCTCGTTTTTATCCCACGATCCAGCGGGCCGCCCGACACAGTTCTTCACCCTCCTTAACGCTGACACTCTTTGGAGCTTTGCAGATGGTTATTGTGTCCTCTCGTCATTGTTCAGCCAAGCTAATCCTATTGGCTCAGATTCTCAGCCATGCTACGGCTGCTTTGCCTCAACCCACCAGTGTAAAAGTCATCAGAGACGGTCAGTGGATGATTTCCCCTGGATAAGGGAATCCTCTGATTGCATAAAGCCCCGTCAATAGCCTTTGCCCCACCTGTTTCCTGGTCTCCAGCATCAGAGGGGTGGCCGGGGGCAAGGGGATATGGCTGCAGTGCCTCTACATTCCAGCAGCCCCCACCTTTGCACCACACTCCTGAGCTGTGCCAAGCCTGGGACACAGCCTAGTTCTGGGCCATTTTGTTCCGTTAATCTTTCCTTACAAGTCCATCGCTCCAGCCCCTCAATCATTCTCCAAGTCGCCTCCCACTTGGCAGCGCTCTGGACAGAGCTGTGCTCTCTTCGCAGTGCACGGCATTATTTATTGGGCTGAGAAAATGTTTTATTAACTGCATATTCAAATTAAGATATTCATGTCTATTTCCGTGGGCCTTCTCCAGCTGTGATTGAATTCTCTTGGCCCTGGATAAAAAGGGCATATGAACTCAGTAACGGACACCACGACGATGCGTGCTGTTGACTTTGAAAACATCCTGCTAAAGTCTTTGGGGGAAGCACTCCACTGTTCTACCCCATTGAGCAGTAGACGTTGTATGAAAAAGGTGTCCCAGTTGTATAGCCAGGTCAGGTTAGTTCTGCTCGGGCTGGCCTATAGCTGAGAGCTTCTGTCCCAGTACAGGACCTTCCAGGGCAGCTACTGAGAGGCCCTGTTCGCTCCCTCCCTCCCTGTTGTGGAAGTCGGTGGAGTTACACAACGGCGAAAGGATCAGAAGTGGGAGGAGGATGGAGGAGGATTGGGTCCCTCCATTTGGGGACTGTGCCTGAGTCTGTTTCAAAACTGGAATAAGTCAAGGTGGCAGTGTCAGTTCACTGCCACGGGACTGTCTGATTCAGTGCTCTCCAGCCGCGCAAACCGTTGCGTTCCTAGTGTCAGGACAGCGAGGCGCCTGGCCGCAGGGCCGGAGCAGCCTCTCAGCACTACCAGGCAGCTGCAAGTATCCCAACAAGGTAGCAACACTAAGTAGGCTGGAGTGGTTGCTTTCATTAGGAGCCAATATACCTGTGTTAGGATCACCTGGTTAGAGCCTGGCTTCTGGGCTGGTTGGACCCTCCGGGAATTACCTCCGATGACTCATCAGGCTCTGAACACTCAGAATGCCGAGTAACGTTTATTCCTTTCTACGGTGACCCATTGGGTGAGGATGAACTTCACTCCTGGATCACTGGTGTCCAGTTCAGTGTGACCTTGTGCAGACAGGTGAAATTCACCAGAAGATCATTGTCAGGATGTCACAGTGATGGAGCCAGGCGCAGTGTGGCAATTCAGTGGCTGGGGTTTCCAAAGAGGTCTATGGGAATTAGTTGCCCAACTTCCATTGAATTCCAATGGCATGTGTGTGCCTAAATTCCTTAGGCTCCTTTTGAAAACCCCAGCTACAGGTTTCCAAGGTGCATCTTCAAAGCAATACGTATGGGTTTAATCACCAAATGGTCCTCCTCAGGTTCACGCTCATGGCAGCTGCATGGCATCGAATGTTGTCTCTTTTGTTAGCCTGATGGAATAAAGGCCACGTTGCCTAAATCAGCCTTTGCAAACCCCATGCATTTTTGCAGCAGGGGAAGCTCCCATCTGCTAGGCAGGCTGAAGAGCAGAGCAAAAGGCAATGGAATGTTCCCAGGTTTATATTGTCGATGATGATGGAGAAGAGGAGATCCTGCCCAGCTCAGGTCTGGGTATCAAAAGGCTTCTGCATGGATGTGGTGATGCATTCATTCCTGTATGTGTGAACGGAGCACACCCAGAAGAGTTCAGGGTTGGACTTACAGAGACATGAACTTCTCCCATCCTTCCAAACGTGCTTTCTCCTACAGCTCGTTTAAATTATATGCGTTGTGCTTCACTTGGTACTGTGACCCACATACTTTAGTGCAACTTACAGGGAGGTTGTCCCTCCCCCCTCCACCTCCTCCCAAGTAGAATCAAACCACTTCTCTGACTGCTTCTCCCTCACTTCCCAACATGACAGAGAAGGCTGAGCTGTGGCCTGGAAAATATGTAACCCCTTGAAACTGAAGGCAAACAAACAGCGCTTGCAGGAAGCTTATTAGCATGGTACACCACTTCCTGACGAGAGCCAAAGGCAATACAGTTCAAGTGTTCTACAAGGAGCAGAAAAATGACTCCAGCCAGGACTCCATCAGTTAATTGGCAATGCCAGGGCTCCTTGGCCGGTGGAGACTCTGTCGAGTTTAAGACGTGTGGGCCTGACCTCCAGGGAGGCCAGAAGGGCAGCGCCATCCAGTAGCTAGAACACTGGACTGAGCTTCATGAAACCTCAGTTCTACTCCCAACTCTGCCCTGGACCTCCTGTGTGACCTTGGTCACTTTACCTCTTCTTGCTTCTGTTTCTGTTACTCTTCCATTGCTTGTTTGGAGCAGGGACTGTCTCGTACTCTGCATCTTTGCATAATGTAGGTGCTACTGCAGTACAGTTCATTCATAATGATAAAGGAAAACTCTGCAAGGTTGAACTTACAAAGTGCCCTACGAAGAGAGTCATGGAGTTTGGGGAGGTGATGACTAGAGCCGCATAAACATCCATGTTAGCAGCTGTTTCTTGAAATCCCTAGTGACCTACATGAACCAGGAGGGTTTGTCACTAAAGACAACCCTTTTGATCAATGAATTCTGAACTGGAAAGCAAAATTCTTATTGCTTCACAGCAGACAGATATGCAAAGGGTGGATGAAGGAGGCCCCTGAGTTTTCATCCTTAATGTTTACTTTCCTATAAATATGGTGCTAATTGCAATAACAACTTCAAAAGCCCATTGGCCTTTATCTGCCAAGAATGCTTTGAAACCATCTTGCTTGGAAAACAGACACATTCCATCCAAAAAACCCAAAGCCACAAAAGATGGTTCACGTCTCTGGGTGGCTCTTGTGTAAATACACAAGCTGTTTGGAGACAGGCTTGCATTGTTCTTCTGTTTTACTTTGGAGATGGAAGGGCATACAGCCTTGTTCTGTGCGCAAACGGTCTGACTTTCCCTCAGATATTGTTCTTCTCATGGGTTTGAAAATTTTTCCAGCTTCCCAAAGTCGTTTATGTTTAGCTCAGTCTTCTCCAGGCAATACAGCATTGAAGGGAGAGAGACAGGCCCCGTGTTCCTTTTCATTTATGGTCACATGACCTGTTTCTCTCATCACACCTTTTCTCAACACTTTATTATAAGAAAAATCAAAAGCTTTGCAATTAAGGGCCAGTCCAAAGCTCAGTGAAATCAGCAGGAGTCTTTCCCACTGATCAGGATCAGGCCCTAACAAAGTATCTAGAGAACAGAAGTTCGGACAGTGCCCACAAACAAAGATTTTCAGAAGTACAGAGCACTCCAAACTCCAGTTTAAATTGGTAAGAGCGGTGGGTTCTTAGCACCTATGAAATTTTCATTGGGATTTGGATGCCCAACATTAATTAGGGAATTGGGCCTTGAAAACTCTGAGGTGGCTTTGAAAATCTCAGCTGTCAAACTCTCCATTAAGTCAACAGACTTTGCGGAAGAGCCCTAAGTAAATCAATTTTTTTTAAAAGAGAGAGAGAGAAACAGTGTTATTCAGAATCAGTTTTGATAATTCTGGAATGTCTCCTTTATGTGTCTACTTACTTGTGTAAGTAGAAATCTTTGCATCTGTCTTTGCCTTGTTGTTTACAGTCCAAGTTCAGGCATCTCTCTGTGCATCTACCTGCATTTCCAGGATGTTCCGAGTCTGAGAGAGTTTTCAGATAAGATCCACAGGACCAATGGAAGGACTGGAAAACATTCCATATAGCAAGAGACTCCAGGAGCTCAATCTATTCAGCTTAACAGAGAGAAGGTTGAGAAGTGGCTTGATCACAGCCTACAAGTACTTACATGGGGAACAGAAATCTGATAATAGAGGGCTCTTCAATCTAGTTCAGCCACAGCTATTAGACTTGAAGCGGGAATTAGCTCAGGGAAGCGCTATGGCCTGTGTTCAGCAGGAGGTCAGGCTGAGTGATCACAATGGTCCCTTCTGGCCTTGGAATCTCTGACCCCTGTGAGTGATGGATGGAGGTTAGGATTAGCCTGGGCTGCAGGACTGATGACCTGCTCCCTCGCCAGCTAAGGGCTGCCCTCGTTGTGGGATCCTGCTGTGACCATGGTCTGCTTTCAGTCTGCATTGGGGTCTTTCGTTTACAGCAGTGTGGTGTGCTTTTGTTCATCCCACCTCCATTTAATTTAATTGTTTCCAACACATTCCTAGAAGTGAAGTTCCCCCGACATGCTGGCCGTCTGCACACCACTTGAATCTCAGTTAAGTCCTCAGTATCAATCTTAACCGGGGGGTGGGTGAACTATAACCAAGATGCTGTGGGAATATTATAGTCTTTTGGTCAGATCCTCAGTTGATGTATTTTGGCATAAGGCAAGGATCTGGCCCGCGATAGCCAAGTTACCTGTCTATTTCAGCCTTTGTATGCTGCCCATGAAGTGATTTATATTAACGTGTGGTCATCACCAAACCCTAGGAAGTGAGTAGATGGGACCAGGTAATAGCTGCCTTGGTGGGCAGAGAGACGGTGTTTCAAACACACCAGCTATCTTTAAATTGTGCCTTTTCCTTGAAGACAGCATGGCAGACACTATCTATGCAGAGCATTTCTTCCTTGGTTCCATTTGCATTTTGTTTATAATTTGCCATTCGGCTGGCTGCAGAACCATAATAACCTGTCATATTCAAATGGAATTCTTTGACTTTAAGCCAGGGTGGTGTGATCCACAATTAACGCAGATTTGAATACATTAGCAACGCCTCCTCCCTGCATCGTTAACAGCTCCTGCATGCAAAACATGGTAATTTAAGTAAGATCCCTGACCGGCAGCACAAGGCCTCTCATTTACACCCTAATTACCTAATGCTCCTTATTACAGCATAGAGGGATCACACTCCTCTCAATGCACTGTGTGGATTTTGTCACTTCCAGTGTTTAAATAAGAATGTAGCAGATGTGTTAAAGGTTTTGAACGCTCTTCCCGTCTCAGCACTGCAGCTTTCCTTGACTTCAGTGGGAAGCAAGGCTGCTCAGAGCCTTTGAAAATTAGGTCCCAAAACTTGTCTACATGGGGAAACTGACCGGGACAGCTATTCTGGAATAGCAACCCATGTGGGCCCTCTATTCTGGAAGAAAAGTGATTTTATTCTGGAATAATTACTCAGTTTTGGAAGTGCACTATTTATTCCAGAATCAAGTGACTTTCATTCCAGAATAGCTACGTCAGTCCATTTCCCCACGTAGTCACTCTGACAGTGCAAAAGGGACAGAAACTGGCTTAGGCAGCCAGCTAAGAACAACCCCCCCCCCCCCCGCCAGCACTGGGGGAGTCATGCAGGTCTTGCACTGCCCTTTTGGCCCCAGTGCTGGTGATGTGTCATGTGTGGTGGGAAGAGAAGAGCTCGAGTGCTGGTGGAGATCCCCCCTGCGCACCGGTCACTAGCTGTCATGGATTAGAGTAGTCTGCAAAGTGTTCTAATCTTTTGCTGAGTCCTGCATAGCGTCTGCCTGGGGTTTAGGGAGCCACAAGCACTTTCCTTGCAACTCTGTCTTCTCTCCATGCTTTTTGGAGCCCCTGGTAAGGCAGAGAATCCAGGACAGAAGTGAGTTCCAGGCAAAACAGCAGGCTAGCCTGGATACCCCTCTCCTTGGCCCCTTCCGTCCCTAGCAATCCTTTTATTCTGCAGTCATTAGGCTCTGAGGAGAGTATTGTGCTGATTGTTCTTCAAAGGACAAAATGTTTTAATCCAGCAGAGCAAATGCACGTTGGTTAAAGAGCTGTCTGTTTAATGGTTGCAAAGAGTTCCCTAATGCATCTTAGGGAGAGACAGGCAGAGCCAACGGTGGCAGTTGGCCAATCAGAATTAAGTGTCCTAATCAAATGTGACACTTCCCAACATCTTGGCTGGGACAGCAATCACTGTGCCGGGGACGTAGCCTCTGTCTGATATCTCATCTGTTTAATTGCGTAAATAATACTGTTGAAAAGCTACTTCGTATAGTAAACACAGAAGCTCATGATCCAATCCATATTGTAGGCATCATACATATCCTATACTAATTGTCAGATATTTCTGAGTGTCCCCATGGACTACAGCTGGCTTATCTGATATACATTAAAGTCCACGTCAATAGCAGACCACCATTCTCTCTCTGTCAAAGCCAGCCAGAACCTTTCACTGAAGATGCTCCCTCTTTCTTTCGATATATATATAACATTTCCTCCGTAGATGAAAGTTGCAAAGCAGAAGTAATTTCTGTAGTGCAGAATCTCATTTGTCTTTGCTCTTTTGAATGCTGTCGTTTGTAAATCACATGTTGGGTTTTTTTCGCCTTCACATTTAGCGCTTATAAAATATTGATCAAAGCTGTCTCTCTGCAGTTCACAGGAATGGGACGTAGCACAAGGAGGAGTGAGGGGAGCAAAGCAGATGATAATCAGACCGAAAAGAACCTCATCTGCTTTCAAGCTGGTATCTGTTGGCTTACAAAGTGGCTCTTGCACCGTTGTGGAATACAGATAACAGGGAGGTTGTTGGTACGAAGGAATTCCAGATTTGTGGTTAGTCGAGGCGGCTGGCAGCCAGGCAGAGCGAGATAGTAATGTGAACCAAATATTCCCATGCAAGACAACTACGTGGCCTGAAATAGATTTGGTCTAATCCTATACAGTGTTTTGAAGTTTCTTAATGTATTGGCGAAAGTGTCATTTATTTGGTGAAATGAGTGGGAGGCAGTGTGTCCTAGTGGTCATAGCAATGGATTGGCAGTCAGGACTCCTCTTAGCTACAAAAGGGACCGTGGTCCGCTGGTTAAAGAATGGGGGGAGACAGCAGAGAGAACTTTTTCGCTCTGCTCCTGGCTCTGCTACTGACTCACTTTGTGGCTTTCAGAAAGACTTAACTTCTCTGTGCCTCGTTTTACCCATCGGGAATGATGCCTCTATCCTTACCTACCTCGAAGAGGTGACGTGACTCAAAAGGAGCTGATGCGAGCAAAATAACTTGCGATCCTTTGATGTAAGGCAAAGTGTTACAGTCAGGTCACCTGGTTATTATTCCTGTCACTAGGGTGACTTTACCCACCTGGCTCACATGATCACCCCAGAGGTCAGGGACTCTCCGGCTTTGCCTAGACAAAAGTGCAGCTTAGCCAACGTGGCCTAGCCTCAGTACGTTTCTCCATCTAGATAAGGCCAGTACCATGGTGATGCCTCCATTTTAGGTCACGGACACCACGCTTCCCCTCTTCGTCGTCAAGCTAGCGCCCATAGAAATAGCAGCATCACTGCAGTAGCACATGGGAGCAGCAGCAGAGGCGCAGCCCAGCCGTGCTGAGTTCCAAACCCGCCAGAAACCGGAGGGTCCGTGCTCAGCACAGCTAAGCCGTGCCTCTGCTGCTGCTGGCGGTGTTACCACGGCCATGCTACTATTTATGCTCACACTGGCTTGAGGAGCGCCAGCAGGAGCGTGTGCACGCGAGCAGGGGGTTGCTCTTTATAGGTTAGACGCAGCTTAGAGTGGGTGACGTGCAGAGGCTGCCCCACAGTGAAGCCGCTGGATGGAGATGCAGAGGCGAGTGAAGCATTAAGGGTTTGTCAAGGCTACAGTCACAGGCAGATCTGCAGAGTTAAAGCCAAGTGGTAAAAGCTTCCTGTTCATTATTATTATATTTGGGGCTGAGTCAGTTCCATTAGTGCTGGAAAAATACCTGGTTCTGTGGCATTAAATACAAGGAGAATTACCAGCCCAGGAGAAACAAATGGGACTCGGCTCCTCACTCTGTCTTAGGTCTGGTCTACACTGAACCGTTACGTCAGCCTGAGTACATCTCTCAGGGGTGTGAAAAATACACCTCCCTGTGAGACAGAGGTAGGCCAACCTAACCCCCAGGGTAGAGAGTGCTAGGTCAAAAGAAGAATTCTCCTGTCAACCTAGTTCCCGCCTCTCGGGGAAGTGGATTGCCAACAGCAATGAGAGAACCCCTCCCGTTGCGTTAGTAAATGTCTACACTGAAGCACTTCACACGCTCTCTCTCTCTCTTTCTCCTTTTCACCATCAGCTTTTGTGCCATTATAAAAAGGAGAATGGGCCGTGTTTTCTGCAGGGCTCAGCGCCCAGAAGCCCCCTGGACACTTATGGCCAGGTTTTCTGAAACAACCTGAATGCAACATGAGTAGATCTTTGGAAAATGTGAGCCCAGTGGTGTAAGCACAGAAGAGCTTTCCCATTCCCAGAAGGGCACCTACCAGCACAAGCCAAACGGCCCGTGTGCCGTGCTGCCCATCCAACAGCCATGCACGTAAATCTAGACTTTGGGGGCATGAGAATATATCCAGGGCTAGGAGGACTCCCCAAAGGAACTAAGTTGTCATAAGAGCAAGACCTGAATCTGCTAAATGGGGTGGAATCCTTGGGAAATGCTACTGCGGCCCAAAGGATAGATGGCAGTCATTAGCTTTCCAAAGCAAGACTTGGGGGGAAGGCTGGCTAGTTCCTCACATCTCGTGAACCAGGAGGTTACCTGTATCCCGCACACTTTGGTGGAATAATGTTCTGACTCGAGACAATGGCCTTCACAGGCGTTTGGAGCCACATCTGGCACAGGGCCAAGCAACTGCAACTTCCATGGAGATCAGTGAGAAGCTGAGGGCACAGAGCACCTCCCTGAAGTCACCTGGTAGGACTGGGCCCTAAATGGAGTCATTTTAAGGATGTGTGTACAACCCATACTAGGAGCAGATGGGTCTTTGTCCCGCCATCTAGTGGCTGGTTCACATAAGAGGATAAGAACCTACTGTAGCTACCAACTAATGGAGTAGAGTGGCAGAGTCTCATGCTTTTAGTCCTAAAGGTCCTGGATTCAGACTTTACAAAAGACCCAAGTTTGGAGGACATTGGGTTGTTTTACATGTAGGGTCATGTAGGATGGTGTGATAGCACTGGTGTAAAGTGCGCCCACAGCTCTGGTGGAAACACAACATTGTGAGGGAGAAAGCGAAGGCAAAAAGATATTCACAAAGGTGCGAGCGTGGGAGGTGAATTTTATAAAGCGCTTCCTAGATGAGCAGCACTTTCTCTTCCTAGCCTATTATTTATTTAACCCCCTGGTTTTGGGGGTAGGGGTGGGGTTATTTCCCAGGCTGCGATCTGACTCCCAGCACTTGCTGTGCAACCTAAAGGAGAAATTGCTGGTTTTTAGCAATTTCCTGCAAATAATAGTCATTGAGGAGCATGGCATTCAGCTCTGAAGATTATCTTGATGGGCAACTCATTGAAAAGCATAAGTAATGGCTATTGGCTAAAACCAGGGCAGGATGGAACTAAATTGGTCAGAGAAATGCGGAGCTGAGAGGGGCACTGAACTCATTTGCTGTCTGAAGAGAGAGGGTGATTTTAGGATAACAGGCCCTTTGCAAGAATCAATTTGTGTATGAGAAAAGTCACTGCAACTCTGTTTCTAAAGCAAACCATCCAGAAAACCATGGGTGTGATGTTGTTGGCATGGAGGCACTCCAGACTTTCCGCCACATGCAGAGGTAGGATGGTTCAGTGGTTAGAGCCTGGCCTGTGGGAAACCTTGGCTCAGTTCTCTGCTCTGTCACAAGCATCCTGTGTGACCCTGAGCATGTCATTTAGTTTCTCTGTGCCTCAGTTGCTCATGTGTAAAGAGGAGATAGTAGCACAGGGAGAACACAGGGGGTTAGTTTATGTCCAGGTCACTGCAGAAGATGATCGACTTTGTCCGTCAGAGTTTGGTGGTGAATCTCCATTATGTCTCAGCAGCAGAAGAAGCCACTGACAGATCGTGATGGAGTTAAACATTAATTATAGTTTTAAATGTAATTAAGGCTTAAGGGGATTAGAGAAGGCGCACATAACAAGATCTTCATGATAAAAATGTCCTCCAGCTTTTTGACTCAATGCAGGAAAATTACATACAAAAACCTATTTAAAAGATAAATAACGTTAAAGGTGGCCTGACTCAACAAACCCAACTCTGCCATATCAGCTCTTTATCTCACCCCAAAGCAAGACTCTTAGTAGAAAGGAAGAGGGAGGGACAAGCAGGATGGTCTCATGGGTAGGGCACTGGACTGAGATGGGTTCAGTTCCTGTCTCTTCCATCTGTTTTCTGTGGTACCTTGGTCGAGCTATTTAATCTCTCTGGGCCCCATTTGTAAAAGGAGGTTAATAATACTACTTCTGTCCATTTAGATTATAAACCTCGCAGGCCAGGGATTGTCTCTCTCTCTGTCTTTGGAACCATAGGGCCCCAATCTAGGTGTGCTACCGGCATACAACTAAGAAGAAATATAGCTTATGGCAGTTCCAACCTATTCTTCCTTCGAGTCGTTACCAAACAGACTGGGCTCTGTGGAGCTCCCCATCCCACAAGAAGTAAAATTCCGCTGTGCGGCTCTTCCAGAATGGCAGCCGCAGTTCTGCGTGGTGAAAGCACTGAATGTGGGACACGCTTTACCCACAGAGCTGGAGCAGAAGCAGCACTTTCCTTGTAGGATCCTGATGCTGTCCCAAACGCCTGCTTTCTGGAGGCGTTGTCATTAGCTGCTGCCGCGGGCGGTTGCATAGCAGCCACACACGGAGAGGAGTTGCTAATTGCATCTCAGGATCCTGTACCAGAGAGGGAGCATCTTGGAAGGAAGGGGTAGCGTGAAGCACTGAGCCTGGAGTTATCAGAAGGGTGAAGCAGTCGTAACTGGGGCCAGTTTTTCAAAAGATCTATGCACACAGAGTGCTGAGCTGTTAGAAATCGGGGTTCAGTTGCAGGTGCTGAGCCCTTGGAAATCTGCCCTTTTGCTCTTCCTTGGCCACACGAGACAGGATAGGAACTTTCCACTATCTCTTTTGTTACATGCACACAGGGCTCCGGATACAACGGGGCCCTAATGCCAGTTGTACAACAACAGACGGAAAGAATAATATTACCAAAGCTTCTGATGGTGAACAGGAACCCGCACAGACAGGAGAACAGGCTGCATTGTGCAGATTTAAAGAATCTGCAAACTGGGCTGGGGTGGGTTCTGCTCTCTTTTCTTCTTCCTTACAAGGGACAATGAATTAAAACTGAGTGACCTGGTTTATTAACACATCCTCTTTCCAGCTGCATGAATGGTGTGCAGTGGCGTGACCTCGACTGGAAACTGATTTTTGTAAAGGGACAAAAATTAGCCCCTGATCCCACAGTGAGCTTGTGTGAGTGGATCCCTATGACTTTGCTAAAGGGCTCCAAGGAAGTAGCAGTGTCCTCTTGGACAAGAATTCATTGCAGAATTGGGACCGAAATGGAGTTTTCAAAGCACAAAAGACAGTTAGGTGCTCCCTACCAGTGAAAGTCACTTAGTTAAACATGCCCCCCCCCCTTAGTTACTCTCTCCAGATATGCATAATTTTATCTAAATGCATTTTTAAAAAATAAAAACAGCTGGTTGGGATTTGGATTTGAAATGACCAGGGTTCCCTGAGCTATGGCTGTTTTCTGGGGGTGGAGGGACGGTTTTTGGTTTGGTTTTTTAAAAGAAAAACCATTAGTTCTAGGAGAGTCGTGAGTTAATTGCAGATAAATTGATACAATCTACACAGTAACTGGAGTTCGAAATTTAATTAAATTTGAATCATTCTGCTGAATAAATGAAAGCTGCTGTTGCTTCATCTCTGCATAGGTGAGGTACATTGCATCAAACATTCTTGCTCTACAGGAAAATCTAACGTCACTGTCCCCCACATTCATTAATCAAAGCTGTCCTCCCCTCCCTTTCTATAAATGAGCGAAAGGAGATGAAATATTTTGACTCTTATTGTGTTCAAACCAGAAAGTAACTTCAGACAGGAAAATCATCTGCAGAAATTGATCGTGGATGAACTTAACCTGTCAACAGAAGAAGTCAGGCTTC
Source organism: Emydura macquarii macquarii (assembly GCF_026122565.2). NCBI lineage: Eukaryota > Metazoa > Chordata > Testudines > Chelidae > Emydura > Emydura macquarii. Next base: position 11,391,769 of record NW_027130449.1, on the reverse strand, counting down.
AGAAGGAAGGATGATCTTGTAGTTAAAGCACTGGGCTGGAACTCAGGAGATGTGGGATCAGTATCTCACTCTGTCACAGATCCCCGGGACAAGTTAATCTCTCTGTGACTTAGTTCCCCTTCTGTAAAGTGGAGATAAGGCTTCCTTTCCCCACCACTTGTCTCTGCCTATTTAGTCTGTCAGCTCTTCAGGGCAGGGACTGTTTCTTCCTACAAGTTGGTGCAGCACCTAGCACAAGGGGTTCCTAGTCTTGGATGGGGATTGTAGGTGCTATGTTTCTCAAATCACAATACCATCAAACAACAGCTAGCTAAATAGAGAAATAGCTAGCAAGGCAAAGCTCCTAGCCCATTACAACTGCCTGAAAACACAGGTGCCAAGTTTGGGACAGAAAAATTAGAGTTCCCCAAAATCAAATCCAAGTCTGTGCAAAATCCAGCAAATAAGGTTCTTTCCCTTGTATTTTTGCAGAGAGGGCCGTGTTGATTTAAAAACTCCTGCCTGACACAAAGCAGACGTGGCCCTATTCTGCACCCTCTCTTTCTTTATTTCAATGTAGAAATATCAGAGAGAACAACATTTTATTGCAACTTTGTGTTTATTAGCTTTTAATTTTAAAAACCTATTTTTTCTGAAAGAGCAGCTTCCCTTCCCAAGGGATAATGTAAAACCCTGGCTTGAAGGAAGCGAGTTATCGACACGCGTCTGTGCCTGTGATCTCACTAGTGTGTGTAGTTAGCATATCTCTCCTGAACATGCACACAAACAGGGCAGACAAACATAGGCCTGTCAAGTTCATTCAACAGCTTCCCTCTTTGATTCCTTCTTTCTTACTTCCACCCACCACCCAAATGACAACAACCAAAAAAAAAAAAAAAAATGATGATGGGATTTCAATATTGAGCAACGGTTTGTAAAATTCAATAATGGAGCTGTCAAAACTGCTTTGTAAATCCGAATAATGTGCTGAACAAATGTTTTTAATCTTTAAAGGTCATGTTGAAAGTAATGTTTTCTCCCTTTAAAACAATGTTTGCTGTGGCACGGTTAGGGCTGGGAGCTCTGAATTGCGGGGGAAGAGAGGACTCGGTTTTGTTTTATTTTAAATACTTAGACATCATTTGCATCTGATTAATGTGCCAGTCACAGTTTATTACAAATGCGCGCACACAATCTTTGTTGGCATTGCTAAAATGTCACACTCAGAACTCTGGTACAACGCAGCAGCTTATCCGATGTTAACTTACAGTTAGAGTTCTCTCTCTGTCACTGAGAGCAAAAAGTCTTAGGTCAGAACCATTTAGCTACCCATGTTTTAGAAAAAATGGGTGGTCTTGTGGTTAAGGTACTTAGGAGAGATGTGTTCAATTCTCTGCTTTATCATAGACTTCCCATGGGATCTTAACCATGTCATTTCACCCTTGTGCCTTAATTCCCCATCTCTAAAATCATAGAATCATAGACAATTAGGGTTGGACGGGACCTCAGGAAGACATCTAGTCCAACCCCCTGCTCAAAGCAGGACCAATCCCAACTATACCACCAATACCAGCAAAAATGGGGATGGTATTATCTCCTTTGTCTTGTCATGTCTATTTTCATTACAAGTTCTTCGTGGCAAAGAGCATCGCTTGTGATGTGTTAATGCAGTGCCTTCTACCATGTGCTCTTGATTGTGGATGGAGAATGTAGGTGTGGCTAGAATACAAATTAATTGTAATAATAATAACTACTTCTGGGAAAGCATCCGTTGTAGCTCAGACGCAGATGGAGTTTGACTCTCTGAGGAGTTGACGTAGAGCTGGTCAGAAAATAGGAGCCTTTTCCCACATAAATGTTTCGTAGATTCATAGATTCCAAGACCAGAAGGGACCATTGGGATAATCTTGTCTGACATCTTCTAAAACATATGCCCTAGGACTGTCCCAAAATAATTCCTAGAGCAGATAGAAAACCCTCCATTCTTGATTCAAAAATTGTCAACGATGGAGAATCCCGCACAACCCTTGGTAAACGTTTCCCAATGGTTATTTAAGATTGTTGTTAAAAATGTATGCCTTATTTCCAGTCTGAATTTGTCTGGCTTCGGTGTCCAGCTATTGGGTCATGGTCTACCTTTCTCTACTAGATTGAAGAGCCCTTGGTGAAAAAAAAGAGAAGCAAAGCAAACCAAAAAAATGTCCTTTTGGCAAAGAGCTGGGGATCTAATTCAACTGCCATTGAAGTTAATGGGGCTATCTTCATTGATTTCAACAGGTGTTAGGTTTGACCATGTTGGGGGTGACTCCATGAAGACGAATGGCTGTAATAGAGAGTGCTGCTTTTTCCAACAGCCAAGTAAGGCTTATTAGTACATAGCTGCAGAGATTCTAGCCAGTTTGTGACAATGAGAGAACACATGAGAGGTCTGGAATGAATGAGTCCAATGATCTTGCACCTGGAATCATGGCATAAGGCTAGGAATGGGATCCACCCAAACCTGCACAAATAATGGGTTTCTTTTGAATCTCTAATTCATCTCCCCATCTTCCCAAGAGCTTCTGTGCTGCAGGTGTAAAGTGAAAAGAGGCTGCACAGGGCATATTAACCACACAAATGTGAACTGAAAATGCTTCAGATGTGATTTAACACCAAACAGAAACAAGGAGAGGTGAAAGAAGTTGTGTTGGTAGAATGCAGAGTTGGAAAACATCTGCAGCATCTGCCTATATTGATAATACATTCTCTGTCGCCGTCTTACTGCAGTGCTCCAAATCAGCTCCAGCACTGCCTTTTGTGCCTACTCAAAATGTCTTGCTCGTACTACCAACAAAGGGTTGGAATAGCTGAAACTTTAAGTCCTCTGGGAATCTGATCTGCTTTCTAACTCATCTTTCTGCTCAGTGATCCTTCAGTCTGCCTCCCTGACTCTATTCATGGGTCCAGTTGAGTTCAGGTGCAAGCTATACTGGCTAGGAAAATTGACCAAGAATTCATATATACGTTTCAAAAAGAAGATGACAAATGAACATGTTATCTTCAGTGCTATCTTTAATGCTAGAAAAGGACAAGGAAAGAATGGGTACAAAGGACCCCATGGACAGGAAGAAAAATAGACTGTTTTAAAAAAAAAAAAAAAAGGCAGCCGAGAAGTGTGTCCTGCTCAGGGAACAATCTCTTTTGGGCAACAGGAACAGAATAGGAGTCTGATTCATCCCTCCCACAATACATTCCCGCTCCCTTGCTCTCGCCAAGGGCCTGAGAATTAATAAGGAGTTTTCTCAGCGTGGAGAATGGGTTCCCGCACAATACACTTCTGTAACAGATGGAAAATGTAAGGCTAATCGGACAAGACATATTCATAGAAATCAAACCTGAGGAAGCTGCCACCCTGGCAGCCTTTCGATTGATAATTTCTTGACCTTTTCCTTCAGAGGATTTTGTTTGCTTCTGTCTGTACTGGACACTGTTCGTTTGAAGCACCTGGCATTGGCCACTGTCGGAAGTCAGGATACTGGGCTAGTATGGCCATTTTTACAAGGTGCTTGTTTCTAAGCATTTCATTTATTTCCTGGATGGGAAAAACACAGAAGCTTTGTAGGGAGGATGGGAAGGCTTGGTCTGGGCTGGGTGAAGGGGCTTTTTATACCTAGGAGGCTGGTGCAGTCTTTTTTGGGGCCTGCCTCCCTTCAGTCGCACAGTGGAGACCCTGTTGTTGGTCTTTGGGCACTAGCGTAAGACAAATAATAATAAAGAGGAGGGGTGAGAATTGGGAATCTCGTGAGCTGCGATGATGCTGACTGACGCAGTCTGAGCAGTTCTTCAGTACAGCAAACCAGTTCCTTATCCACTGTTAATCCACACAGCGGCACTGCTGTAACTCATCACATTGGCAGCCGTAATCTGAAAAGGATGCAAATTCTTGCTGAGGATCTAGCCCTCTCTAGGATGGTCTGCGCTTTCTCAAGCAGCGGGGATTCTTCCCCAGGATCCAATTCCCACAGGTTTCTGCTGTTCAGGGCCAGTCAGCCTGATGGAGAAGCAGCAAAGAATCAGAAGGCAGCCCTGGGAGTTGTGGATGGAGCCACATCCCAGGGCAGAAGGATTTGCTAGCGAGGCAGATGACACATGAGTGGAAGACAGAATGGGCTGAGGAATGCTTGTGTATTGTCCCATCAATCCTCAGAGCTGAGGTTGATACTAACATTGACACCTACCAAATGCATCCCATCTATCTTGCACACAGTGCAGCCAGGCTGTGAGTGAGTTTGTTCCAAAGAGACGGGAGCAATGAGAGAGAGGGAGAAATTGGAGGCAATCAACACAGGATTCCTCTTGCTCAGCTCAACATCTCGACAGCAAGTGAAAGTCCCTTAATGCAAGTCCTTTTCCACATTCCCGTTGGGGTAGGGTCAGTGGCTTCTTGGGATGGGTTGTTCCAGACATAATGGCGTCAGAAACTCTCTGCAGAGCTTGATATTCCGCGCAGTGCCCAGAGAGCTCAGCATGGGAGCGCTAAGAATTTGGTAATGGACCCCCGAAAATGGCTAATGCCCAGGTGGCTAAAATAATAGACCAGGTTCTCCCATGCCCAAGTCACCCTTCCTGCCTGTCTGTGATTCCCCTTTCAAACAAAGCAAATCTGCCCTGCATTTTGGGAGAATGGTTCACAAATAACATCCATAGAGCAATAAAAGCTTTCCTGGAGTTCAAGGGTCATGCCAGCTGCACAAAATGAAAGAACAAGGAGTGGGCGGGGACAAGGAAGGGAAAGATCCAATTCAAAGAAAGCAGAGAAGAAACTGCAAGCCCTCTCCCCTCTCTGCTAGCCTCTTCTCTGGAACAACCACACTGCAGAAAAGCCAAGGCATGTGTCGAGCATTGCACGCTGGTACCATCCATCCAGAACCTGTTATCGTCTCCTCCGAATCAATAACTCTTGTGCTGAGTATTAACCACCGCACGAGGGAGAGGCAATGCAGCAGTGGCTGCCTGGGAATCTGAATCTACAGTGGTGTCACTGTTAATTTATTTACTGTTCCCAGAACTTCAGAGGGAGTCAGGCGTCTTTTTGTCACAACAGATACGGGAAAAGATTGAAATTAAAAACATGAAGCCCAAACCTTGCCCGAGGCTGGCTGTGCGCTGTTTCTAAATTCAATTTGTTGTTGCTGTTAATTTTGGTTCAGTGAGCTTAACTCACGTTTAATGGCATAGTTAATTGCTTAATTGTGAAAGTGACTGTAGCTATCTATCAGCAACACCCCATATGAGAAGCGTGTGTTTGTAAGAATGGATGGCCCAACACTTCACACAGCGGGTGTTAATTTGGTTGGTGTGGGTAGGTAGATAGCTACATAAGTATCTGTGTATGCATTAGTGTCTCGTTTTTATACTACGGTTACCGCTCCAGCACTGGAGATGGCAGAGGTTCCATTAGCTCCCGTACACATATGGACCCCCACCGCTACAGTGCGGAAGCACCTCGTCTGTATTAATGAGTTTCTCCTTGCAATATCTCTGCGAAGTAGGGCAGTGCTAGTATAGAGGCAGTGCCGCCTCGTGGATAGAGCGCAAGACTGAAGCTCAAGTTCTATTCCTTGCTCTTCCACTGGCCTGCTAGGTGAGCTTGGGCCAGTCCTCGCCAGGCTCTGTGCCTCAGTTTCCCCACCTGTAAAACAGGGTAATGATGCTTACCTCCCTTTGTAAAGCACTTTGAGATCTACTGATGAAAATGGCTATGTAAGGCTAGGTGTTATCACCCCCATTTTGCAGGTTGGAAACAGAAGTGCGGAGAGATTAAGTGATTTGTCCAAAGTCTCACAGGGAGCTTGTGGCACAGCCAGAAATTGAACGCAGATCTCCTAACTCCCAGTCCAGTACCTTAACCACAAGAGCATCCTCCTCTTGGCCTGGATTAGCACATGCAGACATTGGCATGGAGTGGCAGATATTGGTACGTGGGGTAACAGCTGCCCTTGTCTCTGCAGGAGGGCCACATTTGTACTGCTCTCCCCTCTTCCTATCCCTGGCTAGTCTCTCCATAGCCCCTCAGATGCCAGGACATTCAGTCCTGTTGTGCAATAATTGGATCTGAACTGGCTGGCTCCCCATGTCTTATCCCAGCTGCAGCTGTGGGGCTCACCCTCAGAAGCCAGGAACAGCCAGGAACAGCCACGAGCAGCAAATTGCTGCAGACCGGTTCTTGCGCATCTGCTCACCGCCCCTTAAATACGTGGGGGGAAATCCTGCCCCGGTTGAAGTCTAAGGCAGCGTTGCCATTGAGTCGAGGCAGCCAGAGAGCAAGGATGTCGCCCTTGCAGATTTCTGGCGGCTCTGCCGTGGAACCCTGAATTCAATCTGCCGCCTTAAAGTAGGATACAGGAACGCAAGGTCTGAAACCAGAGCCAGTCTCCTGCAAGCAGGTGCAGTCAGCCACCAGAGCCCTCTGCTCCCCTTACGGCTAGACGATGGAGTCCCACCTCGCCTGCTGGTGACAAGAAAAGCCTTGGTCGTAGCCCAGCCGGCTTCTTCAATCCACGTAGCAATAAAGCGTGAGTGCAAGGGTGCTTCCGTCCTTGTTTACTGGGTACATCCGACCGCCTCGCTGAGTGTTCACCAGAAAGGCTTTAATGCCTTCCTCAATCTAAGGCAATTGAAGAGTGTTACTCAGTCCAGCTGAATGACTGGGGCCTGGATCCCATCCCAGCAGGCACAGCTAATGCAGAGTAAATGCCCTATAAATAATCAAAGGGGAAGAAAGACTCATTAGCCCGACATCTTGTAATAATAATTTTAAATGAACATATAATTTATAGAGAGACTACTTATGAGACAGGGCCTTTAACAATAATGTATGTGTCCAGATAATGATAGTTTGTGCAGGCATGCCAGAGAGGCTGCCGCACTCTCCCAGCATCCGACTTTCCGGTGGGGTAAATGCAGTGAGGGGGGGCAGGCTGCAAGTCTGGGAAGGACGTGAAGGTAGGAGATCACTCCCTGTTCGGACACAAGGCATGCTAATAACCTCAACTTTCGCACGCGTGCGTGCGCGCAAACACACGTGCACCTACTCTCTGACCCATGGAAATGTCACAGCCCAAGTACTGGGCATGTGGCTGGCAACTTGGAGAATCTGCTGAAGACTCTAACAGGCAGGACCTTTGAGCTCCAAATTCAGACACAAGGTTCGGATTTGGGTTAGAGTCATTCCAGCACTGCCAGTTCTCAGGATCTTAATGTGAGACTCACCGTACGTGGCATGTTGAGTGAAATCCCCAGATGCTGGAATCAAGGGATTGTGAAACCCTCAGCTTTTGTTTAAAGGGGGGAAAAAAAGAGTTTTCTGCCCTTGTGATAGGGGAGAAGAGTTTGGGAACATGCACACATAGGGCTCAGAACCCAGAAGGCTAAAAGAAAAAGCCCACAAAATGTTTTCTTTGGTGTTAAAATCATGCATACTCTCATGATTTTGGGGGTGCCTGACGCATGATTTTTGAACACTTGAAGTTGTCAATTCCAGTTCACACCCATGAGAGCAATATCCCATGCACATAGCCAAAGCGGTCCAGTTTGTGCATAGCAGGCTAGTGCAGGGTAGATTCGCCCCCCAGCTTGCCATGAACTAAATGTATGTATAGACAAGCCCTGAGACTGTCAGTGTCCTTGACATGCAGCAATGAGGCCTGAAAAATGAACCAGGAGAGTTCCCAATTTTAAGGGAAGGAAGGAGGGCCGAGCGGTCAGGACGTCTCCTTGGAGCTTGAGAGAGAGGGATGCAATTCCCTGCTCCGCCACAGGCTTCCTCTGTGAACTTGGGCAAATCACTTAGCCCTAGATCCTCAAGTATAGATGCTATTGAAATCGGAGGAAGTTAGGTGCCTCCATACCTTTAAAAACCTGGCCCAGTGTGCCTCAGTTCTCCTCTGTAAAATGGGTATTATACTAGCATCTCATAATCTAATAGCATTTGGTGAGGATGTTGGATAGGTTTGGACACGGTGATTGAGAGGTGCTCAGATCCTGTTGTATGGGGGCCAGAAAAGCAAGATAGAAAGGGAAATCCTAGACATTTGCAGACAGCGGGGTTTGGAGAAGAGAAAGAAGATAGGGCACAGGAGCAGCATGTCCTTGCCCTGAGTCCGAGCATGCTATTTTTGGCCCATATGCAATCGCAATAGCTTTTCATCCCAGCCAGCTAGAGCAATTTATTCAGGTGCAGCAAATGCTCTTACTTCCAACCACACCCTGGGGGAGATGACCTAACGAAACCTAATGGAGCCGGTGGAATTAGGCGCTGGGTTTCTCTTTGTCTGGTGCAGCAGCGTCATGATGCACCGCGCGAGCCAGGATGCAAGGGAAGTTCTCACACATTGTGGGTGTTCTCCCTCTGCATGGCATCTCCCTGAGCTGCAGCAAGAGAGAAACCTCAGCCTCAGTTTCCATCGGTAGAGTTATTTCTGGGGAAGCAGGTAATGACAAATCTGACTCACTGCTTTGCTAGACTGGAGAATGGGGTGGCTGCGGCAGCTTTGGGGTGCAGTAACTCCCAGGAGCTGGAACTGGAAAGCAGAGGCAGCTCCTCGTCAAATAATCTGCCAGGCAAGTTGCTTTTGGTTTCTGTAGTTGCACATTTCCTCCTTTGGTTTGTTCTGTTCCCAAAGGAGGGGTGGAGGGTGACAGAGCTGAGCCCAAACCTAATAATGCGCTCTGAAAATAAGGAAAGAGCCTGATCAGACTCATAGCAGCAGGGACCAGCTCGTCAAAAAGGCATCAAGTAAAACCAAGTGTCAGGCAGCACTTAGCCGAGTTGCAAGAACTCTGCAAACTGTTGTCCCCAGCACCTGCATAATGGGCTCTCATTGATCTCAAAAGAGATTCCTGCTGCATCTTCCCAAACAGCCAACATAGACATTGCACTAGTCTCCCCGGGCCAGTGTTAGGGCCTGGGTCTGAGTTTGGATTGCCGCTGCCCATGTTGCACCACAGATCCTGCCCTGCGAGAAGCCAGAAATGCACTTCAAAGTCAAACCTCTGGAGAGCAGTTGACGACTATCATGGTGAGGTTAGATTTCTCCTCGGTGTATGGTGCACAAAGCCCCTCCACTGAGCGGAATCACTCTGAGTATTGGAGTCATTTGTTCCAAGACTCTTGAAACCCCCTAAGCTCTCAAAGACATTGAGCAATGGCAGTAGCTTACCTTCCTTCATGCTAACAAGTACTGATACTCATGCATCAGGCTATACACGTCAAGCCACTTATCAGGGTGCTGTTATCATTCTGAGGCTCAGCATGAGTGATTTTATTAGTGGAGATGGCACAGTAATATTCGTTTCCTCATCAAGCTCAGACCCCGGATCTGACAGCATCGTTTGTTAATTTTAGTGCCAAGGCCTGAAGTTCACCAGCGAGGTCTCCATCAAAACTGGATGCAGTTCTTTCACTCAGAGGCCTGGACAGGCCAGGTTATATATCTGCCACGCTGGCTGTGAAGCTGGCAGTGGATAATGGAAGTCATGGAGGGAAGGTGAGAACTGTACAGACATCTGGATCCTGGCTGCGGGACACAGGTTGACTCCAGATGCCGGAGTCTGTATGGGAGTTGCACCAAAGGGTCAGGTTAGGGTCAGAGTCGATGAGCCACGCCGTGTCAGAAGGTGAATGGGTCAGCTGAGGTCGGGGTGGCAGAGCAGAGGCAGGACGAAGAGCCAGGAGCAGGGCTGGGGGACCTGGAATCCGAGGATGAGAAGCTATATAGCTAGCTCTGCATTTAACTGGCCGTCTGCTCATGCAGGTTCCTGATGAATTCCATTCTATTCAGGTTCTTACATCAGACCCAGTAAGAGCACAGTATCTGAGCACCTAATTCATGGGCCGGATCCTCAGCTGATGCATTGCTCCATTGGTTTCAAAACCGCAGGATACCATGAGTTCAATGGAGCAATGCCAATTTACACCAGCTGCCATCTGGGCCAGCATACACAGGCATGGTAATCAGTGTAGATTTCCCCTAATCCTTAAGAATCCAGGGATGGAGCCTGAGTCTCATTGAAAATCAAAGGGACTAGGGCTCCTAAATCACCTAGACACTTGAAAATTGTATCCCTTTGTCCTTTAAACACCAGGAAGGGTCTCTTAGCATCGAGAATGGACAGTCCTTATTTAGAGTGGGGGATGCATCGGAGCAATAGAACGAGCTCAGTTCAGATTCTGCTGAGTGGCAGCTAGCGATGAGGGCAGGCTTTAGCACAGAGAGTTTGCACCGACTTGGTTCCTCGAGCTCCAGCTGGCGAGACACGGGTGTTAGTGCCTCTCCGATGTCTTGTTTCAAGGCTGACACTGATAACGTCAGACCGCCTGAACCTGCCATTCTGCCAGCTAGGGAAACACTTTTCAGCATAACTCATCAAAGCACAGTGGCTGGTATCACACCCAGGAAGTGAGAGGGCTGGAAAACATTCCCAGCTGCACGCTCTCCAGCCATGACCTTTCTGCAGGGGAGATTCCTTCACCCACTTCACTTAGCACACCAGCAGCACCGAGGAACAAAGCAGGTGGCGCAGCAGGCGAGTCTTCACCTGCCACACTCCTCTTTACGCTTACCCGCAAGAAAAGAGATTGTTGTGGTGACAGCAAAGCTGACTGTTGCGGTGCTGTGGGGGGGCGTGAAGGGAACTGGACCATGGCAAAGGGTCGGGCAAAGGCCGATGGCGAAGGCTGGAGGCCCTACTCAGCCTTGCTTCGATTCCCAGCATTCCCCTGTGCTATTCTCAGTAACAGAGCTGAGCTGACACTGAATCCATTACAGTGCAGATGCAATAGTTCAATAAACACATTTCACTGACCCTCCAGACCGTTTGCTTCCTTCACCACCTTAAATCTTTCCTGGCTTTTAGTTGCAGGTGCAAAAATGCACACACACCCCCAAAAATGCACCCCCATTTAGAACACAAGTCTGAAATGTCCTGAGCACATCCCATGCTCTTCAGAACAGCGATACCTAGGGATCTCAAATCCCTGGACCGAACCAGCTATTTAAAACATAGTTCATGACATGCAATTCCATGTAAATACACTTAAGTCCCTGCCACCTTTCTCTATTGTCCAAGAAGCACAAAAGCTGGCATGTGGCATCCACATGTCTACAAACCTGTGGAATCCGCACTGACGGAGTAGCGTCACCACCCAGGAATATCAGATGCTCAGTAATGAAGGACTAATTAATTACGGTAGGCCCTTTCAGCTGCAGATTAAGAGTCGCTACAACATTGCTTTATTTGTCCACCCAAAAGCACCTGCCCATAAAGGAAAATAAAGGCTGAAGGAAGTTGCTTTCATTTTCCCATACACTTTGGCCCGCACCCCTCTGGGCTGCAGAACGCCCATTTCTAACCCCTGCCTGCATTTTCTCTGGGTGACCTGGTGAATGTGTCATGGGAATTCTGACTGCTGGGAACAGGCAGCTGCCACGGATGGAACTGAGCAGCCCTTATGTTTGTTTATTGGACTGTGTAATCCATAGTGCCACTTGGATTGCAAAGTCCCTTTCCATTTTTAACCTGCCTCTCCCTCTCTGCCGGAGCCCCCCGTGTTATTTTTAGAGGCAAAGGAGGTATTTGTTTTACGAAGGGAGCCGCTGGATCCACTTGCTTGTTTGATTTCCCATTAAGAGCTGCTTTGCGTGAGAGCTCACATAAGAGGAATGCTCAGTGTTCCTGGGGCTTTCCCCTGGTTCTTGCTGCATTTCCACCTGGCTGCCATTAAAGCAGATGCGTTTTTGCCCCTTATTCCATCACTACAGGTTTCTTCAGTTCTACAGACCTCTTTCCTGCCCCCGCCTGATGTAATAAGCTCCAATCCCCTAGTGGTCTAAAGGCTTTAGCGGCCCTTAGTGCGTTTGATGTTGTTATTCCTCCCTAAATCGACAAAGGAGATAAATAGATAGATGTTCTTTAAGAGGAAACAAATAGACAGGAAGGCTTCAGAGAAAATCAGTTTCCTTCTGATTGAAAAGGATGTTTAAGCAGAGGTGACGGAGGGGCCTGGCAGGAGATTGCCGTATGAATTTCTATAATGCCCTTCCCCTGAAGTCCAGCTGCAGCTCCAAAATAAACCCTTTCAGGCAAAGGCCTGGGCAAGGTTATAAATAGCACTGTTCTGCCCTCTCTAGAAGTAATGCCCACGGAGTTTTGAGAGTGTAAAACAAATTGTAGCGAGATGGACGCTTACATGGGCCACGAGGAAAGCAGGAGGGAATCAATGAGAACTGCCCTGTCCGTCCAGACTGTTTTCTACTTGAATAGGCCTACTTAATATTTATACAGCACTTGAGTGTTGAGAGCAGTCTGCAGATGCTAACAACGTAAACCTTACCCATGAGGTACCTGAGTAAGCATTTAGTACTCACGTTTGCAGCTGGGGAAGCTAAGGCAGGTAGGTGAAGTGACTAGCCCGAGGTCACACAGGGAGTCGGGCAGAGCTGTGTCACTGCTCCTGGGGTTTCCCGGGTGCATCCTGACAAACACACCATCTTGCCATGTTGGAATCAGGATTTGTGGTGATCCGGAGGGGCCAGTACACGGCCTACACACTACGCAACTGCCGTTCAAGCCCTGTTTTGCCTAAATCTTGTGCTGGCGCTCTGCAAGGGACAAGTTTCCACTTCGGGAATAGATAGGCACCAGTTCCACAGACTATGCTGGACAAAGCACTCTCTTCCCAGAAGATGGGGATGGGGATTTACTCTGGTCTGTCAGCAGTGGCAGACTTCCCCCCATTTCCAGATGGCAGGGGGATGTTTCAGAATCCCCCTAGGACAGCTGAGATGGAGGGGACCAACTTCGTGCATCCCTCTCTTGCTCCACATTGGAGGAGGATTTAGCAGCAATGATGCTGTGGAGCAGATGAGTCACATCTGGAGTTCAGCTCGTGCCTACTTGCTGGAGACCTGACCTGCAGTCAGCTGTCACCACGTGCACAACTAGGATTAATGAAACAGGCTCGGCTCAGGGCTCACCAGCGTGACACAGAAGAGTGGTGTTTGGCAGGGTGCATGATGGTCAGATACTGGAAAGAGGGTTAACCCAGTGGAACCCCCATCTGGAGGCTAGGCTTGCGATATGCTGTGGGGTACTGGTCAAGCAGAGAAAGGTTTAACACGATCCAATGCTGGAAGTAGAAGCTGCACAAATTCAGACCGGAAATAAGGTGCAAATTTTTTAACAGTGAGAGTAATTCATCCTTAGAACCACTGAGCCGGGGTCTTGGTGGATTCTCCGTCGCTGAGCATTTTTAAATCGAGATTGGATGTTTTTGTGAAAGATCTGCTCTAGGAATCCCTCTGGGGCAGTTCCCTGGCCTGTGTTAGACAGGGAGTCAGGCTACATGATCCCAATGGTCCCTTCCGGCCTTGCAATCATTGAATCGATTAAAAAAAACCTCTCCTAAGGCCCCAGGCCGGGCCCTCATGGTCCGGAGGCAGAAGTTGTAACAAGTCAGCACAAAGGCTGCCTGCCCCGGCGGAGCTTGCTCTGACTCGAAGTGCTCTTCACAGACCTCATCCCGGCCTTTCATGTTAGCAGAACTGTCAAGTCAGGTTTAAGGAAGCTGAACATAAAGGGAGATTTTTCCTCAGCAGATCTGAGCCAGGTGAGAGCCCGTTCAGTGTGCAACGAACATGCAGTCCCATGGCGTCTGATGAGCATGCCATTGCTGGCTCAAACACAACACCGAAAGCCCTGGGAGGGGTGGCCCCCTCCAGCTCCTTCTTCTGGGAGAAGCCATTAACTATGGAGCAGTTTCTGCCTCCAGAATCCCTGACCCCTCCGTGCTGGTGTGTTCTGCACTCACACAGTGAGAGGCAGAGGGAGACGTGTGATGAATTCCCCTCCATGCGGAATGAGAGAAAAAGCTCCAGTCTGGATGCACACGGGTGAAAACCAGCCAAGGGATGGGACACGGTCTGATGAAAAAAGATCCCTCTTGGAACTGGATTTGCATGTGATCTGCGCCCAGGAATCTTGCCAGGAATCTGACTGATGGGAGAGAAAGAAATCACACCGGTAGCAGGATGCTTGCAGTCGCTAACTGCATCGATCTCATCGGCTTGTTTACATACGTATTCCCTCCCAAGCCAGCTCTTAGTGCCCAGGGTTCTGTGTGTGTGAGTCTGTCTGGTGCTTGGCCACACAAAACACAGCAGCTGGCCCTGCGAGCAGAGTGGCTTTTTATTAGGTGTCTAGACGTGACACAAGTCATTACAGCACCCTGCACGGCGCGACTGCCTGACAGGCCCTGCTGACGTTCTGAGGCTGAGGGGAGGCACTTGATTAATGATATGAGCTATAAATTGTGTGGAAGTGACTCAGTTAATCTCAGGCACGGCCTTGGCCTTGGAGCTCATGGAATATCCAGGGGACCCGAATCTAGGGGCTTTTCTACACGGGGACGCTCAAGAAAGCTATTCCAAATTGACTTTTAAAGTAGATTGTAGGAAATTCTTGCATGGACCCTCTCATTCAGAATTAAAGGGGCCTTGTTTCGGTCTCGTTCCCAGTGGATTAAGCTAATTCAGAATAAGGCACTTTTATTTTGGAATCAGAGTGACCACACATGGAGTTAATCAGCACTAGTTAATCTGCTTTAAATTCACACCCTGCCTTATTCCAGATTAATTTTTATGTGTAGACGAACTCTAGACTGACGCCACGAATGCGGGTAGCCTAGAAGAAAACTTTGAGGAGTGTCCAGATGAGTCTTTACAGAAGTTTTAACTACCTTGAGTTAGTTGGCAATAAATTAACTCTCAGTAAAAAACCCTCTGTGTAGCCAACTCCTTTGGAATTGCTCCTCTTCTCGTGCTTTGTTTTATTCTGCAGGAGGCTGCAGACTGAAGTGCAGTGCAGACAGAAAGACTTAACACTGCACTCAGTTGCTGCTCAAAAATGTAGCAAAGGTCTGGAAACAAGCAAACAAACAAATGGGGACATATCTGGTTTTATTGTTTAGCAACATGAATAAAATCCACTAAGCTGGCCACAAACTCCATTGTGTTTTTCTGGGTTCTAGCGCTCATTTCCTAGCCAGGGTGCTTCGCGTGGCATATTAGGCAGAGATGGATCTTCTTTCTTTGGGTGCCTCCTCCCTTACCTGCTGCATTTGGATTTCAGCCTGGTAAATATCAGCTGTATTAAACTGCCAGGCTGACTGTTCAATCAATAACGATCTGCTCTGTACACAGGGTAAGTAATGGGCTGAAAAGCCTGAGAGAATCTTCTAGCAAAAGATGGAACCAAATGTCAGGCCGTTCACAGGGTGGGGATTTAGAACCAGGGATGAGAGGGATCCCTGCGGGGAGTAGAAGTGGGACCAAGTCCGGCATTGTCCTGGCTACACCCTTGGGCAGCCTCCTCTGCTGAGAGTAAGCACGGCAGTAGCCTCAAAAGCACCTGCAGTCAAGTCGCTGTCTGGCACCAGTTTTTTAGCAAATCCACTGCTTGGGTCATCATTAGTAACTGATTCTAGGACCCTCGGAATCCCACTGCAGCTAAAGGAGGAAAGTACATTAGCAGGAAGCTCCAGCAGGTTATTAGCTCCGGTGGGGGATGCAGCACACGCTTTGCCAGGCAGTTACGCCTGCTCTTGTGTTCTCTGCAGCGGAGAAAGGAATTATGAGTGAGTCAGAGGAGAGGAGAGAAATAACTCGGTTCTGGTTAAGCGCAGTTGGGCTAACCACAGTTTTTCTTGCACTGCTGCTTCTGAATAGAACGGCCCTCCCAACCCTTTGTTCCCCAAAGCCCTCCTGTCTCCCGCAAATCCCTCCTGGAAACCCACCTTTTTCTGTGTCACCTCCAAGAGGGATGCTAATATTAAAAAAAAAAAAAAAGATATAACCGTACATTGAATGTGATGTGGCACATCCGCCTGAAATTAAAGCAGACCGACAGGTTAGGCCCCTAAACCACTTAGGCACTTTGGAAAATTTTACTCATTGTCATTAGGCAGGATGCTCTCGTGGTTAAGGCACTGGATTGAGACTCAGGAGAGCTCTGGGGTTAGTTCCTGCCTCTGCTACACCCTCCTGTGATATTTGGGTGAGACACTGAATCCTTGAATGCCTCAGACCCCTAAAGTGGGGACAAAAAGCCTTCCTTTCTCTTTTTGGAGTGTGAGCTCCATGGGGCAGAGCCTGTTGATTTGCCCAGCGTCCAAGGTCATGGAGCCTCTAGAGACTTCTGTAATGCAAATAATCACACTCATAACAGGATGGGTTGATGTGGGCTGGGCCTTCAGTATTTAATTGCCTTGGTGGATAGGCAGCAGGATAAGGAGGGGTTGGCGCTTGGAGAAATGTGGCCTACATCTGGGCTTTGAGGTGATTGAAAATAAAAAAAAAATCTCTGGTTCCTTAATTTAGGGCCAGTGTGACCTGGCAATTAGTCCCAGGACAGGCTGAGGCCCAATTAAGATAAACAGTCCAGTGTAATGGAAATGATAATGTGCCCAATAGCAGTTGTCTGAGTTATGCTCTCAATTTTCTCCACGCCTGATGGATTTGAAATAAGTTCAGAGCGGGTCAAGTGGTTGACTTTTCATTTGCTGAGCTCACACAAAGTCTTTCCATCTATCTCTCTCCCCCTCTTTCTGTTCCAGGGACCCATCTCTTCCTCGGACTCTGTCACCGTCCCTGTGTCAGTGGGGTCCCATGGAAAATCCCCCCTCCTTCCATCCGCCCTGCAAAGGGAACCTCTGATCACATCTAAGGGATGGCCAGCAGAAAGTCTCTAGAGCACAATTCAAGGAGATGTCATTCCCCATTCTCTTTGCACTTCATCTTCTGCTTAGTGTTTCTCAGGCATTTCCCTTTTGCATTAATCCACTCAGACCCGAAAGAGGAGTAGAAAACAAAGCCTAACCCTTGTTGATATTTGCTACAGCTCACTGTCCCCAAGCCGCACTCCACTCCTGAGTGGAGCCAGCCATGCAGTGAGTGGGAGAGGGGGCTCTGAAGCCACTGCAATGCACCAGAGAATTTCAGGGCTGGCAGTGCAATCTTGGCAGCTAGAGGTAATTGCCGTGCTCATTGTCTGGCGGGATGCAGACCAGTTGTATGACAGCATGTTTCAGGCATTGTCGCAGCAGCAGTGAGTAATGATAACTTGTGTATGGCATTTATGCACCCAAAGTGCTGGTAAATGCACAGCCTTGCTCCAACTGTTCAAAGGGCAAGTGGGGTGGGAAGAAAAATGGAATAAAGAGGAATAAGAATCCAGAGCTGCTGGATTCAAAGGGAGTAATGACCGTGCGACCCCTCCAAGGAATAACCCTGCTTCAAAAAGGGCCCTGCCTTGAAAATCCATTAAGCCAAAGTCCCTGCTGCACCCACGAGATCCAAAACGCTCCCTTTTCCCTCTGCAGCAAATCGACTTGCAAATGGGACTTTCCCCCAGCCTGAGAGGAGGGCCAGACGTCTGGGAAGGGGCACTTGGTGCGGACAGGTGTCTGCCATCTGACCTCCCTCCCCTCTCCACCGCACCCTTCCACCTCCCTGGGCTCCACGCAAGTCTCACCCCTGACTGCTTCTCTCTTTCGCCCGTGCTCAAATTCCTGCCTTCTTTCAGGCTGCCCCATCCAGCTGGGCGTGCCAGGTGGATCGTTCTAGCCTCTTAACTGAAATGTCACGTGACACCAAGTCAGACGCCGGACAGACGTGTTGTACATCAACACTGTTACCTTCAGCAACCAAACTGGTTCGGATTGAAGCCAAATGGAAGGGCAGCTGAGAGCAGGTGAGGCTGCGCTCTTCTTCCTGTCCCTCACCGCATGCACTCTTCTCTGCAGGTGTAATCAGTCCCACGCGGCGCTGGCGTGTCCCTACCTAGCCAGGATGGCATTGCAATGACAGTGATGCTTTATAGTCTGCAACGCTGCTCCTGCCAAAGGGCCTGCTGCACCTTCACTCACCCCAGCGAGATCTCCACCGCATGGGCAGAGGAGAGCTGCATGCCAGACATGGCTTTGGCTCCCTTGTAAATTCAGGGATTGTTTTCACTGCTGCTGTTCACACATTCGGATGCACAGGATATTTGGGGAGAACCCGGGAAAGATTTAACTGAGAAACAAATCAAGTGAGTCATTCCAAGACTCAGGGGCTGGGAACCACAGTCATAAAAGTTCAAACTGAAAACGAGGCGCCAGTGCTGAAGTGAGGGTAATGATGCGCTGGCACAGCCTATCAAAGGACGGGTTGTATCCACCGGCAGGTTGGAGGCTTAAAATCAGTCACAAGCTCTGGGGCTGGATGCAGCAATCCCAGGCCTGTGCAATGCCGGAGGTTACACTCAGATGATGATGACGATGATCTCTACTGCTCTTTAACTCCATGAGTTTATGGTCTATATCTTCACTGCAGTTAGCCCCCCGCGGCTGGCCCCTGCCAGCTGACGCGGGCAAAGAGGCTGTTTAATTGTGGTGAAGATGCCCAGGCTCTAGGAGCCTGTGAGCTGGGTGGGTCCCAGAGCTGGGGCTGCAGACTGAGCACCAGCGTCTACACTGCAGATAAACAGCCCTTTAGCCTGAGCCAGCTGGCACCGGCCAGCCCCAGGTGTCTAACAGCGGTGTAGACAAACCCAATGTGAGGTGCTTTGAGCACTGGTGGAAAGCAGGGAAG
The DNA here is from genome assembly GCF_026122565.2 of Emydura macquarii macquarii. Classification (NCBI taxonomy): domain Eukaryota; kingdom Metazoa; phylum Chordata; order Testudines; family Chelidae; genus Emydura; species Emydura macquarii. The sequence goes on along the minus strand of NW_027130449.1, from coordinate 11,373,122 downwards.
TGTGAGAAGTCTGGGTAGTGCAGAGGCCTGAGATGAGGATCCTGCCTCCTCTGATGGAGTATCTCAGTGATGACTGAGGCAGGTTCCCAGATCATAGAATCATAGAAGATGAGGGTTGGAAGGGACCTCAGGAGTTCATCTAGTCCAACTCCCTACTCAAAGCAGAACTAACCTCTAACTAAATCATCCCAGCCAGGGCTTTGTCAAGCCAGGCTTTAAAAACCACTAAGGATGGAGATTCCACCACCTCCCTAGGTAACCCATTCCAGTGCTTCACCACCCCCCTTGTGACAAATTTTTTCCTAATATCCAACCTAGACCTCCCCCACTGCAACTTGAGACCGTTGCTCCTTGTTCTGTCATCTGCCACCACTGAGAACAGCCTAGCTCCATCCTCCCTGGCATCCCACTTCAGGTAGTTGAAGGCCGCTATCAAATCCCCCTCACTTTTATCTTCTGCAGACTAAATAAGCCCAGTTCCCTCAGCCTCTCCTCATAAGTCATGTGTCCCAGCCCCCTCATCATTTTTGTTGCCCTCCCCTGGACTCTCTCCAACTTGTCCACATCCTTTCTGTAGTGGGGGGCCCAAAACTGGACCCAATGCTCCAAATGCGGCCTCACCAGTGCCAAAGAGAGGGGAATAACTTCTCTATTTAACAACCAGGAATAATGTATGAAGTAAGCATAGTCCTAAGCTGCCGTAGCTTAGACTGGCTACATTCTCTGTCTCAGACACTACAGCTGGTTCCTGTCTCTGACTGGGAGTCAGCAAGAACTGTGGCATGACATGGGCCCTATGGGATGTGGGGCAGCCTTATGCTTGCTGGAGCACAAGCCTTTCTAGCAGAGGTAGGTCACTGGTGTGAGTCTGAACTGGTCCAGTCACCTCTGCAAGTTGCTACCCATCTGATGGCTCTGCATTGGTCTATGTGAAATCGGAACACACTTCAAAACACAGATTGTGCCCTTTGAAAACACAGGCTTCTTTATTATCTCAGTCAGTATAAACAGGACATGCCTACAACACGGAGTAGAGACTCAAGGGTCTGTGTGAAAACAGAGCTCCAAACAAAACGTCTCCCAGGAACAACAGCTGCCCCAGCCGGCAAGGGCGTGGAGTGTCTTAAAAATGACCCCCTCTGGGGAATACACTGGGGAGGGGCTGACCAAAACATCCAACCTCTGTGCATTCTCTTTTGTGACTCCGCGCACTCCCTTTTGGGTAGGCCTGACATACCTCTCCTCCCCTTGCAACTTTAAACGTCGTCCCAACATTTCCAGCATTAAAGGTGAGTCTTTCTTGGTTGTAAAGCCTTTACTTGGTTCCAACATGAACAAATCCTTCACTGCCTAAGGACCAAGATTTCTGGGATCATAAGTTCAATTCTGCATCATAAATGTATTGTGTAATGACTGAAGTACATCTTTCCTTTGAATAAGGTGTGAAGTCCTGCTGCTTTGGAAGCTATCCCCCAAACGATCTACATTCCTTGTGTAGACATTTAACTCATAATGAAGTGGTCTACTCAGCAAGAGAAACAAGTTTAAAACAAACATAAGGAAGTACTTCTTCACACAACACACAGTCAACCTGTGGAACTCCTTGCCAGGGGGTGTTGTGAATTCCAAAGGTATAACTGGGTTAAAAAAAAGAATTAGATAAGTTCCTAGAGGATAGGTCCATCAATGGCTATTAGCCAAGATGGTCAGGGATGCAACCCCATGCTCTGAGAGTCCCTAATCCTCTGACGACCAGAAACTGGGACTGGATATGGATCACCCAATAATTGTCCTGTTCTGTTCATTCCCTCTGAAGCATCTGGCACTGGTCACTGTCCAAACACAGGACACTGGGCTAGATGAACCATTGGTCTGACCCATTATGGCCATTCTTATGTTCTTATCTTGTCCAATCCAAGTGACGTGCCCTGATGCACATCTTTCTTTGGAGAGCATCTCAAAGAACTGAATAAGGAGTCCTGGTATGGCACGAAACGTACAAGAGTAAGGAAGGAGATTTGGATTTGGCACTTGGTTTCTCCTCACAGGCTGGAGTGACTATAGGAGGACAATCCCTTCCCAACGAATTTGGTTTGTGTGGGTAGCGATGATCCGGCACTATGTGATTTTTAGGCGGCAACACTAAACTGAGGCTTCGTATGCCATGCCTTATTCCACACAATTGCATGAAATGTCCTTTTATCAGTGACAGAGCGGGCCAGCAGAAGTGACTTATTACGCTGGCAAAGTGCCATTTCAGAACCTCTGTCACGGGAAGCTGATCACCTTTTTAACTCCCAGATCAATACAGCTCACGCAGTATTCTTCTGAAACAACAGTGCCACCCAGTGGCTACAGGGTCTGAGCCCAAGGCATCTTCCTTCTGGCGTTCCCGGGGTAGAACCCTTCCACTTGTCTTCTAAGGAGTCAGAATCCGAGTGATTGTCAGTTTCCTGCAGGGCTCAGTGTACTGGTAATTGGGCATTAATACAGATGTTCACAGCTGTAGAAGAAATAATGCTGAGATCCCCCCAGAAGCCACTCCTGTTGCCTGCTTCGTATCACTAAAGTGATATTGTTAATTTCTTTGGGGAGACAGGCACATAAAGAGACAATGCAACGTACTCTCTCTATATATAGGTATCAGTATGGCAGGGCTAATTTTTCACTGCACGTTTCAGTCATCCAAACAGAATTTGCTTAGTGTCACAGGCAATTAGACCCCCTGATTCCACTCTGTTCTATTCCCCACCTCATCCCACCCCACTCCCTGCCCTTTGCATAACTCACTGAGCACCCCTGGCCTTCTTTTGAGGCCTTCCAAAGCTCATATGCTGCAGTTCACCCACCAGAACAAACAAGGAGGCTGTGTATATCCATAAGCAAGCAAATCACGCCAAGGAAAATTCAGCTGTCACACCTAAAAAGATCCACACGGGTGTATTTGCCCAGTCCTAGCTAGTGCCATCAATGGTGGAATGGCATCCCCAGGGCTTGTGATGATATTTATAGGCAGTTCTTCCATGAATACCACGGAACACAATACTTCTCCAGTTAAAATGCCCACAGCTTTGATCTCAGGCTGCAGGGGAGGGGGAAGGGGAGGGGCTCATTTGTTTGGAATAGCACAAATTATTTATTTTTTAATATATATTTCTCGGGGTGCCTGGAGAGCATTTGAAGCCCCAGGAGGTAAATGGTCTCATAAAAAGCTATTGATATGGAGGTTACCTAGCTCTCCAGACTCCTACTGTGTCCTGTGGTGGTGGGGGGGCCACTAAACTCCAGATTTTAATTGTTTGCTGGAACAGCCACCCCTCCACCAACACACACACAACCTCCCTCCTGTCCAATTTAAATCAGAATGCTTCTGCTCCTAGGGCAGGAATTGCTAAAATTGGCCCTCCAATCTCTCATCATTTTATTAGCCTCCCTGCTGATGCATCTTATGTCACAGAGATTTAATGCTTCAGGATCAAAGCGTTTGCTATTGATATAGCTCTTGCTAGTACATATGCTGCATTCTGTTACCTATGCCAAAAAAAACAATAACCCACTTCTCTTCTCATTCTACATTTGCAGTAGGATTCTTGTTAACTAAGATTCCCGAGCACTGGAATACTGCCTATATATATATATATTGGACTGTCTGCAACTCTGCCTGCATTTAGATTGGACCCATTGGAACACTGTCTGCATTTTACATTGGACCAACTAGAACAATTATTGCATTTTATATCGGACTGACCAGAGCAATATCTACAGTTTACATTGGAGTAGCCAGACACTGTCTGCGTTTTAATTAAGTGGTCTCTGTGGGTCCATCAGAATACTCTCTACATTTTCTGTTGGACTCAAGGGGGAGACTTACAAATGCAAACGATCTTTTGGGGGTCCCAACTGGTCCATGCTGCCCTGGCAGAGAAGAAGACCTGTGCTGAGCTGCACTGTACAATGCATGTTCTATTATCCCCAGTCTAGTCTTAAATGACCCAGGCGATGGAATTGCCAGCCATTTCCTTTGGGAAACAATTCCACACACTAATACATTTTTCAGACATAATTCTACATCCAGTTGTGGTGTCTGCATTTTTACAAGGGTGTTAATCATTTTAAGAGGGTGCAGAATAGAGCAAGAAAAAGGCATTGGAAGCTGGAGACAATGCCTAACAGTGAGATACTTAAGGAGCTAAATCTGTTTATCTTATCAAAAAGATCTAGAGGTGATCTGTTTGTGGGGTACCAGTCCTTTCACAGAGCGAAAATACAAACTGTTAAAGGGCTTTTCAGTCTAGCAGAGAAAGACATAACAGGAACCAACGGGTGGAAGTTAAAAATGTGTACCTTATTTCTAAACTGAAGGGCATTTTAAAAGTGAGGGTGATAAATTGTTGGAACAAACAATCAAGGGAAGTGGTGGATTCTCCATTTTTTGAAGTTTCAAATCAGAACTGTAGATGCTTTTCTGGAAGTTGTGTCTTGGGCTTAATACAGCATTAACTGGGTGAAAATCTCTGGCCTGTGCTATACGGGAGGTGAAACTAGATGATCTTCTGGCCTTAAAATCTATTAATCTTTCTTGATATTTATCCTAAATTGTTTCCTTCTTCACTTCCTCCTGTTACTCCTAGTTAGATCACCCCACACGCACTCTTTGACTCACCGTGAGTAGCACCTCTCTCTCTTTAGTTTGACAATAAATATTATTGACAGCTCATAGCATCCTTCTGTGACATCCTTCCGATATGGACAGATTCTCATTGCACCTTCCTCTTAGTGGCTACTGCTCTTAACCACACCACATTTCTCAAAGTGAATTTTCAGACACCCAGTCGAAGCCATTCATGATACACGTTTGTGTGAGAATAATGTGCTGGTCCAATAGTCCAAAGTCTGGAATTTTCACGCATGCCTAATACCATGTATTTATATTGAGACCTGGGTACAATGCTCAGCCCTGGCAGATAATTGATGATTACCCTCTTGATAGAGTCTGATCTGGAACAGAAACTCATATGTGCCCCACCCTGCTTAACTTTCCATATGCAACCCAACATGGTTAACATTCCCATGGGTCAGTTTGGGACATGCAAGGCAGGGGAGCTGATTGGAGGCTGGTGGTAGAGCTAGATATGTTTTAGTTATTGTATAAAATTTCAAAGGAAATGAAAATCTGTCAGGCAATTTTTCAGGTTTCTGCCAAAAGTTCTGGTCTCCAGTGCTTAAAAACCGAATTTTTTTCCCTCTAATGTTGAGTTTTTCAAGGAAAACCTGAAAAATGTTGACCAAAATGTACGTTTCCTTGCGAAAACGTCCATTTAATCAAAAACTCAATTTTAATCTCAAAAAAGTGTTTGGACCAGCTCTAGCTCCCCAGAGGATGTCCTGATATCCTCCTTGTCTCATGTAAATGTCACCTCTCTGAGTCTATTACCGACGAGGCAACCTCGGGTCTGAGCAGAAACAGCAGCATTTTACCCAATGGAGTTTTTAGGGGTAAACAAAATCTCAGCCTTGTCTCTGTCTTGACAAAACACTTTTTGCCTGGGGAATGTTTTATATTTTCATAACATGGATAAAGTCTGCTGGCTAGGAGAAGGTTTGTTTTATTCCACTCTCCCTTTCTAACTTGGTGTCTTCTCTTCGCTTCTCTTGGTTTTTAAGCACGCGCAACAGATGGCGCCGTGAAGCGGATCAGAAGGCACTGAAAAGCAGTCATTAATCTTCATTCTCGCAAACCAGTCAGGACCCAGGAGTACGTAAGGAGCCAGGGCCGGGGAGCAGACCGCTGGGTTTGCAGCATCTACGGAGCATCTGCCCAAATCCAAAGACTCGGTGTGAAAGAAATAAGAGGAAAGAGAGCGAGGTTTTGGAATGGTAGTGTGATGCATGTTCCTACATATGGCGATGGTGGCTGGTGCCAGAGATACTCCTGTGAGCAGGAGCTGGCTCTGCCTGACAGCAGGTGTTTCTGGCTTCTCCAATGAATCAGTTTGCAATGATTACAATGAAACCCTTTGAGTAGCTCAGGTGAACTTCCTATCTTTTCCCCCACCCCACGGATCCAGAAATGGGGGCTTGTCTGCCCTGTTGTGGCTGAGCCATTAGGGTATTCATCCAACCCACATGGAAACCAATAAGGTCCTTGCCATGTGCGCTGGATCCGGTTCCCACAGCGTAACAAGATTATCATGCATGAAAAATTAACTGTATCGGGGTGGAGGATAAACTAGCAAACATGGAAGAAGGGCAGCCCCGCTTCCACCAGTTCTCACCACTTTGGAAACAGCCCAGCCAGACAGCTAGAATCCAGACATGGCGTTAGGACTGCTGCCTCATCTCATAATGTCAGGGCTACTTCAAGAAAGTTTTGTGCATCCACCTCCCAGGCTGGTTTGTTTTGATGTTTTGGGGGCTATTTTTAAAGAAAGTTGGGCTGAAATCTTGGCCCCATTGAAACCAATGTTTCAGGTTTTTGAGTTTTGCTGTTGACTTCAATGGGGCCCGTATTTCACCCCTGATCTTTAATGGAGAATTGAAACCCCTGGAGCCAGACTGGCCTCTCAACTCATTACACTCAGTGGGAGTTATTACTGGGAAGTAGCAGTCTCAATTTGGAGCTTTGGTCTGAGTTTGGGTGAAAATTCAAATTGAACCTGGTTCATTTGAGTTGCTTTTCAAACGTCTAATTGTGACTGGCTATGATTTTCCTCTTTGTCAGCACAAACCATCAGCTATTGGCAAAATCCTCCGTGTGATCCTTACCGTCACAGATAAAGCCCTGGGAGATCAGTATGTGGTATTGCCTATGCCACTATAAAATGCACCAGCTTTGAAGGATTTTGACAGGAAACCTTTAAAACAGCAGCTCATGGAATGAAATATTCAGGGATTGGGTTCCCCCCCAGAACAAAGGGAAGCTTTGATGTCAGAGTTTAGGACAAAATAAACAGGAACATGTGAAGAATTAAACATCTTGTTGAAATATTAATGGGGAATACTCTGGTATTGCTCCTACACCTTCCATCTGAGGATCCCAATGCACATTGCACACAGTCTTTAGAGCCTTCAGGCAGTCCTGTGATGGGGGCAAAAATCATTTTCCCTATTTTCCAGATGGGGAAACTGAGTCCCAGAAAAGTGAAGTGACCTACTACACATCCCACAGGATTCAAGAGCCCTGTCTCCCAGCCCCTAAATGATACTCACTTCTAGCATTGCTTCTAAATGTCAACTCAGCAGTACAGCTGGGCAGTGGCTGCTCTCCAGTCTCTGATGCAGAGCTCCTCCCACACTGCCTGTGTCACAAATACCTCGTCCAACACGAGGCGTGCTCCATGTTTGCAGCTCAGAACTAGACGATAGTTAAACACTTTATTTCCAGGTCCTCAGATCCTGTGGCGCTCTGGCCATATCAGTAGATAGATGTATTCAGTAACTAGCTGGGGTCATTCATGGGCTCATATGGGGTCTGGCTACTTCGAACAGTATCAGAGACTCCCAGCTGATGTATACCGCCTTATTTTCCCTTCTGATCGCTAGTCTCCTGGACAGGAAGAATGTCTGTTTAGCAGCTAGCTATATGAAAGCATCAGATATTTTCCACTAACAATCCCTATGACACGCTATGCACGACTGTCAGCCTCAGGCCTACATGATGCATTTAAATGGGGCCACGGCTGTCTATACATTCTGTATAATTCACACAGGCCCTCCGGGAGCAGGAAAATCTAATTTTATTAGATTCATTATCCTTTTCTCAAGCATTAATAGCTCCTCAGAGCCTCGGCCTAATGTACTTGATTTTGCATTGTAATTGAACTTCAGTGGAAAAATTGCTGCCTTGATCAAAAGATCAAAAACTTCTAGCAAACGCCCCTCACCTGTAGGCAACACGGTTGTGTGTATGTCACATTCCAAGCTATGCTGCAGACGGTCTATGTCTCTTGAGGTTGCTCTGGGCAATGGTTCTGCGGAGTGGTTTTTATAATGACAATAAAACGCTGTTATTCCGTCTTCTCCAGTGCCTTATGAGTAGAGCTGGGTGAAACTGGCTCACTGGAAATTGAAAAAAAAAAGTTGAAAAAAAATTAATTTCTGGTTAAATCAATATTTTTTTCAAATTTCCGGTGAACTGAAAAGTAGAGGGGTGGAATTGGTTTGGGTGGAACAAAGTGTTTTGTTTCAGTTTTGACCATTTCAAAATGTTTCAGATTTTAAAATAAAATGAAAGGATTTTTTTTTTTAAATGAAAAGTCATTTTGAACTGAAAAATCGAAACACGTCAGTTTGGGGGCATTTTTCATTCTTCAGGTTTTGGTGGGTTTTTTTAAACTGAAACAATTTTGTGACACTGACACAAATTCACAAAACATTTGTTTCCGGTGAAAAATGCAGATTTGGAGACACCAAATGTTTCAGACAAAAATTTTCAACTATTCTCATCTGGACAGACCAAACCATCATAGAGTACTTCACTTTGGGGGATGGTGAGGGGAATGTAATTTTCTTATTAACAAACCCTGCAATTCTAACATTAGCAAAATGCATCTGTTTCCTACGTTGGGTGCTGTTTTCGCTGCCCAGTAGTAAGATGCTAGAGCAGACTTGGCCCATTAGTGTAAGCAACCTGTCCACGCATTGAACTTGCTGTAGCTGAAACCTGGTTCAGGATCTTGCTTTTCCCACACACACACACACAATTAGAATGTAGATCTCATTGCTACAAGATACCATTGATGCTAAGAGTTTCGTAGGCTTCAATACCACTCCAGTGAAGGGCCTACATTTTAAACAGAATGACAAATCAATTTCTTTTGTATTGTTAGCAGCTAGACTTTGTATTGCGCATTATTGGGAAAATGTGATGCCTCCTCCTATGGAATTGTGTATAGTAAAATATGGACTATCCTTGTAAAGGAAAAGCTTTCACACCAAATACATACACAAGAGATGCACCAAAAAAAAGATCAATATTTAGATCTTTGGTTCCCCACTTTTTAACTCCCCAGCCAGCAAGCCAGATGCTTTAGCTAGGTTCTTTGAATATTAACCTGGTTCTGAATAAGGAATAAGTAATGTGTGATGTCGTATGTTAACATTTTATTGTAACTTTGCCTGTATAGAAAGGTTTTTAAAGGAGTGGTCATTTATTATTTGCAATAGTGAGGACTAAAAAAAAATCCCAAAAGTTCGGGATAGGCTATAAACCCCCATGTTTCAGGGCATGAGCCAACTCTAACTTGATGAAATAAACTTTTCTGAGGGACAGATTATCTCAAAACTGCCTGCTGCAGGTTTCCTGCACCTTGCTCTAAAGCATCTGGTGCTGGCCACTGTCAGAGACATGATACTAGACTAGATAGACCTTGGGTCTGATCCAGTCCGGCAATCCCTATCTTCTTATAGCCTGTAAGCAGCGGATCTCCCAGATGAGCTAAAAGTGGGACTCCCTCTGTCCCTGTAGGATTTGTGCTGAACTATTCTTCACTGGGAATCATCTCCTCTGGGGGAGCTCATATTCAGCTGGCTTCTGCTGGCTGGCTTTCCTTGAATATCTTACATGGGGCACGTATAATCAGACAAGAGTCGTTAGTGTCCCTTTGTTCCTATAGCCGTCTTAGAAACAAGAAAACCCAAAGCCACCCCAGGCTGGGGAGGGATGGAGAAGACAGCTGTGGTGGGGGAAACCCAGCGGGGAGGGAAGATGGTGGATGGATGCACATGTGCAGCTGTCCTCGTGTCGTTGTTCCAGGATGCAGGAGGAGCCTATGCTGAACACACCTGCATCGGGGAAAGGAGGACCAACTTGCTGGAATATGTTGTACCAGAGGCAAGAATAAAGAGGCTGAGAGCTGGGCAGTGGCAGACCTTGTACTTGACAGGCAGATTACACCCAGGATTAGTTTCTTTCTGCTGGAAGGTGGGAAAGGAGGAGCTGTGGCTCTGGGTATGAGCGCCAGCAGGCTCCTCATTCCCAAGTGTGAAGGGTTCTGTGTATCAGGCCTGCAGGTAGGTAACCGAGGCTCATCCACAGTGAGCTGTCCCCTTCTGGTCATCCTTTCCCCTTCACTTCATAGCAGCTGCCTTAGCCATACAGCCCCGGGCTACAAAATGGATTCAAACCAACAGTCACCTTTCAGGGATGACTGCAGCCAAGTGGACACCTGCCATCTGGGCATCCCTGTTCCAGGAAGTGGAAAGGAACCTTCTACAGAAGGAAACAGACTTCGACCATGACAGGGAATTTGGGGGGATTCTGTGTTATTTTGGGGGCTAGTTTTCACTGTTTTCTATTACTATTATTATTTTATATTGCAGCAGCACATAGCAACCCCTCAGTCATGGACCAGGACCCCATTGTGCTAGGTGCTGTACAAAGACAGAACCAAAAGGCAGTCCCCGCTGCAAAAAGCTTATAATCTAAGACAAAAGATAACAAGTGGGGACAGACAGACCAGAGACTGCAACTCACAACTCACCCTTACCTAAATACCCACATGCAGAGTTTATCTTTCCCCCATGGCCTTGCATGGAACGCCCCTGTTTTATGCTGCATGAGATTTACCAGGCATCTTCTTCCCCTTTGTCAGCCCTCTGCATTGCCTCACGTTCTCTAGGCTTCCAGCCTCCCCAGGATGGAAAAGAGAATGTGCTGGGATCAGTGTATAAGCTCAGGTTGGTGGCTGGCATAAATCAGCGTAGTCAAAGGAGCTCAGTTGAGGATCCGACCCATTGTATTTAGGTTTCCAGCTTTCTCAGAATCAGTATATCTAGGGCAGCGTTTGCATTTTGCTGACTGATAGGGTGTGAGAATGGGAGTGGGAGTGTTTATGATAATGATAAGTGTGTGGGGCTTGTCTGTTCTGGAGCCTCTTTGAGACAGGGTCTGTCTTTTCTGCCTTAGTGCAGCACTTAGCAGAACGGGTTCTCAATGTCCCTACTGTAAAACAAATAATAATCATAGTTTTCATTTCCTAGTTTAACAAATCTTCACATTTATCGTACTCTTAAAAGACAATAAGGCCACTAAGTAACTCTAGGGCCCGCTGAATCTATTATAGCGCGGCCTCTAACCTATTTGTAGCAAAGGAAATTCCAGCCCCTGCAGCTGCAAATAAAACCACCCTAAAACAATATCCCCCTGATATCTCGAAGCATTATTCTGGCATTGTTGGCAGATCTTAAAAGGGACACGACACAGTTTTCCTTCTACATCGCCAACAGAATCTGAAAGCGGGCCTGTTCCATGTACAAGTTTGCAGGGATTATGCTGCAATATCTTCCAGCCCAGCTAACACGAGAACAAATCTTCCCTTACGTGTCTGCAACTTCAGTACCTAATCCTGTCTTCCAGAGAGGCGGCGTGCAGTCAAGATACAGACAGACACTGGGAAGATGAGGGAACCTTATTTGTTAACTGTTGCAACCATTAATGAGGTTCCTTCAAGGCAAATGTCTGAACAAAATGCTCTATGCATTTTTTTATATAAAGCCATAATAGTGGCTTCTCCCTTTCCTCTCTGTTATCTCTGCATAGTCACCCTTTAAATGGCAGAGCCACAGAAAGGAAAAAGCAAGGCAGTAATGACTCTAGTAATGGGGAAGTAGGAGAGTGAGGAGATCCAATCAAGGAGAAAAAGCTGGGGGCAGCCGGTGGCACGCAGATTTAGAATGAATATTTTCTTATCTTAACAATTATTCTTTGTGAATTTAGAGCTAAAGAGGTATAGCCCTTTGAAAAAGCAGAAAGGAAACCAGCCCAAACAGAGGAGGAGGAGGAGGAGGAGGAGGTGTGTGTGTGTGTCTCGATCTATATAGATTTGTAGATAGTCAGTGCGAGAGATGTAAGAGGTGGTTGGAAAATAGCTCTTTAGACAATTTGTACTGTTTAGCTAAGATCCAAAAATTTTCAACTGAAAACTGGAACAATTTCATCCGGAACATTTTCAGTTCTCATGTTTTTGGTTTGCCAGTGAAAAATTGGAAATGTTCAAGGACAGCAGATACTTTGCGTGCAGAATTTCATTTAGCTGAAAACCTCATTTTCCATCCCAAAAAGTGTGAACAGAAAATTTTCAACCAGCCTGTGGCCAGAGCCAATTCGAGGAAGGTGCGAGACACCCTACAGTCTGGGGATAACCTGGCCCCAGGGCAAGTTTCTTCCTGACCTTTATTAGTCAGAGGACTCCAGTACTCAAGCAGGAGGCTTTGTACGCCACCCAAAGGTAGGGGGCCTGGCTGCGAGTGGCACGTGTGTGTATAGGACCTGTGTGTGTGATGTTTGTATGTGCATGAGGATTTCAGCTTTCCCTGTCTGCTGCAATCAGAGCTGATGAGCACTTGTTTAGTGCAACGCTGAGCAGTCCAGCTGATGAACTAAGCCCAGTGGAATAACCAGCGACACTGGTTAAACACAGATGCCCTCAGCTAATTAGATGGCACGGGACTCTGTTCTCGGCTAGAAGGACCAGTCGCCTGGCTGTCCCAGAATATAATATGCTGCCTCAGAGTTGGCACTCTGGATTAGAGTAAATCACGTCTGAGTCACAGGCCTGGAGGCCTGTCAGCCAGAATCCTGGCTCGTCTAGTCTCAGGCAGAGCACTCCATCTGGTGGGCTTATTGAACCGATTCCTGCCAGAGATATGCCCCATTCCGCCTCGCCCACCTCAACTGCCACCCGCTGCCGGGGCTGGCCCCTGGCAGGATGGATACCTTAGCTGGGAATGGGGTTTACTTAAAGGATGCAGACCCCAGAGACTGACCCAGAAGCCCAGTATTGCAAGGCGAATCCAGCAGTAGCAGGAAGTCCACTTACCCTGGCCTCAAACTAAAATGGCTTCATTGCACTTGATCTGAACACAGCAAGTGCAAGGAAAGCTCCGGGAACGGGCTGTCAGGCAACAAAAAGTGGCAAAGGACAGGTGGGAACAGAAATGTTGGGGGAAAACTGGACCTTCAGCTGATGTCTGGCTGCAAGATGAGACAGCTGGACCATAGGGTCTAAGCTACGGGCTGCAGCAAACACCCCAGCCAGCCCTGAAAGGCGAATGGTAATGTACACTGGGCCAGAGATCAGCATAGCTAGTGCACTGGCCCTTGAAGGAAAAATAAACCATGCCCAGCTGAGTTCCAAGCACAGAACAGGCATGACCTGCCCGTGCTGGGCCGGTGCCAAGCCTGCATTGATTTGGGGAGGCGCCCTCCTTCCTTACTCAGCTCCCCTTCTCAGAAGGTTGCCGGCTCCTCTAGCTGAAGGGAGAATGCTGCTCTCTGTGAAAAGGAGCTGCGGTTTGCAGGGACGGCCCGTCAGCCGTGCACAGCATCCTCTGGCTCACAGCTACGTCTGCCTCACACAGCCAGCGAGCCCAGGATTCCAAAGAGGGCTGCTTCGCCGGGCCGCCCTACACCATTTCCTCCTGCTTTCTTCATGACCACTAGTGGCCTGGCAATGCCGTTGAACCCAGACAGATGGCCCCTGGCGGGAGATGTAGAACAGAAGCTGCTATCCTATAGAGGGCAGCTTGGTTCTGTCTGGCTTCTTTGATCCCGGGGGGATTGAAAGCACCAAAGAAAATGTGCTTTGACACTCGTAAAGTGAGTGCCCCCAACCAGGGCATTGGGAAGGGCCAACTAGCGGTGTTTGTCTCTAGCCGAACATGTTCAACACCATTAGGCCCAGGGGCCAAGGTACCCCCAAAAGACACCACTTCTGCATAGGACACAGGAATGTGCGTCACACAGCAGTGACCCCTTTGGAACCTGCAAACACAATAAGCCAAAAGGGTCCCTAAATCTAGATGGGAGAGAGAGAAGCAGCTGTGCCTCCCTGCATTGAAACCGTGAGACAGCGGCAGGGATCAACATCCCGGGGAAGAGGCTCAGCTGCAGATGTGGGTGGGAAGGCAGGATCCCCTAGGGAGCACCTGGCACAGCGTCTGTCTGTGGACCATCAGGGGTCTCCTGTTTGGTTGTGGGCTTGGGTGAGTATTAGTCAGAAGGTCTGGCAGCTGGGGCAGGGGTGAGGGCGGGCTCTGATAGCTGGCGACCAGTCAGCTAACATGATTCGCTGCGCTGGACACTAACTGCAGGAGCCTTTCCGTAAAACCAGAGCATTCAGCAATGCCCAGGGCCTGTTAGGATGCACACAACGCCTCTCTCAGCAAGCAAAACCAATGGGAAGGAAGATATGGCAGCTGTGCTGCTTTGCAAGGGTCGGAAGGGAAACGCAGGTGCACGGGGACCAAACAGGGGGGAGACTGGGGACCAGAGTCTCAGCGACTGCAGAGCTCCCCAGAAATCCACACGGATTTACACCAGCCGAGGACCCGGCCCTGTGTGTTCCCACTTTGTGTGAGCAGGCAGCCAGGGGGGTCACAGAACCTCTCTCTGCTTCCAGAGAAGGGAAAAAACACCCTTCTTGAGCTGTCCTGGGGACACAGACCCTGATGCAGCCAAGGATTTAAGCACATGAAGAGGAGAGGAAGGCCCCGATCCAGAAAGGCATTGGAGGTCAATGAGACGCATATTTCTGATTCGGGGCCACAGAGAGGAATTCGGCCTGTCAGCCCAGCTCCTGTTACCTGCGTTAACCCCCTTTGTTGCTAAGATTAATAATGAGGAAAGAGAAAAACAAAACCAGCTTGCACAGGGGGGGGGATCAGCCCACAACAGAACTTCAGTCCACACAAATGGCATCAGTGAAGCCACGCTGGTCTGATCTGTACAACCAGGTCTTGGCGGTGATGCAAGTGGAAACTGATCTCAGGGATTCTCCCAGCAATTTGAAACGGTTGGCCTTGAACCAGAGACAATCCGGAGAGTGATTGATTGACTCATTTATAAGGTGCCCCAAACAGATCAAGTTCTCATCAGCCGACCTTGTCTGAGCAACTGCAGATCGGCCCCCCGTGGAGTTCAGGCTACCAGCCAAATGCACGTATGCAACATGTGCAGCCTGGTGATGCAACATCTGAAAAGATCCAGTGGGAGGCTCAGCTCGTTCAGGCTCCGAGCCCTCCCTCATGCAGCAGCAGAGCAGTCATGCAGCTGGTTTACACCACGATGTATATGTATGCCTTTGCAGCAGGGTGTGTGAGGTGTGTATAGTGCCTCGCTTTAGCCTGGTTGAGGCTTTAAGGTGCTGGAGCCGTATAAATCGTAAATAGTCATGAATATTTCCCTCGTCTCTGTGTCAGATCTGCACAGATGTTGCATCAGAATCTCTCTTGAGGTGTCAGAATTGTGTGGGCTTCTCTGTGATTTCACACCATCAGCCTCTGCATTCATGCTTAATTTCACATCTTTAATTGCTCAAGTCACAGGCCCCGCAATCGGAGATCCGCCAATGCTCTGACAAGGGGCCCGCCTTGTTGATCCCCACAAAGGAACATAAATTGTCAACCATAAAGAAAAAAAATAAGGCGGGAGAAGGCCATGAAAGAACAAGGATCAACTGATTACGAATGCTGAAATAGACAGAGGGCGAGCCTTGGGGTTAAACGGAGGGAAGCAGAAGGGGACACTGAACCAAGAACTCTGACAATGCCCACTGCTCTGAGACAGGATCTAGGGGACCCACGGACAGCACCCAAAGAAACTCTGCTCAGATACATGCCCAAAAGATGCCAGCCCCGTCGAATTCTGGCAGTGCTAAGGCCCACCAGAACGCAAGGCCCACCCCTCAACTGAAGGGAGAGCCCGCCAGGCCCAGAAAACAATGAAATACAGGGAAACAACAGATGAGAAAACAGGAATGGGAGACGGGGTTAAAGGTTCAGCTGAGGGAACCGGATCGGGACACTGAGTAGGAAACACAGGACAGTGCTCACTGCACGACGTGGGCATCCATGGAGTCACTGAACGCCACCCCGCGAAACCCTGCCTGGACCCAGGCCCGAAAGGTCCCAGAGAGCCAGCCTTGGAGACTGACATCCTCAGCAGTGAAAACCTCAGTGAACGTACTGTAGAGAACAGGCCCATGTTGGTCCCCAGACGATATACCGCATGGGCAGCAGCACAAACTACCCGCGGCGCACAATGTCCAGGACTGGCCCAGAAGGGACAGTGCTAAGAGTGTATGGGCCATTCGTTCTCCTTCAGCCTATCACTGTCCTGCCGGACCCGTCAGCGTGATTGCTAGCTAATGCCGAGGGGAAGGGGGGTGTTTGTGACGTGGGCAGAAGACACCAGGGGACAGAACAGAGGCTCCATAGACTCGTTCCATGTAACAGCCAGGCAGGGATGAGTTCTGAGAGTGTTTCTGTAATGCTCAGTCTCAGGCTGGAACGGCTTTCCGCTATAGACAGCCCTGTTTACAAGGGCCGGGTCGCCAGTTGGCAGGGCACCCTGTGGTCTGGCGTGCAGCGCCACGGGCTTGGCTTATGGGTTTCAGCAATGTAGCTAGTGGAACAGGCCAGGGGCTAAAACCAGCACGGGACGTCTGACAAGGACAAGGATCCGCAATCAGGAGATGAGCTGGGCTGCAGCTGAGGACTCCTCAACGCCCTAGAGAGAACGCGGGAGAGGCTCACACAGGGGTACCAAGAAGGTTCAAACTCCAGCCTCAGCCCGAACGCCCAGCCTTCTTTCTGCTGCAGGACCTTACCTCCGACTGGCCCAAGGCAGGGATTGCTCACGTGCGCCCTCCTCACTCGGGACTGCTCCCCACTCCCCGTGCTCTGCGCTACCAACGGCTCTCGCTAAAGTCAGTGACTTTCGGGCAAACTATCCCCCGGGGTGGCTCCTAACACCCGCCACTCCCAGGGGGGCATGTCCCATCAGCAGCGAGTTTGGATGCCTTTGCAAAGATGGAAATGGGGCAGCTCAGCTGGGATGTCACTCAGCGCCGCCCCAGTGGAGATACCTGGATTTGTGCCAGCTGAGAATCCGGCCACAGTGTCCCGAGGGCAGCATGAAGGCTCCGGCAGTTAGGATGTGGTCGGACAGCTTCACTTCAAGCCAGGGGGAACTCGGGCCGTTGGGGAGCAGCGTGGCAAGGTTCAGCAGCCACAGGCAGGGCTGGCTTTTCCAAAGAGCACAGCGCTCCGGGTGCACATTGGGTGCTGAGTTCTCTGCAAAGCCAGGCCCCAAGCACTGAGCATTTGAGCACCTGGCTTCTGAAGTGGGGGGGGTGGGAGTCAATGGGGCTACAAGGGTCTTTTCCCCACACTGGTCAAGTGAACGGCAAAGAGAGTCACGCATACGCACGTCTCCCCAGCCCCTTGAGCTGACTTTGATGTAATCACAGAGTCTGGCATCCGTTTCTTATCTGAGGCCTGATAATTCCTTCCGCAGTGGCCGTGGCAGCGAAGCCAGTGATTATGGGATGGGGACTTTTGCCAGAGTGAAACAATTTTGATTTGAATGAAGAAACCACTAGGAAGGGCAAGCAGCCGGCTCCAATTAGCTCCTATTTTTAGAAGGCAACCAGCCCGGGATCCGAAGGGGAACGGCAAGCTCCCCTGAGCCCGGCACATACAAATGGAGACATTGGTTTGCATTATTTAGTGGTCTAGGGGTTGTCTCCAGGGTGGTGGCACAGACACACCCAAAGCACGGCTGGGCCTGCAGAGGTCACATCAGACCCATCGTGGGACCGATGCACTATGGTAGAGCGGTGCTGGGCTGGAAGAGACAGAGAGAGCACCCGAGATCTGCTGGAGATGGGAGCAGGGCCTAAGAGAGGATTGAGTTTGTTAGACAGAGCCCCTTATGGGATAGCAAGGTTCCCTCCCTCCCCACACTCATCGCTTTACAACTGAGCCATCCTTGGCACCATCAGAGCAGAACGCTGAATGTCCTGAGGGGCTAACAACTAAATAAAGGACCCCAGCCGGGCAGTATATTATTCGCCTCATAACGGTGTCTGCTGCAGTGCTTGCACGCCCAGCCATTTATTTGAGCAGCATGAGATGTTTAATTGCTGGCTCTGTTTATGGGCATAACGACAGCAGGGGATGCTGGTTCGGAGGAGCAGTCCCCCTCCTCGCTAATGCTGCAGTCACCTCCCGTTTGTATCCGTAAAGGAGTGACTGAGAGAGACGACAAGCGGCACTTGGGCGGCTGCTTCTGCAGTCCAGCCAAAACCAGCTGATCTTTCTGCTTCGGTCCAGGGTTGGGTTTAGAACCCCAGTTGCAGGGAGCCGTGAAAACGGGAGCACGCGGGTGTGTTACCGTACGTCACTGCTGAGGGCTGGGCGGTAAAGTACAGACATCGTCCAGCCCCTGTGCTCCCAGGGCTGTTTGAGACCCAGCAGACGTGTTTTACACCTGCAGCCCCACAGTCCCCACTCTTGCATCGTCCATTGTTCAGGGCAGACCGTGCACACTGGGGAGTGCAGACAGGAGCTTTGCACTGCGCATTAATCTGGCAACTCAAGTTTTAATGATCTCAGCCGAGGCACTGGGGCGAAGGTGGCCTCCAGGTGAAGTGCTGGGCTCTTATTGGTTAGAAGGCCTGGGGGGAGCGAAAGGAGACAAAATGTTGCCTCTGATGTTCCGACATGCACCTGTGTTTAATGACTCTGTCTGGAGGCCCAGCCGCACGGAACAGCTGGGAGATGGCAGTTGTTGCTATTACTGGAGCTGGCTGGGATTTTTCGATGAAACGTTTTTTGACAGAAAATACCGATTCCTCGAAACCAAAACTTTTCAGAGAAATGTTATCGGCTTTGCCTTTAGGCAGGAAGGTTTCTCAGGTCCTGGCTGGAATGTCTGGGCAGCACATACATGGGAAAAAAGAGCCCCCCGCCCCCCCAGTTTAACCCAGTGACTAGAGCACTTCTCAGGAAGCAGATTCAGAGCAGGAACTTGAAGCTGGATCTCTCACATCCCAGTTGTGGTAAGTGCCTTAATTGCTGAACCGTTGGCTAATCTGCCATGGGGCTCTTTCTTTCTCTGGCTGGTTTTCTGCAAACATTTTTGAAGGGGCTCAGCTTTGTCCCAACGTGGACCAAAACCAAGTCTTGAAACCTTGGCATTTTTCCTTCAATGAATTTTTTGTGTTTTGGCCAGCCCTCTTAAAAATAATAATTATTATAGCACCAGGCCCAGTCATGAACGAGGACCCCACTTGCTAGGTGATATACAAACAAACCACAGTAAACTAGTCCCTGCCTGAAAAAAGCAGATAATCTAATCTAAGGCAAGAGAAGACAGATGGAGACAGACAGAACAGTGCAAGGCAACAAAGAGGCAGTATTGGTCACCCTGCCAGGTGGTGGTCTCAGAACACCAGCTGCCTAACCGCGGTCACGTTTTTTGTAGGCATCATGACAAAGGAGAGCTTTCAGGAGGAATTTGAAGGAGAACAACGAGGTAGCTTTGCAAACGTTTATGGGGATGTAGATTCCTCTTACTCTCTAGTTAGAGCAGTGCTGGCACCGTACCCTCCTGGTCAATGGTGGGAGTCCTGCAATTCTATGTGGATTTTCATGAGGAAACTGGTAGTGGTCGGGGCACTGGACAAGGACTCGGGAGACCTAGACTCACTTCCCAGCTCAGCCTCAAATTTCCTGTGTGACCTTGGTCAAGTCCCTTAACCTACCTTGTTCCTCATCTGTAAAATGAGGCTGGTGCTTCCTTGCTGTCAAGATAAAGGCCATCAGTAACTGTGAGGCGCTCAGATACTACAGTGAGGAGGGCCCTATTTGTTTCATAGATGCTCATGTTCTCTTGTTGCTTCTTCCCTACCTGAAACTCTCTGGGATGCTGCAGTCCTCTCCACGGCAACCAATAGTTATAATGCCTGGCTCCTATAAAGGGCTTTTCATCAAGTGATTTACAAAGGCAGTCAGCGACATTGTCTCTATTGTTCAGATGGGGAAACTGAGGCACAAAGCAAGGAAGCAACATACTCCAGATCACCCAGCAGTAGCACTCAAGTCTCCTGAGTCACAGTCCAGGGCTCTGTCTACTCGGCGACACTGCCTCCCACGGTGGTCTGAGCTTTTCTGTTCTGGTGGGCAGGCAGCGAATGATCCTGAGTTAGTCTGGACTCCCCCTTGCTGTCTGGCTGCAGGGTGGTATCAAAGCAGCTGTAGGGGAAGAGCATGTTTGCTGTCATGGGGAATAATGTGCAGCTAAAGGGATGGAGACAAACAGCCAGCTGGTATGAAAAATTGTTCCTGGTACAAGCCCTATAACTTCTTGCATCGTGGGGTGTTAGCTTCCAGGATGGTATCAAGAGAGACAGAAAAATAATAGGCCCTTAATCTAGAGTGTGGGTGACACAAAGCCCACCCTGGAATGCCTGTGGTACATCACAAAAGAATGACTCATTGAAGGGTGTTTGGATTTATTTACCTGGAGCTGCACAGAGGTTAAAATGCTGTGCAGATAAGGACTATATTTAACTTCACACTCCAACCGGTCGGCGTGGGGCTCCGGAGGTTAATGCCTCCATTTAAATGGAAATTGAGAGCCGAATTATTAGCAACTGTTTGCAAGAACCAAATTATAAAGAATGGCTGTCAGACGGTACAGCACACAGCACGCTCGCTGGCTGCTGGGGTCAGACCCTGCTGCAGGTCCTTGCCCGCCCCAGCGGAGGGGACGTGTGTAGAAGGAACGCCATCCAGGCAAACTTAAAACAATTGCTGGGGATAGTAGCTCTCCAGGGGACCCTGGTGGGATTGGAGGGCAAACGTCAGGGACAGGCAGGCCGAGAGGAATACATGTAAGAGAAAGGACAAAGAGCCAAGAGCAACGGGAAAGCTTAACTGGCCAAATCAACATCTCTGCAGGATGGGCAAGAGGGCGGCTAGGTGAAATGTGTCACCTTGGAGCAAAGGGAAGGGATGCGGACAGAGCTCACGAGTGGATCGTGCTGAGGAAAGAAAAGGCGGAACAGGCCATGAGACCTGAGGCAAAGAGGCTGTGAAGGGAGCAGGGGGCCCTTGATGTTAAAAGAGCCTGACGCAAAGCTGATCGTTCAGTCCGATTGATTAACTATCGAACGGGCTTTCAAAAGGGAGCAGTGCTTCTGCGGCTGCAGGAGGTGTGTATTCTGGCCAAGTGCTAAATATCTGCAGCCTTCACAGGCTACCCAGGGTCACTATGAGGGCATCATGGAGCTTACAGGGCTCAATGCAAAGCCCACTGAAGTCAGTGGTGGTTTTCCCACTGATCTCAGGGGCTTTCGATCAGGTCTCCTAATGCAGGGAATACAAAGAATGGGGATAAATATGATCTGGCACATCTCTTCAAAATCCCTGCTACAATGGAGCAGGTTGAAAAATGGGGGACAGAGTTTCCATGGAAAATTTAACTTTTCATCAAAAAAAAAATGAAAAATTTTGGCCAGAAACTGAAAGATTTCAGGTTTTAATTTTTCAATGAAAAGTCCAAATTATCCACGGGAAGTGAAAAAGCCTGCTCAGTCAAAAACCCAGGTTTCCATCCAAAATGAATGTCTACAGAACATTTTGGAGCAGTCCTATATTTGAACGTTAAGAAGAAGATTCCCAGAAGCACGAAGGACAGCTAGGGGCCCAGTGCTTATTGCAAGTCAGTAGGAATTAAGCGACCAACTCCATTTGAAATTCTCTACCTAAGCCCTCCCAAGGTAGATAAATAAGGGATCATTATCCCTCTTTCATAGCTGGGCAAACTGTAGCAGAGAGTTTAGACAGTTGCCAAGGTGTAACATGGAGTAGGAGATGGGCTTAGAACTCAGGAGGTCCTGGTTCCCTGGCATTGCCTAGAATACTAGTTTATGCCTCTCTCTATATAGAAATAGCAAGAAAACTACTTGGTCAGTTCCTTTTTATTGCTTCAGCTGAAAATTAAACTGATTATAATTAAGTTAGAAAAAAAAACACCCCTACAGACACATATTTAATAGCTAATAAATTGACAAACCTTTTTACCAAGTGAAAACTGATTATTCAAAGAAAGTGCTGGGTTTATGATTCCCTCTTTATTATTCATTAGATCTGGTTAGAATGGAGTTTGCCGTGTCCATAAAGCCAGACCTCCCTGCTCCAGGTGGAAAAAGGGTTAATAGGTGGAGCCTAGACCACAGCTGGTCAAATTATTCCTTGCAAGCAATGTATTCATCAGATTTGGCCTATTTTTCCCCCATTCACTAACTGATTAAAAACTGTGTAATTTTTCACAAATGTGTTCCTTAGTCATTATTGTTCCTCAGCATTAATTGTTTTTGCAGACTTATTTGGTCAAGGTGATTTGTCAGTTGAATCACATGGAATGGTTTCTGTTCCTGATTGGATGACCTAATCCTTTATAAGCAGGAGCTGTAGCTGATGAAATAATTGGGGGCTTTGACTCTGCTAGGATGAGAAGACAGATTTAAATCTTTCTCTAGTTTGCTTTTACACAAGAAACAGCATTATGTTTTGCCATAGATTTTAAAAGTGGGATTGTTCTGAATAAAGGGGAAAAGTACAGTCTTTAGTTCTTTAGCAGACTTGTATTCATTTCTTTTATCACTTTCTTACCAAGTAACTGTGGGTTATGGGGAAAGGGCCTGTTTCTTCCCTGAAGAGTTTGCAATCTTGAGACCAAAGGTGGAAGAAGGAAGGGTTTATATCAACAGTTTACAGAGAGGGAGCTGATGTGCAGAGAGACTAAGGAGGTCAGTGGTAGAGTTGGGAAATGAATGCAGATCTCTCTTGACCACAAGCTTGTCCTTCCATTTGTGGGCAATGCAGCAGCCACAAATTTAGCAGAAGCCACTGCTAGAGAGAACACACCAGATTCTCTCCCCTCCCATCTCCTTAAAAGCCATGGAGAAGCAGGACTTTGGACTAATGTCCTAAAGATTAGCAAAACTCAGGCTCCACTCCACTGCACTAAGATGGTGTGGGGCAGTGAAGGCAATTCTAAGATGGCATTGCATTACATAACATGTACACACACACACACACACAGTGTTCTACTATTCCCCAGCTCTGTGCTACAGTGTTTTTTCTGACCTGTTCTTGCTGAAGTGGCTGGGGAAGGGAAAACCCCTTGGTTTTTGCCAGCAGAGCAAGGACCTGGATAAACCAGTGACCACACAAAGAACGAATTGGGGAGGGGTGGAGAGAGAAGGAGCATTAGAAATGAAGCACATGGGAAGCATTAAGAGCCTGAAGAAAAGGGTGAAAAAGAAATAGAAAATGAGATCATTTTGGAAATATTAACAGTCTCGCCGCACTGCTGCCGAAAAAGCTTGCGCTGCCATGTTTAATTTATTTCAGACTTGGAAGGATAAATATCTCATTAAGAGCTAGTGCGTTCCTTTCACAAGGAGAAAGCATGTGTTCACACTCAAGGTAATTACAAACATCCATGGCTTTAAAAATAAACCCTTGTGCAGCAGTGCAAGCCTGAGTCCAGGCGAGTGGGAGTTGTGCAGTGTGTGAGCGACCCCACAAGGCGGAGGGGAAGGACAGCTGCTGGCTGAAGCAGAAAGAGGGGAGCTATCACTGAGCTCGGAGGGGCGGGAAGAAGCTTTTTGATGGCAAATTCATCCCTGTGCCCAGAGGAAGCAAGGTCTATATGTTACTTATGCTCCATAGGCTGTAGTGACTCTTAAGTAGCATATAGGGTAAATTTCACCCGCAATGCCTGATCGTGCACCCGTTTAGCTAGCTGTGAAAACCCCATTGACTCCAAGGACGGCAGGGTCGGGCTTGAAATTATTAGACTGTCAGCCTTTAAGAGAAGGGAGCCCTCATACGTTCAAGATCAAGCATCCATTGTCCAGCAGTATTTACACTTCACATTCTTCTTCCTTGTTGCCTGCCTTTCCACTGTAATTTTCTGTAGGCTTTTCAGGGTGACCCAAGGATCTCTATACTGTAAATTGGGCTGTCCCAACCAGGACAGAGTCAGTGGAGTTGGCTAGTTCCTTTTATAAGGAGGGACTTTTATAAAGGAGCAAAGAACAAAGGGTAACACTTTCAAAAGCACCTGTGTCCCTTTTTGGATGGTGCAATATACACTGTAATGTGAAGTGTGGCTAGTCTTCATACCACACCGTCTCTATGTTGAAATATCAGGTTGTCTCTTTGACAGAAGATGCTGTGTAGGAGAAGTAGAAACCAAGAGAAATTGAGGGCTGGCTTTAATCTTGTGTTTAAACTAGATGATATTTAACACAGAGAACACACAGAAACCCTGGAAGAACATCCATCTCTGGAATTAGATTTTGTTGTGCTCAGGATTAGTTTAGAAGGTCATCAACCCACTTGCCTGGCCAGCTGTTAGCGTAACCTGGGGGAGTTACTAGTTGGGAAGGTTGTTCTCTGCTCAGATGAGACATTTCACTGTGGAAAAGAGACACGAGCTTGTGAGGTCTGGAATTGTCGAGCTAAATTAAGAGTGATTGCCAGACAATAGTCAATAAACATCAGGGTTGGTGGTCAGAGAGCCAGATGTTTGAAAGTGTTGACCACAGCAGAGACTGAAGTTTTTAGTGTCTAGTTCACTAATTAATAGCAAATGGAACAATGGCTGCTTAACCAACCATCTGAATTTGGCCCTTCTTGGTCCATTGAGCTCTGAATCAGAATTGGATGGTTTCACTTAATCAGCATCCCAAAGAGTCAGGGGGAGCTGGGTTATCCTTGCTCAGTCTCTGTTGAAATGATAGGGGGAAGGAAGGGGAAGCTGTTTCATTAGGAAGCTGATCCAAGATCCTAATATGTTGCTAGTTGTTTGTCTCTGGGGCCTTCTGCTTCTTACCTTTGCTCTCTGTAATAGTGCAGCAGGGATACAACTATACCTCAGTCTGAGATTTTAAAGTTGAACCCGTTTTTATTTCTCTGCCCATCTGTGGCAGGCTTTAACTTTTGAGCCTTGTTTTACCCAAGTAAATAAACTATGTTACCAATTCACATTGTATCTGATGACTATCACTCTAGCACAATTTAGCCATCAATCCAGAGATGTCACCCTCTGATCTGCCACCAGAACATACAAGCTGTAACATGGCACTTGTTTTTAACCCGTTCTCGAGGCTCAGAATGGCCCTTGTAGTCATAGTTTTTTGACTGTCCAGTGAAGTCTGACTGCTTCCTACTGGCTGAATGAGGGTGCTGGCACAGAAGAGAGACACGGTTGTTTGTTCATTTTCAGCTATTGTAACACTTCCTCCATGAGTCTCTATCATGGTTATCCAGGAGCAGTAGTAGGTTATAATTTGTTAGGATCCACGTTTGGAAGGGGGAACATGACCCAGAATATCTCACCAATATATTTGGCCATATATTTCCCAGTCAGGGAATAATTCAGTACCAAGATGAGCTACAAGAAAGCCACCCTTCATGAGATGGAAGGCCTCCTTGACATCATATCAATGTTTACACAGACTATCTCTTAAACTGGTTGAATCTGCCGGGATTTATATCCAAGCTTCATTTGCAATTTTGCCAATGTGATTTTTTTTTTTTCATGCTCATTCTGAAGGATGTAAATCAGAACTCTTAGGAGCCCATATCTGGACTAGACGATTCACCCCTGACATTGGTGCATGTTTCCTAATTGATCTCCAGACAGTTCTGCAATTTCTGTAATCAGAACAGTCCCAGCCTATCTGAAATAACCATGCTGCTTTTTGCATCTTTTTGCCTGCTACGTTTGACACCAGTTCGGGGTTCTTTGTGATCCACAGAGCTATGTTCTCCTCCACGATCTTCTGCAAACTCTGCTTTACATCTTGAACACTAAATTAAGCAGCAATCAGGTCTCTCTCATCCTTTGCTGATTACGTCTGTTCCGTGACAGTTCTCACACCCGATTTATGAATAAATATCCAAATCTGCATCAACTTCTGCTGTCAGCTCTTGTGAGGCACCTGATTAGTCTCAAAAGCCAGTTGTGCGATTTCTGTGCATGGCGGGTGCCATGAATCATTTTGTGCTGCAGCTCCCACCGAAGAGTAAATGCTAAAGCAGCAAACCTCAACTGTTTCTTGCGGGATATAATGTGCATACCAGGGAATATAAGACACTTACTCTCAGGTCTAACTCTCTATACTAAGTAGGGCTAGGCTAAGTGGGATCATTAAACCATCTTTATTATTAATATTTATTATTTAACTTTTATATAGAAATCAGTGCCCATTGTGCTAAGCCCCATAGAAACTTATAGCAAATGGCAGTCCCTGCTCAAAAGAGCTTATTATTTTGTAGTCCCCCTGGGAACACAAGCGATATATAATATTATAGTTCCAGCGACAAGCTCCAGATGAGAATCACTTGAACCCATTTTTATTTCTCTGCCTATCTGTGGCAGGCTTTAACTTTTGAGCCTTGTTTTACCCAAGTAAATAAACTATGATACTAATTCACATTGTATCTGATGACTATCACTCTAGCACAATGATATAAAGATCTAAGCTCTAAAAGCACTTTATGGTGTGATTCCAAGAGTGAAGAGAGAGACCAGGCTCCAAAAGTGAAATCCTGACTCCGTTGAAGTCAATGGTAAGACTTCCATTGACTGCACAGAGGCCAGGACACCATCCCAAGTGTTTTAGCAGTGAATGAAAGAATAACCTCTTCCCCAGAGGTGTGTCCCTTTATTATGTTTCTCCTACACCCCCACCCTGGTCCTTTCTGGTAATTGGAGGACCAAGATTTCTAATTGTTGAACTCAACTCACATAGACCTTATTGGCATGAAATATCCAAAAGTGGCATGAACCCTTTCCAGTCACTTGCATTGGAAGAAACGTCTACCTGAAGAAATCTTAGAAACAATTGCATGGATTTTTACTCTAAGCTCTTATTTGTGTCTAAGTTTCAGCCTTGTGCTAATTATATGGATCTTGGCTGGATTCAAAACATTAAACTATAGGCAAAAGGCTCAGGGTCTTCTCACCAACCCAAATCCCTGTAGTTCACGCTTTATCAGATACCTTCCTCCTTTCTAAATAGCTTGGACCAGATCCTTAGCTGGTGTAAATTGGCATAGCTGCATTGATCTGGTCCTTTAAGTAAACAGGCATATTGTCATCCCATGGAATGAGAACATCTGTCTCACCTTACTTCCCCAAGTGACTGGATGCACAAATGAGAATCAATGGTCCCACTTCTGTTCTACGTGACACCTGTGAAACGGAGGGCAGAATTTGGCTTAATGACATGAAGGAGACAAGGCTTGAGAGCCCTTGAAACTCCTGGGCAAGTCCAGAGTGATAGGAAACACAAATATTTATTACAAAAGGCACTTGAATTTCCTTGTTTTGCTTTAGATCCATCTCTAAAGTTGTAACTGTTGCTTTTTAAACACATTACACATGATTAATATTTTCTGTAACTTGAGCCAGGAAATCTGCGTCATTTCACTGCTTTGTTCAAAATCATTATAAAGAAAATCCCTGTATAACCATATATATAAAGGTCCCAGACTTACAGCCCAGGAGACAGACATCCTCTTGGTTGGCAAAAGAGGTACAGGTAGCAGGAAAGGAATCTGCAGATACCTCCACGCACACATTTCATGTTACATCTCTCGCAAGAGACATAATCAAACAGATTCTATCTACTTGGCTTTGAAGTGTGTGATATCATACAGCAGTCACTGTGGATCCCAGTGAATATAAATTCTATTATGGAAACTGCCTCTTAATGAAGCTTCTCAGTATAATGAAGACTAGAATAGCTCCTGAAATAATGGAGTTTCTCCCAAGTGCAATGTTCTGACAGCAGGAAAGTTCATTAGAAACTCTAATCTGTTGTGTTTTTAAAACCTAAGAATGGCAGAACTGGGTCAGACCAATGGTCCATCTAACCCCGTATCCTGTCTTCCAACAGTGGCTGGTGCCAGATGCTTCAGAAGGAATAAACAGAACAGGGCAATTGTGGAGTGATCCATCCCCTCTTGTCCAGTCCCAGCTTCAGGCAGTCAGAGGTTTAGAGATACCCAGAGCGTAGGGGTGCGTCCCTGACCATCTTAACTCATAATCATTGATGGACTGATTTTTAATTAACGTATCTAATTCTTTTTTGAACCTCGTTATATTTTTGGCCTTCACAACATCCCCCGCAGTGAATTCCACAGGCTGACGGTGCGTTGTGGGAAGTTTTATGCTTGTTTTAAACCTGCTGCCTATTAATTTCAGTGGATGACCCCTACATCTTTTATTGTGTGAAGGGGTAAATACTAGTTCCGTATTCATTTTTTTTCCCCACCACATTCATGATTTTATAGACCTCTATCATATCTCCCCCTTAGTTGTCTCTTTTGTAAGCTGAACAGTCCGTCTTTTTAATCTCTCCTCATATCGAAGCCCTAATCATTTTGTTGCCCTTCTCTGTACCTTTTCCAATTCTAATATATCTTTTTTGAGCTGGGTTACCAGCCCTGCATCAGTATTCAAGGTGTGGGTGTACCATGGATACATATAGTGGCATTATGATATTTTCCATCTTCTTATCCTTTCCTGAGGCTTCCTAATACTTTTTGTTAGCTTTTTTGACTGCTACTGCACATTGAGTGAATGTTTTCCGAGAACTATCCACAGTGACACCAAGATCTCCTTCTTGCGTGGTAACAGCTACTTTAGACCCCATCATTTTGTATGTGTAGTTGGGATTATGTTTTCCAACGTGCATTACTTTGCACTTATCAACACTGAATTTCATCTGCCTTTTTGTTGCCCAGTCACCCCGTTTTTGTGAGATCCCTTTGTAACCTCCTCAGTCAGCTCTGCACTTAACTATCTTGAGTAATTATGTATCGTCTGAAAATGGTGCCGCCTCCCTGTTCACACAACGTTGGGCTAGATGGACCATTGGTCTGACCTAATAGGGCCATTCTTAGAGGAGACACAACTGACCCATGGTCACTCAGTAGGCCAGTGTCAGAGAAGGGAATAGAGCCCTGGTTGCTGGAGGCCGCACTGTCTCTATGGCACTTGACTGAGCCGTAGAAGATTCCCAACTCTGCCGCAAACTTCCCGTGTGACCTTGGGCAAGTCACTTAACCCCTCTGCGTTCCCTTACTCCACAGTCACCATCCTTTTCTCCCACCTTTTGTCTTGTTTATTCAGAATGTGCGCTCTTCCGGGCAGAGCCCTTCTTTCTCTGTGTGTCTGGGCAGCACCTAGTGCAACTGATTTGTACCGCGAAGGCTCTACCATCATACAGCTAATAACTAAGAACCCCAAACATAGGGCTGAAAGGATCTTTGTGCCATGGTCTAGCCTAATGGAATCCAGAAGGGTGTGTATGTGTGTGTACACATACATGCGCACGCACACACGCATCTCCTTAAGTCAACAGCCTGGCTACTCTGTAACAATGTCATCTTTATTAAACGCCCTCTGCGATGTGGACTTCCTTCCCAATGAAATCAGAACATGACATGCTGTATTCAGCTCTCCAGGCTGATGCGTCTATCTTAGGCTGCTGTTCTCACTTAATGCACTACACACCACTGGAGGTGTATGACTGGATCAAAGCATGACACAACTGATAAAGAAGCATCTCAGAGAAGGCTCCCTGACTAGAGGGCTACATTAATTGGTGCCTGTGTCTTCGAAGTGGGCTGATTACCCAGCCCCTTCTAAATGAATTTAAGTACCACAGGTCACTCACTTGACTGTGATTGTTTAACAACTAGCATAAAAAAAAATTACTTTGTCAAATCCATCCAGGAAAGCAGAAGTGGTTTGCAAAGCTGTGAATTTGAGGCCAAATTATCCGAGCGCTGTGTCCGATGTGATTCTCATCACGGGACCACTAAGACTGTGTGTGTAACCAGGAGAGAGAAGTGAGAGTTTCTACAGGAGAAAGGTGCCTGAAACCAAAGTTAGCTCCTGAATTCAGTCTGCCAGCAAAGGAAGAGCAAACTCCCTGTGACATGTGCGTGGTACAGCCCAGCAAATGAGACACCCTTTCTCGTGGGCACAAGGCTTTGCACTTGTTCTCAGATTTGCCTCTGATGGGTGTTTTCAACTATAGAAATGGTGACGTCCTGTGCTGGGAGGAGAATGGACAAATGAGGAGCCAGCACGGATTTCGCTAAGTCCGTGGTCACATGCCACTCTCCTCCCATTGTGGCCAAGCCCAGAAGGAAAGAATCTGTTAGAAGAGGAACTGAAAAAGATTCCCAGGTAAACCACGCCCCCTGCAAGTCAGCAACAAACTCTTGCTGTAGTAAGTTGTGTTTTTGACACAACAACCACCGTTTGACAATGACTGGGGGGCATAAAAGAGAAGACGAGACCCTGACGTTAATATGAGGCTCATTTCAATGGCATAAATAACGTATCCTCCTCTAGAAATTCCATCTGCTGGTTCAGCACTGGGGGTGTAAGTGGCGGGCAGCCTTCGAGCGCAGGAGAGCAGGGGAAATGTAGATCTGAAGTGAAGGATGGGCACAGGGAATGATAGAAAGCATCATAGGACAGCTCGGCATGTGGGTGCAGTGTTCCCGGAGCTCAGGTCAAAAGGAGATCACGTTTGGGTTCTGGGCAGGTTTATGGCTACTCACAGAAGTCAAATTTCTCCCCTACTTAGTTTGTGTAAATGTCACCCTGTGCCCAGATGCCCCGATGTGACACAGGATTGTAGATCGTTAGGGGAGGCGTTATCTTTTTATTCTTTGTGCACACAGCGCCTAGCCCAGTGGGATCACCTCGGCATGGTGATGATACAAATAAACTAGAACAATTATATAGAGAAGATTATCATCCTCTGGGAGACGGGGGCCTGTGCCAATGAACTGAAGCCTGAGTATTTCCTGAGGAAATAGCATTTATTAACTGTGACACTCCTCCTTTATTGCTAAGACCCTGACACTGCGCTCTGAGCTGCTCCAACACCACGGTGAAGCTAGTCCCAGCCCTGCACAGCAGGCAGGGGCTACCGGAGATGACGGGAAGGTGAAGAGACGCTGCAGATGGGAAGAGCCGCAGCAGGTGGGATTTGGTAACTCAGCTGGGCTTCAGTGGAGTATTAGTGGAGGCTGCTGTGGCCTCAGAGGACCATAAAACACAGCTCCCATGGTCTCAGTCCTCCGGGACCTTCAACAACACATATGTCTGGTGCTAGGAGCTAATGGGCACTCGCACTATGAGTAGCAGTAGTGTAACAATAATGGCTAAAGGCTCCTCTCATGGCCAGGCCCAGTTGTGGTAGGGGCTGTACCTTCACCTCCTGAGAGAGCCCCTGCCCCAAAGAGCTCGCTGTCTGAATGGGCCGGGCAGACAAAGGGCGGGAGAGGAACCAGGAGCACAAAGAATGGAAGCGACGTGCCCAAGGTCACCCAGCGGGTCCATGGCAGAGATGAGAATAGAAGCCAGGTCTCCTGAGCCCCAGTCTCAGGTGTCCCCCAAAGGACAGGGTTTCTGGCCTTTCAAAACGGCCTGCACCGTGAGCTGCCCTGCGGCAGATGCAGGTGGGACCAGGCTGTGTTTCTGCTCTGGGGAGGAGCTCGGCCAGAGACTTGCTTTTAACATCCCCCGCAGAGCCTTGTTTTGTTCTCTCCGGCTGTGAAGCACTCAGCAGCGTGGGGGCTGTGGCCGTGGGCTTAGCTGGGGCAATGTAATGGCATGTCGCTCCCATGTTTACTAGCATGGCAACATCCTCATCAGAAGCTGTGGGAAAGGCCATATTTCACGCCCTCAGGGAACAGCAACGTTTTTACAGCCAGGGAACAGATGGCCTCTTCAAGCAGCTTTCCTCCCCCCTCGTCCAGTTGCCCGTATCCTCTCTTCCATGCTGCACCTTCCTCCAGGGCGATGGGGTCAATCCCTGATGCGCTACATGATGCCAATGCTAGGGAGCAGCTGGTATGCATCACCCCCACCTGACACACACAATGCCGTCAACCTCTCCTGGACCAAGCGTATTCCTCAGCTGAGTGCTGGCGGTTCACAGCCTAATGAGTGTAATATCATTGCTCTGCGTATGAGCCGCACAGCCTTTCCTTGGTATGGTGCCAGCCCTCAGAGCACCAGCTTTATTTATAGCTCCAGTGACGGTTTGTCTCCGTAAAGCTGTCACTATATTCTATCTGTTACTCAGCGTTGTGTCTCAGTGATACTCTGTCATTTATACCATCCTTTAATAACGCATGAAGCCCTGCAGTCTTATTTCCTTTGCCCCAGCTCTTCTCAGGAGCATTCTTTGCAGGCCTAGCCCAAAGCTCCAGAACGCCCTCAGGCACCCAGCTTGGAGCATCTATCCTTCTGAGACTCCAAAGCACATGACACTTTGTAAGAGAAGATTTCCGTAGCAGCTCACTGCAAAGAGCCTCCTGGAAAGGCAGGGGCTGGAGGATCAGCGGCAGATGAAATGCTAACGTTACAAACATCATCAAAGACAGGGAGGCTGTGGGATGTTGCAGACAATTACTGCTTGCCAAGGAGAAAAGCTGGGATGCCCTTTTGCATGTGCAATTCACAGCCACGTTTTTGTACCCTCAGAACAAATGGCAGGTGTGAATCAGAGCCGATGACACCTCTCATTATTCCTGTAGCTAGAGGGGTACGTCCCAGATTTGCATTCACAGCTCCATCCCAGGTACACATTTTGCAGGTCAATGATTGCACCGATAAAAGCAAGGCTGAGCCACGGCTCTTTAGAAAAGGTGTTCCAGTGTGTCGGGGGCTGCAATGCATTGAGGTCACATGACAGTGCAAGCTTTCTGGGCAGTGACAAGATGCTTCGCAATTGCTAGGAGTCCATACTTTCCGGTTCTTTCGGCAACATGGAAGTGATCCTAGGACCCTGCAGGAGCCTAAACCCTGCTGTGGATTGCTTCCCCCCCGCCCTTCCCGAATCAAGAGTGTTTTGCTGGAAGATGAGGGCCTGGAGGGAGAATCTGTTGTTATAATAAAAGTTCAGCTGTTCCTCTAAAACCCAAGAGCCTGAAAACCTTCCAAACGCTGATCCAGAAAAAATAGCATGTTCCCCAATTGTCAAACCCTCCAAAGAAGAAACCAGAGCTGCCGCCAAATCACTGCAGCTTGGACTGAAACGACAAATTAAAGCTTTTCTTCCAGTTTTAGTTTTTTAATTCTTTGAAAGCTTTTTACCCCCCAACTTTGTTCTCTGTCCGCCTGCTGAGAACAGAGCTATGCAGTGGGTGGATCCTGTTTTGAGAGAGATCATTGTCTCTGAACAGAAATAAATCCAGACATAAATGTGGCTTGGGAAGGACGCTGGGATTAGTTTTAGTTTGTTAAATCTATTGCAAGGAACGTGGCAACTGTTCAGACTCCCTATTGGTGAATCTTTAGAACTGAAAACGATTCCAGTGTGCCGCATTACCAGCGACAGAAGAAATGAAGCAAGCACCCCATTCTGACATAGCTACTCGTATGCAATAATAACTCACTTTCCACCCACACCTGTTAACTCCAGAGGGATTATTCTCAATGGAAATTCGCTACTCTCCATGTAAGGCCATTGCAATTTAACTCAATCGTTTTGTATCTACCTTAGGCATGTTACCTGGCCCCCATGACTGCGGCATCTGAGCCGCACGTGGTCTTTCACGAAACTGCTGGGAGGAAGAGAAGGGATGTCAACCCATTTTCGAGATGTGGTGCTGAGGCACGGACAGGCTGACTGACTGGCCCAAGGTCACCCTGGCCTGGGAACGATCCTGCTCATGAACCTGCCACCAGATGGGTTCCCTGTAGCATAGAGTTTCATTGCAAATACTTCACACAGCTCCAACCAGTCGGTTCAGCGACTTTCTCAGGCCTTGTGTCCACTCAGAAATGGCCCCCCACAGCCTGCATCAGAGCTGGCCCCGAGGTATAGACAAGGACAGGCAGGCGTCAACTCCAATTAGCTCCGTCAGTGCAAACATGGCTGGCTCCGACCTGCACTCTATGGTCAGTGCTGCTGATGCATCAGGACTATTCCCACGGGCAGACGAGGCCTCAGCCTCGCTCGAGACGGCTGCCAAGTTCATTCTCTACGGAGTGGGGCAGGGATGCTCAGCAGTGACTAGCCATGCCCATGCAGATAACAGCCACGCTCTGTCTGCGTCATGGAAAGGGAATGCAGCCTTCCGTATTTCCTATACCACTAACCAGGGGCTTGTTCTTGGGCCCAGCATGCTGGTGGAACAGGATGGAGGTTAACATGGGTTTAATCGACCCCTGGCTTGTTAATTGCTTATGTAGGGGGAAAGCAGCCGATTTAGGATATTTAATTAAATATTAAAATTTGGTA
Organism: Emydura macquarii macquarii; assembly: GCF_026122565.2. Lineage (NCBI taxonomy): Eukaryota > Metazoa > Chordata > Testudines > Chelidae > Emydura > Emydura macquarii. Next base: position 11,338,974 of record NW_027130449.1, on the reverse strand, counting down.
GCAAATTAATTAACATGTAACTTAAACAACATCATCCACCCTAGCAAACACTCCTTAAGACAGGGTAGGCAAGGCAGCATTAATTGTAACAATTAATTAGGCATTAAACTGATAATGGTTACAGCTGCTAGCAATTAAGAGCTAATTGTGTCAAGCGCTTTAACTATTTCAGAAAAGAACCAAAAACGGGAAGGCAACAGATAGAAACAGGGAGGCAGAAATGGCTTCCAATGCATTAGTGAGTCCGTCTGGCTATCCATCCACCTGCCTACCTGAGTGGTTTCCCAGGCACCTCTCACTGGGGTTTCTAAAGGCCTTGTGTTACTATATTTTTCCCCTACAATGTCTTGATGTTGCTATCAACAACTGGCTGACCACTGGCATTTTATACCACTGTCAAATCTGGCTCCGAGCAGGTCTACAAGACAAGGTGGTTAAAACAATTGTTGTCGTTCACATATTTATTTATTTATTTTATTATAGCAACACTTACTGACCCCAATGCTCTAGGTGCTGTACATACTCTTAATACGGAACAGTCCCTGCCCCAAAGAGCATACAAACTAAGGCTATGTCTACACTAGAGTGCTTACAGCAACACAGCTATACCAATGCAGCTGTAAGCTCCCTAATGTAACCACCCTTATCTGACAGGAAAGAGCTCTCCCACCAACAAAGTCTGTCCACACCAGTTTTTATGTCAGTATAACCTATGTCAATCGGGGAGGGGGGGGGTGATTTATTCACACTCCAGAGTGGCATAACTTATACCGACATAAGTGGTAGTGTAGACATAGCGTAAAGGTATGTCTACGCTACTTTGGTATTTTAGTCTGTTTACACATTTTTACACTTTCTTTTGTTCTATTTCCTTTACAGGAAGTAAACAAAATAATCAAACTGTGACCTTCCTTTGACTGTCCTCAACCTTCTCACTTAAAAATCTAGTATACCAGTGACTGGAGAGTGAACCTCAGTCAAATAGCAAGCCGTGTATAAATCCTGTTCAACTACACCAAAGTGACGCTTTGTTTATCTTCTATGTAGATGGACTTTTCATTGTTCTCCGAGGTGTTGCCTAGTTCAATTTACATTGGGGACACAGGAAAACAACATTCCTTTGAATACACCTTTTAAGACCATATTTTCAGCAAACATTTATAATTCTTTATACACCGCCCAGTCTTATATCATGCAATATTAATGGCCCGCGTGTTACTGCACATGATACCTTACACCTTTTCGACACAGATTAGGACAACGGTGAGTTGGGGACGTTTCAGGCCTGATAAGAGTTCTGGTATGGTGCGCCTCTGCCAGTTGGCACTGAGGGTCTCCCAGGGTCACGTGCAGCTGAGCTGTTCTGTCAATCTTTCCTAGTGAACTGTGGGAGAACTTGTCTGCCCTTCTGGGCGAACAGAGGGAATTGTGAGATGGCACCGGAGGGCTATCGGCCATCAAACAACGTCGCCTGCCTCCCCACAGGAAAGTGGGCGGGTTCTGGCTGTAAGCATGGAAAGGATCAGTTTATGGATCTGCCAGGCTGCCAGTTTGATTTTAAAGCTGAAGTCTAACAACTAGGGTTGTCAATTGGCTAAGAGTTCTAGCCAATAGAAAATGGAATCTGATAAACTAACCCCTTTTGTTTGGGTCCCAGGAGCATTAGCTGACTAGTTTTAATGCCGGGTTCTTTTCAGGTCAACTTTTAACTTGAACAATATTTCTCAGATCAGGACACCTGCTTATTGTGAACCAGCCATCCATGTATTGATGTGGTTCTGGGGGGATTAGTGGCAGTGGGGATGTAAGATGCATTGGCAGAGGGAAGATATTTTTCGGAACGGGGGCAAACAGAGACATCAGGGCAAGATGCAGAGGGGCAGTTCTGATGCTAGATGGGAAGCTAAGCTCCCCTGTAACTCACCTACCACATGGTTACTGGAGACCCCTCTTCCAGCATGCTGTCCTTCAGCCCAGCTCTTGCTGCACCTTACATCTGGTGACTGGCAGGCTGCAGCATTGTTGATGCATTCCAGGGATTTGCAGCAGACTAGCCTGGGCCTGGGAGACATGTTATCGGTCTGCAAACAGACACACATTTCCTGGGCTGTACAGTTAAAGCCACTTGGCGGGGACCTTGTTCTTTTTCAGCATTTCTTGGGCTAGCCCCATGGCAGCCAAAATTAGCTGAACAAATTCACGAGGGCAATCTACTGCAGATGATCACATTATAGATCGTCCTAGGGGAAAACGTTACATCCTCTGGCTTTTAAAAACCGATTTTAAAAGGATTATTTGTATTATTTATTTTGTTGGTGCAGGGATCGGGGAAGTTTCCATTTTTTGACACAACACAACAAAAACCACCCAAAAATCCTGCTCTATTTTTCAGTGAAAACAAGCCGTCATTGTTTCCTTTGAATATCTGTGTGGAAAATAAAGTCCATTTTTACCAGCTTGTCTGTCTCGAACTGCAAGTGCCTTGTGCAGCACAGGGAATCACCCCTCGCTCCAGCAGCTGAATTTCTCCCAAACCATGCAAGACCGCAGAATAGCTTGTGGACCCTCCATGGACAGGACAGCCGGAGTCTGCCATGCCTGCTCAGCTCTGGGAGGCGCCGCCTGGCGCTGTGACTTGAGCCCTCTGACCTGCTCTCCTCTGCCAGCGCACGTGCCGCCGCTGCATGCTGGACTCCGCTGACCGGCTGATTTCTCAGCAATGACTCCTGTCGCTTGGAAGCTGTCACGTTCGTTCATCTCTCCAGGGGGAACTCCAGCTCGATAAGGCTGTTTTATTCTATGTATTTTCATGGGCAGTTTTTCCCCCCAAGGGTGGGTACTTTTTTCCAGAGTGGGGATTAGCTGCTGGGTGCCAGTTTCATGCCCCACAGCATCCAAGCAGTTCTGCTCCTCCATCACCACCATCTCCTGCCGTGCTGCCTCAGAGCGACTCAATTACCGGGCCAGGTCACCACTAACCTCTGGGCTTTTTGGAAGACAGCAACTTTAAACAAGCTCATGAAATGTAGTTCCTGGGCCGGGTTTAAAGAGGAAAAGCCACAAGAGTTCATTTGAATGTATCATTCTGTACTGCACGTAGAATCACAGGGCCAGATCCTCAGCTGGTGTAAATCAGCCTAGTTCCTTTGATGCCGATCGCAACAGCAGAGGATCTGGCCAGTAGACATTTAATATGTGACCTGTTAGGTTTTATCCATTCCACTGCTCCACCTGCCCAGGCAGGAGGATTGCTCCTTGCTCCATAGAACAGTGAAGAACTACTTGAAGAGTTCTGGATTGGCTCATGAATATTCACGAGTTCATTGGGAGACTATATGGTAGTGTGCCTCAAAATAATTAAAGGTATCAAGGTGCGCCACGGCAGAGAAAAGGTTGGGAACCCCTGCCTTAGAGGGTATTTCCCAGCGCTTTCTCCAGCCCAGAGTTCCTTTGAGTGTATGGTGTTTTCTAGGTAAACATGGCATCCATGTCTCACACAGGGGAGTAAACAAGAAATCCAGGGCCTAGCCATAATTCACTGATCTCAATGGAGCTACCCCAGTCTACATCAACAGAGGATCCAGGCCCTGTTTCTATCGATGCAGGAAGCTTCCAGATTCTATATTTTTTCCACTCAGGTTACAGGTGAATGGCTGAGAGGCAGGTGGAGCAGATGTGCTGACTTACAAGGTCACATGCTATTGATTCTGCCAGCATTAGCAAGGAATAGGCTGGGATCTGGGGATTGGGTGAGTCAGAATATTCCCCTGGGACTAGCCCGTTGCACCTCCAAGATGTTTGCCTCTTTTGGATCTATGTTATCAAGAGCCATTCTCTTTCCTATTGAGGAGAACTTGATGTACTCTCTGCCAGTCCACAGAGGCAGGCCCAGGAACTTGTGGGCCTATGTGTCATTATTAAAATTAAATGCTCTGACTCCTCTTACTTGCCAGCAAGTCTTTGGGTGGAAATCTTTGTCTGCAAGCATCCGCAGAGCCCATCAGGTCTCTGAAATAAAACGTATCAGGCTACCGTACACATCACCTGGACCTCACCTGGAATGGACAAAGCCTGATGCAGCTGCTGCTGCCGACGTCACTGGGACAAGAGCAAAGCCTTGACTGATGGAAGGCTCTCCACAAACAGTGTGGGTGAGAATAATTAACAGTCCCACTATATGCTACTGCTCTTCCTGTGTGAAATAGTCCTGCAGGGATAATCTGGGCTCTGCAGATGCACACATTAAAACACCACATATCTACTCACTCACACACCTCAGCTGCTCCCAGCCACACTCTGACACACTCTTGTACACTAACGCACCTCACACACACCTACTTTCACATTCACATGCATGCCTTCGTGCACTCACTCTCGGAAATGCATTGTCACACACACACATGCCCTAACACACACGCAACATCTCACACAGTCACTCACACCCTGACACACACAGACACGACACACACACACACACACACACTCTGAAGCAGGCGCATGCACATCCAGACGTACCTGCCTCACTTTCACATGCACGATCTCAACCCCTTTAAACCAGCCCGCACCCCAGAAAACACTGTCCCGTCTTCCGAAGCAGCAGGTTTTCACAGATTTCATAGGAGCCGGAGGCTAGAAGAGACCATTAGATCCTCTGTCTGAGCTCTTCTCTATCACAGGTCATTACATTTCACCCCGTTACTCTTCTTCTGAGCCCAATGACTCAGGTTAAATTAAAGCAGTTTTATTTCCTGCGCATTAAGAGATTGGTTATGAATATTAATTACTTTAACATCTTGTTGTGATAAGGCCAAGCACATTTCCATGCTTCAGCTTGTTGCTAGGGAACTGAGAGTGACATGTCATGGATCTCATTTGCTTCAGGGCCTGAACACTTCGACTGCAGAACAATGTTAAGCCACAGAGGAGGATTCACCCGTTAATTATTTAGAGCCTAATAAAAACCCCACTCTTTCTTTTTTCCTGTCTCCATCCCATTTTGCTTTCCGAGCTACACGGGGTCATTCATCCCCAGGACTGTTACTTGGTTCCACGTGCTGCCTTCCCTTCGACTGGAGAGAGGATGTTCTGGCTTGTTTAAAGGAGCTTTCCCGAGCAGGCAGCAGAATGCAGGCGAGAACCGTATCTAAATGGAACTGCCCAGAAACTGTAAGCACACTACCTCATCATTTCACTTCTCGTTTTACATATAAATGAACTGGCAAGTCAGTCCCTGCAGCCACGTGAGAGCAGTAGCACTGGCACAGCCGCTGCCTGGGCAGGTGGTGTGTCTCAGCTGCGCTGCTTCTGCTATGGTCGTTGCAGCACAGAAGTCAGCGGCGGTACAGTTTTCTGGGATCGGGCCACTCTGCACTCACTGCATTCCTCCTGCCAATGCTCATGGACGCTGTGTGGTCCTACCCTGATTGCTCTGGCCGTGTTCCACTGCAGGCCCGGGGACGGGGGGGGGGTGGCAAATGGAGCCTCAGCAGGGAGCATAGCATGTGCAGTACTTGGACACCTCACTTCTCCTGTCCCATTCCCTTTTCATCCTCCTACCCCAGGCTGGCTGCATCAGGAACATCTGGAAATTACACAGTGCATTCTCCAAAAGAATTCTAGTGGCCAGTTAACTGACCCAGAGGGATCAAAGAATGAGAAGCTGCCCGTATTAAGCCTTCCTTTGCCTAAGCTGGCCTCCTCTTCTAGGAACTGTCATCCAGTTGCCATGCAGCAGAATTCCAGAAAGAGGATACAGACAGGCACTTTTAACATTGAAGCAAAGCCAGAAGAAAGGGGGAGGCCCCATCAGGTCCTTTCCTGGATGGGGTCAATGTGGGGTTATGCCCTACAGACTGTTCTGCAGGGATTTGTCCAGTGTATTTATTAAATCTCTCAGACAATAGGGATTTCCATCTCCTCTCCTGGTGGAGTTAGTTTGTCCTGCCTGTTGTCTGTAGCCAGTGGCCATAGAATCTAGGCATTTAATTTCACACATTTGCTCCCCACTGCAGTTGAATGAGTGATTGAAAAAAAAATATTCACTGACTGCCGTGCGAACCCTCTAATAAATAATTTAGCAAATATCTTCACAAATCATCCCCCCAGCTCTGTAATCTGGGTGAACAGTCAAAATGGTTTTGCTGAATTATTTATTGGAAAAATATGGTAAAATTGATCACATACCTTATTCTACAAATATTATTCGGCCGGGGACTTCAGACAGGTGAAACCGTCAGAGCAGCCACACTCATTCCATGGGGTTCACCTCTTGTTCTCACCTTCAGAGTGATGTCACTCCCTGAATTCTTCATCGCATCATTGCAGTGGGAGGATAGCCCTGTCCTCAGGATCCAGCCTATTAGAGTACTTTCGGTTCTTGTCTTCTTGGTCAGTCCACTCCACTTGCCCTTGGCCGAGACTTGGCTCTATGTCACTGCAACAATAAGACAAAACGTGGAAGGTGTGTCATCCTGGTCCAACCCCGCTGGAAGGACACCACTCTGCTGTGAGTGGACCTGACAGCTGGATCCCACATACTCCTAAGACAGCTGGATCTGGGTAGAACTGGGTCACTGTTCCTAGATCTAGATCTCTTAACTGCTGACCTCATGCCTGCACTCCTTCCTTGGGACGCGGTGTTCTATAGCTCATCCACTCCAAAACCAGCACCTCCGCTCTCCTGAGCCGCTCCATTTCCTCACAGTTCCATCTAACTATGGGCACCCTGAGCTTCTTGATTAGCCCTTTAGAGACAACATGGCAGGCAAGCAAGGAACACAGCGTTAGCAAAGGAATTTCTTAACCACTGTTAAGGCACCGTTCCTCTTTAAGAAAGTGTTGGAGAATTACAGAACTTCGAAAAATAAAAAGGTCCTAAAATCTCACCAAATCACAGGGCAACTGGCAGTTTACTCATTCTCAGTCAAAATTAGCATTGTGAAACAATCCTCATTGTGTTGGAAGGACGAGGAAATGAGAACAAGGAGGGTTGCTAACAGTTGGTTTAATGTTGTATAAATGGGTGCATCTGGTTTTGAATCTCTTCCTCTGATCCCCCACACAGCCAGTGTCACACATAAGAGCACTTTATCAGCGAGATGGCCAGCTGCCGCCAGAAGGAGGCTCAGAAACGCCAAATATAATTATAACATTTATTGTGAAATACAGTCTAGACCTTGTGCCTGGCGAGACGTGTTGTGCCTCTCACCACGTGAATCCGCTGGCCTGCGCAAAATGGAAACGCTCTCCTTTGAGAAACAGATGGTAATCCTAGCCGTTCTCACTATCATGGCAATCAGTGAAGTCAATCCTTTCCCTTACGAGTGTACAAATGCCACAGTGCGACGCTGCTGTCTCCAAGTCAAAACTGGGAAAGGGGAAGAAATCTCACCTCTCCTCGAACAGCCGGTGAGGAAAGCAGATGGGCTGTTTCCAAAGCATTGATCCTGTCTATGCACATTAGATTAGTTCAGATAAGGCATGACGCGCCGCAGGAAATCACCCAAGTTCCAGTTGGCTGCAAAAAGTGCAGCATCAACTTGCAATCATGGCTAAATAAACGAGCTTTCTTTCTTTTTTTCTTCCTCTTGCCACTTGGCATTCCCAGTGTGACCAGCAGCTCTTTTCATCCACCATCCACACCAGTAAAAACTCAATCAATCAGCCAACTATCCCCGGAAAGCAACACAAAAAGAACACAAGTGCAGCTGAAGAGAGTATTTGAATATTCATTCAGCTCTTGTTCTGAGAATCAGTACTGAGGACCAGGGCCAGATCCTCAGCTGGGGTGAATTGTCATCAGCCCATTGTGTTCAAGGTTCCCCATCTCCGCAGCTGTTGTAAATCAGCATAGCCCTGCTGACTTCAGTGGTGTTGTCCTGATTTACAGCAGCTGAGAATCAGGCTCACCATGGCAATATGACTAGCATTACATACGCTACTGCTGTCGCCAACCAAGGTATATAAATGCAGACAAGTAGTTTCAGGGTTTAACTTCTCCCTATTAGCAGATACTAAGGAAAACTTACAATGATAAGTCACCTTAGAGAAAGCTCAAAGTTAGAAGGTTGCTATTCAAAGAGAGCTTATTTGAACCTTCAAAGATGGAGCTGGCCAAAAGCCCTGTTAGAATCAAATCACCGTGTCTGAACACCTGAGCACATTTGCAGATAGGACAATGTTTCCGTGATAGACAGTGAAATGCAAAAGGAACTTCAAAGTGGTTCATCGGATTGTGGCTGGGACATCGACATTGGCAAGGACAATCTGAATATCTGGCTCCATGGCTCTTTTCCTTTCATCTCTCTGTTTTGTGTCACCACACTAATTTTGCCTCTCTCTTAGGCAGGGCAATCTTCCTTTCTAAGGACCCTCCTGGAATAGGGAGGGGTAGATTCTATTCTCAAAGCTCAATTTGGGATCCAAAACATCCAACCACACAGATCACCAGAAACGACAAAATGTCCAAACACTTTTTCTGAGGCAGATCTTGGAGTCCTCTTCTGCCTTTGCGCTTGTGCCAACATTTCCAGGCTCAGGGAAGGCAGCAGAGGAGATAAATACAAAATCCTGAGGAGGAACCGCTGCTGACAACACAGAAATATCTCTTATGTTCTTTGTCAGAGCCTCACTATATATTTGAGCTGAACCCTGCTTGCACAAAGCGTTCCGGTGCCAAATCAGTGTGTTGGAAAGAAGCGTGTGCAGAGGAATGCCAAGGAACTGCCTGCTTACGGCACTGAATGGAAGATCTAGGTGGGGCAGCCCTAAGTAGAAAGTTCTATTTAGAAGCCAAGTAGGTTTTGTTTTTGCCAAGTGGAAATTAGAATGGGTGTAAATCTAGCTGAAGAAAACACATCACTCTCCTGGGGGGGCAGGGGGGAACAGATCTCCTGTTTGCTTTGCTCTCAACGTTCCATGCATTACATCATGTGGCTAAGAGCAAAGTGTAAACTGATTAGGCACTGGAAATCCAGAAATGCAGGTGCTCTGAGACACCACAACCAGGGAGAGGTTAGAACATTGTTCATTTAATTTCATGCCAGAGATTAATTAGAGAATTGTTATCAGATTCCACACACGCATTTTCTCCTTACCCCGTTGTGGAGGGTGTAACAGTCTGATCTGATCTTCTGAGATGAAATCAGATCAAATCATTTGCAAAATAGGTGCATGGAATTAATTAAGTGAAAGCACAGGGCCCATCCCGGGTATAAGAACTTGGACTGGCGTGCAATGCAAGTGCATCCAGCGAAGATAACATTAGCCATACAAGGAGAGCCAATTATGATGATGAAAGAAGCCAATATGATGAACTAGCATAAAAACCCAGGCAAGTAGACTTAGCCCTTATTTGTTCAATGCACTTTGCAAACATTAGCTAATTAATCCCCCCGGGAGGTGGGGAGATTGTTGTTGTTATCCCCGTTTTACAGAGGAAGAAAGTGAAGCAGATAGGCTAAGAGACTTACTCAAGGTCACACAACCGGCAGATCTGGGACTATCGTCAATGTTTGTATTACAGGAGCATCTAGAGGCTAGAATAAGGTCCCATTGCGCTAGGCACTGTGCAAACACATGACATAAGACATTCCCTGCCCTAAAGAGTTTGCAATCTAAATAGACAAGTCAGGCAACAGATTGCAGGGGAAACAGAGGCCCAGAGGGATGAAAAATTTGCCCAAGGTCATATACCAGATCAGTGGCAGAGCTAGGACTAGACCCACATCTCTAAATTTTCAGGCCCCTATGCTAATCATTCAGCTATGCTGCCTTCCCGAGAAATGCCTCTCAAGCCCTATTAATTTATGCTTTTAAAAGGTTAACTCTGGCACTGCTACAAGAATGCTACAATTAACAAAGCCATTCAATATTGTAACTTGATTTCCCTAGCTAGATAAGCAGCTCTTTCACTTCTTATAAGAAGGCTGGATACCTAAGAAGGCTATGAAGGCTAATTGTTCAGTCACACCAACAATACGTCTATGGCAAGCTTGCGCTACTCCAGGCCTGCTACCAGCTGAAAGAACTGAGGACAGCTAAATGTTTGCCAGTATGGGAGTGCCATGATGATGACTAGAAAGGTCACACCAGGGACCAGCCAAACTCGAAGTGGGAAATGTCTATTGACAAACCAATTGACGGGTCCCCTCACCACCCACTGGAAGCTTTGATCTCCACCAAGAATGACCTCAGGGGAAAATAAGGACATAAACATGACTTTCATAATAGAGAGTGCGTTTTGAACTGCGCGTTGACTTGCCATGTGTCCCTGCTCACTGTTAGTACACAATGGGCTGTACATTAAGTGGGGAAGGCATTCAGTCGCGGGGAATTTTGTTAAGGAAGGCATCACGTTTTCCAGATGCACAGCCTATACATTGCTTCCACCCATGGGGCGTTTCCCAGATTCGCTGCAGCATCTGAAGGAAGGGTTCACTGAAGTCAGACAGGAAGGGGTGATCTGGCAACTAGGAGACCTGATTCCAGTTCCCAGCTATGCCACCGACTCCCTGTTTGCCCTTGGGTAAACCCTTTAATCTCGCTGTGCCTCCATTTCCTATTTGTAAAGGGGGATAATAATCCTTCCTGTGGCTGTCTTGTCTATTTAGACTCCCCCTTACTCTGTGTCTGTACAGCACCTAGCACAATGGTGACCCTGATCTGGGCTACAGTAATACAAATGACAATCAATGGCTGTTCTGGTATTGACATGGGGGGAGCTGGATCAGTCCCTGACGGTTTTGGGGGGGTAAGTGTGAGGTGCCGATTCTTCCTCCTTTATTTAGAAGAAGATCCTCTTTAAATTCTTACTGTTTAAAAAATTGCAATGGGAATCTCTGCCGGAGCCCCCCATGTGCTGGACAGAGATTCTAGGATCATGGGCCATTAATAAAAATCATCTCCCAAGCCTTTTCATTGGCTCTCGTAACACTTCTCTCATAATCAATGTTCTCCAGACCTGCCTGCAATTTTGTTCTGAAAAATAATGAAGTTACATGCGGCTTCAATTAGGAGACAAAATATCTGCCCTTCTGGGACTCCGTGTATTTTTCACACCTGAAAATACTCAGCAAATGGCAGTAAACAAATGCAAAGGACATAAAAGCTGAGAGGGAGTCTCTGTAATCGAACAGGATAATGGGAAGAGGCTGAATAATAACATCTATTAATAATGACCCTGTAATTGGAGGTCTCCCAGAGAAAGCTTCTCTGTGCTCCAGTCCTCCATTGATTGGCTTCCCGCATACACACAAAACAACGCTGTCAGTTTTCTACAGGGCTAATGTGAGCTGTGAATGTCCTGTTTACCCAACACACCAGGACAAAGCACATGGCTTCTTCTCTCCCCATCCAGCCTCAAAGCAAACTGGACTCCCCACCCCCCAAACGCTGCAGCTCTGCTGCCACCCAGGCCACTAGTTTTGAGTGATGTTTATTAATGCTGCACTTGCTAACTACACCACTTGGCTCTTAAACTCTTATATGGTGCTTTGCAGTAATGATCCAGCTGACCATTATTGCAGGGGTTTTTAACCTTCTGTTGTAGGATATGATATCATTATTCATTTGCCTATAATGGGTAAGCAAAACTAAGACATGTTAAACCCTTGTGGAGCAGGGACCCTCTTATATCATGGCTGTAAAACCCCTAGTATAACTGGGCCCGGATCCTTGTTAAGCCTCTCTAAAAGCTGCTGTCATGCCCCTTATGAAGGAAAAGATGGGCCTGTGGTTAAAAGATTGGACTGGGATGCAGGAGATCTGGGTGTAATACCCAGCTATACCACAGACTCCCTGTGCAGCTTTGAGCAGATCTCTCAATCTCCCTGATCTTGATTCCCTCCCCACCACCTGCAAACTGGGGATAACAATCTATTCTTGCTCTCTCTTGTCTGTATAGATTGTGTAAACTCTCCAGCGCAGGGAATGACCCGGGCTGTGTACAGCACCTAGCACAGTGGGACATCAGTCTCAGCTAAGCACTGCTGTTCTCTGAGCAATGATAATGCTGGCCTCTGCTGCTGTGATTTCTGGGGCTTTAATGCAGTGAACCAGTGAAATGGGCTGTTCCACTGCAACATTTTCAGCACAAATGCCGAGGTCGTGAATATCCCAGAAATGAAACCAAATCTGGCTGAATCAGAGCCGGCCGTGCTGGCCTCGACACCACTGAGCGAAGCCTCTTCTGAGGAACCCACGCCAGTAACCACGCTGTCCCTCTCCCTCCTGTGAGACGAGTAGATTATGATATGATTATTTTGCATGAACCAATGTAAAATTCTAATAAAGGGATAATTAGAAAAACACGTTTTCCAGGAGGTCCATTATAACCTACACGCAGCTTGGCGATGTGTTAGAAACGCTCATTCCCGAGAGCCATCGTGGGCTGGTAATAGAATTTTTCCGGAACGAAATCAGAGAAGCATGATTCATATCACTAGCCAAAATTGAGAAGGTGGTTTTCCCATAGTGGGGGGCGGGGGGAAGAACAGGGACATGGAGTTGTTGAAACTTTCCCGGTGCTATTCAAGCTCATGTCAAGGGTAGGGGGGACTGCTCAATGCAAGAAGATAATTAGCATGCCGTTCTCCCTGGGCTGCATTGCCTTGGGTGCATGTGAGACCTGGGCTCTGCTTCCCTCTCTGTGGAGGGGGCTTATCCACCACTTAGCTGTGCAGGGGCTCAGCAAAACAGGGGTTGGAGGATCCTTAATGCAAGGAGGGGCCTGGTGAGTGGGGGCAGGGGGACCCTCTAAACAACTTCTACTTAACTCAGTCCCCTCTCACGCTGGTCCTACCCCTGTGTAACTACAGTGAGTTCAGCAGGGTTACTCCTGATTCACACTAGGGTGAGACAGAGGAGAATCAGGCCCAGTGCATATAGAAATTATGCAGAGGTTAAATCCAGACCCTGCAGCATGCTGAAGCTACAATGTGATCAGCCTGGAATCTCACTAATCTATAGCGTTTTCCATTATTTTGCCCTAAAGGAAAAAGCTCCCCCCCCCCCTCCCCCCGCCCCAGTTCTGCCTAGTTCAGGCTTGGGAAGGATTGTTGGTGCATTGTTGGTCAGTGCAGCAGGCGGGAACTACCCGGGGCAAGGCAGGCTCTCAGCACCCACTATGGGCCTGTTGCCGGCAGGTACCTGGATCATTAGGTAGCACGGCAGGTGTTCCTGAGCCACCCCGCGTGCAGCAGGGCTGGGTTCCCGTTTGTTTGAGTGCACAGAAGGAACTGGAGCTAAGTGAACTACACAGCAAAGAGGCCCAGGATTGGCTCATTGGTGATAGTTTTTAATTTCACTTAAAAGCACAGGGAGCCATCTAGTCCCTTCATGCTCCAGTGACCGTTAATTCATCACAATCCAGAGAGAAGAGGCCAAGAGGCGGAATTAAGTGAAGGCCTGATTGTGAAAGGCGGTGTTTAAGTACCAGAGAGAAGAGGCTCTGTCTTCCCTTCCCCTTATCGCTCTCGCGGCAGAGTTACCAGCCCCCAAACATGGCTAGAAGACTGCCGTGCTTTCCAGCCGCGGCTCGCCCTCCGCTCATGCGAATGATTCTTCCACTTCAAAGGGAACATCTTGCAATTCCTTGCACGACCCGCATTTGAGAAGCAGACTGGCTGTCTCATGCCAGCCAGTGGCACTGACTTAGCTGACATAGAATCCAGACTGCCCACACCGGAAAGGCAGGCGGTGCGTGCGAGAAGATAAGCCAGGCACTGCCAGCGCTGCTCACAGGTCTAACTTCTCCCTAGGTGCGGACAGAAGCAGCAGCTCCTCCGAGACACATCGGGGCTTGTCCCAGCAAGGCACAGGGTGAAACGGTGGGGCAGTCTAAGGACAGGGAATTGAAGACGTTTAAAGAAGGGAATAATGAAGTGGGAGGTAGGGAAGGAAAAACAGAGGGAAAAAGAATGGAGTGAGGGGCAGGAACACGGACGAAAGTGAAAACCATCCTTAAGTAGAGCCAGGGGCCACACATCAGTCCTAACCCAGTCCCTAGCGTGGGACCACCAGTCGGATTCAAACCTTACCCCAGCCAGGAGCCACCAACCGGCCCCAAACCTCACCCTCGGCTGGAGCAACCAACTGAACTCAGCCCTTCCAAACCAGCCAGGTCCAAACTGAGATTCATTACACCAACCCGGCTACTTCCGTAGCTTGTTCCATGGTGTCTGTGGATCGTGGGAGACGGATGGATTCCAAAGCAATACGCAACATTTACAGCATATTACATTTCAGCCTCTAATCCTACTAGGTTAATGGATCAAATTCCCTTGCAGTTTCCTTGGGTTCAACAGATTAGGACAAACAACAGGGGTTTTCAAGAAAATTGGGTGCGGCACAAGAAATGGGATTAGTTCTGAAATTCTCGCACTTTTTGAAGGGCAAAATTTTCTTTCAGTTCTGATTATTTGCAAGTAGATGCACATTTCCTAAATCATTCAGTGCCATGAGTTTTCTCACTTCTGCCAAACAAGTGCCAGATTTTGAATGGTGAAAACGAGCTTTTGCTTATGACATAAAATCACATAGGCAAAGAATGATGAGCCAGAAACTCTACTGGTGTAAATCACCAGAGCACCATTAAAGTCAATGGACCGACACTGATTTATGCCAGATGAGGATCTGGCTCGATTTTTTTTTTGTTTGTTTAGAACCAAACAAATTGAGGGATTTTTTTTTTCTGTTTCGTGCACTTTGTTACAATCTGAATGTTAATTTTTATCAGTGCATGGCATGGATAATAGGGAAAAGTTCGCAGAATCAGCAGTCCCCGTGAAGACACTCTCCTTCCCTCCATGGGGCAGATTAAGAGATCCTTCCCTCTTATTCCAATCCAGTAAAGCATGTCCCAGGTGAAAGGCTTTGTGGTGGCTTGGACCTCCAAGCAAGGGAACTCAACACTGGGGTAAGGGCCATGCCACTTGCATAGCCAAACCACATCCAGCTGTTGAGAAGAGCAGCAGATGTGTCTTCTTAGATTGGTTTTGCTCCCTGGGGATTCATGCCACGTCCAGACCTTAAGTCCATGCTCTGGACACGCCATATTTATCCCCTCTGTGTAAGTCCCAGTTTACCATATGCAGAACGGGGTGGCCCTGGTGCATAGGCCTCAGGCTGGCTTTCAAAACAAGGAATTTCACACCCCGTGAAGTAATTCCATCCTAGACAAACACTCTTCAGAGCCTAGAAAATCCTGGAAAGGTCTTTCACTGAAATGTCCTTCAGGATGCACAAGAAGGTTGTCGCTGGGATCCAGAACCCACCTACTGCCAGCTCCTTCCTCTGTGTCAAGGCTCAGTGTCTCCACCACCCTCTTTTCAAGTCTCTTAGCGGAGGCATTTGGATTCTTTTCCTGCATTAATTGCTTTCTGGAGCCCTCTCGCTCAGGCTCAGTGGTGATGGGTTAGCATGCTGTGCAGGCGTCTGTGTTCTCCGGAGCACACGCCGTTCTGTTCTCACTTATCAGCAGGGGCTGCAACTTAAATTCCCTCTCCGCGAAGCCTCTGTTGTTGCTTTGATTTTGCAAGTTTATATTGTGCCCTTGTCGTAGATAATACGGTTCCTTCTGTTTAGTTTTTAGCAGCAATTTCTTTTCTGCTCTTTATTGTGCGGATACAATAGCCCCATCTCACTTCTCCATGGACCATATTGTCCTGTAATTGCTCTCCTATCTGGAAGGTAGGGGAGGATTCATTCTGATTTGATTACCTTTTTCTCCGTATAAATGATAAATTCCTCCATTTATCTGTCTTTTTGCAGTGATGTATCTGGCATTGGCATGAATAGAAATCCCTTTACATAACAGCCTGTCGAATTACAATTTTCCCATAACCTATTCTCCGGGATTCTTGCAATGTTAACATACCTATTTCCTTTATCTACAGGAAACGATTTTGATGCTAAGCCTCTGAGGCTCTTACATAGTTTCTTTGCTCTAGTTCCTAATTCACTTACAAACAACAGTGGGAGGGAAATGAACAGGTTTGGTGCTGGAAAAGCTTTGAATGGCATTCCATGCTGCTCTTCCAGGAGATGCAGTTTAGGGGGCCTGAGGCAAAGAAGGGGGAAGGGGGAGACTTCTTTGTGTCTTCAGGAGTGTGGGTAGCTTCCAGGCGCTGAAATACTCTCCAGCGTAAATCAGAGCAACCCCTAGGGTGCTGTAATTACAGCAGCCTACCCAGGGCTGCCTCTGCGGTGCTGTCCAGCCCAGACCAGAGCAGAATGTCTGTAGCAGCAGGCACTATAGCTGCATGTACTGAGGGAACTCTCCCCTAGGCCCCGTGGCACAGCCCCAGCTGCTGTGTGTGACTGGAGCAGGCTATAGGGGGTGGGATGGGATGGATTCACCCCTTTGTGTGTTTCAGTCAGCATGGCCTCTTGGGGGAGAGAAGAAAGGGGGGAGCATAGCTCGATGGGGCAGGGGTCACGTTGAGGAGAAGCCTCAGTTCAGAAAATGCCGGTTTTCCTGAACAAATCACTCCTCTTTTCCCCCCAGTCGGCGTGCACGCAGCCTCCCTCCAACCACGGCTGTCTGAGAGACAAATCCTCAGCTGCAGCTGGTGCTAGTGAGATTGTTTTGCTCTTCAAAGGGATTCGCCTGCGGCCCGAGCAGCCAGCTCTCTTTGTTGTCCCCTCACAAACTGGTATTAACATTCAGCCAGTTCTTCTCCGATGCAACCCACTGGCTTCATAACACTCTAGATGGAGAGGCTAGAAAAACCTCTGGGGTCTTCCGGCCCAACTCCCTTCGCTGTCCAGCATGGGCCTGGCCTCTGCCCAAAATTAACAGCTTCTTCAACACCCGCCCAGAACAGTCAGTGTCTTGGCTGTGTCCCTTGGTGCTCCAGCCCAATGTGTAATCTAAACAGGCAGGTCTTTTCACACCATAGCTGCCCTGCCAACAGCCAGAAGCGACACTGAGTTCCACATTCAGAATGCCTTTCACCTCCACAGAACCCCACAGTGCTCTGCAGATCAGATAGGCAGGAATCGCTCCATCCTGGAGCCAGGCTGCATGGTAACAGCACGTCCTGACTTTCCCCAGCACTGTGGGATAGCTGGGAGAGCAGAGCAATATTCTGCCCAGTTGCAGGGCAAGTTGCATGCCGACTTCCCCCTCCTGCTAATATCCTTAGTGGGGTTCCGCTGGGCGTTCTTGGGGGCGGAAACTGTAGGCTGAACTTCAATCAGCAGAGCATGCTGGAATTTGGCCAGGACACCAGGATCAGTGCTTCAGCTCATACGTAGAGAGTGACGGGAACTTGCCAGATGGTCAGTTTTACATCTCATCCTCCCCGAAATAACAGGGAACACCACTCGCTTGCCCCTTGTACCAAGCCAGACTCAGAGAGAAAAGCACCACCTAGAGACTGGCCGGCCCCCCTTCCTGCATCCCTCAGGGTGTCTGCTGGTGGGTGCCCACCCAAGTGCTAACCAAGCCCAACCTTGTTTATCTCATGAGACACAACAAGCTCACGGCACAGGATAAAAGGCATGGGGGTGGGGTGCAAAGCCAGGAGGAGAACTGGCCACCATGCAGGGCCCAGATGGTAGGTTTCCCCAAGCTAACAGGGTCGTTTCAGAATGGTGGCCTGGGGGGGGTTCTTGAATTTCTCTGGACCTCAGATGCTTGGGGCAAGCTTCTCCTGAGAGGAGGAGGGTGCGACACACTGACCAAGTGTGAGTAATCCTGTCTTCCTCCAGCAGCTGCAGCATATGGAGGACAAGAGCCTGCTACCGCTGCCAGCTAAGGGAGTTACTCCTTCAGCTCACGCTGGAATCTGCCGAGGTGCTGCCATGATACAAATAACAAAGATAATGAGCTAACTTCCTAAAATACCCAGCCCTCTTTCCCCAGCACCTCTCAGAGCTGATCGGTTTTACGTGGTCCGTGCTTCGGTGGCTCCCCTGCAGCTGCTCCATCACTCAGCCTGCGTGAGCAGGAGGGCTAGATGCTCCCTATTCATTGACCCCGCACAGAGTTTGGTGGCTGAGTGTCTCTGGCCGGCCAGGAGCAGCTTACTGACATTTGGAGTGGGGAGACGGAGGGGGGTGGGAACAGAGCTGCTCTGCAGCAGCCGGCCCCACAGGTCATGTTGGTGTCTTTCCTTGGATACTCATTTCCTGGCAAGTTGTCCCCGTAGGTGCCAGGACCACTGCAGGAAGAAAACAAAGCCTGAGGGGGGGAGGCGGGAGAGGGAGCTGCAGGGAGCATCCGGCAGAGAACCAACAGAGAACCTCCAAGAGTACTCATCAGAGGAACGCGTGGCTGCAGAACCCAGACTGTGCCCTGAAAAGTAGGTGGTGTAGACAGATGCCGCATCTTGGGAACAGGGCTGAATTCCCCCAGAAGACTAAAGCGGTGCTTTTCTCCTGGGCGATGTTAAACAAAGATTAACGTGACCAGCGGCGTCATGGCAGAACGGTGCTGGGCTGCCTGTCAGAGCCATCTACCCCCATCTCCTCCAGTAAGTGGCATTTGGTTAACATCCTTGATCAGAGCTCTTGTTTACGTAGACACCAATCTGCAAACTGGTGTAAACTGGCCTCACCCCCGTGAAGACGATGGAGCTGTGCCGAATGACACCAGCTCGGCCCTGAATGTGGACTTCCTAAGGGCCGATTTGCAAGGGGAGATTTCTGAGGCGATGCAGCCGGGAATAGACACTTGAATTCTTCAGTCTTCCTTGAACTGTGCTGGAAACATCCAGCTTCTCTGTCTCGTGATGGAGAGCTGTGCTGTTCTCAGGGCTAGATCACAGCTGCAGGGGAAGAGGAAGGGTTCTCTGCAGGGCCAGGAGGTTTAGTAACAACCCACTTTCTCCTGCTGAATCTCTCTCTCTCAGCTCTCCAGCCTCTGCTGAAATCTGTCCCTAGGCTTCTGTGGGCTTCAGCAGTTGCATACTGACTTATATTCCCCTCTCAGGTGCTGTCTCCACGTGCTCCATCCCAGATGGGTGCAGTACTGACAAACCTGGGCAGCGGGGAGGAAGCGGGGGGTGCTATTTCACAGACCTGGTAACTAAAGATAAAGTTCAAATCTCCATGCTGCCAAAATGCCTCTCCCCAGCTTTGTCTGGGAACTCACGAGCCAGTGCCCAGAGTGGGCTGCTTCTAGATCAGCTGGGAGCAAATTGCTGATGTGCAGCATGAAATGGAAACTCTCCCCCTGCAGGACGCCGAGGTCTGGCAGCCGTCTCAGGGGAGAGCTCTTTTTGTGACTTTAGGAAAGACCCTGAACTTTATGGCTCTGAGATGGGTATTTAGTTACGATATAGAATGTCGTGCTTTATCCTGATTCCTATGAACAGTGCTTCCCTGCCTACATCCCTGGGATCTGCTTAGGAATACGGCATTTGCACATGGAACTTAGTCATGTGAAATGAATTATTGGGCGCGCTGTATAATCAGCACCATTTCCTTTGGGCTCCTGTGATCTCAACTGTGCTGTCTGTTTCCAGTGGCCAGGAGCGTCTGAGCTTGAGCGTTTTCTCTACCGTCACTCCAGAGCAGCCCGCACTCTGTCATGTATCAATGCAGATGTGACCCCTGTTGCACTGATCTGCACTGACACAAGCAATAGCAGGGCTGGAATTCGCAGCTCTGGCCAGCTATCTCGTAGCAGCTTTACATCTCTGCGCCTTCACTGAGCTCTTGCGGGGTGGATTTCTTTTGCTTTTTGTATCCAAACAAAATCCACTGTCAGACCCGTGTTTGCTTTTGTTTTAAAGGTGTAACTGTATCTTTCTGGCCAGGTCTCTTGAGTGCACGGTCAATTGGTACTCTGGGAAAAAACAGATTCGACACAAAGATACTTAGGGTAAGTCCAGGGTTCAAACTCAGGCTCAAACCTAACCCCCTTCCCCCTGCTGTCTACATACAGATCACGCTAACCCAGGGTTCAGCTCCTGGGTCCCAGGAATCCACAGGGTCCAAGCCTCAGTCAAGCCAGGACACAGGGTTCAAGCCATATTGCTTTGCAGTGTAGACGCAGCTCCACTGGATTTGTGCTCTGAGGGTCCACCAAAAGTATCCCACAGGCCAGCTTTCTTTGTCCTCTGGACACAGTTCTGGCGGAAAGTCAAGGTTTCCCGCACTGCACCCCAAGCCAAGGGCTAGAGCAGCCACATTTTGGGAGGGCGCTAGGAAGTCTGGGTTCTGGATGGGTGGACTCAACCACACGTAGTGCAGTGTCGATGCTGGAGCCCCAGGTTGGGACCCAATTTTTGACAGTTCCTAAGCTGGAGTTACAAATGAGCGTAGACACTCAAGCCTAGGGTAACAAACCTGGGGTCTGTTAACCTGAGTCCTACTAACCCTGGGTTTACATTGCAGTGTAGACATATCCTCAGCTGGCCCGTGTCAGCTGACTCAGACCCACGACTCAGAACTTTAAAATTGTAAGGTAGATGTTCAGGCTCAGGCTGGATCCAGGCTCTGGGACCCCACGATCCAACGCCCATTAGAAAGATCCCCATTGACTTCAGTGGGCTTTGGATCAAGCCATAATTAATTTGTGCCTTTAGCTGCTGATTGTGCATCTTCCATGCTGAATGCAACAACGGTGGTGCTGATCCCAGGCCGGGCAGACAGCACAGAGTTCCTGCTCTGTTGCTTCAAGCTATTTTTCTGAATGGTAGATTCCAATTGTTGCACCTCTCGGAGTTCTTTTAGCTTAAAAACTAAGCTGCTGAGCCGATCCTTTCGGAAAACATAGCGTCTTGTAAATTTCCTGCTGGGCACAGCTTCAGTCTAGGGCAAGTGCTTATGGCCAAGTTATCGAAGCTGCAGAAGAAGATAAGAGAAGAGCTGACAGCCCATTAAATCCAGCAGCAGTGTCAAGTCTGACTCAAACCCCAAAACCCTCGCAGCCATAGGAGTGGGAGGCAATCTCTTGCAAGGGCCAAAACAGCAGCTTTTTCTATAAAAAGAGCAAGGAAGAGGCTGGTTTCCTTTCAGTTTGCTGTACTTTACTATTATTTATATAGCACCATGGGTGTAGGTGGCACTTTACAGACAGATAGGAAGGCCTGGTCCCTACCCCTTCATGAATAACGTATTATTATTATTTTATTTTAAACATTGACAAGCCAGAGTATAAGATTTGGAAATACCACAGTTCTTCTAACATTCATTTACAATGTGTGCTACTGGTTAGTAAAGACTCCAGCATTTGGGGCTGATTCGTCTGTCACTTAGGGCTTGATCCAATGCTCTTTGAAGTCAGAAAGCTCCCCCAGGACAGACAGCATGGCCTAGTGGATAGAGCACTGGACTGGGACTCAGGAGACTTAAGTTCCCTTCCCAGCTCTGCCACTGACCTGCTATGTGACCTTGGGTACATCCCTCCCATCTATTTCTCCTCGCACCCTGTGTCTATTTAGAAGGTGAGGTCTTTGGACCAGGGACTCTCCCTGTGAACTCAACCCAAGAAAGCCCTGATCTCATGTGGGGCCCCTACGTGCTACCGTAATGCAAATAACAATTCTACATGTAAGTCAAGAAGAACCTTTCCAATTATTTCAGTAGCCTTTGGATCAGGTGCTTGTGCTGAAGGAAATCAGGAGGTGATCCACTAAAGTCAATGAAATTGCACAGGAGTAAAGAAGAGGGAAACTCAAGCCCTTTAAGTCAAGATTATCCCTCTGCTCTGAGGTGCCTGTCAGTCTGTCACCTCTCCTGAACTGACTGATGAATGAGCAGCAGTATTTAATTACTCTTGCAGGACTTTGCCAGCCCCAGTGCAGGAGGAGATAGCGCTTTGATCACAGCTGACCTTGAGTTTTGGAGATCACTTCTTCCATCTTAAAGGGATGATGGCCCAGTTCACACACACACACAATCATTCTGCTTCTGGGTTGTTTAGATGCCTTTGATGTTTTTGTATTCATTTTTGCTACACTTTTCACATCCGGGTTCTACAAGAACTGGAAATAACAAACCACGGAAAGGCGCATTGTTTCCACCCAAGAGAGAAACACTAGCACTCTCATGAGAAATTCTGCGCACACAGCCCCAGACACGGGACGCTTAGGGTGATTCTGGCAAACAGCTGAATTTTTGGTCCTGTGGTTAGGACACAACCTTAGGAGACCCAAGTTCAGTTCTCGGCTCTGCCGCAGCCTCCTTTGTGACCTTGGACAAGTCACTTAATCTCCATGATCTCAGCTCCCCGTGGGTCTCCCACCGTTTGTCTGGTTAGATTGTAAGCTCTCTGGACCAGGCTTTGCCTTCCACTACATTTCTGCTGAGTGCTTAGCACAACGGCTCCCTGAGCGTCGCTGGGGGTCACCATAACATAGGTAATAAATCATTACAACAGTGGCTGCTTCTCCAAAGCTTCAGAGAACTCCCCCAGCCCTAGTTTTCTCTCTCTAATATTTTCCGGCGACGGGGTCTCTCCGGTGTGCCACACTCTTTACTTGCCTTAGACCAGGTCTCTCTGGGGCCTGCGCTTGCTGGCTCCTTTTCTTCCCCTACCCAGCTGGCTCAGCACACGTTGCATCCTCTGGATGCCTTGCTGCTGTTCCTCCTAGCCCATTTGCCTGGACGTGAGCAAGGCCCAGGCAGGCCCCCGCTATCCATTTTATTCTCCCCGTGCGGCCCTCTGAAATGTGTTAATGTAAAAGTGATTGATGGCCTCCTTCGCTGCTCTTTGAATTATTGAGAAAATAATTACAGCAGCAGCAGCAGCAGCTGGGGGTCCCATGCAGGACATCAGGATGCTGCGTATCCTCCAAGCACGGTCTCTGCGACTCGACGTTTGGTGGTTCTGAGTCAGCCGCCTTTGACGCAAAGCCACTGGCTGGAGCTGGCTGCTATTTTGGCCAGATGTTGCTTTCCTGTGTGACAAGTCCAGCACCTCCCCAATGACGCTTTTGCAGCCAGGCAGAGAAGCAAATGCTGCAGTTCTGTGCATGGCATGCTTTGCGTGATTAAAACGATGCTTAGAAGGGTCTAAACCAGAGATCATTTTCATTCTTCTCTTTCATATCATGCATTTCTGGGAAGGAAGAACAAGGTCTGATCTACACACAGATCTTGTACCACATAACTATGTTGGACAGGGGTGTGATTTTTTTTATTGACGTAGTTATACCAGATGACCCCTAGTGTGGATATACTGGTGTAAGGGTGCTTTACACCAGAATAGCTTATTCTACTTCCCATATGGGGGAGCCACACCAGTATAAACACCTTTATGCTGGTATAATTGCGTCCATGCTAACAGGGTTGTACTGCTGTAGCTATACCGGTTTAGTTTTTTGTACGCAGAAAAGCCTAATAGACCAGAGCCTGTTGTAATGACCAACAGCCAGATTTTCAGAAAGGTTCAACAACCACAACTGCCTTCAGATTTTCCAATGAGCTCAGCTCCCAGTTCAGCATCAAAACACAGTGGCTAGATTTCCCACGTGCTCCGTATCCAGCAGGATCCCGGTATCCTCAATGCCTGAACCCTTGACTGCATAGGCAGAAACGCGTCTCCAGTAATAGCAAGGGATGGTTTGCTCTTTTCCCCAGCGCCATTGCTTGGTTGCTCTGCATTTCCCTGCAGCAGCAGCACATCTGAACCAAAGCTGCTGCTCACTTCTGCTGGTGCCGTCTGTTCCCTGTGATGATAATAAATAGATAACAATAAAATAACAGTAATAGTCATTAGCTATATACTCATACTGGAGCAATGAGCGCCATAGGGATGTCTATGAATAAATCAGTCTAGTGCATTTCATCATCAGCGCTCCCCAGCGCCGTGATGCTGGCTCCTTTACATTCAGGATCAGTTTCAATCTTGATCCACGCTGCAGCTTTTTGATACAGCTTTTCAATCAGACGGGGCTACCTGGGGACGGAGAGCAGCCGCTGTGTGAGAACAAGGCTGTGGCGTCTCCCCGTCATCTCTGGACGTGCTCTTGTTTTCCTATGAACTGTGTTGTCATGACTCAATGCAGGAGAGAGCGTTCCTCCCTTGTGCCACACCCTCCTTACCATTAGCTGCCAGGACCTTTTACCTTAGAGAGACACTTCACCTGATCCTAAAACTGAAGCAGGCAAATTGACCCAATCTTGTGTCTGCAGAGGAGCCAGGCTAAACGACGGCAGCCTGGCACGTTCCTAAATGTGGATGTGAAGTGGATTGTGATGATGTTTTAATGGATAATAGTCATTACCTAAATTAGTTCATTAATCCAGCAGTTCACACTCTCATTAGCTCACCTAGATGCCTAGGAAGAAGTTAACCATTTCATTTCCTCTTAAGAGGTCCTGGACAAAACAACTTTAAGGGGAGACATTGTCGAGGGTGATGGATGGCTGTTTGCTCCTGAGTGCGGAGATCCTTCTAGCATAAAGCCTTCCCCTCTCTCAGGCCAAAGGCCCACTGGATGGAGCATGAAGCCGTTACCAAACAATCGGATCCCAGAACTGCGTTAGGGGGCTGTGTGCCGTCGGTGCCCGTTTCGCACTGGGCTGGCGCTCTCCACTGGGCTGGGTACATGCATCCATTCTCATTTCTTAATTGTACGCCTCCTGTGCGCAGGCATTGCCGAGTACACAAGGTGCAAGGCATCGGAGAAGCAGATACTCACTCCATGCCCCAGGCAGAGCAGGCCTTCACACCAGCCTCTTAGGAGACAAAGAACCACAGGAACCCAGGGACAGGGACTCTGGCTCCACAGAATTGCTTTCAACCTCAATCTTTGTCAGGTCCAGCAGCAAGTAGCAAAGCAGTGCCTGAAGACTGACTGTACCAGTACCCGCTGTCTCCTTCTCACACCCACGCATAGAGAGGCTATTTTTGAAACCAGGATTTTGAGACAAGAGCGGCATTTTCCTTCATCCAGTGAGAAAGGGCTTTGGTATTTACTTCTTTGGACTGATCTGCAGCATTTTTGGAACAAAGGAATTAGAAAAATTCACATGCTGATTAGTGCCATTAGTTTCACGATTAATGAAATGCCTGGGTTTCCTGTTGGTCAAAATGTGCTTTTGTCTACAAAATTTTCAGATTAATGTTCACCACAGACAGTCAGATTTGACAAGATATGAAATTGTATTAGCAACAACTTGCTCGTGATGTGTAGCAATCAACAAATTAAAATGCACTCAGTACTGCTCAGGAAAATGTGCAAGAGATCCACTCCTTTTCTTCTGAGGACTGCCTGATGCCAGCTGTTTGTATCATACTAAGTAGTGAAGGGAAAAGCTTCAGGATGCACAGAGGCTGGGAATGGAAGTTTAACCAGTTTGTATCCAGACCAGTGATCAGTCAGCCTCCCTTTGGCTCTAAAACCTTGCTGGGAAGTGTTTGTCTTATGAGATTGCCCACTCTTTCCTAGGTGTGATCAGGCTAGAAATACCTCCAGAAAACAGCAGCTTTCCAGACAATCTTTCCCCTCCCATCCCGTCTGAGAGCAGGCAGCGCACAGCTGCACTGGCAGACAGTATCTGCCTGCTGGGTTCTGAGCGGAGTTTGTTTTGACCGATGAACTGCACAGGTGTTTTCAGAGCAAGAAGGCTGCATGGGGCACCTCAGGATGCAGACCCAGGTCCCGAGAGCCAGGACTTCTTGGTTCTTGGCCCAGCAGTGCCGCTGACTTGCTGTGAACGCTGGGCCCAGTTCCCAGCTACTCTGTTCAGGTCTTGGCACAGAAATAGAGGGGCAAAGGTGGCTTTAAGCCAAGTGGGCAAACTGGGAATTGCCCAGCCCCCAATGCAAATTAGAGCGGCCAGGGCGCTGCTCTAACTTACGCTTTGCTGTAGGGTAATGTGCTCTGGCAAACACCCGCCTTGCCCTTGACTCACCTCTTCCCTCCCACAAGACACCAGCTAGCCCCGGGGCTGTGAACAAGGCAGGCATAGATCCTAGCACAATGCCAGCCAGGGAGGTCCTTTACGGTGGGGTGTTTCAGGAGCCCATTTCCACCCTCTTCAATGCTGCGTTAGTGGCAATGAGATTCAGGCCTATTCCTTTCTTATCCCCAGTTATGTAGCACTTATGTAGATCATCATCTACTCCTCCTTTTCCTTTGCTACAATGTGGTCGGCCCTTGGAATAAACTGAGTGCAGCTGACCTTCCACCCAGCCCTTATCAAACAACCATCTTGATGCTACCTCACTCCCTTGGACAGTCCATCCTTCCTGGGACTGCAACTTGCATTCCCACCTCTCCACATTGGAAGCAGCACTTCTGCTGAGGCTGGAAATGTGAACTCACAGGAGCTGCTGATTTGACCGAGAGCTTGCTTGAAACCAGACAGGGTTTTGCAGCCAGGAATTAATGTTTTGGAACACAATATTATTGGATTGATTTTAAATAGATGTTTCCCTTCTCTTTGGTAATAAAGTGAGTGCTGCTAAGGAAACCAGAGGAAATGATATAAGCGCTGCCTGTTTATTGCTTCAGAGGTGTCTATAGATATTCCCCTCCCACAGTTGGTGCTGGAACATGAGTGGCAAATGACAGGCAGAAGAGAGCAGATGAATATCTATTTATGAAGAAATATGAAATGTATGAATAGTTATTTTGAGGACCAATGTATTTTGACAGGTATCTAATTTCATTCTGTTGATAAAATGCACTTTGTCAAGTACTTTCTTGTGTTCTGTAGTTGATGGCTGGGTTTTTTTTTATTTTCCTTCCAATCTCTGTGGGTAAAAAAAATACTCAAAACACATTTATCAGACATTACAATGCAATTTAATTTAATGTCATCATAAATGTGTTTAAAAAAAGCCAGAGAGAGAGATGCAAATATCCGGCAATTATTTATGTGGCACAAACGACAGCAGAAAGTAAAGATGTTCCGGTAATGCACAGAGGCACATTGAAGGGCTCATTTGAAAACTGGAGATGAACAAGAATCCACACACCACATCAAAATTTTCCACTGGAAACAGAGTATTAGTATTTATTATTAATCATGTTTATCAGGGTCGTGACTAAGGGTCAGTTGAGAAGAGGTCCCATTGTATTAAGCACTATACAAACACTGAGACTCCCTGCCCCACAGAACTTACAATTTAATTAGACCAGACAGACACAGAGTGAGGGAAGGGGCAGAGTGCACAAACAGAGTGAACAGTGTGATGGTAGTAAATGACTTGTTATTTCCACTGTTTTTTTTGTTATTGGGGGGGGGGGTGTTAGTTAGGAAGAGATTATCTTAATAGAAAGAAAAGGGAGGAGAAGGGAAGGGAAGGGAGTGAGGGGGGCAGGCAGGACAGGGGTAAGAGGGGGCAGATGTCGAGTGAAAAGACTGAGGGGAGACAAAGGATGGGCTTGTGGTTAAGGTGTTGATTTGGAATGCAGGAAACTTGGGTTCCATTTTCAGCCTGGCCCCTGATTTCCTGTGTGTCCTTGTGCAAATGAGGGCCCATCTCTGTCCCTCTGTTTTCCCTCCCACCCCTTGTGTGTCCAGGCTGCCAGCTCTCTGCCTGCGTCTCACTGGCATTGTGTGCAGGACCCTGAGCTCCACTGGGGCTTCGAGGCACCTCCGTAACACAAATAGTCGGACTAGTTGAAAAATTTCCCTCTGAACCATTTTTTGATGGAAAATAGGATTTTCGACTGAAAAAAGCGTCCGCTTTCCATGGCAAACATGGACTTTTCAGAGACAAACCAAAAACTCGAAAACTTCCAGTCAAAAAGTTGAATTTTTCTGTGAAAGAAACCCTATTTCCCTGCCAGATAGATCTAACCAGTGACATCAAAGAGCTGCCGTAACGCTCAGCACCTCCTACTGCACTGCACGGTGGTGCACTTCTTTTCACCTTGCCTTTAATAATAAAGCACAGAAGGCAGCAGACTTTACCGCATAAAACGAAGCGGCTTGCTCTTCTCTCCCCCACTCCTGTGGGTTGGGCTGGGAGAATGAACAAATGTTAGCCATGTTGCATAAGACGTTGCTGGTGCCCTGCTTACCACGGTGATGGGCCTGGGATAGGAACCGGAGCGTAACAAAACCGGCCTTGCGATGCAACAGCAGTTTGCAACATTTGGCAGAGTTGCAGCACGAAGTGGAATGGACTCTGTTGGTGGCCTTTCTTCCCCATTTAAGACTGCGAGTTGGTGAAGAAAGCAGAATTTTTTTTACTGCAGCTAATAAACCCCCAGTGATTCCAAGAGACTGAGCAGATATTAAATAGAGTGGACAAACAACAAGGAAAAATAGCCTATTTGTGTCTAAATCACTTTCCATACGAGTAAAGTTAATGGATGTTTCACTGAGTGTTGGAATTTCCTAATTCTTTTGGTGTCAATAGCTGATTGTCTTGATTCAGGCAATACAAATGTGTAAGAGCTGGATTTTCAATCTCCATTTAATGCATTTCTTTGCGGTGGTTATTTCACTGAAAATGCAAGGAAATTTCATGGCTTTTTAAGCAAGACAAGGGAGCGCACAGCTGGATTTACTGCCAGTGAAATATTGGAAGGGGGAAGGTGAATTTAGCGAGTGTGGCTGTGGGTTGCTGATCTGGAGCTCTGTGGAAGAATGATAACGCGGGAAACAATTTTTCTTCAAAGTTAATAAAAAAAATTATGATTGTAATAAAAGTTAATGACTAAATATCCTCTGCAGTAAAAAAAAAAAAGAAAGAAAATGGCAGAGAAAGCAGAGAACTCTGTTTCGGGGAAGAAGGCTTCAAACTAACCTGTCTGTCACCATCCCATCACGGAACAGTGGTGCCAATTGTCAAACAGTACCAGGGATTGTCTTGTATGGGCAATGGGTCTGATTCCCAGCTCGTACATGGTATTTATATAGGAGATCTCAAAGCACATTACAAAGGGGGGGGGGCAGTCTCATTATTCCCATTTCACAGATGGGGAAATTGAGATACAGAGAGGCAAAGTGACTTGCCCAAGCATACTATCTGCCTGCTGGTTTTGGGCTGGAGCTAAAGGCGTTGGTTTGACCTGTGCAGCCCTGTGGCCTGTGAAGGACCATATCTGAAGGCTCGCCTCTCGCCAAGTCACCTTGCCATCAGAGAGGTAAGTTTAGAGGCTCAAATTCAAGTCCCCTCCATGTAAAAGAGACAGGGCTGCTGGAAGGTTTTGTTTGCAAATGGCCCTGAACTTTGGAACTCTGGTCTGAAACAGCCAGTGCTGTTTAGGGCGCAACAGCGCTCCTATATTTACCCAGCCTACAGCGGGTGCAATGAACACCACAAGAGTTGGTGGTTGTGGATGAGGTAGGGCAGTTTTGGGGTCTGTTTTCTGAGTTCTTCCCACCCATTTTCTGGTCTGGGGTGAGGAGAGGCTGTTTCTTTGGTGCTGGCTTTTAATATAGCTGTGTTTTCTGACCTATGGCAAAGGTGACCGTAACTGCCCCAGCCCATTAGAGCTTCAGTCAAAAGATATCAAATATCCTTAATGCCAGTAGGAGTAAGTGAGGTCCAGTGAGTCAGCAGGGTGGAACAGAGAGGCAGCATTCGTATGGTCTCTTACAGGCTCTGGGCAGGGAGTGTGACAAAATGGTTAGAGCTGGGGCATGATGT
The DNA here is from genome assembly GCF_026122565.2 of Emydura macquarii macquarii. Taxonomy (NCBI): domain Eukaryota; kingdom Metazoa; phylum Chordata; order Testudines; family Chelidae; genus Emydura; species Emydura macquarii. Next base: position 11,309,465 of record NW_027130449.1, on the reverse strand, counting down.
CAGCCCTGAAGAACTAAACGGACAAGACAATCAAAGGGAGGAAGAAAAGACTTGGTCAAGATCAGAACCAGGAATTAAACCCAGATCTCTGTATTCCAGGTCTAGGGCCCGGCCCCATAAAGAACGCAGCCTCTTTAAACTGCTGTTTCTTTAACTCCGTTTTCTATAGCACAACAACTGCCATTTGCTTTTCAGAAATCCACTCCTACAAACCTCGGCCTGGATGGGCCTTGGAAACAGAGTTCCCCTTGCCTTCCAGGCTGTCCCTTCAGGCCACGGTTGCTGGGGAGCAGTCTGTGTGGTGGATATAAGCTTGCCCGACAGCTGCACACGCTGTACCTGCCCTGTTTACAGACGGCTTTAGTTTCCAGGGCTGTCACCTCAGTGACTCTCACTGAAGAGAAATCTAGTGAGGAGAAGTAATTTGCTGCTGACTCAAGCCTTCCCGATGACAATTAAAGTGAAGGATCGCGTGGAACAACAATGGCTGGCTGTTACTGTTGCCAGGCCATATATCTTATGCACAGGCACCTCCCCGCTCACCTGAGGAGTAACGAAGACACCAAAGAAAGCCAGCTTCTCTGCAAGGGCTACATTGTCGTTTCTGCTGATGAATTACAAATGTCCGACTACAGGATTTTATGGATCAAAAGGCATTTTAATGAACCCTGGAGTGGAGTTCATTGAGAAAAGCAAAGGAAATTGCTTTCCAGGTGCTTCCAGAACTTTCTTTAGCCTTCTACTGGCTTTGTGGGGACACACGCTCAGCTAAACCCAGAAATCCTAGTCTGATATGTGCATGGCCCCTTTCATCTAAGTGAAGCCCAAAACGCCTTCCAGCCGATACTACCAATTTAGATGGCTGGATATGCATGTATGAGAACTACTACGCAGGTAGCAAGCTGGCGCTGTTGTCTGCTATTGGAAAGGTGCTCATATGACTGTCACTTCATCCCCATTTGTTTGTTTCATATACCTGTCACATCTTGTCATAAACCTAGACTGTGAGCTGTCTGAGGCAGGGATTGTCACCTTGCTATTTATTTTTTGCAGTGCCTAGCACATCAGGGCCATTTCCCTCGATTCTGCAATGCCACGTATAGTGATAGTAACGAAAAACCATCTTGACACAAAGTGACGTTCGCACCATCGACATTTTAGAAACCAGAAAATGCAAAAATGCAGATTCCTGCAGCCAAGCTCAACAGGTTATTGTTTATTGTTCAGATAACCAACCAGAGACGCTGAAGGACCATTTTTCCAGTGGGAAAAGCATTTGTTTTTAATCTAACTCAGAAATGGCTGAATGGCTTTTTCTCAAACTCTTCTAAATTCACCTCGGCTTTTGTCTGAGATGGAGCAAGGAAAAAACTGTCAGAAAAAGAGAATTGTTCAGAAAGCTATGGATCAGGGAAGATTAGAAACGAAATATTTTTGCATCTTCACTGTAACATTTGCTACTGAACAAATTTATTACAGGCCATGAGTGAAGTGCAACAACTATTTAATAGGGTGAGGTTTAAATCCTGATGAGATTTTTTTCTAAAAGATCTAGTCTAGTTCACACAGAAAGTAATTCAGGAAAGTTCTATGGCCTGTGTAATACAGGTGGTCAGATGGGAGGATCACAGCAATCCCTTCTGGCCTTGGCGTCTATGAAAACAGCACCATTACAAGTTCAGGACAGGAGGCCAAGAGGAACCTTGCGCCAATTGAAAGTAGTAGAAGTAAATGGGGAAGCAGAGGGTTCTGCAACCTGCCCTTGGGCGCCTACCCCGATGAGGTCAACTGGACGGTGGCACACCACGTACCCAAGGGACAGGGGGCAGGAAGTAGCTCAGGGAAGGGGCCACCCGATCCGGGGACTGGGGAACTGGACAATGAGTCAGCGTATTGCGGTTGGAACCCCACTGACTCCATGGCATACCCCTCTGCCACGGCTAGGGACCTGGGCTGGGACACAGTGCAGTCGGGTGGGCCTGCGTCCCCCTCTCCCTTCCCTGACCACCCCGCCGGGGACTTCTGAACTGTTTGCTGCCCGTTGGAGCTCAGCCTATTGCCTTTGGGCTGCCCCGTCCGAGCCCGGAGATTGTTTCCCTGCCCCGGGCTGGGCCAACGCCTGCCGGAGCAGGGTAGGGAGTGGGTGTGGCCTCCCTCCGAAACTGACAAGGAGGGATGGCCACCCGCTGTACAACCACCCTTGCCCTCCGTTGGGGCTGACTCCCAGAACAGGGCACCACTTACTGCACCACCAGCATTGCCGCCTGCACGACCGGTGCTTCCCCCAGTGGTCTCCTATCCCAAGGCTATCCACCCACACCCTGCTTCACTCTCAGGAGAAGAGAAGCTCACACCTTGAGCTGGATTGGCTGCAGCCAACTTGCCAGCCTTTGGGAGAAATAAGGCCCAGTTCAGGGTGTCATAAGGAGGCAGGGGTTAACGAGATAGCAACTGTTTATGCCATAGCAACAAGCATCTTGGCTTCAAGCTCACTTCCCACACATTTCCCAGGGCAGGCTGTCAGGAATGGATAAGATGGATATGCTAACCTGCAAAAAAAAAAAAAAAAAAAAAATCTTAGTCCCATTGGATTGCAGCTGCATAATAATGCAGGTTGCTTAGCAACCAGAACACCTGCAAACCAGTTTAATTAGGATGTCTTTAAGCATCTGATCAGCCTGAGCACACAAGAACTGGGACCTGCTGTGGAGAGGAAAGGGGTTGGGTTTGGATTCAGGGCACTCAGGTATTAGCTCTTTCCTTGCAGCTCCCGGCGCTAAGAATATCGGAGAGTCTGGGCGTGAAGCTAGGCAGTGAGCAATCCTTGGTAGTGACGCCAGACCTCCAAGTCCTGGCCAAATCACAGGGCTGTGCCTTTGCTGCACAGTCTGTGCACAGGGCTCCAAGCGAGGCCATAAATCACTGCTTCTCATTCGGCTGGACAGCTGGAGCGCCGCTTATGTCTTTATTTTTTCCCTAGAGGGTAATCACTGCGCTCAGTTACCAAGCTCAAGGCAGCCTCCGACATCCCATGTGGGTTTTTACAGCAGAGAGAATAAAAGCTAAGAACCCCTGTAAACTTAACCAGAGAAGCTCAACTAACTATGGCTGCCAATACTTTACTTTTAGGCAATAAACGTCAATAGGATTCTGAGGTCCCTTTACGGGTTGTGATTTTGTGATGTGCCTTTTATGGTAGCATCTTATAAGCACATCCATTGTTTGGACAAAAACTTGTTCATTTCATCCACACCTCAGAGAACAGGTCCGGATGGGTAGACAAACAGACAGTCATGCATGATCTTCACTGGTGACCGAGATCACTTTCACCTTCTGAGTTTATTTTTTAATCCCAGACAATTATTACATTCCACTGCAAGTCCTCTCCTTCTCCTGCTGTGTATCCCTCTTGAAAACCTGCTTTTTCCCTGAAATCTTCCTACACTGATCTCTGCCCCAGTGATGCCTCCATCCGGCACCTTCTCCTGATCCGCTCTCCTGTGGATTGGAGCAAGCATGGGAGCCCTTTGGGGCAGCGCTTGTTTTTAGGTCCTGTGCAAAGGGGCAGGTGCAACACGCTGTAGAACGTTCCCAACGCGACATCCTATTTGGCATCGCACAGGGACATGATGGGACTGTAGACTAATTTGGCAGGCTCAGCTCGGGCCATGGACTGGCAGGAAGTCATTCGTGGGTGGGAAGGGCTCTTCTAGTTAATTCCACCCACCTCGTATGCCTGGGACAGCTAACTTAGTAGCCTGCTTCTCCACTGTCTGGAGCCTCGTGCAGCATGTGAACCTGGGCAACGTGAGCGCAAAGTTCAGACACCGTGGTGATGAGAGCTAAAAAAGCACCCGTAGAGAAAGAAAGTGGGTCTGCCAAGCTACCACTCGTATTCAGTATGGGTTTTACAACTCCACTGCAGAGGGCAACTACCCCTACAAGGGGCAGGGCCGTGGAGAATCAGACTGTCTGAGCGTCTGAAGAGTAGCACAGCTAACACTCTTGCATGTCTCTAGGCAACAATTCCACTAGGTGACCCCAATAGTGACCTTCCAGCTGAGACCAGCCAAGCGGAATCTGGTCTCAGCTGGAAGTCAATCACACTAACCCTTAACCACACACACGTCCTGTGCTCCCTAATCGAGTACATCTGCCATAATTCCAGCCCCAACAGCCTTTGACCAGCTCCACTGCGCACACAGCCTGAGCTTGCTAACACTGCCTGTCCCCATTTGCCTAACGGATCGAGCTGCACTCTGTGTCCTCGGGATTCAAGCATGCGTCTCTTCCATCCTCATCTGGCTTGCCTCGATCGCATATTCACAGCCATTCAATGGGGGCGCCTTGGCGTAGGCAGCCTGGGTGTGGTTATAACTGTCTTGAACCCAGGGGGGTTGTCAGCTACTATTGGAAACAAGCTCTAAATGTGGCTTTATGTGGCTGCGTTACCTATGCTCTTCCACGTGTCACCAGCAGGCCTGCATTAGCTTGCCCACTGAGCAGAGCATGCGCCTACTTTGTTTATTTCTTAAGCTCTTTAAAGTAATATCTCTGGGCTGTCTCAGGCGAGGATGTGCACACTAGTCTATTTGCACACCATAAGTGTGATACAGTGGGAAGGATTTGGGCACCTCCTGCCCTGCATTCTCAAGGCAGGAGGATTAGTGAGAGACTAGATGCAAGAGTTTTCCCACTTTGTAACACAGGTGCATTAAGACACATTGAGCCTGACACTCTGGGCCCTCACAGCCACTATTTGCTAAGCTCTGTTTCCTAACACTGTTCCGGCTGCTGTGCAGGCAGGTTGGAGGGATCTGGCGTCTCCTAGGCCACTGTGTCACCAAAAGCAATGGAACAATAAAGTATGCGAAAATAACCTCCGTCAGCAATCTGAGCTTCCCCGGCGGGGGAAGACAAAGACTGGGCATCAAGCGTCAGCTGTCACTCCTTCCCCCGCTGCTCAGGACGTCGGGCTGCCAACGTGAAGAGCTCCGCACCGACCCCTGTGTGGAGGAGCGACCGGCGTTTCCATCCAGTATCCGAAGGAAAGGGCTGGTGTGAGGTGCTTCTAATGGAGTTGCCATGGTTGCAGCATGACATCGCTTAGCAACAGGCTCGAGCAGCAGAAAGTTGCCAAGGCATGTTTCTTCAGTCATCTATTCACCCAAATGGATTTGATTGATCTCGGTCCCCAATATAAACACACCGTGGGGGAAATCTGCCTCTTGATTCGGGGGGCGAGGTCTCTGCAAGCAGCACAGCAGAAAGAGGTGCCTCCGGGAAGCCGGAGAGGAGCATGGCCCAGATGGGACTTGGAAGGGCACCAGGACTGTCTGCTGCAGTCTACACAGGTGCCAGTGCCCCGAGCCAGGAGGGGGAACCAGCCCCAGTGATAGGTTAATTTCATGGGGACCACCCTACTTCTGCAAGTGCATATTTGAAGCCCTGTTTGAGATCCCAGGTTGGAAACTGAATCCAGGAGCCCGCTTACGAACAGGTACACCTGCCAACAAATATTAGAAACCACGCCCTGCTGTGCTCAGGGCTCTGCTTTTTCTGTGCAGCCATTGACACCTAATGACATATGGGCCAGGGAAAGCCCAACAGTCCTGCAGCGAAGAGTATCCCCAGGGCATCTCTCCATCTCCAGTCCGCCAGAGCGGCAGCCTCTGCACCACTAATGACTCGTGCAGAAAGAGGCATTATCAGTTCGCTCCTTGAGACAGGGGAATAAATCGCTACACATTTAAGGGTTGGGGGATTTTTCTATGCATCATTTCTGGCCAATAAGCCATCCCTTCTCCTTATGGCCCAGCAGGCAAACTGCCACCAGTGGCTGATGCTCTGGGAAGCGGTTTGTCGTCTTTGTTATCAGGGGAGAAGAAGCTAGAGAGATCAGTAAAGCAATCCGTTTTCTTCCGAAAGCCAGTGCTCTAACCACTGAACCCCTTCCTCCCTCTGACACACATGCTGCTGCCTGAACAAGATGGCACGTTCATGCAACTCCCAGTGCGCGCACACACCAACACACAGACCTGTCTATGATTGTACAGACATGCACCTACCTACACTACTGCACAGGCATGTCTACATCTCCGCAGGTGAATGCTCCCCAACCAGCTGTGTACCCTTAGCAGGGAAGATCAATGTACAATGATGTTGCTTACGGCTGATGTTATCAAATTGCTTTTAATGCAAACAAACCCACCGATACTATATACCTCGGTGATCAGATTCACTGCGGCAGCCATTCGCTTTGGGGACAGAGATGGAAATGTAGATTGCTGTTATCTGTCAGGCACCCCTACTTCACTTCTAACTCCCAGCCACATAGAGAATGCAATTCCTCATGGAAGGAAGCGGTGTAGGGACCAGATCCAACGCCCTTTGAAGTCACTGGAATTATTCCCCTTAGACTTTGGCTCAGGCCCTAAGGGTATGTCTGCCCTACTCTGTAAACTGGGTCTGTGGGACCCGGGCTTGTAGACTCAGTGTTTCCAAGCCCACACATGTGCATCCACACTGCACTGTAAACCTGGACTTGCAACTGCTGGTCTCAGAGCCGTGCTAACGCATCCGTCCTGCGTTACGCAGACCTTCTGACTCTAGTCTGTGGCTTGAGCTGTGTCCACACTCACAGGGCTTGGACCCCAGTCACAGTGAGACTCAGGGTATGTCTACATTGCAATAAAACACCTGAAGCTGGCCTGGGCTCATGGGACTTGAGCTGTGTGGCTCTAAGATTGCAGGGTAGATGTCCGGGCTCGGCTGGAACCTAGGCTCTGGGGCCACGTGAGGAGGAATAGTCTTGGAGCCTAGGCTCCAGCCCAAGCAGGAAGACCTATTACATGTTTGTACAGCACCTAGCACAATGGGATCCTGCTCCATGCCTGGGACTCCTGAGGCACTAACTGAATACAAACAATAAGTACCAATCATACCAGAGTCCTAGATGTAGGCAGGTGCTCAGTGAGTTTCCACCCTGGCTAAGGTCAAGTTTAGTGCCAGTTTAGTTTGTATGTGTGGCCATTTCATAGGGACGTAGGACTGGAAGGGAACTCCTGGGTTATAGAGTCCAGGCTCCTGCGACTGCAGGCATCCCGTCATATCAACCCATCCATTAAGTTATTAAGCTTCATCTTAAAATTAGCTAGGCCGTTGCTAAGGCACTCCTCACCATCGGACTTCTGCAGGGAGCGTGCTACCTCTCAGGGCATTGAGCCTCCCCTGGCACGGGGCCTGACAGGATGGTCTGACTCCCAGCCGCCACACACACACACAGCACAGATCTCATCCCTCTCCTACAGGTCCATGCCTACAAAGCGCATCGTGGCGACAGCCTTGCCAATAACACATTGCAGGGGACGGTTATTGAAAAATGCATGAGAGGCAAAAGGGAGCTTTAAGTTGTGTTCAGCCACCAAGAACCTGGTGGGAGAAAACCAGAACGGAGATCCCAGCTCCCAGAGACCAGATAGGCAACTCTACTGCACTGGGAGCGGGAGCAGGCTCTGCCTTCAATGTACCTTCCCGGTTTCCCCACAGCTAGTGTCCTTGTGCTGCCATGCCACTCTTCCCCTGCAGTTACTGTCCTGCTGACACTTGTACCTACAGACTTCGCTGTTTGCCCATCTGAAATCATTCAGACCTGAGTCTGCATTTCATGAACACTGAGGTTGAGCATAAGAGCCACCCAACCACAGAGGCAGCAAGGGGCCAGTCGCACCCCAGCATCTGCTACTCTCTGCAACTCCCTGTCACTGCCCCGGGGACATGCATGTGCAGGCGGGGGCCTCGTTGCAGAGATGCGTTCTGCCGGGCCAAGTTGCCGTCACAACCTGGAGGCTCCTACAGAGAGAGATTTTCCTGCAGCTTTCTCATGACAATCCCTTGGGTGAGGTCTCTACAATCAAATGCACCCCTTGAGCCCAGATGCTATGGTGATGGGCAGCAGGACAGTGCCCCCTAAGTCAAACAGGGACTCAGCTTGCTATTGAGGTTTCCCCCAGGCAGACTTAGCTGAGCAAACTAAGCTCCCCTCTGTGTGCGTTGTGACCAGTGGGAGGCATTGCAGAGCAACAGACATTCCAATAGCTGCCCATAACTGACCCTGAGAACAACTTCTGCTCAAGGCCTTTCCATGGCCACCTACATGTGTGTATGCACACACCCACACAACTATACATGACCACACAGGCAGGGAACTACATATGCACACGCACACCTCTGCCTATGTGCGCTCACACCCATGTGCGACATACTGGGTAGAGCTGGTCGGGGAAAGGCATTCTGTTCCCACAAAACATTTTGACAAAAACAAAGTTTTTGTTTCCCATCCACCTTTTCCTTCCAAAGCTTTTGGGTTTCCAGTTTTTCTACAAAAACAGGGGGGAGGAGGGAGAATTAGGGTTTTAGCCAACACTTTTCAGTTTTCAGTGGCAGGAAAAAAATCTTTGTTTGGACCCAAACCCTAATCTTGGTTTCAAATCACACCTTCTATTAAATCTGTACAAAGTTCCCAAGTACACAGCGCCTCAGGCCCATGGCGCTCAGTTGGTTCCGTGCCTCTTATGCTATAGCTTCAGTTCAACGCTCAGACCCTGAAGGTCATCACAAAGTATGCGAGGGAGTGACAGGTGTGTCTGCAATAAACAGCACAGAAATCACTCCTCCTACAAATGAAGTCTCACCCTTGTGGGCCTCCAGCCCTCCTTCCTCTGCCTTCCTTACATTTTAAAGCTCATCATTCCCTATTATTTTCATCATGCCGGCTCCTTTCATCCACCCCTCTGTTCTACAAAAAGGAGAAGATCCTTTCTTCTTCCAAAGGCCTGGCCTTCCTTTGCTTGAAGAATTTCCTCTGTTCCTTCCCTCTTTTGCATGCTGCAGATGTGAGAGGCCACTCGGGGGCTGAAGTTCTGAGCTTCCCAGTCTTTACATTATCCCCCAGCTAGAAGAAGAATTCCCCTCTGGGTCTAGCGAGGAGCCGCTAATGCGTGTGCTTGTGCACGAAGGTGGTGGCTGACTGTGGTGCTGTGCGTCTGTGAGCAAAAACCACCTGACCTTGGAAGATCTCTGAATATTCAAGCATTAACAATAAGTCGCTTTAAAAAATGCCCCATTGCAGACTTTCTTTTGACTTCAGAGGGGAATATTTTTTTCTTCTCTTCACTTTTCAAATAATATCTCGAACGACTGTACAAAAGAGCCTGCACAGAAGTTCCCAAAGGAGCTTTTGAAGTTTTGATGGCTCAGATTCCTTGCGAGAGCGCCAAAGGAATCTAATGCCCAGAGGCTTGAGGTCCCAGGGCATGCAGAACGCTCCATCTGGGCTGAGATTCCTGGCGTCTGCTGCATGCGCAAGCACCAGAGAGGTTGCACCCTAAGGGCACTGGTTCAACTGACGGAAGACAGCAATGAAGAATCATGGCATTTGGGAAGATCTGGCTCAACAGAAGCGAAGTGAAATATGCCAAAGTGTGAAGGCAGAGGGATCCGAAGTCGAAAATGGGGAAGTTCAGAAGTTTGGAATCCAGGTTTGGTCTTGATAAACACCCACAAGTTTAGGTGCTTCTTTGAGGAATACAAACCTCATGAGGCCTCACCCTCAAAGAGGCCGCACCTTGGCCAAACCTTGCATCTAACTGTAGCACAGCATGCTGATTGCTCGCCTGGCTGCTGCCCTCCACCCCAGAGCTAGCTGCATTTCAGCAGGCTGTATGTACACCAGTGAGTGTGGTAGAGCTCCCCTTCTATGCTGATCCACAGAGGACAGGAGTTGTCGTAGCCCCAAAGTAAAGAGCTTTAGCTTGAGGTCCCCGATTCAATCCCCAATGTGCTGGCCAACAGAGTGGTCATCACACCTACATGTAGGTTTTCATGAACCTAACCGCGTTTATTATTATTCTATTTGTTTGTATTATAGTAGCGTTTAGAGGCCAGGACCCCATTGTGTTAGCAACACACAACACACAACAAAAAGATGTCCCCCAAAAGCCTCCAATCTAAGTTTAAGACAAAGGACAACAGGTGGATACAACAAAGAGAGGCAGAGCAAGGCAACGGCGAGACAGTGATGAACAATGGAACAAGCAGAGATTACAGCACATCCGCTGCCTCTGTGTTCCCACCAGAGCATCTGCATGCACAACAGGTGTGCGCATGCACTTTGGAAATGTTCTACGCCAAGCACTTGGGGCCCCTCGATGGTGTGACGCTATATAAATGTAAAATATGATCATTACAATGTGAACAGCAGCAAGAAATGATTGTCTTTGACCCACAGTAAATAGCTCCATGTTGCTATTTGGAATATGTATTCTCCATACTTTCACTTGGTGTGCGACAGCTCCTGACAGATGCCCTAACAGATGAGAGAAGAATAGCCTCTCATTTGAAGTCTGCTGAAGAAGGAATTTGATGAATACAAAGGCATAGCGAATGTTTGGTTAGCTGGTGAACTAAAGCCCCTCTCTTTGAGTGCAGTATCGCCAGGATTTCTGAATTCTCTGCGTGGTGCAAGGGGATAAGGAGGGAGTTTAATAAAAGAGGACTCTGTTGATGTCAGTTATACACATGCAATGCATTTACCATCTCTGCAGCTGCCACTCCTGATGCTCCAATGTCAGATACCGGGAGACAATTTGGCCAGCATCTAGATTCTGTTGTAACAGTCAGCGGTGGACTTGCTTCTGGGTCTGTCAGGTGGGTGCAGTAGTAGCTCATTGGGCCTGGGATTTGCACTGGCTGACGGCTTTCTTTTGTGGTTCCGAAGGCTAGAGGGCCTGTCACAGGAATAGGCTCTGAGATTATGGGATGGGAGAAATGTAGCAGCTCTGCATGGATTGCAGGAGGACTGTGTCCCTGTGTGTTGTGTGTCATTACCCATTGTATATTATTGCTTCACTTCGCTGTATCATCACCCGCACTGGAGGAGTACGGCATGGAAGCATGTGCCCAGATTTAGCCAGATTGGGGTGGGAAAGGAGTTGGCGCCCAAGTGGCAGAGCGAACCACAGACCGTGTCTGTTTGGAAAGAGGAAGGGGCTCGTCAAGAGGAAGATTGCGGAGGATCCTTCAACAGACCCCAGGGCCATTCTGCTCCTGCAGCCTCGACAGTGCATTCCCACAGGGGTGTACACTGAATTTTGTCACCGCTTCCCTGGGTCACCCTGCACCTCCCTCAGATCCCAACGCAGAGCCCAGCACCCATCCCACGGAGCTGGGCCGGGCATGGGGCAGATGCTCAGACAGGCTGCCAATAGCCTGTGGGATCCCCTGGGAGGGCAGGTCTACACCCCCAGCGCTGTGGTGCGTCTGGGGAAGACGCTCTAGGCCAAGGGGAGAGAGCTCTGCCATCGGCATAATAAAACCACCCCCGCCAGCGGCACAAGCCCTCCCGCCGACATCACGCTGTGCAGGTGAGCCCTTATGTCGGTGTAACTTATGCGGCTCGGAGAGGGAGGAAGGGGTTATTCAGACATAAGTTCTGCCGACGTAAGCTGTAGCGTAGACACAGCTGCTCTACAGCAGTCGCCTCAGGGCAGGAAGCCTGATCTGAACAGCAGCAGATGCCCTGCCCCGCCAGCCACCCTCCTTTCCCAGCCCCCTTCCACAGAGCTGAGCTCCCCCCCTATCCTGTCTGTGGTCCACACGCCTGGCACAGCCTCCCCAAACTCATCCTCCGTCCCTCTGCAATGGAACCGCCCTGATTCCGTTGCCATGGAGACCCTCCCCGCAGGGGCTGGGTGTGCTCCCCATCGGTGGGCTTGCTCAGCTGTGCCTGATCTAGCCCGTTAGGGAGCACGGAAGGCAGAGCCCGCCGTCTGGCCCAGCCAAAGCCCTCCTCACTGGGCTGGGCGCCTGAAAAGGTTGAGACCTGCTCAACTCTTCCGTGCTCCACCAGGCTTCCCCCCAGCTCAGAACAGTGGGCCAGACCCTCAGCTGGTGTCAATCGGCAATGCTCCCGCACAACACAGCTCTGCCTGTTCCTGCCCGCTGAGGATCCGGCCTAACAGCCGCTCCTGGCCGTGGCTGTCTGCCCCTGGCACGGACACTGGCGCCCGCAATGACCTGGTCGTTGGCCGGAAATGTGACATCCAAGATGCGGGAACCCGCCAGCCTTTCATTATCCCAGCCACCCACCGCCTAGTCAAGCCCCTTCAGAGCAGATTTCACACTCTGCCCAGGCTGTGTGGCGAGGAGAGAGAACTGGGAACGTGCAGCCACCTCCTTTCTGGAGAGGGGGGTCCGACACCAACCAACCTCGCGCTTCCCATGAAAGGGGCAGAGAAAAGGCACAGCACGCCAGAGGAAGATCAGAGGATGGGTCTGCCCCACCCCCTTTGTTCTCTTTAGCCATTACTGTAACAGACTTACACCGCCCAGCCAGACAACCTAATGTGCGAAGTCAAGGCACATTAGGGTTCTAGGCTCTGAGAAGGAGACCCGTTCCCATCCCAGCATCACAAGCCAGGGGTGTTCAGAACACAGCTCCCTTCAGCAGCTAATGAAATACGTCACTTGCCTGGAATAGACTGGATCGGAAATCTTGGCAGCTGACTGGGCTGCATATCTGCAAGTAACAGACTCCTTCGTATAATCTCCTCTCTAACTGCAGGCTCCTGATAAAGTGCAGGGACCATTCCGAACTAATCAAGCCAGGCTGCGAGGCGCTGGATGACTTTCATAAACAAAACCCTGAGCCGCAGTCAAGCCATCTGCAGAGCTATTGCCTCCTCCCTGGCTTTAAAGATGGTCAGAGTCCTGAGCAATGCACTGTGTGTTTGGGCAGTGATGGGATACAAGGGATTCTGAGTACGGAAGGAAATACACAGCAGTGGAAGCGACACTGCTGCTTTTTAATTATCAGTGCCATTGGCTGGGTTCATTTAAACAGTAGCAAGGAGCTTCCAGTATTAATAATTCTGACATTGTTTAAACAGAGCTAGACCTTCTGCTGGAAGGCAAGTTTTATTTCCTTACTTCCTCTCTTAGCAAGAGAATTTACTAGCCCCTTGCAGCCCCGGTGCTAGTACTCCATTGTTGTTGAATGTGAGGGATGGTCCAATGGTTAGGGCTCTGATCTGGATGTAGGAGACCTGCATTCAGATCCATGCTCCGCTATAGACTCCTTGTATGACCTTTAGCAAGTCTGTCTGTGCCTCAGTTCCCCTTCTGTAGACTGATGATAATAGCACAGCCCAGGAGTGTTATGAGGATAAATGCACTAAGGGGTGGTGAGATGCTTGGATACTGTAGTGATGGGGACCATATAAAGAACTTAAATCGACAGATTATATTTTTTTTTACTGCAGTGGCACCTAGAAGTCCAAAGAACACTGGAGCCCCACAGTGCTAGGCTCTGTACATACATGTAGTAAGAGTTGGTCCCCACCCTGAAGGTCTTACAATCTAAATAGATACGGGTAGGAGAAGGGAAGTAGTCTCCTTCCTTACGGAGAGGGAACTGAGACACAGAGAGATTAAAGGCCAGGTTTTCATATATTGATTTTCATCCAACATTGGGGTCACGTTTTCAAAACAGCGTAGCACCCACTAGCTCGCACTATGACACTTCTGACCAGATTTTCCAAAAGTTGTTGGTCTCTGCCAGGCCGAGCCTTTTTAAAAAGCTGGCCACGTATTTTTGATGCCTAAATGAGAACTATGCACTTTTGAAAACGGAGGACTACCATGCCTAGGGTTGTACAGAAAGCATACATAGCATGCTGGGAATGAAACCCACACGTACCGCGTTCCAGCCACTCTCTTAACCACAAGAAAATCATTCCTTCTTGCTAGCAGCATGCTGCTGTGGGACAGCCTCAGGAATACTCTGTATCCCAGGGACATTATTCTCCCACCCCAGAGCAGTACTTCCTTTCACTTCAGCGCAGTTTCTCCCGGGCTGAGGACCAGACTGGACGCCAGAGTCCCGGCAGCTCCCCATACTTTTCAGTAGCAAACAAAGTGCTTGTAGTATGACTCATTACAAATATGCACAGTGATTAATGGCAAACATTTACCAACATTCCTGTGGAATCGCTAATTGGCACTGTAACTAGTTTAATGGCAAGTTAATTCCTTGTACTTGACATTCATATTAACGGTGACTGGCTCTATATATTAAAACCTTAATGGATTCAACAACAAGATCTTTTGCCTCAGAGACTAGGTCATTCAGAGCAGTTCTCTCCAGAATATGTACCAATCTTCCCACTAGTGAAGTGACAGAGTATTTGTAAGTACAGATTTCAATCCTGAAGAGTGCAGATCTTCGATTTCCAATGGCAGCCAGAGTGCCTAGAACAGAACCGGTCTATTTATAGAGCCCCCATCACGGGGGCGCTTACAAAACTGTATGAATTTAGCATCAGAACATCCCTGTGCTTTATAAAGTAGGGAAATCAAATCATCACTTTGCAGATGGAGAAACTAAGGTACAGAAGAATTAAGTGACTTGCCCAAGTCCCACAGCAAGTTTGTGGTAGGGGAATTGACACCAGATCTCCTGAGTTCCACTCCAGTGCCCTCACCAGAAAACCAGCCTCCTGCCCTAACAGCATAGACTACTATTCAATGTGAAGCCCTAGAATGTCACTGGCATCATCGCTTCACTGCAGTATTGCAATGTCTCATCATTCTATTCAGAGATTCCAAGGTCAGAAGGGACATCTCAACTTGATTTAGAAAAGGCCAGTGATGGAGAATCCACCATAGACCCTGGTGAATTGTTCCAATGGTTAATTACCCTGTAGCTCATTATTTGGAGGTTATGACAGGGTATACTTGCCCCACACTGGGCAGGAAGGAGTTAACCCCACACTCTGGGCGGAGGAAGCCCCGCCCCTCCACCTTTGCTGGGCATGCTCCAACTGCTGCACTAGTATAAAAGGGAGCAGCTCAGGTCACTTGGGGCTCAGTGCTGAGAAGGAAGGCTGTGTGGTAGTGGCCCCAGCCTGGGAATGATTGCTGCACCAGACCATAGAGGCCAAAGACACTGAGACTCAAGTGGCTGCCCAGGAGCCTGCAGACACCTGATGGAGGCTGGAGTTGTTGGCTGCTACACACACTGAAGGATCTGGAGACCCTAGTGCTGCCCAGACCATGGCTTCAGGAATCAAGGTAGGAAGAGGCTGGGGGAAGGCTAGCTATTGCCCCAGGAGAAGTCAGTGTGTTTTGACAGGATCCCTCAGTGGCAGACACTCACTCCATTGACAGGGCTCTAGTCTGGGACCAAGTGGAGTTCCCCATCCCTGTGGTCACTAAGCCACCCAGCCCCAACAGGGGCAGCCTGTTGAGTTTTAACCCTGGGGATAAAGGGGTGATGGGGTGTATTTGCCCCATGACATGGGTCCATCAATGTGGCTTTGGAGAACATCAATCTGATATCTCGCAGAGGGAAACCCTGTACTATGATTGTGCTAATTCCATGTCACATGGAAAAGGAACTTACAAGCATATTAAGAGGTGGCATGGAGCAGCCTTCCATCATTCGATAGTTTGGAGCTAAGTAAATCCTTTGGGATTGTATTTATTTTGCCTCACATGGGAAGTTTAACTATAATTTTCTACACATGCAAGGAATGTGTTGCATTAACACCATGTTACAGTCTGTTGGTTAGTGCCTTTCGCTCCCACCTTAACATTAAATCTCAGCCTCTAGAAATCAGTAGTGTCTATATCTCATGATGACACAGATTAGTTCAGCTCTTGAGTAATGCGCAGAGACTGTGATTATATTAGAGCATTTTGATGTGCTTGGCTTGGGTTCAGAAAATATCATGACACTCCCTGCACGCAGAGCCACTCTAGTGAGACAAGCAAACTGATGTTGTTCAATTGAATCAGAGCAGGGTGTTGCAGCTCCGAGCAGGAGGACGTAAGAACCAGGGGCTCTGCAGCACTGAACAGCCTGTTGAGGTGGCTGGTGGCAGTTTAGCTCATGTAGCGTGAAGCTCAACCATGAGCAGTTGCCCAGCACGAGATCTAGGCACCACGTAGGCTGCAATTAAGAGTTTAAGTGGGACGTTCTGCATGTTACCCCTGGGAACAGGTGGCAGTGCCGCTTACCAGCAATAGCAACTTCTGGTCCTGAATGTTTCAACCAAACATGTATTCATCGGACAACAATTCCTCGAAAGTGACCCTTTCCTAGGAAAAGGGTCACTTTCGACAAATTTCTAGACGTAAAAAGCATATCGAAAAAAGTTTTGTCTCAACACTTCCAAAATGACAAATTCAAATTTTGGATTCATTCTGAAATTTGAGATCATGTAGTTTTTTGGGTTTTTTTTTTTTAAAGTCAAAAGCAAAAACAAAACATTTTAATTGGCTTAAATTGATTTATTTTTTCCCCAGATTTTCAGTTTGCAAAAATTTGATTTTTTTTTTTTTTTTTTTTTTTCCTTTTCATTCCACTTTGGGATAGGAAAAAGTTTTCAAAATCTTGAAACTTTTTGATGGGATGAGAACCATTTTCCACCCAGCTCTAGACAGAACTCATCTTATTCTGATAAGGCTATGAAGCCAGAATGTCAGACTGCTTGCCTACATATCTAGCCAGAACAATGGTCCCAGTCATGGAAGCCAACAATTAATGTATAAAACAAGACCTTTGATCAGTAAATACAGCCACCTACGACTTGAAAATTCTGCTGTAGTTTTGTAAACCCCAGACTTAGGTGGTTTCCTAGAAAAAAAACAATTTCCTTCTAATTAACACAAACCACCTCAAAAATCAGCTCTTTTGCGTGATCCTTGTTCATGGCAAAAGGTTTGAGCACAGCTGGTTGAAAAATTTGCATCAACATGTTTCCCCCCCCCCATGAAAAATTGTTTTTTGACAAAACAGAAATTTTCACAGAATCTACATAATTACATTTTTTTTTTCCAAAAAAAAAAAAAATCTTCAATTTTTAGTGACCAAAACTAAAAAGATTTCAGCCAAAAACAGGGGGGAAGGAGAACAGTTTTTAGTTTTTTGACGACAAATCCCCCAAAATGTCAGAATTTTAGGAAAAACACAATAATTTTTGTTTTCATTGTAATAGTTCATCGGGAGGGACATTTCCCAACCAGCTCTGTTGTTGACCTTGAGAGATTAGCCCAGCCCAGCTCACCCAAGACCCAAAGAATTTTTCAGGAGATTCGGTATGGTGCGGGGACATTAAGATCTGTAAAGCTGAACGGCTGCCTTTTGCAAGCAGTGTGAGTTTTGTTTTGTTTAAAGTATGCAGATACATACCCACAGCATAGGCACAAAATAAAGCTCTGTGTAACTAATGCAGCCCAGAGATGCTTCTGCACATCAGAGTTTTACAGTTCTGAGCTGTAACGGACTGATTTTCTGGGGGGGGGTGTACACACACGTGTATCCTGAAGCCAGATTACTCCTCGTTCTTTTCCTTGTACATAATGCTGTGCTTGTGCACAGTGGCTCAGTCTCACATGTTGCTGTTTCTGCATGTGTGATTCTCGAGATAAGGACAAGTGGCGGCTTTGAGCACATGCCTCCATGCCCACTCTCCCAGTAGGGGAGGCAGTGACTAGCTTATCAACAAAGGGGATGAGAGATTCCTTTCACGTGAGTGGAAGCAGCACATGGCACAGTGAGGCAGGGGGACAGCAGGTGGGTGCGAGTGATTTCCATTGTGTTTCACTGGCCCTTCACGCCCTGCCTGGGTGATGAGCCGAATAGGCGGTAGAAAGGAGCCAGGTTCAGAAGACGCAGCTAGGAAACTGCAGCTGTTCATCAAAGGCCAAGGCCAGCCCTGCACTGGGAGCACAGAGAAGAGCAAATCCAGCTTTCCTTCATTCCTATTCGCTCTCCCCCCAGGAGCAAAAGACCAGGCAGGGTGGCCAGTCTGCTGTCGCCACCTCCATGAGCACGGCTGACTCTGTCTCACATCTTACTGACAGGGAGATGCTCAGTTTCCTGCTCTGAGGGCTGGTTTCTCTGTCTCCTCACTCACCTCGGCCTCCTCCCCGGGTGCTTTCGAGGCAGAGGTGGCGAATGCTGTAACCACTGGGTTAAAAGTTATAAGGTGGGTGGCATCACCAGCTCCTCTGGCCAGATTTTGAATGGGACCCAATCCAATAGGATCGAAGCACACCTACCAGTCCAGGCCCAGCACCCAACCGAGGCGGCTAAATGCCTGTCTTCCCCTGGGCTGTGAATCACTCTGGGGCTTAAACAGGAGACAGGGGTCTGGATGCTTAGAATGACGCAGCAGTCCCCTTGGCCCAGGGTCTTGGGTGCTATGGCATCGTTTACAGTGGCAAATTAGGTGCCAAGTGAATTTAGGCACCTACAGAGTTATGTGGCAACCAAGCAGTTGTTGATTGCAACAGTGCCTCTTGCAAGGATTTAGGCACCTAAATCTGGAGTTCAGGCATGTAAATTGCTTAGTGGATCCCACCCAGAATCCCTACACCACTAGGCATGCCTCTGAAAAGTCATGTTCATCTCCTTATTACACAAGCCCAGCAGCTGATAGAGGCTGAAGACTGGTGGCCCTACCAGAGGGACCCACTCGGCTCCAGGCCTTCAGCAAGCAGCCACCAGCACTTATTTACTGATGCTGTTATCTGAAATTTGAACACAAGGGCAGATCTGTTGCAGAGGAGACTGATTTCCTTGGGCAATGCAGCTCTGTGCACTAATCTCTAATAATGAGCCTGGGTGCTTTAGTGTTTGTCTCCCAAGCGGGCTTATTCATGAAGAGCAAATATGTCAGCTAAACAAGTTAAATAGCCATTGTCTTTTAAGTTCAGGTTTCACTATTGATATAAAATGTGATGTATAATCCCCGGCGCCAAG
The DNA here is from genome assembly GCF_026122565.2 of Emydura macquarii macquarii. Classification (NCBI taxonomy): domain Eukaryota; kingdom Metazoa; phylum Chordata; order Testudines; family Chelidae; genus Emydura; species Emydura macquarii. Next base: position 11,290,639 of record NW_027130449.1, on the reverse strand, counting down.
CAGTATTTGTGAGACTGCAGAATGCAACATTAAACTTCGAGCTTCTGGGCTAATGATTGTAAGTCCATTTTGCAGTAATGAATTGTTTGTTATGGCACATCATAGAGCAGCTGTCTCATCACTCACTGCGCCAGGGATTCTGACACTTGGAGAGACTTGAAAAACCGCCCTGGATTATGGTGCAAAGTTAAGAGGAGAGAGATGCAACTTTCAATCTCAATAGAAGCAGTTTTCCCTTCACCATTTTGCATGCTAATTGTCATAAGCGACAGTGCTTTTCTATAAGGCAGTTGGGAAGGCTTTCATGGCCTTGTGTATTGGCTTATGGATGCTTTCTGACAAACACTTAGCTGAGTTTGAGTTTACAGAACTGGCTCCTGGGATCAAGACTAGGTAATAGAGTCTTTCCCTTCTAGTTCACTGGTTCAAATCTAGATAAGCTCCATGGTTAACAAAAACTTGCCGCCAGCTGCCTGCTAGTATTGTGGTCACAGAGCCCCATTATACAAGTGCTGTACCAACACAGAACTCAGAGATGGTCCCTGCCTCAGAGCTGAAAGTATAAGATAAGAGACAGCAGGTAAATACACAGATGGGGAAGCACAAGAAAACAATGAGACTGCTGTTTATTGGCCTGGGTAATAGGAGTTGGTCTCCTTCCAGTTCCTAGTAGTAAATAATAATACTTTATATCCATCCACCTGAAGTCACTGTACAAAGGAGGGTGTCACTATCTCCATTTTACATATGGGGAAACTGAGTCACGGGGAGGGACTTGCCCTGGTTCACACAGTGGGACAGTGGTAGAGCTAAGCCTAGAACATAGGCCTCCTGTTTCCCAGTTTAGTGCATAGTCCACAGACCCACATGCCCAGCTTACCAAAATAACCAAAACTAGCCCCCTCACTAGGCACCCTAACCCTCTGTGGCGAAGCAGAGAGTGTCTGTGATGACAGAACTAGACCCCCCACCCATCACCAAATGCACAGCTCTGAGCCACGCATGCAGAGCAGCAGACTCCTGCCCAAATTTCTTGCTACAGACGCTTTAATGGGAGGAGCCAGGAGTATCTCCAGACTCTCTTGTTCCACTCTGCATGTGTCCCTCAAAAGGAAAATCAAAGATGGAAAAACAAAGGGGCTTTGCTGATTTTTTTTCACTTCTCCTGTTACAGATCCCAAGGTGGAGATAGTAACAGCTAATCAACATCTCACACCAATTATGGCCTTACCCAGGGGAAGGAAAGGAGTCAAGGCTACTAGTCCAGGGATTTGTTTAGGAGGGTATGAGTCCATCTGGCTAGTAGAATGATGTATGTGGTATTCTGTATTGCCTATGTGCCTGGTACATGTTGGCTTTTTTTATGCACACAGGGTAGAGTGGGCCTATGCTCCAGTTAACTCCTATTTTGAGAGCCTATGTGAGACTTATGTGGTGCATGGACTTTGTGCTGGCCCTCTGCAAAGGTGGGACTGTCACCCACCATGTATCAATGTTACAGAACTAAGACACCTGTATGTCCTGTGTGGCTGCTTCTCACTTATACATCAGAGAAGCCCAAATCCATTTGGTCATCTCACAATGGCAAATAAGTTCGCTGTTAAATCCCTGACACTGCCTACTGTAAATCCTTGCATGCTGTTGCATCAAGGGATCACTTGACTTCATGCCCTACTTCTGTGCTATGTATTCTGCCTGCTTTCTCTTCTCCTTTCCTTTGCATTTTCTCTAATTAAATATTTAAACTGAAAGCCTTTCCAGAGAAAAGGCATCAAGGTAGCAACTCATCAGGCATTAATGCTGAAAAAAGCTCTGCCTAGGGAACCTACTTTTCCAAATAGAACACAAGGACCGTCTCAGCTGGTGCAAAGTAGCATACTGCACAGATGTCAGTGGAGCTACCCCAATTTACATCAGCTGAGGGGCTGGTAATCATCCCCACCTCACTGCCCCAGGCCTTCCCTAGAAACCAAATGACTGCATCTCTCTAACCTTGGGAAAGTGTGTCCTTTGCCTAGAGGGGAGTAATGAGTCCACCTCACTTAACTCAGCACCTGGAGCGTATTAACTCATCACCTATTCCACCTGCATAAATGAAGGCTGCTGGAAAGGAAGCCACTTGCAAAATGAGAGCTTGAGTAAGTGCAGAAGCCCTACTTCTTATGTAGCTGATCTCTCTTCCTCTGATTCCTGCAAGCAGGGGGGAAGGGGGGAGTCTGAGGCAGTTCTAGCAGGCTGGGAGCAGCAGGGAGGCTGGGGTTAAGAGGAAAGCAGGCAGAGCCAGACTATAAAATATAGAGCAAAACTGCTCTACAAAAGAGATCCAGAGCTCCCGGCTGCCTGTTTCTTGGGTGGTTGTATTTTTCTCCCTAGACCACTCAATCCCTACACCCAGCCTTTGAATGACTGGGAGTTCTGCTGTGAGATGGTGAAAGGCATTGCTTTAAAAACATGGGTCTCCTCTCCCCAGAACAAGAGAGGCTTCATGGGGGTTGTTCCTAAGGGGCTATCAAAACAGCTAACTTAAGTTGTGGTTATTGCCTCTTTCATTTTTAAATCATTCAAGGGATTTAGTGCTGGCTAATCTCCAGCTTGTCCAGATGTGATTAAGCAAGGAGACATGAAAAGAGAGAATGTAATTACTTTTTCATACTTGAGTTTTGGAACAATTTCCTGTAGCGGAGAAGGGAATGGGGGCTTCTTCTCTCTGCACAAGTTTTGCAAAGGTTTCTAATGGAAGCTTCCTCTTTGATAATGGTCCCCACCAGCCTGAATCAATTAAGTGGGTCTAAATAAGCACCCCCTGGTGGGTAGGGGGGTGGTCCAATGACAGGGTATTGCCTTGGGCATGTAAAGCCAGGGAGGCACCACGCAGGAGAAAGGATACAAGGGAATCTGGCAATATTGTCTTGCAAATGTATGCAGGGTGACAGCTCCAGCTCTGTAATGATGCACTCTGTGTGCAGTGCAGGGTCTGTCTAATTAAACTCATTACAACAAACTAACAATAACTGATAAATGAGAATGAACCATTAGCAAATACTCCCTAAATGTCTCCTGCAGGCAGCGGAGACTTTAGTTGCCCCATTCTTCCCCAGGGCTCACTCTACCTGCCTCTCCTGGGTGTTCTCACCCTCTCTGCTGATGACTCCCAAATCCCCCTCCTACCCCATTCCTTCAATCCACTCCTGCATCTGGGCCGGTCACTGCTTCCTGCCCCCTGAAACTGAACTCCTTCTCTTTCTTTGCAGGCCTTCCCCACTTTTTGGGGTGAGGGCTGTGTCAGATTCTGCAGTGTAGCACAGTGTGGGTGCAACCAGGATTCAGGTAATAGGCTGTGGGGTCCCACAAACAGGGCACTGGGCTAGAAATCAGGAGACCTGGGTCCTATTCTAAGCTCTGCCACTGACCTGTCACACGACCCTTACCCTCTCTGTGCCTCTATTTCCCTTCCCAGCCCTAATCTACGTAGACTGCAAGCTCTTCGGGGCAAAGACTACATCTCACTAGGTCTGTGCATACAGCACAAAGGGATCCTGCTCTCAGTGGGGCTTCTACATTAATACAATAATAAATGTGGCTGCATTGGTCTTAGTCTGCCAATACGACGCTATGATTGTAATCAGCACTTCCCCTCCCTGCCCCCTCCCTCCCCCCCATCTCTCTGTCTCTTCAGCTCTCCCTGATGAGAGCTTGAATCACACAGAAATGTGGAGACCTGAGAAATCCACTTGACAGGAACTTTTGTTCCGCTTTGAGGCAAGGGGCTGCTGTGACCGCCCTGAGCCTTTTCTGGCTGCTCCATTCTTTGGAGCTGGGCCCTGGAAAATAGGGAACTGACCAGACCAGTGATTCCCAACCTGTGGCCCACTGGGGCTTTTAAAGTGGCCCAGGGCTCCCCTCCCACTGGCAGCAGAAGGGAGCTGCTGCCTAGGGACCCAGGTGGAGCGCATGGGGCTACAGGATGCGTGCCGTTTCCCTGCTGCAGCCAAGGGAATGGGAGATCAGCAAGGAGACAGCCTCCTCGCTGAACTCCTTCCGTCTTGTTGCAGTCAGAGGGGGTGGCTGCTGTGGCCCTTCAGGGTGTAAAAATTATCTGTGGCCCTCAAGCCAAAAAGGTTGGGAACCACTGGACCAGATGACCCTGCCTGTCCTTGTGGGAATCCATTTCCCCATTTCCAGTGCTCTGCCCTCTGACTTGGAGAAGGTCTGATATTTTCCTGGCTCTCCCTCAAAGCAAAAGTTCTAAGTAACCTGCTTAGCAAATGACTTTGAAATGTGTGAGTTTTATTTTCTTCCTGATTTTTGGCATGCATACAGCTCCGGAGGAATTGATTTAACATGTACTCTATCCCCATCTCACAGATTTAGAAGCACTAGCGGTTTGGGGGGGAAAAAAGGCTGGAGTCTCATTTCCAGTTAAATCAGACACAGCTAGAGTAAGAGGGAATTGTCTTTCATTCTCCACATCCTGCCTGGGTATTTACCTCAATCACGACAGACTTTCTTTTGCAGAGGCCATTTTTTTTTCTTTTAATGAAAATCCTTTTTGATCAACCTCTACTTGAATTTCCTGAGAGCTCAGAAGAACTAATAAGGCAGGCACTTTGTGACATTCTCCAAGGTCAGAAAAATCTGGAAGTAGGGTCTAGGCAACCGCCTTCTTGATGGCAGCTTAAACACATGGTTGCCTCTTGCCACCCTGAGCAGCCAGACAAATTTGAGGTGGTGTAAGTTGCTCCAGTTAAGAGAAGAAATTGAGGATGGAGTCAGGTATTTTCTGTGATGCAGTCTTGTTTATTGACACAGAAAGCACAAAGTCCTGTTTCCCTGAACACAAGATAGTTTTTTCATTTACATCCCCAGCCTCTTTAGCCAGCACCAGACGCAGAAATCCACGCTCTAGGCTTCCTTCAGAGTCACACATCGCATTTATCTATCCAGGTTATGTTTCTTTCTTTGCCGTCTCCTGCCTTTCTTACCACCCCTGCACACACACCTCTGATCAAATAATGCCCCCTGAGCCCCTCCACTCAGGTCAGTCACATATCTGGGCAGCCTTGCATTTGCCTTTGTTCTGGATGGAGACACATGCCTATGCTGTGGACTACTATTTCACTCACTCCTCTACGTCCATCTAAATGAAAGGCAGCAATTTTGGCCAACGCATCACAACCAGGTTTAACCCACTGCACCACAATACTTTCTATGTTCAGATGATGGTATCCATCACTGACCTACCCAATGGAAATAGCTAAATGGCACTGGGGGTGGGGAGGGCTTAAGGGAGTTCCAGCTGGAACTAATTGAAGCCAAAGGTCCCAGCCATGGCTACGGCCCTCTTGTTCCAAGCCCCATCAAGAGCTTAGAGTCTACATAGATGACACAGACATCATATAGGTGAACTGTCAAATAGACATGTTTTATTTGTTAGGGGCTTATATATTTATTTTAGCTATTACAATAGCACCTCGAGACTGCAACCGAGCTCAGGGCCCCGTTGTGCTAGGTGCTGTACATACATATTGTAAAGATCAGCCCCTGTGCCAGATAGTTTACACTTTAAATAGATAAGACCAGACAAATTGTGGGCAGGGAAACGAAGACCTATAGAGGTCAAGGAACTAGTGCAAGGTCAGCCAGTCATTTAGTGGCAGAGATGGGGAGTAGAGCCCAGGTCCACTGATTCCCACTCCAGTGTCCTATCTATCGAACCATGCTACCACTTTAATTTTTCCCAGATCCTCTCCTTCCACCTCCACACACTCACTGTCCTGGTGCCTTAGCCAGCTTGATGGCACAACTTGCCTTACTTCTCCTCACCCACAGTCCTAGAATTTATTTCCGAGCGTGACCTGTCTGTCACTCAGGAAAGCCATGAGGTCCTTAGGTGGGGATGATGAGTAAAAAGGAAATCCTCCCCTTCATTCACCACCTGTGCATGCCCAGACCCCTCAATGACACTCCCAAGCCCACATGTCCGTCATCTTGCTGCATTGCAGCCTCATGTTGGCACGTCCCTGATGCCACGTGACGCTTTAAGCAGTGATGCTTTCATAGCAATAAGGGAGTGTGTGGAAATCTCTTGTCGACCCAAATTGACACTTAATGTGAAATGGAAACAAAGGGTGACTGCGGGGATGGAGGCTGTTATGATTGTGCATACAGGATATCTGGAAATAATCAACAAAAGACGTAGGCAGCTAATGTGAAAGGAGAAATACACTCTCTTTAGGCTGTCAGAAGAATCAGCCTCCCCTACGCAAGAGTAAATATATTCTCTGCAGCTGCAGAATTGGTTTAGCTGTCCCTGAAGCTGACATGTTTTGCCTAATTTGTTTTTTATTTGTGTAATATTCACACTCTTTCATCTCTGAAATAACAATGCCACCCAGGGGCCAGACCCTCAGCTGGTATAAATCGGCATAGCACTGACATGGCTGGAGCTACGCCAATTTACACCAGCCGTAGGTCTGGTCTGTGAATTTCTACCTGTCTGATGTGGGCAGCTGGCACGGGGGAAGCAAGGCAGGTATGGAATGGGAGAGGAGAATGGGATGGACAGGGGCTAGTACTTTGCAGGATTGGGACCACAGAGACAGGTCCAAACTTTGAAAGACACTGACTCTGGAGCTGAATTTCCTGTCTCAAGCCTCTCTCAAGTGTCTCAGTTTAGCCAAGTTTCTCTCCTTCCATTTGTCCCTCACTACCTCTCTAATGGTGCAGTCTAAAGTTAAACACCCACAGCTGGCCCACATTAGCTGACTCAGGCTCACAGCGCTGGAGCTGTGGGGCTGTAAAACTGCAGTGTAGATGTTTGGGCTCGGGCTGGAACCTGGGCTCTGGGAGCCTCCTTCAGCCGTGAGCCTGGGCTCCAGCCTGAGCTTGAATGTCTACACCACAATTTTACAGCCCTGCAGCCTGAGCCGGCAGATACGGGCCAGCAGCGAGGGTTTAATTGCAGGGTAGAACAGCCCTTATTCTCCATTCTCGCTGTGGTTTTTTTTTTTTTTTCCCCAGCAAGCGTCCAACGTACATACAGCCTATTCTTTTCTTCCTTCTTCATTCTCTTCTCCGTTCCCTACCATATTTTCCATTTTTTAACTCCCCTTCTTCCACCCACCGGTTTGTTCCAAGCAGCCCTGGGCAGGGAGAGTGATAACATCTGGACAGGGGCTGGCCAGGCTGAGTACTTACTCAGAGGATCAGGCTCCTGGGGCTACAGTAATATTGTTAGCACTCGTTGAGCTAACTTGGGTACGTCTGCATGAGCTGGGAATCACCCCAAGCCCATAGTCTATATGTAGCCTTTGTTTCTAGAGCCAACTGTAAACCTACTAGAAACACGGCCTTCTGAAGCACAGATATTGATCTCCCCTGCCATCCGTGCCACAGGTTTGCAGAGCTGGGACCCAATAATCTTAATCCAGCCAACACTCCCTTTGAGTTGAGCAAAGGAGAAGTGGAAAACCAGGCCTTTAAGCACTCCCTGTTCTCATATTACAGAATTGGGCTGCTGGTGCTACTGCCCTTTCCCTTGAGACAGGAGAGATCAATATGTTTAATATACTAAAGGCTATTCAGCGTCCGGTGTAATTGATCAATATAATTGTGTCCAACCAACAGCAGCTTCCCTTCCTGGTTTTCTTCTGTGGTGCAATTGTCTGTCTAATAACAAAAAGCTCAAGGAGAATGAACCTAGGGAAAGCTCTCCTTGGTTCAACGTCTAATCCATTCCCCCAGGAGTGAAGGAGACTTGTCGCCACTTGATGATAGATAATGAAACATGCTGCAGGGAAATGAGCAAATAAACCAGACGCTGACACATGCATTCATGCTCTGGAATCCCCCACAATTGTTCTGTTTGTTTTTCTTTTTTTTTCCAGTCTGTAAATTAAGGATAGCCCTTCTCAGCCTGTCAGAGATCAGTCAGCTCTGGCACAAATATTCAGGCTGTGCAGAAAGAAAAACACAGTTGCAATTAGATTTAAATGTGACACAGGAAAATGACTATTGTAATCATTTTTCATTTTCTCCCATACAACTGGCTCCCTCTCCCTTAGAAGTCTTTGTGCTTTGATTGTCAAGATCACAAAAACTTCACAGATCTCATAAACAGGCACTTAGGTTTATCAGCAAGCCCCATAGTTTTAATTGTATGGCCAGAAAGAACCGCTTAAGAAATCACTCTTTCCTACCATTATTCACATTACACTAATGCCTACAGGCCCCTACCAAGATCAGGGCCCCATTGTGCTAGGTGCTGTACATACACAGGGTAAGGGATAGTCCACGCCCTCAAGAACTTGCCGTCTAAACAGATAAAACAGACAAAATGAGGATTATTCCCATTTTACAAATGGGAAACTGAGGCACAGCGAGACCAAGTGACTTACCCAAGGTTATATCGAACGTTTGCAGCAGAGTCAGACTAAATCTGGATTGACTGACTCCATCCTGGCACACCTATCAGATCCAGAGCAACTCAGTCCTTTCTGTTCTCCCATTCACATCCATCACAGTCATGCTCATGTAGATTTGTAATGGACTACCTCTCGACTCATGACTGGCTCCCATTCCGGTTGCTGTCTCTCCCCAGGATCTTGGCTCAAATGACACTTCTCAAGGCATATTTCACGCAAATAGCATTGCGGTAACGTGAACACAGGGATATCAGGGGTCACAGAGTGGCCGGTGGAATTAGCTATGAGATGCCCTGTTACCCCACAGTGCTGCTACAGTGTTCTATCTTCCCACAGGGCTCTGAATTCATGGAAGACAATATCCAAAGTGCAATACTTTGGGGAATGTGGAGCAGGTTCTTTGGTTGAGTACAGTTATTGGACCAGATCCTAGGGTGACCAGAGAGCAAGTGTGAAAAATCGGGACAGGGGTAGGGGGTAATAGGTGCCTATAGAAGAAAAAGCCCTGAATATCGGGACTGTCCCTATAAAATCAGGACAGCTGGTCACCCTACCAGATCCTCAGCTGCTGTAAATCAGCGGAGGTCCCTGAAGTCAATCACTCAGCCTTTCTCACTTGCTTCGCTGGCCTAAGGGTCCCTAAGACAGCACAGTCTTTTACTTGGCAAGTGAGCTTTTTGTCTTTTTGTTGGTAGGCAAGAAGAGGTGGTGAGCCTTGGAGCTGGTGCATGGCTGGATAGGGAACATGTGCCATGATGCATTGTGCGCACCTCTTCTAGCACTGTGTGTCTGTAAAACTGAGAGCTTGTTTTTTCCTGGAGCAGCTGGGATGCAGCTATGCTTAGAGAGGCAGCTGCAAAAATCCAATACGAGATAGATGTGAAAATCAAACATGTAAAAATGGGCTGGGATTTGCTACATTACTTCCCCCCTGAATGCAAAGGTTGGCATATAGGAACTGTCAGACTAGATCAGACCAGTGCTCTATCAAGCCTCTGACAGTGGCCAACACCAGATTCTTCAGAGGACAGTGAATGAAACCCTGCAGCTGCAGTTATTTAGGTAATAACCTGCCCCTAGGGAAAGCTTCCTCCTAACTCCCATCAGTCAAAAGTTCTCATGCCCTGAAGCCAGCAGTGTTTATATCCCTTCCAAAACTCGTGGTTTTTTAAAAATCACTTCTATTTTAACTTTGGCTAGTCTCATTGTCCAGATACATGTCAAATCCTGTTTTGAATTGGCCTGAATGGTACCTTGTGGCAATGAGTTCTCCATGCTAGACAGGTGCTGTGTGGGGAAAAAATACGTCCTTGGTCAGTTTTAAATGTACTGCCTTTCTGTTTAGATAAGTGTCCCCCGGTTCTTGTGTTAGGAGAGAGGGTGAGTGACACTACCTGATCTACCGTCTCTGTATCAATCACTAGTTTGTATGTAGATACAGCATTCCTTAAGAAATCAGCACCTTGCAAGCTGTTTCATTACCGAGACTGAGCAAACAGCAGAAAGACATCGGTGCCCCAGAGCTTGAAGGACCAATATGTCCTGCTGCTTCTTTGTCTCTGGGAAATCAGGAGCTTTGCCCTGGGTGCTTGTTCTCATCTGGTGGACTCTCAGTGGTAACCACTTTGTTTAATAATGCCGCGCCAGCCTCCTAGTGTTGCGTGTGTCCATAAAGCAGTTTATCAGCAATAATGGCTGGGCTGTAGATCAGCCCTCCTGCCTCTGGGAATCTCACAGAGAATGCCTCTGGGTTTTGTATCCATCTGATCTCTCCTCACTAGACATGAGCAAGGTTTGCCTTGTCTAGGGCATGATGCTGGACAGGGAGAAGGGAGGACCCGAGTTCTGTTCCCAGTTCTGCCCCTGACCTGTTGTGTGCTTTGGACAAGTCGTTTCCTCTCTCTGGAGCTCAGTTTCCCCAACCGTACTATGCAGAGCGTGATGCTGAACTGCTTTGAGAATGGCAGATGAAAGCGCTCACTACTTGGAGCTGTTGTCCTGGTAACAGAGCGAGTTGCCCGCCGGACCCCTTCTCTGGGTGCACCGCCTCGGGTATGAGGCCTTGTGCCTTTACTGCCTTGTGGCAGAATCCCAAATGTCTCCACTCCTAGACGGGGTCCTGCTCTACAGTGCCGCCTGCGGGTCAGCCAGGCTTGCCCTGACAGGGCTGACGGAGTTTGCCGTTCTCTTGGGAGCTTGTGACCAGCAGTGCAGTTGGGGATTAACCCAAATCTTAACCCAAAGTATTGTTTAACCTTCCCATTTGGAACAAAGTGCAGCACACGAGAGAGGAATTGAACAAACCAGAAGGCCCACGCTGAGATCTGTCTTACCAAAAGTCCTAAGCAGGCCTGTCTTACCGCAGACCACTAGCTTGCAGGGTCCATTGCCCGAGAGTCTGACAACTGTCTTCTCTCTGTTCAGAGGGAGGGGGCATTTCGTTAACTCTTTATTGGCTTCTTGAGGGTTTGGCTCTCTGTCTCGACAGACAAACTGCGGTGAGGAAGTGGGATCTTCACAGTTAATAGCTCAGGCCTGGCCTCTTAACAGGGGAAGTGTTTGTTTTATCTGCACCCATTGTTTGGCCTTCTTGCTTACTGAATTCACCTAATGTTTATGCACACAGCAGGGTTAGACATCCTTACTGCAATCAGACAAACGAGACATAAAGTATTCAGCATTTATTACAGAGCAGCTCCAGATCTGTGCAAGAGAAAGTCACGTACATGCAGTTAGATAGAAACATGATACAGGAAAATGTCTCCTCATTTTTCACTTTCTCCCATATAACTGACTCCCCTTCCCTCAACAGCCTCGGTGCTTACACTGTCTAGATCTCTGTATAGCTCTGCAGAACCAGTCCTTGTAGCATTATAATTTGGCCATCTCCTCCCCATGGTCCCAGCATGAGTGAGTTCATGACTGGTTCAAGGGTGTGCTGTGAACATTCATGTTGACAGATTTCTAAGATTTTAGTGAGTGGATTTTAATGGATGTTGTACAAGATTTTTGGAGACCAAAATACTATTTTTAAAGTTTTAAATGTTATCCTAATGAAAAGGAAAACAAACTTCCCCATGGCCTTGGTAAATTTAATCCTGCCACTGCATGGGGGGAGGCTGGACTAGGTGACCTCTTGAGGTCCCTTCCAGCCCTACATTTCTATGATTCTACGAAACAACTCCTTACCAACCCCCACTCCCAACCATCTGATGGTCCTATTGCAACCCTCCCATTGATCTCAGTGGAGTAGAATGTGTCTCTGAGCCCTGATGGAAACTATCCCACAAATGGGATCGGCTCCTTTAACAAAAATTCTGCTGGATCCAACATTATAAAACAGGAACTTTTTTCTATCCTCTGCAGACTACTGAGGCAAATCCTAAAGGAGCTGCCAGCAATGATCAGCTAACAGCAGAGGTGCCATTTGTTGCAAGTCATCAGGGAAGAAATGTAGGCAGCCCAAGGAATGCCTGATCCAATAACCGTTGGATCCTGTAGTGAACTTTACACAGGTGCAAAGCTGGGCTTCTTGGGGGAAGATGAATAATTGCCGACAAAGAGAACAGCCTGATTGTTTCTTTCTCTGAGTGCAATACCTCCTAATAGCATGACAGCACTGAATGCTGTCTAATTTTGTTGGAATGCATTTTAATTATCACCACTTCTCATGTTGCTGAGCTGTCCTTGGGAATTTTTTTTTCTGTTGATTGGTGATGGAAAATCAGAAAACTATAAAGTGTTTTTTGTGACAGCTTCCCCCACTAGGCAGCATTGCAGCGCACAGCACGTTGTCACAATAAAACTGATTAATCAGGGTGTCAGAGTAAAACAAGTTAATGCTACATAAGCCCTTGCTACAAATTACCTCCATATCCTGGAGTGTTTGGCTGTGCCCTTCTTTTTATCAACCAGAACTTGCATCTCTTTCCTAGCTCTTCTGGGGGTTGCCCTTGTGAACATGCTCTTAAATAAACTGCAGAGCAAAACAAACCACATCATCTTTATTAGCTTTATTAGCTTTAGTAACTATTGTCCTTCCCCTCCCCCCTCTTGCTTCTTGTAACACTGGTTATGTCCTCCATGATGAGCATTGATAGACAGACAGATGTCAAGTGTAGCCCAGACATAAGTGCCTCAGAGCAAAGGCTTTCTCTTCTATTTTCTAAAATTCAATCCACAAACTGAAAAAGGTAGGGGTGGGATTCTGGCCAGACAGGAAACTGTCCAATCACATGCAAAATTCCACTTAGCTGGCTATCATTACAAAATTAATGGTCCAGTCTTGGGTCTTCATTGTACCGCCAAGGTAGCTCCATTCACATGTTCACAGTTCATGATAGTTCGTTCACACCAGTCCAGGCTCTGATTACTTACTATTGTCAGTTGTTGGCTGCGTGTGTGTTCTCCCCATGTTCATGTTGTCCCAGTTCTGCACAGATAACTGAGACACCACTCCATGGTTGAATTATTGCATGGTCCTAGTATCCTGCAGACTCTACAGGACCATTACACATGTATGCTTGTTAAAATGGACCAGCTCAGTAAACAGCAGGACATTCCGTTTCCCCCTCAGCTGGACAAAGACACTCCCTTTGAGACCCTCCTTTATACACTGATACAAACAAGTTGCATATTGCCCTTCTGACGTGTGTAGTTGTCGTCCTGTGACGTGGTGAGTTACCACCTTTTACCTTGTACCAGATGGTTCGGCCAAATCATCTCTATCCATCCTATTGTCATTCTGAGGGGTCAGTAAGCCCTCGTTATTTTGGGTGTATTGGGAAGTTCTGGTACCTTTCTGGAATGTGTAGAAAGGCAGAATGATAATACTTCCTTTCTCCCACCTGTGTGTGCACAGCACATGGTACAATGGGGCCATGATCTTGTTAGAGTCTCGAGACACTATTGCAGTACTAATAACAATAATTTGGGTTGCTTCAGGATGAGCTTTAAAAAGTTAGTGGCTGTAATAATAAACCACTGCATTTCATTTCCCCTCAGCAAAATTGATCAGCACAGATGCATTTGTAATTCCCTGAAGAATTAAAGACAGTCCCATTTGCTGTGCACGCCATGCAGCAGCCTAATGGTGCAGAAAGAAAAGCTGCTATTCATTTGTGACAACTCAGCTGCCTACCCATTGCCCTTGTACACCTCAGCTTGCCGTGCATTCCTGCCTCTCTCGTGCGTCATGGGGGGTGACTGAGGGACTGGTGCATCCTCCGAGTCACAGTGTTGGGAGCTGCTGTGGGAAGATGATGGGGTCTCATTAAACACAAACAAATAAAATCTGCCCAGGTTTGTGTGAGAAACAGAGAGAAAGAGGGGCAGATACCCCTCTGCCCATTACCAGCCTGCTACATTGTGCAAATACCAAGCTGCTTTGCCCTGTAAAAATGTTGAGCCCTCGGGACTTTCATCAGGAGTCACTAATGTGATGTTTATGCTTCATTTTCTTGTTATTTACACTGAAATATCACTCGAGCAAATTCTCTCTTGTTCTGTTTCAAACCTCAGGAGCCAGGTGTCCTTAGAATCAACAGGGAGGGGGACTGTACCAGGAAAAACATGGGGCATGTGAAATGTGCTGTCTTCAATCCTGTCTTGTATTTCCAGTCTCTCTCTCTCTCTCAGGCAGCCAGACTGAAGATGTTTAAGTGACATTTGCTCCCAGGCCCAGCCAATGAGAGGCAGAAGATATCCCCTAGTTTTTCTCAGGCAAGTTAGAGCAGGCCTGTTGCAGATGTATTTGTATTATTAGCAGGAGCATCTCCAGGTTTCAACTGAGCTCTGGCGCTTACTGTGCTGGAAGCCCTACAGACACACGGTGAGAGGCTGTCCCTGCCCTGAAGAGCTAAAGATCTAATCAGACAAAATAATGCAAATGGTAGGAAAAGGAAGTATTGTCAGCTCAGTTGTACACAAGGGGAACTGAGGCACAAAGAAGTGAAGTGACTTGCCCCAAGCCAGGCACAGTGAGTTTATGGCAGAGCTGGGAACTGAAGAGCACAAGTCACAACTTCTGGCAGAAACACCTCTTCGTGCCTGACCATGCCTTCCCCTCTCTCATGGCAAGCTGTCACCGGTGCACCCTGAGCGCTGCCTGGCTGGCCGTGCTCAGCGCTGACTCAAAGCCACCGCTGCATACCCCTGAGTCTCCCACTAAAGGTGCTGTGCATCCAGGGGCACTTATGAGGCTGCCTTTCAAAGCAGAAGGTTGCCTGGTAGGAATGATCTTTTATACAGGCTCCACTGTATTTATGTGCCACGGATGATTTCACAGTGCTCCAGCTGCACCAAAACTGAGGAAAGTGTTCCACAAAATTCCACATTCATTTTTTTGCCCTTTCATTTCTTTGCTGAGCCCCACGGAGCAGGGCTGAGGGGATTCAAATGCTTCAGAGGCCTCACGCTCGAGCCTCTGCACAGGGGAGCGCGTCGGACATTGTTCCTGCACGTGATTCCTATTAGGATGCTATCTCTTGCTGCTCCCGGTGAGACACCACCCAATCTCAGAGACCTCTTGAACCAACAGCAATAGGCTCTGGGCTTTACACTGATAGCTACTGTAATTCAGGCTAGCATCAGATAACCAGCCAAAGAGCCTGAGCCACTCACATGACCTCTTGTGGTTTGCCCAGCAGCAGCCTCAATCAGGAGGCAGCTGCTTTTACGCGCTCAGGCCTTGAGATGAGCATTAGCATGAGACACACGCCTTCCAGGCTGATTGCCAAAGGGTGGATTTCCAAAGTGGCTAGAGAGAAATGCCTGTCACCCTGTGAATTCTCAGCATACAGAGCTCTGAGCCATGCCCTGTCATCAGCTTTGCGGACAGAAGGAGGAAGGGTTTGATTGTGGTTTTGTGACGGGCTCAGACAGACCCTCACGAGCAAGGTTACGGAGAGGGCCATCTGTGCAGCTTGTTCCTCAGCGGGACTCTAGGATGCTGCCTGGTCACAGCATGCGCTAACCACTGCGCAGAAAGACTGGAGCTGGCTCGAGTCACCACCCTCCCCAATTGCAGAGGCCAGAACAGCCAATCAAGTCATATCCTTCATGCCATGGTGCCACAAGAACCATTTCCACCAAAGGGAAAACACAGAGATGACCTCATTGTTGAGGACTATTATAGACTACCAATTGAAAGGAAGTGGACAAGGCATTTCTAGAATAAATAACAGAAATATCCAAAACACAAGAATTGGTAGTAACAGGGGACTTTACCCAGACATCCCTTGGAAAAATAATATGCCAAAACACTGAGCTTGATAAGTTTATGGAGGGGATGGTATGATGGGACAGCCTAGTTTGGCAATTAACTGATCTTTGACTACTAGCGATAAATATCCCCAATATCCCAATGACCTGTGATGGGATGTTAGATGGGGTGGGTTCTGAGTTACTACAGAGAATTCTTTCTGGATGTCAGGCTGGTGAGTCTTGCCCACATGCTCAGCTGATCATATTTGGGGTTGGAAAGGAATTTCCCTCCAGGGCAGATTGGCAGAGGCCCTGGGAGTTTTTCGCCTTGCTCTGCAGACTGGGGCATGGGACATGGATCACTTCCTGGTGGATTCTCTATACTTGAAGTCTTTAAACCATTATTTTAGGACTTCAGTAACTCAGTCATATGTTAGGGATCTATTACAGGAGTGGGTGGATGAAGTTCTGTGGTCTGTGTTGTGCAGAAGGTCAGACTAGATGATCATAACGGTCCCCTCTGATATTAAAGTCTGAGTCTATAAAATGTCCAGTAAGTTATTGGAATGTGTTGGGGACAAATTCTTGTTTCAGAAGGTGGAGGAAGTAACCAAGAGGGTAGCCACTTCAGACTTGATTCTGACTAACAGCGAGCAATTGATTGAGCATCTGAAGGTGGAAGGCAATTGGGTGAAAATGATTTTTGAATGATTGATTCTAAGGAGAGGAAGGAGTGAGAGCAGAAGAATAAGGACAAAAAACCAGACTTTAACAAACTCAGAGAACTGATAGGAGAGCTGACAGTTTCTCCAGGAGAGAACATTTAAGGCACAATTGCAAACTATTCCCATGAGAGAGAAGAATAGTAAGAGGCCAATAAGGCTGCATCAGGAGCTCTTTAATGACCTGAAAATCAAAAAAGAATACTAAAAAACTGGAAACAGGGATAAATTGCTAGGGATGAGTACAAAATAATAGCGTAAGCATCTAGGGACAAAATCAGAAAGGCTAAGACATAAAATTAATTACAGCAACAAAGGACATAAAAGACCATAAGAAAAGATTCTATAAATACATAAGGAGCAAGAGAGACAAAGGAAAATATAGCTCCACTACTTAGCAGGGAAGGAAAGCTAATAACAAATGACATCAAGGTTGAAGTGTTTAATGCCTATCTTGCTTCATTCTTCAAAGGTTAATTGTGAATATTGACAACAAGGGGGAAAGGAACACAAGCCAGAATAGAGGAAGAACAGGTTTAAAAATATTTAGGTAAATTATATATATTCAAGTCAGCAGACCCTGATGAAATTCACCCTAGGGTACTGAAGGAATCTCAGACCCATTAGCAATTTTATTCAAGAACTCATGGCAAACGGGACTGGAGAAGGGAAAATATAGTGCCGATCTTTAAAAAAGGGAACAAAGGGGACCCAAGAAAGTATAGACCAGTTAACCTAACTTTGATACCTGGAAATATACTGGAACAAATTATTAAACAATACATTTTTAAGCACCCAAAGGATACTAAGTTGATAAGTAATAGCCAAAATGAATTTCCCAAGAACAAATCATGCCAGACCAACCTAATTCCCTTCTTTGACAGGGTTATTGGCCTAGTGGATAGGCAGGGGAAGCAGTAGACATGATCTACGTTATTTTTAATAAGGCTTTTGACACAGTCCCACATGACATTCTCATAAGCAAACTAGGAAAACGTGTTCTTGATGAAATTACTGTAAGGCGGGTGCACAAGTGGCTAAAAACACACTATTCAAAGAGTTATCAAAGGTTTGCTCTCAAACTGAGAGGATGTATCTAGTCTAGTCAACATTTTCTTTAATGATTTGGATAATGGAGTGGAGAGTATGCTTATAAAATTGGCAGATGATACAAGTGGGAGGGATTGCTAGTACTTTGGGGGATAGGATTAGAATTAAAAAAAAAAAAAACTTGACAAATTGGAGAATTGATCTGAATTCAACTCGATGAAATTCAGTAAAGACAAATGCCAGGTACCAGCAGGTATCAGGCTGCCATTGCAACCTTGCTTTGTCTTGCTAGAGCACCATTTTATCCTAGGATCTTAAAGCAATTTGGAAACCCTCCTGGGGGACACAGCTGAGTCAGGCAGCAGCAGAGCTCTGAATGCCTAGGAGTTCTCGGTGACCTCAGCAGGGCTCTGGGCCCTGCGGCCTGCCCCCTGCACATCAGTCTGCTGTGTGATTACCACCTTATCTGATCTGTGCCACAGAATATATTTCTTCTTTTTTTCCTGAGCCTTTGGGTGCCTCAGCTCCGACGGCTCATCCATTTCTAAAGTTTAATTCTTTCTCCAAAGCTCAGAATCACACACAGAGAGAGACGCTGTGATTGTCTTTCAGGCCTATTGCAGGAAATTGCCTTCTGAGGAGATGGTGCAGAAAAGACAGGCCATCTGAATTACACAGCATTCCTGGGCTAAGCATATTCCTGGAACCAAGCCCACTGCGCCTAACACCCCAGAGCAGAGCCCTCCACGCTCCTGCTTGTAAGGTGATTTGCAGCCTTAACTCCCCATTCGGAGTTAACCCTTTGCTCCCACCTTTGCTGTGTTCATGCCTTAGCTTGGTTTCACCATTTGCCTCCCTTTGGGGTTGACATTCAATAGACGCATGGGTTTTAAGACTAGAAGGGACCATTGTGATCATCTAGTCTGACCTCCTATCTCACACAGCGTAATGCAGTAGAATAGTGTAAACGTAGCATCGTCTGGGCTACGCAGCAAGGAGGCGGACAGACCAACTGGACCATACAACAGGATCCTGAAAGCTGAGGGTCAAAAGGGACCCTTGTGAATGAGTGTGTTATACACGAGGTGTCGAAGAGAGGTAAAGGAGACATGATAGAGCTAAAATGATGGACCAGGGCCTTCCCTCTACCCTTTCTCCTAACACAAGAACTAGGGGGCATGCAATAAAATGGAAAGGCAATTCAGAACTGCTAAAAAGAAATACTTGTTGATATAGTGCTAAGTTAGCCTGGGGAACACACTTCCACAAGATACCATTGATGCTGAGAGTGGGGTAGGATTCAAAAAAGAATGAGGGATTTTTATGGATAATGAGAACATCCATAGTTACATTAGAGAAGACAGGGAAAAATTATAAGGGACAGAAACTCACATGCTTCAGGACACAATGCTACCTAGCTCTTCTGTAGAATAGTTACTTATAGCATCAGGCACTCCATGTGCTTTCTTAGCATGCCTGCACAGAGACTGTCTCTCGGAAATGTCTGGGTTGGTTATTTTCATCTATATTATAACAAAAGTAGGATTAAAATTAACAGTTATTAGCAATCAGTGTTATGTCTTCATTATAGTCTCAAGTGCAATTTCCAGGCATTAGCCATTGTCTGTATCAATTCCTTATTCATTTGTATGCAGTATTTAGACAAGTAAATCGGCCACATGAACATACTCTCACACTTGATGCCACTTTCTTTTCAGTGAGATCCATTTAATTACATCCATTAATAAACAATAAGACTCTTAAGCATAAAGGTTTCCTTCTCCTGGTCATTCTCCAGCCAGTGCGGAAGTGAACATTGTCTGGTAAAGCTGAGGAAATAAACAGCTTCCAGAGCTTTTTTTCAGATCAAGGGAAAAGTTGCAAGCAAATGATATTTTTTAATTAAACTTCGATGCATTTTGCTGTTTCAATAGCTCTACTAACTCACGGGAAATTTGCATAATCAAATTAACAAGCCCGTTACTGTGAGCAAATAGTTATGAATGACATCACCAGAGAGCATCGAAGTGTGCATGAGCGGAGTGGGCCCGACACCTGAAATACTGACAGAGAGGAAAAGGGAGCAAGAATGAGAGATATGGACTGTGTGACTGAACCTGGAATCTCCCTAAAGGGTAGAGATTGGGCCAGGCATGTCATCGGTTTCACTCTAAGCTGCTTTAAAGGAAGTGAGCAGCTCTGCAGATCTCTGTAAGAAAACGTGTCTCAAGAAGCAAGATACATGCATCATTAAATGGAAACTGTCAAGGGCTTCTTTTTAGTTTACATCTGAAATTCACCCCCCCCCCCCCCCCCCAAGGTGTCTCCGTTTTGTTTTTCTGCTTTCTTTTCCCCCTTCCTCTTTCAATAGAATTTTGTGCTGATGAAAGGAGGGGCCAAGGAACCCAGACAGCAGCTAAGCACAGTCGGGGAAAAAATGAAAGAAGAGGGATAGGGCTGCAGATGAAAGGGTCAAAACCAAGGATCCTGAGGGAGCACTGAGCAGAGAATCTCTGGCAACACCCAGCTCTCCAGGAAGGAGTCAGAGGAATGAGAGTCACCAGCCTATTTGGTATCCTGGTGAACGGAGCACACCATGAACTAAAGGCCCTCCCCCTGAGATGAGAGAAGGGCCACAGGACCAGCAACCAACTGATTACTGTACTTGGGACAAAACGTAAAGAGAAAAATAGGAATGGTAGTGCAGGTCACAGCTTCAAAAGAAAGGACCTGGATGGAGACCCTGAGCAGAGAACCCCTGTGTCTGCGATATCCAACCACCTAATTATCTGCTATTTCCTCATCCACATAGTTTGCTGCCTTTGCTACTCTTCTGTCATCCTCTGAAGAGGGCTCAACTCTTGACTCTGGACTTCAACTGTTTCCATCTTTTACAGGGCCCCTCTGCACTCAGGGACATGCTTGGTCTTGAAATGAGCTCACTAAAAAGAGGTCAGGTCACCTTATGCTGCCTACATTTTGGGTCTTCATGGATTTTAAGGTCCATAATGGTCATTTAGTCAGACCTCCTGCCTAGCACAGACCAGGCATTGAGCCCAATACCTTTCTGGCTCAGCTACAGTGTATCATTTAGAAGAATGTCCAGCCTTCATGGAAAGCTGTCAGGTGCTGGAGAATTTGCCACAACCCTAGCTAAGCCATTCCCATGGTTCATTGCCCTCTCAAAAAGGTTCACCTTATTTCCACACAGAATTTTTCTAGCTTCACCTTGGATCTTGTTTTGTCTCTCACTGACCGACTAAAGCTCCCCCTCCTATCAGATAGACTCTTCCCTATCAGACAGACCATGAGCTGGTCACCTCCCAACCTTCTAAAACTGATTTTACAACTGGTTTAGCTGCACCAGTTTTCAAACAGGTTGAATTTCCCCTTGTGGACAGGCTGATTTTAAAAAGATTGACCATGTAAATGGCACCAGCACAGCTTGCAAACTGAATCAGAGTGTCAAAAAGGACAGAAGAGGGGAGGAGGCATCGACATTTCCAACAGGAAATGAATGTTGGCAACTGCTCTTTGCCCTTTCAAATTCCACGGGCAAGGAACCAATTTTTCCCCAATGAAGCATCTATTCCAAAAGCCAATGAAACTTCCTGGGGAATCTAGATACTGGGTGACGGCAATTCATGCTGCCTGTATCTCTGCCAGGGCCAAACTCTTGGGAGGCCTCCAGCCCCTCTCCAATGATGATAAAATCTAGACTTTAAAAGCCTGGAGAAAAGCACCTTGTGAGATTTATACCCAGCAATACAAAACAGAAAACTTATGATGCAAAATAACACTTGGAATATTTGCAGGAGCAACTTGGCAAAAGAAACGTCCCATCCTATTATACCAAGCCCAGCCAAGCAGGCTTTTTAGATGATTCTTGTCAAGGGGAAACAATCCAGACGTGTGCAATTATGCTGTATCCATTTGTTTTTAAATTATAATGGTGCCAGAAACAGTTGACTTCTTTGCAGGGAATCTGCTGTCTTTACATTCTCTGGAATGCAGGCAAGCAGCCTATCAGGACGTTGGTGCAAATGATTTATGCTTTGTGAATATTACCAAGGCACAAGCTGCAGAGCATTTGAGGCTGAAATCCTACGGTATTTCAGTTGCTTTAAAAATAACCTGCTTTTGTAGCAAGAAATCCCTTCCCAACCGGGTCTTTGCAAAGAGAACTCGGTCTCCAGTGGGTGGCTCTTTTGAAAATGAATAGAGAAGCCTTGATAAGCCAGAATTAGAGACATCCATATTACAAAAAGTGCAGCTCTTATACAGCTATGAATATAGGAATTGCCAGACTACATCAGACCCGTGGCCCAGCTAGTCAAGTCTCCTGTCTCTAACAGTGGCCATCTGCTTCAAAGGAAGGTGCAAGAAACCTGCAATGGTGGGATAACCTGCCCCCAGGGCACGTTTCCTCCTGACCCCTTTCAGTTAGAGGTTGGCTTGTGCTATTGACATGGTAGGAAGACAATAATTAAGGGCTTGATCCTTTCCCACTGAAGCCAATGGGAGCTTTGCCATCGCCCTACAATGAGATCTTAAATGGGCCACAAGAGATGGTCACTGCAGGTTGGGATTGGTACACGCTGGTGTGGGGTGGTATGCAGGAAAGCTTGCACTGCCGCTACCTGTGCTGTGCCCATTCTGTCCATATGCACAAGGATCCGGCTCCGACGCTGTCACTCCAGCCCCTTCCATTAACATGAAATTCCCTTTCAGAAATAATATTCTTGCTTGTATATCCCTGAAAGAGCAACAGGATTCTTTGATGTGTCTGTTTCCAAGGCAACGATGCAATATCTTTAGAGATGAGCAGAGTCAAAAGACAAAACCACGCGTGTGCCAATTTGTTAGTGTGCATTGTTAGGGTCAGAACAGAGCCAAGATCCCTCCCACTGAGAAGGAATCCTTGGCCCTCTGCCAGGTCTGTGACAGGGTTTTGAAAAAAAAAAAAAAAGGCAAATGTCTTCGAGTGATTCCATCTTCCCCGCCCAAGGAGACCTGAAAACAGCACTGATTCCTGGGCCCTGCTGCCCCAGCAACACGTGCACAAACCAACTGGCCCTGCAATCCTGCTTGCAGATGACACACAAGCCTTGCTCCCAAAGCCATTCATCTGCAGCAGCCATACTCGTAGCAAAGAACCTTTCAAAACCTGTCGGGAAAGGAGCTGAGCTCGAGTCCGTTGGCAGATCAGATGGGAGCGTAACCCTGCTGGGACTGTTAGCAGCTCACCCTCGAACGCTGGCTTATTTGATTTCTTCCAGCTTATATCATGCCCCTCTCCAAATTTCTCAGCATCTAAAGAGATGGAAGAGCTCATCCAAGCAGTTCTGTCCTGGTTTCTCTGTGACATTCCCAACTGGATGACAGAGTCGCTGAGACACTGGCCATCCTCAAAGCGCTAACAGACCCGGTTGTGCTCAAGAAGCCCAAATGACCAGGAGTGCAATAACCCAGGGGTTCTCAAACTTCTTTTGCTGGACCCCCTTTGGAAATATTTCAGGCTGTGACGACCCTTCCCCGCAAAAGTGGTGACCCCTCCATGCCACGCCATCCTTCCCGGCATGCACAGGGGCTAACTGCTCGCAACCCCTCCCCTCATAATAACCTCATGAGCCCTCGAGGGGTCATGACCCCCAGTTTGAGAACCCCCGTGATAACCAGTAACAGGGAGGGGATGCCAAGGAATCGGCATTGCCCATCAGAGCCCTTTCGCAAGGATCTCGGGAGATGAGCTGGCCCAGGCTATGCAACACATTAAACCTGTCCTCTCTTCTCTACACTGACTTCCCATCAAATGTTGAGTCAAGTTCAAGATCTCAGTCCTTATCTTCAAGATGCTTCGTGGTCTGCGCCCAGAGTATCTGAAAAGCCCACGGGGAGCATCCGTCCGAATGAAAAACCCATTTGCTGGCGAATAAACCACTTCATCTAGAGTGGGAGCTTGGGAGGCCCAACGGGTGAGAGGAGGTTTCAATGTGCAAGATAGATGGGGCTTTCTGGAGAAGGCAAAAATCATTCCCGGTGCCAGGGCTCTTAGCTTCCTGGAACTTGGAGATGTTAATGGGATTAGGAACATCAAAAAAATGCATGCACTTGCTAATCATTGGGAAAATACATGCTCTGCTGCAAAGAGTTCATCAAAAGCCACCAAAGCCATCGCCCCTTGATTTGCTGTCCTGTGTTTTCATTTAGTATCCCTAATAGCCGAGATGCTGGGTAGCATGAAGAGGAACCAAATAATCAGGAAGGGAAGCAAAAAAATATTCCCCCAGCTAGTGGAGTTACTGATCTGAGAAACCTGGTGTATTATAGTGACAGTAGAGAAATAAATGAGGTCTGATCACTGAGTTTATGCTAACAAGTCGACACTCCAGAATGCTATTTGATCATAGGTCACAGTTCCTACCCACTCACCTTTCAAACCACTGTACCATGTGCTTAAGAGGGGTCAAAATCACACTGAGGTGGAGACTTACATGACTTGGGACAGATAATACCTTGATATCTTGAGCCCTCTCTCGTTTAGTTCCTTTTCCATGCAAACATGTCCTGTAGCCCTGGCTTCATCAGGGATCCTTTGCTGATTCCATCTCCTATGTCGCCTCAGGCCTTTGCTCTCTGGGGCATCCACTGCTTGTTACCATCTCTCTCTCTCTCTCGCTCAACACTCAGCATCCCATGCCGTATTCTCGACCAGGGCACTCGTCACCCGTCTGTTACAAGACCGTTGCCCAGGGGTTGAGGTTTGGGTGCCCACAGAGACCGGGCCAAGCTGCTTCCCACTGAGGGCTTAGCTGCTGGGGCGGTGTGCGCAGGTTGGTCAGAGGCTGCCATCTGCTGGCACCTGAAGGAAGGCCCTGAAGTTAGCATTGCCACATGGCGTTTTGTATTCACTTTGTATGAGGTGAGCTTGTTTATTATGAACATCAATATTACTTTCCAGATTATCTGCATTTTCTTGAGGAGTCATTAATAATTCACATAACTCCTCAAAAAGCTCCCAGCCTACCGCTGCAGTAGCAGAAACAGTTAACTGGTTTTCAATAAAATCCAAATTCTTTAAAATTTGCACATCATTTTGCCCTACACCCTTTAAAACCCTATCTATTAAAACCTGATTTTTTAGCGGTTTTATTTTCTCTCTCTGGGGTAGATCATCTAAAATATTTTTCATCTCACATTTTCCCCCTAAAACAACCAAATCATTATTATTCTTAACCTTCTTTTTAGCCAGGTCTCTCCTCTTATCTGATATCTGCTTGTTCGTTTTCGTCTTCAGCTCGCCTTCTATACATTTATTAATATTCCTTACCCCAGCATATTTTATTTCAAGCTGGAGTAATAGTTCAATTTCATCGTCTGTCCAGATCCGAGAGCGATCTCTAGCTCCTTTTCTTTCTTCATTCCTTACCGAGGGATGCCTATGCCTGACGTGTTGACTCAGCCTAGATCTGGTATGAAAGGCAGACCCACAGACCACGCAGGTATATTTACTACTTGAGTTATCCACCTCCCTGGGTGTACACTTGGGGTAATGGCAAGCGATATTATGATATTGAGAATGCTTGCCACATTTCTTACACACGACCCTACTGGCTGTACGTTTATGTACAAAGTTAATGTGTCGCCCATTTACCAAAAATTGATAAAATTTGGGGACATATAGGACAGTTAAAACAATCAACGGGATATTCTAAGTAAAATACGCCTTCTTTATGCGAGCTACTCTCCTTAGCTGTACTATTAAGATTCATATTAAAATTATCCGGTAAAATATTATCTAATTTTAGAAAATCAGTTTGTGAGTTTTGTAAAATATTAAAATTACCAAAATCAATCGAGTACGGATCATTAAATGAACTTAAATATTTATCATAAACGCTAGATTTAAGATTGTTTATCTCTAAGTCACTATATAAGCTATTAGTAAAAACCATCAGTAAAAAATTAAAATCTAAAACCTGGCTCTCACTAAAAGTGTCTTGTTCCTCAGGAACATCCCTTATTTCTCCAAATTGGAGATTTTGTGTATCCATACAACCAGCCCCTCCCTCATTTATTCTATCCACAAAAAGAGGACAGAGCATCGGTCCTGCTCTATGAATTCCCCTAATCCATTTTAGACTACTGGTCGGGGCATCAAAGCCAGTAGCGGGGATGTTTTTAACCCGGTCCAGCGCCAATCCGGTATGAAATATATATTTGTTTTTCTCCATAATTAAAAGATATGACCCTTCACAGGGGGAAGCTTACCCTTTCCAGGGGGGACTAACCCGTACCTGGGGGAGTCTTACCCTTACCAGGAGGGCAGAAAGATGTTGGGGCTGCCCTCCCCCTCTCCCCCCAAGAGGGGGGTTCGCCCTCCGCGATTAGCCTGATTCTCCACCAGTTACCAACTCGCACCACGAGGAGGTTGCGCTTGGACTTGCCATTCAGATGCTTTCCTCACAAAGGGGTCCCTGCCAGCTTGAAGCTGAGCCCTAACAGGAGGGTGGAAAAAGACTCAGATCTAGGGAGAGATACCTTTCAGCGTGGCTCTCGCCATCTCTCCTGCACTGATTATCTCCACCACCTCACCCTCAGGTTCCTTGGGAGGGGACTCAACTCCTCCGACCGTCCGGGCTCGACAACTGATCAGGATCCAGACACACATGAATTCCCAGTTTAGGCTGCACTTCTTGGCTCCAGTCAGGAGCAGGTGTGGAAATGCTTTGGAGGATCTCAAAGCACTTTGAAAACATGAATTAACTGAGCCGCCGAACCCCACCCCTGTGAGGCAGAGAAATATTGTTACCACTGTTCTACAAATGGGGAAACTGAGGCACAGAGAAGAGACGTGACTCATTCATTCTCACGTGGCAGGTCAGGATTAGAATTCAGGGCTCCCGCAGCCTCTGCCTTAACCTCAGGACCATCTTTTCTCCCATTCACTCTGTCTCCAGGTTCCAGTGGAGCTTCACCTTCATCCCCATGTTGTCATTCGGAGTTTCTTTGTTGGGAGAAGAGGGCCACAGATGACTTGAAGAATATAAATGCTTCAAAAGATCCAAGGAATCATTGACTGTACAAGTTCACTTTGGTAAGATAGGTTGCCATGGAGACCTATCAGAGATGCCGCAGACATAGAGAGGGGCAAGGAAAATGATTGTAATTAATTTAAGGGATTAAGAACAATTACCATTTTATTAAACCAAGTTTATTAAAACAAAGCACAAAGCAAACACATAAATCACCTTTGAAATCCGTCAAATAATCAGATCTATTCTTCTCAATGCGAGCAATGCCCCATTGCAGAGAATAGGCCAGCAGGAAAGTACATTGTGTTATTAACTGTACACAAACAGTAAATCTCACTCTTTGGAGCAACTGTTTATTTCCTGTTCGTCTGAAACCAGGGCCAGTTAATCCATTTTATCCAGAACAAGTATTGTTGCAGATTAGGAGGTGGAAGGGAGTAAATTAGTTGCTGATAAAATGATTTTATTCGTTCATCACCTAGGTTGGGTTGAGATAATTTTGGTCAAGATTGAGGGAGCATTAACCAGGGGAAGCAGATCGATCGATCTATTGATCTATCTCCTTCCTTCCTTCACACTGTGCTAACCAGCCTGGTTTCTTTGTGTTACCCACGCTGGTAGCATCTGTACCGTGCTCCTTCCTAGTGGCTGGTCCATGAGTCTACTACTACCAACAACTCATGTGATTGCCCCTACACACATGGTACAGATCTGGGCAAAGATGTTGAAAGTCCATGTTTCAAACCCCGCTGATGATCTGTGGAGGAGGGTTGTTTTGTAAGCACCAAACCTGATGCAGGGAAAGATCCCTGAAATGCCAATCGTCATGAAGATGCATTAAGCCTTGTAGGTGTCATCCGTAACCACCCGTGAGACAGGAGGATCTGGACCTTGCTTGTGAGGGGAAAGTACCTTCCATTGCAGCACCAGACGTGCTCTGTTTAGGGGATTATTTAAGTTCTTTGCAGCATTTTCTTGTAAATGGGTGACTTTTTGGAATGTGCTCAGGAGTGAGATCCCCTTGAGTGCAGAGGGGACAGCCCGAGGCCTATGTACCGCTTTAAATGGTTCTCCCATTTTATTCCATGTCTCCCCTTCCCAGGAAATCTCTGCCGCCTGCTGGGCTTTTCAGCATCGTTGCCAGGTGGCACCTTTCCGGTGGAACAATGATGAGCCGGAAGCTGAACCCTAGCACAGTCACCCAGCCTTCTGTATCTTCTCCCGTTTTGTATGCATGCTGCCATTAGATCCTTAGCTCCCCTGGGGCTTGGTCAGGAACAGATTAGCTTACAGTTCACATGGTGGGCAGCACCAGGTATATTTCCAAAGCGATACATACTCCCCTGGGAACTACAGCTGATGATGAAATCACCAGGCTAGCTTTATAGCAGTCTCCCTCGCCGCACATTTGGAATTTTGGCCCTGAATCAGGAAAGCGCCTCCGTTAAAGACAGCACATGCTTCTGTCCCATTGCAGCCAGTGGGATTGAAGCATTTTCCTCAGTAAGGGCCCTTGTACACCATGAATGGCGCCGAGAAGCTGTAAGAACAGAAACACTATTTGCCACCAGCGTGGCATTGGAAAAGCAGGCTACCACATCTCCCACCATGGGACCAACTAGCTCAGCGCCCAGTTAGACCACTCCCTGGATGTGTTAAACAGATGTACAGGGTCAGGAGATTACAGATTTATTGGGCATTGATCAAATGAAAAATCAAGCAAGAGCTTTGCGAGTCACAGCTGACTGCAGCAGCCATTTGCCGGCTCTCCCGTAGGGGATCTGAGGCACGCTATCATTAATATTACACAGTCCTGACAGGCAAGATAAAAGCTCTGGCCAGACCAGGATGTAATTTAGCATCTATTTATTTGCTGGCATAATTTATTAAAGCGAATAAACATTGTGCAGCCCAGATTTGTTGTTAATATGTTATGATTTCCCAGCAAAGGATGTCAGAAGTGCATAACATATGCAACTGCTCTGAGGCTCCCCCACCTGGCACAGAAAAAGGTTTGACCAGATCTGGGATGTAGCTGAGAATCAAACAAAAGCCCAAGGCCAAGCTTAATGAACAGAGCAACTGACCTTTTTCCTCTCAGGGTAGAAATAGTTGGCCTGCTTCTCCAGCTTCATGCCACTGTAAGGCCACCGATTTCATTAGAGTTAGAACCAGCACACGGCTGGAGACAGGGAGCAGTGTTAATACACGGCCAGTGTATTAAAATGAATATACAGTCATGCTTTCGGTTTCTTTCCCAGATCATCCTGTCTCGTTGGTTTAGCTAGGAGGGCCAGAGGTGAAATGCTGGCTCCTGAAGTCAGTGAAAAAACTTGCATTGACTCAAATAGGTTAGAATTCCAACCCAGATTCTAGAGGGGTAGCCGTGTCCTGTAGCACCTTAAAGACGAACAGATTTCTGTGGGCATAAGCTTTCGTGGGCTGCAACCCAAGATGCATCTGACAAAGTGGGTTGCAGCCCACGAAAGCTTATGCCCACAGAAATTTGTTCGTCTTTAAGGTGATACAGGACTCTCGTTGTTTAATCCAGATTCTGATATCCTTACAATGCGGTGTATGCTATAGCTTACGCCACAAGTGGTTCCGTTGAACTCCGTGGACCTTTTTGTGGAAGAAGGTTCTATTCAGTGTAAGGGATTCATAGATTCCAGGGCCAGCAGGGACCACTGTGATCTTCTAGTCTGACCTCCTGTGTTACACAGGCCAGAGAACTGCCCCTAAATAATTCCTAAATCAGAATCTGGCCCTGGATAGATTTGCTTTCTCTGGAGTCATAAATAACTCAAGACAGCCGGAAGCAGGCTTATATCTTTAAATGAAAAAGGCAGTGCTATGATGACACCCTTCCTAGATCTTGGGGACAGAGGCTTTTGAGACGTTTGGGACAAACACTTCGTATGTGTTTGTACAGGTGCCTTGCACAATCCTGCTCCGAACTGGATTGGTTCCTCTGCCTGCTGCCCTGCGCTCCTAACCAAGTGAAAGGTAGAGTTAAAGCAAAACTGAAAGCGATGAGAGAGGAAAGCGTCCGCGGGAAGAATGTTAAATCTGCTCTCGGCTGTGATTATGTAACCTAGGAGAAGGAAGACTGCAGCTCTGCATTACTAATCATTTCCTTCTCTGTGTCCTACAGCTCTCTGCCCAGACACTGTATTAAAGGCTGCACTGCCTATTACAATAGTCCCGCGTGCCAGTATTAAATTATCTCTGGCATTCGAGGTAATTAATGTAACCTTTTCTACGCTATAGCAAAGTCTTTCTGAGTCTGGCCTTGAGGCCAATTCTCACTGCTAACTGGGTTCAGCTGCTTTTCCACTGAATTCAGCCCGCTCTCACAGGCCCATCACCTGTGGTTCTTAATGCAGCTGCTGTGAGCGGCCCAAAAGAAATGGAAAACCCACCAGCATCTGGGTGGGCTCTGGAACTTATGGCTGGATATTATTGCTAAAATTTGGTTCCTTGTCTTCTGGGACTAGGTGTAACTAGAAGTAGCAGAGGCTGTAGCTAACAATGGGTAGTTCTAAAATACCCATAAAAGCCGCTTTTTCCACCCAGCTTACCCAGTGAGCGGGACTATCTGCACTTTTTTGGTTGGATATGTGATTGGACTCTCCCAAGATCAGACCGTCAATGATTCCTGCTTCCAACTGGCTTCTAACCAGCCCTGGTCATTTCTTTTTGCTGTTTCCACTCCAAGTCCCAACCATGGCAGGTGAGTGCTGAAGTGCATGAAAATTGTTCCTTTAGGGGGAAAAGAAATTATGCTAACCCTTTGAGCATCTTAAAGAAGGTTCCTGGTTCGAGTGTGGAAGTTCGTGTCCATGGTCTAATAAAATGAGCAGTAGATTAGGGGTTCTATTTCAGGACCTGCCACTGACTCACTCCTGACCTTCAGCAAATCACTTCCCCCTTTTGGTGCCTCAGTTTCCCAATCTGTAAATTGTGAGGAATAATCCCACTGGCTGGGTTGTGAGGCCGAATTCATCCTGGGGTGTTGTCCACTGCACAGTATATTACTCTTAAGTGCTCATGTTAATCACACGGGTTTGCCCATCCCTAGACTCTGCTGCAGAGTCCTACTCTCCGGGTCTGTAGGCTGTCGCTTGTGCCACACGATGCATTGTTAGTACTCAAGTAGGAAGAGCTCTTTAGTCCCTTTCCTGCTCCTGTGTTCGGTTCCTGTTCCCTGCTGACGCTGTCTGGTTTGCAACACGTATGGGAGCAGCTTTCGAAGGGGGGGAGATGGGGCCTGCCAAGGAGCTGGCTCAGTGTTACACCAGAACGTCTTCACCAGCGAATTATCTGCCACTTTCTGCACGGCAGTGATTTTGTGCTAGT
Organism: Emydura macquarii macquarii; assembly: GCF_026122565.2. Classification (NCBI taxonomy): domain Eukaryota; kingdom Metazoa; phylum Chordata; order Testudines; family Chelidae; genus Emydura; species Emydura macquarii. Next base: position 11,259,847 of record NW_027130449.1, on the reverse strand, counting down.
GTCTCCAGAGATGGCAGGGGAAGGGCTGCCCAACGCTTGGCTCTTTTGTCTGCTAGTGATTAGCTGGCAGTGCGAGGATGCTCAGAGCCCACTGAGACAGAGGGTCCTGACCACAAACTGTAAGAAACAAGAAATCCTTATGGAAAAGCCAACTTTCTCCAAGTTATTGGCTTTTTCTCCAGCTATTGATCCATAAACACTGCCCCTGGGGGAGGCTAAGGACACTCCGAGTCCTGCAGGCTGCGAATCCATTGGTGAAATTCTGCTGATCCTAAATCCACTAGAGAATACTGTAAATTGCAGCATTCACACAGGTATCTGGTCCTAAAGGATTTCTCTATGGCAGTCAGTGCTCAGCATGTACAGACAGTGAGGAAGGACATTGGCTGTGTCGTCATCGGTACGTCCATGCCTGCTGGTTTGCGGTCTTTTCCCGTGGATGCATGGAACAACCCTGCCTTCCTGTTCTGCTAACAGGGACGAGCACAGAGCTCAGTTAAAGGCCTGATTCAGGGAAGGGGCTGGCTCTGGGGGATAGAAACAGAGCCTTTCACCTCTAGGTCACCCCTGTTGACTCCGGCTGACTTTGGGGGCAATGACAAAAGTCTTTATCGTCTGATAGTTGTTCAGAGGCTGTGTGAAACAAGCAGATTTCTGGCAGTGTGATTCAGTGGCGAGTGCTTCAGAGGGGTCCCCAGGAGAGCAGATTCTGTTCCAAGCTATGCCACTGACCTTCCGAGTGACCTTGGGCAAGTCATTTCCCCTCCCACCCTTTGTCTGTCTTATCTAAGTTCTTCAGGACAGAGGCTGCCTCCTACTGTGTGTTTTGTACAGTGCCTAGCACAATGGGCCCTAAAACTTGGTCAGGGCCTCTGGGCCATACTGTCACATGGATAATAATACAGCTGAGCTTCACAGAAGGTTGCAAAGGAGTTCAGGTGTCCAACTCCCACTTAACATGAGTGTGGGGATGAGACACACAAGACTGCCACACAGCAGAGAATTAACATGCAGAAATGTCTGGTTCTATTTCAAGAGCAAACCAGAAATAACCTCTGCTTATTAAAACTGCTTCATCTGAGGGTCAGTTTGCAGGCAGTTCTTACCTGCCGTTTATAAGGTGGTTTGTTCCTGTTGTCGTTGACAAGACAATTTATAATCCTATAAATCAGACTGTGGGCTGTTCCAGGAGACACAGTGAGTTTCTATTTGTTACAGTGCCTCTGAGCAAGGTAATACCTAGCTACATACAGAGTGCTGATTCTGGGCAGCTTCTAATCTCAGCCTTGAAATGATTGCTTAAAGTTAAGCCTGTCTATTGGGTGTAATGAATCCAAACTTCAGACCACGAGGCCCTGCTTTAGATGTAGATACCGTCTGACAGTTTAGCTTCCAAAACTGCTGGATCAGTTATTAGACCTGGAGTCTGAATCTTAATGTGTTTTGTGGTTGAGATGCAGCTTGGAAAAAGGGAGAGAGAAACCAGCATTCTGTCCATTCCTGGTGATATCCGCAGCCTCACAGGTCCTGTTTCCCTCCATCATCCTTCACTCCAGACCATTGTTAATCGTTGTTAATCATTGTGCTTTATTGCCTGCTGGAGCCTTATTCACCCGTTGCAATGAGAGTATAGGAACCTAGGAAGGCAGAATCTATGTGCGTTGCAGTGATTATAATAAGGGCCCTCTATGAACACACCTTTATGGCAAAAGATTCACTGCAGAAGCGAGGCTTCCACTGAAGCAATTCATTACATCTAAGTCATCTCCCATTTTGTCTATTTAGACTCACTTGTCCCTTTAGCATTCTGTAATTACAAAATCTGTTGACATCACAATACTTAACCTGTATGAAAATTATATCGGCTTTCCCCTGCTCAGTCTGAAATAATAAGCAGAAAGCATTGAAACGGAAAAGTCCATGAGTGTTGAGAGAGGCTCCAAAAGGAGTTAATTAACAACTTTTACAAGCACCAACATTCAATTAAAAACCCCAAAGCGAAGAGAGATTAGCCATTTCTGACTTTGCTTGGTGGTACAGGCATTTTACTGGGACTCAGGAGATCTGGATTCAATACCCAGTTCTGCCACAGACTTCCTGTGTCACCTTGGGCAAGTTATTTAATCTCTCTGGGATTCAGTTCCGCATCTGTAAAATGGGGATAATAATCCTTCCTGGCTACCTTGTGGAGTGTAAGTTCTTGGGGAGCAAGAACTATCTCCTACTATGTGTCTGTACAGCACCTAACACAATGGGCCTGACCTCAGCTGAGCCCTCTTATAAATGTTAATAGACAAATTTACCCCATCTCCAAGTTCATGTCTTCTGAGCTGGCCAGGTGGGTGTTGCGTCCGAGTGAGATGAGAGAGAGTTTCTCCCCAGAGGATACTGGCAGAAGACCAGCTATATGGCTCTACTGAAGGGAGAAAAAGAATAGCTAAAGCTGTGACATGTTTTGGAGGAAATTCTCTGTTCCTTCTCTTCCCTGGCTGGGAAGGAAGGAAAGCAGCCAAGCAACAAACAGGCCTAAATAAAAAGCAAACAGAGCAGGGGAATTAAGATCCATCCTTGACCATAATTCACAAGCCAGACAGCTTGCAGGCAAATTGCAATGAATTTAATCAGCGCTGTGGGTCAGCTTCATTGATTTCCATCAGACACCTCAAAAGTGCTTCCTCTGGTCCCTGAATAGTTTTTAACTCCATCCACGAGACGGTTATTGTCACTAAGAGGCGGCACCGAGAGGCTGTGTGGGATCAGAAGACGCTATTAGACTGGTCTGAAGTGTCTGTGAACACTAAGCAAATCTTACCTTGTTTAATCTTCCCATTGGAATGTCTAAAAGCAGCTAACAGCCCATTAATAAACCAGGGCTCCCCATCTCTTGTGCCCAGAATCATTAGCCTAAGACTGAGGCAACATTTTCTGCATACGTCCAGGGACACAAGGGAGGGAATAGAGGCTAGTTGATGGTGGAAGCAACAAAGCACAGAAGGCACCGAGGAAAACAGCGTCCCTAAGGAGATAAGTTAGTCGCTGCATTCTCAGTGTGACACAGATTCACCGGTGTTTCTTCGGCTGAATGCATGAACTGAACAAAACTCAGCGCGGGGAAGTTTTAGTAATTTCTGGGCTGCACTTGGAGGGTGCGTTGCTGGAGACTCTGAGCTAGGGGGAGAATCCAACACTGAAGCTGATAAATGTCCCATGTGGGTCTGTGGTGTGAGACGTTTCATAGTCCAGGCTATGGCAGCCTGCAGAAGGGAAGGTTGGTCGTGAGGACAAGCCGTGGCTTGAGTCTCAGGAGAATAAGGTTCAATTCTCGGCTCTCACACAGATGACCTGCGTGTCCTGGCACGGCTCATTTTCAAAAGGCCTCAGGGCTGGCTTAGGAAGCGCTCGGCACCATAAGCGGAGCCAGATTTCAGCGCAGCCGCTCCATTTGTGACACTTGGGACTAGATTTCCAAACATGCTTTTTCGGAAAACTGGCCATTGATTTTGGTGCCTAACTAGGAGTGGAGCTCTCTGGGGAATCGTGTCCTAATCGCAGGGGCTGAACTCTTGAAATTCCTGGCCTTGACCTCGCTATGACCCCTCTGTAAATGGAGTTAATGATACTTCCTTGTTCCCACCCTTTGTCCAGCTTTCCTGTTTCACTCATGAGATCTTTGCGTCAGGGACTGTCTCTTATTAAGTCTGTATACAGCACTTAGCACAATGGGGCCCCATTCTCAGTGGGGCTTTTAGCTGCTACTGTCCTACCAGTAATAAATAACTACGCTAAGGCAGAGGAGGAGACTGTATTATAATCAGCTGGTGATGAAGGCAGACTAGAGCTTTGCTACTGAAACCTGAGCGGCCACACCTGAGGATGTTTTTCCTACTAAATAACCTCTCTGAGCTATGCAGCCCATAAGGCTTTTCCAACGTTTATCTGGAAGGGTGCTTTGAAGACAGCCAGTGTGTGTTACATGGAGGTTCCCTGGCTGAGAACTGGTGGATCAAACCTTGCTAAGGCAGACAGATAACGCTGATCCCTGCAGATTACCAACATAAACACACAGAGAAACGGACCCGACGGTGCCCTCACCTTTCACAAGGCGAGTCCTCAAGGCCAGTGACGAGGAGTCCTCAAGGACTATGTTCGTGGGACAGCTAATGAAAAAAGGAGCAGGCGTGGGGGTCACCGGTTTAAATGAAGGGAACCAGAAAGGAATCACTGAGTGAAATTCTCTGGCCGGTGCTCTGCAGGAAGTCAGACCAGATGGTCCTTCAAATCTATGAACCGATGATTGTGCTGTTCGAAAAGTAATATGAGGGTGACGATGGTTTGAAGAACCTATCGTCCTGGAAGCAATAAAACTTCAGCCCTTCGCGACAATCCGAGTTATTAATGGTGGGTTTTCAAATATTTTTTCTAAATTCCAGTTTAAAAGTCAAAGGGGTTTGTGAAACTCACAGTAATGGTGATGCCATGGGCCAAATCCATTTGTAGCTATGCTGATTTACACCCACTGAGGATATGGCCTTATCAAATTAGCCTAGTGAGAACCTGACAATGCAATCTTGCACTCTTCTTAGGACATCGCCCTCCTTTTTCCTCCACAAAGCAGTAAGCTGTGGTTGAACAGAGCCATCTCAAAGAGACCATCCTCACTAGGGGATTCTGTGGTCTGGAGTCATCTTGCTTTTCTAATCATGTTGGTTTCATTAGGGGAAACACAACTATCCTATCCAAATTCATGCACACGTGCATATGTGCACACACCCATGTGTCCGTGCACTCGCAATACCACACATCCACATGCATGCCTTCTCACCGATGCGTATACTCCATACACATATGCACGCATGCAAAGACACACTTTCTACCTAGGAACTGGCAGGATCCAGAAGCCCAATCATTGCATGGGGTTCAGAACAGCTGTTCTTCCCACCAGTCCCCATCTCTGCCTGTCTGAGATCCACTCCGCAAGCTTGATTCCCTGGAGAGTTACTCTCCCAAAGAGAAATCACTGATTTCTCTCACTCCATTTGAACGTAGTTGAGTCTGGAATGCAGCACTCAGGTTGTGGATGCTACACATTGGTTTTGTAGCAAGGCTGTGTCCGCTTGCCGTTGTAATGGCCAAGGTTTTCACAGGCTGAAGGTTTCAGGAGCTGTCTGTGCAGCCTGCCATTTAGCTCTTTCCAAACTTTCTTGCTTGGCAGGATCTGAGAGGGCTGTCACAGATGCAAAGCACCAGCAATTCTGTTTGTTTAAATTGAGCTGCTTTGTATGTAGAGATTGACAAGGAAAGCAACAGAATCCAGACACACATTCCATTATTGCTTTTTTTTTGATAAAAAGGACTCCGTGGGCTTCACTATTTATTTTAAACATTTGTATCTGTGCGGTTAGCATCAGACACAAAGAGGCAAGCTACAGCAAACATGACTAGAGAGTGGCAGCTCCTGTCTAAGACAAGCAGGGTTTGTCTACACAGCAAAGAAAAACCTTCGGCTGGCCCGTGCCAGCTGATTTGGGCTCATGGGAGCTCAGGCTGTGGGACTGTTTTATTGCTATATAGACTTCCGGGCTCAGGCTGGAGCCTGAGTTCTGGGACCCTCCCGCCTCCCAGGGTCCTGGAGCCCAGACATCTACACAGCAAAGAAACAGCCCCGGGAATCTGCGTCAGCTGGCACAGGCCAGCCATGAGTGTCTAGTTGCTGTACGGACATACCTGCACTTGGGAAATAGCCCCAGCCCAAAGCTCAATCCCCAGTCCTGCACTGAGCTACACCCCTCTGATTTCAGTGCGTGTACGTGTGAGTGCAGAGCAGGCCAGCAGGAAACACAGAGCAGAATCAGCGAGAGCATAGGATAGGGTAAACCAAGGGTTTACACCAACCAATTTAATCCGGATTTACTCAGTCAGTGCAAAACTCACCTTGCCTTTGCCTGAATTCCAGAGCAGCTACACTGACGGCTGAATAATAGCTATTGCTGAGCACAGAACAGGGCTTCATAAAACTCCTCTTGTCTTAGACTAGAGGACATGCCTCCATGCAGTGTATCCCCTAGCTATGGTATTGAGGGTTGTGCTTTTAAGGACAAAGCTTCCCAGACAGAGTCTGGGCTGGGTGCTTGAAGCTCTCATTAGCTAGAGCCAGTTGGAACTGGACAGAAAATAAAGCAGATCTCTTACAAGCACCTTAGGCACCGAGCGATCACTGAACCAAAGTCCCAAACAATCATATCTTGGTGGTATCTCTGCCATCCACCCCTCCGCACCCGAGGCAATCAATTGGATCACTAGCCTAGACCCGTGCATCTAACACTGCGGGTTTTAAGTCAGATAAAAGAAGAGGAAGATCTAGCAACCCACACACCCCTGGTGCAACGGGGGATTGGGATGGTCTATCGGCTCCAAAAAGCGACCTTTGTTGCAAGGGTCTGCAGAAGGAGAGCAGCCCCAAGTACTCTATATGCTGCAGTCCCCAGGGCAACAGGGTGAGCAGAGGTAGGAGTTTGTGTGTGGTTTCCTGGCTTCTCCTGAATTTAATTAGACCCTTCAGTTCAGATGAACATGTTTGGGGGCAGTTCAGTCATGAGACGTCTGGAAATTTCCATTTACATAATTGCTTTTTGCTATTTAATTTATGAGCCCTAATTTAACTAATACAATGAAGGAGATAAAAATCAGGCCAAAAATGTTTCCCAGATATTTTCATTTCCCGTGTATTCTCTGCAAGGGCAAGAGGCAACTGCAAGGCGTCCTCCATTAAAACACACACCGCTGAATTTCTCCAAGCTTCACCTATAACCCACCTATTCACCCCAGTGAAATCTGAACTGAGCAGAAGACTCCAGCCAGGAGATGATAAGGCAGGCATGAAGCCATGCCTGGTCCCCAACATAAGCAACATAAGCCCCCAACATAAGCAGATGGATGTCTCGTTAGAGGTGGAGCTAGCGTTAGCATAATGCCTGCAAAATTCCCCACGGGTGTGTTAGGTCCCACTGGGGCGGAGCAGCAGCTGCAAAGGGATTGTGGGTGGTGATGGTGTGGCAGAGGCAAAGGGCTAGGGAAGGAGCTCAAAGATAGGGCCCAGAAGGTTACACCTTGGATGAAAGGGGGAAATGACGCCTTGCTAAGGATGGTGGGGTCAGTGAAAGCAGACAGCACTGGGCTGTGAGGGAGGAGTTGGCACAATGAGGGGTGCTGACTCAAAACATTTCAGATCCCCAGATGGGAAAGACCTTCACCCTTCCCTCTCCCCTGCAGTGGGACGCAGGTTTCCCACGCCCCCTCCAGCTTTCAAACCACTCCTGCACCTCAGCATCAGTGGTGTCCTCGTTTGTGAGATTTTTTTTTAAAGGAATCAGTGTGGGGTTCTGTTGATTTGCCTTCTGCTTTCTGAGTCCGGGCACATTTTCCGTCTTTTCTCTGCAGCCACAAGGGCTAGAAGCTTCCTTTCCTTTTTGAAATGAAAGCTGAGATTCTCAGGCAATCACGTGACTCCAGGAGCTGGGACTTTAAGAAAAATGTGAAATATCATTAGGCTTGTGATGAAATCACTAGAGTTGTAGATACTGAGTGTGGTGAACTTCCCCCCATGCACACACACTTGTGGCTCTCTCCCCGTTATTCTAGGTTTCTATATTATGGTGAATGTCTGATGTGTTTCTGGATTCCTGGGTTCCTTCCCTCCAAAACTAGCCTCCTGAAAGCTCTTGATCTTGCAAAGAGCAATTCAGAAATTTTTAATTGCTCTTCTAAATCAGAACGTAGCACCCAGGGAGCTAATCTCTACTCTCAGAAGGGAAATGAGAGCCTCTCTTTCTCCGAATAGGCTCTGATGAATCTCACACAATGCCTGGTAATAGCACATGGTTTAAATCTGTCGCTTCAAAAAAAGCACCTAACTGGCTTTTAATGAGTTTCCCCTCCCTCCAACATTATGCTCTGCAAATATATCCAGAGAGGGAGTGCAGCCTGTCCTGGGTGAGCAAGAAGGTTGGCAAAAAGCAAACAAAAAGATGAAATGCTGGCTACCCAGCCTGGGAAGAGCACGAACTGTGCTGCTCCGGTTATAAGTGCTTCAGAATGGCATGGTGACTTACGCCCCACACAATCAGCCAGCGTAAATGCAGAAGAACAATGTTGGCCCTTCTGAATGTTGAAAAACTGGGCTCCAGCATAATCAGAGGAATTATTTCCTTCCCTGGCTGGCAGGCATGTATAATTCCCAGTTGGGTGTCAAGGGACCATACATCCCTCTGTTTGCAAACAGCCTGCCTCTGAAGTTAGCATGTAGATTCATTCAGCAGTAACCATACAGGACAGTGGCATGCTCTGACATCCCTAAAACACTTGCCCCCCAGTAAATTATCGACTCCTATGGCATGGGATCATATCTGAGACCACTGAAATGCAGCAACCTCTGGGGTGGCATAAATTGCCAATAGAATCGTTTTGGGATTAAGGCACTGGGGAGGGAATTGGGAAATCCACGTTCAGTTCTTGGTGCTGCCACAGACTCCCTGGGTGACCTTGGGCAAGTCATTTAATCTCCCTGTGCCTCAGATACCTCACATGTAAAATAAGCCTGATGCTTCCCTGCGTCTGAGGAGTGCTATAAGGATAAGCTCATGAATATTTGAGGTGCTCAGGTGCTGTAGATGTGGGGGTTACAGAATGCCTGCCAATCGAGATAGATTATTATGGACCAGCAACATGGCAGTAGCTTCATAGGGAGACATGAGGAACAATTTATCCAGTTTACATGGCAGAGGGCAGTTCACGTAGTCATCATGTAGTCTGAGTTTGGCCAGGACACTGGGGTAATAATTCCCTAATTCTTGGAAGAAGTGCTGGCCGATCTTCAGTGATCACAAGGGGACTGGGTTTGGGTCTTACGTCTCATCAGGAAGCATCAGCATTAAGTGATCCATAGCGTAGCAATGGCTAATGCTGATTGGCTGACACAGAATAAAAAGATCCAGGGGGCTGGGATGCCAGGGCAAAATCCACATGGTGCCTGCAGCTATAAAGCGGGAGTGGGATGTTTGGCTTTGTCTCCTTTTGCTGAACCGTGGCGAATGGAAAAAGAGGAGCTGCCAGGTTATTAGGCAGTTGCTAACCCCCAGGTTGAGTTTTCCAGGGGCATGCAGTGAAGGGGCAGGTGAGAAAGCTTGTGCTCTGAACTTTGCCTTTCCTGGGAGTTTCAGCGACGGAGACCAGGATGCTGCTTGAGTTGATCAAATACCGGCTGTCACAGACGGCCTGTGGGGTTTTGCGGGCAGAGTTCAAAGACTGCCAGCGACTGCTGCCATGAGCAGCCGTTTTTGTCTCTGCAACATTTAGTCGCTGAGCAGACACCATGACAAAGGCACTTGGGTGTTAAACGGGCGCCAGGCTGGCTTCTCACGTGTGTGCTCACTCCGTGGAACTGGCCCTTGGGTTCACAGTCGTGGGAATGCCAGACACGTTGACAGAAGAGGCGAGATTTTCAGGGACTCTGTCTGGACTTCCCAATACAAGCAGCTGTGTGTGACTCCATTGACTCCGGTGGAGTGGTGTCACTTGCTCCGGCACTGATTGCCACTCTCTGGTCCTGAGGCATCTTCAGAGCCCCCCCCCCCCCTCCCCCTGGTGCCCACACAAAACGTCAGCACCAAGCTGCTATTTAGCAACACGCACACACACACACATGCCAAAAAAAAAATTCCCTGGGGCATTTCCCCTCAAATGTGGGATGTATTTTCCTGCGTGAGAATGCTAATGACTGGCACGTGTGTCTAAAGGACCTCAAAGTGCTTCACAGACTGTACATACAAAGTCCACTGTGCCCGCCTCTAATTTGCAGCCAGCTCTGGAGTGTTTAAGAGCTGTTGAACAGCACTCCGCAACACCATGCAGGGGAGAAAGTTGACAGGAATGAGCCAAGCTGCAGTGGGGCCAGGGCACCTCGTTCAGCATCCCATCTCGTGTGACGTTCGGACGACTCCTAGAAGGAGCCAGCGGTTCATCCTGCTCCATTACATCCGCCTGCTGCGGGGGGAAATTCGCCATCTCTGCCATCCTGCACTGTCAGAGCTGAATAAACCCTGGATGCCGCCGGTCCATTTAACTGCGCCTGAGGGAACCTTGATTCTTCTTCATATCAGCGTCATCGGCCTGTGTGCGTGACCCTATGCATCCTCAGTCTGGGAATGCCTGTGTGTGCGAGGGAGAGCGAGAGAGCCACTGAAATTCTCCGACTGCATCTGAGAGGAGGCTGATGGAAAATAATTTGATCCCAGTTTAACATGGCAGCTCTTGTTAGAAAAGGAAAGGGAAAAAGGGGCAGGTAATTTAAACCGTTTAAAAGAAAGCGCTGAGGTTTCATCCTTCCCTCTGCAAAGGGGAGGCTGTCAGCAGACTGAGTTCTGATGGAGGAGGCGTGGGAGTTTCCGGAGCCGGAGCTGTCCAACTGTGAAATTACTCGGATCTGCCCATTTCGCACAGCAGCTCCTGGGAGTCGGGGCTGCGCTCGGGGGAGGGCAGAGCCCAGTGCTAGATTAAAGGCGTTTTGTAACGCAGCCCAAGGAGAGCAACAACTGAGGCCCAACCTCGTCGTACTGATGTTGGGACGTCAGTTGCTCTGCCTTTCGGTCAGACCTTTGTTAGTGAGAGCCAGGGCCCCTTTCCACGTCACACAGCCAGTCTGCTCAAAGCACTAAGTGGCTACTGCAGGTCTCAGCTTTACGTTTTGGGATTTGTCTTTGGTTTCACATTGAAAGACCAAGCAAATGAATCATCCATTTCTCCTACGTGGAGCTTGAAGGAGACAGGCCTGTTGGCCATTCGTCAGGCCGCTGGGAGTTGACTGCTATGCTGTGGTCTCTCTCATGCCCACTGGCTTCTCATTCACAATTAAATTCCAGGAGTTGGTTGTGCAGGGACCCCCTTTTGCAATCCCACAGCACTCCTTAGAGGAGCAGCAGCACCTCACCTTTGCATATCTAGATGCCAGCATGTCGGGGTCCCAGAGTGGGTGGCAGGTGTGATTCCCATATCACCGAACAGCAAACATTCCCTAAGTGTCTGATGGGTCATTGGATAACTCAGTCGGAGCAGGGGGAGGGATGTCTGATCTGCAGCAGTGCTGATGATGCAGTACATGGAACAGAGCACAGACCATGGCACTGGCTCCAGATATGAATGGAGCATGTCCAGGTCAGCAGCTGAATTTCATCCTAGATGTTCTCATTTCTTTTCCCTTTATAAAATCTGGTAATTGTGAAGCAGGTTGCGAGGACGTGGATGACATCTGGTGGGGGAAATCTTCTCTTCTCCTCTCTGACGCTATTTATTTCTATTTCAGAAACGCCTGGTGGCCTAACTGAGAATGAAGCCACATTCTGCTAGGCACTGTGCAAACCTCGGGAGTGAGAAAGCCACTTCCCCAACGAGCTGACAGTCTAAACAGGACAAACAAAGGAAGTGTGGTTATCCCTGTGACACAGAGGGGAACTTGAGACACTGAGCGCATGTCTTCACTGCAGAGTCAGCTCAGGTGATTGGCAGACGTCCTACTGCAAAGCCCCATCTCCTTACTGGTGCTGCACTCCCCCATGTGTGTCGCTCGAACTTCGGGGGACACATCCCATAGTTCTTGTGCTGCAGCTTGCTGAGCCACTCTGTGATTCTTTTCCAGTGTCTTACGGGAGAACTTGTTTGTCCTTCTGGGGACACTGAAGGAATTGTGGGAAGGCATTGGAGGACTATCAGGTGTTGAGAGAATTAGCCTCTGTCCTCACTGCAAAGTGAGTGAGTTATCAGTCTGAATGAAAGTGGCTCTTGGGCTCTACCCCGCATCCCAATCCGGGCCAGCTAGCCTAGGTTGAAAGCACCACTAAACTCGGGTATGAGGGTTTTGTGTGTGGATGGGCGAGGATTAGGGCCAACACCCAAGTAACAGCCTGGGCTAACTCTCCATTGTAGACTTACCTAGAGAGACTATGGTCATCCAGTGCACTTAACTCTTCTGAAAATCTGGCCCCAGCCATGGGTGCTGAGCTCTTTTCAAAGTCTGGCCCTAAGAGACTTGCCTAATGTCATACAAGAATGGAACCCAGATCTCCTGGGTACCAATCCAGTGCCTTACCCACAAAGCATCCTTCCTCGCTACATTCCTGCTGAACTGTTAATCTTTAAAATGTGTATTATTGCTGAGGACAAAAAAAATAAGTTCCAAAGATAACTTTACTCACCTATGATCAAAATGTTTATTAGCCTGCTTGGTTGAGAACAGGATAAAGGTGCTTTCATGTTAAAATAATATGTCAATGAATAGAGAGAATTTACCTTGAGTTTGGTAGAAGTCCAGTACACATAATTAGTCAGAGCAGCTGAAAAATTGTTCCCCTTGCTGCTAAATCCCTCATAAGCTGATAGGAAAGAAATCTGTGCCAATGGGAAATGCAAAAGCTTGTATACCTGTGTCCAAATAGAAAACCAGAATGAAATGGTCCTTTGCCAATATTCTTTCCCCCTGGTCTCTCTCACTCACGCACAGCAACTTCAAACCACAGCTGGGCAGACAAGCGCGTCTGCACACTTTGGTGGGTACAGATGTTAACGGCACCGTATTCATTATTAGCTTATGTCATTTATTATTGATTAGCGGCACAGCACCAGGGCAGTGCAGAGTGCTTTCCAGCTGGTACAATGTACATAATTTCATGCTGTATTTTGTTTGTTTTGTTTAAGTCCCTGCCTTGATGAGTTAACAGTATAATGGCATGAGGAGATGTTGCGCGCACAGCAGACCAGAACAAGGATGTGCTGCTGCAACACAGCATGGAACAGGTGAATTTTCAACCCGTTTAAGAGTTGGAAAGGGGTATCTAAGCTGTGTGGTGCATCATGGGAGACACATGACTACCGTGCATCATGGGACATGTAGTCTGCCAGGGAACCTGGCTCATAGGGAGGAATGAAGTACTCCGGCACCATGGGTAGATGCCGTTTAACGTTTAACTGACTCAAAATGAAACGTTGTTATTCAGTTCAACAAACCTAAGTGAAGTGTTTTGATTCGGGAAATGCTGCACTGGGGGGGGACTAAGATGTGGGTTCTACTGCGGATTGGGCCAATGGATGACCTCAGCAAGTCATTGCCTCTCTTTGTGCTTCAGTTTCCCCTCCCAACTGTAGTCTTTCTTGACTATTTAGATTGTAAGCTGTTTGGGGTAGGGAATTTCTCACACCCTGTATATACAGCACCCGGCGCTATAGACCCCGAACTCAACTGGGGCCTCTTGATGCTACTCTAGTACAAATAACTAATCATTTCTTGCTAGATACAGTATGTAAGAGGACATGGTTTATACGGCTCATTCCTGACCCTAAAATAATTATTCCAAAAGTTCCAGCTCTCTGGATGTACGAATGGCCTGAGAACAAGCTTTTGAACAGCTTCTTTACTGTTGAGCTTGTGTCAGGGGCTCCTGAGGCCAACATCTGTAGGGGGTGGGTGTTTCCGGGCATGGATGGACATCCTCTTCACCTGTGGGCTAGGCAGCCGAACCCCTCCAGAGTTCAGCGCTATAAAAAGTCATGGGCAGCCATGAAAGGAGTTCATTTAAATAGGAACGTCCCCAGTGATGTGAAATGCTGCATCCTGAGCCCTTTCTGTTGAGCTTGTGTCAGTGGATCCTGGTGCCACGGTCTGTAGCTAGTGGTTCCAGGTGGGAATCAGCAAATTTGGAGTGACCTGGAAAACAGAGTTTCCGTCTCATGGAGCAGCTGCCCCAGCACGTGCTCCCTGAGGTGACATGAAAGCACACAGCTAGAAGGAAAGGGCCAGCTCACGTACTGAGCTGATTGGAAGATGATCTCAGTCCTCCAGCATTGATCATGCTTTCCCCATAGCACTCCTAGCCCCAGACAACCCAGGCAAGGAGAGACACCCCCAGGCTCTCAGCATGCAGCCCTCCCAACTCATGCTGACTGGGGGATGTAGGCACAGCAAATACCCACACACAGCAGGGCGTAATATGCAGTCATCAACCCACCTATGCAGCCACAATCACCCTGCTTTACCGGATGAATATTCTATGCCTCTGCATGTGAATATCTCCTCTTTCCCGCTCTCTGAAATGTCCCTGTATAAACACAAATGCTGGGAGGGGGGGTTAGATTTCTCCCAGCTGTAACAACTCTCCCCCCCCCCCAAGACTGCAGCCTGGAGTTGCATGTTAATTTGTCCCTGAGATCTTTTCACTGCTGATGATTGTGGGTTGTTGGGTTTGGGGTTCCCCCTCCCTTTCCTGTTCTCACCTCCAACCATTGCGACAAAAGCCTTTAAATCACAAAGAGAAATATTTGGTGGGTTCCCAACAGAGCCCAGGGGGATTCAGTCAAGATAAGCAGCAACCACTGCTGCGCTACCAAGTCTCCTTCCCCAACAGGCAGGAAGTTTCACCTTGCCACCAGCAAACCTCTTGATGTCAATGCTTCTCAGCTCCCTCGCGGCTTGAGCCTTCTCTGACACTGATTAAACCCCTGTGTGTTTGGGATTACCGCATATTGCAAGGCTCAATCAGATGCTGGAAGGGGATATTAAATTCATAAGCGGATCAGGTTAGGTGAAGTGAGGATGAAAAACACCTCACATTGCACCCTGCCAGGCACAGATAAAGTCTGTGTGCGTCTGGGCTAAGGAAGGCTCCTCCTCGGTTTACATCCCACGTCACAGGGATTTCAATGTTCTGTGCCTGCCATTTAGAAAGACAAGCTCATGGCGTCAGGCTCTGCACAGCCGGGAGTGAAATTCATTCAGTGTTGAGGGCCAGCACGAGGCCGAGGTGCCATTAAAATTCCAAGACACATGGGTGAATTTCACCCAAAGCTAGCAAAGATCAGAGATGGTTCTAGCACTTCTTGGCAGAGCTGCTAGGCTGGAATAATCAGATCATCCTGAAGATGCAATGAAACCAATCAAAAATCTTCCACCCCATGTCATCCGATTGCTTGTATTTCCCATCTTCTGGAAAGTTGAAATATGAGGGCACAGAAGTGGCTTTCTGACATTGGAGAATGGGGGGAGAAGGGCTGTCACGGCTTTTTCTTCTGTGTGAATGGCTCATAATTTGCACTGGATTAGACTTGGCTTCTTTTTTAGCATTTTATGATCTGTGGATAGAGCGTGTAACCAATGAAGAAGTATTGGAGATGACGGGCACTCAGCAAACGTCAGTCAGAGATCTTATGAAAAGACAGAATAAATCTTCGGGGCACATTTTAAGAGGTTCTGTAGGCAATGCACGAAAAAGGGAATGGCAGAAGAACATGAGGCAGGAAAAGATCTTGGATGACCGATGTGGTATCCTGGGACTGGATCAAAAGAACGATTCATCCATAGAGAGATTAACAGAGGACCATCCCGAATGGGCTCCAAGAAGGGGTGTAATTATGCAGTTAACGTGACAATGGCATTCCTCCCTGTGGAGAGATGAGAGGGCATTTCCTCTCCCTAGTCAGCTAAGTAAACAGGAAAGGGTTCTGTTAAAAACAAAAAAAACCCTAATCTGACCTGCATAACACCTAGAATGTCACCTGCACGGGAGGGAATTATCCTTCTCTACTGCAAAGGAGAAGGAAGACAAGATGCCCACAAACCCAGCATGCAGAGCTCATGGGAAAGGATTTGGAGCATCTACCCAGCTAAGCTTGATGTTGCTTATTTGTCTGATCCTGCCAGGCCCCGGCTGTTACGCAGCCTTTCTGTTGGCTGGGCTGTGCAGAAAGGTTCTGCCGTGGCTTGTGCTTGGTTTCTCGCTGTGCGTGCTTTGCAAAGCTGTGATCCTGGGGTAGTTTCACCCGTCTTTACCTTCCAGATCCTGATGGTGTACAAAAGCTCAGTGCAGTGTGCAGAGAAGTGATTCTTTATCGAGTGCTGACAGAGTGCTGATTCTCTAGTTCCTGGACTGGCTCTTGCTAGCACCAGTTCCCAGATTACTGAAATAAAGTGTGAAAGGCTTTTCCCAACCTATAGCTTGACCCGCTGCAGTCCTTAGCTGGAACTGAGAGGGGGCAAAAGGTTGAGAGCTCCCAGCATTTTCCAGGCAGCCTTTGACAAAGGCTGCCTTCAGCTAGCAAGGCGAGAAACTCTTTCCCACGCTCTTCTGAATGCTGTGCATCTCCTCCAGGTTCTCCATCAGAGCTGCCTGCAAGGAGGCCTCACTCAGTGCTTTCGGTTGGGTCAGTCTGTCCGGGTCCCATCAGGAATGCAGGAAAATGAACGATATGAATTGGGGGGGGCAATGATTCTCTCATTTCAGGAGGAAAAAAAAAATAGCTCCGTGCCTGTAGGAGTTGGGAGCAAGCCGTTTATTGGCTTCTTAAAAGAATTAGCTCAGCATCAGGGAGTTTAGTTTGCATGAGAGCTGTCGGGAAAGAGCAAGAAACAGTGAGTGCCTGTTCTACCAAAGAGTGACGGAAGGAGAAGAGGCATTTTGACGCGCAGGGCCAGCGCCCCATCCAGGCAGCACTAGTCTGAGGGCTCACGTGGTGTGTAGGTGCCAGCCGACGTTTTGGCTGAGACCCTGGGGATGGAACCAGGGACCTCCATGGCTAAAATATTAAACTAAAGCTCCCTAAGTGGGGCTATAACAGACTCCTGTGCCCCGCAGATCAGTCACGGAGGAGACCTGTGACAACCCTCACCAGTAGGTGACACGTAGCTTTGGTTCTGGCCCGCTACACAGGCATGAATTTCACCTATAACAACCAGCCCAAGGGGGCATGGCTGGACTAACTTCCCCCGCCACTGGAAGGTATAAGGAGCAACCTTGCTTCCTGCATCCCAGCCTGGGGAACATCCCCAGGAGGAGCCAGGGCCCTCAAGCTCTGCAGCGACTCCGTCTTGGTAAAACCGAAAGAAGCGGCAGAAGCGACTGTCTAAGTAGATCTGGCTGTGAGGAAAGGACTGATTTACCCACAAGTCCCCTGGCTCAGAGGAACTAGGAAAGGAACGAGTGAAAGTTGGCAAGCCAAGCCAGTGACAGAGCTCTGCTCCTTTCTGACACAGATTTCATCTCGGAAGGCCCCACCATCCCTCAGCATGAACAAAGGCTGGCTCCTTACTTCGGGAGTCCCTTGCTTTGATAGTTTAAATAGAGCCCCTCGTGGTGTTTTAATACGTCTTGATGCGTAATTAATTCTGGCCCTTTTCCAGCTGTGATTAATCGGGCACGGGTGCCCGCGTGTGCTCTTTCAATAGCACCGTGCAGTCATTAGCTCTTCTCATGCCCGGCAAGACACTGGGCTCCAGCTCAGGCGGGTAGGAATCAGCCGTAACTGGCTTCTACCGGCTGCCTGTGCCGAGATGGAACAGTGGTAAATGGATCCGCATCGTGCCAGGGGGACAGCTGGTGACCTGACACTAGCTCGATCTCGCAATCCAGGAAATGTCAGGACACATGCAGTTCCCTGAAAACCAGGTGCTTCCTTGTAGTTACACAACAGATTTAAAATGTGGAAGGTGTGTTTTGCCTGCCAGGTCAGCTCAGCACCTTCCTCTCCTATGGAATTTGTTTACTTCTGTTCCAATCCTCCACTGCTCTCCCTCTACCAGGTCAGTGCTTTGTATGTTGCTGTTGTGATTCCCTGCCGAGTGCCTATGGCGCGTCTCATGCCGTAGAGAGCAGAGCCAGACGTGGACCTTGTGAGTGGAGCACTGGGTTCAGGAGTTCTGGCTCTGACACAGACTGCCTGTGTGACCTCAGGCAGGTCACTTCATCTCCCTGCACTGCATTTCCTCCTCTGTGAAATGGGAGGGGGGCGGGCGTGATGGGGTTTACAGAGGCGAGGGGAAGGAAGGAACAGTGCTGGGCCAAGAGGGCCTCACCACTCGGCAGTTGCAGAGCATGCTTCAGATGGAGCTACTCTGACAGTCACGCAGGGAGGGAGAGTGAAGGGGAGTCTCTCTGCAGGGAGGAAGCCAGTTTGCAG
This sequence comes from Emydura macquarii macquarii, assembly GCF_026122565.2. Taxonomy (NCBI): domain Eukaryota; kingdom Metazoa; phylum Chordata; order Testudines; family Chelidae; genus Emydura; species Emydura macquarii. Next base: position 11,241,859 of record NW_027130449.1, on the reverse strand, counting down.
CTTCTGGGGGCAGAGCAATCCACAGAAGAGGGTCTGGATTGTGGGTAAGACCCAACTGGGAGAGTAGGGGCCTGCCTGCCCCTTTTCCCTCCCCCACTCCCTGCTGAGACACTAGGGAGAGAGCTGGGGAATGCTCCGCTGACTGGCTGCGCTGCTGGGACTGTGGCCACACCCCAAACCAAAGAGAGAACAGGGAAGTCACAAGCAGCCCAGGGAAGGCTGGGCAAGTGCACCAGGAAGAGGTGAATGAGACATTCCATGCCTCTCCCCCTTGGGCCCCAGACTGGGACCTAGTGAGAGGGAGGGCCCAGAGCCCCCTACTTTCCCTCCCCTCTGCCATCCGTCCGGGAGAACTCCAGGGCACGAGGGAATTGCTGGGCCACAGCCTGCCCACGAGGCTTGCTGACCTCTGAGGGAAACCTGCTACAGGTGATATTTCCTCTGTCAGGGACCCTCTCTCACTATGTGTCTGTACAGCGCCTAGCACAATGGGATACTTGTCTCAGCTGAGGCCTCTAATTGCTACCATAATGCAAATAGGTAATAATACTAAAGTGCAAAACCAAGAGGATTAGTTTTGCCTGCACAGGACAGCGTGGCTGTGTTTGGTTTATTTCCTACACTGTGCACCAGCTTCAGCGCAACTCTGGGAATTAGCTGAGCCAGCAGCAGGAGCAAAATACATTGATTTTTTTGTGGGTGCCACATAAATAACAACTTCAAATAAGTCTCTGACAGAATCGTGGCTATTTAAAAAACAGATGGGCCTAGACTCCAGGGAGCCTTCTTATCAGAGTGAAACCATTTTCAGGAACATTAAATTTAGGAGTTAAACCTAAATCGCTCTCTGGGCCCTTTTAATATAGGTTATGGTAATGTACATTATCTCACAAGTGCCCCAGTTACCAAGGTGTAGTTTCATGCTCTACGACAGACGCCTATAGCGCAAGGTGAACATTTCCAGGAGCTCTGCTCTCAATAAAAATCGATGATCCATTCCTAAATGTAATAACCTGATCGATCAAGAAAAGAGAGAGAACTTTGCAATCCTCTTAATTTGAATGCAGCTGGAAGGTTTCCTCTCCCTCAAAGCGGGTGCCGTGCTGTTTGAAAGCCAGGCTCAGAGGTAGCTGCTTTCTGAAGGCGCGGAAACAGATTAAAAGGTTGTTATAGCAACAGGGACATCACTGCAGCGCTTCCTTTTTCGACCCTATTTTCTCCCTCTCTGGTGGGCCATGCACACTGGGAGCTAATGAGCCCAAGAAAAATATAGGATCCTGACTGTGTCCGGCAGCCTCCATAAAGAATCCCCTAGATATTTGTTACAAGTGAGTCCTGTCTCTTCTCTGCCATGAAGGATATGAGAGCATCTGACCTCTGGGGCATGAAAGGAGCCCCCAGAAACCCCTCCAGTCCTAAGGGGGGACTAACTCAGGATAGTTGGTGTTCTAAAGCTAAGGAAACCAAACTCAAGACTCAAACCTGCTATGTCTCTCATGACACCCTAGCAGCTTCCTAGCTCAATGAACCCATTTATCTTGGGAGTCCAGCTAGCGGTGCCTCGGGCTGGGTTTCCAGATGTGCTGCACACCTATTACTCCAGCGGATGTCGATAGAAGTGGAAGGCATGCTCAGCACCTCTGAAAATCAGGCCCAAGGCATCCCGAGTTGGACACACAAAAATGGAGGCAATCAAAATCAGAGGCCCTTTTGGAAATTCCATCTCACGGACTGCCTCTCTGAATTCCCAGGAGATGTACCGCTGCAAACTGACCCAGAACAGCTGCCATGTTCCACCCCAGACGTGGCTGCAGTTCAGTGTTCCACGAAGAACTACCAGAATATTCATGTGCAAACACACCCCTCCGCCCCTTCCCCTCCCCCGTGGCCAAGAGGTGTCTTGGATATTATTATTTATATGTATTATAGGAGAACCTACAGGTCACAGTCAAAGGTCAGGGCCCCATTGTACTACGTGCTGTACACAAATCTGAAAAAAAAATGATCTCTTGCCCGAGGAGTGCTTAAACTAAGTAGATATGATATCTGAGAAGGTAATATCCCTAGGGATAAAGAGAGCTGTGTACGACCATTGCTGCATATGTATAACTTTGAATGTATCTCTTTTGAGTACGGAGTCTCAGATGAACCTTGATCAAGTGTCATTATTTAAAGCAGATGAAGACAAAGTGTCTCGATATTGGCCGTGTGGTGGTGGGTATTTTGGGTACACTTTTTAAATGCTATCACAAAAGAGATGGCAGGTAATTTACATGTAATTTATCAACAATGGGTATAGGAATTTGCCAGTCTGAAAAGAGAGAGCAGGTATTGCTCAGCTCCAGCAATTTACTAAACCGATATTGTCAAGAGCCTCTGAGATGCCCAAGCAAGAAGCAGAGAAGACTCATGGAGCAGCTTGGAGCCTCTGGGAACATAGCTGTGACACTGGGGAAAGAGAGAGCGATTCCAGCCTGGCTGCAGATTCCAGCAGGTGCAGATCAGCGTGGCTCTGTTGGAGTCAATACAGCTGCGGTTCTGACCTGCCATTGGCCAAACCTCGGTACAGCTCACATTTTACACCTTCATTGCTACATTGGGCACCACTGAGAACTCAGGCTCTTGCCCTACAGCATGGGTGCTGCCTTGGGGCCAGCTGTTCTAAGGATAGGAAAGTGCTGCCGCAGTGACCCTGATACCTGCATGGGTGATGGCTGCCTTTTCCCAGCGGCCTCCTCCTGACGCCTGCAGCGCCTGCCTCTGTCACTGGGAGGCTGCCTCAGCACAGAAGCAGCCCAGACAGCCGACCTGACTGAACTTTGTTGTTAAGTCCCATGAGAATGCAAAGCGGCAGGCAGGCTGGCATGTATCCACGTCACACATCAACAGGGAGAAGAGCCGGATAGCCCACGCCCCAGCAATGCGGATGTGGAAAAGGGCATCAGCACGGTGCCTTAATACAGAGAATGAGATGATATCTTAAACTGCACACGCACGGTCCTCGTGAAACACTCCCTTCTGTGGCATTCGTTACTGCGACTCCTTGGATCTCAGCATGGGGCCTCTAGGAGGTAGAGATTAGCGCAGAGCTATTGTTCTGTCTACTTTGGAACACACCACTTATTTACTGCAGCTGGATTTAGCCCAGGCGCCAGCCCCACTGTTATGACTTGTCCACAGCTTCCCAGCTGTTGTTGCTGTTGATACTCTTTAATATTCCGGCTAATGGAGACCATGAGAGGACTGCGTTCTGTGCTGGCACGAGGCAGCGCGAGTGCCGGGTGTGCTCTTGACTCATTAAGTATGAACAACTAATTGTAAGATCAATTTCCTTGTTCTCTTTATTTTTCCCCAACTCAGCTTAAACTCCGTTCTAATTACATTTAATCACAACTGACACATAGTCTAGTTCGTGTAGGGACTAGGTATTGAAAGTGTAACGGTGCCTTCCAGGCACTGCAGATATTTGGATAATGCTTCATGGTACATGGCACAAGCACAGAGTCGCTACCTCACCTGTCTAATGTCGCCGCCGCTGACTGTTTAAGTCGAGTCTTCCTGGTGCAGTTAGTGACTGGTTCTTGCAGTGATATAGGAGCAAACAGAGAACAGTTCTGGCTTCTAAACAATCGTGTTGCATGTGTGGTGATTCATTCGGGACCTGCCAAAGGAAAAAAGTGGGGCTGTGGATTTTTTTTAAGGTCTAGGAAGACACCCAAAGCCATCACAAAATTGGAGGAGAGGGTATAAAAGAGGTGACAGCCCTCTCTCAGATGGGGTGTGTGATGCAGGCATTTAATAAATTCGGGGTGTAATAAAGTCCAGGTTCGGATCTAACTCTAAAGCTAAATGAGATGGTCGTTTACCATGCAAACAGCGAGCGGGAGTTAAAGTAAGGCTGAGTACAGATGGGCAATCCCCCAACCTTTCTCTGCCCGCACACTGCTCCCTCACAGCGTTGGGCAGAGCTTCAGTCTATTAAAGCACTGGATGCAAGGACCCGTGTAGAATTCACATCATGATCGAGACCCTCTGTGCTGAGCTAGATGAACCATTGTGTCTGACCCAATGTTCTTATGGTTATTATTATTATTTATTTTATTAAACAGGTTTAAGCAAAATAAACGGATTTAAGTGCGGGTTAACCCTGGTTCAGTGTATATACACTAGAGGACTGCACCAGAGTATCTAGATCAGTTGTAAATTGATTTAGTTACACTAGTGGAACATTTCTAACACAGACAAGCCCTTCGTTTTCCCTGTGACGCCTCAGCCAAAATTGCTGCAAGCGTCTCCTCTTCTGCAGCTGGAACAGCCTCCCTGTATCTCTTTGCTTCCTCAGCTCTGCCTCTCATTTCCAGTCGCAGCTGAAAACATTTCTTCATTGCCCCATTCCTCTCCCTCCCTGCTACCTGACTCCGCGGAGGAACTGTGTGCACAACGGGCACTCTCCCAATAAACCTGCTGCTGCATACGTGCCCCTCGTGCAAAATGCACACCCCACCCTCTGGATCGACTCAGCTGTTGGCAGGCAGTTTGTGTGTATGCACAAATAGCTCGGTGGCCGGGGGAGAATAAAATAGAAGGGCACGCTTTCAAGTAGGTTTTTGATCCGTATTTTGATGTTTGTCTAACCAGGCAAGTCTGGGAGCCTCTGGTGCTCGGCTGTGATCTGGAAGCCCGGTATTTCACCCATTTTAAGAACCATTTGCTTGCAGCTACTAAGTTCCCTTCCCTTTTATGACAGGTCTGCCTTTGCGGGGAGCGCGCTCCTTGGAACTTTGGAGATCCTGGCTGTTTGAATGCTTTGAGTTCATTTGTTTAATGAATCTCAGGGGGCCACGGCACTAAAGCGGTTCCCAAACATGTTCAGAGGCGTTGCTATTTCTCTGCTAATTAAGGAGTCTTTTGGGGCTACACACAAGAGGTTCTGCTGCTGCATGTGAAGCTGGTGGCGAGCCAGTGCAGTGCTGATTGTCCAACCCGAGTGGCACATTTCTGAGTCTTTTCCTTCCTTCCCCCCCACACTCCCATCGGTTTGTTCAAGCCAGTTGCCTGCCACATGTGGCTCAGGTTAAGAGGTAGCGAGATGGTCAGCATTTCATTTAAATAGAAATAAAACAACCCAACTATGTGAGGATGTGTGTTTATTCCCAGTGAAGGGAACCATCTGGGAGATCACCTCCTAACACTTCACCACCACCACAGGCACCAGCGATGCCTTTCGCTACCTGGTGCCCACCTCTGCCTTGACCTTGAGAAAGGCACTTTCCCTTCACTGTGCCTCAGTTTGCCCTCCCATCCTTTGACTACTGAAACTGCAAGTTCTCCAGAGAACCAGCTCTCCCTCACCAGTGCCTATGTACAGCATCTAATGCAACAGGGTCCCGTTCTCAGCTGGACCCCTAGGTGCTACTGGAATGCAATGAATTAATAATAATAACTATAAATATACAGAGAGCCTGCTCCAAAACCCCTTTGTAACTGATGGGGAAAAATCCTAGTGGACTTTGCATCAGATTGTGTCGTGGGAGTTAGAACCAAAGGGATCCCATCGGCAACCCCTAGGTAGTCGCTGTCTGCCTCAAACTCTAGGAGGGCGAAGCTCTGCTGAGTTCACCTGCTCTGAATTTTGCCAATAGGCAAAGGAACCCTGTTAGGGTCAAATGTGGGTGATCCCCCCACCCCCACACACACACACACAAATTCCCATTGGTCCCTCTGATCACCTCTACCTTTATCTAACTGAATGGCAGGTGCCTAGCCAGGCCTGCGGGTGCCTGTGCGGGATGAGGAGCTGCTGTGAAAAGCCGTCCTGCTGCGAAGCAGAAGTCCTCTCGTCCCGCGCGTGGCTGATACCAGGCGCCCTCCTTCCTGGGGCTGTTTCTTGGAGGTCTGTGTGAATTCACAGGCCCCCCCTTACAGGATCAAATCCACGTCACGTTCAGCTCAGACGCTTGTGGAGCTGGGGCCACCCTCTGTCCCACAGAGCACGCCCAGGTTAGCCTGTGCTTTGGGTGATTTACAGTCAGATCCAAAGCCATTTCCAGCTTTGCCATCAGCTTCAGTGAGCTCTTTATGAGACCCACATACAGGTGGGCAGCCCCGAATTGTTTGCAAGCTAAGCAAATGGTCTGACTGAAATCCATCGCCAGGGGCTGCCTGCCATCCAAGATGGGCCAGCCTCCTCATGGCCCCTGGATACGCACTCACAGGGGCTGTTTCTAGCTGGGTAGGGCAGGTTTCCATAGCAGGAGAGAGAAGGGTTCATTTCACACAGTCGCTTCCCAGGATTCCCTGGCCACCTGGTCCCCGAGGGATCAGGCACGAGTCATTGTCATGGCAATGAGAGGGGAGCTCACGTGTGCGGGATGAAATAGGCAGAGAGCAGGCTGTTTCCACAGGGCGCGCTCTGCAGCACGTGGCCCTCTGCGACCTGTCTAGGATGCAGTGAAACAAGTTCTGATTTTAAAACAATAAACATCTGAGGTATTTTTATATGAAACAAGGGGAAAAAATTGGTGCTTTTTGTGCAATTCATTAGAGCAACTCTATTAGCCCTAGAAAGAGAAATGGCCTGCAAAGTATAATGCTAAGTTCAGAATCAGCACTGCAATCTGCAGGGCATGGAGGTGCCTGCAGAATTAATTGCTAGGTATTTTCATTACTGATTAAATAGAAAAATCTTCAAATGCCATTAGAACATGCCGACTGAACGAGCGCCTCTCTGATTGGATGCACCCGCTCTCTTCTTCCACTTGTGCTACAGGTCACTTTCCTGTTTGGTAAATTGCAGAAGGACACGTCTATAACAAGGAGATGGCAACATAAATAAGCATGGCCCGTGAGACAGCCTGGAAACTGCCTGGCTGGAGCGAATCCTGCTGTCGTAAATGGAAAAGGCCTTCTAGGAAGCATGTGCCCTTGTAAGAGACTGGGTGGCCCTTTGACCAAGTGGGACTCTTTCTCCATAGCTGCTGGATATAGGAGGTTAGGCTGTTTTTTGTGTGTCCAGGAGAACAGAGGAGTCAGCTGCCCCTGGGCTGCGGTGAGAGGATGTTTTATCCATTCCGGGCTCACAGTCAAAGCCCCTGGTTGAAAGACTCTGATGCATTATCTGCTTCTGAACTTCTCGTGCAGAGCAGGCCCAGCCCCGTGGATGATTCTGCCACCCACGCATCCCCAGGGCCTCTCTGAGTATGTCTACACTGCAGCTGGGAAAGTGTATTCCCAGCACAGGTAGCCAGAGTTGCTCAGCTCGAGATAGCGCCCTGCTAAGAGCAGCATGGGCATTGCAACTAGCAGCTTGGGCTAGTCACCAGAGCGCGGATCCAGGGCGGGGGGTGCAGGCTCAGACTAGGGCAACTAGCCTGAGCCGTCACCAGGTCCACAACATCCACACTGCTATCTTGCCAGCGTGAGCCAAGATAGCACGAGGCTGCCTGCCTGCCTGCACTGGGAATCCCAGCGCCCAGCTGCGAACACCCGCTCACCTCTGGGATCCTGCGCAGCCTGGTAAACGGGCGGTAAAGGGATGGCTGTACCGAGCACTTCCCCACAGCCATCACCGGAGGTCAGTGCCGCTCCACGAAACGGGTCAGTAACAGCTGACAATCTCAGGGCCCAGACCAAGCCCAGGCAGCCCCCTGAACTGACCCAGGGTATTTGCCTTGGGACCCTTGTGGAGTCATAACTCCTTAGCTGGCCCATGCAGCCCTGTGGAGGCCGAGCAGGGTCCAGCACTCCCTGACACTCCACCAGCACAGCTGCAGAGAGATTAAATGAACTCAGCTTTCTCCCCTCACCCGTGCCAGGCTCCGGCCCTCAGGCACAAAGCCTGGAATCCCCAGCTTCCCCCTGCAAATCCATCCCTGGGCATCTGCAGAGTTAATAGCCCAGCCCACATTTGGTGCTGTAGCCTGGCCAGTGAGAAGTTTCCTCCTTGCTCAGGACGCGATTCCACGGGCTGAAATGGGGGTTCCCTGCCCATCCTCCCGGCTGTCCCTGAAAACCGCCTTCCTCTGAGTGGTGTTTGGAAAGACCAGTTAAGTCAATAGCTGCTGGAAAGAACAATTCCCTGGACACACGAGCAGCTCTGGATTCCCTTCCAGGCACCAGGTCCCCCTTCCCCAGCCCGAGAGAGGAGCTGAGCCCCAAATATAAGAGAGCGGAGGGGGTCCGATGGGAGCCGGATAAAAGTTCTGTGCAGCAGCTTAGATGTGGATCTCCCCCCCGGTCTTGTTCCCACCAGCTGGGAGCCTTTATTAACCGCGGCCTGATTTACATGTCACAGCAATAACTTTGTGCAGCGGCAGACGCAGGCAGCATGTGATTTGGGGAGATGGGGATTGGATTGAACCGGGAGCCCTGGGCTCCCAGGCCAGGATTATTGATGAACAGTCTGGGAGAGGAAGGCGTCCCTGGCGCTGTATTCTCCACTCCCCGTGCAGCTTTGCCTCTTGGCACGGGACAGCCCCGTTCTCCATCCCAGCTGCCGTTTAAAGGGGGGTCTCCAGATTCTGCAAAAGAGGAAGATGGATTCTCCCAGCCTTTGGGGCTTCCTGGGAGCAGATCCTGCTACAAAGACGTGTCAGTGGTTGCAAATTCCAGAGCTGAGAAACCGGGCTTGGCTCATCCAAAGGATCCAGCACCACGCTCTCCACTGCCCCCAGAGCCGCCTGGGCAGGGGGCGTGGGGCTGGCAGGGGGAAGAGGGAACAGGCAGTGCTGGCTGGAGCATCCTGCCCAACAGCTGAGAGAGGCAGAGAGAAACCCCCTGTCTTGTCTCACGACAAACTTAATAAGGAGGCAGGAGCTGAGCACAGCACACAAGGATCAGCCGCCTCCAACCCCTGGGGCTGGCCCTGGCCGAGTCCTACACAGGTCCCCTTCACTCCCGGCAGAAGGCATCAAGGGGCTGAATTCAAGACCAGGCACGTGGGGGTGCCTGACAGGGGAGACGCGGGGGAGCTTTCATTTCCTGTGTGTTTTAGCAGAAATGATGAAAGGAGCAAAGCCTGGCTCACGGGCTGGCAAGGGTTAACGGCTGCAGCGCTCAGCGGCCAGGGCCCAGCAGGTGTGCTAACTGGGCAGCAAATGAGCATAAATAGAAGGGGGTGGCAGGTGAGGCATGCTGGGATTTTCCTTTGGAGAGGAAAATGGAGTTTGAAAATGTCCTGCCGCTGAGACCGAGGGATGGACTCCAATGAGCAGGTAGGGAATGATTATGGGAGATTTAACACTAGCCAGGGCAAAGTTCTGGAGCCAAGGGACAGGTCCTGCAGGATGGAGGGAGGAGCTGGCCCTGTGAAAGCATCTCCTGTCTCCGGGGCTGCCCCACTCCATGGTGACTCTGCCACCTTGTGCGGCTATAAAGGAGGGCTGAAAGCTCCAGGGGCCTCCTCACACAGCCCAGGTGTGGCGTGGTGTGGTGTGGTGTGGTGCAGAGCCCGAGGCCTGCACTGGTGCACGGAGGTGTGTGCTGCAGAGAGATCCTAGATGTGACTTGCAGTCAGAGCTACATCAAGTGTTTTTGTTTCTCATCCTCTTTGGAGGTTTGCCCAAGGGACACTCCACCCTTGCAGGGAAGGGAGAACTCCGCTGTGCTGTTTGCATGCAGGGAGTGACAGCAGGTCAGAGCCCCTCCAAAACATCAACCAGGAAACAAATCTCCCTGATTCACCCGGCCAGCCCCAGTACGCTGAGCCCAGCAGATCTGGCTACGGGGTCAGTGCCATGCGCTGCCCACCACTCTGTCTGCGCCTTTCAAACATTAACCCCTGTGCAATGGTAGGCATGGCTACACAGAGCACTGCCTGGCTCACTGTGACTCCCAGCTGTGCCCCGTTAATGCTGAAGGAGGGGCAGGTGCAGCAGCCCTTGGGAGCCTCCCAGCAGGATCTGTCTCCCCTGGACAGTTCCTGGGTGGGTCCCAGCCCCGTGCGCAGAAGTCTCTTGGCTCACTCCCAGAGACCAGTCCCCTCTTCTCCCCTGTGGACTCCCTGGCTGCACACCGAGTCAGGATACACACACACCCAGGCTTTCCAGGATACACCATTTCATAACAGCTTCATGCAAACACTCCCCACCCCCCTGAATTCCAGCCTTGCACAGAGCCCCACAGATGATGCCAGGCAGGAGTGCGGTGTCAGCTGGAGGGCTGGGATCACACACAGGCAGCCTGCAGGACTAGGGCCCTTCTCACGTGGCTGCAGGGCCGGTCAGCAATGGCAGAGGGTCCTGGCGGCAGGAACACATTGCGGCTGGTGGTGGGGAGCGGAGGGGCCAGGCTCTCGTGTGCAATCACTGTATCAAGGGGGGGGCCTGCCGCCCTGGCACGGAGAAGGGAGGGATGAGTACATGGGCATGGAGCAGAGCCAAGAACCCCTCCCCAAAAGAGCTGAAGCACTGGGCGGGGGGGGACGACGGACCGTGCGGCTGGAATTGCTGTTTGCATCGTGGCTGGGTTCTGCCTCCCCAGAATTCACGCTGTCTCCGACCTGGGGGGCAGATGCTGCCCAGGCAGGACTGCGGGCCTGGTCCTCTCCCTCTCCACGCAGCCTCAGCAGCCGCACAGCATGGCATGGATCCATCAACACCTGCCCTCCCCTCACATCGCTCGCCTTCTTGGGCCCAGCCGGGCAGAGCCCTGAGCGGCCCCTGGCCGGGGTAGGGAAGGCAGGAGGGTGGGGGGCTCCCGTCTGCTCCCCACCCCCCAGTGTCTGTTGCAGCAGAAATCAGCTGGAATGCTTGTGGCAAGGAGCCCAGGTGCTGGCTGGTGGGTTGCTGCTGCCATCTCCTGGGCAGGGCTTGTCTGTCTCCCCCCGCCTGTCCCCATCGCATTCCCCTCTGCTCCCACGAGCCTCTCACGCCAACCCAATAACTGGTGTTGCACAGAGGTGGTTGCTTGCCCCGGTGCCCGGCTCCTTGCATGCTGCATGATCACGGCTATTGACCGGTGGAAAGCTAAACCCACGGCTTTGAACCCATCCCAGCTTCTGGACCTAGCTGCCATTCGGTGATGCCCAGCCCTGGGCAAATACAGTGACGCATGCTCGGTTTTATATAGAGATGCCAATATAAAAATAGCTTTAGATAAAGCTTAATAAAAGTACCTCTAATAAAAGTTAAAGGTTAATAAAGGAGAACTGTTTGCTGATGTAACCGGAGCAGCCGCAAAGCACCCACGGCTCCACGCCCAGACTGGGGCGATCTTGCTCGCTTCCCCCCTACCCTGGGGGCAGTGTCTCACCCGTGACAAGCACCTTCCCCATGGGCAGGGCTGCACGGCACATAGCCTAGCTCTGGTGACCCATTGTAGCATCTCCCCATTGTGAGGGTGGCCGGCCGGGTCCAGCCATGGCGAAGGCGGCGGATGAAATCCAGCTGCACTGTTAGTTCAGACATTTGGGGGGCTTTTTTTAAAGATAAGTGGGGAGGGCACATAAGGAAGGGGATGGAGAACGATCCTGAGACTGTTTTGCTGCAGTGGGGTGGTCTCACCTCGACGTGGTGCTCACCCGGTCTCCAGAAGGGTTCAGCAGAAATGACTGCTACGTGCACAGCCTGTGCCGCGGTCCCTGCCCTCCGGCGACACCTGGGCTACAATTGCCATGTGCTTGCTTTTGTAGCTGAAGCAGGAGTCAGCTCTCCCCATCGGCCCCCCACGCCATCACTGACTGGCCGGTTTCCACTAGGCAGCCCAGCCGAGGTGGGCCAGGGCGGAGAGGATGGGTTCAGGGGAGCGTGTCAGAAGGAAGAGGCGCAGACCTTGGTCTGAGACCCTGACGCAGAGGTGGGTCAGCCAGGCGCCCCTGGTGCAGCTGAGGAAGCAGGGTGAGGTGATAGCGGACAAGCAGGGAGGGTGACGGCTGAGAAGTGCCTCCAAGGGGCGGATGAGAAGCTTGAAATGGACTTTGTGGAGCAGGAGGCACCAGTGGAGGGATTCAGAGAGGGGGTGATGAGTCTGTCTCACGACTTTCTTTTGGGACACTCCAAGGAGCAGCAGAGCTCCCTCATTAGAACCAGATACTCCCACTCAGGCACTGCAGGAAGATGCCTTTGGGTTGCCCAGTGGCCTTTCTAATGCAGATGAGCAGTGGGGAGTTTACCCCTGGGTGTGTCTGTGTGACACATAACAAAGCACCTGTATTGTGAAAACAAAGGGAGGCCATGGCAGAAGCTGCTCCTGGGCTGCTGACTTTGGTGGCAAAGTTTAACTCCAAATCCACTCTGCTCAATGCCTCTGGGAAATCCTAGCCCCAGGGCACGCGTGGTGACTGGTGGTGATCGGAAACCAAGAGCGCAGAGTGGGACTTTTCAACCTGAGGGTCACGCTGGCAACACCCCCATTTTGGTAAATGGGAGAAGGAGAAGAAGGCAGCTGGGCTGCACCGGTACGGGGAGGTTGAGAGTAAAGGTCACGGAGTTTAACGAGACTCTGACTCCCCGGGGCAAATTTTCCAATAAATGCCCAGATCCTGCCCCTGGCCCGTCAGCGCTCCCCTGACCTCCACATTTCCTCTCCCCTTGCCCTTTGGCGCTTACAAAACCTCATCCACCCTTCCTGCGTCCATCTGCCCCCACTGCTCAGGCCCTGTCTGACAACATCAGCCCTGCCTGAGATTGTCTGGTTTCACCCACATTGTTGTTGGCTGAGGTACACCAGGTGTGGTGACAGGCATGTGTAAGATCCATGGATCTTGAAAGGTGTGTTTTGGGGGATATTGACCATAATAGCAGTGGAGATATGTCTACGGGTTTTGCATCTGTTGCTGTGGGTCTGGTGCCACTTTGTTTCGGTGTATCGTGGTCTGTGGGGAGCTAGCTTCCGATGGTGAGCTTGGAGAGGTTGTGGGGTTTTTGAAGGCCAGAAGAGGGGGTTTGGGAAAGATTTCTTTCAGGACGTGGTTCCTGTCGAGTATGGGTTGTAATTGTTTAATAAGCCCCGAATGGGTTCCAATGTGAGGTGGCAGGTGATAATGAGGGGCGTGGAGTTGGGGGTTATTTCTGTATTGAAGCAGGTTCTCAGGGGGTGTGCATGGCCCGTTCCATGATATGATCTACTTCTCTGATGGAGTGTCCTTGTATGGTGAAGGTGGTTTGCAGTGGGTTACAGGTGTATCCCAGACTTTCTCCTTGGAGCGTATTCTGTGCTATCTGAGGGCCGGGCTGTAGGTAACAGATTTCTTGGTGAATTTGGGGTGCATACTGGATCTATGGAGGTCAATGTGGGGATCCGGGGGTTTCTGGTATATCGTTGTCTGTAGGTTCCATTGCTGAAGCAGATCACAGTATCCAGGAGGTTGATGTTGGCTTGGGAGTGTGCTAGAGAGAGTAAGATGGATGGCTGGAGGTTGCTGAAGTTGTGGTGGGAATCACTGAGGGAGTTTAGGTCGTCTGTCCAGAGGATGAAAATCTCACGGGTGTAGCTCAGGTATCACTGGAGAATGGCAAGGGGAAACGGCTCACAAGTTCAGTCAGTGGCAAGAGGGGAATAGGCACAGCTGGGCTGGCAGGGGACGGTGAGTTCCAGTAACACAGCTTCTACCACGTTCTACTCATGTTGGCTTCAGACTGCTCCCCTCTGAGATGCTACCCCAGCAGCCCAGGACCAAGGACCTCTCTGGTTCGGGCGGGCGCAGCTCTGGTGTGCAACTCCGTGAGCTCAGGCGAGCCCTGTCTCACAGGCCCCAGCCCTCAGCGTAGATGCTGTCTGGGCATGCCCGAAGAAAGACTGCTCCAGCCCTGGGATGGGAACAGGGGTGACCTGTTGCAAAATATAGTCAGAGATAAATTATCAGGAGGAGCTGCTGCCCACACGCCACACCTAAGGTAGCTCCAGGTCAGCGCAGGAGAAAGTTGAGCAGCTGCCGCTTGGCGGGGCGGGAGCTGGCAGATAACAGACACCCTCCTCCAGCAGGAATGCTGCCTGCGGGACGTCAGCTCTCAGGAAGCCTAAACGCCTGCAGGATTAACCCAGGAAAGGGCCAGCTGGGCCAGGGCAACTGGATCCGCCGGTGAAACCTAGGCCTGGCCCGTGCAAGGAGGAGAAGCAACTGCGGGGCTTGGAGAGCTCAGGCTGCCAGGCTATGGCTGCTCCGGGGAGGGAGAAGCAGTGGGGAAGATAGGAGCCGTGAGTGGCGATGGGTGGCCCTGGGTGGGGCCTCAGGGGGGAGCCACCTCTTGGCAGGTGAAAGCGTGGGAGACAGGCGGGGTAATTTGTCCCCTATTGATGACTGCGAACTGCACCTGAAGCACTTGGGAAAGCCTCCAGACAAGCTCGATAAATAAACTCACCTGAAGAGGCATGTGCCTGGCAGCTTCTGCTGGGTAAATATCAGCTGATGCGGTGTCTGGTGTTTAGCAAACATTGCAGGGAGACAGCCGCTACCTTCCTCTGAGCAAACCAAGCCAGGCAGTGCGGGGCCCTGAACGCCTGCTTCCTGCGGGTAATCCCAGGCACCCCCCGCATCTCCTCTCTCGCGCACGAGCACAGGGCAGCGTCTCACACCTTGAGGGCAAGGCAGGGGGCCCAGCCCCGTGGGGGGCGATGCCATGGACTGGGGCGTGGCCTGCATCCCCATTTCAAAGGCACTTCGCAGCAGGTGGCAAGGTCAGGGAGGGGGATCTCAGCCATCACCGAGTTGTTGCCGTGTGAAACACGCTGGTGCATGAGAGCATTTCGCAGCCAAGGCTGAAAGCCAGATTCCTCCCCACCAAGAATCCAGGACCTTCTTTGTGGCTAGAGATGGGCCAGGAACTCTACCCCCACTGCCTGTCTCCCACCTTTCCCCAAAACCTCTGCCCCTGAGCCGCTTACTGCTGCAGCAATCATGCCCTGTGTCTCTCTCCGGTCACCTCCTCCCTCCAGAATCCCCAAACCCTGGGCTTGCCCGCCTCCATTGTACTGCTTGTCCGTAAGGGGTTCTGATGAGACGCTCCCGATGCACCAGCATGGTATTAAGCCCCGTCAGCAAGGCCCTGCGAGGGGCTGTGCAGCCTGCTCTGACCCTGGGCTCTGTTGAAGCAGGGGAGCACAGGAGGGGGGGCTCATCTCTTCTCTCTGGAACATCATGGCTGCTCTCCTGTTCTGATGCCCGTGGCAGGTCCTTTGCTCTGGGCGAGACCAGCCCCACCTTCTTCCCTCTGGCCCGGCCTGTGCACTTTGTTAATCAGTCGCCTCTCCTGCGCGTTCGCTCTTCAGACCCCAGCCGGGACTCTTTTTTGGTCCCTTGTTTTTGACACCGTATGGCTCCATTAGGTGGGTGCAGGGCTGCACCTGCAGCCTGACGTCAGGGCAATTGCAGGCTCGTCAACCCCTGTGATTTGGAGTGGGACTTTTTTAAAGCCCCAGCTCCTGGAGTCCTGAGGTTAGGGTAAAAATCTCAGATTTCATTTTAAAAAATTGAAAAGTTTCTGCCTCTCTCCTGGTTACTAAGAGAAGCCTGAAAACATGAACCAAGTGCAGCCTTAACACTCAGAAACCAGCCGGCCAATAAGAACTTACTGTATTAAACCTCATGGTTTTTAAACTAATCTCGTTATTCGGGAGGGGTCTGACTTGTGATTTGCTGCCTGCAGCCGAAGGCTATTATGATGCTCTGCAGGGGCGGCCCATTACCTTGTATGACCTAGTCTCATGTAGAATTTACCCTGGGCATCCCAAAGCACCAGACACCAGCACAAATAGCCAACGTCAGCCTGGCCCAGCCTCTCAGGGGGATGTGATCCTGACACGGCTGCACATTTCAGCACGCTGCGTCAGGCAGCGCTTTGCAAGGACTTCCTTTGCAAGGGAAATAACTGCAGCATTGCAAAGGGTTCTGCCCTGCCAGGACCGGCTCCTGACAACTCGGACCAGGCGACTGGAGGGCAGGTTAAACTTTCTGAACCATGCCACTTTCAGCTTCCACCCTTCCCCTGCTTTTATGTGCACCGGGGAACACATGGAGTACCCCTGCGATGGAAGGCCATGAAGCAGAGCCCTGAGCTCAGAAAGCTGCCATCCTCGTGCCAGTCTTGCTCGGGATGGGGGGACCCCAAGACCTGGTGGGAATGGGGGAGGGCTGATCCGTGTCTCCCTGGAGAGGATAAAGACACGGCTCGTGCCCAGTAGCATATTGCTGACTGGTGTTATTTAAACATCCACAAGATGCTCCC
The DNA here is from genome assembly GCF_026122565.2 of Emydura macquarii macquarii. Lineage (NCBI taxonomy): Eukaryota > Metazoa > Chordata > Testudines > Chelidae > Emydura > Emydura macquarii. Next base: position 11,225,699 of record NW_027130449.1, on the reverse strand, counting down.
TGTTTAAATGCAGATGGGTGTCTGCCCCAAAGATCTCTTGGTCTCCTGGGAAATCCAGAGGTGGAGATAACTCTGGGGGCGATTGGTTTGTAGGGCAGTAACTTCTTGTGAGCAGCTCACCTGGCAGGTGTTGCGCTACTCTTGTGGAAGGGGCCGCACAGGTGTTTTGAGCTCACACACCCAAAACTCAGTGGCAGGTGGGAACATGCTTCTAATCCTAGTTTCACCATCCAGTTGCGGCCTCTCCCAGGGAAACGTGAAAAGGGATCAGCCAGGCCAGGGAGAGAGCAAAGAAAAGATCTGGGTGATACGTGGGCAGGATTTCCTGAGCAATGCTACTGGGCTGGGGGGGGAAGAAGTCCCAGACTCAAAGGCCATGTTGCTCTGTGTGGCGTGGTCCAGGGCTCCCTCCTTACAGCTGTTTCCATTTGGGGGCTGGCAGGGCATTGACCTCTGTGTTCCTCTAGCAACCCGCCCTGCGAGAATAAGCCCAGATTTCACAGGCACCAAAGGGGAGCAGCTACTCAGGAATTTTTCTGGTGTAATTCCGACCATACAAAAACTGCAGTGGAGTCTGAGTCATCCAAGCTCCTCCCTGCTTCCTTAGCACAGGGACACGCGTTACTTCACTGACAACATGCTGATGACAGCCGGAGGGCTCCTGGCTGCCGCTTCCTCCCTTTCGACTTTATCTGCACATTGGGTGAAACCTGTGCATGACGGCCTCATTCCTGAGGACTGTTTCTGAAGGGCTGCGCTTCCCTTTGCCCCACTCAGGCAGACTCCAGAGGCTCTGCCAACACGCAAGAGGCCATTTCTGCCTCTTCAAAGGATGGGGGGTGGAGGGGCAGGGTTGCGGGATGCACAAGTTTGCTGGAAAATGGGCAAACTTTGCCACTGCTCAATTGTTCCAAAAGCTTGCAAAATTTTAGCTCCACTGTTTAGTTTTCCCACAAAAAAATATTCATGTGGACAGGGGCAGGAGAAACCAAGAGTTCTCTGGAGAAAGACTAATGAGAGTCTTTATCCAAAGAGGCAAAATGGCTAAGGATGCTGCTGCTGAAAGAGCTGGAACCAAATTGAAAAGACACCCCGAATGTGGCAGAGTGCAGTGCTCTGCAGGCAGGGTCTGGGAGGGGGGGGAACCTCCCCAGATCTCTTCTTCAGAGACTAACTTTATTTTTAAAATACTTACTACCTGTGGGGCACGGAGCCCTGAGGCTGCTGTACACAGAGGCTGTTTGTGGTGGAGTTGGAAGACTCACTCTCCTGCTGTCGGCCCTGGGGAGAGGTTCCCGCAGCTTCAGTCCCACAGCTGTTGTTTGCATTTAATTCCTGCAAAGCCCAGGCAAGCCATTGAAGTGTTGTGAAAAAGCTCCCCTCTTGGGCTCAGCGCAGAGCAGGGCGCTGGGCTGTCATCCCTACAGAGGAAGTGGAGCTGGTTTTCTTTGGCTGAGCGGGTTTGGAGGAATGTCTGCTGAGAGTTGCTGAAATTCACTGAGAATGAGACCCCTCCCTGTGGATTTGGGCCTGGTGTCCCACCAGCAGCTCCCTTTACTTCCCCTTAGCATTCATGTCACAAATAGACACCCAGTTGCTCTCCGTGTAAACGCTTTTTTCAACTGGCTCCATTAATTCCCAGGTAGTCTGGGCTCTGCACAGGATTCTGCAGACCATCAGTGCTCTCTCCAGGAACCACAGGTCACAGCAAGTGAGAGATGCCTGGAAGCTCTAGCACTATCTCAGCAATAGACTTAGCCAGCGAGGTGTCTCGGTCCATTTCCTACAGACTAGATTTTCCCTTTGGGATGTATCTGGGACCATCCCACAGGAACAAGGTGTGGGGTGTGGTCTGAGCATGGGACTTGAAGGGAAACCCCACCTGCATCCCATCCTGACCCTGAGCACATCACTGGACCCCTTCCTGCATTTCCTCCTAACTCGCCTAAGGAACCGTGGGGAAAGCCCAGGTGGAAATTCCTGCACCCCATTACCCAGGAAGAGTCATGGCTTGCTCCAAGAGCCCAGGGATGAGTAGAAAGGGCAGGGGATGGCAAGATGGAGTAACTTACTCTGACTCAGGCACTGATACTGCTCTGAGAAGTGGGTGCCCAGGTCAGATTCACTAACAGATCCCTCTGCTTCTCTTGCACAATTTGGGTGAATAATAATCCTCCCGGCAGCGCTACAGGGCCTGAGAAATCCACAGACAGCCTGTTCTTGAGCAATCCACCAGCTCTGTGCTATCCACACCTTTCGCCAAGGAACTCTGCCCACTCTTTTTATGGGGGCCAGTGGCCACGGCCACTCTTCCCATGTCCATCTGCATCACCCCCATGGACTGACCCACTGAGACGTAAAACTATCACTACAGTATTTATACCAGAGCAAAACCGAAGCAGTCCCAAGATAGGGGTCCTGTCACGCTAAGTGCTTTACATACAGGCAATGTGGGAGCATAGCATCTCAAACTAGATGAGGGAGACAAAAGAAAGATCATTATTCCTGTTGTGCAGAAGGGAAACAGAGAGAGAGAGAAAGAGATTAAGTGACTTGTCCAAGGTTGCACAGGGAGTCTGCGGCAGAGATGGGAACTGGACCCTGATCTCAGGTCAGCGCCGGAGCCACAAGAACATCCCTCTGCTGGGGAAAAAGAGTGACCCACTGCATCACACCTTCTGAAATATCAGGTACCCCAAGGCAATGGTTCTCATACCCCTGGGGGTATGCAGAGGTCTTCCAGGCTGTACAGCGACTCATCTAGATATTTGCCTAGTTTTCAACAGGCTACCTAAAAAGCACTAGTCAAGTCAGTACAAACTAAAATGTCATACGGACAATGACTTGTTTATACTGCTTAAGATACAATACACTGAAATGTAAGTACCATATTTATATCCCAATTGATTTATCTTATGGTGAAAATGCGAAAGTCAGCCACTTTTGTATTTTTATGCCTGATGCAAGTACCTTCCTTCCGGCTAGTCACATTCCATCCCTTCTCCCTCCAGGACTTTCCAGCCATTTCCCATGTAAACTTTGTTGTCCTGCAGAGTTATTGTTCTCTCTGAAAATAGGCCTCATCTTTTCTCACTTTGCCATGCAAAACTCAAGACCTCCAGGGTTCTGAGGAAGCCAGATGCAAACGCACTGCTGAGTCAAACCCCATAACAGGAACTATTGTGCCAAAACGAACAGGGATTTAACTACTCTCCGCTCGTCACTGTGGTATCTGTGATGTCAACTGAAGGAATATTTCCATTTTAGAAATTAATCTCCTACCCTGGGGCAGGGGACTCAGATATCGTATCTATTTCCAGCTCCACCTGCCCCTCTGACCTCATGTTTTAGTCATTGCCCTTAGCCGGAGGACAGGGTGGGGCTCTGACTCTGTTGTGTCAGACTAAACCAACCAAGGGGATAGAGTCCAAGGTGAAGCTGCTCTTACAAAATCCGGACAAGCCCCTTGTTCTGCCGTTCTGTTTTGTTGCCAAGTCACCTGCGTTTATTGCTGGTCCCTAATCGGTGTCCTTGTTGGGACTCACACCCACTCTTGTGCCTCAAGATCCTGGGAGAGGAAGCCCACAATTTTCACAGCCCCTTGTGGAAGGGGACGAACTCCTGAGTTGCCATTTCCAAGTCGATTGTCAAGCCCGGGGACTCTTTTGCGCCGATCTCTATTACCATGGTGCATAGCTATGGTTTGTTGGTATTACAATGGCACCAAAAGGAAGAGACCATCCTGGCCCTGGGGAGCTTCCAATCTAAGTAGCCAAGACAAAGGGTGGGAGAACGGGAGTATTGACATCCCCATGGTGCAGGGATGTTACCCCCGGTACATTAACGTCCCATGGTGCAGGGATGTTACCCCCGGTACATTAACGTCCCATGGTGCAGGGATGTTACCCCCGGTACATTAACGTCCCATGGTGCAGGGATGTTACCCCCGGTACATTAATGTCCCATGGTACAGGGATGGCCCCATGGAACTGAGGCCCAAAGAGGTTAAGTGACTTGCCTCGGGTCACTCGGGGGCCAGTGGGGGGGCTATGGCAGAGCTGGAAATTGAAGCTGGATCACCCGGTCCCAGTCCGGTGCCTACAAACTGCCTCTCTCCGTTTCAAGTGCTTTAAAAAGCTGCCAGCTTCCTTTTCAGTGACGGCCCTCTGGTTGACTGCTTCGGCCCTCCCTGCCCCTAGCTCTCAGCACCACAGGGAGGAATTAACGCCCAGTCCAAGCTGGGACCGGGCGGCATTGCTAAATTGTGCGTCACTCCGCACCTCTTCTGCCTCATTGTTTCAGGGTGTCTTTCAGGTCCCTTTTCTGTTCTCTGCATTAGAGCTTTCCTGATGCCCTACCAGTGTGGGGCCTGGGCTTTGCCTGCACATTGTCCTTGGCATTTGTCCTTTTGTATTTTTCTTTTTTTTTTTCACCTTCTTTTCTCTGAATCATTTACTTGTTTTGCACACAAGCTGCTGCATAAATCAGCTGGCTGGGGCTGGCTGTAGACTCTAATATCCCTGCCCTGGCTGTGACTGTTCTGTTTTGGGAAGCGGAGGGTTTAAGCCAGATGGCATGCAATGCCCTCAGCAGGCACTAGCACCTGCGCATTAAGATAATGGCTATAATGAAATTGTGCTACAGGGCTTCAGCTGGTCAGCTGTCGGTTTCAGGAAGGAGCTTTCTTTCTCCAGCACTCAGTGGGCTAGGTGTGTTCAGGGAGTAGAAGGGGGCCAGTCCGCCTGCCTGTGATACAACAGAGAACGCTCAACCAGAGCTGGAGACAGGACACCGGAGGGGTGGACTGGTGCCCGAGGTGGTACAGAGAATCCCCTTCCTAGCTGCCTGGCTGGCGTCTTGCTCACGTGCTCAGGGTCATGCAGATTGTCAGATTTGGGGTCAGGAAGGAATTGACCCCAAAGTCAGGTTGGCTGGGACCTGGCGGGGGGAGGCTTCACCTTCCTCTGCAGCTTGGAAATCATGATGGAGCATGCTGGGGTCGTCTGGGTATATCTCACCTAAGCAATTCCCTGCCGTGGCAGGGGCCTGGGTCTGTCCCGTTCTCTCAGCGTAGCACACAGTTTGGTCTCCTGGGGACTGAGATGTTTTCATCTCAAGCCTTCGGGCTCAATATAGGTGGATCTGGATGAAAATTAACAACCTGTGCAACACAGGCGGTCAAGTGAGGTGGCCTAATGGACCCTACTGGCCGGAAACTTTGAAATTGGGAGTTTCAAATTCCTTGTCTGGTCCCCTCATTGAGCTGCTGCACTTGAGGTTTTAGATGCAGCAACGAGTCCTTGAATCTGCCAGTGAATCACAGCCTTCCTCGTGCCCCAGGTAAACAGCACAATCCTCGGAAAGTCACTAAGTGAATAAATAGAAATGACAAGTTAATGATTATTGGAACCAGGGATAGCCGGGGACGTCAGGAGTAATAAAGCCTAGATTGAGGTCATGGAAAATGCCTTGGTATCCTGGGAGGCTCCAAGGATTATCCCCTGGGAGGGGGAGAAGGAAAGGGACGAAACCTGCCAAATGTCATTCATTTTGAGGGATGTCACTCAGTTTAGTCCTTCTGTCCCACACAGATTTGGTGTGCCCCTCCCTCTTATTGCTGAAAATGTTTTATATCAGGATCATGAGACTGAGGGTGCAAAAAAAAGGTCCTTGATGCTAAAGGAACCAATCCCACAGCATTTGGAGTTTTCCTGCAAGAACAGTATGTGTGTCCCCCTCATTCTGGGTTTTTCTTTTGGGGTTTGTGACAGAAATCACACCTAAATAGAATGAGTTCGCACTACCCTGTCATGCTGCTCTGCTTCTTCATGACAAATTGTGCAATCCTTCCTTCCCTCACAACAGGAGTCTCGGGAACAGCTGCACCGGCATACAGATAGCCATGGACCTGCAATCTTGGGCTCATCCCATAGTCTCTGGACTCCATATTTCACAGCCTGCTCTGAAGCCATGAACTGTTGCAAAGAAAATAGGTCCAAAATGTCAAACTTGAGGGCCTCAAGTCTGATGCCTAAATTCATATTTCGGCACCTAAATCAAAGCTAAGTAAATCCATTAAAGTGGAACTTGGTGTCCAATTTTGGGCTACTAAATTCTGAAAATTTTTGGCTTTAGTCTCCAAAAGAACTTAACCCCCCCCCCCCCCAAAAAAAAAAAAAAAAAAAAAAAAACCTAACACTAACATCAGCAAAATAATTGTTGGCGCCTTTGGATTATTCCTCAAACTGTTTTCAAAATAACAGGTGGGAGGAATGTATCAAAGACTAGGCTGCATGTGAGCTGCTGGGCTTTCTGCTCTATTATATGGGCTTCAGTCTGTATGGAAGAGTCATTAGCACCCTTTGCAATGTAAATTACCATCTTGTTCCCCCTCTCTGGATTATCTCTGTGTCATGGTAAAGGCCCCTTAAGAAACAGTTTTGCAGGACATTTGGTATAGAAAGATCCCATAATTATTCTAGTACCTTAGTAGAGTCTCAGACCTCTGGTCTGAACCAGGATCCTGGCTCAGTAATTTCAGGAGACAAGCAGGAAGTCGTAGAAGATGCAGGGGAAGTCTTGAGAACTGGAAGTTCTGGGGACATCTGGCAAATTAGTCACTGTTGATAGGTGTGGTGTGAGGACCTGCATTGAACTGCAAAATAGAATAGTTCCTGGTTGAGAGAGGTTTTTTTTTTTTTTTTTAAAACAAGTCTGTCTACCATGTTGCCAGTCATCTTCAAGCCACTAATCCAGGAAACCAGTTGCTGAAGCCAATACCACAAGCTATCAGTATGATCACAGCAGTGAAAAATTCCTCTTTCTCCTGTTCAAATAAGCCATCGCTCTTCCGCCTACAACTGCAGTTGTACATGAAATTTCACGGAGCAATGAAGTACCCACTGGGGACATTGAAAAAGATTTTTTATTTCTCTCTAGCCATTGTTGCAAAGACAGAAGGATTCAAATAATTGTCGAGGAATGTTCTGAACTGGTTCTATAAATCCCTGGTCTGGTCCTTTGCTACCCCAGTCACAGCCAGAAAAACAAAGAAAATACCTTTGCAAAACTTAAAGAAAAATGAAATATAATTGCCACCACAATGAATCAGGGGTTTACTCTGAGATCAGTTCTGCAGCTAACATGATAATCAGAGCTGCGTTTGCTATTCCTGGGAAGAACAACACAGTAGGGGTGCAGATGGTGCAGGGAGATCATGTGAAGACTTGGTGTGAAGTCCCCTAGAATGAAGTCCCATGTGGAGCGCTCATATAACATCAGGGCATTGAATTAAGCACCCTGTTAAAGGCCATTTGTTTTCATCCTCCTTAATACTAATAAGACTTACTTCTTTCATGTAACCAAATTCTCTGGCTACCACCCACCAAATTTTGCGGCACTGGAACTGGGAATGAGAGGGGAAGAGGACCTTTGATGGAAAGTCCGACAACATGTAATAGAAAATAATCCCTGTGCTCTAGGTTTATTGAACTGAATAGATCGTTTTATCCCAACCATCAAATTCTCGGGGGCAGGGAATGGCAAAAGAACCACTAGAATCTAAGGAAAAAAATCTACCTCCCGTCTTCTGCCCTAGGGGCCCAGGTCCTTCCACGGTGCTGTGTCGGTTTACACCACCGAAGGATCTGCCTCTTTAGACTTTTCGAGCAATTTCCCTAGATCCCTCTTGAGTTTCTGGTGACCCCTCTTGGTTCCATCTTTATTTATCTCTACAGCACTGTACGACAGGGTCTCTAGCTTCAGTAGCGGGCCGCAGTGTGGAAAAGTGTGAGGCCTCCACGCTGGCTCTTTGTGGGCCTGAGATCTGAAGGGCGCATGTGGTCCCTGACCCAGCTGAAGTCTAATGTGAACCTTCACCCAGCCGCCAAGAGGGGCCATGGGGGCCCAGCCTTTCACACTCTCTTTCTCCGAACAGACTTGGTGATTGTATTTGTCTGCATCTCTGCACCGGGGAGAGCTATCTGCTTTGTGCTTTGCCCGCACTGGGGGCTGAAGCCCGTGTGGGCCTGGACCCTGGGACACATGGATGTTCCATGCCATTTCCTCCCTCCGTCTCGCACTTCTGCAGCTGACTGGGTGAAGCATCAACGACCCACGACACTCCACTGTGCAAAGGGCTGGCTTAAAGGACAGGCGGAGACTTGCTCTTCAAGCCCATCGACAGCTGCTTCAGTGAGATGTCAAATGCCCTGTGCTAACTCCTAGCCACCTGTTCCCCTTTTCAAGCCACATCCTTGATTACGATGCTGAGCAGGTAGAAGGAAGTAAACTCCAAATATGTGACTGTGAAACCTCCCATGAAGGGTCCCTGAGCCAGAGAGGGAGGGAAAATATGCATCTGCCTCATCAAGAAGGTAGTATAAATAGCCTTGCATCTGCTCCTCCCCCTCAGTACAGGTGTGTGTGCTCCTGAACAGAGAAGCAGAGAGAGCAGAGCTGATCATGGCAGCCCTTACGTCCACACTGCAACTGCTCTTCCTCGGGGCTCTGATTTCCCCAGTCTATTTGCAGGATGCTTGTACAGTGATCGCGCCCACCACCCCACTTGTCACTTACAATCTGTCTGTGAATCCCACTGTCTACCAGGCGAGCACAACATACAATGGTAAGTTGACTCTCTCTGGCTCTAGGAACTTTCCTACTGCACAGCTCTTTCTTTGCCTGGATGGTCTCCTGAGTTTCATGGTGTGTCTGCAATGCGCAAGACAGAGCATGCATTTGAACTGCTTTTATGTCAGCTAAGAAACATGTAAAGATAGATAGCAATAATCGGTTTGTGTTTTAATGCCAGCAACCTCCAGGGTCACTGGCAGATGCTCTGTCCTTGCCTGCCACTGGGACTCTGATTATGTCTACCAAAACAGCACAGCAAAATTTAGAAACTGTTTGAAAAGGCATGAAATTTGGGGTTGATTTTTTTCCTCACTATGAGAATTCACCTTTTCGGTGGAGATGGAAGAAAGGACAAATGCTTGGAGACCAATGCTTAAAGGGGGCGAGGGGAGGAATCAAAAGGGGTCACAGACCCAGCAAAAAACCTAATTTAAACTGAGCTGGGTTGCTGAGAGTCTCACTGCAAGCACCGTTTTACCAAAGCTGCTCCCACACCCCATCCCACCCCAACATCAGATCACTTTAAGCAGCTCTGGACATGGGTTGTTTGGGGCCATTCGGTTTGAAGTACTGCATTTTATGCACCCTCTGATACAGTTATTAATAGCCTGATCCTGTTCTTATCATCCAATAGCAAATATTCCACTGACTTCAAAATGAGTAGGATCAAGCCCCAAGTGCTGAATGAATGTCTGGATTGATAGACACTCTGGTTCCTACACATAAATGTGTAGACCCTCAACTGGTGTAAAGCAGTGTGTCTCCGTCTCAAGTCAGTGGAGCTATGCTTCTTTACACTAGGTCGGGATCTGACAAAATAAGCAGCTGCTTTTTAAAGTTAGGCATGTTTCCATTTATTTATTTGTTCATTTCTATGCCAAAAAGGATTGAACAAAATTTCACATTAATTTCATTCCAAATGTCACTTGCAACCAAACTTGGCTTTAATTCACATGAACCCACACACACAGTCTGCTGCTAGTAAAGGTCTATATTGTTGGCACCTGCCAGTCTGGCTGCTTTCTTTGAAATGTGGCTCAGGTGAAACTATCCCTCAGGCTGAGAATTACCATGCCAAAGGGAGCCTTTCCCACCATCAGGTGTTATAATGAGACAGGGCTGGAGTGTGCTTTGCTGCTTTCCTTGTGCTGCCAGTAGCCCACTGACTATGGTAAAGGCGCTTTAGCTGGGAGTGCTGGGAAGACGGCTCAAAGCCCCCATCTGCCATGAGGTGCAGTAGAACTGTACAAAGTAGAAAGGAGGAAAGACAGGGCCTGGTCCTCTCGGCTTAGGGAACAATGGGAGGGCTCTGAGCTCCAGATTCTTGTGCTGCTTAGATTTAGACTAGACGCAGTTGTCCTGCTCTCCTTCTGTGTGAATCTTCTGAAGGACCATGTGAAAGGGGCTCTGAAGTTGGATGGGTGGCTATTCCTCTTTGGAACTTTACATTCCCATGGGGGGCCATGATACACCGAAACCCTCACCCCATAGAGAGACCAGACACCTCCTCCGTTCAGGATCTGCAGCGTTCTCTGCTGCTCTCAGAGCCGCTGGGCCGGGTGGGGTTTTGTGGTTGCTGTGTCTCAGCACAGAAAACTTCTTCTTTCCTCCCCTGCATTCTCTCCAGTAACCGTCAGTGGCGCCACAAACAGCACGTCAGTTATCCTGCAGGCCATCAACCAGAGCACCACTGTGGGCCAGTGGCAATCGGGCAGCTCTGTGAACTGCAGTAACGGCCAATCTGCAGCACAGAAAAATATCTCCAGCAGTGCCACAGTACAATGGACATCCCCAGCCAATTGGACAGGCCCAGTGGAAATAAGGTACTGCTCTTCCTTACCTGGGAGAGGGGAGAGAGCATGGGGGGTAGAGCTACCTTCTGCAGGAGGGGCGCATGAGCCGGGTCTGCTTTCATGGGAGGTTTAATGAGAAGGTTGCCTGGAGGGGGGAAGGCCAAGTCAGCCACAAAAGAAGCAGAGAACACTCAGGCTGGAGCTGAAATGCCATGCCAGCAGGTCCCATCATCATTCCACCGTATTGCTCATCATTTGTATTAACATAGCACCTATGACATCATTGTGCTAGGCGCTGTACACACACAGAGCGAAAAGACGGCCTCTTCTCCAAGATCTTAAGTGGTCAGTTGCTGCTGTACGCACAGCGTATGCCTTTGCAGGCTGTTCTAACCGTGCACCGTTCCATGACTCCTGCTGGGACTGGAACAAACACCTTTTGGTGCGCCGCATTCTCATTTGGCTGTTTACCCCTCGGGGTATTGCATGCAAACATTTGGATGGAATCCAACAGCTGGATTCCAGAAGTCATTCTGAACGGGCAGCTGGTTCCTTTCGTGGCGGCGTTAAGACCTGATTCTGATCTTGTTTACATTGTCCTAAATCCAGAATGACTCCACTGAAATAAATGGACCTATACCAGTCTAGTCTACACTGATACTCGCATTAATGATGCTGCATCAGTGGGAAATATATGCCAAAGAAAACCATAGATGAGGCCTGTCAGGCTAATGACTGACAAAGGAAAGAACACAATGATTAATTACAACAGTTAGTTCTATGCTTACTTGTAATAGCAGGCATCAACAGAATTACACCTGGCTACAGAGCTTTCCTACCACATCACTGGAAAGTGCTGTAAAGCAATAAATGACAGGAGTATTGGCAGCAAATAGTGACTAACAAAATGAATCACAGAAACAAAAGATAATGAGGAAATTTCTCATAGCTCCATAAAAGTAATCTCTTTATGACTTTACTGTTCCTCCCTTTAGCTACCATTAATGTGGCTATATTATTCTAGGGAACAGACGGTATTAGTGAGACCAAGCCCTTGACATCTGTTGTTCCTTTATTTTCCGCAGGGCGTTGGTGACCTTTTCCAATAACTCTAACCAGTTCCAGAAGACCACGCTGAATACAGGTAAATCAGCCTACAATGCATGTGCCAACCTGCAGAGCTGTTGAAATTACACAGCCGCTGAATGGCTTCATTTTTATTACTGTGGTTTTTATGAGACAAGAATCAATTCCATCTTTTTCAGGGCAAACCCTGATTCTGTCCTGTAATGAAATATAATGCAAAGACACGAGAGCCAGTTGAAAATGGGCACGCACAAAAAAATGGGAGGGTCACAAAATTGTCACTGAAACCTTGACAAATTTCACCTGGCTTTAAAAGATCCAGAGTAGGAGATCCTCCGCTGGTGTAAATTAGCATCACTCCATTGGCTTCAGTAATAGGCCTGATCCTCAAAGGGCGGGAACTTCATGGGAACTACAGTGTCTTACACCAGCAGAGGATCATCATTTGCCTGCCGCTTCCTCCTCTCGTGCAGCCGAACACGGCACTGAGAACTGATTGCAGGAACTAAATGACACATTACAGACTAATTCCCAATAAGTCCAGCCACAGGGTTTTCAGATCATGTCCTTCCTGTAGCAGGAGGATCACTCTGTGTGTAGAGCAAAGCTCTAAATTTGGTTCTTGCTCAGTGTGGATGTCTCGGGCAGAGGCATATTCGGTGCCTTGAGGCCATTTCCTCAGGGGTGGTCACCGACAGCTGCTGCTTGCTGCATACACACAAAGCAGGGCTCTGATCAGAACAGTACCCCCCAGCCTGATCTGATGGGGCCTTTGAATACAGATCCAGTGGGCTCTGCTTGGCACTCAGCCCCAGCTGCCCAACTGGACATCAGGAAATCACATGCCCTGGTGGTACCATCAGTGAAATGTCTGGGGAAGGAGCAGGTGCTGCCCGATGGTGTTGGCACAAGGAACGGGCTGTGCATGTCCTCCTACTTACCTCTCTGCCGCAGACACGCACGCTGCTGAGATTGTGGCTCCACACACCAAACCAAAGGGACCTCTGCTGTCCCGATCCCATTTATATTATTCCACGGAAAGGAGAGACTCCCCTCTGCCCCCTAGGCACCTAGGACAGGATCTTCACATCCTTTTAATCTGCAAGGCCCTGCTGAAGTCAATGGAGCTGTGCCAGTTTACCCCAGGGGTAGGTCTGACCCCCATTTATGAGACACCCATGCAGCGACAGGAATTAACACACTATCTTGCAGACGGCCTGCAGCCCATCCACTTCCCTGATGTTCTAATCATGGTTTGCTTCTGCATTTCAGCATCTACAACCCCATCTCCAGTGACAACAAAGACAACCACCCCCAGTTCCGTCTCCACAGCAAAACCCAGCTCCTTCCTTCTGGCAGCCATCCAGCTGCTGTCTGTCTTTGTGACCGGCAAACTGTTCTCCTGTTAGGAAATGTGCCCCCATCGAGCCACACCTTGCTTTCCGCCTGGATGCAAGGGCAGATGGCTGATCTACTCAGGAAGTCTCTCTTCTACTGTTCTGTATTTAAGAATAATGCTGCACTTTCTTTTACACCCTACTTGATCAGAGAGCTGACACCCAACCCCATTGCCAGGAGCGGGAAACACATGAAGAAATTCTGGCACCTAGTTGCCTCGAGAGTGTTCCTGAGCTGAAATGTTCCATAGCAAGTCAAGATTGGACACATTCATAGAGCCTAGAATAGCGTCATGTAGAGTACTTCCTGCCTTGACAAAAGGGGATTGAATGAAGGAACACGGGCTCCTTCCATCCTGACTTCCTGTGGTTCTATGAAGCAGAGACAGCATGTGTCTCCATCAGGAGGGCTAAGCTGCTTTCTACAAAAGGGCACTGCAGGTTGATAACGGGCATAGGGAAGGGTCTTTCCGCAGCTGCTGCCGCATCCTATTTGCTGTGCAAACTGGGAACGGAATCTGTGTCTTTCTGAGCCAGTAGCTGCTGTATCTGAGGACTCACCAACGGTCAGTCGCCTCTTTGTAACCTACAGAGCCCTGACTGGGGAAGGTCGGAGGGGTGCTGTAATCAGACTCCCTCTCTGTGTTGGAGCAGAGAATTGGGGGGGAGACTTATGCACAGTCCTGACCTATTAAAGCCTGTTTGAGATGCAAGCTTAAATGATCATGAAGGGAGGAAATAAATACACCCTGTTCTTCAGTGTAGCCTGACATCGGGAGGCGAGTCCCTTCCACAGCTCAAATAATCTCCTGCTGGCAGGGCGTTCTTTCTCTGGGAAATCACTGCCCCTTTCAATCCACAGTCCAAGATAGCCTGAATCTGTTGTACTTCAGGGCACCCAACAATTCCCCCCTCTATTTGCTCTGGTTTTTTGGGGCGGGGGCCTGAGATGTAGGCAGGGTTAGATCTCTGAGAGGAGTAGAAATATTTTTAATAGAGAGCAGATGATTTTTACTGCCATATTGGCTGGGATGTGCCATTGAATTTGTTGATCCATTTTTCTTGTTCAGGTTTTGGGGTTTTGAATGGATTGTGTTTATTTAGAAATTGTTAATTGCCAGAAGTAGATTTTCTTACACAAATTGAAATAAATTTAATGAATAAAATTCTGCATATTGTGCCTGAGGTTCTTCCTTGGCTGTTCGGTGGCCTTTGTTGGAAGCGCTGGGTGACAGAAATGACTCTAATACTGTGAAATGCTTGGTTCCTCCGTGCAGATGGGGATGTAACTTACTTAAATGCTACAGTGAAAGACCAAGGTCAAAATCTCCTTTTAGTTGTTCCTTGGTAATCTTGTTTAAAGTCAATAGGGTACAATTATGGGTGAATTGCTGCCTCCAAGGAGTGTGCTTTCTCAACGGCAAAATGCTTAGTTGCTTGCTGGTTACATAAGACTATGCATTGTGAGGAATGGACAGTTGTGTTAAGAAACAATAAGTCATTGTGAGGTAAAAGTTACATAAATGACCTGGGTTGCATGCTACGATATTGCACCATTCATCTAGGATGTTCAGAGAGGTGGTAACACAAAGTCATCACAACTCCAGTAATCCTGCCATTCCCTTCCACCTGGGAAAATGGGATCCAAAACCTCACAGTATTTGTATATCCCTGGGTCAGAGATTTCAGGGTGACCAGGATGTAAACTGCCCTGATTATCTATAGAGTTAGTGCCTTCTGTCTCATGAGCCCACATTCAGTTTCTGTGAAAATAGTGCTAATTGGTCAATTTCAATTTGAAGTAGACTAAATGGTTAAAGGTTCCAGCCAGAGTGCCCCAGAGTGCTGTGAACCTGGGGGTCGAATGGAGCTGGGAAATGAAACACCATGTTTCTAAGGAGATAATATGCAGAAAGCAGGAACAGCAGCCATCAAGGGTTCCTGAATCCTGGGCAGTCAGATTCCTCCGTCACCAAGACATGGGTGTTTTTATGAAAGATGAGGCTTTTGCTAAAGAAATGTGCGTAACATTGATAGCCGAAAACAGAAAGGTCATGACTCAAACCCCACTGTGATTGTCACAGGTATGTGCTGCTTCTGACATGCACGTTTGTTACTTAAATATATTCCAGTGGGTGTGGTCCAGCTCAAGAGGAAGGGTTGTTTGTGATCCCAGTCATGCTTTTCTCGCTGCTTTAGCACTTTCTCCCCCTCCCCACAAATTATGTCCGGGGTGGGATAAAAGGATGTCACCTTTCACTGGGCTTCCCTGCCCTGCCTATAATGTTAAGGCTCTGAGTGAAATGCTTACGTGTGAGGCCGGATTAACCTCTGAATTAATGGTCCTGGGAGTTGCGGAGAATCCATTGCATGGTGAATTGGAACCTCACGCTCCGGGTATCACCTTGCAGAGACTCACCTAGGCTGAGCTGCCACATTAAATGCACGTCGGCTGGTGCTAGCCGGTAACTGGCTGCTAGACAGTGGCACCTCAGGGCTACCCAGCCAGCTCCAGCCCTCTGAACCACTGGGGCAAACGCCAGCCTGGCTCGTGGGAACCAAGAGTCTCAAAGATACTGGGCTTGAAGGCCAGAGAGTCTGGCAGCACGGAAGGAGCTGGCATTAAGTGAGCAGGCATCCCGCAACAAAGGCCTTCAAGGGAAACTCCAGGATCAATCCATTCTGATTTTGGAATATTCCATGCACCGATTACTGCCCTCCCCGCCCTCTCCAGTGACATCAGATAAACCCCCCTGCAAAAACTCAAAGGTGAAAGGGAGGGGCGATGGCTTTATTGTCTTGCATTCCTACCAGGAAGGGTTGTTCTGACCTCAAGGAAGGCAGCTGCAAAAACATACCAGACTCTGTCCGCTTAGCTACTGCCTGATTCACTCTAGCTTTCAAAGCAGCTTGGCTGGTATCTGTCACGGGACCTGTGTTCTGCTTGTGGCTTAATTATCTGTTCTTATCTCTTATCACATTGCCCACACACACATCCTCCTCTTCTCCAGCGATAACAGCCTGGGATGCTGGTTCTGTGAGCCTTCTCACAGATGAAATGCCCTCTTTATAGAACTGATTCATAGCGCCACTGCCCCTGTCTTCCTTCAAGCACCTCCTCAAAACTCCTCTCTGACATGACACCCACAAGAAATCGGTCACCAGTGGTGGCCCCATTTTACAGCAGTCAGGGACTGCTCATTCCAGAGATTTTGATGCCTTGGAACCATCAAGCTGTGCAACAGCCACATGATCTACAGCTCCCATCACTCTTCCTTCCGTCGGTCACATTCACTTGGTACCCCTCCTTCCCTATTGCATTTCAGGGCTGGGACCACCTCTCCCTCTCTGTTTGTGCAGCACCTAGCACAACAGAGCCCCCATCAGGCAAACCAGTATAAATAACAACGATCTAGACTGCAGGGCTCTCAGGGCAGATTTCAGGTGTCACCTACGGCTCTTGGCACTGGGCATGGATACATTTTAGGGTTCCTTAGGACCATGCTTTTCTGCAGAACATGCAGACCCAGAGGAGATGGTGGTGAATTTGCCATTACCCCAAAGATCCTTCCCAATCAGATCATGTGATTTCTCCTAAAATGCCCACTCAACCTGTGCCTGTAGAACACCTGGATTTTCTAGATGGTTAGCCTGTGCTTGGCATCTGAGCAGTTCATATGTGTATTGGCCGAAATTCAAACCATCTCTGTGTTGCCTGGTGATTAAAGCAAGCGATTAGCAGTCCAGACCCTTGGGTTCTATTCCCAGCTATGGCACTGATTAACTGTGTGACCTTGGGCACGTTGCTGCCTGGATCTGTGCTGCATCTGAAAAATGGGGGGAATTGTACTTAGATCACAGGGACCTTGTGAGGCGTAACATATTGTTTGCAAAGTGTTTTGCATTTCAGTAGCTCTTTTTATTTGAGCATCTAAAGCATTGTTGGTTTATCATCAAAGGTTGGGAGCCGAACTTTGGATGTATCTTTCTGGCATTCACGTAGCAATCATTTCCCCTAAGATGAACATTCCCATGAGCATTAGCCACCCCCAGAGCACTCCCCCACACCCTCCCACATTGTTACAAAATGACCATTATTCTAGTGCTACAGAGTGAAGACAAAAAATAAATACAAAGGAACTTCAGAGCTAATGTTTAATCATGCCAGGAACTTTTACCAAACCTTTTCCTCAAACTCAGAGCAGGCAAAATTTTCTCACCACCAGTAGGTGAACTCACATGGCCCGTTCCAGGAGAAACGGGACATTTTTCCCAGGGATGAGCACCATGATCTTCTGGCAATGGTTGGTCATTTGACCAAGCTCTGCCTGGCTCATCATGGGGAGGATGGACTGCACTGAAATGCTGCCCATTATGTTCCTAGATACCCAGCCAAGTTTTCTGCTCCAGGTAGTTGCCTGCACATTTTTCGTCCCACCTCAGCACCTGATGCTTTCTCCACAGGCACCCAAGTTGCCAGGAGCCTCCCCAGTTTTGCTATTTGCTCTGTAACTTTTCAGACATCATCTGAACAACGAACCTCTGGAAACAAATGCTTTCCGTGCAAACGGCGGGGTTGATCCCCGGCCACTGTGCACAGTGACTATCCAGAATACTCAGCTCGATTCCTTATGAGGGCCACTCTCCCTCCTGACCGGAAGTCTGGCTCAAGCCAGGCAAAAAAGCAGGAGCAGTCACTGGGCAAATTGTACACACAGCTCAGCCACTGCACCTCAGGCCTGACCTGCTGGCCCCCCCACTCCTCTCCACTCCAGTCTTGGCCCCCACACAGTCCAACCAATGCACCTCACTTGTCAGCTGCTGCAGCCCCTTAACACTCCCATCTTGTGTCCAACACGCCTCGTCCCAGCCTACACCACCCACGTTGCTCCAGTCCGGCCACAGCCATCATCAGCGCTAAACGCTGCATCACCGTTCAAGGGAACGGCCGCCACGTCAAAAGGAGGAAGAGACTGGACACATGGATTGTCACCAAGGGGGTTACAGGTTAGGTTTTTCTGGGTTACGCCTGGAGGAACTCCTTCGCCCATCCTGGTTTGTGTGATATGTCATGAGAAGTGGTGTCATGAGGGAACCCAAAGGGAAGTGGATTCACTCTGCAGCCTTTGCCCTGCTCCGCAGGGAACACAAACTTGGTGAGAAGGTTGTTGTTACAAAGCCCACAGAGTGCACGGACCAGAAAGCAGGGTTCCTTCCCCAGTCTAAACACACAACATATGAGCAAAGGCTGGGAGACAGGCTGTTTTCAGATTATATTCTGGCTATACTGATGGAGGCACAGCAGGATCTAGGGGGTTAGAGGAGCGGGGGGTCTGGGCACCAGGCTGGCTGGGGTCTTTCTCCATCTTCGAATTCCTTCTCTATGCAATCCTGGGCAAATCTCTTCCCTCCTTGTCCTTCAGTTTCCCTGAATAACAGGGATAATCCCTACCAGCCCTACAGGAGGCTGTTGTCTATCACTGCCAGGAAAGCCTTTTGCAATCTGTAGATGAAGATACTGGAACAGGATTAAGGATTAGGGTGTTGATTATTATTACATTTTTTCTTCTTTCTTTATCCTCCCACGCGCTGAGGTACATCTGGTGGCTAACAATTTCCACCATTTATTCTGGTCTCGTGCTCCCCAAGTCACCCTCTTTTTCCCTTGTCCTTATATCACTTGATGTGGAAGTCATGTTAGTGGCATCCTTAAAGTGTGTATAAAAATATCCATCATCATCTTCTTACCAAATTTGTTGCTTAAATTGGTTTTTTCCCCTTAGAATTTCTGGTGTTCAGCAAACTCTTTGAAACGGACTGAAGATCTTTCACAGGCATTTACTTAGGAATGAATTGATCTTCTTGTAGATTTCCATGACTCTGCTCCGTAAAGGGGGCGAGCCATGGTGCTGGTTTTAAATTTTTTTTATTTCTGTGTCTGTGCCAGTCATGCTACATCCCCAAATCTTTTCAAGTTTCTGAAAGTTGTTTTCTGCTTTTGATATTATCATTGCACATCCCAGTCCCTAGATCGGTAAAATGACTTACTACTTTGTTTCTCCGTCTACTCTGATGGTTGCTTTTGGAACATTGAGGGCCATATATTCTGTTGATGAACAAACCAACTTGCTCTGCCAAAAGTTGCGTCTTTATTTCCATTAAGCAATGGCTCAGCAATAAAGATGCTGGCAAAAACAAATTGATGCATGCAAATCTCTATCATTAAGCAATAAATTGCGTTATCAGGTCATGCCAGGCATATAAAGTTAATTTATGGTCTTCCTGTGGTTAGGGCGAAGCCCTCTCCTCCCTCCTGCAACTTTCAGATGATGATGCATAATAAGCTAGGGTTTAGCTGTGACGAGTAGCTGTGAAGCCGTGGTGACAGAGCCTCTCAATGCTTTGGAGAGATGGGCTGTTCCTTCTACACAAGCATTCCTTCTCGGAGCCTATTTTATCCTGGGTTACAGCTAAGAAAATCACCTCCATTCCCAAGGAAATATGCTACTGCTTAGCAAGTGGGAAATCAAAATTGCTCCAGGGCAGCAGGGTTGATGATGGTGGGGGCTCCCCCTTCTAGCACCTAGCAGAGCATGGAGGTGACTCTACGCTAATCTACATAGTTTCTTATGCCTGTGACAGCGTGCTAGCAGCAATGCCCTGTCGTCACCCACTTGTTAACATTTCAAACAAACACCTCTGTGCTTTTTCCTGCGCTGCCCCTCACACCTGCTTCCCATAGACATCTGCAAAGTCACCTCATTGTCCTCCTTCAAATCCCGCCCGAAAACTCCCCTCTGCCGTGCAGCCTGCCGAAAACATGCCAACCGTTAGAGTCTAGACCGCTGGTGTGCAAAGCCCACTGCCCAGCATGCTGAGCGGTACGGCCTCATTGCTTCCTTGCTGCTCTCTGTATGCATCTGTTGTCTCTTGTCTGATACCTAGACTGTCAGCTCTCCAGAGCAGGGGCCGTCTTTTTGTTCTGTGTTTGTGCAGCGCCGAGCACATGGGGTCCCGGTCTGTGACTCGGGCTTCTAGGGGCTAGGATAATATAAATGATAAATAATAACAACATTCCTGTCTGGTGACTTAATTGCAGCCTGGGGCAATAAAGTGGAAGGACCACCCTGAAACCTGCTTCTGCACTAATCTCGCCTCACAGCTGGAAAAACAGGCCTGAACGGAGAGGAGACAGCAATTGTCTTGCCCTCTGGCTTTGTTCCTTCTCAAAGGGATTTTTCAGCAGTGCAGTAACATGGGTTAGCTGCCCTGAAAAACAAGAGTCTGCCTGCAAAGCACACACCAAACCCGCTAAACTGGTTATTCCCTCTCTTGCTAAACACCTCCCGTAAGCAATAAATGAGGACAATGACATAGAGGAACCACCTGGCTTTGGTGTGCCAGCCTGGCCTGCCTCCTTCTGAATGCAGAGAAGAGCTGTGAGAAAGGGCCCGGGGCCTTCTGCAGTGTTTCAAAAAGGAAGACATTGAAATGGTACCTACAAGAGCAGTGGTGGGTGCAGGGGCAACATCCAGGCTGCTGTGGAAGGAAGGCCCCACTGTGGTGTGTTACAACGGGAGACGAGAGAGGAATGGCCTCTGCGATCCTCTCTGCTGGCTGCTGTGGTGCCCAAGGGGTGCAGAAGAGGAGACAGCCCAAACCAAAGTTGGACAGTGTTGTTAAGGGGCTTTGGGAGGCTTTGGCCTGAAGAACAGCCGGCTATTCTCATGTATAGAAAAGCCTCAGCACAGCGGGTTCAGAGCAAACTCAAGGCAGTCAGCTGTCCCCTCACCCCCCCTTCCCTCCCTCCAGGCGAGGAGGGGTGGGTCAGGAAATGGCTTAACACGCCACATAGAACCTGTGACAAGCAGCTGCCAAGGGAGGAGGCTCAGCTAAATCGATTGGCAGAGGATGACCATGAAGGGGGGGGGCGGCTCAGCAGCAGCGTTCACGCCCTTCTCCTGCGGGCAGCAGGGCGCGGAGAAGAGAGCAGAAAGCTCACATCTCTCAGCCCAGTTCAGAGAACAGGCCCTTTGACGCTGACTGAATCTTGTGACAGGTCTCCTGGCCGGGCTGATTGCTTCCCGGCCTGCGCCAGACACACTGCCCCTCTGTTCTCCCCCTGATGTGTGCAGAGCCCGCACTGCTGCGAACTGCAGGACGTCTGCTCACATGCAGTCCCGCTGCCACTAAACGAGGAGGGGGAACCCCCCTGTGGGAGAAGGCGAAGGGGAAGCAGCCTGGGCCAATGCAGTGTCTTCCTTCACACTGGGCGCTGATCTCACTCCCCCCTTTCATCTCAAAATGGGAAGCTGCCGAGGTGAGAGCCCAGACCTAGTGCAGGAACTCTGCTCCAGGAGGATGAGATGCTGTGAGCGCTGCTCTGTGGGACAGAATGTCAGCCGTGTGTCCAGTGTGCCTATGTCAGCCGCTCTGAAGCCTTCATGGCAAATCAGTGGTGCCTGTATTTCCCTGAGGCCAGTTGTCTGTCAGTGAATCGTGTTTAACTTGCCCCTTTGCCCCTGGACTCTCATTGCAGGACTCACTTCATCTGTCATTGCAGCTGCCTCTTCCCCTGACACCTGGACTCAGCTGAGTTCTCCAGCATTTTCCTATCACAGCCTGAGTTCAGGATTCACTCCCACTAAGCCCCAGGATCTCTCCCCATGGACACTGCATGGGGGGGACGGACTGTGATGCGGCGCACCTGGCCTGCCAGAGGCCTGGGGTCCTATCACACCCTGCCCCAGGAAAGCAGCAGGGAAGCTGGGTCCTTTGCCCTGCCTAGAGAGGCCTCATGCAAGCAGCCAAGCAGAGCTCTGCTGCCCCAGGTAAAAGGAGCTGCAGAGCTAGGCAGGTCAGTCCCTGGCTGGGGGGACCAGCGGGGCGGGGCGGGAGGGGAGCTGCTCTCTGGCCATGGGAACTCGTGGGGTGGGCAGCGTTTGGTTCCGGCTGCATTCGCTTGAGCTGGGGGAGGCCCCAAGAACGGAAGCCGGGGTGACGATAAAGGGGCCAGGTAGGAGAAGGGCCAGGGAAGCAGCAGCAATGGATCGAAGTGAGCGGAGGGAGCGTGGCTGCTGGTCATAGGGTCCCTGGTCGGAAGCTGGAGCAGGGGGTGGGCCTGGGTTTCCCCACCAGCCACCAGTGAAGTGGCGTCAGCCCTGACAAGGGGACAAGGCTCACTTGGAGGCCCAAGCCAGGAGCTGAATTTCAAAGCCCCAGAGCGGGAGCTGAAGACCATGGTGAGGGCAGACAGACAGTTTGGTTGGACTTTCCTACCCCAGAACGGGTTCATGTTGGCTGTGTGACCCAGCCCGAGGGCCGAGCCGCTGAAGCCCTGCCAAGCGAGATTTTGTGTCCAGTTTTGGGCCCCCCACTACAAAAAGGATGTGGACAAGTTGGAGAGAGTGCAGCGGAGGGCAACAAAAATGATGAGGGGGCTGGAGCACAGGACTTATGAGGAGAGGCTGAGGGAACTGGGCTTGTTTAGTCTGCAAAAGAGAAGAATGAGGGGGGATTTGATAGCGGCCTTTAACTACTTGAAAGGGGGTTCCAGGGAGGATGGAGCTAGGCTGTTCTTGGTGGTGGCAGATGATAGAACAAGGAGCAACGGTCTCAAGTTGCAGGGCGGGAGGTCTAGGTTGGACATTAGGAAAAAGTTTTTTACTAGGAGGGTGGTGAAGCACTGGAATGGGTTACCTAGGGAGGTGGTGGAATCTCCATCCTTACAGGTTTTTAAGCTGAGGCTTGACAAAGCCCTGGCTGGGATGATATAGCTGAGGTTAGTCCTGCTTTGAGCAGGGGGTTGGACTAGATACCTCCTGAGGTCCCTTCCAACTCTAATCTTCTATGATTCTATGATTCTAACAACCTACAGGGGGTGCCAGGCGTGGGAAGAGGACTGCAGCGCTTAGAGGCCTTCAAACCTGTGAATGGGAATGTTGGTTAAGGCCAGAAGCGGCTACTTTGCTCATCCATTCTGACCGCCTGCATAGCACGTGCCACAGACCCTCACCCACGGGAGCCCCGTTGTGCCAGGTGCTTTTCAAACACAGAGTAAGAGAAAGGCACTGAAGAGCTTACCAGCTAAAGAGACACAGCAGACAAAGAGAGGAAAAATTATTATCCCCCTTTGAGAGAGAGGGGAACGGCAGCTCAAAGAGCGATTAACTGGTTAGTCCAGGCAGGGTCACACAGGGAGTCTGTGGCGTGGCAGAGCAGAGGGATGAAGTTAGCCCTTCAGGCTGCCTGAACCACACAACCGTGCCCTCATTTCCTTCTGGTGTGCGGTGCACAAGTGGCCAGTCCGCATCAGGGCCCAGCTGTCCTCCCATCGCCCCGTATGCAGTCAGTCGCACAATGTGTGTATCACTAGCTGAACTAGGCACATTTTTTTTCAGAACTGATCACCCTTCTGAACGCTCATCTGCCTTCCCGGAGGGTCCCATCCCAGCTGTGAATGAATCTTGTCTAATCCGAGACTGAGGACGATGACTTCTTGTGGTTTCCATTCGTTGTCCCAGAGGGTAAGGGAAATAAGCTCAATTAACCGGGGGGAAAAAACACAAATGATGTAGTCATGCAGTTCAAAGAGTTATCTGGGAAATGATCTCGTACAAGAGTGGCTTTAACCCTTCCATCTGCCCGGTTGCTGTACTGCGAATCACATGATGGCGTGTGGCTATATTTATTGAGGCTGCGCGGTCCAGCGTGGAGCAGTTTCCACTTCGGCGGTGACGCTGCTCATCGGCCCTAGCGATGCAGAGCGTCACTCGAAATGGCAAGCTGATCCCTGCTGGCAAGGTGGCCTTCCTCTCCAGAACAGAAACCTTCGCCGCCGCGCACAGGCTGAGCAGGTAACAGGACACAATTGCCCTTTTCTGGGGGAGAAATTTTGTATCCCAGACACTTTGACAGTTGTCTGGCAAAGACGGTCAAGCCTGTTTGTTACCCACAATTCCCTATTTGACCAGAGCAGCATCTTGAGCCACCAGCAAGGGGGCATATGGCTTTTGCAGGCAACTCCTCTGCTGATAGGACCGTGCATGGGGAAATATGTATGTAGCCACAAGGGTGGGGCTTCTCTCAGGTTTGGAATTAAAGGGCATTTATCAATCCTGAGACCTTCTTTTTCGTCCAGAGAAGATCGAGATTCCATAGGCTGGGCCAATGCCTCAGAGGATGGTTAGTGTGTGTAGCTAGACTGTACGTGGTAATTTATAGCTAACTCTGTTTAACAAACCATTGTACAGTTTGTGATATATTTAAATATGGCTCAGAGCACAGTGCATATTCTGAGACCGAGATCCCAAGTCGTTGTACAATGGTGCACAATTACCTTGTGGCAGGTAGTTCCACCGGCTATGATGGTGCTAGGTTTTTGGATGGGAACTAAACCCATCGACATCTAGATGTTGGGAGGGGGGTGTCTTTCCCTGTGGGCAGATTATCCTAGGACTGCAGGGTTTCTAGAAGCAGCAGGGGCTGGGCATTGTGATGTGACCAGATATCAGACTAGACAGGGCACCTGTCTGAGCCAGTCTGGCAATCCCTATGTTCCTATGATCAGCAGGAAGATAAAAGCAGGGCAGGGCTGAGCCAGGGAGCAGAGCATAAGGAAGAGAGGGGGGCACCTGTAAAGCTGCAGGGCAGGATTAAGCTGAGGAGCAGAGAACAGGAGAATTGGGAAAGCAGAACAGCTCTGGGCAGCAGAAGATGGGAAAGTGGGGCAGCGTCTTCCATGCAAGTTTTCCTGGCTTCCCCTTCCATCTTTAGTTATGTGAGTGGAAGGGAGTTTCTTTTTCCTCTCTCACCAGCTTTCTTCACGATCACTATCCAATGGCAGCTGCAGACACAGCTGCCATCTAGGACCTGAAAAGTGGTTCTGTAAGGTTCTGCTCTGACCCCTCAGAAAAATGACAGCCCAGGGGCTGAAAGTGAAATGGGCCAGGGCACAGAGCGTGGGATGGAAGCTATCGTGCCACTAGCTCCCTAAGGCTGGCTTTGTGGTTTTTGTTTTTTTCCCCAGCAAATCATTGAGTGATGCGGAAAACAAGAAACTCTTTGGGAAATGCAACCACAGTCATGGACACAACTATAAAGGTGAGGGGCAGCCCTGCTGGTGCACTCTGCATGTTCCCCTGGCCAAGGGAAGGATCAATTAAAGGGAAATACGGCTCAGTGCCTAAAAACATGCCGTCCCTTTCCCATCCAAGCTAACAGCTTTCGTCTCACATTCAAAGCAAAGAATTCCAAACTGCTAACATAAAACGGACGGGTAATAATTTCATGGTATTGTAGTGGGTCTAAACCTCCAGGTTCAGGAGCTGATTCTCAGGGAAACTGGGCATCTGCAATTCCCACCCTGACTTCACCTGGAGTTGTAACTACTCAGTGTTTCTGTAAATCAGGCCTTGGACTGGGTCCCTTCTTTCCGTAGAGCAGGGATGATGTGGGGTAGCATTGCTGCTGTATCTCTCTGTGGCAGCATCTGTACCTCTTTTAAGGGGACACCAGGAGAGACAAAATATGCTTTCCTCCATTGCCTTCCTGTCCGTGGGAAGCCCCCAGATACTGCTGGCAAGGGAGATATTGGACATGCCGTCCAAGGTGAGCAAGGTCGCCATGTCCAGCTGGCTCCAAAATGCTGACTGCAATTTAAAGAGCCCCATTGCAGCGATATTCCTCTTCTCCTCCCACTCCCACTCTCCCCAAAACCTGTGCCTGGCAGAGGCAAAAGCCGAGGGGAGTTCTATTCACAATGACTGCCTTCTGTTTGCTTTTCAGTGACGGTGACTGTGCGTGGGGAGGTAGGTGTCTCTGCTCATTTCCGCCTTTTCCAGGCTGTTTGATTTCATTTGGAATTCTTGCTATAGTTCAGGCCTTGGCTATGCTGGGTATTGGCCCCAAGGCAGCAGCCAGTGGAGGTGAACTGGCCCAGATTCTGAATGTAGAGCAGCAATTTACACCCGTGACGTTCTCCTGGGTTTCAAGGAGGGAACAGCGGAGTCAGTGCATTTGTCTGCACTTGCAGTTTGAACCAGTGCAGCGACACCAGATGTGGGCCACTGATCCCAAGTGCAGACAAGGCCTTAGTCCACTGGCATGTCCCAGCCAGGGTTTCCTGAAGCCCCATTCCCTTGCCAGGGGTGATGAAGAGTTTATCCAGCTTGCTAGTGTTTGCCCTGAGTTTACCCAACTCACTACACCACGGTCTGCATCAGGCTACAGGAAAACTAATCGCCTTTCTCCCTATTGCACAACTCCTGTTAACCTTCCGAATAACAACCTGGTTTATGTTGGTTTTCAGTTTCGTTTCTTGTCATTGTGTTTTACCAATAATCTCTTTCCATCAGACAAGAACTTCCCGATGCACAATTTCAATTCAGCTGCGCAGTGTCTGAAGAAACTCACAGGCATGTTTCCCTTGGGTACCTCTGTGAGAAAAGGTTTCATTACTATGCAACTGAAAACAGTCCCGGTTTACAGGCAGGCTAATTGCCAAGGTAGCATAAGAAATACCACAGTGATGGGCATAGGATAAGGACCTGATTCAAATAGAATTACAGAGCATAATATGAAACTCCTCATTGCTTTGCATATCAGGTTTGTGTCCTGTCAGGCAGGCAAGGCTCCAGATCTGTACTGCATATATGAGCTGGCTTATTGCTCACTGTTCCAGTTGCCATGTTTCTGCATGTTTAATCATCACTGCAGAGAAATGTCCAGCAGTGGACTGAGGTTCTGCTCTCTACTTGTCCTGTAGATAAACCCCACCAGTGGCATGTTTATGAACGTTTCCACACTTCAGGAATACATGAAGGTAATAATGCTATGACTAGTTCTTTTCATGCTGATTACAATCCTCTCGGGTCATCGGAGTGATTTCACTGGCATCTGCAGCAAGGTTGGAGGGCCAGAAGGAAGAGAGGGGTGCTGTGCCGTGCCTGTGATTTAAGTTCCCTCCATGACATTTCCCAGTGCTCTGAAATCCAGGAAGGCTCCCTGCGATCTGGGGAGCAGGTGTCTTCGCAGAGCACATTGAACTCCAGAGCAGAGCGTAAAAGCTACGAACTGAGCACGAAGCCTGCGACATTTGTGCTCTGGATAATGACCTGAGGACAGTTAGAGGCTGATTTATGAGATGCTGAAATGGGATCTCAAGCCCCCTGTCCTGCTGTGGGAAATCGTCCCACTACCAGCCCCATCACTAGCGTGTGATGTGGAGAGGAGCCTATTTAACTTCCCCTCACCAGCCATACAACATGCTGCACTCTCCTTTCAACACTTTCACCCTGGTATCTTCCTGCCAACACCACATCTCTAGGACCTCGTGGGAAAAGGCCGAGCCAAAGGCTCAGCATCATCAAAGTTCCCCACATTAAAGTGTCTGGGATTCCCCGAGAGATGTCATAGGGCCTTCCCTGGGCACTTAGCTCTGAGTCCAGGCCCCAGCAATGAACCTGTAGTGGTTAACATGTGCCATACTGATGTACCCGCTAATGTCCACCCTCTCTGTCCAGGAGACCATTATGGAGCCACTTGACCACAAGAACCTGGATCAGGACGTGGCCTATTTTGCTGACGTTGTTAGGTGAGTAGCGGAGTCTCTTGGCAGAACTAGGTTAGGGACAAGTGGCTCCACTCTGTTTAAGACAGATCTTTCTCTCAGAAGCCATCGTCAGCAACTGCATCCCTCTGTCTGCCCTGTCCTGTCAGCTTCACGTAAAAAGCCCCATTGGGGAGGTTGCTCTTGGGCTGCAAATACTTACACGCTTTCAGAGACACCACATTCTAGCAAATGTCCATGGAAACTGGCCAATCTCTCTCTCTCTCTCTCTCTCTCTCTCTCCCTCTAGAATTTCTGCCATGCAGCGTCTGTGCTCAGTCAGGTGTTTTGGAATTCTTGCACCCTAACCCACAGTTTATTGTTGGTATTGCAGAAGTGCCAAGGGGCCAGATCAGGGCTCCACTGGGCTTGGCACTGTAAAAGCATGTCCCAAGAAGCCAGGGTCAGTAAATCTAGGAGGATTTACTGAATCTTTACAGACAGGCCAAAACAAGCAGAATAGGCCTTTCTATTGGAAAGGTTTGTACAGTCCAAGAGGGGGTGGTAGGTAGGTTATAAAAGGTTCCTGTATTTTCCATCTGGGGAAGCTGGAAGATGTGGTTTTGTAATCAACAAAGTGATCGGCTCATTGGTGACTGCAGAATTGTTAGTCCATGTAACAGACAGGGAAAAGTCAGCTGAATTTTCAGATCCCAGGTTTAAGTGCATAGCCCTGAGTTAGAAAAATCACAGAAATATAACAAACCTAGACGAGCCCTGACAGGCGTTTGTCTGACCTCTTATTAAAAACTTCCAGGGATTCTACAGTTTCCCTTGGAAGCTGATTCAGAGCTTAATTACCTTTAGAGTTAGACAGTTTTTCCTAATATCTAACCTAAACTGTGCAGATTTACAAGATTACTTCTTGTCCTGCCTTCAGTCAACACAGAGAACACTTCATCACTGTCCTCTTTATAGCAGCCATTAACATCTAATCCACTGAGCAGATTGGATCGGGTAGTTAATTTGATATAGTCTGTTGACATGGGGGTTAGTAGGGGAGCAGGCCTATATGTAACAGAGGTAGGGCATCTTGGTGAAATGAATGATTCAACAGGAATGTCAGTGACGAACAAATTGCTGAGATTCTTTGGTTTGTGGGATCAGCTCCATGTGCCTCAATTTGTCATCACCACATTTGGAGAGAAGTCCTGGGGAAAGGGGCCTTGAGCCTCATTCTCTGCTCATTTCCCTGGCTGTAAATCAGGAGTAAAGCCATTGAAATTGCCAGAACTAAGCAAGAGGAGGAACCAAGCCCCTCATTTTCTCGGACATTTGCAAAGCGCTACAGAAATGCACCAGTTGACTGTGATGTCCCAGGTGCACAGTGTGGCTGGGACAGGAAGGGACTGCAAAGAATGTCTAGCAAAGTGCCAAACACATCCAAATACCTGCTGCCTGTTCTGGGATATTGAACATATTGGTTTAGTTTGTTGTCTAGGAACGGTTGATTACGGTAGGTGGCTATCCTAGCCAGTAATGCAAGGACAGCACAGTGCACTTCATTCAGAGCTTTTCTACGGCTCCACGGAGGCGGGGTAGGCACTATGAAGCATAGGTGCAGCAGTGGTTGGAGAGTTTTCCATTTGCAGGCACAGTGCACCAGTCTGCAAAGCACTGGACGTGTGGAATCCACTGCAAGCTCAAATTTTTCTGGCAGCACCTAGTTTTGCCTTAAATAGCACACTTCTTCCCTTGACTTGCACGTCTTTTAATTGTAAAGCTCTCTGTTTCCTCCACAGCACAACAGAGAACCTAGCTGTATATATCTGGGACAGTCTCCAGAAATGCCTTCCAGAGGGATGTCTGTATAAAGTCAAAGTCTATGAATCTGACAAAAACTTTATTGTCTACAAAGGCGAATAGAAGGAGCTGAGGATATTAAGATGAATCCTGAAACCTAAACCCGCAGGGGAGCTATTTCCCCAAATGTTGTGTAATCAGTAAGTGTGAATCTGATATTGCAAACTTTCCATCAAAAGAACATTTATTCATAATTAACAGAAACGATTGTTGCAAAGTCCTTAACATAAGTCATAAAGCTGCATTAAAAGTTCTCCCATCAGATTGGTTGCTTGTAATCCATACACTTTTTAATAGTTATTGAATTGTCTTGTGATCATTTTGCTAATGAAACATTTGTGTTACACAAAGCACAATAATAACCCTGGTGTTACTGGCTCCAAATTTGACTTGCCAGCTGATATTTCTTTAAAAAAAAATAGGAGGTAATGGAGGGGGATTGTAAATGTCACTTGGGAAAAAAGCCTTTTGCAAGGTGGATGTTTACTGTGAGTACTAATCAATCAGTGCCAAAGGCTATGTGTATTTATTTTCCTTTTTTATGTGACTCGGACGTATCACAGCAGAATGAAATTTGCCCTGGCTCTGCTATTGCTGATACATTTCCCATCCCAGGGGCAAGAACTCCAATAGTCCATCTTATGACCATTGCAGTAACTGTGGGTGAATAGTAGTCTACGAGCTCAGTCCCATTTTCGGCACTAATGGGTAACCCATCAGCTAGAAAAATTTCATTGCTACTACATTAGGCACGTAGCTACTAGTCATCTCCAAAGTGGATGTAGATCCTGGCAGTGGTGCAGTTTTTCTCTGTCAGATACGTACTGTTTAAATGTTACTGGGCAGCCAATCTGAAAAAAAAATCATCAAATCACAAAAAGGGCCATAACTCAAAGAAACGAAGTTTAATTTTGACCAAAACTAACAGAAAACTTCTAAATACAATTGCTAATGTAACTATGTACTCAAAATAGTACTGTTGGGGAATGTTTGGGACACATTTAGCCCCAGGAGATATATTTTATGCATGTTTCTGTACTTTTTTTTCCTTCAGTTAAAGCAAAAGTCTGTAGTCGCACAGCAGCATCAGGTTATTTGTACCATGTAATATATGGAAATATTTGTAGAATGGACAGATCTGAGAAGTTTTTCGGTGTGCTATTTTTTCAAAGTTATGCAGATAACAAGGGCCCCTACTCCCTAAATATAAAACCTATATTTTTGATCTTGTCTGCTCTGCCAGAGACATACATCTAAAGCATACAGGTACAATTGTAATTATCGTCTTACTATCATTGTGAAAAGTTCCAGAGGGGTAGCCGTGTTAGTCTGTGCACAGCAAAAACAACGAGAGTTCTGTAGCACCTTAAAGACTAACAAATTTCTGCAGGCATAAGCTTTTACGGGCTGCAACCCACTTTGTGCATCTGACTAAACTCTTTATACAACAGTAAGGACGCTTAGTAGAAGGACTGTAGAATGCCTTGTAGGAATCTATGGTGTGAATAGCAAAGTATAGCGATGTATTCTTATGTAACCTCTCCATATAGCTATGAGCTATTCAATGTTTAATGCAACACCCCTTCAAGCTAATTTACTCACAAAAATAGTCACAGTAATTTGCAGATAGTTGAAACATTTCTACTCCCCCTCAGAATCTGTCTCTGATGTGTTCAATACTCAGCTCTCTCACAGTCGCATGCATCAGAGCACACCACCTCTTCCCTGTGGCGTTTGCCTCGCCTCATTGCATAGGTGCTCTCAGTCCACTAAGGGGAGGATGGCTTCTGCAGCAAGATGTCCCACACTATCTACCACCCATCCGGTGTTGGCAGGGGACACTTGAAGAAACTGAAATGCTCCATGATTCCACGTGGGCTGATAATTTACATGTTTCAGGTGCTGCTGAAGGAGGCTGTTCTTGGTGGCAGTTTCTCACTTGTTTTGTTCTCCTTAGCAAACAACTCTTAGCTCGTATTATCCACAGATGCTTGCTTCATACCACAGCAGAGTGAAGACATCAGTGAGACAGAGACAGATCTTCCCTGTGGGGCTCGATCTGGTAAGCACACTCACAGACCGCCTACCCCACCAAAGCGGTGGGGGAGGAAACTGCCTCTAAAGTTCAGCTTGGGGGTTGGGGTGCTCAACAAGGGTATGGGACAGGCTGGGTCAGTTTCCTCTGTCTGCCACTTGAAGAAAAGGGACTTGAACAGGGATCTGCCACATCTCAGATGAGAGATCCTGAGAGACACAGGTCTCCCTGATAACCACTAGCCCAGTGATTAGGGTAATGCCCAAGGATGTGGAAGGTTCTGGTTCACCTCTCCCAGCCACCTGCAGTCAAGGACGTTCCTCAGTCCCTGAACTAAAGAATAGTTTAACATGCTATAGCTTATGAAGGATGTGACACTTTCATTAAACAATTGGTGGGACACAAGCACCATGACATTCCCTCGGTGGTGCAGTCCTGGGGGTAGCTACCTAGGAGATGAGTGGTTGGAATCCCAAAGATGCTTGCTAAGAAGGGATTTGAATTTTGGTCTCTCTCACTTCTCAAGTGAAAGGCCAAAGTCCCAGGTTGCAAGGTATTCCACTGTAGCAGCTCCCTCAGTGTTTCTTCCTGTAGGTGGTCTTCTCTCATTATATAAGTAGATGCTAAGTGGGCACCAATGGACCTAAAAATCCCCCTACAGTCCAGTGGCTTGGGTATTTACCCAGGATGTGTGGTCAACTCCGTGCTTGGCTTGCTGAGAGATGACTCGAACAGCCATCTCCCTGCTCTTGAGTAAATATCCAGTCATTGGCCTTAGAGATGTTGTGGTGGGCTCTGTGACCTTTTTGGCTGAAGGGGTGCCACTTTCAGTGCCTATTCACTGGGCCAAAAAACAAATCCAGCAGCCTTCTATAGTCTAGTGACGTGCGTGTCTGCCTGACATGTGGTGCTGGGGGTTCAACTCTCCTTCTGCCTTGCTGAGAAGGGAGTGGAGCCTTGGTCTCTTACCTCTCCTAGGAATGGCCTAAGTGCTGGGCTCGGAGGTATCCAAATGCATGAGCTCCTTTGCTCTTCTTGCTTGAAGCTACTCCACTTACAGTTCATCACCATTAGGCCAAAAGGTTGAAGCCCTGTGTAGTGGGTAATGCCCTGGCGGGTGCACAGGGTAAAATTCAAGCTCCCTTTATGCTCACTGGGAACGGACATGAACCTTGCTCTGGTATCTCTCAAGTTGATTGGCCTATCTGCTGATCGGCAATGAACCCTCTCATTATTTTTCTAACCCACTCCTAGCTCTGGCCCTCTCTAGCTAACCCATTCCAGTGCTTCACCACTCTCCTAGTGAAAAACGTTTTCCTAACGTCCAACCTAGACCTCCCGCCCTGCAACATGAGACCCTTGCTCCTTGTTCTGTCATCTGCCACGCCCTTGCCTCGCCCCCGGGGTCTTGTGTTACGGGCAGGGGGACAATCACACGTCCTCGTTCGCTCTCTGCACCCCGGTCACGACGTTAGCCGCCTCGTCCACAGTCCCCCTTCGGCCTGGCTTTTCCCAGCTGAACTGGAAGCAGGCTCCTCCCCACCCCACGGCGGGGCTACAGGCTGCCCGGGAAGCCTTCGCCGCCTTTCCCCTCTGCTGGGCTGCGGGGCCTTCGGCAGGTGCCTAACGAGCTCGCATGAAACGAGTCTGGCGCCTGAGGGGGTCCCTCGCCACCATCGCACGCAGCGGGCGCTCCCTCGGGGGGGGGGGTGGCAGACTCTGGCTCAGCTTCCCCAACCCACCCTCCCGCCTGCGGCGCAGGAATCGGAACAGGGCTCCGCAATCTCTCACGCGTGAGCCCCGGTCCCTGACGGCGGCGAATGGTCATAGAATCGTAGAGTTGGAAGGGACCTCAGGAGGTCATCTAGTCCAACCCCCTGCTCAAAGCAGGACTAACCTCGGCTATATCATCCCAGCCAGGGCTTTGTCAAGCCTCAGCTTAAAAACCTCTAAGGATGGAGATTCCACCACCTCTCCAGGTAACCCATTCCAGTGCTTCACCACCCTCCTAGGGAAACACTTTTTCCTAATGTCCAGCCTAGACCTCCCACCCTGCAACTTGAGACCCCTGCTCCTTGTTCTGTCATCTGCCACCACCGAGAACAGCCTAGCCTAGCCCCATCCTCCCTGGAACCCCCTTTCAGGTAGTTAACGGCCGCTATCAAATCCCCCCTCATTCTTCTCTTTTGCAGACTAAACAAGCCCAGTCTGAGGCGGGATGCTCCTCGCAGCGGCCGGAGGCCGTGCCTCCTTCGTTAAGCAGCCATCGGCGAGGGCGACGCCTGAGAATCCCTCTGCAGTCCAGTGGTTTGGGTAGTTACCCAGGATGTGGGTGAGGCGGGTTCAACTCCTTCCTCGGCTTGCTGAGAAGGGACCTGAACGGCCGTCTCCCAGCTCTCCAGTAAATACCCACTCATTGGAGTGAGAGGTGTTCTGGTGGGGCCTGGTGGGCCCCTTGGCCCTTTTGGCTGAAGCTGTGCCGCGCTTTCATTACCTACTCCTTGGGCCTAGGGTGCAAGCAGACAGCCTGGGGTGGTCTAGCGGCTTAGCTGTCTGCTTGGCGTGTGGGTGCCTGGGGTTTGAGCCTCCTTCTTGCCGGGGAGGGATTGGAGCCTTCATCTCTTGCCTCTCAAGTGAACAGCCTAAGTGCCGGGCTAGGCTGTACCCAGAGGCGTGGGCTCCCTGGCTCTTTTCGCGCCAAGCTGCTCCGCTTGCAGTACGTTGCCACTGGGCTGAAAGCCAGGCCTACTGAGCCCTGGGTAGTCTAGTGGTTTGGGTACTGCCCTGGTGGGTACAGGGTGAGGGGTTCAAATCCTCTTTATGCTCCCTGAGACGGGGCTTGAACCTTGGTCTTTCGCCTCGCCGGTGACTGGCCTAAGTCCTGGGATAGCCCCTATTCCAACGGCCTGGCTCCCTCCGCGTTTCCTATTGAAGGTGGCCAACCTCATGACATCACTAAATGGGAACCGGGCAACAGGGCCCACTCAGCTTCCTCTCTAGTCCGGTGGTTTGGCTCCTGCCGTGCGGATGGGGTAGCTGCCGGTTCAAGTCTTGTTCCCGGAGTGGGTCTTGGAGTCTTTTCCTTGTGACGCTGCTCCTCTTTCGCTACATATTAACCGGAAGCGGTCTGCCTTGCAGAGCGCTTGCTGCCCCGGGGGTTAGAGCGCTTGCCTAGGGCGTGGCTGAGCCTGGTTCGAATCCCCCTCCGTTGCCTCGTGGGAGGCAGTCTGGCTTGTGAAATGGGAGCCCTTGTACTGGAGCAAGGGGCGTTTCGCAGGCCCTCTTGCTGCTTTTTACTAAAGAGTTATTGCGGATTTACGCAAAACGCCCCCCTCTCTCTTGTCCCCTGTGATCAGGATAGGCACCTAGGCCGTGGCAGACCCCAGGGCACGTCCCTTCGACATTGAGGGACATGAGCTGGGGGCTACCACCTCCTAGGAGAGAGTCGGGGTGGGCCGCCCTTGTTAGAGCCCCCTCCCTTTCCCAAGAAGACAACAGCTCTTGAGAAAGAGAGGGGGCTCGCCCAAGGACGGAACACCCTAAAGGACAGTCCCCACAGAGGCCAGAAAGCCCGGTGCAAACCCCTGCTGAACAGGCAGACTGGGGATTTGAACCCGGCTCTCCGACAACCCAGGCGAGTATCCTAACCACTGGACTAGAGAGGGAGGCTGGCAATGGGCCTGGCCAAAAGCATCTTTGACTCAAGTGGAAGGGCTTCAAGAGGCAAGAGAGAGGGGAAAGCCCTCCTGTAGGCGGGCTCAAACCAGCAGCCCCCACAGCCACGGTACGCAGGCTAACCGCTGGACTACCCAGGAAATGACAGGAAACGCTTGGCCCAAAGCACCTTTAACTAAAGTGGAAGGGCTTCAACGGGTAAGAGCAAAGGAAGGGGGCCTCTAGCAGGCCAAGGAGGACACAGGCACCAAGGCAGGCTCAAACCAGCAGCCCCCACTGCCACAGCACGCAGGCAAACCACTGGACTACCCAGAGAATGACAGCAGAAGCTTGGCCCAAAGCACCTTTAATTAAAGTGGAAGGGCTAAATTAGGGCAACTTTGTCCAACACATACCTTCACTTCGCTTGCCTTTGACCAGCACTTGTTAGTCTCTTCCCACAATCATAAACAGAAACACACACATATTAATTGCAAATGTGATTTTCAGCTCAGTCATTTCACCAGATGATTTCTACACACAGACCTAAAACGGGAATGCTGGTAATGCTGTACAGGCATGGTCTTGCGATCCGAGTTATCCTGCTCCATGAAAAAAGAAGAGAACAAAACTACCCATTATTAAGAGAACATTTTAGATGAACCTATAAAAATCCGCCTTAGGCAGACACTCAGCGTGAAAAATTTCAGCCCATAATGATTTACGTTTGACACAGTTATAAGCAACTGAAAACGAGGTGTCTTATAATGGAAAGTGTCAGGCAATCTAACTAGAGGGGTTGCTACCTGCACGGCCTATAGTAACTCGTAGACATGGTTCACGCTTGAGGTTCATTTCCCACCCCTTAGAGAGCCCCACCAAGAATGACATCTGGATTGTTTATTAACTCACAGACAGTGTAGCTGGCTGTAAGACTCATTTACACGGAAACTGCTTCACAGGGAAGCTGACAGCCTCCTACCAGGCTCTGGGTGCGGCTTCTGTCCAGTGCTTGCATTTCTTCTAAAGTGAAACCTGTATAAGCAGCACAGAGAAGGGGCACAGGTTGTTCAGGTTCTGTCTGCCCCACAGCCCCATGTTGGCATAACTTATGTCGCTCAGGGGTGTGAATAAACCACCCCCTGAGCAGCGCAAGTTACGCTGACATACGCACTCATGTGCACAGCGCTGTCGGGGGGAGAGCCTCTGCAGCTCATGGAGGTGGCTTTATTATGGAGGTGGGAGAGCTCTGTCCCGTCGGCATAAAGCATCTTCACCAGATGCGCGGCAGTGGTGCAGCTGTATCGGCATCGCTGCAGCGCGGTACACATAGACATGGCCTTTTGTCTTTCTCTGGACACAGCCCTGAGGCCTTCAACTCATCTCACATAAGCCACCACCCCATCGTCAACCTTTTATTTCATTCTCTCCTAACCTGGGGCCTATCTGAACGGCTGACCCTGAGCTTTCCAGAATCTCGCTCAAAGGCAAGCTTTTAAAAACCCTCGCTTTGTCAACAACTTCATGAATAGTCTGAAAAGGGAATCACGTGTTTTGCATTAGCCTCTGCAAGGTTCTGAGAAACAGAACACTTTGTGAATCAGCAAAGGCCTAATGGCTATTCTGATCCCACCCAGCTATGTCACAGTGACCTCCACGGTAGCAAGTTAGAACAATCCATCACCCTACCACACCACAGACTGGCAGGAACTTCAGATATATTGCAAAATCCCTTTCTAGCCACCGTACACACTGAAAGGAGCTGGCCGAGGTGTGGCTTCAAAGGAAACAACGTTTGCTAAAACCAGTCTGTGTAGAACGCTCTGCTGCTGGCATGAATTTGCAGCCAGTTACACGCTAACACGGCAGCTTTACCAGGAGCGAAATAAGCAACGGAGCTCTGATAATGGGCATTTTCCCTCTGCCAGAACTGAACAATGGAGGCAAAAATTCCCTCCTCTCCCTCTCCTCGCCCCTGCTCCATTACAGCTGATAGAGGCTCAGCAGGGAAGCAAAGAGATCAGGCAGGGCCACAGCACACAGCTGTGTTCTCAGGCTAAAGCTCTTACAGCTTAAAAGGAAGCAGTCCAGGTATTTGTCATGACTCTGAATACAACGTTTAGCACAGTGGATGGGTAGCGGATAGGTATTCCTCCACCAGTGTTGAACTGAGGTCAAGGTTAAATATTAGATAAGCCTCATTAAACCTTTCTAACTCATTTTGATTTATTATTCCTTCTTGGTACACATATTTCCTTGTTTGACTATAGAATGATTGCCCGTGTCTCACTTTATTTTGAAACTGTATTTGTAAATTACCCTTAATCTCTTCCTGGTCAGACTTTCGGATCACTCTTGCTACCATTTAGAGCAATTCTCATGTGATAAAGGAAATACCACATTGCAATGCACCTTAACACACTTAGAACTGCCTTCACCAAACAAGGACATTCCACCAGAGAAGCAGATTGTTTCATGGAACGGCCACCCTACTACCCCAAGGAAACCTGCTTTAATACAGAAATAAACCCCCCCTCTGACCGCACACCCTTCGTTGTCATGTACCACCCCACACTGGAACAACCCGTCGCTACCCACAAGACTCAGCTGCCTCCTCTGTATCCAATGTAATCCTGACACGTGATCCGACCACACATCCGGCTCCTACAGCCAGATCCTTCTTTACAAGGGAGACCAGACAGATGGCCCCAGGTTCAGCTGAAGTGGAACGTCTAGTCTGATGTCTACGTAGCTCTGCCCATCCCTGGGGTATCCAGGCACCTTACGGAATTAAATCAACAGTGAAGTGGCCTATGCAGAGGCTGTGTCTCCTGCGTGCTCAAAACGCCCAACTATGCCCTACACCCAGCTGTCAAATCCTCCAACGTTCCCCTGCCTCTGGTGCACGAGCGGCCCCCATCACCATGGTATCTGGGCCCATCACAAACTTCCAGGCACTCTCTGGGCTGATGCACCTCCACATTTCAGGAACAGCCGCAGGCCCGTGCAGCCCAGAGTAGCCCTGCCTTGTGCCTCTGCTGAAATGGCCCCAGGAGGCTTGCAAGGGTGCAAAGTTGCTGGGGTGCAGGTGCACCCCCGCCACGTGCCTGCCTTCTGTCTGATGCATTTTAGAACGTGCCTTGCTTCAGAGGCTGTTCCAGAGCCTAGAGGTCCATTGTATCAGGGATAACCCCAGGATGAGGTGGGGTGGGAGCTGACACCTGCCCAGACAGAGCAGGCACCTGCCCTGCCACCCCTTTGTCCCTAGCTGAGGGCAACAATGAAGTGGGCCATGGTCTGTGACACAGCTTGGACCAGAGCTCCTATATGGACCAGAGCCACCACTGCAAACATAGGCACATGGCAAATCTTGAGTAGAAGCTGAGCCATTTGGCCCAAGGGGTTTCCCTGGGGACTAATATGTAAAGCAGGAGGCTAGGGCATTGATCAGTGTGTCTGTCTGTGCGAGAAAAGCAGCAAAACACAGCAGAGAAACTGGGACAGAGGCAGCAGAAAGCCAAAGAGACAGACACAGAAGCACTGGTAGCATGACCCTGAGACAAAGAGAGCGAGCTTTTGGGCTACGTGCTGGCTAGAACGGGGCCTGGAAGTGTGAGCAAAGAAACTGCCTTCTGCTGTTTGATTCCTGCCACGTTCAGGGAAACAGGATTTTATGTACCTTCATTGAAAATGATCAGCATTGCAACAAATAAATACCTGACTCCAGCAGCAATTTCTCCGTCTAGCAGAAACAACCCGCTAGCTAGATCCTGAATTTTGGCTAACCCCTCCAGTCAAAATGGGTAACAGTGTTTTCCTTTCCCCTCCAGCTCTGCCTCCTCCCTTAGAGCAACATGCAGCAGGCCCGCAGGCTGGCAATCACCAGCAAAGCTTTATCATCAGCACCGTTAAACACACAAAAACATTCTCTGCCCTTGTGGTTTATAGCAGCCGGTCTTCATGAAACCCCAAGTCATCTTAGATCAAAGTGTTCCTGAGAACCAGCCTACGGCATAGGAGAAACACAGCAAAAAACAGTGACGCTCACCACTACCACCAGTCCCTTCTCTTATGGAGGAAACAGACGTGCCAGCCACAAAAAGGAGGAAAAGCTGTTTCTCCATCTCCACTTCATCAAAATACCCCCTGGTCATTAAAACCCACAATCAAATCAAATGTTTCATTACAGAAAATCAAAACTTCTGCCAGTAGAACAGGTACAGGTTTTGCTCGTACATTTCCTCTCGAGAGAGCTGCATTGCCTTACTCAACACATGCAGAAAGGTCCGAGGATTTCACATCAGCGTGGTGGTTTTGGTTTGCAGAACTGGTCTGTTTTGATAAAAAGCAGATAAGACGTCAGCAAATTCTGAGAACCCCAAATTACATTGAAAACCTCATTAGCTCGCCACAATAATTGTCTTTAATTATCTAAAAATGACCTTATATTAAAAAAAAAAAAAACAAAATCACTGGCTTTATGTACTAGTTACAGCACAAAGGGGTTCAATGGTCCATTGATGCACTGATCCGATTAATTCCTCCGAATTCTGTGCTCAGGGGAGCTGAGTTTCATTTCTCAGGAGCTCTCTCTTCTCCCTTGTACACAACAATGTTCTGGTCCGTTTCATACACCTTGACTTTATAAAGAGCCCCTGAGGGCAGGAGCTTCTGGAGGTTTTCCCAGATGTACACTGCCACGTTCTCCGTCGTACTGCAGGGAAAACGGGGCTGCAGTTAGACATGGAGCAGTAAAGGCACACGGACTTCTCACACATGCAACAACACACACATGAAATGATGGATGATAGAGAGATGATGGGGAAGTAGCCGATCAACTTAAATTGAATGACAGCTGGAGAATTAACGGCCTTTGAACTGGTGCCAGACCATATCCATGGCACCCATTATTATCCATAGAACAACACGGGCTAGACCCTGGCACTGATTCTAGTTCTACAAGAGTTCCCACTACCCACCTGACAACATCAGCAAAGTAAGCCACGTCTTTATCCAGGTTCTTGTGGTCAAGTGGCTCCATGATGGCTTCCTGAGGGCAGAGAGGAAGGACGTTTGTAGCCACCTCAATGGGACATGTCAAGGGGGCACAATGAGGGCAGGTTCTGACCATCCTGCCGGGACTCAGGAAGGGCCCGGCTGTGTCAGTGGCTGGGAACTGAGATGTCATCGGGTCTCATGCTGGCCTTTTCCTGAGGGGTCCTAAGCACCCAGAACTGGTAAGGAGGTACCAGGGCAGCACCATTAGAAGGAGACAGCAACACGGTGTGCAGCTGCTGAGGGAAGTCAAAGACCCCTTGTACTTCACAGGCCAGTGTTGGGGCCAGAAGAGGGTGTTGCACTGCAACAGGACACAGCGCTGAAGCATTTTTACCTCATAAACCATTCCCCAATTCCCCATCCTAACAATAGCTACTCCCCCTTTCCCCAGACCTCCCCGGACCATTCTGCCACAGCCGATTCCCACGCGAGAGCTGCAGGAGTACAGTGGCATTACCTGCATGTACTCTTTCAGGTCTGTCAGGTTTATGACCATTCCTGAGGTAGGATCAATCTATAGGGCAAACAGAGAAAGGAGAGCAATAAGCACCTCTACAAACTCTCCCCACCCAATTGCTACCAATCCCACCGAAAGCCTTAGCAGGCACAAAGCCACACCAGCGGGTGTCTGCAGCTTCCAGAACGGGCACTCAGGAATCCTGACCCATGAGAAGAATCTCTGTCTGCACCGTCAAACACGATCTGACCGTCAGCCCGACTCATGTAACGCCACGAAGAGCACCCCCTTGTGGCTATCAAGGGAGTATCCGCAACTCTCAAGAGACGGGTGGTGGAGTCCGTAATGTCTACACCAGAAGAAAGCTGCCCAGCACACATGGTCACTAAGCAGAGCTTGGGCAGAGCCCATCAGCCACACAGAGAAGCAGCCCAGTAGGCAGGGAAAAGGATTTAATCAGTTGTTTCCCCAACCTGAGACACAACTGCTGGCCAGCGAGGGCCAGGCACAAGCCAGGGGCACCAGTGGGGCCTGGCCACAGCGCACAGGAAATCTGTCTTTTCCCTGAACTACCTGCTGTTCTGCAGGCTGATGGCCACGGGTCACCAGGCTGGGACTGTCTAGCAGGAACCCCCAACTGCCAGAAGCTGGGACAGGACAACAGGGGATGGACCACTGCAAATCGGCCTGTTCTTTTCATTCCTCTGAAGCATCTGGCACCGGCCACTGTCAGAGGGCAGGACGCTGGGCGAGACGGACCATTCGTCTGACCCCGTCTGGCCGTTCTCATGTTAACTCTCACAGTCAGCAACCACAGAATTAGACAGCCCTTGTTCTGTGGCCCAGACCTCCCTGGGACAACTTGGCTGAGAGCTAAAGCCAGGACTGTGGCCTCCCACCATTTTCAGGGGGCAAGAGCCCTGTGAACGAAGGTCACAAGCCCCGGGAAGAGGATTTTACAGCTCTGATGCTCAACGGGCGTTTCTATTTCTATGCGGTCAGAAAAACTTGCACACAGCGTAATGAGCACAGGGAATTTGGCTGAGGGGTTTCCGAGGAGGATGGAGGTTTAATATTTATGGCTGCTTTAAACAGGGCGGGGTGTTCAAGTCTGAGTGAGAACAAGATTTTCTCACTTCCTGTAGGAAAATGTGTATCCCTCCAGACTAGGGAACTTCTCAACAGGATATACGGTCCCAGATCAGATTGCACTGAGATTGCTCCATAGCCATCACCTGCATCTCTAGAGACCATCCAGCTCTTTGGTACATGATGTCTCCAGTATTATGATGTGATTACCAGTTTCACAACACAGTGTTTGAGAGTTAGGAAAAACCTCCAGCTTTTCCGATATCTGGGGGCCAAAGGATTAACCACAGAGGGCGTGGGCCTAGTGGGTATTTGGTGGGTCATTAATGAACTGGCAGTTCAATGCTGACAGACAAACTTTGTACTCACTGCATTGGTTGTACTATGTGAAGCACTGACAGTATCAGACAGGCATTGGAAAAATTCCAAATCAGTAAAAGTTGTGTAGGGGTGAGGAGACTCTTTGAAACTGAGTTTCTTTAGTGCATGGGAATAACACAGTCAAACAAAATAAAAGCAAAGGGCATCAGGTAGCAACGACAAAACTTCCCAAATGCTTAGCCCCACTTTTGCTCAGGATGGAGGCCATCCAGATCTGTGAGCAGAAACTAAGGCTGAGATCCTGCAGTGAGCTCTGTGTGGGTGGATCCTTGAGGCTACATAAAGCTCATTGCAAGAGTGGGGCTGAAATGTGGCCATCTGCATGTCCATGGGAGAGGCAGGGTGAGAAGGAGAGCTACCTTCTCGGGACCCATCTCTCACATGCAAGTGATTACAGAAAATCTTCCTCTTTATAGTTGATGAAACAGGGTTTTCAAGCAATCCAGGACTAAGGCAAACACCAAGGTTTGGGGTTTTTTAAAGGTCTGAAGAATTTGCACATGGAAACCACACCCTAATACCTCCAAGAAGGCAAGGAAGGACATAATGATTGCACGTACCTCTCCACGCACAGTCACTACAACTAGAAGAAGAAAAACACCAAGTCATAAGTGTGATCCAAGGGACATGAGAATAAACTACATCAGCGGCAGATCAGAGAGCCCACTCAGCATTCATCAGCCCCGGGAGGTGGGTTGGAGGCTGCTAATGACATTAGAAGTGTTACTGTTAAAACAATATCCACGGTATAAAGAACAGTAACTGACCCTACGGTAATTGTGGTTCTTCGAGGGATTGTCTGCACAGATATCGCTTGTGGTGACTAACAAGCAGTTGTCTAATTTCTCGAAGTTGGTTATTGTGGGCCACGATTGTACGTAACTTTCCTAGGGGGGTGTGATGTGAACCCTGGGAAGTGTTATGAGCCCCAGAGGACTGTACTGAACAATGTGCCAGACAACAATGGACTTCTTAGGCAACCAGTGTTAAATGGCTTTCCTGGGGAATCTCTAGGAGGAGGTGAATGGAAATTTTCCACTCAGTGTTGGGGGTTGGTGCTGAAGGATCAGCACTGAGGACAGTGTAGTGGTTCATGCGGAGGGCATTGCATGAACTGACTCAGAAGTCAGCCCAGGGCACATGACGGGGCCTTCTTAGGTTCATGGCCATTGGACGAATGATGACTCATGTGGCCGATGACTCTTTGGTCGGGGGCAGCGAAGGGTACCTGGGCTCGTCTTTGGAGCACTGCTCCATTCCGCCCATTAGATGTCAATGCCGATGAAGTGATGGACAAATGGGACCGCAGAGTGGATGCTGCCTGGGGGCTCAGCATGGGACTAGAACTCATCAGTACACTAACGGAGGGAGGCTGACCTGATGGCTGAGCCCGCATTGCAGCTCTCCTCTCAGTGTCCAAGGAGCCTTGTATCGATCTCTCTAGGAGGAACAGCTTCAGCTGCACCTCCCTTGCTCTCTGAGTGCACTCAGAGAAAGGACAGACAGACAGAACATCGCTCCAGCACGTCCTCCTCCCAGACAGAGCAGGCACCGGGATCGCCCGTCATTAATGGCTTTAATGGTAGTGTCTTGGCTTCTGTGTAACGCCAGTACTCTGTGTGGGTGCTCTGAGCTAACTGAAACGTTATATATTTTGCCAATGGGCATAAAAAAAAAAAAATGACACTAACTACACTAACTTTACTATCTAATTATTATATACAAGGCTGAGGAAAACCACACAATGCATGGAGTAAGGAGACACTGCAGGGGTTCTGCCTCTCTGTCATGGGCAGTCAGAAAAAACTGAGGGCCAGTTGGGCCCCTCTGCCCTTTATGCCCTCAGATGGGAGGTGTCAGGGCACCTAGAGCGGCAGATGTGGCCCTGATGAATACTGCTGACCAAAAGGATCCAATCTTGCATGCCTGGGCCATGTGCACACTAAGATTGGCATCCACAAGAACAATCACTAGGTTTGTTTTTCTGGATGACGTTTGTTTGCCAACGTTTGTTTGGAAACGGCCGTTAAGATTTACTATCCCCTGGAGTATAAGCAGCTTTGGTTTATTTAGTAGCATTTTTAAATAAGATTCACTCTTTATTTAATGGCCTAGAAGTCCGATTTGTGGCTTGGACTCTCTGTTGTTGATGATCAGTCTTATTTCCCTTTGCAGCCTCTGCCACCACAAAAACAAAGGGCCAGAGTCTGCTCTCAGTTCCATAGTGTCGTTGACTTCTGTTGGGTTATTCCTGATTCATACGAGCACGGCTGAGAGCAGATCCCGTCCAAAGGTCTCTGTCTTAAAACCATGTGAACTAATTCTCTCTGGGGCTGGAAGAATGAGTGAAGCGCTCAGGCCAGTCAGCCCCTTACCTTTATAGTTGTGTCCATGTCCATTTGGATTGTTGCATTTCCCAAAAAGTTTCAGGTTTTCTTCATCACTCAGTGACTTACTGTAAAAAATAAAAAATTGCATTTGAAGGCTAATCACAAACATTTACGTTTTCATTTCAACTGGAATTGGTTCCTAGCTCCCCCACACCCTGATCTCCTTAGTACATACACCGACTGAAACATCTCATTCACAGACTCTGCCTCCTCTGGCTCTGTACCCCTGCCTGAGTCAATCCTGGCCCTGTGTATGCAAGATTTGTTCTCTGCACACCTTTTAGTTTGTGGTCTCATTTTTCATTGGACCAAGACATTACCCATAG
Source organism: Emydura macquarii macquarii (assembly GCF_026122565.2). Classification (NCBI taxonomy): domain Eukaryota; kingdom Metazoa; phylum Chordata; order Testudines; family Chelidae; genus Emydura; species Emydura macquarii. Next base: position 11,180,988 of record NW_027130449.1, on the reverse strand, counting down.
CCCATCCTTGTCTATAACACACCATGAAAAGGGATGGTGAATCCTTAACAGGTCTATGTAATTTGATTTTTAAAAGTTCATAAATTACTGTATGTGCTAGTAATCCAACGGAAAAATATATGTAGTCACTTTCTCCTTTTTAAACAGATGGATTAGGCTGGTGAAGTACTATTACATTTATTTTATTCTGTTATAATAAACATTCGTCAATATCTTGTGTTTCTCTACTGACTCCGTAAAACATTCCTGGCTAAAGAAATGGGGCGTTGAAGGAGCCCACTTAGGATATTTGGGGTCTGTTAGTTTGGATGCTGCTGGTTGTTTCATTGCAGCATCCGGACTTCTCACTACTAGCACTGTTGCCAAGTATCCACTCATCCCCTGAAAAGTGTGTGTATGAGAGTTTGCAATACCACAAGAGTTGCCGTTGTTTACAAAAGGGACCAGATGGCTGGCAGAACTGTCTCGTTTCTGAACATAAACACTGCAGGCTGTCGAATCTAGAATTGCTGAGATATTTAAGAGATTGGTGGGATCATTGCTAAGTTTACTGTCATCCCTTCTGACTTTCACATTGCACCAACTCTCCCAGAGGATGCGAAGTCTAGGGATGAATAGGTGGCGATCAGCTGCCGACCAAGAAGGAGGACACATCTGAAACATGCGACTCACATTTTGCATGAAAACCAGAAGGCGCCACTCACCATCAAGTCCCCTTTGCATCAGACAAAGCAGGAGATGAAGCATCTTAGATAATTGCTGGGGAAACAGGTGATTGGACCATAAACGTGTAAAGTACAAGCTATCAAAGTGCACGGCTGCCCACTGAACAATGAAGGAAGTTAAATTTTTGGTCCTGAAGACAAAGCTTGAAAACTGCCTTAGCTGCTGCTGTTCTCCTCCACCAGCCATGAAAAACCTCCACTACTCAGAGTGAAATAGACAAGATTCTGGTCAGGTTCACTTTGGCCTACAGCACAGCCCTGAAACTCACCCCAGTCCTGTCCCAATTTCACTCTGCCCTTGTTTACAAACGCTGCTGTTTCGGAGGGCAGGGTGGGGAAAGAAAGGGGCCTCACTCCTTTTTCTCTGCCCCAGTCTGCACTCCCAGAGCCTCCATGGGCAGAATTTTCCCTGCTCTGGTCAGTTTCACAGCTGAAAGAGGGGTCAGTGTGCTGAAATTAAAGGTGTGAGTCTTTGCAGTGCTGCAGGACTCTCCTTGTTGTTGCTGTGCACAGACTGACCGGGCTGCCCGCGGGAACAAGTGCCTGACTGGCCCTGAACCCGAACGGACTAGGGCGGAAAGTGCCGCGGGCCTGATCCGGGGCCCATCTTCGTCTCCCTCCTGCACCTGCCAGCGGCTAGACCCAGCGACCCTCTGGATTCTGGGTCCGGTCCGTGGCTGGCCGAGCGGGCCAGGAACGCAGGAGACCCCAGTAAGGACCAGGGACAGCTCCCCCAGGCGGAATAACGCCCCCCGGGATGTCGGACCGGGGCAGGACCCTGAGTCCATGGGGGGGGGGGGGCGCCTCTCCCCTCCCCTCCCCTCGCGGCCTGGCGGGTGCCTGGAGCTGGGCAGTGACTGAACCCCCGGGACCAGGCGCGATGGGGGCGGGGCTCACCCGGGGCCCCCCCCGGGACCAGGCGCGATGGGGGCGGGGCTCACCCGGGGCCCCTCACCTGTGCAGCCGGTGGCAGGCGCTGAAGCTGAGGCAGCGGGAGACCCGCGCGGTGCGGGCCGGGGCCGGGGCCGGGGCCGGGGCCCGGGCGGGGGGAGGCGGCATCGCAGCGGCGGAGCGAACCCGGCCGGCTCGGCGCCTGCGCGGGGCGGACACGGGCCCCACATCCGGGCATCCCCGGGCGGCCGGGCCCCCCCCCCGCTCCTTCCTCCGTCACGGGCCTGCGCCTGGGGGATGGGACCCCGCCCCCTGCGCCAAGGGGACCCCCTTTGAGCCCCGCCCCCTGCGCCTCTGGGGACCCCCTGCCTCAGCCCCTCCCCTCAGACACCCGCAGCCCCTCAGGGACCCCCCGTGCCCGGTGCCCCCATCTCTGTGCCCGGTGCCCCAGGCCGAGCTCCCGGGCACGCCGGCCTGGCGCAGACCTGTGCCCGCAGCCAGGCGGCGCCGGGTGCTCTGCTCTGCTCTGCCCGGGGCTGGTCTGTGCCGCCAGCCCTGTCCTGTCTGCCAAGGTCTCTGCTTGCTGGGTGTGTCAGACCCACACACACAACAGGGGGACGGAGGCTACACAGGGCCTGGCAGGTGCACACAGTAACACACTACACACCGGCAGGGGATGTATCCCCCCCGTCTGTCTCTCGCAGTAACAGGAGCCTCTGGTGGGACTTGTAACAACAGCCAGACCAAACGTTCAGACGAAGCAGGACGGTCAGGCTGAGGGCACCCCTTTCAATCCTCCAGCCGGCCTGGCACCCGGTGCACACCCACCCGCACCTTGGTAAAGCGCCTGGCGTCTTCTCCAGAGTCGCACCGAACACAAATGAACACTTCACTGTTACACTGCTCACTGTCAAAACAGACCGGACCGTGGCAGGAGGTAGGCCCTGTTGGACACACGGAGTACAGTGGCTGCTGGAGAAGAGGACTCTTGTATGGGCTCAAGCGTGGTTTAAAAAAAGAGAGAGCACGATCCAAAAAACACCCTTGAACAGCACAGGTCCCAGTACCCATCCTTGGGGGACCCCACTGTAAACCTCTCTCCATTGTGAAAACTGATCATTTTTTCCTAGCCTTTGTTTCCCCATTTTTCAACTAGTTACTGATCCATGAGAGGACCACCTTCCTTCTTATCCCAGGGCTATTTAGTTGCCTTAGTGAGGGACCCCGTCAAAGGCTTTCTGAAAATCCAAGTATACTATATTGACAACCTTGTCCACACACTCAAAGCATTCTAATAGATTGGTAGGCATGACTTCCCTTTGGAAAAGTCATGTTGACTCTTGCCCAACAAATCATGTTTATCTATGTGTCTGATAATTCTGTTCTTTAGTATAGTTTCTACCAGTTTGCCCAATACTGAAATTATGATAGTAATTACCAGGACCTGCTTTGGAGCCCTTTTTAAAAATCAGTGTTACTTTAGCTACCTTTCCAGTCATCTGGCGCAGAAATTGATTTCAGCTTAACAGTGCATTAGTGTGCTTGGATCGAGTCCTTTTTGAAAGGGGACTAGATCAAAGCACATTAATGAATTGTTAATACTTATCAACAGGGTCCAGTGCCGAGTAGCTTCACAACCCAGGTGCTGCAAACTGAGCACTTGTGTAGGCACTTCCATTCCTCCCACCCTATGGTTTTGTTATGGTTCTCTTCCCAGCGTGCCCCATGAAAGCCCCTTTTGTGTGGAGAATTACTTCGACCGGGAGACTTCTTTGTGCATTTTTCCTATTAGCAGTTGCAGCGTTTTAGGGATGATACCCATTCTGGAGTCAAGATGTCAGGGAAAAGGGCTAACCTTTATGCCAGCTCCTTACCCCACGCTCTCCCAAAGTTTTCCTCCAAGTCATGTGCTCGATGCAGCTCCTGATAATGGGGCGGTGGTGTTCACGGTGAACGTCTTGTCAGCTTGTCAAATCAATACCAACACAGTCTCCTTTGAGTTCAGCCCAGCAATCAGATCTTTTCCATCTGCAGCCTCTCTGACGTTCCAGATGGCCCCAAAACATCCATCTGCTATGGCAAACGCCACAGCCCCTTGCTGGGTTAGACCCAAGTGGAAATACGCCTCATTACAGCCAACCCTGCTGCTGGCCAAGCAATGCAATTGATTGGTTCCCCTCTCTGTCCCATGGCCTTGGTGCTCTGGCTCCTACAAACATATTGCGCTCTAGGTTGTTCACATGACAGGCTGCTGGTATTTATTTAATGGGTGGTCCCAGAACCTTTTTGTTCAGTGCTGTTTTTCCTTTTCCCCGCAGACTGCCTGACTTGAGTAATGCAGACCTCGACTCCAGCGCTGAAGCCGACCTCCCCTGTGAGGATTGCTGCTTTCTCCAGGATAGATCTGTTTAGTGCCTCCCACAGACTGGCCTGGTAACTAGCTCTCTATGTTGTATGGCTTAGACTTTCGGTGCAAACTGCAGGAGAGATCTGTGTTCTCAAGCCATTGACTGGTGATCAGTGGCTGGTAGTTTGGAGGCAGAATGTGCTGGCACTACCCGGCATTAGCTAATGTTTCGTTGGGAGGGGGTAGTGAGCTGCATGGAGCGTTGCAGCGCTGGCATGCTGGTGAGGGAGCTGGGTGCTCCGCTGTTCATCTTTTTCTTTGTTATTTAAAGGACAGGAAATATTTTGGTTACTTTGCAGCTAATGTGGTCAGAGACAGAATTGCTTTGCCTTGCCTGTGACGTCCCCAGTCAATGATGCTGAACTGCGTACAGCTCTCTCAAATCCAGGCCAATCCCAGAGGTGTGAGGCCTTGGGCACGGGGCTCAGATAGCCCCTCACTCCTCTCCCCAGTAGCATGGGCAGCTCCACATCAGGAGTGTCCCTGACTCTCTGAATCAGCGTCTTCCTCCCCCCAAGCCAGTGCAAGTGCAATCTGCAGTGCTGCTTACAGCTGCTCCTGCTGGGGTCCCCGTCTCATGTCTCTTTCAGGGCAGTTGACTAGATGCATTGAAAAGCCGCTTATATGTATACTGGGCTCTTTCGGGTCCTGCCCTAGGACATTCGTCACTATGGCAGCAAGAGGGAGGTGTGCATATTCCACGCGGGGATCTGCCACGTGGCAGAATGCTGCTGCTATTCCAGGCTCCTTTCCCTGCGCTCTCTCCTCCTCCACTGTGATTCTAGCCTTTTCTAATGCTCACTGCCTCTAGCTGCTGGGCATCGCACTGTCATCTGAAATGCAGCATGGCTAACCCTGGATCTTGAACTTCCCACCCTGCTGCCTCTTTCCTCTGTCACTGTGGAATACAGCCCTGCCATACAGGCCGGTAACACGGGGGTCACTGGTGGGTCCTCCTCTTCCCTTTCCTCAGACATGCAGGGCGCATCCAGATCTTACTGCTTCTTAATCCACGGCATCTCTAAGATACTCATCCAGCATCTCATCTCCTCTCTTGATTACGCCTCTCTGGCCTCCCAGATGTTCACATCTCCCCCTTCCGGTCCATACAAAACACAGCTGCTAAGATGGATGAGAGTGCCTGTCACTCTGATCACTTCATCCATCCTTTGAATCCCGCCACCGGACCCCTTCACCTCATCATTCCATCTGGCCCATCCCCTTCAGGCCTGTTGTGACTCTCTCTTACTGCATCACAGTCCTCTGCCATCCTGTTGTGCCCCCTCTCTACTTCTCCCACAGACCTTCTAGGATGCCCCTTGTGCATGGCACACCCCATCTGTGCTGGTCTAGCAGGCCGCTGCCCTCTGCTATCATAGCCCTCTGCAAGAGCCACTTTTTCAGGAACTAGCTATGTAATCTGCATCTCTAAAGGGAGCTGCTCATCTAAGTGGAGGGCAGGGTCTCGTGGTGGCAGGGAAGGAGTGTGCCATAAGGACATTTGAAATGAAACGGGCACTGGAGGAAAACAAGGGGAATGAGTTGTGGGGGGAAAAGGAAATCTAGAGTAGTGGTGGGTTTGACTTTGTATGTTATAACTTTCTCCCCCCCGCCTTCATCTGTCTTGTCTTTCAGGCTCAGAGATAATGTCTTCGGCTGGATTTGGAAAGTGCAGCACACACTGTGGGCACTACGTTAATAAATTCATGGCCATTCCACTGTGTCTGAGGTCAGAATCTTGGACAAGTGAATGAGCTAGAGAATGGTGCAGCCTAGAACAGGGTATGGGCCTGGGCAGCAGACAGCAATGTCTCTGTGGCTTCCTTTCTCTCTGAAGGGTGTGCGTGGGAGTGTGTGGGAGCAGAAAGACTGCCCCAGCCTCCCTGTGCGATACCTGGTCATACAAAGTGCCTGCTCCAGGGAGTGCAGAGCTATCCCTTAGCTGCTGCGCTTTGCCTACGGTTAGTGTCTCCTGTACAGGATACAGAGGAGGGAATTTCAAGGGAAAATGAAAGGCTATTACAGGCTGCTCTGTCAGCTGCAAAGGTAGGACAGTGGCTCAGAGACCCATGGGTTTGTTCTGCTGCAGCACATCCTTGGTTTCCTGTGTCTGTTGGTTATTGGCTCGCAAATTCTGTGTTAATTTCTTTTCAGCAAATCACTGAGTGATGCAGAAAATAAGAAACTCTTTGGGATCTGCAACCAGAATCATGGGCACAACTATACGGGTGAGGGACAGACCTGCCAGCACACTCTGCATATCCCCCCCAGCTCAGGTCAGGATCGACTCCTACGGCAGAGGAAAGGGAAATGGAAGCCTTAATACGTGCACCCCTCTTCCAGTGCTGCCTTTATCCTCTCAATTGTGTCATTCACTGGGGTGTTCTGCCCAGGCAGCTGGAATGATGGAGTTGAGTTGTGTTGAGTCAGTGACGCTATAGGTTAATGTACACACTCTTCATCAGTCTGCACACTTGGCTTCAAACTCCACTGTAGGGCAGAGGGGGGCTATGAGATTGGATCACATCTGAATCACACCTGTCCACATCACACACCCTGCAGGATTGGCGACCAGGGGCCCTGAGAAGGCCAAGAATGACTTCCGGTGGAGTGACGTGCATTGGCAGAACTATGGGGGGGACCCAGAGCTGGAATAGCTGGGGGTGCTGTAGGTCAGGACCAAGAAGCACCAGCAGAGCTGTGTGTGGAGATCCAGGACTGGACTGGCAGAGTATACTGCAGCTCAGGAATGAGGGCGGGTGTTAGGTGAAAGCCGGCCTTGATAAGCATGATTATCCGGCTAGCTCCTGTATTAGCAGGGATCTGTTTTCAGCAGCCACATTTTATTTCCCCCAAAACTTTGAGCATCAGGCTTATTTCTGGTTTAAAGTTATTTTCCATTGCCTCCCTCCTTGCTATAGCTGTCACCTTTCCATTCATCCCGCACAAGTAATGCTAGAGATGATTTGTGTGATTCTTACCCATGGGGCCAATAATTTGACTTGGGGTTTGTTTGTTTTGTTTTTCCAGTGGTGGTGACCGTGCGTGGAGAAGTAAGTGCAGCTATGTGTGGGTCTGGGTCAGGCCGGGGGCATCTGGCTGCCCTGGTAGAGCTGGCATGAGTCCGGCGTACAGTGGTACTGAAAAGATCATTCTACAGCAGTACAAAGACAATGGCCCTGTGCCCAGTCAGAATGCACTGCAGCAGTCACCTTAAGCGACTGATGAGGCCTCCGTCCTTGACATAATTTCCTGCCCATTCCATGTAGTTGTGGGGCCTGGCCAGGATTTGGACCCTGCCCAAATCATGTGGCCTTTGACCTGCCATTCTCCCAGCTGATCATTAAACCCCAGAAAATGCTCTGCAACCTGTTCGGTTGCTTGACTGGAACAGTTTAGATGCCATAACTATTCCACAGTGGCTCTCATTTCATCACTGCATGCATTTATCAAGAGATGTCTACTATGCTTGTGATTTCCTTTCCTTTCCTGTGATTTGCCCTGCAGATTGATCCTACCTCAGGGATGGTTATAAACCTGACTGACCTGAAAGAGTACATGCAGGTAATAATAAAGTACTTATACAGCTCAATCTAGTATGATTTTATGATCAGATGCAGCTTTGGAGGTGGGGAGGTGCGGGGTTGGAGGATAGTATTTGGGGAAATGGAGGATACGTAGTAGCTGCGAGGATGTGGAAGGGGAATGTAGAGTGCTGTGTCAACACATTCCCTTCATGGGATCTCCCAGGCCCCTGGGAATCTTGGTTTTCTCACTCCTCCCATGCCACGTGGCTACCACCCTATTAGAGCAGGGAAATTCCAGCGAGCAGGCAGTAGTTACTGAGTTTGTGTGATCAGCAGCAGTAACGTGCCATGTGTCAGAGTCAGTGAGATATAAAGACCTGGGGAACATGAGAGTTGATCTGAGACTAGATCTACAGTTAAAATTTAGGTGTGTAAGTGGATTAAACTACAGTGAGGGAAAAACCCCTTCAGCGCACAGACATAACCTAAGGGCTGGTCTACACTGAAAAGTTACATTGGCGTAGCTACAGCTCTCAGGGGTGTGAAAAATCCACATTCCCAACTGGCAGTATGGAGAATTCTTCTGGCAGCCTAGGGCTAGCTACATCTGGGGTTAGGTCGGCTTAACTGTGTCTCTCAGGGGTGTAGATTTTTCACACCCCCGAGCAATGTAACTCTGCCAATGTAACTTTCCAGTGCAGACCAGGCCTGTGTTCTGCTGCAGTGACATTGCTCCCTGATGGTCCCCAGGCTGACCCAGGACATGCAAGCTGAGGCCTTTGGCTTCCTCTCACCAGCTGCTGTCTTGCTCAAAAAGTCTGATCTTGTTCTCTTCCAAATCTCTGGGACTTCTCAGGAAAAGGCCCAGCATTAAAATACCTGGGACACCCTTGCAGGCATGGCAGGGCTTTCCCTGGGCATTTAACTCAGAGTCCAGGGTCCCAGGGAGTGAGCTTGTGTTGGTTAAAACCAGACATACTCTGAGCTTTCTGGGTCGTACCTCATTGATGGGACCACCATTTCCCCCCTTTTTCCCTAGGAGGCGATTATGGAGCTGCTTGACCACAAGAACCTGGAGCAGGACGTGGCCTATTTTGCCAATGTTGTGAGGTGGGTAGTGGGGTCTCACGGTGAAACTGGATTTAGGGCCAGGCCTGCACCTACATCATTGTACAATAATAATGGGCATCACGTGTGTCCTCTGTGACCTGTTAGACACCTTCAGTTCTGAGGAACTCACTACCTAAAGGTGATCAAATACCTCCCCATTGCTTTCCTTCTGACTGTTTTGTAGCTGGGGTCTGGATGCTACCCTGCACTTGCTGCCCCCTCTCTAACTTGGGCCTTGTTTTCCCTGCAGCACGACGGAGAACCTGGCAGTGTACATCTGGGAAAACCTCCAGAAGCGCCTGCCCGCGGGGGCTCTTTATAAAGTCAAGGTGTACGAATCTGAGCAGAACGTCGTCGTGTACAAGGGAGAAGAGACGGCTCCGCTGGCCTCGATCTGTGACCTGAGCGCACACGGCGCCATCAGGGATTAGCATGTCTGCCGATGAAATGGAGCTTTGCAATCTCCTGCACTGCAGGTAGTGCCTGTTCCTGCCTCACTAACCGTGTCCAACCCTTGTCTCTCGCTCTGGCCTCCCCCTCTCCACGCCCCCCGGCCTGCTGCTGCCATGTTGTGAGAACGTGTTAAGGCTAATTTCCCCAGAAATATAAGCAACCAAGCTTATAGGAGACGCTGACCTGTCCCCTACTCCCTGCTGAGGGATGGAGAGGCCAGGACCAGGGGAGTGTAACGGCAGGGCACTCACCTCTCAGGCACCTCCTGCCACCGTGTGCGGTACTGCAGTCCTCTTCCCACTCCTGGCACCCCCTGTAGGTTGATCTCGCTTGGCAGGGCTTCAGCGGCTCGGCCCTCGGGCTGGGTCACACAGCCAACATGAACCCGTTCTGGGGTAGGAACGTCCAACCAAACTGTCTGTCTGCCCTCACCAGGGTCTTCAGCTCCCGCTCTGGGGCTTTGAAATTCAGCTCTTTGCTTGGGCCTCCAAGCGAGCCTTGTCCCCTTGTCAGGGCTGACACCACTTCACTGGTGGCCGGTGGGGAAACCCAGGCCCACCCCCCGCTCCAGCTTCCGACCAGGGACCCTATGACCAGCAGCCACGCTCCCTCCGCTCCATCCATTGCTGCTGCTTCCCTGGCCCTTCTCCTACCTGGCCCCTTTATCGTCACCCCTCGCTTCCGTTCTTGGGGCCTCTTCCCCAGCTCAAGCTAATTCAGCCGGAACCAAATGCTGTCCACCCCACGAATTCCCGTGGACAGAGAGGAGAGCACAGCAGAGCAGAGGAGAGCCCCGCCAGTCCCCCCAGCCAGGGACCGACCTGCCTAGGCCCTGCAGCTCCTTTTAACTGGGCAAAATGAGCTCTGATTGTGCTTGCATGAGGCCTCTCTAGGCAGGCCAAAGGACCCAACTTCCCTGCTGCTTTCCTGGGGCAGGGTGGTAAGACCACAGGCCTCTGGCAGGGGGCCAGGAACGGACAGGTGCGTCCCATCACCGGGAGGAATGGTGATGACAACACAGGTATGAATAAATAGCCTTTGCATGGTGTCTCGTTCAGCTGCTGGCTCTAAGGCCCCGAGTACACAGTGACCTCCCCAGAGCAGAGCTGTAGCTGATGAACTCCCAGCAGAGAGGCTCCAACAGAAGGATTCCTTAGAGTAAGATACCATGTGTACAGATCACAGCTAGGTGAAGCTGCATTTCAATGGCATCCTTGTGCTACTGCAGGGGAGAGCAGGACTCAGACACTGTCAACAGGAGGCAACAGCTCTGAGCTGGCAAGTTAGGAACAAGAGCCTTGCATGGTGCAGTGCACCACCTACTGTCCAGCCATCTGCAGCGCCTAAGAACTAGCTGAGAATTAATGTCTCCATGAAGGGAGTGGGTTAAGGACTTGCAGTGGCTAGTAAACAAGATTATGCATGTTGATCTGACCTGCAACACAGGCAGCCAACAAGACAGGCTAATGGGAAGGGGCGTTACCACCTGCCTTCTTCTCTAGAGGAATATGTTTCATCCCCATGAGAAGCTTGATTCTCAGCATATGTTGAAGCAGAACTTTGTTAAAACTATGTATGCGGATCCAGTCTCCTCAGCATGAATACCAGCCTAGCTGCCTTTACCTTGTGCACCTGAATTTGAACAAAGGAAGATGAGAGATGGCAAAAATTCCAAATATTTCATCCAGCTGTCCCATAGCGGCCATTTGTTGGTGTTTTGTCCAGTCTAGTTTTACGAGTCTCAGCCAGTAGAACTTTGCACCAGGAAAACCTCCCAAAGGAAATGGTGACAGAACTCAGTTTTCCTTTGCTCTGTTTCATCCCACTGCTCCTTATCTTTTTCTTTATTTGGCCTACACGATGCTTTGGGGCTAGGTACAAAGCAGAGCAGGCTGGCTTGCATGTAGTGAACACCAGCCTCCAACGTCCTGGGGCATAGCCTGTCTCTTCACTAAGGGAAGGGGTGTAGTGTAGTATTTCTGAAGTAATACAGGTTCATGGGACTGGACTTCTGCCCCGCACACCTGCATCAGCATGAACAACTGCAGAAATGTCTGGATGGGATTCTCTAGTTTATGTTATGGAGGAGCTCAGAACAGATGATCAGTATGGTCCCTTTTGGCCTTTAAAATCTATGACTCAAGTCCCTAAGCAAGAAGTGGAGCCTGTTCTCCAGGTACCATTCACCATAAGCAGTCTTTTATTAGTAGAGCCTGACAGATAAGCTGCTGTATGTGGCCTCCACAACAAACCAACCCATCCCCTCTTCACCCATCCCACCACTACTAAATCATCTGAGCATAAGGGACCTGCCCTTCTACCTGAAAGAAGAGTGAACGTGAGTTATATTCAAGTGGAGGAAGGCCAATTAGCACAATGTCCTCTAAGTGTGTCAAAGCAGAAAAATAAAAATAACTGTGTTTGACCCAGGCTGGTTTCAGGATGGGGTACGGTGCAGGGGCATATTTGATTCTTGCTGGTTTCACTGGCGGATGGGCCGTGGCAGAGACATGATGGGGGCACGTTTGACTCAAGCTGGTTTCACTGGGGGTGTATGTCAAAGACATGTTTGATCCACACTGGTTTCACTGGCGGAGGGTGTCGGGGCGTGAGAGGGGTGTGTTTACCTCATGCTGATGTCACTGGAGGTGGGGGGGGAATGGTGGAGGTGTGTTTGATCCACACTGGTTTCTCTCAGGGGCCTGAGCAGCAGGGGCGTGGTTTGACGTATGCAGGGTTACAGTGAGAGCACGAAGGAAGGATGCCATCCTTTTTGTTTGAGTTGTGATGTTTGCACTGGCTGCTGGTGCACAGCACACAGTCAGACTGGGACTAGATGGGGCAGCACCCTCTCTACTCTCCCTGGCTGAGCTGAGGCAGTGGCATATTCTGGAGAGGCAATTTTCCCTCTTTCCCTTGGCCCAAAACATTTCCAGTCATTTTAGTTCTCGCCTTCCGCTTTGTGCGGGAAAAGCCAAAGCTGCCACTCCGCTCCGAGCAGAGCTGCTGACCGGCCTCTCCCACTCAGAGCACATCACTGCTGGGAACAAGCGGCCTCTCTTTGCACCTACCGCCTCCCTTGCCTGTCCAGCTCAGGGCAACAGTGGGGATGTAGCAGGCCAGCAGAGCAAGACATTGGAGTGAGTCAAGGCAATGGGCTCTTCTGGAGAAGGGGCTATCGCCTTGCACAGGATTAGCTTTGGATCCATTCACTGTGTATTTATAATATCGCAGCAGCACAGAGAACAGCTTCGGGGCTACAGAAGCAGCTCCCTTACCACAGGCACAATGTAAGAGCGAAAGGAAAGGAAGAGCAGAGATTCACATTAGCCTTGACCTAGCCCTGAGCTCCAAGAGGCCAGGAGCTGCTAGTGTAAGGTAGCAGGCTTCTCCATTAACGGGGGACAAAGATGCCATGGAATCCATAAGGCATTTGCACTGGGACTTCTGCACGGCCCAGTTCACTGAAGGTCTCTGCATCCAGAACAAGCAGGAAGGTGTTTTGGTTCTACAGAACGAAAAATAGCAAGAGGAATGTCAGTGCTGGTTCCACTCTGCCTTCCCACTCAATGCCTTTCCTACTCCACAAGGAAGAGTCTGTCTGCACAGCAAGAGTGCTCAAATCAGTACCCAAGACACTGAGCCAGAAGCAGTGCTACCCTGACATGCCGTGAAAGCTCTGACCTTGGAAACTAGGCTGCTATTAAGAATCTGATGCTCAGCTGCGATTGACAACTGCAGAGGATGAAGTGGCTGCAAATAAACTCCGTGGCACAGGGACTGGAAAGCAGATGAGATGAGCATGGGGAGTGAAGTATTGGGACTGCCCTTTAGAGGGCACCAAATCCAATTCTATGATCTAAAAACCACCATACAACAAAAACGAGAGTTCTGTATATACATATATGTTGCCTCCTATATATGTTGCCAATATTTGCTGCATTATTTCTACCAACTGCATCTGAGGAAGTGGGCTGAAGCCCACGAAAGCTTATGCCTGCTGAAATTAAATGTGTTAGTCTTTAAAGTGTACAGAACTCTTGTTTTTGCTGTATATAGACTAACACGGCTACCCCTCTGGAACTCTTCACCATACAACACAATTTCTTGCTACTTGTGAGTAGTGAGAATGGGTTACCTGCAAGGGTGTGACCACGACAGACAGAATGACCCCACTGTCTTCTGCTGTGGCTTTAGGCACTGGCACAAACACGGGCTCCGAAGGGTAGAATCCATCCTCTTGCCAAATCTAGCAGGCAAAAAAATGACATAAGAGATGCATTTTATTATGATTTAGGTACTACTGATATCCAGTGAACTGAGTCAGGATCGGGGCCCCATTGTGCTGTCCAGATAGGCAGGCAGACACACCACCTCTGGGCACAGTGAGATGCTTCTGAGTCATTCACAATTGGGACTTTACTTTGTTTTTAAATGACACTATATCAATAAAATAGTCCTCAGTGTCCCCCTCTGGTCATCTTCCTGAGGTGAACAAGCAGTCAAGTATCTCCCATTCTCCCCACACCTACTGGAGCTAGATAAATCAAGAGCAGGACTGGGACATTTTCCCAGTGGTAGATAAAGAGAAGAGTAGCATTAAAGAGAGGGCCACAACTGAGGCATCCCCTCCAATCTTTCATATGCACGGTGTCACTGCTTACCCTAAACAGGAAAAGGTCATTTCCTGAAAGGATTGTGAGAGTTTTCAAAAATGTGATCAACATTATTATATTATTCATTATTTCATTATTAGCAGCACCTAAAGCTCCCAGCTGAGATTGAGGCCCTCTTGTATGAGGCACTGTACAAACACACTGAGAAACAGGCAGCATCAAAGACAGGCTAAAGAGACAAGACTGGCACAGGGTGGAAAATGAGCCATGAACTGACTTGCCCAAGGTCACACACCAGGTCAGCGGCAGAGCCAGCAATAGAACACAGGTCTCCTCTATCCCAGTCCAACGGACCATTGGGCCACTCCCAACACAGAAGCTGTTATGATCTGCAGGAAGATCATAAAGGGATCCCAATCTCATTGGGGCCTCTGGACATTACAGTAATACAAATAATTAGTTAATGAACCGTTGTTGCAAAGCCAGCTCAGATTGAGCCCAACATTGGTTTCTTCCTTCACAGAGAGCCTTTTCAAAAACCTGTGACATTTAGAGCCTCCAGAGGCTTTTCCTGATCAGATTATGAGAATCTGGAAAGGGAACAAATTTTCAGGGAGAAATCTTGACCACCCCTGTAGTATTTAAAGTATCTTGTGTTTTCAAAGCTTGGGAAAATCTAAAATAAAAAGGGGTTTTATTGAACTGAAATAAGAGACACTGAAAAAGTGCACTAGGATTTTCGGAGAAACCTGCAGAAGTTAAGGTCCCAGCTCTCAGCGACTCTCAAAGGGAGTTGGATGCCTAAAGCCTAGGCTTAGTCTGTATTTAACATTTATACTGGCATAGGTATGTTGGTCAGAGGTGTGAATAACCACACCCACTAGCAACCCAGCTCTGCAGACAAAAACCCCAGTGTAGACGCAGCTACGTTGTCTGACAAAAGAGTACTTCTGTCGACACAACTAAGATCATTTGGGGGAGGTAGTGTTCCTACAGTAGCAGAACTCCTCCTCCTGTCAGCATACACTGTGTCTACACTAGCATAAACTCTGTAATGTAGACATAGCCCTAGTCTACAGAGATTTGCATCAGAACAACTACATTGGGTTTAAGTCACATCTTTCATCATTTCAATGCCAATCTCTGGGGGAGGATATTCTTATTTCAAAATCAACACGCCCTGTTCTGATTTAGCTTAAGGTAATTCATTATAATTAAAGCTAAATCAAAATAGGATGAGTTTATTCAAAAATAAATTTTCACACACAGACGTGCACTGAATTAAACCCGACTGAGGAGTTATTTCAGACAAGCCCCAACCCCCTTTGACCTTTTTGAGGCCCTTAGCCTATTAGGGCTTGAAAGGAAATTCAGGTTTCAGGAAAGCTGGGGTTTAAAACCACCAAAGCAGGGAAACCCTTGTGCTGCCACAGCCCCGTTATGCTACTCAAGGTCCCTCATCACAGGCCCAGAGATTAATGACTGTCCCAGTGAGGAACGATATAAACTCTGTGTTGTTACATACTACACACTAGTAGGACAGGACACCTCAGCTTTATGTTCATTGCCCCAGGCCCCAAAAGCGCAAATTCCAGGGGCCCTGGAAGTGTTACCTCCACATTGTGGGTTCCATTGTATTTTTAGAGTTAGAGAGTTTAAGGCCAGAGAGGACCCCCAGATCAGCTAGTCTGACCTCCTGTATATCACAGACCACCAGCATCACCCAGCACCCGCACACTGAACCCAACAACAATCTTTTAGTGCACACATCTCCCATGCTGTGTTCATCATGATAACATGGATAACACACTTTCAGATCATCTTGATCCCGTCTTGATACCCAAGACCCCTTTCCCTGCCGTGGTCTGTCCAGAGACCCAAAGAGATGTCTGCTCCTTGTGTTAGGGTGTTACATTCATGCAGTGCAGGATAGAGAATGGAAATATGGGCCCAATCCCAGCCCCTCTATTAAAGAGATTCCAGTGCTGATGGGTGACAGAGCTGCCTAGGCTGCTGAATGACAGAAAACCCACAACAGCCAGTTTACATTGAATGGGGACAACTCCAGGGTCTTAAAGAAGATCTTACTTTGTCTCACCTTCATTTTCTTGGTTTCTGTATCGATCTTCATCAGCGAATCCCCCACCAAGTGCCGAAAGCCGCAGCCATAGAAGAAGCGGTACTTCCTGCCGTTGCACTGTGAGTAGTTAATATGGGGGAACTCCAGGCCCCCGACCTCCTCAAGTTCCTGGGTGTGGAGATTTTCATGCATGCACCAGACCTAGAGCAAGGGCAGAGCACAGGGGTTTTATTGAGCCCTGGTCTGGGACAGAAGCTTCGACACACAACTGGTCTCACTGACATGCTACCCAGCTATTATAGAGAAGATGAAATGTTTGGCTTTGTTCCCTGGACACCTCTAGTCAGCCCATCTCAGAACAGTGCAGGCTCCCTTATCCACTCCACCCACGAAGGAGACACATAGTCACAGCTCTCTGGGGCTTTAGAAAGGCCCTTAAGGCCTGAGCTAAGGGGGAAAGACTCCACAGCAACACCAGCACTCCAATGTATTTGTACAGCATCTGTCAGCTGCAGGATCCTCAAGTAATCAAAAAGCTGATCTACAAGCTGTATCCAGGGACTGCTCCTCCAACACTGAAATGACTCCCCCTTTGGGGCTGTGTCTACACCGCATTAGTAAGCCAGGTCTGTGGGATGTGGGCTTGCAGACTTAGTATTTCCAAGTCTGTGCTTGAGCCTCCACACTGCTTGCAAACCTGGGCCTCCCAACGGTGCTAATGTGTTCATATTGCTCTACACAGACCTGAGTCAGCCTGTCTGCTTCTGGAGTGGAACACAGGAACTGATTAACCATCCACTGCAACACCACACAACAGTTTGGGGCAGGAAACGAAGAATAATCCTGTATACAACTGGAAGTGCAGGGAGAATTTTGGGATCAAAAGACAGAATTTGGCCAGTTACACCAGCGCTAACAGCCCAACTCATGCCAAAAGTGCCACAGGGGCTCCAGTGACCAGGTGTGGTCAGCATCGTGGTTTCACGTCTCATCTAAAAGATGGTATCTCTAGCAACACAGTGCCAGCGCACCGAGCTCTGTACTGTCTTCCAGTCCAGTACAGGCCAAGCCTGACCCTGCTTAGGTTGCAAGACCTAAAAAGACACAGCAAAAGGCAATACAGGTGCACACAACATCATCATCATAACCCTCAGTGTAGTTATTTATGCCTTTAACACATACCGTCCCATCCCGCTCCTTCACAGCACTCGCCGACGTGTAGGACAAGGGGCTGAGGTTCTGCCCCACAGGCATGCTTGAATCCATGTTCAGTGGTAGAACAAAGCGGCGAGGGAAAGCTCTAGCTGTCGAGTTATAGAACTGTTAAGAAGACAGGAAGTTACAGGGGGAGAGAGAGAGCTGAACAGCCTGGTGAGCTCAGTCCCTATGGTGCGGCAATCACCGGATGAGGTCTAGCCCTTTCCCCCATTCCAAGTCTGCCTGCTCTCTTATTATTTGTATTAGCATAACACCTGGAGGTCCCAAGCCAAGATCAGGGCCCCACTGTGCCAGGCACTGTACAGACATAGTGGGAGACAGTCCTGCCTTGGAGAGTCTAAATAGATACAACACACAAAGAGTGGGAGGGGAAACAGGTACAAAGAGGGATAGTGACATGCCCAAGTTCACCCAGCAGGTCAGTGGCCAAGCCAACTATAGAACCTAGGTCTCCTGAATCCCAGTCCATTGTCCCATCCACTCTGCCTCTCCCCTCTCCCTGCAACCCAGCACTTCCTATTCCTTCCCCTGGCCCTTCCTCCCACACCCTTTCTTAGATTAATGTCGCTGTTACTTAGATAGAAGTCACAAGTTTACAGCATCTAAAACAATGAAACATTCCCATTTTGCCCACAGTAAGAGTCACCTGTGAATCAATGAGACCAACTAACTCCAGGCAGGAGTGTAAAGCTCCCTGTGCATTTCCCAGCTTTCAGCTCAGTCAGCCTGTGGCCAGCAGGTCCCATATGACAGACACAGGGGCAGGCGCTTTACCTGATCCAGACCTTCTCCAGCTTTGCGCAAGTTTTGGAGCTGGTAAATATTAAGGCTCCCTCCATCATCCTGGCAGCAGATGTCAAGGACCACACATCCTTGATCTTCAAAGGCATTGATGTGATGGAAAGCAGCAAATGGCTTGCTGTAAAACTGCCCTGGAAGCAGCTGCAGTGAGATAAGACAGTTTTGTTTCCGCCTCCAGCAATCTCAGCCCCTCCTGGGTCCTGGAAAGTCCCCTTTTCCCTTTCCTTTCCCCATACACTTTTCTCACCAGTTATCTTAGACCCTATCAGAATAACAGCTTTACCACCAGCTATGGGCAGAACCAGATTCAGGCTATGTGGAGCCCAAAGCACACCATGACAAGGTCCCCCCACCCAGCCATCTGGAGTGCAGTGGAGGGGGAACCCTTCTTCCCTCACAAAGAAGTAGGGGCGGTGGCTACGACAGCCACATGGAGCCTCCTTGGGACATCACACTCCTAGTCCTAAACCTGTATCCCCAAGTCACTCAGCAGGTACATCTCAGCCCTTGTACTTGCAGCTCCAGGATTGGTTCCCAGGAGCCCCTACCTGCCTGTTGATCTTCATTCTTTTAAGGGGCGGCAGAAAGATTTCTTGCATTTGTCTCTGCTCCAGCACCTAATAATTCCTCATCCAGGAGGCCTAACCCTTCCTTGGTTTTCAAGCCAATACTGCAGTAGTTGCTGGACTGACCCACACAGGCCAGGTTGCTGCTGCCAAAAGCCAGGGCCATTTCCTGTGGGCTCTAAGACTGACTCTGCAGGAGTAATCTAGGCCTGCACAACTGATGGAATGGCAGAAGTTTTACCTGTCCTGTATGTTTATTCACCACGTGAAAGCGGGTTTTGTACTGCGGTTCCCAGCTTATTCCACTAGCAATCGACTTCCCAAGGAGCTTGGATGTGATGATCCGACACAGATTCATCTTGATGGGCTGCTCAATGAAGATCACGTAGTTCTCACTCATTCCTAAATGGACAGGGGGTAAATCAAAATGCTTTGCTCCCAAAGGCAAATGGGGTGATGAGAACTGCTGGGAGTGTGGGTCTCTGCTACTAGATCTTGCTATGGCAAGTGATAGTGTGTAGGTTGTGCTGGATCTGCATGCACCAGGCAGAGCAGGGGATGGGAGGCACCTCACCAAAGCTGTGATAGTAGGAGGGTTTCATCTTCTCAGCTGGAGCGATGGAGCACAAAACTTGCGCTCCCTGCAACGTTTCATCGCAGTTTGACTTCTGTGGAGGAATCCGAATAATGTTATAGCTGGAACCTGGAAATGAGAAAGCATGTCCATCAGTCCAGAGACCCAGGACTGACCCAGTCAGCACTTCAGGACAGGCACCAACAAATTTATACATTAGGCCTCTCTGTGTTCAGTGTCCTGATGGAGATCTTCAGACACAAGACGTGCCAGATGAGCTTTTCAAAACCAGCTAGGGGATTTAACGACACAAGTCCCACTGGAATAAATCCCCCAGCCAGCTTTAAATATTTTATCCACCCACCCCTGAATCCCATCAGGTGCTGACACTAAATCCCAGCTAAGAAGGTCTTAAAGCTTTGGCCAGATTCACCCAGTACTACAAATCCCCACTTCCTGTGGGGCCTGCACTCATGCCTTCTCCTTTCAAACAAGCTCTTCCTATTTCTTTTATTTATTGGCACAAGGCAAGGAAAGCTCCACCCTATGCATATGCCCAAGTTCTCCCAAACCCATTCCTCTGTCATAGTACACAGGCTGGCCAGAGCACTCCAGTTTGAGATCAACATAGGGTCGCAATCCCTTGATTGTCTCAGGAGGACACCATGTTGACAAATACATTTTATAAACAGGAGCAGCAGCATTAATGCCTGACCGTACCCTGACGTGTGCTGAAATTCTGAAGAAACAGATTCAGCTCACAGCAGAGCCCAAACCTTCTCTCACTTCTTATGCACCTGCCCCCATGCTGAAATCTATGCACTGCTTCCAGTCCCAGCCGCAGAACTGATCAGATTCCTTCCTCCAGTACAGCAATGTCTTCTGATTTGTTCCAAGACTCACTAGTGGCCATTTCCACATAGCTATTGTTGGGCTCGGTTGTTTTCTCTGTCTCGTTTAGAAATTTGGAGCCACACACCAGCTAAGCTGAGCAGATAACAAAGAGCCTCAACAACCTCAACAGGGCCTCAACCAGATGAACTGGAATCAAACCTAAGCATTTGTACTGAGCTCAGTGTCACAGTAACTGAACACCTGCAACAATGGAATGAGAAAGCAAACCAGTTTGTATAAGGGAGAAACTAGAATTATGAGTCCAAGTGAAATTTAATGATGCCTGTCTACTGAATCTGAGTCCCCCAATGAGGACTGATGGCTTAGTAACTCAGCCAAAGTGAGATGCTGTGCATGACCCCGTGGGAGAATCTGAAGCTACATGCTGCTGAAGCACAAAGGAATTAGCACAGCAAGAATGAATGAATAGCAAAGCCAGGGAATTGTTTGGTGAATTGGTGCAAACCAGCAGCACAAGCTCCAACAACACAAGGTGTTAGCTGTTTTCTCAGGGCTGAGATGCATTGGGAAAGAATGTCTTTATGCAACAGGATATTAAAGTTGGTTTGAGTAGCCACTCGAATTGGATTAGGGTTTTGGACAATGTTTTCCTAGTACTGGAAAATCTGCTATAGAAATTGATCCCACCCTAATTGCTGGCTCTAGAGGACAGAGGATGGGGAACAATGCTGGCACCTCAAATGTAAGGGAATATGAACTACTAGGTTTTCTCCTTCCACACTCCCCCGTTTTTAAAAATTGCCATATTGGATCACACCAGTGATCTATCTAGTCCACTCCTCCAGTAGCCAGTACTGGCTGCTTCAAAGGAAGGTTCAAGAAGCCCTGCAGATTTGGGATATCCTGCCCCCAGAGAGGCTTTTCCTGTCCCCCAGTAGTCAGAGGTTGGCTCATGACCTGAGGTATTGGGGTTTATCTCCCATCCAGAGCTCTTGGTTTTTTTAATCCTTGCAACTCTAAATTCTTAATCATCTTGTTATCCATATAAATGTCCTGCCCTGTTCTGAAGCCTGCTAAGCTTTTGGCTTCATAGACATCTGGCAATGAGTACCACAGGCTATATGGGCATTATTTTTAAAAGTATGAATCCAACTGTGCCAGCTTTTAGTCCTTTCAATCAAATACCTTAATTCGGGTTTGTTTCTGACAGATGTCCTGCATCAGTTTCACACTGTTTCACAACTGGGAACTACGGAGGGAGTAGCTACGGCGCTGCAGATTTGGGGGTGAGGCTAAAATGTGCATAGTTTGTCACAGCTGGGAATAATTAGCAAGGAGAGAAGCTGGGATTTCCCTATGGCATCCAGGAAGGGTCAATGCACACACTTTACTGCAGGCTACTGCCTTGAATAATAATTGTTCTGTTCCCTTAAGAAACACGATAAGGCCCCAATCCAAAACCCATTAAAGTCGATGGGAAAATTATCACTAATTTCAAAAGGCCTTTGATTCAGCCCTGATACTTTATGTAACTTCCTTAAAAAGCATCCTCGTTCTCTCTACCAAACTAATCCACATGTGTGCCTGACACATCTCATCCCTACACAGGATAGTGCCCTGCACTTCTTACCTGCCACTCACAGAAAGGTCTGTGCTCACTGGGATGAGACTGTGACCCAAAGCACATTCACTGAAAAGGTTAAACATTAAGAGAACAAATGTAGTGGTGAAATTGATGGCAGACACAACTTAAGATTGATCTTGTTTTGCTGTCATTGTGTCCCACAGAGAAATGGCAGCTTCTTCACTTAGTTAGACTCCATCAAAACCCCCTCTTTACAGAAGTAGCATGTAATCTGTCTAATCTCCCTGGAGGACCAGTCCTACCTCACCTAACCCTTGCTTCCCAGAGCAGTTGCCCTGCCTAGTCTCACCATGTTTCCCAAAAGAGTTGCCCATGTTGTACGCTGTCCCATCAGGATCATAATGTGGATGGGCTGTTGCTCCATTTACCGCAACGAATTTGCTCCAAGCCACCTGCAAATTAAAAGATTTTTAGAGTCAAACCAGGAATCACTTATTATTATTTATAAAGCAATAGAACCCGGGGCACTACTCAAAGACCAGGGTATGAGGAGGATTGTCCAGTGATAGGACACTAGTGAGGACTTGGGAAACCTGGGTTCAAGTCCCTGCTTTTCCAAAGATATCCTGTGTGACCGCAGCCTCTCAGTGCCTCAGTTGCCCATCTGTAAATTGAGGATAAAAGCACTCACAGCAGTGGACTAAACCTTAAAGACTGTGAGGTGCATCGATATGCCAGTAATGGGACCATATAAGTACCTAAGATAGAGATGGCTCCATTGTGCTAGGTGTGTACAGGCATGCAACTAACAGACAGTCTCTGTCCCAAATCTATCAGTTCTATTGCAAGCAGACAGAGGCATTTGGTAATTGGTGTGTATTCTTCAAACACCAGTACAGTCTATACAAAAATACTACAGAGTGTAATATTATTATCTACAACTGGAGATTTTCTGGGTAGCAAATGTTGTAGCAAAGGTCCCATGCTCAGCTTCACTATAACTCTATCTTCATGTGCTCATACGTGTCCAGAATTCTCCTTTGTGGCTGCAACTTTCTCTGCTTAGACTCAGCCAAAAAGTGAATATCTTAGGGAGAAAGTCTGAGGGAAATCACTTCAGGCACTGAAATGTCCAAGTATGAAAAATACACTTCTCAGCCAAGATTTTGAAAAGTGACTAATGATTCTTGGCTTTCCAACTTGAGACACCATAAAGGGCCTGGATTTTCAGAAAGTGCTGAGTGCTCACACTCTGAAAATCAGGCCCCTTTAAGGTGTCTTAGGTTAGGCACCCAAAAACTGAGGGACCCTAACTTATTAGCCATTATTGCAAATATTAGTCCACCTCTTTAAAAGTGGCCGAAGAGGATCTGTATGTCCAGGTGTCTCCACTTGTCTGAACTTTACCACTGAAACTGTCCACATGGCATCTCTTCATTGATTAATAGCCCCAGCAAGGTTTGAAATAGGTATTATGCACCCACCAAAACCAACTTTGTTGGAAACGGGCAGCACGAAATCACTGCTAAGCTTCCAATTTCCAAATGGTTTGCAGCTATGGAACACAGTGAATACATTAAGGCTCTAACAGTGTTGGGTGGGTGCGGCTTTGTGCTGCTGTTTTGCCACAAGGCAAAGTTGCCAAAGCTTCTAGCTTTGTGCAGATGTAGACAGTCCCAGCAATAGTTTTTAATCGGTTTCTCCTGTTCTCTCCGTTCCTTGCGTTTTTTCCCCTTTTCTACATTCTCAAAAAGATGATGAAATTAACATGCCAACTAATTCTTATGTGAGTGGAGCATTGAGGTTAGAAATGTAGGCCATGATCCTGCCTGTTCCAGGCACACAGATCCCTACATTCTTGCATAGCCCGCTAGAGTTAATGCAGCTGTACACAGAACGACTTGCAGGATCAGGGCTTTAACCTGACGTTTATATATGTACATATCAGAAAATGGCAGAAGGCAGCAGACATCTGAATCTCAAGCACATTAACTGATAAGCAGCTGAACCTGCATGTAGACTAGCGCACAGGATGCACACTGGAGAGGTGGGTTAGTCAAGATTTCAAGGAGGGTGTGGAGTAGGGCTGGCTTGGAGTTAGGACTGATTGAAGGAGATGAAGGGTGGATTCAAAGGGTAGGGCAGAGCATAGGCGGGAGTGGAATTCTGGAAGAGCATTAACATCTATAACCTTGATGTTACATGAGTATATAGTTCTGCATTTCCATACACTGGAAGCTGCAGACAAGACCAGATCCCTGCACTTTATGGACAGTGACCAAGTTGTGAGGGAGCTTTACCCTTGGTTGAAAATATAACTGACCTGAGGAGTCTCATGTCTAACCCTGCCTGCTGCCAATGGCTGTGACTGGACCTCAAGCATGGCAGCTGCATTACTACTTACCTAGGTCTTGGAATGCCCTCCAGCATGTGCAGCACATAGGGATCTTTAAGGCTATGGGGTGACTGGCAGCTTCTGTAAATATCCTGGTAATTCCAGTATCTGTCACAGAGGAATCATTTTTGCCAGGACAGAGAGGTAAAGAGGAGCTCACCGCAGCCATGGATTCTTACCAGTGCAGGATGGACACAAAAGATCAAGGGTGTCTTTGGGAATGTCCCCACCAATGCCCTTCTGGGAACACTGCGATATGATTCCCCCATGCCAGGTGCTAAATCCCTCATCCCACCCACTATTTACCTTCTCCTTGGTTTCCAGGGTTTCTGGATCCACTTTGTGCATGAAGTTAGTCTCATTGCTGACATAATAGTCTCCCTTGTACACCGCGTAATTCACACTGGCATTATCTGTTTGCTCTGGAACAAAATCCCGGAGTAATGCACATGTATTAAGCTCATGTCTCATTACAGCAAGTTAGACATATTTAAACAAATAAACCCATTTGCTAATACACAAATCCCTTCCATGACAGACAAATTAAAGGCAACTCATTGCTCTGCAGCAGCACCCAGATACTACTAAGTCATTACACAGGCTCATTTCACTTCCTTGCAACTGAAGGAAATTGGGATACTACAGATGGAATCATACAGACCTGAGGGAGAGGCAACTCCTGGCGAGGGCCGAACTGTTTATAAAGCCAAAAAACCAACTGCCAGCATATAACAGAAAACATGAGCAGAGAGCCCACACTGCACTGTGACAGGAGGCCAGGTCAGTAATGTAACAAACAGAAGCAGGCCCCACAATGGGACAATGCAATTCAAAAGGAACGCAAGGGGCACTGTCCCATCACTTAGGACATTAGTTAGATTGGACAAAACAATAGGATATGTACAAAAGGGGATTATCTGGCACTCTATGAGGAGTTGGGGAGAGGGAGGCAGGAGGAATTGATTGGAGGAGACTTGGGAGGCATTTTCCATCTCTTAACTTCAATGACTGAGTCACCAGGCCCTCATCTACACTAGGGAAGTGACCAGTTTGTAACTGAACTGGGTTTATTGAACCAGTTTAAGACAAATATTTCAGCACCAACTTGTGAAATGGGTTTGTTTCACCTTGCACTTATACTAGCATTGTCCTAAACCAATTCAGCTGCAATGGCCTCTGGGTACCTAGCCTCCAATTCCTAGCTCAGCTCCCAGAAGCAATGCATTCTGAGTTCCAGAAGCCTCTCAGTGTAACAGTGGGACAAAAGCAGATGGACTAGTTGAACCATGACAGTTTGTCTGTTTCCATACTGGAACTGACTCAGCCTGAATGAACCAGTGGTGCTTTGACTGGTTATTAAAACCACTGACATGTGGCCTGTTCTCATTATGTATTAGACCACTTAGGGCATTTTTAGGTGTAAACACAAGTGTTCTACGAAAGTTCTAGAGGCTTTAATCAGTTTGGTCTCTCATGTGTAGACCAAGCCAAAGGAGCAGCCAATGGGCCCTGACTGATTTGCTGGGAAGGGATGGGATGCAGGCTGAGCTGCATTTGCTGACTTCATACAGGAAGCTTCACCTTTCCTCTGTGCTTCACCCAGGAGATGTTCATTATATTTCCTTCAAGTATACCTGAAGCGAAGCCTTTGAGTCAACATCTGCAAATAATCTGGTTCTTCCTAAAGCAAACAATACACTATAACCTTACAGACAATGGTGCTTCCACTCCTATGTGCCATCCCCTCCCCACCCATATCACCTCCGGCACCTTATAGCAGGAAGGGAAGGAATAGCCCACTTACTCTAAAAGCTTAGTAGGGTGTGGGGCTTTCAAGACAGGTTTGTATCAAAAAGAATGGCAGGTTGTGATGCTCATTATAGCACCCTACAGGATGTTCCTCATTAGAGGAGGCTCCGAATTTACACAAACCCTGGAATGAGGTGAGTCAAATTTTTTTACAAACTCCAAAGTTAAGTCAAAGGCATCAAAGAGACCAATGTTGAGAGGTGTTCAGCACCTAAGGAATCCCATCAATTTCACCTGGAGCTGCGGGTGCCCAGAACCTCTGGTGGCCAGGCCCAAGGTGCACAAACATTTTAGTAAACTACGTTTCTGATTTGGGATGGAAACAACACAGGGTGGAGCCAAAATCCCAAGTTAAGTGTGTCTGTTTCAGCTGAGTGTGGCTCAGAGTTGTCTGTTCAGAGGGATGATACCCACAGAAACATGGCCGCTCAAAACAGAACAACCAAACTTCCAAGGGGCTCTCTTCAAGCCTAAAAGTTGTTCCTCCAGGCAAATATCACCTGCACGAGACACAGACCATTGCTTTCAACTAATGGACCTGCTTACGTGGCAACTCAAACCGCGACATGAAGCGCCCAAAGATGCTCTTGCATGGGTCCGGCATAGCCAAGGTTCCAAACTCCGAGACCATGATCCGATTGTGCTGGCTGTTAGTCACATAGGCATCACTTTGCAGGAACTTGCTTCTGTAAGTCACGGTGCCGTTTTCCAGCTGGAACTGATGCAGCAGGGCCATGCCATCAAACCAGTGGTTAAATCTTCCAGCAGAGCAGAGAAACAAAATTACAGGGAGAAGAAGAGTCAGTGCTGTGCCATGTCCTGCTACCCGTTCCCCTAAGTCCCTGGAGTTTGTTATCGGTGTTATAATCGGAGGACTGGATCCTACCAACACTTTCATCGTGAAAGTGCTTGTGTGCGCATATGGTAGGGAGCATGAACACAACGAGACAACTCAGCCATGCAGCTACTCATGTGCCTTTGACTTGGGGGGGGTCCATATTTAGAGACAAGCTAAAAATTCTCAAAAGCATCTAACGGTTCGTCTGCACAGCTAGCTGCAGCAAGTCTCGGCGCCCAGCTGCTAACAACAGCTGTGTAGACATTTGGGCTTGAGATGGAGCTCAGGCCCTAAAGCCCAGGGAGGAGGATGGGCTTCAGAGGCCAATCCCAAACCTCTACACAGCTATTTTTAGTGCTGTAGCACAAGCCCCAAGAACCCGGCTGTAGACCTGGACTCTGAAACCTGCTGCCACAGGCTGCTGTTTGCACTCTAGCTGTACCCTAAGGGTAAGTCTACACTGGAATAAAAGCTCTGCACAATGGCCATGGCTGCTCTGGATCAGCTGACTCAAGTTCGCGGGGCTTGGGCTGCAGGGCTAAAAATTGCTGCGTAACTGTTTGGGTTTGGGCTGGATCCCAGACTCTGTAACCTTCCCCATTTACAGCATCCCAGAGGTCAGGATCCGGCATGAGCCCGAATGTCTACGCAGCAATTTTACAGCTCCAGTCTAAGCCCTGTGAGCCCTAATCAGCTGATCCAGGCCATCTTAGGGTCCAAGTCTCATTTCCAAAAGGGAAAGCCTGAGTCCCATTAACTTGCAATGACTCAAGCTCCTAAGGGCTTAAGTGTCTTTTGAAAATGGGACTTGGGTCCTTTTGAGAATGTTACCCACAAACTTTCAGGGACTGAAACTATGTTGTTCTACAAAACCCCTGCATGCTGACGGTGCTGCAGAAATAGAACAAAAATTAGGACTTGTCTTCAATAACACTTAGCGCACAGCAAACCGGGGAGTAAATCTACCCCTCACTAGCCTGCTGCATGCTGAATGTCTATGTAGACCGTGCTTCTACATACTAACAGATCCCTAGTGCGCTTTGATCTACTCCTGTTTTGTTATTTAAAGCCCCCTTCGGCAACAATCTGGGAGCAAAGGCCAAACTGCAGGACTTTGCAGAATTCCATCCCCTCCACAGAGGAGAAGACACCCTGCCAGGCCTTTTGAAGAAGATTGTTCTTTCAGAGGTAGAACATCAGTCATTCTGATCACCATCAGCCACTCTTGCTCCCATCAAATCAATGTGAAGATGAGCTGGCTCTGTGGGTTTGCTAGAGTGACAGACCTGCCGTCACACGCTGGCCTGGATTCTTATTTATTAAAAATATAGATCAACATTCTTTTGTTCTGAAATGAAAGATCATCAGTATGAGGGCTGGGTGTGTTTTTAAAGCCACACACACAGCTTAGTGCAATCAGGATAGCAAATCATGCCCAGGATTGCAAGGTGGGAGTATTACAGACAGAGCACTGGGAGTTAGGATGCTGGGGTTTCATCCCCAGCTCTGCCGGCTCATGACATGGCCTTTGGTTGCTCACAGACTCTCTGTCCCTTTGGACCCTACCTTTAGAATGTGGAAAAACACCTTTCTACTTCACAGGGAGGTCATGAGCATTAATGAATCCAGCTAGTAAAGGGTTTTGAGAGCCTCTGCTGAAACCTTCAAGATGAGAGAAGAGTTTGTATTAGAAGAATGGGATCTGCAGGCATTTCCTCATGGTCACACACCTTCAGAGCTGAAAGAGGCCCCTGAGGGCTGTGATGCATTTGTGAAAGTGCCCTATAGGTTTGACCAACACCCAGCCTGGAATCATTAGACAGTCCCATCAAATCTAGACTTACTTCTCCTCTCCAAACTCAAACTTCCCAGGCCCATTCCTCAGCAGGTTGCCATTGAGCCACTTGGGGATGTGCCCTTTGACCTTTGTCAAAATGGGCTGAGGAGTCTCTTCCACACTTTTCATCAGTGGCGAGATGCACTGCAAACCCTTCCGGTTGGTGAAGGTGATCTGCTCCTGTTGTGGGCTTGGCAGAAAGTCCTTGAGAACTACAGAGAACAAACAAGAAGTTAGAAGACAGCAAGTGACTAAGGCCCTTAGTGCGAAAGGTTACAGACTGACAGCCAACAGACTAGATAGCTGCGACTCAGGCTTGGAGTTGACAACATGACAACAGCATCCATGACAACCAGCAGAATGCAATGGATGTTCAAAATAAAGCTCTGCTTCCGGAGTGCCTGTCACCGCCACAGGGAGCTGAAAAACCAGTACATTAAACCTTTACTGAGGTGAATCCGGCACAGACACTTGCACTGCAGCCCAAGAGAGATAAGCAAGGTGCTTTTGTATGTTGCAAGGAGGGAGGAAACCAACTTTTCAGGAAGACAAGACTAAAATAATTTATTTGAATATGTAACTAACAGCAAGTGAGGGAGAGAGACATTTATTACGACCTCCTAGAGATAGAGACTATAATGTGCCCAGAAATAAATACAGCCTAAATAAAGAGAACACAGAGTGGTGCTCACAGGTGCCCCAGCAAACCTCATGCTGAACTCCGCCAAAGGCTCCGCTCTTCCACCAACACCAGTGCAGGAGAGTCTAGACAACAAGACCCTTACAGGTTCTCTGCAGTCACCCCATTCAGTCCATTGTACTGCCAGGTGGGCTGAGCACAACGCAGGTAAGGAAATGCAGGAGTCACCCTAGCACTGCTACAGACCAGACCCTGGCTCAATCAGCCTGAAAGCAGCATGCAGGCAGCATGCAAACCTGGGGTTTTCCATGCAGTGGTGGGAGGTGGTGCAGTGGTGCAGGGCAGTACCTCTCAGTCAAGCTGTCAAGGCTTCATTATCAAATGTGTTTCTCTGTTCACCTAGATACCTTGGTGACGGGGACGTTAGAAATGCAGAGGAAATCGGACACAGTGGAACATTTTTGTACAGCTTGTTACTTAGTCAGCTGGTTCCCATGGAAGGATGGCTCTGAACACACCCTGCAGGGGCACAAAAAGCAGGAACATATCCAGAGAGAGCAAGATCACAATGTTCGTGCCCTAGGGGATATGTGCAGTTTGTCAGAAATGCAACAAGTCAGATGGCGCACATGACTCAGCAGGTGGGGCTAGGGCATTGCCGGAAGCCTGTCCTTCCTTCCTTCAGGTTAGTCACATCTAGGTGACAGGTACATCAGTTTCCTAATAGTCCCGTACCTGCAATTTACTTTTGGAAACCAAGAAGAATCAGCAGCTTTGTTTGTAAAACGTAAAACACAGTCTTTGTGGGTGCTGACTGAGGTAGGGGATTGGTCACCTCCATACAGGCCAGCATTAGAACAAACAAGTTTCTCTCAAGCTGGGCAAGCGTTTGTCATGCAAGACATTATTTTAATCTTGGCACCAGCAAATCACCTGCTAGACAGAAAATCCCTTGCCCTGTTAACAACTATAGAGCAAAGCTCAGTTCATTGAAGGAATTTCTGCATCTCAGCTGCTTTCTCCTCTATTTTACAGATTGCCTTCTTTCACCTTTTTGTAGCATTGTTCTTTCTTACGACTCCTGTTTCTTACCTGCTTGATCTGCTCTGAGGACCAGAGAACTTCCCCATCACTGGGATGGTGCCAGCACACAGGATTAGATGTACCAAGCTGCTTAAACCTGGATGAATGACCAAGGGCAGAACTTGCCCTAGGGATATCACTGCTGTCTGAACAACAAGAGTCCTGTAGCGCTTTAAAGATTAACAAATTTAATTTCTGCAGGCATAAGCTTTCATGGTCTGTAACTCACTTCGTCAAATATAAGGACAAAACTATTTAGTGCTTTACCAACCCTTAACTCACAGCAAAGAGCCCTGTAATCCTGTAAACTATTTCCTGCCCCTCTGTTCTGCCCAGTTAACTACCAAGACAATGTTATTGTAAACCTAATTCTATCCATATTCTAGATCCTGTACTTCTCATCTACACTCACAGCTCAGTCCCTTTCTTCATCCCCTCTCCATTTCTCAATCTGCAGATCTTTGCATCTCTCTCCTCAGCTCAGCCACAGCTGCCTCGTACTAATATTCCCAATGGCCAATAAGCACGTTCTTTCCACCATTCAGACAATGCTGTTCTGCCTCTCAGCTGCTCTCCTTATCATTATCGTCATCATGCAAAAGGTACAGTTGATATCTAATATTTGTATTGCAGGGGCACCTGTATCAGGAAAGGGATAGATAAAAAAAACTGAAAAAATCATAATGGCACTATATAAATCCATGGTAAGCCCACTCATTGAATACTGCAGGGTATTCTGGTCACCCCATCTCAATAAAAGATATATTAGAATTGGAAAAAGTACAGAGAAGGGCAACAAAAATGATTAAGGGTATGGAATAGTTTCCATATGAGGAGAGATTAAAAAGACTGGGACTGTTCAGCTTAGAAAAGAGATGACTAAAGAGGGATATGATGGAGATCTATATACATACATATAAAATCATGTATGGTATGGAGAAAGTGAATAGGGAAGTGTTATTTACCCCTTCACATAACAGAAGAACTAGGGGTCTTCCAATGTAATTAATAGGCAGCAGGTTCAAAACAAACAAAAGGAAGTACTTCTTCACAAATACACAGTCAACCTGTGGAACTCATTGCCATGGGATGTTGTGAAGGTCAAAAGTATAACTGGGTTCAAAAAGAATTAGATGAGTTCATGGAGGATAGGTTCATTATATATATATATGATATAGACCGGGACAGAGTGGGCTGAGGTCTTGATAGGTTCATGGTATTATTATTTTTAGTCTACAGTAACCCCCACATTGTGCTGGATGCTTTCCTGACATTCAAGAAGGCACAGTCCCTGCCCCCAGGAGCTTACAGTTACATGCAATAGAAAGAGGTATGGGGAAGGGGAACCTTAAAGAGGAAAGGGATGTTGCTTACTGCACATTGACTAGGAGGCTGTCCGGTATATAGGGGCAGCCTGGAGTCAGCATGTTGGGGAAAGCAGGCAGACAAAGGGAGCAGCCAGAACAGAAGCTTGGGCACAGCACAAGGAGCTGGACATGTAGGAGGAGATGAGGCAATGTGGTTATTTGTAAAGTGCTTTGAAGACGTAAAATGCCACGCAGAGCTTTTCTTGGGCTTTCGAGACGCAGCTGGGCCAAGCCCTGAAAGGGAGGAAGAGCAAAGATGTGATGCAGGAAAATGGAAGTCAGGAGAGCAACAGAGAAAGGGGGCAATAGGAAGGACCTAGCAGGAGAGCCCAAGTGGGCTACTGTAGTCTTGGGCAAGCCCCTGGCTGACTGAGCCAGCTGCGGGTCCTGAAAGAGGGTGTTGTGTCTTTTGCTCTTTACCAACAAACGTAATATGAAGACAGTACATAAAATGGGATGGGGTGGTGGGGTGCTAAGTAACCATGCCTACTAACTATACTGATTGAACATGCCAGGCCTCGCTCCAAACACACACTGCTCCCCTGGCTGGGATACGGTGGCTTCTGAAACATAAGAAACAGTGAGGACTACTAGAGAGTTCACAAACTATTTAATGGGATACCACCCAATTCTTCTTCACCACAGAGGGAATCTTTGCTCGTAGGGGGCTTTAGAAGTCAGTCTCTGACCCTTTGCCTTGCAGAGAGAGCTGAAAACATGTCCAATATAAACCAGCTGCTGAGACTGGTCTGGAGCAGAAATGGGCAGATTTTATCTAAGGAACATCACATGCATCACAGACTGAGGAGGAGCATTTCTGAGGAGTCTCCTTGTTCAGATGTTGGCCACAGGTCCCAATTAACAGGTGCAGCAACCTCATGGCATGCAGGGACTGAGGAGAACTCTCTTAAGGCCACACCTATTCAACGTGTGGCTCAGCCAGTATAGCTCACAAGACCTTATTAGCACAAAGAGATAGGTGTGGTTTGGCAATTAGTTTAACTTAACAAGTGCTGACTGCGGTTCAACTGTAAGGGTAACAAGAATAATCAGTAGCCAGCAATGGTATAGCTAAATCCTTTCCTGAAATAGAGCTATTTCTAGTGCAGGCAAGGCCTGAGGCTGAAGAAATTCCAGATGATATTAAATTTCCATCTATTATGAGGAGGCATCTCCTACCAGGAAGCAATTCTTTCTGACCAGACCAGTCACTTTCACCACCTCAGCCATATCTTCCAGCTTCCCTTCTTTAATCCAGGAGATTAAATTAAATTGCTGCACAAATGATCTGCAAATCTCCAAAGCCATGTGTCTAGCACTTCAGAGATAAATTCAGCAGTCAGTTACAGGAGAAAGAAGAAGGACAATTCAGCAAGAACTTGGTTGACAAGCCACATTTTTCTACTTGCTTGTTCAGATCTGCTACTAAGGACAGGTAAGGCTGCATATTGGCCTGAAGAGATGTGGCAATTTACCCTCCTACAAAGTGGATCTCTGGCTCACCAATCCTCAAATCCTTCTTAGGTCTCTAATATGATAAGGCAGCTAGATAAAGAATTCAGGCTGCAGAGTTAAAGTAATTATCCTGCAACCTATAACAGCCTCTCCCTTTAAAAATTCAAATTCTTTTAAAACCCCATATAAAGTAAGTCATCCAATCTCAAAATTAGTGCTGCATTACAACCCCTTAGAAATAAAGAGATGGAGACTTTTCAGACATGCTGAAACCTGACCGCTATACAAACTGCTAGCAGCATTTAGAGAGGAGTTGGTCTAGATAATCTATCTGTAAAACATTTTCATTTCAAAATTTTAAACACAGAGGCAGCAGTTACTGCAGTGTTGTTATAGGTCTAGGATCCAGGACAGGAAATGAGTAGACTCTGCCAGGGTCTCATTGTTCTGTAAATTTTTCCCTATCACCAAAATATGAGTTCTCTAGCTCATCTCTCATCACCTAACCTTCCCCCCAAAACAATTTGCCCAACTCACACAAATCAGATTTAGGCAGAATTCAAGGACAAATCACATAAGCAGTATTTGGCTCAAAGAGGAGCTCGGTTTGCCCACAAGAAGCTTAAGATGAGAGAGTAGTTACATTTATATCCTTAGAACAGTTAATAGTAGATGGCAAAGCAGGTGGCAAAACCACCATGAAGTGATATGTATTTAAGACGGAGACCCTGATACCATCAGAAAAAGGCAACATACAACAGGAAAACAAGTGGGCTTTGTACTCTGCTTGTTAATGAGATGAATAAAGCCTGATGGATTCTTTGTTAAATGTTTGTTTACATCAGAAATCCCTCAAAATTCTGCTTTTCATGGAAAACTCTGGACAGCTAGCGGGATTATGACCGACACCACAGAAATGACACCAGCTAGAGTGGGGAAGGGATTTTTATTCAGACTGTTTTTTGGTTTCATCACTACCGGTTTCACTCAAATGCCTGAACAAATAGTAAAAAGAAAAGCTCTACTTACAGATCCAGTATTCAGCTATGGGTTGAGAAATCTCATTCCACGTTCCTGGGGTCTCCAACCAGACTACTAGCAAAAAATAACCTAGGAAGACCTAGCATTACCAGTAAGGTATAAAGTAGAGGGCAAGGGGTACCTCATGCCTTTTTTATCCAAATCAAAAAAACATAACAGGGCACAGTCCTATACGCCACCCTACACTGCTCACCTTTAAAGATGATATTAGGCATAATGAAAGCAGCTAGGATCTCCCCCGGGAGATGGACTATCCGAGAGATCCTCACACTAAATTATAGTGATTCAAGAATCCACCTTCAAATGCATCATGGTCTTTGCAAAGTAGAGCTGTGAAAGTCCCACATATACATTGCCTTGATAACTTTGTGTTTTGAGAAACATAGCTGTGCTATCAAAATAGAACACAAGAAGGTCACAAACTCATGAAGTACTGGATCTTATAATGGAAAACTCTCTACTTCACCAGATCTGAAATGGTGGGGCCAGGGGTTGTTGTATGTAACAGCAATGAAGCCCAGAGCTAAAATACCTCAGACATTTTGTGTTGTTGATTCTGCCTTTATACTTTCCAGCTCCATTCTAATAAAGAACTGACTGATATTGGATTTCTTGTCATGCCTCACAAATTTAGTGACAAATATGATTAAAGAATCATCCTGTGGTGCTGTCCCTAAATTAATACCCTGTGATACAAACCAGATAAAACCATCACAAGACAGGCTCGGAAAAATATTGGACCTCTTAATGTCCCTGGAAGCAACTCTTTGATTCCACTAAAGAAAATTAAGCAGAGAATTTGGTTAATTTCTTCCTTTTATGGCTCAGTCCCAGATGTCAATGGGATGATGATCGCTGTTAAACAAGCAGCATCAGATTTCCAATTGTACAGTGGTAGCATAAACTACTGAGCCCCTTGGAGATGTTGCACAAAACCCCATAGGGTGGCTTCTTACTGCCTCCTCTGTCTACATTATGAAAGGTGGGTGACCAAAACTTCAGTGGCTGCCCTGTCCCCAGCAACCATTTCCGTCACAGCCCACTGATACTTCCCTCATACAGACTCCCTGCAGAGACACTGCTGTTTACTGATGATTTCCCCAGCTCTAAACCTGCATTCTCCATTTATAATCTGATATAATCCGTGCAATGCATTTGCCCCTCCTGTTTATTATCTTGCAAAATAACTAGGGATCTCCCTGCTGTCTAGCAAACTACTTGAATCATTTAATTCCTAATTTCTGACTATTAGAAATAAAATTCTTCTATTGATCTGTCTCCAGCAGCAGTTGTAATTGCATGGGAGCGTCACTCCCTTTGCAGGAAGCTGGGAGAGAAGGGGATTCTTACCTGGTATGGATTTCATCAAACAGCAGAAGAAATGTCCCATATTCGCAGGTAGGAGGCTGATGGCAAACAGAAGGATTTGGGAAAACGTCTGGAAGATCCTCTGCTCTGAAGAAAGCCTCAGATCCAAGGGGACCTGAGAAAGGTACCAGTGCCCAGGATGGTACTGTGCAGCTGGCACTGATGGATGTGCTGAGTAGGACTGGCTGAGGCCATCGCTTCAGAATAAAAGCCTTGAGTGTCTGCCTGAATAATCATAGGGATGAGCTTACACATACACAGTGCAGCAGCTAGCTAAACTGGTGTGCTGGGTTAAGTGTGCCTGCAGCGCTCCAGCTGTTCATGAGGTGGTGACTTTATTCTAAGAAGCAGTCTCCTTTAGAAATAAATCCAAAGGCAAGAGCTGCTGCTGTGGAGCGATCAGTTGCTCTATGCAGCTCGACCGTGCTTATATCCTTATGCAGATTGGGCTACGCGAATATATGTGTAATGGACAATTAAGACTGCACATTTCTCAGGGCCGGTGGGCAGGACTTTACTGAAGAGCTTTGCATAAAGCATAATAGTTTCACCTTGCCAATAATCAATCTGTAGCTTTCATAATCATTTCCTCTTAGCTACAGAAAGTCAGAGGCTCTCAGCAAAGACTGTTCTGTTGAGATCCTGATAAAGAATTATTAGCACTTAGTGCTTTTCAAACCATTTCTGCAAAATGTTTTCCAAGCACAAGTCAAACCTCAAAACATCCACATATGATACTATTCCTATTTTTATATTAGCAAATGGAAGCATGGAGTTATCTGGTGCATAAGTTAGGTCACAGTGGTACTGATGTCATGGTGCTTTATTGAGAGTAGTGCTGGGGAATGTGGGGGTGCATATAAAGAGGGAAGAAATAGTCTATGTGCCCAGGAACCCAGGCCTCCAGGCAACCTTGATAAAGGATGGCATTTTTTCTTTCAAAAATCCTTTTCACTTAGTCTCAGCAGTTTCCCCTCAGAAATCTTTTTCATTTCAGGAGCTGGGTGATCTTTTTGTACCTAGACTCTGAAGCATCTCAGAATTTAGGAACATACCATTTGCCATATCACATTAGACCAATAGTCGGTAAAATCTGATAACCTGGTAGTAGCCTATACCTTATTTTAGAAGAAGGTGGGCCTTCCTCCACAACCCTATATTGTGCAGGGCAGCAGTGATCACTTTGCACCATAATATGATTGGCATATTTGTTTGAAAGCCAATGATGTGTTATGTTTCAGTTTATTTTACTGAGAAAATCTGGAATGATCAAAGTAGTTACTTAACAACTAACTGAAACCAATGGCTGGCTAGAGAAAGAGCTCATTCCTCTCTTTAAAAGCGCAAAATATTTTTTAATTAATTAAAGACAAGTCAGGTCTCATTCACCAAACATTTAAAGATCAGCATTCAACAATGAAGGAGGCTGCAGTGTGCTTTAATGGCACATTCAAATTATCCCTCATTAGCATTGGCACTACTGAGCAGCTTTCAGTGGACTCAACCACCACAGTAATTTTTGCCTTGGAAAGGGGACAAGATGTCCCCCATTGTATTTTCTCAAGATCTTGGGCCATTTGTAAAGCACTGCTGTGGTCACAGCAGCAGTTCAGAGAACTGGAGCTAACATAAAGGTTTTAATTGTTTTTAAGGGATAAGCACACAGTGAACTATAATAAATTGTAAAGTCACTCTTAAGATGCTTCAGGAAAAAAATGTGAAATGTCATGATTGTGACACTCTGATAAAAGTTCCAGAGGGGTAGCCGTGTTAGTCTGTATACAGCATCTGATGAAGTGGGTTGCAGCCCACGAAAGCTTATGCCTGCAGAAATTTGTTAGTCTTTAAGGTGCTACAGGACTCTCGTCATTTTTTCTGATAATAGTGTATTCTTCTGATTTGTGATTAATTTCTCCTGTCCATAAATATTTCTACTATATGCAACATATTTTAAAATGTCAATCTAAAAATATTTGTGTATTAAAATAGGGGAAATAAATCTAACAATGCTAAATTATTGAGATAAACACTGTTGCATTCATGTATGTGCATACATAAAAGTAATTAAAACAAGCAGACTGTGGTGATGTGCACTGAAGGGTTAGTCAACAGAGCAGGAGGTGTAGTTCTTTTAGGGTTGCATTTTAATTACAGTTTGCCCTGGCATCTGATACAGATTACATACATACTGTGTAGTGACAGTGGCCATATGCAATTTGTCATAAAACATTGGCCACCTCACCTGCACTCTGCCCACAAATCTATCTACCACAGGCTTTCTTCTTATCTTCAAATTACAAAATTAAAAAAAGATGTCATCCAGCCATAGGAAGTTGTTACTTCCTCAAAAAATTTACAACAGCCTAAGGCCCAGCATAGGAATATTCACTTCTGCACCAGTGTCAGTTTTATGTTCTAACACCTCCTGACCCTTCATACCTAAAACCAGGAGTTCACACCACTATGAAGCGACTCCACACTATGCAGTGTTTCTAGCCACAGAAGTTTCCAAGATAAAAACTTTGAAGTTCATCTAGAAATGCTATTTTAGGTCATTTTTAGCAGTGTTAGTTTTTGTTTTCTTCCCTCTCAGTGTGCTGTCCTGGTAGATTCATAATAATTAAGGCACCTAATTTCACAGGTGGAGGGAAACAAGAGATGCTTTCAGCATTTTTGTTCTGAAGTAGCTTTTCTTCTTGTTAAGTATGTGCCTATACAGAATATATGATGTTGAAGTATGAAAACTTCTCTCAGCACGTTTGGAATGAGCTGCACAACTCATTTTGTGTGGTTGCCAATGTCAGTAATGTGGTCATCCCAAACTGTCACAGTAAAACTTCTACATCACATTATCATATACTCCCTAAATATGATATAGAGTGTTTTTAAAATTATGCTGCATCTTCACTACTCAATTAGTAAGAATTATCCCATTATATACACTGCTAATTCTGAATATATGAACACTTGATTCTAACTTCTCCTAGACTTTTAGCAGCTAAAGGTTATGACACATTTGAAAAAGTGAGTGAAGACTGGGAAGTTATGTATCTGTCTCATTATATCTGCATCTGTAATATTCCCTTCCTTCCACCTTGAGTCACCAGCAGTTGCTTGTTCGGTAAAGGATATAGAGCCCTGAATGTAAGAATAAACTGCCAAAAAGAATTTTGCTCCAGCCTGCAGAGTGAACATATATTGTCGCAATCCACATATGGACAGAAATCTAAATATCCAGATCTAAATATAGTTTTCAATTTCCATTTGTAATTATGCAAAACCCAACATGTAAGAATACTAATGAATCTTTCAAGACATACAGGTACAGTTCCCTATACTACTTTAGGTGTTTGTGTTATCACACCTTGTAAGGTACTGGCTTGTCCCCAGCCCACGAAGGACCCAATACCACACCCAGAGTCTCTTTTTAGGCAGTTTTATTTTTCAAGCCCAAGGGTACGTGTACACTGTGCTTTAAAACCTGCAGTAGCGAGTCTCGGAGCCTAGGTCTACAGAATCAGTCACGCTACAGTGCTAAAAACAGGCATGTAGACTGTAAAGGCTACATTATATTATGCTGTTCAGCCACTAGATGGTCCTGTAGGCAACAGACCTTATTTAGGCTAACCTCAGCCATACCTGGCTTACATTAAAGGATCTTATGCTGAACATCTCCAGTTTACGTCTCCGGGAAGGAAGCTCTGTAGTCAGTCCATATCTGATACAGGAGCCTGACCTGCTAATAGCAGCCCTGCAATCTACTGTATACGAAGTGTACATAACACATATACAGGTTCATGTCCTGAATCCCACCCTCATCCCTGGGCTCCAGAGCCCAAGCTCCAGAACAAGCCCAAACATCTTCATAGCTGTTTTTATTGCCACAGCACAAGTCCCATGACCCTGCGTCTGTGAACCAGGACGCTGAAGCTCAATGCCACAGATTTTAAAGTGTAATGTAGACATATCCCAAAACAACAGAATAGTTCCCCAGCCCACTCCGGGCTACAACTCCCAGAATATTTCCTCCTTTCTCAGGCCTTCCTACTTCATGTCCTGTTGCATGAGAAAGGACCGAGAAAGGCAAAGAGGAAAATTCCCTGGAAGCTATAGCCCAGGGTGGGCTGAATAACTGTTTTATTGTTTTTGCTTATGTTTGGAATATAAAACTGGCTGAAAAGAGATGGTGGGTGTAGCAATGGGTCTGTCATGGGCTGGGACAATCCAGCACCTTCCACACCTATTGCTGGGAAAACAGAACCCTACACACAAAATCAGGTAGTTAAAGGAAGGATCCTGGGAAAACATACGAGTTTCCCATGAACGCAAGTTAGAAATTATTGCTACTTAGAAAGTATCATTATAGAAGATGGAAGACTGAATAATGAAGTCAGCACCAGCACAACAAGAGCAAAAGATATTCTGCAAGAATAAATATCTGATCAGAAGAGACATAAATCTGGAGACTAAATTCTAACTCTTAAAACTTACATTTGGTCTGTATTAAATTATGGTTATGAAACATTAACATTCAAACAATCAGTAATAAAGAAACTATAAGCTTTTGAATTATAGTCTTATGGAATAAGTCTGAAAATATCATGGATAGACCACATAATCAATGAAAAAGTAGTGGAGATCACTGGAACTCAGCAAACATCAGTTAAAGAACTTGTGAAAAGAAAGGTTTGATTTACAGTGCACATTTTAAGAGGTTCAGCAGGCAATGTATGTGTATGGGCACTAGAAGGGAAAGTTGATGACAGAACATCAGGCATTTTCTTTGGATGGATGATGTGGTATCCTGAGTGGATCAAAAGGACGATTCATCAACAAAGAGATTACCAGAGGACTGTACAAAATAGGCTACTATGTTTGCAAACCTCCAGTAAGAGAGATGCCACAGAAGAAGAAGAAGAAGAGAAGATCACAACCTGCCTCTCCACAATCACTGCCAAAAGGTAAGCTTTAAAGTGCACAGCTGAAATCTAGGCCTCTATTGAAGTCAACTGCAAAACTCTCATTTACTTCAGTAGTGCTAATATTTTATCTCAGACATATTTGTTATTTTAAAATTATATTTATATTCGGTTACTGATCTGGGATTTTACACTTTTTTTCCCCTTTTTAAAAAACATACTAAGGCAGTGCAGCTTAAACAATAAGGGAGAAGCGTATAGGAAAAGTAATTGCCAGCTGAGCTCTGCTGATCAGATCTGCTTTAAAGCCAATTAATTTTCAGTTCAAACCTTCCTCAGTAAAACTGGAAAGCGGATTGTGGTGGGAAGTGTGCCAGTTGGAGTCCATAGGTAGTTCATTCCTCAGTCACAATGTAGAACAGCTTTTAGATTCACTGTAGGTGATAACAGTTTTGTTTGTTTCTTCCCCCAGTAAATCTTGAGATATTTGAGAGAGACAATTAGTAAAGAAATATCACCACCAGCGTAGACAAGATCATAAAAACAGCAAAATGATACTTGGGAATATCAGAGAAGGGAACTAAAATAACCAGCAAGGAAACTACTATGCCATGAACACTACTATCTAAACAGAAGCTGTGCAGTACACTAAAAGGCAGCTAACAGGCACACAGAAGGAGCACACTGATACTTCTAGCCAGCAAAATAGTTACTGAAGATTCTTTTTTCAACTGGGAGAAACTGAAACATGAAGTTAGCCAGTCAGTCAGTTTCTACACTGATGAAAGACTTTTATAAATCAACAGGGAAGGAGAAACCTTTTTCTTTAAGGAAATGTTCCAAAGATTCTAGACATACTATTTTAAAGGATGCTCTATCAGAAGCTGAAACTTTATAAAATTAGTTAATTTTTTTTTAAAATCAAGTTGATAATGTTCTTTTAGGTAGTTCTCTAAATATACATAGGGAAGAGATGGAAGTTTTGTTCTTCTTTGGAGGAATTTAACCCATCTTTAATTCCATGGATTTGCTATCCAGATAATATGGTGATAAGCACTGTAGAAATGCGCATAAGTGACTATTTCAAAGTCAGGCAAACTTCATGTTTGTCCTTTAAAAAAAAAAACATGAGAATTTTTTTTTTTTTGCGGGGGGGGGGGGGGGGGGGGGGGGGGGGCGCGCAATCCGCTTAGCAGCATATAGTTTACTGTCCGAGTCCAGGAACTGTGGACATGACAAATGACTTTATTTTCAATGTGTCTTTGGACTATAAAGCACACCCACTAGAAAAAAGCCCCGACATATGTAATATCTTCTGCAGCTGCTCATACCTTGGATGACATAGGTTATGACTGATATTTTACATGAAGCAGCTCAGATGCAAAAAAAAACAAGCTACGTGAGAAATTACTACACAAAAACAAGGATGATTTTTCAAAGATGCACACCTGGCATTTAATTGCATCTTAACACCTGACTATGTAATCATACTTATAAGACATGCAATTATATCTATAAATTATAGTCCTATCAAATAGATTTTATAACATCATTAAATTTTGCAAAGCACTGCAGAAGTAATAGTATTGGACAGTGCTCTGTAAAGAATAATGCTACAGGCAAAGAATTAAACTAGGTGATCCAAAAGGTCTTTTGTGAGCTCTAATTTTTATTGATACTATAAATGTTATGACCAAAATTTTCAAATTTGCATGCCTGAAGTTAGAAACCTAAATCCATAGTTAGGCACCCAAATAAGTGGCCTGATTGCCACAGATGTAAGCACCTGCACCTACGACTAACTCCCTTTGACTTTAAGGAAATTGTGGCTGCTTGGTACCAATGAAAGTCAGACTGCTTTTATTCAGGTGCCTAAATAAGGCTTTAGATGTCTAAATTCAGACACAAGAGTGATGGCCTGTCCTTTTTATCGTCATTATACTTTATAAAGTAAACATTTTCAATGGGAGTTTTGTGAAATTATGAAATCCCACAATTTTGCACGTTTCTTTTTTCTTTTTCTTTTTTTTTTTTAAGAAAGACAAAGTCAAATATTTAGTCTAAGTTAAACACTTTAGAGAAGTAAACAAAAATATTATATTAGTTAGTATTATTTCTAAATTAAGGTTGAGAATATCTTCCAGTGTCTTCACATTTTGATTTTGTCTAAGGTAAGGTGGAGGGTATGGCAAAACAAACATACAATCCATAGTAGTGCACATTAAATATTAATATCTTAACAGTGATGCCATCTGTAAAGTTAAGTTTATGAAGGTTATGATTGCAGCTACCATGACATTCTAGAAACTCTAGCTGTCTTATACATACCTCTCCCGTTCTCCCCAGTTAACCCTTTACAATACCCTTTACCAGCAATATAAACATTTATTTAAAAAGAAAATAGGTGAAATTGTTAGGCTAACATTATATTCTTATAAAATGGATGTAAAGTAAATATATTTAGGCACCATCCTACAGGACTTTCTAATGGTTCTCTTTATTACATTAGTCTGGCAAACTGCACAAATGATGTTTTGTGCATTTTACAAATTATCGTTTGAAATCAGTCAATTGACAATGCAGAAAAATTGTTCAAATACTAC
This sequence comes from Emydura macquarii macquarii, assembly GCF_026122565.2. Lineage (NCBI taxonomy): Eukaryota > Metazoa > Chordata > Testudines > Chelidae > Emydura > Emydura macquarii. The sequence goes on along the minus strand of NW_027130449.1, from coordinate 11,138,225 downwards.
TTAAGTATTAAGTAAATTTTATATACACCACACAATGCTGATATAATATGGGGTTAATTGTCAACATATTGCATGGGGATTTGGTAATATGACCCAAACTATTATTAATGTTACCCTATGATTCATTTAAAATCAATTGAAGAGCTAAATTGTATTTTCAAATTAATCTTGCCAAAAGCTATTTTTACGCGCTTCCCAGAATAATATCTTTGATAGCTCCCTCGTTCTCAAGTTCCCTTCCTCTCTCTCTTTTATGTTCTGAGACAAAAAAAATATTTATTCTAGTAAGAATTGTTTGTAGAATCAAATCAGAAGTGTAGAAACAAACAATAACAGAAAATAAGTAAGTGGGAAAACAATAATAAAGCCTATTTTCATTTATATTGTTAGCCAAGTTTGTTTACAGATGCCACATAAGTTCTGGGGGAAAAGTTTAGTCATGACAATGTTTGATAAAATCCTAATATCAAAGTATCAAAATCTTAGTATCAAAATCCTCCTTGCTTCTGTTCTCCCGTGATAGCCCCAAACCCTGGAAACCGTAGCATCTCAGAGCTCCCTTTATTTTGTTCTTCCCAACTCTTCAACATGCTCAACGGAAGGGGACCCAGGGCTCAATGTAAGCTGCAGGAGTCAGCAAAAATGACAAACTTATGACTTGATTTTTGGAGTCATGGAGACCAGTGCCTTGTTTCACTAATTACCACTGAACTAATTGTGTCTGTTGGTTTTGTTTTTACTTTTTTTTTGCTATATTTCAATAAAGTATACTGCTTCTGAAAGTGTTAAAAATTGTCTGAACTGTTAAAGACACTTACAGAAAGCTAAATATATATGAAACCCTGCATCTTTCATTACAGTGTATGTTCTAGTACACAACACCATACATGACCAACAATCTGTGTCCTACATTTCAGCTTATTTGCCAAACAAAATCCATTTTAGCTTTGCAGAGTGTTTGCAATTACTGTGAACCTGTGTTTCAGACTCTCTCTTTTCTGCTTCAAGTGATTTTCTATGATCCTTGCTTCTTTCAAGATTCCATCAATCTCTTGTACATAAGAAGCATCCATTGCTGCTCTCTCACTTAATCAGAAAAAAAAAGATGTTAAAATAAATGCTTAAAATATTAACTTTTTCAACTACTACTGATATTTGGAATTGCTTTAATGTTTTGTTTATAAATCCATTGTTTATCAATCAGTGGAATCTCTGACTAAATTTGCTCTTTAGTTTCACAGACTAGAGGAATTTGTTGTTTCAGGATTTATGATTAATCTTTTTCTTCTGCAGTTCTTGATTCTGCATACACTCCATCCCACTCCACCCCACCATTATGTATCAATCATCTAAGTACTTATATTAACACTTATCGACGCAGTATCCAAGTGCCTTCCAACAGTTAAAAAAAATGCTAAAAATATTTCTGTCTTCCTTTCCTGATGCTAAGGAGGCAAGTTTTTGGTTTTGTTTTTTCAATAAAAAGAACTAAGTATGTGTTAGTATTGCAGTGTCAGCATGTAGGAAGACTAAAGCCAAAAGATGGATTTTGTATTTTGTCCTGAGGTTAAAAAGAAAGTTTTGTGATCAATCTGGCAACACTCTGACACTACTCAGAACTATGAGCTTGCATCAAGGAGAGAATTACACCCCATAGAACTGAAAGCAATAGCCCATCAAACCACATTGCATCCTATCCATATGTCAAGGTTGGCACGTAGCTAAATTAAAAATATTCTAAGAAACAAGAATTATCCCAGATTATTTTAATTATATAAAAATTGTATAAAAAGTTTAAAGCTGACTTGCCTTAAAATGTGGGCATATTTTGACAACAGGTTATTAATTTCTTTGTTCATATCTGTTAATACAAAATTTGATTTTATTTCAAAGGCTTGAATCAAGTGGTTCATATTAACATTTATATGTCTCAATAATCTGTGTATTTTAATACATCACCATTTAAAACCTTTTCCAGTGCTTCAGGTTTGTAAAGTGACTGTGAGCTTTCAGAAAGAGCCAAGTCTGGTCTTTCAAGAGAGGACAATGGAGGACTTTCTGAAGCTTCATTCTAGTAACAGAACACATGGGAAAAATGCATGCTAGTATAGGTTCTTAGGAATTTAATTTTTAAAAGAGATTAGTTTAAAAAAAACATTTGGCTCTGCACAAACTATGGATTTTATTTTAAATTAAGGTTATACTACTGTTGACTTCACATGCAGCTTGTGTTCTTAACCATGTGAGTGTACTGTGTCTCCATCCTGAATATGAACAAGTAATGTGATTATTAAGTTATCATATAGTTCTGCTGTGTAGACAAGACCTCATAAACCAGCTAGTCAATTTTACCACCCAAATATCTTGCCAAAGGACACTCTTAAGTGCACTGTACCATATGAAAAACAGCAACAATCTTCTGCTCTTAACATCAACCAATGAGGCAGTATGGGATAGCTGCCCAGATTTTCCCAGAATGCAGTTTTGGACAGGCCCAGCATATGGCACAAAGCTGTGCTACAAAAATGATGCTATGTTAACACAATGAAATGAAAAAACACAAAATGGACCTAACAGTACAGACTGGTCCTATCTTCCCTAAGTTCTTGAGTAGTTAACAAAAATTAGCATCAGTTAATCAGAAAGATAATAAAGTTTGCCATGTCCAACACTGCACTTAGATTCCTGGCACTATTCTTCCAGTCAGAATAAGAGGTAGCAATGACATTTCAAATTCTCACTTGCTAAAAAGTAAGCTGATGTATGTGGACAGATGAAATTAAAGTCTGTTTTCAATACTGACTTGAGACATTTGACTGGTTCAATAGACAACCTGTTTCTATGCTACCTGAAGTTTTGCTTTCAATCAGAATAAGCCCCACAGAGAAGTGCAGCTGTATTACAATGTAAGTCAAATTTTGTTTGTCTTGAAAAGCAAAAGCTTTATTCTATATCTCCTAATGCACTCAGGAAAACTATACAACTCTTCTGTACTTAACATGGAGTGAAATGGTGGCATTAACTCTGTTCCTGTTGGACAGATATCCATGGCACTTTCAGTGGGCATGTTAACTGAGATCCCCTAACCCCTAGAAGTGTTCCCCTGTCCATTCCTCACCACCACCAAATCACAGAAAACCACTCACCTCCATCTCCTTTCTACGTTTACTTCTATTTTCATCAGATTTTACTGAGTTACTTGTCATTGCTACCTGGCAAAAAATGTAATGTCACATTTGATGAGTACATATTTTTATCTTGTGTAACTGACAAATAAAAGATGATAGTATGAGTTTTCAGCACAATGTGATCTCCGTAGATTCTCATTTTATGAAAGCTGAGGCTAAGTCCAAGTAAAGGGTGGCAAGATGAGCACAACTGAAGAAACAATCAGTCACAAGGATCATCTGCCACAACCTGCCAGTCTACATAGAGTAGTTCAGACAGCATGAGTACAACTCCATACGCAAGCGTAGATGTTGTGAACGGCACTGAGATGGACACCATACTGGCAATGGAGCTATGTGTACCAGAACCAGTAACTACCAATGAAAACCATTACTATTTAAAGGATGACAGAGGATAAGAAGGCCATTGAGTGATCCTTTCGGCCAGCACTCAAAGCAGAACTCCCTGGGCTGCAGGGAAGGCAGTCTGGTCTTGTGGTAAGAGCCAGGGCCCAGAGTTAGGATTACTGGACTCTGTTCTTGGCTCTGGGAGTGATGTCCAGTGGTTAGAGCTGGGGAAAACAGAAAGTCAGGATTCCTGGGTTCTATTGGGGCCCACCTCACTATGTCAAATGGGACTGGCACAGGGAGCTGTGAGGCTGAAGGAGTTAGTGCCAGCAGTGCTGTGAGCTCTTCGGACAGAGGTGCAGGGAAGGGGCAAATGACTGTTGTTATTCACTCCAAGCCCCTTCCAACAAGCCTCTACCTTGACTGTGCGGCTTATGGAGAGCAACAGGTGGGTCCAGAGGCCCTATCTCTGAGGGGGTTAATCCTCGCTAGTGCCCACCCAGATGCTAACAATCCCCATGAACACCCTGCAGCGCGCACACACCCTTTCTACCCCACTCACCCCTGCAGCCCCACTTCCTGCAGGACTTGATATGCAGACTCTGGGGGCACCCCCATGCACCACAATGTGCATGCGCACACACACACACACACCTTCCACCCGCACCCCCACAGCGTTACCTCAGGGAGGGCTTGCTATGCAACAGCCACTCAAACCCTAGCGACTCCCCATACACCCCCCAGGGCCCCTACCTCCTGGGGGGCTTGGTGTACAATACCCCCTCGAGCCCCAGTGACCCCATACACACCTGTAGCTAGCCCCTCAGCAGCAGCCCGCCCCCCCCCCCGGCGCACACCTCCCACCCAGCTGCCCCCGCCCCCACACGCTGCACGCGCCTCTGCCCCAAGGAGGAGAGGCAAGACGCTCTCGCGCCTGCAACGGCCGTTAACGGTCAGCGCGCGGGCGTTGCCGGAGAGGGGGCGCGTCTCACTGCGGTGGCGGTTTGCACTGAGACCGCGAGCCCCGCCTGCCTGGTCAGCGCTGGAGTTACGCGCTTCCACCGCCAGGGGGCAGCCGGCCACTGACTGGGCCCCGAGCGAGTGCGCGCCGCGCGGCCCTGTGAGCGGGACGGGCAGCGCCGGGCACTCGCTGGAAATAACCGTCCCCGAGCCGTGCCGTGCCGTCCGTGCGTGCGTGCAGCTGCTGGGGGGGCTCCGGCCTGTCCGCGCGAGTGCAAAGCCCCGGGCGGAATGATACCCCCACATACATCACAACCACACACCTCCACACCTACAACACAGTCACACACTGACTCACACACACACCTGCATCCCCACAACACAACCACCACACATACAACCCCACACCTAACTCTCCACACAACACAATCGCACCTACACACACAACCCCACGCACTGACCTCCACACCTCACTCCCCACACAACACAACCACCACACACTGACCCCCACACCTCACTCCCCCTACAACATAACATACACAACTCCCCACACCACACACTGACTCCCAATTATACCCCACCTCACACGTACCTGCATTTTATACAATTGTTCTAAACATGCCTGACTGCCTAAAAATAAGAAATACAATAACAAAGTATTCTTAAGTATGTGGTCAGTAGTTAGTAAATAGAAAATGTAATAAATATAAATAAGAGAAAGTGACATGTATTTTATGCATTCATGACAAATATCTTAAGTGGTATCTAAGCACCATTTTGCATTGTGGAAACAGAATCTGGGTTAAATTTGTCTTCCAGAATGTACAGGAACTCTGAAAAAATCATACATTTCCTATTGCTAGAACACATTGGGCTGACAATGCAAAGCCAAACTGGAAGCCTGGATCAAGCTAATCAGATAAATTTGGCCATGGATTAATGAAATATAATCCATCTCACTCAAAAATTAGACAGCTATCAAGCCAAATAGTCTTAAACTACACCTTCTTTAAGAAGACAGAAAATGAAATCCATTTTTCTTGTGTTTTGCTTAATTTCTCTAGATTATTGTATTCTGTTGTTTCAAGAAAATAAATATATGTTTTTAACTAAAAACACCAATACTAAACAGTATTTAAAAGTTATTACTTTCCTAAACCCTAAATTGATACGGTGTGGTAAAGAAAAAACATTAGAACAATATACAGTATATGAGTCAGAGTTTTAATTTCTTTTTGTTTTTTGGAGGGAAAAGTACAATATCCGGACAAGAAATGAAACTGCTTATACGACAGAACAAGAAATAAATACTTCCCTAAAATTATGGCTCACATTTTAATATACTGCAACCTTGGACTGTAGTGAAATTATCAGAAATTAGCCAATTGCTCTTATTGAAAAGTTAGTTTTATTTTATGAATAGTAATGTCTGAGATGGTCCAAAAGGTGTTGTAATGATTGCTACAAATTTACCATAATTGTGAGCTCAACTGTGAGAAGAGAATGAAAGTTTATAAAATGACACAATAACCTATAATAATAAATGTTGATGAGAAAAGGTGCAAACGCAAGACAGGAAGACTGAATTAGTCCAAATAAAAAGGCTTACTGGTATAACTTAAAGGCTGTGTTAAGATCATGCCTGGTAAATAAGAAGACTGTGGGACTAGGAATCAATGGACCAACTTTGTTGTGTCAGAAACTTAATTGGTGGACAAAATAATGATGTGATGGGCTATTCCAGCCATCACTCCCTTTTGGGGTTCTTAAAAAAGAGATTTTGGGGAGAAAGCTAGCTACTGCCACTGTGGCTGAGAGGAGGCAAACGCTGGCTGACTGAAAGATGAGAGAAAGGGAAGGAACAAACATTATCATGGTTGCCACCCCACTGTCTCCTCTGACCTTCTTCATCCTAGTACTAAGAGATGTCTTGTCCAGACTGGACCAGAGAGAGAGGAAGTCAAATGACACCACCACCATCAGCTTGGGCTAAATACCAAATACCACCTGGGATGTGAGACAACAGAGAAAGTCCTTCTGCTTTTCCCTGCATTTTTCTGAACCAGTTTTATTAATGTCTTTCAACAACCCTGAGGAAGCAACACAGATAGTAGCATCTTCCCATCTGTATGTCTCAAAGTGTTTTGGAAAGATAGTTAGTAACTAACACTTTAGTTACTCAATCCCTACTTTACTCTTCTCCTTAACCTATCACTCTCATATAGCTCTTTCCTCTCACAAAAAAAGCATGCTTTAATCTCTCCCATCTTAAAAAAAACCACACACTTGACCCCATTTCTCTCTCCAACTACCTCTCCCTTCATCTCTCAATTAATTGAACACACTGCTTATAATTCCTGTCTAGAGTTAATTTCCTCCACTTCTATCCTAGGCCCTCTCCAGATTGCTTCCACTCCTTGCATTCGACTGAAATTGCTCTCACCAAAGTCTCCAACAACTTCTTCTTAGCCAAATCTCAAAACCAGTACTCCATCCTGTTCCTCCTGTCAGTAACCTGTCAGTTACCTTCAACACAGTCAACCATGCTCCTCTTCTTGAAATCTTGTCCTCCTTTGGTTTCTATGACTGCCCTCTTCTGGTTCCCCTCCTACATCCCTAATCGCTCAAGGTGTCCTTTGGAGGAGCCTCTTCATCCCTCCTTCAACTTGTGTACGGGTTCCACAGGGCTCTGTTCTTGGTCCCTGTCTCTTCTCCCTCTCCACCTGATCTCTGGGTAATCTCATTCACAAACACAATTAAACTACCATCTATATGTGAGTCAGCCACAGAACTTCCTCTGTACTCCAGAGTTGTCTCTTTCTGTCCAAATTAAAATCTCAGCCTGTCTCCCTGACATCTCCTCCATGGATGTCTAGCCATCAGCTCAAGGTCAACAAGGCTAAAAGAGAATTCTTAATCTTCCCCCCAAAACCATCCTTGCTACCTCCATTCTCAACCATGGTGGGCAACGCTACCATTCTACTGGTCACTCAGGGCCATAATCTGGGTGTCATTTTTGTCATGGATCTCTTTCTAGGTCTTCACATCCAGGCTATGTCTAAGTCTTACTTATTCTTTCTGCATAACAACTTTAAGACACCACTTTTTCTGTTCAACCCACAACTAAAACTCTCATCCAGGATCTCATCATCTTGTTTCTCAGTTAATGCAACATCCTTTTCTCTGGCCTTAACAAATGCAATCTTGCCCCACTGATATCCATTCAGAATGCTGCTCCAAAGATCATTTTCCCAGCCCATCGCTTTGACTGGCTTTGAGATTGCAAAGAGATTGGCTGAGATTCTTGTGTCTGCACTGCAAGTGGGAATGTGGCTTTATTCTGCTTGGCTTCTGCATCCTCTTCTCTATCGTATCAAACAAACCATAAAAACATAAACATAAACTACTTGTCTTCACTTATCAGGCCCTTACTGATCTATCCCCACCCTACCTATCATTTTTTGTTCAGCATAAAAAAATCAATTACCGTCTATGATTGGCCCATGATGTCAGCCTTCATTGTCTACTCGTTAAATTTTCCAACAAACACCTTTGTGCTTTCTCCCATGATGCCCCCCATGTTTGGGAGAAATTCCCCATAAACATCCACAAAGCTAACACATTATCCTCCTTCAAATCCCTCCTTAAAACTCTCCTTTACTGTGATACTTGCAAAACATTTGACAACAGTTAGGCGTTTGGTGTGCTGAGAACCCTGCCTATTACACTGACCAATACCGTGACATTGTTTTCTTGTATTCCCTCATCTGTATGTACCCATCTGTTGTCTCTTGTTTTAGACTTAGGTTGTAAACTGTTTGGGCAGGAACTGTCTTTTTGTTCTGTGTTTGTACAGCACCGAGCACAATCTGGTCCATGGCTGGGACTCCGAAGCACTATGGTAATAATACTAATAATATACCTATCATTACAAAATGAGATTGAATGTGTTTGCCTTTTGAAAGTTTCATGTTCACATATTTTGGCTGATCTCCCCAGACGTCTCATACTCATAGAGTTTAAAGCCAAAAGGGGCCACCAGATCATCTAATCCAACCTTCTGTACATCACAGGCCACCAACAACAGCCACCCACCCACACAGTATACCCAACAACCAGAATTAGATCAAACTATTACAGCCCTCAGGAGACCACACTATTGTGTGCCACAGGCAGAGACAGAAGGGATGAAAGTGCACCAATCCCTGAGGCCCCTGAAAACAGGCAATTGAGAACACATCCCCAGAGATGCAGATTTTTGTAACAAAAGCTCCTTTAATCAAGTAATAATTGCCTCCTAACAGCAGTATAGGGTTATTTGTTAACTTAGTCATAAACCTTGAGTCTGTCAAAGTCAGAGGGGGGACTGGACAGTCATTCCTTTGGTGTTTTGCTATCTGGAATTATAAAAAGGATAGCAAAACATGGGATTATTATTATTAATTTTTATTATTTGTATTACAGTAGTGCCAAGATCAGGGGCCCATTATTCTATGCTGTACAAACATAAGACAGTCCCCAAAGGGCTGACAAAGTAATAGCATCATGTTGTGGGACTGGACAGTTTAGGGCAGTGGTTCTCAACCAGGGGTATGCATATCCTTTTAGGGAGTACATCAATTCATCTAGATATTTGCCTAGTTTTACAACAGGCTACATTAAAAATCACTAGCGAAGTCAGTACAAACTAAAATGTCATATAGACAATAACTTATGTATACTGCTTTATATACTATACAGTGAAATGTAAGTACAATATTTATATTATATGATTTATTTTATAATTATATGGCAAAAATGAAAAAGTAAGTAATTTTTCAATAATAGAGTGCTGTGACACTTTTGTATTTTTATATCTGATTTTGTAAGCAAGTAGTTGTTAAGTGAGGTGAAACCTGGGGTATGCAAGACAAATGAGACTCCTGAAAAGGGTACAGTAATCTGGAAAGGTTGAGAGCCACTGGTTTAGGGGTTTGGTAATGGGACACAAAGGTTTTTATTTCTTTGTCGTAAATTTATATCCAGCCTGAGTCAGCAGAAAACAGAAACATGATGTCATCTGGAGGCTGTTTGGTGACATGGAAAATGAGTTGGTGATCTCAATCCTCCATCCTATTGGACGAAAGAAATAACCCCACATTTGGTATATTTCTTGGCAATTTCATTACAACCAAAGAATTGAATATTCACATCCAAAGTGGCCCCTCCTGTGCAAGGGAGAGACATTTATGGGAAGTTTTACACATGTGGTGGGAAGGAAAGGATTATGCACTGATGTTGATTTCTTGACATCTGTTTCAAAACTGCACAGACAACTTATGTAACAAGTTGGGTAAGAAAACAGGATGTTCCCTCAGCTAGGGTGGCATCAGGCCTCAGCGTTGCAGGTGCTGTTATGTCCCATTCTGCAAGCATTGCATACGCTTTGCACAAACTCAAACTGATATATTTTGTTTCTTGACTGCAATGAGAGAAGGGGAAGTGAGATGGGCCTGTTCCTAGCCAGATATGTTGGGAACATCCTGATTTACAATTCAGATTGTCTAGTGGGCTTGATTTTTCTCACAGCGATATTACAAGAATCCAGAGTAAATTACAGTGGCTCAGGTCACCAGATATAAAGGCCTGTGATCGATGCTGAGGGACCACTTCTCAACATCCAGCCAAAGCCTCCGCATGATGCTGGGGCAAAGTGCTTGTTAGAAGTGCCTTCTTTGGGACAATATTAAACCATCTGAAAGATGTATGGTCCTCAAAGATCCCATGGTACACGAGAAAGCGATTGTTAAGATCTTAGCTCTGGTGCCCTGACTAAACTCTGGTTTGGGTCATTCCCCCAGCAGTTCCCATTTGAGGGGGGTTACTCCACTCCCTGTCTAGCTTCGAGCTGTCAGCTGCTGCCTTCCGCCCCAGAGGCGGCTGCATTCCAGTGGTGGGTGAAGTGGCTCCCGCCTGGTTTGCAAAGCGGCTTTGGAATCCTCCCGGAGAGAAACAGGCAGCTCCCCGGAGAGCACAGGGAGCGCTGAACGAAACGGCAGGGCAGGGGCGCCGCGGGGCGGGGACTAGCGGGGCAGGCCGTCCGCTCTCTCTCTCCCCGCCTCCAGCCGGGCTGCAGTCCCCGCCGCCTCTCCAGCGCGCACTGCTGCGCCGCGCACTCGGCTGCAAGAGGCAGGTAGGGAGCGCGGCGCTGCCCATCCTCCGGGCGCGGGCCGGAGCTGCGGGGCGGGGGGGCTGGCGCTCACCGGCGGCTCTCCCAGCGCCCGGGACCCCTCTGCCTGCCTCCTGCAAGGAGGGGTGCTCCCTCGGCCGGTGCCTCTGGGCTGGGGAAGAGGCAGCCTCTGCCTCCTTTCCCCAGCATCGGCCTTGGCTTTTAAAACCCCTCTCTCTCCCTGTGCCCCTGCCCGGCTCAGCGCCTGTCCCGGAGCAGGGCGGGGGTGAGAGGGGGGAGCTCTTCCTACAGGCTTTGCACAGCCCGAGTCCCACAGTAGAAAGATCCCGCTGGAGACTTCCAGGGAGAGAACTCTGGCCCTGCTGTGGCCGGGACCCGCTGCTGCTTCGATTCGGACTCCCTCAATCCGCCAAGGGGAACCCTGCAACGGGCGAAGTGCTGTGCGCTGCTTGGTCCACGGTAGGGGCTGCTGCTGCTGCAGCGGAGTTCGCCAGGGGAGGGTGGGCACAAAACGCCCCTGGAGCGGGTCTGTCCGTTTGTTGTGGAATGAAAGGCGCGATGCACGTGGAAGAACCACTCACGATGACGCTCTCACAAAGTGTCGAGCCCACAACGGTTAGGGGGACAACCTCACGTCTGGAAACAAGATCCAGTTCCTCTCTCGAGATCCTGGCATCACCCACAGAGACAAACTGCATAGATCATAAACAGAAGCAGGTGGAGAGGATTCTGCTTTCACAGCAGCCTCCGAGGTACCTGCCTACAGGGACTCCTCTAGCAATAAGCCCAGTAGGACACACCACGCCTCTAAAGCAGAGCGGGTTTGTTTTAAGGTTTACATTGGTTTAATCACCTTCTGTAAAAGTTTTTTTTTTTAATTTAAAAAAAACTTCTAGAAAATAAATGTCTGCTCATACAGTAAGAGGCAAATGCAAGAGTCAGACCTCCCCACCCAACCTTCACTGAAGCACATGGATTTAACAAATGTGCCCAGGTTTATTAGTGACTTCCGGAAGCATTACTATGGTGTGTAAAGGGCGGAGGAGACAGATAAAGCCCTGGATGAATGGAACAGGTTTGAAGGAGACACTCCTTGTGCTCTGGGTCGTTTACAAGAGAAGTAACTTTAATGTGCGTTTTAAAAAAATAGTAATCACTGTACAAGGGCAGCATTTTGTTTCCTCTGCTGGCTAATGATTCTGTGGTTATGGAGGAAGTTGGCAGAAAATGCTGAGCCCAGGAGCATTTATTTAGCAGACATCTAGTGTCTGGGGTGGTTACTTCCGTGGGAGGGGCTGAAATTTAATATGAGAGCAATATGCAAGCAGCTTTGATTTGTGTAGAATTTCTCTCCCTTAAAAAAGTCCCTAATTAGTTGATATCTCAAATAAGTTTTGTGTGCTTTAATTTATTTACTTAGATTTAAAATATAAGGATGCCCATAAAAATATAGAATCATAGAAATATGGATTGGAAGGGACATGCATAGGCCATCTAATCTAGTCCCTTCACTGAGGCAGGACCAAGTATTATCACTTGATGATATCTGTTCTAACCATTCTGTCTGAAGCACCTGGCATTGGCCAATGCTGGAAGACAGGATACTGGGCTAGATGGACCATTGTTCTGACCCAGTATGGCCATTCTTAAGTTCTTATCTAGACCATCTCTATTGGCACCCTAGCAATTAGACTTGCAGTTGCAAATAGTGGCGACCTAACACTTACAAATAATGAATTAGCCACACTCAAAAGCACCTTCCATCCATAGATCTGGTGTTTGTATGGTTAGATTTACCAAAGAAAAATTACTGTCGTTTAGGGAAAAGGCATCTTAATTTCAATATGGCAGTGCCAGGTGTGTCCCCTCTGAATTGTCAAACCTGCAGGGTAGCTTTGTTAACCTACAATTTTGTTCATGCTCCCACCAGTTACAGAGGACTGAATCAGACCCATGATTAAATGTCTTGCAGCATTTCACAAAGCCACAAAAATAGACCTAGCTGTTGTCTGGGTTAGTTTTTGGAAGTGGTTTTACTTCTGTAAATTTAAATAGAGTAACCAAGCACAGTTAATTCCAAAATATAGTTTAGGAAACTGGCAGAGTTTCATTAGAGTACAGACCAAAGAGGATTTTTGCAGGGGGAAAAGGGAAAGTAACAAGCAGGGAAGGTTTTAGGCAATGTGAGATTATAGGGGAGAGGAGAAAGGGGCCAGGGTTTCCTTTACCATGGCTTCCTCTGTCTGTTTGATCTCTTATTCCACTTTCTTCCTCCTTTCTTTCAAGGTGATGGGTAGCTCTGGCTATTTTAATTTTGGAGAGGGTGTGTCTGAAGGCATCATTGATCTTTAAAGAGATATTCTTTGTGGATTCCATTTCTTGGAGACAGTATTTAAAATCTTCATTACTGCTCAGGATGATGCAAGTGACAGAAGCACATGTCAGACAGTTCCTCAGATCCTGGGATCTGAGTTATTGGAAAAGGCTAAGATGAATCCATGTGAGGAACTGAAGAGTCTTTTGTGACGTGGCACTTTTGTCCGGTACCTTAAAGTCTAACTCAAGGCACTGTGGATTTACTGGGATTTTGGATTCCCTGCCACTTTGCCATAGAGGAACCTAGGTCTGCATCCTGAATAGTTTTGGTAACCATTAAAGATACTGTAACTGCAGACTGTACATACTTAAGGTAGGAAGAGAATTCAATTCTTAGGTGAACACTCACTGTCTGCGTGGACTGCTATTCAAGGCTAGCCATAATAAGGGATTGAGGTTCTCCAAGAGGTCATTTAGATTTATTCTACTACCAGACTCCCAAATTTTTTTGTGTAGTTACTCTGGGGGACAGTTTGTTTTCCTCTTTTGTCTGCATTAGATGTCAAAGCAGCAAGTTGAGGACAGTTCAATATTAGGATATAAAGCATTTGATTATAATTTTTGCAAATTATGAATCCTTTTAAGGGTAATAAAATAGACAATTTCTAAACACAAGATATAAGAGTGAAGTAAGAGTAAAAGATAAGATATAGAAAAATAAAAACTAGGAACAATAAACAAACCTATTTCAATAGGAAATAATACATTCAGGAAAACTCATAACTGCTTACTGTTCCTCATCTCGAGATAACACCAAGCAATCTGTAGTTTCTCAAAGCACTCTGAAACAATTCTGTTTATATAAATTGCCTGACACCCCCCCATAAGTATCTTTCACTGGACCACTTGTAACTGGAGCAAGAAGGAAGAGAAGTGTTGGTATCTCCTCCTTGCACATACCCTTTTCAATCAATCAATGATGGTGAAAAGTGGGGGTGTAGAAGACAAACTTATATCCCCATAGAAGCCCCACTCTGTTCAGATTTCCCTAGCTAGCTGGCATCTTGGAAAGAAAGTTCCCTTACGGGGAGTATTCATGAAAGTGGGCCCACCTCAGCTCCTTTGCTAGAATCATAATTGGTTAGCCTAGCCCTTCTCATAGAAAATCCTTCTAACATCTACCCCGAGTTGTAGTTTGCCTCTGAGTGGAAAATTGGATATTTGCATCTGAAACCTCAATGAAATCAAGTTAGATTTTGAGATATACCCTAGGAAACAAACTAGAGTCATTTCACATCATTAGTGTTAACAGGAACAAGGAAAGTGATTAGTAATCTTTTTATAGAACAAACATTTCAGAAAAGGTTACATACAGTGTGAAAAATTATATATGCCTGTGAAGAATTCAGCATGTAACAGTACATTGTTAGATATCTCATCCTGGAGATTAAAGATTCACCTCTATAGCAACACAGCCGGGGAGCTAAGCAGCTAGTTCTTACCCCTTCCCCCCACCCTCCCTGCTTACTATTCTCTGTAATTAAAGTGTGACCAACATCTTTTATACTGGAGAGGGGAAACTGAACTTTGACCTTAGGCCTGTGGCCTTTTGGGAAATATAGTTTAGTATACTGGGTTACCATTTGTTTGTAGACACTTATTTGCAATCTGTTACATCCAGAAGGGGCGAGCAACCCTGAGCCTCTAGAGTGATAGGCAGTGCCTAGGGAATCGACTGTGTGCACTGTAAATAAATAAGCACACAGACAGCTGTGAGTCCTTTGTGCAAGGGGGGAACCCTAAGGGCCAGGAGGACCTGGCCAAGTGGCACGCTACAAGACTAAAGTGCAGATCACCTCAGTAGTTTCAAGTTAGCCATGAAAGGAGGGGGACAGAACTACAACCTGGAAGGCACAGAGGCCAGCTGGTTTGTGGAGGTAATCTCCAGTTTGGGAGATGTAAGTCTTTTGGTAAATGAAGTTTGTTATCCTCTGGGTGAAACATTTTGGCTTCGTCTTCTAGATGTTTGCTGGCTCTCTTTAAAGAGGTAGCATCAAGGTCACAGACCCAGAATTCAACCAGGACTAAAAATATGGTAAAAAACCTGCCCAGAAGCAAATCTCTGCCACTGCAAAATAAATTACATCCCCCTTCCCTGCCGGGAGCACTGCACCAGTCCAGCCCAGCCTGAATTCAATCAATATTTTGAACTAGGTCACACTATCAACTAAAAAGGCTTCTAAAGCTTTATAGGTCACATTAACATCCCATAGGAAAATTGGAAACAACAAAACCAAATGCGCACAAGGTAGCATAACAACTTTTTGCAGGCCCAGGAAGGAAGACTAAATGGTGACATGGCAAGTTCGCTGAGCTATCACCATTTTAGTTTAAATGAGCAATGTTTACAAAGTTGTATGAACCTCTGTGTAATTAGCATAAAGCACTCCAGGCCTTATTCTTTGTGGCCTTGCACCTTGTGACAACATTTACACCAGTGCAAGAGGGTAAAAGGTGTAAAACAGCACCAAACCATTATACTAACATTTTACATCCAGTATACTCGGGTTTAAATGATGACACAAGATCCAAGGCAATGGAAAAACAGATCCTCATAATCTATGATGGACACTATAAAAAATCAGCCAACCCCCACTCATGCACTCGGTGGTAATCTCAGCCTCCCACTGTTAGGCAGACTGAAATGTTTCGCTACAAATCAGCCCCGTTATGTGCGCTAGCTGAGAGCAGAGAACTGGCCCAAAGTAGCCCTCTAGGTCTGAAGAGTGAGAAGTATCATATCCATCTCAGAACCCTGTCCCTTCACTCCCTTCAGGGTGAAGATGAGTTGCGCAGAGATCCGTGTGTTTGCAGTTGCCTTTGGGGAAGACTTTGACCTATATTTCTCAGGTAATACTTGTCTTTTATATCTGGATGGGGTGTGCATTTTAGGGTTTCTGTGCAGCGGATCAAACTTGCCAGGCAATTATATCCATTGCGTGGGTTGACCTATGTACTTCTGTAGCCTCCCACTATGCTTCCCCATAACCTGTGCACCCTTATACCGGTGCACACAGCTAGGGGAATGAAAGCGTCTGCCAATGTGAAGCTAGGCTTTCTGCTTGGACAGGGCTCTGGGTCTCTGAGCCAGCCTTCCCAGCGTGCTCTTTAAGCTAATGGAGCCAAGCCTATTTCTGAAGTCAACTGAATACACTAAGGATTTGTTTTCATATACGGGGCACCGCTGTGCCAGTGCGGCTGCACCGCTGTAGCACTTTAGTGAAGACACCACTATTCTGATAGGAGAACCTTTCCCATTGGCATGGTTAATCCACATCCCTGAGAGGGAGTAGCTATGTGACGTGAGAAGCTCTCCCCTCGACATAGCGCTGTACATGGAGGGTTAGGTCAGTATGACGACGTCGCTCAGGGTATTGTCACACCTCAGTGCTATAGTTATTTTGATATGTCTGTAGTGCAGACTCGGCCTGAGACTTTTATAATTTCCAGCTATTAAAATGCTGAATTGTTTTGAAATCATTATTGTTCTGATTCCTCATAAGCATCAATCTGGAGCACTGCAGGCTCAGTACTTCAGGTGATGGGACACTTGCTGCTTATGCCACATCTCCAGAGAGGGGGTGATGGTTGTGGTGGAGGGGTGGGCTTTCCAATCTATGCTGGGGAATGAAACTGGTTAGAAAATGACCTGTTGTTTGTACATAGTCTAACAGTTTTTTCTCTTCTCCCCTTCCATGGCTCACTTGGGAACACAGATGATGAAGGTAAAGCTGAAATTTACTTGACATTTATGACTCTGGCCATATATTTCACTAGCGCTAAGCACCTTGCCATTTCCAGCACTGTTGCCTAATCTGCCCCACATGGTGTTCATCCATTTTTGGTCGTGACCTTAATACCCAAATGTATGGTGGGCATGGGAAAAACTCCCTCCTTACTGAGTTCATTTAGTGAGTCCAAACAAAAGATGTTCTGCAACTGGAACAGCTCACCTGGCACACAAGTTTTGAGGTTTGGGTTTTGAGGATTGGGGAAAGGTCACCCATAGGGTAATCCACTCACTGTCCTTACCTGTGTTCAGCCTTCTCTTTTGGAGTACTCAAGGAAGATAAGGCTACCGTGGAGAAACTACATTTATTTTTTGCATCAGTCTTCATGGCTGAGGATGTGAGGGAGATTCCCAAACCTGAGCCGTTCTTTTTAGGTGACAAATTTGAGGAACTGTCCCACACTGAGGTGTCCTTAGAAGAGGTTTTGGAATAAAGTGATAAATTAAACAGTAATAAGTCACAGGACCAGATGATATCCACCCAAGAGTTCTGAAGGAACACAAATGTAAAATTGCAGAACTACTAACTGTGGTATCTTTTAATTCAGCTTCTATACCAGATGACTGGAGGATAGCTAATGTGATGCCAATTTTTTAAAAAGGCTCCAGAGGCCATCCCGGCAATTACAGGCTGGTAAGCCTAACTTCAGTACCAGGCAAACTGGTTGAAACTATAGGAAAGAACAGAATTATCAGACACATAAGTGAATACAATTTGTTGAGGAAGAGTCAACATGGCTTTTGTAGAGGAAAATCATGCCGCAACAATCTACTAGAATTCTTTGAGGGGGTCAACAAATATGTGGACAAGAGTGACCCAGTGGATATAGTGTACTTAGATTTCAGAAAGCCTTTGACCAGGTCCCTCATCAAAGGCTCTTAATCAAAGTAAGTGGTCATGGGATAAGAGGAAAGGTCCTCTCCTGGATAAGTAACTGGTTAAAAGATAGGAAACAAAGGGTAGAAATAAATGGTCAGTTTTCAGAATGGAGAGAGGTAAAGAGTGATGTCCCCAGGGGTCTGTTCAACCTATTCATAAATGATCTAGGAAAAAGGAATAAACAGTGAGGTGGCAAAATTTGCAGATGATACAAAACTACTTAAGAGAGTTAAATCCAGAACAGACTGCAAAGAGTTACAAAGGGATCTCAAAAAACGGTGACTGGGCTACAAAATGGCAGTTGAAGTTCAATGTTGATAAATGCAAAGTAATGCACATTGGAAAACAGAATCCCAAGAATACATATAAAATGAGGGGGTCTAACTTAACTATTAGCACTCAAGAAAGATCTTGGAGTCATTGTGGATATTTCTCTGAAAACATCCACTCAGTGTGCAGCAGCAGTCAAAAAAAGCTAATGTTTGGAATCATTAGGATAGGGATAGATAAGGCAAAATATCATATTGCCTCTTTATAAATCTATGGTACATCCGTATCTTGAATACAGCATGCAGATATGGTCACCCCATCTCAAAAAAGATATATTGGAATTGAAAAAGATACAGAAAAGGCAACTAAAATGCTTAGGGGTATGGAAAAGCTTCCATATGAGAAATTAAAAAAACTAGGACTTTTTAGCTTGGAAAAGAGACAACTAAGGGGGGATATGATAGCGGTCTATAAGATCATGACTGGTGTGGAAAGAGGATATGTTCTTCTGCTTGTTTCTGGGAGAGGGGAGTTAGTTGTGACTGTCTGTTTAATGTATATATTAAAAGGTCTGGAGTGTGACTACTGGAAGAAGGAACGCTCCCTAGGGCACCAGGTCTTTCGAAACATATCTAATGATGTACTCATGGTACATCCAGAACCAAAGAACGATGTGACGCCTGTATTTGAGCATATGGCAGATCAAGAGATGAAACCTGGTATGATATTTCTGGCTCCTATCCATCCTCTAACTATTACCCCACTCTTCATTCCAGGTGTGCTTTTGCCTCATATACTCCTTGGATTACCTCAGCTAGACCTGAGTCTAAGGGGTGGGCCAAAGACTTCAAACTTTGGCAACAGTTTCTAGTAATTATAGTTTGTCCTTAACGACAGCTCAGAATAGAGCTGAGATCAGATAAAGGATATCAATCCCCTCCAAAAAAGATGGGGCACATTTTGTGTCAGCCACGAGTACCCTTTCACTTCACAGTAGAAGCCAAGGATCAGAAGTTGTAGCTGGGGGCAGACAGAAGACCAGGGAATTCCTGCCCAAAACTTTGTCCTGTACCCCACTCAGGCAAGAGGCATGTGATTCTATAATATGTAACAAAACCCAGTGGCTAGGAAGGTGCTGCAAAGATTTCTAAAGCCACCAAGCTGCTGGATCCTCTATCACAAGCCAAGTTCTTAATCCCCATTTTGTAATAAGTGTCACTGAGAAGCACCATTCTTTATTGAACAAGCAAAGCAATGTATCTGGCACTAAGAACAGTTCCTTTCTACACGGCCAATATGCCTCCACTTTTTTCAATTATTCACTCGGGGCCAGATTTTCAGATCCAGTTTACACCCAGCATGAGAAGGAAATGCAGCCCTCACTTTATGCACGTGCCCCAAGGGATTTGCACACTGACATCACACACTCTAGCCCTTAACTGTTTGGCCCACAGGGTAACAGAAGTCCAACTGAATTTTTGTCATCGGCAGTCACAGGCCAGTACATAAAACAAATCCCAGCTCCAGGCAGTTGTAAGGAGAGGTCATGGACAAGTGGGCAGTAATATTCCTGGATAATAAAACTGTTGGGACCCCTTTATGTCTGTTTTTAAACAGCTGCTTGCAAACTCTTTCCACACAGGCTCCTAACAGTAAGTACTTTGTGTTTAGGATGCGGAGTGCACTTCACCCTCCACTATTACAAAGACTACACATTTGAGGAAGGGTTACCAGTAGCGTTCAGCGTCCTGGTAGAAAACAAGACTTACAGTATGTATTGCACGAATGACGGTGGGGAAAAGATTATTCGATTTAGGGTAAGTAACTCAATCTGTTACTAGCGTTTGCCTTAACTCAACCTTTATATCAGGAACCAAAATTAAGAAAAATTCAAACATGTTAGAACATGATAGACAGCTCTTGAGGTAGAGATGTGAAAACCACAGACAAATTTCAAGTCTTTGCACTGTTGATTAATTTGCATAGTTCCTCCATTTCAGGAAGAAGAAGTTCCCACAGAAATTCTGGACAACAGCAGTGACATCATCTTCATCCAAAAGTCATTTTCACCAACAAACACAAAAGCATTCAAGTTTGAGTCTTCACTAATGAAAGGATACTTCTTAGCCTTTAAGGAAGAAAATAACTTAAGGAAACTGATTTTAAAGCAATGCAAAAATGAAGATCAAGTAGATGAATTCACAAAGATAACTGTCTCCTAAATAAACTGATTTGATAATGTATCACACAAGCAATTTCTCGGTCATTTTTATACAACTTTTATCCCTTAAGTGATCAAACTATCTCTGTTAAAATGTGCAACCCTGCACTGTAACCAAACACCACTCTCCTTGCACTGAGTAAAGTTCCTCAGAATCTGTGCTGAGTTCACTGGCTCCAGGAGTGACATTTTTGAATTCTTAACTTCAGCTGAGAGCAGATCTAGAAACAAAAGAAGTTGGTGGAGATGGATCTTAAGAATTCTATGATCATAGAAGGTCTGTTGCTAGTTACAACTGGGCTTCTGTGGTAATGCTACTATTTACCTTCTCCAAAAAGAGCGAATCTTTACATACGATTGTCATTGCCAACTTTTTTAATTAAGTATTTAATTCAAAATGTAAGTGAACCTTTTGATTTTTTTTGTATGAAGTGTCCATTTGTGTCTCCCTCTATCACAATGTTTAAAACTGAAGTAGATTTTGCTGGCTCCCAGGAGGCAGCCTCACTGTCTATCCATCTGTCTCAGAGCAGGATGGGTCTGGGACAGACCAACTCAGCTTTGTACTAGGGGCTGACCACATAGCTAAAGGGGGAGAAATGGTATTTAAAAAAAGGATGTTAGCAGAGACTACATTACAGTACAAGCGAGGGCTGTGATTTCCCAGCCCACGTACCTGTACTTGCAATAGCAAGATGAGCACAAGTACATAAATAGTAATGTTGCTGCAGCAGCAGCATGCCTTCACTACACTGAGCACAAACACGTCTGAAACCAGTAGGTACATACTCAGACCCACTGAGCCATGCTACCCCAGCAACTCCATTTGTACTTGTGCTAACTCTCCTCAAGCTACCTAGCTCACAGTGTAGATGGAGCCTGAAAAGGGGGGGCTTGCCCATCACCATCTCAGCAGAGCTGGCTGGACAGAAAGAAGGCAGGAAGGACCCTGTCTAGTGTGAATGCTATCCCAACCTCAGACTCTTAGAAGTGGGGAGGTCAGATTAGGGGAGGATGCATCTCAGGACTTGTATTTTACAGAGAACTGTAGCTCCCTACTGCTTTAGAAGAGCATTGACTGTTAAGAAGCTTCTTTCCTAAACCTGTATTCCTTGTTTTCCCCTTACATTGTCCCCAAAGGGGTTAAATTAGAACGCAGAGTGTCCACAGCTAGATAGAAGGTGGGGGGAGAGTGTGAAAACAAGTGGGAGGGCTGAGACATAGGTGCAGTGCCTGGGGCAGCTGGACTGCAGAGTGCCGTCTCCTTAGGAAGGAGCTAGACAAGAGGGCTGTAGCTGGTATCTGCCTTGCAGCCAAAGAACTAAAAACTGTGACTAGACTCAGCCCAGACCCAGTTGGCTTCGGAGTATACCTATGACAATACTGGCGATTGCCCAGAAGGGGGAGAGGGCTAGACTGCAACACCATCTCCACTACTTAGTGACTATAACCACTTTTTAAAGCCTAGAAATTTGAATCTAATGGTGGGAGGGAAGGGGGAGGTTACCCTCCTCCCCCCACTACAAGCCTCAGGCAGGCATGGAATTTGCCTGACTAGAGTTGTCCCCCCCAAAAACAGAAATCAAACCATACCTGTTCGAGGGGTGGGGCAGTGAATGTGAATCAATTCACAGAAGGCTCTCACACTACCTTTCACACCTGCCTCAAGAACTCAGTTAGGGCCCATTAGCACAGCTTCGGTAGTACAACAAATACATAGGCCTGGCATCTGACATTCCTAATCCCCAGGTCCACCCACGCCTCAGTACTTTAACCCAAGACCTGTCCTACCTCCATCTGTAACATTGTTGGCCATAATTAACAAAACATGGGTTTAAAAAGCAAGTTTACTCTTATCTCACAGGAAAAGCAGCAATGTGAACTCAAATGTTTATTATGCTGGATAGTTGACAAAGATCCCATAAATGACTGCAGATGACTCATTTCTAGGTCTTCTGCATCCTCCAGTCTGAGCAGGAAAGGATTATGCTGACAGGCAGCCAGCTGCAGTCAGTCTATTTCTGACAGATCACCCCTCTCTGAACTCTTATAGTGAAAATGTGAAAAGGAAGGCTGTTTTACACCGTTTCTCAGTTGTGATACTGACACTACCCTAAAATGCTGAATAGATTCTAAACAAATGTAAATGTTAATGGGTGTAAATGTTAATGGGTCAAGAAACTAAAATTTTAAAACCAGCTTGGGTAACATGAAACAATTTAATATTTCCATTTACTACTTAATGACTGACAGTAAAAATAAATGTAGCCATTTTCTTGCTTGAAAAATCCCATAAGTGCCCCCTGCCCTACATTAACCTTGGCTTTGGAAACCTCTATACAGCCACAATGAGCATGTAAGAGGAGAATATGATTTTGCAGAAAGTTTGAAATCCACATAAAGAGTCAGAACATGGTCCCTCTTCACACAGATTGAGTTACCACTGACTTTTTTTTTTTTTTTTTTTTTAAGTCAGACAAGAAATCAGAGGGGAAAGTGTTAGAGTAGTAGCCATTTCAAAACCATTTACAGGTTATTAAGAACTGAGTGCACATTAAAATTACATTAAGACATAGCACGTGGTCCTTAAATGCATACCACAGATAAGTAATGGCATATTACCTCCAAATGACCCTGCGTATAGCAGAGAACCACACATGAAACTCCTCCCATTTCTGAATGATACTGGACATTTGTTTCCATTGTCAAAAAATTTTGTCAAAGGTTTTGGAAAATATTTTCCTTTCTATCAAATGCTTTGTTTTCAAGGGACTTTTTAAAGCAAGACCATCTTTATTTTTTGTTATAACTGGCTTTGTTGGGTTTCTGAATGGAGAAATACTTTTTCCTGGAAGTTTCAGCTAAACAAACAAACTCTGTGCCAGAAGCACCAGTTGGAGGTTAACCCTCTAACCAGAGTGCAGCCATCAGTGGCCCAATCAATATGCACTAATGTATTACGGAAGAGGAATATTATACAAGCTACAATTATAATAAATTCTGAATAGATTTATTCCCGTTTAAATACAGAAGAGAATTTAAACAGGATTATTAAACAGACGCAAATGTAACTACAAGCATGGGAAAGCTTTGTTGCCCAGGGTATAACTCTTAATTATTCCTGGCACCAGAAAGCCAATGATGTAGCCACTTAAATAACATGCAGAATGATATCAAGGTTAATTTATTTTAAAAACTTTATAAAAAACTATTAAAATGTATAATTATAATATAATATATATGTATAATATATAATAAATTTATAAACATTTATAACAATTATTTAAAATTTTCAAAAGAGGAAGGAATTTTGGAATGAAACCAAAGATTAACCAAGAAGCAGATAGTAATGAATTATTTGCTGTTTGAATTAAACACTGTGTGCCCTGTGGAATCACACAGAAGCACTCAGGCCAAAGGGAAGGGAAGGGTTGCATTTTCTCCATTACAAACAATGCTGCTGGCAGAAATAAACAATTTCCATCTGAACTATTAAACCCACATGCAGCTCCTGGTTCCTGTAAATCAAGTTGCATTGAAATATTCTTTCCTTCTGTGTCTAGAATGGTTTATAAACAGAAGACAGGTCTCCATAACAATACTAAGCACTTATTCAGCACTGGATCTATTCAAAGCACTGCACTGCTATTGTCTTGTTTTAAAAATAATCACTTTTTCGAGACAAGCAGTGGTGAGAATATTTTAACTGTTTATAGCGGGTAAAAATGATTTTCAGAATCACACACACACGCCAAACTTTTGTAAATTCTTTATTGTAGGGATTAACAAAAAGCCTTCCCTTTTCCACACTGATGCTCAGGGCCCACTCAGAACATCGTATGAGGCACCTTGTGTACAATTCACTAATTGTAATATTGAGAACAAAGGTCGAACCTTCCTTACAGCCAAATTAATTTCCCATTTTGTAACAAGAAACAGTAATTACACTGCAGCAATCTAAACAATGCTGCCATTGGAAGGGAAAAATGGTTTCAGCCATCCAAGATTGTTCCTGATATAACAACTACTAATTCACCTACATTTACACGGCAGCTTCATCAGCTCACTCTTGTTTGAATCCAGTTCACTTCAATCTAACTCTTCTTTTCTGGCAGAGCCCCACTTGACCCATTTTTTGCTACTGATGTTGGCTTTTGCAATAAGGAGCCAGCTCAAATTGTGGCAGATACAGATTTCTAGATGATTCAGTGCTGGGATTTCTACCTATGCACTGTGGACCCTTAATTACCATTTCTCCCTCATTGAATGATTTAGTAACAATATGATGAAGCAGAGGCAGCAGTGAACAATCATGTTTGCCAGCCGTTCGGTTGCATCTCAGAGGCTCCACAGCATTGCCACAGCCTTGCAGATACCCACATCATGATAGTTGAAGTAGCAGAGGCCTGCGAAGGTCACAGCTGAGAGTACATACAGACCTGTATTGGCCAGTTTAATAGACGTCTCCCCATGGACATAATCAGTTATAACCTGCCCAAGACCCCTACAAAGAAAGAAAGAAAGAAAGAAACATGCTGAAAAGAGAGCAGAGCAATCCCCAGCCAAAACTGCCTGGGCATCATTTATGAGGGCCTCCCCTGCAACGAACGGCCTTGTAATACTCACATTTCTCAGTCTGCACTTCATTTGCATAAACCAAGTCAAGTGCCTCAATTTCTCAGAGGCTTTTTCTCTGGAGAAAAATGACTAACTTCCTATTCAGCAGGCAGCTATGAGCACTCAGAGAAAGATTGTGCTAAAAAACCTTGGCTATTAACCTTTTTAACCGTATCTACAAAACAAGCTGGTAAGAGCTGTTCCTTAAAGGAGTAAATTTCACACCTGGAGGAAAGGACAGTAAGAGATGTTGTTCCACTGGAGAAACCAAGAAATCAGAGGATCAGGAGAATGCTAGATCCCAGTCTCCTCTCCCTATGTATAAAGGACGCGAGGCATTGGGACACACAAAAGGAGCCTGGCCTCATATGAGGTTG
This sequence comes from Emydura macquarii macquarii, assembly GCF_026122565.2. Lineage (NCBI taxonomy): Eukaryota > Metazoa > Chordata > Testudines > Chelidae > Emydura > Emydura macquarii. Next base: position 11,113,050 of record NW_027130449.1, on the reverse strand, counting down.
GAAAACATGAGCTCAAGAAGTTAGCAGACCCTAGAATTCTCCTGAGTGTCTGACTGGCATCTATGGCAGTCAGTGCTTTGTTCCATATTTTGTTGTCCCTTGTCCTCCTGTTATAGGCTCTTATTACTCTGATTTGGCACCTCAGCAACATTAGCCTTCTGCACGAATAGGTGTCGTCTTGTAAAATGTAAGACTAGATTTCAGAGAAACTTTGAGAAGTCTTTGCTAATTCCCGTGATTTGTCTCCACACAGTAAGGAGCCTGAGAAATTTCTCTGATGCAGACTTGCAGTAACCACCACAATGACCTAGCAGGATTCACTGAACTAAAGCAGTTGCCACTAGGAGGGGAAAAGAGAAAAAGACTTTTACCCAGACAGGCATTTTGGTAGCCAAAAATCAGGCAGGCAGGAGGTAATAAGAGGAGGGCTTTAATCCACACAGAAGAGGAGAGAAAGTCAGGAGGCTACAATCCACAGACAGAAGCTGAGGACGTACAAGGGGCTAACAACTCTCAGACAGCTAGAGCTATGAACATAGGTAGTGGAAAGTGCCAAGTGAGAGCAAAGGAGAAAAACCAGAGGAAAAAGTCTGCAAATTCTGGAGTTTCAGATCAGCCATTAGTATTGGTTCTCTGGTTTGACACTGGAATTATACTAGCCTAAAGAGCCTTCCCCTTTTACATTGTCCTAGCAGCAAAGATGCACTTCAGGTCCAAAGCAAAGACTGCAAATGTAATAAAATCCTAGCTCCACAGCAGGGAATAAGGAGAACACAAAAGCTGACCCTCCACTTCCCCTGCCCACAGGGGTGCACAGGAGTCTTGGGCATTTCTACCTCTGGCCACCTCAGAAGAAACATGACAGGGGTAACAGAGGGATGGCATGACTGACACCAGCACAGCAAGCCAGCTGTTCTTAGCCAGCTTAGTAAGGGAGTGTTTAGCTCTCCTACAGATGTGTTAACAGCTTGAGCCCCTGCAACCCTTGCTTTGGGCGTGAAGGAGTTTCTTACTATAAGAGAAACATTTTCAAACTATGACACACCATGTGCAGAGGGCGGGTTTCATTTTGTGGCCTTGCTCCAGGAGAGTTAACCACAGAAAAGCCAAGACAAACACTGTTTAACCCGAAGCAATAGATAAACAAAAACTAACAAGTTGGCACTTGATTTTTGCTGGGGGAAAGTCCCTAAATTGTCTGCACAAAAAAGGGTTTTTTTTATTGTGGACATCCAGTTTAGAATTTACTACAAGATACAAGATAGTCATGGAAAGAAATATTAGCATTTGTATCTATTTTTGCCCACCAGGAAACTAAGACAGTACAACACAGGAACGCTGCATCATATGTAGTGTCCTCTAAAAGCAGAACTTCCAATATGAGAGTGCAAGGCTTACATACACAGGATGCAGAAACCTCTGCAGAAGAAGTCTAAGTCTGGCTTCATTTCAAGACCTTCCATGGCCCTGACAATTTTATTTAATGAAAGAATTCCAAGAGTGATAATGTTTCAGAAGACTAAACAGGGAGGTGCCAGATTTTACAGCAGCAGTGGGAGTTCCTGCCAGCCAGCAAAGCACAGGGGTCCAGCACAGCTTCAAAGGGGCACACTGAGACGGCCACAACAGGAAGAAGTGAACAGAGGAAATTCCAGCCATCCTCTGAGGAAGATGATTAAACTACAGCCAATCAGTTGCAATCAGCAAACAGATATTTCACATCATCAAGCAAGACAAGCCTACAAACTGCAGTACCTCAGCTTCATAAATTCAATATCTGTGATCAATAAACCCTTCACCATCCAAAGTCTTATCCCGGATGAGCTGCCAAGCCTGGTCTACATGACAGGGGCAGACCGACACCACAGTTTCAGTGTCATCTTCCCTTGTTTCTCTGCTCCTTTCCCCCTCATACATACTCTCTTCAAAAAACAACATGAGGGGGGACAAATCTGGAAGTGAAGTAGCCAATCTACCTCCCTTCTAGCTAAAAAGTAGGGGAAGCTCTCTTGAGCTAAAGTCCTTTGACTCAAGTGTCCGCTTAATCTGGAAGAAGAGAGACTATACTAACATGAGCATCCTACTCATCTACAAGCAACCAGACTGGAAAATCTTCCCAGAGGAGCAGAGAAAAATGCTGACTAACCTGGTGATGAAAGTCAGAAGACTCATCATCTTGATGCTGGGAATTATCTTATTTCACAGAGAAGATCAACCCTATCCAGGAAGGCCTCATGGGTGACCAGCAAGGTCAAGAGCCGAACTAGGTACATACCCCCTTCTTCCAAGATTTCAGCCCACTCACACAGATCATCATGGAAGCAATGACTCAGGTTACCACACCCCTGTGGCTCCAACTCCTGTCCTTCCTATAAGAGGTAGGTAGAGGAACAGATATAAGAACATCTGACATCCCTTCTATCAGATTGTCAACACCTCTTTTGATTAAGGAAATCTACCATGCACCCTATCCCATGCAATATGCCAATGAATGCTAACATAAATCACTGCTTGACATGAAAGACTTCGCAATGCCTGAGCCCCCTTTTCCTAAGCAAACTAATCTAGCAGCTAGTCAGACAGTCTCCAGTGTTACCTGTCACATGCCAATATCCTTGATCTTTCTGAATCGGGACCTGATAAAGAGACAGGACTTTTAATTCTGGTAGATTACAACCTCCTAGTAATCCTGAGGGACCTGTCTCTGGTATCTAATACCTGCTCATCACCAAAGATTCCTGTCCCACCTCCAAAAAGCTGTAGTGGGAACACACACTCCTAGGACAACTCAGATTCCTCCTCTCAGACCAAACTCCCAGATGATTATTATGGGCAACTGTTCCTCTACCTACAAAAACCCTCACCTGTACAGTTCCACAGGGCTCTCTCTTCTCCCCTCTCCTTTATCAATATCTATAAGAAGTTATTAAAAGAGTTGGCGAGACAACTCAAGCTGAAGTATCAACAGTACAGAAATAGCCATCTCTACATCTGTTTTATGTCAAATGCAAACAGTATAATCTCCCAGCTTAGTCAATACTTGACTAAAATCAGCACCTAAATGAAGAGCAGCTGGCTAAATGTGAACCCGAGTGAGACTGAGGTGATACTGGTAGGAAGAGGGAAGTGAAGTACTTGCCTCCACTAGAATACTCCCCCACTCCTGAAGGCACCTGTCCTCAGATTGTCTTAAGAGACTTTGGGGCTCCTCATTGCTATTGGATGACCATATAACGATGTCAGAAAATGTCCGGTTCCATCTATGAGACAAGGTGGGTGAGGAAATATCTTTTATTGGACCAACTTGTGTTGGTGAGAGAGACAAGCTTTTGAGCCTCTCAGACCTGAAGAAGAGCTCTGTGGTAAGGTTTTGAGAGTGTCACAGCTAGCTATGCAGTTTGAAAGCTTGTATCTCTCACCAACACAAGTTGGTTCAATAATAAATATTACGTCACCCACCTAGTCTCTCTAATACCCTGAGACCCACACAGCTACAACAATACTGCATTCAACAATTCCATCTGATTCCATCTGTGGCTGATTATAACAGTGGTTTTCAAGCTGTGGTTTACAGACCCCTGAGGGTCCACAGACTATGTCTAAGATTTCCAAAGGGGTACTCATCTCCATTTGAAATTTTTTAGGGGCCAGCAAACAAAAAAAGGTTGAAAACCACTGGATTAGAAGACAGTGCCCCTTCCTGTTGTACAAAGACTTGGCTGCAGCAATCCACCCATTCATGATGTCCAGGCTGGATTATTGCAACTCAAATCCAGAAATGAAGTCAAAGACCTTGATAGCATTTCACCTGCTACAAAAGAGCTTGTTAGTGGAACAATTCAGGTCTCGGACGATATCATCCCAGTGCTCTGCTCTCTGCAGTGGCTCCTCACTGAAAACAGAGTCCAGTTCAAAATCTGTCCAAGCCTTCCATTCGCCTTGCTCTAGCTACCCAAGAGATCCTCCCTCCCTGACCTCCAGGGACAGCTACATATCTCTAGAACAATTAAAATGCCTATAGTCAGGAGAGGCTTGTGAATGCAGAAAACAGAACTTTCTCAGACATTTGACCTAGAACTTATAAACAGATAGCGACCACAAACCTCAGCACAATCAGAATTAAATGCCAATTTCTTTGATCAAACTTCCCCTCAGTGAGTCATGCACTCGCACACATACAAATAGAAATTTGATAAAGTGGTCAAATCATTTGTCCTACAGGCTGAAAAGGAAGATGACACCATTTCAATTTTAAAATACTTGGAAAGTGGTCAGTTACTGGAATGATAGGGGCTACACATACTTAAGAAAGGAAACAGATAAACACACCTCCAAGATGCAATTTCCTCTGGGCTGAAAACTTACAGCCACAAGAAGTGAAAAATACTGTCCCAACTGAAACTGCAAAGGGAATTTAGGGAGGTAAAGTGGAGTTGCCAAAAGGATATCTAGTCAGGATCCAGGACTAACATCCTGACTCTCACAAAAATGCCAGGGGATCCTTAAACAAGCATATGTAATCAGGACTGGTTTTTTTTCAATGTCATCCAAAAGACGGCACCTCCAGTAATACAGTGCTCCCTAATGCTACGCTGGGACCCCAGACTCTGTAACAGCTCTGAGGAAAAAGAGCCACCAATAAAATCCTGAGCTTCTCTAGGAGGTCTTATTTAAGAAGAGATCTGTCCTGATGCTGCATTCAGATCTGAAGGCCATATATAAGCTACTAGATTTCCTACTGTCTGCAAAGTACAAGATATGGATAAAGAGAGAAACACAAGAGACTGAGTGAAAGAAGGGTCCCCTAATAGAAGGCAGGATAGATGCTTCTAACTGAAGAGGCAAAATGACAAAGGAAGACCGTAACTGCTGTAAGTTTGGTCAAGACTGTAACAGGCCAAGATGTCAGTCACAATAACACAAAGAATAAGAGTTTTGTTCCTGATTTGTGCAGATTTGCTGCTCAGCTCCATTTTCATCCAGAGCTCTTACGACCAAAGAGTAGTTCTGGCTGGTCCTGGTGAGACATCTACTAGACTTTTTCACACCTATGCTTACCAGTGACCATGGAGTGTGAGGGCTGCCGCCAGTGAATAGTCCATGGCAGGTCCGGGATGAAGATAGGCTGCAGGGAGGAGACCCAGCAAGAGGACGCTGACAGCTCGCTCACTCGTCCAGTGTAGAGATGCAGCCTTGGAACCGGCTGCAAAAAAAAGCATTTTCAACACAGAGTTTCTGCTCACGTTATCCCAATTTGAACAACGGTTAACTCATTCTGATCAACACTGTGCAACTAGGTGCTTCCTCAGACTTAGCTACACATCCCTTAGCTGGGCAAAATCAGGTTGCCTTTGACTTATTGCTACAAAATATATTCATAAGAACAGCAATACTGGGTCGGAACAATTGTCCATCTAGCCCAGTACCCTGTCTTCTGACAGCAGCCGGTGCCAGATGTTTCAGAGGGAATGAACAGAATAGGGCAGGGGTGGCCTCAGGAGCCACATGCGGCTCTTTGGTCATACAAATGCTGCTGGAGGCTCTTTGCTGTTGCTCTTTGAAATTGACAAGCTTTTCTGTGGAGGGCAAGAGAGGAGGGGAAACTGACAAGTGAAATTGACAAGCTGCCACTGAAATTGACAATCAACCTGAATTTTCAGCAGAGGGTAAGAGAGGAGGGGAAACTGAAAAAGTAAATGTGGCTCTTTGCGGCTCTTCCTCTCTGACTGGTTGGCCACCCCTGGAACAGGGCATTATCAAGTGATGCATTCCATTGTCCAGCCCAGTTTCTGGCAGTCAGAGGTTTAGGGACACTCAGAGCAGGGGGTTGCATCCCTAACCATCTTGGCTCCAGCCATTAATGGACATATCCTCCATGAACTTATTTAATTTTTTTTTTAATCCAGTTACACTTTTGGCCTTCACAACTTCCCCTGGCAATGAGTTTCACAGGTTAGCTGTGCGTTGGGTGAAAAAATATTTCCTCTTGTTTCTATGATACCTGCTGCCAGCTAATTTCACCGGGTGACCCCAGATTCTTGTGTTAAATATTCCTATTTTACATACGGCCTTAAAATGCTTGTTTTAAATTTCTCTTCTCTGCATACCCCCTCTGCTGTTCAAAAAGTAAAGTTCCTTTAATTAGGATACAGACAACAGACTGAAAATGCTGACAGATGAGGCCAAAGGAAACGTCACCTTTGTTTCATAGCCTGCTGTTGAGTAATGGACCCTGCACAAACACCACAGAACAGGTGTTGTTGAAAACAATACTTAAGGTTTTTGCACTAGTGCATCATGAACTGCCTGCAGATGCAGAACATCTCAGTTCTGCCTCTTTGTGGCCTGTACTGAGCGCCCTGCTTAGCACATAACAGTTTGAAAGGAGAGGATGAAGAACAATAAAGCAGCATAGCAGGATGGAGAGTGCAGAACACTGGGCAATGAGATGCACTGGTTCCATTTCCAGTTCTCCCACCAACTGTATGACCCAAGGCAAGCCACCTCCCTTCTCTGCGCCTTGGTTTTCCACCTTTGATATGGAATAACAACAGTGAAACCCTTCCCCTCTCTTTGTGAAGAGCTTTAAGACCTATGCATGGAGTGTGCTGTATTTGTTAAGTATTGATACCTCTGTGATAACTCCATGAAGAGCTGAGTGCATGAATTAGTACTGCTGTTATCTTAAGTAGAGAAGGAGCTGGAACCTCTGGGACCTCTCTAAGTATTAAGCACCTAGAAGTAGCCAAAGAAGCCCCATGATCTCACTCTTCCTCCATAGACAACTGCCAGTGCACTGTTCTGTTTGCACAGCAGTTGACTCAGAGACAAGCACAGAAGTGGTAGTTTGGGGTCTTTGTACATTGCCTACTTTTCCTGTACATTGTGGACATCACCAGAAGAAATATGGTTTAAGAGACATTGACATACAGTGAGGGTAGCCGGACACCTTAGAATATACTGGCACTTAAAAGCAGAGTGCTAACATCAGCACGCGTTACAAAACACACATCAGAGCACTTGTCTAAATGTTTCATGCTGTTTGATCAAATCATGAGCTGGAGAAAAGATTTAATGTGAACTGTACCAAAATTCAGACATGGAATTTTTCCCGCTCTGTGCAGGGTGACCGATATTATACAAGTATTGTTGGGATAATGGAACAAAAAGATCAGCAGTAAAACAACTGGAACTTCAAGGAACGCTTTCCAAAATGCAACAAGTTTCTTCTTGACATAAGTGTAGCAAACTTTTGTTTTGCGTTGGACTTGTTTACATTTTGAGATGGTCCAAGGTTGCGTTGTTTCGAGTAGACAAGGTCTGTGGGTAGCATCCATAGAATGAGAAAGTAGAAAAGTTGGAGAGAAAAAGGAGCAGAGACAGCTTGGCTGTCACTTTGTATCGGTTTGTGTCTGCACTCTTTTTTCTATTTTCTGCCATAGGTACAGTCGAAAGGATATAAAATCCTAATTAATCCCTGGTCATAGTATTTCTCAGGTTAATGACATACATTATGGCAGTCCTGGATTTAGGTCTTTGCCTGCTTCTCTTACACTGCCTTCCACTGATTTTTGCTACCTGAAGAAAGGAAATTTTGTCCTGCAATGGATCTTGCTTCCAATCCAGTCTGTCTAGCCTGACCTCAGATGGACCGGAAGCTCCTGTCCAACAGAGGAGCCATAATTTCAGCACCACGCTTACAACAACCACCACCACCTATCTATTACAGGGCCATAAAAAGGATCTCCTGTTCTTTAATCTTTCTTTCATTTTCTTATCTTAGTTTTATCAAGTCAATTTCCACAGACAAAGACAACACCTTTGTTAGCAAACTGAAAATGTTTGTTTGAAACTCAGTGAATTTCCACCATTTAAGTAAGACGCTAAGGAAAAAAAGCTGGATTTAGAATTACTTTTTTCCTGGATACTATAATAAAATGACATTGCATGCAAGATTACTAAGAAATTAGTTTTAGGCTAACAGAAAGAACCATGCAAGTTTTCAGCAGGAGCCATGAAGTGCAAAGTGACTTCTAATAAACCATAACAGCACCATTTCCTAGTCATAGAGATGACTGCCTGAAAATTCAGGCAATACCAATTTCCATGCCCTACAAAACAGGAAGAACAAACCTCATAGAAATCTGCCAATTTTTGTAGTGTTAAATTATACTGCAGATGTTTACTTTCCCGACACCTAATTTACACTATGTCAATTGATTTTAAATCAAAAGCTTGCACAGATTTGAGTTCAGTGAGCAAATAATCAGTTGCCTTATCTGCGACTCCGTGGGGCCAAGAAAACACTGTAAAGAAAAGGGTGATTGAGCTGGTTGAGATGGTCAGAATCAAATATCACATAAAAACAATAATATATATATAAAGAATAGCAGCTTCCCAAGTGGCTATCAACAGAACTTTTGTGGATGGAAGTGAATGTGTCTGGAAGAGAGAACCTGAATTGAAGCAGTATCCCTAGGTTTCAAATCTTAAGAGTCCCCGCTTAGACTGACTTACCATAGCTCCTGGGAGAAATGTGGATTTGACGTGCCGGAGTCGGCCGATCCAAGGTCGTGGTACAGGCAAGCACAGATCTGGTCAGCAGACTCTTATTGAGAAGAGCTGTCAATGGGACAAAGGTTAATTAGTTGCATTTTACAGCCCTCCCCAAAAGCTAAAGGCAAACCCCTAGACACTGAACTGCAGCGAGCGGCATCTTAACCAAGGAGTAATCAGCGTTCAGAGGGCTGCCTGAAGAGGGAAGCCGGGGGTTTCTTCAGAAAAAAGGACGCACAACACTAGAACGGGAAATGCAAACGACACCCCGCAAAGAGCAGCATTTGGGGAGCTGGAGGGGGTGGGGGCAAGGTGTCACTCGCGGTATTTCTACCAGGCCTGGTGCACACATGCTCCAGCGCTTCCCCGCCAAGGATTTAACAGCCAACGCCCCCAGCCCCCTCAGGGCCAGGCGGGTGTCTGCCCCCCCCGCGTAACCCCGCACCACAAAGGGAGGAGGGGGCGGCACTGCGGTTGCCCCGCGTCACGGGGGGAGGGGGGGCTGTGTTATGCGGGGGGGCTCCTATCCCATCCCATCCTATCCCATCCCAAGGCCCCGCAGCGAGTCAGCGCCAGAGCCGGGAGCGGACCCCCGCCGCCCTGAGCCGGGGCAGCTCCATGGAGGGGCCGGGCTGAGCCCCCGCCGCTCGTCGCCTGCCTGCCTCCCTCCCCGCGGCCCGCGCCCCCGGCACTTACCGAGGCCCCCGACCTGGGGCCGCCCCAGCGCCACCCGCACGAGCATCGCCGCCATCTTGATCGTGCCCTTACCCCGCGCCCGCTCGACGCCCCCTCCCCAAGGGCACCAGGCAACCCGGAAGCGGAAGCGCACTCGGCTTGGCCCCCCCCCCGCTGCCACGTGACGCGACTCGAGGCCACACACACACACACACCCTTACTTCCGGTTCCGGCGGGGAAGGTCGGCGCTCAGGGGCGCCCTGCGGTTGGGTCCGGTCCGTCCCCCCGCGGCCATGGCGGAGCTCGGCGGCCCGGACGGGGAGCGGGACCCTGCGGTCTCCGAGCTGCAGCGGCTGGTGGCCGCTGAGCAGCAGCGGGCGCAGTTCACCGCCCAGGTACCGACCGCCCGGAGCGCCCCCGTGCCCGCCATGGGCCCCCGGGACTCTCCCCCGCCCCAGCCCCAGCCGGCCGAGGGGCCTCGCACGCAGCGCGGGGCCTGCGCTCCCCGCAGCCCTGCTCCGCTCTGAACGCCATTCATGGAGTTCCCCGGGGCCCCCACCCCTCCCCCATCAGCCCCCACGGTGCCCAGACCCTCCGTCGTTAGGACCCCTAGTGCTACCACCCCCAATGGGTTCCTTCCCCCCCACCCCGATCCTTGTGACCTTCCCAGAGAGCCCGAGGCAGCCCCTGGAAATGACCCCGGAGACCCGTGGCGGGAGATAGATGAGCGTGGGGTGATGTGGGAAAGTGACTCGGCCCAGTTCCTGCTGGCCGGTAAGTGCTTACAGCACACAAATCACATGGTCTGCGGCACCCCGGCTCCCTTCGGGCCAGTGTCAGCTGAAGGACCAAGTACTGAATAGGCCACAGGCTGAACTCTCAGTCCTGAGCATGATGGTCCCTTCCAGGATGAGGCCCAGGGGGAAAGGATGGTGCTATGAGGACTCCTGGTCAAGTGACACTCATGCACCTCTCATTTCAGCTTCCTCCTCTGTAAAATATTTTATTAATTAGTGGTGACTAACATTTCCTGTTCTCATTCAGGTTCATAACTTCATGGAAGTCTGCTGGGAGAAATGTGTGGACAAACCTGGCTCCAAGTTGGACTCTAGGACAGAAGGCTGTCTAGCCAGCTGTGTGGACAGATTCATTGATACCACGTTATCCATCACTAACCGCTTTGCTCAAATTCTACAGAAAGGGGGACACTGACCATTGTATTTCCCACCTTTGGACAGCCCAATCTCTCCTGTTCAGCTCAACACCTATTAACTGTCAGTGAAGCATCATCGTGTGTTCTAAGCTCATTTTATGTCACACTTGTATGAAATGCAGAAGTGGTTGAACGGTCATCTGCAGAAAGCACAGTTGTCCCTGTGAATTCTTTAAGTGCACTGAACTGTTGTTCATAAATATGTCATCCTGGACCTAGTGCAATTTAATAAACCATCAGGAACACTGGGCAAAACTAATCTTGTGATGTGAAAGTGTGCCTCGTTATTTTTCTAAGTCTTTTATCTAATTAGAGGAAAGTAGAGATGTGCTTTCTACTGACAAGGGGCATGGATGTAGTATCTTAGCGTCAAAATTAATATCTAAGTTTTCAAAATTAAATGTTTTCCATGAACTAATACATCACTGAAAACACTTGTTCTGCTGGAGTGCTTGGAGCCTAAACCTAGGAGCTGCACATTAGGCTAATGCATGAAAACCAAAAAGTGAAACTGGTTAAAACCTTATTGCTGAGGGCCTGGTCTATTGGATGGGTCTGTGGCTGTGACATTTGCAGCAGAATCCCCTCCTTCCCCCAGAACCCATGCTGCACCATCCAAGCTTTTTTCTTTTAAATTGGTTGTAGCCCTTCTGGTGATAAAGAAAACATCAACTGAATGTAAAGTGATGCAGTATCTGTTTGAGATGTTGTCTGTATTAGAAACGTTGAAGTGGTTTAACTAACACTAGTTAAAGAGGTGGATGGCCCTATCATAGATGTTCTTTCATTGGGTTAACCCTCCCTTAAATCAGTTTAGTTTAACTTAGAAATACAGTAATGCAAATGAGGGAAGATTCCCTCCCGCCCACCCCGTTATTTGAGTATGTTCTAGTACAATGTAGAAGGCTGATCTGGGCTTGAGAGATTAAAATAGATTTCCTTATACATGTTTAAAGGTACATGGCTGGATATGCAGTCTTATTTAATGATCTACAGATTGATATTTTACACACACATAGCCTAACCTGGTGAATGGTTGTAAATAAATTAACCACATTTGAAAAGTCTGGTTTATTCTCTGAACCCATCACCACTTATGTTATCAAATAAGGTGAACATCCACCACCGTGTCTCTCTCAGATAAAAATTAAAAATCCTGTACTGAAGTTTCATAGAAAGGATATATAATCCACCCTCTCTTCCCTGGCACCCTCTTATATTTCTCTTCAAAAATAGGTTCAAGGGTGGTAATACTACACATACAGAGCAGGAAACCTGGAAGTATGCTTTGGATAAGAGACTATCCAAACAGACCCCCCGATTACCAGAATCACAGACACACAAGGTCTTTAGCAGACATTTGGGGCAGGGGTTGAAAAAAATTCATAAGTGAATTGCTTGTCTGTTCAAAAATGACTTATGGAGCAAAGTTCCAGCAGCCTCAGGTTACTGCAGCAGCCACTGCTGCTTTAAGTGGAAAGAAAAGCAAAGTTAGATCCTGGGTAAATAAATAGTGGCCAGGCTAGGTAAAAGGTCCTGAATCCCCATTCTGGCCAGCCTATTATCCTGAGTAAATGCCTTGAACTGGCAGGAGTACACTCGGCATATGTTCTTAGTTAGGATGAAGCAGCATGAGGCAACCCATGTTCAAATGCCTGGAGACCTTAGTCCACCAAAGCAAAAGTACTGACTTACCAAGCACTCTATTGAGTGGCTGCATTAGAAGCTGGACCACATAGCACAGCAGGATCACTGTTACAGCTCCAGCAGTCAGTCCTGCCCTAAAATCCACCCAGAACAAGGTCCACATTGGGTCCAGTGCAATACATGAATCCTTGATCTTCTGCAGTTACACATTTCCTAATTTAAAGTCTTTCCCTAGAGGATTAATTTATACAAATAAAAATAATTTCTCTTACGATGAATGGAAAGCTGCTGCATTTTCATTGAATGAACATTACTGCAGATTGCAATAAAGAAGAGACTCTCACATGGCCTAGAAAAGAATCACTGACAGGTCCTCTTCTTGTCCAGGGAAATCCCTGCACCAAGAGACAGGGTCTTAGAAAATTAAGACATTGCTTAATTCCATCAGAGAAAGGAGATGCCCGCATATTCCTCATGTCCTGAAAAGGAAGCCACAGGTCTTCTAGAAGAGGGTGTGATTGACAGGGTGCAGACCAAGCACTGAGTTGGTGGGGTTGGAATGACAGACACTACAACGTCGTCAATGCACACGGGGAGATCCAAAAGAGCATCACCTGCTACAGGCTGAGAAAGCAAGACAAAGTATTTAAATAAAGACCGAACATGTGGGCCATTGTGTATTTATCCAGGCTTCCCTCCTTCTCTCCCCTCCCCAATATCTAGTAGTTCTCTGATTAAGCAGATTATAGACAGTAAGATTGGGAAGATTTCTTGGCCAGGCTGACATAGGACACTCCCACTAACCGGTAAACTACCCCAGAGGTAGGTAGGTATGAGCGAGGCACTTCGGCTGCTGCCCCCAGGAGCTACGAGTGCTGTCTCAACAAGAAGTTCTGAGGAAGAGACCTATAAATGCCTTACCCATGTGTGTAAACTGTCCCCATGGTACTGCAGAAGCACAACTGGGAACATTATTAGTTCATGGATTCGCAGAAAGATGATAGGTAAGTTTTTAACAGGAAAGTGTGCCCCATCCTCAATATGTCATAGCAGTCATCTGCTCTGCTCAGAACTGAGATGGCCAGCTCACCTTACTTATTTAGCACTGTCCAGTCTCAGTGGTAAAAGGCTTCCACTGGATCTTCACTCAAGCAAAGCTAAGCTTAAGGAAGATCCCAAGACATGCACACGGCTGAACTCTCCTAAGAATGATGTTTTCTCTTGACTTGGGCACAGATTTGTAATCCCATCACATCTCCATGGCTTACATATATGCAAGCGCACACAGAGAAAAGGCTTGGTGAAGGTTTGAGCCCATAGTTTATACATCTGGTGCCCAGAGACCTCAATCCTAATCCAGAGCAATTCAAGACCTCCACATTCTGGGGCTGTAGACACAATCTACTGCCACACATGGAAATTCAGAAGAACCCGGGGTATGGGACTATATGTGCTAAGAGTCCCTTTTGCCATCTTCTACTTGAGGATATTAAGCAGAGCTACAACCTCCTATATATTAACTGGCTCCACAAAACATATTCAGAGGTCCATGGAACCTGATCAATGGTGAACATATTGTATAGAGAGAGGAGCAGCCCTGAGCAGCCCTTAGAATCCCTGAACAGATCCATGCTCTGTCCTTGGGTCTTGCTCTAAAATGGTGGTAAAGAGATCAGATTTCAAAAGGAAAGTATAGATGCGTTTTCATGTGTATTGCAGGGAGAAAGGGTTCATTTCCCTCCCTATCCCAATTTTTCTGTCAAATATATTGAGCCAGCCAGAGACAGAACAAGAAATCTATCAGAGGCCTGTCCATCAGCACAAGTGGATCGAGAGGGGCATGCTACTGATAGGAAGGAGGGAAAGTCAGCCACACAAAGGGCAGAGGTAGGGGAATCTGAGGTAAGTTTGAAACAAACTACTGCAGCTGGGTCACCAAACCCACAGCTTGAATGGCGACATCCCCCACACCCCTCCTTGTTCCAGATGAGTGCTTCCTCCTTATTTCAACTGTCCATGTGGGTCCATATCAATTTATTTTCATCATGGGGAGAATGCTGCAGTGAAGTGCCCAGTCTGTTAAATCCAATAGCACGAAGAGCTGTTAGTCTGCAGCCTCTGCTCTTTATTGCAATTGTGTGTTGGTCAGTATGTGGTTACGCATGAAAAGAGAAACAATCTGTTGAGTTAAACCCTAACTTAAAAAACCTAGAGATGGCACCAAAGCACCTGTTTCCCTTCTGAACACGGCCTACAGGAACTGTCAATTAAAATTGAATATGGCCATGAAATGGGAACAATTATTGAACCAGGAGTCTAGGGTGGGTGGGTGGGCAGGAGAAAATGCCTGTCCCCCAGGTTCTTTCAGGTATCCTGGTTTCAAACCAGCAAAAAATAAAAGGGTGCCCTCTGCAAGCCAGCAAGGTGCAGAGCCCATACCTGTGGACTGGCAGTTATAAAGTTGCTGTGCTCTGGAAATCAGTTCAGCACTGTATTCTTACCACAGGGCAGTGTTGGGAGAAAATGTCAACCTCCATTCGCTGATGTGCAATTTCAACCATGGCCCAAGACTCTCAGCCTCTTGTTAGTCCTCATCTGAGCTGTCCTCAGACTTCTCATCAGCTGCCACTTTCCAGTTTTTCCTCTTGCTTTGCTTCTCCTGAATCTCACTGTGCCTTTCTGATGCAGACACAGGGCATTTCCTCCTTTTTTTCTTAGACCACTTTTTCTCCTCAGATTCGCTGTCCTCAGAGCTACTCACATCGGAAGAGTCACTTTCGCGCCCAGAGGAAGAGGCAGGTTCCCTTGCAAGCATTTTCCTGGTCTTCTTCTTGTGCTTGTGTTTCCCTTTCCTAGCACCCGAAGTCCCGATCTCCAAACACTCGCTCTCCGGGGAAGAATCTGATGATGCCTTCACCTTCTCCTTTTTCCTTTTCTTTCGCTTTTTGTGAGATTTTTTTTTCTGCTTCTTCTTCTGTGATTTTTTTGGCCTCTTCCGTTTGAGTGACTCATGTATGGATTGTTTTCCTGGGTGAGATTTCCTCTTTCCATTGACAGTGTTTTGTTCATCTTTCTCTTGCTGGTCACTGTAACAGGGACGAAGAATAAAGGCCAGGGCAGATTCTAAGTTAGCATTTCCTATTTCAAAGCATCAATCAAGCCCATCTACCCTGAACTTCTTTCAGGACAGACATATTGGCTTCATTTTTAACTTCACTGTTTAACAGTTCAGGTCCAAACCTTATAACTGGGCTGAGAGGCCATTTCAAAGGCATTTTAACCAACCCAGAGCACAGAAAACATATGTGCTAAGCAACATAATGCTGCAAAGCTTACTAAGAACTCCTTATCTGTTACTATCAGGAGTCAGATAAGTGCTAGATTTGGGAATTCTGCTGTGTACAGGTTTTTCTGTGTCCCAATAGATTTATTTTGCATTTTTACTCTTAATGGCTCTCATGCTACTGGAGCTCTCATTCTGGCTAGCATTTCTAGGTGCAGACAAATTTGCAGCCAGTCAGTCAAAGCTGAATCACTTCAGGAAATTGCCGAACTGGGATAAGGCAAATACTTTTTTGCATAACATTTCGCTCACTCTTAACGCAGGATTAAAGCTGGATGTCCTCTCATTAGACAAGATACAATCGCTTCTCAGGGCTCAGAACAGGGAGTGATTTTCGCTGCAGGAATGATGCCACATATGGGCAGAGTAAGGACAGTGTTCAAGCCGTAACTTAATTTTTGTGTCTTATAAAGTGACCTCAACCCTCTCACGTTATTGTCACAGTTGTTTTGAGTAAGAGAACACACTGGAATTTCAGGCCACATGTCCGCAAGGTAAACAATTCAATTCTGCATTGAAAGGTCAATTTACAGTCTAAATTGGAGAGGAATAAGCTCTGAATTTCTCTGTGTGTCTTGACAGCAATTAAGACATTGGACTTTTCAGTAGGCCTGCTTACCCTTACCTGTCAGTATCAAATTCCTCCGGATATAACTCTTTATAGCCACTGTGACCCCATCTGCAAGAGAACAGCACAAAACATGTTAGAAACACACAGGATATTCAGAATGAAAATGAGTGACATCAGAGAGAGAGAGAGAGCGCGCGCGCACTTTAGAAAGACTAGACAGCAAGAGTCTAAAGGGGAGGAGGGAATATCAGCTAGTATCTTCCGTACCTGTTTAAGGTGCTAACATTTTGCTTTGCTAGGTTCTGTTCAGACTCTTCTGAGCAGACTAACAGCCACATTGCCCTTCTCTGGTAGGGAACTTCTCCCTATGAGGCAGAAGCCCAATGATTTGGGAGCTCAGACTTCTCAGACACTCAGGGAACATGGGGTGAAATCTTAGCCCCACTGAAGCCAATGGAAGTTTCGCCATTGACTTCACCCATGGTGTGTAATTTGCTTTGCTCACCCTGTGCATTTCCCCATAGTAAAAGAGTTTCATTTGTATTCCGTTGTGCGAGCACAAAACTCCATTTATAATGCAAAATAAAAGTACATGGTTCTTTATCACCATGATAAAAATCTACATACTACTAGATTCAACATCTAACACCCATCCAAATACAGAGTTACAGCTGTACAGAGGATCTTCAGGCACCAAGAATGCCAACAGCCAGATTAGGACTGGGTGCTAATTAAAAAAAAAAAAAAAAAAGCCCTGGGGGAATGAAACAATTGGCTAAAACAACAGTAAAGGAGGAGTTCAGGGAGGCACAATGCAGCTCACGTTTCTTAGAAATACCCCAAAAGCATTGACCAGTATTTCCCTGTAACTCCGGGAGATTATTTTCCTTGATATCATAGGTAGACTCAGTTAAATTCCTCAAGGAGCAGTACTAAACGAGTCTTAGTTTTAGGGCTGTATTTAGAGAGGAAGGATGCTCTTGTGACTAAGGTACAGGACTGGGATTCAGGAGATCAGGACTCAATTCCTGGCTCTGTGTGACACTGAGCAAGTCACTTAAGTCTCTCTGTACCTCACTTTACCACCTGTACAATGGGGATGATAATATTTCTCTATTGCACAGAGGTATTGTGAGAATAAATTCACTAACTTTTGTGAAATGTGGGGCCATAAAGTACCAGATACCTTTTCTATAGGAACCATGCCAGGATAGTAATTCACCCACAAACCTGTCTGGCATGTTGGCTTCACATTCATAGAGCTTCTTATTCCAGATCCGAGCTCTGAGAAGATCATCTTCAATCATGTCAGGAACATGCACAAAGTTCTTTGCCTTCCAGTCAGCTCTTTGGCTCTCCTCATCGAAACCATCACTGCGCATTCGACTACTGCAGTGAGAAAACAAGTGTTCTCCAGGGGTCGTTTCAGAGGAAGAGAGGACTTTTTGGGCAATGAATCAATCAAGGACACAAAGGGCATTGGGGAGTAAGCGCACATCCGACACTCTCTGGATGACAGTCCGTGCAAAGAGATTCACACTCATCTCCACAGGACAGAGCTTCCATAAAACCAACCCAATGATTAGTAAATGGCTTGCAGATCGACAGTTGCCTTTCATCAGTTTCTCAAATCACTTTGCAAACAATATTTAATTATGTTTCACAGTACTCTGAAGAGGTAAGTATGCCTCACTTCAAGCAGCGCTGAAATGCCACCACCTCTGGAATGGACCGCAGCAGCTGCTTAACAGTGCACAGTGACACAACTGTTTAAGGCAGGAAGTTAAGACAACAGTATCCAACACAAACTGCAGGGGGAATTTAGGATGCAGAACATAATTACTGGAGTTGGAATTTGGTGAGAGTACCAGAATTAACACCCTGAATCTAATAAAAAGTGCCATAGAGGGCTTTAATGATTACAACTGGTCATGACTTCACTTTTACATCTCATCTAAAAGATAGCATCTCCTAGCACTAACTTGGGTACTGGAGGCTCAGTACAGACTCAAAGGCACAAGTAAGCAAAACCACTTCCTGCACCACTTGCTAATTCCTTGAAAGTCTTAATCCAAGTACAAAACCGACCCAATCCTGCTTAGCTTGTGAGATCTTCAAGCACACCAATGACAATTTAATACTTTGTTATGGTGAGTACCCATAGGTGACCAGCTACTACTTTAAGGCCCTACACACGAAGACTGGACAGCAGCTGGGGGAATCTGTGTGGTGCAAGACATTGGGTCAGAACTATTTTCATTTACTGCTAACCCACACCACACTATAAATACCAATGCACCAGCACTAATAAGTACATCAACCAAGGACAATGCAGATTTTTCAGATGTCATGGTATCACATTTCTTAGCCGCTTCTTAACCAAACTATAATCTTGCTATTTCAGAGGTCCCAGCCTACCTAAAGTTACATATTTCTAAAACTGCCCACCTGGATCACCCCACAAAGATGGAGTGTGAAATTTCAATAGGAAGTGTGGTGTCTTTCTGTAGGGTTATACGGGGATGCTCCTGTGCAGTCACCAAAATGGTTACAAGAATATAAATTCTTGACCCTTACATAGGGCACACTCTCTCTCTTTAAAGATTATTTCCTCCACATAACTAAGTCCCACCTGGAGGTATTGGGGGACATTCTCCCTTGCTTCCACCGGTAAGTCTCTTGAGTCTGCTTCTCCAGTTCTCTTATTTTCCACATTTCCGATTCTTCCTGAATCTGAAAAACATGAAGAAAAGGAGAAAATAAAATTAAGTACGCTACAGAAGTGATGCTTTGCAACTATGAAACATTGTAACCTTACTTCTTCTAGGTCAATAACTCTGAAGTTTGATGGATTTCAAACTAAGCTGACATGCTGCAGTGACACAAATGAGCTTTTGGCTACATCAAGTTAACCAAAATGAGAAACATCATAATGACAATTAGCTGCAGCAGCAAATAACTTTATTTTATAAATGAGGAGCCTGATTCTGCAATCTGATTCATGCAGGTGGACCCTTCAGTCCAGGCAGAATCTCTCACTTCATTGGAGCGCTGTACTGGTTCAGAGTTCTGCTCACACATATATTGCAGAACTGACGCCCAAATGAGCAGTCATGTTAAACGCTTAGAAATACAGCATACAGCCACCCAGCGCTTTGACATAGATGTAGTTCATATAGCCTTGTGCGTGCAGCAGCATCTCAGGCCCATAGGAGATAAGTGCCCTTTAAAATCATGAGATTGATGAATTAAATGCCTTAGCAAAGAAGGGCCAATTTCTAAATATCTCAGGAAATATCAGCCTTGTGCACTGAAGTGAAGTTCAAATCCCAATAGGGATCAGTTTTATAGAGGCACAAAAATCTAACAAATCTAACAAATCCCTGGCACGGTGAATGCAACACTAAAGTAGCAGGAAGCATAGCAAGTAAAGGGATGCCAGATCCTGGTATACATGAGGAAAGTCGGACAGACTGTATCAGCAAGACAAAGTGAGTGAGGTAATATCTTTCATTGGATCAACTTCTGTTTGTGAAAGACACAATCTTACACAGAGCTCTTCTTCAGCTCTGGGCTCTCAGAGGCAGTACCATACTTTTCTACAAGAGACAGAAGCAAAGGGACGGAACACGGTCCCATACCTTGTTGTGTGCATCTGTGTGACGAATGACATTTCGTAAGAGGACTTTTCCTAAAGGGACCCGGGACATTCTTTAATCTTCACTGAAGAAGCAAAAAAATAAGGGTATTAGAGATCACACCTAAGACTCTGTAATGCAGAAAATGTTCATTGGTAGTGAGATGAATAATGTAAAGGCAAGTTTTTTCATCTGTGCGACAATAAATGTACTAGTGACTCACACTGAGATTTGTGTTCCCTAAGAAGCCACTGCATTACCCCATAATTAAGACTTGTAAGAGCCAGTCTGCATATACAGGGGCTAGAAAGGCTGATCCAGCAGTTGGTGCCCACATACAGAGTCCCTGATAAATCCCTGCCTCTCCTATTCCACATATCAGGGAGAAGATAAAGTAATAATTACTCTGTCTCTCTATCTAGCACTTCCATGTTGATCACTTTACATATTGCCGGTCTGATCCTGCTTTCGCTTACCCCAGCATAAGTCAGAAGTAACTGCACTGAAATCAAGGGAGCTACACTGGTGTGAAACTGACAGGAGAAGAGACTCGGGCCCTACATATAAAGCCATTCACCCACCACTGAAGAGCAGAATGGAATCACCCAGCAGCTAGCTCACGGGAGTTCAGGGCAGAAAATAAAGGGACTGTCCAGAGAGCAGGGAGAACTAGGGCCATTTGCTTCAACCTCAGCCCAAAGCACCAGCCCACCTGGGATATCATTGTAGCAACTCGTGGAGAGCTGGGCTGGAGGCCCTGGTGGGAAAAGCCCACACAGCGCCAGCTGGCAGGGAGTGCAGGGCAGTAGGTGGCTGCCACCGCACTGGGCAGCTGGTGGGGGTGGGCTAGGTATGGGCCTGCACAGATACATCGAGGCCCGGGCAGGCAACCCCCTCTCACACTCCTCCCCTGCAAAATCCTCATCCCCCCCAGACACACCTCCCCCCGTGTTCCCCCCGCACTCCTGGGTCCCTGCCCCTACCCCCCGAACTCCTGGGTCCCTGTCCCCTACCCCCCGAACTCCTGGGTCCCTGCCCCAACCCCCCCGAACTCCTGGGTCCCTGCCCCAACCCAGGCCCCTACCCCCCGAACTCCTGGGTCCCTGTCCCCAACCCCCCGAACTCCTGGGTCCCTCCCGACCCAGCGATCCTCCCGCGGGGACCCTGACCCTCTAGCCTCGGTAACCGCCCCCCCGCGCCCGTCTCACCCTCAGGGAACGGGGTGGGGGGGCTGCTTCTTGCGCCCTCCAGCCCGGAAGTGGGTGCCCCGGAAACGCTTCCCCCGGAAGCACTAGGCTGCGGGGGCCCGATCCCGAGGCTCCCGGGCGAGGGACTCGAGATTCCTGCCGGGATCGGGCAGCGGGACCCAGTCGGGAGCCGGAACTCAGGGAGGTGGGCGAGAAGGCATACGTAGTTCCGCTTCCGGCGCGAACTTCCGCTGTGGTTGTTGCTATGGCAACGGCTTCGGGAGTCGGAATTCGGAGGCAGGATCTGTGTGGCCAGCGAAGGGGAGAGAGCGGGGGGCAGCCCTGGGGGGGCGGGGGCAGCACGGGGCCCTGGGGCGGGGGCTGAGGGGGCAGGGAGATGTGGGGGGGCAGCATGAGGCCCTGGGGCGGGGGCTGGGGGGCAGGGAGATGTGGGGGGGCAGCATGAGGCCCTGGGCCGGGGGCTGGGGGCAGCTAGACGGTGGGAAGGCAGCTGGCGGGAGTGGGATGAAGGGGCACCGGGGGATGGGGCGGGAGGAGGTGCGGGGATTCTGCTCCTAGCGTGACTCTCAGATGCCAGGGGCAGGTAAAGGGGGCGGGGGCGGGGGCGGCTGGCAGATACTAGCCCGCCTGTTTTCTTGTTACTAGAACATATTTTGCCCTATTTTGATTCTTGTTCCCCTGTAGGCTCGAAGCACAGGACCCGTGCCGTTTCCCGAGGGACATTTGTGCTAGCCATGGCGGCCCCTTCTCGCCCAGAGCACATGTTGAGCCAAGTGACCCAACTCTGGAGTATGCTGGATGAGATGGCAGAAGGCAGCCCTGAGAGTTACCGCCGATTCATGCAGCTGCAGCTAGAGGATGCAAAGCAATATTGTGCCCCCCCCGAGCCACATCTTTGCCTGCAGACCCACATCCTGGTACATAGCGCAAGGTCTTTTACTGTGAAAGAGCCTGAGGTTCCACTAGGATCTCACCTGCCAGGGAAACAAGGGTAGTGCCTGGAAGGTGCTTCCAGCTGCAAAAAGGCCCTAACCAGGCTTTTTGAACCTCAATAAGATTAAAAAAGGACTTTTGTGACAAAAAATAACTTAGAGCCCTGCAAATCCGCCGATATCTATGGACTATTTTTGCAGGTCATGAATCAGATGCGGATACTGGCTAGGATAAAAATGATAAAGGTTCTCAGGCTATGAGCCAGTGCTCCTTCCCCAAATGCACTGTCACTGAGGGCACAAAGAGGTGCATTATGAAAGATTTTTATTTCCACAGAAGCATTGGGCAGTGGCCAATGGGACTGGAAAGAGCAGTAGATTTAGATATGAATTCTAGTATTAAATGCACAGCTATTCCTAAGTAAGCAAGCATGGAAAAAGGGTTTGGAGGAGATAACATAAAATTCAAGAAGGAATACATTGGGGGCTGAGATTCATTAATAAACTGGAATGCACCCCAGTGTGGTGGAGCTGGGTTCCTAGCTCTGAGATTCTGCCAGAACTGATGATCATAGCAGATCACTTATATAACATGGAAATCCAGGATATGTTCTGTGTCTGAGAGCACAGTAAGCCCTGAGAGGATGAACCCCATGACTTGAGCTGGATACTGGCATCTATGGGCAGTGAATACAACAGGCAGCTCTCCCACCTTGTGCTATGAAATTAGCCAGTTCCTAGATACTAGGAGCCTGATTCTCCTCCCATAC
Source organism: Emydura macquarii macquarii (assembly GCF_026122565.2). Classification (NCBI taxonomy): domain Eukaryota; kingdom Metazoa; phylum Chordata; order Testudines; family Chelidae; genus Emydura; species Emydura macquarii. The sequence goes on along the minus strand of NW_027130449.1, from coordinate 11,090,497 downwards.
TATTGCAGAAGTGTAATTCCATTGACTGCAGTGGAGTTACTCCCCATTTACACTGGCACAACTATAGATCATGATCAGACTCTAAAGCAGTGCTGGTTTGTTGTTGAACATTCTACATAGGACAGAATGTGACAAGACTTGTTGCTGTTGTCTGGTAAAAAGGCTCCTTAATGTCCCTAAAATCAGTGTTCATTCACTGTAGTTAAATCCCACCCAGCTCCTGGTGTATGGTCACTTAGACTCAGAGTATCTTTCCTTCTCTGTAAAAGCCCTCTGGACACAGACACACACACAGCTCTTTACATGTTGTATATAAAGTTGAACAAAGACATTTATAGGTAGTAAAGGAGTTGGACATGGCCAATGATTTTACTCTGTTCACCATTTGATTCCATTGCACTTTTGGATATAAGGGAACCTAAACATTTGTGGTGATTAAGTGGTTTTGGGTTCTCTTTGCAGGATCCTAGTGAAAAATCATTATTCATTAACCTCTGCAGGTGGAAAAGGGTCCCAGCTCCTAAGTCACCTACTGATCCAATACCTCTAAGTGCTGGCCCACTAGAGGAGATGTCCGATAAAGCAGGCAAGTAGATGATAGGTTCCAAAACACTCTTTGTATGCGCTACAGTTAGGACGCCTTCCGCTCATTTCTGCAGTATTGCATTAGGAAGGCAAAGATGTAACTTTGGCTAAGAGCAGCCCTTTTAGAAGGCCTGTGGTTGGTATATAGCTTGCAGTTTGAGGGTGGAGGAGGCATAGACAGAGTCATAAGTAAAACTGGTTGTTCCTTCTGAAAAAGCAGAACATCACTACGAATGCTTAAGTGCCTTGCAGGATTGGCGCTTTAGAGTAGGTACGTATCTTTAAGCACATGAGTAGTCCCAGTCCCATTAAATTCAAGGAAGCTACTCCCATGCTTAAATTTACACATGTATTTAAGTGCTTTGCTGGATGGGAGGGGTATTTTCTACAAGTCAGTTTTCTGGAACCACCTTGTCATAGGAAACCACAGATCAAGACACTCGCCATTTGTATTATTGATTCTTCAAAACAATAAAAAGCATCAAAATTATTCTTGTTAATATAGGTTACCCCCATTGTAGCTACCCCTATAAAACAGAATGTAGCAGTATAGAAATAATTTTTGACACTCGTTTTTCCTAGAGCTTTATTCCGTCATAGATATTGCATATAACCCAACTGTTCTTCAGAGGAGAGAAGAGAACCAAGCAGAAATGGATCACTTGATCCATCTGACATTTAAATACGTTGAGGAGCATTACCACCTTTCTCTGTCCCACTCTTACCACATTGCAACATTCACACTCAAAGGAAGCCTGAAAAGGATGAAACAGAGTCTGAGGGGAGGACCACCACCAGCTCCACTTTTTAACAGGAACACGAGGAACGGTACGTAGACTTCTTTTAAATTACCATCGAGAGACGGTGTAATGGAAATGGGAAAGGCTAAACTCCCAGTAGTTCATGAAATTGATAGAATATTGAAACTGACCTGTGCCCTGTTCCTGCAAGATGCTTGGCATTTCATGGGCCTAAGCCCAGTAGAAAGAGGCCTCTGCTGTTTGACTGTAAGGTATGGAACACTGGAAACATGCATTTCTAACTTGTACCAACTTACAAATGAAAGTGAAAATGAGGAATGAAGGGGAAGGAGCTCCATGAAATTAGTTTCCAACAAGCTTTAGCAGCTGAGTTCATAATCACAAAGCTGAGACTTAAGTTATGGCAGTTTTGCTAACTGGTATAAAACCATCAGTTAAATCTACAACTAAACTATTTTAAATAAGATACTTTAGTAACTACGTGTGAATATTTTTTATGGAAGAACTGACACTGGACCAGATAAGGCACAGTCTGGGAGAGAAGGACAGTAGTAATGCTATGCTGCTGCTGAACAAGGATGTTACACAGTCTAAAGTGCATCTGATAGAAGAGATTGCCAGCATGGACCTGCCAGAGGAGTTCATCACACCAGCCTATGAAATGACAATCACAAAGGATGCAAACAGGAAACCTCTAAACATTGAGCTGAAAGTTGAATTGCCTAAAGTTAGCTCTGTTTCTGAATGTGAGCTGAGCATTTCAAGGGTAAGTTATGCAGGAATGAAAACCTGTTTTCTCTCTGTTGAACCCAAACAGACTTAGAAGTAGTCACTTATAACTAACACATATATACTTGCTCACAAAGTATTTTCATTTGCCTTTGTTTTAGGATGATGTAATTGTTGAAGTCCCTGAGAAATACAGATTACAGCTGGATTTGCCGGAGTTGGTCGATGAAGAAGCAACTACAGCAACATTTAACAAAGGGAAAGGTGTGTTGCTTATCACGATGCCAATTCCCTAAAGAGAATGTTAGGGACAGCAGCTTTTCACAAAAAGTTAGTGAGTATGGCTCACTCTTAGAGATTAAAAGGAAGGTTAATGGTAAAGAATTTACCAACAGGTACAAGTTAGTATCACTGTTATTCTAAGAATCTGTTCTTTTGTCTGCACACATATAATTTCCTTTGAGAACACAGGGTGACGAAGTTTACATAGAGCAGGAAGCTTTTAGGTGGCAGTAGTACAAGTATTTTTAAAATTCTTAATACAAGTTGTAAGGATTTAAGGGTTACTTAAATCATTTTATCTCTAAAACATGACCCTACATTATAAACTTTACTACCATGTCCAGTTTCTCCATCAGTAGGGCAATAAAGAGTGATTAACTTTGAAGAAATAGTGTTTTCCTTTCTGCTTTTCCTCTGCTGAAAGAGCTCTTATCTGGAGTTTGTAAACTGTTTCTTTTTAAATAAAGACAATTTAATACTTGTGAAAGATGGTGAGACTGAAGATACATGACATAGGTAACAGTGCAAGCTCTCCTACAACCTGGCTCCTGTTCCAAATAAATCTGCAGGGGTTACCTTTAAAAAGGTGAGGTGAGTAGTCTCCAACACCCATTCAGTCACTGGCTCCTCTGCTGATACTACTGAGGGCAGCAGTGCACTAAGAGTTGGCCTTAACCCACCAATTAGCAATGGTTTTGCAATCTCAGGAGTAAGCAACATAACAGTGCCCTAGAACTAGTTTACCAATTCAAAGACTGTTTACATAATGAATATTAAGGCTCAAGAACCATGTGAATGAAGGTATCTACCAACAGGGTTTCTCTATTATAAACGCTTCCCAGGTGCTGAATGTCTGTAGTGCCAGCTAGCATTCATGAAGAAGACAAACCAATGTGGACGAGATAACACTAAAAATTAGTTCTTCAGGGTTTGGGAAAGGTAGGCCAGGAGTCAAGTTGTCTTACAAAGGCAATAATAATCATTCTGTTCTACTATGAAGTTCTTTTTCAGACTCTTAAGTGAGGAAATGAAGCATTAAATTTCATGATGTCTTTTTGGTAAGTGATTTGATATCACAATGTACTCACCCGTCTATGCTAGACTTTACCCACTTTAGCTTTATATTATGCTCCTCCCATACAGCATAACACTATATCGCAGAGGAACAATGTTTAAAAATTGATCAGAAATTAGAACAGACAGATTAGAAATGTATAACTATTTAATTTTGACAAACTCATTTACTCAAGAGCAGCAATTCCTAGTTTTCTTCCTTTTTTGTTCTGAAACAGTTACAGGATTGGATCTAAAAATTGCATGTCTATAGCTACAGGTCAGATTGAATTAGTGTTAATGTATGTGATCTGCCCTAGCTGGAGTGTAGTGTGTGCAACAAAACACTGCAAGCAACACAAAGCCAGGAGTACACAGGGAGCTGAAAGGACCATTCTGCTTGTCCTGCAGCCTGTTCCCCAGACAGGCTATCACTAGGACAGGACTGTTTTGATTAATTTTCAGTTTTGATTTAATTTTCATTAATTCATTAATTAATTAATTACAGGGAAGGGATAACAAGAGTGCCCAGGATTTCCTTAGCAGTACACAGTACAGCAGGGGAGTCAAACATCAATCATCCAAAACTTGTGCTGCATGGCAGTGCTTTAACAGAGATGTTGCTGAACCACTTACGGGTGGAAACCTTAAGATTAATAGGGTAAATTTCATTTGCCCAACCAGAAAGGCTGACAACATGGATAGTGTGTGCACTAGGAGTGAGGTCAGCCGCATCCATCACTAAACAGAAAAAGCACGGGGATAATTTTATTAGTCTAACAATTTCAAAGATTTAACAGAACACACAGGCTCACTGGAGAGTGTGGAACTGAGCAAATTAGAACATTTTAAAACTTAAGTGCAACTACTTTTCTTCTTACCCAACCATCGAAGTTAGGCATAACTGCAGCCAACTGAGGAAAAAGTTGAACAGTTCTCACAAAAATATTTAATCTCCAGATTATACTTTTTCAATATCATCTTTAGTGGATTCTGTAACACAACTTTACAAGAGACAATACGTAATGCAATATATAGGATACAGAATAAGTTTATATATAGAATTTATTTAACCTTTCATTCCTACCAAGCTCTCCTGGTCACTTCACTGATCAACTACATGATCCTTCTTTTTAAATTAACATTTCCCTTTGGAAACTGGAATATTGGGAGTGGCCACTATTGTATCCCTCCACTGTAGGACACAATGATTAGTGTATTTGGGCACAAGTCCAATAGAAAACCATTTAAAGCATTTTACATACACTGTATACATGGACGGCACGTTCTGCAGTTTACTAATGCTGGGACAGTAAAGACATTTCCATCTAAGAATTGTGATACCAATGATCTCAATTCATGTCAAAGCTTCCTGTGTCAAGAATGTCTGAAAAATCAATTTTCAAACATCCAAATCATCACAGAAATGATTCCTAGGAATGGAATGCCAATGGCCAAATTATGCATGCTAATAATGGGTATCAACATGCATAGCAAGAAATTCTCCTGACCATTCTGCAGAACAACTACTTCCACTGCAACATGGTGTATTGTTAACACTTCAAGAGGGAAAGCAGCTATTTACGATAGATTTCATACAAAAATACATACATATGCGAAAATCCACAAGGATGGGGCACATTCTCATTTAAAAGAGATTTGGTTGTACTGTTTTGATAGCCTAACTGATTTAACTTCTCTCGTGCCTTGTTTTGTTTTGTTTTTTAAAGTCCTCTAAAAGGGATCATGTAGCTGTAAAAATCTGAGCTAGTGCTGAACTCCAAAGAGGAACTGGAATGTGAACCCTTTGTCCTATGAAAAGCTATTCAAGGGATCTATTCCTCCTCTCAGTGCAAGCCTGTCACTCTCACTAATACTAGCAGGAGAACAGACCACTCAGGGTTCATTTTTTTTTTTTTTTTTTTAAAACAAAATACTAGACTGTAGATTTCATCTACCAAGCCTTACAATTTCTTTTGCACAGATGTTTACAATCTGGTTCTCTTATTTCTGAGAACACAAGAGATTATATATCTGGGTATGCTTCTCCCCCCCCATCCCCAATCAGGAGCATACATGAAGCATACACTGTTCACATGATTTTAAATCCAAGACACTTGACTTTTTTTTGTTTTGGAAAAACGTTTGCAAGTTCATTAACTGTTTAAAATACAGTATAACTGTATATTGCTCTGTAAAGCCTTCTGCAAACTATTTATCTGTACAGACTGGTAAAAATTACCAGCTAATATACATATTTAAAATAAAAAAGGAAAATGTATTTAAGAGTATAACCACTGAAATATAAATAGTTTGTTTTGTTCTAATCCACGTGACCTAGGAAAGCCTTGGTTGCTTGGTTTGATTATAGCAGCATGGTTGTTGGCTTTTCAAGAAACTTTCTGAACTCAGCAAGCCACTGGGCTCCAACTGCTCCATCCACAACTCGATGATCACAACTAAGAGTAACTGACATCATGCTGGCCACATCAAATCTGGGAAGAGAAACAAAATCCCATATTTAGCACTCTGTAAATTAGCTAGCAAAGCGTTGTCAGCCAGTGATATTAACACACCACCCAGGACTTTTATAAAAGATAAATACCAAAGGGTGTTAGTCCTGTAGTACTCACTTCCACATTTATACTTCCACAAATGCTTATTATAAAGATCTGCATGACAGGTCAGATCACATCTTTCGTTTTCTAAAATTAGGTGAGCCCTTTGGAACATGCAGCTCATGTTATTTCATAAAATACAAACAGGTGTGTGATCAAACTTTAGTCTATATCTATGTTAAGTCACACTCTAGGCCTGGCTACCTCAGGGTGAGTTTTTAGGCAGTAAGATTACCTTTTATCTATACACTGTGTCATTCATTTGCAGATTCAAAAGTCTGCAGTGTCCCAGTCAAAATTCCCCTGCGAAGTATGGCCCAATGAGAAAGGCACTAGTGTGAGATTTAGAAGATCAAGATTCAATTCCCTCCTCTGCCACACGTTTCCTGTGTGACCTTAGGCAAGTTATTTACTCTCTGTGCCTCAGCTCCTCATTTTACAGATAGGGATCACAGGACTTCCCTATCTCACAGGGACTTTGTGCAGAGAAACACATTAACAATTTTGAGATTCTTGGATAATATGGCAATGGGAATCACATAAGTATCTAAGCTAGTTAAACTGAAAACAGATTGTACAGACAAATTGTATCAATGTATTTAAAATTAGGATGTATCAAAAGCAGCTGATGCACTGTGCCATACTACAAAATACCTGTCATCCCATGGGGAAATTAGAACACTGGCCATTATTCCAAAGTAAATGTCACCTGTTTGAAGAGATAATTGACTCTGGATAACACTCTGTTTAATACTTACCCCTTCTCATTATCTGCTGGCACCAGCCGGTTCTCTGAAGTACCAATTGCCAGAATACATGCCTGAGGTGGATTGATTATAGCTGAGAAATTCTTAATCCCATACATTCCTAAATTGGAAACTGTAAAAGTGCCTCCCTACAGGAATAAACATGCAGATTAATACATGGGACTTCACAGAAGTCACTTTCACACAGCATGGTAATTAACATGGCTAAACTAGATCATGGACTGGAAAGTGCCTGTTCTGAAGGGGTCATTTGACCAACATGTCATGAAATTGTTCAAATTTTTTTGTTAAGTCGGGGACAATCACAGCTGCATGACTAATGACTAACAGACCAAGCTCCTCACCTGGAATTCATGGGGCTGAAGTTTACCTTCTCGTGCTTTGCTTGCCAAAGAGACAACATCTTTATTAATGGAAGCCAGTCCCTTTATGTGCGCATTGAACACGATGGGAGTTATAAGCCCAGCAGGAGTACTCACTGCAATGCTAACATCCACTACATGATTTCTGTAAGACACAACAGGGACACAACTGAGATTACTTGAGCAGGGCACAAAGAAAGATTTTTAAAAGCATTAAAGCCACCTCGTATAAACGAGCAGTAACTGCCATGTCCATTAAGTCTAGCGCCCAGGCCTCACTCACAAGGGCACTTAAAGAAAAGGCATATGAAGTACTGAGAGACCCCTGAGTTTTACACTGCAGCTGCTCCCATTCCTGCCAGTCTTTATGAGATCCTGCCAGAAGTGCGGGAGAATTGCTCAATTTTGCCATGAACACTGTTACTAGCTACATTTGTACCATATACTTACTGCCTGATAACAGTGTCCAACCATGAGGAATTTGCTTCAGGCACCTTCAAACATGCTAGAGCTGAAGCTTTAATGATGAAGTCATTGACGGAAAGCTTAACATTCTCTGACACTTCCTGTAAAGAGACGACAGAGGTTGGAATGTCACTGATTTACTCACTCCCTATAGCCACCACAAATATTGAATTAGTTTGCATAAACAAGACTACATAGCCATGTGTAATGTCTGAGAGAGACAGTGCTGTTTACACCTACTTGTGTGACCCTATCACAGTCAATCGGGCACATCTCTAAGAGGAAACAACATCTGAAAGTGTCTTAAGCCCATTTAACATTTGTATTCCCCGCTCCCCCGCCTTCTGTTTGGAGAAGCTGCATTCACAGTTTTGCGATATGTATTATCTTCATTTTCCCAAAAGAAAAAAGTCTGCTCAGAAGCAGCATCTTGTTTACGGTTCGATCCCGGCTCTTTATCCTATTTTCTAGCGGAGGCAACAACAGTAAAAGAAAGCTGTGCAACTTATCTAGGATTTAAGGGGATCAGCTTGGGAAACTCAGAGTGCGCAGTGGGCAGGGTTTCACAAGAGGGTCCACACCTGATCAGGAGGAGGCAGCAAACTTCAGATGTGAAGGAACCTGTCTTGTCACGCAACTGCTGGCTCAACAGATGCAGGAGGCTCACCATATTGGTTATCTAACTGTCCTCTCAGACTCGCCCCACAACCTCTCAGGAGTGTTACCTGATTGAGTTCTTTCCTGAGCACCAGTATTTCTCCCATGTTTACATCAACAGATAGGTAGTAGTGAGGTATTGTTTGCTTAGACTGCATCAATCGCTGAGCAATGACCTGAAGGCAACAGAGCAGGACATTAAAACACAATACACTTTGCAAAAGGGGTTTCCATCCAGCTCAAAAGTAGGGCTTTCAATTCACACCACCGTCTTAGATGCACACATCATAGCACATTTGGGTTTGGTCCAAGTGTCCTTGGAGTTGCTTCCTAAACACCACCGAGCAGCAGACAATAGCTGAAAGGCCAATATAAGGATTCTGCATTTTTAATCAGCTAGAATTTATATTCTACTCTCATTCTGTTATCCTAGGCTTTTGCTGGGTGGAGAAGAGAGATGAATAGATGGGTTGGGTCAGAGGAAAGCTTTAAGTTATGGTGATTTGGGAAGCAGCTTAGTTTGGGGGACATAGGTCCTAATTGTTATTTGTATTTTAGAGAGCGATTGTACAGGAGGCCAGGAACATTAGACGGATGCATTTTTATAAACGCAATGAAGTAGTTGCTGTATATAAAAGGCACCTTCACAAGAAGATCTCACCCTCACCTTAAAAGGAAGTTAATTACACCAGAAGAGATACTGGCTAATAGGAATGGGTGTCCGTGATAACCCACCAGACACCTAGAAACACGGCGCCCTGCTATAAATCACTAATAGCAATGAAAATGAGAATGGGTTTTTGCTTCAACTTTCATGTCTCAAGATGTGGATGGTTCTCACCCTTGTCCTCTTTTTCTGGTTACATCAACCACCACCACGTGATCTGGCACAGTTGGCCATCTCTGCTCAAGGCTCAAAACCGGGACAGAAGGGGTTGCTGCAGATTAGGGCTCTGGTGCACTGACAAAGCTGTGGACAGAGAGGCCTCACAGCTCAGAATGGAGATGCATCAGCAAAGCTGCATGGGGGAAGCTTGCTCAACATCTGCCTGTTCTATGCCTGGCTCAAGTCAATGCTATTAGATCACTTGCTCTCATGAGCAAGTTCTTCTACCAAGTTCACTACCTTTCAGCATCCAATTGGCCCTCCTGGTTAGAAGGGACTTTAGTCAACAGTAGTTAAGTGTTTAATGTTTCTGGAAAGACTCCTATGTGCAGATACAATCTCCTTTTTAAAGGGAGAGAAAGAAGGAAAGCCTCTTACCCTCCGAATATTACTGACGGGGATATCTGTGAAGGCGCCTGTAGGAGGTGCTGCTGCTGTCGGAGCTGCAGGTGTCACAGGTGCTGCCTCGGCCTGTATGCAAAGAGAGATACAGACAGCTGGGTTTCCAAACATTGTTCAAACCTGAGCCTGGGTTTGTAGGAAACTGGAAATCAGCATTACGGAGACAAGCCTCAGTATTTTGGGATAACTGCTGTGAATAATGCTGCGGTGGACAACAAGACGACTAAAACACAATTACCGTCCCTGTTTCTGGGTTACCCTCTCCAGTAAGTAGAAGGCACTCCCTTCCTATAGCTTCCTACCCAACCTTCCCTAATGCACTTTAAGTGATTCACAAACCCAAATGTTAAGGCCGTGGTAATATTCTGTTCCCAGAATGTGGCATTTTTGGCTATATGAAACACGATACTGATATCTGTAGCAATTATGCTATTGTGATTCGCTACAAAGCAGAACCCCATCAGACAATAACTGGAAAGTAGGGATGACTGCAGAAGGCTTTCAGTTTATAATACTGGATTTCCCCCTCGTAAGCTGCACTCCTTAAGGCTCCATCACACCATTAGGTGTTCAGCTACTATGGTAATGGGGACCACAAACACCTGAAGAGGCCAGACGTGCTTCTGTAGTGAAACGCCAGAGTGACAAATTAAAAAAGGAGGACACCTCGCCTCACATTTCTGAAGTCCTGCACAAGTTGACCCTTTCAGATACAACATTCAACACTGTCCAATCTTCAACACAATTGTCGATCTTCAGAATGCTTGTACTTCACCTGCTGGTCGCAGTCTTCAACTGCTTCCAAAGAGCAGCAGTTAGCGCTACACTTCTGTCATTCTAACAACTAACGCGGCAGTACGAGACCTCACAGATTTCAGTCCTACTCACAGGGACAACTTTTGGAGGCACAAATGACTCAACATCTTTCTTGGTGATTCTGCCATCTGGTCCAGTACCTGGTGCAGAGACATGTGAAATGTAAGGTTTCCTGCAATGCCATATTGGGAAAATGCAAGTTAAAATAAAACCCACGCCCTTGCTAACCCAGTCGCTTAGCACAGAAATTGGACGCTCAGCTGTAATTTGTGTCTGGAAAACATTTTCAATACACAGGGAGTGAATGGACAGCTAAGCACGTATCTAAGGGGGACAGAGGCTTGCATAGGAACCATGGACATGGCAGCTCACCTTTCAACCGTGTAATGTCAATTCCTCTTTCTGCTGCCAATTTCTTCGCCAGAGGGCTAATTATTACCCTTCCTTTGTGTGCAGGAACCCCAGGTGAGGAGACTGCTGGAGCTGAAGGGACAGTGAGCTGAGGAGGAGCTGCCGCCTTAAGAGAGTGGGTTAGATAGTCATTAGCAGCACGGACATTCAGCTAAAGTCTTAAAGTTTCACTTAAGAAGTAGGAGAAGATTTAACATGCAAAGAGAACATGGGCGTCTGATTACCAGAAACAAACTAGAGAAGAGAGTTAAATCTGCAGAACTGTGGCTAGAGTGATATCAGAGGTGAGGAACATAACACTATAGGTACGGGGTAGAAGAATGATTTAGGAAGGTAGAGAGAAATAGATGAAATGAAGAGAAAATTTAGTTTCTCAGAAAGCCTTCCTGTGAGTACGACTGATTAGGCTGTGGAATCCTCTCCCAGATGAAGGGGCAGTAAGGAAGTGATTTGTATCCCGTCATTCGGGGCATTTAAAACTAGAACAGGCAGTGACCTGGAGAAGAGAAGCAGGGAACAACCTGCATAAATTCCTCAAGGATAGATTAACTGGTGCTAACAGATTGTACCCATCTCACATTATCCTTCCACTCATGATATCACAACGCATTATTGGAGTTTGAGCTTCACAAGGCTCAAATCAGCAGGATTATTCAAATCAGATTAGCAACTGCTAACGGTCCCCCCGCCCCGCTTCTCTTCTCCATCAGAGATAGTCCTTACTGAAGGGGGAGGAGTGAGTGATGGCACTTGTGGTTTGATGTCAGCCACTCCAGTCTCCCTGTAGTCAGCAAATGCTGGAATATCAGACTCCTTCTCCACAATGATGCAGAGTGGGGCTCCTAATGGCACATCTCTCGTTCCTTCAGGCACCAGAATTTTTGCCAGGTAACCTTCTTCCTGAGCTTCAAAGCCTTAAAAGAAAACAAAAATGACAGATGAATGCTGGGGAAGATCTAACACCCAGAAGGTTGGCATTGGTGCCTCAATCTCACAACACTGGCACAATGAAGAGTTCTTTTAGATGATGCTTTCAGACTCCTCCAGGAATTAAAGCTCTGCCACTTTTTAACAGATCTTTCAAACACAATTGAATGGGGAGATGTCTCCATGTACTGCAAGTCTAACACAACAAGGCTGGCGCAAAACTGGGAGCTGCTATTAGCAGCTCCATCATTTAGAACTAAAAGAGGACAGGCAATAGCTTTAAATTGCTACTTTACTACTGCACCAAGACCTGCTGCCCTTTGCAGTTGGAAGAGAAGAATCCGGTTTGAAGCTTTACTCTGGATCACTCTCTCTCAAGAGGTTACAGAACAATCTATGGTCCCTCTCAGGGATGGAGATTGCTCACCTATCGTGGCTTTGTCTGTTTCAATTTCTGCCAGTAAGTCTCCTTCACTCAGTTTCTCGCCAACCTTCTTCTCCCACCTCTGAACCGTGCCCATGGTCATCGTAGGCGAGAGAGCCGGGAGAGCAATCTATGGAGTCAAAAGAATGCGAGTGTATCAGACCAGATAACTGCAAGCCACCATGAACGGGAGCGTGACTCCAAAGCCCAGCACGTGTGTTACCTTTGACAATGAGCCAGCACTAATATGCTCCTGGGCTTCCTAACCCAACAGAGCAGGGTGCCGTGCAGCTGCCGCCACTTCTCTGGCTTAGCTTCTTTAAACAAGGCTTAAGTTAAGGAAGGAAACTGAGAGGCAACAACTGAGGGATTTTCCTGTTTGGATTCTGCTTGGCTTGTTTAATGCTAGTAAATAACATCACCTAGGACTTATATATCACTTCTCATCTATAGAGCCCAAGTGCACAGATGGGGAAATTGAGGCACAGCTAGGTGGATTTCTTTGTCTGAAGTCACACAGCAAGTCAGAGGCAGAAATGGAAGGAAAATGCCCGAGTTCAGCACCTGCCTTGCTCCACACAAAAACCGCTCAAGGAGGAGATGGTGCCACCCACCTTATAACTTTTAGCCCAAAGGTTAGAGCACTCACCTAGGATGTGGGAGACCCAAGATCAATCCCCCCTCACCCCAGTTAAAGGGGGAGAAAGGATTTGAACAGGGGTTCTCCCACCTCTCAGGAGAATGCTCTAACCACTGAGCAATGGGATCTTCTGATGTAGGGCTGCCTCCATCTCTCCTGTGAAAGCTGTTCCACTGTGGATAAATAATGAAAGAGTGATTGGTGTAGGGGGACTGGACACAGGGTCTCCCCTCTCCCAGGGGGTGCCGTAGGCACTGGATTAGAGTCACTCTCTCTTTCTAGCCCAATGATTAAGTATTTATCCTCAGTGGCACAGTCATTGGGCCAGAGAGAGTGTTGCTCTGTGGCTTGTTGGGTGCCTTCATCCCTTTCTCCATTCTATGTTGCTAGGCCAACTGCTAGCCACATTAACCAATCGATATCATTGCCTCCTAATAAGGAGAGAATCATGGGCATATAGGAGCTTTTTATAGTCTGTGGGAGCTGGAATCCTTCAGGGAGCTCATTCTCTTCCTCGACTGATACCAGGGTCCTTAAACGTTTTCAGAGCACAGCTGATGGGGGCCCCCCGCTAAAGACCAATTTAAATCTGTAGGGTAGATCAGCTGAGACACACTCCTGCAGCTACAGCTCGTAAGGCCCCTGGTTTGAATCTGTATCACACTGCCTAGGAGCTAATCATGTTAGAGAAGCAGAAGAGAGAATGAAGAACGACAAGGAATAATTCACTGAGGATATGTACATGCCCTACCTTCATGTGAGGAGGGTAGGAGCTGCCTGGAGCCTGCACAGAGGGCTGAGCTGGTGGTGGGGGAGCTGCCGCTGGAGGGGGAGGCACTGAGGTTGCTGGAGCAGCAGATGCCGCAGAATCCAAGGTAAAATTCTTAAAGGCATCAACAAACTCAGGCCTAGAAGAGAAGTGAAAGGAGCCATGAAGACAATACGGAAGATAATGTGGCTAATGTATCATCCAGGGCACCCAGCAAGCCAGGTTCCCAAGACAGCACTCTACTGAGATGTGATCAATTTACTTACTTTTCAACTGTGATACATATCACAGACCCAATGGGAACATCCCTTGTCCCTTCTGCCACCAGGATCTTGGCCAAGTAACATTCTTCTAAACTCTCAAACCCCACCGTCGCTTTGTCTGTTTCCACCTTTGCAAAAAGAGAATGATTTTGTTATGGCAAAGAAAAAGGCTTCACATCAGCTCAGAATCCTCCAGTCTCATGTTTGTGGGTTAGAGGTGAAGATCCCTGGCCCATAAAGCATAGCGAGAGTCAGCTCAGATGGCAGCAGCAACTTGGCTAAAAAGGAAAACATACTGTAGAACAAATGAGGTTCAATCCCTCTCAAAAGTAGCTAGGAAACAGCAGGAAACTCTGAGACACAATGGGGTTGCAGCTGTTTTTAAATTCTTCAATAAAATGGCTTCAGAAGATTAATATTAAATTTTTATTATTTGTATTTCATAGTACTTAGGAGCCCCAGGCATTGATCAAGACCCCACTGTGCTAGGTGCTGTACACACGCAAAACACAAAGAGAGTCCCTGCCCCAAGGAGTTTACAGTCTAAACATAAGAGGGAACAGATGGATAGACAGACTGACGGAGGAGTATAAGGAAACAATGAGACAGTACATCAGCATGACAGGCTGTGGTCTCAGCCTAACCGTGGTCAAATTTTATGTAGGCCTCACAACAGAGGATTTTAAGGAGAAATCTTCAAGGAAGATAATGAGTTAGTTTTGTGGATGTTTATGAGGAATTTCTCCCAAGCTGAGGGGCAGCTCGGGAGAAAGCACAAAGGTGGGTAATGGAAGCTGGCATTATGGGCTGATCAGAGGTGGGAGTCAACCTTTCAACGCTGAGATAATAGGTAAGGGTGAGACTAAAACATATATGGCCGTTTGGGGTGACCTGGGACAAAATCCAGGGCATGCACTTAGCATAGGGACAATTTAGAGCCTGTAATCCGTCTTGTCCTCTAGTGATGATGCAGCCTCCCACCCACCAGAAAGTTGGATCCCCACCCGCCCAGGAACTGCTCTTGGCCAGAGGCGACCTCTCCTTGGTACCTCTGCTATCAAATCTCCCTCGCTGATTTTCTCCCCTTCCTTCTTCTCCCACCGTGCAATAGTCCCCATCTGCATCGTAGGGGAAAGAGCCGGCAAAGGCACCTGCGAAAGAACAACCCGGCCATAGTAAAATCACCGCATCTGATGAATGGCTGCAGAACTCCTTCCACCAAGAGAGGCCAGTCAGTGCTCTCAAATCCCAAAACAAGCCGGGCGTCAACGAAATACCCAGCATGCAACAACAGCCACACGTTTATGGGCAGCCCTGCGGCCTCCCAGTGAGCTTCGAGACAGGGAGCGGCTCAGGAGAATCACCCGCCCCCCACCCCGGCGAAGGGCAGCCAGCAAGGGGCGCCAACACTCCCGCGGGGGGGGAAGGGGCAGGGAGACAAGGGCAGAGCCCAGCTCGTTGGGGGGGGGCAGGCAGGAGATTCCTGGGCTATCAGCAAGGGGGTGCCTGGGATGACTGGCCCCGCTCCGGGCTGGGGGTGCTTCCGTCTCGGGGGGGCTTTGCAGTGGGGGGGGCTTTGCAGTGGGGGGCCCCCCTTCCCGGCCCCCCCAGCAGCTCCGGGATCGGGCGGGCTCCCCTGGTGCCAGGCACCCGGGGGAAGGGAAACGGGGCGACTCCGGCTCCGGGGTGACTCCGGCTCCGGGGTGTCAGGGTTCGGGGGGGCCGGGCCCCTCACTCACCTTCTGGTGGGGCGGCAGGCTGCACCAGCGCCGGGGGGCGAGGCGGGGCCAGGGCTCCCCCAGCTGCAGCAGCAGCCGCCGCCCGCCCGCGCGCCTGGGCCCCGGGAGGCTCCGGCCCGGCAAGGGCTGCGCGGCCCCCAGGCACCCCCCGCTCAGGGCGCGGGACCCCCGGACCGGGCTCGCCCCCGCCGCGCCGGGCACCCGCCGCGGGGCCGCGCACGGGGCCAGGCGCCGCGCGACCGCGCGCCACATGCTGCCGCTGCCGGGAGCCGGGAGCCGCCGGCGATCGATCGATGACCTCGCGCTCCCCTCCGGACGGAGACAGAGTCCGGGCCCCACCCACCCGCCGCGCTTTACGGCAGCGCGGGCGCGGCGGCTGCGACAGTATCGCCAAGAGCCGCGGGGAGGCCCTGCGGGGGCGGGGCAGCGAGAGGGGGCCTGGGGGCGTGTCCAGGGGGGGGCGGGTCTTCCAGAGAGAGCGGGGGGTTTGGGGGCAGGGAGGGAGTAGGGAGGGAGCAGGGGTCTTAGGGGTAGGTTGGATGGGGGAGCAGGGGGGCAGGGAGGGAGCAGGGAGGTTTGGGGGCAGGTTAGGGGGCAGGGAGGGAGTTTAGGGGGCAGGGAGGGAGTAGGGAGGTTTGGGGGCAGGGAGGGAGTAGGGAGGTTTGGGGGCAGGTTAGGGGGCAGGAGGGGCGGGGACGGGTGGGGAGCCATGGGGAATGGGGGCACTTAGGTGCGGATGGGGGGAGTAATTGGCTAGAGGGGGCTGGGGTGTGGGATAGGAGAAGAGAGGGTTGGATTGGAGGGAGGGTTGGGGGCAGGGAGGAATCACAGCAACGTGGGGGGCTCCAGCCCCATCGCCTCTTCCGTGCGGTTCGCCTTCCCCCCCTGTTGGAGGTCCTGGTGCCCAGGAGTGGAGATGGCTCCACCGCTGGGCCCTGGAGGGGGAGGTTACACAGCAGCAGCTAAATACCTCGCCCAGATGTGCTCGTTCTCTACAGCCTCCTGCAGCTGCCACCTGACCCGAGGTGCCCCCAGCGCTGTCCTTACCCGGAATGGAATTCCCTTTATAGGGTGGTTTTATGACGGCAATTCTTGTATGACTCGATGAAGAAAAATGCCATACAGACCATGTCTACAGTTGGATTCAAACTCGGGTAGACCCACTAAACGCCCTAGGTGGGAGTTTTGTGGTACACAAGCTGGGCCCTGTCCTCACTTACCAGGTGAGGACCACAAGGGTGTTCCCTAGCTGGAAAAACAGTCTTTAGAGCACAGCCATACCTGACATCTCTGGCCAGTGCAAAATGGTTTCTTCTGCTTTGTATGCTAGTCCTAGTACCTACACACCCATATGCATGAGCACTGCATGCCTGTCAACACATGAGACGGTTCAATTCAAAGCAACCTTCCTTCCTGCTGAAATGAATTGATCAGACTCCATTTGCAAACTACAGTTTATTGAGTTTATTTTTTCTTGGTCCACAAATCCAAAGTACACCCAGTCAGCTATATCCAGCTCCTAGATATACAGATAGACCTCCGTTCTCACTCTGCTGGAGGACAGAGAGTGAGAGTAACTGTCCTTTTTAAAAGTGATGAATGCAAACTTTATAGAGTTTCTAAGAAAATATAACTTTATAGATAAGGTGTGTTAAATAATCAAGTTACAATGATAGGAAACCAGAAAGTAGGGCAGAAATAAACATATATAGGATCAAAGGAAAACATTTAAACCAAGTCCAAGGCCTGATTCTGATCCCATATGCTCTGCTCTAAATCAGGAGTAAATCCATTTAAGCCAATCATGTTACACTAGTGTAAAACTGGTGTAAGTGATAGGAGAATCTGGCCCCATGTGTACCTACTGTTTTCCAGGATTATCTTGTCCCCCTTTATTTTGTGAATAACTTTTCTTCACCTACCTCATATTCCTTTCTGATCATTCATATAATGAGAGGAAGTCAAGAGAAAACTCATGTCATTGCAGGAACAAAGCTGACCCTGAGTTCTGCGTGTGTTAGAGTCTCTGAGGGCAGCAATCCTAGGAAGAGAACAAGGCATGACCATGGCCTTCAATTTAAGACGTACTAATAATTCTGTCCTCAGGCTCTCTCACACAAGTGCCAGTGACTTCTGTGGGAGTTGCAGCTTTGTATCCGAGGGCAGAGTGCTGCCAGTACTTTTCAAGGGTTTGAACTCAGTACAGAAATCATCTGTTCTGTCACTGAGGAAACAAGGTTTTTGTTTTAGCTTGTATGTGGTTTTAACACTGATGAAGGGTGCTTGGCTGATAGTGCTACAGAGTGAAATCTTTACCCCTAGAATACGTATCGCAGTGGCAGTGCAAGTTTCCTTCTTTGTGTCCCCTCCAAATGTACTTCATCCCTACCCTGAAGCAAACACATGAGAATAATTGGCTCCAGGGTTGATTCAGTCCTTGGCCCCTCTGCTGAGACTGGAAACAGAAATTTCAATGGTAACAGTGGTTATGGCGATGTGGAACCATTAAGAACAGGACTGAGATTCCCAACTCATTCCATGTAGGCCATCAATCAGCCATTGCTGGAGTGGTGGCCAGGGTCACTGAGACTGGACTGAAACCTATGACCTAAAGGTGAGAATTTCTATCTCATTAGCAATTACCTCAGCCGTCGTGTCACTGAAGACAACTCTTAAATGCTGCTCATCTCTTAAAAGCAGAGAGGGTTACAGGAGGGATATGTGGAGGCCTTTGAAAAATTACTGTTTTAATTGTTTCCTAAAGCGCACAACTCTTACTGAAATTAAACAGACTAGTAAAACTTGAATTAAAATACATTCAAGATTAATTGTGACTGAAATACAACAATGAATTTTAGTATGATAACCCCATGCTGTCTTATAGCAACATACTAAAACACATGCAACAGAGAAACCAGTGATTTCCAGGGAGGAAAAGAACTTTTTCTTTTCAGGACTGATACAGCTTTTCTCCCAGTAAAGAACTTTCCCAAATGCGGATGTTTTGACTGCTGTTTGTGAAGAGAAAGGGTATGTGTAAATCAGCCTATGAAATGGAGCAGATCAATGGGCTAACGGCCAACACATGTTCTACCAGTGCAGGAATGGGGTCAGAAAGGCTCTGCCTGTATACTGAGGGAGTAAGAAGACAAACTACATGTAATTACAGTCTGTACAAGAAACAGCTGGCAAAATATAAAAACAACAGGGACTAGTACTTTTGTAGTAAAATAAAGCTAGTCATGGAACCTACTTTGCATGGTATTAACAGGAGACTATAAAACATATCGACATTCTCTAGAAAATGAGTAAACTATAGCATAGTATTGTGGACATCTACATAAAGCACTTACACTGGTATAAAAATAGACACCTCAGACAATGATGTAAACTGGTACAAAATAATTCCAAAAACCAGTAACTCGTTTACAAAAGGTCACATGAATATAAAATAATAACACCGAGTTTTCTTCATCTCCCAGCCTCACATGCACAACTCAGACAAGCAGGCAGCCCGACGACGGGGGGGCACGTGTACCAAAGGTGAACGGACTGAGGCTCGACTCACTGTTTGACCTTTTCAGTCCACAGTGTCTGTCTGCGGCAGACTGCAGCCAGCTTTGCAGAAGTCTGGCTGCCTGACAGTATGAAAGCAGGGCCTGGCTCTGCCGCAAGAAAACCTGGGTCACCAAGGGTATGTCTACGCTGCAATAAAACACCCCTGGGTGGCCCGTGTCAGCTGACTCGGGCTCAGGCTGCAGGGCTATAAAACTGCAGTGTTGACCCTCTCCCTTTGCAGGGTCCCAGAGCACGGGCTCCAGCTCGACCCAAACGTCTACTCCGGAATTTTATAGCCCTGCGAGCCTGGGTTAGCTGACATGGGCCAGCCGTGGGTGTTTTATTGCAGTGCAGACGCACCGTAACAGATCTCATGGCCCATGCTCTCTCCTCCAATTGACCATTTTCTAATCCATTAGGTGCCAGAGACAAAAGCACGCTGGGAATTGGAGTGCTGCAGCTCACAATGTGTATCCTACCAGTTTGGTTATTTGCTTAATGGCCTTGTCAGTCAGTGAACATCAAGTGCACGGTGATGCCTGCACAAAGAAAGTTGGAAGAAAGAATGCAGATGCACCAACAGAACAGACTTTGTCACCTCATTCCGGAAGAGACATTCCTGCTTGTTTCCTGGGAGAGTAGATGAGATATTTTGTCTGCCTGGCTGGATGTATGGAAAGGGCAGGGATGGTAAAGTCTGTAAGGGAAAGGGAGCTGGCAAAAGGAGAAGCAAAAGTACCTCATCACCCCTGATGGAAGTTACAAAGGTTTCTGCTCCCTCCCTTGAAACAAAAGTCCATTGGCAGTTAAGTAAACACCTGTTACCAAAGAGTTCACAGGGCAACAAAGGAGATAAGACCTGACTGCAGGTTGAAGGGCAAACGGCAGAAGCAAGGCTAGGAAGTGGAAACTTGCATCTGGGAAGAAAGACAACGTTGCCAAGCTGGTGGTCTTTGCTTTAGTAGTGCTTAGCACAATCCATAAGCCTCTTGCACTGTCAGGTTTCTGGTGCTCTTTGTATCCAGAGCCTGTAAAGTTCACTGAAGGGAGCTCTGCTCTGCTTCTTCAGCACAAATACAACAGGAATAGATTTTGGTTGGTTAGACCTGGTAAAAACTAGAATCTAGCAGCATCTTCTGGTCCATGAGGGCAGAACTTCTTGTTTCAGGGATCAGTGCAGGTTCTTACAATACTGAATGTGTCACCTCAGAGTTGAAATGTCCAGATTACGAACAGCAGCAGGCATTTCAGGGGGTGGGGAGCCAGGAGAATGGAGAAACACATCTTTAAGGCCTCCAGGGTCTTGCTGACAGGACAAAGCAAGATGATTCTTTCCCACCAACCTGTGATTTCAGAATCGCAACACTGTCTGCATTTGGCCATGGAAAGTTAAATGCCAGGCATCCTCACTCACAAAAAAGTGTTTTACCCGTTGTTTGTAGAGAAGTTGTCTCTTTTGGCAGCTTGAAGTGGACATGTCTCAGCTCACACTCTTTTTGGTCATTATTTCTGAGCATAGCAGCCAGTCACAGGTCCCCACAATAACAAGACCTAAGAGTCTGATTAATTCTCCCCGTGATCCTCTTCTACCCAGGCTACGATTTTCCCCTCCCAACCAGGAATGATGTCATCATCCTGGAACACCTATAAAAAGGCAGAGAATCAGGTCACTTTCAGTAGATGGGCACTTGCTTTGTCACATCTGAACGGCATGAGAAATGGAGGAACTAAACCAAACAATAAAAATAACTGGCACTTACACAGCACGTTAAGTTTCCAACATACTTTAAAAACAGCAGTATGGCTGCTTACTCCTCCCCCATAAAGAAAAAGGAAAGGATTATTATCCCATTTTTCTGACTGGGAAAGTGAGATACAGAGAAGGGACATGATTTGCCTAATGTCACATAGGAAGTCAGTATCAGAGCCAGAATTAAACCTTGCGAACTCCTTCTCCCAGACCTCAGCTCAGAACTTTAGCTAGCACTGTCTCTGGAGCATGCTACTGATGTATTCTTAACAAAAAACTTTCTGGGTGAAGGGCACCATTTACAGTTACTGCCGGGAGAAGGAAGAGGATTCTTTGCAGTATAGAAATAGCTAATTACAAACCAAGAACCACATTCAGCTCTGGCATAAGTAGGCACACTGACCTCAACAGGAGTTGCACCACTTATGCCAGAGCTGACTCTGGCTCCAGGTATTTAGGATTCTTTAGAGAAAGCCCATCCCCACCAGCGTGGCTCACAGCCCTGGGACACAGAGCCACAAATGGAGAAAACTCTGCATTGGTTTAGATGGAGAAATGGCCCAAATCCTGCTGGCCTGCCCATGCAAGAAACCTCTCTGACATCAGTGAGCTGATGCAAACTATTGTCTGATATAAGTGGACAGTGCGTCCAATAGGCCGGGTGCTGATTTCACAGGTTGCAACACACCAGCCAAAACAACAGGTGTCACACTGGCTCTATTAATTCCAAATCAAGCTTTGAAAAAAGGGTTTGGAAACCTAATTTTTGGATTAACCAAATGTCTGCTTTGTTTGGAAGACTCTTTCTGCTCCAAAATGTAGGTGACCACTGGATAGTTGCTTTTTTTGCATCCCCCAAACAGCGTTGTCATAGGGAGCGTCCCTGGGAGCAGCTGGCACAGTGAAGGAGGGACCCTGCAAATCAGCATCCACCATTTGTGCACCTTTGTGATCACACTAAAGTCACTACTCTGGGTGGGACCAAACGTGTTCCTTTTTGGCTCCTTATTTAGGGGCTGTCATCCCTTCAACAGTCACTCTGAAAACTTGCTCTGTAACAAGTTAGAGATTTCTCTCACATGGAAAGTGAATCTGGCAGAGATTTCCAGGCTGTTGCTGGTACTGTGACCCACACACAAACTTAGATACTAAAAGGGCCATACATACCTCCTCCTTGACTGTGCCAAACTCTGGATCTAGGGCTTTGAAATGGTACCGGTGGGTTCCTTCCCGATCGATAGCTGCCTTGAAGTCCTTCAGAGTCACCTCACCTAACCTGCAAAACAGGAGTAAAGAATTATCCTCGCTGGCATATTCTGCCACAGGATTAAGATCAAGTGCTTGGACTCAGCTGTCAGATGACACACTGAACACTAGCACCGGCATGAATATCATACGGCAGAATGGACAGCAGCACACTGCGGTTAGCCAGAGTGCCTGGAAAATATCTGGTGAAACCCAAAGCATCTGATCACAGATAGAATAGCGTTTTTTATTTATTGAAAACAAACCCAAAGCAACTCTTTTATGTTTCCTATTTGCACTGACCGCAATAGCTGATATCTTAGATGGAGCCTTGCGCTAAATGGTTTGTGTTGTGTTGGTGTAAGTGTAAAACTGTCTGGCTGCTGCTCTCTCATTAAAACCAGAGATGAATTATCACACAAACTAGAGATCAATCTGTGGGGACTTTAAATAAACAAACTAATTACATATGCATCAGCTGGGGAATCCGGTCAGGCTGAAAGTAACAAACATATACATCCTGGGTCTGCTTTCTTGTCACCATTTGCTCTTTGCAATAAAATAAAGTCAAAGGCCAGATTTAAGGGATGGAGCGCATGTGTTGGTGGGTGGAAGAACCATGGATTAAATCAGTGCTTTCAGTGAACCAAACTCTATTAGCGCCCATCCATCTCCATGTGGCAGAGCCAGGCCTCACCTCTTTGGTATATTGACCATGAAAGGTGTGAGGGAGCGATCAGTGAAGTAGAGCACTTTGGTGCAGGCACTGCTGCTCATAGTGGGTGTGCTGTGAGAATGAGGCAATTCTGCAAAGAGAGAAGCACAAAGCACTTGTCACTGCAGGCAAAGGAGGGCACAGTTTCTTTCCCATCCTGTTCCCCTATAGTCATTCTCAGCATCTTATTACATGATGGGTCTTACAGGAAGACAATGCACTGGAAGGTGGGTATTACGATGTGAGCCCGGAGGACCACCCTCGTGCAGCCCCGTGGGATGATGACACACAGTCCAACCCACAGTGCACCCAGCACACCACCTATACCACAGATACTTTGCCTGCTGTCTTTGTTGAATTCCTGCCCATTCTGGAAGGATCACCACATGAGTGACCCCCTTCTAGCAGTTCAGAGGCAAGGGAGGAATGTAAAATAAGTGGTTATTATTCTGCTTGCCTTCACTCACAGAAAAGGGGGAGCAGTAATTAATTGACACCAACAGGACGAGGTCCTCCTCAGCTCAGCCCTACCAACTCAGAAAGGTGCAGCAGACCAGTCACCTGCCCGTCTGCCCACATTACGCAGACTAGGGAGGTGTCTGTGTGGCGTGCGCGTGGGTTTCTCTTTGTTAATATGCACATCTATCTTTCTGACCCTCCCAATTCCTACAATACAGGTGTGTCTATGCCAAAGACCTAGGCAGGGGAAGGGTTAAAAAGTGCAGCCCTCTCTGGTGTTTAACCTTCACAATACGTACACAAAGAAAGCAAACTGCAGATCTGGACATCAATCACAAGGGTTTTTTGGCTTAAAGAATCTCTAGAGCCATCACTTTGAGCTCTTTAATCCTCAGTAATTCTGGGTTTGTGGGAGCTGAAGCCTGAATAATTTGACGACTGCAGTTGAGGAGAAGGTGCCTGCAGGGGCTTTGGGAGGCGGATGAGACATGTTTTGCATGAATTGGGCTGGTGACATGGAGGCTGCTGCCTGAACTGCAGCTTTAAAGAAAAGAGGAAAGGGAACACAGGTGACTTCTCAGCAGAACTCACATCAGGCTCTTCCTCCCGATGCTAACATCTCCCTACCCTTTCCCTCCCTAAAATCCGCCTGGTGCTGGGCACTGCTATGCAGTTAAAAGGTGGGGCCCGCTATTTGTCCCCAAAGCTGACAGGCTGACTCCTCTCTGCCAATTTGAGAATTCAGTTTTTACAAAGCAATGGATTGTTCAGGTTATATGTACAACCAACCTCAGAGAAGCAGTTCCCATGATGGAGAGGAAACTATCGCTGCTCCCAAGGTCGGGCAAATGCAGTGAGAGAAAATCCAGTGCTACCATGTATGCATTAAACCCCAAGGGACGGTATTCATGACCACTAGGTGGTGCAAGCACTTAATGCAGCCAACAATAATTCTTAAGGAGTCATGAGAAAAACATGGCATTTTCCCCTGAATCTAAAGAGTAATTACTAATTACTATTATTTATATCGTAGTAGTGCCCAGGGATTCCAGTCAGGATCAGGCTCCCGTTCTGCCTGCCCACAGCCCCTTGCACTGAAGTTTAGTCTGTGAAGCAAACAGCCAAGGAGCAGTGCTACAGCGATGGAATGGAGTGAGAAGCCAGCCTATTCTGCTTCCCAGGAGGGACACGGTGCAGTGGACTCTGTCCAGGAAACCTCTGAGCCACGAAGCCAGTTTTTGGCATGATGGAGCTGAAATGCACTCACTAGAATTGGGAGACCAGGAGTCTCGATACTCATTCGCAGCTCGACTTGCAGGTGACTTCCCTTGAACCTACAGGGAAAGGCAAGAAAGTGAGGGCAGAGGGTCAGTTCCCAAGGTGCCCAATGGTTCAAGCAACTGACCAGGGACGTGAAATGTCAGGAAGCAGTTTAAAAGAACCTTCTTCTTACACACACACACACCCCTAGCAACCCGACCTACCCTCACACACACACATATACAAATCTACACACAAGACCCCCTCCACAAGACAGACACACAGAGAACCCCGATACATACAGATTTTCATCCAGACCCCTGCCGCAGGATATGGCATTTAAATGTAATCAATGTGAATGACTATTTTCTCCCAAGATGCTGAGAGCTCAGATTTCCCATAGCCTCTCCCACTACCCAGAGATGGAAGGTTCACTATCTACAATCCCTTACTGGGTTCTGCATGGCCTGTAGGGATGGACAGTCCTTAGAGAACAACAGTCAGAGGACAGACTCTGGAGTCAGGTTCACCTGGGCTTTGAATGTCATTGTTAACTTTTCGCCCTGCCACACTTCTTGCAGACATGAAATGGATCCCAGCACGCTGATTAAGAGGTCTCCGAAGAAACAACAGATGGGATGGACTGACTAAAAATGCTAACATGGCCCTACTCCCAGACAGGGACAAGTGAAATCTGTGTAGTTATAAGGTCAGCAAGTGTCTGCTTCCAAATACCGCTATCAGGCACAATGTGTCTAGGCAGCAGCAATGGCGGCTCATGGTGGCTTAGTAATAGCTCTTTACCCACCCAGGCTTCACAGCACTCCCCAAACGTTCACCAATTAATCCTCACAGCCCCCGGAGGGGGAAACCAACGCACAAAGAGGTGAAGTGACTTAGCTAAGGTCACACAGCAAGTCAGTGTCAGAAGCAGGAACAGAACACAGGAGACCTGATTTACAGGCCCCTGTTCCAACCATTAGACTGGATAAGTCTGCTTCTCAGTGATATAAGCAGCACATCTCCTCATGAGGCCTCCAGTAGGGGCAGTGAGAGCAGAGACGTGAGGTACAGTAATGAAGCACCATCTGCTACACCCCATGGGCTTCCCCAGAGCTGGTTGGGATCCTTAGGGGCCCTCCATCTGCCACAATCTAAGCTTCTTCAGGATACAGTGAGTGGAGTCACCACAGGCTCAGCACACTGCAGGGAGAGATGTGAGGGCCTGGAGCACTCCCGGGTGGCTAGCTCTGCTCTCTGTGTCTGGTCAGTAAGGGGAAGTGGAGGTAAGAAGTCAAGCTCAGTGGGGAATGTTTACCCTTCTCTCTTGCCTCTTCTGCGTCTCCACACGGTGCAGTCTCTCCATCAGGCTGGAGATGCCCTGTTCCAGGCTGTCAATGGTGTGGTGCTGGGGGTCATGGCCGCTGAAACTGTTCCGCAAGCTGCGGAGGGCATCACGCACCAACTGCAGGTCGTTCGTCTGCCCAAGAGACCAGGAGAAATCAGTCAATGCAGGGATTCAGACCCTCAGTGTAACCTCCCTCCCTCCTGGTACTGCAGCTTCTCCCAGGCACAGCGGACCCTCAGGGGCCTGCACTTTCCCTTACAGGCTGGCAGCTGCAGAGGGAAGGATGCTGACTGGAGTCCTGAGCTAGCTCTGGCTAAGCAGCAGGATACTTACCACTCTGTGGGCTGTGGGAGCAGCTCCTTTTCCTGCTGTCTGGAGGAAGCCATTGCTCTGAGTGCTGTAGCCCGTCATCTGTTGCAAGGAGAAGAAACTCTAACAGACAGTACAGCAAGTTTCTGGACTTCCCAGCAGAAGATTCCAAGGTGCCAACTTCAGATTTGTGAGAGGGCAGAGAAAGCAACTGCACCAACGATACAGCCCCATTGGTAGTAGCATTCTGCATATTAGATATCCGCTAAGGAACCCACATATACCCCTGGAATCTAGGCAAGTGTAATGATTCCCATTTTACAGATGGGGAAACTGAGGCAGAGATGGGCAGTGAATTGTCACAAGGCGATGGAGGGAGTCAGTGTTGGGACTGGAATTAGAACCCAGGAATTCCTGGCTCCCCATCCTGTGCTCAAACCACTGCACTTTGCCTCATGTCATTCTGATGGAGGGAGTTGAATAGGTCAGAACTTTCCCAGCTGACCTGCATCAAAGAGCACCCCCCCTTCCAGAAGCTGAGACTGTGATGTCACATGGAGCCTGGACCCCCTCGGACAGAGGGGACACCCTGGGAGCCTGGCACTAGACTCTGGCTGCACATCATATAATGCCAGGCAGAGAACTGCGTTCCAAGAGCCTGATGTGTTCCAAGTACTAAAGCCCCACACACCTCTCCTGCCTCTCTCTTTATGCACTGAGCCAGCAGGGCCTCCTTGTGCTCCAGCTCCTGCTCCAAATCTGCCTGCAAAGGGAACAGACGAGTCAGCATGAACTTAGCTGACGAGGCAGGCAGCAGCTACTTAGGGGGCAGGGCATGATTGTGGGCTCGGTACCTGCTGGTAGCTGGCCTCAGAGAGCTGACGGAGCATTTCATCCAGCTTGGCCTGGTGCTGCTGTAAATGCCGATCCTTCTGGCCCAACTCCTTCTGCAACCCAGAGGGATTAGGGGTATCAGTGTATGAGCAAGTGATGAAGGCTCACCCCCATTTTCCTCATGAGCAGGGAAGGGTTAAAGCGGGCACAGCCTATCTGCCTTAAACTCCGTGTTCTAACTGTGCAGTAAGGCCTTGTTTGAAAGGGTCAGTCAGGACCCCACTGACCTGGGCTACAAACACAGCACAGAGGCCAGCAGCACAGCTGATTTATAGGCCCAAGTTTCATGTAAGGCCCCCTGGATGACTTAGTGACACAGATGTTATGGGTGCTGGGTTTGTGGGTGAGTGTTGTGCACTCAAGTAACCCAGATACCACTGTGACGAGTACTCTGGGGTGTGGCATGGTCCCCAAAGTGGTAGGCACCTTCCAGCCTTCTTAACCTGAGCAGCCATACTCCACATCACAGAGGACGTCACAGAGATCTCCTTTTATTGCTATTTCGTCACAGTGACAATCCATGAGGGTGCCAGAGCCTGGGGCACAGACAGCGAGTGCAGGAGCACTACAGGAAGAATGTTTCCAGGGCTCTCCCAATCTCCAAGTGGCTGGGCTGGAAGTTTCCCTTACTTTGTATTCTCCCAGGAGTCGGTTCCTCTCTTCAATCTTCCTCTGCAGATCAACCTGCAGAATCAAAATCCAGGAGGGAGGTTTGTATCTCAGGAGATCAAGTGCATCCATTGACACAAACCTCTCCTCACCCGTGTGTGATAAAGGCTGCCATGGAGGATATGGTCACAGAGTAACAGCTAGCACATGCACCCAAGTCACATGCACATATTCGGGGACATAGGCTGTTCCCCTGGGAATGGCAACTATGCTTGGCCCTCCTTTACCCCCCTGCTGTGTCCTCAATGCTGATTCTACACGTGCGCTATCTGCCAAACACCACTTGCCTTTAACACAAGGAACAGAGATGAAGGGAGCACTGCAGCTTTAGCCCAGTTATATGAAAACATAAAGCAACGCGCTTCCCTGTTGGAGGATGGGGAAAAGGAAGAGGGACCCCGTAAGTGGAAGGAGGAGCAGGAGAGTCTGACTACAGGCCCCTGGGTTTGCACTGCCTTGTTTCCTCTGCATAGCCCTGTGATCACTGCTCCATCTACCCCACAGCTCATGAACTCACACTGCGCTCACCAGCCCCATGCTGTGACTGCTGGGCCTGCTGCCTTGTGGTTTCAGACCCTGCAATCCCTAGCCACCTCCCCCCCCAATACCTGTGACACTGCCTTCATCAGTAGTACAAATGACTCACATTCTGGTTGTGCAGTTCCTCCTTGTCCATATTTGCTCTCAGCAGCTCTTGCTTTAGCTGAAGAACTGAAGCATCCTGCTGAGCCAACCTCTGTTGCAATGCATCCTGAGAAAATACATGTTTTATCGTTAACACAGTGCCCCTGGTGTGCAAGGTGTAGGCAGGCACTCTGCCGTGAGGAGCTGATGGTCAAAATTTGATAGATAACACAGTAAAAATGACAACAGGTCAAGGGGAAATGAAGGGACATGCAGGGTGCCAGAGTGGAGCCCATGGGCCATGGGTGAGCCCTGGCACCCACAGCAGGAGATGTGAAGGCCTCTGCCTGAACAAGCTCTAAGGTCTTACACTGTGATGCTGCCTGCTGCTGAATTCTCTGTCTTTAGCCAGCTGTTAAAGTCACTGAGGAATTTCTGTGCTTCTGTTTGAGCTTCCTGCTCAAGCATGCGGAGGCCAACCTCCCTCAGTGGAGAGAACCAGCTGTGTGTTTTGAGGCTTTTTGGTGGCACAGAGCCAGTGCCCCCAATCTACCACCTGAACCACTCAAAGGAAAGAAACAGGCAAACGTCTGTCAAGGGAGCAAGGCCTCAGATGTGAAAAATTCAAGCTTCCAGTGTGGCATAACTGGGTTGGGCAACTCCTCTCTGAACATGTCTCTGAGGAGCCAGGTCCCTGCCTGACTCGGGGCTCACTCCTGCACTTTTCCATTCATATTATTATGAAGCAAACATCTCCACCTTGGACAGCTACTGCCGTGTGCTTCCTCCACAACACAATGTGACAGGCAGCTCTAAAAATACCCTGTGCTCAGGAGCAGATTATTAAAGCGCTCATGCTCCAGAGGGAGGCGCTGGGCAAACAGGAACACAAACAGCCAAAAAGCTGCCCCAGCTGAGGACATCTGCACATACCATGGTTTCCTCCTGCCTCTTTGCTGTTGGAAATAAACCAATAACCACACTAACCCCTACAGTGTTTATTCCCAGGATAGCAGCGCTAACAGGCCATTAGAATCACCATACACATATCCTGTTCCACCCATCCCTTAGGAGAAAATGAGGCCCAAAGAGGCAATGTGATTTGGCTAAGGTCGCAAAGACAGTCAGTGAAAGTCAGGAATAGAACCTAGAAGTCCTAATTCGCAATCCCCTGCTCTGACCATACTCACTTCCCAGTGCCAGGAATAGAACCCAGGAGAAGAGCCACAAGAATGATTAAGGATTAGAAAGCCGACCTAATAGTGATAGACCGAAGGAGTCAATCTATTTAGTTTAACAAAGAGAAGATTAAGGAATGATTTGATTACAGTATGTGAGTATCTATAGGGGGAACAGATATTTAATAATGGGCTTTTCAATTTAGCAGAGAAAGGTATAACACAATCCAATGGCTGGAAGCTGAAGCTAGACAAATTTAGACTGGATATAAAGCATACCTCTTTGACAATGAGGGTAATTAACCATTAGAACAATTTACCAAGGGTCGAAGTGGATTCTCCATCACTTACAATTTTTAAGTCAAGACTGGATGTTTTTCTAAAACATCAGCTCTAGGAATTATTTTGGGGCAGTTCTCTGCCCTCACCCAGACGATCACAATGGTCCCTTCTGGCCTTGGAATATATGAAGCTATGAGTCCTGACTTCCACTTCCTTGCTCTAACAGGCTCTACTCCAGTCTTTGGGGTAAACTGAGAATGTATAATGTCCCCTCTGACAGGCTCCCGAGGTTTACTGTTAAATTTAATTAGCTCTCTCTCTTCTCACCTTTATTCCTTGTAGGTTTCGAGCTTCTTGTTTGTATTTCAGTAATTCCTTCTGTAAATCCAAGACAATTTGTTTAAGTGATAGCTCCATGTCACCCCAGAATTGTCCTCATCCCTCCCAATACTAGGTCTCTAGAGATCCTCTTTGGAATAAAACAAACCCCACTTCCTTCCACAGACCAAAAAAACACATCCAGCCAGGACCTGTTCTAAAGAGTTTACAAACTCAGCAATAGAAATCACTCCTTCTCCATGAAACACCTTCTGAACAGCCATAGCTGCCCTACACTCTTTATATTTAAATTGCAGAGATAAAGATTGTGAATTCCCCCAAATCTACCCTTCGAGACAATGCTGAGCACATTACTTCCAGCGTTACTGCTGGGTCACAGCCAACTTCAGCACAAACAGCCTTGACAGGAGGATTTTTCTTTGCTGCTTTTATCTTCCACTTGAAAGCTTGTTTACATCCAGACATGGCTAGAAATTTAATGATTGTCCTGGATAAAGTTTTCTAAATGCAGCACGATATGCATCTCTTGAGAAAGGCTCCAGATTCAAGAACGTGCTGAGAACTCTACTCAGGGCTGGACTTAATTCAAATAATTATTTGGTGATTTGTTTTAAAGGAAAGTGGCATTGACAGCATTATTTAGAGGCAAACTGGATGAAAAGGGGGCATTTCCCCAGATTCTACCCCACACTAGTTTACAACACGAATGATCATGAAACTACTCATCCATGCTTAATAATAACAACACGCACAAAGCACCCCTGCTCCCCCAGTGAGAATCTCAAAGCACTTTTCAAATTCAGTTCACTCGTTTTCACAGCCCTTTGGGGGGCAACGATTGATCCCATTTTAAAAATCAGGAAACCTGAGGCACAGAGAAGTGAAGAGACTTACCCAAGTTCACACTGCATGACAGCAGCAGAGCTGCTGACTCCCAGTCCCCTGTGTGCAATAACATTCCCTCCCTTTGCTTAAACCAGACAGCTATATAATGCACATAGGGAAGGAACCCCCAAGGATCTCAAACCTGATAACCATTCTCTGTCTATTAACTGTCCTCTTCTTACCTTTAGGTCCTGATTTTCATCCATGCTCTGGTCCAGACGACTTCGGATTATGACCTGAATGCAAACACACTGCAGTTATTACCCATCCTCTGTCTGAACAGCGCATAAAGCTGATTGAAACTAGATCTTAAGGGAAAAGAACGTGCTCACCAACTGCTCTTCTGGACGGGCTCCATGTTCACAAAGGACAAATGATCCCTCCTGCTCGTCCTCAGGTAAAGACCCATTGAGAAGCAGAGCCTGGGCAACAGCAAAGGCAAAAAGAATCCCCAACCAGGTGATTTCTTGGAAAGCCATAGGGAGAAACTCAATCCCATCTCCACAGCTTTAGCCTGCAGCATTTCGCAGCAGTCTGGACCCAACAGTCTCTAAACAATTTTCTCTATAATTTCTGTTGACATATTACTGCACAAAAAAGGGGCCTTGTTTTGAAACAAGCACAAGACATCAGAATGTCCCCATGAAAGGGCCCCATCAGAGAAGTCTATTGGTAATAGGTGTATGCAACTCCCATCAAGGTGAAGGGGAATCCAGCACCAAACTAGGGTAGCAACTCAGCCCTTTTTATGAGCAATGTTTGCCCAGGGTTTTCATCCAAACTGCATAAAATCACCCTTTACAGACAGACAGCATATATGAAAGCTGAAGGAAAGAAGTTGAAAGCCAGGCAGAGGTTGCAGCAAGAGGCTTCCCTCCCCCCCTCCCCCCACCCCTTCCCCAGACTGTTTGAAACGTACCAAAGGCATCAATAAATATTTAATTAAAAAAAAAAAAGCTAGTCTTGGACATTCTAATTTCAAAGGTATTGGAAGGAGGGCACCTCTGGATGGAACAAGTACAGCAAAGTCTGGATGTGTTCATTAAAACATTTCCCACTCTTAAGACCTGCTAACTAGTTTCTCTCCACAGTAGGAAACAGAACCATGGCTGACAATGGTATTCAGCAGCACATTGCCCCTGAGCTGGTATTGAAAGCACTTTAAATGTGAGGGTAACTGGGACACCTCTGTTTTCAATACCCTTTCAGAAAGCACTATGGAGACTTGAGGAACCACTGCCAGTAACAGGTCCCTGTCCTCATGCAAACTGACCCTGGCCACACATTTACTGCTGCCACTCGGACGCAGGATATTTAGGAGCGGCCTAGAATTCTACACCAGATCAGGGTTGGATGGAGCGAGGTCTGCAGAACTTGTTGCCCAAGTTGTAATGTAAGAGGAGCCCTCAGCCTCAGAGACAGATGGAAAATCTTAAGCTCTGCCACTTCCTGTGAAGAAGACAGGGAGGAATTCAGGAGCAGCATAAGATTAACCCTTTCAGCACACCTAAAGGGAACCTATGTGTCTACAAACAAGAAAGACCAGGAGAACTTAACTAAACTGGTCAGAGCCCTAAAGAAGAGGGAACAATTCTGCACTGGCTCGTGGGTGTAGGAAGTGCTGTTGGGGGGGGACCTAATATGGTCAGATAGCTGATGTAAATAAGCATAGCTGATTACCCCGATTTACACTAGCTGGACATCTACTCACAGTCTTTCCCACCTCTAACTTCTAGGTTTCAGGAGCCAATTAGTTTATGCTGGAGAGTAGCATACAGCGAGATAGGCCAGCAATATAAGGCAGAACTGGGAGGCTAATGAGTTAGCACAGAGGATGCTAGGACAGTGGCACACCTTTCTTTCAGATGGCTTTCGATTTGAGTTCTACCCCAATCTCACTGATGCAAATTAAAAGTCTCATCTGCAGGGATGTTCCATCTTGAACCCAGAAATGCCAAGGCTGAAGGGACGAGTCAGATTTTCTCACCAGAGAGATGCAAACCTTGCTGAATGCCAAAGTGATGGCAATTTGTATTCATTGAATGCAAATCCTTCTGGGGAAATGCATATCTGAGTGTAGCCCCAAAGTTCGCCCAGCAGTACATCTAGGCAGGAGTCACACAGGAACACCGAAAGCTGCACAGGGCCTCAGAATTTCAGTCAAACCCTTGTGATCCAGAGGCTTTTAAATATTGAGCAAGAAGGGAAAAATTAATTAATCAAATCCAATTTCTTGGATAGCTATGTCAGCTGCCTCCTCCTGCTCCTGGGGTTGGCGGGGGCAGCAATGCCAGCTGCCTTCCCTTGCTCCCGAGGTGTGTGTGGTGGGGGAGGCAATGCCAATCTCCCCAGTGTTGCTTCCTCCTGCTTCCAGAGGGTGTATTATACAAGCGGATTGCACCAAGCGTCTATATTCTTTTGGAATCTTTTGTGTCTCCTGTCCATTGTCAACTGGGAGCACGCCTGTGCTGCTCACACAATGCAGGCTTTCTTTACTTGTACATAAATATTTACAATTCAAAACAAGTGCTGTTCCCAGCACAAACAGAAAGGGGTTTTCCTGGGAGAGTTCAGGGTCTTTGCCATATGGAGCAAGGGGTCTGCTAGCTGAGCAGAGTCACACAAAGGCACAGAGGCGAGGATCATTTGATCAAGGAAGGACTGGAGCAGGGTAGCTAGAACAAGGTCCCATAGAGAAAATGGATTCAAATGATCACGTAGGGAAAGTGCCAAATCCTACCGCCCAACCAGTCTTACTAAAAGGAGACAGATCTGATTCTTTATGCTCCTTGATCAGTTCTATGAATCTCTACTGATTTTCCTGCATTCCTTGTCTCTTTGCATTACTTCCAATCACAAATCACACAAAGCCTGTTTTACTCTCTTCAGCTGCTAACTAAAACTGTGGGCTGCCAAGCATCTTGGCAAGAAATGGGAGTCCCATTACATGGGAAAAAGCTATTGCATCTTGCTACTTTGGGTAGTAACATACATGTTTTTCATGGTGATAGCACATTCAAGTGTTACCAAGTAACCAGGGTATAAGGCACCCACCTAATGAATCTAGTTAAATACTGGACTGTAACCAAAAGACATTGAAAGGGGGATGATCAGCTACTAAACCCAGACTTTTCAGAACCCCCTGAAAGAGATCCCTTCCTGGGTGCACATAATGTATCCTCTGCCCTTTCCCAGTCCATTCCAATCACTATTACTGGAACAGATGATGGAGCTCACTGGACTTAAGTCTCTTCATGACTACATACACAGTCAGCCCCCATAGGGGCATACACTGGAAATGAATAAAGACTGCATCCTTGCACCACCAGCAACACACACACTTCCTCACACTGCTCTGCCTCTGCCTCTTCCTCACCTATATTGATGAATTTATCCTTACACCTTACAACACCCCATGAAGTAGGGAAGGATTATTATCCAACAGATGAGGATATTGAAGGTTTAAGTGATTTGCTCAAGATCACTCGAGAAGTCTGTTGCAGAGCCCAGAAAAGAACCCAGATTTCCTGACTCCTCAGACCAGAAGAGTATCCTTCCTCTTAGCTAGAGTTCAAGGGAAAACAAGAGTATGAAGGGAAGATAAGAGAAATGCTGGCTGAAAACCAAAGCTGATACCTGCAGGCCTGAAATCATCCTCTTTGCTTCCTCCATTTCTTTTTCTAAATGGTCTTGTTGTTCCAGCAGCTGCTCCTCCCAGGAGGTCTCTAGGTATGTCCCAGGGCTCCTGGCCTGCCACTCTGGGAGAAAAGGAGAGTCTGTCTCTTCTGCAAGAAGAAAAAGCTATATGAAATACTGATGAACAACGGAGGAGTCCTGGAAAGGGAGGCATAACACAGAATGGTCTCCAGCTCTCTGCACTTGGTTCTCAGTGGCAGGAACTGGAATCTCTTCTTCTTGATATCAAGGTAACAGCTAGGGTGAAGCATCTTCCCCCAGCTCAGGGAATTATGTCTCATTCATCCTGCAAAGGAAACATTAACTTCCCTGTGTGTGCATACCTGTGAGTGAAAGGTGACCTGAATCCTCTGCCTTCATTAGCTCTGATGTAATGGTCTCCTGTTGTTAGAGAGTTTTAGGCAAGGTGGAGAGGAGGATGCAGTGGGTGGGGATGAGGGTGCTTATATCTTAATGTTGCAGCTGAGTGGAAAGTGGGGGTCTCTCAGTGTTGCAGGAGGCACCCCCTCCCTCCCTACTCCAATAAGCACTAATGGACTTATCTAAAGCCCACTGAAGTCCATGCAAAAAAGACTATACTGGCTTTAGATCAGGCCCTAAACACTTGTGATCAAGATTTTCCATTGTTTCAGTATTTCTTGCTATTCAAATACCCCCCGACTAGTTGCTAAGCCATGGGTGAAAACCCTGCTGGGCAGAGCCCGAATTCTTGACGCCCTGCCAGGTTTTGCTCCACATACTGAAGCATTATAGGTGCTGGCAGGGAGCGCATGCCACTTTTAAATGAATGAACGTCTCGCTCCAGTTGCTATGCTTCGGAAGTGAAATGCACGTAAGGCACGTTCACTGTGAACCTCTCTGTCCCATTTCTTAATAAGCCAAGGTTTTCCAGGCAGAACCCTGTTCTTTACTAATTTAAAGTAGGCCTGATTCTGTCAAGCTTACTCATGCTGAATAGTAATTTACTCCACAAAATTAATGGGGCTACTTGGGAAGCCAGTTCCTACTCAGCATAAGGTTGGCAGAATTGGGTCCATAGTAATTTGCCGTATAAAACCTTTTTCCTACAGAGACATTTATAATGAGTCAGTTCATTATTTCTGCCTGCTCTATCTATCTACTCAGACCTTTCATTGCTGTGTTACCTAGGTGCTAGTCTCCTGCTACATGTCCTCAAAAATATCTGCGCAAGAATTAGGGCAAATTTCAGAAAGCTATTAACTCATGTTTTACAGACTAATAAACATTTGAATCAAAGCCTGATCCCAAAATGCTTATTCTTGCTTTTCTGACTCTTTTGCATTTATATTCAGTATCACTACTGATGCTCATCACTGGCCGTGATTTTAGATCAAGAAATCAATGGGATCTTTTTTAAAAAGAAAAACATAAAAATAATTTGTAAACCCTGCGATCTTTTGTAACCTCCATAAGACAAGATGGTCTGCACTGGCTAATGCCACAGCTCTACAGGGCTACAGGGATTTAGACTTTGTACCCAAGGTGCAATGCTGAGCTTGGGGATAAACATCTGAGTGATGTATATCACCTAATTAACCAGAGTTGTAACTAATCATTGCAGATAGCTACGGCTCTCTAGTCAAGTGACAAAGACATTCCATAGTGCAAAAAGTGCATGAGCATGCTGACGTTGAGAACACCAGTGAAATATTACAGCCCACCAATATTTCAAGCTCCAAAACATTTTACAGTCAAATGTTGTAGACTAGAGAGTGGTGAAGAAGAAGCTTTACTGGCTGGGGCGACAAAGCATTTCCTTAGAGAGACTCCCTGTCATTCAGCCTGAGGATGGAAGCTGATCTGAAAGCAGTGTTTCTACACTACACTCGTGAGAGGAAAATGATGTCAGAAACTTCATCAAAAACATTTCCTTTGCACTCTGTGGACTGTGAATAGATTTCAAACTGAAACTGACCCAGCAGCAGACATTCTGGGTAATTCTTTTTGCTCCTTTGAAATGAACCAAAAATCAGACTTATCCCAGGGGGAGGGGCGTGCGTTCAGGGAGTGTTATGGTAAAATGTCAATGATGTGTCAGTAAAATCAGGCAATAATCATACAATAGTCCCCAGCCTTGCAAAGTGCCAGCGCAAGTTAGTCAGGAGGTTTTGTGCAGCTATAGTATAAATCCAGAACCCCATTACACAGGCTCAGCTCCAGCCTCCTGTATTTTATAAGTTCAGATGGACTCAAACTTTCTGTTGGGATTTTGGACCTTTCTTCACAACAGCTTGAAGGACAGAGCATCCACCCTGCATTGTCACTAATAAATGACATTTAACCCTATCCCTTCTCTAAGGCTTTTCATTTTCAAATAATTAACTAATGAGTTTCCCGAACTTTGCCAAACTGTGGCACAACCTTAGCGCTACTAAACAGTGAGTTTTGTAATTTGATATAGACTGATGGACCAGCTCACACAATTCTACACCCATACAGTCTCTGGAAATCTCTGCCATGGCCCTCACTTGGGAAGTCCTGGAATCTGGAAGGATAAAATGCATCATCTGTGCTCTACCTGTTCTGGTTTCTGTTTCTTCAGCTCGGATGATCACAAAGCCTGCCCTCTCCTCTGACTGGGTTGCAATGGACTCGCTCTTTGTGCTGTGTATGGGACTGGGTGATGTAAGACTGCAGAGGAGAAGAGGAGAAACAATTATTTCCAGTGCAAGCTATAAACATAGCAGGGAAAGAAAAGCAGCCTTATCTCTGTCTAAAATAAAAAGCTAATACGCAAGAAGTCTGGTTACAATGAGCATTGTCAGCATGGCAACAAATTCATTAGCAGGCCAGACAGTGCCTGTAACTTTTCAGGCCAGTCTTCTTGAATGCTAGTAGCTGAATAAAGTGCTACAGCAACAATTAGTCTTTTCACTTTTCCTGTAGATTGAGAGGATGTAAATAGGAGAGGCGAACCACCGCAGGATTAGCACAGATCCCATAGTCAGGGAGCTAATTCCAGACTATACTTCAGACTGCAGTTCTGCTTACAACATAATGTATAGCAAGGCTTATCCAACAGTTGTAAACTGCTACCAAAAGTCATTCACAGTATCCCAGCTTTCTTGGTTTCTCACCTGTATTTAAAAGGCACACAAAGTATGGGGAACTAGAATTCCAATGGTATGGTATTTTTAACAATCAGAAGCGCTTGTGAACACAAAGACAGCAACACATGATCTAGCTTTACATGAGAAAGCTTCTTGAACGCAGCTACATATTTCTACGGCAACAATCTCAGCTGGTTGTGAGGTCCAGACTCTCAAGCTCTTTCAGAAATTCTTCCCAAATCCATCACCCGGACAACAGTAAAGACGTCCAAAGCTCACTGATCCATTTAATGTGCCCCCAAAGTCTCCAAGAACTAATCTTTGCAAGTGCAAGGAGGAGTTAATGTTTCATTCTCCCCAAGACAGACACAAAAGCCAGAGAGAATAAAAAGAAAACATAGTGAAAGTAACAGAATAGATTTAGAGAAAAAAAATGCACTTCTATAGCTTGCCTTCCCAACTTTCCCAGCGCTTCTGATATAGGTCCCCCAGCTCAGGAACATACATATCTCTCTAACAAAATCAGACAATTTTAAAAATTAGAGCTGGAAATGACCTGTTAGCAGCTCTCATCTAGTCCACTCCCAGGAGCCACCCCCAAGAGACTTTTCCTAGTCTATTTTCCAAACCTTTGACTAATCTAGTTTTAAATGATTCAACTAAGTCAGCTTCCCCTGCAGTAAAAAAACAAATGAGTGTGAGCCCCTAAGTGAAGAGAGAGTGACCATTTTCGACTAGGATACAAAAAGCAGCATCAGTGTTTGCTTAGACCCTGTTGCTCATACAGGGTATGTCTACACTGCAAAGAAATACCCACAGCACAAAGTCTTGGGTATGTCTACACTGCAATAAAAGACCTGCAGCTGGCCGAGTCAGCTGACTGGAGCTCACATGGCTTGGGCTTCAGGGCTATAAAACTGCAGTGTAGATGTTCAGGCTCAGGTTGGAGCCCAGGCTCTGGGACCCCAAGAGTGGGGAGGGTGCCAGAGCCCAGACTTCAGTCCAAGCCCAAACGTCTATACTGCAATTTTATAACCCTGCAGCCTGAGCCCCTTGAGCCTGAGCCAGGTGACCCGGGCCAGCCATGGCTATGCCATGGGTCTTTTATCACAGTGTAGCTGTACCCTCAGAGTCTGGGTTAACTGACTCAGGCAACAGGGCTAAAAATTGCAGTGTAGACATTCCCACTCAGGATGGAGCCTGGGCTCCAAGTCCCTCCCCTCTGAGACTTGGCACCGCAGGTTTTTCTTTGCCGTGTAGACATACCCAGGGTGTGCAGATTTCCTACAGGTTGTTGGCGATGCCCAAAGATTTACCTTAAGAAAAGTGAACCCTAATGCAGCATTCCCTAACAGATGATGGGTAAAACTTAAATCATTGTCATTGATGTTTGTGTTGCTAAGGACATGATAAATTATTAAAGACAAATGATCAAACTTTCAATCAGCATAGATACACAGAGAGAAAGTCACAGAGACAGACTGACTGACTTAACAGACCCAGGAATATTGCATGGGATTTGCCTTCCTTTAAGGTGCACTCATTGATGTTCCCTGTGCAGCTGAGACCCCTGGGAACCATCAGCCCTATGTAGTCATTGGGAGATGTATTTGTGGGTTGTCCCCCCACAAGCAGTAAAACCATGAGGAAGCAGTCCAAAAAAAAGGATTAATATCTGCTGCATGTGAAGAAGGCTA
The DNA here is from genome assembly GCF_026122565.2 of Emydura macquarii macquarii. Lineage (NCBI taxonomy): Eukaryota > Metazoa > Chordata > Testudines > Chelidae > Emydura > Emydura macquarii. The sequence continues at coordinate 11,050,962 of NW_027130449.1, read as the reverse complement.
CCTAGGAATATGGGAGAAAGATCGATCTAGAAGCCAATGCAGAGGACCAGAAGGCATGTGTGGCAGAGGGTGCTCTAGGGAGGTGCAGAATGGGAAGTTTGGGCCATGTGGCAGGAAGCAGGACACAGCACATGGAAGTAACAGTTCTTACCTATCTACTCAGACCTAGCCCCATTGCCCAAAGGGAATGTTTTGTGATAGATCTGGGGGATAACACAACTGAGACAGCATCAGATATTTCACGCCACATCTACAACAGGATTTGAAATATAACCCTTTATGTTTTCTTACAGACACAGCTCCATCTCCAGGCAGTTTCCCTACAAATGAGAGAAACACGGCCATGTGGGCAGGAGCACATTTACATGCATGCTGACTGCTTCAGTAGCATCAGCACAGGCCAAAGGTCACCCCATTTATCATTCTGCCAACCGGTAAAAGCTGAAAAAATTCCCATGGTTTTTCGTATCAATTACCAAAATTATTCGAGTGACATATAAGCAAAGACACGTTCAAATTTGATTTCTTATTTAAAAGGGTACATAACAATTCATCATTAAAGCATGCAGAAATGAGTGCTGGGAAATTAAATTAATTGAGGCAGGATTTATGACACAGGAAAACACTCTGCATTATTCCTGCTAGCATTGCTTGGTTTCTTAGCTAAAATCCTTGCCTAGCCAAATCCCTGGATTGTCAGTGCTTTGGGATCTTGCACGCAGTCAGGGCTTAGGGAAACAGTTTCAGTAACAAGCCTGAATTCACTGGAGATTTTAATAAACACCTTGCCCCTGCTGTTCCAAATGACAATGGCAACAGTCGCTCACCATTTGACCTGCTTCCCTCCCATGATCCCACTTTAACCTTTCGCCTCACAGAGTCTGTTTCCCGTGGAGCCTCAGGATTCTGCAGGTCCTGGCTGCAAACATGCCTTCTCCTTCCACAGGCTTGGATTTCAGAGTCGAGGATGCCAGTTCCTGTCAAACTAACGAAGAAACACTTGCCAGTCGGACTCCCTCGTGTGAGCTGAGAGATTCACAGCAGAAGAGGTGCAGGGTCTTTGCAAGAGATGTTTGGTGCTAAATCAGCAGCCTATAGACCCAGATGTGATTACAGAGTCAGAGTATTCTGCAGTCCAGGTTTTGATTTTGCTGCTTTCCTTGCAGGTTATTTGTCTCTTGCTGCTGCATTTTGGTCCACCGTATGCCCTGGTTGTTTTCATCACAAGAATCTCAGTCTGGATAGCAAGTTACGTTTCTCATCCCATTTTGCCTACTTCAGCTATACAGCTCCTGCTGGAGAGACCCAAGACTCAGTGAGGGAAAGGTGCTCTGTTAAGAGTAGGTTCCTTGGTCCACCAGTCTCTAAGGAATGTGCAGCGTTTCCCAGTCCTATCAGTAGCTTCCGTCCTCGCTATCTCCAGCCCCCTCTCCCTCTTGCTGTCACTCTGACTGTGCACGGCTGTCTATTCTCTGAGAAGATGTGTAGCTCAGTGTGGGGGAGGGAAGATCAGTGGGAGGGTATGGGAGGGGAGGAAAGGGAAGGGAGGAGGGAGGGATTGAGGTGCTTAGTGGTCTGGGAATCAGAATGATTTTGGCAAGTTCCCCATGAATAATTTCTGTTGTCTCTTCTTATCAGAATATTCCTTTCTGGAAATTTTTATATCAAGAACATGTGCTTGCTCCATAGGAAATAAACCCAGAAATGTGCTGATATTAGGCTGGGACACTGCCCTGGAACTGTGCAGTGGGATGTGAGGAGGGGAGAGGTGTTGCAATTACAAAAATATATCCAGTTTGCTAATAAAAATGTGATTTGTTCTTGCCAGCAGCTCTGGGGATCCCATGCTCAAGCTGGCTTATTCCCTTCTCCGAAAAGTGAAGAGAAAGCTGGCATCTTATTTTCCTCTGGAGTTTCCATCTAGGAGTCTGGTGCCACCACACCCCTGAAAATGTCACCTGGAGTCAGGAGTGCAGGCTGCTCCTTGCTTCTTCTGAGACTGCTCGTGTTTTTCAAGGTAATTTATTTTATAACTAAAGAGACTGACTATGAAGAGCCCTTGGGTATAAATAGGTAGCATGTCACCAGAGCAATCAGATGAGATGGAGTGACATGCAGTGTCAGAATGAGTACAGGGAGGACAGACTGATAACAACAATATCGCTTTGCCTATCTCTAACAACTTCCACCTGAGGATCTCAAAGAGCTTTACAAACACCAGTGAGTTCAGACAAACACCCCTTGTGAGTCATGTCAGAACCATTCTCTCTGTTTTAGAGATGGGGAAACAGACATGAAGAGGGGACATGAGTTGCCCAACATCACACAGTGAGTCAATGTCACAGACAGAAAAACAACTCTGATCTCATGAGGCTCAGCCCCCTGATCTAACTACTTGACCACACAACCTTTCTGATCCAAAAAGGAACCCAGGAATACTGACAACCAGTCTCCATGCTCTAATTATAGACAATACTGCCTATATCAGATTTGCTAGGGAATGAATGCAGGCAACAAAATGGAACCCTGACTATCGAGGCCATGTGGCAGATTCTGATACCCTTACACGCACTGAGTAGTACCTTACTCCATGTGAACTCCCACTGAAGTCAATGAGACTATTCACAAAGAAACGTGAGCAAGGCGGTAAGGAGTGGGAGGGTGAATTGGGAGGAGGGGCTAAGATGTATATGAGAGGATGGTCAAGGGGTAAGGGCAGCAAGTACATCCCTTGCTCCTTGCTGGTGCTTCTCAATGTGGGGATTAATTGCTAATGAGTTTGGTAGGTTCTCTCTCCCATCTCATCTTTTAACCAAACAGCCCTGCCCGTGTCCTGGGGCGTATGTGATGGCTTTTGGAAATCCACATGTAAATTAAGCAATGCAAAATCCCTCCTGGACACACACAGGGCGCAATGGAGGCAGCGTACTGGGTGAAGAAGCAGGGGCCTTGCCCCCTGCCTCAGGTGGGATGCAAGACCTGAGAGAATCAGAAAAGGCAGAATTGGGTCATAAAAGCCAATGCCCATCGCAGTAGGGCCCCATGCTCCAGTAGTGGGATTTTAATTTCTCTTGAGGTGAATCATAAATCTGCAACAATACCAGGCCACCTGAAACTTCCTAATGCACGGTCACAGGTAGCTAAGTCTGCCCCACACCTGTTATCTAACATCCTTTTCTTCTAAATCCCCAATTCTAAACAAAACATACAGAGTTTGGCTACTGTCGATTTTTCTCTCCCAATGCATCAGCCTCTGCGTGGTGTCTTATCACAGGAACAACACCCTCCCGATTTCTGATGGGGCTTGATATAAGAAAGTCCTTCCTCACTTGGCAGTTACTGTTGCAATTAAACAGCCAGCCTCTGTGTTTGCAATCACTGTGCCTTTGGCTAACAGCATCAGATGCTTTTTTCCACAATAGCCATAATCTGCTCCCCCCTTGCTCACACAGAACAAGTTCTATTTCTGGCACTGCTGGAGGATACATAAACAGCCCTCAGCCTGGATCCATTCCCAAGCTGGGCCTTGCATGCAAAAATCAATAGCATTTCCATGTTTGCTCTCCTTTGCAACCCTCAAAAGCTATGTGGTTTTGCCCTTTGATAACACTGACAGAACCCTGCACCTTAACTCCCTCTCTGCCTGTCTCTTGTTTCTCACTGCTGATGCACACAGCACGGTGTTTCTCCCTTGTCTTCGTATGTACAAAGCCAGGGAACAAATGGACACAGTAATGGACATAGAATATTCCATTGTCAAGACATTATGATTGAAATCTAATGACACATCACAACATATTCCCAGCTTTAATTAAAAAGCATTTTAGCTCTAACTTAATACAATCTCTGATCTTTTCCAGTTGAGCTGTCAGTAGCTCTGTCTGCATCTCAGTACTGCAGGATTAGTAGAACTCTAGGAAATATACACACTGGGTAACCTGTAAAATCTTTGGGTCCCCTTCTGCCGCTGATCCATATGCACAGCTGTGTAGGGAGCAAGACAGAGAAAACGGAACCCAAAAGAGCCATGGGCAGTTTAGAGATCTTTAAGTCAACCAGAAAAAAAGTGATTATCAAAGACAGTAATCAATGTGAAGAATCTGACTTTCAGAGATACAGATTGTGCCAATGCCACTCAATTCTGACCTGATACACCCTCTACCAGGGGGTAGAAGGAGGGAAATTACATGTTCAAGGATATATTTCTTTACTTTCAAATCTTGTTCCCTGGGAAAGGCTTTGTTCAAAATGTGTATCCCTACACTCTGACCCAAACACAGCCAGGCTTGGTCAGATCTCTCCTACCTGTGGCAAGGTTCTATGCCCAGCACCCTCTTCGGCTGCCTAGTCTCAGCAGAGCGTAGTCGCTATAGAAGATCCTGGCCTGTGGGTCAGTGGGTCTCTGACACAGCGAGGACCCATTCTGTTAAGGATTCTGTAGATTAGGACTAGGGCTCTGGCTTCTGCTCTGCAGCACCTGGGAGTCAGCGGAGCATGTGAGGCACCAATGGGATGTGTTCTCCCGGCACCTGCTGCTGAGGCTCACTGCTGTGAGTGGCGCTCCAGGTAGAACATGCCAAGAGCACTTCCTGTGAAACCTCTTTCCTTAAAGGCCTCTCAGGCAAGTGTTGGCTCAGCTCAGCTTTGCTTAGCTAGTGCGACCTAGCGAGTCCCCAGCCAACGCGGCAGGTAATTTATAGCAGAGGGGGTTTATTTCTCAAGATCTACGTCCCAAGTGAAATGGCAAAACCTCCTGCTGCATAGACGGAGGTGAACTCTGGCTTTAATGCTCTACAGCAGGTCCAGGGGACCTTTCAGAAATTAATTAAACTTTGAACTTGATTGACCATGACAATCCAGGGAAGTTGGGGGATGGCTGGGTAATGAGATAACTATAAAGCTAAAGACAGTTAAAAGTGATGGATGTAGGCTCAAAGGCAGTGAGAACAGCTGCAACACCCACTTCAGAGGTTCTAGGTCTGAATCACAACATGCATTTCTGTAACAGAGTCTGTTGCTGAAATTCCCACTTCTCCTGCCCCTGAGGCCTGGGTGCAGGGCACCAGGCTTGCTTGGTTTGGAAGTCTGAGCTCCTTTCTTCTGCATGTCTCTTACACAGATAGATGGTATCAGCTTGTAGAATATCCATTCCTCTTGCTCTGGTTGTTGTGTCACCACCTTCCCTCACTGAGGGGCAAGCCTGGAAGGCTCCTTGGTCATCTACTGGAGCAGACTTCCCTTCTCTTCAGCCTGGGGATCATTCTGCTTCTCCCTTTTCCTCAATCTCCTTCACAGATCCGTAGATTCCAAGGCCTGAAGAAACCAGTGTGATTCACCCTCTCAGCTTCTCTCAGGCTCACAGAAAACCCCCTGCTATGGTGTTTCCTACTCCTATTCCCTCTGTTCTCACTGGGGGAGGACAAGAGCCAGGATTACAGCTCTGGAGTTCCACCTCCTAGGCCTGTGCTCTCACCATTATGCAACACTGCCTCATGGATGAGACACACTGTATCTGTGGGAGACATGGCAAGAGCACCATGCAGTCTGCAAGATCAAGGGAGTCAACAAAATGTCACACCCTGATACCTGGATTTTCATGTTCCAGCTCAGCTCGGAAATCTTGGCACGTGAAACTTTCCTTATTCCTGAAACTTGTCAAAGCCTGGGCTATAAAGGGAGCACAACTATGGGGTAGGCAGGGGGCTGGGCTGTGAGGAGGCCAGATGTGGGGTGGGCAGGAGGCAGACTCTGCCAGGCTGTGAGGAGACACATTTCTGAAATGGGCATGTCTGTTACCTGGATGAACGGGACTCTGAGGGCACACTCTGCTGCCCCTCGTACTGCTGCACCAGTGCTCGGACACTCCAGTAGGGATTCTCAATCTCTTCATCAATGCTGCTGTTTCTGAAGATTAAAATTACATAATGAATAACAGTCTCACAGAGCAGGGGGAGAAATTCTCCGCTTCTTTTAGCACCAAGATTCACATGCACTCCAATGAGACTTGATGGGAGCACCCATTACCTCTGTCTGTGCCGGAAAACATCACGCCCTGAGCGTGAGACATCCTGACGAACATCTGCCAGGGCAGCCATGGCACCCTGGGCCATTGCAGCTGCTGAATGTGGCCTGTGACTGGCTGATGATGCTGAAACGCCCTTCCCCGCCATGCTGGCTGGGCTCTGAATGGCTGTTCTGCTGGAGCCAGGTTTAAAATGAGCCGCTAAGGCAAGGATCAGCCTCATGATGGATTTCAGGTTCCCATCAACGATATCTGCAAAATGCAATCAAACCTCAGGGCAATGTGGCTCTGCCGGTTCTTGTCCGATCAACAAGTCTGAATGTAATTAAACTCAACAGCAGCATTCCAACAGAAAGGGACTAAGCAATTAGGACCGAGTTACAATTCCAGTGCTCCATAGTATTTGTTTTATATGAAACCGCCTGAAGTAAAATCAGTGACTGCCACCTACAGGACAGAATTTTAACTGCTCTGGGCACATCTGGGCCTTCTGTGTGGGATATTTTCAACAAATAGTCCAGCCTATATGTGACAGTATTACTGAAGGATCACTAGAAAGGTGCATCAGTCGTTGAAGATCACCACTGTACCAGTGATGACTCCAGCTGACCCAAGGAACTTGCATTGACATTTTTAATAGGAAATAGAGGGAGCTGAGCAAGAATGGATTTCTGCAACAACGTCTAGTAATCATTAACTAATCAATCCTCATGCTTCTGGTGTGGGGTAACTCACTGTGTATTTTCCCTCAGTGTACAAAACAGCACAAAGCAAAGACCAGCTGTTCTTTCAAGGGGGATTTTTCAAAGCCACCCAAGGGATTTGGACACACAGTGGCCATTAAGTCTAATGGGACTGGGCATCCAAATCCTGTAGGCAGCTTTGAAAATCCCAGCCCCAGATTTTTGGAGAGGGGCTGGATGCCTGAAGTCTGGTTAATTTTTGCTTTTGGAGGATAGAAGGGGGCAGAAATAAACATTCTGTTAAAACAGATCATAATGATCATTAACCCATGTCACTCAGGGACTCCGAGGCAGAGAGGGGAAATGACTTGCCCAAAGTCACAGAGTGAGTCAGTGTCAGAACTATGAGCAGAACTCAGGGGCTTCTGTGTCCCAGTCATGTGCCCACACCTCATTCTGCACAGTAGCTTTGATACATTAATCCTGCCTCAATGCAGGGGGAGAAGAGTGGACTAGATGACCTCTTGAGGTCTCTTCCAGCCCTACATTTCTGTGATTCTATGATTGCTTCATAACATGTCCATCCTGAGAGCCCTTACACAAAGTGCAACAAATGGCTTGTACCAAAGTCTTGTCACCAAGAATGGCCAGAGGAGACTAGAACAGGCCAGACATAGGATGTGACATTTTTTCTAGGAAAACCAGAAGGGAGGCAGAGCACCAGCTTTGGGTTTCACTCTTCAAAGCTGACTCTGCTCTCATTTCTGCCCTGTCAAACTCTGGAGGCTCATGCTTTACTTCCCTGTTACCAACCTGGATACAAGAAAGCAAGCTCTACATCTGAATTCAGATCGCCGAGTTAAGCTGCCTCTAGAGTGCTGCCTGGGCTGGGCCTATTGATATATTGGTTTACATTGCTTATAGACAAGTTTTATCAGTATTAACATCAGCTTATAGAGTCAGTGAAATGGTGCGAACTGGCATGTAATGCCTCACTGAATGAGAAAAAACAGCACAGCCTCCAGACTGCTGGTAGCCATGCTGCTGGCATGGAGCACTTACTGTGTACTATGAATACACAGAGGCTACCCAGCTGAGGCATGTAACCCGCAGGGCTGAGCTCTTCTCCTCCTGATAACAAGAATGGTCATGTGCTCCGTGATTCCAGTTCGAGTCATAGGACACTGCACCTCACCCAGTGCCCAGGAGGAGCAAACAGCATTACCCCTCAGAACACTCAGCAACCAGCAAGAATAGGGGACTGTTTTCCTCCATCCATGTGATGTCTGTGACTAAACGATGCCACAGTAAGAGACAGAAAGTGCCCAGTTTTGCTCCTTGTGTCTCTTTCCCACCACATGCTCTGTTCCTCTTCTGATAGGAAATGCTGGTAAACAGAGTCTGCAAAGCATTGGAAACAATATCACTGATTTCCAATGGTCTGGAATTATCTTGTTCCCACCAAAGAAGGAGGCAATAGCTAAATAACTATTTATTTATGTCCATTCAATGAAGGTTTCCAAGTCTGTGTTCTCAATTATACCATTTGTTTGGTCCTCTGACCACTTAGAAGAGAGGGGTCATTTCTTCTTCTTCTTAATACTATTATTTATTTCTTGCCCTGAATTGCTCCTGTTCATTACTGTTACCAAAGCAACCAAGAATTTAGTGCCATTCAACCCAAAACTAAACATGTTACTGGACTGTAGCAACAAGAGAAACTGGCTTGGAAATAAACTACCTGTAGGACACAAAACAACAAAGGCTCCAGTTCTCACATAGATAGCTAAGGACCACGAGGAGATGGTCAACAGACAGCACTTACCTTTTGCTGAAGTTTGGTGCATACGGATCTTTTTCGATGCCACAAACTGCAGGACTTTTTCTACATTTTCTCTCATTTCCTGCTGGCTGGTGGGACTGACCTGAATGCCATTCAGCTTCTCACCAGCTGGGAAAATCAAACAGCCCAATTATAGAGAGGAACTGACCTTGATGCTGACTGGCACTGTAATGGTTACAGGTGCAGGGACTGGAGGATTCAGCAGCTGTTATGTTGGGGAGAGCAAGGGAGCCCTATGTGTGACTTCTCCCTGCTCATGAGGTGTCTAATGGCAAAATACACCCGTAGCACTGTCTGTGAAGGTGCTTTCTGTGGATAAGTCATTATTCCTTGTATCTTCTTGAGTCAGCACATGTCCTTTCTGTGCAGATACGCTGTGCAGATGGCACAATCTCAGCAAGGGACAGCATCAGCTTCTAGAACCATTTCTGCTCAGTCCTATTATTTCTTATAAATATTTGTGTCTTGGCAAAGAGATTAACTCCCACAGGAATCCCATCCAGTAACACTTACAAGTAAACTCCAGGGAGGGTTGTCAGCGTTAGGCAGAGATACAGGACAATGGGACTCCTGTCACACATATATACACAAAGAAAGTTAAGACGTCACATGCTAGTCACCCCTTAGCCCATACACCATTCTGGGTAGGTACCTGATGCTATTCACCAATATGGGATATCCTTTAATGGCACCCTTAAAACAGCTCAGCTCCTCTTGTGGCAGCCTAGCAGGTTTTGGCATGGGCCATGTGACAAAATGAATGCAGTTCTCAAAGGGCCTGGAACTTGGCCATTAGGCAAAGGTTAGCGAGTGACACTGAGCTAACACATAAGGGCTTCAGTGGAAGATTGGCTTTTCTGATCCACAATTTTTCTTCCTCTTAAAATGACTACCCTGCTCGGAAGCTGTGAGGCGTGCCGGCCAGCCTCACACAGGTTCCAACATTCCACTAGCAGGGCCCCACCAAGCCTAGCCTCCTCCGTGCAACATCCCACAGCCTCTATAGGAGTAATAGAGCCACTTGGTGTTACTGACCTACGATTTCAATGAGAGCGGCCAAGATGACTCCATCTCGGAGATCCTGCCTCAGGTCCTGCACTGGCTTTATTGCTGGCTTTTTCTTCAGCTGGGAATTCACCCAGGCCACATACGCCTGCAGTTGCTGCTGTAAAAAGAAAAGAAAACAAAATTTTGCTAGTCACTGTTGTTTTAGGAAGTAGTTGCACAACTCTCACCTTTCACACAATCATAGAAATGGGTTTCATCCCACCACCTGCGGCACATTGGTTCACAGCACAAAACCAACATACAGTTTGGAGTAACTCAGTACAACCCAGACTGGAACAGCAGAAAGGATTGCAGGTCAGGATTGAGAGGCATCAGCACAGCTTAGAAGGAAGCTTGCATTGCACCTGCCTGTGGTATAGTTGATTCAAAGCAAACACTGCCAGTCCCTCACTTTTATTCCCAGTTCTTCACTTTTATTCCCAGCATTAATTCACTCATAAAATGTAAAAAACCACAAATAACTTACTTACATTAAGATATACATATATATATATAGCTTAGTCGATAGTTAGAATAACCAGTGGAATTTTCAGCTAATTACACCAATTGTTAAGGAAATGACTGGATTCTATAATGGGCCACTTTCACTTTGGTATATAGTCCTGAACACTCTTGGGCCCAATTTTCCACAGCCTTGCACCTTGCGTCATCTTACATCAGTGCAAAGAGAATGCAAGCTGTGTGAAGAACACTACCACTCTAATTGGGTAGTGGTTTACGCTGTTTTTGCACAGGTGTAACTGACAGCAGGAGGGGACAGATAACGGAGAATCAGATTTTTGATCTCCCTAAGGAGCCATCTGGTGTCAGGGGCTGACATGCAAAAGCAGCCGCATGTGCATTTGTAAGTGGTTCACCTTTTCATTCCTGTACCTTACATGAGACTTTAGTGGCTAGTAGGAGCCCTGGTGAAACTGGAATTCCTTTGGGACAAGGGCTTGTGCAGCACGTGGAGTGTAATCAGATTTATCCCTTTATGGGATTACCTCTCTTTTCACTAAGCTTCCCATTATTCTGCAGATGTGGCGGGTTTTAAGTCTCCATTCCACATTATCTCAGCAATATCAGTCACGGTTTATGCTTCTACAGCCTGCCACAAAGTCACATTCTGATCACAATACCACTTGTAATCGTCCTGACAAGGGAAATCCAACTCTGAACACAACACAGCTCGCTCTGTCTGCTCAGAAAGATGCCTGGACACTTGTGTTCAATTGGTTCTGCTCAGTCAGCAGATAAGCGTGGAGCATAGTGTGAGAAACAAGCTTGGGAGGCTGCTCTATGTGTTTTAAAAAACAAAAGCGGTAGTGCTGACTGGGAAGTCCAGACTTTGGGATGCACATGAGACTAATGCAGGCTTCCTGGAGTGGACGTTGCCTCCTCTGCTTTGAGTCCTGTACAGTCAGAGCTCTAACTCATTAGTGTAAAAAGTTCTGAAGCTGCCAGTAGATGTCAATTTTGCCTGCCCAAATGAAAATGTCGCCAGCTTCCACTGAATGGGAACACGAACCATGGAGCATAAATATAACCAGCATAGTCCTGGCTTCTCTCCCACTCACACAAGAGGATGATCCAGCATTGGTTTTAAGGTCAATAATGATAACTGCCCTTGCTAAAGTGCAAGGAGGAGTTGAGTTTCTATGTGACGTAAGTTAGAAGCACCTGGGCCCAAGAAGGGAGCAACCTGGGACTTTACAGTAGGATCCAGCCACACAACACAATTTCGAATTTCAAACCTTCTATTACATACAGATTCAGTGAAGCTTTAATTTATTCAAGTAATTATCAGTGGAAGAGGGAGATGTTTATTTGCAATGCCATCTGTTACCCACTGAAACAGCTTGAGCACCCTTATGGAAAAGTCCTATACAATTCAGTGAGGTTCCACAGAGATTGAACAGGGTTACATAGAAACTACTTCAAAAACCTATACAATTTAAGAGAATGATCTTTTCCACAAGTTTTTTTATTAACCATCCTATAGGAATCTACTATAAGGTATAATTCTCTACAAAATTCTATAGGATGGTCCAAAAAAACTACAGAAAGGTTGTCATATTCTATTAGATTCTAGAGGTCTTTTCCATAAAAGCAATTATCTTTTCACACAAAGGAAATCAATTATACAAAAATACAGCCCTATAATCAACAGTTTAATATTTTTCCCTTTCTTTTCTCCCATCCTTTGTACACAAAAAAAAAAATCACTATTTTTGGGAAGACATTTTTACTGGCATTAACCTTTACTATTTCATAAAAATATCCAGTAATTAGCATTGTTATTAGAAAATCACTTCTAAAGCCCTGCAGATTTACACTTTAAATGATCCTCTCCAAAAAGACAACTTTTTGTGGCTGTGCAATAGTGATGTCGCTATTACAAAGGGAAGGATTTCACAGCAGTTACTGCTACAATGCTGCAGACTTACATTTAATTAGCAGGTTTGAGGGGTTTCTTTTCCAATCACAGCATAAGATTTTCCTAGAGCAGTTCAGACTGTTGATTTGTTCATCAATAACTTATTATGTGTCCAGAAAACACTCGGTCCAGGGAATGTCTGCTCGGGGCATACACCAAGGTCAGCCCCATGATTGGAGTGGCTGGAGCACTAGGCGTGCAAGCCTTACTACATAGGTGCAAGCCGCCATATGGCCCAGCAGTTGCAGACAAGATCTGGCAGTCGTGATGGGGCACTCGTGCAGACGAGTAATAATGTCTGACATGGTCTCGAAGCGAGGCCAGGGCAGAAACACCCTAGCCTGCACGGAGTCCAGAATCGCCCCAATGAATTCTATCAACTATTAACAACTACTTAACTAACAAAGAACAAAGAACAATCTAACAGCTACTAATGGTACTGAAGGAGCACTTGCGAAGCAAGCAAAGCAGTTCCAGCAACCGTCACAGACAGAAAGAAGGAACTGAAGGGGGCATAGGGCCGGCGGCGCTTGTTATATCACAGCATGTGCATGGGACTCCAGGGGTGCCAAAGTTGGCACTATGGGTACAGCAAAAGGGAAAAAAATTCCGATAACCATGCACGGAGGCGCGCACACACCTAAAATGGAATCGACATGAGCAAGCACTTGAAGAAGAACAGCTAATTACTTTAGTGCAGGACTTCAGAGATACTCTGATTCTTGCAAAGCGAAAATCCCAAGCGGCAGCCTGTCATTTCTGGCAGCTGAGAGGAAGAGGTGACTGAATTTACAAAGAAAAGAAAAAGACATGAAAGTTTAATGACCTAAACATTGCAGACTGGCGTTAAATGCACTAAAGGACAAAAACACAAGCCGCTAGGCAGAAATCCTAGCCATAATGGTTACTAGGCTTCTGAGACAAAAATTGCTTTGCTCCATCACTTCCTTAGTCAACATGCATTTCCTAGTTAAATGACAAATATGGTGACACTGGAGGAAATCACTCCATAGAGTCCTGCCTCTGGGGACAAGAGCCTAGGGCCACCTGACACTTGACTTAAAGACATAAAATAGTTTAGTAAATCAGATGCCATGAAAAAAAGTTAACATTGTTGACACATTCCCCTTGGAATCCAGTTTATTTCAAAACCCAAGATGGCTCCATCAATTCACAGTAACAGAATAGATATTCATGTTACCACAATGCCATATCAGTATGACATTAAGGTTGAATTAACATAACGTGGGGCATTTATTCCAGACAAAGTACTCCACACGTTCATATTCCAGTAAATAAAAAAAGGAAAGCAAATTTTGCTAGGATGTATTCTGCAAATGGAAACAAGCATCTCTATACATCAGATTTCATGCTTCAGGATAGCAGAAACACTTCCTGCACCATGCCTTTCAGTGAGATTAGATCCTGCTTCTGTCTCCATTCAATTCTTGTGGGTAAAAAAAGTTACACTTATTCCAAAATTGGGAACAGTCATGAAATTCACTGCACAGCTTTGACATTCTTCTGTACCGAAAATCTGCAAGACACGTTGGGGACAATTTGTAGTCTCTTTGTCTGTCTAAGATTCTTCCAGGAGTTAACTGCTGAGGAATTTGTTTGGTAACCTTCTGTTAGCATCATGCATCAACTGGTAATCACACAAAAAGAGTTTTCTCTGGAGAATAATTCTATCCATAATGCTAGCCCATTAATTTTAATGAGCAGAAAAGACATTTTCAGTTTGATAATTATTTGATTGATTTTAGATAAATGACATTTTATATATAAGAATGGGCCACATTTTTCAAACAAGGACTATGACTGTGCACTCAGTTCTAACGGACCCAGCTTGAGAGATCGTGGGCCAGATTTTCAGGAAAATCACCTACAGAGCTACATTCAAATGGAATAGTGAGTGCTTAGCACTTTTGAAAATCAGACCCAAGCTTGTTAGCCACCCTAAAAGTAAGTTACCCCAAATCAGTTGCTACTTTTGAAAATGTTAGTGTCCAGTTTGTATAGTGATGAGCATGTTGGAAATGCTGACAGATAAGCGGATTTCTCACAATGTGATACAGGTATGTACCATGTATGAAATGATACTCAATATAAAAATGCCTATACATATCGGAAAGACAATGTGTGCTTTATAATTCTTCCCACAAATGTAATGTTTACTTCCTCTTTCTGATTACTTATAACTCAACCTCTCTGGAAATTCTTCATGTAATTAGTCAGGTTTCCTTGTCCCCTTAGCTGTCCACATTTTCCCTACCGTTTTGGATCTGCTTAGAATTCCCTGCAAACCAAAAAGGCAGAAGACGCCTAAAAGTTTCATCTTGAGATAATTAGCCAACATGAGTAATATCTGAGGTCTAGATATAGCTGTGAGCAATAAAAAAGGAAAGCTGGAGTCAGCAGTCTGTCCCCCATTCCCAGCCTTTTTCTCTCTCTAGGGAAGATTTCTCCATAGTGCTAATTATGAGTTTTCATTTGTGCAAAATATCTTTAAGGTCTAAAATTACCCACTATTCTGGGGAATCAAAATCACACAACAAACCTCACTAGCACAGCAGGCATCAGGGCCTAGAAGCCTTATTAACCAATGCGGACAAAATTCCCTGTGTTACATTTAGCTGCTTTAAATTAATATCCACCAAGTCAGGGTGTTCTCTCTTCTGCTTCAGCCTTTTACTTGCTGAACAGCATCCAGGGTTCCCCTCTCTTACTCTCTCTTCTTCCTTTCTTCCACTACTTAGAAGCTGGCTGTATCTGCAATTTCTCAGGCACTGAGGCTGCAGACACTGGACATGATTCTGGACCTAAATACCGCCTCTTTAAATTGTTCTGAGGGCATAAAGGAGCCACAACAGCCCAGAGGAATTCTCCCAGTGCAGGAGCAATGTAGAGCCAATGTACACACTGCTCTACACTGTCCTCCTGCACATTCCCTGCTATGGGGGCACACTGGGCATGGGGTGGGGAGTGGTCAAAGCATTCTGCACTGCCTCTGGGGCTGCCCTAATTTACACTGGCCCCCACTGGCCCCCAGAGCAGCTCAGAATCCGGGCAGCACAAGGTGGCATAAAACCATCTTTCCACCCCACTCCTCCTAGACTTCACTTTCTGTGTTGTGTCTCCTGACAGACCACAAATCTGAGTGGAAGAACTGATGAGCCTGAAAAGAGAAGTTACTGATGCAGTGAAAGACACCCAGGCCTGGTGGAAGAGAGAAAAGATGGAAAGAATAGAGAAGTCATTACTGTTTCCCTCATCTTCCCTCCCACATTCCTTGTGATTGTTTGTTATATCCACTTGTGGTGTCTTGTCTTTATTAGATTGTAAGAACTCTGGGACAGGGATCATCTTTACTCTGTGTTTGTGCAGCATCCATCACAATGGGGGCCTGATCCTGACCAGGGGCTGCAGGTGCTACTGCAAAACACATAAATAATAACCAGATATCCTAATTTTCAGTGTTAAAAAACCCAGAATTCTCCAAATAAAAAACATAAAAATCCACATTTTTCTGTGATTAAAATGAAACGCTGAACTTTAGTTTCCCTAGCCACAATATATATAGGTATCAGTAGAACATAATGTTTTACTGATATATTTACCATTTTAAAGCAAGTTCGAAGGCTTCCAGTGCCATCAATCATTATAATAAAATAAAATTAATCTGTGTTTCAAATCAATTTGTGTTTCTTACCTATACCTAATACTCCTATGTCTGTCAGCCCTGGGCGGCGGGGCTCCGGCTGACAGCCATGACTCGGTTAATACAGAGAGGACGATATGGAGGCTCAGATAAACAGGTTTCTACTGTATTTGTTCATATTTTTTCACAAAATGTAAAAAATAAAGATTCGCTGTAAAAACACAAATTCCACATTTTTCTGTGGCACACAGATTTCTAGGATCCTTGATAATAACAGTGTGCCCTAAGCACGGGAGCAGAACAGATAGAGGAACCCAGGCCAGGGACAGGGAAACAAGCTCTATATCTGATAGAGGAGGCAGAAAGAGGGGCCGCAGGCCTGGACTGGGGAAGTTCATATGCTTCCCTGCTTGCTCAGGCCCATAGCCTAGCCATGACAGCTGCTCATACCCTAACCTATTCTAATGTTGAACCTTTGCCCTTTTAGTTGAAGAGGAAGCTCCCACAGGGTCTATTACAGTGGTTCCTGTGACACCATTACACTGCTAGCTACAGATGCTTCCAAACAGCACAGGATTTAACAAATCCCTGGAGCTTCCCCTTGTGTGTAATCAGGTCTGGCTCATGGCTGCATCCCAAGCTGTTCTGAGAGGTAACAGCTATTGTTATAACCACCCCAGCCTCCTTCTTTACCTGAAGAACTCTCCCTTGAACCAGTTAGTGCTAAGTAGCTTGCTCAATCTGTCACTATCAGGCAGGTTAATTTGAGCTTTGGCCCAACCATATCCTGAGCTTTGTGGGGCAGGAGTAGATTCAGGTCCCACACCTCAGTCTGAATTTCTCTCAGAATGAGGATTTTGTTTAGGAATAACATATCACCCTCAGACCAAAGATTAACTATACAGAGCACAGATTATTAGGATTTCAAAGGAGTTAGGTTTAATCCTATTTAAATTAACACGGCTTTGTGTTCCAAAAGGGGTCCTGCTTTACCTGAGCTCTGTAGGTGGGAAAGTAACTCCCTTACCTGGAGCTGCCTGGGGCCAAGATTGCTGGCGCTCCAGGCAGCTTTTTTCTCTTATATTCTGATTGCTATGGATGTCCACAAAAGATCTTTCAGGACAGAGCCAGGATATGAAGAAACGGACCCTGGGGCCATCTGCTTTTGTAGACACATGTAACTCCTTCTGCATGTGAATCACAGCTGGGAACTCTTAAAGTTCTCCAGTGAGCACAGCATAACTATACAATATTTCTAAGTGTGCAATTTTGCTGTTTTAATTACAAAATACCCTGGACCAACGAAGTGCCACATGCGCAACTGATGATGGGACAACATTTGCAGGTCTCAGGACTACTCACCCCAGGAACTATTTTGCTTCCAGTAAACAGTAAGCTACACCAATTTTTAAATTCAATAAACAACACTCTAGGGTGAGTACCTCTTCACAGGCACTGGAGGCACTTACTGTTAATTAGTATTATCTAATACTTAACGTTGTAGTAGGGTCTAAAGAGTGCAGTCAAGATTGGGGTGCCATTGTGCTAGGCACTGTACAAACACACAGGAAGACACAGTCCTTATAATTTAAGGAGACAAGTGACATACAAAGGGTGAGAGAAGAGGAATACAATAGGTTATATATAATTTTTTTCATTATAAATAGATGAATTAAGAGTCAACTATCCCCACCTACCCCTCAAGCTGTCATGAACTGGCTGATGTATTTTGGAGGTGGGGGTCACAGCAGAACTGTGTCTTGAAGAGAGATCTGACCATAGGGCGGCCTTACAGACTGGTTCAGGGAGGGTCTTCCATGTGTAAGTAGCAGTGTGGATGAAACTGCAGAGATGTTTTATTGAGAAGCTGTTAAGGAGGTGGACGAGAGCGGCACTGCTGGCAGAGCACAGATTGCCGGGCTGACATGATAGGACTCATGGCAAACAAGCAGGAAGAGGAAGAGCTATATTGAAAGTGAGGACTAGAAGCTTGAACTTGAGGCAGTAAAGCAGGAGGCGCTACTAGAAGGATTCAAGGAGAGGAGTGACAAGATCAGGAAGCAAGGAAAATGATCTGTGTATCTTCACTCTCAATGGACAATGGGAATGGAGGCCAGTGTGAGTGGTAAGGAAGCAGGAGAGAGAAGGTTGCAGTCATCAAAATGGGAAATGAAGAGGATTTGGACAAGTGTTTCAGCTGTTTCAACAAAGAGAAAGAGCTGGATCACAGACATATAATGAAGGAAGAAGCAACAAGATTTGGATATGGATTGGATGCGCAGGGCAAAAGAGAGCAAGAAGTCAAAGATGATATTCAGATGATACTGTTGTCACCAGTGACAAGTAAGGAGAGGAGGGAAAGAGTAAATAAGCTACAAGGGGTTGGTGGGAATAGCTTAGGCAACCGAGGGAGAACTCACAGCAGATGTGTTGTTTCTGGACTTCAGACTCATACCTCATTACACGCCAAAGGCAAGTGGCTCTGTCAAAAACCACATGCCCCTTCATGTGTTAATATTTCATAACACAGGTTAGATATATATATGAGGCACAGAGTGTGTTAGCCTGTGGAGTCAGGACTCCTGGGTTCTATTTCTTGTTAGAGAAATGATGTGTGACTTTGGGCAAGTCACTTACTCTCTGTCCATTTGATTTTCCCAGTCTGTAAAAGAGGGATATTAATCCTCACCATGCTAAAATGTGTGGAGATCCTGGAATGGAGGGTGATAGAAGAGGAAAGTACTACTGGGGTTATTACAGTAAAAGTTAATTCTAAACTAAAAGATGGCAGATAATATGGAGATTGGTGCTAGAGCAGCAACGCAGAGCTTTCCCTCTATAAACACAGAGATAGTGAGGGCAAGTGATGCCAGGAGCGCATGGCCTGGAGTCCATTCACCACCATCTCTTCCCAAAGTCATGGCTCAGCCTGCAAGCAGAAAGAGGGAAAGTATAATAGCATCAGCAGCATCAATATTCCCCTCCTGCTGCTCTCATCTCTGTCTCAAAATGAAGCACATACGTTACAGAAAACTTGTACTGAATTTCTATAGGATTGTACCTGGCACTTACTGTCCGGTTTGCCTCTTTTCCCAGATGAGAGAGAAGAGAAATAACCAGTACTTTTTGCATGACATTTCCCATGAGCCTTACCTGCCCTAGTCATTCTCATCAGCCCAGTGTAATTTATCATCTGCCACTTAGGGCTGGATTCCCTCTCCTCTCTAGCACAGTATCAATGGGGAGTCAGCCACGTCTGCCTGGCAGTAAACAAAACATCATGCTTTAACGGCAGGTTACTGTGCCTTCGTGTACTAATCTGCCCTTTTTTTTGCCCTTTTCAGAGTCCCCCTTACATGGGGCAGCACAAGGATAACTCCCTTGAAACCTTCAACACTTTCTCAAAGATTTGGGGGCTGTTCGTTTTGAAATTGATCCAGTCTCATCTGCTGTCTCAGTAGGCAGCATAGTTGATATAACAGACCCCTGACTTTTCTTGGGTTCTAAACTTTTTGCTACATCATCTCAGGGCCTCTCATTGCCAAGTCCAGTTGCTTCTGAGACGAGGCGCTTCTCTCTTATTTCCAGATTTATCTGGTGACAGAAAAGGTCTCAAGAGCCTGAATCTCTCCCTGTGGGTGGGTTTAGGGATTCACTCTAGGATGGTAACAGGTTTTGCAGTCTTTCCTCTGCTTTTTCTTTACATCTTATGGACATTGCTCACAGAACAAGTCTAGCGAGATCAGTGAGAAGTATTTTGTGCCCACTGTCCTCATGTTGCGGGGCTTGTTTCAGTATTAAAGACATTCAGTATCCTGAATTTTCAGAGCATTGAGCCAAGTGTCTGCAGCAACGAAGCTCAAAGTCCGGCCTAATTGCATCAGGATGTAATGTGTTTAAGGCCTTGCATGGTTTCTAAGCTCTCTGACATTATCTTAATTAGATGATCTCTGTAATCTCCCAACCCATGCTCTTCCACTTTGAGTTTCTGTTGGTTTTGTTTTGACTAGATCTTTGTAGAAGCAAAGAACAAAACCCTACAAACAAACAGAATGATGTTACCCTCCAGACCAGCATAAAATATTCTTCCATGGAAAGAGAGAGGCCTGGTATGATTCAGGTTGCTGAATACATGGAACCAACCTGGATCTGACCTCCATATAATGAAACCCACAAAGGTAGGACTATGGCCCTGAGTGAGTCCAGTGTCCATGTGGGGTTATGTTACCGCCAGGGTTGCTCATTCATAAAACATTTACTTCAAAGCCTAACATTCAATTTCTTTCAAAACAACTTTTGGACCAGTGTAAATTCTTCCTCATTCAGTAAAAGGCCTGTCCCAAGCACACATAATTACTAAGAGATGGCTGCACTGTCTGGAAAGGAGGCCTCAATGCAATCTTGCACAGCCAAGGAGGCAGACAGTGTGTGAGCTGTTAAAGATATAAAGGTGCATCAAAAATCTTGATACAGCATCCTTGGTGGTGGTGAATGGTCAGAATCAAAAAGAACTACCTGAACCTCCACCCATATTTGGAATTGAAAGTGGACATTTTTAAAATTCTGAAATGTTTGGAGAAGTGCTTTTCACTGACTTGCTGAGATACGGAGAGAAAGATCATCCAAGAAGATCTTGCTGGAATTCTAGCCAGGATTAGAAAACTGTTTTCCATGTGACTTCTAACTCAATTTTGAAGATCCAAGAGGTTCAAACGATTGGGAGAAGCAACCCAACCAAGCCCTTATACCACACTATTTCCAGGGTATTATGATAATAGCTTTCCAATAGTGGTGCTACAATATGATCATGTCTAGGAACTTACAGAACCCTACTTTCAGGAATGACTTGACAAAATAAAACAATACATGTAGAGGAAGGAATAAAGCCTGAATGGTGAACTAGTCTTAGCGCTTTCCCTTTTTAGGCTTGAACACAGAACACTGGGCATACTCACCAGAATTTTCGTGCCTACCTTCCAGTTTTTATGGTCTTCAACTAAACTGTTGCTTTAAATCAGTAAATTAAACTCAAACAATGATCCCCACGTCAATTAGCTGTTTTGTTTTGTTTTTAAATAGAAGCAGTGGGTCCTCTTCTTCTACCCTCTTTTATACCAGGTAAGCCCTCTAAAATTATTGGGAGTGTGGGTCCATGACCAACAGCAGAATTCAGCCCAAAGACTTTAGACTGGATGTGCCCACAGCAGTAGAAAGCCACTGATCAAGTCTCTCAGATTGTCGCAGAGATATTCCAGGCAGCTCTGTGTGGTCAGGATGTGTGTAATTGACTAAGCAGAATTCTAAACCCAGCTATCTGAACTTGCCTTTCTAAATATAGATCTCAGACAGGAACATCTCTAACCCTCCATTTAAAACTCCTAGTTTGGTGGAACAGTATGTCTGGCTCCAAATGCAGAGGAGGCTGGAATCTTTATTTCTGAAATCACTTGCTCAAATTCTGGCAATAGTGGCTGGGTGGGAATGACAGACAGCTAGGCTGACATTTGCTCCAGGGAGGGAAGTAAGTTACTGGTTTGTGAAGATTGTTTGGTCTACAAGGGAGCAGCTTGTTGGCAGAGTTTC
Organism: Emydura macquarii macquarii; assembly: GCF_026122565.2. NCBI lineage: Eukaryota > Metazoa > Chordata > Testudines > Chelidae > Emydura > Emydura macquarii. Next base: position 11,029,683 of record NW_027130449.1, on the reverse strand, counting down.
AGATGCCAACTCAGGTTGCAGGAGGTACATGAAGGATGACGTGATGGGCTAAAAGTGCATTTCACACATTAGCCAAAAGAAGTCAAGGACAAGAATTTCCAGAGCTCCCAACCATCCAACATGGCATTTGTCTGTCAATTTCTCTCAGATATTTCTCCATCTTCCCCTTTCTTTCAGCCATAACCAAGGTTCCTCTTAATAATGGGAGTCTTGGATTTCAAAGGGATTATCCCCATATTTCCCACAAGAAAACCAGACCAGACTCCAGCCAATAGAAGGGGCAGGGCCAATATCAATTGTGATACCAATGGAGTTTTTGCCCATTCTAGGTCCAACCCCCGTGTGGCAGCATACAATACACAAAGGCACTGGTTAATAATCCTCATTTGGAGTTTCTCATATTTTGAACAGAAAATTATGTCTGAAATGTAATTTTAACAGCTTCTGCCACTCAGGCCATATGGACTTATTAGTGATGCTGCAAACTCCACTCTCTCTTCTGGCCATGCAGACTCAGGCCTTAGCAGTGCTGGGTGCAGTCCAGAAAGCCTGTGAGTCTGGGACTGTTGGCAAATTTTCAAATATGTTATTTTCAGAAATACCATTTCTAGAGCTAAAGAAGAGTAATTGGGAATTACAGACCCTATTTTTGTTATGGTATAGTCAGGGCCAGATTAATCAACGAGCCCCATCTCAGGGGGGGCCCTGACCGCTCAGGAAAAAAGAAACCTGAGTGCTGCAGCTACTCACACAAATTTGGACCAGCTACCCTTCCATCTTGATGGGACCATGTGAGTGCAGGTCAGGTGATGGAAGTGAGCAGAGCTGGGAGGCCGGGATCAGCGAGAACCACCATAGGGAGTGGAGCACTGAGCCGAGGGAGGGGCGGGGTGGTCCAGTATACTGATGGCTTTGGACAGTGGGATGTGGCTGGTGGGATGTATGTCAGGGCTGCTGGGATATGTGCAGGGACTATTAGGATATGTGGGAGCTTGTACAGGATTATTGGGCTATATCTGGGGGGCGGCATTTGAGGGTCTGTGTGTGGGGTGGTGAGAGGGGCCATTCTGGGATGGGGTATGTAAGGGCGAGGGTGCTTTAAGAAAGGCCCCCAATTGGGTACAGTGTGAAACCCCAATTCTCAAAGAGTGTGAGCCCAATTCTTGGCTCAGCTATGTGGTCCCTTCACACCACTCTAGCAGCATACAAGGGCTGTATGGCAGTGAAACTGAGCCCCAGGGAATACCCCCAGTGTATGGGGCACTACTTGGTGCAGAGCTGGTAGAACCGCTCTCCACCAGTCCTCCCCTCACAAGCCCTGATGCAGGGACCTGCCAGTGACTGAAATGCAGTGATCTCTGGGGCCATGGGCACTCTGAGTGTAAGTTAGAGTCCTGAGGCTTCTGTAACTTACAAAAGGGCTAGGAAGGCCGCAGCACAACCTATATCCCACCCCATCACCCACGCCCTGTCCAGTTAGGACAGAAGATGAGAAACAGAGAATCAGGAGCAGTATGATGAGGCTAAAAAGTCTGAGAACGAATCCATCTCAGACCCTCTCCTGTGTTTCCTTCACTCTGAGCTGTTGCTGCTATAGGGACAAGGATACCTTCAGCTGAGAGTACAAAGCACTAGTGCTTAGCAACAGGTTCTGTAGGTTTAAAAATAGCTGGAACATTTCCCTTATATTTTAGTCTGTTTCCAAGGAAAGATGAACTGGCACAGAGCCAGGAGGGGGCTGTCAAATTCAAAGTTTAACCACTTTTGCACCACTGTGCATCAATGAAACTGGATCTTTACCCAAAGCCCCAGCTACCAACCTCAGTTCTGATTCTTTAGGAGATTGGAGCTAATATTTTAAACTGTCATTAACTGTGCTGCAAAGTGCTGCTGGATGTACCATTCTTCCCCTGCGATATAAAGCTGAGGTCCTGAACACTTGTGATCATTAACAATCCATTTTTTGCAAGAATTGGGGTTTAAATGCCAGTGTCCTGAACAATTTCCATCTCTGGTATTCCTATTCTGCCTCCCTCTTGCACAACCTATTCTAGATAGCTGTCATGTTCTACCCTAGAGATGCATTTCAGGAGTGGGTGAAGTGATACCTGCATGCGCATATGCATATATATTTTGTACAATCAATGATGCACTTTGGGATCCCTTTGTAAGACATGCTATAGATAGAAATATACGTTTTTATTTATTGATTTATTATTTGTAGGGCCCAATACATTCACAGTCCATTTTGGTCAATTTTAGTCATAGAATTTTTTAAATAGTCAATTTCACGGTTTCAGATGTTTATATCTGAAATGTCACAATGTTGTAACCAGGGGCTACTGACTCGAAAGGGTGTCATGGGGGGTGGAGGGGGGTCGTTGCAAGGCTGTTGTAGAAGGATTGTGGGATTGCCACCATTACTTCTCTGCTGCTGCTGGCAGGGGCACTGCCTTCAGAGCTAGACAGACAGAGAGCAGTGGCTGCCGGCCACCACCTGCGGCAGCACAGAAGTGATGGTCGCAGGGTACTGGGGGATTACCATATGTCTGGGTTTTCCCTACAGCCTCCGGCCCAGGTTGGGGGTTGACAGCTGGAACTGCAGCCTCTCCACGTGGGGCTGGGGGGTGACAGTGGAGCTGCAGCCTCCCTCCCACCTGGGTCTCGGACTGCCAGCTGGAGCTGCAGCATCCTGCCTAGGGCTGGGGACTGACAACCACACTCACTTCTGTGCAGTCTTCAGAGCTGGGCTCCCAGCCAGCTGCCACGGAGCTTCCTGCAGCCAGGGGAGGTCAGACCCACCTCCAGGAGAAGCCCCTGCAGGGGAACAAGAAGTCCCATCCCTCCTCAGCCCAAGCCCGGAATAGCAGCTGGAGCCTGGTGCATAGTAGGAGTCCCCGGCTGGGGCGCCCCCAGCCCTGCTCCTCCCCTACAGTAGCCAGATTTCATGGGAGAGATCAGATTTCATGGTCCCTGACAAATTTTTCACTGCTGTGAATTTGGTAGAGCCCTAATGATTTGTAAAGGAACTGCTGAGCGCACAAGAAACACACTCTATTTATAGTACTGCCGGCTGGGAACAAGCTGCTTTATTGAACTACATAACAGAGTGTGGAAAAACAGGCACTAAGTAACTACCAGGTAAGGGATGGGTGGAATATGGCTCCTATCCATAATACTCTGTGACCCAGTTAACTCCTTGAGGACCACTTTTACCATAATTTGTTTTAATCACACGACTCAGAAGCCAGCACCACCACCACGCACATTCTACTTACCACAACTTCATTTCAGTTAGTTTGTTGCAGTGTAATAATAATTGCATGTACCTCCCAGGAAACCAACCCGAGGTGAGAAGACCACAGAGAAGAATTCTCTGTAACAGACATCTGAGTGTCAATAATTTTTATCATTGTACAACTAATAGTGTATTTTAACTATTGCAGGACACAAACGGGAGAAATGTCCCTCTGAATTCCTTTGTTTTTGTCAACCTCTACCTCCCTTTGGCTCTGCCCAAATGGTTGCCTACCCAACATCTGGTAAAAGACTGTACCAAGACATATGCTGGCTGTGATACCAGAAATCTTATTCCATTCCTGCCTGCGGTGAGATGTTTTTGCAAGTGGCACCTGATCCTGCTTTCCTCAACTGAGAATTTTGCATGTCACTTCCATTACACAATGGCAGACATTCTCCCTGGAATTATGCTATTTTCCTATGCACGTACCTTCAGCCTCTCACACTGTTTTTAAAGGCTCTGGAAGTGCTAACCTCATCTCCTTCCCCAACAAAGGCAGCTCTATGCATCGGTGCTATGCCTGTAAATCTACAGCGGGCATCCATCTGGTTAAATACATCTCAGCACTTCTGCAGGATATAATTATCTCTGAAGTTTAACAAGAAGAAAAGTTACTAAAAGGCAAGGTGCCAGAGTTAAATTGACTGCTAAACTCCCCACACAACACGTCACTCCCTTTCCAAGCTTTGCTGTTGCCTCAAGAATAGTTTCTGGCATCTTTCAGAGGGTATTTTAGTCTCCCCGCCTCCTCTCCAAGCTGATTTTTCGAAGCCTTTTTTCTTTAAAAAAACATAATGTTTCCATTCAAGCCCACATGTAACAGGCTTTGCCCTTAAGAGTCGGAGATCACCGAATGGTCGCTGCCAGTGCTTTGGAGTAGATGCTTCTTTCATCTAGAATCTCAAATGGCTCCACTGCACCAAACAAATCAAAGACCTAGTTTAAAGTCTGTCAGATCAAATCTGGACGAAACATTATCCAACACTTCAAAGAAGAAAAGAAACATTGTCCCTTCATATTCAGGCTTAGACAGTGGCTAGCTCTGCACATGATGTAGGAGAAAGGGAGTAAGGAGCTTTGCGTCCTTGCGAAAAGGCTGGGCACAATGTGGAGGAAGAGTGCTGCTGGTGATGCTGTGTCAAGACAAAAACATGTACCGTCCAAGTAGCAGGAAGTAGTCAGGGAGGCAGCATGATCTAGTATACAGGGCACTGAACTGGGAGTCAGGAGACCTGGATTTTATTCCTAGCCAATGACTCGACTCACTGTAAACTCACGCAAGTGATTTCTCCTCTTTATGCCTCAGTTTCCCATTTGTAAAGTGGGGATAACAATTTTTACCTTTCTTTGTAAAGCAGTTTAAGGTCTATGGATGTAACAATCACTATTTAACTGTAATTATGCATTATTATTATTAACATATCCTGCAAAAGGAAGGCAAAGCTGCTGCTGCGGAATTTAGTCCAAGGTCAATCAGTGAGTCTGTCAAAGCTGGAAGCAGAACTCTAGCTGCCTGACTTCTCATCCTACACCTTAACCACAAGGCCAGGTTTCCTCTGTTAATAGCCCTGCAGCTGGCCAGGCACAGGGGCTTCTGTCAAAGAGATAAGAAACCCTGCTTAGCCTGGCAGGCACCGAAGGATCGCAGTATCTTGGTAGGATTCCCAGTGCCAACAAAAGAATCTCTCAGTGTAAATCAACGTCTGGTAAGTCCCAGCTGTGTTTTCTGATGCTTGGCACGTGCGGTACAGCAGAATTACCAAGCGGCAGCTGCCTGGCATCTCATAGACCAGATGGGCAACCTAGCAGAGCCATGTGGCATTTTAGCAATTCTTTTAGATCCCTCTGCCTTTTTTGATCTGAACAAGTCTTAAACATCTTGAACCTGATTCTCCATTTATTTACAACAGCATAAAACAGGAATTACAAGCCAATGGAGTTACACTGGAGTAAAACTGGTGTGAGACCAGAATCAAACTCACTATGTGGAAAATATCAAAGCCTCTAAGGAGGCACATATAGTCTAGTCATTGGAATCCAGCCTCAGTCAAGCCAGTGCATATGAAGAGTCACAGTCCCATAGCCAGTATACAGGGATAGGAGTGAGCCTAACAATCTGAGCTACTACAGGCAGGGAGACGGAAGGAAGTAAAAAACAGCTCTCTATGATGAATCCTATTAGCCAAAAATGGTATTCATTACAAAGAGATACCTAGGGCAGATTTTTTCTGCTAAGATCTCAACAGTTGAGAGAGACATTTCCATCATGGACGAAGAGTATTGGATCAAGAGGAACAGAAGAGCTGAGAGAACAACATTGAACAGAGATTCTACAATGCCAGAGAATTACTCTATCCAAAAATAAATAAATAAAAAGGCCCTTCCATGGGCACTCGGATCTCACAGAAATGGGCGCTATTTAAGAACCTACAGTATATAGACAGATACAACAAACCCTGTTAATCCAATGATATGACAGACTGTACATGTATAAAAGCCAGACAATTCCCATTGCAGCCATCACTCAGCTAAAACCCTGCAACGTGGAGGACTATTATTATTTCCCACAACTAAGTGGCAGTTCTGAGACTCTTTGCTGCTGTCAGGCACTCCAATTCAGAAAAGATTCACACTGGGGTCCTTGAAGAGTCCTCAATGTTTCATCCTCCAAGGAGGAGCCAGCCCTATGCAAAGACCACCCATATTCTTCAAACATAACCCTGGAAGGAGCAAACAGACACTTTAGGCAACACATTGCTCATAAACAGCCCCCTACTGAGTCTGTCAAAGGAAACAATCCTCCAACTTCCAAAGGAAAGTATGAAAGGGGGAATAACTGTTGAACTTCAGCAGCGTTAACTGCTTAGAGCTGTCAGAGCCTTTTCTGATATGTCTACTAAAGCTCTGAATTCCCCATCAGTCAGAAGCAACTGATAAAAGTCTGTGCTCATGTCCTATGTAAGTTGCATTTCTTCAGTAAGAGGTACTGAGATGAGACCACATGGACTGTATCATTACAAAGTAGATCCTGTCCTTTAGGGTTCTATATGTTATAACCTGCCACTTACTGCCACCATTCATTCCCATGCCGCTGTCCAGCTGCGGGTCTGAATGATTTAACTGCCTCAAAGCAGCAAAAGCTGGCGTTACAAACAGCAGGGAAGCACCTTCCTGGCAGAATATTCCATTAATGAAAAAGGAACAGGAGCTGTATGATGCCCATGGGGGAGCTTTCTGCATTTCAACATTGAACAAAAAGCACTCTGCTTTAGATGTGTCCTGATGACATATTTGCAGCCTTTTGGCCCAGGGACTTTAAACGGGAAGGGAAATGCATTGCCCTGAACTGCAGTTTGAAGCGCCCCAAGGATTATGTTAGTCACTGAGAAAGCACCTTCTGACAGGTGATCTGTGAAGCAGAACAGACACTAGCTGCAGAAGGAGCAACAATGCTGCATTCTCAGTCCCCTCTCCTGGGTTAATGAGGCTGGCCCTTAGCCAGCAGGATGGAAAGGGAGGGAAACAAAGGGAACATACCTACCCAACCCAGCTGACAGGCTACATGCAAATTCCCATGTCTGAAGAACCGCAGACTAATGGTGCAAAAGAGAAACATAACTGATTCCTGCTTAAGCTGGAACCACACCTGGTCTGGATGGTTACCCGTACAGCGGTTGCATATGAGCCCTGTGCATGCATCTGTGTGCATGATAATGAATGGTGTGCACACAAGTTATGTGTTTGTGTGTACTGTGTGTGCATGTTCATCTTCCATGTACAGCTTTGGAAATGGAGCCCATATTCTACAAGGTACATAATTCCAGCCACAGCCACTGGTTCACAGGAGAGATGCGCTACAGGGGCACAACAGCCGTGAAGTTGGTATGGTGGCTCCTTCAGAACCGCAATTGGCCCATTGTGTGAAATCAGGTCAAAGACTCTCGAACTTGGATCTGGTTTTATGTTCTGCCCGACTGCTGAGAAGTTTCTCACTCCTAGTGCTCCTGACTTCTGCATGCTGTGTTGGCATCCATCACCATGACCTCTGCCTACACATAAAGGCTGCACAGACACTGGGGGACACTGTTTCAAAGTTGGGGGAAGTCTAGAAACAACCCTTTTAAGCTATAAGGAAGTATAGTGGAGGGAGTGTGTTTAGTGGGTCAGAGCAGAGGATGAGGAATAGGGACTTTTAGTTCCATTCCCAGCTATAGACATGCTGTAAAATAGGGATAATGGTACTGTCCCACTTTACTAACTTGCCTTTAGTTTTAACCTGCAGTGAATGGGCTGGCCTAGTGCACTGAGCTACCATGCAGGAGATTTAAGGGGGAACCCCAGTCTTGGTTCTCTGCCCCATGACTAGACGGAGGTAGGAATATTGGAGCTGCTACTATTAAACTAGGAGAGGAAAGGATTATTCCCCCCACCCACACACACATACAGCTACTAGGTCAGCCTTTGGACATTACTAGACAGTTTGGATGGGAGCAGACGTTGCAAAGAGACTGATTTCTGCTCCCAGATGGAGAATGCTTATTTAATGGCCGCCATCTTGTCTGACACAAGGGACTGAAGAGGGCTGAAAGCAGGAGTCTTTATGGTTTAAGCTAAAGAGCCAGGCTCTCTAGCTGAGAGCTGCAACAGACTGACACCCTTTGTAATGGGCACAGAGGAGGAGAACATACACTGACCCGGGATTATACTAAAACTGCATGTGTTTAACATAGGGATGCAGGCTTTGGTACTGGTCAGGCCGGAAGGCCTGGTACAGAGATGCTGTATTGAGGAGGGTGAATAGTATTTATACTGTTAAGCAGGAGGGATTTCAAAATGCACTAGGGTATTAAAAGAGAGAAATGTGGTCTGCCATGAAGCTAAAGTCTCAAACCTTTCTTGTCTTTCCCTTTGCTGTCTGGGCCTACCAAGCCCAGAAGGGACCTGTGTTTGTCGTTGAGGATGATGACAAAGAAAAGTCATGTGGTGCTGGGGCTTGGGGTGGATACTGCAGCACTAAACACAAACAAAACAACTAATGCCATCTGGGAAGAAATAAAATGTAACAAGATTTCATCACTTCCACCATGTGAGTAAGGAAACAGCAGCAAATCCTTAATTGCAGCACGACCCCCTCCCTATTCTCCTTCCTTCTCATTTTACAGACAGGAAATCCCTCCCTACTGTGCAGCACTTTGCTCACAGAATCAGCCCCGCAGTGGCTGCCCTGACATTTTTTAGTGGGGCCACGCAGAGGCAAATGACAACTAGACAAAGTTCATTTGAACTAACTTTCTATGCATCCTAAAGGGGGGAGGTACAGAACTATCCACTCCCCTTACGTGGTCTCAGAAGTACAATCTCAGTCACTTCTTGATAGGTCTCACCCAGTGATTCAAAACTCACCTGGCTCCCTGTGATCCAAACAAGGAAATTAGAAGCACTTTAAAAATGATAGTTTCTTGTTCAAGCTGAGTTTCGATCCCTGGCTATTTGACCTATAAAACAAGATGAAAAACGAACCAGACAGACCACAAAGTGCCACCCACTCTCAAGGACTCTGCATGCCCCTAAAACAGATTTACAGCCTTTCCAACAGCAATTCACATACAGAGACCTACTGAGTACAAGAGAGGAGCAGCCAATTCTACAGGGTAACTAACTGGACCCTCCTGACCTTGCCACACTTTATATTACGTTCTGATCCCAGAGTAAAGGCTTCTGCAGAATTTTGCACAGAAACTACCAGCTGTTAATTACTCACAAACTCCTGAAAACTACTGCTAATCTGCAGAATACCAGCTGGCTGCCTTTCTACCTACCACCAAGCATCTCTTTCTCTTTTTCCAAGATCATTTCTCTCTCCCTGTTTCTTATTTAGTTCTGCGAAGCACTTGGAGAGACGCAGCTTTATGAGAGATGCTATACAACGGAAAGCTGCATTGCCCTGTAAGGATCTATATAAGACCTGGGACACGCATTTACCTCTGAGAAGCCCTCTTGCAGAATATCCAGTAAATTTCCCCTGGCCAAACAGGCAAGCATTCTTCACGAGCCCACCAAAAAGCCAAGTTCTCAGAGCAGATCCTCCAACTCAGGGCTCGTCCTCCTTCTCCTCCTCCTCCTCCTCTCAAAGACAAAGAGTTGGAGCTCATCGGGGACCTTATTCATAGTCTCATATGTGCAGTCCCTTACTGCAAACAGGATACTTGAGCCAAAGTCAAGGCTTGTACTGAGCATGCTCATGAGGGAGCCACTGAGGGAGTAGCAGGCGAGATGTCACACGGTTCCTATAGAAACGCCTCAGCTTACACGATGCAGGCCCAGGAACCAGTGGGGGAAACATCTGAAACCTATTTCCAGCAAGCGGGCCCTGGGCCTCGCAACTCACACAGAGCCTGCTGGTACAAGAGACTTTCAAACCACCAGACACAGCACGCCCTGTACTAAGTGGGGGTGGGGAGAGAGTGCAGGGTAGGGGTTAGAGGACAGCAGCAGATTCCTTGCTTACTTAAGAAAGAAAAGCTTAGAGGAAAGGCTGAACTGCTGCTAGCTTTAACTTTCATTGCTGCTGTGAAGCCTTGGAGAAACAGCAGCATGCGCCGCAAAGCCAGCTCCGGTACAGACACAGAAAGTTGCATCCAGGCCCTTATATAACTAGTTATATTTATACAGCACCTAAGCAGGGCTCTAAGTGCTGTGGGATAAAGTAAAGAGGTAAAAGAGAAGCAACTTCCAAACAACAATTTAACACAAAGAAACTCTCCAGAGAAAAAATTACAGCGTAACTCTAGCCAATCCATCAGACTTCAACCCGTCATCATCGTCAAGGCACATCCCAAAAAGGAGGTAGCCTCCTTGTAGACTGAGCGCCACCCATATCGATCTCTAGCTAGGTCCATAAAATAATGGGTTGCTCCAGAAAAGGGTGGCCTTTGTACTTTCACCCAACACCTGACAGGCATTGCAGGATTGGTGGGTGATTAATGAGCAAAGTTAGCAAACATCAACACACCCCATTGTCAAATGCCCAGAAAAAAAATGAGGAGCCTTACAGCATGGCTGAAAGATTAGCAGATCCACAAAGTTATGCAGCCATCCCAGAACTGCCCAGTAAAATTCAAGCTGCTCCTTAGGATTTCATCATATGGTTTTGGCCATGCATTTCTGAGCAAGACAACATATTTAAAACACAATATGGTTTCCTGCCCAAATATTAAAAAGCAGAACGCTTTGGGGGTAGAAATCAATGCACAGATATATTATGCTTTGCTAGTGCTCTCTCTAGTACAAGTGGGTGGAACAAAATCATGGGACTTAAGAGTATGCATTATTGCCTGCAAAAATTCAGAAACAGGTCATCCAGCAACATTGCCAACTCCAATCTTTCAAAAATGAGTCAGGTCCCATAAATCATGAGAGTGGCTTAACAATCTTACAATTTTTAAAAATAATATATTTTAGGTTTTTATTTACCTTCTGGTTATCTAGGAGTCACATTTACAAGCTTTTCTCCAACCACGATGGCTAGAAATGTACATTATTTTTAACAAGTTAATAAAAGCTGAGATTCTTGTGTCATCACATAATTGCAAGGGTTGGGACTTAAAGAAAAATGACAAGTATCATTAGACTCACAGTAAAACCATGAGGGCTGGCAACATTGCTTGTGTACACCCAAACTCATCCCTCATGCATCCTTGGTCCTGTCCTGCTTTTGGAACACAAAATGGCCAACAGAGTGAATACTGTTAAGATGCAATCACAATTTTAAATAAATAAAAGAGATTGTGCCTTTAGGTTTTCAAGCAAGAGCTAGATAAAAGGTCCCCATGGGACAGAAAGGTGACCTCAGCTGAGAAATAATGTTCTCAGCCTTTGCAAAAGACATTAGAATCACACTCTCAGCTATTAACCTCAAAACCAGGCCCTATTTATCATATACTTTTTAATGCAAAAAGTGCTATGTAGTAAATACATATTTGTAGCAAATGTCTGAGCATTAACAAGTGAGGATATTACGGTCATCTCTCTGCATCAACTGAGTTTAAGGCATAAAAACGAGTCAGAAATGTAGTTAAGCAAAATCAAATGCAAGCAAGTGCAAAGCACTCATCTGCATAGAGAGGTGACAGATGTCTCAAGTGCTCTTTGATTTTTTTACAGTTTAGTTTATGAGTTTTATAGCAGATTAAATATCATCTGTTCATAATTCCTACAGTCCACAGATATTTTTCAGCCACCGGGGAGGCAGGCAACCCCCAACTCTGGATTTTTTTTTTAATTACAAAACATAGAGAGATGATCCTTTTGAACAGCTTGGAAATGTGGGGCACCCAACAGTATTTAATCTGTAAAATATATTGTTCAAATAATGCCAAACCAAATTCACTGAGAAGAATTTTCCATTTTTCATGGTCCCAGGGACCATTTAGTGGGTAGCTTGCTGTATTAACATTAGGTAATGATGAAGCACCTTTATTAGCATGTTCACCCCACAGTCCAGAGATGGAAAACATTTGGGCAACAAATGGAGATGCTGCCAGCTGCTTTGGGGAGTTAACTCTGCTGTTAAATTATTGCAGACAGTGTAACCTTTCATTCGACTACAGACGCCATGAATGAGATCATGGCAGAGACTATTCTGGCATGTCTGCGATGCAAATTCACTTTCTCCAGAAGTAGGGGTGGCTATAAAATAGAGTATAAACAACAATCTCAGGTCTCAGTGTGGGCTCTATATGGCACCAACACCAGGAAAAACGTAACCATCAGGGCCTGAAATAAGGGGCAAACACTGTCTTGGCCCAATACACATAGCATACCTGTACCTGTGTATGGTACACCTTCACAGGGCCTGGAGTGATGTCGACACCAACAGGGTACATCATACCATATATGGAACACGATGCACAGCACACTGCACCACACAAGGCACAGCTCATCCACTGCACATGGTGATGGCTGACATGGTTAACTGACTGGATATTGCATACAGTTGACAGCCTCATGGAGTGAGCAATTGTTTTGACATAGCGACCAACAACAGAGCCTCTGTATTTCCTTTTGGGCGAATGCTTTTCACAAAATGATAACTCTATATCTGACCTCTCAGTCCTCGTCCTCAAAGGAAACCTGAACAACACCTTCAAAAGTCAAGCCTGGGAGCTTAAATTCATAACTCTGCTAGACACTAAAAATCATTGTCTTCACAAAAACACTGGAGTTATGGTTTATTACAACAATCTGTAACCCACTAAGCCCCCTTTTTGTCCTATGACTCAGGGATGTTAATAGGCCCCTTCACCTTGAATGGTCCCATAGAATATGTGCTAATTACTTATACTAAACAATCTGTTCCACATTGTATTTAGCTGTGACACTGAGTACCTTTCCCAGACCTGAAAAGAGCTCTGTGTAGCTTGAAAGCTCCTCTCTTTCACTAACAGAAGTTGGTCCAATAAAAGCTATTACCTCACCCAACTTGTCACTCCAATGATCTTCAGAGCAGACATGTAAGATGTTAAGAGATTTGTTGGTTACAGTGACCTCTGGTGACTAGTTTCAGTATAACCCTTGTGCTTTCACACCCATTGTCACAAGCATGAAAAGTACAATTGTTAAATCCTATTGTCTTGCTTCTGTATTTCCTTCTTCAGCTCTGTTTAACACAAAAGCTTGTCTCTTTCACCAGCAGAAGTTGGTCCAATAAAAGATATTGCCTACCTTGTCTTTCTAATATCCTAAGAACCACACAGCTACAACTATACTGCAAACAAGATTTCAAAGCAGTTAACAAACATTAATGAATTATTCCTCACGTCAGCTCTTGGGAGGTAGATAAGTATCACTGGAAGGACCAAGGTGCACCAGTGAGAGAATACTTGGTGCCACCTCAGCTTATTGGCCCTCCCTACCCAATAAGCCATCTTCAGCCATTATCATCCCTAATGTTTCAGAGGAAGGAGATTAAAAAAACCCAGACTACACTGGGGAAAAAAATTCCTTTCCTGACCCTTGCAGGTGGCTGGCTAAAACCCTGAAGCATGAGGTTTTAGGAACATAAGACATGAACCAGAAGTGAGCCCATGGCTGCTGAGCCCCACCCTTTATCATCATAACCAATCCCACTGTACAATCGTACTCTTAAATTTGTCCAGCTCTCTCTTCAAACCGCCCCCACAACTCCTATTGGAAGGCCGTTCATAACTTTACCCCTCTGAGGGTTAGAAACCTTCTTCTAATTTCCATTCTGAATTTGTTCATGGCCAAGTTATACCCATTTGTTCTTTTGCCAACATTGTCCTTTAGCCTAAATAGGTCCTCACCCTCCCCTGGTATTTACCCCCATAACGTATTTATAGAGAGCAATTATATCCCCCTCAGCCTTCTTTTTGCTAAGCTAAACAAGGCAAGTTCTTCTAGTTTCCTCTCACAAGACAGGTCCTCCATTCCGTTGATCACAGTAGTAGCCCTTCTCTTCACCTGTTACAATTTAAATTAATCTTTCTCTAACATGAGTGACTAGAATTGTAGACAAGGAGTCAATAGCAGAAACAGAAAGAGCACCCAAATCGCCTGACTTCTAGTGCCCTTTGTCTAACAGCTAGATCACGCTCCCTCCATATTCAGTAAAATTAAATAAAATTTAAGTAAAAAATATTATTGGAACTGTCATAAAAGGGGAAATGAAGGCAAGAGAATCTGATGCTGAAAGTATTTGAGGCCATCATAGACCTATCATAGTACACACAGCCCTGTACTGCCCCGTCATAACATTGATTAGCTGTCCTGGCATCCAACAGAGAGATTTTCTCCCTGGGCAAAATAAAGACTTTTGGAAATTTACCGAAGGCTCGGCATGCTGTGATGCACTACTAGGCACCACATCCATAGGAGTTCCCATGTCAACCTCCACGAAGCTGGATCAGAACATATTGGAATGGACCAGAAGACCCTCCCATTGGAAACCTGAGGTGAAGAAGGAAATGTATTAAACACATGGAAAGGAAATGCTTTAAGAAAAAATATTCTACCTCTAATTCTTCAGTGGGAGCTATATATGACAAGCAGTAGGAAGTTTGATTGTGGGAGCTAATGAAGTACCACTCCCTATACTCTATTCTCCAGGGCATTGTCTGGTTTAGTTATAAATGACCCAAGCACTGGGGTTTCCACCACTTCTATTAGGAAACTATTCCACCACCTGTTAAGGAAAGTTTCTTGATATTCAGCTTACACTTTCATTTGCTTAGGGTATGTCTACACTACGGGGACTATACTGGCGTAGCTATGGTGCAGTAGCTATGCCATCATAACCCTGTAATGTAGACACAGCCTACACTGACAGAAGAGGTTTTTGTAGGAACTCCACCTCCCCAGATGACAGTAGCTAGGTTGCATTCTTCTGTCAGGCTAGCTGCATCTACATGGAGGTTAGGTTGGTATAGCTACAGCGCTCAGGGATGTAGATTTTTCACATCCTGTCCTGAATGACACAGCCATATCAACCTAAATTTTAAGTGCAGACCAGCCCATCTCCTTCTGTTAATTTTAATTATACCCCTTTTACTTCTTAAAACACAGTTCAAAATACACATTGTAATGGGATTTCAGTCAAAGAAACCTACCAATCTACCCATCTCTAGCACCATCACCCTTAGAGCATCTATGTGCTGACATGCCTGTGGTACTTGTTGAAACCTCCTGTTTTCCTTCCCTTTGGTTTCTCCCAGGCCCCAGGAGGAATAACATTCCAAATGCACCTGCCATGGAGGGGCCTGATTCATGGCAGCAAATTCTATAGCAATAACATCATGAAGCTATATGCAGACATCTTATGCCCAGGTCTGGATCAGTGTCCAGTATGAGTTTCCACCTTTGAGGCAGACAGAGCTGAGACTGAAAGGTAATGGACAGAAAAGGAGATTGGTGCAAGGTTAGAGGGAGCGCTAGGTATGATGAGTGACTGCAAAGGTTCAGGCTTAGCCTCCATAGCAGAAAGGAGGAAGGGTGGGAAACACCCCATCCATAATTAGACAGCAGTGGTAAGGTCAGCTGTCACCGGGTGTGTGAGTGGAGTGTGTGGTAAGGGGTGACACTGAGCAGGTGATGGAAGGATAGGGGTATCCCACTGTAGATGGTGACAGCATGGGGATGTCACTGGGTGTTTGTGTATGTGGTAGGGTGGTGTCACAGTGTGTAGTGGGAGGATGGGAGTGTTTCTGGTTGTGTGATGGGAGTGTCATTGTGTCTATTGAGGGAATGGGGTATAACTGTATTGGGGGAATTGTGGGGAATAGGGGATCATTAGGTGCATAATGAGGGATGGGAGGGTCATTTGGTGTATACTGGGAGACATGGGGGTCACTGGGTGTATGGTAGGAAATTGGGGGGTCACTGGGTGTACTGGGAGATGGAGGAGGGGGTCACTAGGTGTATGGAGGAGAGTTGGGGGTCACTGGGGTGTACTGGGAGGTGCAGAAGGATTGGGGGGTCACTGGGTATGCACTAAGTGTATGGTGGGTGGGGTCACTAGGCCTGTAGTAGGCGGGGGGGTGGATGCAAAGATCACGGGGAGTATGGGGGGAGGCAGAGGTTACTTGGGTGTATTGGGAGTTGGGGTGTCACTGGGTGTATGGTGCAAGGTTGGGGGTCACTGGGGTGGGGCTGGAGGGTGGGGTCTGGAGGGATCATTGGGGGTCTGGTGGGTCAAGGGATTTGGTGGGGTGTGAGGTCACTGGGATATAGATGGGGCCTGGGGGCTACTGGAGGTCACTGGGGGGCACTGGGGGTAGGGTGGGTGTGGGGCTGGGGGCTAGTAGGGGGGGGCGGGCTCGCTGGGAGTCACTGGGGGGCGGGGTCACTGGGGTCTCTGCCCTTTGGGGCGGCGGCGGCGGCCGGCCTGGGCTCCTGTTTCTCCCCCCGCCCCTGCCCTCGGTACCTGCAGCCCGGGCCCGGCCAAGGCCTCGCAGCTCCCAGCGGCGGCAGCGCGTCCCGCTGCCATGGCGACCGGGAGGCGGGGCCTGGAGGCCGCAGGGACCGCCCCGCCTCCGAGCCCGCCCCGGCTGCCCGAGCCCGAGCCCGAACCCGAGCCCGCCCTCCCCACAGGCTGTGCCTCGGAGCCGGGCGCGCGGCTTCCCCTTGGCGGTGCTGAGCGGGAACGCAGGGCGGGGCCGGGGGATCCCCTCAAGAGAGGGGGCAGGATCCCTCGGGGAGGGCTGAGGGGACTCCTGCCCGGCTCTTCTCCCCTTTCTTGGCGGGAGACGTGACTCTGTGGGTCGGGGTCCCCTGGGCGAGGGCAGGCTGGTCCAGCTTCCCCAGAGAGGGAGGATGGATGTAGTGAGGACCAGGCAGCCCGTTGTCATGGGCTGGTTATCTGGGGCGCTGTGATATCAGAGTGAGGGGCGCCAAAATGACAGCAGATGGGACAGAAATGTCTCCTCACAAATGGCCGGGACCCAACCTCACGCCTTAGCCATACAGATATTTATTTTCCAGCTGTGAAATCAGCAGCCCCTGTTTCCCACACCGAAGCCGAGGGGGATTGTTCAAATTCCTCGTTAGCCATTTCCAATCATTTCTGACCCAACCGTCCCTCATGCTCCTGCTCCACTACAGAGAGAGTCTGTTTAATGTGCCCAAAGACACTTTTTAGAAATGTTGTTTTCGTATAAATCATGTTATTTGCATAATGTTTTTTATATAGATCAGCATTTCTAAATAAGAATGATTCAGCATAGAGATTTCGCCGCAAATAAGTATTGGCTTCACATTTTCTGAAAATAAAGAGGAATAATTTTCCTTCATACCGTATTTATTTTAATAACAAAGTGTCAGAAATCTCCTTTTCATAACTGGTGGCACTTAGGACCCTGAATCTGCCACGTATGCATGTGAGTAGCTTTATACATGTGTTGTGCAAAAGACAGGAATGAGGCCCATATCACCACAATGACCTTTTAAAAGTGCAAATTAATTAGTTCAAACTACAATTAAGTCTCAAACATTAAAGGAACATTTGATTTCACACTCATTTAACTCAAACTGAACAAACCCAAACAACAGAAGATGTTTGTAGAATCTGTTAACATTCAATGCAAAAACAAGTTATTCAGAGAAATCATTATTTCAAAGCATGTGACTTCACATTTTATCTATTCAAGGCCTATTAAAATAGACAAAATTACTGTATTATTTCTGTTTCTATGCAGAGCATTTGATTATCTCTAAGATACACTGTACCTCTAGAAACAACATGGAGTACCAGCTAAGCATGAAAGCTAGAATTTCCCAGGAGATCTGAGATAAAATATCAGTCCACCCGTTGAGGAGCTCATTAAAAGATAGTTTCTATTGCTGTAACCACTAATACAGAATACAAAGAAGCCAGAGGCATAGTTAATCCACAGATCAATAGAATCAACTGAAAAGCCCAGAAAACAAGTTCCTTAGGGCCAGCCTCTGTTCTTATTTACACCAACTACAATCTGAACCAACTCTATTGACTTGTGGATTTCCCCCAGTGTAATTGAAATGAGAATCTGGCCCTTGTTGTTTGTCCTATGCTCTATTTGTATTGTGTGGCTTGCTTTCCCAATCCCAGCTCTGCATTCCAGAGAAGAGACACTTCAGATCAGTAACAGAAACAGATTATTTGAAGCACATTTTGCAGCAGCTGGTTATTCCACTCAGAACTAGAGCGGAATTTGTTCTCAAATGAGCCCCATTAATTTTTGGCTGGAGATGCAGGTACGTGCCCAGGTTTACCACCAAATCACAAACCATCCAGCTATCAGCATTCTTCATGGCTACCCACACTAGCTTTATGTGGGTTTAGAACCACAAGTGCATAGTGTCAAAAGAGGCCAGGCCATTTCTGCCATTAGCAGACTCACAGGTGGCCAGTGTCCTGTGCCATGGGTGTTACTCTACTATGAAGGTTATGGCTGCCAAGGAAGGCTCTACACTAAGTGACAATCTATATTTAATAAGGTGTATATAAAACCTATATAATATATTTCATCCTGCACTGGCTAAGGGGGGATGAATTAGATAAAGGTGAACTAATGGCTTTTCTAGTTCTAATATTGGTGAGTCTATGAAAAGATGTAGTTACCTGCTACTCCCATAGTCTAGCATACGCAAGATTCGGGTTTGAGACTCCAGTTCCATCCTTGAATGCTAGGCCTGCAGGGGCAAAGCACTCAGCCTTTCTGTGGTAATGAGGGAATGGCCAGTGCCACACAGTCCAAAGCCCATCCACTCCTCCTTGGTCAGAAGGATGGATTATCATGCAGGGCCTGGAGAATGGGGGGATCTGGGGGAGTAATACCTGTTTTCTTTTTTACCGAACAGTAACTCATACTGATTACACCCACATCTTTAATTAATAAAGTTGTGATAGGCAAAATGCCATTTGATTATAAAATTTTACAAAGCTCCCTATTTTCAAACACTGGCATTTGACCAGGATGTCCCAAATCCTGCACTGAGCCACTCAGATCAGCACACAGGTGCACAAAAAGTTTCATTTAACAGTCCAAAGTGCTGGTTTAAGTGTCTGGAGGTGCAGTTTGCCAGCCCTATTTAGGTGACAATATTGGAAATTCAGCCTATAGTTTGACCCCTGCTATGGCAGGGGGGGGGAGGGGGATGTAGGAACCTATTGGATTGTTGCTAAACCACATTATTAATAATCAATGTTATTAATACATAACATCTCAAATGTGTATTTGTGAGGAGTTGTATAGCATGAGCCCTGTGCTACGAGAGATTATGACACAGGCAGGAACAAGAAAGAGTCCTAAACGCAATCTGATGTTGGCCGTGATTCATCCACAGTTCCACAGACATACAAACTGCCAGCATGTCTGAGAACTGGACGACCTGCCCTTAAGCGTTAACAGAGGATTTTAAATTATTGTTCAAAAGTTAATTTGTAAATTGTTGCTTTCATTTCAGACCATGGCTAAAACCTTTCAGATGCAAGGATCCATATTTGTAACAGTCTTATCGCTGAAAGGGCTGCTTTATACCTATGTCTAGACCCCGCATTCCTGCTTTGAGCATTACAGAACACTGTGCATGGTGGGAACACACTGCTTCATTGGGGAAATGGTATGGGGTTAGTGTTTGAAGCATGTCAAGTGTCAGGCTAGTGTTTGAGGCATGCAGAGTGAAGTGTCCATACCATTTCCTCACAATATCAGCCACCTGTCATTTTCTATAACAACAGCATGGTTTTCTTAATATTGAAACAAAATCCAGTGGCAAACATCTCATTTGTTCTAACTTATCCAATCCTCTGTTCTGGGTTTCCAGATCTACCTTAAAATGGTGCTTGGCTAGTCCTCCTGCCATAGCATAAACCACATCCCCATGGCACTGGGCTCTGATTTCTTGCTTCATTAGTCAGGGAGCAGCTTTATCTTCTGGAAGGGCCCAAAGGAGATATCCTGCCAGCCTCAGAAACATCCCTGATGTTTCCAAAGGGGTAACTTGGATTTTCTCAGCAAAACCCACTGAAAAGTTTTATTCAGTTACAACAAATATTAGAGTTCTTCAAAACCAATGCAACTGGAGGATCCAGCTTCTCTGCACATTCTCAGAGAGACCCATGCATCCATGGCACAGGCTTGAATCTACAGCATCTCAGTCTGTGAAATAGTTTTGCTGGAGGAGACTGCTGCACCCACTACACCAGAGTCCCATTCCTGCTGTCATATTTCAGCCTGGGATGGGGGAAGTTGAGGGTGGCATACTCTGTTGCATTCTGCGTTTGCAAGTTCTTCACTTCTTCGGTCGAGCGCTCCCGGACCCTGGTGAACACCTGGATATCTGCGTAGTGCACGCTGTCATCATGCTTCACGTTCCTGGGCTTGTTCACAGTAGCATAGACCGGAAACTCCAAGATGTCATCGTACATGTGAGCAGCCTCTGGGCCCTTCTGGAAAAAAAGTGATAGAGAATCAGCTCCCCATTCTTTCCCCCATCCCACACTGTGGCCTCACAGGAGGGCTGGACATCACTGCCTTGCTGCACCTAGCATCAACCAGAATGCTATGTCAGCTCCCCATAGGCCAGAAAGTATTGCCTCCAAACCATTCTTAGTCCCTACCAGCCTGACAATGGAGAGACGACCCTAGGGGTTGAACATGCTGCTCCCGCAGCACTGCTAGCACCGTCCAAGATGGGGAGAGGAGATGCGCCCAGGGACTGAGAACACTGCTCCCGTAGCTCTTCCAGCCCCTCTTGCCCAGGAAGAAAGGTTGTGTCTATACAGCAACCAAGAAGCACAATTGTAGCACGTGCGGGCAGATCCAAGCTTGCATTGACTGAGCAGTCGCCCAGGTGCAATCCTGCCCAGGATCCTAGGTTTGTACTCGAGTGGGTAGCCTGTGCCATTGCCGCTACGCTGTTATTTTTATTCAGCTAGTTCAATCAAAACTGGCTGGTGTGTGTCTACCCTTGCTGTCCCAATCCAGTGCAGGCATAGCCTAAGAGACTAAACACTGTATTTTCAACTTGTCTGTTTAGTAAAATGTCTTTAGGGGCCATTTACCTTCTTGCCATCCTGAAGCTGCTGGCTCATCTGTTTTACTCTAGTGCCTGCAAAATAAAAACTCCAGAGAATCAGGGTGACTTCACTGCTGGGTATTGTTCCATTTTTTGCATTTCACCACGATGGTGTCCAGAACATAAGCTCTCCCCACGGGGCCCTTTTCAAATTTCCAACCCAGTTGAATTTCCCTCCCTAATCATGTTGTTGGAGCATACCTCACACAAGAAAGCCCAGGCCTATTCTTTTTGGACAATGAGCTTTCCAATGAGAACAACACGCTGTGGACAGGACAGGAACACTTGACAGCTTCCTTGTTAGGCCCTCTGAGTAGCTCAGATCCACAGTTTGTCTGTATCCATTTTGTCATTTGCTGTTTGGCAAACGCGTTTTGCAGGGGTTGGTTCTAGAGCTGTTGGTTTGTTTATTTCTCTGGGCTCCTAGCTGATGTCAGCAGGGATGTTTGCAGCTCTAGGAAGAGCATTAAGCTGCAGATGCTGCACAGACAGCTGAGGGCACTTACACAGCCTTGGTTTGCCCCAAGATGGCAATTTAAGTCTTTTTTGGCATGAAATTTAGCCATTTCAAACATATTTAGAATTTTCAGAAGCTGCCCCACAAAATTCTATAACACTCCTAAGGCATTGGAGGTGAAATACTGGGAGTGACACACAAATCCCTTATGACCAAGTTCACACATTCCTAACATTGTGTTGTCATTGTCCAGTTGGAATTGTTTTGTGGGTAATTTAGCACAAATGTAGCTATTTACCAAAAGGCAAAATAACAAATTCTCAAACCCAAAGGCTGTGTCTGTCTGTGAACTGTATTTATAATGCACACACCCCTTTAGCATGGTATCTACACCAGCATGGAACACACTCTCCCTTGAGAAGTTTGTGCAGGCATGCATCCTGTTAGAAAAGTGCTTTATCTCTATCTAGAAGGAAGCAATAACAATAAGGAATAACAGCACACTGGGGACTGAATCCTGTGCCAATTGAAGTTAATGGTAAAGCTCTCATTGATGTCAATGGGGTAGGATCATGCCCTGGCTGGCTTTCAAAGGCTTCTTAGCTGCATTGGGAATTATATTTTATTCTTGGTATTTGTCAGACTTTCCTTGTGTTTGCCATGTTATCAGTGCAGGCACCACAACAGGTAGCAACTCCGGGGGCCTGCCAAAGTAAAAAAACCAAGAGAAAATGCATCTCTCAGGGGCTCTAGGAATTCTGCTGCTTCCAGGCAAGTTTGGCACTGCTGTCCCATGTCATTCTCCTTCGTCACATCCCCATCCTCCCTGTGTGCCAACCCCATAGCACATACATTTCCTTGCTTTAAGAGGATGCATCAGACACAGAAATTTCCTCTCTGCTTTGGCGACAGATCCTACGAAACTTGTGTTCCATTGACCAGGTTTCATCACCTCAGAGTGGGCTTGTGTCCTGTCTCGGCCCAGCTTCAGAGGGAGGGAAACTTGGCATACAGACCACTGGAGGGGGATGAGGCCTCTAGAGTCTGGATGAGAATCTAGATTCGTAGCTGTTCTGCGTGGAAACCACAAGCCTATGGGACTCTATCACTGTTCTCCACAGATGTTTCACAAATCCTTACCTTGCTTTTCTTTTTTTCTTTTAAAAGGTGAAGGGCAGCTCCTGAAATCAGAGAGAGAGATATGTGTTAACACTGTGAGGCCTGAGTCTTTCCTGTTGTGATTGCATGCATACGTACAGGCACACCCATGTCGCCCAGATACTGCCTTTGGGAACAATGAGAAAAGAACCCAAACGCTCCCTGGAGAGGAATTAGTGCCCTTTGATATCCTCTCATTTGAAATGGAAGTACGTCAATGGACACTAGGGAATTTTTAGTGCCAGAAGCAGGGTCCACATGGCCATTTAGTATGCAGATCCCAGCTTGTTGCACACTAACTAGCTGCGTAGACAAGCCCTAACAGCCATTTAGCCCAAGCAAGACCTTCCCAGCTGCAATTCCCTAGGAGCTGCCCAGAGGAAAGTGTTACTGAATTAACCCACAAGACTGCAGGGTCTGAAGCAACCCTCTCCTTATAGGTCTCCTGTTCAGAATTGCTCACTTGGGGAAGTCATAGAAGCCAGAATAGAGTTTTTGGAGTTTTACAGTCTTGTCCCTACCTACCCTGTGCAAAAGAAGTTTTGTTTTGTTTTTTACAGGAACTTAATGGTATTCATGGGAATTCACCCTGCAGGATAGGAGGAGTTTTAAAGGGCCATGTCTGTATAAGCTAAATGAATTCTACTTCCTGGTGTTCCCTTACATTGTTTGAGACCCACCAAAATTCCTTCTCCTTTGTGATCTAAAGAGGATTTGAACCCAGATCTCCTGAGAGTGGTTCTGGTGAAGCATCTCTGCCAGTTCTCCTAACTCAGGAAATTATACTCTGGATACCCTCCAATGGTCAGTGTGAACACAATGGTCCCGAGGATTCTGTGCACACATCTCCCACTAGCCGATGGGCTGGAGGTTCTCCAGGAGGCACAGGAACTCACTGTGCCTCAATGAGCCCTTGGAGCAGCAGTTTTCCCTGGATGGGAAATGCCTGCATGAAGTGATGACAGGGACTCCCACTGTCTCTATGTCCTGGGCAAAGAGGGGCTCCTCCAGGGAACACCAGATGTGGATCTGAGATTTTTGGGTCCATGTGCCAAGGACAGGTACTGGTCATTCTTGTGCTTTGTCTCTTTGCCACCTGACTCCCTGTCTCCGCACAGAACAGGGAGGCATAGTCTGAGCCTCACAACTGTCTACTCTGCACAGATCCATGGAATAACAAAAGCACTGATGGTGCCTAACATATCAAGCCAAACACCTAACTCAGCTGTTTGCCTGTGTGACCAGCCATCTCTGCCTTTGCTGCACTCTCTCTCCATTTCCAAAGGGCAGGAATTGTCTCTTGTTATCATAGCGCTAATACAAACAGATCTCCAGGGCTATGACGTGCGAAGACATATGCTATCTCTGGGCGGCCCAAATGAAATGGCAGGCGAAGTCTCAATTACAAGGACAACCACTCAGAAATGAGCTTCTGCAGATGTCAATAACATGTCTATCTGTATGGAGAAGCTGGTTCCTGACTGGCTGAAGGAGCAGGAGACCCTGATTAGGTTCTGCTATTTAAAAAACACAATTACATTCTAGGGAAAAGGGCCCAAACATTTAAGTAATGGCTTAGTGACACCACAACGAGACAGCCGAGGGGCACAGCAACACTATGGCAACACAGCCCAGAGATGGGGTGACACGGGGGCAACACAGCCCAAAGCCAGAATGATGCCATAGCAACACAGCCCAGAGCTCTGGAGACACTGCAATGATACAGCCCAGAGCGGGCGTGATGCCATGGCAACACGGCCCAGAGATGGGGTAATACTGATGTGATGCCACCGTGAGCTGAAGTGACACTATGCTGTGGAAATGCCTTTATGAGCTGTAATGATACCATGGTAACGCTGTTGAGAGCTGCAGTTAGAGAAACAGAGAGAGAGGAGAATGACAAGGACTCCGTGTTGCTAAGATACCTGAGTCTAACAACTCCATTTTCGTGGAAGGGCTGGAAATACCCTGGCCTGCGGGGCACCCTGCCAGAGTCAGCAGCTCCATGACCTGCTGTGAATACACACAGCTTTCCACAGGGCGTCCTGGCAGCCAGGAAGAGGCACAGCAGTCAGACAGAGAGAAGCAGGGACTAGCCAAGGGGTGGCTCACAGCCCCAAAGCAGCACTCGGAGTATAGCCACAGGGGGCCAGATTTGACTCTGGGGGAAATTTGTGCTCATCAAACCTGAGTTTGTGAGGGGCGAGCTATGAGAAGTTTTAATCACTCTTTGGTGAAGCCTGATGCCACATCATCTGTACGCTGCAGATACCCTCCAACACGTACCCACCTCCCTCTGCCACTCAGAGTCCAGTATGCACATACACCCAAGAACGAGCGAGAATCAGTGAGACTGGATTGCAGCTGCTGGGTGATCAAAGGCTCTGGGGTGCTGAGGATATTCTAGGGTTATCATGAAACATTTTCTCCTGGGGCCAGGTGCCAGTTTGCTGCACCGGCGGCCCCACACCCTGCAGCTCCTCC
Organism: Emydura macquarii macquarii; assembly: GCF_026122565.2. Taxonomy (NCBI): domain Eukaryota; kingdom Metazoa; phylum Chordata; order Testudines; family Chelidae; genus Emydura; species Emydura macquarii. Next base: position 11,004,709 of record NW_027130449.1, on the reverse strand, counting down.
TTGATCCAAGAAAAAGACACATAAGGAACATTCACATCTGAAGGATCCCTGATAATTTCCCCCTTTCTTCAAGTCTTCAGCCAAAACAGAACCAGAGCAAACAACGTTGTGTGCTCCACAGATGCTAAGTCAAACCTGCCCTAAGATAGCCCACTGGACCCAGAGGGAGAAAGCGGTCAAACACAGAGACATCCCAGCAGTGCAATGAACAAAAGCCAAATTCACTGACTTCAGCAGAGTTACACTGGCTCTGAATTTGGCTGCAGAAGCACACTCTGTCTCTCTGTGTAGATATGTGTCACATTCTGAGCCAGCTGCACGAAGCAAATGTTATCATTCTGTAAAGCTAGGGGACCAGAGGAAAGCAGGTGCCAATCCTTATATGGCAAGTAACATGCTAGCACGTACATCCAGCCGTGGACTCTGTCCAGCATGCTAGGCCTTGGAGGCTCCCAGAGTTGGGCTGTGGGCTGGGGCTAGCAACACTTTTAATGGAACGGGAGAGGGTCACCACAGAGTATCCAAGGAGTATGTGGCTTTGTGTGTCCCACAGGGTTTGCTTTACACACCCCAGCCATGCCCAGGGGCAACATGGTACCTGGAGGAGTTCTGGGCTTCCTAGCTTTAAAGACATGGGGGTGAGGAGCTGCTAATGGCCTTTGGTTCTGTAGCAGCAATGTGACATAATGTGGGAATGCAGGAAAGGGGTTACGCATTGAGAGGTTTTAATAATGGGCAGTGGTGATTAACCATCGTTCTCTTGGGGCGCAGGGAGGCAAATTCAGCTTAGGTGGATGGAGGGCAGTTTCCACTGAAATCAGTGGGGTTTGCACCCAGTGACACTGAAGCTGAATTTGGCTCAGCACCTTGTTGCCTGAGCTGTGCCGAGGTCACTGAAAATGCTGTTAGCACAAACAAGAAGAGGCCGAGCTCTTTGCAAGACAAGGCTGGAGTTTATCATGTGGAAAAGGACCTCCGCTCTGAGCAACACTGATTTGTCTTGAAATGTTTTTTCCTGCATTGCCTTGTCAGCTCCCCATATCGCTCCCATGGTGGGCAGTCAGACAGTTCTCCAGCCCCAAGAGGGGAGCAGATGCAGCTCACTGACTCTTATGAGTGGGCTCTGGAGTCAGTTGATCCCTTGCAGCGTTCAGGGAGGTCATGCAGTATAATTAAAATAGCTCAACTTTAAATATAATCAGCAGAGTTGTGGGCCAGTTCCCTGAGATGCAGCGTTCAGTATAATCTCTCCAAGCTGCTGTCACTTGTTCTGGTTGCCTTCCTTTGTGGATGGAGTTTAGCAGCCAGTCTGCAGGCTGGAGTTATTCTGAGGCTGTCTGCAGGCTAATCCCAGAGAAAGCATCTCCCCATCTCAGATCTGATGTAATTAGAATGGACAGGGCAAAGGAAGCAAGAACACGACAAAACTCTCCCCATTTCCATTCAAAATGAGGCCATAAATGTCCGGACCAAATCACACTCCATCACATGCCCATCTGGGCCTGCACCTCTGCATGCACCCCCCCACCCATCCCATCGATACACACCTGCTCCGACACCTCACCCCACTGACACCCATGATCCTACATCCATCACACGTGCACAGACCTGCTTCAGACCCTTACAGACTTCTCCTCTACACCCCATCTCACACACACATACATCTGCTTCTACAGGCCCCTCTCCCCCAACCTAATCCTAAAATCCATCACACATCACCTACTGCCTATCACACACCCCACCAATCAACTATCCCTCTGTTCTGTGGCACCCCACCACCCTATCACCTGCTCAAACATTTTATGATGTAAATATTCCCTTTCCTATTTGTTACATTTAATAGATCTTGAGAAAACAGCAAAGTACGAGAGGCTCTGTACATCCCTGTTTGCAGAGAATAATCTGATGCTGAATATTTCCTTCTTTCAATGAGAAATTAAGGAGCATGTGACCTAGGGGAACACAGTCCCAATGAAAACACTCCCTAGATGTGCTCAGATGTTAGGTAAAACTTTTTTCTATTAATATTTTTGCCCTAATGATTCTTCTTAAAAATTACTTCTTAGACTCCAGAAACCATTTGAATTTCCTGCCATGTGCGCTCCATTCCCTCGGTCGTCTGTGTGAATAATAATGATTTAGGGTGGGATTTTCAATGGCGTTGGGTGCCTACCTCCTTTAGGTCCCTTTGAAAACCTCAGCCTTTATTTTAGAAGCCCTGCTTTCTGCTGAGGCACCTAGGGTGCTGCCCAAAGAAGTAATATGTAGGAATAACAGCAATGTACATGCCCTGAAATAGCAAAATAAAATAAGATACACAAATGTTTAAGAAAGTTATACTGATAGCTACCAGGGCAAAAAAGGTGGGTTGGGGTTTTTTATCGCCAGATAACTTGCAGTAAAAACACACCTCTCCTTGGAGGACAGGCAGAATTGCCTACAGTGGTTAGAACACTAACCTAGGACTCAGGAAGACCTGTGTTCAATTTCCTGCTCTGCTACAGACTTCCTGGGTGAACTTGCCAAAGTCACTTACTGGCTCTGTGCATCAGGTCCCTTCGATGAGTATAATAATATCTCACGGCCTCCAGGAGTGCTGTGAGGATAAACACATTAAAGACTGTGCGGGGCTTTGAGACCCACTGGTAAAAAGTGCTATAGAAGAGCTAGGTATTATTATTTGGCAGTAAAGTTAAAGCCACAGAATCATCCGACCCACTACTACAGGGATTATATGGAGCTAATTCTTCGCCTGCTCCCTCTCCAATGCAGACCCCCCAGAGGCCCTGTTACCTAGCGTACCTCTCTGCAATTAGCAGCCACTTCAAACCACCCATGCAGGTATGGCTAGGCTGAATATGGAACCTAAGGTCTCCCCTTTGCTTTGTCTTTCCCCGTGCCAGAAGAAAGCAATTCTCCGCTTCTTTCTCCCTGGTGCAGCCCTTAAGATAGATGTTTGCTCTGAATTCACAGGCCACACACACATGGTAGCAGAGGGCAAAAGACAGCTCGCGGCTTCCAGGAGTCTTTAAATCAGAGCCCTGTCTACCACATGGGGACCTTACCAGGGGGCAGCAATGAGGGGATGGCACTATCTTAGAGCAGACCAAAAGGCATCACCATAAAACTGAAGCAGGAAGCTTGGAAGGAAGCTGATGGGGATGATCCCTTTGTTTCCCAGATCATTCCTATCTCACTGTTAGTCTCAGAACCCATAAATGCCTGTCCACAAAGGCATTGTCCACTGTCCCTAGTGCATAGAGCCATGGAGTAAGGCTCAGGAAACCTGGGCTTTGTTTCCATCTCCACTGTTGACCTGCCGGGTGAGATAGTGCAAATCACTTCCCTCTTCTGGGCCTGTTTCCCCTCCCATCTTTCTTCTGTCTTTTCTATTTTGATTGGAGGCTCTTTGAGGCAGGGACTTTCTATCACCACGCGTGTACAGGGCTTATGATAATGGGGCTTTGATTTCCACTGGGGCCTCTAGATGTTACCGTAATACAAATACGTAATCATCCTGCCGAGTGCTGAGTCTCTTGGTGCTCAGAACCCTGCAGGATCAGGCCCTAATATCGCTGGCATTTGGAGGATTAGGCCCTTAGTGCTACCGAGCTGGTAGACATATCCGATTGGCCCCCTACTTTCCATGCAGTCTTTGATATAAAGCAAAAGGGGAACTGGCAGCATCTATCCCAGCACAATCACTGCACAGAAAAGCACTCAGGAGAAAGACTGCTCCAGGCCTCCTGCCAAGAGGAAGGCTAGAAAGGTGAGCTTCTCATTGGCTCAGCCCTGCCCAGAAATTCACCCCTGTTTCAGAGGTGCCTGGCCTCCAAATTCTGGTTTCCGTTTCTCTTTGAGGGGCAGAGACTGTGTCTACTTCTCTGTTTGCACAGCGCCTGGCACAATAAGGCCCTGACCTCGACTGGGACCTGTGGGTGCTACTGTCATAGAAATTACAATGATAAGGATCTTCTTTATCCTCAGGAGTCCCTGGCCACTCTGCAGACTGCCAGCTCACACTGTTCACCTGGGACTGCAGCATGGCAAAAATCTCCCACTACATGACCCTCCAATGCTTCAGAGGCCCTCGATTGGTGTGAATAGGCTGAACCTCAACAGACAGCGGAGGACAGCGGGGGAAACCCTCAGGGCAGGAGATGGAGAGATTGTAATGGAGATAAGGGATTGTAATGAGCCCTTAGCAAGGGGAGCAGCCAACACCCACTTCTGGCACCTGGGCGAGGTTAAGTCACATGCCCTGAGTCCTAGACTACCCCTAGCTGAGTCCCGCCCCTGAGGCAGATACAGAATCCTGGATTCCATCCCGACTCCCCACATTTCCCTGTCATGATGAACTCTCACCCGGGTTAAGCATAGTTAAGCAACTATTTCCACCTGGCATCAGACAATGGTTTGTCACATGCCTTTTCAGTAGGCCGGGTGCGCTGGGCCCACATGAGTCTGGCATCCTTGCTCCCAGCGAGAAGCAACATCTGGAAACATGCCCAGAGCTGGATCCCCTGGCTGGAAATAAAACTCAGGCAGACTGGCGAGTGGAGACAGAGCAGGAGACGGCAAATGGGGCAGGAGACGCCGAAAGCAGGACTCAAAGGGGCTGATCCACGGTCCCTTTATGTCAGTGTAAAGGTGCCACCAGTCCGCCCGTGGAATGGCCCCTGAGTGGAGGGAGACCCAGGTAGGTGCAGGGCAGGCTTTGCCGGTCTAGCAGCAGGGAGTGTGGCCTGATCCTTCCTGCACCCTTATTCCCAGCTGCTGGAATGACCTGTCCGGGTAATGGCAGCCAGACAAGAGTTAGGAGCTGGAGTGGGGAGGTGCCTGGGTCACTTTCACGTCTCTCCTGCACTGAGGTTGATTCGTCTCCAGAGTCCAGTGTCCCCACTCCAGCCCCCTCTCTGGGCCAGGCAGGCTCAGCACCAGTGGAAACAGGAGTTCCCCCTAGGGAGTGCGAGTCTCCCCTCCTCTGTGATGCTGTAAAGCTGATCCCTCTGGCCAGCAGAAGTTGGTGCAATAAACGATATTCCCTCACCCACCTGGCCTCTCTGTTGGGCCTCCTGTGGCTTTCACCCCGGTGCCCGGTGGGTGTCCATCGCTGCTCAGTCAGATCCTGTGCCAGAGCTCCTGCCTGTGGGACAGGCCTGCCTGCCCTGGGGACTCGGGGACGCGCACTCGCTTGCCCACACGGTTAGCAAAGTCAGACAAAACTTTAGCCCTCAGTCACCCCAGCCTTGCCTCTTTTCCTCCACCGCCTACAAAGCCTGTACTCACCAGTGTCCCCCACAGCTGCAGTAGTTACCCATGTTGCTCTTGCCTCCATGAAGCAGCAGAAGTGTTTTTCTGGAGTCACAGGGAGAGAGAGCTTGTATTTCCTGGTTCCCTGTTCAGCCCCTGGCAGCTCCAAGGGAGTGTCTGGCCGAGTCAGGTTTCTCTGCATCAGTCAAGCGAAACCCAGTTGCTAGCCCTGTGTGTGCCATCTGCTGGAAGGATCTCCGGAGGCAGCTGCTCCTACAGCCCCACACTCAGCCCTATCTGGCAAATGGGGGGGAGCTACGATCAGGGCTTCAGGCCGAGCCTTAAGCCTTTGGGGAGGAATTCTCCTGTTTGAGCCACGCAGCAAATCTCATCTCTGATATTCTGCTCTTCCAATGTGCACCGAGTCCCCCTGATATCAGGGAATCAGCACACCCCGGGAGAGCAGAAATATCCATGCTGAGCAATTAGGGGGGTAGGGGACGGAGACAAAAGATCAGAGACGGGGATTTTAAATCTTCCTGAATGTGATGAGCAATTCCAGGCTCGCCCTTCTCCAGGGGGACAGTAGCTGTCAGGGCTTTTCATGCTCTGATCGTCCTCATCTCAGACAGAACGTCAGAAAAATGTGTAGCATTAAATGGAGACTGCTGTTACCTGGGGAGTCAGCTGTGCCGTCTTCCTGGAGAGGCTTTGTCCAGAGCAATGCCAAGCATTAGGGAAGGATGGTCTTGTGGCTAAGGCAGTGGAGTGGGACTCAGGGAGCCTGGGTTCAATTTTCTGCCTCTACCCCAGGCTCTTTGTGTGACTTTAGACAAGTGGTTAGGGCTGGATCCCTAGTAAGATCTTCCAAAGCGCCTTGAATGGGAGTTAGGCATCCAGGCACTGTAGAGAATCCCACTAGGCACCACCCTGCTTTGTTAACCTCCTAAATACCTTTTAAAAATGGGGCCTTTCGTGTCTCTGGCCCAGATCTACAAAGGTATTTAGGCTCCAAACTCCCATTGATTGCAGTGGAAGTTAGGAGCTTAAACACCTTTGTGGATCTGGGCCTCAGTTACCCCTCTATCAAATGGGGATAAAACTATGTCCTTCACCTGTCTTGTCTACTTAGATTATAAAGCTCTTCAGGCCAGGGCTGCTCCATACTATGTATGTGACAGCACCTAGCACAGTGGGTAGCTTCTACTGTAATAGGAATGGCAACTAATAATAAATGCTCTTATCTTAACATAGCCTTGTTGTGGGAATTCTCCCCGCTCAAGGGCCCGGCCCTGAGTATGAGCTCTTCAACCTGCTTCTGATTTCTCATGGCGGGGTGTAGCTGACAATTGAATAGGCTTTAATTAATAATTGCATGTAACCATTGTAAGCGCTTTACGATACGCGGCCTATGCAGAGTCACTCCTAATGCACTGCTGGAAGGTGCTTAGACACTACAGCAATGGCCAAGGTAGAAGAACCTGTTCAGAACAGAATTCTCTTTGTTTCAGCCGTTGCCCAAATCACAGGACTCATGGGCTTCATCAGGAAACAGCTCTGTCCCTCCTCCCAAATTGTACTCTATCATTTACAGGGTTTATTATTTGATGACCTGCAGAGGGCTGCTAAGTGTCTTACAGTAGAGATATTAGGAGAAGCCCCCTGCCCTGTGCAGCTTGTGCAACGGCCACCATCTTGGCTGACTCCCCAAGGACTAACCAGCGTCTCCAGAGCTCAAATAAGGAATCTCCACACATTGAGCTAAAGAACCAAGCTCGCAAGCTGAAAGCCGTAACAACCCACGCCCTCCGTGGCTTGTGCACAGAGGAGAGTACATAATTTGCACTGATCAGCGAATTACACTTGCAGTCTAATTCAATTTGGTATCTGGCTGGTGAAAACAGTAAAATCAGACTGAATCCTGGAGCCCAGCATGGCTGTATTCTGCGTGGGAGACCAATGTCTCAGTGGTAGGGTAGCACTCAGCAGTTTGCTCATCTCTTGTCAGCAGTCCAGTCACAGACTTTGTTTATCTCTGGGCTTGTCACAGACACTGATCCTTCTGTTTATTTAGTCAGCAAGCCTGTTTTTATTTCAGAGTTAACTCAGGCTTTGTTGCCTTATGGAAAAACAAAAAAAACCTGGGTGAGAATCTGCTTCCGTCAGCCCCTCTGGACAAACACTGGGGCTATTGGTTTGAGTTCCACTAGAGAAACAGAAAGGCATTGAAAACATTGGCAGCTCCGGGAAGCATTTGGCTGCAACTTCACTTTCCTTTTTATCCTCTGTCTTCAGAAATAAAAAGGAGCCCGGGTTCCAGCGCTCACGCTTAGCAACACGATTGTGCTATTGTATGCTTAGGTAGCAAGAGTCCCCAGACATGATCAGCTGTTTCACATCAGTCAGTGTCAGTCTGGCCTGCCAGCATCAGCACTCAGGGCAGTTGTTTTAGAGTGGTCTGAGACACTTGGAAGGGAATCTGGCTTGGTAACAAGGAGTGAAGTGGGCTTTGGAAAAGGCTGCTGGTGCACAGCAATAGAGAGCTAAATCCTGCCCATCAGAGCTAAAAGAGACAAAGAAAGAGAGTGGAGGAACAGAATTATCCATTATTTATTATTATTATTAATATTATATTTATTATTTGTACTGCAGTAACATCTCTAGCATTGTATGTACAAAAATTAGCTCAGAACTGGTTCAGTAACTTCTCCTTTCGAAGAAGAGCATGGACAGTATAGAGTAAATCCCCTCTGCACTGATCATGGTTTTTAACAAGCCTTGTACATCTGGCTGTCAGTCTTGGTTTTTATACCATGCACATCACCATGGTATATGAGCATTTCACTCTGTACTAATTTCTTTACTGTACCCAACCCAATGTATGTCTTTGCTGTACACAAATGCCCTGATGTAGGTATCTCCATTAATGCAGGAGACCTTTACTTTTTGCCATTAGTATTGAAGATGATGGATGTAAGCCAAGGAAAAGCTCACGGGAGAGGGGTGGAAGGCGAGAGACCAAAGTCCTCTATCCATAGAATGGGTAATGCCACCCAGGAAGCAGCAAAGTGAGTTTCTCATAAGTCAATGCATCATCCCTGCCCTGGAGAGAGCAGCTGGAAAGGCAAGGTCCATGGTCCATTATTGCTTCTGTGACCTGTCTGCGGGGAATGTCACCCAGGAGGACAGTTAGTGCCAGTGATGCTAGTTGTTTTTTGGGATGGGAAGAACTGGACTGAAACCCTCCAAACCAAAACCATGTAGCCATTCGGCAGACGGTAGCAACGCTCAGTCACAGACAACCAGGGGTGCAGATCAGAGCCGGCGAGGGACCGTCCAACCCCACTGCACTGAAAATGGCTGTTCCTAAACCATAAAGGCCAAGACTGAGTCTCAGTGACCCTGACCCTGAACTTGGGGCAGGTCTAGAGTAGCAAGCTACCACCTTTGCACTCCCTGTATTCTGAGCTGATGAGGGCCCCTTGTAAATTATAGCAGCCTCAAGGCTGCTCAGAATTTCACTCTCCTTCCCTTAGCTCATGATGACGCCAGGAAGCAGAGAATAGCTATGAGCAGTGCACTCCAGCCATTCCCTGGACTCGCCAGGCAGTTGGGAGCAGTCCTTATGCCCCGCTTGCAGTCCTTCTGCACAGGGGAATTCATAAGGTGCCATTCCTGACCCCTTTTGTTTTTCCAGATCAGTGCACTAGGACCTTCACTCTCTGCCATGCGCGGGGAGGACTCATATCCTTACATCGGGATATGCCAGGGTCCCCATATTTGGTCAATGATACAGCACCTCAGCTGCCTTAATTGGCTCAGAAGAGGAATGAGTTTGCCATCTGCTGACTCCCCACAGCCAGCCCAGGCAGCAGCTGCAGCAGACTGTGTAACATGCACAGTCCCCCTTCTGACATCCTCAGAGTAAGGAGGCTTTCCCCTGGTGCCCTGTAACATCAGGTTGAGCAAACACTTGGCTATGGAAGGGAGACCTAAGGCCAGATTCATCCCTGATGTAATTCCACTGAAGCCAGTTGAACAGAGCTCTGTGTTTTACAGGACCTTGAAACATTCAGGGCTCACTTGCCCCAAAGGATGTAGGATGGGTCTGTACCTGGATGGGCACAACTTCGCATGGACTGAAGCAAGTAAGGCAGATGCGTGCATTGGCCATGTGGCCTAGGTCAGCAGAACCCTTAAAACCAGCTCTGGAGATGAGTGTGTATTTTTGACAATGATCCCCTGGCATCTTTCATTCTTACCAGAAGCCTTTGCATCCCTGAAACTTCCTGCAAGGGTTATTGCATCAGAGCTATTCTGGGAATCCGAGGGGCCAAGTGCACCCATCTGCCGTAGGCGTGACCCTTTGTGGTTAGTCTCTCTCAGGGTTGGCACTGATGTTGGTTTCACAGATTAACTCAGAATGAACTCTAAATAATCTGGTGCCATTAAATATGCTGCCCAGAACAATTTCCTGGTTCATTGCATCAGAAGAAGCTAAGGCGTTGCCCAGATTTTTCACTGCAGAATAACTATGATGTGAGCGATTGAAATTAAAAGCAAATGAGAGGAGACTGGAGCCAGATTTATTCCTCTTTCCTCACAAGAACTGTTGTTGTTTTTACATACTTACAGTCCCTTCCACCCTCAAAGCACTCCCCAAATGTTAGTGACAAGTTTTAAAATGATGCACTGGATTACTCCACCCACCACTGAAAAGCGGCCCCATCTGGGGTGGAACACAGCAGTGGGGTAACAGCCCACAGCAACACAGCACAGCAGTTTATGGCAGGAGTTGACCCCTGTTATTTCTGCATAACAGAGTAGCGAGGGCAGCATGTACTACCTTCCTCTGGGCAGAGCTTGAATTGGGAAAAGACTTCAGTTATGGTCCCAGCACACTCTCCCTTTCCTCAACTTCACCACCTCTTTTCCAGCCAGCGGTCTTGTGAAGTGGAGGCCTGGCACAGCCATCTGTACCCCCAAAGCCAAGCACTGGTGGTGAGAAATGGGGCTCTGGCACAATCACATATCCCCCCCAATTCAAGCACAGCCCCCGGGTACTTTAGGACTCAACCTGTCCCTTCCCCTCATCCAGGTTTTCTCCCTTCCCCTCTGGCTGTTCCTGGTGAGTTATCTTCACATCCTTGATTCTGGCCTTCAATCCCGCCCCAGTTCGGGGAGCCTCTACACTCAAGATGCCATCATGGGACAGCGTGGCTTTCACTAGCAGGGGATCAACATCTAGTGGGAGGATGTACGTCCTGGTGAATTCCCGGGAGATGAAGCCATGGCGGTCAGCTTTCTGGGAGTGCTGAGCTGTCACCTCCAGCAGGTTGTCCACGGTGCGGACGGCGATCTCATCAGGCATGAAGTGGCAGACATCCAGAAACACTTGGAATTTGTGCTCGTTGAGGTTGATCTCCGAGATCCCTCGGTCCAGCTGCTTGTTGATCCGGGGCCTGATGTAGTACCCATGATACAAGGTGGGGGCTAAAATATCTGCAGGGGACACACCTGAAAGAGACAGAATGAGGAGGGCAGGGTTGCTTAGCATCCTGGGATGGAGGAGAGCAACAAAGAGACCATGAGAGGCAAAGGGGAATATTAGCATGACTGGCAGAGTCTGGGACTTGGCAGGCAGATGTGTGGGCTCTGTGCAAACCCACAACTTCCAGTTGTACAATGGGAACTGAGTCACCAGCTTTGCCCACCCATATATCACGGAAATGTTGCATGCAGCCCGCTGAGTGCATCCCCATGCCACAAACCAGCTGCAGCCATCAGCTCTCTGTCAGGAGCTGACATTCGTCTTGGGGGTCTCAGATAGGAGACAGAGAGAGAGTAAGTGATGGGTGGGGCAGGTACTCTGAGGAGAGAAGTTCACAGCCAAAGCTGGCTGTGGAAAATGCTGACTGTGGAGAAACTAGCATGAAGGGCTAAAGCCCATTGTGTGACACTGACATCGGGCTTTTCTTGGGGCTTTTGCCTTTTCACACGGTTAATGGTTCTGCTGCCTCCTGCATTCTTTCCTTTCTGGCTGCTGCTGCTCTGGCTTTGTCCAGAACCCACCAGCTCAGCTTTTCACCACGCTGACTGGGGCTGCAAAATCTCCCCCACCAGCAGCTCTTTTCAAAAGCTCCTTAATCCAGTTCCTGCCAGTCAGATTCCAGCACGGCCTGTCCCAGGCAGTGGGGTAGGAGAGCTTCCCCTGCTGCTAAGGTCTGCAGCAGCTGCTGCACCAGGCAAGGGGCAGAGGGCTGGCTGGCTAAAGAGTCTTTCAGCTAATTAAGGAGAGAGGCCAAACCAGTTTTCCCTAAACATTTGCAGATAACACTTTGCAATAAAAGAGCAAGACCCTTCTCTGGCATCCCCGCAGTGTCTTAATGGCCACTTTGGAGTGGACTGTGCCACATGCACCAGCTGTTGATGGCAGCAGGGCCCCACCCGCAGAGCACGAAAAGGTGCAGAGGGAGGGAGGGAGGGAGGGGCAAGGAAAGTGGGAATGAAGCATGCAGCGATGGAGGAAAGGAACTAGAAGGAGAAAAATCAAGAGCATGATGGTTCCTCTCTCTTCTGCAGCTGCTAGTGGGTCCATGGGAGGTGAATGTCCCAAGGGATGCACTCCAGACAGTCTCTGGCACTAGGAGAGAGCAGTAGGGATGCTGAAGCCAGACGGGAGCTCAGTCGCTTTCTTACCTTCCCCAAAGTTCTGGTCGTAGATCTTGCTGGGGTTGGCGAACTCATACTCCGTGCTCATGGGGTAGGCGTGGGGGAGCGTCCGCTCAGCCATCATCTGTCGGGCAAGGGACCTTCAGCGTGCTCGCTGTCTCTGAGAGTGAAGGCTGCAGATTGTAAAGTTTTAATCGGGTGAATTCCATAGGGAGGCGTGTGTGATGAAGATATGGACCAAAATAGACACGCAGGCCTAGGGACGCTTAGCCAGGATGATGAGGGGAAGCGTCTCATGGCATTCCTGCTGGGAATCTAGCCACTGTTTGCAGGCGGGGGGTGGGGAGCTGCAGCTATTGAATGGCTGAGTTTAAGGCTCCAGAAAACGAAATGTGCAGCCATGATGGACGGAAGCCAGAGGGCTAGGATTCCCTGCTCCAGGGTAGTGGGTGTGCTGGGGCAACTGGGCAGTGAAGTGGAATGGGGAAGCCTGCAGGACTGGAACTGGGAGGTGTAGGCTGAAGGGGTCTCCAGGGAAAGAGAGAGAACGGAGGCACAGCCTAGGCACAGTTACGTGTAGTTTTCACTGAGAGGAGGGATGTGCTAGGTGCTGAATGCAGAGCTGGGTGCAAGCAGCTCCTGAACTCTGATCCCATCTCTGACCACTGATACGTTCTATGGCCTTTCCCCTCATTGTGCTGTTGTCTTCCCACCTGCAAAATGGTGTAAATAATGCCCACCTGCCTACCAGGATCCAAGGGGTTGGACACCCGCTCTACACCACGAGGATTAATTGGCTAACGCTGGGAGATGCTTTACACAGTGTTACATTTTTGTCCAGTAACCTCACACACTACACATGGCTAGAAGGTAATCCAAACAGGCTGCTGTGTTCTTATTGGCTAAAAGTATAAATAAAAAAAAGTGAGACATTGTTGCAACAAATGTTCTAGGCTTCACCTGGGCTTGATTAACCCAGAGTCAACTGTGCCAGGAAATGGGGCATTTTGTGGGAAGCAACAAGGCTGTTCTCCAGTTCACTTCTTGGTGAATTGTTCTCTGTTTAATAAAATCTAAGGGAGCTTGATTTCCAGAAGCACTGGCAGCCAGGATTGATTCTTTATTACTCAGGAGGTGTAAAGTTCTGTGTGTATGTGCTAAATAGTCTGAACACTTCTCCCAACCGCTCCAATCAAAAATGTGCCACTAAAAACGAATGGGCTAAAATGATCCCTGGCCTAACTCCAGTGTCAGGGTTTCAGCTTCGCAGGGAAGGATGCAGTGGAAATGCCTATGATAGACAGACTGTAGTTATTTGGGGGCTGAATTTGGCCCAGATGAGTTTTTAAAGTCCTGAATGGGTTGGGTCCCACATAAGATCCTTATGCCCTGAAACCGGAGCTGCCTTGATGGCTCCAAGTCTCTGAAGCGCAGAGCAGCAGGTGCACCAGTGTCACGTCTCTCTTGTTTACATGAGATGGTATCAAAGGAGACACTTACAGCCCAGGCTTTTTCTGTCCCCTTTACCCTCTGCCCCTCTTGCCAAGAGCTGCAGGATTGACTGAAACCTCCCCCTACCCCCTGCACAGCTGTGGCTAGATCCTGGAGCTGTGAGAGAAACTTGAGCAGAGCAAACAGCACTGGATGGGGTCATGGTCTCCACTCACTTATAATGTCAGAGAGAGCAGATGTGATTCTGTTGTCACCTAAAGTCAATGGAATTTACTCTAGCTGCCATAAGTGGGCACAGAATCGGAGCCAGTGAAGTTCATAGGCTGGGCTGCCTGCTCCCTATTATTATGGTTATCTAGGAGCCCCAGTCACTGGTCATGACCTCATTGTGCTAGGTGCTGTACAAACACAAAACAAAACCACAGTCCCCACCTCCAAGAGCTGACCATCTCCCTAGGGCTCTATCTGACCATTCCTAAATGAGGTTGGTGTGTTGCAGAGCTCCCGGCTCATGCTGCAAAAACCCTTTCTGCTGTAACAGGAGATGCTCTTCCCTTGGGATTTGCCAAGGGCAATCCAAGTGTCTCTGGACAACAGTCCGGTGGCCAGCCCATCGGAGAGCAAGTGTGCAGACCAGAGGTAAGGCACTGGCAGGAGGAAGTTCCCAGCAGTGCCTTTCAGGAGGTGCCAGCAGAAATACATTAGCCCACATCCGTTGAAAGAAGGCGAAGAGGAAAGAACAAGTGAGGAACCAGAGCACAAAGGATGGAGACCTGAAATACAGCATTGATGTCACACGCAGCAGAAGCTGGCGAGGTGACAGGCGGCTGCACTGCCTGTTCCACCATTAGCCTCAGTAATCAGATGTATGCAGTGTTAAATTTAACCCAGTGCCTTATGTGAGTCACTTTTTATTCTTAGTAGCGCTATGAATACAAATAGGGCTCAGCTCAGGGGTGGGGTGGGCAGAGATAGTGCACCAGGACACTTGGATTCAAACTTGGGTGAGGTACCGGCAGAAACATGTGCATGGGACAATGTAACGAGTGGTCTGCTCAGGACTGGCGCATCAAGGGCTGCCGCAGGTCAGGCTTGAGGTGCAGCAGCAGATCCACAGGGAGGCACTGGCGGGGCTGGAATCTCACGCTTGCGGCTGTCTGTGATGTCCCCGTTCTGGAAGGCCTCCTCAGCTTTCTTTTCACTTGTGCACGAAGCGAGATCAGAGCTCAGCTCTGCACAGCAGAAAGGCTCCTGCGTCAGCCCAGCAGCCAGGCAACGTGCCTCCTTGTTCCTTTGGGATTCAGGGCTTCCAGGCACGGTGGCTTTGCTGGCTGCTGGAACTGTATGGCACACAGCAGTGCCATAGCCGGGTCTCCTAGGCAGCACAGTGGGAGTTTCTTTGGGTGCTGCACATTCATTCCCCGCATCCATCCCAAGCAGCTGCATGCACACCAGGGAGTCACTAACACAACGAAGGAAGAGAGGGAACAGCAGGGCCATTGGATGTGGCATTGGTCTCCACTGTGCTCTCAGCAGCTGCTGCTGGCTAAAACTCGTGAGAGTCCATCTCACACAGGGACGCAGAGAGATTGCAGGAGGAATGTGTCCTGCAGCCTGCCTGTGAAGACGGCTGGGGTTACTTCATCTGGGGTTATCGCTATTAGGAATAATAATGTGCTTCCCTACAGCGCCTTTCATCCAATAAGCGTTACTTAGATGGTCAGCTCTTTGTCGCCCTTTGATATGTACATAGATAGATGGATAGGGGCACAGCTCGCATGTCTGCAGAGGCTGGTGGTGCATCAAAAGCATTTTAAAGGTTCTCACAAGATAGTAACAGGTCAGTCTAAACTCACACCTAGACTGTGCTGAGCCTCTCAGCGTGTCAGGCTCATCACCTTTCTCCATTCAAGTGGCTTTAGTGCTGGAGAAAACTGGACTGACATACACAGGGGGCTGAGATCTTCTGTTTGCCCTCAGAATAGGCACAGCGCAGTGGCTGTTGAAGCTTCACACACATATTTTGCCCTGCTGCCTGCCCCTCCACCCTCAGGGTGTCTTGCCTCTGGCCCGTAAATACCCCACTGTGTGGTGAGAGGGAGAGATAAGGAAGAGACCAGTTAGTATAACTATTCAAGGTATAAACAATATTTTAGATTCAAACCTTACTCTTACTCCTGGTAACAAATCTCTATGGGCTGGTGAGAGGGGCAGGTTAGGACAGACAGATCCGCACCAGGTTGGGTGTGGGGAGAGGACAGGTGGACCTGTACAGGCTTGAGTGGTCAGGATAGACAGACCCACACCAGCTTTGGGGGAGGTTGGGATGGACAGGGTGATCTAACAGCATTTGTCTGGTCGTACGTCCTGTGACTAACGCAGGCCTGCAGCTGCTCTTCTCTAAGGATTGGCAGAGCTGTCTCTAGGCTCGTGTGTAACCTCAGGAACCAGTTTCCAATCACGATGAAGACAATTGGCCCTTGTTGCTTTCTGTGTGAGCTAAAGATAGGAGCGGCATTGATCCTCCTGGCATCTGAAGCAGCTGGGAACATCAGCCAAGCCTGGGGACTCTGCAGATAAACAGTGCGTGGGGGTGCGGGGCTGAGCAGTTCTGCTTCTTGCTGACCCACTAGACTTTTTTTTCCCCCTCCTCCTTAGCTGAGCGTTCAAATCCTCTAGATAATTGACTGGCCACTGCTGAATGGAGCAGATGGGGAGCTGGGATAATAAAACCCCTGACATCACCCTTCCAGAGAGTTCAGCCGGGGGGGCGAGGCCTGGACGGCAGTGGGTATAAAAAGCCCTGGCACACCAGTCCTTGAAGAACTCTGCTGCACACATCAATTCTTACTCTTCTCCCAGACAAACACAGATGGATATCGCCATTCACCATCCCTTGATCCGCAGACCCCTGTTATCCTTCTTGACACCAACCCGAATCTTTGACCAGAGCTTCGGAGAGCATCTCCTAGAGTCTGAGCTGTTCCCTGCCTCCACCACTCTCAGCCCTTTCCTGTTGAGATCCCCCTTCCTAAGGACACCCAGCTGGCTAGAGACAGGATTCTCAGAGGTAACGTTTCTCTCTTCGCACTCTTTGTTGTCTTCTGTGTGCCTCTGGCTGGGTCTGGAACTGAGAGCCCAGCCTGCCTTCCCAGGGAACCTCAGGACGCACAACCTCGTTGCAGAGCTGGGAAGCTGCTCAGGTGGTTATTAGAAAAAGCTTGGGAAGGGAGCAACTGAAGGTGCCACCCTGCTCCCCCGTGTGAGGCTGGACTCAGCACGGCAGGCGCTGTCTGGAGTTACACCAGTGCTAAACTCTTTGTGTAATAATAATAATAATACTGATCACGCTTCAGTAGCACCTGTGAATCAGGCACCTTAAAGTGCTTCGCTATTGTCAATTAATTAAGCATCATATTCCCCCTGCGTAGTAGATAAGCATTATGATAGCCATGGGAAAGAGAGGCAAAATGACTTGCCTGATTTTTCACAGCAGTCAGCGGCAGTGCTGAGAACAGCACGTAGGCGCTCTGAACTCCCAGTTCCCTTCCCTAACTATTAGACCACACTCCCTTCTGGAGAAAGGAATAGAACCCAGGAGTTCTGACTCCCTACCCCGTGCTTAACATCTTGATCACGCTTCCTCTTTCTTTTCACAGTTTTCACCCATTGCTGCATGGCATATTTCCTTATCTGCAGCTCCCATTTCTCTGCTTTGGCCTCCCTTCTGTTGAATCACACAAGAGAATTAGAGACCTCTCTTACGGATGTTGAGGGTCTCCAGGCAACACATCCTGGGCATCCTCTTGCTGCATGAGTCTCCCAGGCCTGATTGCCAATCTGAACTAGATGCTCCTGCTTACCCCACTGCCTCATTCTTGGGCCCTGTTTCACTCTTCTGTTGTAATGCTCTGTAACTATACTAATGCTGCTCTGTGAAGTGCCCAGCAGAAGACACTAATGCATGACTACTTTTCTCTCTGGAGCCTGAATGCAGCACCTGAACATCACTAGCCCAGGGGGTGCAGGTGCTGAGCTCATTTCCAAACCTGTATTCCTCTCCCCTGAGAGTTTAGGGCCTGACTCTCAGACTTAGAGGTGACATGGTAATTGTACTGCAGTGCTTGTGATTTTACTTTCCTCACACAGGTTAGGGGATCTGTGGATTCACATTTGAGAATCAGTAGGGTGACTAGATAGCAAGCGTGAAAAATGGGGATAGGAAGGGTATGTGTGTCATAAGTGTCTTTATAAGAGAAAGCTCTGAATATCAGGTCTGTCCCTATAAAATTGGGACATCTGTTCACCCTAACAATCAGACTGGGAACAACATTGGCCAAGCCATAGTCTCTGCTATCTGCACAAAGGGTTAATTAGTTAAAAGGAAGAAAGCAGATTATTACACCTATTTGCAGGGGACTGAGTATGAGCCGGTTTCGGGCAGAATCTAGTTTAGAAGGACAGGCAGACTGGGCTTCTGCTCTGCAAAGTGACTGTAAGATGGTGTGGTGGGCTGGCTCCATGTTCTTCATCTTTCGATATCTATGGAGAAAAATTGCTCAGTACACAAGGAAAAATGTGTTCATTGTAACTGCTGGCCCAGCAAAGTCTGAGATAAGAGGGTCACGCTGGGCTCATACATCATCCTTTCCCAGTGCTGTGCTGGCCCTGCAGGGCTAGTGGGTGTTAAAAGTACAGTCCTAAGAATTGTTCCTAAAACAATCTGCTCAGATGCAGATGACATGGGGCGGAGGGAATGTGGGGCAGATATGCTGCATAACAAGGGCCCCGTTCTATAGACTCACTTTGCAGAGTAGAACTGCATTTTAAGAAAGGTACGAAAGGACACACACACACACACACACCCTTGTAAATAACTCTCCTGTGCCTGGAGGATCCTCTACTCATCCTCAGAATTGAGTTAGAAAACCGTCTTCCCACGCTTCCCTGCCCCACTGGGTTAACAAGAACTGCTTTGCACTCCACTGACTCCTCACATGTATCTAATGAGCCCAAATAGGAAGAATGCCTTCATCCAGGATCTGGCGCTGTAGGAAGATCAGGGAAAACCTTAGTAAAAAACAATTCTCCCTAGCCTTTCGGGAGGTCCGTCTGACTGCAGCATCACAGAACATGTCACTGTTGGCCCAATCTGCTCCAAGAATAGTGTCAGTGGATGGCAGATTGCACCTAGCACCACTCAGATGCTAGTAAATGCAGAGATCCCAGTGAGACTTTAGAAACATGTTTGCCCCATTTGTATTTAGTTCAGCCCTCACATCCCCCCTGGGGCAAATGCCCTCTTACCTGGCACCTGGTACCCTACCCAGACCAATAATTAGAGGGAAAGTTCTCAAAGGAACCAAATCAACGGGAGGAACTGGCGTTGCCTTCATTGCAAAGGATCATGGCACCATCCCTGCCATTGTCTGGCTAGGACCCAGAGAGACTCCTGGGAAGTCTATTGAGAATGGGAACTGGCTATCTCCAGCAGCACAACGGGCATATCTACTGCTGATTTCCCCCTCTCTGACCATTTGCTTCCTGCACCTGAGGTCAGATTCATCCCTGCACCGATGCAAAACAGGGGAGACAGTGTGGGCCTTCCTTACTCAGGTGCTGCTGGCCTGGCCACCGGCGCAGGCTGGGGTAGTCCAAGTTGTGCCCTTGTTTCAAAGTCCCATATGTGGAGGTGCAGAATCCCTGGAAGGTAAGAACACCCGATCTGCACCCTCCCACCTCCAGAATTCCCACTGCACCTGGGGCTGCTGTAGGGATGACACAGAGCTGACAGAACCTGGGCATAATGGTGCCTTTTGCCGGCGGTATTGTGTAGTGGAGGCAGTTTCTGCCTGCCTTACATTGCAACCCCTTTGTGGCAGCCTAGCTGATGCAAAGGCACCTGAGAGAATGATGAGCCACCAGACTCTCAGGTCCCACTAGCACTTGGCATTTTCTCCTCTGATTTTGTCAGCTCAGAGAAGTGCTCGGAATTCCTCCAGTAGAACATCGGGAGAAGTAGGCTTAGAAGCTCATTAGTTCATTTGTAAGAGAAGAACCAGGGAAATTCTTCCAAACAGTTCTCCAAACTGCCTGTTCCCTGGCCCTCAATAGCCCCTCTGCCAGAGGGTGTATTTCCCTCATTTCATCTTTCCTGTGGTTCACACTGTCACTTATTAAGCACTAGTTCGCTTAGTCCTCAGCGACTCCAAGCCTTTGTCTGAGTCTCCCTCCTCCCAGGGAATTTCACAAACAAATCACTGTAGAAGCTGGCAGAGCCCCAAGTTCACATCGCCAGGGGCCGCACAAAGTTCCCGCATCCACGCAGAAATTCCTACGAAAACGTCCTTCAGCGCCAGCTCTGAATTGCTGCATGACAAGTGCCCTTTTATCTCTCCAGGCCTTGCAGTGAGGAGGGGGAGGCAAAAAACCCAGCTGCTTTGATAGCAGTGTCCTAGTTGAAACACACTGGAGAGCTAGTAAACAACTGGCCTGATTCTTCTCTCAGCCTGGTGTAAATCAGGAGTAGCTCTCCTGAACTAACATTGCTGTGAGTGGCAGAACAGGCTCTAGGTGTCTGACAAGCTTTCAAGGGCATTGACAGCAGTCTAGACTGTGAGGGAGGAGAAATGCAGGGACTTTTTCAAACACTTGTGACTAACACACTCAGCAGAGTCTTAAAGGGACACTGTCCTCTTGAAAATCCCGTGGCTGGCTGAAAAGTTTCTCCCTATTTTAGGGTTCATCCAAAGCCTATTGAAGACCAAGGTCATCTTTCTACTGAGTTAATTGGACTTTGGATCAGACCCAGAGATACAAATAAGATCGAGGATTACTCTAACCGAAAGACATTAGGGAGAAACATTTTTTTCTCTTCATTTTTTTGACTTAGTGGCTCAGACATAGTTATCTGTTGAACCAACTTCTATGTGTTGCTTCGCACCAGGGTGTAATGAGCACAGTGTAATTAGGTTCAGCACTCTGGATGGAGGAATCTTATTCAAAAACTAAATTTTAGGAAAGGAACCCCCCCTAAACAACTGAGGAAGCAAAGAGACCCTGAGTCAAAAGTGAGGAAACTGAACTGCTTAGAGTCAGCATGGAGGCTATTTAAGCATCTCGTAACAGTCTCAGAAGGCATTCACATCCCTCAGCAAAAGAAAAATGAATTTAAGCAGGAAGGCAAGAAGGAAAACAGTTTGGCTAAATGACAAGGTCCAAGAAGTTATTCAAGCCAAACAGGTATTCTTCAGAAATGGGATTTCAACCCTATTGCATCCAATAGAAGGGAGAACTTACTGTACCTGATAAAGGGAATTAAGAAGGCAAGATATTAGCAGGGTTTCATACCAGGACAAATACTATTTAATGTATTTATCAATGATCTAGAAAACGGGGCAAAGCACTTAGGAGGCAAAATTGACTAATGACACATTAGTTCGGTTAGTCAAGTCTCTGACTATACAGGGGGAAACGTGAAACTGACTGTACAGTGCTGAAAAGACCCCTGTAAATATCAATAGGGAGAGCAGAAAGCCACAGATAATTTTGTGAAAGGCATTACAAATAAATAATATAATAATTGACCAAATGTAAAGGTATTAGTCAATTTCTAAAAGTTCAAGTTCACAGTGACCTTTTAACACCCCACAAGAAAGTATTTTCCCTCCACTAGTCAAATCAGAAGGCATAGGCACTCAGTAATGAGCATCAATAAAAAAACCTAGACAGAGAGAGACAATCTGGCACTGCTGGGATCCAAGAGTGAAACAAAGGGGCAAGTTAGACAGACTGCTGCTGCCTCAGTCAGCTCTTGAGGGGCAGGGCATGTTGCCCTCCCAATCTACGGCTTGGTCCTACATCGTTCAAAGTGATAAGTGCTTTTCTGTTGGCCTGCATGGGTGCAGGGTGACACCCACAGCCAACTGTGCAGCTGCTCTTCTCTGACCAACCCCTTCGTTTGCAGATGCGACTGGACAAGGACAAGTTTTCCGTAAACGTCGACGTGAAGCATTTCTCTCCTGAGGAGCTAAAAGTCAAGGTGTTGGGGGATGTGATTGAGGTCCATGGGAAACACGAGGACCGCCAGGTATATTTGCTCTGGGGTAAAGGCTGAACTGCTCCCACTCCTATTAAGCAAGGATCCGATGAGATGGCAAAACCACCTTGTTGCTTGCTACTCTGCAATAATTTCTGTTCACTTTCATTAATCATTAAGATGCCTGGGTGCTGAGTGCAGCCCCCTGACCTATCACAGACGGGGGCAGAGGTTATTTTGCTGTGCATTATGCGAACTGTGAATTGAACTAGAAAATCAATCATAAAAGGATCATTTCTGAGCCTCTCTCTTGTTGGGAAGGGGCCAGAAGTGCAAGGATGAGGAAAGCCCCAGATCGGAGATTATTGAACTAATTAACATTGAATCAGTTAACAATGAGAAGAACTTTAATAATTAAACCAAATGATGTAGCATACTCTTACCCTATTCTGTTACTATTCATACTGTTACTCTGGCAAAGCCCCATAAGGACAGCTGGGAGGAGGGTGAAGTCAAAACTTCCCAGGAGCAAAGGGGCACTAGAGTGCTGTGCTGGAGATCAGACCATTAGGAATCTGTGCCTTGCAACGTACACTGAGACTCTTGGGAATGGCTGTGGGGTGGTAATGGTCATTGCTCTGCCTGGGAACGTTTTAGGAGCTACAGCAGAACCCTGGCTAATAAAGGCAAGCCGATGAAATGAGATTAGGAAACACAAGGCCCACCATGAAATGAAATGTGTAGGGTTCTGAAGCCTGCTGCCAGGTAAAGCCTGGACTGCACAGTGTAGTGTCTGAATTCAGTGTAGCCCTGCCGCTTTGTGGAGGTCTCACCAGACAGGCATGCTCAGAACTTTCTGAAACATTTTCCTTTTGGGCTGGAGCTTCCCAAGCTTGACCTCAGCTCAGGGGGGGAAATTGTGAGTTGGAATCAAGCTGGCACAACAAACCAGGGCTGTTCTTTTCCTTCCCTTTCGATAAGGATGAGCATGGCTTCATTGCCAGGGAGTTCAACCGGAAATACAGGATCCCAGCAGATGTGGATCCTCTGTCCATCACCTCATCTCTGTCTTCGGATGGTGTCCTGACAGTGAACGGACCAAGGAAACAAACCGATGTTTCGGAGCGCACCATTCCCATCACCCGCGAGGAGAAATCGGCCACCGCGGGGGCCCAGAGGAAGTAGGAAGCTGTTTGAAACCGACTTTTCTATCCAGGAAAACCTTTCCATTGGATGCTAGCAGCATATGCTGTACTGACTGGCCATACTTATTTATTTATGCTAAGGAAAGAGAACAAGCTTGTTTGCTAACAAATAAAACATAAATAAGCACCTCGCAGTTTTGTCTTTGAATGTTAGGGTCTTGGTGCAGGATCGGGGATGTGGTGTACAGAAAAGCTTGGATATCTGTGCCTCTGGGAAATATGCACACTACTACTTATTGTTTGTGTAGTGGTAATGTCTAGAAGCCCCAGTAATGCACTAGAAACCCACTGTGCTAGGCGCTGCACAAACACAGAACCAAAAAGATGGTTCCTGCCCCAAACAGCTTACCATCTAAGAATCTATTAGTGTCCAGTGTGTAGGAAGAAGCACACATAGCCTGATTTAGATAGACTCCCCCATAGCCAAGCCAGCTCTAAAATGTCTTCATATACCTCTGGTGTCAAATCCTGAAGATTTTATTTGATATTTGCTCAGCCCTTACTCGGTGTTTGCTGCACCCTTGACTTCAGTGAGACTACAGGTTTTGGTCCCTGCATAATAAACCTGGAGAGCTGGAAATGGCAAGATGCTATATTTGATGTTTAAAAATATGAATGGCACAGTAGTGCTGGTGGGGGGACCGGACACAGATCTTAATGATACATAACAGCATCAGCTCCCTACTCTAGGTCAGGTCCAAAGGAGGGCTGTGTTTTTCTGGGACTGAAGTGAACCAGATCAGTGTGCATTACTAGGGAGTTCAACCGGAAATACAGGATCCCAGCGGATGGGGATCCTCTGTCCATCACCTCATCCCCGTCTTTGGATCATGTACTGACAGTGAACAGACCAAGGAAACAAACCGATGTTCCCAAGTGCACCATTCCCATCATCTGGGAGGAGAAATCGGCCATTGCAGGGGCCCAGAGCAAATAGGGGCGCAGATCACTGTGCAGATCAGGAACTGGCAGTGGCCTCTCTAGTTTGTGTTTGCCACAGGCTAGGAGGGTGGTCAATGAGCCGCGGACAGTGGCCCCAGGCTCCCATTCTCTCCCTCTCTGAAGCTCATGGGTAGTGAGAAGCAGAGAACAGGAGCTACTTTCAGAGTGCTCTGCAAGCAACAAGTTTCAGAGGGGGCAGTTTAGTTTGAAGCTACCTATACCGCACCAGCACTGCCCCTTTCCTGAAGGCTGACGATGGAGGAATGTGGGGGCTGAAGGAGCTGAGCTGGTGAGGCATGTGGGGGCTCAGAGGCCATGAGGCTTCATGAAACCAAAGTCTCCCCCAACCCCAGGCACAAAGAAACATTTTGCTGGTTTCACTTAACATGCAGACGTTTTTTGCTACCACCTGGTTGCATTATCTGTTTTTCCTCAATATTTCTGTCTGGATCAGAGCTCTACAAATTCCAGAGTCTTCTGAATGTGTCTTACAAGCATCAGAAAAGTCGCTCTGGGGGAAATTTAATTGGTTCGAAAACTCCAGGACAGTCTAAATCCATTCTAGTTATGGGCATGAGATGATACTTAAGGGAGGAAAATTGTATCTGAAATCTCTAGAATGGTCCATCTTGTGAGAAAATGTCCAAAGGCTGCAACTAATTCAGAGCAGATACAGGTTACAGTCACAAAGCTGCTGTAAACACAGTTACAGCAGCCACAGAGAAAAATGTCCTGCTCTCATGGTACAAATCACATCACTCTGAAATTATGCAGCCAGTGCCCTTCAAACAATAAATAGCAGCTGATGTATAAAACGTTCAGCTGATTGTACAGTGTGAGATAGCGAGAGCAGGGGACAGCAGGAGAGTGGTGGAAGGAAGTATGTGAGCCCGAGAATGCTCAGGGCTCTGTTCCCTGCGGACTGACTAAGTACCATCAGGGGGCAATTAGAGGCAGCTGGGGCCAATGAAGGACCAGCCAGGTGCTTCATAAAAGCTCCCCGCCCCAAACAGTCAGGGCACAAGCTAGAGGGCTGGGCGATGAGATGAGATGAGATGAGATGAGATGAGATGAGATGAGATGAGATGAGATGAGATGAGATGAGATGAGATGAGATGAGATGAGATGAGATGAGATGAGATGAGATGAGATGGAGTGCTGGCTTACGTGGAGGAACAGATGAGAGTGGAGAGCCCTGTAGACAGAGAAAGGTACCTGGATCAAGGAGCCAGAAGGAGGGGGAAGACAGCGCAGCTGGGGAAACAGTGCCAGTAGCAGATAGCTGCTGCTCAGAGGGCCCCTGGGCTGGGACCCGGAGGAGCGGGTGGGCCCGGGTCCCTACCCCCCTCCTCAGGGAAGATGGGTACTGGACACGCCCTGACCCACTACGAACTGTACAAGCATGGGACCCACTAGAGTGGAGCGGATTATTTGCCACAACAGTGATACAAAATGCTAGAGTTTTACTCAATTGCCACCAGCAGTTCAACCCTGCAGGATGCTGACAAAGGGAAAACAGAAGTAGCATTGACCCTGTTCAGAGTCTGTAATTCTAGCACAGAAGGGAGTGGAGAGAATTGCTATACGCAAATGTGTCCTTTGATGGGTGAGTGGTGGCATTTCTATTACAGCCAAACCTCTGTTTTCTTAGATAGTTCATTATCTTCACCCCACTAGACCCAAGAAACATTTCAGAAGTGACAGACTTTGATGCCAAATGTGACATTCTCTAGTGTCGTAAAGTGACAGAAATAAAATGAAAATTAAATGAATCAGATTATGTGGAAAAATAATTGGTCACACTTATAAGCAGCCAATTGCTGAGGAAATCCTGTTACATCTTTAAAACACTCTCGGGTCTATTTGTCTTGGTGCCATGTCATGGGAACCCAGGCTCCCAGGCAGGAAAAGGAAATGTCAGACTCCTCTGTACAAGGTAAAAATTAAAATGCCAGAAGCCAGAAATAACATATGGAGTGACAAACAATAGAGCATAAACATCAGAAAGCTTTTATTTGTCACTCTAATGCCTGGTTTTTTAACATCAGGAATGTCTGATGACTTGAAGGACAGCCCCTTAGCAGCAGACAGGTTGGAATCATTCTAAGGACATGGCTGTTCTCAGGTTAACAGTCTCTCTCAGTTCCTATTGCTTCTGCTGTGCCTCCTTCTGGTCTTTCCCCAGAACTTCACAAATAAGGGGAGCTCTGCCTTGAGGAGATCCATAATCTATCATGTAGGAGGACCGTGCAGTCGGTTTGAATGGAGGGGGTTCCAGCTCAGGCTGGTGTCCAGGAAACCAATGTGGTTCTCGTTTAAATCCTGAGGGCAGAAAGGAGAAAATTGATGAGTTAAAGGCAAGCAATGAGATGGCTATTGTCAGGTGAACAGATGAGACAACAGGAAGAATGAACCCAGGGGCAGCCTATCAGCCTATCGAGAAGCTGAACATGGGTTGAAGGGAGGGTAGGACCATATTATGCACTCTCAGCCAGTTGGCATTGTCCAGGGTTTTATTATAATTCCTGGACATGTCACTTTATCAGAAGAAAACATTGGAAAGATCCTGTCTAAGGTGCCAGGCCTCCATAGGCATAGGATTTTAAAAGCACCTAAATGCTATCCATCCTAGGTAAGGAAAGCCAAATCGGCCACTCAACAGCTCTGGAAACATTGCCAGATGTACAGGTGCATTATGGAGATTTTACATCTTGCTCTGAAGCATCAGGTATTGGCCATAGACAAAGATGGGATACAAGACTAGGCAAAACTATATTCTGGTTTGGCAGGGGCAGGAAGTTGGGTACTGGAATGGACAGGCCAGATGTGCTCCAACACAGACAGGGGGTAGGGATTCCAGACAAGATGGGGCAATGATTTGATCTGTTCTTGTAAATCCTGTTCCCATCCCACTTCTTCCCCCAGACAGAACATAGCCGATAATGTCAGAGTTTTTACCCATTATGCTTTAATCTGATGATATTGTAAGCATGTCCTGCTTTAAAACGTTATACCCATATGAGTATTCCTCTTGTCTCTTCCACAATGTCATGTATAAGGTGAGAGATTGATCAGGAATGAAATGTCCTCACAGCCTTCAAACACAACCGGAAAATGAAACTGAACAGACAAAGGAATGACCTCTTTTCTATAAAGCAGAAGTTTGTAAGGGTCTAAAACTGATGAGGCAGAGACCCAGGAGCAACAAATAGGGGTTTTGGATCAAGAACCTCACATGTAATTTTGATGAGGAACTTTAGCCTCCCAGTCTGAAAAATATAAAGAGAACACCTGAAATACAAACATCACAGACTCAGTAGAACTGGAAATATGAGCTCCCATTTAGATCTAGGGACATGACTCAGCAGGGAATGAAGAAACTGGAACTCTTTTTTCTTCTCTGAGAATGTGATCATTATTTTAATACTTCTTTTTAGCTACCGCACAGATCAAATTGACTACACTTCAGTTGCTTGCACCTACTTCTTGCGCCATGATGCCTTTCCTTGTTGTAATCTGACGAATAAATTGATTCAAAGTAGTGAGCATACTGAAAGGAAAAGCCCATGTTTAGTGCAGCAAAACATAAGTAAGCAAACATCTAATAAAGAAATGTTGCCTATCAGTTAAAGGAATAGTCTGCTCACCAAAGCATCTGAAATCATAATCCCTCTTTAAACTCTGATTAAATTAGGGCCACTGCAGAACTGATGTGCCTATAGTTTGTCCGCCCCGCCAAAGAGCCCAGTGACATGGTTCTGGGCAGAACTATTAAGTCCAAAGCAGAAACAGCTCTGGTCTGTGAAACGCTGCTGAGTTACGAGTGGCTTGTACCATGGCACAAATTGACTTCAGTGACTTTGCCTGGGAATAACTGAGGGGCAGAATTTGCACAGTAATTTTGTGGCTAAACAGCTCTGCTGACACCAATAGATTTCCCTGAAGTAACCAGGAGATGAGGAAGGACAGCTGGAGAATCTATTTTGGAGTCACTTGTTAGGGGCAGGAAATTAACAGCAAAGGAAAGAACACCAACCAGGAACCAGGTGAACATAAAATAAATGGAGCTGAGAGTGGCCAAAGGATTGAGAACTGAGCGAGGCTGGACCTCTTTAGTGATGGATTAGTGGTTGGGTGTTAGACAGCAAAAGGAATTTCTCAAGTTCTTGCCTCTGCTAATGGGGTCAGGATGGGACATACAGTGAATGAAAGAGGCTGTAGGGCTGGGCGTTCTGACTGTACCTGCTATTTCAATTTCAGAAACCAATAGAAAGGACTGAAGGAACAAAAAGCTTGTACCTGGGAAGGAAGTGGTTTGGGCTGTGCGATTTTCCGGATATCATACCGCTCCTGGTTCCAGTTCCCCATAAGAGTTTTGTTGGAGTAAGCATCCTCATTGGTGGTGCATCTCCAGCCGTACTGGCTAAACTTGGAAGTGCTGTTCCAGTCCGTCCACACTTCTGCATGACCAGTGGCATGTATCAAGGAACCATGGTGAGAGTTATAGAAACACGACAGGGACATGATCTAGGAACAGAAATCCAAAAGCACTTTGGGGATGTCCCTGATCTTTCACAAGACATAATAATGCACTGGAAAGATGTTCTTCACCCTCCTGGCAGCTGGGCATGCAGCTTCCAAGCCTTCACTTATCACAGGAGGGCACCATTTATTTTTATTGATGCAAAAACTTTAGTTTCAATTTGTGTGTGTGGCATGTGTGCATGTGTGTGTAAATTCTCTTTTCTTAATAACAGCACTTAGTTCTTCTCAGCTTCATCAAACCTCTCAGACTACACTGGGCCCCCCAGAGTAATATTATCCTAATTTAACACACAGCCATAGGGAACAGTCTGAGCAGGGATTAGAATTTGTGAATTGCAAACTGCATGTCATCTGCTCAGACCCTACCTTTTCTTATTTGAAGTCTTCTACTGTTATTATTCAATTGATTCTTAATAAAGTTTCCTTCCCCTGAATAGTAGCTGGAAGGCAAACAAGCAGAATGGCAGACAGTAACTGTGTTGCTATTATAAAATCAATTTTTGTTATACTGTGTAATCCCACACAGAAAGCTTTAAGTACCATCATAAATGCCTAGACCCCTCTCCCCGCTAGATGGAATTATAGTTCCCTGGGTACAGTCTGATGAATATCAGTGCTGGAACCTGCCAGGGCTCTGCCCCTGCAGCTCAGGAAGATATCTTCAGATGTTTTGTTACGAGAGTAACAGAGGGGGTTGAGGGTGGGTCCTAATTCAGACAGCTGAATTCCAACACTGAAGAACTTTGTGATTAATGAGTAACTGGGTCCCCAGAACTGTAAAATGCACAGAAGGTATCCACATTGTCCTGAGCAGGAATCTTGGGATATAGCTGAAGATTTCAAACATCCCAATATTTTAATCTGAAGTTTTGGTTTAGGCCCTTTTGTAGAGAAAAGAGGTTTTGGAAATAGAAAATGAAACATTATTAATGCTATTTATTTGCAAGGTGTTGACAATGGATTCAGCTCCACAGAAGATACAAAGGAAGACACAGTCCAGTAGCTGGACAGCTCATGAATACAATACGAGTCCCAAAGGATGGTGCTAACCTAGGTCCTGATCCTGCAGTGAGCTTCACCTGGATGCTTAGAGATTTTTTCTCTCCTCAGATTTGGGGCTGCTCTTTTCAGAGATGGGTTAGTATTTGAGGTTCTTGGAAGAAGAAACTTTAAGAAGGGATTTGCAAACTGTGTGGATGGTGAATAGAAAAAGGAAATGAATCTACAAAAGTCTATGCACAGAATCAGGTAGCCTAAGTTTTCAGAAGAACACTATAAAGGATTGAGCTGAGAGCAGAAGCCAAGGAAGACATGTATACTAGCCCTGCACAAAAAATACCTCAGACTCCGTGGACTCTGATGGTCCCAATGACAGAAGACTCTCCTCCATGGCACACAACTGTTTTGGAATCACAAACCCCTTGTCCTGCTCTTAACTATGCGGTTCATCCAAGGATCTTAGACAAAAGTTCCACACAGGAATCTCAACACACTGGTGTGGACATGAGCGCAGCAACCCTACTGGGTTGGGGTAACTGATGTTAAACACTCTTGTGCCAATGGACCAAGCAGCCATGGGAGCTGACCCTGGCTCTGGCAATAAGAAGGAGCAGGAACTGTGGCAGGCAGCCAGAAAAACTGATTTGATCATGTTTATGAGCTCATGTCCTTATCATCAACTACTGCTGATGTCACCAGCTATTGTGAATCTGTGAAGTGAGACACTTGTAACACGTTGCCGTAGCATCTGGACACTTAGCAATGACTAAAAATTAAACAAATGCATAAAAGCTACCCATATAGGCAGCCAGATCAGTCATTATTGCTCAGCTCAGTAGCTACCTCCAAGTGCCAGAATATTTCCCCACACTCATTATAAGGCCTTCTGCATTCAGCAAAAGGCCTGACTAAAATAAGTGATCTGCACACTGTGCCCCTCCTATATGGTGATTACCCTCAAAAATGTATCACTTGAGTTAGATAACTAACACCCCCTCAGCATGCAGCTGATCCAAAGCCCCCTGAAATCAGTTAAAAGACTCCCCCTGATTTCAGGGGGCATTGGATTAGGCCGTATATGAAATAAAATTTTGTCTATTTACCTAAGGCCAAAGAGGCATGATTTTAAGGTGACTTTAGCATTAGAGAATTATTATTAGATTGAAAAGTTAATGTCTGTACAGTGCTTTGAGGCTGAAATGTGCCGGCTAAGGATTATTGTTTAACCAAATCCATTACATTAGTGTAATGTTCAGGTTACAACTTCAAATGCGGAAAATTCTGGGAATGCAAATCCTAATTTGCCATGTTTTATGGGACACATTTAATGGCATGAATGGTAACATACTGAGCTACACAATGAACCCGGAAAACAGGGCCAGGAAAAATTCCCCACGTTCAACATTACAACAGGAGGGAAACTCTAGTATAGTTTGGATTGTTTAGCACTGTAATGTCAACAATGTTATTTTAATGGAGTGTTTTGTGCTGAATCTCCTGTTAGCTTTCTTTTTAAAGAACACAAATGAACAAAGAATAGAACAAAACAAGCAGAGAGGGAAACAAAACACTTCAAGCAGCCCCAAGCACCTGAGTCACCATTAGCTGCAAGGTGAACTCTGCCCATGCAAGAATGACTGCTCTCCTGGCCCAGAGCTCCAACTGGCTCTGCAGGGGCCAAGCACAGAGACTTTTGCACAGGGCTACACAATGCTGCCAGCAACAGCCACTTGGCCACTGCCCTATGCAATATTCCCTGTGCAATATTCCCTGCCCATTGCACCTCGGTTCCTTCCTTGCACTCTCAGCACAAACCCCTCCCACAGCTAGTCTCTTCCAGTTAGCCCTTTCCCTTCGCAATGCAGGAGTCCCACCCTCCCTGACTCTGAGCCCAGCCCCACCACGTGCACCCAGCTCCCGCCTCCTATATCCAGACCCTCCCACTTGCGCTACAGGCCCCACCCATTGAGCCCCACCCCCTGAACTAGGCCCCGCCTCCTACGTCCAGCCCCACCCACTTGCCCTGCAGGCCCCACCCATTGAGCCCCACCCCCTGCACCAGGCCCGCCCCACACGTCCAGCCCCGCCCACTTGCCCTGCAGGCCCCCGCGCTCCTTACCTCACCCTGATCGCGGACACGCCCGGAAGGCGCAGACCACGCCCCCTAGCCGCGTGGCCCTGGTGTGATGAAGTCGCTGGCGGGGCGTTACGGCGTAGCCGCGCGCCGTCCGGAAAGGCCCGGACGGGAAGAGGAAGGGGCGGGCTGCGGCTGTGCCTGTGCCTGTGCAGAGCCGGCTGGTCCCTGCGCAGCAACCACCGGCCCCGAGCGCTCCGCTTGGAGAGTGAGTGGGGGGGCCCTGTTCCCATGGAAGCCGGGAAACGCGTCTGACGTCACGAGGCACGCCGGAAGTGAGGCGATCCATACCGGGAACGGAAGTGACGTATATGGAGCGACGGCGGGGCTGGGAGAGGTAGTAAGCGGAGGAGGAGCGGGCCGGGGATCGGGTCCCTTCGGGTAGGTTCGGGTCCTTGGCGGTCCCCATCTGAGCGTGCCCGTCCCGAGGGAGGGGCTCGGGTAGGCCGGGGGCGGGTCTCCCCTCCCTGCGGGGGGGCAGGTGTGCGGCGCTGTAGGCCGGCCGGGTGTGTGTATGTGCGTGCCATGGTGCTGCGGCCTTCTTTGCTCGGGGGGCGGCGTGTAAGGCCCGTTTTCTACAGGGGCGGGCGATGAAAGGGGGGGGGAAGTGAACTGTTCACTTGTGTCTCAAAGCTCGGCCTCGCCCCCCAAACCCGGGCAGCCCCTTGTGCTGCATGAAGCTCCCCGGCCTCTGGTTAGAGGCTGACACTGTGACAGCACAAGGGGGGCCCTGACCCATCTTTCTCCCCTTTAGGATGTTGACACCATGAGACCCACACGCCGACTCCTCCTCGTGGGGGAAGGAAACTTCTCCTTCTCTGCCGCCTTGTGTGATGCCAGCGACCTTGAGACGCATGTCACTGCCACCTGCTACGAGAGCGAAGAGAGAGTTTCCAGACAGGCGCTTGCTAAAAATAACATACAGCATCTGAGGGGGAAAGGTAAAGAAAATAACTTTGCTGTCTTGTGCTGAATGGTAAGTATTCCCTCCCCCTCAACTGTCTGGGTGAGTAACTGATGGCGTGGGTAAAATTGTGAGAAGGAAGAAATACAGATAAAATCTTGCTGATCAGCAAGATTTTATCAGGCCGTGGAATTGTTTCACAGGAAATGTGTTTAACAGCCATTGAAACAGGACCTTTATATTGAACAGTATTATTGATCATAACAGCAATAAAGGGCCCCTGGAGAACGAACAGTTACTAAACAGTAGAGGGTTTTGTAGGAACAATTAAGGCACTTCCAAGTATTCCTCCACATATCAATTTAAGACCAGAGAATATTTCCCCAGAAGAAATAACTGGATTCTGGAAAAATTCTGTCAGAGGACTGAAAAACCTTTCAAATACTCATACCTTCAAATCTTATCAGAATCAGACTGAAGAACAAAAAAAAAGCACCAGCAAAGTGGTGGAAATGGAAGGGGTCTTATCTTCCTGATATCACCTCCAGTGGGGGTGAGAGGGGAAGAGAGGAAATGCCAAGTAATATTTAAAACTGGATTGGGGAAAGCTCTGGAAAAATATGATGTGGGGTGGGGGAGACAATGCTGCATTGGCCTTTATGGGATGAACTAGATGGGACTGTATAGGACTTTTCTTAATGGCTATGATTTTGAAAAGAGAATTTGCTTTTCCTTTTCACTTGCCATCTTTATGACCAACAGTAGAAACTATATGGCAGACAGAAAGCCCTATTAAAATAACCCAACCATACTCTCTCCCTTTCTACCAAGTTTTTTGTTTATATAAATAAATATATATATATAAAATTGCATTTTTAAGTCCCCTGCTCTGATACTTTACTTCTTGCAGGGGCTGAAGTTTGCTTTTGTGTGGACTGCACCAAACTGAAGGACTACTTTTTGCCAGCAAAGAGAAAATTTGATTGCATTTATTTCAATTTCCCTCACTGTGGGAGGAAAGCTGGAGTGACAAAGAACAGAGAGCTTCTTGCCAAATTTTTCTGTAGGTGAGTAAAGTGAAATTAGGTAGCACAGACCTATCTGCTACCATGTGGCCTGCTGAGCCACTTTCTAGAAGCTGCATTCTGGTTCCCTAAATGAGTGTCTTAAATTTAGCAGCTTTCAGTGACCGTTTACAATCCATTTAGAAAGAGCCCATTTTTTCCCCATGTAGTTTGCTGTCACTGTTCCATTTCTATGTGTCCTGACAGAGTACTCATCCGCTTTTTGTTCTAGCTGTGCAGAAGTGCTCGCAGAGAAGGGAGAGGTCCATGTGGCTCTTTGCAAAGGCCAGGGAGGGACGCCTGCTGACCAGCCAATGAGAGAGTGGCACAACAGCTGGCAAGTCGTGGCTATGGCAGCGGGAGCAGGATTTATCTTGAGTGATGTTCATCCCTTCAATTTAGAGGATGTTCATGGATATAAGTGCACTGGCTACAGGTAACCTACAGATGCTGCAAAAAAGGTCATTGATATTCACGCTGCTCCTTAGGCATTTCCATAGTGCCCAACACCATAGTCTGTGTCCAGAGCGTTCGTCTTGTGGAGAGGAAACCGCTTCTGGTTTTTTTTCATTCTATAAAAATATAGTACTCTTCTCTTCCATCTCCTAGTAGGAAGGGATAAGAAACACTGTCTCAGAAGGCAAGAATTTCAGTATCTGCCAGAAAAAGAGGTATCATACCATCTTAAATCTCAGAATTAGCATTTCTCTTTCCAAATGGAACCATTCGTATTAAGGGGATGGAGAGGATGGATCCACATCTGGTCATTGGTCTTTCCACTTGGAAGGGGGTTGCATGCTAGATCTTCTGCAGTGTAGACAACGCTATGCTGACTCAGTCATATCAGTTTACCAGTCACTCAGTGTCACTTACTTGCTTTTGTGTGTTTAATATTAGTCAGAAATATCAGTTACTTTACCAGATGGTGCATTTCTGTGGTTTGCCAGGAGTCAGGATAAATCCTTCTCTGTAGAAGGTGCATTAAACCACATCTTCTCTCGGAGCTTGCCATTTCAACATCCCAGGCCTGTGATCTGCCAAACTCAACTGGAGGGCAAGTGGGTTTCCTTCCAGGTTCCAGAAATATTTGTGGATAAAATTAACAGGTAAGTGTTTGAGTCTCATATCTGCTTTGATTGTAGCTTTACACAACAGGCTGCATTTGAGCCGTAGTGATATTAAACAAAGCAAGACAATGTTTGAGTCTCCTGCTAACTTAATCTACAATCTTGCATGAATGATCAATTTGCATCTGAGACCGTTATTAAATGTTCCAAATTCCATTTCCTTTTACAGGGAAAAACAGCAAATTTGGTCATTTTATTTTTTTTTACATGTTGGTTCCATATTTATGGTCCAATTAGCATAAGCTTTCGGAAGAGAGAAAGAGTAATTTGTTGGCCAGAGGTGTTAGACTGGTCCTGTCTAGAAGAGTGAAGTTTTAATAACATTATGCAATGATTTGGGAGCAATCCTGGAAGTGGTTTAGTCTGTGCTAATATTGCTAAGGATAGTTAGGATTATAAACTGTAATCAAGTATTTAATCTCTCTAAACTGGTTCGTATTCTGGAGAATATCCAGGGCTAAAACAGTTCGATTGACTTCCTTAAATGAGCTTGTAATGCTAATAGTGAGTGGAAGTCATTTTGCTAGTAAAGTCCTCCCCCTTCCACCAGCCAAGTGCAACCTAATCCTCCATTCTAACTCTTAACACAAACCCTTATGTCCTGCAGATGTGTTGGTAATAACTAAACCACCATGACTCAAGATTTCCCTTGTCGAGGCTGCTGTTGAAAGCCAGCTTAACATTAAGGGTCACTTTGAAGAAGTCGTTCACCATACTTATCTTAAATTATAATAGAGGAAAATGTTTTGAAAAGTCTAAGTGCAGTGATTTTTATAATCTGCTGTTTTGTTTTGAATAGGGGTTTCCTAGATATCAATTCACATCATCCTGTAAGAACAATAAATGAAAAGCTCATCGCAGAACTCAGCCAAACCTTCCAAGTACAAAGGGTCGACCAATCCCTTTCTCTGCTGCACCGAGGCCACCAGAGCTCTGTTTCTCAGTCAGACACCTTTTGGATCATTCCCAACACAGAGCAAAATCCAAGCACTGAACCTGTGGGTAAGGGAATAGCAAGAGGTGTCTTATTTTCTGGTCTTCATTTCTGCAGGGACATAGACCAATATGATAGGATGAAGGCTCAGGAGGGAGACCAGCTCTCAGAATATTATCATCTTAGATCGTCCCTTCTGGTTTATATTCAGGATGTTGTACAAAGGCTGAGCTTTCTCCCTGGGACTCTGCATGTTCTCACTGGGCCTGTCTTTAGGAAGTGTCTGATCTCTCCTCACACTCTACCTGTTTTTCATGAGACTCTTTTTATATGTGCAGTTGATAAGGGTACAGAGGGCAGCTGTATCCAGATGCTTATGGATAATATTAAAAACACTATACATTCTCTGCGCCAATCTCTTTTATGTTTTACACTGAACTCTATGGCAGAGGAAGCAAAAAGCTCTGAAACTGAGCTAAATGATTCTGTCATATTTGACTCTCAGCTTGATAAAACTCAATATTTCATCTATGTGAAAACTGACATTTCAGACTCCACAGCCAATGGCTCTTGTGTAGGAACTCTATCAGCAGCTCCCTGTGGGACAACAAATGGTGACCTGGGCATTGTGTTTGCGTCAGTGAATCTTGACCTGCTAGCCATGCAAATTTGTGGAATTTCTGACTGGCGAATGCTATGGAGCTTAGATGAGCGTTTCCTGAATCAGTTTTTTGGAGGAGAGTTAAAACCTTTCAAGAATTTTTCCCTCCATCCATCTTCCTATGTGCATGATGTCAGCTTCTGGGTTCCTGAGTGTGAACAGTTTGATGAAATTGCATTTCACACCATTGCCAGGTGTGTGTCGCAAGAAACTGTCATGTCCATCCAGCTACTTGACAGCTTTCAGCATCCACAGACTGGACAAACCAGCCTCTGCTACAGACTAACCTTCCAGTCCTGTGACAAGGCTCTCACTCACCAGCAGGTGGCAGAGATGCAGATGCGGTTTAGAAAGGAGATACAGCAATGTTTGCGTGTGACTCTGAGGTAGAAGAACATTGTATGCTGTTTTCAGGTCTTCATCAACAGCACCTTTAATTCACATTCCTGTGGGAAGCCTGGACTTCATGTTGTGTGGTCCCTTAAAACTATGTGTTACTATTATGGGTAGCCAAATTATGCCTCTTATAAAGGCTCTGCAGACTTAATTTAAAATGTTATCTACCTGCCTTTAATTCTGCTCTCAAAGATAATAAAGTCCCGCTGCTTTCCACTTGTCTGACTATGTGACAGTTGAAATGTCAGATCCCAGTGGGTGTTTTCTTTAGCAGGTTCCCATAGAAAAGGAGTTGAAAGTGATTCTGCTTGTGTGTGACAAAGGTGGGTTAAAGTTAACTCTCTGGACAAGACTGCCCAGTGTTGTTTGATTATATTCATCACTTGTTGATGGCTGCTGTATCAGGTACACTACAAATAGGAAAACTGCATCAATTTTCCCTCACTTGTTTGAAATGTCTGAGCATTTTTATATGTCAAGCAATGAGGCTCAAGTGGTCTCACCACACCAACTCAGCACAGCTGAACCCAAGAATGGCTCTGATCTGTGGCATCTCTTCCTATACAAGGAATAGAGCAGATGTAATCTAAGGTGGGGGAGGTAAATGAAGGGTTTTGAAATTGGATCTTTTGAGTCTCTTTAGCAGGTGCAGCCCCTGCTATATAAGGAGCTGGAAATATGACATTTTGTTTGATACTAGTCTTTGACAATTCTACTAACTGTTTAGGAACTGAAATTGAGAGGGTGTGGGGTTGTGGTAGACTGCTGATTATAAGCTTTGTTGGAGCTGATCCACAGGAGGTAGGGGAAACCGCTTCTGTCCATGTCCTGTCTAAGGTACATAATATGGCCCCCATCTCCATAGTATCAGACTGCCTCACAGTCTATAATGTATTTAACTTAACAAATCTTAGGAGGTTTGGAAGTACTATTATCCCCATTTTACAGATGGGGAACAGGCAGAGAGAGACTAAGTGACTTGTCCAGTATTAGAGGTATTGATCTGCACTGATGGGGAGTAGGTGAAATCTTTTGGCTAGTGACATGCTCAGGGTGTGGGGAGAGCTGATAGCAATGAGTTGATGGTCAAAACTTCAGGGTATGCATGTCTAAATTCTGACCTATTTCTTTAAAGGGGCAAGTATGAAGAATGGAAGCTGGTGTAGAAACTCCTGGGTATGTCACTTTGTAATGAGATCCCACAGTATTATTTCCTCTAACTTTTAAATGACAGTCAGGATAAATTTAGACTCAAAAGTGATGTTTTGTACAGGTGATCTTGTGAAACGTACCTTTAGACATGTTTCACTTGGTTTTAGTCCCATGGAAACTCTAAAACTATGACATTGCTGCATTGTGCTAGTGTACAAGAACCTGAAAATAATGTCTTTACTGTTTACAGCCAGTGATGTGCAAAATGTAAGCAAACAGGAGTATAGATAGTGGGAGGGGGGAGAGGGTTGCATATGCACAATGCATTTTTACTGATAGGTATGTTTTACAGCCATTTCATATCTACTAGAGGAACTTTCCAGCCCTTATTATCTTGGCTGAGTCCTTAGATTATCTGGTGACTTCCCTGCTTCCCTCATGTGAAACAGAAAAATCCTGGGAAGCTCCAAAATGAGTGAGAACATTGTCCTTTATTGTGATCATTGTGCTACTAGTGCTAGATATACTATCCACACCCTGCATGGTTTGTTAGTCAGGTGTGGCGCACTCTGCACCCGTCTTCCGGTTTTGCCTTGCACCCCTCCGTTTGCAGGGGATGAGCCCATCCCAACCTCCTTGCACAGGCAATGCCAACTTACGAGGCATTCTGCATACACCCCGTGATGTGCAGGGGAAGGCAGGAACTCAGTTCCATGCTCAGTTGAGGTTTTTCTCTTTGCACCCCCTCCCCTTGCACAGTCAGACTGTTTGCATAGTGGGGTGCACTCCAATGTGCCCTCTTGCATGGCTAGACTGTTCCATGCTCTTGCATGGTTAGACTTGCTTGAGCACAGTGGGGCACTTTCTTATGCAACCCCCTCCTTTGCACAGCGAGTCTTGCACGCTCGATGCACAGCGGGGCACTCGCCTATGCAAAGACCCCCCCCCTTTGCACAGCGAGAATTGCACGCTCGATGCACAGCGGGGCACTGCACGCTTTGCACAGATGCACGCTCGATGCACAGCGGGGCTTTCTTCCTATGCAAACACCCCCCCCCCTCCTTTGCACAGCGAGAATTGCACGCTCGATGCCTAGCGGGCGCCCTCCCTTGCAGAAGGCCGCTGCCTCCTTCGCCCGGTGGCCGTGGCGGCGGCAGCAGCAGCAGCGAGCAGAGCGAAGCCGGACCCAGGTGAGGCTGAGCAGCGCGTGGGCGGCGGTTAACAGCCCGCACCTGGGAGGGGGGGAGGTGCCCGCATTAAGCATGGCGGCCGCGCCGGCTTCATCCCGCGCGCACTCGGCGGCGCGAGCCCAGCGCGCTGCCCACGCTAGGCATGGCGGCCAAGGCGACCCGGCAGCGGGCGAAGGGAGGCGCCGGGGACCCGGTCCGGCCGCGAGAGGAGACGCCGGGCCCGGAGGAGGCTAAAGCGGAGTAGGTGCCAGGCGGGTGGCCGGGGGGAGGGGACGCCGCTGAGGGCCCGGCCCCGGGGGTGCGGGGCGGGCGCGCGCTGCTGGGCTTGTCCCCCTGCCCCTCACCCCGCGACGACGAGGGGAGCCCGACCCCTCAGCCCAGCGCCCGCCGTGGGGAGGGGAAGCCGGCCCGCCCGCAGCCTGGCGCCCTGGGCAGGGTGGGCCCCCTACCAGGGGGCGGTGGGCTGCCCACAGACCGCTCCTAGGCGAAGCCAGCCCGAGGGGAGCCAGGCAGGGGCGGTGTCCCCGGGCCAGTCCCAGGCTATGGCAGGGACGAGGGGCTGAGGTAAAATAGCTGTTACTGGACCGGCCAGCGCTACCACAAAGCACCCTGTGTCCGCCTGCAGGGAGCCGGCGGGCCCCGGCACCTTGTGGGCGCCCCTGTGGAGCTGGGGAGAGTTCAGAGCCAGCGGGGGCTTTGCTCAGTGAAGGGGCTGGGCTGGGGCTCGGTTCCTGCAGCCGGCGCCTGGCATGACAGTGGTCCTGAAAACTAAACAACAAACCGGCAGAGCAGAGCAGAGCCTTTGGCCACGAACGTTTCCTCAATGTAGTTAGAAACATGGTGCAGTAGCACGCCGTGCTGGGTGCCATGCAACCTCGCTGACCTCTGGTAAGTGCTGGGATGCGGGTTCAAGGGTGGAAGGATGGAGTGATTAGTCTGGGGCTCTGGAGACCTGGGTGCAATTCCCTGTTCTGCCACAGACTTCCTTGGGCAAGTCCTTTAGTTTGCTCTGTGTATGGGCTCCCCGTCTGTAAAAGGGTGGTCAGAACACTGTCCTGTTCTGTTGGGAGGATGAATGTATTAAGGAGTGTAGGTGTTCAGCTACAACCGTGATGGGGCCATGTAAGTACAGAAGAGAGAGGAAAATGTCTCCCGAGGGTCACAAGTTGGGTGATGGCTAGTTAAGCCAAGTAATTCTAAGTGACGTTTATTAGATGTATTTAAATTCAAGTTGCTTTATCCATTTACACAACGAACAAGATGCCTAGCATAACCTGAGCTGAAGGATCTGAAAGGAGCATGCAAAGAGCTGTAGATTTAGATTCACTGTGTGTGTGTCTTTAAGGATACTAAAGAGGGAGTGCAGACATACAATTTCAGGTTTTGCATTTCTTCCCTGAATGTCTTAAATCCCTTTTTGTGCGGATTTCCCAGTGTCTTGGGTTCTTTGCCACTTGTCATCTTGCTGTTCTTTATTCTGTTACCTCATGTTATCCACTCCAGTAAGTCCTCCTGATGCTAGTTCTTTGCTTTTGATTAGGCCATCTGGGAGCAAGGCAGGTCAGGTGTGGGCACCGGAAGGATCCACAGCTTTCAAGTGTCTGATCTCAGCCAGGTTCTGTGCTGCCCTCTTGAGTAACATCTCAGATTGTGATGAGACATTTAACTACTGGGAACCGGTAAGTGACTTCTCTTCCTTGATGGTGATACTTGGGGTTTTGTAATTGGTCTGTACAGATTCCTGATACAGATTTGCCCAGAGTTGCCTCATGCTGATCTATGCCCTCAACATGTCAATCTTCTTATCCTGTTATTTGCTAATGGCTAAAGGAAAAACATGTCCTCCTTTTAATCTGTATTTCTTTTAAATGGGATTTGTAGATGCACTACCTCGTCTATGGGAAAGGATTCCAGACGTGGGAATATTCTCCGGTCTATGCCATCCGTTCCTATGCTTACCTGTGGCTTCATGCCTTGCCAGCCTTATTCCATGCTAGAATTCTACAGACAAATAAGGTAAATCATTTGTGTCAAGGTTTTGCTTGTGGGAAATCATCTGGCCTTTGGTCTGTATGAGAGAAAGCAGCTGTTTTATACAAAGGGCATTGGAATTCTTAATTAGTGTGTTTGTGCATGCACATGGATATCTAAGTGGGTGCAGGAGGAGTATGGTTAGTAGGGTTCATGAACCAAAGGCAGGCTAGAAACTGTTAGAAACTTGCCTCCTGAAAGTAGCCATATATTTTCTTTACACAACACAGTCAACATGTGGAACTCCTTGCCTTAGGATGTTGTGAAGGCCAATACTATAACGGGATTCAAAAAGGAACTAGATAAGTTCATGGAGGTTGTCCATCAATGGTTATTAGCCAGGATAGGCAGGGATTGCTGTTTGTCAGAAGCTGGGAATGGCTGATGACAGGGTGGATCACTGGCTGATTACCTGATCTGTTCATTCCCTCTGAAGCTCCTGGCATTGGCCACTGTCGGAAGACAGGATTCTAGGCTAGATGGACTATTGATTTGACTTAGTATGACCGTGCTTATGTTCTTATTCAGGCCAGAACACAGACTTTGACATAATGACTGAGCTTTTGAAAACAATCTAAGGGATTTAGTCACAAACATGCTGTTAAACTTCCTGGAAGATGTGTAGCTGATTTCACTTGTATGCTCTGGAAATCTCATCCAGTACTACTTTTGCATCCTTGCCATGGTTAATATTTTTTTAAATGGTTTAATTTTTAAAATAAAAATATAAATGTCAGTATGCTGCACTTCTTGCACAACATATTGTAACCTGCAGACATAAGAAAGTGAAAAGTAAGCATTTCAACAAACATGTTGCTTAGGTACCTATCTGGCACACACTGTACACTTCCATCACTTAGTACCTAGATGCCTTTTTGTGTGTGCATGATCACTGGATAGATAGTGGGTGGTTATTTGGGAGAATTTCCCTTTGTAGTGTTGCATTTAAAGCCTTAGTTCTAAAGACTTGCAAGAGGAGAGGACAGGCTAGCCTAGGTCCTCAGTGGAGTCCGTTCTTTTTCACTATTTTGCCATAAAGGACTTAGTGTCAAAGGACCAGATCCTGTGCCTGTTCCATTTATAAACTCTATTTCTGACTCTGAATGTTTCTCCTAGGTTCTCATCTTTTATTTCGTGCGATGTCTGTTGGCCTTCTTGAGCTGCATTTGTGAGCTTTACTTTTATAAGTGAGTAGCCAAACAATTCGCTCAGTGAATAGCCCAAATGTGAACAACACAGGATGGTTATTGCTATTGACTGTGAGGGCTGAAAATATACCCACACCCCCATATAAAAATGTCTCACCTGGATTATAGTGCTTCACATTGAAATCCGTCAAAATACATATCCAGTAAAGATTTCCAGGAAAACATTGATTAGAATTCTGCCACTGTGGCCAAATTCTGCTCTGAGGTCCACTGAGCATGTCTCAACTCCAGCATTTAGCTCAGGTCATGTGCACGGCCCTCCCACTGACATGAGCATGAGAGCAGAATTGTCAGGCAGGAATGTCAGAACTGAGCTGTACTGAGTGTGTTGGAGAGGGGAATAGTGGACTTCATTTTATGGAGGTGATTTCAGCTGGGATGCACTGGTAGCTTCAAAATTCAGTAGCACCCTTAAGTTCTCTCTCTCCTTGCTCTATTGATCCCAGCTGTGGGGTACCTCCAGTGGAGTTTGCAGCTCCCTAAAGCAGTAGCCTGAACATGCTGTTAACTGGTCCTAGTGGGAATTCTTTTCCTGCCACTTCTTTTTGAGTCATCGTTCTCTCGCTTGGCATCTCCATTGGCAGCAGCCAGGAGCATGCCACTGATCCTGATTCTGGGAAGCAAGCTGTAGCCTTTGGTATGGTGCTGCTGGAGGCCAGCTACTGAGACTGGTAAAATAGAGGCTTCATGTACACGGGGATAGCAATTACTAGTGTAGCTGCACCAATGCAAACCCCCAGTGCAGACGCTATGTACACTGGTGAAGCACACATGAAGACAGGATGCTGAACTCAGTGGACTACAAGTCTGACCAAGTCTGGCAAATTCTATATTCCTATGATTCGCATGAGTGCAACTTACCCTGGTGCAAACTATGTCTACAGTAGGGGTTTGCACTGGTGTAGCTATGCAGGGGGCTGAAATCCAAGTGTAGATGGTCCAGAGTATCCATTCTCCCTCCCTCCATTTGTCTCCAGGGGCTGAGGAGTGACAGCACCCCAGCTTAGGGTTCCTGAAAGCCACGAAAGCTGCTTTCAGCTCTGCATGCAATAGCTATTGATTTGTGCAGAGTGTTTTTCCTTTTGTGCACAGGAGATGCTTCCATTGCGCTATGTCTGATTTTTCTCTCTGCTTTCCTAGGGCCGTGTGCAAGAAATTTGGGCTGCATGTGAGCCGA
Source organism: Emydura macquarii macquarii (assembly GCF_026122565.2). Lineage (NCBI taxonomy): Eukaryota > Metazoa > Chordata > Testudines > Chelidae > Emydura > Emydura macquarii. The sequence goes on along the minus strand of NW_027130449.1, from coordinate 10,961,625 downwards.
CTGATGTTGGCCTTCTTAGTTCTCAGCACTGGGATGTTTTGCTCGGCTGCAGGTAGGTTTGCTCAACAGCAGATGCAGGGGTGACCTACTCTCAGGAATGCTTGGGTGGGTCCAGCGGGGAAAAGCTCAAATGCAATTTTTTTTTAAAGCATTACCTTAAAATGTTCCCATAACAGCCCAATGCCCGTGCATGACATGGATAATCCATAGCTCTCTTGCTGCAGACATTTCTAATGGAAAACCTGGCCAAAGAGCAGCTGTTGACCCCCACTTCTTTCTTTCCATATTGTCCTTCTGAATAAGGAAGGACACATCATAGAACAAGTGGTGCAAGTATTTGTACGCCTGTAAATGCATACATTCTACCTGGGCTGCCATTGTAGTATATTGAGGGTTATAAACAAAGGGAATTTGGTATTTGGAGGAAATGTTTCTGGGCTTAATCTTGGCAGAATAGAGTGAAAAGGTGCTTAAGAGGAGGACTTGCAGTGTGAAATCCTGGTTCTGTCGAAATCAATGGAAATTTTGCCATTGGCTTCTGCGTGGCCAGGATTTCATTCCCAGTGCTTATTGCAGACTGTACTCTGCCTGTTACAGAGCCTTAAGTTGGCCCTATGCAGTATTTTTCCTGTGTGAAAGCTTTGCTGACCTTTTCCTTTCTTTGCTTTGTAGCCTTTCTCCCCAGCAGTTTCTGTATGTACACCACCATGGTCGCCATGACTGGCTGGTATATGGATAAGACTTCTATAGCTGTGCTGGGTGTGGCAGCTGGAACTATCGTGGGTTGGCCGTTCAGTGCAGCTCTTGGGTAAGGAGAGGAAAGCTCAGAGGCCCAACAGAGGTTCTGTGCTTTTCAAGGCCCAATGCTCAGCTGTCTGGGAGGCTGAGGCACTGTTAGAAAAACCCTGTCTCCACATGGTGCATGTTACCCAGAGTCCAGATGGTGGTTGTATCACCCACATCCAGTCAGTGTAGTGCTGTGATGGTGACTGGGCCACATGCGGAGATTAATGTGCCTGCTATGGCATTGGGTAACACAGCTGGGGTTTTTAGCTCAGGCAATATCCAGAGGCCCCAGGTTTGTATGCTGCTGACAGCCCGCCCAGAGGTGTCTTGTTTGATTTGCAGAAATAGTCCCCTGGGGAAAAAGTAACAGTTCGATGAAGGATTGGTTCCTGGCTTGAGACCGGGGCTATTGCTACAGGCGTCAGGGGGGTGGTGGTGTTGCCAGACCTTCATTGCCTTTGAGAGGCCTGTACTTTGATGGGTTTTTTATTCTAATGTATTTGAGAACCCTTCCCACTCAGGCAGCTCTGCCTCACCATGGCCACTCTACTAACAGGAGAGAGGGGGGTAAGGATTCTTAAGGTGAGGCAGGCGGCTGATTACTAAATTGAAGAGGGTCCCTGATGCAAATGTTCTCTTTGCCAGACTACCTATTGCTTTTGACTTGCTGATAATAAAGCAGAGGTGGAAGAGCTTCCTGAACTGGTGTCTGGTGGTGCTAATCCTGTTTTTGGTAAGTTCCTTTAAAAAAGCACAGCAGGAGGAGTTGGGCTGGGGTTGTAGTAGAGCAAGGGCTCATCTGCAGGGAGATTCAGAGGAATTGCCCAGGGTCTGCTGAGGTTTTTATTAACAAGCATGTCTGTGAGCTCAATATCCTTACCCTCTGCTCCTAAGAACATCTCTGTTCCTGGCTCACTGCCTCGGTCTCCTGAGTGATTTAAAAGGCAGAGAAGTTGAGTTGCTTCCTTGCAATGATCTCCTCATCCTGCCTGTTCTGCAGAGGACTGACCTCTCCTGACTGCTCTCAGGGGCTTTTTAGTCTCTGCTTGTTGCTTCTCCAGTACCGATAGAGAGGGTGCAGAGCAGGTGCTTCCTGCCAGGTGTGGTACTTATCTCATTCCCAGAGGGGTAGAAGCAACATGTATCCTGCTTCCCAAAGCAGCACATATCAATGCTGGGTGCTGCTGCCGAATGTTCTGCCTTAAAGACTGGTGTGGTTAATGAGATGCTGCTCAGAGCCTCTGCCTTTGACATTAACTGTCCAGTCTCAGAGGGGCAAGGGACTAGCAGGGGCACAGGAACCAAACTCCCCATTTGCTCTCAGTTCTTCACACAACTGAATTGGAAATGCTAAGTATGGTGAGGACTCTAAATCCTTTGTACTCCTGGAAGAAACTGCAGCACCGAGTAGCTTTCCCTCCTGTCTTTGTAGGGGCCCTGTCAGTTAGAACCAGACACCATGAACCTAGCATTTGTGCAGCATTGGGGCTGGGAGGCTGTTTATTTCCTGGCACAAATTTGGGCATTTGGCAATGACACCGCACATGAGGCAGCCCCTCTGTGACTGGGAATTTCTGGCCAAAGCTGCCAGTGCTATGTGAATTTTAAATGCTTTGTTCCAGGTCCCCGTTGTGGTTGTTGACAGCTATTACTATGGGAAGCTGGTAATCACACCTCTCAACATTATTTTATACAATGTCTTCACACCTCATGGACCTGATCTTTATGGTGAGTGTATTATAACAAAATATCAGGGCGTGCTGTGAGGGCTCATTTGATGTAATTAGGCTTTAAAACTAGCATCTTGAATTTCTGTGGGACAAACCCACAAGTTTGTGATCTGGCCTGAACGCGTAGTTATCTTTTTGACTTTTGCTCTGAACTCACCAGTGAGGCAGTTCCTGTTTGTTGCCACTGGATGTCTCTCTTGAGTCAGGAATACCACCTGCATTTTTATATTTCCTGTTTGTTTTGCTGAGTGCTAAATTAAGTTGCAGATAAGTTTCTAGCTTTGAAGTTCTGTGCACCACAAAGACATCACAGGATGTCTCAGTAGCCTGCACTTCACAGCAAAGAACTCTTAGCAGCAAACCTGTGTGAGATCCAATGTGAATACATCGTATTTCATTTGTGCCCAATTTTGTAAATTTCAGATTTTCCCCAAGGCACAGTTGTTTTCCACCACGTTTTATGAGTGTTATTCAAAGTGGTTGTTTGTTTGTAACAAAGAGGTGTGTGACTCATCCTCTGTTTGAGTAATGTTGGTTACACACAAACCAAAGCAAGAGAGTGCTGCGTGAGCGTGTTTGTCAGCTTTAATCCTGTTCCTGGCTGTTCCTGTTTCTCCCAGACAGTGCAGAGCCTGGCATGTAACTGAGAGCACAGCCCCTTAGCCCTTTCGCGTCTCATCTTTTCTTCATGGAGTCATTCCACGCCGTGCCTTGGGGATCTCCTTGCTTCTTTGACAATGCATGGCCTGAGCTTTGCTGGCATGCAGCAGAAAAGCGGTTACCAGAAGGGCATTTGCAGGAATGTGAGAAAGATGAAAGGTTAATTGATTCTGCATGTTGCTGTTTGTTATGACAGACTTGTTGGAGTTAGGATGGGCTTTGGCTTTGTATGAGTTATTCTTGATCTTTTAATTTCTCTCAGACATATGAATTGAGATGAAAAATTACTCCTGACAGTGGCAGACATTGACTGTGGAAAGGGAGCAATAATAATATTTAGCCCTATATAGCTCTTTTTATCTTTAGAGCTCTTCATGGAGCTTATGATACCCTTTCCTTTTGAGGTTGGTATTTATAAGAATCCAGATCAGAAAACTCAGGCACAGAATAAGGAAAGCAATCTGCCCAAGATCACAAAGGAAGTCAGTGGCAGAGATGGGATTAGAATTTTGTTAATTGCAATTTTAAGGTTGTAAACATTCAAAATGGATCAAAGCTAATTTTTTCACACTATGTACAATTAGACTGCGGAACATATTAACATAGGAGGTTCGAGGCCTACAGTTTGGCAAGATTCAAAAAAGGATTGGACATCAAGAACATCCCCGAGTTGTCATAATTAATGTTAACAAATTTTGGAAGGATAATAAAACTTCCTGCTTCAGGTTTTAGGCCAATCTCCATTAGAGATCTAACTGGAGCCAGGGACAGATTACTCCACACCTGCCTACCAGGGGGTTCTTACACCTTCCTCTGAAGCATCTGGTGCTAGCCCCCTGTCCGAGACAGGATACTGGGCCAGATGGATGTGGGATATGATCCAGTCTGGGAATTCCTATGTTCCTAAATTGGGGGCTCTTGGCTCTCAGTGGACCTCATGCTATTAGAAATGAAGGAAGAGCTTTTTGTGGGGGAGTTCAGATCAGCTCAAATGAGGGATCATTAAAGAGATACTGTTTACAGGGCTGCAGATAAATAGCCTGACCAGGGGAGTCTTTGAGGTATCTGGGGAAGCAGCAAGATCTCCTTGTTGCCCATGTCATACGGATCCTACTGCACATCTCCTGATATTGCTCAGGCCAGACTGCAGCAATGAATAGCTTCTAATGCCATCTTTGCCTTTGGCAACTTCCAACAGATAGCAGGAGTGTCACTCGGGTGGAAGGGCATTTTGGGGTGGAGCAGGATGGTGATGGGTCTCTTGTGGTACAAAAGGGCAAGCGTTGCCCTTGCTAGGGTCCTTGATCTCTGCAGGAATGTTCTGAAATGGATTGCAGCGACTCCTTTGTAATGGAAACTTCAGACTCTCATTCTGACGGGGTTTGGTTTGGCATGGGCTCATCCCCGACCTTTCTATGCTGGTGTATGAGCTATTTCCTCTGGGAACCAATCTATTCTGAACTGTTTTTGTGCACAGTGACACTCCCAACATCTTCATATGAATAAAAGAGCCTCGGGTGAAATGTCTGCTTAATGCTGTGTGGCCAGGAGAGCGTATTGCTGTATGTTTAGAAAGCTTTATAATGTTTACTTGAATGAAAAAAATCACACCACCCAGGGAGATGAAAAGGCCAGGCAAGTTCTGTCGGCTTTGGAACACTTTCCCAGCTTTCATGGAAATGGGATAAAAATCTACTGGGAACTGATGAAGCACCAGCTTGCACCATCTTTAGTGCCAGCATTAAAGCACTGTTCCAAGCCTGTCATCCTCTCTGCATCCCCTCGCAGCTGTCTGTGTGTGAGATGAGGTGGCTGGGCCTTTAAAGGTATGTCTACGCTATGCTGCAATTAATTATCTGTAGCTGGCCAGTATCAGCTGACTCAGGCTCACAGGGCTGTAAAATTTCAGTGTAGATGTTTGGGCTCAGGTTGGTGCCCAGGGTGGTGCCCAGGTTCTGGGAGTCTCGCCTGAGCCAGCATCAGCTGGCCAGTTACGGAACCTGGTGTTTAACTGCAGTGTAGACATTCTCTACGAAGGGTCTAGGTTCAGTTCTCTCAGACCCTGGTTTCCTCCCAGATCATGTGACCACAGCCTACACCCCTTTCCCTCAGGTACTATGCGCTAGAGGCTGTTACATTCTGTGTGGACACAGATGACAGGGCACAGTGACATCACTCTTCTCTTCCCTTAACCTGACTCCTGTTCTACTTTGATTCTGATGCCACAGCCATAAACTTGGTATCTGGACATAGTGGTATGTCTTCCTTGCTTACAAGCTGGGATCCTGCAGGCAAGGAGAGCAATTTTTTTTCCGTTTTGTAGATATGGTTTTTCCCCCCATGAGACACTCTATGTAGTGTCTATTTCCACCGTCGGTTATCGGATTCCTGTGTCTATGGGGACAATGGCTCATATGCAGATGTCACTGATCTGTATTCTTGAGACTCTAAAAGGGTAGGCAGTTGGAGAGAATCATTAGAACTATTAGCTGAGCAATAAAGAGAATATTAAGAGTTATTCCTTTGTGACCCTGGCCCAGTGGATTCATCTGCACCATCCCATTTATGTGACGAGCTTTGGTTGTGACTTGTAATGCGGTGACATTTGGGAAGCATTTGGGGTCAAGTGCAGCCCTGACTGAATTCACTGCAGTTGCATCTATCTGTATAGTATCTAGCACAGGGGGGTTGTGGTTCATGACTAGGGCTCCTCAGTGCTACCATAGTACAAATAAATAAGGAGAAGAACCTGCTTTATCTGGCTTGTTGAGTTTAGAGGTTGTAACAGCCTCTGGAATAGAACACAAGGCTGGACATTTTCTGGCTGTGAGATGCCCAGGAATCCCTTTTGTGGGTTTTCCCTATATGCAGCCTGCTACATCAGTGGGCCCCACTGTAACTACTGCACAGCTCTCCTTCCACCTCCTGCAGCTGCTTTTCTCATGATCCCCCTCTGCTCCTGTGGACTCATTGCTCCACATCCAGTTTATTTGCATGGTTTGTTCTTCTGTGCCTGCTTGAATGACCGCGGGAGATCCCTTCCAGTTCTAGGTCTACGAATGTGACACTGGAGAAGCTTATTCCCACTGTTCTGTGGAACGATGGTTTCCCCCATCCCCTAAGAACACCAACAGAGACAGGATTTCGCTTTGTTCTATTCATTGCTGTCATCTCGCAAGTCACCTTGAGCCTTTCTGAATGACAAAAATAAAGGCATTTTGCACTGGGAGGCAGTGCGACTGAATATCTCTGAAGACTCGAGTCACCACAGCGACCATGCCTCAAGCTTGTGTTTTCTACATAAAACCTTGCGTCAGCAAGTCACTTAACTAGCCCGTGTGACGCATTATTCCTGCCCGATTTGGCTTTCTTTTCTGAGCCACAGCAGTAAATGTGACCTTGGACAAGGAGAAAAGGTTCCAGCTCTTAATCTTTAAGAGGCAGTTCAGTCACGCTGCAGCAAACTTAAGGAAAGGGCCTCTGCATCAGAACGAAGCTTCAGGCTATTCGTCTCCTGCGTTGTCATTGGAGTCTGTCATGAGGTGGCTGTGCTTTTCTAAGAGGAATCTCAGCCCAGTTCTCATCTGATCCTGGCTTTCCCCCACATTCTGTGACTATGGGCTAAATCAAGGCCTGGTGGGAAGAGGAAAACAGGACATAATAGGCATGTCCTGTCCCCCCTGGTATGGGGAGAGACCTGGGTAGAACAGGGCATCTCTCCATTGGAAATAGCTACAGATGGCTGCTGGTTTTTCCAGGCAGTGGCCCAGGGAGGGCTAATGACTGCCTGAATCCCTTTAACCTAGAGGAAGAAATTGTGAACCCTGAGTATGAGGGATAAGGTTGCCCTGGCTCTGGCAGGTGGGCTGTGGACACCTAAAAGACTGTTTAGGGTCTGGTACAGATGGATGAATTAAGCCAGAGGGAACTCATGGACAGGTGGACTGGGTTTGCTGGGAGATACTGTATGTATTAAAGAGGGTTATTAAAGCAGATCCCAGGAAGGGAGCCTGCTGAGATGTTGGCCATTGATATGTCAGGACACTGGAGAGGAACACTTCTCCCTTGCAGAGAAGAGGTGTGCGTGGAGAGGAGCTTTCCCCCCACCCTGCTGCCTGTGCCTCTCATGCTCCATTCAACACTGAGGCAGTGGCCCTATAATTGATATGCCACAACTCTTTCCACATCAACATTGTGACTGCAGTAAAGAATCCAGTAGCAGCAGGGCTGGGAAGAAACCGAACCCTTGTTTACATACAGAGTTCTCCCACAGGGAGTCCATTCACCACTCTTGGTATACTGAGTATTTCATCTTCCCACATTTTCTAAATTTGGATGTTCCTTCCTGAAATCTGAGAGTTTCCCATTAAGACTCTCTCACAATGTGTAATCATTTCAGTTAATAATTAATACCTAGTGCCTAATTATCACTTTTCAGCAGTAGATCATAAAGTGCTTTACAAAGAAAATAAGTTCTCCCCATTTTACATCTGGGGAAACTGAGGCACACTGCCATGTATTACCTGAATGTTAACTAACAGACTTCAGCTATTGCCTCAGTTCAGAGCAGTAGGACTGAAGCAACACAGCTTCTCTCTTGTTTTATACTGAGATTGAAAGCTTTTTGGGGTAAGGATTGTCGCCTTGTTCTGTATCTGGACAGCACAATGACTAGGGCTCCTAGGAGCTACAGTAATACAAATAATGTTTAAATTTAATTCTCCTCCACTTTATAAGCTTTTCTCTCACATACATACCTCTCAAATGTCCCTGATCTCCAAAGGGGGTCACTTATTTTAGTCTCAAAAGTATACATTCTGCACACATTTGGTGTCTCTTCCCTTTTATTATTCAAAATTAGACATCAGAAATAAAGAATCATAAAGCAGACATCATAGGAAGGGTTATTTACACAGGAGGAAGGTATCCCACAGCCATTGTAAATTTGTGTTTGTGTGCCCATCCTTTTGGGTCTTTGTCCCACATTTGGGCTTTGGCAGGCTGAGAATTATGCTCATCTGGAAGCTTGAAGGTGATGATATGGGTAGGTGGGGATAAAAGGTGAATTTCTGATAACCTCTTCCATTAAAAAAAATACACAACAAAACGATAATTGCATTTTGCTTCCAATGTTGCAGTGCTAATGGATGTAGGATTCCCAAATAAACCTGAGTTGCTTGGGCTTTGCCTCGGTAACTCCTGCTCCTTGTTTCTGACATTGAGTTCAGCTTCTAATCATATTTAGTTGTACAAGCTGCAGAGGTGTCAGGTTTTCCTTGCTGCTTTTCAGTTGTCTGATTAATTTCAACACAGACCCTTTTTAAGTGGCTCTGATTGCAGGAAATTGCCACGGCAAGTGACACATGTCACAACAGTGCAGTGATTAAAGCCCCCGTTTGTCATTTACTGACTGATTGCACTAATCATACCAAGAAAGTGGCAAACGTGCAGAGAAGAACTGGCATTTCCCACTGTTCAGGATTTTAAGCATCTTGAATTAAGAGTCCAAACGAATGACAGTCGGACTGGAATTTGTCAGTTTGCGTCCTTAGAAGCTTGCAACCAACAGTGTGTCATGTCAGTAGGAGGGGTTGAATTGCTTCTGTTTGCTGAACAAATGCTTTTGTGTCCTATTCTTAAAGCTAAACTATAGGGGAAACTAAGTGACCCCGGGAAACTTTAGAGACTGGGGATGTATGTAACCAGCAGGTAGATGAATTTTACCGCAAGTGTCCATGGTGGATAAAGTGTCAATGCAAGCTCTTGTTTGTTTGAAATAGTTTTATAAACCTGGCAGCCTGAGAGACAGCATCACTCCAGACAGTAACAATCTTTTAATACGCAGCACTTCTGTAGCTGCCTCTCAGTTGAGAAGCTTCTGTAGCGGGTGTGGGGTTGGAGCAGCAGAATCTCTTGACGTAATCAGTTTTAGTTGCGACTTTCTCATTGTATAGGCTTTAAGAATATGATGGTGACTGTCCTGCATCAAGGCAGCTGTGCTGTGCATTTGCATTTTGAGAGGCGCCCATTCTTTTGGGGCTGATAGTTAGAATGTCCCATGAATTCACGAACAGCAGGCAATGGGGGTAACATTGAGGATTAACTGTTAATAAGGGGAGGGGAAGAGACAATATACTGTGTGTGTGTTTTCGGTTAAGAATAAATAATCCCCAAAGGGAAAAACAATGAAGTTACTTTCATGGAGACAGCGATGTAATAATTAGCACGCTAGCACCTTCAAATCACTATTGACTAATTGCCCTGGCATCAATATCCCCATTTTATAGCTGGGTAGAGACCGGAAGAAGTGACTCGGAAAGTCACACAGTAAGTCAGTGGCAAAGCCAGGATTAGAACCCAGGAGCTGCTCATATTGGCTCCATGCTGATTCCTATAGGCTACACTGCTTCTCTTACTGTAAGAATCTTCTCACCCCATGCTTTGGTTTCAGCTATGCAGGGTGTAGAGAGAACTGATGTCTGAAACTGCTGATCACTAATCATGGTCAGGCAGAGAGAGAAAGGGGCTGCCATAACATCTAGTCCTTCTAGGTACTCATGATGATTACCGTTTGTTTTTCTTTTCTCCCCTCTCAGGTACCGAGCCCTGGTCCTTCTATTTAATTAACGGTTTCCTGAACTTCAATGTGGCGTTTGCCTTGGCTCTGCTCGCCCTGCCGCTGACCTCCCTCATGGAATGTCTGCTACAAAAATTTCATGGTGAGTGCTGTGGTCTTTGAGAGCTGAGCTCAAACAGCCAGTCTCCCAGACTCTTGAAAATTAGGAGAGCACTTATTTGCTGTATATACAGCTTTGTTTTCTTGGAAGTAAAATCAGGGTCAGGAAACTTAACAATAACACAGCGTGGTTCCCGGAGCTCATTGTTTGTACTGCAATATTTACCCTCCACTGGGTGCAGTCTGGAGACAGAAACAGCAAATTGCACCTGAGCTCACAACAGCATCCAGTAAGGGACAGAACACTGTCGTGACTCTTTAAGGATGATCCATTCATTCCCCATGCCTCCCTCTCCTCTGAAGAACATTATGCTATCAAGGCTGTGGTATGCTGAGTAAGTATGACAAATTGTACAGCACATGCTCTTCAGCCACAGATGCAAATGCTATAGAAATAACCAGGATGGGGGGAGGGAGGCGGGAAAAGGAGATAACTACATGTACATCTTAGCTTTGATTGGAAGTGTCAGCCCTCAGTTCTCTGCACTTCTCTACTGTTTTAAATGCAACTGCTAGGACATTTCATGAGAACTTTGAGAGAACAGGTGTTTTTTTGGGAGGGGGTAATCTAGTTTAGATTTTTCAGGCCGTTATTTTTTCATAAACCATTCGAATCCCTACAAGCTGCCCATTTCACTTGATGGTGTCCATATGAAGCATGATATTGCAAGAAGCTGAGTAATCAGCACTTGTATGAATTGTTGAAGTCACTGCGCCTTGCAGGATTGAGCCCAGGTAGGGCAGATTTGGGGGGGAAGAAAGCTTTTTCCTGCATTAGGAAACTCCTGCACTTTAATTTACCATTTCACAGCTGTGTCATTAAAATGATAGTATCAGGTTTTTCTTTGAAATAATAGATATTTACCTTTATAAGGGAATGAGGGAAATGAGGTTTACATTCTTAGTCCTATTATATATCTGCCCTAGAGGCTAGTACAAATGACGTGGCATGTCAAGTGTTGCTGCAGTTACAAAATTAAACAATTAAACCCCATTTTGGTAGGTTTTATATTCATGGCTGTTAAGGCCAGAAGGGACCATTATGATAGTCTAGTCTGACTTTCAAAGTCCTTTATAAATTACACTGAAAAAACAAAACATTGTCCAGTTCATATTAGGTTTCTCTTAAATCTAAGGATGTCAATATAGCTCAGGCAATTTGGCACCGTGCTCTTCTAAAATAACGGAGGGCGGGGGAACTGAGGAAGAGAAACCCAATGGTTGCATCTTCAAACCTGGCTGCTGCTAACACATTTTTCCCCATTGATTTTTCGTAAGGATGGACGCATGCTAAATTTTAGGCGCAGACTATAGCGTCTTTGTCAGCGTCTCCAGTTAGGCCTCTGATTATATTTGGAGTTCTGTTAAATGATATTGTAACATCTTACAAAAAGTGTACACTAGAGGGCGCTTCTGGGGTCTGTTCCTTGAATGTGGCTGACATACTGTCAGAAACCAGCATAACTCAGTTGGAAATCCTATAAATGCAGGTTTCCTGCTGCTCACCTAACACTTGTGTACCTAACAGCAGGAGCCATTCTTCTGGGTGCTTTGTTCTTATTGTCTGTGAAATGTCTCTATGCTTATTTGTTTAATACTGCAGCTGTTGCAGGGTTGTGGGAGGGGCGGGGGGGAAAGGATTTAAAGTTGTATGGAGAAACCTCATCAGTCAGACTAAAATTCAGGGTAATTGTTGTTTTTGAATGAATTACTTCCTGCTTTACACAGAATGCACTTGAGAAATCTCATGTGCACAGTTATTTTTGTAATGAAGCAAGGAGGGTTTTGGAAATACTAGTATCTTAAACAACCACTTAGATTCCTATCAAACTTATTTTCGTAATTTATCTCCGATCCTTGGATGCATTAGTATAGTAAAAAGCAAGTACCTGGAACTTTTACCTGCTCAGAAGTTTCAGGTCATAATGGATTTTCTCTTCTTCCTGGGATTGATTATAGGCTCATTATCCAGATCCTGCTTCCCTTTATTTTGGGCTCTGGCCTCCCTACATTCTGGGAGCTTCAGGACATTAGAAGCCTACAGAAATCCATTAAGCAAGCTTTCACTCCCGACTGATTTCTTGCCATGCTGGGCTGGGACATGGAGGTGTCTATGCATAGTGAATAGGGCTGGGAGTGGAAGGTGCTGCTTGGGATTGAACAGTGAAAGTGTGTAGGGGTGGCGGGGGGAAAGGGGGAACAGAGAACACTGAGGAAAATCCCTCATCTTTATTTTACTAGTCTCATGAACCTTGACTGATTTATGTTTCTTTCAGTCCAGAATCTGGGCCGCCCGTACTGGCTTACGCTAGCTCCTATGTACATCTGGATCATAATTTTCTTCAGTCAACCCCACAAAGAGGAAAGGTTTCTCTTTCCCATATATCCCCTCATCTGTCTCTGTGGAGCTGTGGCTCTTTCTGCCCTTCAGGTGGGTTTCAGTGGAAAGTGCTGCATTTCATAAATTGGTACCTAAAGGGGGCTTAATTACCAGTTTACTTCTGTATCATTGTGTCCAAAAGCTTGGGAACATCTGCAGAACATCATCTGCTACAACGTAATCTGCAGTAATCTGCATAGTTCTGCAGTGCTGGTAGTGTAACTCCAAGAGGATGATGTGCAGTCAGCTGTTTCTGATTGTTAGCTAGTGGGATTTGAGTTTTCAGAATGTGGCTCATAGATGGATCATAAAGCCTGGGATTGAAAAAACACAACAGTTCTAAAGTTAAAATGTGTACATGTTTGCTGCTTTTACAAAGCAGCTGGCTAAACATAATCCTCCAGTTCAGGTTGGTTGAGAACTTGTGCAGAATCATTAGATCCACATAAAGCAGTGATGCAGGAGCAGAACTGTTGAGATTTCCCTCCCCAAGTGGCATACAGGCCTGAACAGAATGTGCTAATGATGTAAAAATCTTGGACTAGCCTGCATAGCAGGCCAAGGATGTCAAGTGCTACCACCAAATAATAATCTGCATGACATTTCTTGGGTGTTCTGCTGCATTAGCACTGCAACATCACAACTGCCCTTCATCAGAAATTTTCTCACATGGTGTGAGAATAACCCTGACTCAACCTGAAATAGTCAGTGGCCCAAATGTTCTGAAAGATTAATCATTCGATGCAATTCCAGACACGCGCCTAATGTGATCACATTGTAAAGCCATAAAATTTGACCTTTGGGGCTGGGATGCTCAGAAGTCCCTGTTGAAATCCAAGATTTTTACCATTCCCTTATTTAAAAGGAAAGTGGTATTGTTTAGGCATTAGGAACTTGCTATTTTTAAAAAGCCCAAAAAAGTGTTTAATAAATGTAGATTAAAATACTTTGTAGAGTAAAATGTTCTAGATCGACAGAAGCCTTCACAAACCTGAAATTATTAATTTCTTACCCACGGAAAATACACATGAATGCAGTCACTAACCTCTATTGTAGACTCTTCCAGCTGTTCCACTTGGCTGTGCCATTACCACCCCATACCCCTACCCCCGGTATACAACACCTCTTACTGTATCAGTCCCAGGCCCCATTCCTAGCACTGTCAACACTCCTCAGACCAGATCTGGTCTGCAGCACCCGCTGCTATTGTTGTCCTGGCTTCTTACCCAGTGCTGCCTATTCCCCATAACCCTGACCTGCAGCAGCACTCCCTACTATTGCAATTCTTTCCACCCCCAGGCTCTGCTAATGTGCAATTCTTGAGCTGTATGCTCCCAGGATCAGGCTCTGTATTATTAGCAGTTGTATAGTCCTGACTGAGAATTGCTCTGTGCAGTAGAAAGGCCCCTGAAAAGGCAGTGGTTTGGGACACCTGCCAGACATGGCTGCAGGATAGTCTGATGTGCATCTCTGGTCTGCATATTTTAACACCACTTGATTTACTTCCAGTATGTAGGATCCATGTGAGAATTTAAACTGCTTCCCTGCTAACCATACAAGCTTGACAGTGAAATAACAATCCCACGGCTGCTATGAGATGAAAGCAAATGATGGAAGAGGAATAGAGACAATTTTAGGACAGGAAGTGAATAATCCCTCCTGCGAGAGAGAAAAGAGAGGGTTGGGGGAATTGCTAGGCAAGAAGCCTGCTTTGGAGAGGGCTGTGATGCTCCCTTAGGAAGATTCCTGGAGAAGAGGGTTGAAAAGTGTTTGTGATGAGTTGAGTTGAACATTTAAATAAACCAAATTCCCAAGAAGGATGTGGTTGAACCATGTGAATCTCCATGAGTTTTTTGGGGAGCCGAGTTTGGGAAATGGAGGCCACAGACACATGCACTGATGGTGGAAGCTGCATCTGTTACAGCGGATATATTAGAAAATGTTTTTTTTAAATTAGTTTCCAAAAAATTCAAGTTGATAGTGTCCCTTTTACTTAATCAAATTTTGCATTCTGTTTGCAACCCCCTGCTATCCCCATTGCATGTGGCTTTCTCACCAGGGGCATTGGGCTGGATCTCTGTTCAGCTGCATCATAGTTTTAATGACGTTAATACTTTTTTCTCCCCTCAGAAATGTTACCACTTCGTATTCCAGCGTTACCGCCTGGAGCATTACACCGTCTCCTCCAACTGGCTGGCTCTGGTGACGGTTTTTCTCTTTGGGCTTTTGTCACTATCACGCTCTGTGGCTTTATTCAGAGGTTGGTGTTTTAGGATGGTCCAGATCTTGAACCCAGACAGATTCAAGACACTCCATAGGGGACTTCACTTTGAGACAAACCCTGATCCTGCAAAGATTTAGGGCTTTTTCTATACATAAAAGTTGTTCTGCTTTAACCATATAATATGGTAAAAGAGGTGCAACAACCCTCCACCCCAGTGGATAAGCTATACCAGTATAAGGCATCTTTATTCCAGTTTAACTGTTTCCTCATTAAGGCTTGTACTGGTATAATTACATCTGCCAAAAAAAAAAACCCACCCTCACCAACATAGCTATGTCGGTATCATATCTGTGTTTAGACCAGCACTTACACATATACTTATCCTTTTATATGTGGGGCTATACTCAGGGGAGCGCTTCGGCATGTAAAGCTTGTACTTAGGTGTGTGATTAAGTGCTTTCCTGAATGGAGATGAATTTAAGCACATGCTTAAAGTTGTGTGTGTGTGTGCTTGCTTGAACTGGAGCCAGGAGTGGTTCCATTAACTTCAGTGGAACTTTTCACCTGAGTAAAGTAAAACCTGGGCATATGTATTTGTAGTATTGAAGCCATCTTTAATAATGACAGGAGAGTGGTGATAAAAGTGCCATGTTATAGCAAGGTATTGAAATGGGATTTGGAGTCCAACTACATTTTAGAGTAGATTATTTTATTTATTTATGAAGCTATCCGTTAAGAAGGCCCTGAAAGCACTTGAGGCTTTGTTTGAATATTTATTTATTTTTACTACATGCCCATTCTTTGCATTGGGTGCACATGCAATATTTTAGTTACAATCATCCAGCAATCACTTTATGTTCATTAAGCCACGGTTAGCAAACCTTGGCTTGTGATTGACATGAACTTATATTACTTTAGCAAAGCCCTTGTGGAAGCTCCCTTTTTATAATCGTAGCTAAGCTAAACTCCTTGAACAGTGGAAACTGGGGGTGGGGAGAGGCCTAAAATAAAATCAAAAGTATTATTAAACAACAAGGGCAGGAATGTTCGTGTTTTTGGCAGCTTTTTAGGAAAAATGTGGAAGCGTGCCTTGCTATAATATCACATGTGGGTTGGTGTTAGTATTAGCGGAGCATGATACCATTGGGATGGGTGCTCTCTGGTTACCTGAGTTAGGGTAGCTGAGCATGTGCTCCAAACGTTGCCAGCATTTTGATGGGACAGTTAAATATAAATAAGTCAAGCCATGAAAATGCCGCCCCCGCCTTTTCACTCTTCGTTCATTATCTTCCTCCTCTTTAGGCTACCATGGACCTCTGGACTTGTATCCGGAATTTCATAGGATTGCCACCGATCCGACTATTCACACAGTGCCAGAGGGGAGGCCAGTTAATGTTTGTGTGGGGAAGGAATGGTACCGATTTCCGAGCAGCTTTCTCTTGCCAGATCAGTAAGTTGCTCATCATAGAGGACCTGATTCATCAATATACTTAAGCAGCTGCCTGGCTTTAAGCTCGTGAGTTGTCCCACTGAAGTCAACCCATATGCCTGAAGATAGGCACCTTGCTGAACTGGGGCCAAAGTGAGAGCAAGATGTGCATATCATGGAGATAATTTCAGAATCAAAGCATGCCCTTCGGGGTGACACTACATGACAGGCAGATTAACAGCCCTACCCAACCGATGGCTCCGCTCCCCAGATCTTTAGCCACTGAATCCCTTCTATGAAAATTCTCCATCTCCATTTTTGTCCACGTCTGCGGGCTATGTTTAGGTACTAGGCTGTTGGGGGACTCACGTGTTGTGTTCAAGGTTCCCTAAAAGCATTGAAACTCATGTTAGACAGCAGATTGCATTCCTTTAAACTTTATGTAGACCCGACGGCAACAATTATCATACTGAAACAACATTTCAAGGCCACAGTGTACATAAACAATCTCCATTTGTTATCCAAAGCATCAAATGTAGTTAACACACAAGTTCAGGCTGCATGGAAATACCATAAAACCATTAGTTTTAAGAATATGCTTCTCAGGATGCAGTTTATAGGATAGTTTGACAAGTTTTCATCTCACAAGCTGTCCAGATGCCAACCCGCCAAGCCCCCAGACTTGTGTCACATGTATTAGTGATATTGGAAAGAGTGACTCATTTGTTTGCTTTTCAGTTTTTCAAAATATTTTAAATGAATTAAGGATTTGAGCCCACATGCATGGATGGTAACAATTCAGATTCTTACAGGGGTCCTGTCAAGGTAGTTTTCATCATTCTGAAATGGTGCACTTTCACTTACTGTAGTTCACAGCAATTCTGTTTGGAAGCTTGAAACTGAATTATGTTTTACTTTATTTAAAAAAAAAAAAAAGAAAAAAGTCTTCTTTCAGTCCCCAGGCACACAGGAGTTTGTTGTTGTAAAGTGCTCATGTGCCATGGGCAGCCCTTTTAAGAAGCAAAGCCTTTGCTTTGGAAAAATCTTTGGACCTATGTAAAGGGAGGAGGGGATTTTCCCCCCTTATGATGGGCCTCTGACTAAGAAATGAGCAGGATTGTATATGCTGCTTAAAAGGAGGTCAGGAAGATCCAGTTGATTTCATTTCCTGGCACTGACAGTTGGATTTCTGTGTCCATCTTCGGGATATATCTTCAAAACCGTATAGGGTGTTAGCCACCAAAACAGTAAGTATTGCTTTGGGAATGTGTCCCCAAAATTCCCAGCTAGTTTTGCCAAGCAATTTTAGCTAATGGCCCTTAATTTTAGGTGAAAAGAATAAAAAACCCCACCCTCACCTAGCTTATTGAACAGCAAGATAGTACCGTCTGTTCGCAAAGATGGTCTTAATGGGAAAAAATCTCATTGCTTTGCTGGGCTTGTGGACAGCAGGTGGTGATTCCCCAGTGAAGAAGTTGCAGTAGATGGCTACTGGGATTAGTGGTTGAAGGCCTGAAATACAAACTGTTAGGGCACAAGTGGCTGGGAGTTCTGCATTCCATGAAACCACTGGAGTGTTTATTCAAGAGCGTTCTGGACAAAGCTGTTCCTTTCACCAGCTGAAGTGCCTTCCTCCTGGCTGGCTTGGGGTCTGGTCTAGCAGATGGGGCCAGAATTATTTGACTTGCAAATATTAAATGAAGTTCAGAAGGTAAATGTGAATGGAAGAGGCCTGATGCCAGTTTCAGTCCATTGTTTCTGAATGTAGTTTAACTCCTGGATAGTCACCCTCCAGGACTTCCTGAGTGGTCATTGCAGTCAACGTGTGTTTCCCTGACACAGCATTCTGGCCCATGCCCACCACATCTTGTAACTCTTTTTATCATTAAGGAAGCTTGTCAGGATTAATGGGGAAGAGAAAGCTGGATGTAGGACATGGGCTCTGGGTGGGTTTATGTTCTCCTTTGTGCATCATGTATCTTTCACGAGCTATAGTAATGTATGGGAATTCCTCTTGTCTTTCCACTGATGGCTCAGCTATGGTCCCTTTGTTATGTTTGAGTGCATCTTGTAAGTGAAATTTACAAGGGTGAGGGTATATTTCCTTTGTGTTCCCATTGACTTCAGTGGGTTTTTAAGCATGTGTGAACAGGATCATATTGCCTAGGTACATCTGAATTTGATGGGAAGGGCAGGCTCTGTGATATGTCTAACCCATTGCTGCTTTTCTAGCAGGACTGGACTAGAAAGCCTAGTTATGCTTTTTGTTTTCTTGTGACACAATTCTGGTGGCTCCCATAGTTTCATGTCAGGTTTCCCTTTCTTTCTGTTTCCTGCAGTTGGCAGCTCCAGTTCATCCCATCAGAGTTCAGGGGCCAGTTACCGAAACCATTTGCCAAGGGACCAATGGCCACACGGAGCATTCCTGCAGACATGAATGACCAAAACAGGGAAGAGCCATCCAGATACGTAAGAGCTATACACTTGTCATCGTTGTCTTTCATTGTCAGCAGCAGCAACAGCAGCAGTAGTAGTAGTGTAGTCACTCCAGAACCCTCCTCATGGATCAGAGCCCCATTGTGCTAGGGCTATACAAATGCACAACAAAAAACTGTTCACAGTGGCATTTGGCTGTGTCCCAAAACAAAATCTTTGTTTAGATGTGTAAATTCTATTTTTAAATTTCTTTTTAGTTTTCATTTGAGGTGATTATTTAAAAAAAAAAAAAAAGTTCCCAGTAGTTACAATTTCTGATGTACTGTACTGTTGTAGTCTATGATCGCAGGTAACTGAGCTCAGATGATTCCAGTACTTTCAAATTCTTCCCCCTCCCCACCTGCACCAATGACACACATTTGTCATTGAGCAGTGGGTGACATTTTCCTTTGTACTTCGGGACCTTTCTATTAAAAATAACTAACTAAAATTGCCCAAGATGTTTGTAATAGAGGAAATGGGAGTTTAGTTCAGAGCTTCCCCTGAAACAAATGAGATCCTTGCACCACTGATAAGATACATGGTACTGATGCAGGTGGTTTGCTCCTTTTCCAGGTTGTCTTGTGTTACTTAACCAAAATACCACTTGCCAGCTGGCCTGTTGTAGAATTATTTAGCAGATTAAAAATCAAAGTACAGAATCAATTTTCTGAGCACCCAGCCTTTCCCCCATTTTTTCCCTCAAGGGTTCTTTGGAGGCCTAGTATTTAATTGACATGGATACAGGTACTAGCTGTCTCTGTCATAGAGTTCCATAGTGTCTGAGTGATAGTCTGTATGTTTTATTTGCAGTGATGTTTGTGCGTCAGGCTGGAGATTTTAGTTTGTGTTTGCAAGCAGCTGGCTGCAGTGACCATATATATTGGTGCAGTTGAGAGGTTGCTCAGGTGACCTTTTAACCTCCTTTTAGTTGAAATGTTGTCTAGAAGGGAGTGCCAAGCTAAATGTTTTTTTTTAATTCTTTTTTTTTTTTAAAGATGAGTATAATTCTGAGCATAGAACTGTGTGTATTTATCTACCTCACCTGATCATTGAGTGGGAGTGCCTGGAGTATTGCCTGATGAATGTTGGCCCATCCATCTATCCCTCCAGCCCGTCCCCCATTACCAAAGTATCTGAATGCCTCATAATTGTTAATGTATTTATCCTCACAACATCCCTGCAAGATAGGGAAATGCTAGTTTCCTTATTTTACCAATGGGGAACTGAGGCACAGAGGCGAAGTGACTGGTTCAGGGTCTGTGACAGAATCAGGAATTGAACTTGGGTCCCAGGTGACCGCTCTAACTACGAGCCCACCTTCCTTTTGTCAAAAGGGAGGAATAAGATGAACTGTCAAGAAGCCGATGATGCCTTTCCTCCTCCGTTCTCAGCGCTTCATAGGGGGCCCTTGATGCGGTCCATGACTGTGGGAAGCACTCAGACTAACAGATCAGATCCTTGGCTGATGTAAACCATATACCTCCATTGAAGTCAATGCACACATGCTCATTTATGCTAGTTGAGGATCTTGGCTCAGTATGGTAGTATGCAGAGTCTACAGATTTGATCTCAAGAGTAGGGTTGAATCTGATACTACAACATTAGAGGAAATTGTGTAGGTAACAAAGCAAGAATCAATCTGCAGGATATTCAGGCTCTGTTATTTCAAGATCTATTATGTGGTTATTGGAAATGGGAAGGAGGCGGATTCCCACCTGAGAGGAGCTGTCTACTGCAATGCATTTAATTTACAAAATCTCTAACTTTGGCATATTTTTAGCGCAGACAGCTGGCTGATGCACAGCCTGTGACTAATGAAACAAAACACATTTTTGTTTCATGGTTGTTTCTTAATGTCACCCTACAATTTTGTTATTTCTGATGCAAGGAAGAAAGACTGGGATATGCTTATTCAATGCAGCCAGTTTGAGAAATACAGAAATTAGCTACTTGATGTAAATTTTAAGTGGGGTTTTAAAATTAATCTTTGATTCTGAGCTGCTAATAATACCAGAACAGGGACATCAGTAGTTATGGCATGCCTAGATTCCAAAGACAGACAGCAAGCATTGGAAAGAGCAGCCAGAATTGTGCATGACAAGTAAATCTGAGAGAGATGAGTCTATTGATAAGGTATAGGAGAGAGCTCACATCTTATGAAGAGCTTGTCTGAGCCACGGACAAGACAAAGGATTTAGTGCAGTTGACGTCATTAGATTATTCATTCTCCAGTGGAAATCCCTGCTGCTGAACTGTGTGGAAATCACAGAGCATGTCACAGGTTTCTGTTATGGTGACTGGGAGAAGTGGGATTTAACCATCTTGTTTTTCAAAATACTCAGAACGAAGGGTCTGATTCTGCTTCCTTTACTCATGTTGAGTAGCACTTACTCATGCAAGTTGCCCTATTGGTCCTCAATGCATTTCTCTCTAAAACTGTGTTAAGGTGGAGGTGATTGGTACCATCTGGTACAAAGAAGTATTGGCAGGTACCATAGAAAGGGCCTAAAAGCTTGAACCTTTGTTTGAAATTCCTGACCTCGGAGAAGGGGTGTGTGTGGGTGGTGTTTATTTAAAAAAAAAAAAAAAAAAATTTTTTTTTTTGGTTTTTACTTTCCCTATCCACTGTCTGGCCATTTTCTGAAAAGGATCAAGGACCCAAAGGCTGAGGCAGTCACATGTTAGAGTTGTTGACCTGAGCTTTATGATTAGGGTGTCTCTGGGTTCTGCAGGACTCATTTTAACTCCGCTCTATCTATGGTAGAGCAAGCAAGCGCCTGTATTGCACTGTGTGGTCAGACCAACATCCACAGTCCATCCGTTAGCTAGCAAGGGCAATGCAGTTGAAGCATTATTACAAAAGGCTGTGACATGTCTTCCACCTGTTTAGCATGCTTTGTCTCCTGCTGCTGTTCAGGAAGTGGTCAAACCCAGTTCTTCTGCATCCCTTTGCAGAGCAGCTGCATCAGATTAAAAATGTCTGAGGGGAGTTGTACATTTAAAATCGCCCCTGCTCTATTCACTGAGAGTGAAATTATTCCCTTTGGGAAGGGTCTGTTTAAGGCCTATGCACCACTTCAGTCCCACTTAAGCCCTCAAAATAGGGTGCCTAGGTCCTGTGCTGTCCCTCTGCCCACAGATGAATTTCACCCTTAGCTTCAGCTTAACCTATAAGAATAAAGTAAGAGCCACTCAGGATTGTAGTGGGGAACTCTGTGGCGGAGAAATCTTTTTTGCATTGGAAGCTTCAGTCCTATGAGGGAACATCCAGGAAAAGAAGAGTGTTAGATCTTGGTATTTTCTGGTTGCTTTATGCAGCAGTTTGTTTCTCTCAAAGCGACTCTGTATAACTTTAAAAACAATATCTAAAAGCAAAAATTTCTGGCGGCCTAGAATTCTCCCCACTGACAGTGCAAGAAGTTGATTCAATATTCTTCTTAGCTGAGTTTCCTGCAGTGTAATTTCAGTTGGTGTGCAAGTGTTGGTGAGCCATCTGGTCCCTCTTTTTAATTAAATTGTTTTCAACATAAATTTACTTCAAATCCCAGTGTTGTTCCAGAAAGTGACTCGAAAACTTTCAAGAAAGTTTGAAAGAGACACTTGTGATGCAGCACACTGCTGAAAGCCCAGAAGAGGACAGGTTTGGGGACTAAAACTGAAAAAGAAACCCAGCCTTCCTGGGCAACATTTTCCAGCTCTTTGCTGTTTCTGACCAAGTTTATTCAGGAAGGTTAATTCCCGGGGAGCTGCTGTTGAAAACACAGCATTGCACATCTTGTCTTTGATTTGATTAATGAAAAATCTATTTACGTTTCCCTGTTTATCACTTAGCCTCCTTAATAAGGCAAACTCCTATAGTGACTTGTGGTATTTGCTCCTTTCCTGAAAGAGCTGATGAGTCTTATATCATTTATTTTTGTGTTTCGCTGAATTGTCAAGATTCATGCACTGTGTTGTTTTGGTTCATTATTGAGCAATGATAGTTCAGATTGTGTTCAGCTGCTTTTAATTGGAAAAGAAATTGTCACTAGAAGGATGTCACCCAGCAACACCCTGAGTACCACATACAGACCTTCCTCTCTACAGTGGCAGGCACTGATATTGAAAGCGGTTCAGACCCACCAGAACTTTGTGATTATTGCAGCAAAGTACCTACCTTTAAATATGACCTTACTGAGCCCCTCCAGGCTGTTTGTTCTTCTCCATGTCCTTCCTTTCCTTCCCCAGCTCTTTCAAATGGACTCATCCTCCCTCAGAGATGCTTCCTCCCCCTGACTGACTCCTTGATCTTTCCCTTCCAGCCCACCCCCACCTTGGTTTCTCAGACAGGTTGCAGCAATAAGCCCCTCTGAGATCACTGTGTCTGGATACCCAAGGGGCCATCATTCCATGGGTATCTGTGGTTAGGGAATCCAGTCGTGGATTCCTCTCCATGTACAGTGGGAAGCTGATAAGGTTACAGTGTAGAATGTAGGCAGAGCTGCTGGGAGACTGTCACAGTTGGGTGCTGGAGTGTGAGATGACCAAGAAATGGCTTTGGCAGTGAAAGATCCTCCTGAGTTGCCAAAGGAGGGGGTCAGACTCTGGCTTACTCTGGAGAACACCAGGGGCAGTTACCTGCTGCTGAACCTCAGTCCCCTCTTACTGGCAGCCTCAGTAGGACCTGAGCACCTCACAGCCACCAATGGATTGTATCCTCATGTCAGGTAGGGAGATGCTGTCTCCGTTTTACGAAGGGGAAACTGAGGCATAGAGAGAGTCAGTGACTTGACCAGGGTCACACAGGGAGTCTAACTGATCTGCGAGTTGAACCTGGGTCTCCAGGGTACCTGAGCCTCAGCCACTAGCCCCTCCTCCCTACACTCTGTCTCCCTTGACAATTCCATGACCACTTCGACTTCCCTGGGCCTTCCTGCAAACAGCAGAGCTGCCAAGAGCCACCCCCTGCCGAGCCAGCTTGCCCCCGGGCAGCCCACCTACCCCACAGTAATTTCTGAGGTAAATCAGCTTTGCCAGTTGAGCAGCACTCTTCCAGACACCCACAGTAGGGTATTTCCAGTTCCATGCTCACTGGTCAGGCTGAGTTTGTCTGAGGGGAGAGACTGATCCTCGCAGTCTCAGAGCAGAGTGCAGTCCCTGCCTGTTTTAACGTTTACACTGGCTTTGGAGGGGGATCCAGTGAATGATGGGGTTTGGTGTTTAACAGCCCCCAGTGCAGTTAAGGAAGGAGGTTCGTTCAGACACATTCGGATGGGATCCCTCTCCCATGAGCCCCCGAGAACAGGTTATGTTTCGTTTGGCCACCGCTGTCGCCGCCTGTAGTTTCTCACCGTCTCTCAGTGCTTTTCCCCTGCTGTTCCCTTGTGTAGTTATGGCAGCACTATTAATCTGAAAAGGCAGCGTATGTTTGAGGAGGGGTTTTATACCCTGAGCAATCACATTGCTTGACCTAGGGCAAGCACTGCGTGCGCCCAGGGATAGCTGGGCTTTCCTAACACCTTGGCTTTGTGTTAAAGTCCTTCTTCCCTTCTGGCTTGATTTTTTTTTTTTTTTTTTTTTTTTTGCACGTGAGCTGGTTGAGAGTGAGTTTGAAGGAGAGAATCTTGTTTCTTGAGAGCAGGCAGACTCAGTGCTTCCTGGATGAAGATGAGTTGTCATGCATGTGGCACCACAGTGAGTGTTTGTGCTCGCGTGCAAACTGATCCAAAGCCCATTGAAGTCAATGGGAGGCTTTCCATTGGCTTCATCGGGTGTTGAATCAAGGCTTTGTTGTCTTAACTTAGACGGTAGGTTATTCAGCGCAGGAACTGTGTTGTCTAAATATTTGTACAGTGCCTGTCAAAGAGATGCTGACTGAGGTCTTTGGGCACTATTGCAATACAAACAATAAATGAGTGATGCAGTTGCCAGATTCCACATTTTATTGTTTCTCTGGTCTCCTGAAAAACATTTCTCTCCCCCTGTGCTCATGTGAGCTGTATTTCTGATTGCTGCGTGCACTTTTTTGAGCTGCATTGCTGAATGCTCGCTTTATTCTGCGTTACGATAATAAGTGAGCTGAGGGAGGTCTTCAGTTCCTTATCCATCCTCCTTGAAATTGCTCACACAGGTGTGTATATATATATACTGCTCTGGAGAAGCAGCCCCTGGCAGCAGCAGCAATATCTTACATTTCTATAGAAATGTTTCATCTCAATAGATCCAAAACACTTTACCAAGTTTTCTAACTGTTTGAAAGAACATTTAATTCACCACTGAAATGCAGATAGCTTTGGGGTGAAATGTGGTAGCAGTTCAACAGTGTATGAGAATGCTTACACAATGGTTTAGGATAGGAAGTGAAGAATACATCTCAGTATGTAAAGAACAAGGTTTCTTTTCTTCTTTTAGATTGACATTTCCAAATGCCATTACCTGGTGGATTTAGATAGAGCGACTGAAACTCCAAGGGAGCCGAGATACTCCTCCAACAAAGAAGAATGGGTCAGCATTGCCTACAAACCATTCCTAGATACTTCCAGGTAAGTGTTTTTACAAGTTTTGGAAGGAAGAACAGGGGCAGGCAGGTGGATGAGCTAATTCTGTTTGAATTTCTGCACATGAAAGAAGCAATCCATGTACTGGTAAGAGAAATGCAATGGTAGGAGTTACTTTGAAATGATCCTTTTGGGAAAGGCACCTTTCCGGGCCTGGGAACAGGCATTTACATGGGGAAACCTGTATGGTATTAATACAGCTTTGGTGCTCATGGCCAATATTGCTCTTTAGGGTGAAGTACGCTAATGGGTTAAAATCATTTTAAAAATGAAAGCTCAGTATCCACCTTTTGCTGAAATTTCTTTATTTGAACAAGCATTGTTAGAAGGCTGTTGGGAGGAGAAGAAATTAGAATAAAATCAGCCTCCTCCACTCTTATCTGGGGTGGGATCCATTTGGTTATATTAGGTTGAAAGTAAACATGCAATCCCTATGGGTCAGCAACTCCCTGTTCTAAATGATCCTTGGTTACTTATTTTTTAAAGGTGTTGTAAGGCAACTGTCATGCTATGGGGAAGAGGGATTTGCTGGAAAGAGCCATTAAAAATTGAGTGCCCTCTTATTTTCACATGCTGTCTCATGGTTCTCTGGTAGGACAGGTTTGGTGCAGAAGACCGATGAAAGCTAAAATTTTCCAAACTAATGCAGCTGGGTAATGGGAGCTGCAATAATGCGCTTTTCCCAGTAGCGGCTCTTGCATTCCTTATCTGCTGATTATAAAGCAGTAGTGCTTTGCTTCTCGGCAAGGCTTTTCATGAGCTTCATCTGCCCTGCGCACCTCTGTATGATGCAGTGCCACTGTGGGCCAGTGAGACTGTAACTAACGAGTCGATAGAAGTGTCTGCATGAAAGTCTCACAGGGAATTTATCTCATCTCTCCACCACTGAGCATGTCAAGATACATTTGCAGTTCTACTTCAAAGCCACATTCAGGTGTTTCAGAGCTATCTTGTTTTGCTGTCCTCTGTTGAACCAATAAGCTTACAGGGTGTTATCTAATGCCCTTTGAAGTCAAAGTCATTGCACTAGGTCCAGATGAATGTCTAAAGGATCCTGGGTTCCACCACTGGTATTATTTGTTGGGGCACTTTCTGAGGCATACAGGACTGGCTGGTAGACTGCATGATGAAAGTAAAGATAAGAGAATAATTTCAGTGGAGCCATAAGTGTCACAGGCAGCTCTGGAATGTCTTGGTTTGTCAGTGGTTTCTATTAATATTTTTAATTATAATAGCATTTAGAGGCCCTACCTGAGATTGGTGCTAGGTGCTGTACATAAGCACAGTAAGAAACAGTCTGCACCGTGGCACCTTTAGGTTTTTGCACCAGTTTGCACTTGTTTGATGCCAGCAATAAAATATTTCCCACTTGGATGGGTTAAACATGGTCCTCTCGTGGCGGGCAAAATATCAGTGTCTCATCAGTCTCTGGCACTTCTGCATCTGAATCAGCCAGGATCCTGGAGCCTCTCCACTGGGGAAAGCATGAGTCAGGTTTGCTCCTATGGCTGCTGCACTCACTGATAGTAAGGGCTGGTCAGGCCATTATCATCCATTGGACAGCCATGCTCCTAGCAAAAGCTGTTCCCTCCTCTCCCTGCAGCGCCTGCCAAAACTAAGCATTGCTGAGCTGTAGCGAGTCCTGAGCTCTGCTTCGTGTAGTCCTCCATGTCCCATTAAACTCCTGAGACATGCACTGGCATCCTGTAAGGGGCTTGTTGCGTGTCTGCTGAAAGGATGTTGCTTTTACAGATTGATCTCTTTACTCCTGCATTCATTACCTCGGCCTGAAAGAAGACAAGTGGACATCTGCGCTTTGAGCTGTGGGGGGAGGTATATGATGTTCCTTTGCTGATGAAGGCTGACCCCTAGGTGTGACCAGTGATAGGGCATGAACGGGACACATCTCTCCACTCCCCTTGCCTCCCCCCAAAAAGAAAATCTTTTTATTATGCTGGGGATGTGCTGGGTCTTATGCCCTTTCACCCCTGATCCTGCCTCCAGTGTTTAGTGAGGTTGCGTCACTGTCTGAAACCAGGGTGAAGATCTGTAGGCACCAAGCCGAAGATCTGCTTCTTTAGCACGATGCACGTCCGATGAGTTGAGCTGTAGCACTATATTTTCACTACAGAGACTGTCCCAGTGTTTTGCATTAGTTGCTCTATGAAATTCAACCTCCTTTATTTTCCCTTTTCCTGGGGACGCTGACAGGACCCTTAGAATTTCCCAACTTCACTCCACAAGCCTCTTTGGTGTGGCTTCACCCTATCTGGCATGAATATCAGTGTGCGGGGGGCTCATCAGAAGGGCCTGCTGTTGAGTGACAGACCTTTCTTCTCTTCTAGAGGCTTTTCTAGGAGACGAGAAGCTGCTGCTGCCCAATGTAACAGGGCTGGCCACCTTCTGAGCACCCCTTATGACCAGGGGTGATGTGGAGTGCCCTGCCTCTGTTTTCTCCTTCCCCAAAGGGTCTGGGTTTTTTATGAAATTAACAAAGCTCCAAAACAAACAAATTTTTCCATCCAGCCCCTTCTAGCTCTGCCCTCGCTGAACTCGCTAGCATCCATTATAGCCTGAGGGCAGGCCCGTCCCCTTAATTGGCTCAACTGGGAGCACCTGCTCTGTCATCAGGGCTCTGGGTCTATTTTAATCCCAAGGGCCAGCCACCGTGCGACACCCGGGGACAAGTAACAAACTCAGACATACGGCATGGCAGCCCAGAGGCTGGGTGTCAGATCAGTCAGCTGTTCAGGGTTTTAAACTAGATGGGATGCCTGAGCTCTGATCTTATCCTGGGGAACTCATTTGGACAGTTCCAACATCGGTCACTGCTATTTGACGAATGATGCTTTGTGTGCAGCTTGCAATGGGAGAGCGTGGTATGTGTTTCCACTGGGAGGGGCGGCATGGCATAGTACAGGAACGGCAGCACCTCACTGTGCGACTTCTTGTGACATTGCCACAGGACCCAAGAAGCTCTAGAGCACGGTAACCGCGTTTCACAATCTCTTTAGCAGGTAACATTACAGAATAACAAAGAATAGACTGGGCCCTCTTGAGGCAGGTAAAATAAGAGTCTCTTCTCTCTCTGGCACTTCTACAGGTGCCTGAGCCCAGACCCTGCACTCCCTAGTTGAGAAGTCACTGAGTGTTTAGAACAAAGGCACAGATTGTCTAAGGCTTGCGGGGGGAGGAGGGAGAAAGGGGGTATTGGCTTCCTTCACCCCGTAACAAAGAATCCCACTGCCTTTATTGAACTTTTCACTTGGAAGGGGACTGCAGTGGTGCCAGGGATACCTATAGCATAGACTGAGGAGGGACCAGAAATAATCAGCCAATGGGAGTCTTGGCCCCATGTGTGTCTCTGGGCAGCCTCCCTTCTCTTGCTTGCGCTCTTGCTGCATTGAAATTCTCCACGCTGTTCCCTATCAGTGTCTCACAGCTTGAGCAGAAAGGCGGTGCAGTGCCTTTACGTGCGAAGGAGGCCAGGTTGCCATAGCAGCAGGTCTGATTTGCATGCCTGCTGTGCACCTTGATGGCTGACATGTTTCAGGATGCACTGTGCCAGGCTGTCCTCTCCCACCAATTAAGTGGACTTTAGAGTGTGGGAGTCTGTGCGGCTAGAGTGTGTCATGCAAATGAAGGAGGGAGTGGGCAGTGGAGGAGCTCATTCAGAAGAGTCTGAGTGTAGTAGCTAGCAATTCCAGTACCCTTCCCCAACGAGTTTGGTGTTCATTATTGGTTGCATTGTACTCTTCCCAGGAGTTTTGAAGTACTTCACATGCTGTTCTGAATCTGAACACCACAGAGGCTCTTGATGCAGGCACTATAGTAGAAATCCAAAAGCCTGAATCCGATGGAAACATTCTAACTGGGCTCTGAACCACGGCTGCATGACCAGGGCAATGCTAAACTCAAATCTGGACTCTGCAAAGCTTCCAGAGCTGACTCAAGTGCTTGTAGCACAGAGATGAACTAGGCATACTAGCCCCATTCCCCAGTCAGGGCATTATTTACTTGTATCGCTTTAGCACCCAGAAGTCCCAGCTGAGATCAGGACCCTGTTGCGTTGGCCAGGCCCTAGTGTGCTGGCAGGAAAAGGCTCAGAGAGGAAGAATGGTCCAGGGGCTAGGGTGTTGACTGGAACTTGCAAGAGCTGGGTTCAAATCCCGGCTCTGCAAATCACTTAGCCTCTGTGCCTCAGTTTCCCATCTGTACAGTGGAAAGGATAGCACTGCCCCAGATATGTTCATTAGGTAGATAGTATTGTTTGGTTCAAACTATAGGCATTCACTATAATATCAGTAAAGAGGCTAGGAAGCACCATGTTTTTGCTCTTGGTTCATTTCATTTCAGGAGGACTGGAGCTGGATTGTTACCAGCTGACTGGGGAGCTAATTGCTAACATAAGGTGGCTGATCTATCTGCTCAGGGTTGAATGTCTCCAAGAGATGGAGTACATTCTACCTTGCCCCAGTGCAGGCGTGGTCCCTTCATTCTGCTGCCGTTTGTGGAGACTGGAGCATCCATTTTACACTTTCCCCTTTGCAAAGAGGGCACTCCTGGTGGGTCCTGCTCCCTGTAACTCTGCAGCTACATTGCTTGCTGTTAAGCAGACCTTTCCTTTGTTCGCCCCTTCTGGCCTGGGACACACTATGCTTCATCTTGCTGATTGCCAACCCTGCTGTGGAGCAGATCTGAATAGCAAAGCAAGAGTCTCATGTTACCCAAATGGCTCTGCAGGCACTAGAGCAATGCACCAAGGGACCATTCCATGCATGCAGTGCATGATTTCTAAACAGTCCTGTGAATTAGTGCTGTTGGGAGTGCTGCAACAGATCCTGCAGGTCTACTATCTTGGGTGCCAGCATCCTCCCTGGTGGCGAAAAGCTTTCAATTGTTCCTGAAGGCACAGAATTTTTTCTTTGGTTTGAAGTGACAAATCCAATTTATGCCGTCCCTCCCGCAGTTGAGAGGGTAATTATCAGAACTGGGAACTTGGCCATACAGGAAGAGCAGCAACATGTAGGTTTTAGGAGTGCCAGCAGGTTAGATGAATGCCCCTGTAGAAAGCTTAAAAAGAATCTAATGTAACCACCCTCCTGCCCTGAAGGGACTTGTGACTGGCAGAAGTCACAGGTTTCCCAGGTAGGGGCAGCGCAGGCAGCTGGCTGATGAATCTGTTTAGGTGACAGGAATTACATGGGTGTGCTGTGCTCAGTCTCATCTTGCCTAGGAGGTTGCCAAAGGGTGGTGTTCTCCTGATCGGGCTGGGTTTAAAATCTTCTGGTTATAAATTGATCGCCTCAAGCAGGACTGTTGATAGTTATGGGCTGTTTCCAAAGAGGAGCTGCTTAGGTTTCACCTGCAAACTCTACATGTGTAAAATCTCGCAAGCCTGAGTGCCTTTGAGGGAAGTCTGTGCAGAAAAGCCCCTGTGTAGACATGTGCACAGAGGCCTGTCTCTGCATGGGGTCAGAGAAGGTGCTTCAGGAACCTCCTTTATAAACCCAACCGACTCATTTCTGAGCATGTTCCCTGCCCTCAGACCACTGTGATGACACGTGTATCAAATCCAGTATGTGCTTCCACACAAACTGTTCCAAAGCAGCCCTTGCTAAACGTGAAGTAAGTGTAAAAGGCATGATTAAAATGCAGCTTAAAAAAAAAAAAGCATCACCTCCAGCTGAGCTGTGAGGGGAGCAGCAGTCAGCTCAGAATACAGGTTTGCAGTGCTGGGCCATGGAGCGAGGCACATTAAAAACCCTTCCAACTCCAGCTCTTATTCTTTGAAAATAAATGACCCCAGTAGCTCAATTCATGCCTGCTGAACTGCAGGCTTCTGGGACTCGCTATGATTCTCACATTGACGTCAGCAAGTACAAATGTAAATCTCAACTCGCTTTGATAAATGGTGCTGCTAATTGAATTAGAGAACACTCCGGGCCACCAACTAATTATGCTACTCAGGCAGCTGCTTTGTCCAGGTCCATTTAATTCTGTATTGGCTGAGTGCTGCCATTCTGGCATAGAAAAGGGGAAATATATTAAAGCTCCCAATTGAGGAGCATATATTTTCCAGCTCTTTAGATTGAGCCGTCTGTTAGCTCCAGGCACTCCTGTTCTTGTCTGTGTGTGTGTGTTCCACTGTAGAATAGTTTTAATGCAAGATTAGTGATCCAGTCACCTTGTGCTAAAATGTTCTCTTGTTTGATAAGTATGAGAACTCCCCTTATGCCATTTAATGCCGCTTTTCTCAATATTAAATGAGTATTTAAGTTTTAAAAAAAGTTATTTCCTTTAAGTTCATGGTGAATGTGGTATTTTCTGCACCTCAAGGAAGTGCAAATGTTAATAGGTTTGCAGTGGGGCACAGAAAGCTTTGGTCATGGCTGAGCATCTGCTCCCAAGCTCCCCGTGTGCATAGATAACCAGAATATCCTAATTCCTGTATCTGTGACAGAGTTCCAGCTCTGCTTCCTTTTCCCCCCTCTGCCTCCTGTCCCTCCATTACCTTCTCTTCTTCCTCTTAGTGCTAACTTCAGAAACTCAATCTTTGGCAGGCATTTATTTGACCTTCAATCGAGGTGAGAAATTCAGGCTGCAAGATGTGTTAGCAATAAAGCTTTTTCTTTCCTAAAGTATTTAATCTCCCCCAAAACAAGGCAAATCTCTGAAGGGGGAAGGGAGTACACAAAGCCATTCATACTTTGGGCCCATATCCAATGCCCATTGAAGTCAGTGGAAGCTTTTTGTTTATTTCAGCAAGCATTGGATTAGACCCTTTATCCTCAGTTTAGAGCAACCATTCATGGGTTTGATCTAGCTAGTATCCTGCTGCATAGGAACTCTGCTGATCAAGGCCACGCCCAGGTGGACAAATAAAGAGAAGCAAATATGTATGGAAATGGTATAGATTCAGTTGCATCCATTTTCCCCCACCCCTCCTTATGTCACCTGCTGTCTTAGAAGATTTGAGTTAGGTGACAGGTGGTAAATATGCTTGAACCCTGTCTAAATTAAGTTTCTAATGGAGTTGCACCAGCAGTAAATTACAGCTCCTGTTTTCTTTGTGTAGACAAGGCTACTGACACTTGCCTTAGTGTGTGTGGCTATCTAGCACGGAGCAGCCTTGTGCCTCTGTGTGGTATTGCACAAAGTGCCCTTCAGTTAGAAACTGGTTGTTGCTTAATGAACATGAAAGCTCATCTCAAAATAGATACATTGGTGCCACCACCTGCTGTGCAAAAGTAAGTGGTCTGAAGAGACAGGCCTTGTTGAGGAAAACCTCTTAAGAGCTAAGCTGTGATTTCTTGGTGTCAAAGCTGTTCTTTTTTTCTAGGGCTTCTCATTTAGTTTTTGCCTGGATCCTCACGTTGGGTAATTGGAGTCAGTGTGAATTCTCTCCTTTCCGCTTTCTTAATCCTGTTAATAAAATCCTACAACAGTCCTGCAGATCCAACAATGTGTATTAAAACCCCCACGTTTCCAATGGGCACAAACATCACCTTGATCTAAAGACCCTAGAGACTGGATGTCAAATTCACTCTGCAGAGAGGGCTGAATTCACATTCAGTTATGCCCATGCAGTGGGGGGAAGGGCATAGACTGAGGACTGTGCATTCTTACTCCTCCTCTCCCCCCTGATCCACAGTGGACTTCCTACTGAGGTCAGTGGGAGCTTTGCATGGAGATCAAGGGTAGAATATGGCCTTTATTTGTGAACTAAAATGATTATTATGCTTGAGACGAGAAGAACAGAGGATGGGAGAGGAAGAGAAATGGGGCAGAATGGCAAGCAGCTCTTTCCACTGGATAATGCTGTATGCAACAAAAATGTATGTCTTCTCTGTCTGCATATCTCTTGTTTTCCTCCATCTCCTTCCCTGCAACAATACCTAGTTATTACTCACATTTGAAATGCCATTAGGCTCTAGGTATTGCAATTCCAAGGAGATTGAGTAGGTGTGGAAGTTCACATCTCTCTAAGCTATTGTTTCAGACTGTCAGCAGACTCAGAGAGACAACACTGCATTGGTTTACACTTCAGTCCCATTTGGAAGGTTTTCACTACCTTTTTTTAGAGCAAGCCATGTACTTCTGTTTTCAAATGAAAAGCTTGAACTGTGCAGATCTCAGTATATGC
Source organism: Emydura macquarii macquarii (assembly GCF_026122565.2). Classification (NCBI taxonomy): domain Eukaryota; kingdom Metazoa; phylum Chordata; order Testudines; family Chelidae; genus Emydura; species Emydura macquarii. The sequence goes on along the minus strand of NW_027130449.1, from coordinate 10,928,520 downwards.
CATGGGGTCACAAACCCATTGTATCCAGCTTGTGGCCCTGAATTTGACACCTCTATAATTTAGAAAGGCACATGGTGGCAGGAATACAGGGAGGAATAGTTATTGTGAACAGCTGTAGGGGATAGGAATCAAGGATATGCTAGTGGTCTGTCTGCCTGACTCCGAGACATGCAGAATAGGGAAAACACAAAAAGAACAGGTTAAAGAACATTTAGATAAGTGAGATGTATTCAAATTGGCAGGGCCTGATGAACTGCACCCCAGGGTGCTGAAGCAACTAGCTGAAGGAATCTCGGAACAGTTAGCAGTTCTCTTCAAGAGCCCGTGGAGGGCAGGTAAGGTCACAGAGGACAGATAAAGAGAGAACCTAGAACCTGTCTTTTTAAAAAGGGGAACAAAGAGGACCCAGGGAATTATAGACTGGTCGGCCTCACTTCGATACCTGGAAAAATACTGGAACAAATTGTTAGACAGTCAGTTTTGTAAGCTTCTAGAGGCTTATAGGGTTAAAAGGAATAGCCAACAGGGATTTGTTGAGAAAACTTATGCCAAACCAACCTAATTTCCTTCTTTGATGGGGTTACTGGCCTAGTGGATAGGAGAAAGCTGTAAACATGATGTATCTGAATTTTAGTGAGGCTTTTGACACTATCCCACATGGCATTCTCATAAGCATACTAGGAAAACGTGGTCTAGATGAAATTACTATAAGGTTGTTGCACAACTTGTTGAAAGACAATACTCAAAGCATGGTTTGCTGTTGCACTGAGAGGGCATATCTACTGGGGTTCCACAGGGGTCAGTCCTGGCTTCAGTCCTATTAAATATTTTTGCTAATGTCTTGGATAGTGGAGTGGAGAGTATGCTTATAAAATTTGCAGATGATACAAAGCTGGCTTGTCAAGCCCTTTAGGGGACAGAATTAGAATTCAAAACAGCCTTGACAAATTAGAGAATTGGTCTGAAATCAACGAGATGAAATTCAATAGAGACAAGTGCTAAGTACTTTAGTTAGGAAGGAAAAATCAGGTGCACAACTACAAAATTGGAACTAACTGGCTAGGAGGTAGTACTGCTGAAAAGGATCTGGGAATTACAGTGGACAACAAATTGAATCTGAGTCCACAATGTGATGCAGCTATGAAAAAGGCTAATTTTCTAAGGTATGTCAACAGGAGTGCCTTAGGTAAGACACGGGAGGTAATTGTCCCACTCTACTTGGCGCTGGTGAGGCCTCAGCTGGAATACTATGTCCGGTTGTGAGCACTGCATTTTAGGAAGGATGTGGACATGTTGGAGAGAGTCCAAAGGAGAGCAACAAAAATGCTAAAAGGTTTAGAGAACCTGACCTGTGAGGAAAGATTAAAAAACTGGGCACGTTTAGTCTTGAGAAAAGAAGAGGGGGGCCTGTTAACAGTCTTCAAATATATTAAAGGGCTGTTATAAAGAGGATGGTGATCGATTGTTCCCCATATCCATTGAGGGTATCACAAGAAGCAATGGGCAAGGGAGATTTAGGTTAGATACGAGGAAAATCTTTCGAACTATAAGGACAGTGAAAACTTATTCCACAGCTTAAAGGGAGGTTGTGGAATCCTCATCATTGGAGGTTTTTAAGAACAGGTTGGACAAACATTTGAGAGGGATGGTCTAGGTTTACTTGGTCCTGCCCCAGCACAGGAGGCTGGACTTGATGACCTTTCAGGTCCCTTCCAGCCCTACATTTCTATGATTCTATGCTGGGGCTAACTGTAATGTCCCTGGGGATTTCAGCTACTGAGTGTTGCTTCTTCAAAAATCAGACCCTCTTTCACCAGCTACTGAGTAAAATGGGCTCTCATTGTGTCAAAGTGGTTCTAAGTCGGAGGATGTGGCTCTATGGTTGAGCTGCTGTCAGCATGACATGAGCATGGAGGGGGCTGTATGATTTAAGGCCATTTCAGTGCTGTGAACTGTGTGCCAAGGAGTGCAGTAAGGGGTGCCTCCTTCCTTTCTGTCCTCTAGCCCAGCTGCATATGGCAAATTAAAGAAATGACCTCCCATGAACACACACTGCTCTCCTCTGCCCCAATCAAGCCCAGAACTTGTGGGATTGGTCTCTGCTGCTTTCCTGGCTCAGGAGGGCCGGCTTCCTCACTTCCATTTTTCATGCTCCTGTTTTTTTAACAAGCCTCCACAACAGCTTGAAATTGCTTTTTCTTAAGTGAAATGAAGTGAAACCAAAGCCGTTCAACAGCGAGTTCCAAGCTTCAGGATTGTGGGATCTCAGTGTTCGTGCGTGCTAAACGTTGTGTTACTCTTGGCTCCGGTGGCTGGTCACGATGAGGAAATGCCAATGCAAAGCGCAGCAATGACGTGGTATTCATTAGTTAGCACCAAGATGCAGAGAAGGAAATGCAAGAGCTGCTGTATGTTGGGGTTGTCTTTGCCTGCAGCCACTCTTGTTTAATGGAGTAGGAAGGGTCTTCAATTTCCAGGCACAGGGAAATGACAACTGCAAAGAAGGCTCCTGGTTGAAAACATGTAAAAAGTAGCATCTTTCTCTTAGTTGTTTGCTACTAAGCAGTGTGCTTAGAACATATTTCATTCCAGCAGCTCAAAATCTCACGAGGAACTAGGTATTCCAGTGGGTTTTTTTATTTTGGAAACATACTGGATGCTTTATAATTTGCAAAGGTCCCAAATGTTATTGCAGGAAATGAATGGAACTTTTGGTTCTCTGCCTTCTGAAGTGAAGTAATCACCATTTTACATCCCAAATGGCAGTCTGTGTACTTGGCCAAAAGCACGTTAGAGGGCTGCTGGGTGTTGAGAGGATGGGTGACCTTTTGGTTAAGGCAAAAAACTAGGTTCAGTCCTCTGCTCTGCCTGTGTGAACTTGAGCAAGTCGTTTAGTCTCTTGGTGCCTTAGTTTCCCATCTGAAGATAATGATACTTCCCTTTTCTCCACCCTTCATCTATTTAGATTGTAAACTTTTCAGGCAGGGGGACTGTCTCTTTGAACAGCACCAAGCAAAATGGGGCCCAGGTCTTAGGCCCTACTGTAATACAGATAATAAATAATACCTTTCCCTGCAGAAAATCTATTCCAAGCTGCAAGAGCTCACGATTTCGGTGGTCTCCATTAGCTCGCAAGTAGTGTGATGCATTGAATTTTTCAAGTGCTTTTGGAGTCCACATGGAGCCTACGTCCACAATGGCAGATCCTGTCATTGTTTTTCAGCTGCATCTTTGGTTTAGAAATATATTTGATGCTGCTTCCAAACAAAAGCAAACCCACCAACCACCTTTTCTTTGAATAGAGTGAATTGAACAGTGCACAGGCAGCACCAGTAAGATTCCATTTAATTCCACACTCTCTGCTGTTATCAGCAAACTGCTTGAATTATAGAACATCTCAGGAGTGTCCAGATAACACACCCTGGATCTACGTACTGTCCCTGGCCTCTCAGCATTTTACAAATCATAGATTTGACTGTTGTTGCTGCTTATCCAGTCTTTTTTGCTTCTTGGCTGACGTTTGCATTGATGGCCTTAGTTATACATCTATCAAGACTGATGGTTTCCCAGCAATGTTATCTGAAAGAGATAAGTCTTAAAATTAGCTTTGGTGTTCAGAATGAAACACCCTTGCCCCAGCACCAATTTCAAGAAATTGCTAATGAGTGCATGGCTTTTCAGTGGAATTTTCGAGCTGATGATGAAGGAAATTATCTTATTTTTGCACTCCTTATTTAAACAAGGAATTAACATTATCTGTCCAGTGGAAGAATACAGGCACTTAATACTTGCACCAAATTAGCAGTGCTACAGCAATTAGCAGCCAAACAAAAGGATACTAATTTGCTACAGCCATCAAGCCTGTCACACACAAAGTACTCTATTGGTCCAATTTGTAGCAAAGTACTGATGCTAAATACTAGTTCCCAACCCGTGAGGGTGAACATGCCTCTGAAGACTGACAGCTTGCAGCAAGTCACCTGGCAGGACTCAGAGTGGTTCAGATCTTCTCTAATTTGAGTTGCCGCAGCAGAACAGCAATGTGCTGAAACGCTACAGCCAGTTTGGTTTCTTTGTCTCTGCTGTAGGGACTCTGTGGGGAAGGGATGGATGGAAGAGCGGGCTTCCTAAAATGAGTAGACATTAGGAAAATGGAAAAGCCCAGTGCAAAGCTGCTAACTTATTGTCTCTTAGCACCTCCCTTGCTGCTCTTTCAGGGATGGGAGTTTTGGAATAACTGCAGTATGTAACCTCATCATGGCAAAAGCCCCCTAAAGGCTGAACTGTGTCTGCCTTTTGGCTGATAACATCTAGAAGGAACTATCTCATCATAATTATTGCCCGCTGCTAATACAGCAGGGGTGGGGAAAGAATTATGAACTAGTAGGGCTGATTGCTCTAAAACTGGTATTCTACATACAAAACAGCTTTGGTTTGACTGATGAGGAAAAGGCAGAATGGATCCTGCTGTGTCTGTGTCATTGCTGTTCCCCACGTTACTGACATGAGGCCCTAATCCCAGGCCCTCTACTAGGCATCAGCTGTTCTTTTAGCACTCCAAAACATGTAGTTTAAATGATCACTTTAAAAACAGTTTGTTTTCCCTTTTGGTTTCAGGTCTTCAAAGCTGCTGCGTGCGTTCTATGTCCCTTTCCTGTCTGAGCGGCATACATCGTATGCAAACTACACCATCCTTAAACCCCGGAAGTCAAAGCAAACCAGGAAAAAAACAGGAGGTTAGCAACACACCTGCAGATCAAAAAGGATCAACCAACATTGTTGGCCAGCTGCTTAACCCTTCCTAGAAAAAAAATGCTTGTAAGATTGACTAATAAAGGTTTCCCACCCAGTGATTTCACTCTGCAAGCCTCCAGCTGTACAGGGTACATCATCTGCTCTCAGTTCTTCGTGTTAGTTTACGCTCTGCCTGCACAGCCCGTTTCCAGAACGTACTGGTAAGAAACAGTTTGAAAATCCAGCAGCTACCTACAATATATGATCCCTGCAGCTCCTTGCATTATTATTTATTAGACTAGAGAAGAGCACAACTAAATAACAAGAAATGACTGTTAGACTGTGTACCAGGATGCTGTCTGGCACCAGGAAAATCCAGAGCTGCTCTCTCAGTAGTCCTCATCTGCTAAATAGCTGTTTGCGTAATCCTAGGAAACATTTACCGATAACAAAGGGGAAAAAACCAACCACAGCGGAGTCTGAAATGCTGAGTGTCTCAGCAAACAAGACAGCCTATACCATAGAGAAATACCCCTAGGACCACACTGTCCAGGAGAAACTTGCACTTTCAAACAAACTGTGAATTTTTGTTAATTACCTGTTTCAATGGGACATGATTACATTTGTCTTGAGTTCTGTTTTTCTTGTTATGGTTGTAGATATTGTGAAAACACGGGCTTCATTTAATTTTATTGTGTGTGTGTGTGTGTGTGTGTGTGTGTGTGTTAAAGAAGCATATAACGTCCTTTGAATTCTAGTCTCCAATGTGTAAAATGTCTGGAAACCGCCTGTGAGGTAAAAAGGGTTAATAATTGAGATTGTTTCCCAAATCTACAAGGATATGTACAAGTTCCCTTTTGTAAAAGGTCTCCAGAATGATGCAGTATCGAATAATACTGGAGTTTGTACAACCAGGATGAACCAGATTAAAAATGATGCTTACATCAGTCTTGTAGAAAATTGTGCAGGGGCATGACAGGGGGGATGTGGGTGAACTTTCCCTCCATGCAGAGGGACAGATGGCGCAAGCTCTGTGCCCAGCCTAAGTCTTATTCTGAGGGTTTAAATGGAATTTAGTAGTGCATAAGCCTGTGCAGAGATGGCCATTTCATCCTGGGTGAATAGCACCTGCACAAGAGAGAGCAGATGAGATGTGGCTGTATGAGATAGTGGCTCTGTCAATGAGGATGCAGCGCTGAAGCGGGGTGGGGGTGGGGTGGTTGATCAGTGAGAGTATGATGGAGAGCCTACGCCAGTAGCTGTTTAGGAGAGCTGGGCAGGTGGATCTTTCAATAATTTTGCAGGTTAACAGCTCAGCAGGCTGCTATAGCAAGGTCAGAAGGGCAGACTATGCAGCAATGAGGCTTTGATTTAACATGACACTATTGGGTCAGAGCAGGAGAAGCCAGGAAAGGAAATAGTGCAACACTGAGAGAACCATACATGACTCTAATTTAGAAAATTACATTTGAAATGTAACTGTTTGTAATGTAATTACATTTGAAATGAAACTGTCTTCCCTTTGTCTGCTCAGTCCTATCCACTCACTAGGGATGAGTATTGACAAAATGCTCATGTCACCTTCACTCAGCTACATTTCCTTCTGCACAATTGCAGGTTTGGTTGGTTGCTTGCCCAGAGATTTTATGTAACTTTTTGGTGTGTGTGTTTTTTTTTTAAGGCAACTCTGCAGCAGAACCAGAGGAGAGAAAGATGATCATGATGTGCATGAGGTGCTCAGCATATTCTGAGAACCAGGCCCCTTCCAGGTGTATCAGATTGGGCATTCAAAATCACTAGACACTTCTGAAACTCTTTGTCAGGTGGTAGTGATTCTTGAGCTCCTGCCATCCAGGACTGTGGGAGCTAGTAAATGGCCTGCTTCAGATATGTGAAACCAGGGAATCTTGCTGTAAGTCTGTCTGATTATTGCTGTGGATGCATGGGTTTCCATGTGGTTAGTGAGCAGGAAAGTAGGTTGGCCAAGCCATCAATTCAGAGCCTGAATGCTCTCATTAAGATCTGAATGCCACATTGAGTCCCTCGTTGACTCTGTAAATGTTGTTTATCTGCTTTTTCTATTATTTTATGCCTGAAGAGCTTGTTACTTTAGGTAAAAGTCACTCTGCAGGCAGGTGGTGCAGAACTTTCCTCCACCCAGGTTTAATTTAGAATTGTGCACACTGTCTCTGAATGTTGTTTCTTTAGTAACATTGACAATGTTCCCATTGTGATCAGCAGGAGAGCATGTGGAGTGTCTATCACTTGGCAGGGGAAAAGGTGGCTTGTGGGACTCCATACTGAACTGACATGCAGTTGAAATGCAGGTGGAGGTTGCTGTGTGAGATGGCGTCAAGTATTTTGATTCCACTTGCATCTTATTAAAGGTATTTTTAAATGAACTTCACTACATTGAAGACAAAGATTAGACTATACAAAGCGTGATAGGTAAAAGGCCCTGTGTGCCTCTTTGTTGCCTGGATGATTGATACATTGAGAATGGACTTCTCCGCTGTGCAGAGTAGCAGCACAAAGCCTGTGCATTATTTAAATCCTGTTTTGAAGGTTTTTGTGGGACTCGTATGCCCTCCGCAGAGGGTTGCTTTTTGCTCTGTGCGAATAGTGTCTCTATAGAACTTTTGGTATAACAATATTGGAATACCCCTTTTAATAATCTGTCTTTACAGTAAACTAGTGTCTTAAACATCTTCGGTCAATCTGCCTTGGAGACAAAATTGCAGTGTTGCTGGTCAACAATGAATGTCTGCTTAACACTCCCGTTTGTGGTTTTTTTGTTTTTTGTTTTAAATAGGTTCCCCATGCAAAATATTTACATTCCTTTAATAAGGCTCTCCTGTACCATGTCAGTGAATCTAAACCAAAAGAGCAATCCTATCTGCTTTCCCCCAGTGTTTCCATCTATAAATGGAATAGTGAAACAAGGAATGCAGCTAGACAGAGTCCACTGCGTCCCTCTCTTTGGTGCTGTCTCACTGTTCCAGCCTTTACTATCATGTTTCCTATGAAAAGATAGATGCTTCCTGGACTGTTTTAAATGTTTGTGGCTGCTCCACCGTTTTAAGTCCTTTTTATGGAACCTGATTGGTTGATACTAAATAGGAGTGGTTAGCATCTCTTAGAAGAAGGCAGCAACCACCCTGTTGCCGTATGAAGAACTGCACTTGCGTCATGTTAACAGGGATTGGTTTCCCATCTTTTGGAAGGTAAAGCCAAGTGCACTCACAAATGGAGTCTCATATTTGCTTTAAAGTAGCACTGAGAGGCTCTACTCAAAATAGAGGCCCCATTTTGTTGGTTGATCCCATTCCTGAAGTGTTTACAATCTAAACAGACAAGACAGAGTTAAGGGAGGATTATTCTCCCCTTTTTACAGATGAAGCACATCAAGATCAAGGATCAGCCCACAGTCATACAAGGATTCAGTGGCAAAGGTGGGAATTAAACCCACATTCCTGGGTCCCAGTCCAGTGGCTGAACACCCAAACCATCCTTCACTGGATCAGCCCTCCAGCTGGCTGAACACCCAAACCATCCTCCATCACAGCCCTCCAGCTGTTGCCTGCACATGTGGCCCAGAAAGAGTCTGGGAAACCTCAGATCTCCCTCACTTCCTTTCCTGCTTGGAGCAGTGTTCTCACCTCCACTGAGCACCGCAGTCTCTGAAAGCTCCTTTGTATCTGTAGGTGTTTCTAGAATGCCTATGCGAGGCTGTCTGCTCTGAAAAAGTAACGCTGCTGTTAGCAGTGTTTCAGCATGGGGAATACCGAGCAACACATGAACTTTCTGAGGGGAAAATGTTCAGGCTCCCTTCCTCTGTGAATAATTCATAGGTGAGAGCTGTTGGGCTTTGTGTGGCGCTGACATTTAAGCAAATAACAATCAATAATGAGAAGATGACCTCTAAATAAATGCATTCAGTGGAACGAGCTGCCCGAAGAAGCTGCGCTGCACAATTTGTCTGCATGTGTAATAGTGGATGGGAGGGAAAGAGCTGTACTGACTGCTGGGAATATCTAACATCTTCCTGCTTTCTCGGGATAAATTATCTTGCTGTTTAAATGTGGATTTGCAGAGGTTTAAAAAAACGACGACTTTCTCCTTGAAACGTGTTTGTAAAAGGTTTAATTGTATACCCATCAAGGCAAACAATTTTTTTTTCCTTTGAGCATAATAGAATCAAATTTTGTGATCTGGTTGGGGCTAGGTGATTTTCATACAGTTAATGTATGACCTGTTTTTTAAAAAGGTAGTCTTGTGATTTGCAAGTCTTAAGAGTTAAGGGTTAAACTTGCAAATTGCTCAGCTGCTTCCATCTGATTCCCAAGTCATCAGCAAGTCACTATAGGTTCATTAAGTCACACACAGGAACCAGGGCTTGGAGAGGGGCCGAGGCCAGACCCACTGCCTTACAGGTTAGTGCTCTGTTCAGCCATGCAGACAATCTGCATTTGACTCTCAGCCCTGGTCTCTTTTCCAGGCTCAGAATGAGGGAGGGATGCTTCATAGTTGTTATGGATGGAGAAAGAACTCATTGAAATCAGGCTTAGGAGGCTGACTGTTCACTGCTGCATTCTGATTGGCTGTTTGAGACACAAGATGTCATAGTAAGGTGTTGACTATCAATGGGGCATGGCTTCACAAACACACAACCCCAAGGTGTGTTCATTGCGTATTTGGGGTGAAAGATAGGGCACCTGGTGAGGCTGAGGGAAGACAAGGCCATCGTGGCTGCTGGTGGGAGACATGCCGGGATGAAGGAGAAAAAGCAATAGTTTACTGTTGCCCTTTTATTCAAAGGGTCAAGCTGCTCTTCCACAGTTGGGGTTCATGACCCTATCCACCACTTGTAAACTTATGCTGGAAGAACTGGGTAGTTGGGGGACAAGAAGCGGGAGCAAAGGACTCTCTGGGTGCCCTGTAGTTAAGACTCACTCATCCATTAGTGCACACGTTTTAGCCTGGTGTTTCACAGCACACTCAAGGCATGTGCCAACAGCTCTGTAGCATGCACCTGGCTGTAGCTTAATTCTGTATTAGATCATTCAGTTTTCCTTTATAGTTTGCCAGGATATGGAGGATTGACTAGGTGAATATTGGGGGAGAGAGATTTACATGGTCCAAAATACACTGATTGAAATAATTGGTTCTGCAAAGTAGTTTTTTCTGTGCCCTAAGTTGGGAGTTTCAGTGCATTTCAATTTAGGTCCCTTGTTTCATGTGCTAGAAGTACTCAAATGAAAAGTACTCCCAAAGCCAGGTCGATGGACACCTTCATCAGACTGAAAATAAATGAGGCTTTTGAAATTCCCTTCTATAAACTGGAGGACTGTCCCTGTGATCCAAGGTAATCAACATCCAAGGTGATGTTTGCATTTCATTAATGTGTTGTGTGTTTCACTCAATACATATTTGCTGCTTTTCGAAGAAGAGGGCTCGTGCAGATCTGCAGAAGAATTACTATAATTTCTTTTACTCATGAGAATTTCTCCAAATTCTTTTAATTTATTGAGAAGAAATTATGAATTAATTTAATGCTTATAAAAGTCGGGGCTGGATTAGCAGGGGCGTTGTGAGTCAGGGATGAGCTGCAGGCAGCTATGTGTGGGGAACTCAGGAATGGAGTAATGGTGGGTACTGAAGTTGAGGACTGAATGTGTTGTCAGACCTGAGGACTGGAGAAGTAGGGAGTACTGCAGGTCAGGATTCAGATGCAGCTGGATAAGCTGTATGAGTGCAGCACCGGGTGTTCCAGGACAAGCCTGAGATCCATTGGCAGCTGTTTTGTTTTGTACAGAACTCATTTGGAAGCTGATTTTACCGTCTGTTAGGAATTTTGAATACATGGTGCATGAAGTGCCTTTACTGAGAACAATTTACGATTTTATAGAAAAGTCCAGTAAAAATATAGAAAAATCAGTTTACTTCCATTATGGACCTTGCTGAGGTACAAATATACATGCCGCCACTTACTGCAGCCCATTGTCCTGTCCTGTCCTGTCCTGCTCTCTACATGGGATAAAGACTCCTGCAGTTGTAACCCTTCCATCATCCCTCCCAAAGCCTTGTCTCTAGTGAACCTGCCCCTGGGGCCAGCAGTTCTAAATGGGAACTTATGGGCAGTCTCCTGATACCAGTCGAATGGGGAGATGAGGTCAGCTCCTTTCTGATTGCTGCTCACCTTAGAGAACATGTGAGGGCTGGGACTGTGAGACAGGAGCTCCAAACACAGACAGTCCAATTATTGGATTCCACGTTATGCCAAGCAAAATGCAGGCGATAGGTAGCTTATTTATTGAGTCGCTGTAGACGGGATCAGCACCATTGTGGAAAGCAGCTGTGATAATGAAATTCTCCTTTTTATGCAAGCCCCTGGTTCTCCAGGCACCACTGGAGGAGACAGCTGTGAATTTCATTCCCCTTCAGCATTGGAGCGTCATCCCAGACCCCCTGAGATTCACTGCATGTCCCTGTGAATAACTGCACATGTCACTATTTGCTCGCGTGGAGAGGCACTAATAGGGCCCCATCTGTCTCCTTTACAAACTCCAGCTGTGTCTGCAGAGCAGCAAAAAAGGCCAGCACGGATGTGAGGGATGAAATAGCATAATACGGGCCCAGGCTTGTGTGTCTTCTCCGCTTTTTCCTCCTCCTGTCCCCTCCAGCCACCGATCCCTTGTGAGAGCAACTGTGCCTCAAACCTGCGGTTACCAGCCTGCTGGACCGACGGTGTTCCAGGACAGGAGTGAGGTGCATTGGCCACTGTTAGAGAGGCATCTGGTCTGAGACTTGAGAGGTGGAGGCTGCTGGATTCTAGTCCCAGCTCTGAGAGACAGCTCCGGCTCATGGCGCGATGTGAGGCTGGAGAGCTAGGATGCCTGGGTTCTGTTTCAGCTCTGCCACTGACTTGCTATTACTTAGGTTCGTGAAGCATGGTGAACAGGTTAAGTGCACAGATTTTAAAAGGTAGACTCCTAATGTCACCCGGAAAAATATAACACCTTTCTTCTCTCCATGGTGTAAATAAGAGGCTGTTTTGGTTTTCCCCCCTGTTTTTAATAGTCGCTTGTTCTTGGTATAGGCACAGTGCTTATCTTGCCTGGGGTGAGCAGTGGGGAACCCATGGCCCTCTTCCTAGCATTGTATATGTATGGGGAGCCCCTGTGGGGTTTCTTCAGCATGAGGCATCCTGTGGAGAACCAGACTGACTAGAGGGTGCTTCCCTCTGGGGAATGAAGGAGAGTCCGATATACTGCCTTAGCACCCTATCCCGGCTGCCACATTCAGTGCACCCCAGCCATGAGCTCCTACCGACCTAGCCCCTGAGTCTGAAAGAACCAGCAGGGCCACTGAGTGCCACAGGAAATGGATTCCACTGTGAAATACTGAGGCATAATCCTATGCTACTGGGATGTGTTGGGCCCAGCCTGGAAGACAATCTGCACACTGTCTGTGAAGAGATTCCCTGCAGTTCAGTCCCCCTGAAGCGCTGAGCATCTGGGTGACCCAGTGAGCATGAGGTGAAGCCTCTCTTACCTGGGAGGAAGGCAGATGGAGGGGAGGGTGCTAAGTCTCTGATGGAGCAGCATTGACCCACCTGCTATGTAAATCGGGCTCACAGGATTGGCAGAGATTCAAACTGACTGAATATCTGCAGGAAAATCTGCCTGGCCCAACCCTGAGCAGCTGCTCACCGACTTGTTTAATTCTGTGGCTGAGAACAGCTGTTCTCCTGTGAATGTGGAGCAGAATCGACTCAGGCCATTGAAGTTCCTGTCACCTTCCCATTTATTCATTGCACTTTTCAATTACATGACATACATGTGGTGCTGAAGCCAGCACCCTACACACCTGCATATATCCTGGTGTTCTGAAAGCATGCCCTCTGAGAGGCAGTGTGGGCTAATGGATAGGGCAGGGCAGTGCACTGCACTGCAGCTCAGGAGACCTTGGTTCTAATCTTGGCTCTGCTGTGACCGTAGGCAAGTCGCCTCTCTCTCTGCTTCTGTTTCCCCTCCTGCCCCATGTCTGTTTAGAATGCAAATGCCTCATGGTTGGGATTGTCTCTTACGCTGTGTTTATACAGTGCCTAATACAGTGGATCCCTGATCTCAGTTAGGCTTGTAATACAGAGAAGTACTAATAAATGCTGTGGGTTGGGCAGGGATGGCTTTGCATAGCCAAAAGATGTGCCTGGCTATCCCTGGATGTCCTCAAAGGGATTCTTCTTTCAGTTTCCAGGAGCAGAAGGCCAGCATGATGGGCATATTTACTTGACTTACCAGAGGAGCCCTTCCGATTAGTTTTCAAACTCCAGTTTGCTAAAATATCCCTGTCCTGAATACCTCACTCAGGATAGATGATGCTTTGAGAGTCCTGCTGGCAGGGAACCAAAGTCCAGCGGACTGAGTCGCTTTTCTAATTCACGATGTCTCAGGAAGACATTCTGGGGACTGGCTGCTCTATGCAATGCGGTCTGAATCATTCAATAAACAAGCCCAAACCCTATTATTAGATTTTGGAAACTGCTGCCTTAGAGACAGGTTTGCGTATGAGTATCAGTGATTTTCTCTGGATCTTCATTGGGGATGCTGGCATGGAAAAAAAAAAACCACAACTTTGCTTCTCAGGAGTTAACCTGCCCCTATTGCTGCCGCTTCTCCACCTGAGCTCATGCTTCTAGATTACAGCCTCCCAGTTGCTGGCTGTGCTAATCAGCCGTTTGCTGCAACATTAGCAGCATGGTGAGTCTTAGATATTTCAGATGGAGAGAGAACGCAGAAGCAATAAACAATTCATCTGAACCCTTGCCATGTACGCTATAGTATGTTCATTTCCAATCCAGCTCCTCTTCCACATGGAATATGGTCCTGTAGCTAGGACGGATCTGCCCTCCTCTGCTCCAGCTCATTTTGTGACCTCGGCCAAGTCACTCAGTCTCTCTGTGGCTCAATTCTCTGTAAAACAGACAGATAATGGTCCTTCCTTTCTCCCACCTGTTGTCTGTCTTGTCCACTTCAGGCCTGATCAATGGAAATATTGACATCAGTGGGCTTTGGATCAGGCCCTGACTTGAAGCTCTTCAAGGCAGGGACTGTTTCTGACTATGTGTATATATGCAGCATCTGGCATAATCGTGCTTGGCACCTTTACGTGCTACCATAATACAGATGATAAATAATATTCCCTACATGACAAATCAGTGCCCAGCCCAGTTCCCTCCCCCTTCTATCTGTGCTGTCATTATTTCATTTTGCTACGTTTGTTTGACCCAAGTGCTTTTAAGCCCTAGTGGGCCAGGCTTTAGATTCTCTTCTGATGATTATCTTGCATTTTCTGCATTGAGTGTTTGCTCTGAGGACTTGCATGAAGCTTTTCTTCCGTGTTCAGGACTTATTATTTATTAGTACAGAACTGAACTCTTAGCAAGACACAGAATCCAGGCAGCCAATAGCCTGCACAGTTCCCAGTCTAATCAAGACAGATGCAGAGTAGATAGGAATCCAAAGAAGGGGATAAGGTCAGATTTAAAAAAAATATTCATACAATTGTTGATTTGTGGCTTGTGTCAGAGGTGAAGCCTCAAGAGAAGCTGCTGAGTGCTTTGCACTTCGTCCCCTGAATCACAGCATTGCAGCCCTGCATCATCTCCATTCTGCCAAAGTTGGCTCAGCTCTCCACAGACCTGTATATTAGGGTCGTACAGTTGGTACGTCAGTAGACTGTTCATGGTGCCATTGTCCTCAGACCCTGAGGCCTGGTCTGCAAAATTCTTAGGCATAGGTGATCACTGTTTCTGCTCCACCAGTGCAAGCAACTGGGAAAGCTTAAGGTGAACCAAGTGGGGACCTTGCAATTGTGGTGTTTAATCCAGCACAGACGTAAATGCATGTTGGCCCTCCACCCCAGGCCCTGTACCTTCTGCTGCTGCTGGAGGAGCAGCTCCAGGGGGTGAAGATTGTGGGCATGAAGTTGTGTGGCGCGGATACAGCCTAAGATGAGTAGGGTGACCAGATGGCCCAATTTTATAGGGACAGTCCTGATATTTGGGGCTTTGTCATATAAAGATGCCAATTACTCCCCACACCCTGTCACTTGCTATCTGGTCACCCTAGTTGCTGGTGTCATGGGCACCAGTGACTGGCAGCTTATTTGCTGATCTGAAGCAGCTGCCTCTGCAGGGTGAGGTGGGAATGGAGGCCACCATGCTTGTAGCTCCTCTTCCCCTGAGGGCAGCGTGTGCTTCGTTCTAGGGGCCGGTGCTGAATAGGGAGATGGTCATGGAGCAGATGAGCAACAAGCAAAGGAGCCCACTCCGAAGCAGGAACCAGGCAGAGGGGCCTGGCATGGCCCCTGGTGTCGGGGGATAAGCACAGACCTGGATCAACCTTATCCAGTGTCAGGGGCCCTTTTTTTAATTGCATCTTCTGCTTTCCCTGCCTCTTGTGCAGAAAGTGCCCCATGTTTGTTCAGGCAGCTGCAGCGCTGCCT
The DNA here is from genome assembly GCF_026122565.2 of Emydura macquarii macquarii. Taxonomy (NCBI): domain Eukaryota; kingdom Metazoa; phylum Chordata; order Testudines; family Chelidae; genus Emydura; species Emydura macquarii. The sequence goes on along the minus strand of NW_027130449.1, from coordinate 10,913,277 downwards.
CATTTGTCCTTGACCCTCGCCCCCACCAGTGAGCAGGTCCTACACAGCTGAGGGAGCAATTGGTAATCCCATTACTGAGCAGATGAACTCAGAGCTGCTCCGCAGCAGCTGGTGTCACTGAGGTGACTTGGAGGGAAATTGTACCTAGCCCACAGGCTGAACTCTCTCCTTTGTCAGGTAACAAGTGGAAACAAGCGACCTAACCAGGAGGCAGAGCACAGCCAGGGTTACCCATCTCTCCAGGTGCCAAGGGGAGAGTGAGTTTGCTGGAGAGGTTCCTACTGGAATCTACAGGGATGGGAGGTGGAAATGGAAACGTGTCGGGGAAGGGAGAGGGAGTGTAGGGGGGAGACTGAGGGCGAGATTTAAACTCCACGTTTGTTTCTCACCAGCCTTGGTTGCAAGCAATGGCTGCAGCTTTTCCTTGTTCTCCACCCAGCAGTCACCACCACGGTTAATGGATTGGTGGGGGGGAGGAGGGGGAGTAGGGTTAATGTTTAGCTGCCTTTGCTGTCCCTCCACCCAGAAACTGACCCATTGCCAAAGCCCTGAATTGAACCTTGCTGAGTTACCGGTGGGCACCTAGAAGTGGTGCTCCAGAGGCAGTTTGACTGGCCCCCGCTAGAGGGCATCCTGCTCTAAGAGAAGTGGGCAAGGCACAGGACCTTTCTGGCCTCTCTGCTGGGGCGAGGTGGGTTACATTCCTGAACGCTGTGGGGATTCTGCAGCTGTGCTGGAAGCCAGGACAGGAGCTGGGACTTCAGCAGTAGGAACTATAACTTTTCAGTTGTGCCTCAAGTCTGATGTCCTCATTTACCCCTGGCTGGGATCCCACAGGACAGGGGAGTTACATTGCTGCTCTCCAGCAGCAGGAGAACTGCCTGGCGCCTGGTGTTTCCTCTCGAGTAGAAGGTGCCATGGCTGCAGAACATCCAGCCCCTTGAATTCCTTCCTGTTTCTATTCCAACTCCCAGCGGTGAGGCAGGGACGAGGCTTCGTCGTCAGGTGCTGTACATCCCATGACCGTAAAGTGACCCTGACCCAAAGGAGACATTATAGGATGATGCAGGATGCTCAAATGGGCCTAGCCTGCAACCTAGCCCTGTGCTCGGGAGATCCAGGCATTCACCACTATGCTTGCCAGGGCAGCGCAGCACAGTGGAGGCCAGGGACATAGGAAAGGTGTTTTGGGGCCAATTGCACCCCCACATTTACCTGATTTGGGGAGCTGGCAGTTGCTGATTGCTCTCTGAGTGAAGGGGGGACCGTTCTCCCTTGTTGCTGGAGTAAGTGGGGTTTCTTTTGTCGGTGCCTGTCACTCTTGACAGTCTGATCCAAAGAGGGCAGAATCACTCTGCAGTTAGTAATGAGGAGGGCAGCTGCTCTCGGGCTGACCCTAGGATAATTCCCACCCCTAGGGTCAGTGCCTTGGCCCCTCACAATTAGCTGCACCTCAGGTTCTTTCTATGGCTGCTGTAAATGTCCTTTTCTCAGTAGGTACCAGTCTGGAGTTAATCCTGCTGATTTCCCGAGTCCTAGATGCATGGTGGAACAGTGTGCATGTCTGTCTGAGAACAGGACCCAGCTTGAATGAGCTGCACCAGTTCAGTCCCATCGCAGTTCATCAATTCCTATAGTTTATCAAATGAATGAGTAGTTTGTGTCTGGTCCTGAGTGGCTGAGATGAATAAGCAGCACCCGTGTTTTGCTGTGCCATTTGGTCTGAGCCCAGCCTGCAATGTGATGCGCTCCAGGCTAGTCTGCTGCTAGCTTTGAGTCTCCATCTCCTATTCAGTTGGCTTGGGAGAGCACACTGGCTTCCTGAAGTCCTGGAAATTGGTGGAACCTTTTGTTTTGTGTCCAATTCCTGTGCAGGTTGGATGGCTGCCCAGCTGTGGGAGACCCCCCCTGTGGAGCTAAGGCGCTGGTATTGTGCTCTGCAGATTTCCTCAGACAAAAGATGTTGAAACCTGCAAAGCGTTGATAGTAAAAATCAGTCAAGGCAGGAGATGGAGTTGCTAACGAGACTAGGAATAGGGAAAGTCCTGACTCTTTCCCACCACCCTGGGAAATCTCCTTTATCCATTGCAGAGGGGACTAGTGTGGATGGTTCTTTATTGTTAGAGTGCAGGAGAAATGAAAATCTTAACAAGGGTCACCTGCCTCCCAATAGAACAAGTAACCCTATTTTTAAAGCAAACTGGGAGGTTTTGCTCTCTAATGGGGATTATCCCTGGATCTCATTTACTCTAGTGTTGAGAGATCATCAGCCAATGATAAGTAACTGGAGGGAAAATGATTAATTGTTTGACTTCGATTAGTCTGCCTTCTCTCTGCCTTGCAAAATCTACTGCCGAGTTTATCTTTCTGGCAGCCAAAGATAAATAGTTATCCCTATTTGAGCAAGGGCCAAGACAGTCCAAAACATTCCTAAAATGCACTTGTCTTTCCACTGCCAACTTCCCAGCAATAACACAATCACAGACTACAGGTGAAATTCCCTTCCCTGGAATTAGTCAAACTTGGCTCTTGGGAATATCCGGTTAAGAACAATCCTGAAATGCCTTTGAGTGGGATGGAGGGAACAATCATGCCATGGACAGGGAAGAGCACTTTGATCTATCCCATTTTGAAATGGGAGTAGACTAAAGTGTACTATAGAACTTTTAGTAGTCAGCAGCTGGGTCCACGCAGACACTTAGCACACAGCAGGTTGGTGCAAAGTAGATTTACACCCCAGCTTGCCATGAACTAAGAGTTTGTGTAGACAAGCCTTAAGAGTCCTTCAAGTTCCTAAATTCTGTGTTCCTTGAAATGGGCATGTGTGAGAGACCTGCATGCTGCACAGCCGGGGTTGTCTTTGACATCCTAAAAATGCCAAAGGTTGGAACCCTTGAAATGCTAGCTGGAGAGGGATTACACAGCCTTGCAGTAATGTGTTTTCTCCTGAACATAGAGAGAGAAAAGATGGCAGGGCACTGACAGGTGCCGTATTTTCAGTGGATTCAAGGTTATTTGTATGGCATCTTAAAAAGTCGATTGCTGTGTTAATGATTTACAGGAATAGCGGTATGCGTGCGTCAGAGCCTTTGTTGTGAGAAGGCAGCCTCTGCTGCTGGTGGAGTCATCTCATTCCTCCAAATGCCCTTGCTTCATCTCTCTGTTTTGTGTGGTGGTTGCAGTGTCAGGTAGTTTGGGGTTCCAAGTGCATTTCAGTCCAGCTGATTTGGGACAGCTGGTGAGTCTCAAAGCAAGAGGCTCACAATGGCAGAGGCAACAGAGAGGTTTCTATGGAACCTAAAACAAGCAAGTGACTCTACTGAGGTGCTGGTGTGTCTTGGCACCTGGTCCTGATGCTCAGAGATGCCCTTTCAGTTCTTCATTTATTTTAAATGAAGATGCTTGAACATTAAATACTGATAGTTGCTAGCATGTCAGAGATGAACTGTGTCCTAAGAAGCTTAGTCAGCTGCAGACACAGACTAAACAGTTCAGCCTCTCATAAGCACATCAAGGGAAAAAACAAATTAGGGAGGAGAGATGTTCCAGTGGTCAGACCTCTGGTCTAAGGTTCAGGAGACCTAGGATCAGTTTCCTGCTCTGCCACAAGCTTCCTCTGTGACCTTAGGCAAATAACTTAGCCTCTCTGGGACTCTGTTTCCCCATCTGTACAATGTACAATCTATACAATAGGAAGATCTTGCCTTTTGTGGATGTTATGAAGATAAATACATTAAAGGTTAAGATGCTCAGGTACTGTGGTAATGAGGGATGTATCCTGTCTGTTTCCAGCATGTGTCTAGCTTGCACGCATTTCCTAACATCTGAGTGCAGACAGGATTAGGGGTGCTTTTATGCATGAACTGACCTTTTTTCCATAGTGGTCTTTTGATACCACGTTCCAGAAATATTCTTTGCTTATCAATTCTAATCACAATGTTCTTTCTAAGCTGAGGGCATAATCCTCTATGCCAGAAAAGCCCCAACAGCAAGGAGAATGAGCTAGCTTCTGCCAATCAACCAGTCAATATTTGTTCTTCCAGGCAAGCTGTTAAAATGCTGCCGCTCTCTTGTTTTGATGTTTGTTTCTCCTCTCCTGCTGGAATGTTGCCCCAGAGCCTCTCGGGGTTGGCAGCTCTTGTTTATGAAGCATCCATGCCACAGACATTGACTGAAGGCGAATGTGTGGGCTGCCTCTAATGATCTCTGTCTTGGTGTTTATAGGGAAAGAGGCAGCTAGGACAGGTAGATGAGGCAGAATTGGAATGTAACCTTGTGAAAGTGAAACACCTCCTATCGGCTCTCTAGAAATGTATGGAGTGGAGGTGAAGGTAGCTGTGTGATTAAAAGCCACAATCGAATTAAGAGTTCCAAGTGAAAGAGACTGACTTAACTGTTGCTTATCAGAGCTGTCATATTGTTGTGATGCAAGCTTTTCCTTGCATTGAAGAGGTACCGAGAGGCAGTTGTCAATACCATGTGGCAGGTGCTCAGTTAAACTATAAAATTGGATCCTTGCATGTCAAATTATATACATTGGGAGGCCTCTGCAATGGAGATGGGGGAATCCTGACCTATCCATTCTTGCATCTAAATCCAGAGGAAATGATGAGTTTCTCTTGGTGTTCCTAGTCGTCGTCCTTTCTCATGAAAGTGAATTGCCAGCACCTGTTCACTACAACGATTAGGGACAGAGGGTGAATTTCAAAAGTGTCTAAGTGACATAGGGGAGTGCAAGCTCTTTGTGTAACTAGTGCATCCTAGAACATTATAGGGTTCAGTTCTCGTAATGTTGTGCAAACTGCTCACAAACTAGTTTTTGTTTCTGGTTGAACTATTGTGAATTTTCTTTGTGTGCTGTCTGCCTTGTCAGCAACCACTGCACAGAGCTCTCTGATGGCAGAGAGATGGAAATCAGGGAGCTGGAAATGGCAACCATAGGAGTTGGGGGAGAATCTGGTGTCTAGGATGGGAGCTGGCATAGCAGTCACCAGTCACTGAGTTCTACAGAGCAGCCATATATCTGGGCACAGTTCACTTGAGAGATGAGTCAATAGCAGCTCTAATGTTGACATAGCAAATCTGTCTTGTTTGCTTGCCTGTCTGAGCGAGGAGTGCTTAGATTGTGGGGAGAGGGATGTCGGAGAAAAGGAGATGGGTGAAAAATGGACGCTGCAGTAAATCGGGACAAACATACAAGAAGGCAGGGCAGCTCAGCCTTCCTGCCCACCACTGCAGGTTGGTCATGTGGTCAAGCATGGGGCAAAACTTCCTGAGATTAGTCATGTGACATCACAGCTACCCTGCCCACATTGTCTCTATCTTTCTCCAGCAGCAGAGATTGCTATAATATGGGGACGTCAGTCCATGCAGCCTTTAAGTTGCTAGTTTCAGTTCAGTGTTGCTGCATTGCATTTCCATCAAGAATTACGAAGATACCTCTGCCATAAACTGATGGGGATTAAACAAGCAACACTTTTCCTTCTTAAGTACAATGGAAGAATTATAGCAAAATGTTGATTTGTAGCCTCAGTACCACTTTATTCACGGGAGGGAAGGACGTGTAGTATTGAGACAAAGTACAGCATGCATGGTTGATAAGTCCTTATCTACAGCTGCATACCATGGGCTTGTAATTCTCCAGCTGCAACCTGTTCTGGCTAGAGAACAGAAGGAACTGACATTCTCATAAGCAAACTAGAGAAATGTGGTCTAGATGAAATTATAAATTGGGTGCACAACTGGATGAAAGACCATGCTCAAAGAGTAGTTATTAATGGTTTGCTGTCAAACTGAGAGGGCATATCTAGTGGGGTATAGCTGAAGTCAGTTCTTCCTGGGTCCAGTCCTATGCAATATTTCCAGTAATGTCTCAGATAATGGAGAATATGCTTATAAAATTTGCAGATGACAGCAAGCTGGGATGGGTTGCAAGCACTGTGGGGGACAGGACTAGAATTCAAAATTACCTTGACCAATTAGAGAATTGATCTGAAATCAGTAAGATAAAATTCCATAAATACAAGTGCAAAGTACTTCACTTAGGAAGGAAAAAAAATCAAATACACAACTACAAAATGGGGACCTGCTAACAGTCTTCAAGTACCTTAAAGGCTATTATAAAAAGGATGGTGATCAATTGTTCTCCATCTCCACCTCCACTGAAAGTAGGACAAGAAGTAATGGGCTTAATCTGCAGCAAGGGAGATTTAGGTTAGGTATTAGGAAAAACTTTCTGACTCTAAGGGTTATTAAGCTCTGGAATAGGTTTCCAAGGGAGGTTGTGGAAGCCCTGTCATTGGAGGTTTTTAAGAACATGTTGGACAAATACCTTTCAAGGAGGGTCTAGGTTTACTTGGCCCTGCCTCAGAGCAGGGGCCTGGAGTTGACCTCTGGAGGTACCTTCCAGCCCTACATTTCTGTGATTCTGTATTTCTGTCTTAAGCCCTGTGCCACAGTACAGGCTTTTAAAAAGTCAGTTACTAGAAATATTTGCGCGTGATGCTCTCATCTTGCAGAAGAGGGAGTGAAAGCTGGCAGATTGTGCTTAGAGGCTTTCACTTGACCCCAGACCTTCTCAGAATAAGAAGTAAGCAGACATAGCACAAATGATCAGTTACTTTTATTGAAGCTTGTGTCCAGCGTGCATCAGTGTAAAATCATAATAGGGAAGACTGCCCATGTTTCCTTAGAACAAAACCATGTTGGTAATTGTCAAAGGGTCCTTACGCACATTTTTCCTGAACAGTTTGGCTGGTGAGGAGTTCTGCCATTCCCATTCAGACTGCTTTGTAGTTGGAGTTGGTACTGTGCTGTTTAGCTCTTAGTTGCACAAAGCTGGGTTAGCGCGACTCCTCATGATGACGGTCGGAGTTTGCGTTGCCTGATTACCTCCACAAGATGATCTGGAAGCGATGGTAGTGACCTTGGTCAGTCTCTTTCTGAAAGCCCAGATCAGGTATGTTTACTGGTTTCCCCCATCAACTATTCTGCTGACACTAAGGGAATTTTAGTAGATTAGAGAGCCGCACCTTTCTGTTACAAAAACCATGCTGGTTTATGCTTATCACATCATGATCTAGGTGCTTTATCATGCTATTTTCATCACTGCAGCAAGTCTAAAAAATTCCCAGGGTCTTCCCAAGCTTGCTTTTTTTTTTTTTTTTTTTTTTTTTAAAAAGTCCAACACTTGGAACAATACAGTGCTCTGGTAGAGCAGTTGGTTGGCTTTCTTGTCCTTGTTTCTGTTTCCGCTGCATGTGGAAGTTCTTTGGTCCCCGTGTCTGTGTCATCTGAGGTTGGTTTGTCAAAGTAAAATATTTGGCTTTGATAAGAAGCTTTTCTTCTCCTGCCAGCTAGCGAGACAGCAGTGCCCTTAATTGCATGCTATACCAAGCCAAGTGAAATCCATCTTCATGACCTTGGATTTGAAGCCAAAAAAAATTCCCTTGTACTCCCTGTTGCTTCGCAACATGCAGACTTTCCTCCCTGCTGATTGAGTGGGTTCTGAGGGTCTGTTTACATTGGGATTTTTAGCTACTGGGTTAGCTATACTGATGCAGCGGTATTGGTGCAAGCCTTTTGTGTGGAGTGTGCAGCACTGGTATGAATGGTGGTTTGTATTGGGGCAGATTACCTGGGTTTAAACCCCAGGACAGATGAGGCTGAAAAGGGATCGTTGAAGGAGCATTGCTCTGTCTTCCTTTTGGACAGAAGTTCTATAAATCCACTACTTTACAGTGCCCTGTGGTAGATTGGTATCTATAGTGTGGGACTCTTATGGCTGGATTGGAGGCCCTGGAGTGTGTAACAGACAATAAACCACCCCGAGATCTACCATGAGGGAAGAGGTTTTTACTCCTACAATCATTGGTTCTGTTCCTGGGCATTTGCCCCCCCCCCCTGCATCCAGGACCATTGGATTCCTGATTCCTAAGGACATAAACGGATAGCAAGTTAGGGCATTCTCTCTTGTGACGGAGCATGAAGGAATAGTCTATGCAGGTGCAGCTTTTGCTGATCCATGCAGCTGGGTCGGGGGGAGGGAAGGAGTCTGTGTTTACTATACTATACTGATAGCCAGGGCCTATTAAGTAGGGTTGTAAAAATTAGTTTAATTAAAAATCAGTTTAAACGTTCTAAAAATAAACATTTAAATGGTTAAACGCTGGGGGGGGTGGGGAGGAGGAAAAGCCGTCTCCTGCTGTGATAGCTGGGCAGCTCTCACTCCTGGGGCTACCCCTCCGGTCTCCATGCCTTCCCCCTCGCAGGCTCAGGTGAGGAACAGGAGATCCAGAGAAAGATCACTTACAACTTTCCACATTCAGTGATGTTTTCTCTTATGTTTGATGTGAGGTAGGCCTATATTCCAGGAAGCCCTGTAAGCCTGTACTTACAATGACTTCAGTGGGACTTAAACCCATGCTAAGTACTTTCTGAATGGGGGCCATAGTGCCCTGTGGTCCATCTGAATATAATCTCTGACTTGGACCATGTAAGTGAGGCAGTTGGGAACCATCAGCTCTCCCAGTCTCTCCCATTTGTCGTGCTGCATGTGCCAAGTGGAGAGCATCTCTTTATTCAGTATTGCTTATTGAAGGTTGGCCAGCCGGGGAGTGCCCTGCATGGCTTTATTTAACTCCTTTAGGTTTTTTTACTGTTGAGATGACGTGAGATTGGAAGAGTCCGAAGTCCTGGCTCCATGAAATGGTTGGATGAAGACCAGATAACTCAACCCAGAGGTATTCTCATGAAGGATGTTGCTCTGTTCTGGGACATTACCTGTTAATCCATGAGGAGTGTGTTGCCTTGACATTTGAGTGCTGTAGTCAGGTGGAGGGTTTGCTGCATATTTGTCTTCCTTTGATGGAGGAATTTCATTCTTGTTGGCTGCAGGCTTGAGCTAAAGATGAGGCAGCACGTTTCCTTCACGCTCTCCTCCTCCCTTCATGAATGCCCTAGCCATCTTGTGGTTGGCAGGGCCATTTCAGAGCTGTTCAGAAGGAGAAATAAAATAGCAAAGTGTCCTCTAATGGGAATAGCCGGGGCATCAACTCTGTGTTGGTAGAGATAATGTCACTCTGTGCACTCATCCATTACTTCTAGACCTTCCTGGAATGCTTCAGTCTCGTGTGTGTGCAAACTCCTGACTACTCAACTCACCCATTGCTTAGGCCCCGTCTACATGGGAAACCTTTTTGACTATAACCAAAGTGTGATTTTAAACAGAATTATGCCCATATGGGCCCTCTTGTGCCACCCTGATTGCCGTGTAAGAGTTCCTTTTTTGATTAGCCTATAGAATCATAGAAATGTAGGGCTGGAAGGGACCTGCGGAGGTCATCTAGTCCACCACCCTGTGCTGAGGCAAGACCAAGTATACCTAGATAGTCAATCCCTGATAGGTGTTTGTCTAATCCATTTTTAAAAACTGCCAATGATTGGGATTCCACAACCTCCCTTGGAAGCCTCTTCTAGCATTTAACTATCCCCATAATTAGAAAGTTTTTCCTAATATCTAACCTCAATTTCCCTTGCTGCAGATTAAGCCCATTATTTCTTTTCCATGCCAACTGAAGGAAGGATAATAATTGATCACTATCCTCCTTATGAGAGCCCTTAACATGTTTGAAAATTGATCAGGTTCCCCTTCGATCTTCTTTCCTTAAGACTAAACATGCCCAGATTTTTTTAACCTTTCCTCATAGGTGAGTTTTTCTAAATCTTTTCTCATTATGTTGCTTGGGAAGGAATTTGTGCTAAGCTGAGGAAAGCACTGTATTAAGAGTGTCCATGTGGGTGGGTTATAGTGATAGAACTATACCGGTACAACTGATAACATTGTCTTCTATAGACAAACCCTTATGCTTCTGCTGGGGCTTGGAAGCTCATCTTGTCTTTCAGAGACACTGTCCTAGGTAAGGCATCATTGCAACAAGGTGTTAATGTAACATTTGGAGGCTGCATCCCCTTTGCTCCAGTTGGTACATTCTTGGTCTGTTAATATATTGTTTTACATTGCTTGGCCTCTCTTTCTTTCCTTTTCTCTTTTGTGTTTTATTCTCCCTGTAGTTTTATTATTTTGGGAAGAAGTTGATGTGAAGTCAAAGGTCTTGTAAATTCTTACTCTTCACTGGCTGAGCCAAATATACAAGCCATGTTGATCAGGGAGTGGTGGTGTTGGGGGCGGGTGGGGGGCGGCGGCGGCGAGTTGGGGGGAGTGAAACCTGAGAGAGACTTGAGGAAAATCTTGGAAGACATTAAAACTGCTAGGAGAATCATGGAACCCTTTCAAATCCTGTTTTTATACCCTTGGGTGAGAAATTACAGGCTCCAAAAGGTTTGTAGCGATTTAACATTTCAGTAATGCAGCTGGGGAATATGTTTTAAATGAAGCTGACAAAGTATTTAGGGCTCAAATTTGACTGACTTGAAAATTGTTATAATTGGATGAGGTAAGCTCTAGTTAAGCCACAGAGCAGAGTGCAATAGCCATTGTTTGTGCAGCAGTGGAACACAGCTTTTCTGTTCTTACACAACTTTCCCTCAGCTGCTTTACTCCAAATGCCTGTTTCCGGGGCTATGCACCATTGCTAGTGGTCAGCGAGTCAGGAAATAAAATAAAAAAGCCAGGTTCGCTCTTGCTCTCATGATAACAGGGAAGCAGGTTAGTTCACTGGGAAGGAGATATTTATTCTCAAACTTTGCAAGGGGTGCAGCATCAGGTACCACTCCAGAAAAGCTGTGGCATGTTTCTATTGCATCTTTGGGGTTCCTTACCCTTGACTGATGGCTGTTTACAAACCATTGGTGAATGTGTTAGAAATTCTCAAGTGACACTAGGTTTAATTGATGTGACTATATAATGAGTAATTATGACTACATGTAAATATTAGCAGATTTATACTGTTTATTAACATACTGTGCAATATAATTCCTTAAGACCTGACTGATGTTCAGTGCCCTCTGGAGATGGAGTTGTGCCCATGATTATTACAATAGCATCTCAAAGTCACAAATTGGGGCCACTTTGTGCTTGGTGCTGTACAGACACCTAGCAAGAGCCAGTTCCTGCTTTTTTTATCTTGAGTTGGAGGTGACTGATTGTGCTGAGAGCAGAAACCAGTTTGCGGGAGCTGCATATCTTCTATCCCTGGCGTCTTCCTCACATGGTGGGAGGGAAGGGGCTGGTGGTTTTGGCAGCAGCCTGGGAGTCTCGAGGTGAAGGTTCTACCGCAGTCTCACTATGTGACCTTTGGGAACTCATGTGCTATGGGGCTGGTGCCTCCCTCACAAGGAAGGTGAAGATGTAATTCATTTGCATTTACAAAGCTCTTGACACTTGTTGGATGGAACGTGCCAGGGAAGTGCAGAGAAGTATAATTCTAGTGCTTGTTCCTTGCAGGAGCTGGTTGCTAGCCTGCTGCCTCAAGAGGAGGCATCTGCTACTTCAACATCAGCAGGAAACCATGGCTCAGATGGGTCCAAATTACAGCAAACAGAATATTGCCTCGTCCTGGATATATGCCTTTCTTAGCACTGGCATGTACTCCGAGAGAGCTGCTGGCATCTCCCAGCTCTGGGAACCTGGCCAGCAATGCACTTTGTACAAGCTACATCGCAGGAGAGGTGCAGATTAGCAGCTTTCAGCGAGGTGCTTCCTTCAGCAGTGAGCTCACTGCAGGTGTCTCTAGATATTTAACACCTTGGTTACTGTCAGAGGTGCATGAAGAGGGTAATGGGACAATCCTATGGGGAGAGTTTGTGGGATAAATGAGATGAAAGCTAAGGCTGGCCTGTGGCAGAGCTCGGGACTGCACATGCATCTTCCTCGAATCTTACTGCTTTATTATTTTTTCCTTGTAGTGCACAGGGGTCTATCCTATAGGATTTCTCATAATTTAATATTTTAATATTCTTGCTTCAGCTTGTGATTCTCAAACAATAACTGGCGCAAATCCCTCCGTTACCTTCATTCTGGAGCATTGTAATAATACCTAGCACTTTTCAGCTGTAGTTCTCAAACCACTTTACGAAAGAAGGTCAGTGTCATAATCCTCATTTTACAGATGGTGGAACCGAGGCACTGAGAGGGGAAGTGACTTGCTCAAGGTCACCCTGCAGGCCAGTGGCAGAGCCAGGAAGACACCCAGGTCTCCTGAGCCCCAGCCCAGTGCGCTATCCACTAGGCCACACTGCCTCCCATGTTTCGTTGCTACTGACAAAAGAGCAAATCATGTCTACTTAGTGCTGGCCATAGCTGAGGGAGCTTGGCTTCCCAAGAAATCCCCAGTTGCTCTGGAATGCTGTTGTGTATATTTAGGCTATTGGGAGTCCCATATAGGGCTCTGGTTTTCTGTACCTCTTCCTAGACTCGGCTGCCATGTCTGCATCTTGAAAGGCTTTTTGGAATGAGACGTCCATCAGATCTGTAGCCCTATTTCCTAGATAGAAAATGTGAGGTGAGGACAAATGTACTGTTATCCAGCATCAGTGAGGATGGTTACTGAGCTCATGGAAGGATTGGAGCTGCAGCAAACGTGATGCTTAGGTGCATGTTTAGTTAGGGATGTCACCCTCTACAACTCTTATAAAGCTTTGTAGGTGTTTGTACAGCATTTAGTAGCACAGTGGGACCCTGATCCTGTTTGGGGACTCAGGATACTTCTACAATATACACCTCAAGCAACAGTACCAACACTGCTCCTCTGTTCACCGCACGTGGCTGAGTCCTGGTGTGCTATTACCAACATCCTTCTGACATCATACAATACTGTATCATCAGACCATAAGATCCTTAGACACCTATGGAAAATTCATAGAGATGCAAGTTGTGGTGTTCTCTTCAGTCCTATCATCTTTATGCCAGGAAAGTGGGAAATCACCAGCTTCTTGACAGTCTTGTACGTATTTGGCTTCTTCCTTCACCCCATTTGGAGGCTTGGAGACCTGTCTAGAGCTTTGGCAAACAGCCTCCCAGGACAGATAGCTGCTTATTCTTACCCGGAAGACCTGACTTTAGAAGTCTGGCTCCTGTGCATCCCATCGATCTTGCTGCCATGTCACCGTACAGACATTGGGTTGCCTCACCGGTTCCTTCTCAGAGAAGTCCTCTCACAGAAGCAGTACTCAAAGACATTGTTCAGACTGGGCTGTAGAGATGGAGGCATGCTGGGTTTTACTGGCTTTGTAATTATACTATCTCAAGAAGCTGCTTTCAGACCTTACGCTGCTTTCTATTGGTCATTCTGGATTTAACATTTTGCCGGGGGATGTTGAGTTGGTCTGTTGACTTGTGCTTCCTGGGGATCTGAAGAGATGTCTCCATGTTGTTCACGATCTCCATTCCAGCCTGATGATCTCATGTCCAGCCAAAAGGCCATTTGGGATTCCGTACAGGGAATGTGCCCTGGTCTGATTAGGCACAAGGAAGTCTAAAAGGGAGCTGTTTTGCTTGCTGGAAAGCAGCCCTTCCAGATCTTTCAGAGGCTGATTATTTGGATAAACAGAAATCATTGCATTTTTCCAGCTCAGGACGAGGCTGCATTGTGTTGTTGGAAGGAATGTAATGAAACTTCTGTGAGCCCATGGAGTTGGTTTTGGCTCACTACCCACCCCTGAGTTTGTCAGCGACAAGGACTGCGTGGTTTTGTTTTAAAAATTCCATCAGAGGGCAAAAAGTGCAAATGCTGTAAATGCTTTAGATGTTCTGATTCCCGGCTCTGCTCTAAGCAGGTGGTAAAAGTACCCATGTCACTATGGGGAGGGGAGGGATATGGCTGCCTTAGTGTGTGTCACTATCCCCAGCTTTCACTGTGATGTTCTGGAGGGATAAATTACAAACTCTTGGGGCAGGGACTCTTTTTGTGTTCTGTGTTTGTACACAGTGGGGTCTTGGGCCAGCTTTTAATAGCGTTAAAGGTGACAGGCATAAAAGTCAGACAGATAAAGTGAGGATGTACGCCCTGTGCATGACACCAGTATTACAGAACGGCTAGCTGCAGCAGGGGCAATGTTGAGACGACATTGTATAAGGAATTCTGAATGCATTCCTGGGGAATCTTACTGTGCTGTGCTAGGGGCCAGAGCTGGCCAGCCGAAACTTGGCTTCCACGCTGCACTGTTTGCTAACATGCGCATGGGCCTGATCCAGAGCTCACTGAGTCAGTGGGAGGCTTTCCACTGGTGTCAGCAGGCATCAGACCATACCCTTCCAGCATCCTACCTTTTAGTTACTTCTAAGGGTCCCTGGTGGGGAGGCAGAATTTACTGCCTGTAAGATGAGTGAAAAAGTGGAATATTTTACTATATTACAGGAGTGTCTAGAGCCCCCTGGTGCCAGGTGCTGTGCAAACTCTTAGGCCTTGTCTTCGCTAGAAAAAAAAGGCAGATTTTTTTTTTTTACACCATGGGTTAAAATTCTAGCATGGACACAGTGGTTTATAGTTTACACATTGTCACATCGAGGTTGCTTGTGAAGCTCCCTCTGGTGTTTTACATGGCTCGCTAACGTGTGAAAATGACAGCTGCTTGTCTACTTTTTAGTGTGTACACACCTATAGTTTGAGAGACTTCCTACTCCAAAGAGCTCACCGTCCAAATGGAAAAGAGACAAACTAGGGGGATGGGAGAGAGTGGTACAGAGGACAAGTAACTTGCCCAAGATCACACAGCAGGTCAGTGGCAGAGCCAGGACTAGATCCCTAGTCTTCTGACTCTGTCTGGTGTTCTAATCACTAGACCCTGGCACTTCAAGCTACATGAAGTCCAATACCTTGCCAGATTGCCTATGCTGATGCAAGTGTCATCTTGTTTTGTAGCATTTGCTTCTGTATGAAAGCTGCTTTGGAAAAATGTTCTTGGATCCACAGAACTAGAACAGACAGAATGTATATGGAGACAGGACAAATGTTTCTCTAAATTCCTGCCATAGGCTTTTCCCCCACAAAAGCCTTCTGTTAAAACTATATAATACACATTTGAGAAGTTACCAGTAACCAGTTAACACCATTAGTGTGATTTTGCTTGCATTTTCTAGTTCTTGCCTTACGTTAATGAGGAGCATCATAGGCTGGATCTTTTTATGTTCACTCCGCAGGTCCCATCCTACCAGAGATGGAAAATCTCCAAGCCCTTATCTAAAGACACGGCAACTTCTCTTGAAAGAGTTGCAATTCAGAGTCTGTGTTCCTCGTACAGACAATGGGTGAAATCCTGGCCCCTTTGAAGTCAATGGGAGTTTTGTCATTCCCTTCAGTGGAACCAGAATTTCCCCCCAAAGGCTTATGGGGTTTTGTTCTGAAATCTAAGGAAGTTTAAGCTGCTTTGATCATTTGACTTACTTACAAATTTCTAATACGTAGTAACTGACTTCTGCTGTTACTGGGAAGATGGTGTTGACGTTAGGCGTTGAAAGGGGAATGACAAACGTGTTTAATATAGTGGCTGCTTTGACTAGATTCACTTGATTTTTCTACTGCGATGTCATACAGAGTCCAAGCAGTGGTGAATTATGTGCTATTAAAGCAGAATGTGTTTACAAGAAATGATGCAGTAATGAGTCCATGAAACGTTTTTCCACGACTGGGGAACTCTGCTTCCTCATGTCTCGGAGTGAAGAGGACAGTGGGTCTACCCGCCCAGAGCTACAAAGAGGTTTGGAAACATGCCTTACAATGACGTTATGTCTACAGTGGAGCTGGGAGGGAGCCTCCCTGGCTGGCTAGACAGACTTGTGCTAGCGGAGCATGGACTGGCCCACTAAAAACAGCAGTGTGGATATAGCGGGTCGGGCTGAGCTGAGGCTCTGAAGCCGGGGGATTGGCTTGAGAGCCCTGGCTTCCACCCAAGCCAGAATATCCACATTGCTATTTTTAGCACGCTGGCTCAAGCGCTACAAGCATGAGCCTGCCTACCTGGTCTTGGAGACGTGCTTCCCGCTGTGGTGTAAGCAGACCCCGAGAGACTTGAGGAACTCATTCTATTTGGCTTAATCTTCTCTTTGAGAAGAGGTGGCTTGATCACCATCTAGAAGTACCTACAGAGGAAAGTGATTTCTGACACTAGAGGGCTGCTAAATCTAGCAGACAAAGAGACAACAGGAGCCAACAGCTGGAAGTTAAACATAGAAAAATTCAAACTGAAAACAAATGGCAAAATTTTAACTGGGAGCAGCTCACCAGGGAGTATGGTACATGCTCCATCGCTAAGAATCTTTAATCAAGTTGGATGTCTTTCTGAATGATACTGTATTTGTAGCTTAATCAAAAGTGATTGGCCTGATGGAAGAATCGCTAGGTGACATTCTCTGGTCTGTCTTGTGCAGGTCAGACTACATGATCATAATGATCTCCTCTGTCCTGAACTATGAATTTCAATCAATGTTTTTTGAGGCAAGGGGTGGTCGTGATTTCTTTTTTTTTGCTGCTTATTTTCTCCATTAGGGCTTCAATCTTCATTAAATCAACCTCAGTGATAACTGTCCTGGTTTTAGTCGTAGAAGCAAACATTCTGCAGGGCCAGGAGTTTGTGTGTCTCTCTCTTCCCTCCTCATGCAGCTTTATTGTACATCTTGTACACTGAACTAAGTTTGGCAGCTGGTTCCATCCTCACAGGGATGGAATGACAATGCCAGCCGTTCAGCAAAGGGAATGAGCTACTTTATTGCACAGAACAGATGCTGCCAGGGTGGTGTCCTGCACAATCTGGCATGTTGAGATTGAAGGTGAAACCAGTTAATATCCAGCTGCCATGAATACATGTCAGAATTATTGCCTAATATAAGTCTGGTCTTGGCTCTGCTTGCATCATGCTGGGACCATCATGTTCCCTAAAACCTCCAATTGATACCGCAAAGAAGAGCTGCTGTGGCAGAATGGAGCCAGTTCTGTCAGCTGTCTCAGTGCACCTAGGCACCCTGTGAGAGAGCTGTGCTTTGTACTGGAGCGTGAGATCAGGGCGTGAGCTGATACCATTGCAGCAAAATGATTCCATCTCATAGCCCTGGTGGCTGTGCTGGGTGTTACCTGGGGAGTGCGAGCAGGATGCCAGACAGGAATGGGTTTGGAGAAAGCTTTAAGGGCAGGAAAAATCTGTTTCTTGTAACAATAGCTGTCTTGTAGTCCTCCCTGCTGCTAGTCTCTGGTAGGCCTGGCAGCAGCAGGAAGCTCCTGTCGTCAGTGGTGTATTGGGCCCCATCTAACTCCAGGGACTTGCATGGGCTCCATGGACCCTTGATGCAATCAGCCAGGGTTGGTCCATATTGTGCTAAGGTTTTTCATGAGCTAGGAATCCCAGCCTGTCATGTTTGTTCCCCCGTTGCTCCCTAATGGGAGGTGGTCTGCGTGATACAGGGCTATTGAATGCTGCATCGCATATTTGGCATTGACCAGTGGGGAGGCCAAGACAGGGCAACGTGGACCAGAGCAGAGGTACCGAGTCTGACCCACGGGCTGACCCATTGGTCATTCCTGTTCCTCTGTGGTTTGACAGAATTGCGATTAACGCAGAACCGCTACTGAGCTTTCAGTACCCTGGCTCGGTCCCTGGCCAAGAGCTGGTCTCTTCCCACACTCCTGCAGTACCAGTGGGAGGCCCTTTACAGCAAGGGTGAATCTACTGCTCTTCCCTCTATCGCAGGTACTTTATGTCCCCCACTATCCATTGAGCGTCTCCCAACCTTTAATGTTTTTATCTTTATAACACCCCTGTATGGTAAAGCAGTGCTATTTATCCCCATTTTACAGTGGGAAACTGGCACAGAGGCTTGATTGACTTGCTTAAGGTCATGCAGTGGGGGAACAAAGAATTCAGCCTGGGTTTCCCAAGTCCCTGGCTAGCATCCTAACTGCTGGGCCATCCTTCACCCCATCAGTTTGTTTATTCAGAGATTTTTCCAGGGGGGCTACAAGCACTTGTACATTAGGCAGTGGCATTTTCCCTCCCACAAGGGCCTGACAAACACGTACTAAGTTCAGCTAGTCTCACAAATCACCAGGCTTTGCCTAATGGAATTGCCGTGTTGCTGTAAAGGGTGGTGATGCTAGAACACAGATTGCTTCTTCCCCTCACCTTAAATCAGCATCTTCCTTTGCATGGGCTGAGGCATTTGTGTGCCAGTCTGTAGGGAAGCCCTGAGGAATGTCTCGCTGTGCTGGATTAAGCTAGTCTGGGGCAGTGGAGAACGTGTGGCTCTGCTAAACATCCAGTGTAACTTGTCCCATCTTTTTGAGTGAGTTTAGGAACAAATGGCTGCCCCGAGGTAAGCTACTTAGTTGTGACTTACTCCTTATGTTCACTCTGTAGTTGGAGGCCATCAGTTCATTCTCAGTTCCGTTTTTAAACCTCACGGAGATGGCTTTTGTTACCAAAAGAAAGCGATTTTACTTTATTTTACTGTATGATTTTTACTTTGCTGGGGCTTTTCTACCATTTGCTGTAGAGTCAGTGGTGATGTCTGCCAAAGCAAATCCCTCCCAATAAGCACTATAGCCTCACCTGCCTTGTGGCTGAGATTTAATTTGGAAAAAGCGAGAGGCACCATTGAACGCAAAACCAATTCAGCAGCCACTCCTGGCTCCAGACCACTGCGTATTTGAATTGGGCGCTGGCAGCTTTAGGTCAGATGCTACTGGCATCAGCTTTTTGATAAATGTTTTGGCAATTTTCTTTGGGCTTAGAGACAGGCTTGTGTTTGCTCTCTGGATGTGTTAATCCTTTGGGTGTTCTGTACATACACTGGCATCCCAGGAAATGCCATTGTTTCGATGTTAAGGTGAGTGGTAAACACTAAGAGCTTGGCTGAAATCAGGCATAATAGAGGATTGTCAAAGTCAAGCTGAACCCAGCAAAACCCAGATCTAGTGGGTTTGGATAGTTATTGGGAGCCATGTAAACAATGTGAGCATGGCAGGAGCTGTGCCAATTGCAGAGTTTGTGCTTGCCATTCGTTGCGGAACGGTGAAATCCGAACCTTTGATGTACTGCCCTGGGAACTGGCCACTCTGAACAGAAAAGATCATTGTGACATAACGAAGCTGAGCAACGTCTTGTGTAAATTGTGATTGCTTTTCCTGCACAGCGTGTGTGTATCTTAGTTTTGATGCTTGGATCATTCCAGACGCACTAAAGGGCACTTTGCACCAAGGATCCCATAGAAAAAACATGCATTTGACTTAACTATTGCATTAGCCAGCTGAAAACCCTATTGCACTTGTCCTCCAAAATATTCCAGATAACCGTATTAAAGAAAACACGACATAGCACAGCAGCTATCCATTTCCCTATCTAGGTACTTACACAGTTCTAATAACCCCATATTATAAACCCCTGTTAGAAGGTTACATTAGTTTTGTGCCTGACTAATCATCCCTGGAATGTGTGGTGCTGGCTGAGCATTGATTGCTCTGGGCTGACTGCACTGTGTCACCGCCCAGTATTTTCTCCTAGTTTCCAATGGGAGCTGAGTTCTAATGTAGACAGTGTCCTGGTGGGGATGGAAGCAGGGAGAAGCTCTGGGGTGGAGTTCCAATGCCATGGGCCAGGGAGTGCAAGGAGTGGACCAGGGACTGGAGCTGAGGGCTACTCATCAGACAGGCAGGGTGTGGGGGGAAGCCCTAGGTCTGCTCCCCTGTTCCCCCCGCCCCCGGGGCCATGGGGATGGGTTTGCAGAGAGCTTGGGTCCCCCTGGAGCCACAGTGTCATATGGCGATATAACCAAGTGCCTTCATGTTGTCTGATATGTGTACAAGTAGAGGTGGGAGATTGGTGTGGGGAGGCAATCTGTGGGGCTGGGAGTTTAGCAGGTGAAACTTTGCTGTAGGTGTGTGTACATGCAGGTGGAGGTTTGCAGGGGGCAAAGTAGTGTTGCTATGGGACAGAGAGCAGAAGTGGCTAGTCGACTTCTCTTGGGCTTGCCTGACAAGGGCAGAGCGAAGTGTCGGCCCGAGGATTGCAGGAGACACTGAGAAGGTGCTTTGTGGACCAGAGGATTTTATAACCTGTTTACGGGCCTCGTGGGTGCCTGGGCATCTTGCTAGACGGATGCAGGAGGTAAGGGCTGGACTTGTGGCAGGAAGGAGTCGTGTTTGTTCACATCTGTAACTTGTGTGCTGCGTGAATTGGGATCATTCTGGGAAAGGACAGTTCAGTGCTGCTTTGGGAAATGTCCTGCCCCTTCCCCCGTGGGAGGGCTGACTGTCTCCTCCACACTGCCCCTTCTGTTGAGGTAGGCAGTGGGCCCATGTTGAGCGTCATCCCTAGGGTGCATGTCACAGCAAACCCAGCACATGGCCATGCTTATAATGCCAATGAGGGGCTCAGCAACTCTTCTGTGCTGCTGCATTGCTATTTCGTCTTTATCACACTCACGTGCCAGGCACTTGACAGAACATAGAACTGTCCCTGCCTTGAGGAGCTTCCAATCTCTTGTAACACATGGGCTACCTATTGCCTCCTTCCCTACAGCCGATAATTCCATGTTCCAGTACCACCACCCTGAAGCCAGTAGAAAAGAGTGGAAGCCGTGGCTTTTTTGCAAATGATTTGATTTCAGGAGTGAGGCTCCTGCCAGGAAGGGATGGAGTGGAAGGAAAGCCACTATATACAGTAGAATAGCTGTGTAGAGTGAAATGAGTATATTGTTCTCTTTACTCCTTTATGGTCAAATGGGTTTGAGCCGTTCAGACAGCCTTCAGAGACTACAGGAGGTCTCTTGTAAATTAGGTTTTTTTTCACCTCCAAAGATCTCACTAGAAACAATGGAGGCCATGCAGTACAAAGATCACTATAAAAAGGTTTCCAGGCATTGATGTTCATTTTCCCCCCCCCCCCTCTGATTTTTTCCATGCTTATTTTTAGACAATTTGTAGTTAATTCTTTAGGAGCAAAGATCAGTTTCATGGTTTCCAAGAAGTTGTTGGTATAAAAATCAGCCCCTTTAAAGGCTGGTGTTCCTGGTGATCAGCTCTCAGGGAGTTTGGGGAAGGTCTATAGGTCACACCTCTGCCCTTGGCTACTTTTTCCAATAGTGCAAAAATAGTAAATGTGTGGAGTATTTCTGCATTATTAAGAGTCTCAAACTTGTGCTTTAATGCTGACATTTTACCTGCCGTGAGCTGAAAGCAGCATACCTTTTCAACCCGTGTTTCTGTTATTTGGGGGGGAGGGAAAGAGGGGGTTTTGCTCAAAATCATTACAATAAAACAAATAGAAAGGGAATCACCATGGCTGCAGAGCTGTGCTCAGATCTTGAGAAATGCTCACACAAGAGACAAGCTGATCTTTTCTGGTTTGGAAGTCTGTTGCGTGTTCTCCTCGTGTTTTTAGAAAGCTAACGTTTGCCAAAATTTCTGTTGCCCCTATAAAAACAGCAGCTTAAAGCCGCGAATGGAACAAAAAAAGCTTTTGATTCCGTCATCCTCTTGGTGCAGGGAACATCTTGCATGCCAGCCTGTCGTCATTTGTCTACATTTAGAAGACATTCCCCTGGGAAACTGACAAATGTATAAAATTTGCAAAGTGATGGTGCTGAATCAGACTGTTGGCTGCTAATCAAAAATGTGATTCTTTTAAATACATGTTACTAAAACAAGAGGAAGAGTTTTGGCTGCTAGGAGGTTCTTGGAGGCAGAGGATGAAGAGACCAGAAATGTAAATAGTCAAAGTGATGTGATTCTAAAGAGAGCTCAGAGTCTGTTTGTTTAAGAGAAGTTTGTCATAATATTGACTATTTAGCAACCTCAGGCATTAGAAAAAAATTGTTCTGCCCACTGGATGCCTTGGCTCACTCTGTTTATTTGCACTTGCTAATTAGAGGTTTGTTGGGAAAACTGTAATGGAGTCCTTGAATTTTGCTCAGGTGCCTGGCATTTCCTCACTCAGACAGCGCTCTAAGCAGAAAAGGGTAAAAATGTTAAGTCCCTTTAAGCCTCCTTAGGATCTCTCCAGTTTCAACTCCTTCAAGGTGTAATCAGAACCAGGGTTCTCTGGAGGTGGGCCACCTTTTAACCCAGGGAGTGACTTTGGGACCCTCTCCTGTCACATTAGCATTGCCCACCTGCTAGGAGACGGTGCTGGAGCTGGGTAACTAGCATCCTCAGCCGCACAGGTATGAATTAAACCGAGCTCGTCCCTCTCGCCAAGGGAACGTTAGTATAATGATCCCTGTTTTACAGCACACTGAGGCACAGAGAGAGGATGACCCTACATCCCGTTTTGGCTGGGACAGTCCCCTTTTTTAAGCCCTGTGCTGGACGCCTGATTTATTTTTGGCAAAAATGGGCATTTTTCCTGTTTGCTCTTGTCAACTAATAGTGGCTCCCCCAACCGGGACACGGAGGAACATTTGTGGAGGGGGCAAGCGCCAAGGCGGCTTGGGCCAGCTGTGCGGGGGGAGCAGGCTTTATCTCTGGGCGGGCGAGGGGGCTCAGGTGAGCCCAGGGCAATGTCCCATTTTCCCTTTGGGAAGTATGGTCACTGGCCCCAGAGAGGGGAAGTGTCTTGGCCATCATCATACAGTGAGTCATTGGGCAGAGCTTAAAATAGAACCCAGGAGTCCTGACTCCCACTCCTCTCCTCGTGCTGGCCATGGAACCCAGGAGTCCTGACTCCCAGCCTAACCCTGCTCTTACCACAGCCCCCTTCCTCTTTTGGGAGCTGGGAATAGAAGCCAGGCAGCCTGACTCCCAGGGGCCTGCTCTCACGCTAGCCCACACTTCCCTCTAAGGAAAGTTTCGAAGCAGGCACTATCCTTTCCTGGCTTTCGGGGCATCGACTGTCTCTCTGCAGCTGCACACAGATACACTGTCGCTGCTCACTGTTATCAGAGACCCCAGCTGAGCCCTGGAAGGCCCCCCACAATGCTCTCTAGAGGGTCAGAGCTGGGGCGTCGGGTGGGGTTGCAGGGAGCCTGTTTGTTGAATTGCAAAGTAACTGTCGCATGATTTTATCAGAACACACTGTTTCCTTGACAACGGCTGATGTCAGCATTGTACTTGCAAGGAACCAGCAGCTGTGTGGCCCCCTCAGTTCTGGGGCCAGAACTGGGGGAAGGGAGAGCAATATAAGCAGCCTGGTTTATCAGACCCTGCTGGGGTGGGTGAGGTTCTGCCCGACTGATGGGGCTGGGGCACTGTCCTTTGATGGAGGGGCATACAAAAGCAGGCCCCTTCTAGCAGGAGGAACAAGGTGGGTGTTGCCTGAGCATGGACAGGGCAATGCAGGAATCCGTTCTCTACCTGCTGCCCTTAAGAGTTCCCTCTGAATGGTCCCCTGCCCTGGTGCAGCTCTAAGCCCTTCCCATCCCCCTGGATTAGGGGGATGATTTGTCTGTATCCCACCCAAACTCCCTGGGACCAGATGTTTGAACCCCCAAGCTGGGTTGACTCAACCCTTAATCTATCCTCTTGGGCATTGAGGCTGAAAGTGGGGGAGGAGAGTCAGGGCTGATGTCTGTTACCAGGGTACGTTTTACTGGGGTGGGTTCAGTTTGTTCCTCCAGAAGGGTGTGCTGCAGGCATGTTGTTTATAAACCTCAAAAGAAATAGGTGCCCCACGTCCTTTCCCTTGATGCGCAAAGGCTGGTGGTACCCTAATCTTTTCAGCATGATGTGCAGTTTCGTTTGTATTGCTGTCTGGCTTGGCATCTTCTGCAGCCTTTGTGGGTGGGAGCTCACACGGCCCTGGACACCCATTGATGAAGCTGTGGGATAGGCAGCTGTTTCTTGTTGAGCTTCTCACATATGGAAGTGATATTTGGTCCCTACCATGATTGCTCCAAGCCTGGGGAAATCCCAGCAGTTCTCCCATCTAGGGTGCAGCTGCTGTCTCCTCCAGATGGAAGCTGTTCAGGGAGTGGGAAAGGGTTAAAACTGTCAAGTTCTTCCCTCCTTTCTATGCTAAATTACCGTAAACTTTCCACAAGTGGCAACTGCTCCAAGGAAATAGCTCATCAAGTCTGAAGCCGGAGGCTGCCACTGCAGTCATGACAGCACGGCGGAGAGGCGGCCACTTCCCGTCTGTGCCCTAGCTCACACTGTCAGGGCTTTGATTAGCAAGAATAATTCATAAATCTCTCTAACAACCTTTTATGCAGCTGAAGTGACGTGTGTTCACAGATGGAGCCAGGGCCAAGGAAATATTCCCAAGGAGCAGGGCTAAAGTCACATTCCCTGGTTGGCCATTAAACCAGGGCCTTGCCCTCTTCATGCCCGATGGACCAGTGGATCATGTCCGTGCGCAACCAGCATGAAGCTAACTGCCCTGGGCGTTAGGAGTGGGTGGTGGAGCATGCAGGCAGATCCATCCCCCCTGCCTGGACCACAGTCTTAGGGAGTTGGTGTCACTGTTGCTGGTCCCTGCATCCCTCCAGAATCTCCCCTAATACCATGGCTTGAGAGGCAGCATGGTGTAGTGGCTGGGGCACTGCGCTAGCAGAAACAAGACCTCAGTTCTCTTCCCAGCTGTGCCACTGACCTAGGGAATTCATGTCCTCTCTGTACCTGTTTGCCCTCCCATGCTGGCTTGTCTACCTAGAGAACTTCAGGGCGGGGACTATCTCCCTAGTTGCTGCTGTACTACATACTGTAATAATAAGCCCTGAGTCCCCGCAGATGGGTGCATGGCATGTTTTCTCCCCAGTCTCTAAACTGGAGAATTTTGCCCCGAGCTATTTCAAGAGCAAAGTTACTTGCAGGAAAGTGCCTGCTGCTTTTGGGCGTCCTCTTATCTAGCTGCCCTTCTGCATGTGTTTAAATAGCAGCGTGTGTCTGTTCCCAGTAGCCCAGCCCTGAGCTCCCTCCCCGCACTGTATGAATTAACCAGTTAAAAGTCTAAGCACCCCTGTGCCAATAGGGAGGGCTGAAATTACATGGCCCCGGCTGCAGTTGCTGTTGGCACTGGGATTTGAATTCTAGAGCGCCTGGCTCCTAGTCCCTTGGACCATACCACTACAATGCCCTCTCGCCGCTGGGAACCCACTTACAGACACATACTGGGTCCATCAGGGAAGAGGCCACATGCCCCAAGGAACCCAGGAAAGGATTTATGTTGTGCCATCCTTGCCCCCATCTGTTCAGCACCGCTTTATGGCATGCAGCGCGTCATTCCCCCTCACATAGCAAGGGAGCAGCCTTTGCCTATTCCTAGTGGCAAAATAAGATTGGTCAGGCAGACAGTTGCTGGGATGAGAACAGTCTGGCCTGAACCCAGGAAAGCAGCCTCTTGATTAGCCCTGACATGGGAATGAATCTTTTCTCTCTCATATGGGTCGCTACTGCAGGGTTCAGATACTGCCCCCTCCTTCGCTCTTTTGGCAGGTACATGCTGGGGGTGCATGGTTGTTGGCGTAGGAATGCTCATTTCCCTATGCTGATCTCTGCCACCCTTCTCCCCACCCTGTTTTAAAGAGGAAGCGGCCCCATTTTATTGGCACTTAGGCTACAGCTATTCCCTATCTACTGTTTCCAAAGCCCGTTTTCCATATAAGCAGACACCTGGGCTTCCCAGAGATCTTTGCTGCCATATGTGTTTAGCGGGGCTCCGTACTCAGGTGGTTTCAATATACAGTATTATTTATCCTATTGACGTCAATGGTTGCACATTCTGAGCTCTCTCTCTCCTTGGTAGCCTCTAGGATACAAGCAGTGAAGCATTTGCTAGCTACCCAAGTGGGACTAACCTTTTCAGAGCTCAGCATATAATTCTCAGATAAGTAAATGCCCATTTTTGATAATTTTGGGAATAAACCACCCATTAGTTTTTCACAATGTGTCTCATTTTGCACCTTCTCTACAAACGAACACCACATGGATTCTTATCAAAACACTGTAGTCTTTATTTGCTGTTAAGTCAATTCAACAGAGACTGTTACATAAAACCATATTATGACATTTTCCTTACACAAAATTACCCCATTAAATTACCTTTTGGTACAAAGATTTCTTATTCAACCACCATATTTAAACATCTTCCTAACACTGAGTGACAGCAATACAGGAGACACATTCTTCACGTTAGGGATATTGTATTGACTCATCTTGCTCAAGACACAGAAAATTCAAGAATTGGGAGACACCCACATTTCAAAATAAAGATAAGATCTGCTACAAGAATTGCTGGCTCTCCTGAATAGCTTTTCACAGAGTAAACTCCTCCTAAGATTAAAGGAAACTACCTCTGTATCCCCTATGTGCAATTTCACTGTCTTTTTATTGCAGACAAGGCTCAAATTGGGCTGTTGTCACAAGCTCCAGAATCTCAGCTTTTATTAAAAAAAAAAAAAAAAAAAAAAAACCAAAAAGGTCCGGCTCTAGCTGTTTTGGTTAGGAAAAAAACCTTAAAGGCGTGAACTGAGGGTAAAGTTTCCAGACAGACTGAAGCAATAGCTTTCAGGAGAGAGGGCTGCCCTGCTTGTCTTGATAGTGTTAACGCCATGCCCCGTGATGATGCTTTAAGTGTCACCATGCTCAACTTTCGCTGCTTTCTGTCAAAGCCCGGGGGGGAGGAAGAGCGAGGCCCACGTTGTGCCGATCTGCACGCTCTCCTGTGAGTGACCTCTCCTGTTGGTGCAGTGAGTGTGGGGCTTGGGCGGTACTGCCACCTTGCTCTCTTCTCCTGCTGACCTTTGGAAACAGAAGGCCAGAGGGGAGAAGCAGAGCCTGAAGGGACATCTGAGCCCCAAAGGGGAGCCAATCCCTCAAAGTCCAATGGCCGTCCAGTCACCCCCCTCCACATTCTTCAACAGTGCAGCATGCTCTGGCTGGGAGCCCAGGCTGCTGTTTGCCTGGCTCCATGTGTTGCTGACCCTCCCCTTGCTGGATGCAGCCTGCAGCAATCACTGCTGGGGTTACACTCGGTTCACATTTGTCTTCAGCAGCATGAGGGCTAGAAACACAGGTATATTGAGAGGAGAGTTTAGATTCTCCTGGCTGAGAGCTGGGCCCCAGGCACACGTCTGTGCCTTAATCTTGCCCTGCCCAAGGATGTATCTGAACGCCTATGAAGGAAAGCCCAGCCTGATGAGCCTGGCAGGGCCTGCACGATCATATTCCTGACAACTGCACAATCCATCAAATGGTATCCCTAGGGGCAGAGCCTGGGCAAGTACCACTACTCTGTCACCCTACCAACTTGAGCCCTGACTGCAGACAGAAAAGGTACCAGGGGAGCCGCCTTCCCCTCTCCCTGTGCCATGGGATTTGGGCATTAACCAGCTCTTCTGCGGTTTTACAAATGGCCTTGCCTTCGTTTGATTAAACATAGCCCCAGATAAAGTACATGCAGTGCTACTAGCAGGCACGCAGCAACACCACGCAGCATTAATTTCATCCAGCGGCACTGTCAACACATCTAAGGGGCAAAGAGGATACTTTTAATACTTGCTTTTAAAAATCAGCTTACATTTTTGGAACACTCTTGTGCAGCCTTGTTTGGTCTGGGGTTTTGATAGAGACTTATAAAGAATAGGTGCTGGTGTTTTCTTGGACAGTAACATGCCATCACCTTGCGCCAGATGGGACGGGAGGTGCATGGCCTCGGTTTGGGCTAATGTTCTCAGCAAGGACTGACGTGAATAGCAGCTGCTGCTGTCACAGTTTTACCTTTCCTCTGCAGTCCAGTCCTATGCATGTTCTATGCCGTATGGCTCCAAATTTCTATGCATGTTCTATGTTCCTGTGCCGTATGGCTCCAAATTTGCACGCCTCTTCCCCTAGCCACTCTGCAGGACAGGCCTTTGCAAGAAAGTTTTTGGAAAGCTGTAAGTGAGAAGGTTGCCCTTTGGGACTGTCAATGTCACTCGTGAGTCCCTGACTTCTTTGCCTTGTGTCTCCCACTGGTGGTTCATTCAGTTCTGTCTTCCCCGGGATGACTTTCCTTATACTCTTCCCCCACCAACCAACCACCTGTCTGTTCTCTCTCACTCCATTCCCAACAAAGGCTCCAGGGAGAAGCATTTTACAAGCTTAGCTTGAATAGCGTCTGGATTCAAACACCTTGGGAACTGTCTAGTCAAAGGGAAAATTAGCGCGTTGGAGGAGGTGAGTGGCCGAGACAATGCCAGCTCAGAGTCAGCCAGTTTCTAACTTAGAGCATGCCCAATTAATTGCTCAAATTAGATTATTAAAAAAACCCAATCAGCAACACTGCAACCCTCCCCTCTGCAGCCTGTGCATACAGGGTGAGGATAGCGATGCCTTAAACGGCCTGCGCTGTGCACCGGCCTCAACGGCATCCTGCTCCATTACCTGAGGGCCAGGGACTTTGCGAAAAACCAAGTGGCATGGGCCTGAGGGCCAGGGTGGGAAATACTACAGCGCCTAGTTTAACGTCTACGTCCTGATCTAAAGCCAGCAGCTTATACAACTGAAAGGGGGGAGATTGGCCTTGCTATCTAATGGGCCCCACAGTACTTGCTTCTAGCCCTGGAATGTTCTGAGACTGATATAAATGTCATCAGGGAAAGCAACAGGCGGCCATTTGAAGAAGTGTTACTCCAGCCTCTGATTTGCATCATGATAACTAAGGCACCTGCGCTAGAGGTGGAGCAAGTAGCCCTTCCTGTGCAGCACTTTGGAACTCACGCTGGCCGGAGGTGGTGTAAAGGTTCTATTGATACTTGATTTGAGATGGCCTGGTTGAGTCTCACATGACTTAGTCACTGCTGCGGACTACAACCCACCCTCATTAATCCTTGCAATACCTCAGGCAGCATGACCATGTACTGCTATGGATGTAAGAAGGCCAAGGGAAGGAGGCTGCAGAACACAGCCAGCCCCCACCACGTACCAGCAAGCCAGGGGCTGGGGTCATCACCTCCTGCTTTTTTATAGGAAGATTGTTTGCAAACAGGAAGTAGGGACTGTGAAAACTAGATTTAAGAACGTCTTGTCCAGGGAGCTGAGCTGCCCATCACCTCATTTTCCTATTGCCTGATTCACTCTGAATTCTGGCCCACACTTCCACTCACATTTCAGGCAAAGGGCAACTCAGGCAATCCCACAACTTTTACCCTTCTCACACAGCATTGTAACTCAATTGTGGTGCTTTCCTGCTAGGGTGAAGTGTTGGGGGTGGGGGGGGTTGAAGGAGGCTGAAACAAGTTGGTTTTGGGGATGCAGCTGTCAGTGCTGTATGTCCAGTGTATCATGGGCCACATGGTGTGGGATAAATATTTACTAAAAAACCATCCCTTCTCTCACTGCTCTAATCTCTGCCTTGTTATTTCTAGGAGTAGGAATGCAAAAAGGTTTATCTGGCAGTTAGCTGTAAGAAACCAAAACTGACTCAAAATGCTAACTTCACATCTCACTGCACACCCATACTTTGCTGCAGAGCTTGCAGTTCTTTGTGGTCTCACACACACACACCACAGACAAGCAAATCAGGGCTGAGTGGGGCCCTCACTGACACCTGTGCACCACTCCTTACAGGTGCTGTCCTGACACAGCCCTTAGAGGAGCAGTCAGGTCTGGGTGGGGCAGGGTTTTTCTAATTCAGGTTGTGCTCCCCTAGTAAATCTTGCTCAATGTAAGTAGGAATTTAATAGCCCCAACCAGGTTAAAAAAGAACCTTTCAAAACATGATGCTAAACTGATCTGAAGTTTGCAAGAGAATATCATTGTGGTTATTGGAGAGTTAGAAGAGTTAAATAAAAGATCCTAACCCAGTAGGTCTCAACTTTTTCTCTACTGTGATCCTCCTCCCAGCTAACTAGAATCCAGGATAGTCTCTTGTTCTATTTAGCACTATAAGAAGGCAGATTAGTAACAGCTCCCTCATTAAGAACCCATTTATCTGTATATTTTCCTTACCCTAGTAGTCTGTCTCTATAGCTAGCTGTCCCTCTGTATCTATTGCTTTTTATAAAGTTTTCCCTCTCTATGTGTGTTTAAGTTTCCTTCTCTATGTGCTCAGCAGGCTGCCATGATTCCTTTTTATAGTCCCTCCCCCTATCAGGGCGGAACCATGAGACCTGCCAGGTGCACCCTATAAAAGCAGCAACACACAGCCTTCCTTAGCCCTAGGGAATCAGTTCTAGTCACACTAGAAAAAAAAGCATCTTTTGAGGTTAATCCAACTGCAAGGTAAGGTTTTAAGAAAAACTTCTAGATTTAGTTTATTAAGCCATAGTTCTCCTGTCATACACAACATTAGTACAAAAGGCTCAGGAAAAGTA
This sequence comes from Emydura macquarii macquarii, assembly GCF_026122565.2. NCBI lineage: Eukaryota > Metazoa > Chordata > Testudines > Chelidae > Emydura > Emydura macquarii. Next base: position 10,883,105 of record NW_027130449.1, on the reverse strand, counting down.
ACTGGCAAGATCAAAACTAAACTGTGTTTATCCCTCAAGTGTCTTTCTCTAGTTTTTCCTCTCACTTTTAGAAAGAAAAAAAAGCTACCACAGCCTGCAGCTTCAAGTAAACCAAATATATTTTGTGATAAGGAAGAAAAATATGAACAAGGACTTCAATTTTAATACCCAACTTTAGATGGAACAGGTGCTGCTGCTTCTGCAGACAGACCCCAGAAATTGTAACTGGGAGTCTCCTTTTGTCATTCGTTCTTAACTTGTGGATTTTAGTGATATTTCTCTTAGTGATTGCAAGTGACTGTAATGCTGGTAAAAGGTGTGGGATTAATACCTCTGCAGGGTGCAGTCCTCTACTTAATCCCCAGAACAGATACAGTCAGAGCATCTGAAACTCCCCACTACAAGGGGGGAAATTGTCCTTTGCACTGACTCTTTGGAATTGGACTGAGAAATAGACTTGCTGTAATACCCCAAATAGCAAGGGTGGGTTACAACTGAGCTAGTTGGGATTTGACAATCTATGCATGCTTTTGTACTGATTTAACTACATTGGTTTAGAACACTTAAATCAGAAGCCCTTTGGAGTTGGTGTTCTACTGTATAATTTATTCCTGTATATGTATGGGAAGGAGTTACATTATAGCCACTTTTTACACCAGTATAATCTCATCCATGCTAGAGGGCTGCATGGATTTAACTGTTTCTAAACCTATATATTTAATAGGTACAGCCTTCCAGGGAAAACAGTCCAGAGCCAATTCTCAATCACTGTATCCACTATGGTAGAGCAACTCAGAATTTTCCACCCAGAAAGCTTTCCTGCACAGAAAATGGAGTTTCATAAACAACCAACATTTTCACAGGAAAATGTCATTTGATTCATTTTTTTAAATGAAAAGTCATTGTAACTTTGGTGCTTTAGTTCTTCTTGTGCCACCAAATGCAAAAGAATGAATGGAGTTGAGTTTTATTCCTCCCTCCACCTTTTAATTTTCTAAATGTTCTCAACTTTGGAAGATTGAAAATGACACACACACAAAATGAAATGCTTTGCTCATCTTGTAGATTTTTCCAAAATTGAGATGGTTTTAAAAAGTGAAAAAAAGAAAATGTCCCATGACACTATTCATTTTATTGCATTCGGGGGGAATGAAACTCAGAACAATTTGTTTTGAAAAATAGTGAATTTTCAATTTCAAGCCCTGCTAAACACAAATAACTGATGTGAAATTGTTTTTCCATTTCTCAATTAGCTTTAACATTGAATTCTTTTCCTGATCAAAACCAAATGATTCTTCTTTTACAATGGCTTTGGGAGGGTAGCGTTTGGGCCAGGTGACCTGTCAATTATAGTGGCAAACATCTATGGCCATACCCAGTCTCTTCTGGTGCTCAACATTGTGTGAGATGGAAGAGTTTTTATCACAAAGTATAGGAACTACCATCAGGTAACCTGCACTAAACTGCTGCTTTCAAGTCATTTGGATTTAAGGATCAGTGTTCCCTGAATACCTTAGAAATTACCTATGGTTTTAGTCTTCTGTTATATGAAAAACTGGTTTTGAAGAATTACTTTCCTTATTCAAAATTATCTACACCGTAGGCCAGTGATCCTGATGCATTAAGTAAATGTTGCCTGTGTTGCGAACAGGTGATTTTTGAGATCAGGGCATGCTAAATGGGTTGCATGTAATACAGAAATGGAGCTATCATATGAGGCATACATTTTCTTTCTTCATCTTTGTCTTCTGATGTCAGTTATATGAACTAAACTGAGTTCTGCATCACCTTGAAAAAGACAGTCCAGAGAACCTAACCCTGGTAATAACATGCTAATTTTTCATTACTTGTATCTCTGTGTCTCAGTTGCAGCCTGCCATTGGAATAACTTCAAGGTAATGCTATCATGGTGGTTGATAAGCTTATTGTGTAGAACAATTTTAGATGCCATTTTAGCTCACTAAAGATTTGAAAATGAAATGTACATACTCTTTATTTTGTATTAATACACTGCAATTGCTTTAGAGTCCAGTATACCAGTTGCATGTAAATACTACAGATGAACTTGCCAAACTGGAGCTCACAAAACTAGTGCATTTATCCCAAAGCAAAGTCTAAACCCTCTAACTCCTTAAAAAAATACATTAAAGAACGTACCACACACACATATTGCACTTTTCTCCATATGAAATTTTTACCCCATATACATCTCACCAAAGTCTCTTCAAAGGAGTCTGTAATACAAGATAATAAAGGTAATACTTAACTATACAGTACTATACACAATGCTCTAATGTAAGACACAACAGACTTGAACAAAAGCAGCCACTTCAAAGTAGCATGACTACAAGTGGTGCCCAGGAGATACTCTATTGTGGCATTAGAAATTTTTTATTCTAAAGAAAATTACATGAAATGTTAAATAGGTTGTTAGTTGAGGGAGAATCCTCTTAACCTACTTCATGTTCATAACATTCAAAACTCTTTAGCTCCCTAGATACTTGCACTGTCAAACTCAACAGCTTAGACTAGCTGGGACCCTCTGGTAAAGAAATTACTAAAATAAGTTGAGAAAGAGAACAGAATTATTGTTGTGGTTTGATCTGTGCCCGAGTCCTGATCCATGTCAGCGTACTGCTGATAAGTTAGAGCTTAGGTTGTAGGGTTTGTTGTGGAAATAGTTCAGAAAATGGGCAGCTATGTTTTGTAACCAACTCCCCTGTGCAGGATTGGGCCTCAATTTATTTTTCATGCTATGGAGACATTTCCATATCCTCTTCTCGCTTCTCCCTTGTGCAGCTCTGAGTACTCAGCTTGACTTCATATTTCTACAAATGTTTGCTTCATGTTCGGGGGCCCACTCCTCACACATACATGTTTGTCACCTGCCCTGCTGAGGTGCTGACTCTACTGGGCTGGCCCTTTGTTCCACGGCAGTGTTGTTGCCAGTTCCCTGCTCTCTACTAGTTTCTTAAGACCTAGGGGCTGTTCTTTGAAGATGTTTAATGCCACTATAAAAGTTCCTATGCAATAGGGCATTAAGTCACCTTAAAACAGTCTTTAGATCAGTGGTTCTCAATCTCCCCCAGATCAGGAGCCCACATTACAACAGAAAATCATTAGTGGACCTCATGGCCATCTAGCCATAACCTCTAGGCTGGGAATCCATGCTTTAGATTAACATGGGATTTCAAAAAGCAATGGCTTTAGAATCACTGTGTAGTAAATACCAAGCCCTGACTGCACTATAAATGAATTAGTGACCAATATTACACAATATGCTGTATAAACATGTCAGATTTTAGCATACTAGGAAATAAGGCTATTGCTGGCAGCAGTGTTGAACTTTTTCTTGTTTAAAGCTGACTGATATGCAGTCACTAGATTTTTACCTTTGCCATGTAAATACTGCATTATTGCTCTGTGTGCTGGCTGCTCATTCTCTCTGGTGAAGGGGGAAAAAAAAGAGTTCTGCAGTCTGCTCTTTCATAACTGAGATTTATGAGAGGAAATTAGTTGAAGAGTCAAGAAATCTGATGAGAAACACCAGTCAATCAGGAATTCCCTCTTCTGCTACCAACAACTTAGTTCAATGCTTTGGTACTTTATACAGTGATTGGAGAACTTGCCCGTGGGCCAGTGTAAAATGACATCCCCCTCCCTGATTTGGTGGGGTTGGGAATTTGCAACAAGACTTTGGTTTGAGAGCAAAGTCACAGGTGCAGTGTTGACGACTGTGTGGTGATGGATACAGATGGAGCTATTAGCATATTTAGCCTCTTTCCTCACTTTGAATTTAATGCAAAGGGAAACCTTCCAGACAACAAAGGTGTTTTTTCATAAGCAGTACCTGCTTTTCTGCTGTCCTTTGTGCTTTAAAGAACCTGTGTTGTGCTTAGTGTGCCCATCTGCTCAAAGAGAGCTAACCTCTCCAACTAGGGGGTACTTTTTAGAAATACACAGTTCTCCTTTAATAGTGTCCCACAGTATTTCAAACACTGGAGACAAAGCCCAAATTACAGGGATTAACCATGTACTTTCTGTGGATCCAAAACCCAGCTGCTGTCTGGCATTTTGTGAACTGCAAGGGTGTGGAGACTCAAGTGCTTGCTCAAAGTGAGTATCTGTTGAAATGGTTAATATAGCAACAGTTCTTGACACTAAATATTGCTGTAATAATTTTAACATTTCATATATATATATATATATATGAGCAACCAAAACACTAAGGAAGTTACATTGTATTCCACATGGTGGAACACATGCTCTGAAGTTGACTTTGGCTTTAGCATGAATATAAATGGGGTATTGTCTACTTTCTTCAGAAAAAAGCATATAATCTGATAAAGAACCCAAAAAGGCACAGCACTATCACTTCACATGGGTTTTTAAGCTCATTGTCCTTAAGTTCTAAAACCCTAAATAATTGTCCAAATATACAAAGCTTAATAAACCACCAGCAACGCATACTGTAAATTCAAAATAGTTATTTTTTAAAAAGCGACAGGACAGCTGTATCCTCTCCAGTGCCCAGAGCCGCTTCGAGGCAGAGGCCTCCACAAGAGGCTGTCTGCAAAAAGGGTTGATTGGCTGACCACTTGCTGCAGTTGTAGACCTCCTCTTGGTATTTCTTGGTAGTTCCACATCTCTCAACTGATCCTTTTTCTTTGGAGTATTCTGCACCCCATCCCAAGGCCTCTAAAAACACTGCAGTGCCCATGGCAGACCTCGCTCTCTTGACTAGGTCAATGTATCATTTTGTCAAAGATCCAGAAACTTCCCAAGTGGGCAATTAGAAGTTTTTTGGCAAGTTTGGGGAAATTCTGTTGCTAGCAGGAGGATGTAGAGTCTGTTGGAGAAACACCTGGTGTCCTCAGACTTACTGTGGACTAATTTAACATCAGTAGCTTAGAACCAGCATTGCAATGCCAAAGTGCAACTTTCCTTTACAACCACCATGCACTAAAGTTTCAAGAGTTCTTGATTTACCTTCAGGTTACCCAAGTCTTTGACTTCCAATGAAAAATATATTGCTTTTATTGCCAAGAAGTATAATGCATCACACATTCATTCTCCTTTCTTTTATGGATCTGTAACTGGTTTCGCCTGGTACTGGATGGATGCTAGTAGAATTTCCAGTTTTTAGAAGGGCCTTTTCCTTGCTGTTAAAACTAGGCCTGTGATTTTCTCTGCAAACTGGTTCTTTGTTTGACCAAATTGCACTATCCATCTCCAGCCCTTGCCACCAGCTTTGTGACGTGGTATTGACAGAATGAACTAGTGGCTACGTAGCTTTTAGCCATCCCCTGCTAGTACCAGTCAGGTGGCTTTTATATCCCCCAGTAGGGTCAAGGGTTGGAAAATAAGCCATGAATTTTAGGGTTGGACCAAAAATGAAAATTCATATGCTTTTCCTTCACTTCACCTCTCTTCCATTCTGAAGTTAACACTGCAGATCACTTGGTTAATTCACCAAGACAAAGCCACTATGTTGGGGGTCGACAGTCTCCATCATTTCACAATCAAAAAGTCCAGGCAACTCTGAAAGGGTTAATGCCTCATAGCTGGACTGAGACTCATGAGGTGCTGAGCTCCTCTGGTTGTCAGGTGATGCTACACTACTCTGCTGGGCTGAGTTCATGGAATACTGGCACTGGTTTGGGTAGTCTGGCTCAGAAGAGGTGATGACTGGCAATTCACAAGTCTGATAGGAATATTGTAAGGGCTGTGGTGGTGGCTGCTGTTGCACATGAATCTGTGATGGCAACCGAGGTGAGCTGTGGATCTGTGATGGCGGCAATGACTCCAGCTGTAGTTTCTGATACTGGCTAAGAAAAGGATCATATTGCATTTGTTCTGAGGAAGGCTCCATTACAGGGCTCAGGGGCTGTGCCAGGCTGAACTGTGGTGGTTGCTGCTGCTGCTCCTCCTGGCATGGAAGTGGCAATTGACTTGACCTTGGGTATGAGCTTTCGGCTATTTGCATCTGGTTAAAATAAGCCTGCAGCTGGGACTGCTTCTGGAGGAAGAGTCTCTTCTGATGCAGCCTGAATCAAGGACATGAACAGGAATTATTTTTAACCTTTGAAATATTATTTATGTGAGACTGTCTGCTAGACACTAACAGCCATAGCAGAGAAGGGTGACAAGTATGCTGGTTCCATAACCTTTGACAAAGCCAATCCCCGAACTGGTAGTTGGGTTTCATTTACAACTGAACCATGCTAATTGTCACTTTGCTAATCTGCACGCACAATGGGTCTCTCCCTGCTTCTTAGCAAAGGTGCAAATGCAGACACAATGCAGTGAGGTGTGTCACTGCTAACATTATAGAACCTATTCTAGTGGACGATGAAATATTATCCTAAAAAATTAAAACTTCACTATGCTTGTGCATTATGTGATGCAGCAGGGATAATTTATTTTAAAAGCCCTCACTTCACCCCCACAAAAACAGTAAGGGTGCTGATCATAAATTCTCATTGGTTAATAAAAACCCCAACCTCAACCAAAAATGCATATATGTGGCTTTTTTGTTTGCTACTTGCTAAATTGCAGAACTCAGCAACTGACACTGAGTCTCCCCAGCTACCAAGGCAAATTAGGGATGTTCCACTGTATTCCTATTTATGACCTGCATCTTCCCGCTGGATTTTAACAAACACCCGTGCTCTTCACATCTGATGAACAGGAAGAACTCAACACAAGGACTTTTGTTTCATAGCTACCTTTGGCAGATTCCGGGGATACCACAAAAGTGGGATCTCCAGTCAGCCAATTTGCAGGGCATCCAGAAATATGAAGTCCTCTCCTGGCTAGTCTCTACAGCATCAAGGAAAGGAGGTATCCAGACAAGACTGTTCCCAGCTCACCTAGTTAGGTAGTTTATATTTCCTTACAACCCTCTTTTCTTTATTTAAGACGTGAAAAAGCACATGAAGTTGCTTTGTAGCAAAATAATATTCTCAATGGCTGTCAGCCCTAGCCCTCAAGCAGTTGCCCCTCAACTCTACAGTCATTCGTGACATCAGACTGCAGCTCTAAAGGGACAACATCCATTTCAAGAAGGCAAGTGAAGGTTTCATGACCTCCATCTGTCCAAGTCCCTCTACCAGTGTTTGTGGTATTACAAGCACATTTAATTTATTTTAAATATTTCCCCCTCATGTCAATGTGGCTTATCTGGATATGTCTCACTAAATCAATTCCCTGCCATTCCCTTGGACACACTGCTGCATCCCCATCCTTCCTATTTGCTGCCTGTGCACACAACAGTTTAATCTCCTAAGGGCTGTAATGCTTTGGTCTAATTCTGGCTGTGGGGCCAGACCCCTTCTGACCTTAAACTATGTGGTTCTTTCACACAGCAACCAGAGCTAGGTTTAGCTCTTATATAGTCCTTTGTATATGCTTGCTTTTTTGCTTTTGTATCAATTTTCTCCAACTGCCCATCAGCCTAGCAATTTAAATATACAAAACAAACAGTGAAAGGGATTACAAAACGAAAAGGTGGGGGAAGGAGGGGAGGAGCAAAGATTTCTCTTCCAATCACAACTGTTGTAGTAATCTTAGATGTTACAACAGGTAAAGTGTCATTTCTAAATTGACTGTCCTTTCCGATGTCTTTAAAAGCCTGATATACAGGAATTCCTCATGTTCTTTGTGGGAAAATTATCTGGTCATGGAAAAAAGGCAGGAAATACCCAAATGACTAAGGATTCCAAGTGGTGAGACACACCATCTGTGTTCTGAGTTACCATAAATATTGCAATACATGGTACAGAAACCTTCACTGGGAAATCATGAACACAGAAGTATAGGAAAAGGATAGCTCTGAGTACTGCCCCCAATTCATAGAGAACCTCTGCACAGCAAAGAAACCTAAGAACACACACACCACTATGCAGAATCAAACTTTATGCTCCTTTACTGCAGTGGTCAGGTGGTCCTGGCTGCCGGGACCCGACTCCCTGCCAGTCTCGCTCTCCCCACACTCTAGGGCTGAGGTCTGGAGGAAAGCAGAAGGCTGCACCCTGAGTATCAATCCCTCCACCCTACCAGCCCTTCAGCATGGCCCCCCATAGCCATTAATTCATCGGTCCTGAAAAACCTAAATTTGGATGAAATTAGCAAAACCTGAATAAAACCTAGGAATTTTTCAGCAAAAAGCAGTAAATACTGATAATGAAGGGTCTTATTAGTATCAGATATACCAAGAGCAGTGTTATCAGTGAAGTACAGGCACATGTCCCCACTAGTTCTCAACACAGAGATCCATACCCACATGGCAGGGACCTTTCTTTTCCATTAGGAGCTGTGTTCTTGCAGTTTTTTAATAGTTTGCCTGTCCAAGAATCTCTGTTCCTGAACGGACGCAGGGATTGTCCCAATTCTCCTGTTACTCCTGAGAGGAAGTTGTGTGCAAATGAGTCATCTACCCAGATTGTGAACCTTCTCACCTATGCTCCTGTAACTGCTGTTCCAGGCTTCGGGGCAGTTCTTTGCAGTACAGCTGGCAGGTATTCGGGGCTTTTGACAACAGGCTGGGTTTCTGCAACAAGTACCAAAAGATGATAGAATTGAAATGTGAAATGAAATGCACTGTCTTTAATGGATGAGTCCAGGAGAGACTGAACTGTCCCATAAAGTCTCAGCTGGGGAAATACTTGTTTCACATATCACAATGTGAGGGTTTGAGATTGTGGGCAGCATTTTTCAAAAGTGGATGTGCACGTTTTGGATGTCCAACTTGATATCTAGCTGTGCAGCAGCACCAGTTACTGGCAGCGCCTAGAGGCCCCAATCAGAGATCTGGACCCTATTGTGCTAGGCACTGTCTACATATGTAAGTCAGACAGCATTTGCCCCAAACAGCTTCAGTCTAAGTAATCACCCACAACTGTAACTGAAGCCAATAGTAGCTGCAGGTAATCTGTACTCTAAAAAATTAAGCCCAATGGCATTCAAGTTGGATACCCAAAATAATGTGAACCGCTCTGAACTAGAGCACACTTGAAAACATTGGTCTGTTTCTACATGAGTATGTACTAACTGGTACTCTCTAATTGATTTAAAACATTCACTGTGGTTTGACTTGTGGGAATTATTACACAAGCTGGAAGAATTTGCAGAGTTTGTGTTCTTAAAAGGAAACCAGTAAAAATGAAGAGAAATGTTAAACTGAGATGGAAAAAGGCTCCTCAGATCACTTCCCAGACCAGATCTTGGTACATTTCCTTTAAAGTAATGCAACCACAAGGAGCTACCAAGAACTGTTACTGAACTCCTGTTACTCATAGTTGCCTCTAATTAGCACATAAGTGACTGGCTAAGAAAGTGGAAAACCAGCAGCAGTAGCTGCAGCAATCAAAGGAACCAACCATGTTACACAAGAAAGATAGGTGTAACTTGATGTTTTGTTGCTTTACTAGTTATCCACTGATTTTTCTCATTGAAAATAATAATTCAGGAGCCAGAGTAGTGTGTAGTATCAATGACTGGCTTGACGCTGTGGAGGGAGGCACCATACCTGTAGTCTGTGTTGCAAGTACTGTGTTTCTAAACTCTGCCGTCGGGATAACAACTGGGGATGCACACCATTAGGGAAGGCAGATACAGTCTCCTGCTGCTGAGAAGCTTCCTCCTGGCAAGAGAAGACAAGACTATGAAAAAGGACACTATTTCCTCCAGACAGACACTACATTTTCTGCTTAAACCTTTTAGGGAGATGCTTACACAGATCTCCATAGATGCAGCGACTGGGGCTCTAGTGCCACTTGGTGTGCAGGATTCACTGCTCACTTAAGCAACAAAATGATTGTTTAGATTTCCTCTGTGCCACGTAATACAAAAGGACTCACCTGACTAACCTGGAAAAATGCAAGGTATTTTCTGACTCATTTGTCCTCAGATCCCAGCGGCACCAGGACACAGTGACCCTGACCCTGTGAATTGTTTACTTGCCCAGCCTTCTCCTCACAGTTTTAAAACAAATACAAAAGGTTTTTGAGAGGAGTTAAAAAGATCTACACACAGTGGGTGTCTCCAACAGGCAGGATAGCTGCTGATGTGGCTGAGAGGGAATGATTCACGGGTTGGCACCACAACAGCTCCATGAGCTCTGCAATGTCACACGCGTTCTTCTGAACATAGTGACGTTCTGGTTTTCAGAAAGTAGGGAGTGGAACTTAAATTTCACAATGAAGTGTGAGAAAACCGTGGGATTATCAGTGCTTCAAAGTTAGCAGTCTTATCTAGAGCCTTCCGCAATAGGTTCTATCGACTACCCAGGCTGATTATTTCCCTGAGCAGGTGGGCCCAACAAGGAAGATGGAAAATGCTTCTTTACATTTGCTGCCTGCCTCCTGTTTGTTTACAAACAGGTAAATAAGGGTAAATGGGAGCAACTAGATTTTGCCTGGCAACAGGCCAAAACTGGCCAACTGAGGTATCACCAACCACATTTAAAATGATGGGGAGATCAGTTGTGTTAGAGCACAATAACTCCACTGTGGCAGAGCAGAATTTGGCTCTATATGGAACTAAAACATCCTTTAGACTGAAATGAATAATTGATGCTTGGCTCTGAAAAGCCAAGAATACCATCTCACTGGTTCCACCAGGCTGGCAAACACTAACCCACAAAAGCTCAATACCTGCTCTACCCTCCATTACACAAGTGACAGGGAGAGGAAAAAATTTAAGCTATAAATTAACATCTCTTCTAGATCTCCCTGTGTATCTCCTCTCCTCTTCATCTGTCTTAGAACATCAGCTCCTTGAGGAAGGGGCTATTTCTGTTTTGGCTTGTACACAATCAAACATAGTATCAGTGCTTAACACACCTGAGGGGGGCTGTTTATGAGATTCTGCAAGTGGGGAGCAGTTGACGTTAGGCTGGGCTCTTCTTCTGATCCTATCTGTTCATATAGCAGCTGGGCTTTATTCAGTTCCAGGATTCCTTTGGTTCGTGCCAGATTCTGAAGGTGCTGTCTAAATGCTACAATTCCTGTACGAAAGTCAAACAGAACAACATCAGAAGAGAAGCTATTGCTATTCAGTTTGCATAGCAATGTGAACTCTGGCAGAGCCCATCTCAGTCATATTTCACCACTAAAGCAGGGTTAAAGCACACATGGTACTAGGTTTTGTAGAACTTCTCATGACAACAGTGAAACAGTTACCTTGTGTGAGGGATGTGTCAGATGCTCTGCGCCCCTCTCGGAAACTGACAGGGGAACGGTTGTGGGCCTCTCGTTTTTGGGAGGTCAGTGCCTGCATGGCTGGATTGGCAGGTCTCAGGCCTATGAAAGGGGGTGTCATTCTGGGTGCTGGCTGATGGGCCAGCACCATTTCCTTCAGGGAAGGAGTATCCTCGAGGAAGTTCAGATCCCTCTGAATAGATCCCATATCATATTCTGAGTCAATGCTGCCCAAAGATGGATTCTCATCTAAGGAGAAGACTTTCCCTTTGAGAAATAATAAAAGTCAGATTAAATGGAAAGTGCAGTCATATAGCAAAACAAAGGAAGTGCCACAAGTTCAAGCCATTCTTGCCAGCACTGTCTCCAGTGACTGGCTTGGAAGAAGGGTAATAAAAATGCGATCTTTATAAACAGTTATGTAATACCTCTAGCACTGGAATGGGGTCACACCATTGGTTTCAATACTAATGTTGAGGGTATAACAAGTTAAATGGCTTGGCTGGTGAAGATACTGCCCTTTTCTAGAAATCTCCCAAAGCCCTTTACAAACTAAGTATCACTTCATCTACCCCAGGGGTGAAGCACAGTAGCAGTGGACAGGTACAGTACATAATTACTAGGATCATGAAGCACTCCACATCCAAGTAAACTGCAGTGAGAATTTAGGGAGACAGAATAGAATTATCCCAACTGGGATCCAGCCAGGATAGTGGGAGTCAACGTTTGAACTCTTGCAAAAATGCAGTGCAGTCTTGCATGGTTACATGTGGTTATGAACTTGGTTCTAACAATCGCTAAAAGACAACAGCTGAGCACTTTAGCCTTGCACTAAGACATCAGATCAGTATTGACTCTGGTAGAATGCTATTAAGTCACCAATCCTGCTTCCTTCACCACACTGTTTTTCTTGAGGAATTTCCCATTCAAGTACTGTCTAGATTCTGTTTAACTTGGGAGATGACAAGATCATAGCCCAACTTGGCCTGGCTGCATCACCTCATTGGCTCTGCGCTGCCAGACAAACTAGTGTTTCTTGCCAGGCCCAAATATCACCTGGGAATCGAATGTGTTGGAATGGTTAATTATGCCAAAAATGTAACAAATTTAAGTTGCCTGCCACCCTCGACCATTTCTACATTGCCATGGGATTGGATGTGGTTGTGCTGGCGTAGGCCAGCTGTGAATTTGCTCCCTTGTCTTCATATCTGCCTCTATATTAAGTAACAAACAATAAACAAGAAGCTGCTTCTCTTGATAGTCACTAATTTAATTGACATGAAATCAAGACCGTGTTCTTAATCCAGCATGTAATAAACTGGGCTCTTAAAGTCTACATTAAACTTCTGTGGAGACCTCTATTATTTATGTACCTGTGCCTGGCATCATGACCAGCTGATTGGTCACTTCTGCCAGAGTGTGACGTCTTTTCCCACAGCGGGTTGCTTGGAGGGCTGCAAATGCTTGCGCAGGGTCGTCTTCTGAGTCGCCTTCTGTCTCTATCCCCTCATCAATAGAAGTTTCCATCATACTGGTAGGCAGTGACTGGCATCCTTTCCTCATCACCATAGGGGGCACGGGATCCAGCAAGCAGCCATTTACCTAAATGCCATAGGGAGAGGAAGAAAGACAGCATTTATTTACTAGTCGAGAGACTCCATGAAGAATCAGAACTCTGCCCTATATTGTGAGATGCAGACAGACTCAAGGCAGCTTGACTATTCAGTGTCGTCCGTGAACTCCTCTAATCTATTGATTTAAATCAGACCAGTTCAGAGTTCCAAAATGAGATTCCAAGGGTAGAATCATTGGTCCCCTTGTTTCTTAGGTTACTGTTGGAATCTCTCTAGTTTAAAGTCTATTTCGTTTCCAGACTACTTACTCTTGTCAGGAGTTTAACTCATGAAATCTGCTTCAGGCTTAGCCAAAATATTGATGAAACATTTGATTTTTGTTCTCTTGAGTCTGCCCATTGTTTAACATGGACAAGAAGCGTATGTAAGACCAAGTTTGCAATATTTAATTCTGCGCTGTCCCTGTAAAGCTGCAAAACAACACATTCTCCTAAGTGCTATGTCAAAGAATCAGCAAACATGCCCTTCCTTGGTTCATGCCTAGAACTGGTCATTTGCATTAAAGGTCCATTCCTCTTATCTTGTCTGCTAGCTGAGGTGGGGATGTCTGGGACTTGCAAGTGAAAATGAACAGCATCAAATTGCTCAATGTAAAATTATCTGATTTGTTAATAGTGAATAGAAAAAAAGATGAGCTACTCACTGGAGCCTGTGTTCCAACCATACTGTGGCTGGTACTTTAGAGACAGAATACTGTTTTTTTTAAATACTGCATAAAGTACCCTAGAAGCTATAAGCAGCTTCCCATTGCAAGACTGGCCTGGGCTGCTACTTTTTCTTCTGGCAAGATTGGGGTGGATAAAAATCAGTGTTTTAAAAACAAACACTCCCCCTCCCATTTTATTTAAATGAATTTTTAAAAATTTAATGACAAATTTTGCTTTTCAAAATAAACCTATTTAAAATTAAAACTGAAATGGACAACCTATGTTAAGGACTAAATTTACTATAATTATAATTAAAATTAAATATTAAATAGCACATCTGCGGCTGAAGTTTTGAAGAAAGTCAAACCACTGAAATGGTGGAAGTCACTGGCTCAGCCCTTGGAAGCAGAGTTTGTTGAAGTGCTAAACCAGCTTTTGACAGCAAGTAGCCTCTTCTGCAGGTGCAGAGAATTTTTTTCGTTTGTTTAATTAACTAATTCAAGTTCAATTACTAGCTCATTCAAAGTTGAGAAACCAATTGGGAGCTGAAAAATCAAGAATGTTTTTTCTTCCAACCTATTAATAAAAATGAAGGATGAGATATTAGAACTAAAATTTTGACGGACATGATGACCAGAAACATTTAGTTCAGTTAACTACAGACACTTCCTTTGTTTAATAAAACAGTACATTTTTAAATGGAATTTTGATACTTATTTCTTATGTATCCAGCACATGTAAGATTTTTATTTAACTAATAATTCTAACCTGCTTTTTGTACATTCTTAAATTAATTCCAACTTCTATCCAAATACTGCTTGACACAAGTCATGTGTAAAAAATGAGATATCTAGTAAATAAGAAATGTCTAACGGTTTCCTAAGATGATAAAATAGAATTAACATTTATTCAGATTTTTTTTTAAACTGTAACTGCTTAAATAAATGTGTAGAAATATAGTATATCTTTCTGGTTAGCAAGAAATACCAAATTTAGGATAAAGGTTATATTTAGTTGTAAATCAAACAGTTTTAATGGTTACTAACCAATGAGAAACTACCTTTCTTCAAGAAAATAAAACAGATGCAATTCAAGATAAAAATTAATTTTTCAATTGAAATTTAAATAATTTTTTGTTAATTTAAAATCAATTTTACAATTATTTATTTTAAATCATTTTAGGAAGGAACAATTGATGGCACACTCATATGAAATGGGAAATGATTACCTAGGAAGGAATACTGCAGAAAGTGATCTGGGGTTAGAGTGGATCACAAGCTAAATATGAGTCCACAGTGGAACACTTGCAGAAAAAGCAAAGGTCATTCTGGGATGGAAGCAAGACAAGAAGTAATTCTACTCTACTCCATTCTGATAAGGCCTCAACCGGAATATAGTATAGTGTGCAGTTTTGGGTGCCACGTTTTAGGAACAAAGTGGACAAATTGGAGAAAGGCCAGAGGAGAGCAACATACATTATTAAAGGTCTAAAAAACATGACCTAGGAGGAAAAATTGAAAAAAATGGGTTTGTTCAGTCTGGAGAACAGAAGACTGAGTGGTGACATAAGTTTCTAAGTACCTAAGATTGTTACAAGAAGACGGGTGAAAAACTGCTCTCCTTGACCTCTGAGGATGGGATAAGAAGCAATGGGCTTAAATTGCAGCAAGGGAGGTTTAGGCTGGACATGAAGAAAGCTTCCCAACTGTGAGAGTAGTTAAGCATTAAAACAAATTGCCTAAAGAGGTTGTGGAATCTGTCCCATCTGTTAAAAATCTCCAATGACAAACACCTGTCAGGAATGGTCTAATTATTACTTGGTCCTGCCTTGAGTGCAGGATGATTTAACTCAATCCACCCTGGAAAGATGTCCAGTATGACATGAAGACCACCTCCAAGTGCCACCCCCCCACACACATACCCCTTCAAGCCATCTAATGTAGTTCTGTTTCAAAACAGTACAACAATAATGCACACTAGGGAACTTTTAATGCACACTGGGGAACACTCCAGCAGGGTCCACAAGTAGTGCATTCTAGAATTCACACCTCTCTAGTGTAGACTAATGCACCATGTAGACAAGCCCTAAGGCTCTTGGATGTCTACCATTCAGATGTGGCTCCCAATAAATTGTTTGCCATTGTTCTGATGTCTAAGCTGGCTAGGGTATAGTTGTCAAGTGTAGCTCAGTAGGGATGTCTGGAAAACAGATGAAAGAATGAAGAGGCATCCTTGGGTTTGACATTTCATGGATCAGCTGATAACATTTCCTCATTATTGGTTTAAGAAGGTTATAGGAGAAATAATGTAATCCTCTATTCTGGTCTAATACTGAACATTTAATATTACACTTTTGCCTTTATCATGTATAGTGTTGTAAATCTTCTCCACACCCTTCAAAGGGAGCCTTCTTCCCACTGCCTGGAGTCTGAGAGGTACTCTGCTCTTGAGTTTTCCTCTCTCCTGTATTTGCATTTCCAGTCCCTCCAGCCAGATGATGAGAATTACTTTTCTGCTCTTCATTAATCCCCAGACATACGTAGTTGCAATTGTACAAAACGGTGTAGAGTTCTCTATGGAATTTAGTCTCATCAGATTAACTTCATAATTAGTTACCTGCTGAGCTCTTTGGGCCAAGAGTCCACACATCTCTGTGTATTTTGCTTTCTAGTCTTTCATCTGGGAATGTAAAGTCTATACCTGGATAAGGGTTAGAGTCGGGAGCCCCTCTGCCAAGCCAGCTAGGAACCAGAAACAGGGAAAGGGCAGGCATTCAGCTATGCCCAGGTGGAGGATCCACAAAGCCAACCAGATGAGAAATGACTTTGCCTGGTGGTTTGAGCTGGAACTTAACTTCTGTGGACTCATGGAAAGGAGACTTCAGGGTAAAACTGAAATTCTCTAGTTTGTCAAGTTCTGCTTGGGTAAAAGCTGAGTCATGTTTTGGGGTGATACCCCTGGCCAGCTGAAGTTGTCCACCTCCACAGCTACAGGTTGCTAAATGATAGATATTTCTATGGATAAACTTGGAAGGGGAAGAATGCATTCAGGCTTTACCTAGAGTAATTTGGATTCAGTTTTATTCTAGACACTTCCTGCTAACTTTTGGAATTTAATTCTTAAACTTCCCTATCATTAAACTCTCTCCAGCTTTCTGTGTAACATTGCCAAACCGTTTTAAAACCCACTTGAACAGGCAGCTTGGTGCCAGGCCAGGGTTATTTCTGTACTCTCCTTCACACCATTCCTGCAAGCCACCAAGTTGTGAGCACGGCTGACCCAAGGACTGAGACTGGACTATTTTCTGGCATAGCAGTGCACAGCACTAACTACACTCGCCAGTGACTTGGATTTCATAGGTTGTGTTAATACAGGAACTGCTCGTGTCCCTCACCAGTCCTGACTGAAGAGTCTAGTGGGCGGCTGAATTTTGAGAAGGTACGCACACTTCCCACTGGTGCTGTTTAATACTGACAATGTACTTTTGTGACATTAACAGAACAAGAACAAATAAGATGCCAACACCATGCTGCAGAGCTTGCATTGCTTCTGGTTGATAAGAAATTGTCTCAGCTAGTCATTTTTACAATAATATGGGGCAGGTCATTGCTGTTTGTTTTCTTTGCATTGCTATAAACTTGAATAAGAACTTTGCACATGGTCCTAAGCTAAGCAGCATTAGCACAGTGCAGATGTTCCCCCTACACACTGGAATTATGCTGGCTATACAGTGTAACTAGCATAACTTCCTATTTATTAAACACAAGAGAAGATATCAAAAGACTAGGCCTCTGTGCCTTCCCTGGAGTTTAAACTGCTAGTAGGGGGCTTCTAGGGAGTCAGCATTCTCAAATACAGGGATGCAATGGATTCCTGCCACGGTTTCTGGAAGGGGCTAGCAGGTGCGTGACAGATAATTTGGCCTCCCATCCACATGGGAGCCTGCAAACAGAAAAGTGTTAGTGACACCTGCGGCCTTGCTAGAGGCATTGCTAATGCCAACTCCAGCAGTTAAATCTGCACAAAAGGCAAAATGCTAGGCCCTGTGACTCTGTCTTGATGGGCAAAAAGTGTGACTGCATGTTAGCTCACTATAGCCTAGGCTACCTCTCTAGCTACAACAGGGCCAGCTAAAATGTCTTCAGCCCAGGGTGGATTGATTTAAATCAGCTATTTAAATCACCAAGAAGAAAGCCTCAATTTAAATCACTGATTTTAATAAAGGTTTCTATTTGTACTTCCTTTATTTTCTAAAGAAAGGTGCATTCTCACTAATGGATGTAACCATTAAAACATGTTGATTTACACCTGAATAGTCCATACGCTAGATTTGGTGCATCTTTTTGCTACCTAGGATGGTACACTAACTGCACACATTTATTTAAGCAATTCTATACCTTAGTTTCACATTCTTATCTAGTGTACGTTTTTAGTATATTTGAAAATGGTGAATGTTGTAGTGCTTATTTACTAATAAGTAACTTTTTGCTCATGATTTGTGTCAAGCTGCATTAGGAAGGGAACTGGAATTTAATTAAACACACAAAGCAGCATATGAAGTTTATTTTTCTTAACTACCTTAAATGTTTTGCATACTAAAAGTTCTTATCAAAACATGTTTCACATTTACCACAAAACAATTTATTAAACAGATTAACTGTAGTGAATGAATTAAACTGATTATTTCAAATCAGACTGGGAAAACTTTCAAATTTGCCTAAGTGAAAGTGACTGGAGCTAAAAGCTCCCACTTGCCTAATTCTCCTGAAAACGAGACAGTCTCCTGAGTTACTTAGCTTGACCTATTGTGCCCTACTTATAAAGCTTGACCTCAAAAGTTACATCCCCCCGATTCTCTCCTTATACAGAAAAGCAGCCTTAACTCAAAATCTGATTGAGGCTCATGGATTCAGCATATTTATTTAAATGTTCTAAGATTATCATTTTAGTCTTAACATATTTTGAATTCAAATTTAATTTTAAACAGGTTTATTAAAAAAAATTTTAAAAATCCAAATTTTATTTTAATCTATTTTTATCCACTGTTTCACACACTATCTTGTATCTTAAAGAGCAGTTAGAGGGCATTTAAATTATATTAGACTAACTCAATTGAATGAGAACAACTGAATACCCCCATCCTATCTGCTGTCAAGACGGTGCCTATTTTTCTCCTCCTTCCGAAGTGCTTAATAAATAAGGATTTAATATTTGCTATGCTGTTATCAGGAAAGAGAACAAAGCCAGGGATACACCAGTACCAGACTGGTGAGTGCAAATTACTTGGAATGCTCTGACCACTTGTTTGTTAGAGATATAGATCAGATTTGATGTTACAAGCCAGATACAGAATAAGAATAGGTACCAGAGAGCTTTTCCTGAACTCAGCTGATTTCCATGCCATGAGAAGCAGCACTGTAAAATGACAGGATGAACACCAGGTTCCTCCCAATGACTACCAAACCTGTTCTGTTTTACAAATAAAATGCCATTTTATATCCCAACCCTGCACACTCAGTCTGGGATCTGAGTTAAGCTGTTTTTTCCTAGCTCACGCATCATCAAAAGTAATAAAAATTCTGCCACTTCCCAAGCCAGAAGCAAATCCAGTTTGCCTTCTGTTAGCTGAGCTAGCTATGCTGCTGCAGCAAGAGCTAGAATAGCAAAACCAGTGCAGACTTATTTTAGTAAAGTCAGCTGACATGACCAAGACTAAAGAAGGAGTAGATCTGTTGAATAAGGTTTGGTTTTTACCAAGTAATTTTCTGCCTAATCATTTCATATATTTCTGAATCTGTTGAAAGAAAAGAGTAGCAAAACTTCATTGTTATAAGAGTGCTTATAGAGCAAGACTTAAATATTGAAAAGGGCTTTCTATGCCCTTCTTGAACACTTGTCTTTTCCAACTGCACATGGGACAAACAGCCATAAAAAAATAAGATAATGCAAAAAACCAAACAAGCTGGCAGTCTAGAGAAATAAGTTAGGGCCCTCTGTTCACTACATCCTCTGGTTTTGGCTCCTGTTCACATATGGGATTCAGTTCCTCCATTATCAAGGGCATGGGCAGAGCAGGGCTGCTGCAGGTCAGAACTAGCAAACCAACATCAGGGGCCAGGACGGGAGTAGCAGGGTTGAGATGCACTGGCAGAGCTGTAATGGGGAAGTTTGCATTGCAGTTGTCATTCCTTCTTGTGCTCATTACTGGTATTAGTCCTTGGACTTCCATCAGCACTACATTTATGCACAAACAAAATCTGATGAATTGTAAGCCCGGATGCAGGGTTCTCCCACTAAAATTCTAACATGGAAAACGTGGTATTTGGGTCGTGGTATCATTCTTTATTAAATGTTTTGAGGGAAAATGTATTGCATAACAGTTCATCTACAACATGAAGTGTCCTTTGGTATATTGAAAACCAAAATGTTTTCAAACAGCCAAAAGTATTTGTTTGGAAAACAGCTTCTCAGCATAGGCAGTAGCTATTGGTAGCTATTGATCACAATGGTCCTAACAGCAGCCTGCGTCGTGTAGCTCTAGGGAAATACTTCCAGCATTCTTATGAAATGAACACCTATAAATATTTTGTGCTTGTAGTAGTAATGTGTTGGTATTTAGAAAGAAATACCAGCTCTGGATCTGATATTTTAAGACAACGGCTCTCTATTTTTTTTTTCTTTCCCTAGTGTGGATCATGTCTTAGGAGTACCGCACAGACACCTCCACCTCCCTTCCTATCTGTGGACCTATACATAAGTTTCAGATGACCACCTATCATTGTCATGCATTTTGTGCCATCTCCGGCACTTCTGCCTTTTCAAGGTAAAAACCTCTGCTTCTCCCACTTGAAAAAAGTTTAATATCCCTGTAACAATAATAGTTTCTTACATGGAAAGTATTTAACGTATTTGCTGTCTTGTAATGTATTTTAGAAGCTAAAATGAGAGGACAGCCACCATCAGATGGTCAGTCGTTTCTCTGTGGACCACCAGTGATACATGGATCATAGTTTGAGAACCTCTGAACATGGACTGTAATACCTTGCTGTTGCAATGTTCTTGAAGTCAGTGTGAGCGCACTCTACAATATAAAGTAGTCTCCATGTGCTGGCCTATTCTGTTCAAACTGCATTTATTTAAAAAAAAACCTGCAGCGTGACGAAGAAATTTTTAATTTTCAAAGGCTGCTTCTTTTAAGTCTCTTGATTTGATGGCCATTTGCTTTCAAGTGAATCAATAGTTTTTTTTTGCTGCAAAGGGACCCCACACACAGCTATTCAAATCAGTGAGGTGAAAAAAGTTCAAAGTCCTACTGTCAATATCTAACTATCAACAAATAAGAAATCCTACAGAATGGCAAGCAGGAAAAAAACATGGGTTGAATCAGGCAGAATACACCATGCCAAGGTTAGAATTATAATGGGGTAACATGTGAGAATGACAATGTTACATGTGAGTAAAGACATTTTTGAACAAATCAGTCCAATGACAAACTCCTGAGTTTTCTCCATACTGCCCGTTCATATATCTCTGCCTCCCTGCAGAGTATCCCAGACAGCTAATTTGATGGCAAAATACATCAACCTAGCCATAGCTCCCTTCAGAGAGTTAAACTGTAAGTGTACACTTGTACAGCTAGGGAGCTGTCCCATCCTATTAGCAGAGTTCAGTCTTACCTGTGGAGGTACAGGCAGCCTACACAAAATCTTTGGCTGATTGCAGGAAACAAAACCCATTAACTGGGGCTGCAGTTTAAGATGGTCTCCAGAGCAGAGTTTATATCCATTTCTAGTTACAGAAATGGCCTTGTGAAGAGGATCAGCTGTAATCCCCCTGAGACACAGCAGTCTGCTAATACGTTCTGTCAGTATGAATGTCCCTACGGGCTAGTTACTGTTCAAGAAATGGACTATAGTAAACAATTAATAAATACTATATTTAAACTGAAGTACTTGTCTGCCAATTCTCCTGAATTTCATAAGGCAGGAAAGAGTGAAATTCCAATAGCTTTAGCTGCTACCGCAAGCTCATGGTTAAGGCTTCATTAGAATCTCTTGTTCTCAAATATTTACATTTCTGAAAAAAAAATGACCTTTTCAGCTGAAAGTTTCCAGTGTTGGTCTCAGCACAAAAGTGGGTATTGAAGTTTGAGGAGCAGCCACTTGCCCCTTTTTACACTTTCTGATGCTGGAGACAAATATACTTACTTCAACTTCATACACACAACGCCTGCTCGAGAATGGTTTCAGGCCAATTTTTACATTTGGGGAGGAGGGGAAAAATATCTAGGGAGGTTGATTTGTTTTGTTTTTTTTAAAGGGCAATTCAGGGGGCTTTGAATGTTAAAACTAAAACCCACAGATGCAAGCTTAAAGGGCCCAGGATACAAAATTATTAAAGGTATACAATGAATTCCTATATCATTGTCTCAAACTTTTTTTTTTTCTCATACACCTGTAGTAGGGGTATGTATATGTGACATTCACATTTATACCATGTGTGGACATAGCATGTTCAATAAAGACATTCATGATGCACACTGACTGGCTTACCCATCCTCTGACCACTAATCCACCTCCACCAGGTCACCCCCTACACAGATAGGATGAATAAAATTCTGCTTTTAAATGCCTCAGAGGCAAACAGGGAGCAAAGATACAGGAACTTGGAGAGAGAAGGAGGGTTATGGAGCTCAAGAATATAGAGTTTTCACTAAGCCCAGCTATCTCCAGGGCAGATGCCAGTTTGCATGAATGTGGGTAGGTCTGCTTAAGTCAGCAGTGACACCACCTTTAAAAAGCTGAGAATCTGACCTTGGCTCTTCAGGGTTCTGCACTAGGAAACAGACCTGCTTGAAAGGCCAACATGTTTGTTTTCAATTAACTTATGGAAAAAAGTGCAGATCATTCCCATACCCTATGCTACTGTTAGACAATTTAACAGTACCAACATCCCCAAAACATTAGTGACACTGAAACAGGTAATTTATAAGATGTACCTTTGGGGTATCAACTCTCTCTTCCTCCAGGAATGCTGACTCTACAGAGCAGCTGGATGGCGGAAAGGAGAAAGCTTCGGCAGTAGAAGGTGGTGGGAGGCCTGGAGACCTCAGCAGCCTGGGATTCTGTGAATGCAGGTTCAGGGGGGGCACCACAGCTTGTGTCTACAAGATAACAAAACCAAACAAACAGTCTCAGGGCTGAAGAGGAATCATGAACAATGAAGACACCAAGCTAACTGCGAATATGAAACCTGGTATCAGGGCTCCCCTGAGGAGTGTAGATTTTTCTGCTTGTCACTGCATGACAAGGAGAGAGGTTTGATATTAGTCAGACTTTTGTCACGTTGGATAAAGGGAGAGATGTGCTTGAGCTAACTTCCTTCAAGGTCATTGGCATACCAGTGTCATTAACATTAAAAACATAGTCTAGCTCAAAGGTAGCGGGTGGGAGTTATTGCCTAGTTCTTCATATGGAAACACAGCCTTGCAGGCTTAGACTTCAGAGTTAATTTAGTAAATAGAAAGACTTACATTTCTGAACAAACCGCATCTCTTCAAAGATGGCAGAAGAAAATTGCTTGGAATCTGCAGCATGCTCCAAACTGCGCATGCTTTCCTAGTTCCACAAATCCCATTCCTCTGTCATGAACTGATCCATGTTTGAAAGTCTCATTTAAAAAACTTTTCTTATATAAACCACCAGTGTTACAATGAGGCAAATGGCTATTTTAAGTTTTGTCTAAAGATCGTCCCACCCATTGACCCCTGTAGAAAAAAGTCAGACAGGAAGGGAAAGGATTCAGATGTGAAGTCAGGCCCCCTTAGAGGAGACTTTTCACCTGCAGAACACAATACTAAAACCACAGGGGCACCAAACTCCAGGCAAATGTGGTGAAATCAGGGAACTTGACAGTTCCATGGAAATGGACAAGAACAAAAGAACTGAGGATCCACACAACCTGTTTGTCCATGAAAATCAAACTGCAATGCACAGGTGCCTGTGGGTTTACCACATGAGGCCAAACAGATCCATATTACAATGTTGCATAAAACTGAATATAGAGGACAGACTTTCTTACTGCACCTGTGCAAACGTTGGGTAACTCTGGCAATAAAACACAGGTCTGCTTCATGCAACCTAGTAAAGATGTGAGGGGGTTATTTTGTCATCTTTTTTCCATCAGTTAGTCTCCACTTGCTCAGCTGCTGCCTCAGTTACAGCTTAACCAGATTTCAGACTTTGTTATGATGGGAATTTGTTTCTAAAACAATTTAAAATATAACCTGTATAGTCTTATGCAATTTTATATGGGAAATTCACATAATCCATCCTGGAAGAGAGATGAAAGAACCATCAACTTCTCAGAGTATCTGGGATTAAATACTGGCTGACTGAAGTCAATGAGAGTTTTGCCATTGACTTCAACGGGGCCAGAATCTCCCCCCTCTTGGAATTCTCAGTCAAATTGCACAATCAAAGAGGGGGAGGGCAATCTTTTATAAAAGTGGTTGGTGCCATAGCTGAGATTGGTAGGACTGATGGGATATGCAGAATGCTGTGGATGAGAACCGAATGTTACCTGATCTAAGGTAACAGCATATCCTGCCTCAGTAAGTAGCTGAGGGTTACTTTTCATGGGAATTAGGCATACCTCTTTGCTATAAACACTGAGATGAGAAGGCACCTCAAGGCAGTATCATAGCTATGCAGACTAAATTCCTCCACTGTCCCTAAAGGACAGTGATTAGACGCAGCTCCCCCATATTTAGACACGTCTGGAAAAAAATAGTGCCTGTATTCCTAGTCACAGGCTTGGCTCAGTGCTTCCTGGTGCACCAGAGGCACAGACTGATCATGTGATTACATCTGTTTGGGCTGCGCATCCAAATAAAGTGTTTACAAACCACCGAGTTCCCTACAAAAATATTAATCAGACTCAAAGAGATAATGGAGATCCCAAGTGTAAACAAGGCTCTAATGGCTTCTGATATTTTACCATCAACATGTTCATTGATATGGTAGTCAAAAGGACAGAAAGCCTGCACAGCCTTTTCTAGCCCAGGGCTCCCCTATCTACAGCTTAACAAGTGGTAGCCTGAGTGGGAA
Organism: Emydura macquarii macquarii; assembly: GCF_026122565.2. NCBI lineage: Eukaryota > Metazoa > Chordata > Testudines > Chelidae > Emydura > Emydura macquarii. Next base: position 10,858,515 of record NW_027130449.1, on the reverse strand, counting down.
TACTAGTAAAATTCCCTAGCGTAGACACAGTGAACATCATTCATGTGTGTCCCGGACATCTATCTATTCAACAGCCTGAATGATTTTCAAATCACCATGTGATTTACAAATGTGTTCATTTGCGTTAGCTGTGTCTGACCTGCATTTTCAGACCTGATACAGTTGCTGCCTTCCACTTCAGGAGAATCTAAAACAAACTGTCTTACAACCAAGCCCCCAGAGCACCATCATTGCTCTGATTCCTTCTGGAAAAGAATAATGCAAGAAGTCTGGTAGCAACTAGAATCAGACACATCCAGACACAGCAGCACTCAATACAGAAGGGACCAGTAACTTGACAGAATAAAAAAAAAAATATATATATATATATATATATATATATAATCCCACTAAAACTTGACTCAGTCATTTTAGGGCCAAGTCTCTCATGTTTTCAGTCAGGCATTAATGGAAATTAGAAGCCAGGCACTGTTTTTGCACTTTAATGAAACAACAGGGGAGCATGTAAAAAGAACTCTAAGGAAATTATGGGAACAAAACATGATAAATTGTACATGACCTTTCTCTGTTTGGAGGTAGTAACTAGGGAATAAAGTGATCAAATGGCAAGAGCAAAAGTGCCCAGAGTCTGTATTGAATCGTCAGTTTTTGAAGCATACTTGAAGAAGATACTGAATGGAGAGGCCAGTGTCTGAGTTTTTGTGAATGTATATAATGTATATAAAATGTGACATCTTTGAGACTCAAATCAATTAGCTAATCATCATAGTGGGTCTTACACAGAGGTGCTGGAAAACCCCAAAGGAGTCATTTACAGTACTCAGCCAGCTGTGCTACAGGATTGCTAGCGAAACTAGATTCCTGACCGCACCTCTCAGGAGAACCTTGTGCTGGTCTCAGCAGAAACAACATTGTGTTTAGTGACAGGTACATATACCCTTGAGGCACTAAGTACATGAAGACAATGGTCGGCATATCTGCTGCTTAGATACCACAATGAATAGGTGCCTTAGAGAATTAGATTGGACAGATCACCCTTAGAGATTTGTCTTGGTTACCACCTCACTCCTCTGGATTTAACTACCAATAGAATGCATAGCTCAAAAACAGCAGTGGGAAGGTTAGGGAGCATTTTCAAAGGGCCCTGAGAGAGAGAGAGAGAGAGAGAGAGAGGGGGGAGAGAGAGAGAGAGAGAGTGTGTGTGTGTGTGTAAGAACACTGAGTAGTGTGTGCAGACCATCAGGCCCCTTCAAACACAAAATCCTTTTACTCATCTCTAAATAATCCCCTGTAAGACTTTCAGCTGCTCATTTGCAGATTACATTCAAGATACTTGGAGCACAGAGCAGTCTGCAGCACTGCTGAGTAGATGGAGAAAGACAAACTTGTCAGTTACTGACAGCAAAGAATGCTGAATCCTCAGAAAAGCAGAACCATTGCATTTAAAAGTAGTGTGACCGCACACTTTCATTTGAATGCCCCTCAAAAGCTGCCCTAAGAATGCTGAGGGTGAAACAGAACTAAACAAACAATGAACTGGGGGTTAGGCATGAAATTTCCTTACCCATTAATCTTGAGGACAAGTGAAATCAGCTTGAGCCTCCAGTTCCTTCAACCCCCATCATGGAAGCCAAAAGACTGTTTTCCTCTCCCCACCCAGCAAGCAGAGAGCCTCAATCTCCCTTGCCACCTGTTTTCATCTCCTGGACAGCGTCTCAGCCTAGAACTGCTCTGAGATCTGTACCAGGAAGTATCAATCTCTAGCCTGCTCTGAGCCAACAGCCTTTGCTCTGTTCTCCATCGGAGGTAGGAGGCAAGATCCTTCATCAAGAAGGACAACTCTGTGTGTGTGCACAGACCATGACGTTGGAGCAGTTCATTGCAGGGAGTCATTCTGACCCAGGGTGGCCTCCCAGGAACCACATGCCCTCTCCACAGCACATTGACCCTAGTGCTCACAAAATGAAACAGGAAACCTAGCTAGTCCCCCAGGTGACAGCCACTTGGGAATTGGCCAATTTCCAAGGGTTCTCATCCCATTGCTTAGACAGACACACATGGTACCTAGTCTCTCACAGGATTTGACAAGACCCACAACTCTCAACAGGAGTCACAAACATCTGTCTTGTCACAGGATGATTTTGAACAGAAACAAATGCAACGCACTATACCCAGAGCAATGCAGCAAAATCTTGGAATTCCGAAGACATAGGAAAGAGTGAAGGATCCTCTGACACAGAAATAGCCAGGAACAAGAGCTTTCTGAAACAAGAACATTTTGTGCAGTGATCAGTCCCATCTCTGCCTGGAATCAGTTACCTTGGCGACTGTCTGTTCAGCAATGGAGCTTGGCCGACGCTGACGAGCATCCAGTCTCTGCTCCACAGGGAAGCTACTCCGATGTGACTTGAGTCTCTCCACTAACAGGTAATATATAGCAGCAAAGTGGTTATAACTCTTGTTCTGCAGAGACTGAAAAGAGAAACACACGTGTCTAAATGCAGCCAACCATGTGCATCTTTCCTGGGGAAGGCGAGAGGAAACCTGACCCTCCATTCCCCAAAACCACAAAATAAGGAATTAGGAGAAGAATCACACTTTTAGCAAAAACCAAACCAAACCCTTGAAGGTGATGGGGTCTTTAGCAAGGGTCAATCTGGAAATCACTCTGAGAGGAGAGAAAGTTTCAAGCCAGAATGGCCAAGCAGAGAGTGTCAGCCTCTGGAGGCACAATGGTCCTTTTAAGTTAAAAAGATCAAGTAGCTGCAGCTGCAGTGGGAGCCTGCTTCCAGAGCAGGTGCTCACTGTGTTCCTATCTGCAGTGATAGTGGATGTCTTTAAGACTGGGTCTTAGCCCTCTGAAGGGAGCAAGCTCCACCACCGCGCCATGAAGGGTAGGCTATTCCACCAGCCCTGGGGAATTGCCTGTGCACAGACTCAGCCCTTTCTGGCAGGAAGTGTTAATAGTGCAGCCTCCACGTTTGCTAAAAATACCAGCCATTCTAAAGGAAATGATCATGCTGAGTCTTTAGAGAGTCTTTTCAGCATTTATTTCTGGTAAGAGGCATGATTTGGAATCCAAGAGAGAAAGACAGTCAAATGCTTGCTGCTTTTATGCTTCCTTTTACTCTCCTCTGAATTTCACCTCTCCATTCTCTCAGAAGCGTAAAACCAGTTACTTTGCTTCTGATTTTGCCCCTCTCCATATGCCAAATAATGCTTTCCCTAACACCGCCCTGTGAATCTAATGGAGCAGAAGCCAACACAGCTCCTTTGCTTTGCTCCTCTGCCTAAGAATCAGCCTTACTGGCAACACAGAAGCTTCTGTATCCCAACAGGGGATCTTACAGGGATATCACTTCCTAGGAAAACCCCACAGGAATTATTCACAGGCATTGCAGTTTGCCCTGTGGTCCATTATAACGAGCTGCAACCCCAAATGTTTGCAAGTGCACGAGCTCAAATAAAAATACCAACCAATAATTAATAAAAGAACCACCTCCAGTTTTGGCGGTCCTGGGATGCCTGGAGTGAATTAATTGACCTTTCCTCTCCGGAGCCATGGGTTTCAATTATGATTCCCAGCACAAATGAAAGTTAGTTAGGTGATTTCTTCCCAGGTCCCATTTTTTACATAAGCACCATACATTTTGCTATGACTGGCAGTATCTGTACAACAGAAGCCCAGTTCCCTGATAAAACTGTTTGTGGGAACTTGCCTGCCGTATGCTCAGCATAAGCCCAATGCTTTCATGAGAACCTTTTCAGTTAACTAGAGACATTCTCATTCCCCTCTGATCTCTTTTATTAATCAGCTACAAAGGATTGAGGCCAAAGTTGGCTAGAGCCATTATTGTGAACTACAGGATATTTAAACCTTCCAGAAGTTTGGGCACATCTTCTGTAACTTGTTGCCAGGGTCTGTACAACTGATACTACATCAGCAGCTTAACTTTGCTGCAAGAGTAACAAAAAGCATGTTACGAGAGAGACTCAGGTAAAATCTAAATGAATAAAGCAGTACATGAAAGGAGCTCCCTCAAGGGTTACATCTTTGTGGAAGATCTATTTTACCTCAATCGTTTTCTGTTGGTCTATTCCAAGGCTGTGCATCAGCCGCAAAACCTGCTCATTATACTCTCCGATGGAAGGCTCGTTCTCCTGTCCTTGTGGATAGAGAATAGGTCTCTGCACAGGAACTTCTATTAGCATCCACTTATGCTCCTTAATCTGAGCAATTGTCAATCTCTTGGATGGGTCTAGGACCAGCATTCTCCTAATCAGGTGCTCACACTCTGTTGGAATACAAATAAAGTAAAAAAGAGAACATGCTACAAATTCCCAGCAAAGAGGCTACAGTGCACACAGTGTATCAATCTGACACCTACTGATGAACAACAACAACAACAACAACAGGGAAATGCCTTAGTTCTACCTAATTTTTGTGCTAAGTAAATTTCCTGAAAGGAATCTTGTGAACTAAAGACTTTAATTCACACCAAGAACAAAATCAGCTTATTGGGGTGTCATTATTTCTAAGCATCTTCCAAAATAATAACAATAATACTTAACAATCTCTAGGAAGACACTTGATATGTTCAACGCACAGTATTCCTTTAATTTAGGATAGAATATTGGCAGCTCCTTCTCAGCCTGCAGGCCAATACCCGCATCATCGATTCTGGGGTTTCACTACTAAACCTTTCCTCATTGTGGTCAAGAATGACAGAACAAGATCCAACAACTGCAACAAACTAGGCAAAGTCTGATAGTCTCACAACAACATGTGGTCGTGCCAGAGATACAAGACCGTGACACTCTGGCACGTGAGTTGGTTATGTGGTTTGTTGGGCTTTCCTTGATCTTTGTTGTTGTTTTGCTCATTTAAGAGATGCAGTCAAAGAAAACAGGAAAACCCAATCTGCATTACACTAAAATGATGGTGATTTTGTTTACCCTGCATTTGCTTTCTAGACTAAAATAAATGTTTGTTTTGTAGCTTTGAAGAATGAAAACTACTTGCTGCTTAAATATGTGAATTTTTTTCCATTTCTAGTCATAGGTAGGAAGTGGGGCCCTTCTCTTCATCTACAATTATATTCATTGATCATTAATGACTTGGTTGTCTTGTCCACCATCTGCAGTTCTTGCATATGTGGAGAGACTTCTCTAGATGTTTAATTTAATCAGAGCTTAAAATTCCCAAAGCATAAGGACAAATATATTGATTACCTTCTGACATGAAATAGGGGATCCTGAACCTTCCTTCCAAAACACGTTGTCTCAGAATAGGGAGTGTAGGTCCATCGAAAGGTAACGCTCCACAGACTAGGACATAAAGAACTACACCCATGCTCTGCAAAACAGAGAACACTCCTGCTTTTACCTTCCAAATGCACACAAGCACTCTTTGCTCTGAGATTTGCTAGTGAAACCCCAGGCTGTCACCAAAAAAATTAAAGTTGTTTCTACATTCTGCAGAAACAGAGTTAAAGAAAAAGGAGTCATATACTTGGAAATCCCTAAACCTTAAGAACTCTCAGCTAAGCCAAAATGGCTAGGTTTGCAGTGCCTTTTGCTGAAAAGCAGGTAAATTGGTGTGTGTGATGGACTTAAGACTCCAGCTACTAGAGCAAAGCTCCATGCAGGTGTTTGAATGGTACATGAAAAATGAGCCCCTATTTCAAGTGAGATTTAAAGACACTGTTTACTATATCTGAATATGTTGTTCAAACAAAAAACTCACCTCAAATTCCAGTTGTTCAAAACACAGGACCCTCAACCCGTCCTGTTCACTGGCTTGCAAAGTTTTAGGGGGAAAAACCCACTGATGTTTGCATGGACTGTGATGGCTGTGATTCTGCAGTGCTGTGTGTGAAGCCCGTTAGAGGGATTACATAAAATGTGCAAAGAGCAACACACAACCAGAACAGCAGCATTCAGCCAACTGTCAGACAAGTTTCTGAAACTGTGTGTGTTAATTGGCAATGTAAATGGAAAAAGTCTTACAAAATTTGCCAAAGAAGGTAGTGCCATATGGAATTAAATGACCATACCAGTCCCTGGGGACATGAGTCAGTATGGGTAGCCACGACACTGGTGTCTTAAGGGAAAGGAAAAAGCATTCTAAACACACACCCAAATTGTGTCAGTATACTCAGATTTTAAAACTCAAAATATATAAAAATCAATGTTCTCTATTTATCTGCCAAGGCCTAGTTGAGGATTATGTCTTCTTGCAAACTCAGCACTTCTACAGACCATTTCCATTAGCTGCTTTAGCAGTTGTCAATCGTTGCACAAGACGACAGTATCCTGAACTCAGGTCTGGGCAGGTAAGTGAAGGGGGGGAACTGCTTTTCAGATGTTTATTTTAAAATGTAAATACACTTGCGGTGTTTTTAGTTTGCAAAGAGATTTTGTTAATGAGCCGAAATATTAGAATAGTTTAAAAAATATTTACCAAAGCTCTGGAATTCACTTTTCACTTTCAAGAAATGTTCATGTTACTCTGAACCTTGTGCGTGGCATGAGAGTACTGAGTTCATTTGGCAGCTATAGGACAATAGCTCAGCAAAGCTATAACCTTTACTCATAAAGAAGTGCTTACGGGACACTGTTTATCTGCTAAAACAACATGGATCTCGTTAGATGAGCAGCTGCAAGGTGAACTTCTATGCACTGCCCTGTTTGTTCGTACTGAGAAATTAATCTGCATCTCTCACATGTATGCAGTATTAGCACAGACTGCGAATTTCACTGTATCTCTGGGTACTTCGGGATATGGACACATCATCATCAAGACCAGAACACTAAAATCAGATTAAAAACAAATTAAGAATGAAAAGCCTCATGTCTGACAGTGCATTAAAGAATGCAAGGAATCTTGCTCAGTGCATTTTTCTCCCTCTTTCACTTCATGCGATTTAGGTTGTTTTCTGTCCTCTTCCATTAGAGGAGCAAGCAGGGAAACACACACACTGATTCAACAATATTCATCTGCCTGCAGCAGAATGGCACGGGGCACATAGCTTCTTCTTTTTCTCAGCTCAGAGAGAAGGCAGCCAACAGATCCCTCCCCTTTGTGTTAGTGACTCACACAATCCCTGCACTCTCACCAACAATCATTTTGAACTCCTGAGGGAGAAGGAAGCAGTGCATTGAAGCAGGGACATTCATGCAAAGAACCTATTCAGAACCTCACATTCAGCAAGGGACAGTGACAACTTTTAGGCTTAGCTAAATTATTTCTTGCAGTAACTTGATATGTACCTACCATGTAACCTTAATGACAAACTGGAATTCAAAGCAATTTACAAAGCAAAGTCCTAGGCTTCAAAACTATTAGGCCTTAAGGTCATTTTGTGACTTGGTCTAGAAAAATAAAGCCAGAGGGGAACAACCTGTCTTGAAATTCAGAGGTGATTCCAAAGTTAATAATTTCTAAAAGGTGATTTTAATCTAGTAAATAAAATAAGATACCCAGATATCCAGTTGGGGTCCTTCATACTGCTGCCCTTCAAAGACTTCTGGGGCTGCGTATGGGGGGCTTCCACACCAGGTGGTCAGAGGCTCATCACTTTTATAGAAATTTCCAAACCCAAAATCTGTAGGGAAAGAAAAAAAAAAAAAAAAGTACTTTTAATGCATCTACATTTTAAACCTACATCCACCAATGACCTGATTTTGATGTGCACTGGTTGGGCCTAAAGGCCCACTTTCAGTCATAGCTCTTTTAGAAATCCCCCATATTTCCTGCAATAACCAGAGAGACATTTACTCAATTTTTTGCTCACTGTGCAGATTGCTAATTCTTCCTTTAACAGCAACTGCACAACCAACCCCCTCCTCAATCAGCACACCATAGTGATTAATTTCTACCACGGGGATAAATTTGGGTTTATAACAATGTAATCGTCTAATGAAGTGAGAGAGTGGCAACCAGGCTGTATGTGCTGAGCCTACTTACTCATCTATATGTGTCTGAGATTCCATACTGAACGGGATAGCTCCTTGGCTTTCTCTAGCCTAGGCTTTCTTTAGTCCTGAGCACACTCAGGGTGCACTGTAAACATCGACAACCAGGGCATCAGCTTTGGCAAAGTTCCTTCTCTCCATCTCCAAAAACAGTAAGTACTGTATGTGAAAACACACAGAGCCTTGTATCGGCAAGGAAGTCTGCCACTCACCCGTCTACGGCCCTTTATTGCTAAAAGCAGGCTCCGCAACTGAACACTTACTTTGGACAACTCTGCAATTTATGGCCTAAAAAAGTGACCATAATTTGGAACTTTTTATCTTAAATGCAATCCTAAAAAGTTCAAAATCCAAAATGCACAGGTAACCACTTAAAGAGACTTAGTTAATTTGAAATTAAATCAATTAAAAAAAAAAATTTCAGGTTCTACACAGCCTCCCCCCCTTGCTACCTTCCAGTTTGTATGGTTTTACTATCACATTTTTCTACTTTTTAAAAAAAATATTGGACAGCTAAATGATAACCAGCACGAATAGCAGAGCAGATGAATTACTGACTCGTAAGGATTTTTATTTTTACAAGAGTAATACCTTGAGGCTCCATTGTGCTATGGCATTGTATATACACATCTCTGCCTTGAAGGGCTTACATTCTAAACAGACAAGTCTGACAAGGACGGGAGGGGAAGCAGAGGCTCAAAGAAGGAAAGTCATTTGCCCAAGAGCACACAGCAGGTCAGTGGCAGAACCTAAGGCACAGAACCTTGGTCTCTTGCGTTCCAGTCCAATGCCCTATCCATTGGGGAATGCTGCCTCTCCAAGGAAGCATCAAAACAGATTTACAACATGCTATCAGATGCTCAAAGTAAACAAACTGGAAAAAAAAAATAGAAAAAACATGTTTCTCCACTCTCTCAGTTCCAGTAACCACAGTGGTTACACGTAACAGTAGGTACAAAAACATTCAGTGTAATTTTTAAGCTGATAGGCCTTTCAGGCTTTGATTGCTGATTTGAACTTTGACAATGTCTCTGGAAATATGGCTTTTACATAGCTATTAACCCTGACTTTAAGAGTGAGTTATGTGCCATCAGCTTCTGTGCATATACAGTGGACATCCAGGGACAATACACCCATTCTCACTGCGCCACCAGATAAAGTAATAAAACAAAATTTGGGGAATGTTGTGTGTCTATTGCCACAATCCATGTCAGCCCTCCGGCTCTCTCCTGCTTCCACACCTACTTCCTAGTCAACACCTTCAATGCTCAGCACTACTGTGATCTGCCTCTCTGCTCTTCTTACTTCTAGCCATCCTTCTTTACTTCCTTTACTCTGTCCACACATCATTCCCTCTCTCTCACATGTGGCTCACAGTAACATCTTCTCCTCCTAGCACACTCATTTCAAACCCCTCCTTTTCCAAACCATTCCTTCCACAAAGCCACTCAGTGCTAATCCACACAGTGGCGTTAACTATTTATTAATAGCGTTTTAAAAATAAACCTCCATTGTTGAGAGACAAATGCATCTGCTCATCTCTTATGAATTTCTGACGCCACTAAATAAGTAGAGGTTTTGCCATAGACTTCAGTGGGACCAGGATTTCTCCCTTGCTTTATGAGTTGTGGGTCTGAATTTTTTTCATATACCAATTTAGAGTTGTTGGACCATGGACTGTTCTGTATGGAGTCAATCACTGTTGGCTGTGGAAGAGGAAGCTCTCAATGTGAAAGGGGTAGTGGTAAAGAGAGTGGGATGGACATATTCTTTGTTTAAAAACCTTCAAGAGTTAGACCTGTGGTTCTCAACCCGCAGCCTGCTTGCAGCCGAATCAGCACACAGCACATCCTCAGGGCCATACAGGTAGTATATATATCGTGTGGATGTGGCCCACAACACAAAGAGAGCTGCATATGCAGCCCACAATGGTAAATACTTGAGAACCACTGGGTTAGACGAACCCCACCTTTAATGTTAACTAATGGACTGTATTACTGTAGGAAACTAAGGCCTGGTTGTGACATTACCCAGGGTACAATCTGGACTGATAAACAGCTGAGTTCCCTTCATCCTCCAGTCTGGGGTGCCTTTTACACTACTTTGCTGTGAGGGCTTCCACTTCTGGTCTGCTCTTTCACAGCCTCCAGCATGTAAATTACTCCCAGTTATATTGTATGAGCGTTGTAGCCAGCCACTCATGAACAATATAGAGCAACACCAGCAAATTCCCAGTCCCAGACTTTCTGCATAAATGCATCTCTTGTACTGCTCAGCTTTCTCCTGGACAATACAAGCCCATATAAAGACCATCATTTTATAAACAGAACTTAACAAGCTACGGGCATGTCTACACTGTTGCAGCAGCAGGCATCGATGCAACGGCACTGAATGTGTCTGTGTAGACCCGCTCAGTCGATGGGAGAGTGCTCTCCAATCGACTCAACTGGTCCACTCCCCAAATGGCAGTGTCGATGTTACATTATGTAACTAGCATATCTCATGTTGACCCAGCTCAGCAGAGTAGACCAGGCCTTAGTGAATTCAAAGGGAAGTCTTTCTCACCATGTTTCAGTAATCTTACTGGCTGAATTCCTTTCAGTCAGAATCCCTACTTCAATCCAATGCTGCTTCCTTGTTCTTCAGGTGTTGTCAATGCCATGGGTAGAGATAGAGATAACAAAGGAAGAGAGAATTTGGAGCATCTACTCTCCCTTCTTATAGTTTTCTCTTCTTCGAGAAGCATCTCTAGCTGAGGTTCAGGAGACAGAAAGTGTGTGGGGATGGGAACCCCAATCTGTTTCTTTGACAAGATGTAGATTTTTTACTCACATCCTCTTTCCTGCCAAAGAATGGCTACTTAATCAAGTAATGATCCATTTGATTTTGTCGACACCTGGCTGAGGTGACAGCTAGCCTTTTGTCTCTGGGGAACTGGTTTGTGACTGCTCCTCAGACTTGGAACATGTCTTAGGAATTTCATACAGTAGAATCTTAAAAGTTTACACTGTAGCCTATAGGACTATCCTGCTTGCTTCCATATATATCTTTCCTTATAGATTTAAGCATTGTTGTTTTATTATAATATAGTCATAGATTCATATTAAAGTATTATAGCTGTAATGCAAGGTACCTTACAGGCCACATCCTGTATGAAAGCTAAGGCAGTTAGCATTCATATGTTCAGGACCTTTGGCCCAGATAAGTAATGATGAGTTAAAGGATAAGACATATATGGTTATAACCTTTACCCTAGATAAGTCAGGAGGCATCAAAACAGGGGGGGGCTGTCTCAGGTTATGCCCCGAGTAAATCTCATGTTATGCCCCGAGTAAACTTCACAGGTACACCACAGAACCCACAAAAAGGGCCAGAAATAACAAAAGGTGAGATAAACGAACTGTCTGGAACCATTTGGAAAGGATGTGAATAAGTCATTAATACGCATGAACCTGACAGCCTATAGAATAAGTGTACCCTAATAACTTGGGGGTGAAGAATGCAAGTTTGAACTTCGGAGGACTCGTACTGCTCAGGGTATAAAGAAGGGGCAAACTGTGTTACTTGGGGCGATCGTCAGCTACTCCTTCTTGAAGTTGCTTTTAGTTAGTGTATTAGGATTCCTTTGTTTATACTGAACAGCTCTCTCAACCAGGTCATCAGGGAAGGGTGTGAGTATATTAATCCAAAGCATACCATAGAAATATTTATGTCACATGAGTCTCTAAAATAAGACTGTATTATCCATTATCCATTTGATTATTCATTTTCTTTTAATCAGTCATTTTATGTTATTTTAATAAAACTTATAAAGTTATCCAAATTTGGCCATCAGTGTGAGCATTCTTGTCGTGCACCCCAGGATCCCTATGAAACTCTTCTGGAGCCTGGTTCTGGGACAAGAACTTCATTATCTTCTGATCAGATCAACTGGTGAGCCTATAACCCCATTCAAACTACAAAAACACCCAAAATCAGGCTACAACACACAATGTTGCCGCACACATTTTACCAGGACAATGGTCAACAAATTATGAATTTTTAAAAGATACCTTACAAGTTGTATTTTGGGTGAAATTTATCACAGTCTTGTAAAAGGGGTGAATATACAGACTATCACACTGGTCTATATTAGAAAATTAGGTCAGTTTAACTATGTCAGTCAGGGGTGTGAAAAATCCACACCCGAGTGGCGTTGTTAACCAACCTAAGTCCCCACGTAGACAGCGCTAAATCGATGGAAGAATTCTTCCATCAACCTAGCTACTGCCTCCCTGGGAGCTGGATTATATACACCAAGGGAGAATCCTACCCATTGATGTAGGTCGTATCTACGCTTAAGTGCTACAGTGGTGCAGCTGTGGCAATGCAGCTGTAGCATTTTAAGTGTAGACATTGAGGCACATAACATTAGCAGGTTACAGGCAATCTAAGGCCCACAATCCGCTATACCGTGCAGAACATCCTTTATGCTCAGCATTAGTCTAACTTGGTGTTAGCCATTGTTTAGCTGCTCCTTGAAATAGTGATCCTGTTAGCTTTTCCACAGAGTAACAAGTCATACAGTATCAGATTTCAGCGTGTATTTTTAAGGCGATAAAGCTTTACCCTTCTAAGTAGCTGAGCTCTTAACGTGTAACTGTACACTCTGTGACTTGGGAAATCTTGTGAAAGTCAACAGTGCTGATACACAGTAATCAGGCTGTTGATTTAGTCCTATCAACTGCTGAATACCTCTGAGGCATGTGAATACCATGTGGCAGTGATCAACAGATAGCTTCACTGATAAATACTGTGGTTAGTAGACATTGTACAGGCACCGCTGATACCACTTCATTTTGCTCTATTTGCATATGTTGTATTATGTTTGGGAAAGAACTCAGCTCTCGTCTCATCTGACCTGTGCTAGTCATCGAGTCATCAAAAAGTAACATGGCGTTACTGTTAACTATATGAAAACACAAGCTAATCCCAAATTAAGAGGAATTGACAGTCTTCAGTAAAAGTAACCTGTTCTTGCTCTGGAATGGCACACATGTGGAGTTGAAATTGTAAGGTTTATTTTCCGTGTAAAGGTATGTGCATTTCTCTACCATAAGGCTACAAGATGCTTGGTTCTCCTTGGGGATGTCTATACTCCAACTGGGAGCGAGCCTCCAGCCTGCACAGACAAACTAGCACTAGCAGGGCTTGAGCAACAATGATAAAAATAGCAGTGTGGTCATTGTGACTTGGGCTGGAGCTTGGGATCTCAAGCCTAGTGGGTCAGCCCAAGCCGCAACATCCACACTGCTATTTGTAGCACGCTAGCTCAAGCCCCGCTAGCGCCAGTCTGTCTACGTGGGCTGGGAGGCTCACCCCCCAATGCAGTGTAGACATACCATTAAGGTTCATTTAGTTTTCTCTACCTTTGTGTACTATACAGCGTCACTCAAGAGTGTTTTCTTTGATGAAATTCAGCAGAACCAAGTACTGAAACAGAATAAAATCTTAAGTCAGTGGGTCTCACAGAACTTCAAGAAGATTCCTGTGAAATCAGGGTAGTCGCAACCTTTTTCATAACGTAGATTACATCTTAATAGAAAGGCTGACTCCTGGATACTTCCACTCCCATTCATAATTGCATAGCACCCATTTAGTAGCTACAGCAATTGCTTATGTGTAAAGTAACATCCACAGAATATTCAATGAATCTTCTGCTGTCTTTTCATTAAATGTAGCAGCTGGGAACAAAGAAAGCCAATGCCACATCACCAGTCAGCCCTCTGTAGACCACAGTATGGAAATCATGGCAGCATGAAACATGGTTTAAGCTGATGCAAACATTAAGTCAAAATTCACCCAGTATGACTATTCAAGGGGAATTCCTCCCTAAACTGGCCTTTTAATATGGCCTGTTTTGTGGCCTATCTGGTCCACATGAGCAGTTGAAGTGTGTAGTTCAGTCACACTACAAAAGCAATCCATGTAATTTCTTCCTTGCCTTATCCCTCTCCTCCTTCCACTCACTCACTGTTATCTTGAGTTCGGTGCTGGACACAGACACAGGAAGTAAATGTCTAAACTAACTTAAGCTTAGACTAGTTCTCAACTGACATCACCCCTTGTTACATGAAGTTTAATAATACTTTACACCTTTATAGTATAGATCCTTCCATCCAAGAATCTCAAAGCATTTATTATTGAACTTGCCTACCTTATAGGTTATTTTGATGATAAATATCCCTATTTTACTGATGAGGAATCAGAGGTGGAGGTTAACCGACTTGCCCAAAATCACACACTGAATTAGTAACAGAGCCTAGACCAGAGCCTTTCATGACTAAAGTGGCTAATTAACTCCTAAGCATTAAGCAGAAATCAGTGTCTCTGAACCTTTGTCTGGACATTCCCAAGCATAGAAACCAACAGGGATCCCTGAAACGATGCTTTGCTCCACCCTCTCTTACACTTACATATATTATATTAAGTGGATTGTGAGTGACCTTTCTATCATCTCTGTTTCACATGATTTGCTCTGGGAACATCACACTCAGATGACTCCAAAACATGAGGACTCCAGTTTCCTTTCGTAAACATTAGCCTTGTGCCTTTTTGCTCAGCTGTAACCATGTGGTCCAACTATTCCCACATATTTCTTTATCATTGTGTCAGGCACATCTCACAAATTGGTTTTCTTCATTATATAAGCCATTCATCCTATTCAAGACACCACAGAACTTGCAGTCATGAGAGAAGGACATGACTTAAGGTAAGCATTTGGCAGCATTTTTATTGATGATAACCAAACACCACCACCAACCGTCACATGCATTGTAGTTCTATTTGCTCTTTGATACTGCATTAGGTCATCCTCTCCCCATCTCAAATTAACCGTACTCAATATTCCCACAAGTAACAAAATAGACACTAGACATATCCCAGGGTTATCTTGTTGGGAAACATGAGTAAGAGGTGTTAATGGATGGGCTCCCTTTCTGAATGGAATGGTCTATCTCAATTGATTCAGAAAGTCACTATCGTATTCTTCATCTCTCTCTTCCAGACCCACCTCTGCCAAAACGCCTATAAGAAGATAGCCAGTTAACAGTGGGTAAGTCAAAGGAGTATTTGAAGGTTATGGATTTTTACTGAAGAGGGAAAATGTTTACACTCTGTGTTTTATACTGATCCTCTATATTTCAGATACTAGTCGTCTGAGATAGAGTGATTATGCCTTCAAATTTGTTTGAACTGCCCTAGCACGTTGGTGGTGCTACCAGAATTCAATTACTAGACCTCTTTCATTTTTGTAGACACAAACATTAATATGCTCCTCCTTCAACACCTGTGTGTATAAATATTATGGGGGCTCCCCTCTATTGGTATGTAATTCCTGGATTAGGTATACAACACGAGTCCTTTTATTATAAATCAGATAGACTGTCGCATAAAACTGTAATGTAGCATATGGTAGATTAGCATACATGTGAACACAGTGTGACTTGGACTCAAGTCAAGGGTTAAGAGACTTAAAAGAGGGCAGTAAGAATCCTGCTCTTCCAGCAAATGGAGTAATTCAATCTGGGACAATTGGGCAGGGCCAGGGCAGTTTGCAACAAGAGGCAGATCGTCTTCCCAGCCAGGGCAAAGAGGGTACATCTCCACAGCAAAAAATGGCTGGTGGCAGTGAAGCTCAGAGCCTGGGTCAATTGACTTGGGCTGCTGGGGCTTGCCCTACCAGACAAAAAATAGAGGTGTAGATGTTCTGGCTTGGGTTGGAGCCTGGGCTCTGAAACCTGGTAAGGGGAGGAGGTGGGGGGGGGGGGAGAAACAGTCTCACAGCCTGGTTTCCCGAGCCCCTCCCTCTTCACTGGGTTTCAGAGTCCGGACTCCAGACTGAGCCTGTCTGCTGTTTTTAGCCCTGCAAGTGACCCAGGCTAGGAGACTCACTGCTACTGGATTTGTTTGTTTTATTTGGTTGCTGTGTAAATGTACTTAGAGGGGCCCACCTAACTGTGCAAGGAGGAGCTGGCAAGTTAGGGGAGAGACGTGCATTTAGGGTTTGCATTACCAATGTTACTAAATACTGTATTCTAGTTCACAAATAAAGTCTTGTTTTGGAAAGGCAGTCCTGTATCATCAGATAACATCTGCTGGTTGCATTGCTCCTAAGAGAGGAGATCTCCAATGGGTCCGAGCTCATTTGGACCGGTTCAAGGAGTCACACTGAGAAATAGAGGTGCTGAAGCCAAGAACCCAGTCTTGGAGTCATGGGGCTCCCACACCTCGGGCAGAGTGGAGGCCCAGGGCCTATCATATAAAGGTCAGGGGCATAGCATATTGTGTGGAGCCATAGCATCACATTTGAAAACATGCAAAAAGCCAGACAAGCTGGCTAGACAGGCACCCAGACAGAGTGTCTTTTCAGTGGCCCTGCAATACACCATTGTCAGCTGGAAGGGCATACCATGTTTCCCTTTCTCCCTCCCCAAGACCCAACAATTGCAAAATAAGTTGTGAGAAATACTTAAGGAAATAGTATAAATGAAAAAACCCCCAAAACCTTCAGTCTCTGTTTATCACCTGCCCTATTCCTATCACAGCCAGACTTGTGTTGTGACATTTTTAATTCACTTTGACACAGTTTTTCTTCACACATTATTGGCTTAGCAACCTTGACAATACTTCAGGAGACGTGAGGCAATTTCTTCTCTCAGAAGCATTTTGCCATCTGTGCAAGTGTCATTAAGTCTGAACTCTCCCCTCAGTTATCTTGAATTTGTCAGATCAGTTAAGATTTTCAAGAGTCTCTAAGCACTGCAGATAGACACCAGTCTTTTGCCAGGAACTGCAGCATTGTTCAGGTGCCATTATTAGGAAGTTTCCAGATCAGATCACAGTTACTTTCCAAGAGGTAAAATTACAGTGACTTGTCTTGGAGGGAAACGTACAAGGTGCTATTACAATTCTCAATGAAGACAAAAGTTAGGTCTAGTCTGCACTTAAAAATTAGATCAACCTATGTCACTCAGGACTGTGAAAACATTCATACCCTGCGTGCCATAGTTAAGTCAGCTTAACCCAAGTGCAAATGCAGCCAGATCGATGGAAGAGTTCTTCTGTCAACCTATCTCCTGGTTCTCAGAAAGCTGGATTAACTACACTGATGAAAAATCCTCTTCTATTGATGTAGGAAGTGTCTGCACTACTGCAGCTGTGCCGCTGCAGCGCTTGTAGTGTAGACATACCCTTAGTTTGAAGATTTTTATTCTTTTTAACTAATTTGGACTATGTTCTGATATACTACTACCTGTTTGCACTCTGGGTACTTACTAGACTATGTTGCTATATTCATATCATTTTGGGCTCCAAGTTTTTATAAAAAGTACCAGAATGCCTCCAGATAGCCTTGTCTTGAAAAATTAAAATTAGTGGTATGTAACAATACAGTTTAATATAAACATTCTCTTGTGTGCAGTGCTAATATTTCAATCAGCATCTTAATGAATCCAGAGAAGGGATCCAGATAAGGCCAGAACTCTGTAGAGCTAGAGACCATCAAAATAAAGGTTACTTACCTATAACTTGAGTTTTCTGAACAACAAAAGAAGAGAAAAGGCCTTTATATTGGACTGCTCATGTATTAAAAAAGTGTGTGTTTTTCTAGTGCACAAAGGATTTTTTAAAATCTTGAGGTTCTCCTCTTTCTGTAAAATATGTAAGTTACATAACCAAATACTTGGTTTTTATTTAATATTCACTAAGCCTACACCAAGGCAACTAGGTTTTATAACTGGACTGCATGGCCCTGGCAAGACTTAACTTCCTGCTCCCCATTTGGTCAGTGGTATGGCACATTTTGAATACATACTACTCCAGATGCTCAGACAGCCTGTGACCAAGTGGTGTGCGTAGCAGTACCTCTTTCCCACAATAGAGAAACTGGGATTTGGGGAGGAGTTTATGTCATGGATAGAGCCATTGTATAGATTCCCCAAGAATGTTCCTTTTGATTAATGGTGGAAAATCGCAATCTTATTTTCTGAACAAAGACTAGACAGGGTTGTCCACTATTTCCTCTTTTATTTGACATCACTCTGGAGCCATTAGCTTGCTGACCGTAAACACTAGATGTTTTTCAAGGTCTCTCTCTGAACAATTCCGAGTTGCCATGTATGCAGATTATATGCTGCTTTTTATCTCCAATCCTACAACATCAATTCCTTCCCCTTCACTCCTGAGGAACATACATATCTCTCTGGTTTTAAAGTAAATGTTGAAAAATGGTATGCATTGGCAATAGAGTACAGCCCAAGCCAGACACCTATTTACTCTGATTTTTTCATGTAATGCAAATTTCAGATACTTAGAGATACATATTCCAGCAAATTGCTCAGATCTTTACAAATCCAATACACCCCACTGTTAGACAAAATATTTGGATAAATGCCAGGAGTTCCATGTAAGCTGCTAGGCCATATCTTTGTAATAAAAAGTTACCGCTTTCTTGTTTCCTTCTAGGTTTCTATAATTTTCTTCCATTTTTTTAAAAATAAAGCCCACATAAAACCCAATGTATTTGGACCAAAGAAATCACCCAGACTTAGACAGAGCGTTGTATGTGGCCCCACATTTAAGGTATACCATTGGACTTCCTCACTGTTTGAGTTATTTATTTTCAGTTTGATTGGTTTGTTTTGATCAAAGCATTACAGAGACTGGTACTCAAGTAAATACAAAACAAACAATAGATTTTTTTCTTCATTTCTGTGTTTGTGTTTTGTAATCGCTGTTCCACTATAATCAGACTTCATCCTGGATCAAAGATGATCCATTTAATATAATAAGAATTTTGTTAATATTTCTTGTTCCAGATCTAGCAATCTGATTTAAAGAATACTAGTGTTCTTCAAGAGAAAATCTTCCATAGAGCACCTGACATCCTGAGAATTGTAGGAGGGCTGCAATTGGACTCGTTATAAGGGATGAGGATATACAATGGAGTGATCTTTATTTTCTTAACCTTTGTCTGCATCTGTGCTTCAAATAATCGATCATTCACAGCTTTGTTTTCAGTTGTATAAATTGTATGTTTCTGCAGTCTGCAAATGTTGGTCTGAATGATCTTGGCATTTTGTTTCCTTGTTATCTCTTTAAAAATAATAAACTACTTAAAATAAAAAAATGATTTTGAATCAAAGAGGTAATTTTTGTGCTTATGTAATTTAAACGAGTCTCTGTTAAAAAAGGGAAACAATGGACTAATGTTTTAAACCAGTTTTCAAGCTGAGAAATGGAAGCTATTTCCCAGAAATAAGAGAACCACTGCAATTTTTGCTGTGCATCCAACAATGGGAGTTAGTCTGTAATTCATAGCTTTAAAAATCCTCCTGCTGAAGAGCAAATAGCTTCAGGGTTAAATTAATCCACTTTTTAAAATTACCAACAGAATTCAACCTGCCTAGCTTCATGGAGACACATGGATCTTTTGTTATGATGGTAATATGACTGAAGGAGATAATTGTGAGGAGAGAGATGCTGATAAAGGAAAGGTATGAGTGTGGTAGAAACAAACCTGACCCACTTCATGAACTGAATACTGATCAGCCATTCTGACGTCAATGCATATTTTACTGTCCACCAGCAAGACAAACCAGCCGTGCACTCTACTTCAAAATAATAGTCACTCCTACCTGATCTGGTTCAACTACAACTGCAATCACGTTGATGTGACCTATGCAGTGTCTCAGTCTATAAAAGATCTTAATCCAAGCTTTCATGGGCTGAAAGTATACAGAGAGCTTCTCACTGTTTCATTCCTAGTTCAAACCTGCGCTTATTTCCCACAGGCCTTTATAAAGCACACAGATTTTATTTGGTGGAGCCATAGTGCACAAGCAATCATTCTGCACTCTAGCCTTCACAGACCCTTCAAAACCCAACAAAATCCAAGGGGAAGAAAAATAGTTTGACTTTTTTCTGAGGCAGTTTCGGATAAGAACAAATGTGACTGTCAATAGCCCTAACAACGCCACCCTTCTGCAAGCAGACATCTTGTATTATCACTATAATATTGGGTAGTGATCAATGGCTCAATGTCTAGTTGGCAGCCAGTAACAAGCAGAGTGCCCTAGGGGTCAGTGCTGGGGCTGGTTTTGTTCAACATCTTTATTAGTGATCTGGAGGATGAGGTGGATTGCACCCTCAGCAAGTTTGCAGATGATGCTAAGCTGCGGGGAGTGGTAGATATGCTGGAAGGTAGGGATAAGATACAGAGTGACCTAGACAAATTGGAGGATCGGGCCCCAAAAAAATCTGATGAAGTTCAACAAGGACAAGTGCTGAGTCCTGCACTTGGGACGGAAGAATCCCATACACTGCTACAGACTGGGGACCGACTGGCTAGCCAGCAGTTCGGCAGAAAAGGGCCTGGGGGTTACAGTGGACAAGAAGCTGGATAGGAGTCAACAGTATGCCCTTATTGCCAAGACGGCGAACAGCATATTGGGCTGCATTAGTAGGAGCAGTGCCAGCAGATCAAAGGAAGTGATTAATCCCCTCTATTCGGCAATGGTGAGGCCAACTATGTCGCGTTTTGGGCCCCCCACTAAAGAAAGGATGTGGACAAATTGGAGAGAGTCCAGAGAAGGGCAACAAAAATGATTAGGGGGCTGGAGCACATGAGTTATGAGGAGAGGTTGAGGGAACTAGGCTTGTTTACTCTGTAGAAGAGAAGAATGAGGGGGGATTTGATGGCAGCCTTTAACTACCTGAAAGGGGGCTCCAGAAAGGATGGAGCTAGGCTGTTCTCAGTGGTAGTAAGATGACAGGACTGGGAGCAATGGTCTCAAGTTGCAGTGGGGGGAGGTCTAGGATGAATAGGAAAAACTTTTTCACTAGGCGTGTGGTGAAGCACTGGAATGGGTTACCTAGGAAGGGGGTGGAATCTCCATCCTTAGAGGTTTTTAAGGGTGTGGCTTGACAAAACCCTCGTAGGAATGATTTAGTTAGAGGTTAGTTCTGCTTTGAGCAGGGGGATGGACTAGATGACTTCATGAGGTCCCTTACAACCCTAATCTTCTAATATATAAAGCCCTTCGATTTAAATTTTTACCAATTTTTACCAGAAAATTCCCAAGTTCTACAAAAGCTATTTGTTTTCTTCCAGTTTTCACCCCAATTTTGGACCACTGAAGTACATGAAAATACTGATTATGTTAAGTTAATCCAATACATTAGGTAGATGTGTTTATGTTAATAATAAATTAGTCTAAATGTAAATACAAGGCTGTCTGTTAAAGTAAAGCCAGGTACACAATGTAAGGAAGACATGCGTGTGTGTGTGTGTATGTATGTACTGTTAATATACAGTTCATGAAATCAACCACAGCATGAAACTACTTTTACTTTCAATTCTTGTACTTTCCTCTATTTGTTGCTTTATTTCTATTCTCCCATCCCCAACATTAACTTCGATTCTTACCCAGAAAACTGATGTTTACTTTTTGCACTGATTTTCACCCATTTTTAATTTTCTGTAATGAATAGGATATGATAAATTTCCTAGTAATTTTAAACAAAATAAAATAAAAATGAAGGGTCTTGTCAATATATGACAATATATAGGGTGGAATGGTTAGCCTAAGCAGCAAGGACGACACTCTCACAAATGCTTCAGCACACATTCCCAGGAACAAATGTTTTTGGTTTGAGTGTCTTCACCATTGAGCAGAACTGCATAGGGCAATTTTATTCCTATTTCTACATTTGACTGAGAAGTGTTCTGCCACTAAAAAGAAAAAGCTTCAGAATAATAGCCCCAAGAGCCAGAAGCAGATTTGCAAGCAAATTAACTATCGAGATGCATCAGGAAGTTACTGTGAAGCATGCAGCTGGGTGGTTGACTCTTTTTTTCTTCCATGGGAGAATTGTATGTTTGGTTGGATTTCCCAGATGCCTAGACTGATTAGCAGAGAGAGGGCCTGAAGGATTAGTACAAAAGGCTGATGCCACTACAATAGAAACACTCTTGGGGTTAGACATCAGCTGTGTTTGGTTTTCCTCTGACGTTGCAGAACTCTCTCTCAAAATAATCAATCGCTTTATATTGCTGTTTAAAAAACAAGCTGTTGGGGAGTTGGGCTCCTGGCTTTCTTTTGCTCCTCCTCCATTTGATGATTGGAGGCACAGAAGAACACCGCAACTTGCATCCATCTGCGCATAAATGACCCATTGGGGAAGGGAAAAGGGGCAAGGATCTCTTTGACAACACATCACCACAGTCTGGGCTGAAGCACTGCATGAAATTCACTGCCCATCACTTTGTGGACTGAATGAAACAGGTGACCAGGTATCAATCACCATCCTGTTTCTGACAGCTATAACTGTCTTTGGACTAGCTATCACCACAGCCACTGCTGGACAAAGGGACCACGAAGGGTTT
The DNA here is from genome assembly GCF_026122565.2 of Emydura macquarii macquarii. Taxonomy (NCBI): domain Eukaryota; kingdom Metazoa; phylum Chordata; order Testudines; family Chelidae; genus Emydura; species Emydura macquarii. The sequence continues at coordinate 10,836,113 of NW_027130449.1, read as the reverse complement.
GAAAAAAACTGTACACAAGAATCACAGCACGTGAAAAGTGTGAGGCTCCTAGCTAACATGGCTACTTAATCCATGAGCCAGCATAGTAACTAGCATTTTGACAATACAGTGGGAGCACTACACAAGATCCAAAGAGAGAAAGCCTGACATAAGCAGCAAATGGAGTCTGCTAATAACTTTATAATTTTGCCTTGCTTTTATTTCTGAATCCCGGAGAATGCACACTCTAAAATTCCCTATGATAGAATAGCTCGTGTCTCTAACCTTTCCTTGGCTAACAGGTCTCCTGGGATGCCTCTGAAACTGTTTTTGTGAGCCTTTGTTATGCTTGTGCTGGAATGTTCAGAGAGACAGAGAACTTGCTTCCCTGTGGTGCTAAGGACATTCATGAAAAGAAGACCTTCTCTGAATACAGCACAACCTTCAAGGGAGCTGAGGCCCCTGAGGAAATCTGAAAAACAATCATCAATCCCTATTGCACTATATCCTGTAGATATTTTATGCATTATATTACTGCCTAGAAGCCATCTCTAAGAAAACCCATTTTCACATGACATGCTTACATTGCTATGGATCTGAAATGTATTTCAGTTCCCTTTTCATTGTCACATATGAAACACGTCAACACAAAAACACTATGAAGAAATGACAGAATTCAAGAGCCTAGGAACCCACCTGTACAAAAGACAAGATGACAAAAAGTGTGTCGCAGCCTACCAGAAACATCCCATTCTCATATCAGACAGTATATACTGTAAGAAATCTCTCTGAAAGTACTAAAATAATCCTTCCCTCTCTATCTTGTTTTAAATGCCGCTCTCATTCATGGAGTGGTTCACTTCTTAAAGGCGACATGAAATTTTTATTTGTTTTTTAAAACTGAGTTGGTTTCCTTTATTGCTTCTTTTGGATAAAGGAGACCTGGAAGGCTTAAGAGATTTTCCTGATTTTTGTTTTTTTTTTTTAACCCTAGAAACATCAGGAACATCAAGTCTGATCTTCCCTGGTTTTGCTACAGGATCTCATCATCTCAGGGGTGTTTACTGGACGCTCTAGCACCTTAATGAAAAGGGTGAGGGTGTTGAAACTTTAACAAAGGCTTCATTTACCAAAAATGCTATTAAACCGCTGAAGCTAAATAGGTGTTTAAAATCCCTTCCCTCCTCAGTCCCTCAACTTTCATTCTCTTGGCTGTTCTGATGTTCCCATTTCACTGGTTCTCCAGTCATCATAGTCTTCCACCCTAGATAGGTCTTGAATTTCTTGTATAAAAAAAAAATAGAATCCCCATGCCTTTTTTTTTTTTTTAAACTAAAACCTTTTAGCCCACCTTCTTTATACTTCATAAATAAAAAGGAACAAGCCAATTTAAGACAAAAATCTGCTGAGTGTCACCTTTAACACATTTCTACAGCCTTGACTTTATGGAAGATATCAGAGATCAAGATGCATTTTCAGTTAGCTCCTGCATCCTGGCAATGTCTTTTAATCCACTGCAGGAAAGCTAAGTAGGAAGTCCAACAATAAGATGATATGATAGGGATTTGTGACTTAAGAGTATCTCGGCAGCTTTGTCAGCCAACTGAAAGTCTATTTTCAAGTGTATTTCACTGAAAACCAGCTTTTTACTGCAGAGACTCCTTTTTCCTTACCCCCACACTATTACTAATGACAAAAGTTCAACAGATCTCCAAGTCAGGGCCAGATCTAGGGGTAGGCGACCCAGGCAACTGTCTGAGGTGCCGGTCTTGGGGGTTGCCAGGCTCTGGGTGCTGTTTTTGTTAGCGACAAAAGGGAAAATAGAATGTTTGAAGTAGTTCATAAAGAAGCTACGGACCATTACTACTGTAGCAAAATGATTCAAAATGAATTGGCTGACCTTATGGTAAGCAAGGTGCTTGATAACACATTGATGTGGCTCAGCAAAGCCAAGTACTACACCATAATAATGGACTGCACTCCTGACATTAGTCACAGCAAAAAGATGGAATTTACAGAAAGATTTGTTCACGATGAGGATGGCTGTATCCAAATAAATGAATGCTACCTGTTTCCGGTCTGTGGACAACTCTACTGGAAAAGGCCTAACAGAACTGTTTATGAATATTTTGAATGCAAATAAAACAAAGCTTAAGGACTGCCGCAGCCAAGGCTATAACAACGGTGCGAAAATGATGGGAAGAAAAAGTGGTGTTCAGGCAAGGATCCTTGCGCTGAATCCAAGAGCTTCATGCCTTGTGGCTGACATTCCCTCAATCTGGTATGTCAGATGCAGCGTCATCCTCTTTAGATTTAGTATCTCTCTTCAGAGTAGTGCAAAGGATACATAGGTCCTGTTTTCAGCATAAACTATCAGGTGGAAGATCCTCACGGACAACGTTACAAATCTAACCGTAAAGCCACTAAGTGATACTTGCTGGGAGAGCCGCACTGACAGCGCAAGGCCAATGAGGTACCAAGTGACTGAGGTTTACAACGCCTTGATGGAACTTGGGCAGTTGAGTAAAGCCGAGGCCAGGATCTGACACGAGGCACAAAGCTTGGCAAAACAGTTCATTGGACTCCAAATTTCTTGTCTCAATTGTGATTTGGCACGATATCCTGTTCCAAGTGAACGTTGTAAGCAAGGCATTACAAACTCACTCGACAGACACTGTGACCACTACTACTTTGATGAGAAGCTGCCTTGATTTCATTTTGGCCTAAAGAGACAATGGATTTGAAGATGCCAACACTGCTGCCAAAGAAATTTCGGAAAACTCAGGAGTTGAGCCTGTCTTAATTTGTATTTATCAGAAGAGGAGACTGTTTAATTACAGGGCAGAGATGAGGTGATGGGAAGCTTGGAAGAAAAATTCAAGAGGGAATTGTTTACTCGCTCATTGACACTGCTCAAGTATCCATCAAAGAAAGGTTTGGACAAACGAAGCCCCACAAAAAGATGTGGGGGCTTTTGTATGACCGCAGTAAGGAAAATACTCTTGAACAACTGTACCGACCTTCACTGGATGCTGAGGCATGGGGAATGTTCGGACATTAATAATAAAGAGCTCTATGTCAAACTGGACAACATCCATCACATTTTGCCACATGTGAAGCACTCTCCACTCCCAGTTCTCCAATTCACTCATGATGCAGAACCAAAGGACACTTTTCCTAATGTGTGGATAGCTTTGAGGATTCTGCTCACCATGCCTGTTACAGTTCCAGTGGCGAGTGTATCTTTTCGCAGCTCAGGCTCATTGTAACATATCTTCAATCAAGGATGGCTGACAAGAAACTGACATAGCTGGCCAATGGCATTTTCAAGCAATAAAATAGCAAGTCTTCAGATCCCTCTGATGCTGTGTTTGAGTTCATGACCAAAAAGGCAAGAAACGCAACCTTTTGAACTAAAGGACTAGGGTTAACATACTACGGTTGTCACCTACTGTAACACTATTTATTATTGGTCCACCCAGTGTTGGTGCACAGTTCAATTTCTTGATGTTAGTACATTTCAGTCATAATTTAAAAGTTTCTCTAAGTTTAGAGAAAATGAATTTTTTTTATTTGCTTATATATGGCATGAATAAATACAGATTTACAGATCCTAGTGTGCAAATTTATCATCTTATATAACAGAGATAAATCATGCATGCAAATTGTACATCAAAATTGTGAAATAGGCTACAAATGCAATAAAAAATAAGGTATTCAAAAGTTTAACAAAATGGAGCGGGGGAGAGGGGCACCAAAGATGTTCCTTGCCTGAGGCACCATTTGGTCTAGGGGTGACCCTGGTGTCTCCCAGCCCTTCCCTATGCCACAGTGTCAGGGCAAATATCACTCTGGAAGTGTTCTTGGCATTGTAATGAGGTGACAAGCAGCAAAAATATCCCACTGCATAGAACATCTGCTGTCTCTAAATGTATTACAAATAAATCATGCATGGTAAAAAAAATCAATAGGTGTCCATTTTGAGCTTTCTGATGTTGAAAGAAGTTATTTGATGAATTCTGTTTTAACCTGTACATCTAGCAGCGTTAATGAGGTGTCATGACACTACAAAAAATACCAAACAAAACCCGACACCACAACTTTACAAATTAGTTCCGTTTTCCTGGAGACAAAAAGGAACTAAATCAGGAGTTATTTTTAGTTGGTATTTATTGCCCTTATCACAAATTACCCACAATGCAAAATGATTAAATATATGGCCTTCTTTTGCCTTTCCACTTCCTAGTGTTAGTAGAATCTCATGAGCAACAGCAACTGATTTGTTGAAGCAGACCAGAAGCTGCCATGGGTACAAATAAGTTATTATTGAGAATCAACTGTATTCTGCATACCTGCTATTTTGATGTTCATGTTGTTGTCGAGTAGGAGATTTTCAGCCTTCAGGTCACGGTGCACAATCTTTCGGCTATGACAATATTCCACCGCAGAGAGGATTTGCCAGAATTTGCGCCTGGCCTCAGGCTCGCTCAGACGACCGTGGTTAGCAAGATAATCTATGAATATAATGCAGGTTTCAAGGGAAATGTGAGAATCCTGTGATTAATTAATTTCTTTCAAACATTTACCATTCAGAAACAAGAAAAGGATTTTAGGCACTCTCAAACACCAATAGTTATTCACTCAAGCCCCTCTGCAAAATGGCTTCAGAGTCAAAAAAACCACCATGCAACATAGCTCAATAGTCCCTTCCATTAGTGCTGCATGTTTTGGTTTGATAGTCTTTTGTCATAAAACAGGAACTACTTCCATGGAAACCTACTTAATCACCTGAAGAAGACATTCACACTTCACTCCTCCTCTCTCCAGATATGTCTACACTGTGCTGTAACACCGCAACACAGACCTTTCTTACATGAGGGATAAGGTCAACCTAATGATGGGGTTCAGGGCACACACCTATACCAAAGTAAATTCCTAGTGTAGACCAGGCCTAAGTCCCCGAGTAGAAAGTGCCAGGCTGACGAAAGAATTCTTCCATCGACCTAGTTACCGCCTCTTGAGGAAATGGATTACATATGCCGATGGGAGAAACCCTCATGTCAGCAGAGGTAGGGTCTACACTGAAGCGCTGCAGCAGTAGCATTTTAAATGTAGGCATACCTAACCAAAGTGACTACAAACAATGATAGCGCCACTCCCTCCCACACCTGCCAGAAGGACGGAAACTAAGAAGGGAAAACCAACACAGTAGGCACTGAAGACACTGTATACAATCTCTGCTTGTTGCACCATCACTGATTAGGAGAGAAGGGCAATTGGGACGACTCCCCCACTTATTACCCTCAGAAACCTCCATCAGTGGAGGGAGCAGTGAGTGGACCCTGCTTCACAGAGGACTCCAGAAGCTTATTGCATGCTTTGATTCTGAAAGTGGGGTACGCAAAGGTCACTTGAAGCAGTCCTATAGGGACTGCTCCCTCTAAGAGCCCCCAAGATGCAAATCATTCCAAAATGATCAGGGAGGAGATGGAGATATGCCTCGGGGAGGTGGCTGGCCACAAAGAGGGGAGGAAACTGTAACATCACAATGGCTAAATGCCACAACCAGGTTTTCAATCCCCAACAGATGAGAGCTGTCATGTCTCTTTGAACGGTCTAGATGCATGACGATGAATGATGACTCAAATAGGTTTAAAAAAACGACTATTCTCTATTGTTTTTTGCTTGGATAAATCAGAGGAGACCACACAATCAATATAATCTAATGTTTCTAAGGTAAGTGATAGCTTGTATTTTTAATACCATCATAGGCTGTTTTATAAACCTGCATCCCCACCCCTCATTTCCATTGCTACTCATCAATAGATGATAAATGATGGCTTATTAGCTGCTAGAATGAAATATAAAGTTTGCATAGTGCAGAGGATGGTGGAGACAGTCTGCTGCCATTTGGCTGTGATTCCCGTGCTGTGGCTGGAGTGGAAATTTAACAGGAAAAAAGAAAAAAAAAAAAAAAAAAAAAACCCAACTTTTACATACTGCCAGGTCCATAAGGCATTTAAAAGACACCCCCGCCAAACATTTCCCTCTGTCAATATTTCAGCCATACAAAATATGTAAAAGAAAAAATCTAATTTACAAACCATCAACAACAGTTTAGCTACTTGTTTATGATGCAACATTGAAGAAGAGTAACATAGCTGGCAAAGGACCATCACACACTTAAGACATATTCAGGGCCAAATTCTGTGTATTTGAGAACAACTTGTAAAGCCACCGAAACTTCACTGATTTCAGTGTATTACTCTGACCTTACATCAGTGTCAGAGGTGTTGGATTCAGTCCTTAATGAGTAAGGAAGCATTCAACATCAAAACTAGAGAGGAACTGCAGTCAGGTGACTTAGGAGAACCATGTTAGAGTAGTAATTTAGGAAACGGGGGGGGGGGGGAGGGGGTAGGAGGAGGAAGAGGGAAGAAACAGAAAAAAATTGTGGAAATGGCAGAAGTGCTAAATGACCTTTTGTTTCAGTTTTCACCAAAAAGGTTAGTAGCGATTGGATGTCTGACACAGTGAATGCCAGTGAAAATGAGGTAGGATATGAGGCTAAAATGGTGAAAGAACAAGTTAAAAATTAGTTAGACAAAGAAGATGTCTTCAAGTCACCACGGCCTAATGAAATATATCCTGAAATACTCAAGGAACTGACTGAAGAGAAATCTGAGCCATTAACGATTAACTTCAAAAAGTCTTGGAAGATGGGAGAGATTCCAGAGGACTGGAAAAGGGTAAATAGTGTCAATCTATAAAAAGGGAAATAAGGACAACCCAGTGAATTACAGACCAGTCAATTTAACTTCAGTACTTGGAAAGATAATGAAGCAAATAATTAAGCAATCAATTTGCAAACACCTAGAAGATAATAAGGTGATAAGTAACAGTCAGCATGGTTTTGTCAAGAACAAATCATGACAATCCAACCTGTTTCCATCAAAAAAAGCAAAGAAGTCTTGTGGATAGGGGGGGAAGTGGTCTATGTGGTATATCTTGACTTTAGTAAGGGTTTTAATACTGTCCCACATGACCTCCTCATAAACTACTGAAATATAATCTAGATAATCATGGAGCTACCATAAGTGGGTGCATAACTAGTTGGAAAATCATTCCCAGAGAGTAATTATCAGTGGTTCACAGTCAAATTGGAAGGGCATATCGAGTAGGGTCCCGCAGGGATCAGTTCTCGGTCCAGTTCTGTTCCACATCTTCATCAATGGTTTAGATAATGGCATAGAGAGTACACTTATAAAGTTTGCAGACAAAACAAGCTGGGAGGGGTTGCAAGGGCTTTGGAGGCTAGGATTAAAATTCAAAATGATCTGGACAAAACTGGAGAAATGTTCCGAAGTAAGCAGGCTGAAATTTAATAAGGATAAATGCAAAGTACTCCACTTAGGAAGGAACAATCCGTTGGCACACATACAAAATGAGAAATGATTCCTTACGAAACAGTACTGCAGAAAGGATCTGGGGTTCATAGTGGATCACAAGCTAAATATGAATCAACAGTGTAATACTGTTGCAAAAAAAGCCAACATAATTCTGGGATATATTAGCAGGAATGTTGTAAACCAGCTAATCTGTGCAGACACAGGAGTTTGGTGGATGTGAGGACTAGGTGATTGAAATCAAAGGTGCCGAGGAAGGAGGGAGGAAGATTCTCAAGAAAAAATTTGCTAAGGGCTCATTTTAAAATTCTTCCTCTACCGAAGGAATCTTTTAGGAAAAAAATACAGAAAACAGAAATGAACTAATGTGAAAAATCCGTAGACTGAATTCAGTCAGTGTGTGTAACTAAAGGATTTTAGTTCTAGTCTAACTGTAAATCTTAATGTAATATTAACTAATATTAACTATGGAGCCACTTCCTACACCTTCATATTATTTATTACTGAAGATGGTCTTGTGGAACAGGATTCATCATTTACAGAACTACTGCTGACACAACCATCTTTGTCTGAATTCAACTACCAAGTCAAAGCTGCACTTTAAAATGCAAACAAAGATGATGTAATTGGGTTCTGAGCCCTGCTTCTGTATGTTTGAAATAATCTGTCTGGAACATCTGATTAATGGTTTTACTTACGAATTTCAGTCAAAGTGCTTATGTAATTCTGATGGGTCAAACAGGGTTGTCCTAGACATTGTAATGCCAAAAAGCAATAGCTCTAGGAAGCCTCTAGGTAAATTGCTTAATTTTACTGGATTAGTTAGACAACATTCTGTTTTAATGGTAGCCCACAGGAGAAAAAAAATTAGGTTTCTTTGCTGGGAAGGTGGGTGGAAAGGAAGTTATGAGAAGGCCTCAGGGGTGGTTTTTGTAAAGCCAAAATCCATTTTTTTTGCCTGCTTATTTTTCACATTAGAAATTCAGCTCTCATTGTCCCAGAAAACTCTAGGGGGTACGTCTACACAGTGGGGAGCGAGCCTCCCAGCGCCAGCAGACAGACTCGTGGTAGCAAGGCTCAAGTTAACATGCTAAAAACAGCAGTGCAGACACCGTGGCTTAGGTTCACACAACCCCCTAAATCTGCGCTTAGGTGGCTAGCCTGAATCTCTGCCAGCCCCGAAACATCCACATTGCTATTTTTAGCATGATCGCTCAAGCTCTGCTAGTGCATCAGTGTACTCGTACTAGGAAGCATGCTCTCCACTGCAGTGTAGACATATCCATACTATTTAAAATGTTATGAGTTGTTTTATTAAGACCTAATTTAATAACTCAACTTTTAAATAAAAAGATGGACTTTGTCAAATATACATCCCCTCTGTGTCCTCCAATTAAAGTGTTAGCACTCCACGAAGCATGCTCTGTCTGAGACCCTTAAAGAGATGTGAAATCAGGGAAGACTAGACTTGGCACTTCTGCCTGGTTATTTCTAAGGTAAAAACAAGCACAGAAAGAAACCTACTCTAGAAATAAAACCTTCAGAGTTTTTTTTATACCTTATAAAGAAGCAAAAAAAGAGCATAAACCTAATTTGAATAAAAAAATCCTTTTGACAGTCTCCTTTAAAAGTGAGTTCATATAGCAAGATTCTCTTCAGTTTCAGGCTGGGTCTCCTTTCTGAAGTATTGGAGTTTTTCACAATCTTCTCTCCCAGCCAAGGGGGGCAGAGGGGAGAAAATTAAAAGTAGAAAATCTGAATTGGTATTAGATAGCTATAGAGAAAAACGAAAAAAAAAACCTATAAAAAATGGCTGAATAGCACTTCATATAATATAATCAGCTGTAGAAACACATCTGGTTGTTGACTGCATTTAGACTGGATGAAGAGGGGAAAGATGGTCTTGTGGCTAAAGCATAAAGAAGGGTGTGTCAGGAAGGCTGAGTTTGTTCCAGCTCAAAGAATTACTGTGTGAACTAGGATAAACTGCTAGCCCCCCCCCCCCTTTTTATTTTCCTTCAGAAGTGGCTGCAAACTTTAGGTGGCCAAATTGAGGTACCCAGAGTCTGCTTTTCAGAGGTGCTGGGCAGCTGAAATCAAGCTACAAACTGCTCTACATTTTAAAAGAGCTGTACAAATATTAATTAATTGAGCCTTACATTCTTCATTCACTTGACAAGATATATGCACTGTGGGGTAAGTTGTGATAGGTTCTTGTGTGAGCATATAAGGGACGAGAAGGTGCTCTCCCCTCACCCTTATAGCAGCTTATCACAAACTGGCCGTATAAATATTTTTTCTCCTATTTTACAGATGTGGAGACAGACACAGAGGTGAAGTTCTGGCTTGTAAGTACCTGCAACTCAGGAGTTCTTGGCTCCCAGTCACATGCTCAATCTACAAGACTACAACTGCTTCCATAAGCAGAATGATTGCTCTCTGAAGCCTAGTTTACACTAGAAAATTAGGGGCATGTCTATACTGATGGTGGCAAAGTCGCCATCGCCAGATCGATCTTTCTGGATCGATTTAGCGGTCAGTGTAGACCCGCTCAATCTATCAGGAAGTCGACTGAGTAAAACCACCCCCCTCAAGTAGCGCAGCGAAGACACCGTGCAGAAGGGAAGCACAGCAGTTGACGTGAGTTACGCAAGCTACTCTGCATAGTTTGCGTAACTCCCGTTGACTGCCGCCGAATCTTCAGGTAAGTGTAAACTAGGGCTGAGTCATCTTAAGTATGTCACTCAGGGGTCTACACCTAACCCCCAGAACCAGACAATGCTAGATCAACAGAAGAATTCTTCCACCAATCTAGCCACTGCCGCTCAAGGAAGTGGATTACTTACACCGATGAGAAAACCCCTCTCGTTGGCATAGGCAGTGTCTACGCTGAAGTAGTGCAGCAGCAGCAGTGTAACTGTGCTGCTATAGCAGCCCTAAATTTTCTTTCCATAAAGGCTCTTTCAGCAGACATATCATATTATGGGATCTGATCATACCTCATAAGCTAAACCAAATTAGGCCTGGTCAATACTTGGGTGGAAAATCAAGAAAATGCCTGATACTGCAGTGTGATCTTGATGATTCACATGTTGCATTTTCTCTGAGTATCAATGCTGAATCAATGCACTGGCATTGTTGTTGGAGAGGACATCTTTTAGGCAAGATATAAAGCTGAGCTTCTCACCATGCCTGGTCTCAGAGACCCTCTGATGTTTTTCCAGTGGGCAAATATATATGAATCGTAGTGCTCTGCTTTGCTAAATACACCGTTTCAAGCTTACAGAACTCTTCTGTATCACATTCTTATCTCAGCAATGAAAGAATGTGGACAGATAACTGATTTATTATAGTGCTACACCACTACTGTGGTTATTTACTCAGTTTATTGCATCAATGTAATAATAGTTACAGGGCAATAGTCACCTTTTTATTGTTCTTTACACAGAAAATTAAACCCAGATAGCGCTCTCTCTCTCTGCCTCCCAATAATATCTTTGAAATCCTTCCATCATACAATATGTAGCTCATTTGATTATTTTACTATCATTTTATGAGCGCTTTACAATAATAAATATGTTGGGAACACTATGCAACCCTCTATCCATACAGCAGTGATACCATTCATGCTGTGAAAGACATGAGTGTGTTAGCATGCTGCTTTTTTGTTATACACAAACCCTGATTTTAAAGGGATTTTTGAAATATCAGTTAGAAAGTACCAAATTCATGTCGAAACTTGATGCAAGATTTTTGCCCCACACATTTAAAAAAAAAAATTGAAGAAAAATATTTTTGGCTGCTCTGGGACAATGAGTATGGAAAACAGAGGGAAAAGTAGTAATTTTTTTCTACTGTGAGTCAATAAAATTACTCTCATTTAAAGACTGACCTTTGACAAGAGATCAAGCCACTTCTGGGTCAAAGTAACCTAAAATGAAAATTAACAGCACACAAGATATTGATCTTCAAAAGTGTTCACTAAGAACCTGATCAAAAGCTATCAAAATCAATGGGAGTCTCCACTGACTTCAATGAGCTTTGGATGAGATTTCAGGAGCACAGGGTGCCTTCTCCATACTTATTTGCATCTGGATTTAACATATTCATTGTCTACTCCTAATCACATTTATCCCCCAACCCACGCTCTAGAAATCTTTTGTAATAGGAATGCCATTTCCCTGTTGGATAAGCAACCACTTCCATGACCTCCTGGATCATCTAAGACCAATCATGGCACAGCTTCTGCACTCTGGATAAACTGGAAGAATTTGCCCACTAGAGAGTTCAATATCCATGTCTATTCCAAATAATCTAATTACAAGAGCTATTCAAAATAAACGGCTATTTGAGTATATTAACAAGAAGGCTCCAGGAAGAGGAACATGAAATATCAAGTTCCTTTTTAAATCATGGGATCTTTAAATGTATGAATCAGAAAAAGCCAGCATGATGTGCCAATGCCTTGAGGGCTTACTGACCTTGTGCTATCTAGTGGACTGAGTTAAGTGTCAGCTGGGAACTCAGATGCACAAGTACATGGCAGTGAAGTTTTGGCTCTGTCCTATTGGCTAGAGAAACAACATCCTCATCTCACAAGGATGAAAATTACTTCCATCCTGGCTCAATTAAATTCTTGTACTTCACATGCTGTTGGTGCTACTACCTTACGAGCAGGTACTGTGGGCAGTGCGAGCTTGCAGTCTCTATCCCCCAGGCACTGATATGCTAGAGACTTCAATTAGATTGTATTGACCATATCGTCACCAAAAAATATTCATGTAAAACACCCTGGATCTGATTTGCAGAAACAGATTTGAAGTCACCCCAAAAGTCTCTAACCTTCCTCCTTAAGCTACAGTGCATTCATCGGGTTTAATTTAGCAAAGTGCAAGAACAAACAAAAATCTGAAGATTAAGGTTTGTGATTTCATCATATTTGTATGCTGAATATCATCTCATAATACTAAAATCACTTTGACAAATCACATGATATCAAGGCAAAGTCAGGTTTCAAAGGCACACCCTGAAAAACAGTCAGTGCAACTCACTTAACCCTTTAGCAAAGACATATTCACAGGCCTATTAGGATAGGTCTACACTGCAATGAAAAACCCACAGCTCTGAGTCTCAGAGCCTAGGTCAACTGACTTGGCCTTGCGAGGCCTGGGCTAAATCGTTTAGGGTACAAAGTCTTCATATAGTCTCAATAAACTTGGTCACTACTCTACTCAGGTAATAGCATTATACTGATATCTTCTCCCCTTAACTTACCAATCTGTGATACTTGTATTACCCTGTGGAGGCTTTGCAAACTTCACTTCTATCCTGTAAGTACACAGCATCCTGCTGAGATACTACAGTAATGGGCGGCAGCAGTATACAACAGCCTATATGCTGTTATTTTAAACTTGTATCTTGAACAAACTTCACTCCCACTTCATATCATTTGAATATCTGCAGTGTTGTAGCTGTGCTGGTCCCAAGATATTAGAGAAACAAGGTGAGTGAGGTAATATCTTTTATTGGACCAACTTCTGTTTGTGAAAGAGACAAGCTTTCAAGCTACACAGAGCTTTCTACAAGTCTTCTTCATTTGGTTAGGTGTTAGTTGAGGTTGTTTTTTTTGTTTGTTTGTTTCACTGTTTCTTTGAGTAGTTCAGTAGAAATTGGAAGCCACCTTAGATTGACTAGACCAACAGCTGGAATAAACAGGCTTTTCACTTGGAAGTGGGGCGGGCTTCCTGTTCTGGTTTCAGCAACACATTCCTTATTTGGATGAGTAAAACATGGTGGAAAGGTTACGAAAAGGGTGATGCTTTGAAATAAGTATGTGATCTAACAAAAACAAAGTCAGGAGAAGCCAGTGGTTAATGCTTTGTTTCATTTAACATGCTAGCCTTCATATGGTTTTTCTTGTTGTACATGTGAGGGATCCAGGTAGATTTGAGAAAAATGTCTGGTAGTGAAGTAATCTCTTATTCATTTTCTGCCTTACGTTAATATGGAACAGAAATGACTATTAAGCATTCAGAGGACACATTTTTCCTTAGCTAAATCTGCAGAATGCCTATTTACACCCAGATCAGAACATTGTATGAAAAGACTTATTTGATAAGGGTTGTGATATATGAAAAGGAACTGATATGAACATGTCTTCCATCTCTGCTACATACAAAAGACTGGCCACGATTTTAAGTGCTTAGATCCTAAGAAATACTATAAGTGAACAAATTCGCAGAAGCCAGCTATTTATGTTCCTTTGTTAATGGCACAATCAGAAGTTTAGAAATCGTCAGAAGTTTACCATTATTAAATGTCTTCCTTACAAGACTAGGAATCCACTGTACGCCTTTTATTTGAGGTCAAGATATATGGAAAGGTCTTTCATGTATTTTAGGAAGATCCAATCTTAGATTAAAAGGTAAGAATAATGAATTTATAGTATGAATGAACTCATCAGCTTTAACTTAATTCTTTACAGCTTGCTTATCTTCTCCATTCTTTGAAATATTCTAGGTGACTCAGTGTCAGCTGACTATTTCGGTATAAAGCAGCTTCTCAAGTGCTCTAATATCTACATGCTAATTTCTAGTTGTCTCCAGGCTAAAGGGATTTTATACTATAGGCTTTGCTGATTTCAGCAAAGCTCAATTTCAGGACAATACAACTTTACCTGGTCTTCTCTGGTGAGTAGCACAAGATCAGGAACAGAATTTAGGTCAGTCTGATGTAGCTGTGCATGAATTACTAGGTTTTTCTAATAATCTAAAATAGGAATGCTCAGAAAAATAAAGGTCACTGGGCTACTGATGTCACACGCTTTTCTCTTTCATTTGCATACTCATGACTCAAGAATACCTCACTATTCATGTTTAATTTAGAAATGTAGTTTACTTCAACTCTTAGTTTTTTATTGCTTTCTTTGGAAAAATACTTTCCACATGTATATTAGCCTCTGTCCAAATTCAGTAGTATGTTATTCAATAAAAATGTACAGGTACCTGGTTATGTCACATGGGTATTTCAGAGCAAGAGAGTCACTTCAGAGAAATACAAACACTGGCTGCACCGATGCAATGGTGGTGGCAGTGGGGGGGAAGGGGGTGCTTGTTGTTTTTGCAAGAGTACAGGTAAGAAGTGTTGGATCAACAGCCCTTGAGAACAGAATAATCTATTTTACCACAGAACAGCCAGAGTATAGATAAGGCTTCCACAGGGCATGCCACTATGCTTTAACCAAAACCTGGAGGAACCCCTTCTAGGGGCAAGAAGACAATGGGAACATCTATCTTTCAGACTATGTCTACACAACAGACTTTTACTGGCATAATTATGTTGGTCAGGGGTGTGAGGAGATGTAATTCCTACCGACATAGCTGTGCCAGCAGAAGCCCCTAGTGTAGATACAGCTACTCCAGCAAAATTGTGCTTTTACTGGTATAGCTTGTTTCGTTTGTGGGGGTGGTTTTACTACACTGGCACAAAGCTTAACCTTGCCAGTACAGCTGCATCCACACTGGGAGAATTCTACCAGTAAAAGAATACCTGTATAGGAATACCTGTGGGATTTTCAAAGGAGACTAAGGAAGTATGGTGCCTAACTCCCAAGGCACCTACCACTCAGAGGTGACTTTGAAAATCCCAACCCTCAGGAATATTTCAATGAGGTATTTTCCTTTGTCATTTCTTAACTTATTATATAGCAGAAATATACTGGTATAAGGCAAGGAGATCTACCAGCACAAGAGACAGTAGAAGGGCTGAGGGTTTGAATGCCCATAATTTGCTGATACTTTAGGATAAATTAATAAGATAACACAGTAACAATAATGCTGTTACTACTTGTTTGAGGAAAAAAGCCCTACGCAAAATCCAGCTGCAGACCCATGTACAAGAGTTTGAGGCGGATGAAAATCTATTCTCCTAAACCTTGGCCAAAAGCATCACATTCTTGTCAACAGTGATTCATGCTGTAGGATTTATATGCCAGGTTGGACATAAATCACAGAATAAATCAATACCCTATGAGATTTGGTCACATTTATGGCTCCTGAACTATGCAATGAACCTTTTTAGTAGTGGGGAATACCTAAGATAGACCATAATGATCAAGATCGGATGAGCTACATTAGCAGGAGTGCCACCAACCACATAACAATGACCTCAGAAACATTCCTCCACCCCACACCCTGCTCAATGGTTAGCTTATTTTTAGGATGAATAATCAGCTTTAGCTTCAAGAGTCTGAATTCTTGAAATACAAAACAGAACAATTGGTCATTGATGAACAGAACTAGTGAATCAGTCCCTAGAAAACAACTTCACTGTAATTAACACTTGTCCAAAAAATATCTGCATCCCTAGAAACTTCAGGTTTCAGGCACAGGATTTGGTGGAGGGTTGGGAAGAGGTGGCTGTGAAAATACCTCAAATATGCATAAAAGTGGTCACTGAAACACACTTTGTTGGTCTGTAGAACATTAAACATACTGAAGACTTTCCCCTACTCATAAATCAACTTTCTCTCTCTCTCTTTTTTTTTTTTAAAAGACTCTCTCGGGTCTGTTTATCTCTTACCAGCTTGTAAAATGTAACACCACTTAAACTGACTAGATTTTTCTCTGGAAGGAATTCCTCCAGCTTCTGCCAGTTAGGGTCACCGCTGTATTCACAACTGCCACTAATTGTGTAATGTTCCAGATGTCCATGGGGAAGAGCCAGGAGACTTACTTCAGACCAAAGATAAGATCAGATAATCCTCTCTATGAGCTAATGTATAACACTACCCAACATTATTTTGGCTGAGCTGTGAAGCATCTCAATGAGATGCACCCCATGGATGTTTATGCTGAGAATTTGCAATACTGACAAACAATGAACAAGGGAGTGCTTACTAGCTGCTGACAAACAAGTTAAAGCATTTTCTGTACAGTTTATACTACCTCATTCAAGAATTAGAATTAAAGGGTCTTCCACAAAATCTCTCTGATTTCTAAAATTAAGTCATCAAGAAGTATTTTGTTACTAATTCTGCAGTACAACCCTTTGAAATAATCCATTCTTGTCTGAAAGACTCACTCAATCTCTGTTTAGGTGTAATTGTGAGGAGCAGAGCATGATTAAAAAAGACAAGTCAGCTTAAGAAAAATGGAAATCCAAAAGGATGATGTTTATTTCAGCCGAACTGGTGGACATGGCGAAGTGTCAGTAACCCATTGGTGCTGGAACTAGAGGTGCTACCACACCCCCTGGCTTGAAGTGGTTTCCATTATATACAAGGTTTACAGCTGGGTTCAATGACCATCAGCACCCCCAGTAAACAAACTGTTCCAGCATCCCTGTAGAAACCTGCAAGACACTATGGATTCTGAGCTCCAAAAGGGCACTCCACTATATGCTACAGGGTGTGATCCAAGAGCATGAAAAAAGCAGGATTTATTTCACATGCTATTAGGCTAGAGGATGGGAATTTAATACAAGACAATAAAGCATTTGGTAGAAAGAAGAAAAAGCTTTCACCTGAAAAGTTCTGATTTGATTTTCTCTGATGATTTTTGTGTAAACAAAAGCCTTGTTTTTTTCCTCTTTGCTCTTACACAAGACTTCTTCTGGACACAGGACACCCTGGCACTGACACATTCAGTCTAATGATAAGGATTTAAAGGTGAAAAGAGAATGCAGCCCAGACAACTGGAATGGGCTTTGTAAATTTTAGTGAGTTCAGTCTCAGTCCAACCAAAAACTGTTAAGTAAATGAGATGGTAAAATCATACAGCTTCTGACTCCTCCATTCTGTAATCATGAAGGTTCTCAACATCAGAGCTGAACTTTATTCTAACTGCCCAATGCTGAATTATTTTCTTGCTGGTGATGTCAACTGACAAAAGTTCTGCTTCCATGAAGCTGCCCTCACCATCCCAAACTGTGTTATCATGACTGAAGGAGAATGTAAAAGATTGCAAATGCCTAAGTGTTGAACATAAAAGACATGAAGTTAACAACAAAGCAAAAATACCATTGTTACAAAATACCCACATTCTATTTAGAACATTTACTAGAACAGCTCAACCAATGAACCATAACTAGCAAGGAACGTTCTAGATTCAAAGATAGTTTTAATATTTTTTCTTCACCCTTGATCTCATTTCTGTTCTAATTCTAAGTGGTCTTAAACACTACTGTAATCTTCCTCTCTTTGTTCCTTCAATTATTAATCTATTCTGAGGTAATGCCTAGGAACCACAGTGATGGGCCAAGACCCCATGGAGCTAGGTGCTGTATAAACACAGCACAAAGCTTTTGGTATTAATTTTTGGCATTAGTAAATAATGAAACATTCCCTTGTATAGCAGTTTATCATTATAGTGGATTTTTCTGCTTTTGGCAACCTGCAGAACTAACAGCAGGGATCCTTTTTCTCCCTTTGAAATTTCAACATGTTTCTACAATTAATTGCTTCTCTCACCCTCAAAAAAACCAGTAATCAACCCAACTACAAAAAATATTCAGAAGAAGAAAAAGGCATTTCCATATAGAAATTCCAGCCAACAGTGAAAAGTCCCATCCACTAACAGAAGACCTAAATAACTCATAAGGAATAATCATTACTCAGAAAATGTTGAGCTAAGGAAAAAAACTGTAAAACAATATTAAACTTTCAGTAATGCACCTAAAGCATAATTCAATTCCTTTACACAATAAGCTCTGGTCTACACTACAGAGTTAGGTCAATGCAGTGCAGTGTATGTTGATCTAACTCTGTAAGTGTCTACACTAAAATGTCACTTCCAACAATGTAACTCGCCTGCTATGGTGACTTAACTCCACCTCCATGAGAGGTGCAGCGCTTAGGTCAACGTAGGTAGGTCGATGCAAGGTCAAGTGTAGACACTGTGTTGCTTTCAACAACTGTTGCTGGCTTTTAGAAGCCGTCTCCCTATTGCCCCACACCGACAGTTAAATCGGTGCAAATGCTCTTGTTGAGGAGGCGCACCACCAACACAGGGAGCATAATGTGGACGTGCAAAAGCGATTTGATTACTGCAGTGGTTGTACGTTGGCATAACTTAGGTCAACATAATTTTGTAGTGTAGACATACCCTAAGAAAATTCAGCAATAGACAACAATTCACAAGTTAGGTTATGGAGAATCAAATAAATTTAGTGTTAGAGGCATCTTCCCCATTTACATATCCTTTACTATACATCTAGTAGACCATAAAGGTTTTTGTTTCACCATAGTAAAAACACAGTTAATCTTTTTAGACTCACAATATTGCAGGAAATATGAGAGATATTAAAACGCAGAGACAAACATCACCATGCAAAAAATAGCCCATCAGTTTCTTTCTACAAACTTATGCAGCCTTGGCCCCATCAGGGAAGATACAGTCTTTGCTCTGTGCTTTTTTCTAAAAACCACCACCTCTTCTCTTCTCTCCCCCCCCCCCCCTTCTTATACACACCTCAATCTCTCCTGACCAGTAAATACATATAATATACAAATGGCAACAAGAGAAAGTAATTGAACTGTTGCAACTGAGGATACAGCAGCCAAATCTTTATTAAATATTGAGAATAGTTTTGATTAATTAAAAGACATTTCAAACTAATGGGAGAAACACAAACAAAAATACCAGACCTCTAAAGCATCTAACTTTAATTCTAATGCCAGAATCTCGACAAAGACTGTTTCCAAAGACATCATGGAGTTATAACAGAAAATTGTGTGTGAACCTGATCTTTCTGCACAACAGACTTACTCCAATGCTGCAGATGCTAAGGGAGATTATGAGGGAGACAAAAAATGAAAGAAAAATCTCTCTCTCAATGTCTCCTTAGACGTCAGAAATATTCCATGGAAAACAAGTCTATCTAGTTTCTTATTATAATGGTGTCCATCAGCATACTATCTTAACGCTTCCAAGAGATATTCTAATTAAGCTCCATACTTGATTTTTTGTTTTCTTTTAGAAGACATTAGGTGTCTGAAGATATCAGGATAAGTGGCTTTCTTGAGCTTGAGCTGAATGCATTTTTAATTCAAAAATACAAGTCCATAAATACTGGGACAGGCTGGGTGTGGAGGCAGGCTTCTAAATCCAAAAAAACTCCTGATAGTCAACCGATTAAGGCCTAAATTTCACTTGAAATATTCCGAATACCTATATTTCCCAGTCCAAGAAAAACAAAACACAAAACAATGAAATAATCAAAACAATGTGAGGTCCTACAAGTCTAAAAGGAGAATCCAGGCAGCTCAGTAGGGGAGGCTTTCGAGATTGGGTAGGGTTTCAGCCGGTGTAGAGTGAAGGGGTTGCCCACTCAGCAGGCTCTAGGCAGTGGCAGCTTCCCCCCCCCTTTAAAAAAGCATGTTAATCACCTGGAATATATTTACAACAAAAAAAATTAGGTCAATATCTGTTATCTTCCCCTAGGATGAAACAGAAAACCAGACCCAATACAGTACAGAACTAGAAACACACACATAAGATGTCATTCTAACAGCAGAGACCTTCCTAGCTCTTTATAGTAGGATGAACTTACAAAAATACCCTGGGACAAGATGAATTAGGTGGTCAAATACCATAGTTATTGGCATTGTATAAGAACAGACAGAGAAAGAAAGAGGCATACATAAACATAAAATGATTTTCTGCCCATCTAAGCTAACATTTAGGGGTACTAAAATGACATTCTTCCTTAAATCTATCGCCATGAATAGTCTGTTTACTAGATATTTACAATTTTATCTTTATAAACAAAAATCAACTTGAGAAAATGATCAAACACTATACAAAAATAACAAAATCAAAGCTGACTTCTTACAATACCAAAAGACCTGTCTTTTACACCTGCTAAGTGCCAGACACACAGCTCTTACTGTAATTTCTATGAGGCTTAAGGAGTCAAATAATTTCAGTCCCAGTGCACATGGTTCCATGAACCTGCTTTCTGCATAGTCAAGATTATAGGAAGGTAACAGGATTCATAATTGCAGAAGATCTCCACTAGCAAATAGCTCAGCTATCTAGAGAGTCAAGGCTTATTGAAACAAACAGCATTTAGGGCATCATTCAACCCCAATTAAGTCAATGTACAGTCTGTCATTGATTTCAGTGGAAATGAATCAGGCCCTTACCACAGATGGCATGAATTACTTGTTCTGAAATTCCCATATGTGTATTTACCAGCATGGCTGTCACTAGATTATTCAAATAAAGCTAATTTTGAATAAAAAAATCCTTATGAAATTACAAGTGTAGGTAGTGAGTTTGCATAGCAGGAGTGATCATATCTCAACTGCACAACAGCACTGTGGCGCTGTGTAATATTTGGGAGGGGAAGGGGTGCGGTTGTTCTTTAGAATGTTAAAGGAGCAGATTTTCCCCTCCTTTACTGGATGTTTCTAGATGGGATTTAAATCATAGCACAAGTCACAACAAAGCATGCAATTCCTCTAGATCTAGTATTTCCCAACTGGCGAGCTGTCAGGTCTGAGCAGGTGCGCCATGGAATTTTTTGAAAAACTACTTGAAGAGTTCTGGATTGGTTCATGAACATTCATAAGTTCATTTGGAGACTATATGGTGCTATGCCTCAAAATAATTAAAGGTATCAAGATGTGCCACGGCAGATAAAAGGTTGGGAACCACTGCTCTGGATAACAGAGGTCCTAATTAGTTCCCACGAACGTTTATAAGGCTAGAGGATCCTATATGAACCAGGCTGTGTTAATGAACAGTGTTAGTAAATGGAATATCATTCTTTATAATCTTAAGGAAATGGCACGATGAATATTATATCAGATTCTCAAAATCTTCTAAGAGAATTTAGGAATAACTAATCAGTCTCTGGGCTAGACAAATATATTCCTGTCAGAACGACTCACTGCAGATATGGGAGCCAAGAGAAGGAAGCTTTCAGCCATTCTTTGAGAAGTAACACCTTGTACAGTAAATAAGTGCAATGTACTTATGTAGCTCATAAAAGTGATGCATTCAAAGATATCATTGATGTTCTGTTCTGTAGGTTTCCTCTCTGTAGCCTAACTTGGTAGTAAGAACCTTGTTTAAAAACACAAAGGGACGGTTACAGTTAATTTATTTTTGAAAAAAGTTCAGTCTGTTGCTACTGGAGTGAACTTTACCCCTGGCTTTTTCACAGAGGCAGGTAGCACTGATGTGACAGCTCAGTTGCTGAAGGCTGAGATCTCAACTCTGTACACATGTCTGAGGTGGTGTCACTAGGGCCCTGTGTACAAAATGAGGTCACTGAGGACATAATGACCCAAAGAGAACTGGCTGGCAATGTCACAATAAGGTCTCATGTGTCTGCCACACTTTCAGAGCACTGACAATTATTTAATATATATTGGAATAGTGCTCAGAGAGAGACTCTGGATAAGAGCCCTACTATACTAGGCAATGATTACCTACCATTCATTCTAGGGTTTTCTATAGTGCCCACAACCACAGTAACTAAGTGCTATGACAGAACAGAACAGTAAAGGAAAGGAGCCAGTGAATCATTTGTGCAACCGCAGGATTGCAATAGGGGGCCAGCTTCAGGACTCTGGAGCCTCACCTTGTTTCCTGTCTTGCAACCTGAGGACTGAACAAAAAGCTTTAAGGAAGATGTTTTAAAGTTTCCAAGACACTCTGAAGAGCAACAGTTTGACCAACGGTTTGATAAACCCGGTGGCCACAGATTCCAAGATTCAGCAAACCCCTTTCTCCTTCATCCTGAACGCTTCCTTCTGAAGCTTCAGAAACATAGGGGCTCTTTCTCCACAGAGACCTTGCACCTTGTGTGGTCATTTACTCCAGCGCAGTGAGTGCAGAGAAGGTGTAAAATGCTACCAGATCAGAATGGTAGCATTTTACACCCAGTTTGCACAGGTGCAAGTGATGAAAAGTTGAAGGGCAACAGAGAATCAGGTCTTTAGTGTTTCTGAAGCTCGTCTACTCTTGAAACACTACAGTGCCACAGCTGCAGGGCGACGGGAGGGTTTCTCCCATTGGCGTAGTTAATCCAGCTCCCCAAGAGGCAGCAGCTAGTAGGTCAATGGAAGAATTCTTCATTGGCCTAGTGCTATCTACACCAAGGGTTAGGCCCACTTAATTTATTGCTTGGGGTGTGGGTTTTTCACACCTCTGAGCGACGTAGCTGGGTCAACTTAACTTCTGAGTGTAGACCTGGGCTGAGATTGCTAATAATCACACTAACCGACCTTTCTAAGAAGCTTAGGGTAGTGGTAAGAACTGGGTGCTGGAAGCCAATAGACACTGATGCACAGACCCCCCCCCTTTCACATTAGTGCTGAGAGATACTAAATATCACTGAATACTATCTAATAGGGTTAAGCATGAGACTTGGATGTAAATATTTCCTGGGGGTGTAACAGAGTGTGGTCACCCACCAGGATGTATACACCAGAGCCAATAAAATAACAGGATCAATTTCACTATGCAATGAAATTATTTCACTATGCAGTGAATCCTTACTCATGACCTCTGCCAGAAAGGAAGAGATGTTTATTAATCTGGGCTTTTTCATGATAAATTAAAAGGCATGGAACAATATAAAATCCTCTTGCACAACTCTAATAGAGGACAAATTAAATGTTTAGTTACAGAACACAGACTAACAATAATATTGTCTTCTTTCACAGAGCCTGCAACACATCCTGCTGTTCCAAGATCTATGCTTTGCTGATCCATGTCAGCCTTGACTTGCTGCCCCCATTCACCTTTCCCATTATTTCAGCTCTGAGCCTTCCACACAGCTTTACTAGCACACGTAAATCCTGACCTGCAGCTCTCCCTGCCTCCTGTTATTCCAGACAAGGCCCTCTCTGCGGCAGGGCCCATCAGCCATGCCAAACACATACTGGTTTTGTGATATGAATCAATATCTAGTAGGGATTCTTATGGAGCCAGCAAAACGTATTTTCAGCTGTGCCCCATGGAGGATATGAAACCAAGCCCCTAGAAGATACTGGTACATCACCCCAGTCTGCCACCAAACACTCATTCTTTTTAAATAAAGTTTTATAAGCAGAGGTAGAAATCCTTACCTAAGGTGTATCTAATTCCATTTCCATTTACCCAGAGAGCTGCTTTACATATTCAGTTTACGTTCAGCAATCCTAAATCTCCCCGATCCTGTTCCCTGTTCATTAGGCACTTACTCAATGTCACACCAATTAAAGGAAGACAAGGTGCACAGATTAATTAACACAACATGGCTATACTTCAACCACCACCATTGCTTAAGAAAAGCCATATTTCCAAATCACCAAGAACAATTATCAGTTCTGTCTTTTCCAGTAAATCTCCATTCTCTGTTGGTGTCAATCTCCAAATCTGGTTTCTGTAGCTTATGTGCTATGAGCCCACTTATGCTATACTCTTGTGCTGTTAGCAGCCAAGTGACCAAAAGTTATGTGGACTGGAGAAGGCCCATCTTCAGCTTCCAGTGCCAGTCATCTAAAATGTCCCGACTGAAAGCGAGAGAATCAACATTTTAGGTCCAAACCACAAGCACATACTTGGCTTAAAAATATAGAGAGTATATCAAGAAGCAAAGATATGAAAACAAAAACCCTCAAGTAATTTAGTTACTGGCCTGGAATCTGCTGACTGCCTATTAATTGCTTGAACTCCCAAACTATTAAGAGACCACCCTATGATTCATGAGTTCCTCACCCCACATGATGACACCCACAACTACTGGAGATATATCCAGAATGTGAGTGTCTTTAGGAGACACTTTCTTTTTCACAATCTTGTAATAACTTCAAAATGAAGCTCCCAATTCATGTTCATAAAAAACTAGAGGCCTTTGTTAGACAGTGAATTCATCTCCCACTGAGATGTTTCCAACTGTTCAGAAGAACAGAAGCTTCCTTCAGATCTTGTTATCCTAACAAAATGATGGAGATTCTTTATTACTACCACTGTGGAAAGCATACCTTGCAGGAATGTCCTTCCAGGTGAAAACTGGTGAGGCCTGAAAGGCAAACAGCTTGTGAGGCCAGAGGAAACACTGCCTTTTATATAACCAGGTGTCTTGACAGAGCCTCTCAGCAAATTATGCTTATTTCAGTAGCAAAACTCTTCAGACAGGAAAACAACAGAAGAGCAGAAACTACAGAATGAAAGCATAAGACCTATCTTTATCCCAAGCCCCTTTCCTAGCTATATATAGGCAGTGAAAACTGGTAATGGGGAAAATGATAGCAGATGCCCCAGAGGTGTCTTGTGAAATGACAACTATTCCTTCATGATAAAGAGAACAGTACAACGTCATTTTAACACCTTTGGTGGTGGTGGGATGATTCTTTTCTCAGGTAACTTCAGAGAGCAAACCTTTGCCTCATGGTGTATAAAGCACAGGCTTATTACCTTTTATGATTGCAAATCTGATGGAGAGAGGATACTACTGCTTTACTGACCCTCTCTTTCCTTCTATATAGCCAGAACTACCAACTCCCAGGATCTACAAATTACATTGCCCTCTGCTTCTGAAACTGTAATGCACGCATGAAAATAATTTCTGGGCCAACATTTTTCGTTAACTAGTAGTTTTATAAACATTAAAAAGGAAAGGAAAGTCTGCAAATTCCTTCTGCTAACATGCCATCATTTGGAGAGCATACGACCGGGGATTCATATATGCATCAAGATGACCTCTTTGTAAACATGAGGAAAGGCCGAATTGTCTTCAGAGACCAACAGAAGCAAAACAACTCTTTTTAAAGTATCACAACAAGCAAGATGTCAAATTTCATACGAGTTTATTATGAAAATTCCACCCCGCTCCAATCTCAGTGCTCAAAGAAAAAACAAACAAAGACAGGTTTGTGTTAACTAAACTTATCAGAATTTAAGTGCCTATTGTAGAGCGACTCCGAGCAGCTATGAATAAACACTCCTCATAGGAACCACGTTAAAAAGGTAAGTCTCATGACTGAAAAAGGCTAGAAACAAGAGTACTTTATCTTACCTGAAATATAATTTGGGACACTGTCCACTGTGAGAGAAGAACATCTGGCATTTATTGTGCTAATCATAAACCCAGATCCTGATCTCCGTTACACTGGTGTAAATCTGGTAACTTTGTCTTTAACTGAGTTACACAATTGTAAATGAGATCAGATTTTGGCCCACACTCTAAGGGTTAATGCAATCCTTGGATGCATTAAACTATGTATTTGGCACTGGTGCAACTGCTGCTGGAATACTGCGTCCAGCTCTGGTGCCCACAATTCAAAGAGGATGTTGATAAACTGGAGCAGGTTTAGAGAAGAGACATGAAAATGATTAAAGAATTAGAAAACATGCCTTATAGGGAGAGATTCAAGGAGCTCAAGCTATTTAGCTTAAACAAAAAAAGTTAAAGGATGATTTAATTACAGTCTACAAGTACCCAAGTGGGGTACAAATATTTAATAATAAGCTCTTCAATCTAGCAGAGAAAGGTACAACACAATCCAATGGCTGAAAGTTGAAACTAGACAAATTTAGCCTGGAAATGAGGCATAAATGTTTAACAGTGAGGGTAATTAACCACTGGAACAATTTACCAACGGCTATGGTGGATTCTACATCACTGTAATTTTTAAAATCAAAATATGATGTTTTTCTAAAAGATCTGATCTAGGAATTATTCTGGGGAAATTATTTCGCCTATGTTATACTAAATGTTATACTAAATCAGACTAAATGGTCACAATAGTCCCTCCTACCTTGGAATCTGTATATTAAAAAGCAATGTAGTTTCATAATCAGCTCTGCTAGAAGGACACCACATTTCCAGAACAGAATTTTGTTAAACCTTACATTAAGCATTTACATTTTTAGGAAATATTTTTGTATTTCAACTAATAAAATGATGAAAACAGTTTCAACTAGTGTCACAGCTTTTCCTTGACAGATAACTGAGAAAATATATACTACAGGATAAATGCCCCCGAGGCGTCAATTTAAATAATAACAGCCATACTGGAGGTCAGACCAATGGTCCATCTAGACCAGTATCCGGTCTTCCAACAGTAACTAATGCCAGATGCTTCAAAGGGAATGAACAGAGCAGGGCAATTATCAAATCCATCCCTGTTATCCAGTCCCAGTTTCTAGCAGTTGGGACACCCAGTTATACTTCTGGCCTTCACATCATCCCCTGGCAACAAGTTCCACATGCTGACTGTGTGTTTTTATTTTACAAAAATTGATGAAGTAAGTTGCAGTAACAACCTGCAAAAGTAAATGATCTAATATTTTAACATTAAAATATTCTCTTGCTTACCGAAAATTTCTCCATTTTTGGCATATTCTGTCACAAGGTACAACATGCTTTTGGTCTCCATCACCTGTTGATGGAGAAATTGCACATTAGTTTAGTTGGAGAAGGGTGAAAACTATCTCAACATTGCTATTGCAGCCCTTCTCCCCCAAAAGAAATCAAGTAAGTTCTCAAGCCTGCAAACACATACATAGGTGCTTAACTTTACTCATGTGTGTGACTTCAACAGGGCCACTCACGTGCTGATGGTTAGCCACATGCTTAAGGACCTTGCTAAAATCAGCACATAAATGACCATTTAGATTTGATTCTTAGCCCCAAATAATAGCCATGAGAAGCTGAAAACTCCAAATGCTAACTGAGTGAAAAGAGTTGGCCTGAAGGTTGTGGGCACTTGAACCAATACTTCTGAGTGACTGTTTTGCTGAACTCCTCTTCTGACTTACTGAAGAATTGTTAGCATCTAGGGACAGGAAAGAAGCCTCGAGCCCTTGCTGCTAACAATCGTCATGACGGAAAAAACAATGCAATGCACGTTTCGCAGAGTCTGACTGATCTAGTAAGTCATGAGAGCCAATTATACCATAATGCACCTGTGCAGTACAATAATGGAACCATCACATCCTCAGTTTCACCTTTCAGGAAATTCTACAAGCAATTTCCAACTTCTTTTCTACAGCCCTGCTGCTGTTTGAGTAAGCTTTCCCACAAGAACAGCCTGGTCTCAATTCAGAAATACCAGGCAAAAATTTACATCTCTAAATCTGACATAAAAAGTTCTGCACTGTCCCAAACAAGGGGATTTCACCTAATAATGCAGGACATGAACTTCCCATGAAATCTACCCCCCAAAAGGGCTACTTCCTTGATTACACTGCAGTTTTCTTCCTAAGCACCACCCTAGCCCACTCTTTTAAACACTCCTTCAGAAGCTCTTTACATAAGTAGCAGGACCAAAGACTGAAAACCTCTATTTTAAAATAAAAATAGTCATTAAAGACTTTTTGTCTCCAGCATATAACGACAATTTGAGTGCCATTCACATTTTGGGCTTCAACTATATTAACAAACCCGAGCACTGTAACTTGTTAAGCACAGATCAACCTGAGTAAGTTGTGGGCACAGCTGCTCCTAATTGTGAATGTCCTGCTTTTTATTTATTCATAACCTTAAAACTACCGCAACAGTTTCTAGTAAATAACTTTTTCAAGAAATATATTTGAAAACCTAAAAAACAAAACAAAACAAAAAAAACCCATATCTTTAACGTGTTATAGTAGCCATGTTGGTCCCAGGATATTCCAGAGACAAGGCGGGCGAGGTAATATCTTGGTTAAAGAGACAAGCTTTCAAGCTACACAGAGCTGAAGAACACACACGTGAAGAAGTGCTTTGTGTAGCTCAAGTTTGTCTTTCACCAACAGAAACTGGTCCAATAAAAGATACTACCTCGCCCACCTTATCTCACACATATCTTTAACAGAAAGTTATAAAACCCATGAGTTACCCAAAATATTTGATATAGCTCTACAGACAGAACACAATGACTGATCTTCAAACAGTCCAATCATATCCAGATCCTTATTCAATTCTATAAAGGTCCAGAGCACATTTTGCCTGAAATTTTCATTTTTGAGACACAAAATAGTATGGGGAAAGGTTGGTTGGCTGGTTTTTAACCCAACACCTGGAGGTAGGGGAAACCTCAATACTTTCTACATTAGAAAGCCATGAATTTGGTCCCTATTTTAGAGATTCGAGCCCAGCCCAGGGAGCTCTGAAGCGCATATTGTGGACATACTTCAATGATGGGCACAATATATGTAGATAGACTAGAAAGACTCAATGTTTTTGAGATGCTAATGTTACTTTTATCTACTTACCTAGCTATCAAATATATTTCTAATGTGCCAATGACAACATCTAGGAGGCAAACATAAAATGAAAAGTGGCATTATCTTTGTCGGAAACTGTCTTTGCTTCCCTCCAGTCCTTAATTTAACTACTTTCCACTCCCTCCTCTCCCTCATTTTTCTTTTTTTGTCATTCATTTAGGAGATCGTGGTGATTCTTACATATGCTAGCTACTAATTTTATCCTCTAACATTTGCCTCTCTTCTATGAATCACAAGTTGATTTTAAAAGGAAGTGCTAGACTATTTCCCATGACATGAAATTAAAGCTAAACACGACTTTGCTAAATCAAGCCCTTTGTCTTTATTCAGTGGAATAATTCTGTCACCAAAGGGTTGATCTTTTATGTAAGTGATTCCATTGCCTTCACGGGGCTGCAGGATCAGGCTCCCCATTTGAATGCAAAGGGTTTTTCTGTTTTGTTTTTTGGTGTCTGCAATTTGAATTAAATATATTTCTTTCATGATATTTCAAATTCAAAAGCAGATGAAGCAACATTCATGAAGTAAGTTTGCCTAAATTTACTAGAAAGGTGGTTGACAGGCAATTTAGGCCCAAAATGTAGATTCTGTAATATATAAGGTTTTAGATTCAGATCAAAACCTTACTCTGATATACTAATAACCCAAAATACTATAGCATTATATAAGCATGGATAACAGAAAATGAAAGATACTAGAAACAAAAGTGAAATTGACTAATCTATTTTTACCATCCAACCTAAGTAAAATGCAAAAAGCATACAGCATAAATAGCAAAAAGTAAAATAGATTTTTAAGAAGTCTTTCAGGTCTAATCATCTCATGTGCTATAGGTTAGGACTTTCATTTTTCTTTTTTAAATATATATAATTTTACGCTGAGGGGGTCCCCTTTAATATATTATGAAGAAGTATGTTTGGCACCCATCCTGCAAATACACATATGCAACTTTACTCTTGTGAATTCAAAATGTCCATGTTTGTAAGACTGGGTTCATTTTGCCATATTTAAGAGAAATGAGATACATGAGTATGACACAGAAAGAACACGTAGTTACTTTACCTGACAGTCACTATGGTTCTTCAAGATGCTGTCACATCCATGAAGACACCTCATGCATGTGAGATCAGAAGCTTGAAATACCAGTGTCCACTGGTCTGCACGTGTGCCATGCCATCCAAGGGCATGAAACAGCAGAGCGGCCACAACAGCCCCTCAGTTCCCTTGCTAATTCAGAGTCCCAAGTAAAGATAACTCCAAAAAAGGATGGAGGCTGAGTAGTGGGATACACATGGGTGATGACATCTTGAAGAACAACAGTTACTATAAGGTAACTGTTCTGTCTTCTTTGAATCTATGTCTATATGGTGATAAGCACTGATCCACCCTGATATTGATGGAGCAATGAAATCGGCATATTCCTCCTCTTCCTCCTCTACGTGAGTGGTTCTCAAACTTTTTAAATGGAGCTCCCTGGGGACATCTGTGTAACAATTGCACCCCCTTCACCTAAACCCCACTTTCAGAAAAAAAACAGGGCCTGCATATCATAGGCGGAGTTTGACTGCTTGATTTGGGGGGGGGTGGGGGGGGGGGTAGCAGCAGCTCCCACGCAGATGTGACCTGCCAGAGAAAATGGCAGCGGCAGCAAAGAAATCACACCTGTCATCAGGATTATCCTCGGGCAGCAGCATGGATGCAGCTACCGCCTCCGGGAGCCTGCAGAACGGCAGCGGGGAGGGGGAGGCGGGGGTGGAGGGGCAGGGCAGCGCTGCTGCTGCGGAAGGTGGCTGCCGGGAGCAGCGCTCCGACTGGAGACAGAAGCAGTTGCACAAAGTGCGGCGCATGGAACTGGACTGGCTCTGTCCTGCACTTCACCAGCTGTGCTGGGCCTGCCACTCGCAACAGCCTTCCTCTGCCTCTGCTCCCCTCCTAAGGGTCCCCCACCCCCAACACCTGCCCGGGGCTGTCCACATGAAGCGCTGGTGTCCCCACTGCCATCCGGCCCCACTCTCAACCTGGCGCCCCTCACCCAGCAGGGGGAGATGGCTCCATCATCGTAAGTTTGGGGGGGCATTGCCCCCATACCCTCAAACTCCACCCATGGTGCCCCCCACAATTCATCTCACACCCCCCAGTTTGAGAACCGCTGCTCTATGTCACTAGGGAAAGGAGGAGTAGTTCCTACTTGGGAGAGTGAAGTATGGCTTGATTTGGGTGATGGTGAGACTTGTGGTAAGTTTCGTTTCAGGAGTGGAGACTCTGGAGTATCACATACTCTTAGATCTGAAATGTGTCTAAACTCCTATAGTGAATAGGGAGTTAGCTGCCAGTGGCACATAACAATAGCACAATAAAGGGCTCTGTATCCTACTTCTCTTTTTGAACTTCTCCCCATAATTCCGTCTCCCTCTTATCTCCCATTGAACTCTCACCCATGCACCACACATGTAGGTGTGGAAATGTTATATTCTTGAGAGCCAGAGGACTAAATCTACTAAACAAAGACCTCTAAGGAAGATGCCCTCCCATCCCCACACTATTCAGAGGCAATGCCAGGTGGGAAGCCAACCCCTCCAAACATCACATGAGGAAAGAAGAGGGTTGCTGAGATTCCTACCACAATGTGTTGTCCCCCTAGACCCTGCTTGGGGGATCCAGACTTCAAATCAGCCTCCAGCTGGTAGGCATCTGATAAGGTTGAGGACCCATTCTCTCGCTGTTCCCCCTTCTGTCCCAGAGCTTTCTCCAGCTTTCTGGTTGCTGCGGAGAGGAGTGAGTGTGAGTGTGTGTGTGTAATTTCTCTACTACTCTATCTCCGCCTTAGCCTCCATTTTTGAGTTCACCTCCCTTGTGAATATTCCAGTGCTGCCCCTGCTCACAACAGAAAACATTTGGGATGCCAATAAGACAAGATGGCATTATAAGTCACTGATCATTTCATGATGATTTTGATTCAGCATCAGTAGGAAATGCATGTGGCATGATTTAACAACATCTCTACGCTTCAGACTTCAAGAAAGAAGTGTGTGCAATGAAGAACAAACCAAGAAACTTTTGAAACTGAACTCCCTTTATTTTACCTTTTTGTGCCAAAGTCTGTTAAATTATCAAGACACAATAAGATGAGTAAAGGGGCAGTTTCATCTTTAACTCTAAATCTACCCAGTTGTAGTGCAAACCCTGTACATCAACTGAAAACAGTCAGCATATACAAAGATGCTGTTGAGAATTACACAAATAGCTTTACAGACAAATTTCTATAGGTGGGTCTGCAACCTCACGGCCTACTGTGCGTATACAGATTTAAACATGACTTAGGAAAAATGAGGATCCAAATCATCATTTGCCCTGCATCTTGTGTATTTACTTACACCAATGTAGAATGGGTATAAGGCTACTCAACAGAAAAGCTGCATTTTGTACCCACTTTGTGCTGATGTAAATGACTACACAATAATGAACTGGGACTTAGATTTTTAGGGTAACTGAGCAGTTCAGAGGATTAGGTTTAAGAACCTTCCATTTGCCGATGGTTGGTTTGAATTGAAAGTTACCATTTGTTGGCAGGTTGGTAACTTCTCTGAAAGGAGACTGGTGGGTTCAGTCCAGATCCCATGGGTCAAGTCTTTATGAGATAACCACTGTCATAACATTTGGCATCCTTCTGAATAGTAGTCTCAGTAGAAAAGCCAATTTGGGCACATAGGCAAAGCAATGTGAAGGAAGCTTGCATTACTGCTGCTCATACTGTACCTGCACTGTGAATAAACAGAAGTTTCAGTCTCCAGGTATCTCAGTCTGGCACCTCCCAGCAGCACTAAATTCACCCAATTTTTAAAAAATTAGATCTCAGGCATCTCTGCAGTTAGTTCTTCTGTGTGAGGCAGACATGAATACTACCACAGAATGAATTAGGCCAATATGCTGTGCATGCACAAAGATTAAAAACACAGCCAAAACAACTCAACCACATGAAAGCTGAATGCATATTATGAAATAGCAGCCCATAAAATGTCACTGATGTAGGACTAGATATCCATAAACATTTTACACAAAAACACATGGGGGGAAGGGAGATGTAAGAGGGCTGGTAAATGTACCTGGTAGAGTTTTATTATGTGTGGGTGGTCGAGCATTTTCATTATCTGCACTTCTCGATAGATCTTCTCCAGGTTCACTGCATCCAGCTGAGATTTGTCAATTATTTTTATTGCCACCTGTAGCCAAACAACAACAAAAAAATCTACATTTTAAAATAAACTTTGTCCATTCTTGTCTAAGCCTGCTTGCTAACAGGACACCAAATTCTTATGACTCTGGGTCATTTTTAATGTAAAAAATATACTTGCTATATCTTAGAATCTGACAATTCACTTATAAAAAAATAAGACACACAAGATCCGCTGCTGTGGATCTAGGAACTCAGCTGCTGACCAAAATCTCTTTAGCGTTATGTATGGGTGCAGACAGCACCAGCAGGGGCTTACACAGAGGAGCAGAGACCAAGTGCCCCGATCCTACAAGTGCTAAATTTGTGCATGGTGAGCAGGCGGATTGAAGTCATAAATGGAGAAAGTGAGGCCTGAAGCCTGGGAACCCAGAAGTGGTAGTGAGGGATGAAACAGCTTGACTAAGACTTCTTGCAGCACCATGTCAATATCTGGCACAATGCAGTGGTAAGTTCTCAAACAAAAACTAGTAATTATTTTTTTTAATTTGTAAAATACACTAGTAAAACCTTCAACTACAGCTTGCTTTGCTATCCCAGACCTTGATCTTGCAAACACTTATGCACATGCTTAACTTCATGCACATAAATTGCTCCAGGCAGCCAGGATTTCACCCACAAATTTCAAATAAAGTTTGAAATAAAGTTTTTGACTCTGCACATGGAATCAAAACATACTTAGCTAACGGAATTCAGATTGTTACGGATTTTTATTTAACTGTGATTAATGTTCTAGATATAAGGATGTCTGTAATTACTCTGGTGAGAAAGTGTAAGATCTCTCCAGGGAAATTCATGTCAGTTAGAGTCCATGTGATTTAGAAGCAAGTTTGGGGTCCTACTGACCTCATTCCCAGTCAATACTGGAGAACTGAGTTACATAGGACTATACTTAAGGGATCCCCAATTTCACCAAAAAAGGAAACAAAATGTTAGATACTATAAAGAATGCAAGAGAAAATACTGAGAATATTAGAGAGATCAACAGTATGTCTCACTGTGAATACCATGTTAAAAGTGCAGAGTTAGGCAACAAAAATCAGAGCCACTGGAAGACCTCCATATGAAAAGAGACTGAAAAGATTAGGCTCATTTTGATAAGAGAATAAAGTTTATAAAAGAGTAAGGTATGTCAGTCTTGATATTCAAAGCCCTCGATAGGACTGGATCCAACTACCTGAGATATTACCACTCCTTCTGTAACCATGACCTACAACTACAGATGCATTTCCCAGGAACCATGACACTGTTAAGTATAGGGAACAGCTGGCAAGCACAAGAGACACAAAGGTTCTCAAATATATGTAGGCACCTAACTTGCACCAATTTCAGTACACAGGAGATGGACTTCATTACCTGAATAAGAATGACCAAGGGCATCACCGCATTAAGAACTAATTAATTAACTCATCTGACTTGGCTTTCCCTCTCAATAAACCTCTTTATACACACGTCTACCATCCCACCCTTTAACACACAAAACAGAAATAATTATACAACACCATGAATGAATAAAGTGATTTATCCTACTAAGTGGGAAAGGAGAGAGCGAGAGAAAGAGACAATTTTTAGAACTTGGAATGGGCTCAGCTGTCACACTGATGGGGTTCACATACATAACAGCAACAGGGTAAAACAGGAGAACCTGAATTCTATTTCTCATGGTACAAGTACAACATCCAATTAAACTGAAAGTTGATAAATTTAATAAGGATAGTAATAATTTGAATCCAAGATCTTAGCATAATTTAAGAAAAAACATTTATATGAATAACAAGGCTAGCTATAGTTACTAGATAGGAAGAAACATCCCCTTTCATAATGTTAGGCATATGTCTTAGAGCATGTCTATATTCGTAGTATGTCTTTTATCCTAACCCCTATGTGCGGATTACTTATTATGGGGACTCTTGCATCTGCCTCTTGAACATGTGGTATTAGTATCTGTTGGAGACCCAATAATCCCTGAATCTGTCCTCTGTAATCTCCACATCAAATTCAAGTTCATTTCACCTTGACAGCCCTTTACAACTCTACCCCTCTCTATCATTTTCACGCATACCTCGCTGCACCATCTCATTAAGAAAGCCAGCCTGGACTGCCTGTTTGTCCACTTCTTCCACATTAATCTTCATGCTTTCTTCCCTACCACTCTTTATGCATGGAACACTCATCCTGAATTATTTCATAATGCCTCTACCACGTGCTCCTTCACGTCCCTCCTCGAGACACAATTCTACTGTGATGTCTACGGAAACAATCACAAGGACTGTCTTTTTGTTCTGTTTGTACAGCGCCTAGCACAATGGGATCCTGGTCCATGACTGGGGCTCCTCAGTGGTACCGTAATACAAATAACTGCTACTACCACCACCACCTGACAATGGCTAGGAAGATAGCTAGTAGGGATTGCTGAGCTCTATTTGATTGATTTGTAACTCAATTAAAAACAGCTGTAAAGGATGCAGAACTATCTAAATTCCTCCATAACTAGTCTATGTAACTACCTTTCTATTTATATTACCTTCATTCTCCTCCTACCACTCCCTCTGATGATTTATCACACCCATTTGTTGCAACTTGTCTTAAATTAGGCACTAATCCTAAGACTTCTACACACACTTAACTGAACATGAGTAGTCTCCTTGCCTTCAAGCATAAAGTAGATAGCTGAAAAGAACATGTATGCATTTCAGTTGACTAGAACTACGCAAATATTCAAAATTAAATGTAAGTCCCATGTAAGACCCATGTAAGTGTTTGTCAGATCACGGCCTAAGTTACTGTCTGTATTACTTCTTGTTCATACACTCCGTAGTTCACTTCCTGGTCACATATTAAAGCAGAGTGGTAAGCAAATTCCTTTTTTTGGCGTGATCATACACGATGTAGGAATAAACAAGGATATAAACAATAATTCAGTCTGTTCAAAAAAATGTAAGGTTCCCCCCAATTTCTGTTTATTGCTAATAAAACTGATCTGTGAACAAGTTTATGGAGTCACAATTTCATCAACCTATAAAACAAAGTTCCCTAGAAAATTATAAGGCTTTAAAATATCCAAAAACAAACAATAAAAAAAATGGAAACTAAAATTCTTATACACACATTAGGAAATATTTGCTTTAAAAAAGGTTTCCCTATGTGGCAGATTTCCCCACTTTCCCTCATTTACTTTATAGTAGCTCACTGAAAAAGCAATATCAAACAGACACTGGAAGTGGCCTTTTATATTTTCCTCATCAACCATAAATAAATAGGGTAGGTGTGCTCTGGGTAGAGCACTGTTTCCAGCACAACTCAGCTCCTCCCTCAATAAAAAGAATGGAAACCACTACTTCTCACTTAAAAAAAAAAAAAAAGCTTCTCAACTATTCTGGGGTGACCCCCACTCCAAATTGGTACTTCACTTTATCTAGATCCATTCAGAGTAATAATGGCAGAGTAATAATAGATCTATTTTACGTTAACTGGGACGATTTATATTCTAGTTTATTAATGAAGTGGAATCCAAATATACTCATTCACCAGACAAGCCTAATCCAAGAAACCAACCACTCTCTCTCAACTGTTTGTAGGTAAATAATGGCAAAATTGACATTAATAGCCTAATCTCTCGACCTCCCCTGTACATAGTATCTTACAGAGTATCAGTCTTGCCTCCTACTTCATTTATCCACACCAGCCCATTGCTCTAACTGTTCCTTACTATATGCACAGACTGAAAAAGCTTTACGTACAGAAAAATTTCTGAGACTTTCCATTTCCTCTCTGTTCTTTCCTTTCATTGTCCTAGCCCATTTGTTTTTGCCTTACACTTGACCCACAGCACACTTTTTCCTCGATCTTTCCTTCTACCCCTTTATGAGGCTCCCTTTAATCATAACAAACAATTTTCTGTCACTGCTTGCCTGCATCTTATGTGTGACAAGACTAAGGCACAGAGGTTGGCACGGGCTAAGTTATGTAGGGACCCAAAGAGCAGAGTGCTTATGTCTGATATGAAGGGTGAGGAAAAGCTAGTGAAGGGTGCTGTAGGAGAGCACAGTCAGAATAATGGAGCACACTAAGTGCCTGTGGCAGCAATCTGGACAACTTGAAGGAGGAAGCAGCAAAATTCCGCCTTCCTAGGCTCTTTCTTCATCTTTTTCAGTTCACCCAAAATGCTGTCACTCTCTTAAATACACACTTCTGTATTCTGGATTTCCATTCCTCCTCCCCCAGGAAAAAAAAAATCTATAATTTATATGGCTTGTAATTAAAAGCTCCTGCAGTGAAGCGTATAAGCTCCTTGAATTGAACAAATGCTGCTGGGTTTTCCATCTGAGCTTGGCATTTCCACAATTTGCTCCTGTATTTGAATATGGAATCTCTACAGAGATTATAAACACTGAAGGAGCATAAATATTTCAATGAAGAATGTTTCTGCTTTCAAGTCTGTTTACAAAAATTTCCTAAATTGACAACTTTATCCATGGATGTTTTGCTAATGTTGGGAGCTAGTAACTGCCTAAGTACACGCCCAAAACAAAGTTTTTAAAACACTCAATTCAGTTGAGTTGTCTTGTAAATCATTTATTCCTCAGTCAGACCTACCTAAATAGAACACTTCACAAGAAAAAAACCAAAACAGATGAGTTGAGAGGGTAAAAAGGGTCTTTATTTACCTGTAATCTCACTGACTGTTAATCTATACCAGATGCTTGTTATTTTCCAAGAGCAAATAATGTATAATCATAGTTTATCATTTTTTTTATTCAAATTATTTAAAAATTACTCAAAATGGAGAATGCATTTTTCACATTTATTTGGTTTAAATGCCTGAAGGGACTTTGCTAACTAAAAAACAAAAATAATCTCTGAGCTGGGACCAAACCATAGGCAGTTTCATCCCCAAAGGAGAATCTTTCAGAAAACTGAGTGGTGAAATTATGAGTCCTGCTATAACATTTATTATAGTTTAACGTTAAATTAATGTGCTTTCTTTATGGCTTTCTGCTACTCCCTTCTTTTTCAAACATTCCCCATTGAGATGACATGCTGCAGATGTTTAAAAATCTCCTAACTATACAACCTGTCTAGACTTAGAAGATGGTGAAAAGACCTGAAAATAACTCCTTCATTTGAACGTCAGGAAGCCATACAGCTCCAAGAAATTCAGTCCTCAAGTCAAATGTTTCTGTGCAAATCCAAGAAAATCTCTTTTAATGGCTTCCAAACAACATTAACCTCCTCATACCAAAAATCAGTCACTCAGACTCTAAAGCAAAATGCATTTGCATTAAAGACCAGCATGCCACACAATTTTATTAGAATCTATTGTACAAGAGTTCTACATTTCCCACACTATGAAATAGCTGTTCGCTGCAAAAATTCAACCAACACTTAACACTGTTGCTCTAAGTACCCTGCACTTACAGCTATGTAACTTACAAATACCTGTGTCACATTTAGTTTTCATGTAGGGTATTCAGGTATAGTAGTATGTCAAGGAATCTGACAAGCCAACACTTCCTATGAAGTTAATGTCTTTATAAAAAGCCGTATCTCATTAAGAACAAGAATGTTCTTTTAATGTCCTCAGGCTTTGAACTTGTGTAGGTGATCTTGTTTTCATATCTCCATATTTAATCGCCAGTGATATGATCCAAACTAGTTCTGAAAAATTCAGTTTTGGTCACTTAAAATGTAATACTTTGTAGCCTTACAACTTTTTTTTGGTTAAATCTACATTTAACTTTGCATTTAAAAATGCAACAACATTTTTTTACAATTAGACTTAAGAGGCAAGTTACTCAGCTGTATTAGGAAAACTCTGGTATAAAATAGAGCTGAACATCACTCTGAATGGGCTAAGTCCATCTACAGTCCACAAAACAAACAGACTTTAAATTAGCATCCAAACACTCCTCCTTCCTGTGGTTTAGTTATTATTACTA
This sequence comes from Emydura macquarii macquarii, assembly GCF_026122565.2. Taxonomy (NCBI): domain Eukaryota; kingdom Metazoa; phylum Chordata; order Testudines; family Chelidae; genus Emydura; species Emydura macquarii. The sequence continues at coordinate 10,797,352 of NW_027130449.1, read as the reverse complement.
ACAACAACAACAAAGAAACTTCATTTTAGTTTTCTTCTCATCACTAGTTGTCCCTAGGGTTTCCCTCCCGGACCTCCTCTGCTCTAATGTTCTCTCTTTCCAGAGAATCCTTTAGTATCTTCCTTTTCATTCTAGTTGGAGTTAAAAAGCTGCCCTGGCAAAATAAGTAAAGCCAACTTCAGCAGCTTTATACAATGTTCTATCGCCTGCTGTGAGGGTAGATCAACAGATGAATTCTGCTAACCTGCTAAAAATCCATGAACATGCTCCTGCTTCAGTCAAATGTTTAAAAACCAAGATTTTCATCATACAGATCAGTCAACACAACAGTTGACACACAATCTCTCTTTGATATAAAATGCAATTATATGAGTCTAAATATTTTTTATTTAGCTGCGTATTAGTTCATTTTTTTGAATTTCTAAAATAATCCCACATGTGGTACTCTTGTTGAACAAGAGTATCTGTTTAGCGGCAACAATTACAACAAAAAAGAGTTTATATCAAATAAATGTAGACCAATAAATATTAAAGGCTTCTTATTTCTAGCTCATCCAGAGACTTTGTAAAAACACTCATGATAACGAACAGAACAAAATGTAGTAGGTACTCTCTTGCTACAGTGAAGCGCTAGTAGTTTTTCTGGAACAAAGATGCAGTAAGAGGTGCTGCTAATTACAGAAATATTTTGGTGTATAGTCTCAAATGCAGTTTGAGGTTTTATATTAAGATGGACGTTGTAGGCAATATATGCCTATATATTTTCTTAATCTGAAAGGTAGTATAATAGTAGACATCTGGCTCCTCTGTTCCAATGTTTAAATGTAAATTAGATACTTGACCCTTTTTTGAATCCTGAATTTTCCTGCCCATTGTCAGATCTGAAGGTTTAGAGAAAAACGACTTGGAAATTCGGTAAAACTACATATAAATGTGAATAGGAACTTGGCACTGAGCTCATTTTCACCAGCAATTTTAACAGTGTCTTGATTAGATAAAATGTGGGTCAAATCCTATTTAGTTCAAATTGTAGATGCTGCTTCTGACTGCAGCAAAGATTTCATTTTAATTTTTTGCACCAAATGTTGAACTGAGATCTTCTTTCTCAGTAAACTTGAATATACTGCTCACTAGCAATCAGTAGTGTCTTCCGGAAATATCAGAACAGCACTAATCTTTTCAGTACATTGCATAAAGGCTTACTTGGTGCATGACTGAATTCTCATTTCTGTAGCATGGTCAACCACTAAGTAACACGTCACCACCTACAGCACACACCAAATTAAGGACAATTATGCAAGTCATATGATTCTAGCATACTCCTGTAATTAAGACTGCAAATCATTGTGTATTTGACACACCTTTCACCAGTACCACACACAGCTTTCATGATTTAAGGGTAAATAAACGCTTTAAAACAGCTTAAAGATGACCTGAAAAGGGGTAAAAATTGGGGTATGCTCCCCTCCCTCATTTTAAGATGAAAAAAGCAAGCAAGATTTAAAAAAGTCTTTAGGTTTTTAAACCTTCAAAACATCAGGAATATTAAGTCTTTCCTTCCTTGTTTTTGCTAAAGAACTAGAGAACTGGAGTGGGAGCCTTCTCTGCCTTCAACCAAAGGGGCAGGGAACTGAAACTGTCAGGCATCCAAATTTAAACAGATGTCAAACAAAATGAAGTTAGTCTGACTAATAATCCTTACTTTCAATTGCTCAAGATTAATTTAGTTTCTATTTTGTTTTGATGCTATCCTTATAGGCGTCCAGAAAAAAAAGACCCAGACTTCTAATGTAAGGGAAATGTTGAATATTTTTCAGATCTATAAGACAAAGCAAAAAAGGCACAAAACCAATTTTTCTCCCTTGCAGCTGCTGTTTAAGTCACAAAAGTCAAACTAAAACCTTAGGCCCTCTCAAGGTTTGAGAAATTTGCACCAGTGTAATTACCTTACTGCAAACTCCCAATGTGGACTCATTGTAAAAGTGTAAAACATGGCTTACTCTGCTCTGGATTAAGTCATGCTGGTGCAAGCTCCGCTGAAACCATGTAATGCTTCCACACTATGGGTTTGTTCCAACATAGCTACATCAGTATTTGCTTCCCTTAAATCAGTTTGAGCTAAACCAATTTGTGAGGCATAACAAAGAGGGTGGGGGCTGTTGTGTCATTAAACTAGTGTACTTATGAGTATGTATTATGCACATGCACACTTGATCAACCAATGGTTTATCTAGTTCAGGATTCAGTACACTGGATCAGCCAACCATTCATCTAGTTCAATATTCTGTCTCCTACAGCAGCCACTTTGGAGGAAAATACAGCTACATATAATGAACAATTAGGCAATAACATGCATATAGGAGAAGCTTTTCCATGGTCAAGCAATTGGTGGCTGACACACATCCTGAACCATGAGGACTGATTAGTAACAAGTGTTTGTTCTAGTTCATGGAGTGATGGCTTATATCAATACATAAATGACTAACCATTTGAGACCTAAGTTTAATGCCCTATATTTTGTAGGAAAGAGTACCAAAGGTTGGTTATCCATTTGAGTATTTCCTTTATCTGTAAGTTTATTGCTTTTATAATTCCAGAGGATGTCCCTCTTGTATTATCAGATAGTAAGGAGCAGTTTCCAACTGATGTTGTCTACCATTCATGTTTATACCTCATGTCACTACTTACCTCCTAAAACTAAGCAGTCCTAATCTTTCGGAGTTTCCCTTAGGACTCTTTCAATGCTTCTAATTAATTTTTGTTGCCATCTCCTAATTTTTCCTATGTCCTCCTGATCATAACTTCTCCTGTGGGCATACTCATAAACATAATCATCTGATCACAGAATATTTCTGTGAATCAACAAGCATGTACTGCAAGCAAGAACCTATCAAGAATCTAAATGGTAAGGAATACACAATGGGCAGAGCAAAGATTGCCATTACAACAATGCAGTTACCTCCTCTGAAGCATCTGGTACTGACTACTCTTAGAGGCAGGGTATTAGACTATATCAACCATGGTTGAGAATCCACAGCAATTCCCACATTTCTAACTTTCACATTTCTTCACTTGAGTGTTTAACTGCAACCTTAATGTTGCATTTGTATGGTTTCACATTTAATTTAGAACTAGTATGCCATACTTCACCTTCTTGGCTACCTTTTCTTATGTACACATTCTGTTACAGTCTGATTTCACTTTTATCTGTTAGGCTAATTTCATGACAATTAAGTTTAAGGTTTTCAGTGTTCTACTACCATTCCACTACATAGGGTCCCATATATAGGATAGATTCTGTATGTATATCAGATTTATGTACTTAATACCTATTGCATTTTTTAAATATGACTGAAAAACAGTTTTAGGTTTGACAGAATTTTTGGCTTGGTAGAATTATGTATATAAAGACTAAGCATCCAAACAGCTCCACAGGAGCAGGGCTGCATGAAACAAACCTGTAACTGCAAAGTACTTATGCTGAAAACAAGGTAAACAGATTCATAATGTAAAGAGCAGTGGCAGGGAGATGAAGAGTCACACCAGGGGAGTCTTTGCTAACAATTACTTTTCCAAATGAGTCTCAGCAGAAACACATAAATGTAGTGTAATCATGCAAGTGAAACGTTGATACAATTCTGATTCTAGAACTTCATATATCTGAAGTTTTCCTCAAACTTAAGACAGTCCTACTTTACAGGAGGTTGAATTTGAGCACAGAGTGACTCCAGAAATATGCATAAGAGTTATTAGCTACACTCTGAGTTTGAATTTTCTTCCCCCAGAAGAGTCATCAGAAGTCTCAGCTGACCAGAAACCCTTCCAATTTCTTGTGTGTGTATAGCTGGCCAACACTTAGCTAAGCAGCTTGGTGGAATTCACACAGGCCTGATTTTTTTTTTAACCATTTATGTAACAGTACTTTGTCAGAATGCAAGTCCCCTTTACCATTAGTGAAAGTTAATAGTGTCCCCCTCTCTTGCAACCCAGCTAGTTTCTCCTACTGACTGATCCAACAATGTTCTATCTAATCCTATATTTATATATTTCTGGTTGTGGAAATAACTGATAGTGCAAAAAAAAAAAAAAAAAGTGCACAACAAGGTTTAACCACAAACCATTGGCAAAGACAAACCTGCTATAAAAACTATGGGAAAAACCTACGTTTCAATTTAGTTTGATTTTAAAATACACCATGTCATTCATAGTAAGTTCAGCCTCCCATTCATAGTTCTGGAATCACCTTCATCTTGACAATAGCAATTCACAATGTGAACTATAAAAACATCTTCCGGACTGAGCACAGCATACAAGGACCTAGCCAAAAAGCAAACCTATTTAACCAAATTTAAACTTATTTATATTGACATTTACTAAAGTTTTTAGAACAGAACTCTATTAATTTCAGCCATTTTTTGAAGCTGACAACTTGTAACAAACAGAATATTGCCAATGTGTTTAGGCTCAAAGTTTAGATGATTTTAAAATTTCACAAAACCCAACAGAAATCAATCTTAATTTTCCTTGTATTTTAAAAATTAGAAATATCCCCGCCCTACTGCACTGCCACTGAGACACAGTGCATGAGGACCAAAAAATAAAGAGGCTTACCTACTGCCTCATGAGTGAAACATCAACACTATAATTGAGAAAAGAACACTACTTAAAACGCTAAATTCCAAACTTGGGTATTTAGTAGTAGCAAGGCAAGGATTTAAAAATAATTTGACTCAGTGCCTTAATATGCAATTTGAGGAGTGAGGCCATAACTTGATCAAATTTCCTTTACTACTTTGGATTTTCATAGACTCATAGGGCTAGAAGGGACCTTCAGAGGTCAATAACATTGCGCACAGAAACGTAAACAGTGACCGCTAACTACCACCTGCCCTGCAACCATATTAAAATTAAAGTTGAATTAAAGTTAAAAATTATAATTCTGCCTCTTGATACCTGTAATTTAGTACACAGACAGGCTGATTCAGGGGAATGGGATATGAGAGAATCCTTTTTCTTTAAACTGAAGTACCAAAGCTGGCTCCACGTCCAGAGATATTGCACAGATGGAAACGCTGAGGGCGGACTAAGGAACCTTTAGGATTCAAACCTGCTCTGCACTCGGTAATGACGAAGTTGCCACACACCTGCTGACAGTGCCTCTCATGAACTGACCCTCATCACACCAGCATCTCGGCAAGGGCACGTAGGTCCGTCTGGTTCTCGGGGCTGCTACAGCCCGCGAACCTGCAGACGAGCCCGGCACGGCAACGACGCTAGGCAGAGCTTTCACCAGCACAAGTTGGCCCCGTACAACAACAAAAAATATATTTCCTCGCCCACCTTGTCTTCCTGCATCTGCGCGGTCAGCCGTCCGGGGGCTGCCTAGTGCATGGCCAAGGCAAACTGAATCCACCCTCGGGGCCGGGGTAAGCTCGCCCCGCCGTCACCGCTGGCGCTGTCGGGGGGGGGGGAGCTGCCGGGGCTGCCCCACAGAGCTGCCCAGACCCCCGTCACCCCCCCACCCTGCTGGCGGGGAGGCAGGCACCATCCCCGGCCCCGCGGCGGCTGCAGGGACAAAGGGAGCTGAGGGGCGGCTGCGGGCCGGCCGGGCCTGTGACAATGGCATTCAGCCGTGGGGGGCGGGGAGGGAGCCGGCCTGCCGCCTCACGGGCCCCGCCGCGAGCCGCCCCACCTGGGCCGCTCTTCTGAGGGGCCGAGCCCCTGAGGTTCGGGGCCGGGCGCCCCGCGCGAGGGGGGGAGGGGCGGTGCCAGGCCCGTGGGCCGGTACCAGGGGCGGGGAGACGTCCCCCCTCCAGCCGGTCCCGGGGGCCGAGGGAGGACCGGTTCCAGCGGGCGCCCCCGCCGCCGCCTCACCTCGCTGCGCGTAATCCGGTGCCGCGCCAGCTTCACCACGGCGAAGTTGCCCTTCCCCAGCGTGCCCTCGATGTCGTAGAACCCCACGCGGACGGGCCCGGGCCCGCGGGGCAGCAGCGCGGGGGGCCGCCGGGGCTCGGCCATTACCATGCTGGGCTGGGGGGGCGGCGGCGGCGGCTCCGGCTCGGGGTCCGTCTCTGTGCGGCCGAGCGGCGCCCTGCTGGAGCCGCGCCGCGCGCCGCCCCGCCTCCCTCCTTCCCTCCCCTCCCCTCCCCGCGCGTCACCGCTCGCGTCAGCGGAGGAGGGGGTCTGTCCCCATGGCAACCGTAGCCAACCGCCACCGGAGGAGCAACGGCCCCCTGGGGCTGTTCCCTGGGAGGTGCCCCGCCTCCCGCCGAGCCGGGAGCTCCTCTCGGAGAGCTGTCCCCGGCAGAGCGCCTACCCCCTCCTCGCCGGCCTGCTCCTGGGAGAGGCCATTGTGCGGGCGGGGGGGATGGATACGAAAGGTCCGGCCCTTGTGGGAGGGGGGGAAGACCCCCCCCAGCACTAAGAGCGCCCCAAGCCCGGGTTAGCCTAGACTCTACCTGGCCTATCCCCACCGCCCAGCCTGCTCCCCGCCCCCTGGCACTCAGCCATGCCCCCCCGGCCTTGCATACCCAGGTTCCCAAGCACCACTCCCCCCCCCCCCCGCCCCCTTCCCTCCAAGCCTGGTGCCCAGCTCTGCTCGCCCCTCCCCCCCAAGGGGCTACCCCCAGCCCCTCCCTGCTCATGGCCACACAACCAGCCGGGCCCCCAGTGCTGGGGCCGTGGGGGGGGCGGGGACAGTTGCCAGGGGTTCCCACCCCGGGGCCTGTGAGCACAGCGGCAATTGGCCCCATGGCCATGCTTTGGCCCGTGCTCTCCCCCCTGGACTCCTCATGGAGGGGCCATCTCTGCCCCATCAGAGGTCCCAGGACAGACACAGCCCATGGCAGAAGCAGGCCTGTCCAGCCTGGCCTAGCCTCCACGGCCAGCTACCGCACCTGCAGCCACCCTCGCTTCACTGGTCCCAGTGGGCTAGCCACCAGGGCCGCCTAACCCTGGCCCTGGGCAAAAAGAAGGAGCACAATGCCTCTTTCACAATCGTTTTCCCTTTTAATATTAAATCCACCTAGCCGCAATTACCAGTGATGCTTCCATTTATTTTAAACCGCTGCTTATTTCAAATACATTGCCCACTCATAACCCCACAGCTTGCCCTTTCCTAGTTCATTCAGTCCCTAACTAGCTTCTCTCTTTGCCTGACCTGTCACATCATGAAACATCCTCCCCGCCCACACACACACACACACACACACACCCCTCCCTCTACTCCCACACCTCTTCCTGGACAGTCAATTCTTTCCTTAAAACCATAGGAGTCTAAAACAGCTGATGGCATAGACGCTGCTGGGCCAGTGAAAGTATATGCTGCTGCTACTTCTCTTTGCCACGGTGTGACCTTCTACAGTTTGCCAGTATGGGTGTGCTGCGGAGGTTCTAGACACCACTAAGCACACAGGGTGGGGGGCATTTTGGGCCTGATGCAAGGCCTAGGCATAAGAGGAGGGCATGCATTGTCAATTTGTGTTAGACCTCCCCCGCTTTCAGATGCCTCATGTACACAAAAGCATGCTAAGAATAGTTCTACTTGGGTGTAATATCCTGTAACCCTCTTTTACTCTTTGGAGTTTAGCTTTTCATTCTTTTGTGCACGATCACGACACTGCAGCGTTTCAGTCATCTGATTCATTTTCATTCACTTCATTCTATTATGCTGCAAAAATCTAGTAAGTTAAAGATAAAAAAAAAATCTAACCCAACGTTCATGTAAAATATTGTTTAACAGTTGTTCTAAATCAGGGAATTTGCTTTGGTACATTTTATATATATTTGGTAGCAAAAGAATCAAACCTGCCTCTTTCCTACTTTTATAAATGTTAAATCTTACCAAATCTGTCTGAAATCAATTATTCAGCCAGTTAGACTTTGTGTTTGCAACAGAAAACTTCATTTGCACAGCCCTTCTTGTACAGAAGAGAGTAATGTCAATTTTGGCTGAAACGTACAGACTAAAACTTCCAAACAATATTCATGGAAAAACTGCAGCCAAGAGAACAGCCTTTCTGCAGATAGTTTTGCTACCATGATTCATTTCTTCTTGTGCTTCAAACAAGGGGATCCAAATACTTTACACAAACATTTTTACAATAACCTGTATGATCTCAAACAAAATACTAAGGAACTATTCAAAGGCAATTTCAGCAACTGCCAGACAAGTATCAAATGTGGAGCACATGTGCCCTCTAGTGGACAATTTTCCTATGTATATTATAACACCACAGTGATTTATTAAGATGTCAAAGGAGGACATCTATTTAATTTCTCTCCTCTGCACAGATTACAAATTAGGATAAATCAAACAGATGAAGAGAAATCAGCAATCACAAAGTCACTTGTCTGTGCAAAAATATAAGTTAGGTGCAGAAGACTGGCTAAAGGGATAAGATACTTTGGAGGCTCAGAGGGGTAGCCGTGTTAGGCTGTATACAGCAAAAACAACGAGAGTCCTGTAGCACCTGCCTGCAGAAATTTGTTAGTATTGAAGGTGCTACAGGACTTTTTTTTTTTTTTGGTAGGCTCAGCAGTCCACTAATCCTACACTCTCCTTTGAGAGCTATTAACAAGTTCAAGCAAGAAGACAATCAAGAAACTAAAAGCACCTACCTGCGAAGAAAAGTCAGAAGACAAGCACCTCTCCCATAGCTTTTTAGAGCCTGTTGAATCCGTATCTGAGGCAGGGCAGGGCAAGAATGTTTGACAGTCCCTAAACCAGACCGCATCCTGTAAAAGGTGGAAAGCTCCACTGCAGTAGTCGTAGCAGGGTAACATTAGAACTGTTCTAACCCCCATCTCAGGTCTGGACACTGGTGTTCCAATTAAATCTTCACCTTCATTACTAAACTCCATTCCTAGAAGTCAGACTATGTATGTTTCAAGGCTGGGATAGGCCTCTCATCCCAAACTGATCATACTAATGCATTCAACTTCTTACTAGGTCACATGTGAGTGTTTCTGCTAGAGAGTACAGTAGTGAGTATATAGTCACAGCTGTACCCTAGAGAGAAAAGTTAGTTCATTGCCACCAGTCTTTGTTGCGGATTTCCTCCAGCAGAGGCAATGCAGCACCATTTGGGAATTTAAGAGTCCATCCTCACAGCCTGAAGAAACGAGACTTTGTGGTCTCAAATCTGCCATAAACAGCATTAGCTTAGGGTACATTGAGTCACAATGATTAAGAAAGGCAAGTTGAAATATTATTAATATTTAAAGTGGTGGATTAGACATGAATGTGCAGTTCCTTTATTCTAATCCTAGTTCAACCAATGAGTTGGGTAGCCTTGGGCAAGTTATGACACGCCTGTCCACCTTCCCAATCTGCAAGATGGAGGTAAGTGCCCAGGCTGCGAGGATTTATTGATGGTTAAATGCTAAATTATCTATAGAGCCAACTTGCTGGAGAATATGGGATACAAAGCATTGGAACTGTATTTCTAAATTGTGAGGAAGTAATATTTGTACGTATATTTTTTAGGGAGAAAGTTGTGTGTGGAGCATTATTCCTACCAAGATGGCAACCTATATGCCCTCTCCAGCCTATAACAAAGTACTCGGGGCTCCTGCCTCTACCTCAAGCCAAAGAGAAACAGAACTAGCCAACTGGGTTACAGCGGTGCCCAAGTGTCTGATATTCTGACTACTGAGACAAAACACCACTTTCTTAACTGAATCACACTTTTACACAACTGAAAACAGTGACACTGGAAAACAAAATAGATGTATTTTTGCAGTGAAATATGGTTACAAAAAAGTCCAGTGCAGTTTTGAGCTGTCTACAGAAAGATATCCTGTCACAGGACATGAAACTAATTACCCTCCACCAAGCCCTGACTCAACCATGTCTAAATCCTGGCATCATTGCGAGTATCACACTACCAGAGAGCATGTGTTCAAAAAAACAAACCAAAAAAAAAAACACCTTAAGTATGCATTATTTGACTAAGGGGAAGGCTATAACCCTACAATTAACAAATGGAAATAATAATGGGGAGGAATTTTTAGTGTTGCACAGCACAGTGTGTGTGTGTAGGAGTGATGGGATGAAAGAAAGTTTTTTTTCCACTAATATTCAGCCTTATCAGAGTAATGTATTAGGCTATGGAACAGTCTCCTCCCAAAAGCAGTGGAAGTGCAATTTCTCAATGCTTAAAATAAGACTGAAATAAAGCTTAAGAAAATGTGCTATATGAAACCATCTTGCACTGGCCCCTCGGAGATGGACTGAATGTTCTAATGCATCCTTCCCATCTAACTTCTATAATCTCATTGTTCTTAATTTGGCTATTCTGTGCCTGTGAATTTGTTTGGAGCACATTTTATTTATACTACATTTGTCTACTTTCATTAATCATATGCACAAAAGGTGAGAGGGTTTTTCTGGTTTAATCTTCAGGTTTGCTGATGCCTTCCCTTTTCCAAACAACATGGGTGGATGATCCAAAGCTGATCTCAAACTTTCCTGACTGAAAGAAAGCATGTTTTTCAATAATAAGCTTCACCTCTGTCCTACAAGCAGCAGCTATGACGTGAGTGCATGTATCACATCTGTTAAACATCATCAAGGAAACTTATCTCTCATACAAGCTCCTGTCCTCTTTCCACCCTCAGAGCAGCCTCAGACTTGAAGGAATAAGGAACACTGGGTATCTCAGCACTGAAACATTTAACTTGTTAATTCAACAATGGCATTAAAGACCTCCACAGATTAAGTGCTAAATAAGGGTTGAAAAATTCTAGACGACTTGTCAATAATTGTCATCACCATATTTAACATTTTGATTTCAGAATGAAGAAAGAACACAGACTGAGCATTATTCGGCCCCATTAAAAATAAAGAAATGAACCTAGAGAGCTTTAATACACAAGCACTTACGCAAAACTTTTCAAAATTAGTTTACTAAAATTAACCACTTTTAAAACCATATTTCAGCACCAAAATACCTGGCCTGACCATAATTAGAGATGCTGAACACCTATAGCAGGCTTTCATTGACTTCAATGAGAGCTGCAGGTGGTACTTCTAACAAAAAGGACACACATTTAGTTACGAAAACGTGGATGTAAGAGCTTACACACCTAAGTTTGAATATTTTGCTTCAGCTTTTTGCTTGTTTCCTGTTTAAGGACTCAAAGATGCTTATGGGCTGCCTAAAGCCAGAATAGAACAAGACTTGAATGATAAAAATGAACACACATCTACAGCTGCTTATACTAAAATGCACTAATTAATGTAATGAATCCCAGGAAGTTAGCCAGCACCAGTTAGTGGCCATCCCTTTCCCAGGGCCAATCCACAGCCATTGCCTTGCATTACCACACTGATAACCAGCTAGCAGGTTATCATTCCAATAGGTAGCGGCCATTTTCTGGCAAGGATTGATCTTAGGGCCTTGAACTTGCACCACTGAAGTCAATGGCAGGCCACCAAATCTTGGTTGGCAGGCACTCTCAAACTCCCAGATATCCATGACAGGCCTATGTCTCAACCAACCTCTAATACTTATCAACAGACAGAAAGAGCTATAGCAACTTACAAATATTTTAATGTTTGCAATGCACAATGATGGGTGGCATACAGCTCCAGAGCTGGCTTCCCAATTGTTTATCTTGGCAGATCCAACTCACAGCAACATCCTGCACTCACTTCTGTTGTTGTTTCACTCCCATATAAACACCTTCTGCCAAAGCCTTTGGTGCATCTTTGTTTCCTGGTGGCTTCTGCAAATTGGTTTTGCTTCAGTCATGTTTTTTTATTTAAGTGCAACAGAAAAAATAAATGTTGCATGAACTCTGTCAATAGCTACTGACATTTCAGATGCTTCAGAGCCAGTCTTGTTTGGCTGCAGAACGTAGTTCATGAGTTATTTAGGTTTCCTCTTATGGCCAGAGAGACTCCACTGTGGAGCAGTACATGTCCATATGTATCTCTCTTCGTGACTTGTTTCATTCACCATGTCACTCTCCTTCCTCTGCCCTTTCTCTAATCAGAGAGAAAACAGATGGATCAATGACCTGAAAGCTAGAACCTCCTTAGAGGCTTCTTAGTGGAAGCAGGTTTTAAAGCTGGTGTGGTTTTCACAATCATGTGAAATTATTTCAAAGTGCTCTGGCTTTAGTGCCCACACAATGGCCTCTGTGCTACTTTATCCTACTTGTTTTGTACAGTTCTGCATTACAGCTACTATACCTTTAGATAAAGCTCTTCCAAGCCAGGGAACTGCCATTTGATTGGCACATTGCAGCTACCGCAGAACATGGTGTACACACATAAAAAAGGGAAATATTTTTAATTATTGAATCTCACCAGGGGAATGAGACCAATGGAAGCCTCTCCCTGGGACACTGCAGACTCTCAATTAGGAATGCACCTCTGAGAAATCAATGCCAGTCACAGGGAAATCCTTGGCAAGGGCAGACTACTAAACAACTGTTACCTAGGAGACACTGGAAAAGCGCAGGCTAGGAGCTGTATTTTCATAAGAGACTTCACTTGCTGTACACAGTGTTGGGCACCAAAATTGCTCAACCAAAGCACATATTGAGTCAAATACTCTTCAAAATCCTTATTAACAACTTATCTTCAACAAGCTTCCAAGATGTTCTAAAGGTCTGTAATTATCTGGCCCATTACCATAGTTTCTGAGCATCTCCATCTTTAATGTATTTATCCTCACAACACTCCTGTGAGGTAGGGCAGTGCTATTATCCCCATTGTATAGATGGGGAACAGAGGCACAGAGAAGCTAAGTGACATACCAAAGGTCAGACTGACAGAGCACGGAACTGAACCCAGGTGTCCCAAGTCCCAGGATAGCATCCTAAACACTCAACCATCCTTCCTCTCCTTTAAAATAGACATCAAGTATCCGGCACCCTGCTATCCAACACTCCCAGTTCATCATCAGATCAGTGGGATATGTTCAGGCAAAATGCCAGTTTTAAGAAACAAGCCCCATTTGGGAGCAACTCTAGAACCCAAATGAAAGTAGTGTCAGTGTAGACAAAACAAAACGCTGTGGAATCTCTCAGGAACAGGACATGTTCACCGTGAGCATATAACAACAAGCATGTTAACCTTACATGACAGGACATCAGAGCAGGCATGAACAGATAGGTCACAGCTGCCTAATCCCAAACTGCTGCAGCCAGCTCTCTGGATAAACTTGGACAAGCACAGACATCACAGCTCCTGCAGGCAGCTATACATTTCAGAATTCAACCTAATGACCATATTCACAGCAGAAGTGTTATTGGCAGGACTAAATTGATAAAAGAATTCTAGAAACAAAGCCACATTGCTATTTTTTCAAGGCCACACTCCCTCCTTCCACAGCCTAAGAATTTACCTCAAAATCTACCCCTTGCTGCAGAATTGTGAGCCGGAACCCAAACTTACACTTAAAAAAGAATGTCTCATACTTTATGGGTGGTGACCGAAATTTTCCAAATGTCAATCAAGTGCAAACCAATGCAAGGTTATCTGCCTGAGTTTGCAGACAGCCTGAAGCAATAGCTTAGGAGTGAACTGTCCCTCAATTCATCTCAATGGGGTATTAACTTGAGATGTTAATGATGCAAATATCACTGCCAACATTAATGTATTTCATAGATGATCCTCATTTTTGCATCCAGTTAGTCAACTGGCTTACCTCAAACCCATGCTTCCTCCCACACTTCCCTAGATGCATATGCAACTGCAATAACTTCTGGCTTCTCCCTACCAGCTCAAAGAATGGTCAGGCATTTTCAAAAAAACCAACCCCCCCCCCCCCAAATTCTGCATCATACAGACCAAGAAATGTAAGACCAGTATAATATAAATGGCATTTAATATTCAAAAGCAAAAGGAAACCTGTATTCATTTTCAGTTAAATGAGACTCTCCATTTTTAAACTTATCTGAAATTGACACAGGAGCTCTAGTTTACTGCACTGGATAGTGCAGGAACCTTGCCACAGGATTTATGTCAAGCTTCCTGTGGAGCACACAAAGCCTTGGTTACTGTGATCCAAATATTCAAATGACCACATACAAAAAAGGAAAAACACACATTAAAAAGCTCTAATGATGATCATCAAGTTAATAGTAAACCCAAAGACATCAGTGCTGCTTTCTCTCCTGAGTTCATATTCAGATCCCACCCCCACCTTACTCAAGAGTTTGTCAGCATCCCGGAACAGATACAAGCTATTAGCTCGTTGTACTAGATGGTTTAGCATGGTAAAACTTGGCTGGCAGAAATGAGTTTGTTTGGGAAAATGCCTCTCTTATGCCTTGACAAAGTGGGTGAGATAATATCTTTTATTCAACCAACTTCTGTTGGGGAAAGAGACAAGTTTTTGAGCCACACAGCTCACTCTTATACACCAGAACTTGCATCAGGACTGAAACTAGCTTGTGGCCATTATGAAGTAAGTTAAATCTAACTGTATCAGTTGTCAGATACATAGGAAAAGAGAGTACTTCCTTGATCCTTGTTTTGACACTCAGCTTCCTCATTACAATCCCACAATGCCTTTTCAATGTGTAACAAGGGGCTCTTTTGTAGTATTCAAGTACAAGATCATTGGCATCCAGTTGTCAAAGAACACAAGCCCATTGGCAGACCCACAAAGTTTGCACCCTGTCCGTCTTGGTTTTGATCCTTTCTAGGAAAGGCTGTGTGGTGTTCAAACTCACTTCAGGTGACTTAAGGCAACTCCGGGGACGTCTCCATGCAATCAGGAGCCATACAACTACAGTAGCAAGAAACTGCCAGTCACACACTTATTTTAGCCTCCTTTCTCCAACATCTGTGATATCTGACATTATCCTCCCAGGTAGAAAAGAGGAGACTAAATGGGATAAAACGCTGGATAAAACGGACAAGAAAGATGCCCAGAGCCACGCTTACCTTCATTTCCAATATATAATCCCAATTCTTTAATTAGGGGGCTGTCTTAAATCTTGTATTGTGCTTCAAAAGGCTTTAAAAACATAAGTTGTTGACTAAGATGGGCTGTGAGATGAAATAAACCCATGTCTTAGGCTTCACATGGCAACAAAAGCTTCATATTTTTGTATCAACAGCTCAAAAAATAAAATGATAATGTTAATGCATTCACTAATCGATAAAGAAGGAACTTAATTCAACCACAGAGCTGTCGGCACATCCCTTATAATCATGCTGTTGCTCTGGTCTAGATATTTGTGGATTGTTGGGGAATTGGATACAAACTGACCTGGTAGGGTCACTTGCATAGACTTTGGAAGGTTCCCTCATATCATCTTGGTGGCTTGTGTGCGCCCTGGACTTTTCCTAGCTGTTTAGAAATTCTATTAAATGTGCTACAAACAAGAGACTGTGATAAGGATAAGAAACTTCATTATGTCGAGGTGGGAGGCAGAGGACAAATCCAGAATCAGTATATCTTCTAACCGGAAGAGAGATCTTAGTGGAGCAGCTTCACCGTGAGGACAGTGTATGACTGAAGATGTGAGAGGAGGGAAGCTTAGCTCTCATAATCAGTCTAGAAAGGGAAAGAAAAGGAAATACAACCAGTACAAGGCAGACTTGGAGGAATTAAGAAATCCATTAACTAAGGTGTGCTGAGAGGAAGTATTAAAATTCACCAGTGCAGAAAAAGGCTGGGAAATCTTAGGGCACCATAATTAAGGCACAGAAGCTACAATTCCTCCAACCCCTTCAAAAATGCAGGGCAACAAGCAGCATCTAATGTGGTTTCATGAAGAGCTGCTCAAAAGTGAAGTTTAGAAAAACTAGACCATTTCCTCTCATCTGAGAGAGGCAAATCCATGATCTATGCTACTACCCCATCCTGACATTTCTTCTAACCCTGGTGTTGGGGTACTTGAAGTTCCTGTGGCAATGAGTCAACAGAGCTTTTATTGTAACTGATAGTGGACATGTTACTTTACACTTCAAAATGATATTTTTAATCCAGTAACATTCACTCACCTATTTTAGTAATCCCATCCATATCCGTACTGAGATTAGCTTCATATCATCAGTCTTCAGTCAGAGGAGCCATCATGTCAATCTTCATAGCATCCAGTACAGCTCACAGGCATGAGGGGGGAAAAAGGTCTACAATTCATCAGTCAGTAACTGGCTATTTACTCTATAATAAAGTAACCAGTGTCTAATATTAGCACAACTCTGGATAGCAAAACCAACACAAAAGCCGTCAGATTGCAGCAACTTCTGAGGCCATTTCTCTTTCCAGGAGAATCAGTAAGGCAAATTGAACCATCATGTAACACCAACACATCTGCTGAGATTTTTAAAATCTTATCTTTTTTTTTTTTTTTAAATTAAATAAATAAATGAGATACATTTAAGTGCAGTCTCTGAGACACTCTGCATGGCTAGCAGGACTTGGAAGGAGGGAAAAGATGCCCATCTCTAAATGAAGTGCCTGACTGACAGCATTACAAACCAGCTGGTGAGGGACTCCATGCAACTAAAACATGGTTTGTGATGCAAACAATGATCAAGGTGCATCTAGGAGAAAGCCAGGTTGGCCAACGAATGACTTAGAACATCTACGTGGATGAGGTCAGTTAACAAAAAGAAAGACTTGGGGACTTGGACTGATTTTTAATTGAAAAGATGTAGAAATATTTTCATATCGGGAGCCCAGGAAATTTTGTAGTTCCAACAGAAAAAAGAACCAAGACCAACACAGACCATTCCCAATACTAAACAGGGGTTGAAGCAAAGCAAGCTATATATATTCTGTTGTGTTCAACTGTTTAAAACAACATATCCTTTAAAAAAAAAAAAAAAAGAACAAGCATAAGAGTGATCTGAAACCAGTATGCACTGCCGCACACATTAGCTTTGTGTCCACGGTTAAATATTGTGCGTTGGGGGGGCGTTACTTATGTTTTTATTCGCTGTGTCACCCACACCCAAGTGTTTCCAGTTTCCTTAATAGCCATATATTTCATTCTCCACCCAGGCCGACTCCTTGCTTTGTCCCACCCGATCACTGCACAGTTCATAGATCTCATTGGTCACAAAGCCACTTTCAGTACTAGCTAATGTCACAAAGCCGCTCTCCGAAGCATTCACAGCCACGTTGTCGTACTCTCCAGAGAGGTTGTCAGACGTGTGCTCTCCGGAACGTGTGCGGAATGAGGAATTCTTAATATCTGGCCTGGTCCCAGCCAGATCTGCCTCCATTTGTTTTTTAATTACACTGTAAATCTCCAAGTTGGGACTGTTCATCCTGTGGGGAGAGATCCAGGCATCTTGCTCCTTTGGACGTGCCTCCATTCCCTCTCGTTTCCTTAAGTGAGGAAGAAGAGACATTGAGTTCCTTATCTGTTCTTTTTCACAACCTCTCTAACACAACACCTAATGAAGCATTTCTGGAAAGTTACCATTAACAGCCTAGACTCCGGAACATGTACTTTAATTATTATTTGTAGTAGGACACAAAGCCCCATTAATGCAACAGGTACATTACTGATGGTAATTTCACTACTGTACTACACTTGTGTGAGATACCAATCCTGACCTCATGTTAAGGGAGCAACAGAGAATGAGAACTCCAAGCAATCAGCTTCCAGCCCTCTCAAAATGCTATCCTATTCTGGATCCACACCTGTCCTACCTACTGAATTTATCGCTGGTGAAATGTCAGAGTTCCAGCTGCACCATCGGCAATGCCAGTGCATGCTTTGCCAACACTTGCATCTTGACTTCCTCCATCTACCCTCATGTCCAGGGATCATCTCAAAGGCTAAAAAGGAAGTTTGGTTTCCATGGTTCATTCACTCCTTGCTGAAATGCCAACATGAGTACTAATTTCACTGGTTTTTTGTATTGTGATCTCACCCGTCCACTAGGAACATGGCATTTTACATAGGCCAACAAACATTCAGATGGTAACTTTCATTCACTATCAAGTTGGCCCACATTCAAACTATTGAACCCTGCTTCTACACAAAGAACAGCTTGGCATTGACTCTTGGAGGGCAGGGGCGGAGTCTAAAAACAGTTACAGTAAAAGTTAAACTATTACATACATTGGTATTGAAGTAATAATTAGTGACACAAGAGGCCTTGAGTAGCTGTTCTCATCTCATTCAACGAAACAGCTGAGAAAACAGTGGGAGGTTGTTTTGGAGCCCCAAGTCTAGTTTCTTAAAATGTTTTAATTTAAACATAGTCCGAATCTTGATTTCAAGGTAAGCGATGCTTATGGGAGAGTGAGACTGTTTGCATGTATGGGAAAGTGAGAAGATCTGGGAAAACAGAAGGTTAGAAGGACAAAATGTTAGCAAATTTGAGCCAACACTATTTGGTACTTTTGGAGAGGAGCTCTCAATCTGTCAGTTTTTCAATAAACATTCTTTTCCATTTTAATAAATCTAACACTTCAAATCCGTCATCTTATTTTATGCTATTCCACAACTACTGTATGATTTTGATCACAATTAACAAAACAGAAACAGTTTATTAAATAGCTTACTCTACACAAAGTCTGTCACTTCAACATGCACATACTGCTTTTTAGAAACATACCAGACAGGCAAGACACATATACTCCAATTCTCTCTAGTACATTCTATATGGTTCAGTTGAAAATTCTGAAAACTAACTAATCCTGGAGCTAAAGGATTCTTCGGCATGATGGGAAACAAAGGTTCACTCTTTGCACAATCATTTCACTTGCCTCTTTGCAAAAAGCCAAAAACAGAAGATAGCTGTAACGATCATCAGGAGAAGGAACAGAGGGATGCTGGGAATTAAGATGTAAGCAAGACTCAAAACAGGTTCTGAGGGAGAAAAATATGAAATTCCAACTTTTATCCATTTTAAAATTTATTTTGCATGCACAGATCATTCCTGCAAAAGGCAGGGCTGCCTAATAATAATAATAATAAAGGTTTTCCAGTCATATTTGTAATCTATTAGCAGCTACCACACTCTCAATGCCAACACTTCAAGTACAGAATAATCCTTTAGCACAGCAGATCAGACCAAATTGTGCTCGAGTCTCCCAATTTGGGGCTCTCTATATAGTAACCTAATTTTCCCATCCTCTGTGGATGGTGGAACAGAGGAATTCCCTGACTGGATCAAACTAATGGTCCTTCTAGTCCAATATCCAATCTTCAATCATGGCCAGTATAAGAAATCCCTCAGGACAAGAACGTGGGATAATCTGTACTTCTGTAGGATCTGTCTGAGGGAAATTGTAAGGGAAATTGCAGGATCTAAACCTAACTAATTTTCCTAATACGTTTATTTGACAGTTTCTTACTCTCTCTATTCATATGAAAGTAATAATGGAATAAGATAATGAGATGTGTTGTGTTTTGAAAGGCTTGTAAACAACTATCATAAGGATTTCAGAGTGGGAATTATCCAATGACTGAGTGGTACATTTCCTTCTCCCTATCTTAATTAGACTCCTCTCCTCACACAGGTCAAGGGATGGGGGACGTACAAGTCCCTTTATCTATGCAAGGAGAGAAGTCTATATGAAAACAGCAAATTAATGTCTGAAAATTTTCAACGTGCATTATTGAAGTGCCAGGCAGTTAATTCAAAGTAGCGTTTTCACATCCAACGTAATTGGTACAGCTTTGGCATTAAATCATTTGACAGCTAAAACAACCAGTTTAGTTTTGTAGTCATAAAGATTCAGGGCAAAACTATCAAACTTGGGTACCTAAATTTAGGCTTCTAAATCCACAAACAGCACTGAAAAGAGGATTTGTCTACACAGTGAAAGCTGTGCGCCTGCTGGCCTACCCAAGAGAGCTTAAATACAGCTAGTGCGAGTAACAATGGCAATGAAGAGAGCACAGCATGCGCTCCAGAGCTAAATACGTGCCCAGGGTCCATGGCGAGCTTGCATTACCTGTGCTGAAGCTCACGCCATGCTGTCTTCACTGTTTTTGTTACTCATAATAGCTGGATTCAAGCTAGTTTGAGTAGGCTAGTTCGTGCATGCTTTTGCTTTGTAGACATACCATAAGTGGCTCAATATTCAGAGGTGCTAAGCACCTGCAGCCAAATGAGGTCAGCGGGAACTGCTGGTGTGCACAGCTGGAGAGGGTAATGGCTACCTGTTGTACAAGTTGTGTACCTTTGGTTTCTTTAAGGGTTTCATTAGCATCTTCCTTAATGTGTTCTTCTGGGGATGTTGGCTTCACGGACCTTGTTACAACATCTGGGGGAGAAGTGCTTGGTTAATATTGCAGATACTGGTTAAACATTGAATGAACTCAAGAGAGTAATTAAAAATGAGACAAGAATAAGGGATTTAGACACTACCAGATACAGGGTGTCTTGATCTTATTCTTCTTTTATCAGAGTGCTGCAACATGGCAGTGGACTCCAGAATGGGCACCAACACCATGCAAGAGCTGGTTGCTGGACACAGGGTTTGAGATTAACCGAAAGGAATGCTAACTGAGGGGAAACCTCTTCCTTCAATTTTAATCACTTCAGGTACATGTAAAGATCCTTTAGGAATATTTTTCCAAAAATTACCACATCAGCAAACAAAACATGTGTCTGTAACTCACCCACTTGGGAGTTCTCTTCGGAGGCAGTGGTTGGTTTTTCTAAAGGGAAGAAGCACATACTAAATGTCCTTATGCATTTGACTTGGGTAATCATGTCAAATAAACATACTGAGAGAAGCTGGTGTTGCCCTAGTAACAGCATCTTTCCTGTCCCTTTTAAGACCCAGTTCAGATTCTGAACTTTTTAAAAAGTCCTTTGCAAAACAGGAGAGTTTTCCAAGCCAGTCAGTTCATATGCTTTATAAAGCACCTAGCCAGGGAATTAGGCAGAGAAGCCCAGGTCCTCAAAGGTATTAGGTTCCTAACTTCCATTGCTTTCAGTGGAAATTAGAAGCTTAAATACCTTTGAGGATCTGGGAAGTGTCCCTTCTGTCCACGGGACTTTTATCCATTTAAATGCATGTCTGCCTTCTCCCAATTCTCTCACCTCCCAGTGCAGGTGATATATGGTTTGCCTCTAACTAACCATAAGTGTGAGCCCTGACCAGCAATACACCCACCTGTGGATTAGACTACAATCATTTTTACATGATACAGAGTAACTCCTTACCAAGAGAATATTTGCAAATGAAGTTATTTTTCACGTTGCACCTGTCATCATTCCACTGAAACATATAGGAACCTCCGACACCTGCCGGGGCAGAGGGCTGGTGATACATCACAACACAGATCTCACTCCCACATGAAGGCTCATCTGTATACCAGTTCCTAGAAAAATAAACCAGACATCACATCAGATGATGCATTTCCCATGATGCTGCAGAAGCTCAGACTTGGGCTATATAACACAGTGATAGCAGAACTGCCACTGAACATGATTCAACTTGTATTCTCTCATCAGCTGGACACACACACACAACACTAATTCAGTGATCGACAGTTTATTTTCACATTTTTGTTTTCAGATTTTCACAGAATCGGGGTCATTGAGAAACTCTTGGTAATAAAAGTAGTAAAAAATGTTCTGAATCCCATTTAGAGCAAAATGAAAAGAAGTTTGATCTCAACCTAATTCCTATGTCTTTTGTGCACATCACAAACACCTTTTTGTATTCGGAAGACATCCAAGACTGGAGGATAAGGGATTCCATACTGGGGCTGTTAAAGGAGCTTAAGCAAGTTAGATACTCAATTCTCATTGGACTTCAGTGAGGTTGAGCACCTATCTCCCTTATCTCCTTTGAAAATCTCAGTAAGACTGAGGTGAACTCTGACTTACTTTGCATATTTTAGGGTGAAAATGACTTATGTTCTCTAGTCTCAAATTCCATTGCCTACAACTGTTTATCCATTTTATAAAATAATGAAAAATGCTTAAAGGAAAATTGCTTTCCTCTAGCTAGAAATCTACTAAAATGAAAAGAGCTGCCTTACTAGAAAAAACATCACCTATAATAATAAAACACTGCCATTGGAAAATGCATGGATCTTTCTAAGAGCACTTACTATTTAGCACTCTATCATCTATCAATTACTGTAGAGGCATTTTATGAATCAGACTCAGACGAGTACTATT
Source organism: Emydura macquarii macquarii (assembly GCF_026122565.2). NCBI lineage: Eukaryota > Metazoa > Chordata > Testudines > Chelidae > Emydura > Emydura macquarii. Next base: position 10,775,274 of record NW_027130449.1, on the reverse strand, counting down.
TTTAAGATTCTGAGGCCTGATTAACTGATAAACTCATAAGAAGTAGGGAAGAAAGAGCAGTGCCTTTTTCTTACAGTGGCTTCTAAAACACAGGTCTTATGGAAACTGACAGATTATTTCAGTGCATTCCTCTTAGTAGGAAGTGCTCAAATTAAGACACTGCTATTTATTTAAGAGTTGCCATAAAATATTTAATTACACTTGGGCTAATGAAATAGATGGGCTCAACCACTGTAAATGCAGCAAAATGCGCAGGATAATTAGTGAATAGCATCCACACTTAGATTTTTTTTTAATAACTTTAATTAAAGATTCAATAGGAACTGCACCCTTGGCAAAACTATAACCAGCAAATTCACTGCAGTGTTGGCATCTTATTGCTAAGACTTTCACTAATCTGGCAGCATTTGGAGTATATGTTACTCTGTTTCTACTTAAGGGAACATAAACCTCAGAAGAATGAGCTCATTTAAGATTACAGTATCTGCTGTTTACCTAGAAAACTGTGACTTAAGATCAGAATTAAAAGACGACACAGCAAGACTTGAGACTAAACACATTTTTGGCTCAATGGTAACTAAATAATGCATAGAAGATGTTAATGTATCAAAATAATCTCCTGCAAAATTTATAAGTCTCCTCTCCACTATCTTATAAGGTGATAATTATAGTGAGCATTATGGTTCCACTTGCCATGAGACAAGAGACTTATCAGATAGTGCAAAGATTCTCTCTACCTCTGTTTAAGACAAACTCAGTACAGTTTTCAAGCCCTATCTACCCTCAAAAGGATGAGTTATTCCGATCCACTCAATGGAAGTAACTCCTATCATTGAGGAGGAAAAAAGGAGTCCTGAAATTTAGGGAATTTCATTTCAAAACTTCAGTTTGCCCTATATCATATATACTTTATCCAAGACTTTAAGACTATAGATTTCTAACATTTTTATCTTCAGGTACCTACCGAAATTTAGATGTACTGCCATCAGACCACGAGTACAGGCCTTGACATTCTGTGCTATTGTCCAGGTCTTCCTCTTTTCTCCTAAGTCCTATCCAAAAATCTCCATCTGAAGCCAAGAGACTCTCAATGAATTTTTCAATCAGTCTTTGTTCTGCTTCTGATTCAATGCTGACTAAATGCCCACCATCTCTTCTGCATGCCTGGTACGCTTCTTCAAAGCTGATCCTGCGCGAAGCATCATGAAAGTAAACGACTTTGTAGCACGGTCGCTGAGTTCCACCCCGGCAAACTGTCTGCCCTACAGAAATAGAAATAAACCCATTACAGAGACAGCATGCATTAGCTGCTGATTAGCACTAAGAGTAAGCAAATAGCATGAATACTTGCATCCTGTTGAGTTTTGCATTGTGTGGCAGTTTATATAAACAACTCCAAATAGGTAAAAGAAATAAACACTAACTTTTTAATGACTGAGGAATTATTAAGCACTGTCAAGCTTTTCTTGTTGCATACACTAGTTTAGGCTAACCTCTGAAGCATTGTTTTTTTGGTTCCTTGGACCCTCAGCTCCACCAAGAGTTCTCTGCAATGAAGAAACCTCAGCAATTCCTTGCAGAGGGGGAGAAGATTCCCACACTAGAATGTCATGCCAGGGAACCTACTGATATGTCCAACTTGTTAGAGAGGGAAATGCTACATTATGATTCAACCATGCTCTTTTGTAATAATTTAACTGGTTAGAAACTCACTCAAATCCAGGGATGTGCTTAAAGGTCCAGAAATAACAATTGTTTACCACCTGGGAGGTGCCTAATCACTTTATGGAACTCACTGCAGCCAATCATTATACACTCAGATGTTATCTGATTGCTTAACATTGTTCCAGAATAACGTTCCAGACTTCTAAACGATGACTGTTTTCAGTTATGAGTCAAGCTTCCTCCTATGCATGTAACAGAATGGCTTATTTTGACCATAAAACCAAGTAAGTGAAGATCAAAGAGAACAGACAGACTTAACATAAAAATGATGTACCAGAATGTTTTATAACCAAATATTCCCTATATTAAAATTGAAACAATAGCTCTGAAAATATATATTTATCATGTAAGAACAAACAACTTTAGCAACTTGTGTATCTACAGTAGAAAAACAACGTTTAGCAGCTATTACGTTGTCATAAATAAGTCTGATTTAAGGACAGAGTGCTACAAACTTCTTCATTATAAATCAGTGCTACTCAAAAAGAGAGTGGTGTCCTTTTGTGCTCCTACACTTTATCCCAAGGCCACCAACAATATGGGAATTTAAATGCATTCTGCTTTGGAGTTTTAAATCCACTAAAATATCTGGAATTACAGTGACTGCTAAAAATCTGTCAAAGAAATTAAAACAGGGGGCACAGTAAAAGAGCATTCTTTAAAATGTGTCTTTAGGCAGACCCTGTATTTTCTGTTGAGAGTTTTACAGACAGGCAGGATTGGTGAAAAAGAAACAAAACTCTGTTCCCGAGTACCAGGTCCACTGCTGTGGTGAAAGCAACAAGGGAGAATAGAGATCACAGATCATTCTTATAAATCCGCAGGAGCTGTAAAGGGATAGCTTCTGTTACTAACTATGAGATTCCTTTCTGATACTCCAAGTAAGTATTTCCACAAATCGGCAGAACATCTGTATCTTATCAACCAAATTTGCCTTTTCTTTTAGCTAAGGAAAAATTTAATGTAGTTGATCACTTTCCAGGCGTCATGCAAGTTAACTGTCCAAAGAGTGATCTCACTGTAGGGTATGTTATTGATTAGACAACGGAGAACAACTATATGCATAATTCTAGCCAACGTAGAATGAGACTCCATTTCCCTGGTTTTTTCCCCCAAAACTTATTTACGAAGGTGATAAAAATTCCCCGTCTTCTCACAACGCACAAAGGGCCTGGTCCAAAGCCTACTGACTTCAACAGGCACAGGGCCAAAGTGTGCAGGTCATGGGGCTGCTACTAGTTCAGTCTCCATTCCCAGTTGCTGTGTCCTGTCCCCATTTCCAGGCCAGTATACGCATTTCACAGCTTGCGTACACTCAGCTCTTACTGCACACAACAGGGACTCTTGCCTCATTCCTTCATTTCCCCTTACAAGCTCCATGTGTGCCACCCTCTTTTTCAGAGACTCCCTGCAAGTCCCCCCAATCTCTCCCTTGCTAGGTAGAGATGGTGTGCACCCCCATTCCCATCCCCCCCCAAGCCTTCCATTCCCCTCCATGGCAGAGTCTGTTGGCCCCCTTTTCCCCATAGCAGGTTTTCCCAATTCTCCACCCCCAGGAGTTCTATGCATTCCAAGGTCTCCCTTTCTCCCCTCATGGCAGGTGATGTGTGCCTCCTTCCTTCCCTCTTCCCTCCACACTTGGATCTCCCAGTTCCCACACCACCAACAGTCCTGTGTGCTTCCTAATCCCCCTCCATTCCAGGGTCTCCCATTCTCCCCTCATGCCAGACACTGTTTGCAAGCCCTCAGTCCCCCTCCCCCCACCAATTATTTTCTCTCTCAAAGAAGTCATTCAGGCTGTTAACACATTAACATCTGTTGGGAGGACAAGCAGATATGAGATGGAGTATTGTTATGCTGCACATCCATAATGGGTGCCATCAACCAGTTCTTACATTTATAGATAATTGCAGAGGTGCTTGCGGCTGTGCGGACAAGAGCTTTATGTGCCCTTATTTTTCCCCTTTTGGATTCCCCCCCAAATCAATAGGATTCTGGTCATTGATGCCTAGAACATTGCCTGAAATTCTGGAATTGATCAGAGGTGGAATTCAAAAGTTTTCCCATGGCAGACAGGCAGAGAGACAAACAGAGAAACGCAGTGGAGCGAAGCATAACACCTTTGGAAGCACAACCAAATACTACTTACTAACTCCCCAAAATAACGACTCCACCACTTAAAGATACACACTGCCCCATTACACTGTAGTCAGATTTCCACCAAGGCAATCATATTATGTAATGTGCATTTCCATCTTTACAGTTTGATAAATACGTATTCCCCAGTTATTATTTTACAAAGCCACTAATCATATTTTGACTCCTCAAATTCCCTACTACTCTCCTGCACGCACAGAAGTATGCAAAATAATGAATGGTCTAGAGGAAGTAAATCAAGCATGCCTATTTACCATCTCACAATACAAGAACAAAGATATTACACTGAAGTGCAAAAAATTTAATACGGATTAAAGGAAATACATTTTTTCCCCCACACAACTCATAACTGATCTCTGGAACTCACTGCCACAAGGTAATTATTGAAGCCAAGAGTGTAGGATTCAAAAAGGATTAAATAATTATATTCATAACAACGTTTACATTACATGGATATAAAATATTTTATATGGAAAACCAACTTTCATGTTTTGGGTTGTATGTGCTAACTTATGGGGAGAGGCAGAGACTTCCCCTAGGGACAGATGATTCTATACCCATCCATTGCGGGGTTTCTTGCGCCTTTCCCTGAATCATCAGAGGTCTGGTCTGATGTAGTACGGCCATTCCTGTACACGCACAAGGCAACAGATACAGGTTAATAAAGACCAAAACATGTACTCGGCCCCATCCCTTTGCACAAAAATAAAACCTAGCTAGGTAGAGCCCCCGCTGGGAATAAAGAGAACAGACTATTTTTGTTCCTTACACGTTCCGGGAAGTCTGAAAACTTTGCCCCGGCCTGCCCCTTCTCTCCCAGCCCCACAGGGCTTTTTGCACCATGGAAATGAGACAAACCAGCCACTGTCTGCTGAAAAAATCCAGCCGGGGATGCCGCAAAGACGGGGGGGAAGGAAGGAAGGGCAAGAGCGGGTCGGAGGGCGGCACTGAAACCCCGCCAGCCGGGAGCCGGGAGGGGCAGCGCTCTGCTGAGCGGGGACAACCTGCGCCCCGGGGCGGGGGAGTCCCGCTGTCGCTCCGGAGCAGAACCGCAGCGCGCTCCGGCGGCTCGGTTGCAAAGGAGCATTCCCCACCCCGCTTTGCCGGCTCCAGCCGGGGCGCTGCTCCCCTCTCCCGCCCCGCCCGGCTCCACTCACCGCTCAGCAGCCGGGACGCCCCGGCCCAGCCCAGCAGCGCGGCGGCGGCGGCGCACACAGCCGCGGCCGCCAGCGCCTGCCCCGGCCCCATGTCGGCGGGCGCCGCGCCCCCCGGAGCCGCATCGCCTGCCGCAGCCGGAGCCGAGCGGCCGCGCCGGGAGCAGGCTGCGGGGAGTGGGAGGGAGGGAGCGGGGCGGAGCCGGCCCCGCCTCCACACGGCCCGGCCCGGCCCGGCCCAGGGGGAGGGTCTGACCCGCCCCGCCCGGCCGGGAGCGTCTCTCCCTCGTCCCCCCCCCCCCCCCGCAACCTCCACCCCGCTCCCAGCCCTCTCCACACACTGTGCCCCCCTTCCCCTACATCTGCCCCCCCTTACTCTATACATCCCCTCCTCTACCCATCTCTCCACACACCCCTACCTCTTCCACTCGGCCCCCCACCCGCTCCGTGCACCACAACCGCCTCTACACAACACACTCCCTGCCCCCACACTGCCCCCTCCAGCCCTGCCCCCCACAACTCTGTCCCCTGTACACACACACACACACTCTGCACCCCCCCCCCCAAACTCCTCTGCACCATTCACAGGCTCCCTGGACTGTCCTCTCACCTGCACCAGGCACAGGCTCCCACTCCTCTTCTCCACCCCCCGCCTTTCCATCCCAGCTCCCCCCATCCAGCGCCCTACACCCCCACCTCAGTCTCGCCCCCCCCCCCCCCCAGCCCTAGTGGAGAGAAGTCTGTATTCATGCCAACTCCACATCCTACGTTTCCACTGCAGACTCGGAGCCGTTGCATGATCACTGCTGAAAGGGCCAGGGCAAAGGGAAATGTGCCCAAAAAGCTAGAGCGAGACAGCAGCCCCTCAGGCATAAACTAAGGACGGAGCCTCTGCCCGCAACTCCTAGAAGCTAGGGACAGAACCTCCTGCAGGAGGTTTTGGGACCTCTATTCTCCAGGCACTGTTAAGCATCTGCTTTGGGCCTACCAGGACAGAAAGTGTTGGGATTTTGTTTCAAACACTGACTTTAATGGGATAAATGCTAAGTCTGCGTTTTCCTCACTGGCTCTTACTTCCTGATGACTGGAAAGTTGATGTGCACTTGTTTCCGGGCCCACTGACTTCAGCAAGGTTCAAATCCTCCAAGCCCTGAGATGGTTTCTAGGTGCTGCAGAAAGGGGCAGAACTACAAAGAATAAAATGTAGGAAACCACAAGAGCACAATTGTCTGAATGGCACTGAAATACAGACAGCTGTGATTTTTTTAAAAAATAGAGAATTAACAATTTTAATAAAGACAAATTAAAACCTAAGCTCATTCTTTTGGGCCCAGTTGGAGAAACTTTTCAATGAAATGATTATCCAAATCAATACATTTTAAAAAGGTCTTTTAGTAAAATGTAAAAGCTTTGCACTCCATGTTACCAGCAGTAAGGAAATGCACAAGTTAGGTTCCAACCTCTGCTGCCTTGGACATCCTGTATAGTTATGTCATGTTATAAAATGACAAAGGATGTGCAACACAGCAGAGATATTCTAGGAACCGTATCTTTTGCAGTTCCTGACTCTTGGTTATTAAGGCCCTGATCCAGCAAATATTCAGACACCTACATATCTGTATTCTCAGAAGCAGTTTTATGGCCTTAGTGTTGTACTAACACATTCTTTTAAATTTAATTTCCTGGGTTTTTAAAAGAAAAAAACTAAAAGGATTTAAGGAATTAAGGTGCTTCAAAATCCTTAAAGCAAGGTATGTCATTAAGGCAGCATAACCATCTAACCACCTCAAATTTAGCTGGTATAATCTCTTCAACTACTCTAAACATTTGGAAAAGCAGAGTGTATAAATTGCCACTAACTTGGGCTCTGTTCCCAAAACCATGCCAGCCAAAACTTCACTTCCTTTAAGCTCCAGTAGAACATCTGCTTTTTTAAACACTTTTGGACTCACAAAAGGAAATCCTGTTTTGGAAGATTTTGTTCCATGAACAATGAAGTGACCAAAATAATTATTGTGCTTCTAGAAAAAAGAAAGAAAAATAAGCTTCATTGAAGCTGTTGCATATTTTCATACTATAGGTAAAATAAACTCCAGTTGCTGTAGATGACCATTCCTCTAGATTGTATATTCCAGGAGTTTCTTAATGGGTCCAAAAAAAAAATGTTAAAAACTACCTACCAGCATGCCTTCCTTGAAGGAAGTGACAGCATTTACAAGAATTTTGTTGATTTACTGCAAGTGACTGGATATTGTACCACTCGCTCACCCTCAGCCCCTCCCAAATCAGATACATCACCAAAGATCACACTGCAGTATTTGTAGCAGAAATTATAATGAAAGTTCTGCTGATTGTGACAGAAAAATGCCATTAAGAAATGCAGCCCTGATCAATTTTTTGAACACGTGTGAAGTACAAATATTTAAACATCTCATATAATTTGGCTTGAGTCTTCGGTATTTTAAAAACATGTTAGACAACCTTTTCAGTTAACTACTTATGCAATCCTTGTGACAGTATTAGCCTCGTGCACCTTCTTCTTAAACATATTATTTAAGAAACTTTTCTTTTCCTTTACATTTTAAGTGAATTCAGTGCTGATGAAATTTGCCAGACCTATTCAGTTTACAAGTCCAGAGTTCAGAAATGTTATGAAATTTAGAATCTGGCTAGCAAAGCTCAGAAGAATTAAAACCCCCTGGATAAGTGTGACCCCAAAACCTCTCATTGTCAACTAACAAGGGAATTAAAAAAATCCTGAATCTGGTATACCAAAAAATGTCATGTAAGGTATCAAAGGAAAGCTGATGATGAATATCATCATAAAATGTATGATTTGCTACTATGCAAGGACCTACATATATATTACTGGAAATATGGTCTTACTGTGTATATTAAGGTGCTAATCAGCAGAAGTGAAAAACTGGTTCTGTCCAGACAGAGATATTTCTCCATTATCTGTTGAAATGTACATTGAGTATCATCTTGTTCACAATCACCAGTCTCAGGAAAACACAGATGAAGGATTGTGACATTCAACAGGACGAGAACATGCTCTAGAGCTTGGGGACAAGGAAAACACCCTGTTATCTTCACTACATAACTGAGTCAATGAGGGACAATCCACTATTACGGACATACCTACTCCCCATTAACCGCATCCTATGTAACCCCTGCAATAAGCGATGTTCCCGAATTACTGATCGCTTGTATTGTTAACCGTCATAACTATTACCCCCCATCCAGGATACCACAGATTATGCTTTCATTGTACTCCCTGACTCTCAACCAAACTCTGTACTCACTGATAATCTGTAAATTCTGCCTGGATGTCCAGGAACTCTTCCATTTAAACTCTGTATCTGACCATTTTTTTAAACATTATCTTTAATAAAATTTTTAAATCTGTTAATATTAGCTAAGATATGTTGGTCAGATTTGATCATAGCAATGAAGACTGATGGCTGGACAAAAGTTGATGCATATTGTCTGAGCCACAGTAAAAAGATCTGTGTGTATATCCTGAAAGCAGTGCCCGGCAATGCTGACCAATTCACAGCACAGAGTTCAAGGAAGTTATAGAACCTGTCTTCCTTTGCAAGTGACAAGAGAGGGTGAAAACACCCTCTTCTAGATGAACAAGGGAAGGTAAATACCGAGGATCCCTCTAGTCCCCACCTTCCAAAATGTTTCATGGCCTTTTTTGTGTAGTATTTTCTTTTTTATGCTGACCATCTCAGAAAAGATCTTACTGCAACTAGCACTTTCATTTCCTGCACACAGAGAACAAGAAAGTGAATCAAGCCTTTTGTGAATTTGTCTCATGGCACATTAATTGCAGCAGAGCAGGAGAAAATTCAGAGAGACATCTTGTGCTGTCTCAGAAAAGCAGGATGTAAACTAGCGTAACAGGGGTTTGTTAACTCAATGCATTTATGTACTAAATTCAATTAGAAGCCAGTTCTGAATCATCGGGAATAAAGCTCAGGAAGGATATTTTCCTAGTATTAGGAGAGATAATAAGCCTTAGAGAGAGATGTATGGTCTCTATGCTAGCAAGACCAATACAATTTATTATATTATAGTACCATCACACACAATTACTCTATGCAGCTGTTTTGACAAGGGCTCCAAAAACATACACAGTTATCAACATGTTTAGTTTGCTGGGAGAGTGCCAAGATAAAGGGAAAACATGAGGCTGATTTAAAAAACCAAATCAAAACTAGCATTTGTAAAATCATAATGCCATAAGAGGATGTAGCATGATTAATTTCCAAAATAAATAAAGTATTTGCTGTTAAAGAAATAATTTTATTTGGTGTTAACAAAAACAAAGAACAGAGAAGTTTACGGCTGGATTGAAGAGCTGCTCCATCAAATCCATCTATAGCTTTTGGCAGAGTATTCTGTGTCTCAGTAAGAACCAGAAATGTAATCAAAGTAGGAATGTATGTGGCTTAAATTCCAAAGTAGAACGGGCCTGTTAGCAGGATATCATTCTGAAGTGAAGAGACAAAGACTTTAATCTCCAAGTCAGTCAAATTTAACCAAAACTATTCAAGGGCTTTTACTGTTTCTTGATCCTTAATGTCAGAATTGGACATCTTTGCCCTGTTGGAAATAACAACACCAGGTCAGATACAGTAAATAATGGGTGATGTAGTTCCTGTACTTTAGTTGCAGGTTTTATGCTGACTGCTGGAGACTACCACCATATATTTTGCCTCTTTATCCAGTTTTGCAAAGCAAGAACTGACAGGCTCTAAAGGTTCACCCGGTGCTCGGTGCCGAAAGGGAGCGGGGCGGTTCTGATGCCAGTCTCAGGGTCACCTCCATTAACAAGGCCTTCAGACGGATATCTCAGTTCTTTTGAGTCCTTGGTCTGAACGCCTTGCAGATGCAGCGCTTGTCCTTTCGATGAGACTCCCCAAGGCACTTTAAGCAGTTTCTTTGTGGGGGTCGCTAATTGGGAAAGCCTTCCCACAGGATTTACAAGGCTTAAAGCCTGGAGATTGGGGCATACCCCGATGCCGGGTGGAGGTCCCTAACGGGACTAACTTATCAACTACAACAACAGTAACTAAGAACTATCTAAACAACTACTGTTATAAAACAAAAGACTACAGCCAAGAGGCACTCGCTGAAGCAAGCAAGATCGCAGTTCCAGTAACCGTCAGTGGCATAAAGAAGGAACTGAGGAGGCGTAGGGCTAACAGCGCCTCATATACCACGGCAGGTGCACGAGGCTCCAGGGGGCACCGGAGCCGGCCCTATAGGATCTGCTAAGGGGGAAAAATTTTCCAGTAACTATGCACAGGGCATGCACGCACCTACAATGGGAATGGACCTACAATGGAATGGACATGAGCAAGCACTCGAAGAATAGCATAGGTGGGTGACCATCAGCACAATGTGTCCTGCAACGCCTAAACCCATGGCAGAGTGTTAAAGGTGTTTAGGAGTTTATGTCCAACACAGAGAGTTGGTTTAATATCTTTTTCTTGTACTTCATTTGTATAATTATTAACAAACTCCCTAGAGCACCACATCTTTATGTGGTGTTTTACAGAGATATTAAAAGCATGTGGTCCCTACCCTGAAGATTTTACAATCTGGATGTAATTCCAGGGTTGTGAGCTTGAGGGGCAGGGAGGACAGCAGAGTTCTCAGCAGTGATGGAGAAATGTGAGAAGTTCAGGTATTGCCACATTATTTAAGGAAATGGCAGGACATCCAGGAAGAGATGTCTGTGAGACAGGAAGAGAAGCAAGGCTAGACAGAAGGAGTCAGTCACCAACCTAGAGACTATGACAACTGACTGCGGACTCCAATGCCAGTTCCTGTTCTGATATTCAAATCTCTCCATGCAATTGTGCCTGAGAAATCACTTCTCCCTTTGCAATCACATTTTATGCCTTACTGGAACCAGGAAACAGCTGATTAATGGGGGAGGCCCATGAGCATGGTAGGCAGAACTTTCACAGCAGCTGGATCAAGGCTACCTAGATCCAGCCTTAATATCTGAGTGCCTACAGAACTCACGCAAGAGAGCATTAACCATGGGCCTCCCTGCATTCAGTTTGCTCTTGGACCTGGCTTTCCTTCGATATATTCCTGGCCTTCCTTCGATAAGCTTTACATATAGATACATGCATAAAATAGCGAAAGAAATAAGACCAAGCTGACAGACATATTTTGCACCAATATAACTACATTAGTTAGGGAGGAAGTTTTTTTTAATTGAAATAATTATATACCAGTACAACCCTAGCATGGATGCAGTTATAGCAGAATAGAGGTGCCTTATACTAGTACAGCTTATTCCCCTTCCAGTATGGTCTAGATAATAATTAGTCCTGCCTGACTAGAAGACTTCTTGATGTCCCTTCCACTCTTACACTTCTATGATTCTACGATATAAGCACCTTTATATTGGTACAACTGCATCCACATGAGGAGGCTTGTACTGCTTTAATTATACTGCCATAGTTAAAACAGTACAACTTGTGTGTCGAAAGGCCCTTAGTAAAGCAAAACTATGTAAAAAAAAACACCCACTGAGAACTATTCAAACTATTTCCCTTACATGCTGGAAGGAAGAGAGAGACTTATTTCTATTTTTAAATACTTGGAAAGTGAAGGGCTATATAAATACATAGACAGACCAAGATGAGGGGGGCAGAGTACGAGAAAGGAGATTCACTAAAGATATCAATAAAGGCTGAGAGAGACTCAGGAAAGAGTGAATTCTTCCTAAGGATGATGAGTAGGATTTAGACATTGCATAGCTCCCTGGAAATAAGAATTTTTTCTCAGCTGTCCATCTGAGTTATCACTGGAAACAGGAATCTCAGCCAATAAAGACTATAAATATTTTACAAGATTAGTGAAATTGATATGATCAGATCATTTCTCAGTGACAAGCATTATGAGACTATTGGAAAAAATACAAGTATTCTAAAGAAGTATGATATGAATCTATAGCTTGCACTCTGCGTGAGTTTGTTTAAATAAATACACTCAGTAGCTCCATGTTCTCTTTGAAGGCAGAGTTAAAGCAAATATTTAAAAAAAAGATTTTATATGGTAATAAGCTGAATTATACTTCAGTTTTCTCCATGGGCCCTAAACAGCTGTCTGAGAAAAATGAGAAATGAGAAAAATGAGAAAAACACATTAAAAAGGAAGAAATTGCTGAATCAAGGATTGTTAATACCAGGTCAGTTTTTCCAAAGATGAGATTTTTAAGATAGGTTTTAGAAATAAAAGACAAAGTTGTAGCAAATGCAGCTATTTTCTTTAATGTTCAGGTGCTGCCTAACAAACATGGGTAAAAATGTACCTTGGACCTGCTCGATGTGAGAATGTTCTATTGGAAAAACAGCTTTTCAGAGTAACATTACATTTTCCAGCACCAGGAAAAGAGAATAAGCAACTGCTACTATTTATCATTGGTATTGCGGTAGCGTCTAGGAGCCCACTGTGCTAGGTGCTGTACAGACAGAACAAAGAAGATGGTCCCTGCCCTAAGGAGTTTACAATCAGCAAAAATGGCCCTGACCCAAAGAAATAATAGAGCACAAATATTACATGAGAGAATAAAATAGAGAATGTGAAATACCCATGGTTCCTCTTAGTAGTACACGCTCTATAGATACAGGACTGCCTAGAGGAAATGGCAGGAGACTCCCATCTGCAGCGTAAGAGTGCTACACTTTGTTCTTTTACGCTGAGAGCTTTCCAGTGTTCACACACCGTGAACTCAGAATTCTCCCAATTGAATTCCTTGGGTTTTAAGTGAAAGTGTCTTATTTACATCAGTAAATGAGCCCCTATTTACTGATGCTGTGAAATTCCCTTGCAGAAAAGATACATGGGTGCTGGGTGTGTTGTACTATAAAAAGATATGCTTTTACTGTTCACAGCTAGCTCAGCTTACCATGGAGTGTGTGGACATGTATCAAAAAAATTGCACTTAAGATGTAAATGTTGGCTCCAGTGGGGATTTCGGAATATTTGGGCTGGATGGGGAAGGATGGATGGGAGTGGGTGGATGGATGTTAAAAGCAAGTTCTTTATTATTTCTCTATACACAGTTCAAACATGTTAGTGGATGGATAAAAAAGAAACAACCGCACAACAGTTTAAAAGAAGCCGATATTTCATCTTTAAATTTAGCAGCATCTTTTATACACAAGGCCAGGTTTAAACTGCTTTTTTATCTAATTAAATGAGATTTCCTTTTAGAAAGGCAGATTTTTATACTCTCCTGTTTGTGTCCAACAGTCTCCAGTAACCAAACCTGCTGACAGCGTTTAGTTGTGGGATTTTACTAACCCTTTTCAATTGTTGGTTTCTGAAAGTAACAGTAATGTGACCTTAAACTTAAGCTTCTGCTCACACAGTAGATTAAATCTCCCACTCCCTACTGGACATTTTCTGGCTCCTGTTTGTTTATACAGATGCTAACTCACAATGGGAAAAAGAAGAGTACAGTACTGACATCACTCCCGAGGTCCCATTTAAGTGCCAGAGAGGAAGCTGTTCAGCAGAATGCCAATCAGATCTTCAGCAATCTCAGTTGTGATGTTAGTCACGCCCTTCGACAACTTGAGGAGTCTCACTATTGGATCAGTTCATTTAATCCAGTATCCTGTCCACAGTGGAAGTTTTGTTTAGGGCATTTCACCCCACACCTTTGCAAAAAATCTTTAAATATTCTTAAAATGCTCCAGTTTTAGGGCTAGATCTTGAAAACAGGATCTGCATGGGCACAGAGCCTCCAAAGCTTCCATGCAGCTCTGCAATGATGTAAGGATGCCTCCAGGAAGATCCACTTGAAGGATCTAGCCTTTCATCCCTAGTCCTACAAACATGTGGGCACATAAGTAATTTTACTTAGGGTATGTCTACACGACAGCTGCTTCTGCAGCATAGCTGAGGTACTGCAGCTATGCCAATATAGCATAAATGCCTCTAAGTCCATTAAAGGGTTTTTTTCTTTGGCGTAGGTAATCCACCTCTCTGAGAGGTAGTAATTGGCTCAACGGAAGAATCCTTCCATCAACCTAGCCACATCTACCTAATTACAGTGCTTAAGGTGCCAAATTTTTCAAAGTCTTGAGTGACGTAGCTAGATCAACCTAAGTTTTAGGTGTAAATCAGGCCTAAAAAATAGTTGCATTTAAGTCAATGTGTAAGTATTTGCAGGATCAGGGCCTTAAGAGTTAGCTATGTCTTCACTGATGATGGCAAATTTGCCACTGTCAGATCGACTTCTCTGGATCGACTGAGCGGTCAGTGGGAACCACCTTCTCAAGTGGCGTAGCACTGTGTTGACGGGAATGTCATGCATTGGCTGAGTGAGGATGGATTTGGTCAATTTTAAAGGGCTTTTTTCTTCACTAGCCTCTGATTATCTAAAGCATATCATAAAGGGTGTGTGTTTGTAAGGCAAATCTGATTATTTTTTATTTTCAAAACAGTAAAAATTATTAGAAAACATTATGACCCAGAGAACATTTCTGTGGCAGAGTGATCAACCCACAAAAACAGAGCTTTAACCAGAGTTTAACCAGAGCAATATTGCTGGAAAAGAGCGATAGTCTTATAATAAGCATACACCTTACCTTACTTGATGCGTCTTGATGTTTGGTTTATGCAGACAAGAAATCTGTTCTTTCTAAGAAAAAATTTTTTTTTTATTTAGGCTTCATTTTCATTCATTCTAAATTTAGATTGCTGATTCTGAAAGGCTACATTATACAATCACAGAAATACAATATTAACAAGTAGATCAGATGCTTTGCCATAGCTAGTCTGAGTATTCTAGCATATAAAATTTATTCATACAAAACAAAGCAAAAAGCAGTAAATGAAGAGATTCTCATTCTTATACATATTTGTAGTAATTCAGCTCTTATATTATGAAGTATCATTTTGATCAGTCTCTTATAACAAGCTTAGTATTAACTGATGGAATTTGGAAATAATCTTGTAACACACATATGCATTATCCTGGATTTTAATGAACTTTGGGAAAAGGAAGTACTTACTTTGAACCACAATACAATCCTGAAATAAATGAGAGAAGAAAAAGGACCCTTTTGCTCTTAAGACCATTTTACTCCTAAAATGAAGTTTTCATATATGAAAGTACTTTATGATATCTTGCTTTCCAAATCACTATTTTGTTACATTTATCTGCCTAAAATTTGCCGTTTCGCTCTTCTCTGCTAGAATGTCACTATCCTTAATCAGAATGCATGGCTCTTTAGCAGAAGAGATTTTGGCCTTACATGGCCTCTAAACTCATACACCTCTGTTTTGCACCTGGTCCATCACCTCTGTAGGAAGAGAATGCCTTTCGTCATACAGAAAATCCTCTTGTTCCAGTGCCTTCTGTTTCTGCTGAATATCTGGCTAATCCACACAAAAGCATTCCAAACCAATAAATCTAGTTTATGTGATTTATAACAAAAACAGCTAAATGGATTTTCCATCCCCAAAAAATTGGTTTACAAAAGGATCCTAGGGGGATAACATATGCCAAAACTACAGACAGTTTTACAGCTCCTGTATAAATCTCTGGTAATGGGGTGTTCTAGTGGGAAAGCCAACACATAATGGAAAAAAAAAAAGCTAATTAAAAATAAAAGTGAGGCTAAAGATTCTTCTAGCAAACTTCATTGAGAAATTTAGCTACTTCTATGAACTGTGGCTGTATTAAAATGACTGTTGTGTTGCTTCTGTTACTCCTCATTGTTTAAGTTTAACATTGTATTTTCACTTTCTTTGTTTTATATTTAATTTCAGTTCCACTATTAGCAGCCAAGCAGTTGTAACAAAACGCAGCTGCCAAGGTCATCTTCCTCACCCCCCATGGACCTGACAATATCACCCCCTGCATAAATCCCATGCCTGGATTCTGCCTCCCAGTTCCAAGTTCTTTTCCCAGCCTCCTAGGCCTAGCACTTTTCTCACGTTCTTTTGGATTATTAGGGGAAGTGGACATATTTTATTTCCTTTTCCCAAAGCTCATTACAATTCAGACTAAAGTGCATCTATTTTCCAAAACTATTCTCAGACTAGCTCACCTCTATATTAGTATCCCCTCACCTGAGGGCATTATTTGCTGGTACTTATTGTATTGTAAGAGGTGCCAAGGAAGGACTGCTCTTGAGATAGACATGTTAGAGATGAATATGAAAAATAACCAGCCTTACTGTGATCCTCTCTTCTCTTTGTTTCCACAGTAACACTAGTATTTCATCCCTCCTTTTGGCCTGAGAGAAAACATTTACCATTTTAAGTCCAGAGAAATTAATTTAAACTCATCTGCATTTTACAACTTCATAATAAACCTTTGATTTCTCAATGGAGCAGAAAGCTAGAATCAATATGAAACAGGTCCATTAGGAGATACTTTGTCCATTAAGCAGTTATTTCAGAGCATTTTTTCATGATTCAGAAAACTCAGTATTTTGAGATCAGACTTTGTTCCTAGAATTAGGTAAGGATATGTGAAGAAAGCAATGCGTGTCTTGATCCAGGATGAACTATGCTAAGTGTGGAAGTAAACGTATTTACAAACAAAAGCTAGCAAACAATACTCACTCCCTGTGTCTCTTCAAGACTGAAAAATATGGGTTATTTAGGTCTCCCATCCAAAATAACCCATATCAAGCTTGTTTATCTTGAGAAATGTGATAGGATCACATCCAACGTGGAGGACACCTTTTAGAAAAGTCAGAGGGTGAAATCCTGGCTTCAGTGATGTCAAGGTAAAATCTCCCAGTGACTTCCATGGGCCCATGATTTCATCCAGAATAGTGAAACATGCAATAGTTTTTGCTTATTTTCAATAAATAATCTTCTTGGTTCTTCTAAATTGTAAAAACATAAGATCATGTTCCAGAACTTGTTAAAAGCAGAAGTAGAGCGATTTCATGAAGGACAGTGCTACAATTTCTATTCAGATCAATTTAATACTTGGGTTTCCAGGCACCCACGTACAATCAAAATACTTTTAACATGCAGTAATCAAATGCTATTGGACTTTTGCTTGCTGGAAATGAACAACAGACTTTCAAGCTAGAGGGAGTGGGGATAAGAACTATTTAAGCTTGGTAAAAAACATATTCAACTGTTCTGAGAAATTCCTAGCAATTTGTTATGAAACAGACATTCCAATAAGTATTCTGGGAAATCTCCACCACCGATGCCAGAGAAGAACGACTGACAGAATGTGACTAACAAAGAGTTCTCACTTCATAACTACTTTTGGGTTAAAACCCAATTGTGTACAAAACTAAGGAAGTAAAAATTGATTTGAAAACTTCTTTATCCAGTGCCCAGGTCATTCCCCCTTTCTTTCAATACTGGAGCTAAGACTCACAAGGAATTTTAAGTATCTGAATATTAAACAGATCAACATTTCATCTGCTGCATCTAATGCACTAGTAAAAGCTCAATGAGTCAGAAATCTGCTATTGTTACCCAAGCAGCTAATACTAGACAGAGCATTTTCAAGAAAAAAACAAAAACAAAATAGAAGATCTAGTTATTGGAGCAAGGTAAGGTGAAATAGGAATGAGCAGCACTGGAGATGTTTAACCAGCAAAACCAAGATACTCAGCGTTGATTTAGGGTTTAAACACAGGAACGTGTTAGCACCTGTCACAGGAAAGTGAAAAGGAAACAAGGGATTCCTGCCAAGAGAGGGAAGGGGATGCTCAAAATTCTTTAAGGAACCATTTAGAGTACTTCTTCACTGCAAAGGTAACCCAGGTGACCGGCTCCTAAGTCAGATCCCCTTAGTTAGCCTAGCCCAGACAAGAGCAGCCACACTGCAAAGCCTACCTGAGTTACTGGTGCTGTGCTCCCCTGTGTGTATCACTATGACTTCTGGAGTCTACCGGGATCTTTGTGCTGCAGTAAACTGAGGTGCTCAGTGATTTTTCCCAGTTTGGTGTGGCAGAACTTGTCAGTCCTTCTGGGCACACAAGGGGAATTGTGGGAAGTCACTGGAGGATTGTCAGCACAGGAATGCTTTAATCTGTGTCTTCACTGCAAATTTGGTGGGTTACCAGCCCAAGTAAAAGTAGCATCTGGGCTTTAGCCCATAGCCCCAGTTGGGCCAGCGAGCTTGGGTTTAAAGCATCTCTAAACTTAGGCAAGAGAATTCTTGTCTGTGGCCACTAGGGGTTTAAATTAACTGGCTAATAAAACAACCTTTTTTCAATAAATGCATTTCACTGTGAGTTTATGACATTACAATGTAATAATTATATCTTTTTTGAAAATACACACTTTGTACCATACTTAGGGCAAAATAATCTCAGATCCACATGGCAGATCTCACCTTTCATATTTTGTTCTCTCAATGGGATGCCTCCCCACACAGAAAGACATTATATCCAACTCCAGATCTACCAGGTGGATTTGAAAGAAAAATTTTACCTTTGTCTAATAATTTAAACGTTATTCTTATTCTGTTCAATGCATTAACTATCACATCCCTGGACTTATTGGAGGCTTGTACTCTGTCTTGCAGTTGTATAAAGTAATTTGCTCATTGACATTTCTCAGCTGCAGCTACAACTGTATGATGTGCAAAGCTGCACAATCTTAATTTCATCTAGTTGCAGAATTTTTAAAAAATGAACTGAATAATCAGTGAAAAGGACTACTACCCTGTTAATCCAATTTCCAAAAAATAAGCCTAATGAATGCTAATGGATGAAATGCATTACAGGGTTATTAACTGGAAAGAGTAGGATTGCTGAGTTGCAAGAAAGAGCTGCAGACCTCAGCACCTTTATATACCTACTGCTGATTGCTTTCATCTGGCCTGCTTCCCAGGCCTAAAATACAAGCTTTTCATTACCCCAGCTACTCCTAACATTTTACTAAACTAAGGAAAATATACTGTAATTACAGAGTAAGGCTAGCAACATTATCACAGTATTGAATGTTATTTGCTTTTGATCTAGATTCCTATTAATTGGATCCATGGTAAACGTATGCAGTACTATTTACCAGCCATATTGTTGGTAAATGCAAAAAAAGTTTACTTCTATAGAATGCTTCAGTAACTGGAAAGTAAAAGTACAACTGGGTGTCAGTCAATATATGCCAACAATGTTAAAGTGAAAGAGAGAGCGGTGTATGGATACTTTCCAAGTACACTAGGTGAACTAACGGATTAAATCATGTAAATCCTAGTGTCTTCCTAAATTTAGAAAATGATTATTTGAACTTATTAAAAATGAAACAAATGAGGATTTTAAGCATAATTATTGTTAATTATTTGTATGCCACTAGGGCCTGCCCTAGAGGGTCTGAATGAGATTAGGGCTCTAGTGTGCTAGGTGCTGTACAAACACTAATAAAAGACAGACCATGCCTCAAGGGGCTCACAATCAAACAAGCTTTTCTCTAAATGTATTTATTGTTGTTTAAAATATTCTATTATTGACCAGTCTCATGGATGAAGTGTTTTTTTAAAATAAAAAAAAAAAGCTACAAAATTTATATCCAATTCTTCAAAACTTTACTTTTATCATTCAAAACTTAACCACCGAATATATTTCTTTTATCATGAGATTAGTCCAGAATATAAAAAAAACACAACATTTAAATGCACATTAGTTTCTCTTCTGTAGGCCGAGAGCATCTATTTTACCAGTGTTCAGGAGGCAGCCTAACGTCCTAGACTCTATTGCTGTAATCATGTTGACATGTGTTTGGGAACACCGTGCTTGGAATATCTTGCAGTTCTGTGTGCATTTTGTTTGTAACATCTCACAGTTCACTTGGTTGCTTAGAAATGTTTTGAGACCTTTTGTTACACAAGCAACTGTCTTGTTCATTGACAACAGTTACTGTGCTTTGTTATTTTATGTCAGTGGAATGATCCATATTGATGGCTAATTCCACCCTAGCATTTCTAGTATTAGAATAACTTGTACTTCCCTCTTTTGTGAAAACATACATATATTATTTAGGGGGAATGCAGCTTTAATTGAAAGTTGTAGTTTTTGTTTTAAGTCTGCCTTTTTTTTTTTTTTAAACTAGAAGTTAGCTAGTGTGACTGAGGAATGAATGGTGTGTGTGTGTGTGATAATGAGGTAAAAGGCGGCAACTCTAAGTCTCCCTGATAACAGAAAGGGAGTGAAACAAGACTTCGTTGTAATGACTTTTACGATCCAGATGGCTGAAGAACGCAGGATCAAGATAACCGCGGGTCTAAAGCAGTCAACTCCCAAGGACAGAAACAAGACAAAGCGTGAAACAGAAATCAGGAGATAATGGGAAGCTATCATGTTTGCAACATTACGAGTAATTGATATGAAAAAGCAACATGACACAGCAAGATCCATAGACCTGGATGGGGATGGATCACTATAAAGATGCGGTAAAAAGATGAGGACTTTGGGTTCGTTCTGCAAACATCCAGGAGCATCGGATTCGCAACCAACAGAGCCTGGCTCCACTCTCGTGTTCAGTCCACCGGGCCAGTGGACTGGCTCAAGCAACTCAGAGGCTGGTAAATATATTCCGCCTGCAGAATTCTGTGTGTGTGTAGGCAATTGCTTTTTGAAATCTCTGTATTCACAATAAACGCGGCATATTGCCTTGTCCCCCTGAATAAAATCCTGCCGTTTATTTCATATATAAGTATAAAACTTCTTTACCGAGGAGTTTTAACTATAGACATGAACAGCACACAGCAGGTCTCAAAACCTCCTACCAGATTAGAGACAATACCAAAGGAGCCATTATAGTCTGAGAGTCAAAATTCATCAAAGTGAGGAGTCTGCATTATTGCTGTCCAAGTGTTCGCTTGTTTGCTGGTGATTCCAAAGGATTGGGAAATCAGGTCCACTCAAAAATGAATTTTTTTGAAATTGTCAGCAAACTGAAGAGTCGAAAAAGTTTGTTTCAGGTCAAATGAAACATTTTGTTTAGATTTTGAGCTTATTTTTAAGTTTTCTCTTTTTAAAAATTAAATTGAAGGAAATTTCAAAACAAATTGTTTGGAAGAATAAAATAAAAAAAAAAAATAAAAAAAAGTTTTGATTTTTTTTAAGCAGAAACAGATAATCTGGCAAATTCAAGACACATTCACAAAATGTTTGTTGATCTGAAACTGCATTTTTCACCAAAGTTTTGGCCAAAAAATTTCACTCCGCTCTAGTGAATGCAGTCTGTAGAAGGGCATTGCACGAAAAACCATTTTGCACTAGGCACATCTCAATCTTTTAGTCAGTAGATCTTACCTTCTGAAGATATTTTTCTTTTTCTTCAGCTTTCTGAGCTTTGAGAGCTTCCAGGAATATCTGTTCACTCTCTAAATAAAATAAAAGTCAAAGGCTTCATAGAAAATTAGTACTAGACAAGCTTTTGAATAATGATTCAGAATAGCTATTGGTAAGACCTATACAAATGGCATGTAATACAGGAATCTGAAACTTGATTGTTCTCAGTCATAGTTACAGCATAATTATGGAAATGCTGTATGGCCAGTAACAATGGAAGTGACAGGCATCATGGCAGAACTGTGAACTAATTCACAAGTCTGGAAAGTTCCCTCTGATTTCACATTTTGTAAACTGAGTTTCAGACAGGTATTTAAGCAAGTGCCTAACTTGAAGTACCTTGTTGAAATGTGGCTGATGGCCATAATCCTGAAACAAGCAAGGGCTTGCCTCTAAGCACACAAATAGCCCCATTGCTTTCACCCCAGTTACTCATACTCTTAAGGTTGTGAAAGTGTTCACAGAATATAGCTATAACGGCTGGCTATTTGTAAGAGTCATCGGATCACATCTATCTTAAATAGATATCTGACCACCTCATGGTCCTTAATATAGTATCCTCACAACACCCTTGTGAGGCAGGGCAGTGTTATTATCCCCATGTTACAGATGGGTAACTAAAGCACAGAGAGATAAAGTGACTTGCCTAAGGTCACAAAGGATGTCTGTGGCAGAGTAGGAAATTGAACCTAGGTCTCTGAAGTCCCAGTATAGCACTCTAACCACTGGACCATCTTACTCTTGCCACTAATGACAGAGGGCAGTCTCCTGTGACTCAGCCCTTATCACGAGCCACTTCCTGGCTAAATTCCTCCAAAAAAACCCCAAGGTGACAAGCATTTAGCAACATGAGAGCATTCAATATTTTATACTCACCGTTTTTAACTGGTGGGAGGTGGATAGCAGCTTTTCTTTCTAAAAAACGAAACCACATAAAAGAAAAGTAAAACATCACTTGGGCCTTGTCTACACACACAATTGCATAGTTTAAGTACAGCGTTGATTTTAAACCATTTTAATTAAAGCAGTGCTAAAGGCCATGCAGACACTGGCTTCAGTTTAACCAAGTTTACTTCAGTTTAGCTCAAGGCCACCAGGAACAAGTTTAATTAAACCAAAATAAGGCCATCTTAAACCAAAACACAAATGTCCACAATGGAGTTTACACGGCTGCACATAAGCCACCTTTCAAAAACACCCCCAAAAGTGACTTAATGTTTCAAGCTCCTCCAGTAACCGAACCAGGGTCCTGATCCTGCCAACACTTACCCCCAAGCATGCAAGTATTTGCATTGACTCCAGCGGGGCTGCTCCTCTGTATACCGTTACACACTACTTTATGCATTGGAGCACAGAACTGTAATTCTGCCTAAACCAGTTCCTGTGTCCAGTGCCTCAATTCTCTAGTGACTGTGGGAAGGGAAAGCATATCACACACACACCCAGTACATGCAGGCCGGGAGAGGGGATTTGGGTTCCTGGCATACTACAGCACAAGAGAGGGGTTTTTATAGGGAGTCACTCTACTGACACCTGCGGGTCGAGTGGGGGGAAGGAGGTCATATCTAAAATACAGATGCCCTTTGGAGCAGAGCCCCAGCACTAGGGAGACAGAAAATAAAACAGTAATAATCTGGAGTCACCCCCACTCTCATGGAGCAAAGGGGGACACCCCTACACAACGGGGGGGGGGGGGGGAAATGAGAGTCACGTGCACCCCCAGTGCTCACACAGGAGAGGGGACAGAGGGGGGTTTCCACCAACACCGAGGAGGGAATGCCGGGGGATCTCGGGGAGTGTGTGTCTCTCTCACGGGTCTCTCGAGGCCGCGGCCCCCCCGGGCCCAGGCGGGACTCCAGTGGCGGCTGCAGGGTGACTGAGTTCCAGAAGGCTTTGGCAAAGGCCACGTCGCGCTCGGCGGAGCCGGCGAAGACCAACGGGCCGGCTGGCGCCAGGGAGGCCGCGGAGGCTGGGGGCCCACCCGGCAGCATCGCCATGGAGGCCGAGAACCGCCGTAGTCTGCCCCCCGGTGGGTCAGTGTTGGCGCGCTCGGCCCAGGGCCGGTGTGGCTCCCAAGAGATCTCCCTTGGAGCCCGGTCGGCCTGGCCCGGCTCTCCGTGCGCTGCGGGGACGATGCAGAGACAGGCCGGATCAGCTCTCTGCGCTGCCCTGCCCCTCCCAGCCGCTTGTTTGCTTGCTTGCTCGCCCAGTGCCCCACACGTGAACCTTTCAAAGAGTTTCCACGCAGTGGTGCAGGCACTTCATTCCTGTGGTTGATCCTTGTAGTTGCCAGGTAACTAGCCCTCTCCTGTTTGCCTCGTTCCCCTTTTGGGAACTACAGATCACGTGCAACAGCTTCAGACTGAATCAGAAATCTGGGCCAGCCAGGCTAGGCATGCTGCCCTGAACGGTAGGGCCGAGGCGGCTGAGGGGCAGGAAGCTGGCCAGGGCAGTTTCCTGCTTGAGTTTACATTAAAGTGCTGTTCTAAGAGACATTTCTAGTCTAAAAGCCTGGGGCCCATGTTCCCCTGCACCCCCTGTTCTCATTTACACCTGCGCACGGTGAAAGCAAAAGGCTTCCAAAGTAGCCCGGTAGCATTTCACTCCCACCTCTCACTGCTGTATGTGGGTACCCCATGGGCAGGACCTGGGTTTCATTAAAAAAAAATATATATATATTTTTAAGGGCTGGGCCTAGTGGATCTGTGCATTAATCCCCCCCCCATGCAGTACTGGGCCCAGAACTCCGTTTATTCCTCTAGGGACTGCTGCCCTCTATTTTGTAGCCAATGGGTGAAATTATTGCACCCTTAGTATAGCCTGGCACTGACTGACTAGCACTGACAGGCCGAGTTAGAATATTGCTGCTGGAATTTAAACGGTTAGAGCGTGGATAGAGCACCACAGCGCCATCAGCTGGTAGCTTTCAGTTACTAGCAACCAGATTTCAACCAGCAAACTACCCTCAGGTGTAGACAGATTTCAACCAGATTTCAACCAGCAAACTACCCTGAGGTGTAGACAGCTTTCAACCAGATTTCAACCAGCAAACTACCCTGAGGTATAGACAGATTTCAACCAGCAAACTACCCAGAGGTGTAGACACTCAGGCTGAAGCCCTAATTTTGGGACCCTCTGCAGGGTGCCAGAGACTGGGCTCCAGCCCTGTCCCCGAACATCTACACTGCAATTTCATAACCCTGCAGCTCGAGCAAGGAACCTGAGTCAGCTGATCTAGGCCAAGCTTTTTATTGCAGTGTGGACATACCTCTAGCCCTTGTCAGCATCAGAACTCTGGGCTCCTTTTCATTTCCCCTTCAAGAACAGAGGCCCCAGGGCTCCTTCCCTAGCCCCTGTTCTTGGACGCACATCACTCCTTTCCTTTGAGTTGCTAGAAGGAGAGAGAGAGAAAGAGGTGCAGCGGCTTTAGTGTGGGCTCAGTGGACACCGTGCTTACAAGGTAAAATCAGATTAAACGGACGAGGTACTTGCCCCTCCTTGAAATTACCCCAACTCCTAGTTTTCAGCACCAGTCCGTGGCGGGTGGCAGGAGAGCTTGCAACCGAAGTCAGGGCCAGCTGGATGTGGAGTACGCCAGGCTTCGACTTGGATGAATGTGTGAGGAGGGAACGGGCAAAGGACAGCTAGGAGGCCAAACCCTTATCGGACTCAAGAGGCTGGACTGAAATGGGAGTGTAATCCAGGGAAAGGCCCGTGCCCTAGTTAGAGGGAGCTCACTTTGGATGTTGGCGATATCTTGGCTTTTTTGCAAAGAAGATGGAATTTTTCACGGCCTCCACCATCCCCTTACAGCCGCCCCTTCGCCACACCATGTTACAGGTGACTCGGCCAGGAAATACACGGGTCACAAATAAGATTTCACTTCAACGGCCCCAAAAGCCAAGTCGAAAGAATTCGAGGCCAATCTGCTGGGATTAAAGGCAAGAGACTCTGAACCCTTCTTAAAGGGTGGTCATTCTGCCACAGGCACAAAAAGGCTCCTCCAGTTGAAGGATGGGAGCGATAAGACCTTCCACCCTGCTTACAGGGCAGTCATTTGGCCTGGCATTTCAAGGTGACCCGTGGCTTAATAAGTCTGGCAAAAGAGACCCAAACCCTGCTTACAGGGTGGTCCTTAAGCCAAGGGCATTGCCATGGGCCAGAACTAAGAGCGCTGGAAAGGAGAGACCTCCATTCCCTCAGGAGAGGGGGGTCTGTTTGCCTAGCAAGTGCCAGCGGCCCAAGACACGCTAGAAAGGGGAGACCTGCACCCTCCTTACAGGGGGAGGTCAATGGCACAGAGCATTTTAAAGGCTAGGTCCTAAAGAGTGGAAACCCAGAGAGACCTCAACCCTTCTTAAAGGGTGGTCCCTCAGCCAGAGGCATAAAAAGGCCCCTACTTTAAGCATGAGAGGGAGAAGACCTTACACCCTGCTTACAGGGCAGTCATTTTGCCCGGCATTTGAAAGAGACCCGGGGCTTAATGAGCCTGTCAAAGGAGACCCAAACCCTGCTTACAGGGTGGTCCTTAAGCCAAGGGCATTACAATGGCCGGAGCCAAGAGCGCTGAAAAGGAGGGACCTCCATCCCCTCAGTAGAGGGTGGTCTCTTTGCCCAGCAAGTGTCAGCGGCCCAAGTGTCACACTAGAAAGGGGAGACCTGCACCCTGCTTACAGGGTCAGGTCAAGGGCAGAGGGCATTTTAAAGGCTACGTCCGAAGGAGTAGCAAGTCACAGAGCCCACAACCCTTCTTACAGGGTGGTCTCTCAGCCTCGGGTTCAGAAAGGACCCATAAAGCCTTTCGCTGGCCAAGGACTGGACCTTGATCCCTGGTTACAGGGAGGTCCTTTGACCTGGCGACTGGTGGGGGATTAAGTCTATGCGGACAAGTGTCAATCCCAAGCTCCCAATACAGGGAGGGGCATGTGTGCAATGTGTGCAGTGTTGTTTTTCACTGGCCTTTTCTTCTCTCTTCCTGAAGTTTCTTTGCCTCTTCACTCATCTTGTCCATTTCTTCCTTTGAGTTGCTAGAAGGAGAGAGAGAGAAAGAGGTGCAGCGGCTTTAGTGTGGGCTCAGTGGACACCGTGCTTACAAGGTAAAATCAGATTAAACGGACGAGGTACTTGCCCCTCCTTGAAATTACCCCAACTCCTAGTTTTCAGCACCAGTCCGTGGCGGGTGGCAGGAGAGCTTGCAACCGAAGTCAGGGCCAGCTGGATGTGGAGTACGCCAGGCTTCGACTTGGATGAATGTGTGAGGAGGGAACGGGCAAAGGACAGCTAGGAGGCCAAACCCTTATCGGACTCAAGAGGCTGGACTGAAATGGGAGTGTAATCCAGGGAAAGGCCCGTGCCCTAGTTAGAGGGAGCTCACTTTGGATGTTGGCGATATCTTGGCTTTTTTTTGCAAAGAAGATGGAATTTTTCACGGCCTCCACCATCCCCTTACAGCCGCCCCTTCGCCACACCATGTTACAGGTGACTCGGCCAGGAAATACACGGGTCACAAATAAGATTTCACTTCAAAGGCCCCAAAAGCCAAGTCGAAAGAATTCGAGGCCAATCTGCTGGGATTAAAGGCAAGAGACTCTGAACCCTTCTTAAAGGGTGGTCATTCTGCCACAGGCACAAAAAGGCTCCTCCAGTTGAAGGATGGGAGCGATAAGACCTTCCACCCTGCTTACAGGGCAGTCATTTGGCCTGGCATTTCAAGGTGACCCGTGGCTTAATAAGTCTGGCAAAAGAGACCCAAACCCTGCTTACAGGGTGGTCCTTAAGCCAAGGGCATTGCCATGGGCCAGAACCAAGAGCGCTGGAAAGGAGAGACCTCCATTCCCTCAGGAGAGGGGGGTCTCTTTGCCCAGGCAAGTCATTTGGGCATTAAGAGGGCCAATTTAGAGAGGAGAAAAAGGAAAGAGACCAGAACCCTGAGTACAGGGCGGTCACCCATTCTTTACAAAATACTCCTCCTTTAAAGAAGGGGGAAAAGTCCCCAATTTGGAAAGAGCTGGATAGGAACAGGTAAGTGAGGAATCCTGCTGACTCTCCCATTACCATTCAATTCTCCATCCTCAGCGACACCCTTCCCTCCTTTCTACCCCACCAAGAAAATGACAACTCTGTGCCCCTGAAACTTGACCAAAAAAGACACCCCTTCCAGGTGACACATTCCTGTTAATAGTGTTAGGTGCACCCACGTGCAGGATCTGAATACCACAACATGGACCTACACCACCTGAGCCTCAACACATTTCAGAAAGGACAGTCACATCAAACATAGCCCGAGGAATATCCTCGGTCTATCAGCAAAGAGACAAAAGGCCTGGAATTCGGACACAACACACGCAGCTCTCCGAATCTACGTCCAACAGCGTCTGCCTTGTTCACAATAAAACAAGGGGTCAAAGCTGAGGTTGGTAGGGCAGAGTAAAGAGGGCAGGGCAAGAGGAAAGGAGGAAGGATTACGTGGCAGAGAGGATCTGAAAGCAGCCCCCACCTCACCTGTTCCTTTCCAGAGTTTGTGAGATTTGGATCGTGGGCGATTTCTTGCCTTTTTGGAAAAAAGGGTCGAATTTTTCACGGCCTCCACCATCCCCTTACAGCCGCCCCTTCGCCACGCCATGTTCCATGTGACCCGCACAGGAAATACACAGGTCACAAATAAGATTTCACTTCAAAGCCCAAAAAAGCCAAGTAGAAATCATTGCAGGGGAATTTACGGTGACCAAGAGAAATAGAATCTCAACCCTTCTACAAGGGTGGTCACTCAGCCACAGGCACAAAAAGGCCCCCGAGTTGAAGAATGAGAGCGATAAGACCTTACACCCTGCTTACAGGGCAGTCATTTGGCCTGGCATGTCCAAGTGACCTGTGGCTAGATAAGCATGGAAAAGGAGACCCAAACCCTGCTTACAGGGTGGTCCTTAAGCCAGGACAACCACCATGGGCCAGAGCCAGAAGCGCAGAAAAGGACAGACCTCCATTCCCTCAGGAGAGGGGGGTCTCTTTGCCCAGCAAGTGCCAGCGGCCCAAGACACGCTAGAAAGGGGAGACCTGCACCCTGCTTACAGGGGGAGGTCAATGGCACAGATCATTTTAAAGGCTCGGTCCTAAAGAGTGGAAACCCAGAGAGACCTCAACCCTTCTTAAAGGGTGGTCCCTCAGCCAGAGGCATAAAAAGGCCCCTACTTTAAGCATGAGAGGGAGAAGACCTTACACCCTGCTTACAGGGCAGTCATTTTGCCCGGCATTTGAAAGAGACCCGGGGCTTAATGAGCCTGTCAAAGGAGACCCAAACCCTGCTTACAGGGTGGTCCTTAAGCCAAGGGCATTACAATGGCCGGAGCCAAGAGCGCTGAAAAGGAGGGACCTCCATCCCCTCAGTAGAGGGTGGTCCCTTTGCCCAGCAAGTGTCAGCGGCCCAAGACACACTAGAAAGGGGAGACCTGCACCCTGCTTACAGGGTCAGGTCAAGGGCAGAGGGCATTTTAAAGGCTACGTCCGAAGGAGTAGCAAGTCACAGAGCCCACAACCCTTCTTACAGGGTGGTCTCTCAGCCTCGGGTTCAGAAAGGACCCATAAAGCCTTTCGCTGGCCAAGGACTGGACCTTGATCCCTGGTTACAGGGAGGTCCTTTGACCTGGCGACTGGTGGGGGATTAAGTCTATGCGGACAAGTGTCAATCCCAAGCTCCCAATACAGGGAGGGGCATGTGTGCAATGTGTGCAGTGTTGTTTTTCACTGGCCTTTTCTTCTCTCTTCCTGAAGTTTCTTTGCCTCTTCACTCATCTTGTCCATTTCTTCCTTTGAGTTGCTAGAAGGAGAGAGAGAGAAAGAGGTGCAGCGGCTTTAGTGTGGGCTCAGTGGACACCGTGCTTACAAGGTAAAATCAGATTAAACGGACGAGGTACTTGCCCCTCCTTGAAATTACCCCAACTCCTAGTTTTCAGCACCAGTCCGTGGCGGGTGGCAGGAGAGCTTGCAACCGAAGTCAGGGCCAGCTGGATGTGGAGTACGCCAGGCTTCGACTTGGATGAATGTGTGAGGAGGGAACGGGCAAAGGACAGCTAGGAGGCCAAACCCTTATCGGACTCAAGAGGCTGGACTGAAATGGGAGTGTAATCCAGGGAAAGGCCCGTGCCCTAGTTAGAGGGAGCTCACTTTGGATGTTGGCGATATCTTGGCTTTTTTGCAAAGAAGATGGAATTTTTCACGGCCTCCACCATCCCCTTACAGCCGCCCCTTCGCCACACCATGTTACAGGTGACTCGGCCAGGAAATACACGGGTCACAAATAAGATTTCACTTCAACGGCCCCAAAAGCCAAGTCGAAAGAATTCGAGGCCAATCTGCTGGGATTAAAGGCAAGAGACTCTGAACCCTTCTTAAAGGGTGGTCATTCTGCCACAGGCACAAAAAGGCTCCTCCAGTTGAAGGATGGGAGCGATAAGACCTTCCACCCTGCTTACAGGGCAGTCATTTGGCCTGGCATTTCAAGGTGACCCGTGGCTTAATAAGTCTGGCAAAAGAGACCCAAACCCTGCTTACAGGGTGGTCCTTAAGCCAAGGGCATTGCCATGGGCCAGAACTAAGAGCGCTGGAAAGGAGAGACCTCCATTCCCTCAGGAGAGGGGGGTCTGTTTGCCTAGCAAGTGCCAGCGGCCCAAGACACGCTAGAAAGGGGAGACCTGCACCCTCCTTACAGGGGGAGGTCAATGGCACAGAGCATTTTAAAGGCTAGGTCCTAAAGAGTGGAAACCCAGAGAGACCTCAACCCTTCTTAAAGGGTGGTCCTCAGCCAGAGGCATAAAAAGGCCCCTACTTTAAGCATGAGAGGGAGAAGACCTTACACCCTGCTTACAGGGCAGTCATTTTGCCCGGCATTTGAAAGAGACCCGGGGCTTAATGAGCCTGTCAAAGGAGACCCAAACCCTGCTTACAGGGTGGTCCTTAAGCCAAGGGCATTACAATGGCCGGAGCCAAGAGCGCTGAAAAGGAGGGACCTCCATCCCCTCAGTAGAGGGTGGTCTCTTTGCCCAGCAAGTGTCAGCGGCCCAAGACACGCTAGAAAGGGGAGACCTGCACCCTGCTTACAGGGTCAGGTCAAGGGCAGAGGGCATTTTAAAGGCTACGTCCGAAGGAGTAGCAAGTCACAGAGCCCACAACCCTTCTTACAGGGTGGTCTCTCAGCCTCGGGTTCAGAAAGGACCCATAAAGCCTTTCGCTGGCCAAGGACTGGACCTTGATCCCTGGTTACAGGGAGGTCCTTTGACCTGGCGACTGGTGGGGGATTAAGTCTATGCGGACAAGTGTCAATCCCAAGCTCCCAATACAGGGAGGGGCATGTGTGCAATGTGTGCAGTGTTGTTTTTCACTGGCCTTTTCTTCTCTCTTCCTGAAGTTTCTTTGCCTCTTCACTCATCTTGTCCATTTCTTCCTTTGAGTTGCTAGAAGGAGAGAGAGAGAAAGAGGTGCAGCGGCTTTAGTGTGGGCTCAGTGGACACCGTGCTTACAAGGTAAAATCAGATTAAACGGACGAGGTACTTGCCCCTCCTTGAAATTACCCCAACTCCTAGTTTTCAGCACCAGTCCGTGGCGGGTGGCAGGAGAGCTTGCAACCGAAGTCAGGGCCAGCTGGATGTGGAGCACACCAGGCTTCGACTTGGATGAATGTGTGAGGAGGGAACGGGCAAAGGACAGCTAGGAGGCCAAACCCTTATCGGACTCAAGAGGCTGGACTGAAATGGGAGTGTAATCCAGGGAAAGGCCCGTGCCCTAGTTAGAGGGAGCTCACTTTGGATGTTGGCGATATCTTGGCTTTTTTTTGCAAAGAAGATGGAATTTTTCACGGCCTCCACCATCCCCTTACAGCCGCCCCTTCGCCACACCATGTTACAGGTGACTCGGCCAGGAAATACACGGGTCACAAATAAGATTTCACTTCAAAGGCCCCAAAAGCCAAGTCGAAAGAATTCGAGGCCAATCTGCTGGGATTAAAGGCAAGAGACTCTGAACCCTTCTTAAAGGGTGGTCATTCTGCCACAGGCACAAAAAGGCTCCTCCAGTTGAAGGATGGGAGCGATAAGACCTTCCACCCTGCTTACAGGGCAGTCATTTGGCCTGGCATTTCAAGGTGACCCGTGGCTTAATAAGTCTGGCAAAAGAGACCCAAACCCTGCTTACAGGGTGGTCCTTAAGCCAAGGGCATTGCCATGGGCCAGAACCAAGAGCGCTGGAAAGGAGAGACCTCCATTCCCTCAGGAGAGGGGGGTCTCTTTGCCCAGGCAAGTCATTTGGGCATTAAGAGGGCCAATTTAGAGAGGAGAAAAAGGAAAGAGACCAGAACCCTGAGTACAGGGCGGTCACCCATTCTTTACAAAATACTCCTCCTTTAAAGAAGGGGGAAAAGTCCCCAATTTGGAAAGAGCTGGATAGGAACAGGTAAGTGAGGAATCCTGCTGACTCTCCCATTACCATTCAATTCTCCATCCTCAGCGACACCCTTCCCTCCTTTCTACCCCACCAAGAAAATGACAACTCTGTGCCCCTGAAACTTGACCAAAAAAGACACCCCTTCCAGGTGACACATTCCTGTTAATAGTGTTAGGTGCACCCACGTGCAGGATCTGAATACCACAACATGGACCTACACCACCTGAGCCTCAACACATTTCAGAAAGGACAGTCACATCAAACATAGCCCGAGGAATATCCTCGGTCTATCAGCAAAGAGACAAAAGGCCTGGAATTCGGACACAACACACGCAGCTCTCCGAATCTACGTCCAACAGCGTCTGCCTTGTTCACAATAAAACAAGGGGTCAAAGCTGAGGTTGGTAGGGCAGAGTAAAGAGGGCAGGGCAAGAGGAAAGGAGGAAGGATTACGTGGCAGAGAGGATCTGAAAGCAGCCCCCACCTCACCTGTTCCTTTCCAGAGTTTGTGAGATTTGGATCGTGGGCGATTTCTTGCCTTTTTGGAAAAAAGGGTCGAATTTTTCACGGCCTCCACCATCCCCTTACAGCCGCCCCTTCGCCACGCCATGTTCCATGTGACCCGCACAGGAAATACACAGGTCACAAATAAGATTTCACTTCAAAGCCCAAAAAAGCCAAGTAGAAATCATTGCAGGGGAATTTACGGTGACCAAGAGAAATAGAATCTCAACCCTTCTACAAGGGTGGTCACTCAGCCACAGGCACAAAAAGGCCCCCGAGTTGAAGAATGAGAGCGATAAGACCTTACACCCTGCTTACAGGGCAGTCATTTGGCCTGGCATGTCCAAGTGACCTGTGGCTAGATAAGCATGGAAAAGGAGACCCAAACCCTGCTTACAGGGTGGTCCTTAAGCCAGGGCAACCACCATGGGCCAGAGCCAGAAGCGCAGAAAAGGACAGACCTCCATTCCCTCAGGAGAGGGGGTCTCTTTGCCCAGCAAGTGCCAGCGGCCCAAGACACGCTAGAAAGGGGAGACCTGCACCCTGCTTACAGGGGGAGGTCAATGGCACAGAGCATTTTAAAGGCTCGGTCCTAAAGAGTGGAAACCCAGAGAGACCTCAACCCTTCTTAAAGGGTGGTCCCTCAGCCAGAGGCATAAAAAGGCCCCTACTTTAAGCATGAGAGGGAGAAGACCTTACACCCTGCTTACAGGGCAGTCATTTTGCCCGGCATTTGAAAGAGACCCGGGGCTTAATGAGCCTGTCAAAGGAGACCCAAACCCTGCTTACAGGGTGGTCCTTAAGCCAAGGGCATTACAATGGCCGGAGCCAAGAGCGCTGAAAAGGAGGGACCTCCATCCCCTCAGTAGAGGGTGGTCTCTTTGCCCAGCAAGTGTCAGCGGCCCAAGACACGCTAGAAAGGGGAGACCTGCACCCTGCTTACAGGGTCAGGTCAAGGGCAGAGGGCATTTTAAAGGCTACGTCCGAAGGAGTAGCAAGTCACAGAGCCCACAACCCTTCTTACAGGGTGGTCTCTCAGCCTCGGGTTCAGAAAGGACCCATAAAGCCTTTCGCTGGCCAAGGACTGGACCTTGATCCCTGGTTACAGGGAGGTCCTTTGACCTGGCGACTGGTGGGGGATTAAGTCTATGCGGACAAGTGTCAATCCCAAGTTCTCCCACATAGCTGAATACAGGGAGGGGCATGTGTGCAATGTGTGCAGTGTTGTTTTTCACTGGCCTTTTCTTCTCTCTTCCTGAAGTTTAGCCTGAGCTGCCTCACAGCTTTCCTGCCCTGCGCCTCCTGCTAGTCAGCAAGAGCCACTTCAGGCCTTTCCTGCCAAACGCCCCCTGCCCGTCAGCGCCATCTGCCTCTGGACTTTTCTTTCCAGTCAGCACCTTTCTCCTGTCAGAATGAGCCACCTCAGGGCTTTCCCGCCCAATAGCTCCTGCCCAGTCACTGCCAGTCACCTCAGCTTTCCCGCTCAGCACCTCTGCCCTGTCAGCACAAGTTACCTCAGGCTTTCCCTCCCAGCAGCGTCTGCCTAGTCAGTGTGAGCTGCCTCTGGGCTCCCCTGCCCTGCACCTGCACTGTCCTGTCAGCCTGAGGCACCTCAGTGGGTTTCCCACCCAGTCACTTCTGCTCAGTCAGTGCGAGCCAGCTCTGGGCTTCCCTTTCCAGACAGCGCGAACTGCCTCTAGGCTTCTCATGCCCAGCACTTCTTGCCAGTCAACCCAAACCACTGGAGGGATTTTTTCACTCAGCACCTCTGTCTAGTCAGTGCGAGCCAATTCAGCAGTTTTCCCGCCCAGTCAGTGCGAGCCAGCTCTGGGCATCCCTTTCCCACTCAGCACCTCTGTCCTGTCAGCTTGAGCCACTTCTGGGCTTTTCTGCTCAGCACCTGTACCTGCCACATCATCTGCCTCTGGACTTTTCTTTCCAGTCAGCACCTTTCTCCTGTCAGCATGAGCCACCTCAGGGCTTTCCCGCCCAACTGCTCCTGCCCAGTCACTGCCAGTCACCTCAGCTTTCCCGCTCCACACCTCCGCCCTGTCAGCATGAGCCACCTCTGGCTTTTCCCGCCCAGCGCCTGCTGGCCAATCAGCACGAGCCGCCTCCGGGCTTTCCCGCTCAGCACCTTTCTCCTGTCAGCCTGAGCCACCTCAGGGCTTTCCCGCCCAATAGCTCCTGCCCAGTCACTGCCAGTCACCTCTGAGCTTTCCCGCTCAGCACCTCTGCCCTGTCAGCACAAGTTACCTCAGGCTTTCCCTCCCAGCAGCGTCTGCCTAGTCAGTGTGAGCTGCCTCTGGGCTCCCCTGCCCTGCACCTGCACTGTCCTGTCAGCCTGAGGCACCTCAGTGGGTTTCCCACCCAGTCACTTCTGCTCAGTCAGTGCGAGCCAGCTCTGGGCTTCCCTTTCCAGACAGCGCGAACTGCCTCTAGGCTTCTCATGCCCAGCACTTCTTGCCAGTCAACCCAAACCACTGGAGGGATTTTTTCACTCAGCACCTCCTGTCTAGTCAGTGCGAGCCAATTCAGCAGTTTTCCCGCCCAGTCAGTGCGAGCCAGCTCTGGGCATCCCTTTCCCGCTCAGCACCTCTGTCCTGTCAGCTTGAGCCACTTCTGGGCTTTTCTGCTCAGCACCTGTACCTGCCACATCATCTGCCTCTGGACTTTTCTTTCCAGTCAGCACCTTTCTCCTGTCAGCATGAGCCGCCTCAGGGCTTTCCCGCCCAACTGCTCCTGCCCAGTCACTGCCAGTCACCTCAGCTTTCCCGCTCCACACCTCCGCCCTGTCAGCATGAGCCACCTCTGGCTTTTCCCGCCCAGCGCCTGCTGGCCAATCAGCACGAGCCACCTCCGGGCTTTCCCGCTCAGCACCTCTGCCCTGTCAGCCTGAGCCACCTCAGGGCTTTCCCGCCCAGTTGCTTCTGCCCAGGGCCGTTTTAAGACCTTCGTAGGCCCTAGGCACACTTGCTTTCGTAGGCCCCCCCGACTGAAATAACTAATTTGATTTTAAACTATTAATAAGTAGTTTTTTAAATAAAAATAAAAAATTATGTATTAACATTTTTTTTGTAGGCCCTGAAAGTTTTGTAGGCCCTAGGCACTGTGCCTAATGGATAATATGGCCCTGCTTCTGCCCAGTCACTGCGAGTCACCTCTGAGCTTTCCCACTCCGCACCTCTGCCCTGTCACCATGAGCCACCTCTGGGCTTTCCTGTTCAGCCCCTTTGCCTGTCAGCGCCAGCCGCCTCTGGGTTTTCCCGCCCTGCGCCTTCTGCCTTGTCAGCATGAACTGCCTCCAGGCCTTCCCGCCCAGTGCCTGCTGTCCAGTCAGTGTGAGGCGCCTCTGGGCTTTCCTGCCCAGCTCATATCTAAAATAGAGATTCCCTTTGGAACAGAGGCTGGGACTCTTTAGATAGCCCCCAGCACTAGGTAGACAGGAAATAAACAGTAATAATCTGGAGTCACCCTGAATGGGGGTCACCCCTACATGATGCGGGGGAGGCGGAAAGGAAATGAGGGTCACCTCGTTGCACCCCCATTGCTCACACCGGAGAGGGCACAGGGGGGTCTCCCTCAATGCTGAGGAGATGTGTGGGAGTTCACCCCCAGTCCTGGGGGGCATAGAAGCGGGGGGTCTCTCACGTCTCTTGAGGCTACAGCCCCCCTGGCCCCAGACAGGAGTGCAGTGGTGGCTGCAGGGTCTTTGAGTTCTAGAAGGCTTTAGCAAAGGCCATGTGGCACATGGCACAGCCAGTGAAGTCCAATGGGCCGGTCGGTGTGAGGCAAGCCGCTGCAGGGGTTTTCTCACTCAGCGCCGCCTGTTTAGTCAGCCTGAGCTGCCTCACAGCTTTCCTGCCCAGCACCTCCCGTCCTGTCTGTTTGAGGCCCATGGTGTATGTGGACCTGTTTTTCATTTTCTTTTAATATAATTTATTTTTAAGGGCTGGTCCTCGTGGATCTGTGCATTAATCCCCGCAGAGCAGTACCAGACCCAGAATCCCGTTTATTCCTCCAGGGACTGCTGCCCTCTATTTTGTAGCCGCTGGGTAAAAATATTGCACTCTTAGCATATCCCGGCACAGACAGTGTCCACCAGAGGGCACTGCTGCTCTGGACACATTAGGGGCGGGCAGGTGTCTGTCATATGTGATGTGACCCGCTTAGAATATTGCTCCTGGAATTTAAACTTTAGACCTCGGATAGAGCACCACAGCGCCATCAGCTGGTAGCTTTCAGTTACTAGCAACCCAGGAACCAGATTTCAACCAGCAAGGAAGGAAGGAAGACTATATGATCACAGTGGTCCCTTCTTGCCTTGGAATCTATGAATCAGAATCAGACCCTATGTTTGCAAATTAAAAAATAAAAAGATCACTTCAGAGTCTGTTTTGCATTTTCTTTCTGTATCCAAGGTATCAAACATTTTAATATGCAGCTGTGTTCCAGCTGAACGGCTATACAATATTGGGTTGACAACTAGATTGATGTCATTTACATGTTTGATGGGGAAACCATTATGTTTCATTTTCTCTGCTTTGTCCCTGCATTGTGCACCTCTACAAAGGAGCCATGCTAAATGCTTTTTGTGTTATTGAAACACTTCAGTACTCCAGACTTCCAACAAGATGCATTACATACCTTTTTACCTGGCTGTGTGGTTAGTGATTGTTACCTTTAGCAATCAGCTAACTACACTGCCTGGTAACTAGGCTAATGTACAAGATAGTTCACTTCCAACATCTGCTTTTACTAAGAGCTGGTCTTGCCAGTGAAATATGGCAGACTCTCATACTATTAAGTTGAGGTGATATTTCTTCATAATTCGTAGAAGTTCAGAAAAAATGGGTAGGGTGATACATGCTAAGATGGTGAAGTTGTATTTACAGCATAATACAGCATATGATCTCTAAGCATTTTTAAAAGTATCTGCATGTTTTTAGTTTGTTAAATACATGTTCATATCTTTAAGAGAATTTTTAAAGTCAAATGAACTGGACTTGAATTCTTTGGCCTGTTTTCTTTGCCCTTAGAATGCTTATTTGCCAAATCGTGATACACAAAGAACTGAGTGTTGGGGGTATTTTCAAAAAGCCAGACAAATTAAACACAACAGGTGAAATCCTGGATCCACTGAAGTTAGTGGGAGTTTTGCCACTAACTTCAATGGGGCTAGGAGTTCACCTGACTTCTTCAACAATGCATTCTTTGTTGAACAGCTAACATTTCTAAACATGAAGCTGTAAATGAAAGATGTGATGATTTATTCTGTGACGTGGGCATCAAGAGGTTGTAAGACGTGCTGTTCTCTGTGCTGAGCTGTAGCCGGGAATTCTGCGCCTTGTTTTGATGGCAGTAAAGTTAGTGATTGCAGAGAGATGGATACAATCAGCTAACTACACTGCCTACAAACCAAACACTACTTCTGCAAGGACGGCACTCCAGCTAAACCTAGAAAAAGACAGAAAATTTCCAATAAATATTTGATCACTCATTGAACTTCATTAGATGCTCCTGTAATACAAATAAACAGTTAACAATGACAACTGAAAGATTGGACCATATTCATCCTTGATGTAATGCCACAGAGTCCAAAGAAATGACACTGGAACTGAATTTGCCCCAGGTATTTCCAGCATGAAGTTGACTCACCACAAAGGAGTTAGTGCAAAGACATACAGAATCAGTGAAATATCATAAGGTAAGTGAGGAGAATATACAAAATGGAAATTGGAAACCATAACAACCTGGTTGTACAACAGTTAGTCATGCTGGTGAGTATGAGATAGTCAATGGTTTTTCTCAGGTGAGTAAATGCACCCACAGAGGGAGAAAGCTGCAAAATTTGGATCAAGGTGAATTGTTTGAATGTAAGTAACATCCTACACGGTTTATGGCAAATGAATACTGGACGTCAGAGACTTACTGAGTCCAATTCATCCTCCTTGTAATTCTACCAGAGTCAATGGTGTTACACCCGGGATGGATTTGACCAAATGTATTAGAACTGTGCCACTTCCTGTTAAAAGGTTCTTAGATGATCATAATTGTAATGACAGTACAAACAACAACAACAATAACAATGGTAGAACCTCACCAGTTGTCAATGTCCTGATCCCTAAACCTGATAAGCCCCTCATAGGTCTCCCCCCAGAATGCTGAAGAAGCAGAGATGATGCTTGAAATGGCACTGGGGCCTCAGACTGCTCTGACTTTGTTACTATTACAAACTATACTACAGCCTGTTTCCTAGGAGAGCACGAAGTACCATCCAAAATAATTACAAGTAAATTATGATTATCAAATAAATGAACAAACTCCATGCAAAGTGAACGTAGCGCAGTGCCTTTGTTTGTTCTCGCCCCTTGCACTCCTTCCTGCTTATTCATTTCGTTTGCTTGCTAATTTCTATGATTATGTAATTTACGTCTCCTAGTCTTTAATGCAAATTCTATTTTGCTATTAATTTGTGTCTTCTACCCAATTAAACACCACGTTTGAAATTGTAATAGGCTATACCTTATGCCTCAGAAAGATGTATACAATTAATAATACGATAAAATATTTTATTCGGGTTTACCTGACTCTTCTTCATTTTGCAATGAGACAGACCCAGTAAGAGTTACACTATAGATGAATCTGGCCCACAAAAGAGTAATGTTTTACAAGATATGCCTCATAAATGCCTCAGCCTCAAAAGTGCGTAAAACAAACTTCAGGATTTGCCTATAAGGAGCTTACCTTGTAATAATCCCGATAGCGAGTATTGTATATTGCATTTATAACAAAATGCTTCCTGGGAGCATTTGAAGCATGAAAAAAAGTGCTGGTAGCTCCTGGTTTCTTCATTTTAAACATTTCCCTCCTTTTTTCAGCCAGCAACCCAGCCACTTGTTCCCCTCCATCCATTGTTTCTGAGCACTGAGCAGTGTTTTAAAGGACAAACATGCAAACTGGAAATCCTGGGGGTTATCCCAAGGCAGTAGCAGACCATCCCATCTCTACCCATGAGAATTCTCAGGTAGACTGCCCCCAGTCTTGGTTGTGGGGCAGCCCCAGGCCTGAACCTTTGTATACACTTTGTCGTCATGGACACTCAGGTGGGGCTTGTGAATGGAGGATGGCTCACTGCTCTGGAATGGACGGCTTGACTTTATGATGGGAGGCTTTATTGTGCAAGAAGTTTCCATGGATAAAATAAATACAGAACATAGACTAATTAGAAAGGGATGTCACCACTCTCCTTCAATGAGGTGGCTATCGCTCAGGAGTTATATACTATTGGGACAGTCTGGCTGTGGTATTCAACATGATTCTTAACATTTCCAAGACCAGTTCCTAGATTACTTCTACCTAAGACTGGTGCTTCCCCAGTGCCTGTCTTCCCAAACCTTGCATGCCAGCCATGGCTCTGCTAGGCCTTTCACTTTCCCTAGTTTAGTTTTCCATCCTCATGGGGGAAATCAGAGCTGTTTAAAAACCTAAGTGGAACATGAGAAAAAGCTTCCCAGTGAGTAACAAGAGGTAATGGTGGCTGCAAACAGAGTAGGAGAATCTAGGGATTAGACTGGGATCTCAGCTGCCTTGATGAAAATCCAGTGTGACTCCGGAGTGGTCAGTGGAGGAGTGAGTCTTGTCTGGGACCAGAGTGAGTCCTGTGTAAATGAGAGTGAGTCCTGTGTAAAACTTGGTTTTGTTAAGCTTGTACAAGGGGCCCAGATGTTGTGGTGAGAGGCACATTAGAGAGAAAGGGACAAACAGATGGATACACAGAGGAAGAGTCTTTCATGGGGACCTGTTTTTATGGCCCTCATCCATCTGCAAAGCAAAAGCACCCAGGGCGGTAGTAGCCCCTGCACCCACAACATCTCCCTGCCCACACTGCCTAGTGGACCCTTTCCCTCCTTACGCATCCTGTCCTCCCCATAGAGGCCTCCCCTAGGCCTGGGCTCTGAGGGGCAAACTGGAGTCCCCCCCAGAGTGCACACAGAGCCCCTCAGACCACTGTGGCAGAAACAGGAAGCAGCTCAGCACTGGGAGCTCAAACAAATGCATCAGACATCGACTCCCCTCCCCTACCTTCACTTGTTTTCTCTCCTCCCCTTCCCTCTTGGTCCCAACCTCCCGCCTGGCCCCTTTTCTTCCCTCCACTGCTGTCTCGGTCCTTGCCCATCACCTGGTCCTGTGTACTCTACATTTCCCCAGACCCTCTCCCCTGCCCATTGCTCCAGACTCATCACTACACTGCTATCCTTCCCTGGCATTTCTTTGGCACCCCTCTGGCCTGTCTCTCTCCCCGGTCCTGCATCCCACCCTCCTCCCCAGTCCTGTTCTCTCATCCGACCCTGTCTCTCCTGCCATGTGCACACACCCTGCTGCTGAGACACTCAAGGGCAGGGGGGTGAAGCCCGCATGGTGTTGGCTGCACTCTCTTCTCCCCACTGAGGGCATGGAAGCCAGGAGGAAGAGCAGTGAGGAAGGGTTTCTAGCCCTGCAGTGCCCTATAGTATATTGCAGGTGGAACTGCAGGAGAGAAACTGGGCTTGTACGTGGAGCTGAGACCTGTGCTGCGTGGTAGATGTGTGTCCACTGGGTAGGCGGGCTCTGGAGACGTTACAGAGACAATTTTCAAAAGTGACTGGTAATTAATTCTGGGTGCCCCAGCCTGAGATGCCTTAATGGGCCGTGATTTTCAGCAAGCGCTGAGTCCCATCCTCTGAAAAATCAAACTCCAGTGGGAGTCTTTCCTTTGACCTCAAGGGGCTTTGGATCAGGCCCATATGGATCAATGTAATTAGCTCCGCTATATGCATATTGCATAAGTCTAATACTTATGTTAATCATCTATCTAAAGTATTTATAGAGCACTTGTCAGTGTACTATCTAAGCATTAAACTTTAAGGCTTTAGTGGGAAACTTGATTCATTCC
Organism: Emydura macquarii macquarii; assembly: GCF_026122565.2. Taxonomy (NCBI): domain Eukaryota; kingdom Metazoa; phylum Chordata; order Testudines; family Chelidae; genus Emydura; species Emydura macquarii. The sequence goes on along the minus strand of NW_027130449.1, from coordinate 10,734,043 downwards.
TTAAATAAAATGCTCCCAAAACTCATTGAAATGAACTGGCCCAGACAATGTCTATTAATATATTTGGAAGAGGGAAGGGACACTAATTAACCAGCATTTTAAAAGGTTTGGTTTATGGCTGCAATTTAAAAATAATTTCTATGTTGTTTCACCCAGGAATGTTTTGCACAGAGATGAACAGAAGATTTAAATGAATGTGTCTGTTATTAGCATCACAAGCAATAATGCCAAAGTTACCCTACGCTGCAGCATCCTGCTACTCACAGCACAAATGGCATCTTGTAAAGGTGACGCTATTACTCACACATTTGTATCTAGAGACAGGTCAAGTTCTCCCTGAACAACAAGCTGAAATGAAGCCAAGACAAACAAATACAAAGTGCCCTCCTCTCACAGGGATAAATTAATCTCTTAACCAACAAGGGTTTTTCCCCCCTAACATGGCTCTTGCTAACTGCTTTTATACCAAGATCATTAGTTACAGGTCAGACACCTTACCTGGAGAAGGGCTCTCTCGTGCTTTATCAATCACACCTGTATGGGCAGACACCTCGATAAATAATATGCAGTTTGCTTCCAAATAACAAAGATGTTTTCTTTTTTTAAAAATAATTCAGAAGCAGCAGAAGGAATGTTCTTAAAAGTAAGCTGTACATAGGTGTAAGTGTCAGTTCCATATTCCTTAGCAATGGATTCTGTAAAACGTAACTGCAGAAATTCTACTGGGGTGGCCCTAACCATCAGTGCATTTAGGAAAATAGTGCTAGCACTTAGTTTGGCCTGCAGTTACTAGAGAAACTGTGATTGACTCTTTTCCCTTTGTAACTCATGCCTAGGCTTGCCTGGTGATCAGGGAGATCCGTAATTTAATCTAACTAAGAATGTTTGTGCTGAGTTAGGGGCCTGATCCAAATCCCATTGAAGTAAATGGAAAGATCCCCATTGATTTTAATGGGGATTGGATCAGGCTGTGTATGCTCAGATAGAGGAATGCAGGATTTTTCTGACCATGATTTTGATAAATCTTTTTTTTTTGTAAAGGGACGAAATGTCTCCCTATTTTTCTCATATGGCTTGCTAATCAAAATACCTGGCTAGTCATCATTCTTTACTTCATTGCAAAAGCTGTTGAGATTCTAATGGTTTCTGTTAATATGTAGCTGGAGTGCATTACAGGATATATTTCACAGACTTTTGCTAGCTGGATCTTTGATTGAAATAGTCTCTTCAAATTTTCTCTTTGAAGCTTGATTTCTTAGCTGTTTATTATCCAAATATAGGAAACCAGGGCTGCCTCTCCTGTAAGTAAGACAGTGATAAGTGGCGACAGGATAAAATCATTTGAAATCAATGAATCTGCCTAATTCAGAAATGGCAGTTTTTTTTATTGCTGAAATGGGAAGCCAGAAAGCTGAAAAATTCTGTACTTTTCTAGCTCCCATTCAGTGATATAATTCACAAAAAAGGCTTCTGTATTACCATGTTGGAGGATGATGTTAGAAGAGTTCATTAAAAACATTTTGCACATTTTATCTAAATAAATGATAACTTCAATATCCTGAGTCATGATGAATATAAAGCTGCCAAGAACCTTGATTAGTTGTCTTTTCTGTTTGACACATGACCTCTAAAGTGGCTGAGTTTAACTGAAGCTAGGGCCAAATTCTTCCACTTTGACTCTCAACCAGTAGTAGCTTACTCTGTGAATAATCCCCTTGCTAAGTGCTCTGTTGGTTTGGTTTCTCAGGTGCAGATTGTTTGCAGCTGATTTACAGTTTGCACATTAAATATCAGGACAAATAGCTGAACAAAAGGAGGTGTTGAGGGAACTTAGGCTTCTATTTGATTGTCCTTTTGTGGAATCCAGGCATTTGATTATTCTGCTCCACTATTTCATAACTCCCAGGGCCTGCCTGGACAAGTCAGAGAAAGTAATAGCCAGCAGACGGTTCAAAGTTCCATCAGCTGATGTGCTTCACCAACCCAAAACCAAACTGTATTTCAATGGAGAAACTTAAAGGAAGTACCTGAATGATTGTTGAAACCTTACTGGTTTAGGATCAGGTCCTGTGTTGAAGCTAATAACAAAGCGGGACCCTGCACTATTGTGCACAGTCTGGAATTTTAGACAGTAAATATCAGTTTCTCTTTAATATTTAAATATTATCAGCAAGTGGCAGATTCCTGCCATGAAGTATTTAGTGCCCTAAAAAGTAGGAATGGGCACTACAGAACAAACACAGGGCTGTGACATGGTAGCCTGGGTTAAGCTCTGAATATGATAATATCAAACTTGCTTCCCCAACTCACCCTAGCTGTTTTTCTCTGCTCCACGTCTCCCCCCCCCCCCAAAAACACACTTTGTCAACAAAGGGCATCCCTATGTCCTATTTTTGATCCTGTTACCAAGCAAGGCAGTGAGAAAAGGGAGAGCTTGATTGAATACTTCTTCCATGGTGCAGTCAGTGCTGCTCTGCCGTTCCGGGGCCCTGCCTCTGCTCTGTGCTCCATGCTCCATTCTCCCAAGTGACACTCCCACAGTGTGCCAGACCCAAAGGCCCATTGATGTCAGTGGGAATTTTCCCATTGATTTCAATGGACTTTGGATCAGGCCCCATTTGCTGAGGCAGGTAGGAGGAGACCATGCAGCAGATGTCACAGCAGGATCACCAAGCACATTATGCAACACTCCTAAATAAAGTCATTGTGTCATTTAGCATTTTTCCCCGTGGTTATTTTACTCCATGTTATGGATTAGTGTTTGTAGTTATCAGTGCACGAAAAGGTACTTTAAGCTGGTAAATTCAACTCCTGTTTTTTCACATCTGTAATTTTAAAATGAGCATTAGGATTTTTTTTTAATTGCTTCATATTGGTCACTTTCTACCTGAGGGTGCCAAGAAACTCTAGAACCAGCTTTCATGAAAATGCTAAATCAGCCTTTAGTACTCAACTGTAACAAACCTATAGGCCCCTGAGCCTTCACATTTGTCACTACACTGCACGCTGTGGCTCTTCAGACCATTATGGCGAAAGATGAAAGAACTCAGACTTGCTCCAGAAGCCCATACCTCTTCTACTAGAGGTAAAGGAAGATCTCCGGTAGTTGTCAACAAAATAATACAATTTTCAGAGATATGCAATGGCTAAGTTGAGGGTTATATAAGGAAAATAGCTGGCCTGTTTTAATTCTGTGTTAGCACCCATAGAGTGCTACTAATGATTAACTAACACTAATGATTAATTATGTAATCTGGCATTGCTTCTCTTGAATATATATATTCCTCAGAGATACTAAAGTTAATGGGTATTAGATAGATAAGTAGATAGATAGAGTAACATGACTGAATAGAGTATTGAATTAGTCAAATACACTTCAGAAAGGAAGCCTAATGTGTGTTGAAAACCAGGACAAGAGAGAGACAAGATGGATGAGGTAATATCTTTTAATTGATTAACTCCTGTTGGAGGAAGAAACAAGTTAACGAGCTACACAGAGCTCTACTTCAGATCTGGAAAAAAGTAATCAGTGTCCCAGCCTTGAAAGAAGCATGTTGTATTCAGCATAATGGAACACACCTGTTCAGTTGTTAAGCTCTTAACAGTGAGTTGATTTCTAGTTCTATATACACCTGAAGCAGAAGATTATGGTGGTGGAGGGATTGCAGTTTATAAGAGTAGGTAGTAGTTGTTGGTATGTATGAGGGTGGCTTCTGATTATATGATTTACAAGGGCAACAAATATGTTTTAAATTGTTTAATGTAATTAAAATACAGCTGAGGTTTTATCAAGTCCTACCTGAGAGTCCATTTTTAAAGGTAATATTTACTCCTTCATGGTGTGGAAGAGGACTATATTAATACAAGACCCTTGCTGACTGAGGGTTAATGAAGAGATATAACTAAATATGTTGCTGCCCCTTGACTAGTGCACCAATAATGACTGTTGGGTGGCAGCCCTTGCTTGCCTTCTGTTTCTCTGATCTCTATATGTTCTTATGCTGTGCTTAATGCTACAATGATGAGTAATGGGATGAACATCTGTAACTAGCTAACTTCTCTGTAAATAAGAGTAACTTATTAGTCTAGCCTTGCCTATCTTCGTCTCAATTTTCCTGTATTCTGCATGTGTGCTTACAAGCTTGTTACACTGACAGCTTGTTAAAGCAAAGCCCATTCTTTTAATAACAGTTTTTCTATTAGGCTGCTCTAAATAGACTGAGAACAGTAGCCTAACTAAAATTCTTCATTATTAATTGATACAACTAAGTATAATGATGGCAACTTGTGACTCTTATGAGTTGTGATATTTAATGGCTTTTTTTTTTTTTTTTTTGAAAATTCAGCTCCTGGAATTCTGTGACTGAGACGTCCGCATTGCTAAAAAAAATAGCATTTAGCTGACATGGTTGCAGAGAAGTTTGAAAAGTCACACAAGTGTACCCTAAGAGCTTAAAAAATAAGAAAACAAACCCTCCATCTTCTTAACATCTCCATCTCTAAAGCAAAATGGCAGATGGGGGAGTGGTCCTGACTCCTGATGTTTTAACATCTGGGGCTGGCAATACTGTAACTGACAGGTTTACGTTCAACTAATAAGGCTGAAGAGGACAGTCATGCTGTTTAATACTTGAGCCTTGTATGACAACTGCAGTGTGACTTCCTAGTCTTCTGATCTCTCTAGGATGCCTCAGGTCTTTTTGGCATTGCTTGTCTAGGCCTCCCACTTCCTGCCCTTATTGAACCTTAATGCTATTAAGTAACTTTCTCCAGCGTTGTTTTTCTCTCTCTCACTATCTGCAGTGGTGGTCAAATAGCTGGTCCATCATCTTGCACTCCAGATTAAAAAGAAAATGAAAGATGAAATTGCTGCCACAGTCTTTTTCATCACAAGGCTGGTAAAGAAGCAAGACAAACTGAGCAAGCACAAAACTGAGAAATTTGCAGCTAAGCTGACAACAATATTGTTTGAAAAATATAAGAACCACTGGTACCTAGACAACCCATCTAGAGGACAAGCTTTCAGGTAACAGATCAGGTCTAGTACTGTGGTGCTGTGGTAAAAAGGGGACCAGCATCTAGCAAGCTGGAGAAGATGGAAAGTAAGGCCCTGGGAACATCTATGCCAAGAAGTAAAGATGTAGGAACTACTCCAGGAGTAATATAGGATGCAGTAAAACAAATGCTGAAAAAGCAATGAGCTGAAGAAGGTTTACTGAGAACTTTTGCTCCTGTCAGGCTTGATAGAAGGAATGAATGGCCCAGGAATGGAATAGATGTACTAGTGCAGGCTGGCCGCACAGTTAGCAAAGCTAATGATTTCTTGATAAGCTTGCATGCGTAACTGAGGGCTTGTCCTCACTGCAGAGTTAACCCAAGTTAATCTCCACTTGAATGAAAATGGCTACATTGCAAAATAACACGAGCACCAATGGTTGTGTTGGCAACTGAGTTGGGCTGAGTTAGGTTTTAGCCTGTGTACCCCGATAGGCCAGTTAATCTGTGTTTAAAAATATCACCACACTTAACTCAAGGGCTTGGTATGCAAACAAGATTCGAGTTAGCTGCAGTGAACACAAGCCCTGTGGCATAATGCTCTCCCTTATTTACTCTCTCTAGGTGTCTACGGATAAACAAACATCAGACAAGAGACCCTGTGCTGGAACAGGCTTGTTCTGAGAGTAATGTGGATTTTGATAATCTTGGCTTGCCAAGAGAGATCACCATATGGGTTGACCCATTTGATGTGTGCTGCAGGTGAGGTCTGAACTCAGGTGACCAAGTTATACCATTGGTCTCCCGGTTGTCCACAGCTGCACACACTGCATACAGTGCATTCCACCGGCCAGATGTGGACATAGGCTCCTTTGCCACTCTATTTTTAGAACTATGATGTTTAGGGGTTGTAGATTTTCTTACAATTTTATCACCAGTCCAATTTAAGTAGGAGAGGGTGCACTTTGTCTTGTCTAAACTGTCAAGGGAGTGGTGTGGGCTCCAAGCTCTCAAACTTAAAATTCTATGCGACTTCCCCTGTACAAGAAGCCCCTTTAGTCTGGAATAGAGCAGAACCCCCTGAACAAGTATCTTGCCTAATCCATAAACAGGCAACAGTGGCCTCTTGCCACTAATGGGAAAGACTTAGTACAGTACTACAAGCCTGGGGGTCTACCGTAAAGAAGGTAGAGCATAATGTCGTACCTGTCACTCTGCAAGTAAATAGCAGCAGGTCTCCCCAGTACTAGTACAATACAGCTTTGCACAAGAAACTGAGCAAACACTCCCTCCTCAATCTAGGTATGGTGAGAAGAATCTACCTTTCACAGTCGTTCACTTTGAAGGTGCTGGGGAGGACTGGGAACTCTCTCAACGCATCAGCCAAGCTGTTGACAAAGCAACCTCAGATTATCATTCTGGCACCTCCTCAGATGAGGAGAACTACACCAGGGAAGCTAAAGCTATACCTACTGTCAGCAACCCGAACAGTGTCTATCAGGTAAGATGCTGGTGGTGTATTCTAACCTTCTTTCCTGCCGTAAAGGTGGAAGTAACCAGTATCTGGCCTATAATATGCCCCACTGGGGAGCAAGATAGTTTGGTCTATCTTCAAGTTCTTCTGTCAGCAAAACTATAGGCCTCCTATACTGCTCTTGATCCTCCCGTCACCCCAACTCAACAAATGTGCATGAAAAAGCAGAGACTCTAGATCTATGCTAACTGTAACACCTGAGCTTGGCCCCAAGTTCCTTCTCAACACCTCTAATCTATTCTTGTTCTTAGATCAGTGACTACTGCAAGCTGCCCATCCAGCCATGGCTTTGGTATCGTCGCAAGAAGACACATGTAACCAATGGACTTCAGCAGGCAAGTGCTTACTATCCCCAGCACAGGGGCTACAGGCCAATGGCTGCATTTGCTGGACCTCGTGTGGATAGATACCACTGGGTCAACACCAACCGGTAGAGCAGTAGTTGCACCACTCAGACTCTTGTGGGTCACTAAAATACTGGACTCTGTGGTAAGAAGCTTGATTCTTCCAGAAAAGCGTATCCTAACAGAAAAGCACTTAATTCTGCCTTCTCCTGTCTGTTTTATTTCTCTCCCTAATTTTGTATACCTGAAAGATTTTATTAAACTTTTTATGTATTTTTATATTACTATGGTAAGATACTGAAAACTAATGTGTGATTCTACTTGTAACTTAAAAAGGAAATGGAGATTAATAAATTTAGTTGTAGTTTTTAAAAATATTGCACTTGTGATTCTTCACGAGAGGTGTGAAGGGTGAATGCCAAAAACCACCACCTCCACTGAAGCTGTTAGTAGGAGCAATCCTAAACTTTTTTTTCCCCTCTTCCTAGGTTAAAATTCAACAAAGTTTGTAGTTTAGAGATTGAATGACCACTAGACATGTCTGTGACCTAAACATGCTTTGCTGTGGTGGGATTGGGCACAGGCCCCTGGAGAGAATGCAGAAGCTTCTCTCTCAATCATAGCTACAGCCAAACAAATCTGTGTTTGATCCTGGAATTCTTCTGCATCTCAACATGGCAGGGTGTTGTTTTTTTTTTTTTTTTTTTTTTTTTTTTTTTTTTTTTTTGTGGGCTCAAATGTAACCACAAGCCCTCCTGGATTACATAAAGCACACTCTCACTAACTTTTTAAAATGCACCAACTTCTGCCTTGACACCAAGCAGGAGGCTACCCCTTGGATTGTACTGTGAGTGAGTTAGGAAAGTAACAGGATCCACTCAAACGGAAGGACTGTCAGTATAACATGCTATCTTTACACAATTTTATAGACTAATGCTTTTTCTTTTTTTGTCTCCTATTGACAGTGGTGAGCCCTGCTAGTGACTGGGCAACCCACAAAAGGCCATACTGGCTCAGACAAAGGGTCCCTCTAGTGACGTTTGCAGCCTGCTGACAGGATACATGCTGGTGGAGTGATGCACAGAGAAGGACTACTCCTGCATGACCTGTCCCTTATCATCCAGTCCCACCTTCTGGCAGTCAGAGCCAGGGGGTTGTGTCCCTGCCCATTTTAGCTCATAGCTATTGCTAGGCAGACATCCTCCATGAACTTACCAAATTCTTTTGAACTCATTATACTTTTGGCCTTCCACAGCTCCTGGTAATGAGTTCCACAAGTTTAGGGTGTGTGGTGTGAAGAAGTACTTCCTTTTGTGAGGGAACTTATTTCTGTTGGTTTATGTATCATCACTACAATTGACTTGAACCTGCGTGAAGAGAGCTCTAAGTGTTGAATTCCTCCCTCTGCTAGAGGGGGAGAGAGGATGCGAGCAGGAGGTTCCTGCCTCTCAGCAGTGTGCTCTGATCATGGAGCTAGGGCATGTGAGAGGTGGGGATCCCTCAGCTGTCCTCTGGAAGCTGTTCAGGGTGGATAAATGAGTGACTGGGTGGGGAGAGGGAGGGAATGACTGCCACCTGGTGGTTGGGGCGTCTAGCTGCAAGGGAAGACCCGGGGCCTACTTGCCCCGCTTCAATCACTTCCATTGTTTATCCACGACGGAAAACAGCTTCAGCAGGAGAGACTGAAGGGTGTCACGGGTTACAGTGCACTCCTGAGAGGCGGGGAGTCCCTTGGCAGGGAGAAGAAAATGGAACCTAGGTCTCTCATCTCCCGCTGCAAGCTCTAGCCCCTGGGATATAAGGTAGGCTCTTTCCTCAGCCTTTGTCTGCAGTGAGGCAGACAACAGCTTAATGGGTTTGTTATAGGAATGAGGCAATCTAAGCTACCTGACTCTGAGAGCCAGGTTCCTGTTTGCAGAGATGAGCACCTAGGTGCTGTCTACAGCCCTGACTTATCTCAGAGAGGGGCAGGGCTTAGCACACACCCATCATCGGCATCTCTTAGGGGCAACTTATGCAGATACCCACCTAGTGCGCTAGCTTTTTTGGATCACAGTCGGAGGTGCCTGTCTCTCCCCATTCATTGAATAGGGTGCCTACATGCCTAACTCAGGCTGTGTGAATTGCGTTGTTGTTCCTGATTTCCTACATGCCATGATACTCAGCAGTGCAACACCAACGTCCCTTTGAGGATCTAGGCCCAAGCAATTCAAAGAGTTAAGTTGTAGTACAGACATAAGTTATGTCAGCATAATTTGATGCTGAGGGGTGTGAACAGCCCCCCCAACATCATAAGTTACAAAGCCTGGGCAGTTGCCACTTCCGTTCTGAACGGTATTCGGTTTTTTGTTTTTTAAAACTTTTCTTTGCATTTTCACAAATGAATGCAACTCACAATTTAGTTTAGCGTGATCTAGGAACTCTGAGGTATAACAGATATATATTTTAATAGGACACTACAATCAAATCACCCACTTAAGAATATAAAAGGAATGGGATACACTCATGTCAGATGTTTGACAATATGAGAGCAGAGATATTCAATTATTCACAACCAGTGGAACAGAATAAAGAATCTCTTTCAAATGCATAGACAAAAAGCTCGTGTTGCTGATCTGTGGGATGCCATCTGCTCCTCTTCCTTCAGATGATTTGTTTGTATCACCCCTGTGTAAGTCGGGCTGATGCTGCAAGGATTTAAGGACACTGAGGCCCAGAAATTAGGAGCTCAGATACCTTTGAGGATCTGGCCCTCAACTCCCAGTCAAGTCAATGGTAGTGACTGGTACTGAGCACCTTTCGGAATTAGAATTTTCATGGGACAGGAAACTGACTTCCAAGAAGTTTAAGGACTATAGATAAGTATGACTATCTTCAATGTCTGTAGGTGTTAGCGCTATATAGTTTTGTACTATATTAGATATAAAAATCAAAGTATGTTTATTAGGCATTATAAGCAGAACTGATGCGAGTTCCTGCATTCCTTTGCTAAGCTGATAGTCAATTGAGCTTTCACATGCTTATGCAATGACAATACCCAAGATATCTTGACTGGTTAATTACATGCTGTTAAGGGTTATTTCAGAAGAAATGAAGGACCCACTTAGCCTTAGGTCCTGTCACTTTGCAACTACCATATACACACTTTTAAATCTGATTTAATTGAGTTTGAAAAACAATGCACCTGTCTTGGAATAAAGCTTTACACCAAGCTTTTGCTTGGTGTAAAGCCTGAAGTTGAGTGCAGACAGCCCACCTAGAAACACGTCACCAGATTTTTTCTTTGTTATTATTACTTAGACACCTCTGACATTTGCTATTTCCCCTTCTAATATTTCCATTTGCTTTACCAAACAATCTTTCTCCAAACCAATCATCTCAAGATGATCAAAGAATAAATCTTCACTGGCTGCATTTTTTAAAAAATTATGTTCTTCCTCCATGATTTTCACCAGCTCCTCAGTTAATGTATCCAACTTATCTTCCACTTCTGAAAGGCTGAGGTAAGAGCAGCTTTCCTCTTCTGAGCTGAAGAAATAGAAGCAAATACTTATGACTTAAAATCAGACAGACAGAGTAGAAATGCTACCGCTAAAGGAATATCCCTGTTTCTTCCAAAGCAAGGGAGTGGCTGGGATAAGGGCTACTTGGAAGAAGCTTAATGTAGATAAGACAGATTGTGGTAGTAGGATGGAGAGAAGCAATGGAAAAGATTGACGAGTACTGTATCAGCACTCTAGATCAAGGGAGTGCAGCTACTATTTGTGACATGGGCTTGAAATTCAGGGTCCAAAACTGCTGCACATGTTCACTGTTGAATTGTAAACTCAATGGAGCTACACCAGCAGAGAACTTGGCCTGCTATTCTTTATTCATTCCATTGTGCCTGAGACTCTCAGACTATGAAGCTCAGCTCTATAGTATATGGCGAGGTCAGGACCAAATGAGAGGTTATGGAATTGACTTGCTTTGCACCAGAACACAGAGTGTCTACAAGCTGCTTATTAAAACATCTAAAAAATCACTCCCACCTTGTCCTCACACCAAAGTTGTTCTCTTCCCTGTCAGCTGAGTTGTGGGCAAAACACTCTTTCTTCTTTATAGACAGTTTTTTCTTCAGCAAGTCTTCAAGATTTGTGTGCCATAAGAGGTCCCTGTTCCTCTTCAGGCACCAAACAATATGCATACAAAGGGAGGACACATGTCAGTACTGGTTTTAATAGCCTTTTATGGACTCCCTATCTGGAATTTATCTTCTAAGGTATTGCTTTTTACACTGCCCTGGGATAGTTTGCATGGGTCCAAAAAATTCCACCCCACTCAACCATTTTAAAATGAAATGTCAGTTTTTGAGGCACTTTGCATGAGACTTGCTACAGAAACAATGATCCTTTCTTTCATAACCCAGCTATGCATGTAAATCTAATGAAACATGAGTCAATCCCTGCACATTTGTCCATTCAGAATGTATTGTGTGCCATGAAGATGGTAAGCAAGCAGAATACTAGAATTATCATTCCATTTAAAAATATTAGACCAGATCTTTAGCTGGTGTAAGTCTGCATAGCTCCAGTGACTGAAATTGACCAGCTGAGGATCTGGTTCACTGCTTGTTGATAAAAAACTTACAGCCATGTCAAAGAAGATGTTGTTATAGGCCTTATTTACTCTGACAGAAAACTGAATAGAATGATACTTTTATATTGTCTTTTCTTTGAGTTAATATTCATAATGAAAGTCTGTCAGCAAAGGTCATTTGACATGGAAAACAAAAGGAAGCTGCTGGGGTTAGAAGCTTCATGCGTTTTACAGCGTATTTAACATTAAATTGCATGACATGAATTCTAAGTTGTCACATTCATTCTTTAAACACTGAATACAGCAAGGATTGGTCTGCCTTTGGGACACTGTTGCTTGTTTTAGTTTTGAAATTTATGTGAAAGAAGCTTTAAATAAACCCATCATGCAGATTGGACAATTGATTTAGTTCCACTGCTATTAACCCTAACCCTAAGGATGTCTTAGCAGGCCCAGTGCTGAGCAGGCCTTTGGCTACATTGAATAAATACGGCAATGAGGGTGAAATTCACCTCTGTGCAGAGCCAGACTTATGCACCATTTAAATTCCACATGAAAGTTTAAATGGTACCCAGAGCTAGTGCTGGCCCTTTGCACGAGGCTGATCTTACTGAGCAACGATGTGGGAAATGTGAGTTTATGATCAGATTTAGAATTCCAGTCTGTGAAGCAGTAAGAAGGTTGCAGACACTCAAACACACCAGGATTCATAACCTTTCTAATTACCTCCTTGGATGCCTCCATCTCTCTGGAGGATTTCACTTTTGCATCAAAAAGCTGAGAGATGAGGTTCAATTTCTCCTCAGAGAATGGTTCTCCCTTCAGCAGAATCTCCCTTATCATCCCAGAGGATTTGTCGTCCTGGAGGACTGCTGACATCTGGAGTCTAAGGGAGAACATTTCACTGAGACAGGCCTTTAGTGCCTAGATATGGAGATAAATTATTTTTTAAAACCTGAATGGATCCATCCAAGAAATATTGAAAGATAACATTCATAAAAGTAATAATTAACAGGAAGAAGGGAGAGGGAAAGGAGATGGACAATGATTTAGAACAATAGCTTTTCAGCTCTGGAAGCCTAGATTCACATCACAAAAGAATGAGTTCACTTGCTTCAAGTTAGCCTCTTGAGGATGTGTGTGCAGATCACAAACGCACCACACAATGTGGGTTAATGTGGCACTCTTAACCATCTCTCTTCAGGAGATGCTCATGACTATAATATCAGGTCAGGTGTGAGCAGAACCAGCAGAGCTGCATATATGTTATTTAGATCGTGCTGGGATCTAGGCTTGCTGCTAGTCTTTCCTTTGCATGAGCACCACGGATAGCCTTCTGCAATCACAGAATCCTTTGGGAATCACACCACAGTTTCTGTACCCGAGGCGATATCTGGGCAGATGACAGGTATCTCCAAGATCCAAGGGCTGGAAATTAAAGCTAGACAAATTCATACTGGAAATAAGGCTAAATTTTTAACAGTGAGGTTAATTAACCATTGGAACTATTACCAAGGTGGATTCTCTGTCACTGCCATTTTTTAAATCAAGATTGGATTTTTTTTTTAAAGGTATGTTCTAGCTCAAACAAAAATTATTTTGGGAAAATCCTATGCCCTGTATTATCACAGTGGACCCTTTTGGCCTTGGATTCTATAAAACTCCAGTGGCCCAAGCTGCATCTCGCACACACAGATCTAGATAGTGGTTAAACTTTGTGGGGCCAGGAGTGACAATTTGCAGGTATTATTTTATAATGGTACCCCAGCTCAAAACTCTGATTACATTTCGCCAGCCACTCGAGACACTCAGACACTGGGCAGTAGATTGCTAAAACATGGTTGTCCCTACCACTACCACTCAGAGACAAGCGTGTTGCAGGTATTTCTGAAGCAGTATTGTTTGTACTGAAGGGATGAGAATACATTGCTTTGGAGCTTTCTGCTGCTTTACAATATGGTGCCAGGAAGCGTGAAGTAGTGATCTTGGGATAATTTTTAAGTATTCTGCTGACAGCATCTCTAGCACGATCGCCATGTTATTGATATCATGTCATTAATGTTCTCCAGGAAACCAGAAGACTTGTTTGAAGTGCAGTCAACAGGTAAGCATCTTATCCCACCTCCCTCCTTGCTGCTTATTATTCCAAGCAATACCAGAAAGTCCAAAGACAGCCCTGGTTTTAATAAGGTAAATCTTTGCAAAGAGTTAGTGCCTTAATGTAACTGGCTATAAAGTGTATTGTTATACCTGATAAAACAGTCTCAGAAAGACTGGGTTGGAGTCCTGGCTGAGGTCAGCAGCAGTGATGTGAGCCAGACAATGCACCAGCAGCAGAATGAAGCTGCCCACACAACCCAAATACTCTCTTAAAATGAATAATTTGTTCTCGGACATCTGAGAAGGAAAAAAGATATCCAGAGCAGAGACAATGAGACAGCATTAGAAATGTGAGGTGATGTTTACAGTGGCTGGGCTGCTACTTTTATGGACATTGGACAGACTATTTAAAGTCCATTGGGGATAAACATATACACAACTGCCAGAAAATGCAACTATTAAAGGTTTTATACAGGACAGGCTGGGGCGTACCATTACATTTTTCTCTCATGAGAAAACAAACTTTCAGATTAATTTAGAGGATGTGAAGATTTCTAGGGTATTTCCTCTCCCCCAACTATACAATGATACAAAAACCTCATCTTTTCCCTCAGAATCCTTATGTCGAAATAAGTAATAGTTACAGGTCAGATTCTGCCACCCTTACTCATAGCACTCTTACTCTACTGAGTTCAATTAGGGATATTCACAGAGTAAGGTGCTACTCAGTGTGTGAGTAAGGGTGGCAGAATTTGGATTGAAAAGATTTCTCTGGTAAACTGAAGCTGATTGTTGCTAGATATACAGAAATTTTACCAGCCATCTCAAGCTATGAGTATGACCCATCTATGGCACACGGCCCTATGACCGCTATTTTAGAGAGCTCAATTAGATTTACATCCAACACTAACTGTGACATATTAATATCACTGGCAGATGAGAGGTGGTTCTTTCACAGTGATGTTTTTTGTTTCTTTGTTAAGCAATCTTTTCCTAGAAGGAATCAAGTGTGCTGTGATTTGATAAATATGAAATGTATTTGCATTTCACTCCTTAAGCCAAGAACTTAATAGATCTGAAAATATTGAGGATGCTGGCAAGGTTCTAAGATGACATACCTGATAAAAGAAAGAGTTTTGGAAGGCATTGCCTGTAGTGTTACTGAGAGGTATGCTGGAGGCAACACACAGGTTAATTTCTGGAGCCTAAAGGGAAAAATAATTGTTTCTGTAAAAATTTGTATGTACTTCATCTCTGCAAAGTCAGATGGGATTAGTGGGATATAAATTAATTTAAATGTCAACTTTGATTTTCAGTGGAAACAGAGCCAACAAATACCACATGAAAATGGAGTGTATAAAGTTCTCAGCATATCACTGGAGTTTATCTTGCCAATTTTCTAATTAAATAAATCAAAGTGTATTCAAGCCTAGTGGCTCCGGTGGTTAGTACTCCATTATTATTATTTATTTACTGTATTACAGTAGCTTCTAGAAGCATCAACCAAGATCAGGGCCCCACTGTGCTAGTGCTAGTGTTGTACAAACACAGATTTTAAGGTATGTCTACACTACAAATACTACAGCGGCACAGCTGCAGCTATACTTCTGTTGTGCTGTCATGTAGACACTTAGTATAGTGATGGAAGGGATTTTTCTGTCAGTATAGTAAATCCACTCCCTCAAGAGACAGTAGCTGTACATACAGTAGGGTTGATCTAACTTTGCTGCACAGTGAAATTTTTCACAGTCCTGAGCTAATTCAACCTAAGTTTTAGGTGTAGACCAGGCCTAAGAGATTCCCTGTACCAAAAAGTTTAAATACCAAATAGACAAAGGAAGTATTATGACCATTTTACAGTGGAACGGAGGCGCAAAGAGGTCAAATGACTTGACCAAGCTCCCACAAAGAGTCTGTGTCAAATCCAGGAATTGAACATAGATCTCCTGAGACCCAGTCCAGTACCATAGCTATAAGACCATCCTTCCATGATATTGTAGCTGAAGTATGGCTTTGACCCCTTTGAATCTCTTACTCACAGAGCATTCTCTATCCACCCTTCACCTATAATAGATGGATTTCCTGCAGACTGTTGTTCAGTTGCTAGGTTTTATTGGTGCTTTTCTACAAATGCATGCTTCCTTCTGAGAGTGGAAATACTTTCTTGTAATATCAGTATGTGAAACTTACATTGATATGAGGTCTGAGAAACTGGAGAATGGAGATGCCATATTGATATATTACAAACTCTCTCGCAGAAAGTGTTGGGGGATGAACTGGTATTAGTTCCCCTTTATGAGTCATCAGAGCATCCAATATATCCTGAAAAGAACTTCCTGTGTCTGCAGAGAACAACAGTATTTCAACAGATTCATTTGTTTTCATTTTACTTTTGTATTTTGCACCAATGTACATTTTTTTATCATGAAATATTAAAGGACAAGAAGAATGGATAGGTGGAGTTTACTGGGCAAGACTGATTTCATTGCAAACACTTTTAAGTGACAGATTTTATGACTACTTATACATTTAGTAATAAATATGACAAAGACAACAACAAAACACCCTCTCAAACAAGACAACTCCACCGCATACTCTTCTCTCCCAGGGAGAGGATGAAAGAAAATAGTATGTGACCGATGTTAGTCATGTCCTTCAATGCATTACTGGAAGGCACTCAGATACTATGGTGGTGGGCATGGCATAAGAACTTGTACAGAATAGATTGGAATACACATTTGTCTATTATCTATTTATTATTGTCATCTTCTTTAATTCTGGGGCTGTTATATTTGCACACTCAGACTCTGCATTATACATTGTGATTGTTTAAACCTAATCAGTGGAATCCTTCTGTACCTGTTAGAGAGAAATGAAGTAAATTGAATTGAAAAAATGAGAGTCATTGTTAAAAGGTATATAATAAGAGCACTTTATGCATGTAACCTGTGTCACAAAGAGAAGATGGCTAGATCTGCAGCAAAGCCCTCAGCTTTAGTTAAAACATGAATAGACTTTACCCCTGTATTAAAATAAAACCCGAGTCTTGTTAAGTACATAATTGGTCGGTGAATAATCTACTAAACTCCTCTGAATGTTTATAACATCACTATTTAAAAGGAAATAAAGCCACTCTGATGTATCATGCCTTTTCATGCAAGGATCTCAAAGTGCAAAACAACTTTACAACTAACTAAATTTCATCCCATTCAGTAAAACTGGTGTTATTATACAACCAAGGCATAGAGAGGGTAAATTACTTGCCCCAGGTCAGTTATTGGCAGGTAAGTAATTGGCAGAGGCAGGAATTGAACCCCCCTATATTTACCATTAATCCATACTTCTACCACAGAAAGATCATAAGGACATCTGCGCTGCGGAAGATGAATTAATCCCAGTACATATGAGTAGTGGCCAACTCTAAGCCTAGACAGAACGAGATCTCCCAATGTTTACTAAGGCTACGGCTACACTGACGGCTGCAAAGTCACTGCCGTCAGATTGATTTCTCTGGATCAACTGAGCGGTCAGTGAAGACCCGCTCAGTTGATCCAGAAATCGATGTACTAAGACCACCTTCACAAGTGACGTAGCGCTGCGTCGACGGGAACGCGGTTCCTGTCGGCGCAGTGCAGTGAAGACGGTGCACAGAAGAGGAGCAGAGGAGTCAACGGGAGTTACGTAAGTTTTTTGTGTAGCTTGCGTAACTCCCGTCGACTGCTGCCAAATCTCGGAGGTAAGTGTAGACAGGGTCTAAGAGTGCAAAAAATATACATTAAAAACAGAAGGGAAGGGAAGCTTACCTTTTTCCTGCGGATGGCTTTCCAGAAGCCCAGCTGCCATTGCGTGAGCTTGGAGCTGGTCATTCACATCTTTCAGAAGAGTGAAAAGTGGAGAAGATTTGATACATTTGGCTTTATCATCATCTACACAAAAGAATATAAAAATGTCAGAAACAACTGTCTCTTACAGTGTGTGCATGAGGCAAATAGGAAACTCATAGCTTGGAATAAAACAATTTACTGGTGCAATGAAGGTGATATTTTGAGCAACCCTTTAAATGGTTTGCCCAAATCTAAATGCTGATTACTAGAGATTTTAACAACACTTGAGAAGAGTTCTCTTCTCTGCAGTGTTTGTTATGAATAAAATGGGTAAAATAAACACTTCTTATTTCCACAACTCTTGCTTGGACTGCTTTGAAAATCCTGGCAATTCTAAGCAGCTTTTTATTAAAGGCATTCTGTTTGTCAATAATACATTTTGGCTGATGAAAAAATAAAATACAATACATTTTATTTAAATTTTTAAAAATATATTAAAAGTGATTTTCTAAGGAGAACCAAATTCTGTTTCGTATCATAGTTATTGGGAGTTTTGATGGATTAAGGAATGCAAAATTTAGCTTCAGTTGTTCAAAACAGAACATCTAACATGGCATGTTGTCTACACCATTGCTACTGTGTGCAGGTAGGGAAGCATCATGCAAAGGTCATATAATGCTAGTTTGATAGAAAACAATGCAGCATGGATGAAATCATATTGAAGGAAGTGAGTCTCTCAGGGGGTCATATTATTCAGAGCCACTGACTTCATTGTAATCTACTGTATAAAGGGCTTACCACACAGAAGAGGTGATCTGAACTGGGGATTCAGGAGAATAATTCTTGATGTCAACAACTGTTCAGTTTGCTTCAGTATCTTGACATCTATTAGGCCAACATACATGAGTTAGTGAAATTCTCAGCAAAGAATTGTTGAGATGCTGCTCATACTTGCTTCACATAATTCTTTCTTCTCTTATTCCATAATATAACTATTATTTTTCTACAGTATTTATAATCTAGGGTCACTTTATTAGTAACTAGTTTTAAGATAACCAAAGTTTGATTTGTAGACTGGGTTCTCTCACTTGGGAAGACTGAAAATACAGGAGTGGGTCAGGGTCTATCAGGAGACCTGGGTGGCAATATCCTTTTGTGAAGCTTTGATGGTTGGTAGATCCTGGTCCATGCCTGGAAAGTGCATGAGGTTCCTGACAGAGCTGACACGAGTGCACTGAGGCCAGTTTGACAGAACGGTGCACTCCAAATTCTGATTTGTTAGCTGAATCTGCATATGCTGCTGCACTCAGGGACCTTTGTGCCCTGCAATTGTTTCCTATTTACTTATAGCCCAGACAGTAAGTGACATACAGAAAAAGAGTTTATATCTTCTGGAACATTTCTTTATACTTACGGGTTTATGGTAACTCCTGCCCCATGGAATTGATGAATGAATAAACACGATTGGATTCTTTTTTAAAGAAGGAAAAAAGAGAAGACAGGAAAGACCTAAAGCATTGCCTACTGGCCCCTGGAACCATATTCAATTGATCTTGTGTGATTCATTGCCCTGATCCTAGTGAATGAACACTGCTCATTGCTCCAAGGAAGGTAAACCTTATACCCCTCAAGTCCCTACTGACATCTCCTGTGGCAGGTGAGAAGGAAACCTTTCTAACCATAAATCTGATGATTTACTTCAACTCTGTGGAGGTGAGTGAAACTCATCCTGGTTAAATATTTAATTTATTCGTATACTGGCTACTGCTGGCATCCAACCAACTGTCCATTCCCACACCTAAATCTCAGTAATACAGATTCTGTCGGTATCTCAAAGGGCAGAAAATTGATCACCCCCTGAGCAGAAAATTGATCACCCCTTGAGCAGAAAACCCCATACGTATCTTTCAATCCAAACTCTTGTTTAGTTTTTAATTTCCAGGAATGCCAGATAGAGATGTACAAAGATTACATATTTCAAGATTTCCCAGGATTAAAACATCCTAATTAGGGAGAATAGGCCTGAACCTCAAAGGTATTTAGGCTCATAACTCCCATTGATTTCAAAAATCTTGTATAGTCCAAGTAACCAAACCCACTTTCAGGCCTGAGTAAAGATGCAAGAAATCAAGTTTTCTGTCACTATCCTCCTAATCTTGTTCTCTTGCAAAAAACATGGAAGAGGAAACTACCATCCCCCTGGAAGTTAACACAATCTGCTGACCATTATGATGAAGTCTCAGATTAATTCATAGGATATGATATGATGAATATAAATTATTATTCTCAGAAATCTGCAGTTTCACCTTCCTTTATCAGTAGAGACTGACAAATCTAAGATAAGATGTAGAGCTTATTTTTCCTTTGCATTTTAACTGACAGAGTTTTGATTCTGACTACCTGGCCTATAACAAGAAAATTGTTCTAATGAAAACTGACATTTTGCTTCTGGCAATTTCCAGAGAGGTGGGAAAAAAGAGTGTACACACAATGCATGTCAATTTCTGAATAGTCTGTAAAATTCAGATAATCTTTTATTAAACTTTTACAAATGATTTTTATGGTTGCAAAGTCAGGCTCTGATCCTGGAAACAGTTTACACATATGCTTAATTTTACACATGTGAGTAGTACCCTTGACTCATGGGACTCGTCATGTGTGAAGTAAGCAGATGCTTAACTTCCTGCTGCAGGAATGGAGCTTCAGTTTGTAGCACGTCAGAATTTATTCACTCTGGCAACAGTTTTTGAGTTGGAATAAAATGAAATAATTGACCATACCTTTATCTGATTGCAGAATCAGTGTCTCAGGAGACATACCACTCCTTTTGTTTTCCTCCAGTAGATGAACCAGAGACTTCAGCAGTGGAATCAGTTTTCGATGGACGATTCCCCACGTGTCGTGGTGGACATCAGCAATACCATAAAATCTGGTCCCTTGGTAGTTTTCAAAGCATTGTGATGTCCCAGAGAAAAGAGCCTGAAATAGCACAGATCAGACACAGACAAATACTTGTTTTTCATATGTGAATCATTAATATCACTGGAAATGCAGCCTGTCCCTATTAATATTTCCATGAAAATCTTGTGCTTGCAAATCAGTTTATAACTGGGCTGTGAGTTGCGCACTGTGCAACAAGTTTGCCTAATCACAAATACTTTAAAAGCTTTTGGGGTTCCTAATGAGTGTGTGGTGGGGTGATAATGGGTTCACAGCTCCCATCTATTTGAACTATCCACATCGAAGCTGGGGTAAAGTGTTTTAAGACAAAAAAAATAAATTTTATTTCATGTATTTAATGTCCCCAGTTTATGTGGGATGCATTTGCACATACACTCTCCCACTCCAACACTGCGGTATAATAACCTTATTTCATTTAGAGTAATATGCTGAAGGTGAGCCATAGATACAGATGACATGTCTCAGCTTCTTTTCACTCCCCATGAGTCTAAGGGGAAGGGGAACTTCAGGACCAGAGAGCATAAGGAATTTTGAAGAAAGGGAAAGAGAAGAAGGGAGGTGTCCAGGCATAACTACCTCCCTGATAACTCCAGTGATCACACGTTTTACCGAAGTAGCCTAAAATAGATGGACTATGAAAACTGGCCACTCAAAAGGACAGAAAGCCTGATCCAAAACCCCTTGAAATCAATGCAAAGATTCCTACTTTGCATTTCCCAAATAGGGTTTGAATCAGGTTCTAAATTTCTCTTGAGGCAGCTCTTGAGATATAGACACGGTGGGTGGGATTTTCAAAAGCACCTTTGTGATTTAGGATCACAAGTTTCATTAAAAGTCAATGGGATTTGTGTTCCTAAGTCATACAGGGTATGTCTAGACCGCAACAAAACACCTGCAGCTGGCCCATGTCAGCTGACTCAGTCTTGCCGGGCTTAGGCTGCTGGGCTATAAAATTGCAATGTAAACATCTGGGCTCTGTATGGACTCTTCCAACTTGTGGGTTTCTAGCAGGTACTGTCATGCTTTATGAAGTACTGTTAGAAGGAGGATGTTCACCTTTTAAAAAAGTCCGTACCTTTGCCTGCAGAGCCTGGATGTCCAACAAGTCCCTGAGATATTCCAGTCTGCTGTATGCAGACTCCACATCGGCCTGTTCTTTCATTATCTGTTCCTGAAATTCAGCAACAAGATGTAGTATGACCTAGAAAAAATGGTATGAAATATTAGCAAATGAGCAAGCAAGCTGCCTAAACCCAGGATTCCATTTTTCTTATGATAAAAATAGAACATTAATAGAGCATATAAAGCTTGTGGGACTGAATTGAGAATAGTGCATTCAATTCTGGTCATCTCATCACCAAAGCAATCAACAAACAACTACAAAGAGTTCAGGGATAAAATGGTTAAGGGGCTTAAATAAATAAATATGGCACCTTGGCCAAGCAGTGACAGGGGAACATGATAAAAGCCTGCAAGAATCTGAAAGGTGTAAACATCAAGGAGGTTTGCTTTGGACAGAGTAAGAAGGGATAACAGGATAAAATTAAAAGGAAAAGCTTCCAGACAATGAAATCTGATAGGTGCTGGATTAAGGCCTGATGAACACACCCATACAAGTCAATACGAAGAGTAGTCACTGGACTGGGCTATGGATATCGGTTGGAGCTTCATCTCTAGAAATGTGTAACATTTGATTAGGAAAGCCTTTGAAAATCATTCCCCAGTGGATGGCCCTTCATGATCTGACTGGTCTTTTCCAGCTCTAATGTCTATGATGCCATGTAGTAGATTTCATGGTTTTTTGAATCACTAACATGAAGGGGTTCTGTACCAGTCAGAAACACAGGAGAAAACATCATATTTGACAATTCCTCTTTCTAACTCCTAATTTCAGTCTGGCCAGTTTGACTCTTAATCCTATCCAGTACTGTTTCACAATCAAACTGGATTTTCTGTCTCAAAGATAGCAGCATCATGCTATATTTTTCTGTACAAGTCTAGAATTGATTATCTGAGTGGCAACTATTTAGGGTGACTGACTTTTGTTGAGTATCATTCTCCTCACTTTCTTTCTCAGCCTAGTCCGTGGATAAGGGAGGAAAAGGCCCTGTATAAAATGGATGGTGTTTGGGGAGTTAAAACTGACTTAATAATAGTTTCATTTTAAAATGTACTTCAAAGGGAGACTATAATTTTCTGCAGAATTAGGTTAGTGATATTTAACTCAACCTAACAATGACCTCACCTTTCTCGGCTTAAATCTGGTTGCTGTCTCTGTGTTAAAGTTCTTGCTCCTTTGCCATTCTCTCTCTTTCATCTGCCTTTGTAATTGGCATTCCTCCAGCTGCATCCTTTTAATAAACTGCATCAGTTTTTCCAGTGCCTTCCTGCTCACCAGTATAACTCGTGCTTCTTGCTCTTTTTCATTTCTCTCAACTGTAGGTACAGAATGTAAGCAATTACTCTCAGCTTGGAAACGGAGTCTGAATGAGTGGTTATATGGGGGAAGCTACAGAATTTCTGAGCTAGATGAAGGGCGTGGATTAAATGCCCTAACAGGAATTTTCCAGTTCTAATTCGGATGATTCTGTGAAATGCTGCACAATAATTATTTGTCTGTCAAGTCTGTTCACCTGCTTTAATCTTTTAGGACAGCCCACGAGAACTTGCTATAGATTTATTCAGAGTGAGTTCTACCAGTCACAGTGCAGTATACAGAAAACCAATCTCAGCGAGCACGTTGCATGACAAGTCTGACATACGGAACCATTGCAGAACGTGTGTGGGATTTCCTGGGGCAACTGGCAGGACTCTGAGATGCCAGCAGGACTGAAGAGACGCTGTGAGTGAGATTTCGGAGAGGAGTGAAAACCACCCCCGTGCGGACAGTCCGCACAAGGTCGAGGCGTAACGTGGGGGAGCGGTCCCGCTACTGGGGGGAACTCTCCTGGATTCTGCACTACCCCGGTGGGATCAGATGGCGGAAGGATCCGAGTCCCTGCGCCAACTCCCTGTACCCAGATGCCTGCCTGACCTCTCCCAGTGCTGGGCCTTCGCCGCCCAGAGCCCCCCTCGCCCTCCCCTGCCGCAGCTGGGGTCACGGCCGACGCCCGCGGCCCAGCTCTGGCCCTGCAGCTCCCCGCTCTGGCACAGCCCTGGTTCCCCAGCTCCCTCTGAGCTCCTACAGCTCTCCTCAGCCCTCAGCCTCTCCCCTTAGCTCTGCCTCAGGTAGCTCCAGCTCACACGGAGGACGGGCCCTCAGGCTCCTGACTCCCTCATTGGCCTTCCTGCCCTGTCAATCGGGCTGACCTGGAGCTCTGGCCTCTCCCCATTGGCCCTGGGGACTGTCACTCTGAGGATCTTGACTTCCCATTGGCCCTCCCCCTTTCTGTGTGTGTTGGGAGGGGGCCAACCAAGAAACCCCACTAAAGTTCACAGTAAGGGGTCAAGAGTCCCCTGACACATGCATCATTTCAGACCCATTTCAGCCCTATTTTGAGTGGGTATGTGGGACTTAAGTATTGCACAGGCCTTGCTCTGGCTCTGGCTCTCGGCACAGGGGTGATTTTCACACAATACGTACAAAAGGGCCTCGCTTTCTTCCTTTTAAAGTCTGCTTCCTACCTCTAGACAACAAAGGTAGTTCAGAGCCCAACAGGCTGCTCAGATCCCTAGCAGTTCTTCTCTGAGCTTCCTGAAGGGAGGATTCCTCAAGGATGTGACAGATTTCCTCAATGTCTTTTAATTTATCCTTGTACTTTATCTATAAGAAGCAGGACAGAAAATATGAAACAACATTACAGCCTCACCAATTGTTCCCATTATCACTGATATCTCCTGTGATAGGGAAACCTAAAAAACACACATATCCTAAAAAGTTCTTATAGATCAACAGATAATAGGTACAACTGTGATGGCCATAAATACATAATTAGAAAGAATAAGGCTTTAATCTATGCTTTCTTTTCCTCCTAAACTCCTTTAGCTAACAGAGGATACACACTGTGTCCTAACATCTGTCATTCTTCCTGTCTGTTCTTCCTTTCCCCATTCCTTTTTTCTTTCTTCGATTGCATATAGGTTGATTGAGCCAAAGCTCACTGAAATTACTGGGAATCTTTCCATTGATTTCAGTGAGCCTTAAAACAGGTCCATTCTGAGTTTTTACTGGAGATTACTTTGCTACTGTGAGGCAACAGCTACTAAAACAATAGCGACTCCAGGAGCGGGCTTGTCTACATTGGGGATTTTTGCACAGCCATAAAACACTAATGTAGCTGCACCAGTGCAAATACCAAGTGTAGATAGTGTGTTGGTGTAAAAAAGTGACTTGGATTGGCAATTTGCACTAGCGCAGCATCAGGGTAGGCACATTGTTGGAAAAATTCAAATGTTGATGAGCCCACACAAAAAACACGTGTTGAGTGAAAAAGAGAAGCAACTATATTTCGAGGCATCAGCTTGAAAATTTGGCACATATTGGATTCCCGTAAGTACTTGAGAAAAAATATCCACTGAAGAATTAGTTGAAGCCAGTTACAAAGAGGACCCATTGCACCTTCTGTGTCTTTCCTTCCTTTACAGCATCAAGGACATCCAGAAATACGAAGTTGAACTCTTTAAGAAGCTCTTCTTCACTTTCTCTTTGGCGGCACCAGTACATTTGTCTTGAATTTATCTCATTTTCCAGAATTCTCAGCTGAAAAACAACACCAAAAGTAGAAGCTCAGGTTTTCAGGGTTCTGAAGGAAGATCAGAAACCTGTGCATCTTGTGTGATTCTCTGTGCCAGCGAGGAAATCCTTGTTCCATGATTTCTACAAATTTTCCAGCCTGACAGTATAGGCATCTGACCATTTTTAAGTATCAAGTGTTATAAAATATTTAAATTAACTTTTACTGAACTATGGGAAAATATAAACTGGGAAACAGACTTTATAGTTTCCTGCTCCAGAACTCAATACTGCCTGCCACAGAATTGATCCTTAAGATGCCACAGAAGTCTGTCTATCCTGATAACACCTATTCAAAAATGAAAATATTAAAACTAGGAGACCTCTAATGCTCTCTTTAGAGAACTATCCATCCCACCGCCCAATGTCACTCAATGCCCCCAAATCACATAAAACCATCCCAAACCACTCTCAGAAACGGTTGGTAACCAAATTCCTTATAAGCAGGCAACCAACTTGTTAAAAAAAAAAAACCCTAAATTTCAGTAATGTCTGGATTTTCTGCTATATTAATTCCAATTTGAACAACAGCCTGTTCTGGGAGCTCACTCTTGTACATACAGTACAGTACAATAAATAAATGTGTATATACTCTGGTAGTGACAAACACACATCCACTAACAGAAAAAAAATTGTGGTCTGTTTAGTTAGGACGCTGAAGCAAGTAAAATTGTCTCCCCATAATCAGAAAGCATAAGCGGGGAATTTTTAAAATTGTCAAATGTGAAAATAATTCTGATTTGTTGGGGCTCTAATTACCAGATCTGGGTCTGCTGCTCCTCTTGGTAAAGCTCCTAGGGACTGAACAATAGGAATTACAATGTTTGTCCAAGGATCGGTTTGAGCACCTATAACTGGGCCAGTCTCACCTGTGACAGGATCTATGGTTCTGGCACCAACTGTGATAGGGACAAGACCTGCAGATAAACAAAATAAATAAATATTTTTTTTTTTAGAATTCAAAAGGATGAGGATAGTGAGCCATTTAGTTTTTGTGCATCTAGTTCAGTGATTGACATTTATTAAAACATAAAAGGAAGTGACTGTGATTTTAAAGAGCCTGTTGATAAAAACAAACCTTCTCTGAGCTAGCCCTGCGGCACTGAGCTGCCATGTATATGGCTGAGTTCAGGTCCTAAGCAAACGTCTTTGGTTCCTGAACTGCCATGGACTGGAAGCACTGTGGAGGCAGTGCCCCCAGCTTTTGGGGCTGTATCTCTAGTTATCCCCTCTGGCCAATCCAAGGAGTTAGAGGCTAAAATGGGGCCCTTTAGATCACCGACTGAGACTAAAGAAGTATTAAAAATGCTCCCCATGTACAGGGATGTGCAAACAGAGTATGTTTCCAGAGGTGAAATGCCACTGCAGTACCCAATGTCATTCCTAACTCTCTTTCACCATTAAGCTGGAGCTGACAGTTGCATACAGATACACACCACGCCAATCAGCATTTCACATTCAAGTTTGTATGAACTCATTAACTTTTTCTTTGTCAATGCATATTACTGATTCTGAAACACAGACATTGCTGCCAGTCCTGCCACTGCCTCCCTATGGCTTTATGTTATGTTGTGTGGTCCGGTTTCTTGCTCCACCTTTTCCATCTGCATCTTCCATGGTTCCTGCTAGTGGGGTTGCGTGCCCAGTGTTCCAATCACATTCTACTCCCAGGATGGGCACCATCAAATCAGACCCACCAGGATCTGGGATTTTCATTCCAAACACTGCAGGAATCCACATCTCTGTACCAGGATATTTGATAATCCCTAATTAATTTTAAAAAGAAGAGAGGAAGATATCAATACATGCTGCTAAGATGAATTGGAATTGTTTCTTGATAGACATAGCCAATTAACTTTTAGAGGCTGATGAATGCACAATGAATCTGGTCAGTTTGTCTACAGTATCCAAATGAGACCTGGCTGAGCTCATACTGTACAGATTCACTAAAGACAGCAGGTGTTTGGCACATGTTTCTCATCCCACTGTAGTACTAATATGTCACAGAATGCTCATGCTATTTCAGGCCAGATTCTCTGTTGGTGTGATTAGATATAGCTCCATTGACTTCAAAGGAATTTCATCCATTTACATCAGAGAGAATCTGCCTCTAAATCATTAAAACAGGCTGAGATATTCTAAGCGATTGTTTTTCAGTAGGTTTTGTGCAAAATACGTACCCAATTTGCCACCATTACTTTTTAGGCTTGAAGCTATTTCGTGTTGTTTCTCCAAACTTCGCATCCAATGCATTGCATGGTGGAGCCTAATTGACAATGACTTTTTCAGGTCTTCTACTGCAGCCTTCAGGACTTCCTGCTTCTCTGCTGCTATGGACATATCTTTACAAATTGAGTCTTTATACTGCCTCAGGGCTTTAACCACATGGCTCTGGGCTACAAGAGTGTTAGCTTCTAACAGCGCCTGGTAACCTCCTGCATGGGGCAGCACCTTTTCTTGCTTAAGGCAAGCTCCATGTATCCGAGCAGTCTTCCTACTCAGAGGTTCAGAGAAGGAATCTCCAAGAAGTGATAGGCTTCCCAAGGGTCCCATCAGCCCCCCAACTGGGACCACATCTCCTGCAGTCAAGGAACAGTGAAAAGAAATCAGAAACTTACCCAGACTTTATGGACCTGATCCTGTTCCATTAAAATCAATTGCAAAAAATTTATCTACTGCAGTGGGAAGAGGATCAGGTCCTCAGTGAGCATGTAAAATAAACTGAAATGCTGACTGTAAATGTCCATTGTTTACAATGGTTTGTAACTTTAAAATACTTTAAATGTGTCTGTTACTTTGACTCTAGAAAATTGTGTTGCATTTGCAAAATTAGAATATTAACAATAAAGTTGAATAATAATACCTAGCTCTAATATAGTGCTTTTCCTCTGTAGATCTTGAAGTTCTTCACACAGGAGGTAAGTATCATTATTAGAGCTGGGCAGGAAACGGTTTTCCTCTCCTATGAATATTTTTGAGAGTTAAAATTTTTACTGTCCTGAATCAGAAAAAGTCAAAATCTCAAAAATATTTGTGAATTGAAAAAAACAACAACTTTTTTGGTTCAGGTCAATCAAAATGTTTTGGTGATTTTGAAATGTTTCTTTTTGATTTTTATCTTTTCTTTAAAAAAAAAAACCAACAACATTTTTCAGTTTAGCTAGGTTATATTTCAAAACAAAAAGTTGTTTGGAACCAGAAAAGTGGAGTTTCTCATTTAAAAATGTCAAAATGAAACATTTCAACAATTTTGAACCTTTTTTCAATATTTTTTCTAGTCTGTTTCACAAACAGTTTTGGTTTCAATGCACAGGCATTTTTTTTTGATGAAAAACAATTTTCAAAAAATTCCTAACCAGCTCCAATTATTATACCCACTTTATAGCTGGGGAAACTGAGGCACAGATGTGCCGTGACTTTTCAAAGGTCACCCAGCAGGCCAGTGGCAGTGCTGCAAATTTATTGCACTTTCCAGGACCTCTCTCATTCAGCAAAATGTCTGACAGTATAGTAATATGATATGAGCCAACAAGGCCTGTGCTTTGCATAGGCTGATTCCTTGGAAACAGAATAAGGAAAACATGTAATTGTGGCTTTGCTATTTCATATATTTCTGGCATTTCTATGCATCTTGTTCAGTGATAACTGCTGTAGAGTGATATTCCCAGCAGAGCCTATGGAATATGTAATGTTCTAAGTAACCATTAAAGTGCATTAGTGTTGAACTTTTAAGAACTGACTTTCTAAGTGAACAGTCAATCAAGAGAATAACCTCCCGCTCACTAAAAAGCTTTGTAGATGGGCTCTACTCATGGACCAGAACAGGCACTCTTAACTCCACTGTTATTAAACACAGCAGATATTAAACACAAACTCCCGTCTAGAGAGTGATTGGAGCTCTCTGGTCCTGCTGAAATTGCAAAGATTTTCACACATCTCTCTGAATCACAGAAACTCTTCCTGCTTCTTGGGTAAGGAAATGCAGACAGATTCTGACTATATATTTTTGCTTTCTTATCTAAAGGGCCAGATCCTCAGCAGGTGGGAATCAGCATAGCTTTATTGAAGCCAGTGAAGCTAAACCGATTTACACCAACTGAGAATCTGGCTCTAAATTATGTATACTGTACCTCTCTCCTTACTAAACACAGAAACAATTTCACTTTGGCGGCCTCATACCTTCAGTATGGGTACCACTTGTTTGCTCTGTTTTTTGAGTATGATATGTTTTCTAAAATTAGCTCTGAAGAACATAAGTGTGTGAAAAATGCTTTCTATAAATCTAGAGCTTTTCACCCCAAAGACCCTAAAGAATCGATTTAATGTTGCTTTTATTATATTAATAGTTCAATTGCTCTATCTCCAAGAGTCAGATCAACTTTAATTCTACAACAAAAACTAGTAATGAGTACAGCATCTCTTAGTCATCAGTCACAGCTTCTCTTTCTTTTTTTAGTCATTTTTACAAAAAGGGGGGCAGTTTATTGATTTTTTAGGACAATAATTTCTAAAATAATACTCTGGGAAAGTCTTCACTTTCTGACTGTGATACTTTGAATCCAACCTATGCAGCTATTCAGCTGCTTATGGTAGTGTCTAACTCATCAGGAGAAGCCAAATGTGGGGAGGTGAGGTTAAAGATTTGAATCTAATGCTGCTGCCATTTCTAGGATGAGTGAAGCTACGATAGGTTGCATCTGCACAATGTCACTTTGTGCTATGCATACATATACAGCAGAACTGTCAGTGATTCCCAGCTGACGTTGGGGCGTTTTACATAATTTTTGGGGTCTTAGCTGAGCCCCCATGGTTTCTCTGTCCTCTTTTAAGTGTTTGACTATTCATCTGTAGTTCCAGTGGGAATTACAAGTTCTATAGACCTATTAGATGGGACATCTTCCTCCTCAATAAAGGTTTTGCAAACATCCACCCAGTGACTAGCTATACGGGGAGGAGGAGGAGAAGGGAAGGAAGAAACAATCGCACTCTGGATTTCCATCCCAAGAAACATGAAGAGCATTTACCTGTGTTATTGTCCAAACTGACTCCAAGTATTGGGACAATCTTTCCTCCCTCTGGCTCAATCATAGGCCCTCCAATTTCAAGAGGTGTCACTGTTCCTGTAAGGGGATTCATGTATGTCCCACCCAAGGACAGTTTTTGCCCTGTTTGGGGTTGGATTGTAACTCCGAGTACTGGCACTTCTATTTCTGTAGCTGGATCTAGCATGAGTCCTCCCAGTTTAAACACTCTGTCAGGTTGGAAGCGAGGCAGGTTAGTCTTCACTGGTAAGCCAGTCCTCGGACAGATAGGGTACGGAACATAGGGGAATATGGGTACTTCAGACTTACAAAGCTCACCTAAATATTGAAACAGAAGAGATTTCACACTGTTATAAACTGTTACACTCTTCAGTGGTTAAAGGAACTAATCCCCACACCAATTCCAAGTCTCTCCATTAGAGCTGGGAAAGGGCATATTGGGGATTTCTAAGGATGACCATTTTACAAACTTTCTTCATCTGAAGAATTAATGAAGAGAGTGAATTCCCTTTTTGTGGTTGATATACTTTTCCAACTTTATTTCTGCTTTTGCCACTTACTTAACATAAAAAGTTCTTTAGCATATAATATTTCGTACAATTTAATGAACAGAAAGGAGAGAAAAACACAAACAGAAACAGGAAATATTTAAACATTTTGCTCTATATAAACCTGGCATACTCAGTAAATCCTGTCCATGGCAAGGCCCATTTCAAGGTGAACAAAATCTCCTTCCAGTGTCCATTACCTGAAGCAGAGTCAACAGCAGGGACCAGTTTAGAGCTGACTGGATCATATCCAACATTACCAGCCACAGGAAGCACCTTTCCAGTGTCAGGGTGCAGGAACTGATCACTAGACACAGGCAGGGGGCAGTGATTGGCCAACAGCATGACACAATCTGGGTTGGGAGTTAAGAGTCCAGTTATAGGATCCATGTAGACAGCATCAAGTGCCCTCACACAGCCATCTGAACCTGAGAGCAACAAGTGACAGAGGTGAAAAACAAATGAAAAACACCATCAGATCCTCCAACTAACCCTTAATTCTTTTCTCCCATCAATACCTATGCATGATTCCCATGAGGCAAAAGGGACTTATGCAACCATATTGCAGCTAACAAGCTCAGATTTCTGCACATAGATTGAAGTTGCCCTAATCTGCAGCATATATGCAAATGACCAGGATAGGTTTTAATATTATTTCTGAATATTTAAATAATAGCAAAAAATGCCTACACTAGATCTCTAGGCATCATAATATTTAATTAATTTTACTCCAGTAAAAACCCACACCCAACAACATTAAAAAAACCCAAACATTCAAACAGAAGCAAATTAGCGCAGCTACGAAATAGTTCCTTTCCACCTCCACTGATATAGAATCAGTGACACAGAATGTACCGTTATACACACATTTCTAGCAGTGTTTATCAAAAGCCTGAGGAAGAACAATGAAAATCTGGCAATTATCAGAAGAAATGTTTTTTTTCTGAAGAAATTCTATAGCTGGCCATGCTTGCACTTCACTTCGAAAAAGCACAGGCTCCCACCACTTGAGCTACAGGAGCAACTGCGTTAGCCAGCAACAGTGGTAGGCTGTTGTCCTATAATATGGACCAGCCACAAGAAGAGGGCACTGAACCAGTGGATTACATCCACCCAACTGCACATTTAAAGTGACAGTAGCCTTCTTTGAATATATACTAACTAGTTTCCAGAGTTTGTAGTTACCCAGTAGCTCCTCCTTGGTGAAGAGTCTGGTTTTATTTTTGTTAATGAGGTGAGCTCCTGTTCCTTCTCCCAGCACACCACATGCCTTGAGTCTGTGGCTCTCCTTTATTACTGCACTTGACATTCTGTTGCTTGCGGCGTCTATCTGGGTTAACAACCTGAAACTCACAAGATAAAGATGACATCAATACTTCCAGACACATGCTGATGCTGGTCACAAACCAACTCACTGACTTAGCACTATACAACTGCTTTGTCTGGCTGGAGAAAAATTAATTTAATGCAGAGTTCTAAAGCAAATTACTTACCGTTGGGAGTCTGGTGTAGACCACATGGTACTGTCCTCTACATAAGCCATCTTCTCTGTCAGCACCTCCACCAATCTCATCCCCTCTCTCAGGGCAGAATTGAACAGGACATAATGCTCTTCTTGGCATTTCAGATCATGGCGTAATAAGTGAAGTTGTTTATTCACAATCTCTTCATATTCAGCAGCCAGCTGCTTTCTGTTCAGCATTTCCTCTTCTGCCTAATTGTAACGTAAATGCAGACACCTCTGTTTCTCAAGACATGAACTGAGACTGCAGCTGCTCTGTACTTTACTAAAAAGGTAACAACTGGAGGGAAAAAAGTCAATTTTAGGTATCTGCCCCCCACTTGAGCATTCATAGGCCAAGAGCTCAAGTAAGTTGGGTAATAATTATCCAGAAGGTAAGTGTCCTTCGTGTACCCTCACCTAAATGGTCTAATAATTCAAAATATTGGTCCAAACCTACCATCTAGAACTTTTAACATGCACCTTAAGGGATCAAGTTAATTTTGCTTCTGTAGCTTTGAACTATGTTTGTACATATATGCATCTGTGTGTGTGAGAGAATGAGAAAGTGTGAGTGTTTCTATTTATAAACTGCAAAATCATTCCATTTCCCTTACAGATTTCCTTCACAATATCTGTGAAGAAGATGGAAGAAGAAGCTGCAACAAAACATACATCTATATACACACACACGGATGACATTTCCAAAACTGAAACCTTGATCACTGCAAGGGAGAAGATACGGTCTTCCACGAGTGGGGATAAAGTAGCATCAGGCATTGAGTAAAAAAAAGCACACACCAAAAAAGTGAGTAACCTTCAGAAATGTGTCTCTGTATTAACATTAAATTGTGCCAACAATTTTAAGTGTTTAAATGGTCAAGCAGATCAGTCCCAGACATCGTAGAGATATTATTTGCATGGTAGCCTATGAAAATATGATGTCATTACACAACAACAGAAATGAAAGAATCCACATGACCATACCTAATATTATGAAAACATATGTAGCCAATTTGAGATTTTCAGTGTCGGTCTCTATGTATAAACAATTCTAAGAAAAACTGAGCTTTACCTGATGTTTTGCTCTCACATAGTTCCCCATCATTATGCTGTCATAAGACTCTGCCTTCTCTGGGATACACAGCCTCATTATCCAAAGCTCTCTGAGTGCAGATGTTTCTTTCATAAGTTTGTGATACAAGATTTTCAGCTGAGAAGGAAACAAAATGAAAAATAAACAAATGAGGGTTGTAGCTGTTGTTCTGGGCCCTTCTTAATGTTCAAAGGCCACTGAATCCCTAGCACAAACACAAATACTTCTTTGAATGATTGCACTCCATATAGGCATCTTATTTTTCTTTTAAAATATCAGCGCTAGAGGACTTCACTTTGATTGGAAACCCTTGCTGCCTATTCAAAACCCTCTCCATAACAATTGTACAGTAAGGCAATCATTCCGCTACTTGGTTTGGGGAGACTGTAAGCTATTTGGAGCAAAGACTGTCTTTTTGTTCGGTGTGTGTGGGAGAATGGGGTCGTGATGCATGAGTGGGACTCCCAGGTGCTACTGCAGGATAAATAAATAATAGTCAGGACCTCACCATTCTTTGGATAAAATTCCTGAAAGTAACCTTCATGAAATGGTTGTCCTTAGACAGACATTGCAGTATTAGACATGCTGACTGGTTCACACTATGCCATTCCTGGCAAGACCGTCTTCAAGAAATGGTGTCAGAGCAAAGGTCTTCTTGGGGTCTCTCTTCTCAGGCATTTATATAATTTGGGACACAATTTTTCAGTGTCTATCCTCTTTATTTGCCTTTCTTCTCACTAGATCTTTTCACTATGTATCATATGATTTGGTAAATATTTTAGTATTCCCCACTCTTTAGTGCACCTAATGCGGCCTTTAAATCAAAATGAACCCTATGCATTAAGATGTATCTACAGGTAGGGTAGCATGCAAACATTTGTCTTATACCATTCTTTCACACTACACAGTACACACAACAGACTGTAATGCTAGCTCCCCCTGCTGTTCTTAATCCATAAAGTTGCATGCTGTCGTACACTAATCAGGGCCTGAATCATCATCACATTCCCCCAGAATTACGTCTGTGTAACTCCACTGATTTCAACTGTGTTTCATTGGTATAAAACTGGAGTAACATAATGATGAATCAAGACCTACACCTGTCTGTCCACATCCATGTATCATTTTAATTCTCCTAAATTTTATCTATAGCTCTTAAGCGTTTTTCCAAAGAAAGATAAGAGTCGTTATCCCCATTTTTCAGATGGAAACTGAGGCCCTGGTGGTCTCAGGGCTCCGGGGTCCTCCCCTGCCTGTGGCTGGAGGCTGCGGGGTCCGCCAGCTGAGGCTGGAGGGTGTGGGGTCCCCACTGCCTGTGGCAGGTCTGAGTTGTGGAGTCCCCCCCCAGTGGCTGGGAGTTGTGGGGACTGACCGCCCATGGCAGCTGAGGACTCTGGGGTCCCCCCATTGCCCATGGTGGCTGATGGCTGTGGGGTACCCCCACCACGGTTGGGGGTTTCAGAGCCACCCACGATGGCTGGGAGCTGCAGGGTCCCTGCCACCGCTGGGTCTCTGTTACCCACAGCAGCTGGGCAATTCCAGGGTCCTCCTGCTGCCTGTGATGGCTGACAGCTGCAGGGACCTTGGCCACCCCTGCCACCCCCAGTGGCTGGGAGCTGCAGGAACCAACCACCCATGTTGGCTGGGGACTCGCAGCCTTATTTATGCTTCATAAATACAGCTTGTGTGAATGATGTGCATACATATAGCGGCTTCATGGTATAGAAGATAGAACTTGGAATGAAGTACTTTCCTTGCAGTCAAACCCTAATATAGCAGTACTGCTACAGGTAATACTGCATATGGTTGCCAGGATCATCTGTACATACATGTGAGTATGATAAAAAACAAATAAACCTGTTACCTCTTCTTTAAATTGACTCAGTTTGGCTGTGACTGACAGAGACTGCGTGAGCAGAATTTCATAGAAGACATTGGTATTGAATGAGTCCAGGTCCACCTGTTCTTCAGACTCCCAGATTTCACCTGTTTCCAGGAAGAAAGCTGAAATGAATGTCTTTATTATTACTCTTAAAAGAGGATCTGAAATAGAAAATTAAATGATCACAAAATCTCTCAAGTTATCTTTAGTAATTCAGAGGAGGGGAGGAGGCAAATCAGAATATATTAGCCAATGCACATAATTAGAAACAGGATTCTGTCACAAAGGCTTCAAATACATTAGCTTCAGCTCTTTGCCTGAATAACTGTTTATTATGTCCTTGGTGTTTTTTTGTTTTTTATTTAAATTATCTGACCTTCTGTCTCATCAGCGTTGCCAGAGTTTTTATCCAAGCTGCCTTTGGTCTTCAGCCTGGGATGACATTTTTTAACTGAAATTACTACGGATCCTTTGGAGGAATATTTGTCAAGATTGTATTTCAGCTGCAGCCTTCGAAACTGGGGGCAAGTAGTTGCTTTTTTGGACCAACGCAGGTCTTGACAAAGAAGCTACAAAACACAGCAAAACCGAATGAACAAGTTGCTCTGACTATTACATATTCTATTTTTACATGGCTTCCCACTCAAACAAGAGGATGCATTATCACATGTAGAACCAGATCCTTAGCTGGTGTAAATCAGCCTAGGCCCACTGAAGTCAAAGGAGTTATGCTGGCTTACACCAGCTGAATATCTGCCCCCCAAATTCTAATGTAAAGCATTTGAATGATCTCTTCTAAACAAACAAATGACTAGTCTTAATAGATACCACATAAATCAAGGGGCAGGAATTGCAGTCATCAACAGATTGAGCCTGCTGACATCTGAGTTAATAAATCATCTCCACTTGTCCAGTCTCATCAATTATGTATTTATTTATATACTGGTAGCAGCAACAAGCCCCAACCAGGATCAGGACCCTAATGTGTTAAGCACTGTCAGTATATGGAATATCCCTGCACTGAAGAGTTTACAATCTAAAAGACTATATCACCATTGTTGTTTTTTATTGTAACAATGGTCCTGATCCTGTATTTGTTACTGTCACTGGGAGTTTTGTCCTAAGGAACACAGAATTGGGCTCTGTGTGAACAGGCACTTGAAAGGCTTATTGATAAATAAAATAAATGAATGATAAATGAATGATAAACTGGGGTAAAGGGAGCAACTTATAAAAAAAATTCTCCCTGCGCCCTCCCCACAGTGGATGGATCACATGATTGTTCCCAATTTAACACAATCCTTGTAACAGAGAATGAGCATTAGGGTAGAGACTGAATCACATGTATCTTCTGGGACCATGAGTATGATTTATAACCCAAGGAACTCTCAATATCACCCACTTTTTCTCTCTCTCTCTGCTATATTGATAGCACCAGTAATTATAGTATCTAGGTCTTAGTCTAATGAACTAGGAAGCATGGGTGAAATTCACCCTTCTATTCAGATCTTAAATGCTACTTCAGCCCTCGCATTAGGGTTTAAGTGGTGAATGGGTCTGTGCTGGACCTGTGCGCAAGGATGAATTTCAACTTGGATCTACAACATTCAGTTTAACCCTAATTCCAAGATCTGGAAGTGATGCATAAGAAAAGCACTAAAGTGAGTTGTGGCTTTGTTGCACAAAAGTGTAATATCCAGCGGAAAGAGGTATTGTATAATTTTTACTTACAGTCAGCAACAGGCAGGTAATAAGGCAAATGAGAAGTCCTATTATTAATCCAACAATAGCTGGCCAGTCAGGTTTCAGAAGAAGGTTTGGGATTCTTGCAATGCCCACTTGTATGACATGTCTGGGAGTTGTTGGGAAGTACGGCCCTTCTTCATAACACTGTCCACCATGCGGCATGACTCTAATATTCTTCATGGAATGAGCATACATATGGAAAGAGCAGGTCAGACACATACAACTTTGGGTCTATCCATCTGAACACCAATAGGAGGTTTGTATTTTAAACAGAGGGCCAGATCTTCACTGACCCCCTACTTCTTTACACTCAAATATACTACATGAACACACACACACTCACAAACCTCTGTACTCAGACACGTCCACATATCTACACGCACCCCAACACGCATTGTACCAACTCAACAAAATGTATGTAAAACACAAAGAGATTCATTATAATTTTGAAGTTTCCTTTGATGGCAAACCATTGTGTGGAACTTGAGGCACTCTACTGAAAATAGCATCATACGAGCAAAAATAGAATTTCCTGAAGCAAACCATTTTTTTGTGCTGGTTACTACTTAGTCCTACGACATAGGTGCCAGGATGCTGGAATTGGTAAAGGAAGAGGAGGAAGTTGGTGGAGGCCAGTCTGATTTCCTCTGCCAGGATGCGGAATCCTCCCCAGTCAAATTCATTATTTGTGTTGTACAAGTTGTTTCTAGGACCAGAAACAAAAGTTGGCTCTTGACATCATCTGTTTGTAAAACACCCTGCAAATAATGTGTATAATTACTGCAGAACTTGCTCATTCACAATAATGACGGTGAGACCCCCTTGCAAATGGCTCGATCCCATGAACAGGTAAGTGTGGAGAATGAGGGAATTATATATAGTGCTTTTTAATAAATATCATGTGCCCCTAGGTTATCTGCCTTAATACCAGGCATTTAATCAAAGGAGGAAAGGGAGAAACCAACAGGAAATGAAACAATGACAAAGATAAGGCTCATTGGGCCATCAGTGGAAAGAAACTACCTGTCTGGCTCCATGCAGACTAGAATGGTTTACTCTTCACAAGGCCAAAGCCTGAGATGGAAGGGGATCCTAAGTCTCAAAGGGAGGGGATTTGGGGGTGAGCTAGTAGAGGCTTGTCCAGATAGTGTCAGTGAAAAGCTGGCCCGAGTTCAGTCTGCTTCTCCCTGCCAGAGATGGAGTTAGCAGGGTTGAGTGCTACTTCCAAAAACTGTCAAAGAAAGTTTAGGGTTTAAGTCAGACCCAGGCATATCAGCCTTCTATTGTTTTACCCTTTGCTCTATATGCTTTGTACCTTCAGGGAATGGGTCAATAATGCTTTGTTTTGAAGACACTGTCTTTGTCACTGTGAATTTATACTGTCACAGGCTCCCAAAGGGAAGCTTGTATAGGTGCTTAACCTGGATTTGTCCTATACCATTAACATGATTGAGAACCAGGGGTGGGTGGTGAGAGGAACTAAAAAAGGGTCTATAGTGCAGTCCACCTTGTATCATCCATGTGTAACAGGGCAGCCTGCCCATTTAAGAGTCAGGAGGCTTTGGGCCAGTCAGCACTGGTCAATTAGCCCTGTCCTGCCCTGTGCTGGCTGGAGTGGAGAGCACAAAGCAGGCATAGACCTGGGGAAGATTCCAGGTAGGAAGGCCTGAGAGTGACTGCTCAGGAAAGAGCAGGGAGCAACCAAAAGGAGCCCAGGAGCAGTTGAGGGAAGAGAAAGAAGGAAGCCTGGGAAGGGTGAAAGCTGAACCTGGTGGACAGAAGAGTGCTTGAATCAGAGAGAAGATGGACCCTTCTGGAAAGAGGAGCTGGGGCCCATTGGAGAGTGGGGCAAAGACTTTGTGTTTTGTTTTTTTTTGGACTTGCATATCCTGGAAGGGGTGGAGAGTTCTGTTTATGGCTTAGCCAGAGGGTCAAGTCAGTGCAGCAAGATTATTGTGGTAAAACTGAGGCAACTGGCTGCCATTTCAAATCTTGCTGTGAGGAGGCAGTCTGAAATGGTGAGTCTGGTAACACTGTAGACAGGATGACATTCATCCATGTGCAGAGGGCCAGCACAAAGCCAAAGCAGGGCTTAAATGAGACTGAGGTGGTGCATTGAACTTGTGTTGGCCCGCTGCACAGCAGTGATGTGAACAAAACACAACAATAAAAAAGCAAAGACTGCATCACAAAATGCACTTTGCTCACTTATTATGATAATTGTACTTTAGTTTTAATTACCTGTGAAGGTATTTCCTGAAGTACCAGTATATATACTGCAGCAAGTTTTGTAAAAATAAAGCAAATTTAATAATATATGATTCCACTCCAACTCACCTAGTTTTCTATTCTTAAATCTGCATTGAGAAATATGGAAAAACCAACCATGTTTTCTATGGATTAGATAAATGTGGATTAGCAAAACTTCCATTGGGTTTAGAATTGGTACTTACACATCATACACTGGATAATGTTCTTTGGAAACAATGAACATGATGATAATGTTAACATCGATGCATGTGGTGGGATTCAAGATGCCCGAAAATGTGATTTGCAGTGTAGCATTTGAAGGCCTCTGGCTTTGAGCCCAATAAAATTGAGGATCTTCCTTGCCAGACTTTCCTGTGAAAACACATATCTCAGTGGGCTAGGATCTTACTTTTCATGGCTTTCTGTATATAAAATAGCCCCAGGATATGATATGTCCTGCCTATTTTACAATAAAACTTTTATAGAGTCAAACCTGGTTTCCAGAATAAACCAAGTTTATAATCAGGGGAGCAGATAAATGTTGCTTCCCACTCTGTCTCTTGCCTGACTTTGTGAAACTGTGCACAGTCCTTTCATCCTTTTTAAAATTATTCTTCTAAAGGTGTGGCATTAGTTGCATGATTTCTAGATCCTATATCATTTCACTATGTAATGAAACTACACTCCTGCATTTTACTCCAATTGAGTCATCCACAGATTTGAGGATGTGTAAGCATGTGTAAAACTGACTGTGGGCATCCCTTTTGCAGGGATATAAGGCCCATGCAACTGCAAATGGAGTTTTGCGTAGTCAGAAAATAAGGCTTGATATGTTGGTGCCTAAATAAGGATTCAAAAGCCTAACTTTAGGCATCCAAGTTTGAAAATGTTGACCGTAATATTTTGAAAATAATAATAGTTCCAACTCATATAAAGAATCATTCTGCCAACAAAATCATTATTGGATTTATGAGCCAGAGATGCCTTTGTCAATTTTGCAAGGGGCTTGTGGAACCAATAAAGATGTTACTTGAAATAGTAACAGTTAAGATGAGAGAAAAGGAAGGCACAGATCAGAATTACTTCAGGGAACAAAGATCTGAGTATTCTGCATGGAGTGATGGTTGACCCTGGAGAGAACTGCTTGGCAATACCCCAGTGGACAGAGGGCATGATTCACAGCCCACTGAAGTCAATTAAAATCTTCTGGTTGACTTCAATAAGCTTTGAATCAGGCCTAGAATGAGGGAATATCTCAGGAGATGTGATGATGAACATAGCTATTAACTGTTCCCTTCAGACACAGTTCAGAATAGCAGGGAATTAATATTGGTAACCAAAGGGAAATCTTACAGAAACTACTTTTTCCAGCCTCACCTGGAGCTGCTGCTGCTGCTGCTGGTGGTACACTTTTGTAAGAAGATGAAATTTCGTTTTGCACAATGAGGTTGTGCAGCAGTTCAGGGTCAGGATTGTACACACCCAAAAACCCTTTTTCTGAAATGATATAAAAAAAAGCATCAGTCACCTCCACTTTTATCCTACCAGAATCCCAATTCCCCCCCCCCCCCCCCCCGGAGAGGATGAGTTTATATCATCTCAAAAATCAAGCTTACAACAATTGAAGTAGACCTGTATCCAGAGCACTGGGCCCTTTTAGGTGCTGTAATTTCATTCAGGGCCCGAGCTCTAAAACGCATGTGCCACATTCATGTGCTTCAGGTTCTCCTTGGCACTACAGGGCCAGATCTTCAGGTGGTAATTATTGCAACTCAGCTGAAGTCAATGGAGCCATGCTGATTTACACCAGTTGAGGATCTGGCCCAGATGGTCAAATGCACCAACCTGTGCAAATGGGCATAATTCTATTAATGCCAATGGAGCTTCATTTGGTTACACAAGTAATGCCTTTGGCACACAGGTTTTATTTCAGAGTAATAGAAAAATGTACACGTATATGTACATTTAAATCTACTTGCTAAATGCACATTAAAACATGAGGCATAAGCATCCCCCAAGCAGAATCGATAGAGACGAAGGATCTGTGAAAGGGATCCTCTGAAATGTAAACCTAGTGTTCTTCATACTTTGTGTATCACACTCTAGGAAAGCAGAAGGTTTAAACAAGGTCTGTTCTTACATGGAATTTAAGAAGTGCATAGGTCTGGGTTGGGACCTCTGCATAGGGGTGGATTTCATCTAGAGTGCTGACACTTCGAATTAAACTTTTGTTTCTGAGATTGCCATTCTATCTTTAAGAGATATTTTGATGAGTATCTTGTTGTTTGCCATGTCCACTTGGTGTGGTGTTCTGTCCCACTTTGAAAGTGATTAGAGGCCCTGAGGATATGTCTACACTGCACCCTAAGGCCTGTGAGACCTGGGCTTGTGGACTTGGTGTTTCCAACCCCAAGATTGAGCATCCACACTGCACTGTAAACCCGGGTTTACAGTTGCTGGACCTGGGTCTCACAGCCACACTAATGTGTCCATACTGCACTATGCTGACCACCTGACTCGGCTCAGTGGCTTGACCTTCATCCACACTGAAAAATGACAGGGGTTGGATCTGAACTCAGTGGGACTTAGGCTCTGACCCACCCCCTTAGCAGAGTTCTAGGACCTGGGTGTTGAGTGCTTGTTGACCAGATTTGTGTATGGATGGAAAAGGGGCTTGGGCTTAGGCTCAAA
The DNA here is from genome assembly GCF_026122565.2 of Emydura macquarii macquarii. Lineage (NCBI taxonomy): Eukaryota > Metazoa > Chordata > Testudines > Chelidae > Emydura > Emydura macquarii. The sequence continues at coordinate 10,692,219 of NW_027130449.1, read as the reverse complement.
CCTGAGTCAGAGCCTGGAATTAAAGTGAAGTGTGAACATAACCATGGAGAATGACCAGCCTGCTACAGCCTGGGCTTACAGAGAGTGGTCTTTTAGCTCAGGCAGCACATGCTCATACATCGAGGTCCCAGGTTGAATCCCTATTGCCGACAACCCACCCTGGGGGTGTCAACATTATATTTATAGAGGCCATTCATTACCCATAGAATATTGTCAATTCTGTCATCCCCTTCCTTACCGCTTGTTTTCACCAAGTATACAGGATAGGAAGACTTGCTGTGCTCCATAGGGCAGGGGTTCTTAGCAGGGGAATGCTGCACTTGTAGAACTGCCTTTAATTCTTCCAAGAAAATGGCAATCTGAAAATAAAAGTTGCAGTTAACTTATATAGTATTTTAGCCATAGGCCGTTCCTCATAATACAATAAATAATTACAAACTGCAAATGGACACAAATCCAAATAACAGATACAAATTTTAAGAAACAAAATTAACCCTTCCCTAAAACCAGTTACACCTTTAAAATCACCACCCCTAAAATGATATATGAAAATAAGATTTAGAAAAATTAGGACTACCTTATTTCATTTAAGTCAAAGTAAGCCTCCCTCTCACATTTATGGCCTTCCAGGAAAATAGGGTGACAGCCCATATAACTGAAATATTTTCACTACGTAGCAAGTATTCTAATTTGTAAGGTGATGTGGTAAATGGCACCAGGGCAGGAAGGGAGATAACCATTTTTTTTTTACCAGGTGGCAGTACAGGTTACAAGTGTGTAAGTCTTCAACCTGACCAGACCCATATGGACAAAGACAGTTATGTCTCTCAGTACCAGCTTTCCTCCTTGCCAAATAGGCCATCTGCATAGATTGGAAATGGAGACCTACAGGCCCTCCCTATCATACTGTTCAAAATATCCAAGCATTGAAAAGTTTATAAGTTTGACTGACATGAATTTCACACAAGCTACAGCTGCAATATAGGCCAGATGCAAACATACATCAGACACCTAAAGTATAATTTACCTTTGTTTTGTTCCTACACTTTAAGACTTCACTCCTTAAAAAAGAAGGAGGCTCTTCAATTATAAGGCTGACTGGATATTAAATAAATAATATAAATAGATGCACTGGAAAAGTTACAAGAGCATCACATTTACCTGGCTCCTATTTCTGTAAGTGATAGAAAGTTGAGCATTTTTCCCATTACAGACAAATTGCAGAATGTCTTTCTGTTGTCTTCTACACTGAGAGTTACACACCCTGTCCAGACTGTCTGCTTGACAAATGCAGAGGCCAAGAACCTTGTCATAGCCTTGATAGTCTTCAGGGAGGGCACAAACCTGCAGAGAAATAAACAAAGAAGAAACTCTGCCATGAAAGACTGAAAACTATCTGAATCATGGGACTCTAAACAGGACCTCCTGGGAGAAACAGAAAAACGCAGAAGCAAATTGGGCAGTTGTTTTGCCATTATGAGGGAATCTGAACTTCTTATTTCAGGTTGGACAGGAGCAACATGCAGTGATTTTGAGCATGCTGTGAAAACTCCAGTGACACTTTGGTCATGCACACTCTGTACCCAGTGCAGGAACAATCAGAGGGCTATGGCCTACAGCTATAAACCAAGTTGTGTATGGTTGCAGGATTTAGCTAATATAAAAAGCACAGTACCTTCTTTGTACAGTAATGCATCCATTCTTTCTTATTCAAGCACTGTCCATCCTGGTTTCGGGAAGTTGTATCTCTACAAATGTCATACACTTGTCTTGCACAGTGTCTCATCCCATCCACTAAGGTCTTATAACCTGGAGCACATGGACAGTGAGCATCACTGAGCTGTAAGAAGCAAGATATTTATTCAGAATCCGCCATGGTCTTCCTGGAAAAACTGCTTCCATGAACTACTTACATCAGGATCTCACTTTATTGGACAGATGTAAACTGAATCTTCAGCTTTCAAATACATACTCTTTACCTTCTATCAGAGAAGGCAGAGCGATGCAGCCAAGAGAAACTCAGAAAAAATTCAGAGATCCAGAATGTGAAGTAGGGAGACAAGAGGACTGCATATCAGCAGTCAGATGTAGGGTTGACGGGTAGGTACAGCCAGCAAAGAAGGGGAATTACTGTGTTCAGTAGTACATACTAGGTATATTGGCAGGGGAATGTGAGAACCCAAGGCTGAAATAATAGGTGGTGATATGGACAGGATTGAATTGCATTGGTAGGTGTGTGTGAGCACTCAGGACTTAAACAACAGAGGTCCTGAAGTGCTTTGGCAGAGCTTTGTCTAGAAGTTTATACAGTGTCTGACCAATGCTTGGATCTTGCCCATACTGCCAGTTTCTCACTTTCATTGAGCTCTAAAATTCTACAGCTCAAAGCAACAAAAGAAAAACAAAAGAAAACCCCTTCATATTGCTTTTAAATTAAGTATTTCTTCAAGTGTTAGAGTGATTAAGCACAATATGGTCAAAATTCTCAATGTGATTTGATTAAAACAGGTTATTTGGAAATAATATTGAACCCAAACTGTTTTGAAGTATAAGCTTTTTGTGGACAGGGTTAGACTTTTGATTATTTGAGTTTACAGTGCAATAGCACATGGGAGCTTCAGTCTCTGACTGGGTCCTGCAAGTCATGCAGCAATTTGAATAAGTAGTAATGATGAATAATAATTTCATTATCAAAGAAAATGGTAGAATCTTTTATTAGAAATCCGACTACATTTCAATGCTTTCACTTTCAAACGTTCTTTCACAATCAGGAGGAGCTGGCCCTATACCTGAAATACACGGCCGTCCGCAAGGCAGAGACATGTTTCTTGACCTTCCTTAGGCTGCACAGCTTCTGAGCCACATGGGAGACACGCCACTTGGCCAGGTTTGGGATTAAAGAAATTCACTGGGCAGTTCAGGCAAGTGTGTGAAGTTAGAGCTCCTTCTGCAGAACGGAAGGTGCCAGCTGGGCAAGGGACTGGTAGAATGCTTCCTCCAGGACAGAAAAAACCTTTGGAAAAAAGCAAAGAATAAATCTTCATAATACAGGTACATTAATTGCAGTGTAGTTACAGTATAAATGTATTGTAATTACACTCTAGTTCTGATATCCCAATTCTTCAACTAAAAATGCTTGCCCATTGCATTTTAGGGTGTTAACAACTTTATGTTGCAAGGCAGTATGAAAACCTTCTCACAGGCAAATGCTATTATTACAGAAAAGTCAGGATGCTACACATTTATTATTTACACCTAATTATCCCTCAGATCACAGCTCACACCACTACTCCTTGAAACTATTTCTTACCCAAAAATTCCCATAGCATTCAAAAAATAAAAACCCCTTCATCCAGTGCTCCCAATGCACAAGTTATATGTAAAAGAGCATTTTGAAGAAGCCAAGAAAATCTAAAAGTATTTATTTTCTTTCAGGACTAGAAAAAACTTACACAACGGGACAAATCCTCAGCTGGCATAAATTGTCATATCTCCATTAAAGTCATTGGCTACATAAATTTACAACTACCATGTGGTCCTATTAAAGGCCAGAGAACAATGTATGCTCTTGTAATATCTTAAAAGTTGCACTCTCACCAATATATGGATAAGTCGAAGATCTGTGATTCTCCCACACAACAGGAAGATCCTTGATCCCCCTCAGTCTTGTAGGCCTCTTTCTCTATGCAAAAAACAAGCAAACAGCCACACCTGTCTGGCCCTTAATTTCTGATTCTAAAGTCTTGTGTATCCACAATACCCTGGATAGGCCACAAGGAATGGCTTTCTAATGAGATCAGAAACACAGAATATGACATAGAAAGCTTTATTTATTCTTGCAGTAGTCATGTTAAATCTTCCAGCCAATCATGGATTCTGTCTGTTATCTATTCATAGTGATAAAGATGCTATGTCAGAAGAATTTCACTCTTTTGAAGGATATTTTTTTTTTTAATTCAGGAAACAGGATTGTGAGAGCATTTAAGTAATTTCTAGCAAATGGATATTAGGCTATTTCAAAATACCTGCTGGACAGACTGACTGATTCCGTTCTCTTCTTGTACAGTGGATTCCACTTTCACAATTCTCCTTGTTTTGAAGTTGCAAATCCCCAGCACAGCAAGACAAGCTCAGGAATATGGATACAATAAAGATGAGACAGACCATCTTTCTGTGGCACAGAGCAGAGAAATGATCAGTTCTTCAAACCTTGGTTACTAACATGCATACACCTGGAAAGCTTTCGCTTCAGCCACTGAATATTTCATAGGGAGTGAAATTTAAGACACATGAACGTATTACAGTAGAACATAAGAGTTACAAACACCAGAGTAACAAACTGACCAGTCAACCACACACCTCATTTGGAACTGGAAGTACACAATCAGGCAGCAGCAAAGATGGAGGTTGTTCATAACTCTGAGGTTCTAATGTAATATAAAACATCCATGGAAGATACCTGATCTTACTGTGTTTCCCTAAGGGTCATATAACAGAAGCGGGATCCATATAACAGATAGCAAGTGAAATATGAATACTGGGCTGGGGACACATGCTTAGCTGATTTTAATGGCCATTCCTCAGCATTCTGGTCCAAGGATCTCATTCCTAGCCACTGAACTTTATGGCCGGAACCTGAACTTTCTGGGGATGATTGTATTGTCCCTCTTAGCCTTAATCTATGAATCTCCACTCTAAATAAGTCTGAACTCAAAACAAGCTATCAGAAATATAAGCATGAGATGAACTTTATATGTTTTGGTCTTGGGACAGGCTATATAGTTTATAGTAACAATTCATGATTACCTTACTTCCTTTTTTCTTCCCCTTCTACCTTGGCTAGGTGAGTCACCCAGAGTCATTGGCACAATAGAGGAGCCCTATCTCCCATGGGCGTGGACACTAATTTAACTTTGACCCCTTTTGGGGGGCACCCCAGATGGAGCTCACTCTTCCCTCTCCCCGCTCCAGCTCTGGTAGAAGTTCACTTTTCCCTCCCCTCTTCCCCCCAGCTCCAGCAGGAATTTGCTCTCCCCTACTCCTGCCACATTGTGGCCCTGGGGCTGGAGGAGTTCTGTGCCCCTAGTTGATTACTCAAGGGGCCCGTGCCCCTGCTTGTCCGCCCTTGTGCATGCCCCTGCGAGTGTCTCCCAATGCTTTGCTTATTTGCATCCTTTTACACGTTTTAAACAGTGCATGGAAAATTTTACAGGTCTAATTGTCCAGCAAAAACTGGATTTTCATCTACTAGTAGATATCCACAACAGGGGGCAGCATTGCTTCTTGTGTAGATTGGGAAAAGATCATCTGCACCACAATGAACTAAAGATTGAAGTGGCTGCACGTTTACTATAATTAGTGATAATTTAATTGCTTTAAACATTGCCAAAACAAAAAATAATGTGGATGATTCATCCTTATGTTTTATTTCTGTTGTTTATTGCAACAAGCAGAACTAGATTGGGGTTCTTTTCGCCTTGGTCATGATAAGTCCAAGGCTAAATTGGGTAAAGTCCCATATATATATATATATATATATATGAGGACTTGAGGTACAAAGAGATCAAAGTCCCAGTCAGCAAATATGGGTGTGCATGTAACTTTATGCACACAAATAGTCCTATTGACTTGGAAGGGGCGACTCAAGTGTATAAAGTTATGCACATGTTTGTAGGATTGTGGACAAATAACTAGCCAAGAAGTCTGTGATAGAGATAACTGAACTCAGACTTTCTGTCTCCTAACTGGATGCCTTAAATGCAAGACCATCCTTCCTTATTAGAGCTCCTTCAAATAATAGAATAGTGGAAGCTGGTTGTAGCATTGGAATACTTTTCCATGATTAAGTCTTATCAACAGTTGATGCTAGTTACCACTCTCTGTTACTAACAAACATACAATATCTCTTTTCTCCAGAATTGTCACAAGAGGCTGCAGTGCATGCCAATCAGTCATTTTTCTGGCTGTGTTTGGAGTCTGGAATCCCTTGCTTCTGCTGCGAATGCTGGAAAGAAAATACTTTAATGAGATGAGGGAAAGCACAGTTTTTTCTCTGAGATTGTTTCACATGACAGATCCTAATGGAGACTGATGCTGTTCTAGGGAGCACTTCCTCTGCTTGTTTTTATTCAGTTGTTTTATGTCCAAGTTCTCTTGAAAATACTATGGGGGAGGAAGAAGAGGAACAAAAACTAAATAGGAATTTTTGCAGCAGGAATGAATGCTTTGGCCTTAGACCAGCACCTGTCCGTTATCCTTCCTTCCTTATTGTTTCCAGTGTCCTGGACATCAAACCTGACATATTAATCTTGATTGCAAAACAAATAAACAAACCACACACATATCAAATCAGCAAACCCTCAAGAAACATATTTGCAGCGTTGAAAATCCCAAATGTTCAAAAATCAGGAGTCATGCTCTCCAGAATCATGAGATTGGCTTAAAAATCACATTTTTATTTGTTTGGTTTGTTTTTGTTTGTAAATTGAGGTTCTTTTTATTTGCCATCTGGTTTTTGAGCCTTTAGAGTACCCTGGGGTCACATTTTCAAACTTTTCTCTGAAACCATGAGTGCTAGAAACTCACTTTTTAAAATGCAAGCTGAAAGACTCACATAATCACATGATTCAAGGAGCTGGAGATTGAAGTAAAACATCAGACAGTGTGAGACTTGTGATAAAATTGTAAGAACAAGCAACACTACAGTTGCTCAGTTCACATAAGCATCTGCGAGCTCAGACTCTGATCCAAAACTCTTGGGACTCCTTTCCCCTCTGTGATCTCCCAATAGGCCCCTGGCTCCTTCCCTGCCTTCCCCCCCAGGCCTTCTGATTCCTACCCAAAGACTAGCTAGAGATACCCCAATACTCAGGGAGAGAGAGAGAACAGGCTAATGGATCTTTGAGATTGTAGCGGTAGCTTACTTGCCTTGTGTTGGGAGCAGACACTGCCTTAGTTTCTCCTTGCTCTTTGGGTAAAGTCCTGCAGCTAAATCACAGATTCTACCCCTTCTGGGGGAACCAACATTAAAAAAAAAAATCAGCAGTCCAAAATTTTCACCCCTTCTCTCGAAAGCTTATGCCTGAAAATATTAAAATTGTTAGTCTTTAAAGTGCCACATAACTCTCATTGTTTTTACTGTATACAGACTAACATGGCTACCCCTCTGGATATATTCTTATTGTATTTCTGGGAATTAGTGTTGAAGAATAATTTGTAATTCTAATTACATTATCCTCTGCATAACAAACTGCATGAGATGTCAGCATGTTTGTAATGGGTTATGGTTAATAGGGCAGTTCAAGCAGGTTGGTCTAGTTTCCTGTGTAAAATGTTAATTAGGGTTGCTAAATAAAGAAGAGAAAGTGTTGATAAAGCCACAGGTAAGGTAAAACCCTCTCCCAGACACTCATATCAGCCATATCTCTGAGTCACTTCTTTTGACATATGTTATCTCTTTTACTTGTAAATGTCATTTTCCAGATAATGTTTACAATAGCCTCTGGCTCTTGAAATACACTTGAAAACTGTTATCTTCAGTCTTCCTTTCTCCAAACTATACAAACACAATATTTTCAGTCTTGGGGGGGGGGTCTGTATGTTTCTTTTCCCCTCTTTATTCTTTCCCTAGCTGAGGGGTTACTGCTAGATGCTGCTCTGTTTGCATTACACAAGTTCACTGAGGGTGTATTTAAGAGAGGCTTAAATATTTCATAAACTTACCAGTTTAAGGGCTTGATTGTGACAACATACACAGCACTGAGCCAAGGATGATGTATAAATTTCACCACCCCAAGAGTAGCACTGGAAGGCATAATGACTCTGAGAATCACAATTTTCCCCCTCCATTTCTTCTACCCTCAGGAGGGAAGTTATTTGTCAATGGCCTATGGCAGCAGTAAATTACCATTCCCTCCCCTTTTCTGGCTCAGCTGTGCTGGCCATGGCATTGGGGGAGGTGGAGTCTACATTCCATGGACTCACTGCCCACCTACTTTGAAACAAGAGTAGGCAGGTGCATGGTCCCCTTTACTCCTGTGTGTTGGACCCAATATCTGGTTAGCTCATGTAGTGGTATAAAGGGAGTTCTTACTGGGGTATGCAGTCATACTCAAAATTTGGCCCTTATAAACTCCAATACAGTTTATGAGGAGTTCATTTATGGACACAAGATTGTTATTGCAATACATTGCTTTGCCATTGAATTTTATGCTACACTGCATCTGATAGTATCTGCAAACAAGGGAGAAATTCTTCTCAGCATAACAGCTCATACACATGGGAAGTGAAAGTCCAGTATCAGACGTATTCCATAGTTTATGTAAATATACTTGAGATGGACTTTAACTGTGTGTTTGTTTTCATACAGGAGACAATGTGTCTGGCTGAGAATTCTAAGAACTGCAGGGTTCCAGCGAAGCTGATTATCTGATGTTGGATCAGTGGAGGCAACGTCTTTATGGGTGAGTAATGATTCCAGTGAAATGGAAAGGTCACATTACCTGTGACTCAAACACGTACACCTGCAGGCATTAGAAAATGATTCCTCAGCTGTTGCCAAAGTACTTGCAAAATCCTTAGCGTGCATAGGTCTAATTACTACTGTTCATCTCAGGATCTGAGTTTTCTTGTGTCTTCCTAGCATGTGAGCAAAACAACTCATAGCCAGGTATTTCTTGCTTGAGTAAAATAGGACTTCATCAGAAACTGGTAACGGTATACAAATACTTTTATGCCCTCACTTCTAGTAAAGCATTACATAAAGGCCTTAGAGATCTGTAATGTCTTGAAATAAACAGGCTATGTTAAGGGAACTGTGGCAGATTTAACTCTGTTTCCATGTAATTGTGTATTAATGAAGTGTAAAAGCTATGGTTTAGTCTCAATATTTGTGATGCTCCAGAAATTTTCCAGCTTCATGTGGCTTGTTAAGGCCAGGTTGTAAACTGCTTGCTCCCACTGGTGTCCAGTTACTTGTGTGAGCAGCTGTTCACCAGTGTGTGTAAAGGCTCACACTCAGGCCATTAGTGAGCAGTAGTGGGACCTGGCTGGTTTCATAAAATACACATTCATAATGAATGGCACCTAAAATTAAAAACCTGCCACTAACTTTATATTAATTGATGATGCATACTTTCCTGCACTTAGTTCTCGGTCACTAGTGAATGTTTGGGTGTGGTCATACAGTAACCAGGAGACAATGGCATCTTGGTTCCCATTCTTTGGTTCTCATCACATGAAATGTGGAGGTTATTTTAGATTCCTCATTGCACTCCAGCTTTCAAACTTTAATAAATTACGGAGGCTTGCGGGATCATCGCAGTTGCATGTGAATGGCGAATGAAGGCATAAAGAGAGGCTGGAGGCAACCCGTCCGAACAGACTCTTCAATGTGACAGCGCAGCAAGGCGTAGAGCGATGCCAAAGGGCTTTCTTAGTGGAGAAATTGGACATTTTCACAGACGCTCCTCCCCTGAGACATGATATCTCGGACATCACACCCCAAAGGTCTGACTCAGAAGATGAGCCTCCGAGAACGGCCAGTGAAACAAAGGAGAGAGAAGAGGGAAATGTCTACCCTGAAAATGAGAATGAGGAGAAATTGGATGATTTGGAAACCAGGGAAGAAGAAATAATCTCTATAGTTCAGGCATCACGGAGAGTTTAGAAGGTGAAAACACCCTCACTTTTCTTCAGCAACTGCTCCTAGATCTCTTTCAGGTAGACACCCTGCTGACCGCTGCCCCCTTCCAAACGAAGTGCACAGCAAGTGGGTGAAAAAAGACAGGAAAGTGCTCAGCCCAAGGCTGTGGTACGTAAACTGCTGAAATGCACTGATAAGCTGCTAGTAATGGAAGCAAGTCGTGCACATTTGTGTGTTGAACCCCATTGCCCAGTCACAAAGACCAGGACCTCAGACCTGAATTGATGTGTTTAGAACTGAATCTTGCAGGCCTTTGTGTGCCATGGAAGGAAGCCGTGTGGTGTCTCTTTCCTCAGGAGTGCATGGAGGAGAGCTTGTGGGAGATTTAGGAGCAAGGGGGGGGAATGGCCAGTGGATCTATGAACTGTGTGGAAGCACTGAATCATGACACTGTGTGTGAGTTTATGGTAGGGTACATCATAGCTACTCCTACAAGCTAAGGGACTTGATCTCTGGACTGGGTGGAAGAGTCTTTCCTCCCCACATTTGCCTAGGTCCCCCATTCAAAGGTCTGAGCTTTGCTCAGGAAATTAGAATTTCAGTCCAAATGCCTCCTGCTAGCCAGTGGCTTTCTCCGTGCGTTTCATCCGGCCCCTTCCACTCAGCCACAGAAGCACACTTGGATTAAATTGAATCATTTGGGTTCCCAGTTTTCCTGAATCACAAAGCATATGAGAAAGCCAATGAACTAACGCAAATTATTCTATAAGTCAAAGGGGATCACGTTCACTTTGTCTTTTGTTTACACTGCCAGTTTTTTTTGTCCTGGTCCTAACCTCTGAATGCAAATATGTCCAGTATGTAACTGCGCTGTTCTGTAGGTAGATAAAGCCTCTGCACAGGCTACATCAGTCACCCTACCCTTCTTCAAGCCATAGCATGTCTGCAACAGTTTCATAATGAACTTCTTTTTCCCTGATGGAAAAAATTCCACAAAAGGCATGTAAAGTATCAAATCTGATCCAGGTGCTTGTTTTGTCTCTTTCTGTATTACAGTTTGACTTTTGCATTCAAATGAAAGGCCCCTCATGTTCTGTTTCTCTTAAAGTAATACTGGGAGCTGGTCGGACTTTTATGGTGCTTTTATATCTTCAAAGGGCTTTAGAAACACAACTAACTGATCATCCCAACAGCCATGAGAGATAAGTCAGTAAGTGATATTATCCCTATTTTACAGATGTGGAAATGAGGTAGAGAAGCAAAGCCTCAGAGGATGGCAGTATCAGAGCCAGGGTTAGAACACAAGAAGTCCTGGCTCCCAGTTTTTTTGCAGCTAATGTGGAATAAGGATTTTATAGACAAATTTGAGTAGTTCCATAAAGGTAGGCAATGCTACAATGGAATATGTTATATATACACATCTGCTATTTGAGATCATTAGATATTTATTGCCCACTATTCATGCCATTTGAATGAACCCTAGTTAGAACCCCACTGCAAGTGGAAGGAATTTATAATACTCTTCCTGCCAAGGATTTTTATTCTTGGAAGGTAATGCATTTCAAAAAGAGAATGTCCTCAAATCCAGAAGAGGCAAGTAAGAGAGTAGGTGTCAAAATGCCTCACTAATGTTAGCATTTAGCTAGTATCCCTAAAGATAACCCATTCAGGAGACATTTCTGCCTACTTTTCATGTGCACTGGGGGTCGGGAGTTCCTTATGCAGCAAGATCACATAATTCATTGTATGGTATCATCCCAAAGCTGGAAAGGAAATTTAATTACACCCAGAGGAGGGAGCATGGACGTCCCCTGGTAACATTCCATAGCTACAGGAATTGGAAGAGTCCTGCCGAACCTATCCTTAATGAACAAGCTGGTCAATGCTCCTGTTGGAGCCTTAACTAGTGCACTTCCTGGCTTCATGTATTTTTAACTGTGCAACTTTAATGTTGCCTTAAAATGGCGTTTCTTTGCATTTAATATTTTGTTTGCTTTTGCCTTTTAAGACCTGAACCTATATTGCAAACTCATCTTATCTGTTCATTACAAAGTCATGGGAGAGGCTATTTAGTTAAGTTTGGAGAGACTGTAGCACCTTTTGATGTGATCTTGTTACCTTTCCTAGGCTGGGCTGGGCTGAGACAGTTCTTGGAGAGGAGATCTGCAGGGAACATCCATGGGCAACCAGTAGTAATGTTGGTGATTGAGTAAGCAGCAGCCTTCCCTTTGAGTGAGTAGTGAATCTATATCAAGCATGGTGAAAGGGAGTTGTATTGCCGGAGAGTGTCTTCTTTCCAAAGAGATGTAAAAGAGAAATCTTGAGTCTGACCAACTGTGGTAATTAAAGATGCTATACTCAACTTCTGTATGAATCAGGGAGTTGACGTAAGTGTCCTGGCCAAATTGCAATATTAGTAATTACATACTGCCCCCCCAATCCCCCAGTTGGGCATGGTATTCTTCACTTCCAATCACACTATTGTGTTCTCTTGGTGCTAAAGAGCTACCATGTTCTACACAGATAGAGTTGCATTTCAGTGGTAGAGAAAGCGAGCCTTTTATATCTCAGATCTTACCAAACAGGGTTGGTATGACGCTTTATAAATGTTTGCAAACTGAAGAGATAATTAGATAAAAGTAACAGAAGTGCATTATATTTTTATGAAAGACAATTCCCATTCTAAGCCTTCTTCTTTCCCAGAAATACTCCTTTTGGCTTGAAATATTTTATGTGATTGGTAGTTACAACAGCATCTTCCTGTATGAACTCTTGCATTAATGAAGTCTCTGTGTCCCTGAATCACAGATTAGTGTCATATCTGAAGCTAGAAAATTTTAGACATGATTATAAAATGCATTTAAGAGGGTGAGACAAAGAAGAGAAAAACAAATCTTTTTCAAAAGAACATCTTTCCTATTTCCATGTTCCAGTTCTTTAGGAGGTTGTCATGTCAGTGTGGGTCTGAGTAAAAGGAGCACATTAAGATCAGTTTTATAGCTTGAGTTCAGCATAATGTATTTTTTCAATATAAATAAATTATAAGAACTACACTATTTGCAGAGTTTATATAGGAATGTTTATAGGTTCCAAACAGATTCCTTGCTAGAGTTACTGTGTCTAAAAAACCAAGGATCTCCATTTAGACCAAAATCTGGTCTAAGAATCTCTCTCTCCACTTTTGGTAAAGTGGTGTTACCCCCTTTTTAATAATGCCTAATTTAAGCAGATTGTTAGTGCATAAAATGCTCTTATTTTTCAGTTCCAAAACATCTTTTACTTTATAATGCAATACAACACAAACACCAATAGGTGTTAGTAAATACAGGAGTGTGAAATTATCAACATTTATTGACAATGAGGAATAGTGGAATATAATTCCGAGCACATTAGACAAAGTTCTCACTGAGTCTTGAGGCAATTAAATTACAGCCTGTAAATTATAAATTTTACATTGTTAATTCAGTTTTGAACACGATATTTAATAAACGATACAGAATAAAAGTTCAAGGTTCAAGTTCTGCCCTCACATACACTGATCCCATATAAATAAGGACAGTACTGTGTTCTTAGTGTACATCTTTATTCCCGTATTCTTTACACTTCCATCTATGAAGTCTTCTGTACAACTGCTTTGACTTCAGTGCAAAGGATCACTAATACAAGTTAAAATCTCTTTCTGTTATAATACTGCCTCATTTGTACTTTTTTATTTGTATTCCAGGATTTAAGGCCCATTGAAGTGAGTGGAAGTCTTTCCATTGACTTCAATGGATGCTGGATCTGATCCTTAATTATTATTTTCTCAGTTTAATAAAATGATACAGAATTCCCAAGTTCCATCATGCATGGGGTATCACTATTCTGTATAAGAAAATCAAGATGATTTATTGTATACAGTGTCTTTCAAACATTCACCATGATATTTTTTTTTAAAAAACTAACTAAAATTCCAAAATATTGCAAATCCCTAGAAAAGCCTAGTTCAGCTGGTAGGTTCAGGTTCTCTGTCCCTAGGTCTATGAAATGACTCCTGGCCTCCCTCATCCAGGCTAGAGTTAAGGTGCAAATAATAGTAAAGAAGGATGGAATAAAATAGAAGAGAACCCAAATTAAGGGAAATAGTTCTATTTTGGGTAAAACTTTGATAGAAAGACCTCATTCTATATCAGACACTGAGGAGATATATGGAATCAGGGAGTGAATATTCAACATACAATATAATGTAGAATAATTTATTTTAAATATACTCAGAGTTCTGCTGTACAGTTTATAATTCTTACTCAGACTCTGTTCCTCACTCTGGGGGGAAAGTAAAACCTGAGCATAAATAATCCTGCTATAAGAACGTTGTTTAGCTGATTAAAAGTAAGACGTTTAGGGCCTGAAGTCATTGAAAGATTATTATTTTCATGGGTCTGATCCAACATCCAATGAACAGTAGCTCTCAGAGCTTAATACTCACAAATATTTAATGAGAGGAATGAGACCTTTATTAAAAACAAAATGCAAAGATGTAATTGATATGGGGGGAAAATAGATCATATTCATGAGTACTTACTACCTGTATCCTTGATCCTACAATGGTTACACAAGAATAAAAAGTCTCCCATTTATTTCAGTGATATACATTCAGTGATATACAGAGTTATATTTTGCTTCATATGTAGCAAACAAGGAAGTTTCATAGAAACCAGCTGATTCACAATCAGAGTTTACAATCAAGTGAGACTAAATCTGAAGACTGGAATTGTCTCGTTCGGGAAGTAATTACTAAATCTCCAAAATTTTCTAACAGATTCCCAATTATTCTGTGATAACAGACAGTTTTGATTCTTTTTAAAAATTGAAAAGTTTCTTGGTATAAAGAGGACATTGAATATTATGAGTAAATATATAAAGTTATGTGGAAGAAATTTGCTTCTGTTGATCATACAGAATAGATTAATGGTTTTAAAATTTCAGTTTTATTGTTTCAGACTAGTTACATATACAGTCTTTTACTATTATAAACTCTGATTGTCTCTATAAAAATCTTGGCCTTAGCTGAAAACACACGCTCAGTTGTAGGAATTTTTTTCAGTGAGTGCCTTAAAAACCTGTGATAACCCCATCCTTGGGAGTTCCCATTGACTTTAAATGCCATTGCAGGTGCCTAGAGCCTCCAAAAATTAAACTCCTACTATAGGTAGTAATCTTGTACTGGCACTTAGGGGGTTGGACTCCAGAGACCTATGGTCAACATTTTCATAATTAGGCACCTATATTGTTATGGCCAGATTTTCAGAGTTCTGAGCTCTCCCAACTTGAACTGGTTTCACAGAAAGCTGTGAATGCTCAGCACTGTTGAAAACTAGGCTATATATTCAAGGCACTTGACATGAGATGGCCTAAATTTGAAAACTTCATTTGCGCTTTTCCCTCCCTAATTTCTGTTAGTCTAACTCTGGGCTCCGAGGAGGTGTTTTCGGCAGCAGCTCAAGCTTTTAACAAATTCAAAGACTTTTACTGTCTGTTCTCTGGCTCTTCTTCAGCAACAGCTGTGGACTACGAGATGAGGGCAATGAGTCGATTGGCACTTCCCCTAGAACGCAAACAAACAAAGCATTTTGTTCAATCATAGCTGTCTTGTTTTATCTCCACTGTTGTATTTATGTTTGCGCTATTTTTCTACTTGTTCTGGGGTGAGTAAGGAGTTCTGCAGAGCACTGAAATCACCTTTGCCCGCAGAACTCTGGGCCTCATCCAAAGTCTTTTGAAATCAGGAGGCATCTTTATCTTTCTCCTTGACTACATTGACTCTGGATCAAGCCATATGATATTATCCCACAGGAAAGCAGCTTCTACACTATAGCTATTCAATTAGGAAGCCTTTAACTATGCAGCGCGGTCATGCTTCATCACAATTTACCTTTAAGAACATGGCCAAAGACATTTAAAGATGAAGAGGAAAGAAGCTCCGAAATTTCTTGTAAATATGGAAGGGTCACTCCACTCGCTACATTCAGCAAGCCACAGTCCTGTACAAATAAAGCATCCAAAAGTCAAGCATTTTCACTCTTCACCATGAACTAATTTCCTCTCTTCTCGCCAACATAACAGAATACTCTCCTGAAGAAAGTTCTGCCTCTTGGGGCCATGAGGTTGGAGGAAACACATCAACTCATTGTTTCCTTGGATTTTGTGAGTGACAGTCTGACATGATTTTCGCTCCAAAGAAAAAAGGAATCTAAAAATGAAGGGAGGTGGGAACAACAACCCCCCCACCCGCCTCGAACAACAGAACCCTAATAAACTAGTCGTTGCTCCTGATGCTGATACTCACCGGTAGCCAAGGGCTTGCTCCCATTTGTAACAAACAATTAATTCCCTCAAGAATTTGATCTTTGCGCAGGTGCAGAAACTTTCGCGTGTCCCTGGGGAGGATGCTTTTTTGAGACTCCCTCACTAATGCAGTGTGAGCCAGAGCTGCACAGTGTAATGGTGTTAAACCTGAATAGGAAGAACCACAGTGACACCGGTCACTTGCTGGGAACTAAATCCCAACGCTTGGGTCTTTTGGCTTTAACAAAAACGTCAACAATTTGATAATGTTCAACTCGAGCTTTCTTCATAGGCTTAGCTATTTTCCCTCAAGACTGCTCAGCCCTCACCCTAGAACTACCTGTAGAGAACCACTTCTATCTTTCTTATATCCCAGTGGCATAGCAAAGCACTAGCCACAGTGAGTCAGAAGAATTCAGCCGTTTCCCAGCAGGATCAACACAAGGGCGTGTTGCTGGCAAATATTGCCAACTTGTTAGACTTTCCTGCTTAATTTCTGGAGTTTAAAATTACTTAGCCTAAAGCCAGAATTTGGAGCCTTTTAGAGGAGTCTACAGTAAGATTCACTGTAGTTAAATTGCACCTCTTACCATAATGGTCAGTTAGATCCACTTCCACGTGCATGCCACCTTCTTTACGTTTTTTCAGAACCTGAAATGAAGATCATGCAGAGATTGTAAATATTGATTGTGGCCTCTGGGCGCTACCATGGTACAATAAAACAATAACAGTAATGACCCCAGTTCATCTCTGGTGGCATGATTTTTCATATAGAGAGAGACTTCTCTCATTTTGTGTGGCAGAATATGTATGTGTTTCCTGTAGCATGCAGGCAGAAAAATCCAGTGCATATGATAGTGTAATTACACTGTATTGCTAATTAAAGCTCTACTTACTTCCAAAACTCTCAAGTACCCATTCTCTGCACATAGGTGGAGTGGTGTTTTCCCTAAACCGTCCTGTTCATTGACATTGGCTCCCAGAGAAATCAAGTCATTGACCATCAGGTGCTGGTTCTTTTCAGCAGCAAGATGTAATGCTGTCTAATAACGAGAGAGAGAGAGAGAGAATTTACAGTGGAAAACATGGAAAGACTTTAAGCAGCATGGGTTAGCAGCTAGGGAGAGCATTGGGAATCAGGATTTCTAGTGTCTATTCCTGGCTCTGGGGGGAATGTGTGGTCTATTGGTGGAGGGGAGGGGTGTCAGGACTCCTGGGTTCTCTTCCTAGCTCTGTCACTGACTTGCTGTGTGACCTTGTGCAAATGACTTTACCTCCCTGCACCTCAGTTTCTCCATCTGTAAAATGACAGTAGTAATACCTGGCTGACCGGGGTGTTAGGTGTTTAAAATCAATGTTTGGAAAGTGCTTAGAGATGCTTTAATGTGCTAGAGAAGTGCCCAGTTTTCTTTTCCAGTTAGTTTCTTACCCGTTTTGCTGCATCCTTCTCATCAATTTTGTTTAGAGATGCAAATCTCCATGCAAGTGCATAAGCCAGTGCTCTCCTTCCTTGTGTGACAGCCTTGTGCAGAAGCCTGGAATAAGACAAGATTTTTAATGCATTAGAAGGTTCAGTAAATGTGGGTGAGGTTTCTGAAATAACCAGAGGGGTGGTATCTTAAAGCAAAAGGAACAATTTTTTTCAGTATGTTAAACTAAAACATCCAAAACATTTGGGACAGTTCAGTATTTTAGTCATTTATTCTCTATTAACTGGCGGGGTGGGAATGGGTGCACACACTTTGTAGGTCTGTAGGCTGAGATCACCGCATGCACCAGGAGCTAGCTTCCTCTCTCTATTTCACTCCACAAGCTCTCTCTGCACCTCTCTCCCATCCCTCTGTATTCCAGAGACTCCCTGCAAATCCCTCCGCCCCCCTATCCCCCCCAGGGATTGTGTGTGCACCCCATTTCCCCATCCTCCCATATCAAGGTTCTCTGGTATGGGGCAAGTGGAGAAATGTAGAAACCCTCCCGTTCAAAACAGAAAAATAACTCATAACTCCAGCTGGAAAACAATGTTTCTCTCTCTGGGTGAAATTCATTTGCCCCTCTGCAGCAGCAAGCTGGGAATCACACCCCTAGCTGGCAGTGTAGACATAACCTTTTGTGTGGAACAAATAGATCTTAGTGCATGCATATGCTTATTTGCATACCCCACCTGGCATTTGCACATTTTGTGGACACAGTTAAAGATTACCAGTGAGAATTTGGCCTTTCAGATTTCACATGAACAGGAATTTCTGAAGATTTTAATTTCTTGGTTACAGGACATTTTGTGCATGTGTTGGAGGGGAGGGATGTAAAAAAAGCAGTGCAGAAAATGTTAGAGATTTAACAGCAAGTGGTTTATCGTAATTAATGGTAATGCAACGATTGTAACAAAGGTAAACGGCAATTTCTATCATTTTACTGCTGTATAGAGGATCACTATTCTGCCCAGCACTTGGTCCACATCTTACATTTTGTTTCATGTAATGTTGTGATCCTGTAAAATTGGATTGTGTTTGGATTCCTTTGATTGTGTTTTAAAGACAATCAAGAAGTCTCATCCTTGCTGAGATGAGGCCAGTTTTAAGGAAAGTTTCACATCTGTTTTACGCCAGCTTCCTTAAACTGGCTGAGTTGTGAAGGAAATTAAGTGGGCCAGGTGGGGCGGGCGGGGGAGTAGTTTGTTTGTTTGTTTGTTTGTTTTGGGTAAAGAATTATTTGCCCTTTAAACACACTTAATTCCAGTGAAATAGGATTAGTAACCTTGTTGCCTTCTGCTCAGTTCCAGTGAAGCCGCCACTCCTAATTCTTTAGAAGTCTGCTGCCTGCACACTAGCAATGCACATATGTTTTGGTGCAATCTCACCCATTTTTATTGCCAGCCAATAAAAAAAAAAAAATTCATGGAGTATTTGCAGCCTGGCAAACAATGTTAAAGAGGTTTATTATTGCAAATCAATTTCAATTACTAAAGTAACTTTAGTAGCAATAAGTGTTTCAGAGCAGGTACCTTTGATTACATTTTCTTTTAGCTGCTCACAATTCAGTCCTTATTGACTGATTGTGAAGCTGTCCTGATGCCAGCTGTCAGTGGCCAGATAATGGGCTAGCTACACCAGTGCAAACCTCTACCGTGGACACACACAGTTGCTATCAGCACTGGTAAAGCTTGGCCCTACTTAAAACCAGGTCAAACTGCACTGATCCAAATTACAGTTTGCATTTCCTTCACTCAGGCTATGTCTACACTACAAACACTACTGTGGCACCGCTGCAGCTACCCTGCTGTAGTGTAGACACTTGCTCCAGCGACGGAAGATGGTTTTCCATTGCTGGGGTACGTTCCCCTTCTTGAGAGGCAGTGGTGGTGTCTATGCCGAGGCCGAGTTTGCCTCATCCATCGCTCTCAGGGGATTGAATTTTTCACATCCTGAGTGACATAGCTAGGTCAACCTAAGTTTTAGGTGTAGACCAAACCTAAAGGTTTCCACAGTGCCAGTGGCTGAAATTGGATTGACTCTCCATTGTCAACAAAGCTTCAGAAAAGAGAAAGTGATATATTTCCAGTAGACGCTCACAAACCTGTTGCCATTTTCATCAGGTGCGAGCAATTTGTCCACTGGGATATTTCTCAGGAGACTCTCCTCCCAGCGTAGTTGGAAATGGAAGAAAGAGAGGGCAGAAAAGTCCTGCTGTTCGAAAGAAACAGGAGTTGACTTCAAATGTCCCACGTAATCCAGGGAGGTTGTACCAACTTCCAAGAACTCCTCAGGATGGTGTCGTGATGGATCATAGCAGAAAGGTCTGTCCTGTGCAGAAGGCCCTTGGAAATGCTTCTGGGGATTGGGAAAAGCACCCTGTGTCTGCCAGCTGCTCTCTTCCTTGCTTTTACTCAGAAGTTCTATTTCCAGGGAGCCTGGGTGTTGCATTTTTATATAATCAGATAAATAAGAATTCTCTGCCTGTCCACACAGTAGTGGCTTGCAATCAGGAAATGGTCGACATGGCTGTAATTTGTTCAGGTCCTGGTTCCTTTCCAGCAGGCTGCCCCCGGGTTGTTTGCTGCCTTTAACTTCCCCACAAGAGGCTTGAATATCAGGGGAGCAGCTGTGCCAAAAGCAAGTTGGCACAGGGCTTGGAGACTCTAGCTTAGAGTAGCTCTTGTTCAAGTCTTCCTCCAATACCTCAACCAGGATATCAAGGTCCTCCAAGCCTCTAAGCGATTGCTCAGAATTTTGCTTGTTCTAAAACAGCAAGAAGAAAAACAAAATTCAGTCATAAGGTGTCCTTTTCTGCCTCAGAAATGTAACGTCTGATTTGTCTGGACAGCCTGGAAACATGAAGCAAAAGGTGTTATGCGTACCTGTCTGAGCTGTTTCTCTGTATAAGGGTGTGCTCTTCTTTTTGCTTTTGGAAATAAAAAAACAACAACATTTGAATGATAGAATAAAATGCAAATAATATTCACTCAAATATTTCTCCCCAGAGGATACATGAGTGAAAAGGAGGACATGGTGAAAATGCCCAATGCCTTATTTGTATCAGCGTGTCTCTCGCTTTTGCAGCCCTGGTTGAGCTGCAGTGTTGCTGGTGCAACCATGGAGAGTTTAAGAAACAAAGCTAATTCTGACAAAGACTTTGGAGTACATGAAGGTGTACATATTAATGTGTATTTGTGTTTGCAAAGGTGTACTATGAGGGTGGACCAGTGTGCACTTTAAGGAACAGTGAGAAAGCTGTTGCTGGATGAATGGAGGGAGCAGAAGGAGAGAAAAGCTCCATCAGACTGGCTGGATCTAAGTCTATAGAAAGTTTTTGTTTTTAAAAAGGGTACGACTTTGAAATATATAGGGCCATAACCACAACAGCATCATCTCAGCATCGCTCTGTCAAAAATCAATAGTTATGACAGTTTATACCAGCTGAGAATCTGGCCCTATATCCTTAAAACAATAGGCAGCCAGTGGAGATGTCTGAGAATGGGAGTCATCTGACCCAATTCTTTGTGTACATTTGCTTGTGAGAAGGCATCCTTCTAGTGGAAGAGGAGTTTGCATCCCCCCCCCCAAGGGGGGGTTCTTTACCTGCTATTCCAGAAGACCCTTTATTTGTAGTCGCTCTTATTGTTCGTGCTTCCTAAGGAAATAAGCAAACAAACAAAAATCGATATGCTTTGAGATGGTAACATTTACTAGAAAAGTTGAACTAGCGCACAGTATGTGACATGAGCAAAATAATTCTGATACAAACAGCTTTGTTTGATGATCAAAAGATTTGCAGAGCATGGAAAGAGTGATCTCTTTTGGACGGGAAAGGCTCTTGCTGCCATGCTCTTGGAAAAAATTTTCAGCATACTCCCTCCGTCGCATTTGAATTTGGGATATTCAGCACCAGGTTATAGACTTCTACCACTTGGTACCCTCTGCAGAGTAGCCACAGAAAGGGAATATGTCACATACTTTGCCAGCATGTTACACTTTCATATGTGGTGACTTCTCCAAACTCAAGGAGATTCTTACCTTTATGTCATTGGGGTCCATCCCTTTGGAAAGCCGGACTTTTCTCAACAGCTCCCGCACTGGCATTTTCACCCTTACACCAACATACTGCTTCTGAGGGAGGTTGGTGCTAAGCATAGAGTCTGTGGGGAAAAAAAAGCAAAATAAGGTACTTGAAAAAGAAATTGCCACAAGATAAACACTACAAGCCATTGTGTGATGGAGAGGGTAGGAGATAGTTTTGCCCTGAGAGGATGTGCGTGGTTTCAGGTGGTTTGTTAATTGGGGAAAATTCCCACTTTGAGCTATATATTTTCTGGCTCTGAATTTTCAATAATTTATCAGCCCAGGAATTACTCCTATTTATTATTGATAAATATACTTGAACAGCTCATGGGGCTTCTCACCAGGTAAGAAATAATAAATAAAATAAAAATCTGACTGAAGAGCTAACAACCTAGGGACATGAATGGAGAGAATACACTTGTAAGCAGGGTCTGAATGAGCTCTCCTCTGCCTTCCGTGGGTGGATGCACTGGGGCGAGCGATATCCGGAGTAGACCATATTTACATAGACACGTCTACTTTGCCTGAATAATCAGCAGACAGACCTGCTTTGCCAAAGAGATAAATTTTGGCTGTTTTGGATAGATGTTCACTTTACCCCTGCATCCAGACTCATGAAATCTTGTTATCCATACTGTCTGACTAACGGGCAGCAGAACTGCTTTAATATGCCCTAATTGAAGGATCACCCTAACTTGAACCTCATGTACTGAGTGGTGGGGGGGTGATGTCAATCCCAAGTGAAAGTCAGAGAAGGGTGGGGAGGACCTGTTTAAAAAGTCTTAGATACCATTTCTTCCCCTCTAGCATTTAAAGACAGAGCTAACCAGACACAACTGAGAGTCCTTGTTCCTGCTCAGTGATCAGTAAAGCTGAAGTCACTGATGAGCATCTCGGGGGGGGGGGAGGCGGAGGCTGTTGAACCTTAGACCTGGTGAGGGGACAGTGCTGCAGTGAAAAACCATGCAGAGGATGCTACAGCAGCAGCGAGTTTCCCCACTTCTAAGTGAAATCACTACGTCTTTTATCATGACAAAAATGTACTGATATGAAAGATCCATTGTCCTGGATTGTGAGCCAATGAACGGAGAACACCATGCACTGTCACAAAGAAGGCCTATGTTCAGGAAGACCCTCATGTGTCAAGACTCACTGCATGAGCTGCTGAAAGCTGGGAGTTTGATAGAGGTGATGCTTATTGGGGCAGTGGTAAACTAGGGCAGCTCCAAGAACACCTCATTGTGATGTATGTGAAGCTAGAGCAAAAGAGGGGAAACTATTATGATTAAACACCAAGAACACGGTGGCCTAGAATGACAAGGATATATGTGACACAGATGATCAGATCCTGTGGTGATAGGAGCCATATAGAGATCAATAAAACCTGAGAGTTGCACAGCTAAGTTTACTCCATGGAGTAGATTTTCAGCTGCATCCAATAATCACTGCTCTGCCCTGGCTGGCTATGGCCTCCAGCTGAGAATAGCCAGAGACTAGAGTTCAGTAAGCTCTGACCATGTCCCTTTCTGCCCTTGACATGCTACCATATCTGAGGATACAAGGGATGGGGAGCGGCCTAGGAATTGGCTGCACGAGCTATGGACTCAGGTCACAGGGCCCTGTTTCTACTCCTTGTGCAGGAGGTTGAAATATTTTCAGCAGGAGAATAATAGAAACCCAGGTAACAAAAATTGCACTTAGGATAGGAGCTTTGAGATGAATTGTCGTTCTTGCTAAAACTTGTGAATCCTTTGGAACTTCTCAATGCTTAGCTGATGACAGAATACCCATGAATAATATGACTTCACAAGTCAGTTGTTTAATATTCAAAGAGCTCTAGAAGTAGGACTAATACCTGCTTCTGACACGTTTTAAGGCTTAATTAATTACTTTTGCAAAGCACTTTCATAGCCTGGTACTATAGAAGTGCAAAGTTTGGTGTTAATTTTATTGTTCTTTTTCGAGCTATTAAATAATAAAAATGCTGAAAGATGCATCAAGTTAGCTGTCCAGATGCAGCCTTGAAACTGAAGCATTCGGTAAAGGCAATAATTTATTATACATATTTGTATACAATTCTGTAATTATTCACCAAGTCATTTATTACTATAATATACAATACCAAGCATAATTAAGAAAATAAATTAGCAGTAAAATGTTACAGGTAAACAAATCATGGAATATTACTACAACAATCTGTAAAACACTGAAGAACTTCTGCCTTTAGGAATAAACCATATCAAAATAAAAAATAAACTCTCCATTTGGTGTTCTTACTGCACATGTCTAAAATACACTATCCTTACAATAATTTACTGTATTGCTATGCAAAGAAATGCAATATTGTTGCACAAAATAGTTGAATGTATGTGAACAAACTTTTAATCTTACCGGTGAAAGCAGACATCTCCTGGGTTTTTATTGGGGAAATATGACAAGTCTTGGGACTCACAACATTAAATTCTGTTAATCCAGAAGCTGGTAAAGACGGGCTCTGTTGAAAGAAGCTTTTGGGGCTGGCAGTTTCCCCAGGCAAAGGAGATCCTTGGCCCACGCCATAACCACTGATTTCACTTTCGCTGATGTTTTGATTGGTGAGTAATTCAGGACGTGTTCTGATTTTTTGCAGCATTTCCACCATACATGTGAAAAAATGCTTACTTGATTTTAAGGAAATTTGTAAATCCGAGTTTTACATTGAGAACTTGATAGTAACAGTCATTGTCCAATGCAATTAGCCACTACTAGCTGAATACAACTTCCCTATTATCTTTAAAAGGAAGATATAGAATAAAATCAGTCTTCAAATCCCAGCAGTCACTGGAAACTACTTTTGAGTAGTTCAGGGCTCATTACCTCCCTATCTCTTTTATAGTCAGGCATGGCTTGAAAGACGTCACAACATGAAAATATACCACACCCTCTTTCTAACAAGCTGTAGCAGCAGCTGATAAAGAAGTGTTTTTTCCTAAGAAGTGCTCAGTGGGATTGAGCAGGAAGAGGTGAAAATACAAAACTGAAAAATACATTTTTCCAAACATAAAAAAGAAAAATTAAACAATGATTGATTTTAAAAGAATACGGGAGGAGAAAATGATCTCCAAGGAATTCAGGCAGTTTGCCCAAAGGATTAAACTGTGCAAAGAAGAACAAATATTTTATCTGAGGTTACATAAAAAGCAGTCTTGCATGTGAGACATTCAACCCTGCAAAAGAGAGCAAACATTGACACATTCTTGTTCCCCTAAACCTCTAGGCTTGGAAAAAACCACCAAGAAACCCTACCCACTCAGAATTTTGATCCCATTAAAAGAGAAGTGCCAGAGATTCTATGAATTCCACTAGGGACTTTGCTATTGCTATTGATTTTACATTGAAGGAGGTCAGATACTGTGATGATGGGTGGTGGTGTGAAATCCTGAAATAGTGAGAGATTCTTTTTAAAATAACTTTCTTTTTCATAAGCGGGGACATGCTGTCATTGTCCATCTATGAAAATAAAAAGAGGAGAGGCTGAGGGAACTGGGCTTGTTCAGTCTGCAGAAGAGGCGAGTGAGGGGGATTTGATAGTGGCCATCAACTACCTGAAGGGTGGAGGAGGGGGCTCCAGGGAGGATGGAGCTAGGCTGTTCTCAGTGGTGGCAGATGACAAAACAAAGAGCAATGGTCTCAAGTTGCAGTTGGGGAGATATTGAGGTTGAAGATTGATATTAGGAAAAGCTTTTTCACTAGGAGGGTGGTGAAGCACTGGAATGGGTTACCTAGGGAGGTGGTGGAATCGCCATCCTTAGAGGTTTTTAAGGCCTGGCTTGACAAAGCCCTGCTGAGATGATTTAGTTAGGGTTGGTCCTGCTTTAAGCAGGGAGTTAGATTAGATGACCTCCTGAGGTCCCTTCCATCCCTAATCTTCTATGATTCTATACCCGTGGCTAATAACATTCCTCAAGTTTTTGACAGAACAGTCCAGTGCAGGAACTAAAATCCCCCTTTGTTTCTCCAGGGAAGATATTTGAAGATGTGGATCTATCTCCAGTGCTGCAAGTGCAGGCCAAGGGGTGAAATGTAGAACAAGCCCATGAAGCCACAGTAGCGGTTAGACATTCTAACAAGAGCTTCCAGAGATAAAGATGAGGAAAGACTAAACTGAATATGTGATGCTAAACTGTTTACTTGTGCTTTAGCCGATCAGAAATCAGTCCCTACAACTCAAATTATGTGGGAAGGGATGGGGGACAACAAGTAAAGAGGTAAAGTGGATGAGGTAATTTATTTTATTGGACCAGCTTCTTTTGGGGAAAGAGACAAGCTTTTGAGCTACACCAGAGCTTTCCTTCTGGTCTGGGAAAGATACATGGAGTATGACAGCGAAATACAAGATGGGACAGATTGTTTAGCATAAGCGGTTAGCACATATTGTAAGGGACCATTCAAGGTGAAGTGGCCCATTAATGCCTCTGCAGTCATAAGACAAAAAAGGGGGTGGGGGGTTAGTGGGTTACAGATTGTTGTAATGAGCCATAAATCCAGTGTCTCTATTAAGACCATGATTTTTTAGTGTCTAGCAAAGTTACAAATTTAAGCACCCAGGATCATCTTTTGAAAGTGTTGTGCAGGTTTCCTTTGAGGAGGTGGACTACAAGGTCAAATAGAGAATGACCATTTTGTGAAAAGTGTTCACCCACAGGTGACAGGGTGTTTTTGTATCTTATCATTTTTCTGTGTGAGTTCATTCAAGAGAGTAGTAATTGTCTGGTTTCATCCACGTGGTTGTTTATTGGGGGTATTTACTGCATTGGATGAGGTATACCACCTGTTGTGATAGGCTTGTGTCGGATCCATTGATCTTGAACGGTGTGTTGTGGAAGATATTGATCATTGTAGCAGTGAAGAGATGTCTACGGGTTTTACATCTGCTGTTCTGGCAGGGTCTGGTGCCGCTTTGAGTTGGCAGGTCTGTGGGGAGCTTGCTTCCGATGATGAGGTTGGGAGGTTGTTTGAAGGCCAGAAGAGGGGGTTTGGAAACTATTTCTTTCAGGATGGGGTTCCCATTGAGTATAGGTTGTAATTGTTTAATGACACCCCATGTACCAAGCAAATACAGATAGGATTTAGTCCTTAGCTTAGCTCAGAGAACCTGAGGGATGGGGAAGCAGAAATGGCATTATAATCTCCTAAACCAGCTAGGTCCTAGGCCAGTTTGGTCCTAGTATAAATTTAGAGTAGCCACAAAGCTCCTCTAGTCTACACCACTAAGACTGGATTCCCATGAGCTGTTCTGCTGGGTGAGGATTCCTGAAATGCCTTGCCCTTCTATCTCATGCTGGGGTAATCCTCACCTCCCTGGAGCAACATAAACATGATTTATTGCAAACCAGGACTGAGCACTTTGGCCAGATTCCCAAATGATGTAAATCTGAGTAGCTGCATTTACAGCAGCTGAGCATCTCACCTTTGGTGTTTATAACAATAATGCCTAGTTCTTATGTACTGCCTTTCATCCATTAAACTCCAAGCTCTTTACAAAAGAGGCATGTATTATTTATTATCCTTATTTTACAGACGAGAAAACTGAGGGACAGAGAGGTAAAGTATTTTGCTCAAAGCCACGCAACAGACCAGTGTCTACATTACTTGTCTGTTTGCCATGAAACCTCAATTTTATATAAAAGTATGGCTTCACCTGTGTGTAGCTTGAGAAAAATTAACAAACTGATTGCTGACTCTCAGACTTCACAGATCCCAGTATATTTACAAAAAGATTTCAGTGAGTGAGGGAGGATCCAAATCATAGTTGATAAATAGAATTATGTTGCAGATAGATTACAAATAGGTAAAACCTGAACAGAAAGAGACATGGTCTAGTGGACTGAGCACATAATTAAATACCAGGAACTCCTGTATTTAATTCCCATTCTGATGCTGACTCCTCCATGGTCTAGGGGAAGTCAGTTTACTTTTCACTATATCAATTTCTTTGCAACAGGGATAATAATAATTCCAACCTCACAGTGATACTAAGACTTAATTCGATAATATTTATAAAGAACTTAGAAGGCAAAGAGAGTCAGTGTTTATAAAGAGAAGCTACAGTGATGGCTTGAGTCTGAGCAGTTCTGAGCACCCATAGCTCCCATTGTCGTCAATGGAAGTTGAGGACACTGAGCACCTTTTAAATATGAAGCCAGACTTCACCAAAAGCTCTCTCCTTACTCTCTCATCAGCCATATCTCCCATACAGGAGAGGTTAGAGGACCAGCTGCATAATTTGGGACGCTCTGTAGCCACGCTGAATAGAAATCATGATGTTTGGAACTGCCTGTATTAAGCAGGGATCTAAGGTCTGATACAGGGGGATGGTTGACATAAGCAATGAGTTCACTGCAAACTGGGATGTGAATCTACCCTGCAGTAGCTGTGGACTAACTGTCCATACCCGCAAAGGTATTTTTAAGCATTTAACTCCCATTGATCTGGCCCTTCGGCACCGGATTGACAGGCCAGAGATAGACATCTCCTTCTGCTTGGGATTCTTGGCCACACTCTCTGGAGTCAGGCGCCTAAGCCAGTCAGCTGCTTAGGTAACCTATGTGGTTTCTTGAGGAAAAACCAGACTGACCCACCCCACCCTATAATAGCCGATAGCCCAGTGGCTAGGGCACTCGCCTGGAATGTGGGAGAGACCGATTCAAATCCCTGTTCAGCCTGATTTGGAGCAGGGACTTGAACACAGGCTCTTATGCATCCTCCACGAGTGTTCCCAGCCCTTTGGGTATCTGGGGTGGGGCTCTCTGAGTCTCTGCGGTTGGAACTGTTCCACTTTGTATTAAATAATTAACTATTCATTGAGCCAGAGAGAGATAGATTGTGTGTGTGTACTTCTATAACCTGGTGAGCAGTGCACCAGTGCGGGAGACTGTCCAGTTCAAGTATTTATAAAAAGAGGAACTGCTCCAACTGGAGAGAGAGAGATTGTGACCCAGAATACCCAAGAAGTTAGGACACTCACTTGGCATGTGGGGATGTGGCTTCAAGTACTTCAAGCTCTAAATCAGGCTGAGGAAGGATTTGAATTTGGGTTTCCTGTGTCCCAGCTGAGGGCCTAATGAATGGCCAATTATGTATCCTGGAGATACATGTCTGCCTGAATCTGAAAAAATTCCAGACCTGCTTCCTCCAGGCTGTCTTTGCTGTGAACCTGATCCTGTAAGCGTGCTCTGAGGGCTCCACATAGTTTATTAGTGAAAGGGCAGCATCAGGACTCAAGTGGTTTTGCATATGCCTGTTTGTAGAAACTTAGGTGCCATGGGGTCTTGAAGCACCTACAGGGTTAGGTAGTAGCTGAGTGGTGGGTTTTGAGAACGTCAGCGGCACCTAAGTGTTGGACTCAAGCACCTAAAGATGCAGCTACACCACCAAAGTAACTTTGTGCATTTAGGGCCTTACGGCTTCCACCTCTGCTCACCTCAGCAGGTACATGATATTTCATGCAAACAGACTAATGCTGTAATCTCAAATATCTCCAATAAATTTGGTCCCACAGAGAAGTATCGTTAGAGTTGTTTAATGCAGGACGTGAGATGTACATTCTCAGTTGAACTCAATACCACATCAGTAGCAGCTTTCATTTAAATTTACCGGGAATGTTATAATGCATAACCTGTTGTGACAGCAAGTTCCAGCATGCAAAATGAACAAACGGGTTGTGTACGGAGCTTTCTAGGAGCTGCACAAGTCACTTCTGTTGGCACCATTTGGTTTCCACAGACAGGCTCAGACTCATTTAGCCAAACACTTACCCAAGGGAACCTCAGGGGTAGGAAAGAACATTCCCTGCTCAAAGGCATAGGATATTTCAATATTGTCCCACAACTTAGAATGGTTTTCTGCCTGTCTAACCTGCTGTGTGCCGTTTGCTCAAGGAAAGGAAAAGGGAGAAAGGGAGAAATTTCAAGCATTCAGGAGGTCTGGGTTAAGGATAAAAATTGTGCATTAAGGAGGTTAGCTTGAGAAGACCATGGGCAATGAGGTGGGGAGAAGGAGAAAGTGATATCAGAGATGTAGGCAAGATCAGAATTGTCCAGGGGTTTAGGAAGGACATTACGAAGGCAGGTGATTGAAGAGAAGAGCAAACAGGAATTCAGATGTCTCCAATGCTATATATTTTCTTCTGTAGATTGGAAGAAGTATAATGAAAATCAGGCAAGTAAATATTGATTGATTGATTGATTATAGCAACTGAAGGCCTCAGCCAGGTAGGTGGCATATGAACAGATGCCAAGAGACAGCCCCTGTTCCGAAGAGCTTACGTTTTAACTAGGCAAGACAGAAAAAGCAACTAAGAAAAACTAAACCAAACAAGCAGGCATATCGAGTTAGATTTCCTGTTCCTAAAATTACATATTTGTCTTACACGTATGCTTTCAGGGACAATACCTTGTCCATGACAGCCAAAATCTTTTTACACATATCATGTAAACTTTTACAAACGATTAAAATATGAGGAAGAAATTGCTGCAAAAGGACTTCCAGGAAAAGGTGAGTCATTTGGTTATGCTCCAGGATCTCCTGCCTTTCATATGCCATTGACTGGATGCTATTCACACTGCATATTTCACAGAAGGTTGCACCCTTTTTGTGTAGAAGAAATTTCCCAGAGTTTATCAGAAACAAGTTTGAACCATCTTGGCAAAATACAGTAAAGCTATGCCAATTTATACCAGCTCAGGGTCTGGCCTTTCAACAAAGGGTCATTTTTGAACCTACTGCTGATGGAGGCTCTCTTGATGAGAAGAGACAGTCAGTCAGCTACACCTGGGCAACTGCAGCTACTTCGTTATTTGGGATTACATTGTCTGCAGTGGGATTGAATGTGTGTAACGGAGGGCAGCATGTGGCCTTCGCAGCCTGCAGCTGGAGTTTCTGAACTGGTTTAGTTTCTTTGCTTCAATGCTGGTTTAAGGTTCAGAGGAAGAATTTTGGGTCAAGGAATTTTCAAGTGACTAATAACGTTGAGTGCCTCCATTTTTGGTGCCCAACTGGTAATACTTTATAAAGGGACCTGATTTTCAGAAAGTGTACAGCACCCACCCTCTGAAAATTATGGTCCTTTATAAGGAGTCCCAAATTGAGCACTTGAAAATTGAGGCATTCAGAACCACTAGTCACTTATGAAAATCTTGGATTTTTTAGCGTGTTGAGTTTTTTAAAATTATTATTAAATATTTGTTCACTTTAAAAAACAATGAAATAAGGAATCACAGAAAATATCCTGCTGATTAAACCAATATTACAGCCAGGTAGATACCAGTTTCCATTCTCTGACTTCAGACTCGGCCCATCCTTGTTTGTGTTACAGATTCTGTTCTATATAGACTCTTATACTGCCCTCCTCAGCATAGTATCTGAGTGCATTAAACAACATAACAAACATCTCTCTCTCATCCTCTCCCCAGGAGGCATGCAGTGTAGTGTTTTGTTTTGGTAGGGTTTTATTTTTAAATGTACACAGATGATGACACGTTCAGCAAAGGCTGTCATGAACAGGAGTCCCGGAGTGGATAATTGTAATTAAAATCTTTCCTCTGAAATACATTTCATCATTGTTTGCACTAAGAACTTCTGTCCATCTGAACTTTTTGGTTATGCTGATGAAGGGTGCAGTTGCCTTATATTGTTTAATGCAAGATAAATTTTCTGTAGCTTCCTGTGCTCCTTGTTGGTATAAGTTTCCCATGTGCACACGCTCACCTTTATGGCATTCACTGGACTTCTCAAGGGATATTTCCCCCCATAATTTTTGTTGCTTTGCCAATAATTAATGCAGCTGAATTTGAAATGCCTTATTGTGAAGATTTCTTAATAAGTTTCTTCTTCATAGACTGTGGGTGAAATTTGTCTCCCTGCAGAGAGCCAGCCGAAGACCTGTCCTTCACTTAAGCTCTCAGGACTTAATTAAGGGACAGAGGTGCATCTGCACAGAGGTGCATTTCATGCTGCATGACTAAATTTTTAAGCAAATGCGTGTTTGTGAATTAACAGGTAACCCACTGAACAGTGATCATATCTGATGTTCCAGATTGATACATGTCATTTGTGGATGCAATAGCATGATATGGATGCAACCATGGATGGATGCAATAATGTGTTTGGCACTAGATAGTTGTCACAGCCATGTTGATGTCACATCTGGGGAAATATGCTGAGTACACTAGAAAGGTACCGCAGAATACCTCCCACTAGTGAGCAGAGTCATAATGAAAGCTTGCGGATCCCATTTCGCACACGTTGCATATCAGTAGAAGTCTAAAATGCTTTTATTATAGCTATACATATTCCACCAGACCCGAGATTTGGCATAAATGCTGGGTTGTAACTCACAGGGATATCTGATTTGCCGCACTACGACAGACCATTGGGTGATCCTATTTGAGCCCTTTTTTAATATGTAACACTGCAAATATTGTTGTTATAAAATGATTCTGGCCCTTTTAAAACTCCATCTTCAGTATCTGACTCTGCTTTCCTGAGGCTTTGAATTCTATAGGCTCATTATAGGGTAAGTAAAGAAGTATTTTCACCTGTTATAGACTTGCCTGCTGTTAATTTAATCTAGTAATCTCTCCTGCACCTGTCTTGCCTTTGGGTGACAAAATACTTTAGAAAGAAGCTAAAGTCAGTTTTCACTATATTGTATCTTCCTCGGTTTTAAATGTCCCATTTGAGCCCTATTTAACATGTCCCCTTTGCAGGTTTAATTATCCTAGTTTCAAGGTCTCTCCTGTGTCTTTAATCATCATTGCTGTCCTCCTCTGGGAAGGAAGAATAGTTTTGTGGATAGGCACAGAAATGAGAGTTAGGAGACCTCAGTTTGTGTTTTCACTTCTGGCACAGGCTTTCTGAAAAATCTGCAAGATAGGTAGGTAGGTATTATCGTCCCTACCTCATAAGGCTAAATGCATTAGTGCTTGTGAAATGCTTTGAGATCCGTAGCTAGAAGTTGCTGTAGAAGTACAAAATATTATCCAATTTACAGTTCAGGAGAGGTGAACGAAACTGGACTTAGTAAATCTAATGATGGTGTGACTGTCTTTCTTAGTATTTTCCATGTGATCGCTATTGTTATACCCCCATGCATACTCTTTTTGTTTCCTTAACTGCTACTAAATCGTATTTTCTGACAATCCATGGTGATGCCGAAATATTTTCCCTCTGTTCAGAGCCCCTGAGCATGTACAGTATGTAATCTTTAGACTCTTAGACTAGTTGCAATACCTTACATTTAACCATGATGAATTTCATCTGTAATCATCCTGCCCATGCCAGAGTTATTAACAATCCTCCACGGTTATTAACTGAAACAACTTAGTTCATCAGCAAACTTCACCAACTCTCTGTTTGTTTGTTCTTTCAGATCATAATATTTAAAGCAGGTTCCCATCCAGACCCATGTGGAATTCTACCGTTCACTTTTATCATCCTGCTAGAATGCACAGCCCCAGTTGATAGTCAACAGGTCTCTGTTCTCTTCCGGTGTGTGCGCTGAGATCTTGAGGGATTATGTGTTGTCAGTGTGATCAAGAAGCCCTTTTACAATGCCTTCAGTGGCGTTCTCTGTAGGCGTGTTTTGTTTCCTGATTCAGCTGTGTGAAGTAGCAATCTTCACTCAAATAAATTTCTTTTTATGTTCATTGTTTGGCATTTCTGGCAAACGCAACTAAGAAGGGGTCCTTTGGGCCACTGTAGATGTTGCAGACTGTTAGAACTCCACAGCTGAATTTTGCCATATCCACTAAAGTAAGCACTTTTAGAGGAATCCTATGTTTTAGTGCTTATATGTGTCTTCTGTGAAGCAACAGTGACCCCCTGTGGGTAGGTCAGATTCTTCTCTGCATCTCACAGATGAGCTACCCATTCACTGTGTATTTGTTCCGATCCAGTGAGCTGACAGAATCCAGTATGGTAAAAATCAGTTAAGCCCAAAGAGTTTACTAGAGAGATCTGGACCTGTGTTGCATACGTTAAAAGGTCATTTAGAGCATGTCCATAAAAGGAGGGTAACTCAGGTTAAAATAGCGGAGAAGACGTGGCAACTTGGCTTTTAACTTAGCTTAGCAGCTTGAGTTCAAGCGGATGCTCACCTTCCTAAAGGCTTTAATTGGAGCTGCTAATCAGAGTTAAAAGCTGAGTTGCTGTCATCTTCACTACTTTTTCTAACCCGAGTTAGCTAACCCAAGTTAAGAACACATCTTTTTTTGCAGTGAAGACATTCAACATTGTATTATGGATTTGCAAAAGTGATTTACCACTGGTGATGCCTGTTGGTGACATCCTAGCACACCTAAATGTGAAAGTATAAACTCAGGAGCCTGGGCATCTGCCTAGATGGGCATGGGAAAATCTTAGCACCTGGAAACCGACTGATCACTCGATGAGACCTACTATGGGCATGAATTATAATTGCTCTTCCAGGCCAAAAGTCAGAATTGTGTGGCTCAGGACTTCATGCAAACAAACCTTGTAAGGTACAGCTATGCTTCTAGCTATTTAATCTAAATATTTTTCTTCTCTGATTTATGTTAAAGAAAATATTCTGGAGAGGAGAGAGACTGGATCTGTGCTCTAAGACCAGGGTGCTGTGGCAGAGTCTGTTTTCTGAATCTCCCAGAGAAACGGTGCTGCAGCATACTAGTTTGACAAAGCAGAGCTGGCTTTCGTGGGAAGCTAAAAGTGGATTTGTAGGGTCAAATGCGCCATGTTCTGGTGTTACTTGTATTTGACAGGTTTTGTTCAGGTTTTGGGACTCCTAGTACACCAAAATCACCGTCTTACATACCGTAAATATTATCCAGGGAGCCACCTGCTATAGTAGAATCAAGATTCTGGATGCTTGTGATTAAAGCACCAAACTCTCAGCATATGGGCTCAATTCCTGGCTCTGCCATAGGACTTTGCTGTGTATGTGTGAATGATCCAGTCAGGGGTAGATGGGATGTTTTGCTGAAGAGAATTGACAGGAAGCCAGCACAGGTGTCTTGCAAATTGGCAGGGCAAAAATAGGCATGTGATTCTTAGAGAGGCTGATTAGCATAGCAATTACTGTAAGCACATAAGTCAAACATATAGCTTAGGCTGACTGATTTTTTGAAAGCAATAGGCTGCTCACTGTGGTACAGCACTTGTATACTGTGGTGCTGGCTGCTTTAGAAATGCTCACAGATGGGCAAACAGACAGATTTGGTAGATGACAATTGGTTGGTTTTTTTTTGGTTTTTTTCTTGCTTTCCAAAACAATGAAGTGAATTTAGTGTGGGTAAGAGATGCTATGTTGACCGCTCTGCTGATGGAAGCGCTCTAGCCACAAAATAGGGACAGCATGGGCAACAGCACCACAAGCTGAGAGACACCCTATCCATTTGGTCCTTGATCGCTCTGTTGAGACTGCCTATACCAGTATCATTTGTGAGGGGCGGCGTTGTGTTGCAGACCCTTGGCAAAGAACTAGACAGAGACCAACTAACTCTAGACAGGCCTCTGCACTGCTGTCAGGTGGTATAACCCCTTCTGGTCACCGACATGAGCAAGGCTGAAACTGGAAATCTGGAGGCAAAAACGCTTTTCTGAAATCCCATTGCCAGTCCCCTGAACCATCCACTTTGCTTTGGGAGGCCATCCATATACACAACGCCTGTATCTGTGGATCACCTGTTGCATTGGGTGTTGCCTTCCTTAGCTTGTGTATGCAGAACCATAACTAGGCTGGCCCTCATGATTTACAAAATATCTCCCTGATGAAACATTGTTAAATTAACACAACATGTATTTGGGAAGGCCAGGAATTAGGGCACCATCCGGGAGGTGGAAGACGCTGGGTCCAGTCCCGCTGCTCCAATCAGTTTTTCATTATGTATTCACAGTGGAACAGCTTCAACAGGAGACATGGAGGGAGCTGCCCTTCAGAATATTCCATAGCTCAGTGAGAAGTGAGAGAGCCCTGTTCAAATCCTTTCTCCCCTTCTGATAGAGAGGAGGGAATTGAACCTGGGTCTCCCAAATCTCTTGCTGTAACCACGGCGCTAAAAGCGATAAGGTGGGCACCACTACCTCCTCTGGGGCCTAATGCAATTCTCGGTCTCTGAGCACGCTGACCGGATTGGACCCCATACGTGATTTAGGCGGCCAAATGTCTCTATTCCCCTGATTTGTAAATCAATCTGGGGGTTGGGCAGAGGGAGACGGGTGTCTGGATGCCTAGAGAAAGAAACATGGGCCCCTAGGCAAGTTTTACCCTGACAGCTTTAGCACTGAGTGAATTTAGTCATCTCCAGGGTCTGGCAGCAGTTTTGTGGAGTCAGACCTGGAACCTGGCTGCCTGAATGCAAGACTTAAGTGCCTCAGTACCTTTATGGAGCCCACCCTATGTCTTTCAAATGAAAGCCGGGGAACCAAGTTGCTTCATGCAACACTGTGTACTGAGGGCTGGAAACTAATGGAACAAATGGATGAAGTTAATAGAGGAGAAGAAAAATTAATACCCAGAGAAACATTTTCTTTAATCTGTAATTGCCATGTTCCCTTCAGACCTGCTTTGCGGGGAGCTGTAACTGCTACGTAAAAGTTTGCTTATGCACAAGGGAGTACAGGAAAAAACCCACTCATTTTTTGTGCTGCATGGTTTAAAGCTAATTTGAATATAATATTTGCAAACTGACAGTGTTCAGACGTCCACAGATTGCTCATCACTCAGATGAATCACCTGTCAGGTGCTGATTCAGGTGCCTTCACAAAAGTGAGAAATGAAGCATTGCCAGAATAAGCTGATACATGAAATAGTTTTGGTGTCCTCCATCTGACCTACTGGGATGCACAGAAAGGAACTCAAAGAGACTATGTTCTCCTGGAAGCAGGATGCCATGGAGGGTGAATACAAACTTAGTGTCCCTTATTGTCAGGAGAGGAAGTTAAAAGAACATTTGTTGGTGGGAAAATTTACTGGGTGGCAACAAGTGGATGAATGTAGCTAAGGGGTAACTAATTCAAGATCAAATGAGTTACATTCAAGGCAGGATGGGACAACTAGGGGCCCACTGCAACTCCCAGTTCAATTTCACTGGCTTTAATGGGAATTAGATTAATTCTCATGGCAGGGCCAATAAGCCCCAGCCAAGAATAAAGCCGGATTGTTCTATGCATTGTACACGTAATAAAAGACACATATAGTTGTAATCTAAAGAAACGAGACAAAGGGTGGAGATGCAGAGAGATCCACGGTCACAGAGCAGGGCCAGGGCAGAGCCAGGAACAGATCCCTGGTGTCCCAGTTCCCAGTCCAGTGTCCTGTCCACTGAACTATGCTGCTGTAAAATACCAGTATGGAGTTACTCTTGGGCCAGGGAAGGGCCAACATTGATAACCCGCTATGTTCTCCCCCAACAACTCATTGATGATGTATAAAGATTTCATTTGTTTTAGTTTTTCCTCTGTGACTTTTTAAAACAAAACATGGAAATCCAAAGTGAGAAATATGAAACAAAATATTGACTCCGGGGCCCATACCCTATCTAGCAACCCATAACGATTTGCCACTAGATGGTGCTGTCAATTCAATCAAAGGAAGCTTATAAGAAATAAAATGAATATATGTACTTTGGACACAGTGAAATAGGAACACTAGCTCAGCAGCGAGTATTAAGATTCAGATGAGAAAAGAACTTTTTCTTTCCCTGTGGAAAAATAAAGATAACAGGGTGGCCCAAACAGGGGGTGTATAAGCTCTTTGCGGGGCAGGGAACATCTTTTTGTATATGCACAGCGGGGCCCTGATTGATCCGTGGTTGGAGCCCCTAGTGCTACTACAACCCAAATTAATAAAAATTGAATGGCTGGCAGTCAATCAAATTATTTGATTTCTCCAGCCCCTCTCATAATATTCCTTTCCCATTTTGTAACCTCCTCTTCCAGGGCTGACAGATGGAACAATTCTGCTATGCTCACATTGAATGGTAGTTACTCCACAGATGA
The DNA here is from genome assembly GCF_026122565.2 of Emydura macquarii macquarii. NCBI lineage: Eukaryota > Metazoa > Chordata > Testudines > Chelidae > Emydura > Emydura macquarii. The sequence goes on along the minus strand of NW_027130449.1, from coordinate 10,654,680 downwards.
TTTCAATAAGAAGCATGGTGGAGAAAGAGACTACTACAGAGTAAAGGTGGCAGAATTGGGCCCAAATAATGGAGTGGAACCACATGTAATCTTAACTTTATTCTGGCATTTTCTTTTATTTGCATAATCATTTCCTTACCTCACATTTCATCTTGCCCTGGAAGGCTGCAAAATTCCTGGTAATCTGTTTCTTCCATATCGCTAGAGGCTTTATCTCAAATGAGAGCCTGTGATCTAGTACACAATCGGGCCATAATGTAACTCTCTGTTGTATTTCATCTCCCTTATCCTTTTTGGTCTCCTCTTTCTAGTCCCAATTCACCAATATCTCCATCTTTCAGACTGGATTGAATCTCTGCTACCAAAGGAAAGAATCACCAGAAACTTGTTTCCAATACCCATAGAGACTGTTCATGGCTTCAAAATTTTATCTGCACACAGCATAGCAGAGAATTCAGACAAAGCCCACCTTAGAAGACATTACTCCCAAAATGTATATAAAATTCCAGTAAATGGAATAAAAACATGAAGATGAACCAAATAATAAAAACACTCCTATTAACTGAAACTGAGCTACATAACTTTTAGCTATTTGCTTATTTAAAGTTAATAATTAAAGCAATTGATATGTGAGGATAGGAAAATAAAGCTCCTAAATCCATCTCTCTTCTACGGAACAAATATAATGAAAGTCACAGGGAACAATGGCCTGCAATCTGAGGTTAGTTTTCATAGGCTTTTTCCCACACAGGGAGCTTATATTTTATTCTTGATGAAGTCAGGAGGGAAGACTCCCACTGAAGCTGGTGGGCACTGGGTCAGGCCTATGAAAGCAGAGCGAAGGGGCAAAACAAACTCATTTTGACTAGATGGTGACTTTTAGGCACAGCCCATTGTAAGGAGCAGTGATTTTGCACCCTATCCCCAGAAGCAGCACCAGAAAGCAAAGCAGTCTCAGAGATGCTGCTCTGAGATAAAATTCCTCAAGGTCTCCTCTGTTGCACTGACATTAGGGAAAGTAATTTTCTGTAGTCCTTGAAAATGGTTTTATGACTCTCTCTCTCCTGCATATGCAGTCAGCCATGGTTCCATCTGCCCTATACCCAATTGCATTCAGGACATAGCCCTTGCATTCTTCTGAGAGCCAGGGTCTCCATGGCCATGCTGAGAGCTGTGAGAATGGGGGTGGAAGAGAGGACTTCTCATTCGCTCTCACTTATGACTGTGCAGGGCCACAGCACAATCTTGCCGTTAGGGAGTTAGGTAAATCTGACACTGGGTCTGTAATGCTGATTGTAGACTTGCCCAGTGCCCTAAAATGTCTAATTTCTGCTGGCTGTCTCTGGTAATTTATCACATTCTAAGAGATGCACAAAAAGCTTACAGTGAGCATGCACTAAAACCTGTTGCCAGCACCGGAAAAGATCTGAGGCTGCCATTATTGTAATTATTTATATTGCAGTAGTCCCCCAACTGAGATTAGAAGCATTTACCTTATCTTTGACTACTAGAGGTAAATATGCCCAATGGTCTGCGATGGGATGTTTGATGGGGTGAGTTCTGAGTTACTAGAGAGAATTCTTTCCTGGGTGTCTGACTGGTGAGTCTTGCCCACATGCTCAGGGTTTAGCTGATCGCCATATTTGGGGTCGGGAAGGAATTTTCCCCCAGGGCAGATTGGCAAAGGCTCTGGGGTTTGTTTGTTTGTTTTGCCTTCCTCTGCAGCATGGGGCACGGGGCACGGGACACTTGCTGGTGGATTCTCTGTACCTTAAAGTCTTTAAACCATGATTTGAGGACTTCAGTAACAGGTTAGAGGTCTATTACAGGTGTGTGTGGGTGAGGTTCTGTGGCCTGCATTGTGCAGGTCAGACTAGATCATCATAATGGTTCCTTCTGACCTTAAGACATTGGCTTCTCATAGACTCATAGACTTTATCTGCTGAATCAGCCTGCCTGTAGTAGTCAGGTAATAATAATAATAATACCTAGGTCTGAAATAGTGCTTATAATTAGTAGATTTCAAAGCTCTTTACAAAGGAGGTCAGTGTCATTATTCCCATTTTACAGATGTACAGTACTGTTCACCCAAAATTTAAAATTTAAATTTAAAAACAGAAATTCCATATAATTCTGGTTGAAATCTAGAAATGATGCTCTGTTATGGATGCTATGATTTCCCACCAGCACAAAATGGCCCTATTATCCTGGAAGATGAGACTCTTTACATACAAGATTAAAACTGCATCATGAGGTTTGATACATACTTAGCCAATTTTTCCCACTTTAGTAATATAGTGAATATCTATATTACTCTGAAAACATAAGATTTCACACAGGTTACTAAGCCACTTCATTTGTACAAGGTTGTGGGATTTTTAAAAAAAAAATAAGTGTGACATCTGGTATTTATATAAAAATAAGGAAGTAAACCTTATTAATCAACAAGGCTGAGAAACTTATTTAGTTCCATTGTAGTAGATTAAACTAATCCCTGAGAGTTTTGTGTATGCAAAGCTCAGTTATAATGGGGATATTAACAACAAAGCTCTTACCTACTTTTAAGACCAGGGACCAAATTTATTTTGTATAAAATACCGTTACAACAATGGAGGGATGTGTAAGGAGACTTTGTGGGGGCAGGAGAGGGGTGAATTACACAAGACTTCTGTACAGCATTTAAACACGTGCTTAACTTTAAGCGTGTGAATACTACCGTTAACTTCAGTGGGACTGCTCACCTGCTTAGAATTGAGTATGTACTTAAATGTTTTGCTGGACTGGGGGTTAGTGGAGAAACACCAGGCCTGAGTGCAATTACGATTTATTAATTCGTTACAGTGTTTTGAAAATATCAAATGCCAAGCATTATACTTATTAGTCAGTTATAATTGTAATTGCTTTAGAATGCTTTAGAATGAGAGTCTCTTTTTGGTAGGGAAAGAGAAGGGCTGAATTTATCAGCAAGCAGTAACCACAAACTAAAGAAGATACAACCATCATTTTAGCCTGACCGCCTTTGCTCTATGTCTGTAAAGCATTTGGTAGGAATAGTAAAATTTAGCATTTTTAGAGTATTTGGCACATCCAGAGTATTGTACAGACATCAGCTAATTAATCCTCAGAACCCCCTAAGGTGATGGTGGGCAAATATTGTCTGCATTTTGAAGATGGGGAAATACAGGCAGAAAGGTGAGGTGGCTTGCCCAAGGTCAAGCATGGAGTAAATCACAGAGCCACAATTAGAAATCAGGATCCTGATTCCTGACTCTGTATTCATTCCTCCAGCTGACACGGTTTTCACACTTACTTGAGTTCCCAATTTACACCAGCTTTTTTTGCCACACTTTCTTACATATGATAAACTTTTTTATGAAAAAGGTCCTACAGCCAGCAAGTAGAATACAAGATAGAATCCTAGAATCATAAGCCTGAAAGGGACCTTGAGAGGTCATCTATTCCAGTACCCTGCACTTATGGCAGCACTAAGTATTATTTAGATCATCCCAATAATCTATAGATTATAGATCTATAATGTAGTACACATTCTACTCCAGAGAGAGTCCACAAGTGCAGTTGCACCCATGCAAGATGTGCCAACTAGAAATATAATTTAGAGGACAAATTTGGAAGCTAGTTCTCTTAAGTAGGCATGCTTTACAAAGATGTATTTATTGGCAATATTAAGAGCTGTTTACTTTGATTGTTTTTCTCTACATATCGTATAATTTGCTTGATCCACAGATAAGTCGTTCTGTCACTTTTTGAGGATTAGTTTCTAAAACCAAACCAGTTTAACTTGGTGATTGTTTAGATTGGTTTCTTGCCACGTTTTTTTCCTGAACAATCTGTTCCCATGAAAATGCCAACATCTCCCCATTACTATAAATTAATGTTGCATTAACATAAATCGTTCCATGTCTTTCAGAGCATAGCCTAGATTGTTCTATGTGAATTATAAACTTTCATACAATCCTTTATAAACTTCACAGCCAAATAAATTCTAGTTCCACTTCCTTGTGCTGCAGTTATTGTAATTTAAACCCTACTTTTAAAATATTTCTTTCAGTCTTCAGTGGCATGTCTCCCATCTCCATCAACAAGTGCTTTAATCCTCCTAAGCATTTCAGGTACTTATAGAAATGTACACACAGAGCAACTCAAAGGAAGGACATCTAAAGCCTAGGGTCATATTGGTGCTCCATTGGAAACCAGGGATAGGAATACCCCTAAGAAAAAAGTTACAACAGTTCTCACCAAAAACGTTAAACATATTTCCTCTAAAGACAGGGCTTCTTGTTAAAGATATTCAGACACATCTTCAGCTGGTGTAAATCAACATAGCTCTGTTGGCTTCCATATAGCTACACTTGCCAGGCTGATGTGAAGTATGCACGTGGTGTCTGCCTACAATAGACCGTACAGCATACTCCAAAAATCCACAACTGAGCATCGAGGACCAGAGTTTAAAGATGCTGCAGTTTAGCAAGGTGTTTAACTTCACCAAAAGTGAGTTTGTATAGGGAAATGAGAGAATACAGAAACACAGGTGTTACTTGGAATTAACTCCTCTTTAACCAGGGTCAAGGGGCTAATTGACGTCTGAGTTGAGCAAGGAGTTCACAAAAATGATTAAATATTTACCAAGTAAAAGAAATGCAGGTCTGCAGAATAAATATGCAGTTCACTCTGTTATCATTCCAATAATTCCATAACAGTAACTTAAAGCAGAAAGGGTACCAAAAATCTGGTACACACCTGTGCAAAGCAGAGAGAGATTTACCATCTGTAATGTTCCAGAGAAGTATGACCCCCTTGAAGTATCACAATTATTTCTCAGTCCTTCAGGTCCTTTTTTTCCAATGCACTGTTTAAATCTTCTGTTGTACGAAGAGTTGGGCATGCAGTGGTTTTCCCTTCCAGTTAAGATTTTTGAGATTTCAATATTTTTTCCTATTCTGCATTGGGATGAAACCAAGATCTTTTGAAACTGTTCACAAAAAACTTGGGAGGGCAGGAGGAGAGGATAGACAGAGAGTGCCCTGAGTTATAGTAGACCCAGGTTCAAGTTCTTTCTCTGCCTGATTAATCTCTTTCTTTTTCTGGTTTTGACCAGAAATTCCCTCCCTGGACCTGAGAAACCTTCCTGACAAAAATTTTGTCTGAACTGATATGTTTCCACAAAAAGGTTCGGTTTTTGACAAATTGGCATTTTCCCAGGAAAAACAGATTTGTTGGAAAAATTCCTGACCTACTCTAGTTGTATTCACCAGTAAAATTCACAGAAAAATAAAAAAATAAAACCTTTCAGCAATAAATAAAATCTAAGGCGACATCCTCGGTTGATGTAAATCAGCCTAGCTCTGCTGATTTCAATAGAATAATGCTGATTCCCGCCAGCTGAAAATCTGGCCCTTTGACTGAAATAGGACAACTTAGTCTCTCAACAGTCTTAACTTCAGCTTTGGCCTGAATTAAGAAACATAATCGCACACGTAATTTGGGCTCTGTGCTCTAGATTTCACACTCCTTCCCCAAGGGTGTAATTTCCAGCATCAACTTTATGCACCAGTTAAGCCCATAGTCTCAGAGGACCTAAGTTTAGTGCTGGTGCTCTGCAGAGGCGGTAAGTCTCACCTTATGGGCTGATTGGTGCTTTCCTCCATGAGGATTTCAATTGCATCTGCTTCTAAAAGAGGCACAGAATCTGCCCTTCAGTTGATAAAGATGTAGGCCTAGCCTACACATAATTTTGTACCAGTATATTTATAGGTTAGGGTTGTGGTTTTGTTTTTGTTTTTGTTTTGTTTTTTTCCAGCTGATACAGTTACACCAGTACAACCTCTAGTGGGGCCACAGCTATTTAGGTATAAAGGTGACTTATACTGGTATAACTTCTCTTCCTGTACAGGAGGAAACTATAAGCACATTTATCCTGGCATAACTTCATCCTGTCTATATTGGTATAATTAAAGCAGTACAATTTTTGTGCCTAGACAAGGCTGAAGTGAGTTTATCATCTAGATTTATGTTATATCTACACGACAGACTTCTCCCAGCATAGCTATGTCACTCCGGAGTGTGAGGAGCTATGATTCCTGACTGACATACCTGTGCTGGCAGAAGTGTCTAGTCTAGACACAGTTATACTGGCTAAAATGCGCTTGTACTGGTATAGTTTTTTCTTTCATGGGGCAGATTTACTGTACTGGTACAACAAATAACTTTGCCAGGACAAGCCGCATACATATTAGGCGCTCTTTGTTGGTAGTATTCCTAGACTGGTAAAGTGCTCCTAGTGTAGACGTAGGCCCAGGGTATTTGTCAGCAAGACTCAGTAATCTAATCAATGCTTTTAGATACAAGGTGGTACCTGTTTTACCATGTTGAATGTTTGGGGAATATTTGATTGCACACGACTCTCATTCTCTTTGTAGTATCATTGCAAAACCCGAACAATTAACCTGTAAAATGGGAAGAAATTCTTTACACAGTCTTTTAAAGCAAATATTTAAATAATCTTTGTAGTACATCAGAAAAGGAGGGTTTGATGCATCTTTTAGCTCCTTTTATTTGCTGTGCTTTACCAGTTTTTCATCTTTTAAAGAATTCTGTTGGAAGCTCAGACAATATCACACAAACAAACTGCAGGTGCATTAGTAACCCAGTAAACCACAACAACCAGAGACCTGTCTTGGAGATAATATACATGGAATAAACACATCAGGCGACACTGAAGCCCTTTAATCTCGAATAAAGGACAACTATTTATTTAGCATTGTTAGCTGGACATTATACTGATCAAAAGCAAAGGGAAAACTTTTATGTTTGGCAGATTAAACTTTAAACTCAGATGAAAAATCTTCTTGAATTCACAGTGGCTTTTGTTGTCCCCTAGTATTATGCATAATTATATGCAAATAAGAATAATGATTCCTTCCATACTGAAATTTCACCAAATAACAGTTATCACTTAAGCCCAGAATCTTTATTTATTATGCCTCATGTTTTAGCAGCTTGGCCATCTTTGTCAAAGTAATGCATGCACAAAGAGGAAGTGGAATCGCAAGGCTACTGTCTGGGTGCTGGCAGACCCACCTGTCACTCCAGGAGAAGGAAAGCCTATTGTCATGGAAGGGGAGTCACCACTGTATGGTTCTGTTAATCTTACAAGTTCTTTTTCCTCATGCGTGAAAAGCAAATGGTGCGGTGCTGTTTTTTCTGTTGCAATTCTCTGGGGGGAGCTGAGGCAAGAAACAAAGGAGTTTGCTTTCTGCCTTAATCGCTCTGACTAGAGTCAATTCTTGAGACAGAGTTGATCCCTGGGAATAACGGGCATTGGTGTTTGGTCTGAGATCCCTTGAAGAGAAGGCTGCCTGCATGCTCTTTCTGACCGCTTCTGTTTTATGTGTAAATAAAACAAGTTATACTAATGGGAAACCCTGATTCCATGTTAAAAAAAAAAAGATTTCTACTCCAACCGGAAGGCAACTTGCAAGGCCCTGGAATTCTGCTACCACGCAGCAGACAGGCTACACTGGCGTTGGGAGTCTGACAAGGGTACCAAAAGAAAGAGGCAACATTACTCAGAGAGGAAGGATGGTCTTATGGGTAAAGCACAGAGCTGAGATTCAAGAGATTGGAGTTTAATTCCCAGGTCAGCTGTTGACTTCCTGTGTGACCTTGGCCAAGCCATTTAAGGATTAATCATAAGCTTGACTGTATGTCTGCGCAAGATAGAGCGGGCTCATAAGGGATCCTTTTATTCCCCTGTATGAGATGCCCACATTTCCTGACTTTAAGAGGGGGCTGGGAGCAAACAGCTAACAGGTTGCTGCACCCCTCCTGTGGAAGCGAGTGAGCCATGGGCAGAGCCTTATCCTAGCAGTTCACTTGGAGAGGGAAGGAAACTGTGCTAGGAACAGGGCTGGTCCAATTTACTTCCTAAAGGGGAGCAAGGAGAGACTGCATTATGACACTTAATCACAGTTGGATCCCCACCGCGCTCCTGGGGCAGTGCAGTTGCATACTGCTCCTTACTCTGGCTGGATTGCAAAGCGCCATTCCAGCTCTTAATCTGTGCGTGCCTCACTTCTCTACCTGTAAAATGGGGAGAATAACACTGCTTTACTCACCCCAGGCTGTAAGCTCTTTGGGATGGGAACTCTCTCTTACAATGTGTATGTACAGTGCCTAGCACAGTGGGATCCTGATCTAATGTGCCACTTTTAGCCATTACTGTAATGTAAATAACAACACATTTGTGAGTACATGCATACAGTGCTTGTGAAAGGAGCAGGCTGGCAATCCTGAGAAGCTGTTTATTCCCAGCACAACGCAGACTCCTGCCATGTAAACTTCTCTAAAACAGCCTCACTAATGCAACTCAAGAGCTGAGAACAACCAACATCACTGAACTTAGGACAGCAATAGCCATCAGATAGTAAAACATTTCTTTCACGGCCATGCTGGCCTCAACAGGTGACATAGGTGTGAAAGGATATGGGTCCCTGAACATCTGGAACTGGCTTGGAGGGACCATTTCTAGCAGCGAGTGGGGACTGCACTCTATAATGCCCATTCAGTCTTTGTGAAAGCTGGAAGCAAGGGCCCAGCGAGTGCCGGTTTGGATGGTGGCTTTTGTGATGTGGACATTTTTCCACTGGCGCCTGGACTGAGAACATCCCTCGAGCAAAGGATCAGTGTAGCAAGACGTCTCCCGCTAAGAAGGAAGCTGCATCCAGCACTTCATAACACATGCGGTGGCTTTCTGCATGCATTGCTTTTCCGCCTGGGACAAATTGCTTTTGTTCCTGCAAGCTGAATGGCAGCTGATACAATCGCTAATACCGGGAGCGATAACTCTGCAGAGCTGTAACCTGCATCTGCTGGCTTGTTTGTTCTTCCCATGGAGAGAAGGGCTTGACGCTGTGAGATGGACTGTGTCGTATTGTGTTGCTCAATAAGAGAACTGCTCTGTCTCTCAGTTTACAAAGTGAAAACAAAAGCATGTATGATACCATCACATGGCTTCCTTCCAAAACCTGTAGTTCCTTAAAATTTCAGAACCGCATAGCCACTTCCTTTAGAAACTGCCATAAGCATATACTCTGCATGTTCCCGAGAACACTATAGTCCCCACACCAACATGTGCTTTGGGGTGAATGCTGACCAGAGAGTTCCCTTCACTTAGATCATCCCATCCTGCAGGCAAAACCACAGGAGGAGAAGGCTGGCGTAAGAAAGGAAGGGATTATAGCTAAGCCGGTCTTAACCTTTTCTGTTTAGAGCTTGATTCTTCTAAGTGCTCCAAAATCTGTATGGTGAATCAGAAATGTCTTCTGTCTCCATTTTTGTTCACTACAGGGTTTTTTGTGCCTCCCTCGGAAACGTGGTATTGGCCACTGATAGAGACAGAACTCTGGACTAGAAGGAGCATCCATCTGAGCTGGTTTGGCATTTCCTATGCCCTGTTTTGAAGACATATGTGGGGCCTAGTATATCTTGTCCACATCCTATGCACAGGGCTGTGTTTCACCCAGGATGAGGAGACATTTATCAGACATGAACGTACCAATGTGCCTGAAGGAAAGGGCGGTAGCACAGGCTAACTACATCAACCACGTTGTCTATGTACACAGGTTGCATGCTTGCTGCCAGTTCCCTTGTGATGTCCACAGTGTTGCATATATTAAAGGGACTGACATCTGTTTCCACCCAGTGCCCCATGAGTCACTACAGGCCTTATTGCCTTCCTCCTCTTCCACCCTAGCTCATTCACCAACCGTGTTTTTCTGCTCTCTTCCAGTCTGCTCCTCTTCTCAGTTTGTCTCTCTCTCTCCAGCCACAGCTGTATTGTTATCTGATTGGCGAAGAATCAGCCTTGTGGCTCCTGACAGTTACAAAGGGTGGATTAGCAGTGAAACAATATTATTTTGAAAAAATATCCCTTCTTTAGTCCACAGCTATGTGTGATGTGAATTATTATTAAATAATATGCATATGGGGTCCATGCCTGGCTACAAAGTACTTCATGCTAATGGAGAAGAAGGTATAAGCCTCTCTCAAGTAATTAAAGGTGGGATCTTAACTTCCACTAGGACTTTTGTTCCTAAATCACTCAGCACTTTGGAAAATCCTGCACTAGTTTTTTTTGTGGATCTGATTCTCAGATACACTAAGACTTCTTTATAGAGCTCTGACATAATGAGAGGGGTCTTAAAGTGGGCAGAACCAGCCCCTGGAGACCACCTCCTGCATAGGGGGCCTCTCCAGCCTTTGTATAGAACTGGTGTAAGGGGTCTGTGTTAGCCCTGCTCCTAGTCCTTGGCATAATGGGTGTGAGACTAGAATGCACTGCACTGCAGCTATTCTGTGCTCCTCATTGGGGACATAAGGAAGCAGAACACAAATTAGAGCAGCCCTGGGGTTGCAGTTGTTTACAGCAGGGTGTGGGAATATAGAATGGGGAAAATACAAAGGTGACTTAAAGCGGCCTGCGCATGCACACTCTCTCTCTCTCTCTCTCTCTCTCTCTCTCTCTCTCGCTCTTTGCCCAAAAGCAGGAACACAATAACTGAGAATTGGCCCTGTGTAATTTGAAATGAGCTTCTGGGAAGAAAGAGCAGGAATGATGGAAGGGGTGACTTCTCCAGAGCACAGACCTGCCATTCCCATTGTTATTATTTATTACTTTGTATACTGAATCCCTTGGTTCAGATTTGCTGCTGGGCATCTTCACAAAGCAAGAAAAACCAATCAAAACAGTGAGAATGGCAAAGTTAAGGAAGGAAGCTTCTGACATCCCAGTTTCCTTCCCTTTTCTTTCTTCCTATTTGCTTTCTGGATTTTGACCCTTTAGCAAGCACTCCCTTCATGCTTTCAAGCTTTTCTCTGCATCCACAAGAGCTAGCTAGAAACTTCATTAAAAAAAAATAAGTAGCTGAGAGTCTCACATAATCACATGACTCCAGGAGCTGGGGCTTTCAGAAAAATGTCAAATACCACAAGTCTTAGGATAAAATTATGAGCATGGACTACACTGATTACATGGCTTTTCAAACACTGTGGTTATGCTGAAGGGCAGGAACGATTCCAAAGGGCTGGCTGTAGTGGAATCAGACACACTGATGCTCAAGATGTGTGTTGACCTAGTTCAGGGGTGAATTTCACATAGAGAAGAAAGTGTCAAACATCTGACGTTGAGAGTCTGGCATTGAAATAGCCTGCAAATTTTCACCTGCTTCGCTCCTTGAGGAGGTGGTTTGCTCCTGAAATATTTAACTGTCTGTGTTTTTACTGAGGGACAAGGAGATCCTAGCTGCGGCAGTGGAGGATGTTACAATTTATAAATTGAGTTATTAGCGAATTCAACCAGCTGGGAATATGTTACTGCCTCTGCAAAACATGCCCTGCCCTACCTTATAGCCATTCTAATACGAATCTTTCAGCCTGATGAATGCCACGGCTGGCTGACCGAGACGGGGAAGGGACATAGCATAAAAGGGAATAAACAAAAATATCTCCCTTATTAATAGGTGATGCTCTGTATCTGGAAGAACGCAACAGATGGCGCTCTATAGCTGCTTTTCCCCAGTCATCTGCAGGAAGAACACAGAAGGACCCAGGTGTCTGGTGCTATCCCCAGCTTGCTGTTTTTCTTAAATCTTTTTACGTTTCTGAAATATTCTTATTTACATCCCCCGTAACTGAGAGGACTGTCCTAAGCAATCAAAACACAGTCACTTCTGATCTTCACAGGTGGTAGAGTGCAAAATATGCTTCCAGTGGCCAAGAGTTAATGGTAATTTGAGATACAACCTAGTCTGCTAGTCGGATCATACAATGGAAATGAAATGCATGCCAATAAAGACCCTTTGCATAACTAAACTTGTATGATAGTTTAGCCTGCATGTAGCTACATTCCTTGTCTGACCATAGTCAAGACACTTAAACACCAATTCTTAAGCATGTGCTTAGCTTCATGCAAACATAGGTAGAGTTCTATTGACATCAATAAGTCTACTGGCATGCTTAAAATTAAGCATATACTTAAGTGCTTTATTGGATTAACATTTAGCCCCTTGCAGGAATGACCTCTGAACTAGAGCTGGGTGAAATTTTTTCAACCACAATTCTTTTCAGTGAAATATGCAGCTTTGGTGACACCAAAACATTTTGTGAATTTGTGTCAATTTTGCTAAATTGTTTTGGCTGGGGGAAAAAATCAAACTTTAAAAATTCAAAAAATGCAAAATGGTTTTGTTATGACATTTTTTAAATGAAACATTTTGATTTTTTATTTGAAATAACTTTTCAGTTAGAAATTTCCTTTAATCTTATCTTTACAAAATTAAACAAAAAGAGTGCTTGAAATCAAAACTAAATGTTTCATATGAAACAAAGTAGGCTTCAGTCTTGCTTACGATTACAGCTGTTTGAAAAATTTTCAGTGGAACAGTTTTTTTTTTTCATCTAAATCTAAATGTTTCACAGGATGGGTCTATTCTGACAAAGTTTTCGATGGGACATTGTCAATGTTTCCTTTCGATAATGTTGAAACATCATTTCATTTAGACTTTTAGACCATTTTATATAATCTTAATATATTACAGAAGTTGAAACAAAATGAATCAAAACGATAGTCATCACTGATAAGGAGGGAAAGCTTCTGGCACTGCTGTCGTCCAAAAATACCAGGTTGCCTTCCTGTTTCTGATATGTGGGTTCCCTCTCTGTGTGTGCATCTCTATTCTTCTCTCAAACTTTCTTTCTGTGGGGGGTAATGCATTACTGCACCCTTCTGTGTCATAGATTTTGCTGGAACCTTTGTTTCTACCCTGTCCTTACCCTATATAAAGTACCACGGCTGGGTTAGAGCCACCAACTTTGGATCTAGATCTGACTTTTTTCATGGTTCAGAGATGATGCAAGCTATTTGGAACCATAAGAGAGGTAGGCCTGAGCCATCCTGTTCAGCTCTAAATCCAAACTGTCCCAGACTTTGTATGGTTCAGATCTGCAGTTCCAGGCTGGCCCTATCTCTAATAGTGACCAGCTGGTAATGCTGTCACATTTTAAATGTTTTCTGTTTCAGTCTGTCCCTGTAACTGAATTGGGAGGTGGGGGGAGAAGCTGCCTGTCCCCCTAATGAAAATGCAAACGAGTGTGTGTCATCTTCCCTGTAGTGCAGGCTCAGTCTGAATATCTCCCCTTATCTGCAGTGCAGACAGCTGAAACTATTTGTCTCTCTGTGAAACATTACACTGAGCCATGAAGGCCTGGTAAAGGGTGGTTTTGTTTCATTTGTGTTCCTCAACTGATATCAAGTTAGAAAGCATTAGGAAAATGCTATGAGAGCCTGAGATAACTACAGTTTAACTCTGATATTATATGCTGGGCCTTGGCATAACCTTGTGGCATTAGATGGTGATATTAAATCAAATACTATGCTGGTGTAAATGGGCAGAGTTCCATCAATCTCAGTGGGGTTTTCCCCATTTCCACCAGCACAGAATTCAGCCTGTTGTGTACGTGCAAAATCTAGCATTGGCCACAGAATTCCAAAGAACCAGACAACATCTTGCCTCTTCACTTACAGGGTGGGCGTGTGTGGTGTGGCAACCGGAGCATAGACTTTTAAGGAGGATTCCAGCCCTCTGTCTCTGTGTATTGTTGCAGTTCTGAGAACCAAATTTAGGCCAAAAAGCAAGAAGACAAGCACAGAAAATATAGGATTTACCAGCTGAATGCTTTCTATTTAGCATCAGTGACGCTGTATTCAGAGCTGTGATCTATGGATGATCACACTGGGTTATTCACCGAACAATGTGTGCCTCCATTTGGTGTTTTTACATTTCTGTGCAGCACACTTGAATTCTAAGAGAACTTAGGCTCTGAGTCCTCAAAACTTGCAACTGGTAAAGCAAAAATGATTATGCCATTGTTTAATGTGTAATCCAGACTGTGCTGGGTGCTGCCCGATATGGAAATTCTGCCCTTCTGTAAACATAAGCGCCACTTAAAATTCTTTCTTTGGAAATCACCTGGCTTGGTCTAATCTTAAAAAACACAACGGACTCTTTAATATTCGGCTTTAGATCTTTCAAGTAATTATGATTTCAGTTGCAAACAAAGCCTGATACAAAAGTAGAGAACACACGCCACGGCTAGGATATGACTCAAAGAGGAATTAATGAGACACAAACTGTGTGCCAGCTGACAGCCTGGTGTGGTGGCAATGAAACTTCACCCTGGGCTAGATTGGTGGATTTTCATGAAAAATACCTGTTTATTGTCCAATATTGGAAAAGCAAAACCAACAACACTATGTGGTGACACAGCAATTCCATGGGGAGGTGGCGGGGGCTGGAGGAAGTGAAAGTGCTCCCGAGTCAAATATGGCTCAGTCAGTCTTTCATTTGATGTGGCTTGACATTACCAACACCTTATTTCACACATGACATCAAACTCCTATTAGATGGCAACAACAAGGCTCACTTAATGAGTGAGGGTTTATATCCGATTTCAGTGGTGCACAGGGGTGAATTGCACCCCTTCTGGACTTAGGAGAGTAAACCTGTATCTTCAGAACCCCCCACTCTCCCCCGCAGAGTAGGTATAGTATATGATTTGCTACAGCTGTCATCTGATTCGCCAAAGGTCTGAACTAACAATCCAGATTATATTCTCAGTGAGATGGATGTAGTTTGGGTACCCACATCCCCAGTTAACTTTACTGGGCATTGGGTGCAAAAGCCTATGGAATTACAAAGGAACTTTTAGAAATCTGTAGCCTCATATAATTAATGCCCATACTTTTTTCAAGTTTTCCTCTCTGTATTGGTAGAAAATGTCCTGCTGGGAAGCGGTCCTATTTTAGTCCTCTGGAGACTGACATGCTGAAACCTAATGTCTTTTCCATCTCTAGTTTCCGAGATTCTGTTAAATCTGATCAACCAATAATACTGGCAGCCGCAAATGAGTGCTGGAGCCTTGGTGTCACTGCAGAATCAATGCCTCCACTAACACTATAGTTCCTCTGAGCTGAGGCTTTCCACTGTCCAGAGCAGACAAACCTTATTACCAAAAGCCACTGTATGTAACACAGTGTACGATTCATTTGCACATGGTGCAAAACCAAGTAGTGGCTGGGAAAGAGAGAAGGAAATTTAACAAAGTGGCGAAAGAACATGGTCAAATGTCTACTTTAGAATGGTGTGTCTCTGTTTTCTCATGAAGACGTAGGCTGAGATTTTCAAAGCTGCGTAGGGGATTTGAACGTACAATCCTGATTAATTGTAATGGAATTCGGGGGTGTCCAAATCCCTTAGCTTTGGAAATCTCAGCCGTAATTCTGTGCTGGTTACTAGAATACCTGCTGTCATATGGTGGCTGCCCCACTAAATTCAGTAGCTCCAGCTCCCCTGTGCCAGAAGAGTTGCTCCCATGAGGCCAATTAAGAAAGTGGGGCAGCACCTGAGAGCTATAAAGGGTTAGAGGGAGAGCCAGTCAGAGAGCTGGTGAATCAGAGCCAGACAAGAAAGGATAGGTGAGAGCTGCCTGGCAGTGAGGAAGAGGGCGGTGAGAGTTGCCAAAGACAGTATGTGTGGGGCCTAGTAGAAGGCTGAAGGCAGGAGAACGGCAAGAGGGATTTGCTGGCTGACATCCTCAAGGCAGAGAGCCGGGGCCAGAGGGCTGTGGGCAGGAGGAGGAGAAGCCTGCAGATTCCAAAGCAGAGCCCAGGGGCTGGAGCGGGAGGAAGGCAAGGAAGCAGTAGAGGATCTTCACTGCTGACATCTCCAGGACTGGAGAGCTGGACTCATAGAAATCACAGTAGGCCAGGGAGAGTGAGGGATGCTTGTCAGGCAAGGAGGCTTCCCAGCAGAAAGGCTGTGAGGATTCTCACTGGGAAAAGCAGGGTTGCATTCCACATGGAAACATTGGTTCAAGGACAGGGCAGGACTAACAGAATCCAGGAGCAGTCGAAGGCTCCGGTGTGTGATATACGGGGCATTGTGGGATGAGATGTTGGGTGATCTTAATGACTGCACTGGGGCGAGAAATGGATTATATGTAGTAGTAAACCATGTTGATGGACTAGAGCATAAACTTGCATGGAGTTACTGGGGACACTGGATGGGGAAACTGAGTCAGATGTGTCTGTTGCAGCATGGCTTGCTACTGGAGGATGTCAAATATAAATGTAATGAAGTTTTCACCAAATGAAATTAATAGGCAGCAGGTTTAAAATGAACGAAAGGAAGTATTTCTTCACACAATTCACAGTCAACCTGTGGAACTCCTTGCCAGAGGATGTTGTGAAGGTCAAGACTATAACAGGGTTAAAAAAAAACTAGATAAATTCATGGAGGATAGGTCCATCAGTGGCTATTAGCAAGGATAGGAAGGGATTGCAGTTTGTCAGAGGCTGGGAATGGTTGACGGGATGGATCACTTGATGATTACCTGATCTATTCATTCCCTCTGAAGCACCTGGCATTGGCCACTGTCGGAAGAGAGGATACTGGGCTAGATGGACCCAGTATGGTGGTTCTTATGTTCTTATGTCAGAAACACAATGGAGCAGAGCTAAGGTTGAGCTTTCAACCTTAACTCTCCATTTTCTAATTTCTTAATGCTTTCTCACCCTGCCATTTCCAGCAAAGCTATGGGTTGGGTTTGGGGTTGGGTTTTTTTTTTTTTGGGGGGGGGGGGGGGGGAGGAATGGGGATTTTGTTTTTTTTTTTATTTTTCCATGGAATATCTTTGCTTGTAATGTCATGCTTATTGCCAGATAATCCAATGCCTTTGGCTGGAAATCAACATTAAAATGATAATGCATGTTCACCACTTGGCTCACTTCTATGTAGTCAGGTCTTTTGGATACTTTTTCTATGTTACGCTTATTATTTTGGGAGTCGAGCCAATGGGGGTTTTAATGAATTCAAATGTATGTGTATACCATTGCCGTTTTCTTCTGTAAGGTTGCCTTTCTTCATTTCTTTATTGTAGTCCATGCAGCAGTGACAGCCCTGCTAGTACATTACATAGCAAAGCACATTACAGTCCTACGCATTACATAGTTTGGGGCGTTAAATTTGGGAAACATGGGGCACTGCATCCTTCTCCTTCCTAGTTTTCCATAAAAGCCCCTTCAGTTTAGTGAAATGTGTTCATTCTGCCTTTTTTGGCTGGAAGAAAAGAGGTTGTTTGGACACCAACATGAACATCTCTCCATTGGCTAATCAGAAAGGATTTTTGCAGCAATCTTTTACTAACTTGATAAAGAGCAGCTGGAATAATGAAGCACAGGAAAAGTGCATTCAGACCAGTCTTGCGGTGTATGAAATACCTGGTCACTTGCTACCAGTGCAGGTGTCAGAGTTCCTGTATCACACCTGAGCCTGCTTCATCTTTCTTCTTCTACGTATGTTTTCTCCAAAGCAACAGGGGGCTTAGTGATTTTGGAGTGCCTACCTTAAGATACCTTGAAGAAGCCTGATTTTTTCAGGAAGCGCTGCACACCCTTTCTCATGACATAATGTCGCTTTGAGGTATCTTGAGCTGGGCACTGAAAATCATTACTCATCACTTTTGTAAAATATTGGCCTGTGCCTTGAAGCCTTCTGTAATGAACTCACACAGAAATTTACCTTGTATATTCCTCTTTATCATTAACATTTCTCCTCAACAATGGAAAAAAATGAAGTATAGAAAGAAGTATACTCATTGTACCATAGCACCTGCATTCTCCATATCTCATCCAGGGACTTTTACCATAAAAGAAGATGTGAATTTTAGGTGATATCTATAGATAGTGGCAATCATTTATATTTTCGTAGCAGCAGATATACCTGTTACCCCTACATCCTGGGGGGTAAATCCAGATTGTTTCATGACTAAGGACTGAATAGGGGCTTCAGGAATTTGTCTAGTGACCTAAATATTGAACGTCAGTATATGAATAATAGTACTTTAGTAGCTACTCTACAATAACGACTACTAAATGAAATTGTTATGATATGGGGTAAAGACCCCAGGGTACTAAGTGCTGTAGAAATATGTGGTAAATGACAGTCCCTGCCTAATTTTTTAGGAGACCTAAAATTAAATTATTTTTGAGAGCCAAACTAGATGTTGCAACATGAGGACTGTTGGTCCATGCAGCTTTGCATGGCACACTTTAAATATTGTCCTGTCCCTAGTTAAAATGACAAAATGGAATAATGCAAGGAAACACATTAATCTAGAAAGGCAAAGTAAAAAAGTAATTGACAGGTAAATGTACAGGAAAGTAATAAGAATGTCAAATATAAAGGTAATGAAGTTACATAATTGGCATTAGCACCAGAATCCTCAGGCATAATAATATAAAGGTAGTTATGCACCTGCAGTTCTTACAATGAAAATGTCACGCAACAAGGACTCCACTCAGGAAAAGAAAAGATCAGACAGTTTCTCATAACTGATTCCCACAAAAGGAAAGCCCCTAAGTTTCCAGAAAACTGACAATATTTATCAAATAAATTCTGTGGAATTGGAGTAAAAAAAATCTCTTAACTCACTACATTGTGGTGTGAGAGTATCTGAAAGTGTACAATGTACAAGGAAGTATAAATAGTTAGACATCAACATTAATTTTCAACTGAGAACATCCATGTTGATCAAAAGCAAAAGCCCCTGGAAAATAAATGCTGCTGATTGGTGTTTAGAAAGTTCACTTACTATCTTAACGCTGACATGACTGTCATATAAGGTAGCCCCAAAGCAGTTCTATATGTTAAATGTCAGAGATCCTATTATTTAAACTTTTCATTCAGAATTTTTTGAAAAATATCAAACCCAGGTCTCCCAAATGCTCTGTCATATCTAGCCGGAATGAAGATAAATGCAGACACACCTGAATATAACCCCTAATATGAATTGTGAATGAATCTTCAGCTATTAACTACAACTCCTAAATATTGTACCTGATTCTGTGAATTAAGCATGCAAGTCGCCTCCGTGCAAAGGGGCTTAACATATGCCTTGGGAAGGCCCTCTGCACAGGGGCAAATTTCACCCCAAACTGTATAACATAACTTTAAATAAATCCCCTCTCTACAGCAGGAAAGGAATATAATAAGTTTAAGGAATCCTGCTTTAGAAACTAGGACTATCCATTTCAATTAAGATTATTAAAAGTAAAATAGTTTTGAAATATAGTAGCAGCACATGCTATACATACCATGTGACTCCAATGCTGATATAAACCATCATCTTTATATACAAATGTTTCCTTTAAGCCCTGTCTATCTAGTATATACATAGTTCATACTGGTGGGTTTTTTACACACATTATATATACTTTTAATTTCAATATTTATCAGGGTTAAATAGGAGTTTTACAGTTAGATATATTTCTAAAAATGCAGATCATCAAATATTTTCTCAAATCATCCTTATAGCAGAGTATCATAAATATAATGGGCCTGGAGAAGCACTGGTTTAACTGAGAGCAGGATGTAATCAGCTTGAAGATGTTTCAGGCAGAATGGACAACTTTTTTAAAAATCAATATTTATACCTATATGTTCTTACAGAGCGTCCTTGTAAAACTGATGACTCTAAATCCTTAACGGATGTACAGTCTCTTTTACAGGATTTTGGAAAACAAAAAAGAGTATCTCTAAGTTAATTTTTTGAAGTTGTTCCATGGTTTCCGTGCCTAATTCAGAGAAATAGTACTCATTGTTTTCCACTGCAGAAATGCTGGCAATAGCAGGGAGAATAACGAGAATGCCTGAGGGGTTATGAACTACAAATCTGCGTTTTCTATATCAAAGCCTGATTCTTAACAATCGTGAACTGCGTTTCCACTGCATTCTCAGATCATTTACTTGTAAAAAAAGCCTTTCCCTGCACAAAGTTGACGTTCTAGCAGCAAGCCGTGGTTTGGTGCTTTAGTGCGCCATTTGCTTATGCCATCCGGGTGTTGTAAGACACTGAGGCCAAAGGCTTATGGACTGTCTGTAGCCACTTGGGAAGTGCACTGATCGCCAAGCAACACACCTCTTGGAGTGGCTTATTGCTACTGGGGTGAAATTCACCCCTTCTGCAGAAGGCCAGCATAAGACGACATTTAAGTCCTGCTCAATATTGTTTATATCTGACCAGTTAGTCTTCTCAGCACTAAGAGTAGTGGTTAAAGCAGACTGAAACAGGAGATTTTACTCCACACATCGATTGAGGAAGAGGGGGTGTGGGGCTGTGAAGAAGTTCAGCTTGCCCAAGACCTCTGTTCCTTACTTTATTCTGAGACTGGTCTATGGTCCTTCACTTTATATCCTCTTTCTTTATCCTCTTTCCCCTTTCGATCTGTTATGTAACATATTCCGAGAATAGTTTTGCTTCCAACTCTGTTTTTAGCCAAAGGGTTTGATTCTCTTGGATGTACATTTATAGCTCTCACTGAAATCTGTAGGGGCCATGCTAAATGCAGTTGAAAGAAGAATTTGGCCCTTAATGATTCTGTTCCATTCTAAGCTTCCTGAATAAGAAGTTGCTAAAAGAAAGGGGAAGCTATCATTTTTATATTGGATCTTGGTCATAGATTTCCATTTGCTGGTACAGAGTTGCCCCTCTAATACAACATTCTGTATCCACAGTCCATCAGCATGAGCTATCTTGGTATCATTGCACCTTCCCCATACAGGAGTTGTCTGTGTAGTATTGCAATAGCTGTCTTAGTGCTGTTATAATAGTACAGTTTATCATAGTGCTGAAATCCCTGCACCTAAAACTTGCTGTTGATCTGCTCAATGATTGTCTTCAGGGATACTTCCCATTGGTAGGAACTTATGACAGCTGCAGCTAATTAAAGTGTAACTGTTCAGTAGAGATCAGTCAATCACCAATGATTTGGACAGCAATGTACTCAGGCTCTCATTCTTCATTTAATTTCAGGGAAAACAGTTTGCAGCTCAGGAAATATGAGGCTATACTATCTCCTTCAAGGCAAAATTGTACAGAGAGGAAAACCTGTGGTTTCTGTGCAGTAGATAAAGGGTGAATCCTCTCCCTGCTTATGTTGGATGGATGGTTGCACACAACCGGAGGTCAGAGATCAGTGGGAATAGTGGGACTGAGCTGTGCAGATCTCAGACAAATGCACCATCTGCTTGCTCCTCCATGAGCTTCAGCCCCCTCCCAGTGGCAGCACGGCCAGCACAATGACACACTGCCAGGAGTGCCCTGGCTGTGCCTAAACACAACCGCTCACTGCCTGAGATCTCACAAGTTACTGGGTTCCATGAGGGACCGTGTCTCTTGGCCGCACAGCCAATCATGCCCCATATAGGATGGGGAACCCAATACGTACCATGATGCTATGGAGTGACTTGCTGTCGGCTGGTCTGTGTGGTGAGGACTGTATCACATAAAAGAGAATCTTGGAAGAGAAACGTGAAAGATTTGTGTGAAACCCGGGAAGGGGCATACAGGGGGCACTGGGAGTGCAGATTGGCACGAAGAAATCAGGGGGCAGCCAGGAATGAGGGATTAAACCAGGATTAGAGAACTGGCAATGTCTGTGACAGGCCTAGAAGCCAGGTGGTGTATCACTGACTTTCTGGTATCTTGCTTATATTTCTTTAGAAGGGGCACTATATATGTTTTAAATGATATATAAGGAAGGTCACACTGGATGGTGCTACTGACTAACCTGACTGAAGATACATAGCCATAGGGAAATGCCGCCTCAGCTAGAACATGGATGAGTGCTTGTGGGACCTGTCCTAAGCCTCTCAGTGAACTGAGAACACCTGCCCTTCCCTGTGAGTCATTTTCAGTGGCTGACAGCGTACTCAGCTCTAGCAGGCAGGTGTGGCTTTGGTCTTCAGTTCTGAATGCTGCCACTTGAATGCTCAACATTTATTTTTAAATCAACAGTTTAGGAGAGGGATAGGAGCAGGAAAAAGATAAGCTGAAGAGTAAAGAAGAATCCAGGTGTGGTTAGGGGCAGGAAACAAACAAAAAATCTCTCCAAAGATAAGCAGCTGGACCCTTCAGTTGGCAAGAGCAGAGTCCACTCTGCATTACACTTTTATGCTAACCTTAAATAGTACATTCAGCTGAAGAGCAATACAATAGACTGATAGAAATGGGAGCTCAAAGCAGCTTCCTGGACCTTTCTAATATGCCTTAAACCCATGTCAATTGTTTTTCACCAGATCCCTCAACACATCCTCTTAACATTCTGAACATAAGTGGAGTAAAAAGTGAACCTAGAGCTTGACCCTAGAAGGGACTGAGCAATCGGAGTTGACAGCCCGCCACACTTTTCAAGATCAGGTCTTTAAGCAGAGCTACTTCATGTAATGTGTGCTCAAGATCTGGAATGTCTATTATTAGTGAAAGTAATCGGGCAGAGCATACACATGAGTTTATTAAATGTGCTGGGCTGGGAGGCCTTTTCCTGTTTCTAAAGTTTCATATGCCCATGGGAACAGCTCTGGTGGTATAATAGAGAGAGAGAGTGATTGATTGCATGTGGGCAAGACAAGCAAGGCTAATTTTTTGGGGGGGAACTCCCCAGCTAAATAGCCCTGAGCCAGTCAATGGCCTCTGAATCAGCAGTGTTCATCTTGAAAAGACCTTCAGGGAGCCCAACACAGAAAAAGCAACCAACCAGCATGTCTGCAGCACTCTCCACAATACCACAGATAGACAATGGCCTGTCCTGGATGCCCCAGGGATGGCTGGTCTTGGCACAGTGAACGACATGGCTCAGAACCTGTTAAACTGGCTCCAAAGGCTATGGGAGAGCCCAAAGCCAGGTAGCCATTCATCTGGCAGGGTGTCAATGTGAAAGTTCCTGGCAGTGGCAGCAGCTCTCTCCCGTTGTGTCTGCCACGATGAGCTGATGGTGTCATTAGCTGGATGGAACGTGTGCTGCACTGTCCAGAGAGGATTTCTACCATGCAGGCAGCGGTGGGGTGCATCCCATGTATCCCTGAACAATGGTAAGCATGTTATTTGCTGTACCTTGTTGATCAGTTTAAAGGCTGCCTTTCAGACACTGGATGTTAGGTGGAGAAATATTGGCTGGGGCTGGTAACCAGACGAGTTCTGTTGGCTTCCATGTGCCTGCAATAATTCTCATGGTCTGATTAACCTGTGTATCTACTAGTCTAGTGTGAGCAGAGTTTAATTGAACTGGGGCACAGTATTCGCCAACTGAATAGCAGAGAGCATTAGCTCCCACAGGTAAACCTATCAGTTTGTTCAGTAGACAGCGTCTTCTCTTGATCTTTTGAGCTACTGTAGTTAGATGGTGTGTGTAGGTGAGCGTGTAATCTAAGGTGACCCCTAGAAACACTAGTTTTGGATTGTGTGCCAACCGCTTGACCATTCAATAAAATGTTAAGCTGAAGTTGGCTCTGAGTATGGTATTCAGAGATGGAAAAGATTTTTTTAGGTTACATAGTTTATTGCCCCCATGGGCCATTTTTCTGGTGGAGACTTTCAAAAACTGAACTCTGGGAGTGAGGCATTCGCGCCTGTGAAAAAGTCCCCCGCTGTGCTTTGCCCAGTCTACTTTTAATAATATTACTATCCCGAGCACGTTCATGGAGACGTGGAAGGAGACCAGCAGATGGCAAATTCATCTGGGAAAATAGAAATACATTTAAAAAAAAAACAACATTTGTAACATTAACTGTAGACTTTTGTGCTTAAATATGGCCTTTCCTTCTGCCTGAGGGTGCTCTTGAACACTTTTGGTGCCAGTGCTTCACTGATCCTTGCCAAATGAATGCTCTGCATAATTGTCATTAAGGGCCTAATACTACTCCCATTGAAGTCAATGGAAAAACCTTCACTGATATCAATGGTGCATGATCAGACTCTAAATCAATTCTAGGGCCTCAATTGTGCAAGGAATTTAAGCACCTGCTTAACTTTAAGCATGTGAGTACTGTCATTGAAATCAATGGGGTTATTTGTATGTTTAAAACCAGGCATGTGCTAAACTGAGGCCTCAAGATTCCCCCCCCCCCCCCCCTTTTTGTTTTGATAACTTCACTGGGCTTTGGATCAGGCCTGAATTTCCAAAAGGCAACTAAAATTGTAACATTTTTCCTAAATGCAACCACTGTTTAAATAGACCATTTTTATGGCCCTTTCTGCTTCATTTCTTGCAAAGTGCAGGTCCTGTATTGTACTCGTGCCAACAACTGCAGAAAAAATGGCACTCTGAAGCTTTTCTGCTGGCTGTATTAATTTTTTTTTATGCCAACCCTTTTCTGAATGGGTTAAAATAATGCTTTGTATCGTATTCATTTTAAAAAAAGATGGACTACACACAGAGAATTTCAATTACAGGGTAAAAAACACTGCCAGAAAAAAGTTTTACGTTTTACAGAGATGACTCTAACTGTAATTATTTATCCTAGGTAGGAAGAAAAACATACTTAGAGATGTGTCAGTTTCAGAATACTATCTGTCTTTTTTGCTACCAATGTTTTGACCTCAGGGATGTCTGCAGTTCTGTACCCGACTCACCCACAGGCCTAGTGTATTAAATTCAGGTTTTTAATTTAAACTCCCTGTTAGTGGGGACATAAAATATTAATGGGAACATAGGAATTGCTATATTGGATGATTCAGGATCAGATCCAAGGTCCATCTGAAGGTGGCCAGCACCAGTTGCTTCAGAGGTGGTGCAAGAGATCCTTCAGAAGGCATAACCTGCACCCAATGGAGACTTAGTTTTTAGGTGCAGAGCTCCCAAACGCAATCCCTCTGGATGACCCAGTGAGGGGTGGTGTTACACAAAGATGAGAAAAGAGTAGCTGCAACCCCTCCTCAAGGTTTCATTCCGTTTAAATAAGGCACAGAGTGGCTGCTTCTATTGTCGCAGGAACAGAGATACTTGTTTAAGTGGTGGTGAGAGCAGAAGTTGA
This sequence comes from Emydura macquarii macquarii, assembly GCF_026122565.2. Classification (NCBI taxonomy): domain Eukaryota; kingdom Metazoa; phylum Chordata; order Testudines; family Chelidae; genus Emydura; species Emydura macquarii. Next base: position 10,629,736 of record NW_027130449.1, on the reverse strand, counting down.
TAACTCTGCATCTCCTCCTAACAGCTGGAAACAGCAGCGGCAGCACCATTCCGTCCCCAGTGCAATGTTCTCTGTGGTGCATGCATTTCTCTACAGTGCATTCAGTAATGCTTCTCCTTCAACAAGATATCAGTTCAGTTCTCTGCTAGCACTAGATGCTATTTCCTCTTCCTCCTAAGAATCTGCTGAATATTCAAAGGTACTCTGAGAAAGCTTTCACTACATACAGTTTGAGGCATTTCTGCTTACTTTAAAGGGGTGAACCACCAACCAAGTTCTGTGTGTGGGGGTCAGCATGGGAGCCCTGAGCTACCAGAGAGAGGGAATCCTCCTTTTTAATCTGGATTCCAAATATCTTGTGTCAGGCTCCTCTGACGGGTGGGGGCCAGATGAAGAAACCACAGTCGTCTTGTTGTAATTCAGGTTCTTTAGGCCAAGAGAGAACCATGTTCTCTCAAGTTTCAATCAATGGCTTAAAAAGAGAGGACAACCAACACAGTTCCCTGCCTTCCTCACTTGTCCTCCTAAAGGGGACAAACACTGCTCTCAGTTACACCCTTGCAACCCCTCTTAAATCAAGAACATTAAGGGGGGTAGGGTTCATGCTAATCCTCTACAACATTCAGAAGGGAGTATAATGGTGTATAGTGGGAACCAAGGTGTATAGTGGGAACCATGGAAAAGTTAATACAGCCTGAAGCAGGGTTAAGTTTCTGGTGGAGTCTCCATGACATGTCACGCCCCACCCCACCCCACCCCACCCCACCCCACCCAACCCCTGACCCTCATTCTTGCCCAGCTGCAGATCTCTGATTCCACAGGGTTTCTGTCCTCAGGATGCGTTGGGAGCAGCTGAGTCCCTCTTTACATGCAATCAGGGACGGAGTTCTTAGCATGCATGGCTCTCAAAAGAAATGCCAAGTTCTTGTGAGTCTGTCAGTAATTCCCTAGGGGCAGCAGCTTGTGTTCTGAGACATTCCTTATAGTAGCCATGACAAGATGCATATTCATTCTGAGTAAGTAAGAAAGAGTCATCTAAGGAACATGGGTGGTATCTAGAAGAACAAACCACAGCATTTACTGTTAGTAGAACATAGGTACACACTCACATTTTTTTGGTTTGGAGAAGTGCGAGGTACTGTGTTTCCTATTTAAACCTGGATCTAACATAATTCAACATTGGCAACTCGGATAGACATGTAAATGAATGTGAAAAGGTACTGTATACACACACACAGTGGCAGCTCAGGTATGTTTCTTGGATGAACGTAATTTTTGTATACATGGATAATTCTGCATTAATGTGGGTTGTTTTCACTGTACCAATTGCACATTGGTGTAAGTGTTGTTAATGAAAACACCACTCTGGGACTTCCTGAGCCTGCATTCAGCCCAGTCAGGTACTTTTGACAAAGTGCTTTTCACTCAAAATTCATGTGAACAGTAGGATGAATTTTGGATGAAAACCACTTTGTTTTCATGTAACATATAGTCCTCTTAATTTCACATCTTAATTGTTCTTATCCTATGCTACCAAACATATGAAACATATGACAACAACATCTTAAGAGTTGCTTTTCTTTGGTAGTTGCTCCGAAGGGAGGCCAATTTCTCTGTACCTTGGATTTTCTGCAGGTACCATGGCAAAAGCAAGCTCATTTGAAAGACTCTAGTGGTAACCTTGTATAAGCATTTCTAATTTTAATGCATCTTGCATTATAACAATTTCTGCTAGAAAGTCCCACAGCTTTTCCTACTCCCTCCCATAGCCCTCTTCCAGGGCTAATCAAATAATTCATTGTGGTGAATATTAATTACAAATTTGGCCCTGTTTTCTGTTCATGAATCATTTGCGATCGGATCCTGATATCTGCCAATTTGTGGGTGGGTTCGTTTTGTAATTTCTCACTGGACAGCTTGGACTAACAATTTTCATTCTGTCAGTTGTTCACGAATTGTGCAAATCAACAAGGTTGTGTGACTGGTTCCCTAAGTTAAATGGTGTTGCTTCAGCTCCCTGATACCAATGACTGAAACTTTTAGGCAGCGAATAATGAATACTCTTCTTCATGTACGAATACCGAGGGATTCCTTTGAAGAGAACTACTGCCTAACAAGAACCCGTTCAAGCTAATGTTTGTGAGCAGCACGTATCAACAGGGCATGAACATGGCTGAATAAAACAGCAGCGGGGATTTGACTGAACACACGCAAACGCTGTTCTGCAACATTTGACCGAATGGACTCCCGTGTTTCATGTTATCTAGTACAAGTGGGCTAATGGAGTTCTGATCGGTCTTCTTGCCCTGCGGGGCTTATTAGTAAAGGCAAGGTTCCTTGTGTGAGCATAAACTCACCAATGAGTAATCTCAGCCTAACTTTGTACGGAAATGTGCCCCCTTCTCTCAATATAAAATCGGACTGCAGTACAAAGAATTCCAGAATGGCAAGCTCTCCACGTGTGCTGGTATGCAGCAACATTGGAGCTGATACTCTCTAAACTTCTGGGCTCAGGTCCTCAGGTGGTGTAGATTGACTGACGTCAATACAATCATGCTGATTTACACCCTCTGAGGACCTGGACTTGGAGCTGAACAGACGAAGAGTTTGCATGCATCATTTGTTAGTCACGAAAGCTGGAATATGAGTCTGGAGAACAAAACGGATTGTTTTAGAGAGTACAATGGGATGAATGAGACTTTGTACAATATTATAGGTCTTTATTTCGTCTGGAGTTTTTCATACAAGCTGTGTACTAAAATGTTTTCATGGATGTAAAAATGCAAGACGGGGGACAGAATATGATATAAATCATAGGCAGGAAAAGGACGGATGACTTTGTGGTTACAGCACTGGACTGGGACTCCAGAGATCTGCCACCAGTTTCTACCTCTGCTACAGTTGTCTTGCATGACCTTGAGTAAGTCACCTAATTTCCCTGTGCCTCAGTTTCCCATCTTAAAATGGGGATAATGATATCTCCTTTGTCTGTCTTGCCTATATAGAACATGAGCTCTTTGGGGCAGGGACTGTCTCTTACAGTGAGTTCACGCAGTGCCAAGTGCAGCCGGCCTTGATCATAGGTGGGGCCTCTAGATAATATTATAAGAAGGAAAAAAGAGCAGGAAGGCTGGCTTTTTTCTTTTTTTTTTTCCTTTTATTTTTTTCTTCGCTAAATCCTGCAGTCCTCACCTAGTCCTTGTGCAGGTAAATCTTCCAAGGAAAACAGTGACTGAATATAGTGACTGCAGAATTTGGCCTTCTCTTTCTTTCTGCTGGCTGCAGGTCAGATGGAGTGTGATCCTTCCCTGCCATTTCTAGGTCCCTTTTCTGGCAAATGTACAATGACCATTGCTTTTTTCACCCTCCAGCAGTTCTCATCGTGGGCATGAAGTTCAGCACGCAGTAAATTCTGGCATCAACCAGACAGTCACCATGAGATTTATTACAAATCTCATGACAAGTCTCTGTTTCCCTGAACAGCAAATCCATTTCAGTTGGGTGTGATGATCTGACTCGTGCCTTGACTCATGTACCGTATTAACTTTTCCAGTCCCAGGCTTCTGCTGAAGCAGGATGATTTCGTTTTAGATTTTTGTTTTAAGTAATATTTTGCTTTAAATGCTTGTACATATGTTTGGGGACTTGCCAGCATTATCTGTTAAACTGTCACTTAACAGAGCATGAAAAGTCGCTTAGCGTTTTAAACTGCCTGACAGCCCTGTGTTTGAGATCACTCTGAACAATGGTTTGATCGTGTTCTTGCGAGAATTAGGCCTTTGCTTTGTTTTCAGGACAAGAGAATTTTTGGAAGGTCCATAGCTCCTGTTTGGAAATGCCCTTTGTCTGCACTGTGCGTTACTGTGAACGAAATAACACGACTGGAGGGGCTGCTATGTTGTGCCCTTCCTGCTGAGATTCTGGCTACTGGGTTGTCTCTACCTTGTAATGCAGGAATCATAGTCAGAGCCTGCCTTGGATTTTGCAGGGCCCTGTGTTAAATGAAACTTGTACAGGGCTATCCAGCTCACCTGTTTATACTGTTCCTCCGCCTTTGCATACCACAATAGCTCTTGGCTACCTGTGAACCAGATTCTCCTTCACTTGTGTGTGAGGCTCCATTGACTCTGGTGACTTTGTATACACCTGCAGAAGGTGATGGAGAGGAAGGTTTACCTTGTGTCTCTGGTCTGGGATTCCAGAAACCTTGGGTCACTTAATCTCTCTGTGATTTGATTCAGCTTCTATAAAATGAGGGCAGTAATTTGGTCCTGTCTATTTAGAGTGCAAGCTCTCTGAAGCCTGGGCTGTCTCTTACTGTATTTTGTACAATGTCTTGAGGTGCTGCTGTAACAGAAATAATAGACACATAAAGAATGGCATATGTCATCTGAAATGCTTATTATTGTTCAATAGATTTCTGCATTAATTTTTTTAAAACTAAGCTCAATTTGTTATTTCTACAATCTTCCCTTCTGACTGATTAAAAGAAGTATGTGATATGACCTTTTCTAAGTGTAGTAGTCCTTAAAATACTCACCCAATCTAAGAAGTAGGTATCCCTTTATTAAATTAGTTATCATATCCTTGGAGGCAGCTGTTTGTGTTTTTTAGCCCCCCCCCCAGGCTTTCTGAAATATTAAACTACTATATTTTCATTCATACTTTTTGCATAGTACTTCAGGGTTAGGGTGCTAACCCTGACATGTGATTTAAAAAATCTGGACATCTGTCAACAACCCTGGCAATTTTCTTTCAAAAATGAACTCAGCTGTCTTCCAGGGAATACGACAATAATTAAAGCATGCTTTTGCCTTTTACTTATTTTATCTGGTCATCTAACTAGTCCTTATCCAAGCCCCACTCTACCAAACACTGGATAAAGTATTCAACGTATGAAAAAAAGCTTTTATTATTAAGAGCAGAAAATTGACAGAACCTTTATTTTGCTTTGTAATGTATTTTTCCATCAAACTAAAAAAAATTCTCTATTAAAATGTGTGAAATTGTGTTTTGAGGAGTGTCTTTTTGGTAATACAGCAAAGGCTTATCTTATAACTATGCATAAAACATGGAAATGGATCACTGACTATCAAACACAAAAATAGTTTGGGCTGTTTTTATCTGTGGATAACGTGCCCTTTGCAACTTCCTCATTTTAGATATTTACTACAACAAGGTTTTAACTGTACAGTTGCAGATATTTCAAGTATTGATATAAAGATGTTTTTAAAATGTTTAACTTTGGGCAATTTAGTTCAATAAGATTTTAAAATTAGATTATCTCTGTCTGTATCTATGTCTGAACTTGGTCTGTGTACATAGTGTATATAATTTGCATATATGTACTATCCAACACACTTGTACAAGTTGCACAGGCACATAAATGTGTGTGCAAATCTCTGAATCATGCATGCACAAGAGATGTTGCATGAATGTAAATTGGGTGTGCACAGATGTGCATGGACACATATAAACCTTGATTTACTCCTTGAAAGGGACCTGCATATGAACTTTATTTACCATGACATTTAAAGTAGCAATACAATATCAAAATGCAATTTCCTGTAGAAGGACTAGTCAATAATATGTTTCTTAACATACTGTGAATTTTTTTACTGTTGTTTGGACCAGTTCCTTACTCATGCAAAACTGCAGCTGACTTCTCCTCACAACTTCTTGAGACCATATTAAGCCATCAGGTTTTAAACAGAGCTCCTGTTGGATTGTGAGGGAACAATCTGGCCAACGTTTTGAAAGGGCCTCACATGTTAAGAAAGTGGTTACTATTGTTATCAACATATATTTTTGATGCACATTACAGATTCAAGTGCTGTTAGAATGATGTACAAAATTCCATTAGTTGAAGGGGAAAATTGCATGCTTTTTTGGTACCAGAGACATAACACATTGTGGGAATTTTTCTTACTATGGGTCTAAGCAAAACCACATTGAAATGTATAGAAAGACTCTCACTGACTTCATGAGCTTTGGACCAGGCCCTATCTTACATGTCTGTCTATTCAGTGTTAGCTAACTGAGTGCCTCCTGTTACTAAGCATTAACAGTAAAGAGGATATTACACTGCATGATTGCTAGTGAACATTAATATAGCTATGCAAAATGCATCTAAATAATGCCACCAGGACTGTCGGAGACAGCACATTTTGGTGGATCCTATTTCTGCATTAAGCAGATATTCTTTATTTTCTTTAATACTGAGAGTTCTTATAGAAAATGTTTGAAAGAGAGAGACCTATATTAACTTACAGTCTGCATGTGATTTAAATCCTCTTTTCATGTTAAATTTAAGTCCAATTATACACTGTAAAACAGCACAAAATAGGGGCCTGATTCGGTGAGGTGCCTCACTTCTTTAAATCCCACTGAACGCATTTATCACATTCCAAGATTGGGTCCCCGATGAGATTTTAGGACCCTAACTCACTTAAGGTAATCAGTAATTCATTTCTGTGGCCATCTCTATTTTAATGGGAAATGATGTATTTCAACAAAAACAAAACAGAAAAAACAGGGTTTCTTTTTTAAATGAAGGATGTCGTCGTTTAATGAGGCTTGAAGTGTTTACAGGTGTTTCCTCATGAATTCAGATTTAGTGACCCCAGGGAGTTGAGATTCTCGGAAGGCAAGAGAAAACACTGAGCTCAAGCTTGTATTTCAAAACTGTTGAACACTGAGGGGCCAGATCCTCCTCTGGTGTAAACCAGTGCAGCTCTGTTGAAGTCATTGGAGCCATACCGATTTAGATCAGCTGAGATCTGCCCCTACATATGCTCATCTAAACATACCAGAAGATCAAAATCTTATTAAAAGATTCTTGTGCATTTCTGCTTTAGAATCTTATGGGCCAGTCTTGCAGACTTCACTCAGGCAAAACTCCTATTGACTACAGGTTTCAGACCTAAGTGTTTGTTTAAAAAATGTTTAGGTGATGTAACGTGTCTTTTATGCATAATATCTTCCAGTGCACTCTAGTCTTGGAGGAACTGCATAATGTGGTGAAGAACAACACATAGCAAAGGAAAATATAAAGTATTTGTGGTTGGAGGATGTGATGACATCACATTGCTCAGCGGGAACTTAGGGCTTTTAAAAAGCTGAAGGAAACATCCTGACAGCCAGTTATCACATCACTTGTAAAGGAGTAAAACACAGTTAGCGATTAAAAAGCCAAACCACCTTCTTCAAAGAGAAAAGACTCCGTTCTGCCACAGAATATGCACTGGCAAAAATGTAAGTGAGTTCTGATTGCCTTTGTTTTTCATAACTACAGTAGATAAATGAAAATCACCTGAATAATATCTCTAATTCAGTATTAGAATAGCATGTACCCACGTACTGAGAGGGGCTTGGTTTAGGAGAGAGAATTATTAAAATGTGTGATGCTAATTTTCCAGCGTGGACATTAACAGAAGACAGCATCACTGCTTTGTTGGCATTAAGCACTTTAATCAAATGGCAGACTGATTCATAAACACAGTAACAGGATGCAAGGTGTTATGTCAAAGGTTACGGAGGTTACTTGCCAAAGAGTTTTCATTTTTAAAAGGGAAGGCTGCTATAAGTCTTATTTTTGTATCTGACTTTCCGTGCACACGACTTTTACTAAAAATGATATTGGTCCGTCAAAGGAGTATGTCAACTTCCTTTACATCTCAACTAGTGAGTCATACATCTACGGTCATATCCTCAGCAAATGTAAAGCAGCTTAACTCCATTGAATAGCGAGCTATTGGCATTCCAATGGAGCGGTGCTGATTTACACCAGCTGAGGATCTGGCCCTTAGTGACTAACTTTTTATTAAAGATAAACACAATGGTTGACTGTATGAATTAACTTCTTACATAAGTATTCAGAGAGAGCGAGAGAGAGAGTGACAGACACAAAAGATAAGGGAATAGAGCAGAGCTGAGGCACTATGGGCTGTACGTTACATAAGTATACATAGTGTTACATCAAAGGGGTTTTTTAATCATTTTGTTCAATTTGGCCCATCTTTTTTCAAATAGTTTAGTTCTCTCTCAAAGACACACAGCAATTTGTACTGTTTCCTTTAATTATTTTGTTGTCTTCAGGTATATTTCTATAGATGATGTTTGTTTGTGCAACCATAGTAACATCCTTACCTTTCACTATAGCACAATATACCTGAATGGAAAGAGTTAATTTCTTAAATATTTTCCAGTGAGTTGACTAACATGGAACATAGATGAACCTTCTTTTCCATTATGTTAGAGATCAAAGACTATACAAAGATCATTTTATCTGTACCTGTTATTCTGAGATAATCAACAGTTAAGCATGTTTTCTTTGTAAGAGATTTAAATATTTTTTCCTTTGTTTGTTTGTTTTGTTTGAGAATCCCATAGTCATTTTTTCCTTTAGGTAAAAATGTGGATTTTTAAAATTATATTATGGACTGAAAAATGTATTGCAAAATGACAGTAGACTATGGTAGCACTATAGCGACATTTTTCTTCTCATTATCTTTCTCTCTTTTCAGAATCAATAGTGCATATTATATAGAATCAGCATTCTAAAAAATATTACAAGATCAGCGTCAAATGTAATCTAGTAGCTAAGAAATCTGTGAATATTAGATTTCAGCTGCAAAGACAGACACACGTGATCAAAGTTTGGTGTTTTTGGTAGAGTTAGAATGATAGTCATACTGAATATTGCTAGCATGTGTTCTTTCCTTAACGCATACACAACTTCTTTAACGATTAATAGGGATTTCAGGAGTATGTTGCAAGTGAGTAGACTGCAGCCCTAGGGTTGGTTGACTTGTCCCCACAATGTGAATATGTGGATCCCATTTGACAGCTTATAGACATTGCAACTCTTGTGCAACACCTTCCCTTCATTTCACCCGCAGAGCACCCCTTCAATGCAAGAATCTGTTATGGCAGTTCTTATTGGACATTTCAAAACACATCACGAGATATAGCAACTGCCTTGACTGGTTTTCTCAGTGGGGAGGATTTTCACACCAGGCAAAGAATGGGCAGGGGAGATACTGTACTTCTGTTTGATATCTGTTCAAGAACATTTTTGGACAGGGTTGAGGGTATGCCTCCTAGAACAATGAAGGGGCAACAAGGAGGTTTTTGTAGGTTGGCTGACTGATTGAGTTCATGTTTGAAATTATTATTTTTGGTACTGAGGTTTAATTGTATGATTAATTACATGTTAGCGTGCTAGAACTTAGGTGTCATTTTTTTATTTAAATCTAAATAAATACTTTCTAGATATTAAACCATTGTAACACGATTAAAACTGCCTTTTTCCCAAGTCATTGTGACAAATAGTAAATTGCTTTAGCTTCCTGTGTTGAGAGAAGGATGATCTACTGATTATGGCACTAGATTGGCACTCGGAGATCTGGATATATGTCACCTCAGGAAGGGAAGCAGAGATAAAATTTCTAGACACCATAAATAACTGCTTATTGGAGCAGCTAAGTCCTGGAATCCACAAGGGGACAAGCAATTCTTGATTTAGTGCTAAGTGGAGCACAGAATCCGGTCCAAGAGGTGAATATAGTGACCATAATAGTGACCATAATGTAATCAAATTTAACATCTTTGTAGGGAGAAAAATACCAAAGAAACCCACCACAGAAGCATTTAATTTAAAAAAGGGGAGCTATACAAAAATAAGGAAGCTGATTAAATGGAAACTAAAAGTCACAAGGGTTAAATGCCTGTAAACTGCTTTGAGACTTGCCTGTAAACTGCTTTGAGACCGCTTGGAGACTGAAAACACCATAATAGAAGCTCAAGCTAAATGTATACCCAATGAAAAAAAACCCCAAAACAGTAAGAGGACCAAAAAAATGCCACTATGGCTAAACAGCAGCGTAAAGGAGGCGGTTAGATGCAAGAAAGCATCCTTTAGCAATTGTAAGTCAGATTCTACTGAGAAAAATAGAAAGGACCATAAACTCCAGCAAATCAAGTGTAAAAGTATAATAAGGCAGGCAATGAAAGAATGTGAAGAGCAATTATCTAAAGACACAAAAGCTAACAACAATATTTTAAAGTACATCAGAAGCAGGAACCCTGCCAAATAATCAGTAGGGCCCCTGGATGATCGAGGTGCTAAAGGAGCACTCAAGAAAGACCAGCCCATTGCAGAGAATTCTTTGCATTGGACTTCACTTCACAGGCTATGAAGGAGATTCCCACACCTGAGCCATTTTTTTTAGGTGACAAATCTGAGGAACTGTCCCAGATTGAGGTGTCAGTAGAGGAGATTTTGGAACAAATTGATAAATTAAACAGTAATATGTCACCAGGAGCAGACAGTTTTCACCCAAAAGTTCTGAAGGAACTCAAAGATGAAATTGCAGAACTGCTAGCTGTGATATGTAACCTATTGCTTAAATCATCCTCGAACCAGACGAATGGCAGATAGCTAATGTAACACTGATTTTTTAAAAAAGGCTCCAGAGGCAGTTCTGGCAATTATAGACTGGTACGCCTAAATTCAGTACCAGATGCCCTGGTTGAAACTATAGTAAAGAACATAAAGAGTAAGTATAGTATAGTATAGTATAGTTAAGAACAAAAAACATGATAATTAAGTCCAAAGCTGTCTGCAAAGAGTTACAAAGGGATCTCACTAAACTGGGTAGCCTTTTTTGAATTAAAATTGTCCAGGTTGGTCGCCTGAGTAGAGAGTACCATCAAGTTGGATTTGCAAGTAAGGTGAAAGGCATTGTGCTGAAATGTCAATTAGTATGTTTAGGTGAGAGACAAAAATGTTTGCTCATCCTATATACCATGGTGGAAGAAAACGTGAGCAGAATTCTGGACAGCTACCCCAGGATTTTACAGAGAAGGTGAGAAGACCCACTTTGGACTGAAAGATCTTCAAGATACCAGGAAATGCAACTAGAATAGTGTTAGCCCCATCCTGATCAGAAGAGACTGCAAGAATGACACAAGTCATCAGCTCTGAATATACATAGTCTGATTGGAGGGAATGTGCTCATTATTACTATTTATTATCACAGTAGCACTATGACATAGAGAGAGGCCTCAACCCAGTCAGGATACCTTTGTGCTAGGCACTGAACAAATGTACAGAAAATGATTAACCTTGCCCCCAAACAGTTGACGGTCTCAGTCCTGTTTCTGCAAAGACTTATGCGTGTTCTGTACTTTATGCACTGGGAGTAGTTCCCATGAAGTCACTGCACACTGCATGGGGGGAAAAATATTTTCAGGATTGAGATCTCAATGCTTCAATGCCGCAAAGACTATTTAAGAAGTGTATTTTAATTTGAAAGTCATAACCTCACCCATGCCCCCATCCATGGCAGAAGATAAATGACTGCTAGGGGCTTCCCACATCTTTGATGGGTTTTATTTAATGGAATCTGTCCCTCACTGTAACTATTACTTGTTTATTAATGGCAAACGTAGGTTTCTAAAAACGCAGCACCAAATACCATTTTGTCCCATGCATTTGAAATGATGATGTATTATTTTTTAGAGGGGTAGTCGTGTTAGTAAATTATTTTTATGATCCAATGAACATGCTTTTCATGCAATGGACGTCTGTGTGAATAGCTTATAGAGCTGGTAGAAAATTTTCAAACATTTTAAATGTTGATGACATTTTTTGACCATCTCAAATAGCTTATTTGATTTATGGGTGAGATTTTCAAAGATGCTTGAGAAAATTAGGCACTCCAGTCCCGCTGAAATTAAATCGCATTTAGGCACCCAAGTTAAAATTTTCAAAAGCACCTATGTGACTACATTCTATTGACTGTTTAGGCTCCTAAATCACTTAGGTATTGTTGATTTCCCCCCCTCCCACTTTGTGCCCCTGACAGCCTTGCCTCCACCAAAATGGCGTTTGAATCATGCTGCACACCACAACAGATGTGAGGTTTTTAGCACCCTTTCTGAAAGTATCAGATAATGATACCGAAAGCTGAAACTGCAATGTGTTGCATCTTGTGAGTCTTAGTTTTGGTAACACCACTCTGGGAAAGGTGGATAGCACAAGAATCTAGCACATCAGTGCTTCACAAACCAGGTGTCAGGTTCTATGAATGACCACATCAGACATTAAAATGGAAAGCCCTGTTTTACTAAAATAGAAATAATATTATGGGCTGTTGCCAGGGATTAGGCCGGGAGGGCGAGACCTGTGGGCAAATCTCTTCCCCTCAGTGCGTCTCAGTTTCCACTTCTGTGATATGGGCTCCAGTGTTCTGAAAAATTGGATTTTTTTTTTTTTTTTAAACCGATTCCCATTGACTTCAATGTGCGTGGCTTAGACCTTTAATATCCTCAAGCATGATATTGCTGTCCTCTGCAGCCATTAAAACAGCAGACCTCTTCAACAAGCTCTACACGTTGCTTCCGACGTCTCCTCAAAGTTTTCTGTAGCCTCAGACTCTATCCGTGTAAAAGAAAAATTGATTACTTTTGTTACTCTGCATCATCTTCCTTATATCCAAGTTAAATGTAATCACCATGCAGGATTCTTGCAAATTAGGATATTCATTTTCACTAGAATGGAACACACAGGAACAGATAGGAAACAGTGGTATGTGCACCTTCTAGAATACAAGACCCATCTAGAATAGACCAAATTTTATTCTTATCAATCTTCAGAGTGCCTGTCATTACTTGATTAAAACAAGAAAACCAAGATATTGAAGATCACACCAATCTGGGGCAGGATGCAAACACTTTGGAGGACAAGCTAAAAATTCAAAATGACCTTGAAAAATTGGAGAATTGACCTGAATTCAACAAGAAGAAATTCAATAAAGGCAAACATAAAGTACTTCACTTAGGAAGGAAAAATCAAATGCACAACTACAAAATGGGGAATGACTAGCTAGGTGGTAGTACTGCTGAACAAGATCTGGGGATGTGATTGGACCACAAATGGAATATGAGTCATCAATGTGCTGCAGCTGCAGAAAAGGCTAATGTGATTCTGGGCGGATGTCGTATGTAAGGCGCAGGAGTTAATTGTCCCACTCTGCTCAGCACTGGTGAGGCCCCGGCTTGAGTAATGTGTCCAATTCTGAGCACCACAATTTACGGAAGATGTGTTCAAATTAGAAAGAATCCAGAGGAGAGCAACAAAAATGACAAGAGGTTTAGAAAACCAGATCTATGAGGTTGGGCGAGATAGTCTTGAGAAAAGAAGACTGAGGCAGACCTAATAACTGCCTTTCAATATATTAAGGGCTGTTATAAAGAGGAGGGTGATCAATTGTTCTCCATCTCCACTGAAGGTAGGACAAGAAGTAATGGGCTTAATCTGCAGCAAGGGAGATTTAGGTTAGATATTAGGAAAAACTTTCTAACTCCAAGGGTAGCTAGGATCTGGAATAGACTTCCCAGGGAGGTCATGGAGTTCCCATCATTGGAAGCTTTTGAAAACAAGTTGGACAAATACTGGTCAGGGATGGTCTAGGTTTACTTGGTCCTGCCACAACACAGGAAAACTGGACTTGATGACTTGTTGAGGTCCCTTCCAGCCCTATGTTTCTATGATTGGCCATGTTTCTGATATCACTTACACTGGCTTTATACTAATGTAATTCCATCGACTTCGCTAGTTGGTTTGATTTACACCAGTTTACAAGAGATTAGAATCAGAGCCAACTAAGCACTGTCAGTAAATACACTGTTGCTTTTAAGTTAGTTCAGATGTTTGGCGTATTTATTTAACATGCTAAATTATTCTCAGAAGTCTCCAAAGTTCATTTCCTTATGCTGTGCAATGAACCAGCACTCTGGTTCCTTCGCTCTTGCTCAAAGTTTTTGATTGTAGAGCAAACACTCTGCCCAGATGTTTGCTTAAAGCTTTGCATTTAACTACATTTTTTTTAAATACCTGCCCCTAACATGGCAAACAATACATGGTATAATCCACTCCTATCCAGCTCTAATTGTCAGCATTACTTACAAAAATCATTGTGAATGCTTCATGGGAAAGCTAGAATGTGTCAGATGCACAGAAAGTGCTGCTTGTTCACTCCTGCAGACAGGCTGTAACATGCAGATAGTCACATTATCCCAGCGTTCCAGGAGAAGCAGACATGTTGAATTCAGACAGAAAGCCCGTAGACCGGACCATAAACCAACTGATAATCAAACTCAGCACAGATGAGTTACCTTCTGAGTGACTTCATGATATATCAGATGACATCACACAGTGCTGTCAGTCAGTACCATGCAGTGCGGTGTTCCTGCCTGATACCATCTGTTATCTCTAGCACATCAACAAAGGAGCCTGATGTTGTTTGCTGAGGTCAGTCAGAAAAATCTCACTTTGCCCCAGCACAGCATGAGGGTTTACATCTTCCTCTGAAGAATCTGGCTTGGAGCTGTGTAAGGAACTAGACACTGGCTAGATACCTTAGTCCTGCTATCGCAGTCGCAGAGGACTAAATCCTAATCCTCTCTGATTTTGGGGAGCAAAGGATGAAGGGTGCTTATTAGTTCCCTACTCCTGAATATTCCTGGCAGATCGTGAGGCAGACAGAGCGGTGCTGCACTCCTGAAGCCCCTCAGAGTGGAGTGGGGTTTAAATCACTAATCTCCTCCGGAGTGGCCCTGCAGGAGGCCAGGTCTTCCTCTTGCCACTTGTAGAGCTGGCTGCATTTTTGGGGCCCAGTAACACTGCAGACTAGCTGACCAGGGAGACAGAAGAATGAGGGTGGGGCCACAGAACTTTTACCCCTCCCAAAAGGGCACTAAGCGTAGAAACTGGGCTAATTGGCTAGGGGTTCAGCAGTGGGATGATATTTTCCAGTCATCGCCAGAGAATCCTTGTCCTGATGCATACCATAACATGCCCAGGCTGACAGCTACATTGCAGAGAGGACCGGATGGAATTTAATGTCACTTTAGCTGATGTACCATTTATTATGATTATTTTATGTGCATTCCAGTAGCCCCTTCCTAACAATAGCTAGGCTGTTGGTGTGCACAGACCACAGCCTAACATGTGGACCAGTATTGTCTCGTCATTTCCTTGTTCTCCCCTGTCTGTAACTATCTCTTGTCTCTTTTCTTATGTTTTGATTGTCAGCTCTTTGTGGCAGGGACCATTTTTTGTTTTATGAATGTGCAAGGTCTTGCTCCATGACTGGGTCTCCTAGTAGCTAGAGCAATACAAATAATAATGATTATAATCAATACTAACCTTGAGGCCCCAAATTGTATTAAGAGCTGTGCATGTACTTAGTGAAATATATCTCCTGCCCAGAAGAACTTATGGCTAATTAGACAAGAAAAACAAAGGGTGGGAGAAAAGGAGTGGTGTTATCCCTATTTTACAGCTGTGGAACTGATGCATTAAGGGTTAGATTTTCACATGCGCCGAAGGATGCAGGTAGGCAGCTACTGAAACCATTGGCAGCTAATGAAACCTAACCTGCTTTGATGACTTTGAAAATCCTGCTAGATACCTATCTGCATCTTTAGACATGTAAATATCTTTGGAAATCTGGGCTTCACTGACTTGCTCAGTGTCACAGAGGCAGTCTGGGGCACAGCTGGGAATTGAATCTAGATCTCGAGACTCCAACTCTGGTGCCTTAACCACAAGAGCCTTATTGATTAGTAATTGTGGACGGTTAGGAAGACTTTATTTAAATACAGGGGGAGCTGATTAAACAAAGCCATGTAAAAAGGATTGCCTGCCTAGCTATTTAACTTTTAGGAGGTATATTTTTATCAGTGTAAAACGCTTTTCCCTGAGCTCCATTGGAACAGGATAGCCCTTTGTTAAAGGTGATACATTGCAAAACAAAATATCAATTACTCAGGAAAATACTATTTCAGCTCGGACAGAAATACTGCATGATAGTTAAAAGTATACTAAGCCCAAAGCAGCAACAAATACAAAAATAGCATTATTAGTTTTAATAGTTAATAGTAATTTTAAAAAATATCTAAAAAGATTCAATATCCAAAACCAATAGAAAGTGTGGACATGAACAAGTGTGATACAATATTTATCCCATTAGCTAAATACTGATAAAAAGGCATCATTATATTATTGTAAGCAGATTTTGATTACAGCCAGAGCATCAAAGTTGTGTATCCAGGGCTAAGCGTGATTTCTTTTAAAAAATTAAAGTTCACGGTGTATAATAAAGGTGTCAGCAGCCTGCCTTGTGCAATTCAGTTTTCAAAATTCAAGCCAAAAACTCAGACTGGTTTGTTAACTGAAAGCCTGGAATTTTTGGTTATTCAGTTATTGTTTGCTCTTCTGTATTACTGCAAATAAGAAAAGATTTCCATTGTTTTTCTCTGTAGTTTTTGATTATATTGGAGAGGCAAGAGGAGGGAAGAAAAATATTTATACTAGTTGCTCTGATAAATTGATAAGTTTGTCATATGCCAGAGTGCGAATAAAGAAACACTAAATCTCCTGAAACTGTGAGAAGTGTGTCATTTGCTGTTGCAATCAGTCAGGCGTGCAGTGTATTTCAAAGTGGAAATTGGCTTGATGGGAAATTGTACTGATTCTAAGTAGTCTGAAAGGACACAGGTTTAAATTAATCTGTAGTTTGTGTATGTGTGTGCAGGGCAGTAATATTAGTGAGAAGTTCAGTGATCTGAAACCTTTCATGCTTTTTGAGCATTGCAATTTTCAGGCAGCTGTTTGTAATTAATTGCCTTCCCCGCCTGGCACTGATTGGAAGCAGAATGCTGGAAAATGAGTTTTGTTTTAATGCTTCAGAAAAACATCATTTAAAAAATCATGTTCTTGGTGCTGGTTTCAAAGAACCAATATTCATGTCAGCATTTGTATGTAGATTGTTAAGAAGCAGAACTGTCTGCACAGAAAAACTCACTGGTACTATGCTTTGGACAAATTAGGGTGTGTCTTCACTGAAGAGTTAATTCGGCTCTTATTCAAAGGAATGTTTTGTGACCTCTTATTCAGCAGTTTGATAATGTAGTGCAAAGACCTATGGAAATACCTGAGATAAATATTCCAAAGCATTGGGAGCCAAAGGAATTGAAGGCCAGAATGTTACAATATCACGGTTTGAGCTATTAATCTGCTCAGTGTTTCTCCTTTCTTTGCCAAGCTGTCTTGCACAGTATGTTCTCAGAGCTCTTGTAACCCCATGATCTAGGACTTGATCTTCATCCCGAGGAAGTCATTGGCAAGACTCTTGTTGACTTCAGCGCCAAGACTCACACTAAAGCCTGATTGGGCCCTACTTGGAAGGCAGATCTGATTCTCCCCCAAGCATAAGTCCAAAAAAGGAGAGGAGATAAAGGTATTACCTTTAACTGTGAGCCCATAATAGTCTGCAATAAAGGCCTGATCCAAAGTCCTTTGATGTCAATGTGAGTCTTTGCACTGACTTCAAAGTGCTCGATCGTTATTCTTTTGCAAACCACTATAGGAAGATTCTTCAGAGATCTGTGGTAAAACAGTATTACCATTGTTTTCTCTTGTCAGACTGTCCAAAGATCCCGCGCGGTTAGTGGGTTTGGTTTTGGTAAATGTTCTCATTAGCTGAGCCTGAAGTAACAGTCAATCATTTTGAGTGACAGCCCAGAACCCTGGGATTTGTCTGTGTGTGTTGGGTGTTTGTCAGCATTAGTGCCAAATGTTCAACAAAATTATGCGTAATACCTTTGATGAAAGAGCCCTGATATACAAACACATAGCAGTTTCTTATGCTGGTGTCAGAATAGGCTATGGAGTATTGCAATGAATTGAAGTATATTTACATTCAGAAATCTTGCAAATCTGTTCAGCCGTGATTCAAAGTCCACTGAAGTCAGTGCAACGGTTCCCATTGACTTTGCTGGGCTCTGGATTAACCCCAGTCGGTTTGCACTGCTCTGGCCACGCAAAGCAGCTGTGAACCTGGTTTCATTGCCTGTAGAAGCAGGATTTATGGCTGTTTTGATTGTAGGAGTGGTGGAAAGCAGTTGGAACACCTAATGAATCTGGCTTATTGTTTGCACTCATCTTTTTGCCACTTCAGCGAAGTGTTTTTATTTGTTTTAACAGAATTTGTTCATGTGTGTCTTTGTTCCTTTACAGCACATGTCATGAGCAAGCAACTAAAATGCTTCTTTGTCTGAACACTGCACAATGGGGAACTTTTGTTTTAAGAGAAACCTGGCACCAAGAGGTGAAGAATGAGGTACCTAGGTTTGTGTGAATCAGGATCTTACTGGAGTTTGAGGAATGTCATTATTCCTCATGTCACTTTACATTTGTAATGATCAGATATTTTTGCTCTACAATGAACTGTGCACGAAAGCCGAAAGTCGTTTTGCTGCAGGTACTTCTATAAAGCTCAGACATGGCATACACATGAGTAGTGGAAAAGCAGCTGCACTAACATTATTTTTGTTTCAGCTCTGGGGGAACTGAAATATGTTCTGCAGACTTTGCTATATTTTTTCAGGTTTTTGGTTACTCTATTGACACAGGAAACTGTGAATAGATATATTTATCAGCTTTTACAGTAAATGTCATCTTCCTCCCTTCCCACCCCAAACCCCTCTCCCCCCAAAACTTGGGGTTAGATAGTGCCACCCTTACTCAAGTTGAGTATTAATCTACTTACAAGTAGACCCACTGAAATCAATGTTCTTACTGAAGGAATAAGGATTTTCAAGAGGTGAAATCCTGGCTTCATGAAATCCATGACAGAGCTCCCACTGACTTCAGTAAAGCCAGGATTTCAATGAGTATGACCGGTGATAGCAGATTCTGGCCTGTAATTAAAATTCATTGAAGTGTAAAATAAGTCATTTCTTAATATAAATAAACTATAAATAAACTGAGGTTAGTCCTGCTTTGAGCAGGGGGTTGGACTAGATGACCTCCTGAGGTCCCTTCCAACCCTCATCTTCTATGATTCTATATAAAACAGAAAGTGCTATTTTAATGCTCTTTATTTCAGATATATTGTTTAGTATTCAGGTGGTTCTTCAGGTTATAGCTACTGACTCCTCAGTTGTCAGGGGCAAGGACTGTCGTCTTTTGTTAATTATTTGTACAGTCCCAGAGTCAGGTCCTGATCTTTAGCTGGGAATCCTAGGCACTTTCATTAGTAATAAAAATAAGAAAGCAGAATTAACAGGAAATTACAGTTATTGCCTGAGTCTCTTCTCAGTTATGCCCGCCTAAATCAAGGCGTGATTCCAGTTACACCGGTAGCAAATTGATGTAAATGAGATCAGAATCTGGTCCTTAGTCTCCAGTGAAGAATGAGGAGAACATTTTAAGCACACATTTATAGTGGTGTCTGGTACCACCACTATTTGTAAGGGCCTTTCAGCATTCCATGATTAAGTGGTTTATAACTAAGCAGTTAACAGTCACATTGAAATGCAACAGCTGGATTAGATTTCCTTTAAAAAAAAAAAGACATTAATAACTGATAGGAGGGCGGCAAAAGAAAAGACATGAATAAGGCTTGAATATGTTTCTGTTACAGGCTTGGATGTTTAAAAAAATATTGCTTGGCATTAACTTGCAATGCCTTTATTTAGGGAACTTTACAAAAGCTAAATAATTGGAACAGTTGCTATATTTTGAAATTTAAAAGCCCCTGCCCTGCATCCATAACATGTCAATTCATCACCTTGTTGTCAAGATTTGTTACAGTATCTGTGATGGTGGATCCATTCAAGTTAGTGGAGTTACAGCAATTTATACCAGCTGGAATCTGGGCCTCTCTGATTCTCCTTAGGGCTAGTAGGAGAAATACATTTAAATGTATTATAGGTACCAGATTCTTAGCGGGTGTGAATTGGTATAATTCCTTTTAATTCAGTGGAGCTTCAGAATCTGAGCTGAGAATCTGACCCACATAATGGAACTCATTCACAACATGTTCTCAAAGGAAGCAAAGGGATAAGAGAAATACAGATTAAAATGTGTTATTTATTTTGGAAAGGCACAAATATAATTGTGTTTTAATGGGATTTATAATGTGATAATACATTTTAAGGGATGTCAGATCTCAGAGCAAATCAGTGGTGTTTTCCCCATCTGTTGTTTTTTTCTTGCAAGAACCAATAACTAGACACTCTTGATACAACTACCCAATGACAGCAATTTTCAAGAAAGTAAATCATGCACAGATTCACCGTACACATAATGGTGGGGTCCATGAATGAAGTTTTCTGCATGAGCTTAAGTCCCCTTTTAAGCCTTATTTTCAGGGTTTAAGTAGTGCAGAGATCTCTTGCTGGCCCACTAGGTGGGGTGAACTTCATTTACAATGACTATTTCAACATCACCTTGATGTATATCTCAGCATCACTGTAATGATCTCAAGGGGGGTGGGGAGGAGAAATATTAAAAACATTTAAACCATCTGTAACTGCTGAACCTTTTTAATGTCTTAAAAACAAAAGAATGATGAATAGCCTATCTAGACATTGACTCTGCTGCTCTAGAGTATATCTGTATTTTAAAATTCTCTAGCACGCACACGCACACACACACACATATAATTTAAAATATCCAAATATTATAACAATATGTATATAGAAGAGATAAACAGAAGTATAATGAACATTTTGTTTTATCATATGAAGAATTTGTTGTATCTCTAAATAAACAATCTCTCAGTTTATATTTTAAATTCAATATTTGACATGGTTTCAAGTAATATTTAGTTATACTTAATAAATAGAAGAGCCAGCCAGGATCTTTAGAAATGGGAATTTATCTGCTGGTATATTTACAAATCAAAGTTCAGTAAAAGTATGGCAGCTGACGTGTTGATATCAATCGTTTAATAACTATCAGGGCTTCCTGAGCTTTGATACCCCACAGTCTCCTTCTGACACTAATTGCCCCTGGATACTTCACGTAAGATAAGGTTCAGTAATATCAGGCACTGAAGTATTGTACTTCCCTCTGACTCAAAATGTCACAAGACTTTGTGATAGACCTTTTAGCTGGCTGCCGGCTTTGTTTTTCAAAGTGGGTCTTAGCAATTTATTGGTTTGAGCCCTGGGATCTGTCACTATTATAACTGGCTGCAGGGGAAGAAAAATCAAAGGAGCATATTGAGAAGCGGGAATGTTCAAAAGAAAACGCTGTTAAAGTCAATGACTTGTGAAAGCAGTTCGCTGCCATGTCTCACACACCTGCTATTACTAACCAATATTTAAACCTCCTGGGGAGGCAATACACAAAGCTTCAGGTGGAACTGAATGTAGCCCCGATTCAGGGTAGCACTTAAACATATGCTTCAGATGAAGAATTTGCTTAAATATGTTTCTGAAGAGGGATGCTTTCCTGACTTGGGGCTTGTGCTTGCAGTTTACATGCAACAAACAATAGGACATAACATATTCTTAGTATATATTTTGCCTATATCTGTTTATAGCACTATCTAGGCTATATATATATAGAAATGTTATTATATATCTAGTATGTAGATATAGACTATGTAGATCGTTATATAGATATAAATTAGATCTATAATAGGATACTAGTAGCTAAAGCCATCTAATTTGTAATGTGATGGATGTAAAAAAGCTGAAAATGGCTGCAAACTTAAAAATTGGATGGTAACAGACGGCAAAACCCCAATGATGATTGAACCGGGTGATATTCTAAACAAAAAGAGCTCTCAGTCACACTTCTAGCTATTTCCATCATTTCACACTGAGTCAACAGACATCCTAGGGTTCAGAGTAATTCAGAGTTCAGGGGACTATTGTGAGGTGGTTGTGTTGTGCTGAGAAAATTGTGTGGATTTGTGCAGATGGTGAATGAGGGGTGTGTGCTGCAGTGAGGGGCCATGTGTGTTTGTCTGGTTGTGTTGATTTGTGTCTGTGGGAGGGGGTTGTGTGGGAAGATTTGTGTTGATTTGTGCGAATGGTAGTTGGGTTCACGGGCATGGCCGTTGGGCCATATAATCCACCATCTGTGCAGTCTCCTTTATACGATCAATGAAATTGTGCATGTAAATTAGCTGCAGAGTGAGGGTAGGGATTGGTTGTGTTAATTCTGTTATTACAGTGACCTTGGACTCTTGGTACAGCGTGCATACATGCCTTACTGTAGCTGTGCACTGCATAGGTGTAATTCGCAAAGTCAAAATGGGTGAGAACTTAAAAATTGGACAGCAACAGACTGTGATGAACTAACCTGGTGGTATTCTGAACCAAAAGAGCTCTCAGCTATGCATGTAGCTATTTCCATTGCTTCACACTGACTGGACAGACATTCTAGGCTTCAGAGTGACACAAAGAGTGACATTCCTGGAATCATACAGGTTACTCCTATTATATATTTTCATAGATTCTAAGGCCAGAAGAATATTTCAGACTTGGGGATTATGAGAAAAGTAGAAGATCATAGTTAAGGGCCCGTCCAAAGCTCAGTGAAGGCAGTGAAATTAATTGCAAGAGTTTTATAGATCATTTTATGAATCACATCTTTCCCATGTGTTACTTCCCATTCCATTCCTGTGCTTGTATTTTATCTACTTAGATCGCAAACTCTTCAGGGTGGAGGCCTGATTTTCAGACCTGTCTGTAAAACACTCAGAATACTGTCATTACTTTTTCATTGTGTGTATATATGTATATGTGTATACACACACACACACACACACACATATATATATATGAAAAAGATAGTGCCACAGTTCTGCTAATATCCATGCCCTTAACCAACCCAGCATAATTCTGCAATGATTATTGATATTTAAGGTAGTGCATATTGTACTATATAATGGTGATCACTTTTAATGAGTAACCATGTCCTCACAGGTTTTAAATATGACTGGACTGATATCGGTGTTTGTTTAATAGAATCTATTCACATTACGCTGAGCCTGATATAGCACACCAGAATGCTCAGATTACTAACAACCCTAGTCTTGGGGCGAGGGGATGGAGGGTTTTTGTTGTTGGTTTTTTTTTTTTGTTTTTTTTTTTTGGTGCTGGGGGTGGAGTTATACTTGGGCCTGTGCAAGTTTTCCATGCACACATTTTAACAAGAATTTTCTTAAAATGTAGAAATAATGGGCCGGATCCTGCAGCATCTCTGCAGCTAATTGTAGTCAAATGGGAGTTCTGCATGCAAGATGTAAGATTGCCCTGATGCTATGCAGATTACCTTGCTCAGGAGCGATCCCAGGGCCTCTGTTCCATGAGTTGCTGGAGAATGAGTGCATTGCCAGGGTGGTCTGTATGATATGTAAGGGGCACAAGTCTGGAGGCAGACTGCACCTTTTCAGTATCCCCAGGCAGTAAAGGAGCAGCATTAAGAGCTCTGGAGAACCTGTTCTAGGAAGCAAAGAGAGTCTATTGACATGGCAGTCTGCAAGGAAGTGTTTTTCCTAGATGGAGATTATAACTTACACTGGTATTTGATGTAGGAGTCAAGGAAAATAAGTGTCACCAAAATATATTTCTCAGCTTCTGCTTCAGAGCATCAGCAGCAGCCTCGACCCTACCAAGGCGTCCGTGTCAAAGAACCGGTGAAGGAGCTACTGAAGAGGAAACGTGGGAACATTCATAGCGCTAATGCAGCTGCAGCAACAGCGGTAAGGAAAAGCACAGAATGCTTGAAGAAAGCTCTTCTTTTCTAACGCACTAGGCATCCCGCCTCTGTCTCCGTCGTGCGCTCCCATTGTCTTTAATGGAAGTTGAGAGAACTCCATACCTTGCAGATTCAAGCCCTTAGAGGAGGCAGAGAAGTTAAGTGACTTGCTCAAGGCCACAATATGAGTTCAGTTACAGAACCAGGACTGAAACTCAGTAGAGTGATGCTCAGTCCAGTGCTTAGATCATGTATCTTTCTCTAGTTCCTTTATACAGACAGCAGGTTACACTAGCATAATGGGCTCATTCAACACCATGAAACTCAGTAATGTTGACATTATCAGAGGAGAGAGTTAGGTGTCCAACTCCCATTGGCTTTCAGTAGGATTTGGGCCTTTCTCTCCTTTAGGATCCTTTGAAAATCTCAGTTTAAAATACCAAAACCAGCAAAATAAGTCACAGGATTCAGGACAGTTGCCTTATGCAGATGTACTTTGTATCATCTGGGATACAGAAAACCTACTCAAACTTTGTGGAGCTATTTCTCCATGGAGTCTAATTTCCTATTCTGTAGTGTGCTGAAAACTCTCTGTTATACAGGTGACCTGTTGTATATATCATGCATCGTTTGTTCCAGACAAAACATGCTGAGTGACTTTAAAAGCTACTGAAGCTGTCCAAAATATCCCTCTGGTCCCTCATTTCCTAGACTTCAGCTAGGTCCATTTATTCTTGTATTTAAACTCCTGGGGGGGAAGCAGTTTTACTGTATCTTCACTAATGACGAAATTCACCCTGTACATTTCACAAGGCTCATGTACCATTTAAATTCCACTGAAGTGTCAGGGGAGCGTGGATCTTGTGCTGACCCACTGCAGAGGGGTGAATTTCGCCCTGAGACTGTTTTCAATATTTGCTCTCATATCTGGATAACAGGCACATGCTACCTTCAGCTAAGCAGAGTCTAAGAGGCAAATGGACGATGATAAATGTATTGTTACTTCAGCCCTGAGCTAGAGTTTCTCAAAATGGGTTGAGCTTAAATCTTTCAGGAATAACTGATATCTGAATGTTCTTCTTTGTTCTCTAGGTTGTTTTGCCCCATCAGCCACTTCCATCCTATTCACCAATTGGTAATGCTTCCAAACATTTATTTCTATTTGTTCATCAGCTCAGTTTCAGCCCATGCTTTGGCTGACATTTGATTATTATTTTTATTTTTTTTTTGGCTGACATTTGGCTCTTTTTATTTCTCAGGCCAGACTTGCATTGATATGGATGTCGCTGCCTCTTCACTGTCAGTTGCTGATGATGGGGCATTATGTTCTGGTTGGCTCTCTCAGCCTTCTCCTGCTACCCTACAGCCCTTAACCCAGTGGACAACTTACCCTGATTATATGTCACATGAAGCAGTCAGCTGTCCGTACACAGCAGACATGTATGTTCAGCCCATGTGCCCCAGTTATACACTTGTGGGACCTTCTTCAGTTCTGACTTACACATCCCAGCCACTGATCACCAATTTTGCGGTAAGCTAAAGAACTGAAGGCAGAACTGCTTTCCATTATGAACTATGAAGCCCCCTGTGTCTAAATCTGTCCTTATTCTTAGTATTGCTTGACATCCCTGCCTCACGTTATATTGTCAAGGACGATGTCTGCAGTAAAAGAGTTCTACAAGGAGTGCTGCCATAAGTGCATATGCAAGAACAGCCCTGGGAAGTGAGATTGAGTAGAGAAACACGCCTTAATCACTCTTTCTATAATGATCATGCAACTGTCTCTTCTTGGTGTGAGTCTCTCATGTGGTTTTCCACGTGAGCTACAAATTCCTGTTTGTAACTTAACTGTCTAATGTGATGGCCTGATTTACTCTCTGCCTGGGCCTGGAAATTAGGGGGATTGTTCTGAGAATCGCTGTGGTTTGAGAGGGATTAAAAGATTTGACTATATTGAAGTCGGAGTGAATCCAATTTTCTTAACAAAGCTTGCATTTTCCAAGTTCTCTCAAACCCTCCAGCACTCACCACCTAATTAACTCATGAACCATTCTGTATTGTTCTCACAAGACCCTCTCCAGCTATCATTGAAGTCAGTGGTAAGAGTTCCATTGACTTCAGTGAGAGCTGGATCAGGCAGATTTTATCTTAGGAGAGTATTGTTTGCAGCTCAGGAAAAATAATACAGAGCAATAAAGTCATGTTGCCATCAGCTCTAACTTAACAAGGAATCCTACAGCTTTGATTCATGGTGCTCATGAAGTTTCAATTAGAGTGGATCATAAATTGTAATCTTCTGTCTAGAGGCACAGAATATCAGATATCAAATATACAATAGGCACTGTTGTTTGGACAAACAGCTAGGACAGAACTGCACTTGAGAATCTGGACAGAGTTTTTCAGCTGAGGCTTCTGAGTTTATTTCAACACAGTTTTTTCAATAAGTGTGAGGGGGTTTTTAAAACAAGGCCTCCAGGGAACTTGTTTTCACTGGGAAATCTTATTGTGTTTAAACATGACTTTGAGTTAGCTGATATGATGCTGACCATGTGTGACTGGTCAATATAGACAAGGATGTGTTTAGAATCATGTCATCTTACCTGACACCTCCCGTTCATGTTGAAACATCATCAAAGGACCACAGTTGAAGATGACAGGTCCAAAATGCAATTTATAATAATCTTGAAAGAATGCCTTGGGTGCTTGCAAAAGTGAAGGCAGGAGGGAGAACAAAACAGGTGATGGGAATGTTATTTCACCACCGCAAAAACTTTGAGATTGCACAGTCTGGCTCGCTGGCAGCTGGGGTTTTAACCGAGTTGCATCCCTCTCTCTGGTGCGCTTGTGAAAATTTTCATACGGAACACGAAACTTTACGGAGCCAGGACAAGTTGTTTTAACAGTGACTGTGAGTATTCTTATTCTGATATCTTTGTTCTTAACAGCCAAGAAGCACCACTCCAGCTGTTATGCCGCAGCTGGAGGTGACAGACCAGCAAGCGCCTCTTACTTATTTTCCATGGGCTCAGCCCATTTCTGCATTACCAGCATCTACCCTGCAGTATCAGCCAGCTTCATCCTCGCTTCCTGGGCCACAGTTCGTCCCACTTCCGATTTCAATTCCAGAGCCAGCCCCACAGGAACTGGAGGATGCAAGAAGAGTGATCAGCACTCTGCCCATTGAAAAACTGCTTCTAGAAGATGAAGACAATGATACGTATGTTTTAAATCACACTCTCTCTGTTGAAGGGCTTTAAAGTCATATCTATTGGGCCTGATCCTACATTTCTTGTTCACCCAGAACTCCACGTGAAATCAATGAGAATTGTGAGTGTACAAGAAAAAAAAGGTTTGGGCTATTTATTTTCTTCTTAAGATTTTTGTTGTGAACCACCACTAATGTTCCCTGAATATGAGATCTGCACTCGGGGTGAAATTCATCTGTGTGCACAGGACCAGCACAAGCCTCATGTACTGCTAAAGTCGTTTTTAGTCCTTCCTAGTAGAAATTTTGTAATGCATTGTTCTTATGCTGGCCCTCTGCAAGGAGTGAATTTCCCCCTCAGATGTGGAACATGGATCAAACTGACATGGGTTTTTAATAACATATTTGGTCATTAATCCTATAAAGTCTGACTGTAGCATTTGGTAAGGATACACTTGTCTTAAGGGTGTCCTATAGAGTTTACTGTACAAGCCGTATTTTCTACAGCTTTGTGTAACTGTCACATAGATATATCTTTGCTTTGTTCAGCTCATAAAGGAAACTACCCCAACTCCTGTGCTTAATGAATCTTTTTGAAAAAGGCCAGTTGAAGTGTGGGGCCTGGCATGAGATGGTCCTTAGTTGAAAACACCATTGAAAAATTTCACTCTGATTATGAATATTTTTACTGCTGTGATAGCACCAATTGTTAGCCAGTCTGAAGACCAGTAACATAAACAGAACTGGCTAGATATGTGCTAATGTGAAAAGAGGGCACTGGCTACAAAGGCACCCAAAGTATTATACAATAGCTTCTTAATTTCATTTTACTGATCATTCTTGCAAAATGTACAGACTTGTCTTCATGCAAAGATCTAGTTCAGTCTGGAGGGGGGCGGTAATTGGACTGGTGCATTTTCAGCATTTAGGTATTTTCAGTATGTGAAATGTTCCCCTTTAAAATTGGCGGAGTCATATTTTACGGCTGCCTCATGATGTGGGTTGCACTAAGGGACAGAAACTGGTCCCAATAGGATTGCAAGATACAGTCCTCTGTCAGGAGATCATTAAGGAGACTGGGCCTTGCAAAATTAGGGTGGACGTCTGGCAATACTGGCAACACTGTGACATTTATTCTTTCCTTCTGGAGCCTTAGCAATAGTTCAGTTTACAATGAAGATAAATAATCCTAAAATTGGAAATGGGCCATGTTAAATTAGAACGTTAATATCCCTTCTTGGCACTGAAAGTTTCCCTGTATTCCAGTCTTTTAGAGTCACAGGCATACGCAGCATCATTATTGCATTTTGTTTTTATTCACTGGAAAACGAGTAGCATATACTGCCCCCTCTAAAGCCATTGTAAATATCAGTGCTGATGTTCCATGGCATGGTGCCACAGACAAAGGTGGAGGATGTGTCCATTTTTAACATTTGTTAACTGCTTTCTTAAAAAACAAGGGACTCCGAGATGATCAACACAATTTCTCTGGGTTTTTCTGCTTCACAAAGCCCAGGAGCCTCAGATGATTGTAGCATTTGGAAGTATTTTTGGAATTAATTTATTCAAAGAGTTGTTAATTTACACTGGTTAACTAATTGGTGCTCATTACTCCTCCTTCTACCCAGGCAATATTCCAAATGACTTCACAGTTTTTGCCTGAGTAAGGACTGCAAAATTGGGCCCAATCTCTATAAGACTTTCAAAACATGTTTCATAATTGACACATCTGAAGGTTTTAAACAACAGATCCTGAAAAATGATCATAAAGTTGTCTGAAAACTGCAATAACTTAGGCTTACTGATATTAGTGGCTTAAATGTGCAGAAAAACCCAGCAAAGAAATTAACTAGATGAGGCTCAATCTACGACTGTGTTACTCTGGTTTTACACTAGTAATGGAGTGACACCAGCATAACACTGGGATGGTGCAGCTGTGAATCAGGCCTGGGGTTTCCAAGATTTATTTGAAACTTTTTTTTCATTTCATTGTACGTAAAATCTCCCAGTTGTATACAAAGTGATGATGTGTTGTCTATGAATTTCTTTCTGGGTTGTTCTGTTAGATTAAAAAAAAATTCTCAATAAAGATCTACAGTAACTTTCATATGCCTAGAGTGTTTTATTTCATACCCAAAGAGGTATCCCATGGCATTTGACACAATATGTACATGCTGGCTTGGAAATCAATAATATTAGTTTGATAGCATGTTTATGGGACTATAACCAGATTAATTACATGGATTTGTGTGGATTTAATGTATGCTAAAAGAGACTCTTGTGAACCAAATATGGGCTCAAAACCTTCCTCACTCATGTAGTCCTTACTCATGCAACTGGTCCTGCAGTCACGTTGTTACTTATTTGTGTTATAGTAGGGCCTAGAGGCTCCAGTTGAGAGTGGGGACACATTGTGCTAGCCACTGCGCAAACACATAGTAGGAGACAACCCCTCCCCTGAAGAGCTGACAGTCTGAGTAGACAAGATAGAGTGACTTGTCCAAGGTCACAGATCAGGTCAGTGGCAGAGGCAGGCATAGAACTAAGATCTCCTGACTCCCAGTCCAGTGCCCTATCTACTAGATCACATCACCTCCCAGTAAAGATAGTAAAGACATCCATGATTATGCTGTATGGACCAAATTCTCTGCTGGTGCAAATGGCTGAAGCGCCAGAAGTCAGCAGAGCTGTATCCACTTATATCAGCAGAGAATTTGGTTCTCTATATCTGCATGCACTGTGGGTGCTGGTGTGTTTGATTGCTTCCACAGCCTTGCCATCAGCATTTCAGAAAGCCGATGTGTATTTTTTTATGTATTTGTCCAAAGTAACAGGAACTCTAACCCATTGTGACTGCTAATTAATGTGACAGTACCTTTTATATAATTTTCTCTTGAGCTCCCTGGATGTGGTGCACCTACTGTAGCTGATGTACTGCCCAGCCTGGCCCAGGTCCCACAAAGCTTCATTCTATGCACATTGTCCTTATTTTGGCAGAAATAATCTAGACAGGAGGCCAGGGTGAGGGGGCTTCACCTAGAACCACGACTGGCTGGAAAGCAGACATCCAGTTACCATTGCACGTGTTTTCTAGAATACCTATGACGGCCCTGAGGCAATAAAGTTGTGGCAATTATGTAGGACAGGACAGAGTTGTCTAAGAAAACAAGCATTTGTCCACTATTTTTTTATTCTAAATGAAAAATATAGAACAATATTTAATAAGAAGAAGGAGGCCCAGCTGACTGACATCACAGCGCTAATACTTCCGGGGTAAAATTCCCCTCTGCACACAGGGCCAGCACAAAGTTATGCACAGCTTAAATCCCACTTGAAGACCTCGAAGTAGGGTTGAAGTGGGACTTTAAGTGGTGCCTAGATTTGTGCTAGCCCTCTTCAGAGGGGAATTTCATCCAAACAGCAGAATAAGGCACTTCAATTCTGACAAACCATAAACTGTAAGGAATATGTCAGTTGTTATTTTATAACATGATTATACTGTAGATTTAATAGAATCAATATAACACTCTTTCCTTCAAGCCACTAGCTTTGAAAAACGTAGAGAGTTAACTTGAGAAGAAATTCTGGATTTATCCTAGAGATGAAATCATTTTGAAGAGGCTCTTTGTTACTTTTGATGCACAGATATTTACCCATGTATCCACTGCACATACATGAGATAATACTACCTCTATTCCTGGACGACTGCAAGCATAACATTGTGGTTCTATTAAGTAGGACGTAAGTACTGCCCAGTGCAGAGGGGAGAATCTCAGTCCCAGGAGAGTTCATTCAGCTGAAAGAGAGCCTGTAACTAGGTTACACAAGAATTCAGGAAAACTGCATGCTATACTATTGAAACCAATCGGTTTAACTCATAGTAGCAAACACTAAGCCTGTGTTCAAGATCAGACCTTTAAATTGCTCCTCGATGTTCACAATGTGCTCTTACTATAGAGTCCACCACGCATGGTATAAAACCGCAGACCAGATAGTGCTGGTCTGTAAAACTGTTAAATGGGCAGGACGATTCGTGGATAGACAATGATCAATGTCTTTATTTACTGTCTTAGAATTCTACATATTTATGCAGCTAAAGGTATGAGGGAATACACACTGGCAGCCGCAGAGCGAATGAGAGAACTGAGAAGACTGGATGCCAAGGAGCACAGAGGAAAGGTAATGCAGACACGGTACCCCGATCAAAGCAGAATAGCCGCATTTAATTCACCTCTGTGCCAGCACTAAGCCTGCGCATCATTTCAGTCCCGCTGAAAAACACATGTGCCAGACGTGATTCATAAGCCTTCTGAACAAGGGTGAATTTCATCCTGGGGACAGTACAGAATTTATTTCACTGCTTCCCGCCAGGGCCTTATGCAGGCATGTTTCTGTCTCTTTCTATGCTCAGATGGGAGCACTGTGCTTCTCGTAACACTGCTGATGGCAAGAGCTACGTGCCTCTCTAACAGGAGCATCCTTGGGAAACATAAGGACTCAGTCTTCCAATGAGTTTGACATGGAGTTCCTCTTCCTCCCCACAGCCTTTTCTGTGTATTAGTTATCACTGTTGCCAGAGTCTTGTATTGTATTTGTTTGTCTGCTATTTTCAGACACCCCTGTTGGTTGCTGTAACTGCCAGGCAACCAGCCATAGTCTATGATTTGATACTGACAGGGGCTGATGTCAACGCTGTGGACGACAAAGGGCAGTCCGCTTTACACCTTGCGGCAACGTATGGATATGCACAAATCATCCAGGTAGGCACGGCTTCCTTATTTTAATTGCGAGCAATATAAAAGTGCAAAGAACT
Source organism: Emydura macquarii macquarii (assembly GCF_026122565.2). NCBI lineage: Eukaryota > Metazoa > Chordata > Testudines > Chelidae > Emydura > Emydura macquarii. Next base: position 10,598,146 of record NW_027130449.1, on the reverse strand, counting down.
CACAGTATCGGGGCGGTGTATTGAAAACCATGCTAAAGTTTCAATTCTCAGGGGTTTTCCCGGTCCAGCTTGCAGGCTGAGGGACTCTGGAGGGAAGTATGTGATCTGGGTCTAGTCACAGTCAGTCTGCAAAGGCGAGTGAGTTGTGCCTCTCTCCCTTAGGGAGCAGCCTGCATTGTCTCTCTTTGTTTTTGGTTCTTGTGATGTGAAGGTTCTGGATTTTAAGAAATAAAGTAGCGTTACACTGTAACCTTCCAGAGAGAGTATTTTGTTTTTATCTAACGTCTCTGTTTGTATGCCGTGAACATAACCATCAATTGAGAGACATGTTTCCAAAACGAACATCTCAGAAGTAAAGATATCCTTAAGTAAAAATCATTTGGCTTGATTTCATTTTTTCCAGTCTGTATTAGTCTTTTTTTCCTCCAAGTAATGTGTCATCCCTTCGTTTCAAAGGAGATGGCTGTACTATGTCAATATCTTGTTACTCATGTTCTGGATGCTAGTTCCAAACCTCTCAGAGGAAATCTAGGCATATCATTGTTGTTGTTTGTTTGTTGTTTGCATTGCCGTAGTGCAGACCTGGGCCTCATTGTGCTAGGCACTGTATAAACACACAGTAAGAGACAGCTCCTGCTCTGAAGAGTTTGCAATCCGAAGAGCCACTATGGAATAAGTGGGTGTAACAAACAAACAGAAGGAGTCAATGGGAGGGAGAAGGTAACAATGATAAGAGCACATGGGGTCAAATTACCTTTTCATTGAACTCAGTGGAAATGGAAGTGGAGTTACTCCAGAATCACACCATTGTGAATGAGAGCAGAATTTGGTCCCTGGTTACATAGACTAGCTAATACACAGTTTGCAAGATCAGATATATTTTTAAAATTATAGATAGAGACAAGAGCTATTGATGTGGATTTTCAAAGGCACAAAGAGGACGTAGGCATCCTTGGAAGATCCTCAGCTGGTGTAAATTGTCATGATGTCAGATTGATCTGCTGCTCCTTTCTCCCAGTTCTGACTGAAAGTCGATGACACCTGCCTGCCCTTTGGGCCTTTGAATATCTCCTCTGTTAATGATAGCAGTAAACTTTGTGGGCCATCTGCTGAGCAATTATTTCCTTTGTGTTTCTGTCTGTCTTATTGCATGGCCAGATTCTGATCCACTCATTCACACTGAATAGTGCTTTATTCTGCCAGAAATCCTATTGACTTGAACTGATTTCTCACAGAGCAAGGTAATATCCAGCATGGGTGATTGTATTGGAATCTGGCCCTTTGATAGATTGTCAGTTGCTAATAAACTTTAAAAAAAACCCACCTTTACCTCCCTTTCCATTCATGCCAGCAGACACTGTAGGCGGCTTCTCTGACAAAGTTCTAGCAACAACAATGATAGAATTACGGTAGAGCAGTTCCTCTAATGATGGCAGTGCATTGTAAACGAAAGCGTGTAGCATGAAAGAGTGTAGTGTGTAGCATTACCTTAGTTCTGGCAGTTTGAATTCCAGCGCTGGTTAACCATACCTTACACACAGCCTTAAGTTAATTCATAAGTTGGAAGTTAATGTGTAACTTCTAGAGTGATTAAGACAACATTCCTTTCTCTTGGCCTCATAAAATGCTGAAAAAGACACTGAGGATTCCACTGAAGGGAATGTTTGTGGGGCACTTGTAAAACCTACAGTACCTGTTTTCATGGAAATGCATCTTTTTCCCTTAAAATAAATGCTGCAAAATACGTTCAGGCTCCCCAGTCTATGTAGGCAAATTCTTGAATGTGTATGGTTTAATTCTGAACTCAGATTAACAATGACAAAACGTGTCAATATTTAATCTGGATACATCACATTAACATTATGAAAAATTGGCACTGATTCTGGATGTCTCTGAAATTGGGGCCAAATTCAGTGAAAGACTTAATGTCTCATGGCTGCATGTTAAGTATTAAGGGTTCTGAATGAGTCATTACAAGTATTTATATTTGAAAATCTAGGCCAAGATGCTAAACTAGGGGGAAATTAGGTTATTCAACAAACGTAGGGAAAATGTTACACTTTCTAATAATTTAGATGAAGAGCCTCTATGAAGCATCACTTCAAATCACCACTGTCTGGGGAAAAAAAGCTGAATCTTTTAAAATGTTGCACTCTGCATTAAATCCAGACAGTGCTCATTTCCATAGAAATTCTTAACTGCTTTTACTAGTTTCATTTGCATACTGCCCCAGATATTACAAGCAGGCATGTTTGCTTCAGCCTGCCATATTGCTGCACGTGAACATTTTACAATATGAACATTTCCAGTGTCAACAGACCTTTAGGAAATGAAGTTATGCTGTAAATGACAATATGTGGCTAAAGCTCGTTATTTATCTTTTTCTAAGGTATCTCTGAATACACATGCATTCGCGTTACAGGGAGGGTTAAAAGGCCGGAGTTTATATTGTTTGTTCACCCAGTGAAGAGCATGCTAAAGGAAGAAGGCTGAAGTACTTGACCATCCTTGATGTGCATGCACTGACTAAAATTTATAGCTGTTAAAACAGAACCCATCAGAGTTGATATTAAGCCTTGTTCTAATGGCTTAAGAGGGCTTTAGTAACACAACCGGGGGCTCATCTACATGGCATTAAACAGGCCTGAATCCAATCCTCCCCCCCATATCCCAGACTTCCTTGCATCCTCCCAAAATGTAGTCGCTCTAGCCCTGAGTTGGTGGTGCAGTGTGGGAAAACTTGACTGCCCATAAAACTTAACTCTCCAGATGACAAAGAAGGCCAGCCCATGGGATTGTGGGATACTTTTGGCAGACTCCCAGACCATGAGTCCCGTGGGGCTACGTCTACACTGCAAAGCAATAGGATCCTGGCTTGACTAAGTCTCGGACCTTCTACCCTCGTGGGGTCCTGGGACCCTGGGTCCAAGCCCTGGGTTAGCGTGATTTGCATGTAGATGGAAGGGGACTTATGCTTGAGCCTGAGTTTGAACCCTGAGCTTGCACTGCAGTACAGTAGGTCTTGTGCAGCCGTGAATTCAGCCTTTGTGGGTAGGATTCACAGCCAAGTGACAAATAGTATCTGAAACCAAACAACAGTTATTCTGTCTTTTGCTTAGTGGTGCTTCTAGCAGGCGTGTTCAATATTAAAGCCCAGTGCCTCTGACTCTCTCATATACAGTACAGTTCAGCTTTCCTTTGTGCCATACAGTTCAGTACATCAATGACCAAAGTTCAAGGTATGGATAAGGTGACTTGCAAAGGGGAAAAAAATGGGTTGGTGCCCTTCTTTACTTCTTTATGATGGATTAAAGGTCTGTAAGGTTGGCTATTATTAAAGGGAGCAGAAGGGTTCTTCTGCATGTTTTTTTACATTAGAAATTCAGTTTTTTCCCTCTGTTTTTCCTGGTAAAGCCTGTGATATCACCAATATCCGAAGGGAAGCAATATTTACTCAGCCAATTTGTGACTGCGGCTGGTCACGCAGTCATGTCCAGTAGTGACGTGGATACTGTAAGCCCTTTGGGGGAAGGACTTTCTTTCCATTGTCATAGAATCATAGAAAAATTTGAGGCTGGAAGTGGTGTGAACAAGGTCATCAAGTCCAGCTCCCTGCACTGAGGCAGGACCAAGCAAACGTAAAAAATCCTTGACAGGTATTTGTCCAACAACCTGTTCTTAAAAACCTCCAATGACAGGGATTCCCCAGCCTTCTTTGGAAGCCCATTCCAATGCCTGTAGCTGTTAGTTGCTGCTGCTGTACAGGTTATAATTATAATTATTACTGTTTATAGTTATTTGAGTTAGAAAGAGTTTTAAAAGCAAACACCTACATGCGATGAAAAGAAAAAATCTTTGTAATGGTTTCCTGCAGTATCCCTTCAGTTAAGGATTGAGAAAACTCCCAATCCACAATTCTGCATCCTCCAACTAGACATCCAACAAAAACAGGTAAGATTTAACATTCCTGATATTACCAATTAAAAAAGCAAGCAGAAAAAAAATCCCTTATCCTGCACAAAAAACAAGTCAGGCCTTCTGTATCCATCATAAAGAAACAGAAAAAAGTGTACAATCCTGTTATTTCTCCTTCTCCCGCCATATTTAATCCTGAAAACCTTCCCAGAAGATGAAATAAAGGACCATCCATCGTTTTACAGCTAGGACAAAATAATTGACAGGTTTGAAAAGATCACTAACTCCAATATGAAGGCTCAGTGCATTAACATATAATTGGACTCATCTGTACTCTGGCATCAGCAAAAATTCCTGCCAATCAGTTGGCTCTGGGAATGTTCAAAATGTTTATGGATGCTTTGACTGCTTTTTGCTTTAAACAACGTTCTGTTGAATTTAAATTCTCCTGTGCTTTTGTCAACTCTAGGTTATAATGTCATTAGGTTTCCCCCACGATTTAGAAATGAAGGATTTTGAAGGTAAGATAGTTTGAGTTTTAACCCTTTCACATTTTGGTTTTGCAGATTTTTACAGTAGCATTATAATAATAAATAATATTTATAATGGAGAGACAAGGCGGGTACTGGACCAACCTCTGTTGGTGAAAGAGAGATGCTTTCAAGCTTACACAGAGCTCTTCCTCACAACAGAAAAAGAAAAGCTCTGTGTAAACTCAAATGCTTCTGACCTGAAGACTGTGTAAACTTGAAAGCTTGTTTCTTTCATCAACAGAGATTGGTCCAATAAAAGATATTACCTCACCCACCTTGTCTCTCTAATATCCTGGGACCAACGTGGCTACAACGACACAGCAAATAACATTTATAATGGATCTTTCGGGCCCAGATATTTGAAATTCAATGAGTTTTGGGTGTGTAAGAATATCAAGGGGAGTGTTGGTGTCGTAGGCTCCGTTTCAGGACAGTATTTGAGCACATGCTTAATTCCTATAGAATTTAATGGTACTTAAACAAATACTTAAAGATAAGCACATTCTTTATTTCCCCTTCCTAAATAAGGATGTTTTCCTGAATCGGGACCATAATGGCTAACGAAGTCCTGCATAATACATAATATAATGGATTCTAAGATTTAAGGTGTCTAATCAAGTCTCATGTACCCACAACCAGTTTGCCACTCATCACATGGAGTTAATTGTAGACCAAAATATGTCTGCAATTCTCTGAGAATAGAGGAAGCTGTGTTGGGAAAAAGCTAAGAATGAGGCAAAGATTTGGCGCTAGTGCAAATGGTTGATGATGATGATTTTTTTTTTTTTTTTTTGTACAGCGGTAATGCCAAAAGGCACCAAACACAAATCAAAGCCCCAGTGTGCTAGGTGCTGTATAAACTAGTAATAAGAGAGATGAGAGCTCACAATCCAGGTTTAAGAGAAGACAGTGCACGCAGATGTAACAAACAAAAGAGAGAGCCCTGACTTAACAGAGCAACTTACATTGCTGTTTGTTTGTTGCTGTGCTGGGATAGAGCACACTGCAGTGTTGGTCCCAGGATAATAGAGAGACAAGGTGGGCGAGGTAACATCTTATTGGACCAACTTCTGTTGGTGAAAGAGACAAGTTTTCGAGCTTACACAGAGACCTGAATAAGTGCTCTGTGTAGCCCAAAACTTGGCTCTCTCACCAACAGAAGTTGGTGCAATAAAAGATATTACCTCACCCACCTCGTCTCCCTGAACAACTTAGGAAGGTAACTCTTCTCAACATGCATAAGATTCACTTTGGCTCCCTGGTGCAACTGGCATTTAAAATCTGTGATAGAGACCCCTTCTGTGACTCCCCCTCCCTTGAGGCCCTTTGGGGCACCTCAGACTATATGCATGAGACTTGTGTCTCTCATGAAACCACTTCTATCATGTCTGTGAAGTCACTCAGGGTGAAAACGGCCAAAGCCATCTGATGTATTTATTTTCCCCTTTATTTAAATCAATACTTTATTGGAACCATTTTAACTTCATTTCCTTTTTTTCTGTTTTGAAGGCCATACCCCACTTCACTGTGCTGTTCTGTCCCATAATTCCCTGTTCCGAGAGCTGCAATGTCACCTTACGCAAACAGAGGAACGGAAAAAAGAACTTCATTACCAGAGTGGGGAAGTGCTGTCATGTATCCACCTTCTGGTGCAGATGGGAGCCTCCATCCACAGTCGAGTAAGGAGTGAACATTGTTGCTTTCTATGATTTAATTACTGATCACATAATAATGTAGCAGCAGCACTGAGGGAGGTGGGCCATGGATGTCTCCAAAACTGGAGTCCGGTTCTAGAATGTAACATTTCTGTCTGTTCTAGCTGTTAAACACTATACATTATCTTCATGCTAGAGCTGGCTGAAAAAGTTCAATGAAAAAAATCTGAAACAAAACGACTGGGGAGCCAATGCCCTGTTTTTCAACAAACTCTAGTTCACACATTTAAAAGCGGGGCAGACTGAGATGGTTAGAAGATGTCCCGACACCAGCAAATTGAAATCTAACTGCAATAAGACTGACTTTTTCAATCAAGTCGGTATCACGGATTTCATAGCGTGTGATACAGTGTGTGACGCAGTCATTTCATGTACAATATTTCACAAACCAATTATTCCTAACGAGATTATTCTACAGAAAAAGGCACACTGTTGCATTATTATTATTTATTGAACTTCTACAACATCTTCTTGTTCACTGTCTCAAAGCAAGTGAAATTCACTCCTGTGCAAAGATCCAAAACGAAGTCTTTGCATCACTTACACCTCATATAAACTCTATTTCAATTAGTATATAAGAGATATGTATTATTATTATTATTATTGCTATTACTATTATTATTATTATCATTACAGAGAGATTCCCCAGTCCCTCACTATTCCTCTCTGCATTCATCTCCTCCTCCCATGGTACTCAAGTCTTATTACAGGGTAACAGAAGTAATTCTTTCAGGACCTTCTTGTGAAAAGTGCCTTTGTATATATAAGCCAAATAGGATGGCAGTACTATTCTGCGTATCGCAGAAATTTGAGCAGAGATGTGCTGCCACTATATTACCAAATGAAATAAGGACCCTCATCCTTTTTCAACTACATGATCATGAAATGTTGGTCGGTGGCATACTAGATTAGAATTCAGGGGCTTTCAGATAATTTATTCTACAGTTACTTTATTGTTGCGTGTTCAGGGCCAAATCCAGAATCACTATAACTCTCCGGAAGTCAGTGGAGCTCTGCTGATTTGCACCAGTTGAGGATCTAGGCCTTCGTCTTCTCCAGTGTACTTACGTAACATGTTAACCCAGTGGTTCCCAACCTGTGGCCCACGGGCCAAAAATGGCCTGTGGGATCTTTCAGTATGGCTCGCCACTCCCTTCCTGCAGAAGGAAGCTGCAGTCTAAGGATCCAGGTGGAGCGTGTTGCCACAGGGCTACAAGAGCGGTGCAGGTTCCTTGCTGAAGCCAAGGGGACGGGAGATCGGCGCTCCCCTCCCCCTGACTGTGTAAGGGGCCACAGCAAAGCGCTCCTCCTGGGTCCCTAGGTGCTGGGGTCCCTGCTGGAGCCAGAGGGGAGGGGAGCATTGAACTCCTTCCCATCTGGCTGCAGTGGTGGAGGAGAAGGGGTCTGCTGGTGGAGACTGGTGGCCTTTCAGGGGTGTAAAAATGATATCTGTGGCCCTCGAGCCAAAAAGGTTGGGAACCCCTGTGCTAAGCTGTTTTGCAAAAGTTTTGTGGTTGTTCTTGTTTTTAACAGGATGTTAAAAGCAACAAGACAGTACTTCATTACACGGTGCAGGATGGGAACATTTCCCTGCTCAAGTACTTCTTAGAATTAAATGCTTTCATGTCCGAGGACTATGTCAACAGTAAGGTGAGTTAGAGCTGTCTCTGGCGCCTAATTTGCATGAAGCCACACACACAAGGTGTTAAATCAAAAATTAGTATAACGATTGGGATTTCGCACGAAAAGGTTTTTGCATGCAGGTCTAGCAAGCTATCCAAACTAAACACAGGAAATCAATGGACTGTGCAACTGTCCAAAGCTTGAACCTGCGTATCCCATTTCCGTTTATAAACTGGATCACAGGTAATATTTGCCAGAAGGCATCATGCAGGAAGCTAATGTGAGAAGCAGATTGTGGAGCTTTACATTTTGACCATGAATAAAATAGCACGATTTGTATTGCTGTTATAACACTCACATACCCTGATTGGGTTTGGGAACTCATTGTACCGGGAGCTGCCCAAACAAAGATGAGAGATACTCCCTGCTTACAATCTAAGGCTGTGATTCAGGAAAAGCACTTAAGCACATGCCTAATTTTAAGCACGTGCTTAAGTCCCACTGAAGTCAATGACATTTACACATGTGCTGAATGTTAAGCATATTCCTCAGTATTTTCAGAGTCAGGGCCTAAAAGATTAAACAGATTAATGATATGATATTAAACAGATTAATGATATGATATTGAGCAGATTAATGATATGATATTAAACAGATTAATGATATGATATTGAGCAGATTAATGATATGATATTGAGCAGATTAATGATATGGCTATAACATACAAGCAGAGGAATATGGGAGGAAGTGCCACTGCTTAGTTATCTGTGTGTTTTGTTGCAGCTTTTATTTTATTTTTTTCATCGGAAGTAAGATAGGGTGGAGAATGGCAGGAACAGGGTGTTAGTAGAAGGAACGGAGTAGGAAGAGAAGGGAGGGGAAGAGGGATAATCGTAGCAGACAACCAGCGGACTTAGGCACAACCAGCAAACAGGTTTTTGTGGGAATCACAACGTAGGTAAGTCTTAAAGAGGGATTTGAAGGAGGATCAGGTTCTGGCTGTAAGGGTTATATTCAGGATTTTTTTGCACTGGGGATCAGTGTCCCATTGTGCTAGATGCTCTACACACAAATAACAAAACGTTACTGATCTTCGGCCCAGATTTTTAAAGGTATTTAGGTGTTGTGGCATTAGGCATTGCAATGCCTAAATATTTAGGAGCCTAAATCTCATTTTTAAAAGGGATTTAGGCACTCAGGAGCCAAGATCCCATAGACAGTCAATGGGATTTAGGTTCTCAGTACCTACATCCCCTTTAAAAATGAGCTTTTGGCTCCTAAATCATTTAGGCATTTCCAGTTACTGAAAGCCATAAGCAGAGCTAAGGGGAGAAAAAGAAAAGGGAAACAGCAGCCAATGAAAGCAGCTAGACATAATGGGACAGATCCTGAGCTGATGTAAATAGGTGCAGTTCTGTAAGCTTCAGTACAGCTACTCCTGTTTACGCCAGCCAAGAATCTGACTCAAGCTGTCTCAGCCTTTTTTTAAAAAAACATCTTATTTATTATTTTTCACATCCAGCAAACCTATTATCAATCCAGCTGAACTTCGTATTGCAACATTTCTCCCCACAGAGTGACAGCACCTAACACCGAATCATCACCACTGGTGGTAGATTCGCTTAGATTTGGCGTACATTTTTCAGCACCTGTCATCAGCTCTGAGGAAGCGGGGAAGGGAGTTATGTGTCTAATGTCCAGAAATAAACATACTGTGATACGGAAACCGATAGAAAGCTGTATGATTAAATATTATGTAGCTCCATTTAGACCAGCTGAGGATCCGGCCTTATAAGCACATATATCCAACAGCAGAAACTCACTGTCATATGCTGAGTACTCTGAAGTGGCTTACTACTATCACGTCAACCTCTGAAATTTTAACAAGGCCTTATTGAGGAATCCTTCTTGTCTAGTTTACTTAAGAGTTCTCCCTATGATTCAGCATGAGAGAAGATGTTATTTATTTCAGTTAACCCAGGCACTCAGTTTTGTGGATACACAAAAGGCACCTTCAAGTTTCTTCTTATAAAGTTCTATTTGACTAGGAGTGGCCAGTGCTTTTTGCTTCGTGTGATGGGACAAACATCTGTAAAGAACAGTATCTCTGCTTACCCTTCATTATTTGAGAAACCCTGATCTTTTTTGCATCATTCTCCCTTTATCTCTTAGGACCCATTACACGGGCAATAACTTGTCCATGGGGTTCTGGTATCTGACACTGTCTCCTGATAATAATCCTGTAGGCTCTTTCTACATTGATAGGATCATCTGAAGTCATCAGCTGAACTACTGTGTCTCTGGCAACCATTATCGCCAAGAAAAAAAGATTAGATCGTTGTCCTCTTGTCTTTTCTGTTGTTGAAGAATTTGAAGAATTTGAGTCCACACCTGGTCCTCCTTTAGCTCTAATTTCTTTTCAGCGAGTTGCAGAAGTTTCTGCATGCTGCTCAGCTTCTGTTCTTGTTTCTTCACAGCTGCATCAACCTTGATCCATCGTGCGGTCAAGGCCTCCCTTGCTCTTTCAAAAGCACCCAAGTGAGAGTGGAGAGAATCCCATTAGATTCCTGTCTGATTTTCTCCCATTTATCTTTAGCAGTTTACTAGAAGAAATATCCTCACAACATTTACTAGCCAGTGAGATCAGAAGCAAGACCTCTCAAGGGAATACTCAGATACAACAGGCCAGAGCCAGATCCAAGCTCAGTGAAAGCAATGGAAATGTTTCTATTGACTCTAATGGGGTCTGAATTAAGCCTTATGTAAGTAGATGGATGGATGGGGCGGCAGGGGAGTAGGTGAGTCGATAGATGGGATTCAGAGGCCTAAGAAGTGGGTCTTGGATCAGGGCAGACGTGCACTGGCAAGTTTTTAACTTGGTTGCTTTGTTTGTTGGGATCCTGGCTATGATTCAAAGTCATGCCTACATAAGGAAATGCCAGTTTAGTTGGGCTATCGAGTGAAATCTGATCGAAAGCTGCCACTCTAGATGATCGCTTCTCTTGATGGGCCTGACTCTTTGCCTGCTAAATGGTGGGAATTCAGAGTTTTCCGCAATATAAAGTCATTAACATTAACCGTTTCCCTGGAGGCTTGGAGGAGTTCTTGAAAGTGCAGAGGGGCTTGGAGACCCTGAACTCCCTCCCAAGGCCTGGTGCACAGCAAATACTGACCTTCAGCACCACTTGGAGGAGGAGGAGGTTGTGAGCCCACCGAGCTTTGAGTACACCCCAGTGGGAGAGCTGGCAGACCAAGACTGCCTCTGGGAATGCTGGAGGAGAGCGCCCGGCAGCAATTGCTGGTGCGCCGTGTGACAAGATACAGCAAGTTGTTGCTCTGCTCCACTGGCTAATGCATGGGGGTGGGGAGGATTGTGGGGTATGACCCTGCCTTCTCCCCACACATCCCACCCTCTGTGGGGAATCGAGAGTCATCGGTCTCATCTTGTGCACCAGAGGCCTGACCCTGCATGCACTGACGTGAATAGTAATGCTCCCTGCACTAAGCCATAAGATCATGTCCCTATGCAATAAGAGAGAAGAATCCCTGTGTTCTCTATCCCGTCTCCCGTGCATGACTGGGCATCATTTAGCCTATAGTGTCCCTAACGATGTCTTCAGTTCTAACCCAGCTCAGTTACGTAACAAATCGACTAGTTGGAACTGGCTTGGTTTATCATTTTGGCTTTCAAGTTACATGAAGCTGTACATTTTAAAGACCTCAGGCAGATATGCAAATTGGGTTGTAATGGGCAGGTGGCATTAAACCCTATAGCAGGTATTTTCTTGCTATAGCCAATGAGAAATGTAAGACTGTACTGCACCGTTCTTCTCCATTCATGAGTACGCTGTGCATCTGTGCATCTTTCTTGGCATGGTGCTTTTGATGTGGCCAGTAAAGGGACAAATGTAAAACCAAATGAAAAGCAAGATGAAAAGTACGTAAATAAGAACAAAATTATTTTTAGAAACAACCAAAGCCTGTTAAAAGTTCACATGTTCTCAATTATCCCAAGTTAACTGATTGCAGAGGTCAGCCGGAAGGCCATGGAAGCATATCTTGAACTTTGGTGCTTACACAAAAGGTAGTGGCAGCACATCTGAAACCTAAGGCACTGGAATAACATCTGGAATGTCCTCTGCTGTTTGCAGTGTCATTGTAGCCATGTTGGTCCCAGGATATTAGAGAGAGAAGGTGGGTTAGGCAATGTATTTATCGGACCAACTTCTGCTGGTGAAAGACACAAGATTTCAAGCTTATACCGAGTTTTACTGCAGGTCTGGGGAAAGTTCTCAGATTGTCACAGCTAAATACAAAAAGGAACAGATTGTTGAGAATAAGTGGTTAGCACATGTTGTAAGAGACCATTCAAGTTGATGTGGCCACTTAACACCTTTGCCGTCCTGGTGTCCTGGCTCCAGAAAAGAGAGGATCAGGCTGTCATGCCACTGCTCCCTCTCTGCTATGGTATCTTAATTCCTATTCTTTTACTGCCCTTGTGGTACATAGGAAATAGGAATGTGGGGGCCTGCCACAGGGCTGCTGGCCCTTTAAGGGGAGTCCAGGCCCAGGTTACCTGTGATGAGCTCATTTGAGGGCACTTAGCCTATCTAGGCAGTTAATGGAATGCAAGGGCTCAGCTGTGGGGAGGTGCTCATAGAGGGAGAAACTGGGCATCCCCGTGAACCATAGGGGAGAGGCTACAGGCCAAAGAGGCCAGGATTGGGACCTGGAGAAGGGCTGTGTAGCTCCCTAAACCCAAGGGAAGAGTCTTTATTTCAAAGTTATTTGGCTTTAATAAAGTAGAACCCCAGCAGAGGAATTTTGTTTTACAGCTTTTTTGACAGTATGGAGTTCTTAAGGAGCTTCGAGAGAAGGGAAACTGAGGCAGAGAGTTCCTGCAGTCCCACACTAGGTCAGTGGAGGATGATACAGCGCAGATACACTCCACAACAGGGCCTGTGAGGGTTCACAGGATGTCTTCCTCATGGAGGAATTTTGGAACCCAACTAATCCAACTTCCATTACAGTGAATGCTAAGAGAATTAGCTCGGGCCACAAAAGATTAAGATGCTTATTTGCCTTAGCTTAATGCTTGGTTTCTGAAGATACCAATGTTTCCACCTCAGCCTGTTGTCAAAGATACAACATATAAACACAGATGTTTCATTTTTAATGCAAAGCCAAATAACTAGCTAAGTAACAATAGTCTTGTTTTATAGGATGGTAAAGTTGACACAACAGATTTGCTGATTCAGAGCTTGTAAAAATACCTTGTTTCCCTAAGAAAAGCTTTTAAGAATTTCATATTTGTTTGCTAGTAGTGGTGTGTTTCAGAGAATCTTCTGCATCAGTGGTGCACATGGAACAAAAATCATTAACCACGCATACTAAAATCAGTTATAATTTGTGTCCAGCACCTTTCAATTTCAGCACCTTGAAGCTTTCCAACTGAGCTCATAAAATAAGTGCAACTGCATATCAGTGTATAAGAGCTAAGTATTATTATTTATTATTTCATCAATTAATAACTAGAACAGAGGGAAATGAATTAGAACCATAGCAGGCATAATGATCATACAGAGCTCCACGGAGCATCATCTATGATGATTACATGATTATTTGAAAAACAAAAGTTATGTGGCTAATTACAAATATTGCCATTTTCATAAAATCTTTAATAAATTAATCCCTTACCATCTATAGTTCTTATATTAACCCTTTATCACCAATGCTGTTAACTCTAACATTTTTCTTCTGGCTATGCGGTGTTATACGTTTTGTCCTGTCCTGTCTGATAACTGTGATAGAGTTCCCCTCCAGTTACAGAACTCAGTTTCGTGCCACCCAGTGACCTGGCAAGGAATTACATCTGTTTTTCATTTTTAAGAAAGCTTATGTTAAAGGACCCAATTCAAGAAAGCCCTTAGCATTTTCTTAAATCCCATTGCTTTTCCTGGGACTTAAGCACCTGCTTAATTTTAATTTTAAGTGCTGTCCTGGATAGGATGCTTTCCAGAGTTGGGGACAACAACAGGTGTGCTTTCTTTCACCTATTCCAGTATCTGAGCCCCATCATGTACACAGTCCTAGTGTACGCAGGACCCAAGCATACTTTTTTTTGGGCCAGTACAAACTTGTAACACAGGGCCTCCTCCCACACACACATCACAATCCCTCATCCTATACATACAATCTCATGAGCCATGAAAAAAGTTTGAATTCTGAAATTACTGTTACATAGTCTACATTTCTGAAAAATGCCCCCACCCCCCCTTCCTATTTTTGTTTAACATAACACCCAGCCTGAGAGTCCTACAAGTTTGCTGACTATTTTCTAACTTTTGGGTCATTATAAAGGTATTCTTTCCTGTCAATGTCTTGATTTTTTTTATTCTAATGGACCAATGTGACTGCAAACATTTTATAATTAGGCCAATTAACTTTAAAGCTTTATTTTTCTGGCCTTTTACATTGCAAAATCATGAATTAGTGCCCCCCACCCCCAAGTCAATTTCTCTTGCAAGTTCACACTCAATAGATAAGATAGCTAAGTGGCTATGGTAATGGGGGTTGCAGCCTGGGCCAGGGCCGCCAGGCCCCAGTAAAGTGTACCCTTCCCCCCTCCCCCATGTGTATGTTCTCAATAATATTACACAGAAATACATGGACAGCAGTAGCCATTCAAAAACTGGCCACTTTCCAGGTGGATTGCTTCTTATCTGAGAGTTTTGCAGTAAGTTCCACTAAGGACACTCGCCCAGTGATACGGAACATGGAACAGGCAAAGGAGTTGGGACTTGCTTTTTTTGAAACAGGAAAGGCCCAGGGGCCAGGAAATCAATGTCTTTTAGCTACAGATAGAATCCCTAAAATATTGGGCCTCATTCTCATTTGTGCTAAGGCCCTTGTCCATTCGTCTGGCGGAGGCCTTAATGTGCACGTCAGAGCAGTGTAAAGGGGCGTTAGTGCAAATGAGAATCGGGCCCATTATTTTCCATTATGATGCCATACACGAATGATACATGCAACCGTATGTAGGGCATTCACGTGGCACCAGATTTTAGTTTGTCTACGTAAAGTTAGTGGCTTGACACGTGACTTTTCTTTAGTCATTCAACTTCCTTCTCCAAGGCACGCTATAGGGACTGAACCCTTCTCTTTTTGTAAACAACTACTCTCCCCTTTGCCACCTAAAAAGATACGGTTCTGCAGAAGTTTGCGGGCTGGCTGGGCCCATTGCTAGTCAGGTGTCTTTTGCTGGCCTCCGAGGTACTGCTACAGCCAGGTATCTGTTTATAAAGCATCAAAAGCCACCAGCTGGTAGTGTTCTTTTAGAAGCATTGCTTCTCCAACTTTGTAGCAGGCCTGTTGAGCTGTGGTGTTTAGAATAGGCATATAGAAGGTAGCAGATGATGGGGATATCCGAAGGTAACCAATATTTTCTGGCCTCTTCTCTCATTTGACAGTTTTTTCCATTTTTTGCACCCTTTTAAAACGGAAAATATGTTTGCAGGGAACTGAAAGGTCCAATGGAATGGACTGTAAGGTGTTTCCTTTTCTCATTGTGCTAGGCTCATGGTAACACAGCTTTGCACATGGCAGCTGCTCTTCATCAGGACAAAAATCAGGAAGAAATTATCAAATTGCTCCTGGACCATGGGGCAGACCCAAGCATCCGAAACTTAGACAACGACCAGGCTATTCACATGGCACCGTCAGGAAAGGCTGGCGATCGGGTAAACACTACATACTGTTTATACCTTATATCTTTATCTGCCTGTCAAACATAGACATACCGTATCTGTATACAAAGAAAGAATATGGTGATAGTGATATTTTGCTACTGAAATTCCCTGATTATTTCAGAGTCTTTCAGTGGACTTTCATTCCATTCATAGTGGAGTGTCCTCCAGATCTCCAGCAATTACCATCCGTCAGCTAGGCACTCAAGCCCATATTTTCAAAAGTGACTATTGAGCTATTAAGTTGGGCACTCAAAATCACTTTTGAAAATCTTGGCCTAAATACAGCATCCCCCCCCCCCCCCACACACACACACACACACACACTCCGCCCCACAGTTCCCCCTGCAGCTGTAGGAGGTGAAGAAAGCCTCTGTCACCATTCCCAAGTGAATAGGGGTACCTGTTATGCCAGACAGGCTCTCCACTGTTACAGTGAATTTGGATCTCCACTGTACTGTGTGTGCACGTTCAGGGCATATGCCTAATTTGGCAATTCCAGAACCAAGGAGCATAACAGAAGTAGTAATTGATGCTCTGAAGATCTTAGAGAACTGTCAGCACATAACCTTTGTTTTATGAGAACAAATACTGACAGACGTAAAGTTACAGTGCCTGCATGTGTGAGAAGGTACCAGAACCCATTACAATTGACAATGGGATCATGTACAACCACCATGTACGTATCCATCCACAGTTTCACATGACGTATATTAAATCTCTCTATTTGTTGGCAGGTCAGGCATTTGCTGAAGAAAGGGAGAGTCATGTCAGCATTTGTTACCTGCCGTCGAAACACCAGATCCTAGATCACCGGCCAATTCACACAGGGTTTATGTCTTGGTTTCGTGGTGATGCACCTCCTTTCAGAAAAACTAGGAGGATAATTAACCACTGGAGCAATTTACCTAGGGATGTGATGGATTCTCCATCAGATGGAGTCTTTAAATCAAGATTGAATGACTTTCTAAAAGATACAATCTAGTTTTGCCACAAATTGTTGGGCTCAATTACGGGAATGACTGGGTGAGATTCTATCACATTTATTATGCAAGAGGTCAGATTCTAATTGCCCTTCCTCGTCTTCAAATCAATGAAAAGCCAAAGGCTTCAGTTACAGACTGTGTGTGCTGCAAATATGCAGTGGTCTCTAAGTTGAGATCACCGTGGTCCCGGTCACTGGCAGGTTTAAACTAGTTTAAATGGTGTATTCTCTGTAACTTGAAGTCTTTAAATCAAGACATCAGTAACTCAGACAGAGGTTCTGGATCTATTACAGGAGTGGATGGGTGAGGTTCTGCGGCCTGCGACGTGCAGGAGGTCGGACTAGATGACTGTGAAGGTCTCTTCTGGCCTTAAAGTCTATGAGTCTGTAGCATGGTCATAGTTCACCGGTGTGACCAACAGTATTTCTGAACCTCAGATGTCTAAAGTGAAAATTACTCTTGTCTGTGAAGCTACTTTCAATTCTGTTCCTCGGTATTTTGCATGAGAACGCAGAAGTAGACACACTCAAAAGCTTGTGCATCACGCTTCTGACTCAAAAAAGGGAAAACAAATGCTCACAAAGGATAAACATACAGGACTAGCTCCTCACGTGGTGTAGGTTCATTCACATAACTCCACCAAAGTCAGTATAACTGCAGCGGTTCACACCAGCTGAGTATCTAACCTACCTGCTCTATTTAGCATTCAGAAAACATAATTTAGCAACAGTTCTTGTATATAAAAATAATAGACCTGGCTGATCATCTGAGTTCTTCTCTTCTCTTAGGATTATCCTCCTACAGTGTGTGCAATGACTAATGGAATTTTGCAGCTCTAATCATGCAGTTAAAAGAGTGCAGGAAATCACTTTGTCCTGACAGGTAATGATCAGTAGTGAAGATGGTAACATGTTAATTAACCTGCTGGATTGATCAAAAAGGCAAAATCATCAGCACCAAACCAAGATTGTCAGTCATGTGCTCCAACTGCTTCTAAAAGTAATCCAGAAAATCAAAAGTCTGAAGAAAAGCCTGCTGGATTTTGCTTTCAGGCATCTATTTAATTTAAAATGTGTTTAAATTATTCTTTACAAAAAAAAAAATGTCTTAAACCGAGGAAATTGCCCAAATAGTGAGCACCATTCAGGATGCTCATTCAATATTTCCGATCAGAAAAATCTATACAGAACTGTCAATAATAGCAGGAATTATGGTCCTGAAAGCATTAAAATACAAGCTAGATCTATGCCAGGGAGCACGTGGCATAGGTCCTGGAGGAGGGTGAAAAGGTGGCGTGAGGCTCATCTCTGCACTCCTCAGCTCACTCTGTGTTATTCCAGTCCCACAGTATAATTTAGAGCAGTCTGAGGGTTACCAATGACCCCAAAAGACAAA
This sequence comes from Emydura macquarii macquarii, assembly GCF_026122565.2. Taxonomy (NCBI): domain Eukaryota; kingdom Metazoa; phylum Chordata; order Testudines; family Chelidae; genus Emydura; species Emydura macquarii. Next base: position 10,580,234 of record NW_027130449.1, on the reverse strand, counting down.
CATGGCATTGGTGAATCAACAGGATGAAGGGAAGTCTGCCCATTCACTGTGGGCTTCCCCTGGGGACACAGTGGAATTCACTGCGGGACCAGGGCCCAAAGCATGAATGTAGAATATTCCTAGGAACATTCTTAGTGGAATGTGTATTGTAGTGGATCCTTCCTATTCTTTCTGTGAAAAGATTTATGGGTTGCTATGCAATCGTAGACTGAAAAGAATGACTCTCGCGAGTCGATCGGAATGAGAGGGCACAAAGGTAACATTTTGACAGTCAATCCCACCGAGGGTCATTGTCATCAATTATATTTAATAAGTTGACTGGAAATCATTTTGAATGTACCTTGCTATCGTCTCATTGTAGCACAAATCAGGTTTGAACAAGCTTAAACACAAAGGTAAAGGATACCTTTTTCCCTCCCCAGCATCCATGTGACTTAGCGATCGGCGCTAAAAGTGACTCTGTCAGCTTTCGCTCTCTGAACATTAGCACTCTGCGTGTCTCTCTGGAACGACGCTGTTACGTTGGGAGTCACTAGTGATTTGCACTGGGACTCAGGCTCCTACATTACTTAGAAGTTTGAAAAAGAATCTTCAGTCATATGTTTAGCATGTTTAGACTAAAGCTCTGGAGAAACACTGCTGTAGGCATTGTGATTACAGATTGCTGTAACTCATAGCCTTCCTCAAGCCTTTTCCGCCCTACTACTTGGTTGTCTCCTTTCACTACAGCATGTCTACATACCTGCCAACATCCTCTGACCAAAAAAAACAACAACATAGATTGTATATTTGCATATATTCAGGAATAAACAACCAAAGTACATGCCTTCTTATTTTGAAACTATGCTGTAACAAACTCCAACATGGAAATGAATGCACGTGTGTGTGAGTGTTTGATAGGTGACACGTGTGTACATGCAAATAAATAAACAGATGCAGTTGTTTAACTTGCTACCACCAAAAATCAGAAATAACACTGAGAATTTAATACACTTTAATGCAACCACTCAGACAGATGTGGAATCTCTTATTTGTGAAATGCATTGGGTGCCATCCTACAATACGTGGAATAAACCATTCTTGAATCAACAAGTGTGTAAATTATTAGCTGCCCTATTTACTTTCTTTACCATGTTTAATGTTCAGCCCTTAGTAATAACACACAGCACTTTTCATCTAAATTCTTTACAATGGAGGGAGAGTTTCACTTGTTTCCATTTTACAGATGGGAAAACTGAGGCACATGACTTGTCCAGTGTCAGACGGTGAGTCAGTGGAACAGCTGAGAATAGAACATGGGTCTACTGACTTCCAGGTCAGGTTCTCGTCTGTTGGAGCGTGCAGCTCTAAAAGTGTGTCTTTCAGCCTTTCTTTTTTGAACATTCGTGCTCAACGTATGTCCCTCTTGGATGATGATGATGATGATGATGTTGGAAATCACTACTAGTTATTGAAAGCTATACATGGTGGTGCATCTGTGCATAACATTGATTGCTAAGAACAACGTAATGTAAAAGAGGCCGTGCTTCTTAGTTAAACGGAGGCCCTTTTACACCACCCTGGCCTTGTAAAGAAGCATTAAAATAAGCATGACCGTAATTTATGTCCATTTTAAGGCCCTTTTTGATTGACAGATAGGTGCAAAGTGGCATTAGCGTAACATAATCCAATCCAATGGTTCTGCAAATGAAATATGTAAAAGGACACTTTACTTAAAAGAATGGTATGCTTCATTTGTAATAAGCTTTTCCCTATAGGAATAGAGGCATGTTTTAGGGTTTCAGTGCATGTCCACTGGAGAATCTGATTCAAGTCCCATTGAAATCAGTGGGGGTCATTTCATTGATCTCAATGGCCTTTGGGTCATGCCCTGAGACATTTGCCAGCTACACTGTTGAATCCAAATAACGTGACAAAACCATTTGAAAACAAAGCACCTTTTCCTCTTCTAGTGTGAAAAGCCAGCACCACACCACTGCACCATTTAAGTCCCTCTTCTGCTCTCAAAATAGGACTGACTTACTGGTACACAGGCTTTGTGCCAACTGTACAGGGCTGAATTTCACCCGTTGAGCAGTAGCTTACTCGGCAGGAGGCACCCACTGATCTCAATGCAATTGTGCCAGCAAAAAGGCATGACACAGCGCGAGAAAGGGGGTAGAATTTGGCCTTGTATATTTGTCCCGGTTTTTCCTTTCCTGTCTGTGACTTAGCATGAATTGTTAATCACAAGGAGCTGTTAACATTAACCGAATGGCATGGAGCGCTGGCACGATGGGAAATCTCCAAGTGGTCTGTTGTTAAAAGCAAAGAACGATTATTCGATGAGTTAAACAGTTCTGGCATTAGCAGAAAGCCCTAACCGAAGAGCCTAAATCTGCACATTGCACTTTGAAACTGGGGTCCATAAGTTAGCTTTATTAATGGCCTACGTCTCAATTTCATAGAAGAAGGGAGTTCTTTTAAAATAAAATATCAATATTCTATATACAAATTATATCAAATATATTTATTAGAGAAACATTGGCCAAATCCTCGGCTGGTTCAACTCCGCGTAGCTCCAATGGCGCGTTGCCAGTTTACACCAACTGAGGACCTGACCCAAAGTGGTTTCCTTTAAACAAATTTGAAAAACAAAAACCAAAAAAAACCAAACCCCAAACCATCCCGCATTCCTTATTGTTGAAAAAGCCCAGGAGCAACCCGTGATACATTGTCTCCTTCTGTCACTTCTTTCTGCTGTTAATAGCCCGTCCATCTGTAGGTCAATAATCAGCAAGTTTTTACATGCAGTGCATGAGTCATCTGAAACTAATGAAAGATCTGAGGGCCTGGAAACATAACAACCCAAAACACAAACAAAAGTCTATACCATGTTTGCAGGCCTAGGCTTGGACTATAAAATAATAGACAAAGCTGCAGAAAAACATGATTGATGGTGTTGTTTCAAACGTCTATGAAAGACCAAAAAATGACGTCAGTTCTGAGCCCTGAATCTGTAAAGGTCAGGAGCAGAAACGTGGCCTGTGATTGCCATGCCTCTGATGTTCATCTGGGCTCCAGCGGAACGCCCCACTCAGGGTGGCCCCTGTGGAAGGGGAGTAACTTTGCCAACAGCTCTGCCATGTTGATCTTGGAGCAATGCACAGCATTCTTCCTCCCTAGGCAGCTTCCGAGCAGGGAGGGGTGCGCCTGCATACCGTGGGGCTCCTGAGACTCTGGGGGGAGAGTGGAGCACAGCTTTGACTTGCTGTGGTACTAACTTTCCCTTCCACACTGCTTTGTGCTCTGGAATACTTCCCCCTAACTCACAAACAGATGTTTTTCTCTAAAAGATCAGCGCTAGGAATTATTTGGGGCCAGTTCTCTGGCCTGTGTGAGATAGGAGGTCAGACTAGATGATCACGATAGTCCCTTCTGGCCTTGCGATCTATGGATCTATGACGCTCAGTTATGCTAAGGCCTCTTTATACCAGTCCTAGGGTGACTGGCTCCTTTAAGGGGAGATGGGACCAGCCACAATTAATTATCTGTTTCCCAGCCTGAGAAATGGAATTAAGGAGGCTCAGCTCCTGACAGCTTAATGGACACCTGGGCCTTATCAAAGGACTGAGAGCTCAGTCTGGGAGTTGGAACCACAGTGCGTGGGAAGGTATCATGGAGGGCTCCGCACTAGAGTCTGCAGGAGGCTGGTTGCTCCACGGGAAGCAGCCAGAGGACCGAGTGCTCCGTAGTGGAGTCACAGGGAGTGGGCATGCTGCTGTGGAAAGCCCTGAACCAGGATCTCTAGGAGGCTGGGTGCTTCAGAGGCCCAGTTCTTCAGGGGCCTTTTGCTTCATTCCACGCAAGGAAGGATGCAAGGAACAGAGCCCAAAAGGGGCTGTGAACAGTACTCCAGGGGAGACAGCCTGGGGACTGAGTTCTCTGTCTCAGAGCCAGAAGACTTTCCAAGGTAACCCAGGAAGGGGCTGGGAACAGGGCCCGGAACCTCTGAAGGGCAGAAGGACCTTTATTTGCAGGGGCCTTTTTAATTGGTCTGTTGCTGCCCCAGCAGGGATTGTTTTGTGTGTCACGTGGCTGGAGGGCTCAGCTGCATCTCTAGCACAGGCCAGCCTGTGGAGAGCTGAGGAGACCTGACTCGGGGCAGGAAACTGAGGCAAGGAATGCCAGCAGTGCAGCACTTGACTAACAGGGGGTGCTACAGCACAACCACGCCCTATGACGACCACTCTGGCAGGGTAAAGGACCTTATTTGCAATTTCCACCCTCTTCAAGGGCCTGGGGTGCTGGCAGAGCAATGTAAGAGGGTATTAGTGTAAATGACAATCAGACCTAATAAGTATAATACACCATTAATAGTCAACTAGGGCCTGGTTCTCTGCTGCCCTCTGCCTTATGCAGTTGCTTACAACTATGCAAAGGATAGTGGCATTTCTCTGCCTCTCAAACCCCGGCTACAGCGATGCACGGGCCTCCTGCCAGCTCTCTGCACGAGGGATGAACTTCACCCATTGAAAGGTATTTATCCAGGGCCTGATTCTCATTTCCACTAAATCTCCCTTTGCACCACTTGGCACTGTAAAGGTACCTTAGAGTGAGTGTTAAGGCACCGTTATGGGGCCAGTAGCGTGAGCTGGAAATCTTCCCACAGAAAGTTTTCCCGTTGGACAATGCCAATTTGCTGAACGCTGAGCACTTTGTGGAAATGCGTGGAACTGGACAGAAGTTTGTTTTGAAAGACGAATTGAGGGGGGGAGGGGGGAAGAAGCGCTTTGCTAAAGTCTGTTTTGGAGCAGAACACTTTGATTTTCTGTTTCACGGTGACCTTTCATTTCAATTTTTTAAAATTGTATTTAATGTAAAATAAGTAGAAATCGGAATGAATTACTTTGATTTTATTTAAACAAAATGTTTCAACTGACCTGAGAAGAGCTGGGGGGTTTTATGGGAATTTCATTTAGTGGGAAGAACGCCTTCTGTCGTCTTACGCCAAGTCTCCAACGAGGAGCTATGCTAGCATAACTCTACCAGCAAAACTCTGTACTGTAGACAAACTCAAGTCCTCATCTTCAAAATGGGGATAACACTCCCTTTCTCTGTCTGTCTTACTTAGCGTGTGAGCTCTTGAGGACAGGGTTTGTCCCTTACAATGTGCTTGTACAGTACATAGCACTGATCTTCACGGGGACCTCTAGGCATTAATATAATACAAACAATGAATGAATGACAATGGGCTTTTGATCCTACAAACATTTATTACTAGGTGTAGAGGTTATTGCTATGAAAAACTTCATTGACTGTCACGCCAGGATAAAGCAGCACTCATAAAGCATAGTGTATAATCATCGTTTATAGACTAACCAAGAAACATAATTTACCTGCTGCACACAGCCATTCCTTAGCCAAGAGAAAGTATTTAATCTTTGTTATTTAAAGTCTAAATAACTGCAATCAGATAGAAGAAATGCCCTGCCCCGATAATAAACATATAATATTTTGGCAATGTGTAGCCCTGGGCCATATGGCTACCGCTAAACCTAGACAATATGTTGATGTGCTACAGCACACCTGTCACATCTTAGCACTGAAATACAAAAGCTGATTTCCTGGCGGGCACAATTCATCTGGTACTTGACTTGAAGTCAATTGATTACAAGTTGTGGGTAATTATTAATCTCATTCCAGGAAGATGACTCGGTGAAGGATAATTTAGTCTCTGCATTTTTAAATTTTCCTTTACATTTTCTGTGCATTATTTTGTTGGATCTAATAAAGGCCATTTGAGTAGTCCTCACAAGTTCAGGCTAAAGCTTTCAAAACTGAGTAGCAGATTTGGTCACCTTATTCCTATTAATTTTAATGGCAATTGGGCATCTATGTCCTCTGTTGGTTTTGACAATCTCAGCTCAACCTTAATCGCTTAAAACTGTTAATTTCTACAAACCTCTGTTACCTCTGACTAAATCTGACAGATTTCCATGAACAAGTGTGTCGGCCCAGAAACTGCAAACATACCTGTAATCAGGTGGTCAGGTCATACGGTTATGGGCACAGTATAAAAATCTGGATAGACAGAAGGGTAGATTTTAGCTTAAATTGCCAAATTTTTCAAGCCAAGGTTTGGAAAAATTGCTGTTGCATTCATAAACCAGCCAGGAGAAGGAACAAACTTTCCATTGTTTGTCTATATAACTTTATCTAGCTGCAAATCCAAGCAATAACAAATGTATCTATTCCAGTTCTGAGGAAAGGAAAACATGCCCTCTGTAGGTTGTGAAACGTCTATAGACAGTTTATTTTATGGCTCATCAGCAAACAATTCCATTTCATGAACAGTATTTTTTAATGGAGAAAAACTTTACTGAAAGCTTTTCAATCTGCTCTGGTTGATTCAATAGGCTTTAGGAGGTGAAGAAATAATAATGCTGGGGAGATGATTTTAGCAGGGAGAAAAAAGACATCTCTGGAAACAACCATCTCTGTTGCCCTTCGTGATCCCCAAAGCAATCCCAGGGTACACAGGCAACTTCAACCTTTGCATTTCAAAAAAAAAAAAAAAAAAAAAAAGTCATGGGAAATTTTTAACGCTCAGCCATAAGCTTTTCAATTAAAATTAAAAGTGAAAGCAGCCCAAAGGAAGCACTATGAAAGTTATGGACAACACATCTTGTTAATATTGGGAGCCAGCCGGATGAACACGGGTGTCTGTAGTTGTATTCACTGACAAGTGTTACTATTATGCATGTTGACTCCTTAGAGCAGCCGTTCCCAAACTGTGGGTCATGACCCCAAGTGGGATTGTTTCATCAGCAGATGGGGTCACAGCCATCCCGAGCGTGCAGAGGCCGCCATTTTACAAAGTGTCTGCCTCGACACAGCGTGACCTCTCACGCACCGTATGCAGGAGGTCACGTCTCACGGAAGATGCTATTTTGCTTCACAAAACGGCGCCCTCCATGCAGCTTAACCTTGCACACACCGTATGTGTGTGAGGTCATGCAGGCCAGAGGAGGCAGTCCATCCTCCTTGTGGCGTGACCTTGCATGTACAGTGCATGTGAGGTCACACTGCAGGGAGGACACCATTTTTAAACAGCAGCATCCATGCTGGCTGGGGTTGTGGGAAACAACACATTTGAAAATGGGATCATGCAGAGAAAACGTTTGGGAACCACTGCCCTAGAGGCCGCAGCTGGGAAAACGAGCTATGCAATGAGTGTAGGAACTCAACTAGTTTAAGTAAGACGAGCTCTATGAAAGTTTGTTGGTAGCCCAACTATGTAGAGTGCAGTACATTTCCATTAATTTGGGTTCAAAAAGAATCTCAGTAAATGATGCCCTGGAACACAAGCAGCAGTGCAAGTTATCTTACACCAGCTGTGCTTTATCTGGCAAAGAATGGGAGCGTTCAAAAATGACACCAAGTATTACGTCTTCGTGTGTGGACTTGACAAAAGCTCTGCAGATTCAGCAAAAGTAGCTGCAAGCTTTCAAATGACTTTTTAACAGATAGAGGAAACAGCCCTTGGTTTTTTTCCTCTGTTAACAATGACGCTAAATACCCACTATAATCCAGATGTCTGGGAATGACATTGTCATGCTGAGCAACTAGCTGGGAGAAAAGATGGTGATGGCTAAGGTGCTGGACTAAGGAAATCAGGATTCAGGTCTCAGCTCTTAAAATAAAGCATATGCCTAATCAGGGCCTTCGTGTATCTGGGGCTTGGTTCCCCATCTGTAAAAGACTAATCCCTGAGATGCCTTTGAAAATCCCAGCCCAGCTCTTTTGTTTCAGATGGTATTGCTATCTGAGTATGAGAGCATTCACCAGCAGAGGTCATTGTTTTAGTGAGTCCGCGGGCAATCTCTCTGTTCCATCTGTTAATACATGCAATGCACTAGTGCAATAAGGCTGAGAATGCAAACAGCAGGAAATTCTCTGTTATGGGTTCTGCAGCTCATCCCCCTTCAAGGGGAAAACGTAGAGTTTTGCTTTACTGCATAAATTGCTAAATATATACCTGCATGAATAAAATGGCTGGAATACAGTTGCTATAGGAACCTTGACTTTGATATCCTGGACCAGATTCTAGTTTGTTCTCTCACCCTTTGGCACTACTCAGCCAGTGTGAAGGGGAGGGATTTGGGCCATTGCTGATCAGCAGATAAATGTCCTTTTTTGGCATGGACTTCCCCATGGGCATATAACCAGCAGAGCCAGTTACCACTACCCATCATCCCAACAGACTTACATCACAAGTAATGATACAGTTTCATGATGTATTATTGTGATATTGTGAAACGTTTGTGTCTAATCCCATAGTTGCGTCTGCCTCTTTCTATAAGGCACAGGGCAGAATGGGTGGGGAGAGAGAGGGAATAGGCTTGTTTTGCATGGTATATATTATATTAGTACCTATCAGTGTTATATTGATTCACTAGCATTGTTTTCCTACATCATCAAATAGAGCATGACATAGCAGAGCGAAGGACGGTGGGAAAAGTGGGATTTGGCGGTGGAAAGACAGGTTGTGTGATGAACAGGGCCAGGCAGAATATTTCAGACAGATGGTGGAGGGGGCAGTCTTGGAGCGGGTGCTTATGGTAGAAGGAGTCAGTGGAAACAAAGGAAAGTGGGGCTAGCAGAGTGAGCGTGGCAGGGGATGAGAGAAAAGCAGTGGGAGACCCTGAAGGGCAAGGCATAGGAGTTGATGCAGAAGGGGGTTCAAAATGGGGAGATGACCTGGATGGAGACGAGGAATTGGGTAGTGGACAGGCTGATCTAGCAGGAGGCTTTCAGCAAGTGCTGTCACTTCCCTGCTATACAAGGAACTGAGGGTTTGGGGGAGAGGGGTGGAAATTTCAGAAGCATCTGATTTTTAAACAAATGGGTCCAAAGCCTCAGCTAGTGGAAATTGGTGGCATTATACCTGCGTCAATTAAGCTACCCTGATTTACACAGCCTGAGCATCTGGTCCATGTTCATGTTGGAAAAACCCCGCCTTCACCATCTGATGCTCGCAGAATCAGATTGTTGTTTGATTTGTGACATTCCATGCAATTGCTAGCCCAGTCACAAACAGAGGCTTGTGTAGACACTTGTAGAACCCCGCCTTTAATGAAGATAAGCCAGTGAGTGGAATTAGACCATGCAGAGCCAACTGGAGGCAGTATGGTGAAAGGAGATTGAATTCACATGAGAGCAAGGTCCAAGGGAATGGGATGAGGATGACAGAGCAACAGGCAGACTTTTAAATAAGAGAATGGATGAAAAGCGGTGGTAAACACAGCTTCTGAAAGAAAAGATGCTGGTTTTAGAAGAGGGCTAATTTTGCTCATGCAGTGGGGAATTGTATTTGGTTACTTGTGTTTTCTCTGCCCTGAGAAGATGTATTTCAATGGAGATTGGTTTTTGGTTTGGGTTTAATTTGGTGAAATGCTTATTCCTTTCTAAATTCTACCTGTGGCTGGAGGATTAATTGACCATAAATCTCACTCCTTCTGTGCTATCTAAAAAGCATGGGGAGCCTGTCTAGGAAAAACCCTGTCTGAGGTTGTGTGAGAGTTGGGGTAATGAGGCCTCAGACATGAGAATTTTCTCATTTAAAACTTGCACTTGGATTGGCAATTGTAATGAGAGTTGAAAGTTTGGAGAAGCAAGAAGGCTTGGCAGATCTAACCAGACAACATCTTGTCCACTTAGAGTAAATCATCATTAAAACTCTGCTTTTTTGTTCCAGTTGGCTGTCCTTTCATGTGCAGAATGGTTCTGAGCAGACTCTGAAATTTCAGGAAGCTGCACTGTACCAAGGAGATTTCATTTCCACAGTGACTTAGGGAACCTTCAGTTTGTTAAAACGCCATAGGCCAGCTTCTCAGAGATGTGAATCCGCGTAACTCCAGTGAATTTGGACCGAGATGTAGGGCCTACATGCAATGTCTTTTGAAGTCAATGGCACTACGCTGAGTTACACCCACTGAGAATCTGTCCCCACTTCTCCTTGTGCAGTCCAAATCCCAAACTCCTGGTGTTGCTCCAATGTATAGTATCTAAGATGAAATGTTGTTAGCTCATGCCACTGTGTCTTTGCTACTATTGTTACCTGGGCTAGCTAGATTAAAGCTAGCACTGGTCTGCCTACCTATTCCACAACCACACCTTCACTTGCAGAGTAGATGCACCCTGCAATAGGCACCGAACTCCCTTCAGCTCTTTTGAAAATTCCAGCCTAAAGTCTTCCTCTACACTTAGACGAAGGAATGCTAACTTTGTGTGGTAAGGATTCCTGGTGGATGTCTCCTTCTGAGATCCCAGCCCTGATGTGATATTTAGAGTTTCTATGATTTTCAATGGTGTAGAAAATTTAACATTTTGCTTGTTATGTCTCCGAGATAAAAGTAACCACCTGGAAAAGGTTCTGTATTTTATTAGTCTGACCAAGAGTAGCAAACAGTGGTTGCAATGGCAGTTGGTGAGGCTGGGAGGAGAGTACATCGGTATTGGAAGGGTGTGTGTAAATTCTGAAATGTTACAGAAATGTTTGTTGGCTGATCATCCCACCCTTCACAGCCGATGGAAAATGTAAGTGGATTGGAAGAGAAAACTTTGGCCCTGATCCTGCAATCATTTACACGATTCAGTAGCTTTTCACGCCACAGTAGGCCCATTTACTTCATGTACAAAAGCCCCACTTTACTCACATAAATATGTATTTGCAAGAGCCAGGCCTCTGATTATAGCAGACGCCACACACATCCACCCACCCCCAGTGGCTGCAGAAAGTCAGATTTCCTCAGAATAACCCAAAGAATCTCTTTTAAACTTAACAGGAAAGAATGTGCTCCAGCAATCTGTACAAAATTATTTATTTGTAATAACAAAAGCTGCTTGAATGAAGCATTCACTGAAAACTAGGGTTTTTTGGGGGGTTTTTAAATGAAATACAAGACAGAAGGACAACTGCAGCAAAGCTGTGAGGCTTAACATTGTTACCCATCAGTACTAAATTAACACCTAGAGAATACCAGGCTAAGTAGTGCAGAGTAAACTGAACTTTGTGTTAGACAGTGATGCTTTGCATAGTTCACGGGGAATAAGCTGATTTGGATACCTGTATGTAGGTACATATCTATCAAACCAGCATCTCCATTAACTGTAGCAGATGTCCCAGTTTCTATCCCTTCTAAAGAAGTCATCTGCCATTGTGATGGTGCCAGGATAGTCCATGCAGTCTGCACTTGGGTAGGGGAAGTACTCTGAATCTCTGAGCGTATCCAAGTGCTCTGAGACGCAGGATGAGCAGTAACAGGCGGATGGGGAGCAGCTGTACTGCAGATGGGAGTGGCGGTGGGCGCACTCCTCTAGAGGATAGCTGTAGTTCTTGGGGTCTCGGGGAGAAGAAGGGCTGTAGTTCAGTGGAGCAAAAGGAGGCAGTTGAGGTGGGGAGTAACTATAGTCTAATGGGCTGGACAGGTCAGATGAGGCGGGAGATCCAGGAACCTATAACAACGGAGAGAAAAGAAAACTTAGTGTTAAATGAAGTCAGTGATAATGGGTGTTCACATAACTACACAGAGCAGAAAAAAAATACACAAGTCATTACAAGGCCCTAAATACACAACGACATCACACCCCTTCTGGAGCTTCCCTAGGCTATTGATAGTGCCTGCGTTTTGACATCAGAGAGCAACTGTGAACTCCTCAAGGGATCAGAATGTGTGGGTGGTTCTTGTGGGAGCAGAGCCCTGATCCTGCAATGAGCTCAGTGCAGAAGGACCTCTGTATCCACCTGGAGCCCCAGTGACTGCAGTGAAAGTCTGTGCCGACAGAAGGGTACATCTGGAGACAAGGCACTGCAGGATCGGTGCCTTAGTGCTCAACAAGGGAGCATGCTAGGGAAAAGTCCCGGACACGCCATGTGATACCCCAGTTCTAGTCTATACAGGTTCATGAGGAATAGAAGTTCTAACAGGCTGTTATCACACAATGGTTTCTGATTAATAACTGGGGTACCTGAGAACATTGCACTCTGCGACTGATTTTCTTCCTTTAAACTCCCAGTCACAAACATGCAGAATGGATGTCAGTAAGTGACGTATTATAAATGTAGCATGCAGCTTTAAACCCCCTCGTTTGGGGCATAAGCCAACCTCAACCTGAGGAGGGTCAGGAAAGAACTTTGCAAGGGGCAGGTTATTCTATTCTTGCCCACTTCAGGGGTTCTTACACCTGCCTCGGCAGCATCTGGTTCTAGGCGCTATCCGAGACAGGGCAGTGGACCAGGTGGAGCAATGGTCTGACCTTGTCTGGCTGTTCTTATCTTGCTAAGCACAAACATGTCAGTGGCATAGATCCAAGAGGGTGGGTTGGAGCTGTTCCCTGACCCTGCCACAAAGAAATTCCATGAAATACAGGTTGGATACTCCTCAAGTGGGTGTGACACTCCTCAATTCTGTAACCTCAGGTGAGGATCGACTGCTTCTTTATATCCTCTGCTTCTGCGGGAGGGCAGGAGAGAGCCCCAACTGTACACTGAAATCCAGACTCTCCCCTCTAACTGTGGAGTTGTTGGAAATGAATCATGCTCATGAAACCAGTTACGTTTTCAAAACTGGCCCAGAATTATTTTGCCCTTGTTTGATTTCCCTTCTTGATTTCCTCACCTAGGTGATTTCTCTCAAGGTGGCACGGGCTAGAGGTACAGACACCACCAGTCCAGCTATGTAAAGAATGCAACCAACTTACCAGGGTCTGGTTGAAGCACAGAGGGGTTGACTGGAAAATGTCTGGGTTATAGTGTGTGGAAGTCTGTAGAGCACTTAGGGAGGTGTCCATGGGCGGCTCTGTCTGAAGATAGGTATCAACAAGTTGCTCCAAATAACTTGGGTTTTCTTCACAGGAAACACAATTTGGAAACTGCCGTGGTTGGAAATAGTTGGGGGCAGAAGAGACAGGTTCTGCATCAAAATAAGGTGCTAGAAGAGGAGGAAAAAAAGGAGGTAAGAGATTGTTCAATACTTGTGCTTGCAAAAGGAGGCCAGGCTAGTTGTACATTTCCTTGATACCCGTGTCTGTGCCGAGTAGCATCTTGCTCTGCAAACAGCCCCATTGAAAGCAGCAACTCTAGACATGGAGGAAGCCCTTCAAGTTTAGACTGGGATTTTCAAAGGGGCCAAAAGTGAGTTAGGTGCCGGACTCCCATGCAAAGTCAATGGGGGGCTGAGGGTGAAATTTTCAGAAGTGCCTAAATTACTTGGGAGCTTAAGTCCCATTGGTTTTCAATGGGATTTAGGCTCTAAGTCACTTAGTGCTTTTGAAAATTGTATTCTGGGGACCTAACTCCCTTAGTCTCCTTTGAAAATCCCAGCCTGACCTTGAAAGTAAATCCAAAGCAATCCTGAGTGCATGCAATGCAGGGATGTGCTGCTGATATCGTAACAGTTGGATTTCACCTTTAGCCTCTGCTAAACTCCATGATCCAGGGATGCATGTGTTTGCTGAAAGGAGGGGGTGACGGGGAAGTGAGAGCAAACGAACACCTCTCCATCAAAACAAAAAATAGTTTCTCATCTTCATAAGCAAGAACAGAGGTAAAACACACAGCAGAGAGACTAGAGCTGTCCCTACATTACTTAGTTCAACTGATGTCATTTGGAAAAGGGCAAGGAGTCTAAAAAGCTCCAGGGCCAGATTTTCATTTACATCAAGGCGTCCTTACATCACAGTACTCTGCCACTGGGTGTCCATTACAACAGCAGTGTAAATAAGAATTTGGCCCTCTAGACTTTACTGCATGCTAAATACAGGTGTTCTCAAATATGGTTGAAAACAAAGTCCTGATCGTGCAAACACTTACTCATGCAGGTAGCCCTGTTGATCTCAATGGAACGGCTTGCATGTGTAACATTACTCACATGCATAAGTGTTTGTAGGACTGAGATCAGGCTGTTTTACTGAATAGTGAGGAAAAAAGTATGCACCCAAAAGAAAGAAATGAAGATTTTACCAGCCAAAAAAGGTTATGTGCGTCTCATGTTTCTATATTAACATAAGCAAATGTAAACCCCAAATACTGATTATTTAAGCGTTTCCTTGTAAATGTGATGTATACATTCACACATTTACAAAGGAAAGAGGAAACTTTCTGGATCTCTTAGCTACCGATATCCAAAGCATAAAAGGTCTGAAAAGTCCAAACTAATATTTGTTTTTCCTGCCAACCCCTGGATTTTGGTGTCGACTGGGAAGAAGTTGTTTATTCTGCTCTGCTGAAAGAACTGACACTGTTTCTGAACTCTACAGGGTGAAGGGGAAAGAGAAAGGTATCAACTGATTCTGCTTGAAGGTAAATGATCAGAAAGACAAGAAACTCTTTAAGATATTCTGGTCCCAGATGACAATCAGATAAAGGCAGTACCAAGAGACCAAAATCTTGATGAAGGCTACACAGTAGTGTTATTCTTTTGGTAATAAATGTTACCCATGAATTGGAGTCTTGATCCTTTTGTAGAAAAGGCAAACTGCACAGATATGAAGACAAAATTTCTGCTAGAGTGAGGGCAAAATGTACCCTGCTTGTCTTACTGCACCCTCATCTGCATTTAGTGAGCCTTTTTCAGGTTCTGATTGGCTGGATTCCTAATTAAATGGTAGTGCCTGCCTCAAGCCTTGAATTGAGGGCTGAAGAGACTTGGACTGGAGGAATAGATGGGGGAGGGGAGAAGGGGATGCTCTTTGTACCAACCTGTGCAGGGAGGGGAGACAGATTCTGGAAACTGGACACTGCTGCTGCCTCGGGAAACCTGACAAAACAGAACAGAAGGAAAATAGCAAATGCAAGTGTTTCTACTTTTGAAGATCAAAGGAGATCTTTTTCCTGAACACTGAGGTAAGTCACATCTACCTTTCAAGCTTACTTATGCAAATGTTAATGATTGTTGTTATTACCTCTGGGGCACCACTGGTGTGTATTCTGTTCACTTGTTCTGTTATTTATGTAGTACTCTCACTCTGTGTAATGCTCTATTGTTCCACAGTGCCACCCAGAAACCAACAAATGTGCATTACACTGAATTGTTGTTAAATATGTAGCAGCTCCGATGTGCATTCCACTCCATTGTTCTCTTGCTGTTAATTCACCAGAGGTACGTCTATACTTGAATGTTTAGTCATGTTTTAACACGTGTTAATTAGCAAGACTGTAAATTCTAGTGTGGCTAGGGGACGCAAAATATCTAGGGTTAAACATAACTAGAAACAATTTACAATCGTGTTAGCTAACGTGTTAAAACACAACTAAAAAATCAAGTGTAGATTACCCTATTTTGCACCACACATGCGCACCAGACTAACTTGTTCTACTGCATGTTTCACTTTGCAATCTGCTAGTGTGATAACTCTCACACTGCAATACTTAGAAGAAAACTGATTGTTATTTTCCCAGAGGTTTTGTAAACTGAAGCTTACAAATCAATAAACCTATCAGGAAGTTACATCAAACATTATGGGTGAAATCCTGGCTGCTCTGAAAACAATGTGAGGTTTGCCATCAACTTCAGTGGGGCCAGGATTTCACTCTAAATATTTAGTCTGTGGCTTCTTCTGATCAGATGGTTTTAACTTATGCTGACCCCAGCTTCATTTATTTCTTTCAAAATATTGCTGAGTTAGAAAGTGGCTGATCTCCCTATCAATAGCTTCCGAACATTTGCTCAGTTATTTAACACTTAAACTGTAATTATGCTTTATGGAAGAAAAAAACATTCCTTGAATTCTGGCAGTTCTGGAAGAGTTGGCAAGGTTGATATTCTTTTTTTGTCTATATAGACACAACATCTAGCGTCTGTAACCTCACCACTGACAGAAGAGTTGGTTTAGTTAACTTGCAGCTTCTGTCATGCAGAACACTTTAAAGTTTAGCTTTGTATTCCATGTGTGTACAGCACCTAGCACCATGGGGCACTGAGCCTGGGGGCCTCCACGATGCAAATAAATAATAACCAGTATAAATTCTGTTAAGCACAAAGCTAATCTCCTGCACCACTGGCTTTGAGTCACCTTAGCGGATGGAACAATCATAGCGTAAATGTTGAGTGAATGGCAAATTAAGAATAGTTCAATCCAGCCTCTTGACACCCAGCCATTTTATAGGGGAAGAAGGAAGGGGTGACTGTACACTTAAGAGACAAGTGCACTGCAGCATTTCAGTACTAGAGGGCTCTGTTCACCAAGCCTCTTTATTTGTGGTTGCAGGTTGCAGTCTGCTCAGCTTCTTGCGCAATCAACCGCTGCAGAGAGCAGGAGGTGGGAGATTAAATCTGAAAACCATCCAGGCTGTACTGTCATGAACCAGGAAGCAGTAATGATTTACCAACCTCTTTATGCAAAAACACGGGGCAGCCTGAGCTAGAGGGCTCACTTACAAAAAGAAGAGTGTTGTGTGTGTGTGTGTGTGTGAATTCTGTATCAGTATATAGGGCTCCTTAACCCCCTTCCTTCTCTCCAAATAGTTATGTTTTTGGCCTGGTTGTACTGAAATGCATTAAAGGCCCTGATCCGACAAAGCACTTAGGCATTTGCACAACTTCAAGCACACAAGTAGGAATCAATGGGCCTATTCACCTGCTTAAGTGCTTTATTGGAGCGCAGCCAGTGTGTTCTGCAGCAAGGGCCTCATCCTGCACCATTCCAGTGTTTTCATTTATTTAAAAGGGAGTGGGATCAACTCTTATTTAAACAGTTCTTTGCTCATACTCACTTTCTAACTTTCTTTCAGGACAAAAGGAAACTCACCTCTGGTTTTCTTTCTTAACATTAACAAAGTTGCATTACCCATTATAAAAATCACAAATTTTCAAACAGCTTCTGTGGATTTTTTTAGTACAGGTAAGAGAGAAGAGTCGGCACTTTCATTATTACTAGTCTTAACAGCTGGAAAGAAAACATTAAAGGAGAAAATCATCTCTTTGAGACAACACAGGTAGAAGATTTGTGTACATTAAAATAGGGCATGAGAAACTACTTTGTATCAGGCAATACTGAAACTTCAGCTGCCGGCCTGCGACTCATTCACCAAGTTTGGTTAGGTCCCTGTGAAGTTCCTCACCATAATCTCTAGTGTTCAGTAACCTAAATAATTTTGTGTCAGCTACACATTTTGCCACCTCACTGTTTATCCCCTTGTCTAGATCCTTGATAAACAAACATCAGTCCTGGTACAGAACATTGGACACGCAATGTTCATCTTTGCTCATGTTGAAAATTGACCGTTTTTCCCTGTTCATGTCTCCTGGCCAGTGTCTGATCCTCGACAGCACTTTTGCCTTTCACCCCAAGGTGATTTAGTCCTATTAGCAATCTCTTGTGAGGCACTGGGTGCAAAGATTTTTGAAATTCCATGTACAGGACGTTACCTCGTTCTCCTGCACCTACTAGTTTGTTAACACGCTCAGAGCATTCTAACAGATCACAGAGAGGCGGAATCACAGAGGCCAGGCTGCTTTATCCCGTTATCATGTTGTGTAATTTCAGTTTTAATTATCATTTCATTTGATTCACTGGATAATGAAGGTGCACTGCTCTGCTAATTGCCAGGATCACCCCTCAGGCCTTTTTTAAAGAGTGGTAACATAGGTGCTCCCCTCCAGCTTCCTGGTACAGTAGCTGATTCTAATGCAAGGCTACAGATTCTTGTTGGCAGCTCAGCCTCTTCATTCTTGATTCCACATCAAGTAAGAAAATAGACAGAGAGTTTTGCCTCCTGGGAAAATTCATTTCACTGAGAAACTCCCTCTGCACATGATAATGGCTGGTGCGCTGGCCAAACAAAGCACTGGGGATCAGAGCTCATTCCTGGGCATCGATCCAGCACACCTGGGGGGAGCGGAACAGCACCTGGAGAGTTCTATGGAACCACTGCTCGAGACCTGATCCAAAGTCCATTAAGTCAGTGGAAAGACTCGCATTGATTTCCTCCTAGTCCTTGGGGATCCAAGCTAACACTCTCCCTCCTAGGCCAGTCGGCGTTAGGAACAGTATGATGCTAGCATATTCAGCCCTGGGAGGATTTGGTCTTGCACCGTCCTCTTGGGCCAGCAGAGGCTGGAAGCTGTCCTGAGCTGGTGCCTTTCTAATAAGAGTGAGGGAGCCACTGACCAATGGCAGGTCTTTGGGCTCTGTGAGCAACCTCTTGGAGGGCAGAACATGTTGGGATCCTTAGCACAACAGAGTTTTACATGGGAGGCTCCTTGAAACAGGCAAGATGGGCTTTGTTTGAGTCAGATCAAGCATACTGTTTTCCCTGCTGCTGCACAGAGATTCTGAGCAGGTCTGTCTGTCAAGCCTTGTCTGCATGGGGGAAATTGATTTAGCAGAGTTATTCCAGAGGTGTTATTCCAGTATAATTTAGCTATTCCAGAATAACTCCCTTGTGGAGAGAGCACTCTGTTCTGGAATAAAAATGAGCACAGTAATTATTCCAGCATAAAGTATTTTTTATTTCAGAATGGTGTCCACTTGGGGGGGAAATTAGTCAATTTCCCCATAAAGACAAGCTCTCTGTTTTGCCTGCATCGCCAACCTTGGCTTTTAGGGCTCTGGGTTTATTAAGTGGACAGAAGCGATATTAAGAGAAATCATTTCTTATTCTTATATTACAACATGGAAGAAGTGAATATTTTGTCCTTACAGTTGCATCAGTTGCTGCCTGTCGTGCTCTCCTCTGCTGCAATAACTCTTTCACAGTGATCTTTACTCTAACACCTTGATACACCTTGGGTTTCCCTGAAAGAATGAGTTAAAAATAAGATTGCATGGATGAGAAAAACAAAGCAAGTATTTTGCAGTGGTGATATTGAAAATATAAAAAAAGTAAATTCAGTGTGTTCTCAGTCACACTTTATCTAAAGGGTATATTTACAAAGAGTTTGCAAAGGTTTATAAATTAATAGATATTTTAATAAACGGTTAATCAATTATTACAGAATGCCATAGATCCCTTGTAATTATGATTTATAACCACCTCCTGTCTGTAACATGCTTAGAACATTTATTAACACTTTATCGACTATTTGTAAATGTACCCTTATTACATAATAAATTTAATTGTGACGGTGTTTTCTTTTTCCTTAAGAGTTTTTTTTTTCCTAGTGACCAATACTGGAGAAATAAATGGTATCACTTAGATCAGAGAACACTTTAGAAAGGAACATAAGTACAATTATCTCTATTTTATTGATGGGAGACTGAGGCAGAGAGATATTAAGGCTGCAATCTTGAAAACACACATATAGTTAACTTTTAATACTGTGAATAGTCCCACTGATTTCCATCAAAGTTAAGCATGTATGTTTGCAGGCTAAGGCCCTAAGCACTTGGATAAAGTCACATAGTAAGTCAGTGGCAGAACCAAAAACAGAACCCGGTGCCCTAATTCCCAGCTTTATCCACTGGACCATACTGTCAAATTAATTTGAATCACTACAGTATCCTGAAGTTTTCCATCAGGGAAATAGACATGGGCACTACGTTCATCCGCCACATTAAGAATAGGAATAAAAACAATGCAAATATGTGAGTGATTATTCTTTTATAGGACTGAGCAAAACCCCGAATAAAATGATTGTGCTTTCAAGAATCACTCTCTGTGAGATCTAGTTTTCTTTTTCTTTCTTTCTCTAATGAGAGGGGTCATTTTCCACACCTACAATTTGTTGTAGACATGCTTGTGGGGCTTCATCAATCAGAAAAAACAATCATCACCCACTAGTATAATCAAACTTTGCATGTTGAGTAGTTAAGAATTTGCCTATTGGGAAGAAACCACTCCAGAAACTCTTGCTGTAAGAAATATTTCACACAAATTGCAGTTTAGTTCAGTTTTTATAATTGCTCTTCTTGGTGTGGCATGCCTTTTAGTGACAGCTTGCCACACACATTCACACTGCCTTTAATGTGGTGTCTTGTGTTAATTGTCCTTTCCCCTGATTGCAGTCAATCAGTGGGATAGCCAGAGGAGGGGATGCTATTGAGCTGCAAACTCATGTCTGTGGGGTTCATTTATCCTCCTAGCTCCATTTTATTTTTGATCATCAAGTTGAAAACTGCAAAGGTCGGTTTCCGTGAATCCAAGGGAAGGAAACCCTTTGCTCCAAGACCCTCATGTAACCAGGGCTGACATCTTAGGCCCCGATTCAGCATATATGCTTAGCTTTATGCATGCAAATAGTCTCCTTAGCTGAATCTACACTGGGAAAATATACCATGTTAGGAAATGTGTTAAACAAGACTTTGCAGCTGGGATAGTTGGGGCCTGTTCTGTTTAAAACATGATAGCTGGCTGTAGTTACTCCCCACCAACCAGCTCACATGACTGGCCTTATCCACACTAAGGTGAAAAACATCCTGTTAAGTAACATATTTTTTTAATGTTGCCTCTTCCCAGCCTAGAGAGTAAAATCATCCACCTGCAGGAGTGTTTTCCGGATCAGGGTTTCCCAGTTATCAGCCTAGCTAAAAAGATACTGACTCTTCCCCTTGGCAGAGAACCTGGCCTGAGCCAAAAACCCACCCCAGGGGGCTGTGGGCTGGGTCCGGCTAACAGAGCAGCAGGCTCCTGCCTGGGCCAAGTGGAGGTGTGACAGGCCGGGAGGTCAGCCGGCTGGGACTGACCCCTGCCTCCCCGCTGCGGGGATCCGCACTGGCTTCGTGCAAACCCTCCTGGCAAGCCCGAAGTTACGGGCTGTGTGTGTGTTTGTGTTGTGTGTGTGTGTGTGTGTGTTTGTGTTGTGTGTGTGTGTGTGTGTGTGTGGAGCCTGCCCGAGCCCCCAGGCCAGGCTGGCCCTTCCTCTGCCTCCCCAGCGGCCGGCAGAGAGAGGCTGGGGTCGCCCCAGGACCCGGACGCTTCTTGCGGGCTGGCGGAGCGGAGCGCCCGGGCAGGGTGGCGGGGAGCCGCGCCGCGCCGGGGCTGGGAGGCGCCCTCCTCTCCGGCCTGCTCCCCCACGGCCGAGCGCAGCGCTGGAGGCTGCGGCGCGGCAGCCGGGCGGGTTCCGGCGGCGGGTCCCGGCTCGGGGCCGGGCGGTCCTTTCTCCCCCCTGCTCGGCCGGCCAAGCCCGGCTCCGTGAGTAGCTCCCGCTGCGGTCCCCCCCCCCAGGGTCCGACTCCCGGCTCCCGGCCGCCTCCTGCACCATCCCCGGCCCGGCTGCGCCAAGCTCTGCCTCCGGGTCCCGCACCGGCCCCGGCGCCCCCAGAAGCCTGGCCCCGGCGCCCGGCGCCCCTCGGCTTCCACGCACCCCGGCTGGAGGTGCACACGGGGGCTGCCTTAGCGATGGACGCCCCCGTCGCCGCCCCACGGCTCCCGGCCTGCAGCCCGCCTGGGATCGCCCCGCCATTAGCCTCTCCCCCCCCCCCCGGACTGTCCCCCATCTCCCCACGATTAGCCCCCCCTATTCCCCTGCGCAGATTTACACCCCCCACCCGCCCCCTTTTCCTTACAACGCCACCGCTGGCCTCGGGGGGGCCAGAGCCGGTGGGAGCTGGAAGCAGATATCTGGGGGCGGGGGGGGATCCGGGGGTTGCGCGGGGTGGGGGGGCTGGAGCTGGGGGGACCCGAGCCCCACCTGCCACCCTCCTGGCCCGCAGGGAGTTTGCTGCCCGATAGCGCCACTTCTGGTCAGCGCGGACATCGCACCAGAACTCCGGGGGGGCGGAGGGGGGGGGTTCCCCGCTGGGGATTCAGTTTAGGAGACACGTTTCCCCTTTTCGACAGCCCTCCGGGGCCATCTCGTTCTCTCCCCGCCTGTGCAACATCTCCCCCGGGGGCTGGGTCGGGGGGTGGGTCCTGGGCCTGCTGCTGAGTCCCACTCGGGTCAGATCGTCCCTGAATATTAAAATACACAACTAATCACCTGGCAGCGCCCAGGACGTTGCCTGAGTCTTAAATTGCACCCGCGACTGGACTCCTTAGCCCTGAAATCTGCAGCCCGTGAGCTCTTGCTAAAAGCACGGAATTTGCAAAGCATGTTTGGGATTAGCCGTCTTTTTTGAAAGGCTGAAATGCTTTAACAATGGTGATTTAGAGCCCATGCATTCCTGTGCACAAAACACGTTTGCTTTTCCCCTGGACCTTGCGTTGGGTGTGTGTATTATTCTACATATAATGTGGATTGCATATGACCAGTTTCCGTTCTATCCACTTAAAAACACTGATTTGATTACACTTTGCATTATACAGTCATTAACTGTCTTCTTTCTCTCCCCCCTCCACCTCATTTTGAAGGTAAAACCAACTCCCCCCAAAAATGGAGGATAAATAAAACATCCCCAAAATTCATGAAGAAAAGGTTCAAACTGAACTGAACTTACCAGACATCCTGACCTGAAAGAAGAAGCAACTTTTATAACAGCTGATGTTGCAGCGGAAGAATTCACCACCTGGATTCCTAGATGCTGGGGGGAATGGGAACAAGAAAACAATAATTTTAAAATTTAAAAAAAGAATACCCAATATCATTGTGCAAATTCCAGGTGGAGACCAACAATATTAATGTTTTATACCTACAGATATAAGTTTGAGTTTTTCTCCCCTAATGCCAAGTATTTAAAACCTCTAGAAACCAATGATTTGACAATCAATGATTGCGCGATACTTTCAATTTGAATATTCAAAGGCTTAACAAAATGGGCTATCTTTTTGTGAAACCCAGCACATCTCCATCTAGCAGAGGGTCTTGGGGAATAAGATTTGGTGGTGGGGACTTCCTCACCCCTTACTTTTGGGACATTTTGAACATTTTATCCACCTTTCCACAAACAAAGCAGATGCCCCTAAACCTGGTCAGTATTTTCATCTCAGATGCACACTCTTGGCTCCAGTCCTCTCATATTTCACTTGCTAGCTGGCAAGGAGATTCTGCAAGGGAGCAGGGTGATTTTTGCACAATTTTTCACATTTTAAGGGTAAATTTGAGGGTTTTTGGAGCAAAATGGCAGTTGGTGGGCGTGGCATAACAAAGACAGGTTCTGGGGCATCAGAGCAGCTGTCACTGACCAAAATAGGCTTCTATTTCACCCTGCTCCCCTCCCTCATTCCGCCTTTGTGCCCTTTGTTGGATTTTATTTGTATTTTCCCCAGTTCATGAGATTGACACCTCTTCCACAAAGTGGCCCCATTTCAGATTAGATTCCCCAAAATTGACGAGGGGGGAGGGGGGATCCTTGCATTGACAGCCAAGGCAGCTCTAGCAAGGGCAGCATGACACGTTTTGGGACACCATTGGACAATCCATATAGAATCCCAATGTTTTACATTGCATTGAAACATTCCCTCTGCACTGCAGTTAATAACCTCCATCTGCAATAGCTGGTGAAAGCAGAAAGCAGGCTAGGCTGTTAATCATCTACCAGCAGTTTAATTTGGCTATTGTTCCTTTTTTTTTTAAATTCAACAAATATACTTGATTTGTGTTAGGGAGTGGCGAAGAGGTGGTCTCAGAAATGTCCTTATTCCAGCCCTGAAATATTTTCATTCACAAACTGATTGTTTTTGTTGGGCCAAATACTGGAGCAGAATACTAGCAGAGAAAAAAACCCTAACTTCAGTACAAGAATGAAAGGGATCCCCTCTGATAATGTCCCTATGTTAGTTATTCTGTTTTACATCCACTTTTCACCATAATGTACAAGCACCAGTTTTGCTCTGGGTGATTTAAAAAAAAAATCAGCGTACTCTGCTTTAAGACACAACTTGAAGGTGGATATTCTGTGAAAGGCATACTACATGCCACCTGAATTAGAGAGGTTTCCATATCCAGTATAACGCCTTCTGCAGAAATAGACAGATTTCCACTAATAGTACTTGATTTTAAAAATTAGGAAATCTCTCTTTCCCCCAGCTGTGACAATTGGCTGCTGCTTGACTTGAAATATACATTGTGGATAGCTAGAGGCCTGGGAGAATCCTGCTTGGGTTCCAAAGGGGTTTTACCTTGGAAAATGCTCCAAGAGATATGTCGTTAGATTTTCCTTCTGTAACTGGAAAATGCAGGGAATTGCTTATGAAAGCTGCCAAGATCAAATAATAATTAGTTTATGAGTCTTAACAAGAATGACTTCCTAACAAGGAAGCCCAACCCATTTTGGGTATTAGTTTGCATGGCCCAGATCCTCAAGAGTATTGATTTCAATAGAAATTAGGAGCCTCTAGAGCTTTGTGCCTCTGTGTCCAGATTTAAAGTGGCTTCCACTGTTCGAAAGTCGCTGCTGCCTTCTTATCTGAACTCCAAGAGAGGGCAGCTGATCAAATACTCCGTGTCCTTTTAGCACTCGACAGAGTGAGCGAGGTAAAGAGGGGCTGCGCCTCCTTTTCTGTTCGCAGCGTTGAAGACAGATGCTGCTCATGGAGTGTGATTTGCAGAAGCATTTAAGAGGGGGTGCCGCGAATAGAAAGTAATTACCTTGGGGTGATTTTTAATTCCTAGCCTGTATTTTGAGACCGCACGTGGTTACAGCAGATACAGATACTGATTAGTTCGCCCTGCAGCCAAAATAGGGTTTTAATATAGGGATTGAGCAACGTGCGCCGCCGGCGTGTATTGATTTGAAACACAGGCATACTCCGGTGCACGGCGAAGTAATGTATTGGCTGGACTGGGCATTAGAGGGGTTGGCCCTTGCACGCCCCGGGGAAGTGTCAGGGTCGGCGCCCGGTGCCCTCGGGGAGGATGTGGCTGTGCAAACGGCTGGCACGTGCTGGCTGGCTCTTGTGGCACTACCTCCACCAGCACCTCGGTGGTCTGGGTCGCTCGCTTGGCAGGGGAGATGGAGCGAGCTCTGGCTGGGAGGCTGGAGAAGGGCTGGAGCGGCGGGCGCTGCGGGGAGGCACAGCCGCCCCAGGTGCCCCATTAGCCGGGGGCCTTCCAGGTGCGTGGCGTGGCGTGGCCCCTGCCCGAGGCATTTTGTTTCCTCCCCCGCCAGCGGCGCAGGCGAGGCTGGGAGTGACCAGCCGGGTGAGCAGAATCGGTGCCCTGGGCTCGTGTGAACCTGCTGCGCGGTAATCCGGTTTACCAGCCCGCTTTACTGGGAGGGGGAGAATCAGGCGCTGTCTCCCGACTCGCTTGGTTAGAGGAGCCCGACCAGGAGGAAGGTGGCAACAGCCCAAAGTAACCCGAGCGGGGAACGGAGCCGGGCGGTGGGGGGAGTTTACACGACACAAAAGCCTCTGGGGTTTGTTTCCAAACAGGTCTGAGCAGGGCTGGGGAATCAGGAAGCTGCAGGCAGGAGGGAATTCGAGCCAGCGGAGCCGGGGGGGCGCGTTCCTGCCCCTGCCCCACCTGGCTGCAAGTGCAATATGGGGGGGGGCTAACCTGAGCTCCCGCGGAGTAGAGAGAAACCTAGCCCGGGCCAAGGCGTGCAGCCGGGGGGGCTGCGGGGTGGGGGCACGGTGCGACTCTGCGAAGGCGACTCATGTTGTAAAACAAAACTTGGCCAGCCACGTGCGCGGTGCGGGCCCGGGGACAAAGAGCGCCGCCTGCAGGCCGGCTCGGCCAGGTGTTCCAGGTGTGCCAGGTGTCCCCCGTCCACCCCCTCCCGGGGCATAGAGACCGCTGTCTGCACCCTCGGCGCCCCGTCTGCAGCCGGGTGGCGTTGGCTCCACAGGCAGCCCGGCGCCCATACAGCTCGCTGCCGCCTGGGAGGTGATGCACTACAAAGTGCGGGAGGGGGGGTCACGAAAGTGCTTCTTGAGAAGGGAGCTGGGGAGTCTGAGGCCAAGTGGAATAAGGGGTGGGCACTGGAGTGGGGCTGCTGGGGGGCTCGCCGCTTACAGTGCCTCCTGCCCAATCCGCCCCCGGAGGCTAGTGCAACTGGTATTCCCAGAGTGTGATCCAGCCTCACCAAACAAGCCAACATCTCAAAGAAAGGTTTAGAGAAGGGCAATGAAAATCATTACAGCTTGTGGAAGGGGCATTCACAGAGGAAAGACTTGGCCCTGACCTGAGACTTTTAAATGCTTTAAAATTAGGAGTCTGATTAGATAATAAATAATTATGGCAAATGAAAGGGTCATTTCCTCAGCATAGCAAGACCCCTTTTTTCCCCTCTACATTTGTGATGTTTCTGTTTTTGTTTTTTGGTCTTTTTTGCCATGAAAACCAACCAACTAATCTTTAAAATAATTAATGGTACTGAGAAAGTCAACCAGATGCTCCAATTTACCCTTTCTTCTCATAGCAGGGCAAAGGGGCACTTCGTAAACTCTCCTGCTTTAGGGGGGTTGCTGGGCAAGAAGGTGATTCCCCGCCAGTCTGCATTCTGGATTGCCATGTCTACCTTGAGTAGAGAACTGACAGAGCTAAGAAGCAATTTAAAATATCTAGTTATTGGGGACACTTTCTGCATGTGCAATGGGGGCCAGATTTTAAAGAAGGGCCTTGCCCAACAGCACCCAGTAAAGAACACACACACACACACACACGAGAGCAACACCACCATTCTGGGGGCTGAGCACCATTAAGGATTTATTATCATTTCCTGTGGTTTGTGCAAACTTCACATGACATCAAAATTGTGTTTCTTTGGGCTTTTAGTCATAGAGGGCATGGACCCTGGCTTTGGCACCCACCCATGGAGGTGTGTATGTTTAAAAATAATCTGCATCAAACCAGTGAAAGGTATGAGTTGACGGGACAGGAGGAATTGCAGTCAAAGTGGCATTGCAAACACAGTACCAAAGCTTTGGATCGGATAAAATAGCCATTCGTCATTGTGCAGCAAACTGTAAAAGGCAGAGGTCTCTGTTGCTGGGGTCAGTCAGGGATGAGCCCTCCCTCTCTTAGGGTGTTTGGAGAAATCCTTGAGAATGTTTTACATGCCTTTTAGGGTGCAGGAGTTCTCAATGCCTGATTGAAATGTGTGAGCAGCCAGAATGGGAGGCGCTCCCTGCTGTGCTAATAACTGATTTCGAAGGAGCTGTTGAAATAAATGGTCACTGATTGTGTGGGCCAAATCCTCATTTCCACCTTGGATCCCTTTGGCATTGCTGCCAACTGGAGAGTCCCCATTGCAGAGGAATCCCTCGCTGGCATAGCAGTCTACGCAGTCTCCTCACAGGTCCGCCTCCTCTGTATAGGTGCGTGCTAGGGACAAGCGAAGGTGCGGCTAGAGTGCCTTCAGTGACCCAAGTGTGTAACAAGCCCCGGTTGCTGTTGCCAACTACTGGAGATTAGAGCAGCACTAAGGGCTCTGGCTGCCCTCAGGATACGATCAATGGGGGGGACAGAGTGCAAATATGGCTTCAAACCACCTTGTCTCCTCCACACTCCTCAGGCCTTGTGCTGAGCGTGATGCCATGTCTGCTAACCTAAGATTTTGCTTCTTCTCTGCTGTCACACTAAGGGAGCATTCCCCGGTCAAAGGGGAAAGCAGCAGCTGCTCTGGAAACAAAATTGCTCCTAACAGAAAGGAGTTAACTAGAAACATCATAAGTGATGCAGGATAAAGTTCCCGCTTTGTGCTGACAGAAGGGACAGGCTTGGTTCATACGTGTGTGAACAGCTACCTCTCGTGGCCACCCACAGCCTCTGTCGCACATACATCCTTTTCAACACACAGGGCTTTGCAGGGGAGTGAATGGCTTTGGGGTGTGTGAACACACGAATGTGCACTATTTAAAGTTCTGAAACACTCTTTAAAGGAACACGGGCGAGGCACTTTCATCTGGTTTAAAATGCTTTTTCTCACTTTTGTTTCTATAACCTCTTTGGAAGCGTGAAACTACAGTTTGTTTCCTTACAATTGTTCTTTATCGTTAAATATACTCCCCACTTCCCATGGCTGACTTATGTAGGGTTGCTTGTGAGATCTGGCCTGCTGAATTTCATCACGTGAGAAAAAATAGTAATTAAGCGTCTTCTTTGCTAAGAGAGTAGTGTGATCCAGTGGACAAGGCATTGGCCTGAGACGTGGGAGACCTGGGCTTTGCTCCCTGTCCTGCCATTATCCTGATGGGATCTTGGTGATGTCATTTTGGCCCAGATCCTCAACAGTATTTAGATGCCTGACTCCCAGTGAAATCAACAGGCTTTCCCCTCTGTGCTTAGTTTTTCCTCCCACCGCTTGTATCCCTTGTCTAGATTTTAAGCTCTTTGGGATAGGGATTATCTCTCACTATGTGTTGGTACAGCACCTAGCATAGTTGTGCCCTGCTCCTGGTGGGCACTGCTAGGTGGTACTTTGCCAATAGGAAAAAAAGGGGGCAAGGGTGTAAAATTGGGGGCCTTCAAAATATGACAGTATAATTTATATACACATGCCTCTTCCTCTAGGCTTCAAGAAATACCCATACAGCTCTGATTTAGAGTGGCTTTGGGAGAAACACGGGTCCTGAGCCTGCAAAGAATCATGCAGGCAGACTCTGCACCCACCTGCATAGCCTTTGAAGTCAGCATTACAGTGCATTGAACTCAGTAGGGCTATCCACAGGGGGACTAGGAGCTGTTTGAGGCCTCTAAGCATTACACACTATAAATAATAGTAATTATCTGGGCATGAAAACCACTGTAACAGACAAGCGCTCGTATACTACGATTATAATTCTCCTTTAAGCAATCCATCATTGCTGATTTCAGGTTACAGATGTTTATTTGTCATTGCCTGGTATGTTGTCTGTCCAAGTGCACCATCTGTTTACTATCCCTTCCATAACTATCACCCTAGGACAGCGCCATATTTATATAACATTGGCATTTGACATTTACATATATGTGGTATATAATAAGATATCACCATACAGAACTTAAATTATTTGAAAAGGCTTGCACCCCGTCCTCCCCCAATCCCCTCATAACTATCTTCATGTAGAATCACTTCCTAGAAATCTTCTACAGTTGTTTAAATAGACACGGTTTGTCAGCAACTAAAAAGATGCGGTCCTGTTTCTTAGTGCACTATTGTAAATGTGCAGATTCTTAAGGTTGTTTTCCAAAGTGGGACCAATCCAAAGACCACCGAAGTCACTGGACTCTTTAAATTGACTTTCCCTGGGCATTGGATGGAGTCTACACAGTAACCCTGACAATTACATTGTTAAATAGAGTATAAAGCAATGTGCTGATTTCCTTAATCTGAAATTCTTCTTAGCATTTTTGCATCCAAGTACATTATCACCGTCCTCAATTTTAAAAATGATCGACTATAGGGAAATGTCCTACAATCGATTCAGCTGTCTGAGGTGAAGGTTAATTCTAATTTGCCACCAACTGCGAGCTTTCCTCAGTAAGATCTCCGGCATTCATATGTCCCCCAGACTGGACTCCCATCTTCTTTTGCCCAAGAAGAGTTGTCATGAAGGGAAGTTGTATCTACAGGTTCCTCTGATGAGAGGTGGAGCATCTTGGGAGGTAGATCATTTGCTACAGTCATAAACGGTGAAAAGGAGTAGGACGAGGTGGCAGGGTAACTGGGTACGTAGTGGACATCTTCGAAAGCATGCAAAGAGTAGGCCTGGGCTCCTGGGAGGGCAGAACTCCAGCTCGAGCTTCTATACTGGGAAGCGTTTCCAGTCTCGTGGGTGGTGAGGCAGCTGGTAGTTGTGGGCAATATTTGTAGGGACTCTGAGCACACAGCGTCTGATTGGTTGAGGCTGTCAGGCATGCCCTGCTCCCAGGAGTCTCTCTGTTGGAAAGAGGTTGGGGGAGATCTTTGAGAATAATGCCATGTTCCATAGTAAAAAGGCACAAACACCTAATCTAGTGGGTCTTCTAGCTTCCATGTTTACCGAGCTAAGCTAGTCCTGCTGTCTGACCTACGCCCCGCATAGCCAGTTGTGTATTACCCTGCAACACTAGCAGGGTGTGTAAAAAAGTGATTAAGGAAAACAGAGCCAGTATTTATGGCATGAGTCAACTACATTGCCCTGGGTTCCAGATCAGACTTGATTGTCTGAGGCCCTGATCCAGCAAAGCACTTTAACTGTAAACCCATGAGGAGTCTCACTGAAGTCAATTAAAATTAAGCATATCCTTAAATGCTCAGCTGGATCAGGGCCTTTGTCATCATTTCAGTGTGGTGTGGAGAGGGAGGGTGGAGCAGGGAGATTGATCCGTATCATGCAGGCGCTGGGGGTGCGGGACTGAGCTTGGCTCTTGCTCCTTGAGTTGGTAGGGGCAGGAGAACTTTGTGACACTTCCAATCAACTCTCCTCTCACCAACCCACAAGCAGAACTGACCAGTTCCAGCGGGAGAGCCAGGGAGGCCCCGCTAGGCAGGGTACAGGAACATAGCAGCATAGGAACTGTCTTAATGGATAAGACCAAGGCTCCATCTACTCAAGTACCACGCCTCCAGGTGTGGGGCACCCTCTACACAACGCAACCCATCATTTAAGCCTGGATACCAAATTCAGATCAGTGTACAGACTCACTATTAAGAAATGTGCTGAGTCATTGGGGAAGGGCGGCAGGAGAGGGGGCAGCGAGGAGGTGCTGAAAAGGGAGCTGGTGCTGGGCGTGAGGGCGGCCGGGCGATAGTCCTCGCTGAAACAGGAGTCCAGTAGTGGCGGGTACCCTTGAACTGCAGAGGAGTCACATGGAAAGGACTTTGCCCCCAGGGAGGAAGCATAAACATCATTTGAAAGCGGCTTAGTGTTGTGGAAATCCAGATCGGACATGAATGATCTCCTAACTCCATAGTAACCAGACATGGCAGGGGAGCCTGTTGGCGAGAAAGACAGTCATCATCCACTGAGTCAATATTAATTGGGCAAATCAATAGAGCTGACAACCACAGAACTCCCCACGTCCACTTTCAAGATGAATCTCTCTGCAGCACTGTTGGTTCCTCCTGGGCCATTAGCACTCAGGAAGTATCTCCCTTAGGCAAGCGTGCTTGCGTCTTTGTTTCTGTAATAACATGTACAGAGTGCATCCCAGACTCGTTCTTCATTTTACAACAGCATCTAGAGGCCCCAACTGAGATCAGAGCCCCACTGTGGCAGGCATCATAAGAATGGCCATACTAGGTCAGACCAATGGTCCATTTAGCCC
The DNA here is from genome assembly GCF_026122565.2 of Emydura macquarii macquarii. Lineage (NCBI taxonomy): Eukaryota > Metazoa > Chordata > Testudines > Chelidae > Emydura > Emydura macquarii. Next base: position 10,549,200 of record NW_027130449.1, on the reverse strand, counting down.
AGTATCCTGTCTTCTGACAGTGGCCAGTGCCACTGAGTGAGAGTGGGAGACAGTCCCTGCCCCAAAGAGCTTGCAGTGTAACTAGAAGAGACAGAGAAAGGAAGTAGTATTCTACCCATATTACACAGGGGAAACTGAGGCACAGAGAGATTTAAGTAATTTGTCTAAGGTCATACAAGGACTCTGATACAGCCAGAAACTGAACCTCATTCTCCTGAATTCCAACCCGTTGCCTTAACTACAAGATTTTCCTTTCCCTCTAGGAGTTGTTTCACCTTGTCTCGCTTCCCTTGGGGCTTCAGAGAAGGGTTTTAATGTAATTAGGATGTCTTTCTGAGTTAACCCTTCCATGGATCTCCTCTCTGAGTGTTGGGTGGTACCATCACAGCTCTTCGTGATAGTATTTTGAAGTCCCTTCAAAGGAAGAATGAGACAGAAATGGCACTGGATTGCCAACACTGAAGTGATGTATGATTTAGTCAAAATACTCACCTGACATTTGGACAAAGGGAGACGGGGGAGTGCTGCCACTGCCCTAAAAAAATAAAGAGACATTGAATGTGTTTTGTTCTGCAATCCAAAATGTAAGTGTGTAGTTTGGATGTGGGTTTTGCATCATTTCAATGCAGTTTTGGAATCTCAGTGAAGCTGTGAATAAGAAGCAATTAGGCACAAGATTACAAGCTCTGGAGAGAGAAAGTAATTGCAGCTGGAGGCTAAGAAGAGATTTTAGAGCTCTGGGCAAATGCTGATAATGGCAGGAAAATCAAGATAACGAGGCTTGATTCTTATTTCCACTAAAGCTCCTTTACACTGTCAGAGTGGTGTAAAGTGGCCTTTGCACCAGAATCAGCCCCAAATGATTCAGTGTCTGGGATCCTCTGTGTTAAAAATGTGCCTGATTCTCCATACCCCTGCACCATACACAGTCATGTACGCCAGTGCAAAGGGGAGTATACATTTTTACTGTTCTGATTTGTGGCATTTCACATCCACTCTGCACAAGTGTAAATTACTATACGTGAGGCAGTGCAATGGGGATCTGTATGTGTACTGCAAAGTGTGTGTCATGTTCCCCTCTAGTGGCTGGTCTGCTAGAGGATAACAACCAACTACTGCTACCAGCTAATGGAGTTGCTGTTTTAGCTCAAAGGGTCGAGGTCTGTTGTATCAATATAGATGGAATAAAGGAGCCTAAAGAGTCAAAATTGTTAACGTGACCCAGTCACTGTCCAACATTAAACAGTTTTAAACAGGGTGGATAAAAATCAATGAATTTTTTTTAAAAAGTAAAAAAAATCTGATTTTTTTTTTTTTAAATTTAAATCGGCTTTTTTTATTTTCTCTGAAAATCATCAATAATATACTAAATTTCTCTCTTGTTTAAAAAATCACAGTTACAATTAAATCTCATTGCAAACATGCTAAACCTACACTTACAGTCTCATAAAAATGAATTACTGTCTCTAGTCTGTCCAGCCTAACTACCAGCTCTTGCTTCTTGAAAGTTCTGGGCTTTCAGTTTCTGTTTCGCAGCAGACTAAAGTCACGTGTGCAAAGAAAGACACAGGCTGGGTAGGAGTGTTGTTGTTCTGTGCTTATGTGGTGATGGAGCTGGGCCAAGCAAGGCAGAGGTGTTAGTTAAGACAATGTCTTAAAGACAGAGGAACAAAGGACGGAGACAGAGTAGAAAGGAACAGTGGAGTGGACTGGAAAGAAAAAGGGAAGACATTATTCAGTACACACACAGCTTCCTATATTCCCCCACACTTTTGCCACAGAAAAACTGTCATGGCTTCTGGGCGTAAGAGAGACCCTATCTGGGAATATTTTGAAGAAACTCTTTCCCTGGGTAAAAAAGGAAAATGTGTCAAGTGTAAGCAGTGCAAGAGCAAGATGCAGGGCCTAGTTGCAAGAATGAAACATCATAATGAAAACTGCTTATTGGGAGGAAATGATGTAGATATGTCTGAAGAACAATATGGATCAATTGGTTAGTAACTTCAATAATTTACTTTGCAATGCATCATTCTTCAAGACTTTTTCAATGCCTTTCAGTATAAGTGTGATTTAAATGTTGTTGAAGTCGCAAAATACTTCCATAACTGTCATTTTGCTTCAGCTTCACTGAAGAAGCAGGAGGATCCAAACTAATTCTCCCTCAAGATGTTCGATGGAATTCTGTGGTTGATTGTTTTGAACAATTTATTAAGAACTGGCCTATTCTCATAAAGCTTTGTGAAGAAAACCATGCTAAAAATAGATGGATGTATCTCATCAAAAGTATCTAACATTGGATTAAAGAGGAATGTAGAGGATATGCTCAGTATACGGAAGCCTATATCCATAGCCTTTAACAAACTTCAGAGAAATTGTTACTGCATTGCTGATGCTGTCGAAATTTGGAAGGCACGCTAAGAGACATTGAAGAAAGAAATACCTCACCAGAAAGTTAAACTGCAGGCAACAAAGAAGCGAATGGATCAAGCACTCACTCCACCTCATTTTCTTGCAAACATTCTTGACCCCAGATATAAAGGTAGATGCCTAACTTCTGAAGAAGATGCTGCTGCCATGGCATGGGCATCTGAAAATCACTCCTCAGTTACGCCAGTCATAATACATTTCAGGGCTGGAGCGGAACCATTTAAACAGTATGTGTTTACTGATGATGTTTTGAACAAAGTCACTCCATTGAATTGGTGGAAATCATTAGTCAGGCACCTTGAAACAGAGTTCCTTCAGTTGCTAAGCCAACTTTTCACAGCAGTAGCTTCCTCTGCAGGTACAGAGAGAATATTTTCATCGTTTGGTATTATTCACTCAAAGCTAAGAAATCGACTGGGAGTTGAAAAAGCAGGAAAACTTGGATTTATGTTTCAGTCTATGAATACAAATGACAGTGGGAGTGGGAAAGATGAGAGCTAGTTGTAGAAGTTTTAAGGACAGCGTACGTTTAGTGTTGTGGTGATTTGTCTGTTAGAATTAATAACATTTGAAAATTAAAACAAAAAAAGAGTTTAAGGACAGCCGTCAGCCAGCAGCTCAGGAGACGGCTGCAATTGCAAATGTGAAACATCGATGTAACATTTAAGATTTAGTTTAATAAAATGTAAGTGCTATTGTGTTTGTGTGTGTGATTTAGTTCTTACCATTCCGAATGTACTGCTGCTGCACCTGCAGCTTGACACAGGTAATGAGTATTATGTACTATTTCCTAAATTAATAAAAATCAAGTTATCTAAAAAATTACACAAAGTATACCCTCCTAGATGTTGCAAAATGCTGTACTGAGTTGTAAATGAACATGTTTTAGTGATCAGATTTGCACCATTGTTTAAGAAATGTGAAGAAATATCAGTGGGAAACTTGATTTAAACCAATTATTTTCTCTTTGTGATTTAAATCATGATTTAAATCAATTATTTAAGTTGCCTTGATTTAAATCAATCCACCCTAATTTTAAACAAGGTTCAGGATTTAGCTGGAGCTGGTGGAGGTAGCAGCAGCATCTGAGTCTCTCTCTGTGGCCGGTCTGGTCAGGATAACTCTCAGGATCAGGATGATGTAAGGCCAGGGTCCCAGAAGACAGTAGGGGCAGCACCCATGTGAAGCTCACTCCAGTAGCCAATTTTTTCTCCCCGAAGTCTCTTTAAGGACCCCAAAAGAGAGTGATGGGCAGAATAGCCTTCCCATCTTTTTTTTTTTTTTTTTTTTTGTCCACCAATAGGCCTAATTTCTGGCACAGTAATTTTGGTTAATTGATTTTTCGGTCTCATGCTGTCTTGTTTACCAAGCATGATCTTAAAACAGCCCTTGAATTATATCAGGATGTCTTTTTCTTTGCACTAATTCAGTCTGTCTCTCTCTTGCAACTTTTCCCATCAACTTTTATTATGCTAGGTTATTGTGACACTTTATGAACTTTCACTCACTTTTCACAGTTGAGCTTACAATCTGGTTAAAAGTGTAGGCCCAGTCATCACAACAGGTCTGTGCTTTGGGGCTAATGGTCTGGAGTTCAAACCCCACTGAAGGTCTGTGAAGATGGGTCACTGCACATGCACTGGGCATTGTCCTACACAATGAATGTAAATGGTACTAGAATATGTTGCAAGGTGGGGAACTCTCACAAACAGCCTTTCAGGCACAACAATGGAGGAGCCAGACACAATCAATGGCTCTCTCTCACTAATTCAAGAATAGATTCGACCAACAGGAATTGTTTATAGTGAAGACTTCACTGTAGGAAGCACATTTGTAATGGGGTTGCTTGACCAATGGGAAGCAGCTGCCACATCATATGCATGGACTGTTCTAGCAAGCTGAAACAGACTACAAAAGGGGGAATGTGACATCATCACACGGGGCTTCTCTCTCCCCCAATTCAACACCTGAAGGATCATCTGGAAGACAAACGGACTTTGAAAGGGAGGTGGGGAACCCAGGTAAGGAAGGTTGCCTAGCTATGTTTAAGGACACTGCTTGTACCAGCTAACAAGGGTGAGACATTGCTAATTCAAGACTTTGTTAGTGTGTAGAATTTAAGACTGTGATCTTGTTTATTTCATTTGGTTACTTCTTTTAATCTCTTTAAACCTGCCACTTATAATCACTTAAAATCTATATTTCTGTAGTTAATAAACTTGTTTAATGTTTTATCTCAATCAGCATTGTCTCGAATTGCAGTGTCTAGCAATCTTAGCTCAGTAACAAAAGCTGTTCCATGTCTTCCCCCAAAGAGGGGGGAGCGGATTTATTAATATAATTTTGGGGATAGACTCCTTTTTGTGCAGTTCTTACAAACTGTGTGTGGAGGGAATTGACTGGTGCCTCTCTATTGTTGGTTCATGAGTGGCTAGGCAAGGCACTCAGATATCTAAGTTGGGTGTGTGGGTATGTCTTCACTGATGGCGGCAAATTCAGGATGGATCACTCGACATTGTTCTGGTCTGTTCATTCCCTCTGAAGCACCTGGCATTGGCCACTGTCAGAAGACAGGATACTGGGCTAGATGGACTATTGGTCTGACAGAGTTTAACCTTCTTATGTTGTCACTACATTCATTATGTGGTCCGTTCATTCTCCATTCACTTCTCTGAGATGCTGAACTAGGCCCCGGCTTGGCTCCTCTCTGCAAATGAAATGAGTGGTACCTCTGAATACTTAATGACTGCTTCTTCAGTGCAATTGATACACAATGTTAAAAATATATCACCTGGCACTTGAAGTTCAGCGTAGGTCAAGAGAGCCTTGACTAATATTTCATCCCTCAGCTTTTCATTTCAGATTACCTCCAGTGCATCGTACAAATGCTGCTGCTACAACCGCACAAGCAGATTTCTGCATAACATGTAACAGGCAGCTTTTGCTATATGGAAAAGCTCAGATGCTTTTGTTCTGAGCGCTTACACAGATATTTTGTACCGAGGACTTTCTCCAAACTTCAAAACCCAATTTAAAACAAAACTAACCCCCTCCCTGCCCCCCGAATCAAGATGTACTTTAACTATTCCACCGCTTTTGACCCTGGAAGGTGGTGCAGTATACAATTTCCAGTTTGCATAGAGCAAACAGGAGGTTCCTGCCATGCCAGGCAACCAAATTTAGAGGTTTATATTTGAATTAAATTTGCCAGTGTTAAGACTTCCTTTAGCTAACATGGTAAGTTCACAGCTGTCTATGGGATCCTCCATGAAAATAAGCTCATTAGAGCTAATAGGTGATCCAGTCTGCCAAGATAAGAGGTTTGTGGAGAGAGTATTCCACAGACAGGACTGTGCAGGCAGTTTTATAATGGAGTATTTTACAGAATTTTCCCTACTTATTCAAAACTGCTTATTCAAACCCCCCCCCCCCCCTTTTACTGCTCCTACCTAGTCAATCTGGGATGTTTCTCATTTTAGACTTAAACAGAAAATACTTTAAAACACAAAGTAAAAGCAATTGCTAAGTTGTCATAAAGAGAGAAATGGTTTTGGCTGTCTCAGTTTTTGATGGGCCCAACTTTAGTCCCTTTAAAGGGTCTGGATTTTCATAAAGTGCTGAGCACTCGCCTCTGAAAATCAGGCCCTTTAACGGGTATCTGACTGGGCACCCCAGATCACTAGCCAGTTGTGCAAATCTTGGCCAGTGAATCCTGATGAGCTTTGTAGAAGAGAACACGCTATATTATACAAAGTTAGAACTTGGCCACGCAAATCTTACTCTCTCATTCTTCTCCCTGAATGTACATACCCTGAGTAATCCTTCTCTAGGATACAAAGCCCCTGCTACAGGACATAAACCAACATCAAGCTATTGGGGGCACAGCCTTTTCCATGGGGACAGGTTACCCTATAACTGCAGGGTACCAGCTACTGTAGGAGACAGAATGGACCCCTGGTCTGATTCAGTCTAGCAATGTTTGTTTGTTCCGATATAGTCCTACAGAATGTATTGGGTCTGTCCTCACGAGGAGGGGTTACTCGTGTGAGGAAGGGTGGGGCTAAGGCTAAGGGGCCAGTTGGCAAATGAAATGGAAAGACCAGCATCAGTTTCAGGAGAGTTATTCTCCAGAAAATGAGGGGTACCTTTCCATCAGACTGGGAAAGAGGCAGCCGCGCTTGGAAAGAACTAAGGGCCAGCCAGGGGTTGAGAGAAGAAGAGCCAAGAGGTGGATTGCGGTAGGGATAGCTGCTGAAATATTGTGACTCTGGACTGCCCCCTGCCCCTCTACTGCATTGCATGGAATAGGACTCCAATCCCATAGGACTAGGACAAGCATGTCTGAGCCACTATGCTGCCACTGCACACAGTCACTCTTCTAATTACAGCCCAGCCCTCAGCACTAAGCTGGGGTGCTGTTAAACATACATATTTGCCGCACGCCTATCTCGTATTGTTGCCAATTTAACAGTAAACGCTGGCCACTGGCTGAAGTCTTGTGTTATCTTTATGGCCTGTCTCCTCCGGTTCAGCAGGTGCCTGACTCAGGATGGTATGTGTTTTTTGGCAGGCAGGAAACTTTCGTAATCCGAGGGAGAGAGAAAGAGAGTTCCAGGCTTGCTGAGTTCTTGCATTTGAGGCAGTGCGGTCAAGTTTTATGTACAAACAGCAGTCTGCCAGAAACTTCTTTAACTCATGTGATAGCAGTCTCTTCTTTTGTCTCAGATTCAAAACCAAATGACACCCCACGATGGGGTTTGCTACAGGAATGCAACCAGAATTTTGTTAAGGAGAGGACCCAAGTTACCTGCCCGGCTGCTTCAAATTTGGGTAGCGTTGCAACTCTGTGTCCCAAGTTGCAATGCCACTTGCTCAAATTTGGCCTGGCATCCCCTCCATCATGGCGGGGGTGGGCAGGCCAAATCTGAGTGAGTTTTGTTGCGATACAATGTATGGGGACACTACACTGTTAACTTAAATTTGCCCCAGTTGCCCCTCCATCACCCGGTCAGGGGCCATTTGCCGTCATTTCACCCTTGTTTTTTACATTTTCACTAGTAAAATGACTGCTTTGCCCTCTTGTACACAGGAAATATAAATAAAAAATGTTTCTACATTAATAAATAAACAAGCACCTTGCAATTTAATGCAGGAAAGACCTCTGCTAAGCTTTGGATCAGTTGCTCTATACTGCTGTAGGCCATCACTAGCCCCCCCACAACCAGGAGTTTAAAATTTGAAAATACCATTTTAAAAAGGCATTTGACTAACTGCTGCGAATATTCTTAGTGGAGTGAACGCTCAGACATTTAGCGTGGGCATTTGGAACTGTAATACTCTGAGAATATTCAGGGTGCTGATACCCTCCACTTATTTTTCTACCTGCCTGGGATGGAGATCTCATCTACATTCATTCATTCATTCATATATATCTTGATTTAAAAGAAACTCCACACCAACACGGCCAGCCAAAGCTCCGGGTGCCCGTATACATTTACTAAAACAATTGGATTGGAGTTACAAAACAGTCCAAACCAGCAGCATTTCTGCTTCCCACCTGACCCCATTCTCATTTGAGCTTCAGACATGTGACCTAGACAATTTAATACCCCATTTCTCCCAGGTAGAAGTCCTGAACCACCCTCCACCGCCTCAGCCCTGCATCAATGGCAGCTTTGCAGAGTGCTTGGGAGATTGGCAAATGTGAGCAATATCAGACCTGGAGGGGTGGGAGGGAGGTCCAAGGGAAAGGGACTATCATGGAGAACACTCTGACTTTTATACTGTGTGGGGGCCTGTGCTGATTCCATCTAGTGCAATATCCTGTTCAGGGAGATGGTCTCCTGGGGTAGGTGGAGTTAGTACACATTAGTCCTCTGGTCTCTAATGTAAAACACCTTCGAATACTGCCATACGTGAGCCCTGCAGATTTTTTTAAATTTTATTTTTATGGTTAAAAGTCCCATTTGAGTTGCAATTCCACATGCTACAGATTGTCTCAGCAGACCGATCTGATCGATGGCTCCAGAGAGCTGGCAAAGAGCAACAATTGCTTAACTTGGTTTTGGATCTTAACTCTCTCGGAATGGGCATCGTAGCAGCCTCTCCATGGCAATTAATCAGAACTGACATATTTGCCTGGGCCTAAACTTTTGAATTCATTCTGTGTTTCCTTATCAAGTGGTGAGTAGCTCAGATTATTTTAAACTCATTAGTCTATTTCCTCCCTGCATTATTTCTTTTCTGCACTGCAGGATTATGATAACTGTATCTTCCACGCAGCAAGAATTGGTACAGATTAGTGAGTCTGTTTAATATCACTGGGGCTATAGTTTGTAAAGCAATTAATAATCTTGGTATGGGCTCTGTTCTCCAATGACTTACATTACTAGGCAATGCTTCCTGTGAGCTGCGAAAGAAAGTGCATAAAGCAATTTGCTGTGTCAGTTTACTATCATTCAGCAACATGGCTCTCTTGCATTATGAAACAAGCCACACTCCATCCAATGAGGGGGTTGGGGTGAGGAGAGGAGGATCTGGAGCAAATACTGAACAGTAGGACTTTGGTTCTGCAATTACATCTGCATGGGCTAATCCTTGGCCTTCATTGATTTCAGTAAATCCAGCCCCATGGATCCAATTGCAGAACTGGGGCCTAATTCAATGACCATAATAGTGATGCTTACTCCTGCACAGGTCAACAAGGCAGGTCAGATCACTGCTCATAAAACCCCCAGCAGAATTTAACAAAGCTTCAAGGCCCTTCTCGCCCTTAGTGGACCTGATCAAAAAATGACAATTGTTTATTGCAGGAAATTTTTAAAAGCGTGCTTGGGGTTTTGGGGGGATTTTTTTCCTTCCTTAAATTTCCCATATTTCTTTTTGTTTTTTCTACTGAAAAAAATACCCAGAACTGTTTTTCAGATTGAAAACTGTACATTTTTACCAGATTTTTGGGAGATGTTTTTTTTTTGTTGAGAAGCCAGAAAAATTAAACTAAAACACAAAATTTCAGTGAATATATTTTTTCATTTAAAAATGTTTTGATGAAAAATTTCAACCAGCTCTAGTATACGGCAAATCTCTCAGAGAGGGGTCTGCTCTTTGGTGGAGGCCTTGAGGCCATTGAGGAGTTCCATCTTTGGGTAGACAGAACATGTACCCTTGGAGGCAGTGTTGCCTAGCGGACAGAGTTCTGGACTGGGCCTCAGAAGACCTGAATTCTTTTCCGGTCTCTGCCACTGGCCTGCTGGGTGACCTTGGACCTTGCTGTACCTCAGTTTCCTCATCTGTAAAATAAGGATTATGATACTGACCTCTCTTTGTAAAGCACTTTGAGATCTATGGGTGAAAAGTGCTATATAAGAACTAGGTGGTGGTGTTATTTATTTACTTACTTACCAGCTGTCCCTTTCCTTTTTTTCCAGAGAGGAACACTTGCTCTCTCTCTGCCTCCTTCTTCCCACACACCCGGCTAGATCAGAAGAAATGGTAACATGGCTGTGGCATGCACTCCCTATGCACAGCAATTCATGGGAAATCATATGCAAATCGCACATGTATCATCACAATGCAAATTTATTTTATATCATTTGGAGAATAAAAGACCTACTATTGCAGAATGGTGACAGGTTTAATATCTTACTCAACAGGCTACCCTCTCTGACAATGATCAGGCCAGCACATATCTGTGGCCATGAGCTTTCATTGGCTAAGGAAGGGTTTACTGATTTCTGAGTAAAGATCAGATCCATGCAAAGTGTGCAGTTTAATTACACTGCACCATAAATACACATTATCATGCTCACTTGCCTGCTGTTCACTTCTCACAGCAATTCTTTTCCAAACAAATCAGAGAATTGTCCCAGCAAATAAGGCAGTTTGCTCACCTCCGTCACTTTTATTGGAAGGAGCTAGCTGTCGAGTAATTTTGTATTATCTACTGACACAAAAGTTGTTGTGCTTTTGCATGCAAAACAAACATAGTAAAGAAAGCAGGTGGGAACATTTACAACCTGGCCTATCTGTCTGGCTTAGGGCTTCCTAGAATACCCGTCACCACAGCATCGAAGTGCTGAGTAGAGGGTTGCCGTCTGTATATGCCAGAGTGAAGAGTAGAGTGAAGAGTAAATATGACAGTCCTGAATCATTGTCTGAAGTGTCCTTTGTTTTTTCCAAATTGTATATGCCTTGTGCCTTTGCACAAGTCAGACATGCACAAAAGCCATTGCATGAGTTAGGCATGCACAAAAGTGCAGGTGTCCAATGCACTCGTGCAAGCCAGGTGTGCACAAAGGCGTGCATGCTCTTACACATTTTGGACCGGTATGGCCAGGCTTACAAGTGGTATGTTTTCTGTGGCAAATTCTTATTTTGCTAAGTAATTTATGGGAAGATTGTTGTTTTGTTGGCTTTTGTGTTTTGCCACATGCTGTTAATGGATGCAAATGCGACTGAGAGAAAATTAATTTAAAATCTGTTTGCTAATAGTGAAAACCTGACTCAAATGGTCTGGAAAGGAAAAAGGTTTCAAATGACCTAAACTGTCCCTCGTTCTGCTCCTAGCTCCACAAACTGCTTTCACCATGCCCTGAGAAAATCAAAGGCTCAGTGATTTGGTAATAGCATCCTCATCTATCACAATTATATCTCGCCTGTCCGAGAAGAGAAATAATGCCACTTGACTAAGTTGACCAACTACATAACAGTAATAACAAATAGCAAATGCTTCCAGGAAACAGTTTACTAACAAAGTCATCATGTCCAATCTGATTACAGCTGGAATACTGTGTCATGTTCTGGAGACTGTCGCCTCCAAGTTGTCAGTGTCTTTCTGGTAATTCAGAAAAGAGAAACAAAATTCATCAGGGGCTGCATGACGTGATTTATAGTGAAACATGAAAGTGAGATCAATTTGTGTGGGTAAGAGACTGGTTAGGCTAAGATTTGCAAAGACACTCGAGGAGATTTAGGCACTTTGGGTGAAATCCTGGATCCACTGAAGACAATGGCAAAAACCGTCATGGACTTCAGTGGGGCCAGGACTTCGCACAATGGGAATTAATCATTTTTCAAAATCTTAGCCTAAATGTGTGTGTGTGAGAGGGCAGGAGCTATCTGAAGAATATAAAGTCCAAATATTTGCAGAGTATAAACTCCAAGGCAATTATTTAGGGTTCTGAATGGGGGTGTAACTGAGAGTAATGGGATAGAATTAAGAAAAGCAAAATTTAGCCTGGCATCATGCCATACGCTTAAATCAGTGCAAGAGACTTAATCACATGGGATGATCCCCAGAGTGTATTCTAAAGGGTTAAACACCAAGAGTCTGGTGCTGATTTTATGTCAGTGTAACTCTGCTGAAGTCAGTGGAGTTAAATTGGCACAAATACATGCTGTCTGAATGGAGAATCCGGCCCTGAGTCTGTTGCTGACTTGCAATGTGTGCAATATTGGATCCATGCCCATGTATAATCAGCACGTATAATGGCAGCTCCATAAATAATGCATAAGTGACAGTGATTGATAATGACATTTAGAGCATCTTAAGTGTAGCTCTGGATTCATTTTGTTCAAAATGGAAGGAAAATGGAAAAGAGGTGCTGCATTTGGGTAACGTAGGGTCAGATGCTTAGCTGATATAAATGGGTGAAGAGCCATTAAACTCAATGCCTTTAAAAGGGTATCCAAGTGCTTTCTGCCACAGATAACCCTCAAGAGGAACTTGAAGAGCTCAAATCCAGAGTATAGAATTTGAGGTAGACACGAGTGACCGAGTCTCAGCTCAGAAGTTGTTCAGAAGAGACAGGAGTTTAGTTGGATTAAGACAGAATTTCGCGCTTCTTCTAATTATTTTCTTCCTTGATTTGTAGAGTTTCTCCTTTAGTAACTGGAGCCAAAATTATCAGAAGTAACTAGTGAGCCTCTGTTTTTGCGTGACCAATCTGGGACACCTTCAAAGTGCCTGACTTTCAGAAAATGATGAGCAGCTGCCTTCTGAAAATCAAACCCCTCTGAGGCATCTCAGGCTGGGCATCTTGTACTGTTGGTCACTTTTGGAAATCTTGGTGCATACATATGACGTCTAACTTGTCAGTAAATACAGAAATTCCAAAAGGGGAGATTAAATTTAAATTCTGAGCTGTTCAAAGTCTCCAGTGGCCAGCAGTTCTTTGCCACCTTATCTTTTAAGATTAGCATTCTGTCCTGGGAGACAGCTGCATATCCAGGAAGTCAGTGAGAATTCTGGCACTGTACCAAGCTATTAGACTGCCTTTTTCTGTATTTGCGTAGTGCGGGAGACAAAATGTTCTCTGGGGGTGGTCCAAGACTGTAAGGCCTATCACAAACCTCACTACTTTCCAGTCCAAGTGCAAGGTGCATTTCTTCAACCTCACCTTCTCTAACATAAACCTATAGCAACAGGTATATTTAACAATAACAACCAACCAACCAAAACAAACCACTTCTCCACGTGCTTCTCCCTCTGGGGAGAGGATGAGAAAACAAACCACACCTGACAGATGTGTAATCACGTTGATCAATGCACTACTGGAAGGTGCTTAGATACTACAGTGATGAGCATGATATGAAAACAGATATAGCATAGCACAGAGCAGAACAGATAGAGTGGTCCCTAGCATAGGATGTTGCCTGACTTTATGAGGGAACCAAGCATCTTTGCCATAAATCAGGTTAGGGAGAATAATAGGTTGCTTTAATGTTTTGTCATGTGCGATTGTTCTGAGTTTCTGTAAAATGCAGCAATTTCCAAGCCTATTGCATTACAATTGCCCAGTTATAGAATTTCCATTGGGAAAGTTAATACCCTTTTTTGTTTTCTGCCTCTGAATCCTGTAGCACTTTAAAGACTAACAAATTTAATTTCTGCAGGTGTATGCTTTCGTGGGCTGCAACCCACTTCGTCAGATGCAAGAAATAGAAATCAGATAGGGGGTATATATATACATCCAAGGGCAAGGAACAATAATGGGGAGCTCTGAAAGTGACATGAAAAAATAATTAGTAATTCAATGATCTTTGGATCAGACCCTAAGTGCACAAATATTCCTGCTTTTCTGCTTGATGATGGTCTTTATCTGTAGAGCCCTGTGTGGATATAAAATTTGGATCTGCATCCATCTGTGATCCGCAAAAATGGTCCGTGGATATCTGCAGATATGAAGCAGATTTGAAGGGCTCTACTCGTCTACATTAGACTCCTGAAAGAGCCTCCTGGCTCTTAATCCTTTGTTTTAAACCCTTACACCATGAAGGCTTCTTAAGGACAAAACTTCATGAAGACCTTGGTGTTGCAGGTACATTGTGTTCGGTGCAAATCCTCTTAAAGCAAGAGGATTATGTACAATGACATTTCTGTTTAAAACACGACTTACACTGAATCGGGAGCCGCTGGTCTGTCTCGATCGTTTTTCGGCAAGGAGATCTTTGACTGTGTGTTTTACTCTCACTCCTTGGTAAACGCGTTTGCCGTAGTCTGTAGGAACTAAACAAAGGGACCCTGTGTGAGCAGAATTCAGCCAGTAAGTAGAATAAATGCAATCATTTACCAAAGTAAGGAGCATCAATTTGCCAACTGTCTTTAAATCAAGGTGGAATGAATGCCTAAAAGATTATTATTTATTATTTGTATTGCTTCAGAATCCCATTCTTTAACGGTGAAATTTGCCCTTGTGCAGAGAGCCAACGCAAGGCCCATGCACTACTTAATAATAATAATACCTCGCTCCTGTATAGCACTTTCCAGCACTAGATCGCAAAGAGCTTTACAAAGCAGAGAAGTATCATTATCTAAATTTTACAGATGGGGAAACTGAGGCACAGAGAAACAAAATGACTTGCCCAGAAGGACAGTGCCAGAGCTGAGACTAGAATCCAAGATTCCTAAGTTCCAGCCCTGTGATCTATCCACTAGGCAACACAAGTCCCAGTGAAGCCTACACAGGAGGGAATTTCACTCTGAGTTTTGGAGAGGCGTATCTGTTTGTTTTTTCCTGAGTAAATCTCTGCAGCATTTTCCATTTGTTTGGGTGTTTTGACTGTAAATGAGCCCAGTGACATAGCAGGGTTTAATAACGAAGGTGACTCTTTTATCCTCTCCATTGGAGTCTGCCCATGTAAAGAGCTCACACCTGTGGAAAGCAGTGAGGAGTTTTAAAAAAGGCTTTTATTCAAATGCTACAGCTGGGAAGTTGATGTTTAAGTTAATCCTTTGGAAAACAAAAAGATCCGTGTTTCCGGACAGAAAGCAAACACAAATGTACCAAAGGGGAAGTATCTGATCTCTTTAAAATTCTGATTTACCTTGTTACATCTATGCTTTTCATCATATAGTATTCCGGCTCACTTTATCATTTTAATACCTACAATACTGTTATCCACAGGTGTATGTAAACTCACAGAAACTTACATAAGGTGATATTGGAGGCTTAAGTGCGGTAGAGTCTTTGTGTTGGCCCTGTGCCACAGAGTATCTAAAATTCTCTTTGCCAGGGCATTGTTGGTATTATTGTGATTATTTGTATTCAAGTAGTGTCTGCAGGTCCCAGTCAAGACTGGGGCTCCCCTGTGCTAGGTGCTGTACAAACAAAAAGTAAGAGACCAGCCCTGCCCTGAAAAGCTTACAGTGTGAATACACAAAAGGTGGGAGAGAAAGCAGAGAGGTGACGTGACTTGCAAAAGGTCACATAGCAGGTCAGTGGCAGAGATAGGAATAGCACCTACATCTTCTGAATCCCTCTGACACAGACATATTCCCATTGACTGAGTCTGACTCATCCACTGATTGCGTCTTTCCATTGACTCCACTAGGCATTGATACAGGACCCTAGTGAATAGACTTTTGTTATTTCTGCTATAAACCCCTATTTTTAAGGATATTTTCTGCTGCATTGGTCTGAAGCACAAATTCTGAGCCTGGGGATTATTATTTTATTTGCAAATAATTTCTAAGGTGTCTTAGTTCTAGTAAAAATGTGTTTGAGCTTCTAATCACGAAGCTATCAAAACAAGGTTTGCTAAAAAAACAAACAAGCAAGCAAAATTTTATGTGCGTGTTTGTGTGTATAAATGTAAAATTGATTGCTCAGGAGTATTTTTAGGAAGTTAAAGTATTTAATTTTAAACTTTTGAATTGTCTAACTTTTAAAATAAAACAGTTAATGCATATGATGCATCCACATTACAGCTCATATTCTAAGGCAATACAACAAAAGTGGATAATATATAATAACAATATTGCACTTAGCGTATTCCTCCTCTATAAATGTCTCTAAATGTTAAATTTACAATTTTGTATTAATAAAATAATTCTAATTGAAGCACCCAACTAGCATAGTATAGACTAGAATGTCTTGACAAGTAAAATAATTGACTCAAGCATCTTCTGTTCGTGTCCAGATAAAGGATTCGGGCCCTGATTCAGCAAAGTTAAGCACATGCCTAATTTTAAGCATGTGAGTAGACTCATTGACATCACTGGGGCTATTCAGTTCGTTAAAGTTTGGCACGTGCTTTTTGAATTGGAAAAATAGAGTCTTATATTTGATGATTGCTAAAATAGCAATTTTTTTTTAAACTGCCTTAAAAATTATTTTAAAATGGTATAATAAATACAGAATCACTAGTGAGAATGACTGAGCAAACTAATATCTACAGTTGGGATTGAGTCCAATGGAGTTATTTTTAGCCACCATGAAAAACAGATCTTCAGACTACAACATACATATAAATTATGATGATGAACTAATCGTGGTACCATTAGAGCAAATAAGCATTGAAGCGATCTTAAATCCAAACAATTCTGGTAACAGCTATCTAAATACCTGTAAAGCAATTATCAGTGTTCTAGAATTGGATGCAGGACCTGGTTGACTTCTTCATTAATGATCTGGAAGATGGGGTAGATTGCACCCTCAGCAACTTTGCAGATGACACTAAGATGGGGGGAGTGGTAGATACCCTGGAAGGTAGGGATAGGATACAGAAGGACTTAAACAAACTGGAGGATTGGGCCAAAATAAATCTGATGAGGTTCAACAAGGACAAGTACAGAGTCCTGCACTTAGGACAGAAGAATCCGATGCACAGCTACAGACTGGGGACCGACTGGCTAGGCAGCAGTTCTGCAGAAAAGGACCTGGGGCTAACAGTGGATTTATAGGAATTATAGTCAGGGATGGATTAACTTCAATTCAAGGAACAAGCCAATTTTCACACTGGTTCTTATTTAAGTGAACTAGTTTACCCAGCTCTAACCCTGAACCACTGAAAGCTTCTTTTAAATTAGTGATTCTGTTTACAAATTATGGCCCTGATCCTACAAACACTTATGCACATGCTTAATTTTACTCAACTGAGTAATAGTCCTATTGAAGTCAATAGGTTTTCTTGCATATGTAACATTCTACAAGTGCTTAAGTCGTTGCAGGATCAGGGCCTACCTAATTTATCAGCTATAAAATAAGGGCCCAATGCTACAAGTTTTTCTCACATAGATAGCCCTGAGTCCCATTGAGTTCAGTGAGCCAGTGTGCAGGATCTGATACTGAGATATTAAAAACCTGAAATAAACCAATTACTGGCAGCACAGGGAGAGAGAACCCCTAACTTTGATCAGAATTTATTACCATTTTCCAGTCAGATCAGAAAAAGTCCATTATGAATTAAGTAGGCATCCTAAATTGTATTCAGAGAAGGCTGAAAATATCAGTTAATATTGCTAAAATACTGAAATATTGAAAATATCAGAGTGATTTAAAGGCACATTCCTTTCATTGCCTGGCTGCTTCAGTCCAGTCAACACGTAATGTGACCATTCCCCCGTTTTCTTTTCTACCATTGATATTTCAATTAACCATTGGTGAGATATATGCTTTATATTTTGGAAAGTTTTGACAATGAAACTCACCAGTTTCCATTCTGAATGCTGCTGTGAATTTCCCCCTTTCAGACTCTGCAAGATTTCTGAAAACGGTCAGGAGCTTTCCAGTTGAGAATGAAGTCAATGCTCATTCTCCGCTGATAAAGTTCTATTTGAGCCTGATGGAAATGTATTTTTCACAAGTTAGTGATGTCTCTGAAATAGCTTGTTTTGGATTTGTTTAAATGCAAATCTTCCACTGTCTGTTTCAGTGCAATTTGCATGGTCAGTGTAGATCATTTTCAAAGGTTCTTTCTCTTGATTAAAAAGACATTGTATGGGTGAACATTGAATTTCATGTGTTGATAGAGGAAAAGTTATTTAAAAAGAAAGACCTGTAAGTCATGCAGAGATCAGCTGTCACCACATAGCAGAGAGGAAAAGGGACTTAGCCAGAGAAATTGTGCTTAGGAAAATGCCACGTTACTTGTAGCACAGTACCTCGGCCTAGGATCAGAGCATCATTTTGCTAGGCACTATACGAAGAAGTAATAAAATAACAATCCCTGCCCTAGGGAGCTTGCAATCTAGGTTAGATGTTAAAAAATAAATAAATAAATAAATCTATAGATAATAAATCTATCTATCCATAGAATTGGAGAATTCATGCAATTCTCCCATGAATTGCAGTGGGCAGTGGATTGGGGCTGGTGTAGTGGACTGAGACGACCAACCAGCCTCACAAAGACCATCAAAGATGGCAACACCTTTCAGTCAATAACAATCTGGACAAGAGATGAGATGATGCACAGAGATGAATATCCATGTGTCTTTACCAATCCATATCCAGTCCTTCCTGCTAGATGCTCTTTTCATAGCTCCCCAGGAAATGACTTGGGCTTGATTCTCCATTACCATGCAAGAAGCTTCCATTCTACTAATACATTGTTGTCACTGTCTCTCGGTGGATAATATTAGATGCCTTGCAGATGGCAATGCACTCTGATAAATTCTGTATTTCTGCTGTTCTTGAACCAAGAGGCAGAGTTAACTTTTCTTCTTCCCATGTTGTAGCTTATACCTTGACTCAGAAACTTTCCCTGATTATCATGTAGGAGATCATTATTGTGTGACACTACAGGCCTCAACATGGAAATATGTAGGAAGAAAGGTGGAGTAAGAGGGACAAGGTCTGTACTATTTTGTTCATGAGACCAGCAGATTGTTGCTCAATATACTACGTCCTGCATGAGTAGAGACTAAATTTACCTATGTGAAATATTGCCAGTACATTCTTCATGAACAAATAGTTCATTTCTCGTGGAGTCTGTTGACGGCTCAAGGGTCTGCCAGTCCAAATCTATTCCTCTTTATAACTCCACTGACAGCATTATTGGAGGAGGGCTTTTATTTTCTAGGGAAAAAAAGAGCAGCTGCTGGCAAAGGCTGTTTCTGTCAGCCATGTCAAGAGAAAGCAAAGCAGGTGAGGGGGAGCTGAAATAACAGAAAAATTGCAAATGTCTTCCTGACATATTTAATCTACAGCATCACTTGGGGAGTGTGTCTGGCCATATAAAGCAAAAAGAGAGAAGTTTGATCAGAAAGGAGTGGTGATCAAAACACAGAGCCAAATTCACTAATGGAAAAATCTGATTCATGACCTATCCGCTGAATTTGGAATTTCTGACTGATCTCTTCTTTCTCCACCCCATGGAAGATTCTTATTTCAATCATGCCCTTCCTCCACAGCCATAGACTTCTTACACTTGGAGCTTCTACTAAGGATATGCTGCTTCCCTTTCCTCCTTCAAACTAGCTTCTTCTGTGTAAGCTTCTGTGGTTGGTTATATCACACTACAGCTCAGAGGATGCAGTCAGGGAGCAGAGCCCCATTCTCAACAGGCACAGTGCAGCCATGTGACAAAGCAGACAGGCCCTCCCCCAGGCAGCTCACAGGCTCAGAGTCAGACAGGACGTCACAGGTGACAGAACAGACCAACAAGGTAGAAAACAAGGTAGAGAACAAGGTAGAAAAAACAGGGTTTAGCAGGAGAGCATGTAGTACAAGCCAACACCTGCCCCAGAGAGCTTACAATCAAGGTTCATGTCAAGAAGTAACAAGAAGCCAATAAAACCTGGGAGGTGGGTGTTAGGTGATAGTAAAAGGAATATATTTTTGCATATTGAGCAGTAGTGTCAGCTTTCCGCCTGCTTACCCATTGTCAGAGCTCCTCACTAGCCCTGTCTGCTTCCAACTCTTGTGCCTGAGTCTTATTTGCTTGATTTCTTTACATCTAAAATATAGAGATGAACTTCTGCCCCAGTTGAAGTCATTGACTGTTTTGTTATTGACTTCAATAGAGCCAAGATTGCTCCCTATATTTTTAGAAGTACCTATTGACTCCGGGTGTCTTGCTCTCAATTAAAAATAATTGCATTTAAAAAAACATTTGAACCTGCAGCTGCTCCTCATGCCAAGTGGAGAAAATAATTAACCAAAGCCTTCCCGAAATGTGGGACTGACATTTTCAATGCAGTGTAGGGGATTTAGGCACACATCTTCCATTTATTTAGTTTTCAGGATCAGGATCCATAATAGGAAACAGATATACAGCCAGCTGAGTATTGCCCTATAGACATAACAGGATTCACTGGCTCATATTTCACATCTTATACCATCCCATTGGATTTTTATATTCTATTTGCTGCCCCAAAACAAACTTTGCTTATAATTATACTCCTATTTACAAAGACAAAGCACTAGAATAACAGTAATATTCAGTGTTTATTTTCCTAATTCAAATTTTGATTTAAACCCATTGCTAAATAGAGAGCATTTTTGCAGTTTATGGTGAAATAACATTATTTTGCAACATGCTGTGACTCTGGCTGACTAGGTGATGCTAGTGTGTATTCAGTTCAATTTACTTGTGGATTAGTATAGATTAGAGCGATTAGTGTTTTGGGTGCTTAAATTTCATAAAGCTAATTTACATGCATTATTTTAATTATCTGTTCCTGTGATAATGTAATGGCAAACATTTACATGGTAAATACCCCTATAACTATACAACTCAGTCATCAGAAATCAAAGAAGCTTGGTGCAATGCTAATGAAAGACCGAACGAGAAGATGGAGTTCCCCAGAGTTATGCTGGATAGCCCTGAAAGACTTTTGGGAAACTGGCAGTTTATTACATCACTGCCACCATTTGACGTTACAAACTGTGATTCACCTGTTGTTATTTTTACCTGCGTTAACCTCTCAATAACTCTCCTTCTTTTTTCTTAGCTAATAAATCTTTAGTTAGTTTACTGCCAGCGTCTGGCTGCCAGCAATGTCTTTGGCGTAAGATCTGGGGTATCAATTGATCTGGGGTAAGTAGCTGGTCTCTTGAGACTGACAGAAACCTGACATGGTGTGATTTTAGGTGAAGTAACCTTTTATCACAAAGTCCAGTTTGTTTGGGTGGCAAGATGGGCTAGGGAGTCTAAGAGGCCTGTCTGTGACTCCATGGTAAGACTAGGACGAAGGCATTCACATTTGTTACTGGCTTGGTGAAATTTAATTATAGAACATACCACCAGATTGGGATGTCTGCCCTGGTTTTCCGACAGTCTGCCCTGAGGTAGGTACCCACAGTTGTGAGACACTCCCGACAGTGTGATACATGCACCATAAAATTAATGGATAGTAAAAGAGTTAATTTACTGTGTTTGACCGTGAACTACAGCTGCCAGTAACTTGTTTGTAGCCTTCTGGGATGAGAGGGGTTTACTTGTTTATACAATAAATGACAACAGTGGTTGCCCTGTTTACCGTGGTGGCCAACTGTAAATTTCAGTTAACCTCATATATTGCAGGATATCACACTTTGTCAAGTTACACCGAGAAAAAACAGCCACCACATACAATCTCATTATATACTCTATTGGGTCCCTTGCATTACTTTTGATATCTTCAAAGTGTTGTACACCTATTAATCAATCCACACAACAACCCTGAGAGGCAGGTATACCGATTGTGAGATTGTATGATATCCATAAACCCTCAGTCCAGCAAAGTACTTAAGAATATGCTTAACTAAGAGCAGATGAATAGTCCTATTGAAATCAATTAGTGTTTAAGGGCTTTGCTGGATCAAGTCCTATATATAAGCAAAAAAGTAACCACAATGTTAAGATGGAAGCAAAATGCTTTAAAAATACATATGAAAAACTGAAGAGATTAAACATACAATTGATTCTCCATCTCACACCTCCCCCCCTCCAAATTTTAAACACAGTTTTCCCTGAAAAGTTTGCACCTGAAGTGTTCCTTTAAATAATTTGTATCTTTCCACTGTGGATGTAGACACGTGTTTGTTGGTACTCATAAAAAAAGCTGCGCTACCGGCAGTGATATTATTGCTTGGCAAAAATGACATTGAACGTTAAGATCTGGATCCTGCCTGAATTCCTTAATCAGTGGCAGATATGGGGTAGAAAACATCAATAGTTAGATGGACTTTGCAAAGAGAGCATGGGGGAGGGGGAGGGGGGAAAATTGTTCAAATTATGGCCCACAAAAGTTTGCAATGCAATCATTATTTATGATCCTGGTTATACACATACACCAAAGGAAGACAAGAAAGCATTGTTCTCAAATAAGATACTGCAGGAAGGTTTCAAAGTTCCAGTGCTGTGTATTATTTTCACAGCAGAATCGCTTTTTGTATTGACTGACTCAGAACTTCTGCCTCTTATTTGCCTACAGTTATTTGCATGATTTTTCGCATTGGCCTTCATGATTTTCAACATTAAATAAAAGATAAACCCAATATGAAATATTAACAGTTTCGGCATAAAAATCACACCCAGTAAGTTTCAGAGGCTTACCCCTGACCTCTCCTCTGGCCCAATGGTGCATTTATAGCTGAGTAATCATGGTAAACTAGAAGTGTGACCATGAGGTTCACTATTGATAAATCATAAATTGGTCCCAGAGAATGAGAGAGTTCCTTGGCTAGGAAAGGATGAGGATAACATTAGATAACATTATTTCCTAACCTGGCTTTAAGGCTTCAGACCCAGATCCTCAAAGATATTCAAGTGCCTAACTCCCATTGGTTTCAATGGGAACTAGATGCCTAAATACCTTTAAGGATTTGGACCTTAGAATAATAGAAATGTAGAACTGGAAGGCACCTTGAGAGTTCATCTAGTCCATCCTTCTGCACTGAAGCAAAACCAAATACATCTAGAACATCCCTGACAGGTATTGTCCAACCTGTTCTTAAAAACCTACAATGATAGGGGCTCCACAACCTCCCTTGGTAACATATTCCAGTGTTTAACTACCCTTATAGTTAGAAAAATTTTCCTAGTATGTAACCTCAATCAGTTTTGCTGCAGATTAAGCCTATTATTTTCTTGTCCTACCATTAGTGGACATGGAGAGCAATTGATCACTATCCCAGTTATAACAACCCTTTATGTAGTTGGAGACTATTTGGTCCACCCTCATTCTTCTTTTCTCAAAACTAAATATGCCCAGATTTTTTTAACCTTTCCTCAGAGATCAGGTTTTCTAAACCCTTTGTCATTTTAGTTGTTCTGTTCTGGACTCTCTCCAGTTTTTCCACCTCTTTCTTAAAGTGCGGTGCCCTAAACTAGATACGCATGTATGTTTAAGTGTGCGAGCACTGCGTGTATTTATCTGTGTATTTGTAGTGTGTGCATCATTTGTGCTTATTTGTGTGTGTGTGTTAACGTGGAGTGTGTCTGAGTTCTGCTGCAGTAACAGCCCTCGTGCTCTAGGCCCAGTGGGGTCACTGACCCAAGTTCGTACCAGGGTCAGAGACTGATATGGTTGGACATTGCAACTCCTGCCAGGGGTGCGGGGAGGGGGTCCGGGCCTTCTGCTGTAGGGATGGCAGAGGGAGAAGTGGCAGAAGAGTGGCGATTTAGAGGGGTTGGCGTCCTCTCCCTCCAGCGCCTGCTCTGACAGCCCTGACCCTGGCTGCGGGGAAGCTCAAAGGGCCACCCAAGCCAGAGTTCAGGAGGTCAAAGGTCAGGAGCTCACCGAGGTGCCTGACTCCGCCTGGTTGGGACGCCCCCTGTCCTGGAGCTCAGGGCTCGCCGACCGTGCCCGGCCCAGCCGGCTCTGAATGTCTAGGCCTCAAAACGTCAGGGCCAGACAGCAGGGGCCCAGAGTTCAAAGGTCAAATGGCAGAGGGGGGCGCTGAGTGTTCCGACCCCAGCTGGGGTCGGAGGTCAAGACACGTTTCTAGTGTACACAGACCCTCCCCCCCCCCAGAAAAGGGCAGCCACCGTCGGTTATTTCCGCTTCCGGTCCCAACCTGAGGCGCTTCCGTGGAGCCCGGCGGCCGGAACCTTCGTGTCCCGGCCTGGCGGGGGGAGGGGAGAGCGTTTCCGGCCGAGCCCTTCCCGCCCGCCGGCCCCGCGTGCCGTTGCTGCGATTGGCTGGCGGGCTGCGGCGGGGGGAGGGGAGGAGGAGGAGGAGCTGCGGTTGGCCGGCTCGTGGCAAAGGGCTCGTGCGCCGCCCGGCGGGCGCGGGGCGGAGGGAAGCCGCCGCCGGCGAGTGGCAGCGAGGAGCCGCCGGTAACGAGGGGCCGGGTCCCGCGCGGGGCCTTCCCCCGACCCTCCCCCTCCCGTGCCGGGGCGTTGGTGCTGGGGGGCTCCGGGTGCCAGGACCTCCCCCCCCCCGCTGGGGTCCGGTCCGGTCTGGTCCGGCCCGGCCCGGCCAGTGCCCCTCCCCCCGGGGTTCGGCTCGGCCCGGCCCGGCCAGTGCCCCTCCCCCCCGGGGTTCGGCTCGGCCCGGCCCGCCCAGTGCCCCCCCGGTAGGGTTCGCATCCACACGGCGCTCCCTGCGCTTCGGTGCCGGCTCCCCGCTGGCGACGTTCGGGGGGGAGGGGCCCGTTCAGGATTTTCCTGGGACTCCGCCTTGCATCGCCTTATTCCCGAGCGGGCTTGTCACAGACCCGGCACCCCCCGCCCCCGCCCCCGCCCCTCCAATGTGTTCGTGTCTTTGACACATCTTCTCGTAGGGCCCGAGGCGCTGACCATGCCGCCTGGGAAGGCCGGCAGTAAGAAAACTCTGGTGCTGCAGTGCGAGTGGGAGCTGTGCAGCTACGTGGCCTCGAAGATGGAAGAGTTTTGCGATCACGTCTCGGAGCATTTGCAGCGCTATCTTCGCGGAGAAGATGGGGATGAGATGGATCCTCTTGGTAAGGGGCCCTGTGCGCAATTAAAAACCATCCCTTAGATAGGACTCTTGGGCAGGAAGAGCCACCAGGTGGGTCATTCAGTAAGCGCCCTTTGTTATTCTGAACACCCTGATAGACATGGAGACATTTCAGTCGTAAATTTCCCAGGGAGGCTGATGCCACCCTGTGTCCACTGGTGACATCACGTTCTGTGTTCTGGTAGGAAAATAAACTTTCCAGCAGATGTAGTGCACTCTGCTGTTAATTAACCTAGAGTGTCTGATTGTGATTCAAGTCTATGTTGCAGTACAGGCTGGTTTCAGGAACCTGAAGGGCTTTCGTTCTTCCTTACCTGACACAACAATCCTTCATTGCCTGTAGAATTAAAGGGCAATAGCAAATCCTTAAATTAAAATCCTCTTCATTATGTGACTTCTGTTAAATCTATAATATTTATGCTGGACTGTTCAGTGAGATGCATAACAGTGTTAACTAATTCTAGGCCCAGAATGTAATTTTCGGTTATATATTTCTTTTTAAATAAAGAGTGAGGCACAGGCTAGCATTCTGAGCACAGGACTGGGATCTGTGAATGCTTGATTCTATTAACAGAGCTAAGGAGATTTATTTTTATTCTTTGTAAATAGTTGATGTTTATATTGACTGTCTTCATGCAAGGTCTTGGCTGCCTTTGTAGTGGATCATAGGCCAGAGGCTCAGTCTTCTAGAACAGAGCCCAGAACTGAACAAGTAGGAAGATGAGAGTTCTCTTCTCCCCATGAGAAGGTGGTCCCACCAGTTTCAGGGATGGAAGGCTACGAAGACAGCTTGTCTCTTCCCTGCCTATGAGGCCCTAAGCTTTAACTGGAAGAAAGTTACGGAAAATCTGTAGCAAATAAGCGTGTTTCCTGTTTGTGTTGCAGAAGAATACAGTTGTCTATGGCAGGAATGTGGCTTCTGCTCCCCAGAGAGCTCAGCAGACTTGGTCCGCCATGTTTACTTCCACTGTTACCACACTAAGCTGAAGCAGTGGGGACTGCAGGCCTTGCAGAGCCAGTCAGACGTGAACCGCTGTCAGCTGGACTTCCAGAGTCGGAACATCATCCCTGAGATCCAGGAAAACTTCTTGTGTCTGTGGGAGTACTGTGAGGTGAGGGCTGCAGGGAAAGGTGTACAGTCAAGTGGGAGCAGGAGAAAAAGGGGGGTATGCTTGAGAACTGGGAGATTGGCTGTCAATCTGGTGTGACATTTGACATCTCAGTCCAGTTCAAGCTGTGGCACAGACCAGGCCTTACTTGTTCCAAGCTAATGAAATCTCGTTTCTGGGGAAGGCCTGCAGACCTTTTGGATGCCTGGATTGTGCTTTTGTGTTTGTACCCTGAGGGAGCGGAGGGAAAAAGTCTGTCAAGGTTGACCTATGCCAGAACCCTTACCATGCATGCGCTAACCCGTTTTCTTATCTTTGTCTCCCATTCCTTACTCCCAACAGAGATCTTTTGATAACCCTGAATGGTTCTACAGGCATGTGGAAGATCACAGCTTCTGTTCAGAATACAAGGTTGCTGGGAAAGAGAACCATGTAGTCCTTTGTGGCTGGAAAGGTATTTTATTTTATGTAATGTAGTGTAGCGTCTAGGAACCCTAGGACCCCAAAATAAAACACAGTCCCAGCGCCTGTGAGAACTTGGCAGGCTCTCCGGGGTGGTGAGGTGGGTTGGGGAGTAGCTGACAAACAACAAAGCATTGCCCTTCCGTAGCACCTTCTCACTGAGGCTCTCCCAGGACTTTCTAAACACCGATGAACTGGGTCTTGCCTCACCCTGTTCCCCACTGGAGGGCCACATAAACCAAAATGCAGAGGCAACTTGCTGAGGTGCCCATGCTGCCCACGAACGACCCAATGTCAGTCAGAGAACTGACTGGAAACTACCCTCCATGGGTGGGCTCGATACCCAGAGAATCCAGCTGAGGTATTTAATAGAAGGCCTCTGAACTTTTTCTTGCCACTGGCAACCCTGAACAGAACAGCAAGGGGAAGTGCCGGTTTAACTTCAAAAATAACTGAGATCTTTCATGTTCACATGGTTACCTCAGCTGCTCATGTGTCCTGTGGAGTGACAGATCCATGCTGTAAGTAGGCCTGTATCCAGTCTTCCACATTGCTACAGCATGTCTGGCCTAGCTCTCCACTGGGGGCAGCATTAACCTCCCACACAGCAGAACAGCAAACTGGAAGCTTCCCCTAGCTAAATCATCTCCCTGCCTCTTATGTTCAGAGTGCGACTGCACCTTCAAAGGGCGCTGTAAGCTGCGGGAACACCTGCGCAGCCACACGCAGGAGAAGGTGGTGGCCTGTCCGACCTGTGGCGGGATGTTTGCCAACAACACCAAGTTCTTTGACCACATCCGCCGGCAGACCGCCCTGGATCGTAAGCACCTGACTGGGGGTGGGACTGTCACTGATCTACCCTGTTATTTCTAGGCGAGTCATTTGGTTTATCAGCAGCTATCGCTGTTCTGGGAGCGAGGCATTAGCAGGGCATGACCACTATGAATGGTGGCCCTGATTGGCCCCTAGGCTTGCCAGGGAAACCCAACGGCTTGAGTAGGCCATTGAAACTGTACTCCCCTCTCAGGCAGGGTGGGGCAGGAAAAGGGGAGGTTTGTCTCGCTGTATCCAGTGCCATTCCTGCTCTGTAGACATGGGACTAAAGTCTTGTGCGGGCAATGAGGCCCTTGTGCTAGCGCAAAATTAATTTAAAATCTGCTTGAGCTTCTTCGTGCCGTACTGGGTGCTGGAGTCAGCACTGTGCTGTGTGTTCTCCACTGCAGGCTAGGCCTGTAGCTAAAAGGAAAAGGAATTTGCTGGTCTCCCCTTAGCTCCTTTCAGGAGCCCTGTGCACATTCCCAGCTCTCGTTGCATGTCCCCAGCTCCCACGCGTCTCATTCCTGGTTAGACCTGTTTGATGACCATCCTTGAAGGCAGCAGGATTGCTTTTGGGGTTGCTTCCTGAGTCGTGCAGTGGCAGTACCGGGAGGACTGTGTTCGTTGGGAGGCAAGAGAGTTGCTACAGTGGTGCTCTCACCAGGGCGCAATGTCCAAAGTGGCTGTGAGTGAGGAGAAAAGGCTTCTGGCTCTGATACAACAAACTCTCTCTCCCCTGTGTGTTGCTCTCTGTGCTGTATTCGCTCTGCTTTGTTCTTTCTGTCCTTTCACCTCCCCCCTTCTTTCCCACTGTTACAGAGCAGAGGTTTCAGTGCTCCCACTGCTCCAAGAGGTTTGCTACCGAGAGGCTGCTGCGCGATCACATGAGGAACCATGGTGAGTAAAGGCCCTTCTCTCTCTTCCAGCTGGCGCTCTGGCGAGTGTGTTTCCCTCCCCCCGCTCCATGATGATGGGCTTTCCTCTCGTTTCTTTCGAGCAGTAAACCACTACAAGTGCCCCCTGTGCGACATGACCTGCCCGCTGCCGTCCTCCCTGCGCAACCACATCCGCTTCCGGCACAGCGAGGAGCGGCCCTTCAAGTGCGACTACTGTGACTACAGGTGGGAGCCCTGTGATTGTACTTCCCTGGTTGGAGTGGGTCTTTGTGTGGGGACTGGGCTGTCAGAGGCTGGGGAGTGGGAGAGAGCCACTGATGGGTAGGGGAGAATAGGATGGGGATCTCACAAACATTTGACTTCATCCCCGTGTTCTTTCCTTTCAGCTGTAAAAATCTCATGGACTTGAGGAAACACCTGGACACTCACAGCAAAGAGTCGGCCTATCACTGCGAGTTCGAGGCCTGCAGCTTCTCTGCACGCTCCCTCTGCTCCATCAAACTGCACTACAGGAAAGTCCATGAGGTGAGCAGGGAACTCTTCCCACTGTTTATATTGCAGTAACGTTGAGAGGCCCCTAGCCAGGTCGGGGCCTAATGTGCTCCGTGCTGCACATACACATAGGGAGAGAGGAGCCATGCACTGAAAAGCTTGCAATCTAAATAAAGATACAGGGTGAGAGGAAGGGAATACTGTCCTCCATGCTAGACAGACGGGGGAATGAGGCACAGAGAGACCAAGTGACTTGTCCAAGGTTGTCTGTCAGAGCTGGGAATTGAATTCACATCTCCGGACTCCCACCAGAGCCGTTCTTCCTCCCAAACCCGTCCTAGCCCTCTAGAGGATCATAAAACACCAACAGGAAACTCAGCTTCGTTCCCCCACCGTAGATTTGGAACAATCCATGTTTGCGCTTGGTGCACATCAGCTTGGGGAGGAATTGACTCTTCTGTCCTTTCCGTTCCCCCCCGCCTGCTGCTGTGCTAATGACTAAATGTGTTCTCATTCTCCGATGACACAACACAAGTTATCTGGGGAGGGTGGGTTTCTCCTGGCTGTCTAATCTCTTGATCTATGCTCTCTGGCGGGGAATAGGGAATTGTTCTCCCTTTCAATGCAGGGCCGGGGGGCGGGAAGAGCAGCAGTTCTTAAGTGTTTGCTGTTTAGCAAAGTTGTACTGAACAGTAGGTGAGCCTTCACAAGCAAGCAGCAGGTCCCTGCGTTGAAAACACTGAAGGCGCAGAGAACACTAACCAAAACTGGGCATACAGACCCAGTGGTTCAGGTGATGCGGTGTGTTAACGTATGTGCCTAGTGTCTTGTCTGCTTTTTCCTGTGGCTATTAAGGGTGGCTCAAGGGAGAGTTCTCCGTTCCTGGGCGCTGTCCACTAACCTGGCAATTGTACTAATTTTATGAGCCTTCTGTTTGTCCTGCTTAGTCCTGTTTTGGTGCAAGGGACTGGACTAAATGACCTATTGAGGTCCCTTCCTGCCTGACATTTCTAGGATTCTGTGGCCGCTTTGCAAAGCAGTCCTGAACAGTTATTAGCCCAGGCAGGAGCTCTCCTAAGTAACGAGATACCCTCCGTCACATGGATTGGACATGTCCTTCAGAAGTGTTACTCGTCTCCCTCCTTTGCCACAATGATGCTTGCTATAAAACTTGAAGGACATTTGTCCCTCTTTAGAAACCTGGCTTCCCACACAGCAGCAACTTTGGTTTGAATCAAGTGACGCTTACATCCTTCCTTTCTTCCCGACCCCTCCCCAGGGTGACTCGGAGCCCCGGTACAAGTGCCACGTCTGTGACAAGTGCTTCACACGTGGGAACAACCTCACCGTTCACCTTAGGAAGAAACACCAGTTCAAGTGGCCCTCGGGCCATCCTCGTTTCAGGTACTGGATCTCCAGCCCCTCCCATGTCTCCGCTTCACTAGCCGTGCAAAGCTCACTACCCCACTCAAACCACAGGGGTACTAGGGGATTTTCAAGCAGGCTCAATGGGAACGTCGTGCAGGGGTGGTGGTTGCTTCTACGTTCTCTGATGTTATGGTGATGGGAGCCATATCAGTACCTAGCTAGCAGCCTCCAGTGGCAGATCAGAGACTAGTTAGATCTACTGGAATTCCTGTAGAATTAGCAGGTTCAGGCAGCAGCCAGATCCAGTTCTCGTCAGCCTGAGAAAGTGTCGGCACAGGCTAAGGCCCATCATGTTTTGAGGATGCTTTATACGGTGTAATCTCCAGCAAGCCACAGTCTCCCCCAGATATACCAGGGCTTAAAAGAGTGAGGAAGCAAAGGTGGGCTTTCAAATTTGATCATGGAAACTGGACAGGACAAAGAAACTCAGTGGCCTGAGTGGAGATGTACATTCTCCATGCAGCATGTGGCTGCTACAAGGATTGTTAGGGGCTGGGGATGAAAGGAACTAATTGCATTCAGGATTTACCCTCCCTGACCATGCTTATCCCCACCATCCTGCCTTTTAAAACACTGGGCACTGTGTCCTGGGGGGTGTCTGCCCCATTGGAATATCAGTGCTGCAAAATAACCTCTTTGGGGTAGCAACTGCCACTGATAGTCGTGTAGCCCAGTGTTGGATGCACAAGTACGCTGGTAACTGCACAAGGCATCTGCCTTCCAGGCCCATTCTAACCCTTGCTATCCCTCCCTCTCTCTGGCCTGCCAGGTACAAGGAACACGAGGATGGCTACCTGCGGCTGCAGCTAGTGCGCTATGAAAGCGTGGAGCTGACTGAGCAGCTGCTGAAGGACCGGGAGAAGCAGGGCGAGTCGCTGGATGGCACGGTGGAGTGCCTGGTGCTGACAGAGGGTGAGGGCAACCTGCAGGGCATTATCCTGGAGCCACCAGCAGAGGCCTCCCTGGAGGAGGGCAATGACATGGAGTCACAGGTGGCCACGCTGCCACAGCTGTCCTATGCTGCTGCCAACCCTGACCCAGCTCAGCAAAGCACCGTCCCAAGAGCTGAGGCCTCGCCGGGCCGAGAGCCCAGCGTCCCGTCCAGCCCCATCATCCGTGTGGTGAACAGGACCAACGAGCATGGGGAGAAGGAGACGGTGTACTATGTCATGGCCAACGCACCCTCAGAGGAGCAGGCACCGGTTCCCAGCGAGCTCGCCGTGGAGCCGGAGGAGAACGTCATGGACCGCCTACAGAAGACTGCTGAGGAGCTGGGGATACAGATTGTGTGAGATGCCGGTGCTTCCTCCCTGCACTTTGGCTTCAAGAAATTCAGGGGTCTCCTGCCACTCAGGAGGGCAAGGATAGAATCACGAGCAGTCTACGTCACCCTGCTGGGCTCCTTGGACGTCCGTTACTGAAACTCCTTGAGTACAGAGCCGGTGGAGTTGGTGCTGCCCATGAGAAGGTTCTGAGCATACACCCACCCAGCCTCCCCGCAACTACAGCTGTCTCCCTTTGCCTTCAGCTCTCCTGTCACTGAGCAGCAACTGCACTAGGCTCGGGGACCTGATGTAGGGAATGAGCAAACCAGCTGCTGAGGAAAACTCTGGTCAGTGCATGGCAGGAGAGAAGGATCCATCTCCCTTCCATCACCCTGGGAGGGGAAGGCGGCAGTGGGTATTCTCATGGCAGGAAAGGGGATCTGAACTGGGAGGAAGATGAAGAACGGTCTTCCAGCACAAACGCTTTGTGACTTCAGGGCCCACAATCCCATGTTGGGGTGAGGTTTGGGCTGTGTGTGTTTCTCTTCCCCTCTCCCTCCCCCACAAAGGTCCCTGGCAGAAGGGTCAGACTCCTGCTGCTAAGAGGCTCAGTCCCTGTCTCCACCTCTTTGGCACGTTGCTGAGCAGAAGCTGCAGGGGGATTGGCTTGTCTCATGAGATGCTGTCTGGCCTTAAACAGGCTCATTCTGTCCAGTGTCTCGTTGCCCTTGTGTGGTCAAGACGCCCTGACCCTGTTTCAGACATGTCCAATTTCTGGCTCGCTCAAACTGATCCCTTATTAGTACTTGCATTGTCACTGCCCCATCCCCTTGTTGATCTGAGCGGGGACAGCCGATGGGTCCCTTTGTCCCTTCGCAGGTTGCTGCTCCCCCATGCTTCGGTGAGGAGCTGGTGTGAGCTGGGGGGCCTTTCTTAACACTCGGGGACCTCTGCACTGCCTTTGTCCTCCCTTCGGGTTCTTGCTCAGGGCTTTCCCCATGTTGGGGTCTGGGCTGCTGGCTGTACAAAGAAAGTACTTTTATAATAAAAAATGAATAAATAAAAGTCCTGAGTGCCTGGCCAGGTTGTAAGTGTGTGCTGTCTGCCATAGCCCTGTCAATGTGGTGATCGTGTGCTCTAGTGCAGGGATGTGACCAAGGGGTTGGGGATTGTAGTCACATATCCTTGTGACATCCAGGGTGCGGCTGAAATTTGAGCTCTTACCACATCTCTTTGGCATGTCCAGGGACACACACAGCCACTTTCATACAGCCGGATGCCCAGGCTCTGTGTAGGAGCGTCTGTTCTTGCTCTGTGTCTCCTGTAGCTTTCCATATACCCCCTGTCTCATCGGATTGGATCTAGCACTCCCTCAGCCTTCTTCCCTGCAGATGGACTTTTCAGCCACTTCCCTTGGCCCAGAAACCTTTGTGTCGACTTGAAAAGCAAATCTCTGTCTTGGGACCAAGCCGTGCTAGCTGGCCTCTTTCTTTCATGGGATGGTTTGATTTCATTGAACAGGATCCCAAGGGGGTCTCCGTTCTCAACTTCAGTTTGTAGACTCGAGACCACTCTGCAACCCTCCCGCTGTCCAAGTCATCAATAGATGTGTTTGCAATAGGCACATCTGTGAGGGGTTGCTATGCCAAGTTCGTTAGGAGGTCTCCGTCCTGGCTAATCTTCAGCGTGGGTAATTATGGTCCCCTGAGCCTCTAATCCTCCTTGCCATCTCAGTACAGGACACTGTTCTGTTAGTTTCTTCCCTTCCTGAACCGTTTTATCGTGTTGCTGTGGGGAATCAAACAGTGCTGGTTCCTCCCATAGCTGGGTGCATTTTCAGGGGTGGATGAAGTGAGGCCTGCTTGAAAAGTTTGTCTTTGGCTGAAGGGCGCTAGCCGAATATCATTGTTGGAGGTGGTTTTTAGCAGGTCCATTCCAGCTGGCTCCTGTCTAGCCTGTGTTGGTTCTGGTTGCTTGACACGCTTGACCCAGTCCTACTGGCATGTGGCCGGAGCATGGCTATAAAGGACAAGTAAATGGGAAGCCAGGCCCTGTCCCTCGGAAAGGTAGCCTGGCTCTGATGGTGATCAGCTCCCTCGGAGGTGCTGTGCTCTCTCTAATCCTGGAACAGCCTTCCCTGCTCCAAGCTGACCCTCCTAACGGGGGCACCTGCTGCTCTCCCAGGACAGCTGTAATCGCCTTAACCAGTATATTACGGAGCTCATCTTACTGGGGAGCTGCCTCCCGTTACTGGGGGTGCAGCAAGACGGCCTCTGCCAGCTGCATCCAGGGCCATGGAAGGTTTTGGTTTGTGCTGAAACCTGCCTGGCCCCTCCACAGCCAAGAGCCTGGAAGCGCTGAAAGCCGGACTCAGGGCTTCTCAGCAGCCTAGCTCCGGGACAGCCCGCCCAGCAGACTGCTGCGGAGCTGGGGCTCCAGTCGAGCTGGGTGGAAAATGATCATTCTGGTTTGTGGAGAATTTTGAAATTGAATTCTCCACGAAGCGGAATCGCCTTCCTCTGTCCAGCTCTGACTGACCTCCCCAGCCTGCAGTGCTGGCGTTCCTGGTGGGGGATTTTTCAAGTAGCTCTTCCGTTGGCTGCATTCGGGACTTGCTGGTGGCAATAATTCAGGCAGGACTCTAGCTCTCACTGGAGAGCGCTGGATTTGAGGGACCCTGAAGGGAGCCAGGGAGTTGGCTTGTGCAGCAGGCACTGGAGCTGGGTATCTTGCTCTGCTCTTGACAGGGAAACAATTGCTGTGTGTAGGCTCAATGGACCCTCCCTCCAGCAGTGCAGCGGGATTCTGACTTCAGCAGCCCCTGTGATGTGGTGTGGTGGCTGCTGTCTTTCCCGTTCCTTGCTGGAGAGTAGTTCAGTAGAGCAGAAACCATTGGAGCTCCAGGTTATTTCAATGGAGAAATCACTTTACGTAAAACCCCTGGCCATCTGCTCGCTTCCTAATTACAGACCCAGTTAAGAGCATGATTCACAGCTGTGTCCTGAAAGCAGGAGGTGATGGAGGGCAGCACCCAAGGGGAGGCTGCCTATTCAGAGTGCAGAAGCTCGCGTTGGTTTCTCGTCCTTCCGAGCCTAAGGGTATGTCTATGCTATGGCGATTATACTGGCATAGCCCCGTAATGTCGACCCCGCTTACGTCACCAGAAGGCGTTTTCCTGTGTAGGAACACCAGCTCCTTGAACCAAGTTAACTATGTCAATGGAAGCACTCTTCCATCAACATAGCTCTGTCTACACTGGGGTTTTGTCAGCATAGCTATGCCGGTCGGGATTGGTTTCTTCAGACCCCTGACTGACATACCTATGCCATGGTAACTTTTTACTGTAGACCAGGCCTAGGTAAAGGGAGGAAGGTGGGAAGGAGAGTGTCTGTCTGTCGGACAAAAGCTTCCCATGGGGAGGTGGGCGAGGAAAGCCGCTGCTGTGGAAGTAGTTCAGACAGTAGCAACCAAAATCCTCTCGTGGTTTGGAGGCCTGCGTCAAATGGATTTCTTAGTCCAGTTCCCCATCGACCGAGATCCACATCATATGCACACACCTTCACGACTGGCATTTAACTCTTCCCTTGTTAGCCTCAGAGGATTATCTGGGACAGAGGCGTGAATGGGCCCTGGAGACTCAGTGCCCCACCCCAGAGGTGGGGTCACAAGGCTGGAGTTAAGCAGGCAGCCAGGGGCCCTGGGGGAAGCTTACCCTGCCCATGCTGTGACTGGCGTGGATGGCCAAAGGATTTCCAGGCTGCAGAGCTGGCTCTGAATTCCCTTGAGCGCTCACTCAGCCAGCTGCGCCTCTTGGCCATGGAGAGCCGAACAAGGCATCCATGGAGGTGTAGCTCTCCTGTCCGGGCTGCAGGGACAGGGATGCCTGCTCCTGAGATCAAAGGGTAGTTTTCGCCTTTCAGATAGATTAATCTCATTTTGTGCGCTTGGCATGACCTGGTTCTGTTCTGTTGTACCGAGGATGCCTTCACGATTCCAGGCAACAGGGCCTAGGCGGTACCTTGCAGAACAAAATCTCTGCCAAAAGCTGCAGTGAATCGGGATGTCTCCAGCTCTGTTCCATGGCACTGCTCGGGGCAAGGAACCTGGGGCTCCACAGCTGTGTCGATGGGCAGTGCCCGTGTTGTCCCTGGAATGGACCAATCGAGCCTAAAGCCAGGGAATAGGGCCCAGACTGAAACTTTATTGCCATTCCTCTGTGGGATTCTGGCCCATGAGGTCTTGTAGGTGATAGGATTGGGGGAGGTGTCCCTTTAAACGCTGCAGCCACAGCAGAGGGTAATCTCTTTGCCAGAGGATTATCTGGAGGGAAGAGAGAATGGGGATTAAATGGAAGCCTCTTTCTCCAGCCCCACCCGCTACCCAACCTGTGAGGTGCCTCTGTCCTGAGCAGGTGGGAGTTGACCTCCTTCATGGGAAGGCTGGGTTGGGACAGAGCCAGACCCTGCTGGCAGCCAGCCGAGCCCAGCAAGCATCCCCTGGGAGATGGAAAAGCAAACACGCTGTGTCTTCTGAAAACTGGTTCCAGGGCCAGTGGGGGAAGGACTGGAAACTTCAGAGCAACTAAGGAGGGCAGCATGTGGAGCGGGCCCTGGATTGGGCCTGCGATGAGCACCGTGGAGCTGGGACTCCTGGTCTTAGTCACGCTGGCTGGGTTTGGCTCTGGTGAGGAGGAAGGTAAGTGGTGGGGCAGGAGGCGTGGGCTGGTGGGCATTTGCTACACACCATATGGTGTCCTAGAGCCACGAGGGAGGGAACTAGCTGTATGGGGATCCGGCCAGCTCTGGTCACTGTCCTTGCAGGGCAAAGCAGCTTTGCTTTGGTGACAGGCAGCAGCTCTGCAGGCTGAACGAGTCCCCAGAAGAAAGGGGGTGGTTTGCTGCTTGTGCTTTCCCAGGCTGACCCTCCTGGATCCGCAGGGCCATGGGCTGGCAGTGCCCTAAGCAGACCCCACCCTTCTGTGTCCCGGCCCCTGCGGCAGGATATAATGGGAGGTCACCCCTTCTCCCACGCCACAGAGCTGATGGTGCCATCACCTGAAACTGCGCCCACCCCACTCCATGCCCAGAGCTGGGAAAGAGCCTCCACCCGTCCTTCCATTTCTCCTTGCCACGCCCAGACACCCCAGCTTCGGCTCAGTCTGGTGAGGCCGGCTGACTTGGCTGGCGGCCTCGATTCACCCCTGCATCTCGGGGCAGAGGAGCTCCGTGCTCCTTTCTGTTTCACTTCCCCCATCAGTGGAGAGGGTGAGAGTCACTTCTCCAAACCGAGTCTGCTGCCAAGGCCCGTCCCAGCACAGTCGCATGCCCAGCGCTGGGTAGGAGAGGTTCTGCTGCTGCTCTGGACCTGCTGGGGCTGGCGCTCTCGACAGAGTGCCCCCGGCGTGGCCCCGATACTCCCACCACTCACTGCTTCCAGACCATTGCAGCGTTCTCAGGGGGCGACTTCTCCAATCCCACTTTGGATCCGAGGTGCAGGCAGGACACGCAGCTGCCTCCTGCAATGACAGTCCCTTGGTGACAGCCTCAGCACAGAAGTCAGGGGCTGCCTGGGAACGCCATAGCAGGGCTGAATCTGGTTGGCTGGGTCAGTCCGAGCTGCTGCTGCCTGGCCTGCGCCTGTCCGAGGGACAAAGAGGGGGCCTCAGATCTCAGGCCTGTTGGTCGGACGTTGGGAAATGCATGCAATAAATGCCATGGGAGTCAGGACTCCTGGGTTCTATCCCCAGCTCGGCCAGTGACCCCTCGCGGCCTTGGACAAATCACTCCCTTTATCTATGCCCCCATGTCCCCCCACCCCCACTACCTGTGTGCTGTGAAGCATCTGTAAAGGTCTCCGAGGATGCCAAGGGCCACAGGAGTGCAGAATGCTGCCTGGGGCTGGCCCATTGCACGGAGGGACAGCTACCGGGGCAGCTGAGTGCAAGATCCTGCTTGATCTCCCAGCTGGGTTGCCTGGGGCTGGGAATGCTGCAGAGGCCTCTGGATGTGTCCGCACTGCAGCAGGGAGCCAGCCCCCGGCCCAGGCAGACAGACTGACACTAGCCAGGCTTGTTGGGACTCAGGCAGGAGCTCGGGTGCCGTTTGGGGCGGGCGGGAGAGCTTGAGCTGCCCTGACAGACTCAGAGCTGCTGCTGCGCATTGGGGGAATTTGGCCCAGTGGGAGAATAGAACGGTGGGGGTCCCCATGGGGCCCTGGGGCGTGTGAGAAGAGCAAGGCCCTAGCCCATCTCTCCCTGTTGTTCTGCCTTAATCTGTCTCCTCCAGGAATCTTGGACACATACTGGTCTGGCACGGCTCCCATCTGCTTGGGGGGCTGCAAAGGGAAACACCAGGAGCTGAAGAGGAGCCAGTGTGGGAACGGCAGCTGTTGCTGGCTGGGATACAAATCCTTCTGTCGAGGTACAGGGGAGTCAGGGGGAGAGTGAAGGAGAGGCTGAGCTTGGTGGGAGAGGGGCTGTGCGGGAACCTCGCTGATCCCAGCCCAAACTGACTTGGACGCTGGGAAACGTGCCTGACTTGGGGGGGGGGGGGGGGCTGTCTGAGCGGTGAGAGGAGATGGAGCCCCTCAGCTGCGGCAGCCCCCTGGGGCAGGGGATTTTCATGTGTGGGAGGCTGTCTCCAGTAAGAGCCAGGTAAATTTTTTTTGACAAATGGAAATTTGACTGTAAACAGTATCTATTTATTTTTGTGTTGCTGGAACAAATTTGGGCCAAAGTCGATGAATAACTTCCACTGGGAAAAATCCGGATTTCCTTTTTTTAAAAAGTTGAAATGTTTTGTTGAGAGGGTTTTTGTTTGGGTTTTTTTGTTTCAAGGTGGCATTTGGTTTTCAAATTTGACCAATAAAAAAAAAAAAAAGGGGAAGGGGGGGATGAAAACCGTCTGTAAATGGCAGCATTGAAATGAAAAATTCCATTTCAAGTCAATCCAAAACGTGTTGGTTGATTTGAACTGAATTTCTTTTATTTAATGATACATTTTGAAAAGAAAATGATTTTGGTTCAATTCAAACCTTTTTATTTTGTTTTGTTTGTTTGTTTGTTTGTTTGTTTATTTATATAAAAAAATTCAGGTTGTTTTTGGTTCAGGGACTGAACCAAAAAATCCATTATTTGCTTAGCTTTGTTCT
Source organism: Emydura macquarii macquarii (assembly GCF_026122565.2). Lineage (NCBI taxonomy): Eukaryota > Metazoa > Chordata > Testudines > Chelidae > Emydura > Emydura macquarii. Next base: position 10,511,030 of record NW_027130449.1, on the reverse strand, counting down.
TGCATAACAAACAGCAAAAGGCTCAGGTTGCTGAATGTGGGGCTCAGTCCTCTCCAGCTGTGACCCCCAAAGCCTTTATTCCTCCATCAAAAACTCTTTGGCTTGGAGGATTTAGGGGGCGTTTGGGGAGTGAGAAGTATGGGGGCGTTTCCTCAGGGGCGCCTTAGCAAGAAATTACAGTGGCTGTTGGCATCACAAGGTGCTGACAAGGTTAATGCAACAAGTCTGTGTCCTGAAGCAGGCTCCGTGGTGGCTGAAGGGGTGTGGGACGGGGGTTGATGCAACATCTCTGTATCCTCGGCCTCCCAGCATCCAGGAGATGGACCAATGGATCCTCTCTGGGATCTGGAGCATCTACCTACAGCCCATAGCATCCTAGCATCCATTTAGGCTACATGTCACGGACCCAAGACAGTCTACCAGCACTAGTAGCATGCATCCAGGCTGGGGCAGATATCCTGGCCATCACGGATCCCAGGAGATATAAACCCTTGCCATCCATAGCATGTTCTGTTGGCATCTCTTTGGAATCTGGACCACATGCACCCCTAGGGATCTGGTATGTACCCTGGGCCTCTTTCTGGGGTGTGGAGTTATGCCATGCTGCTTTCTGGTGCTTTCTGGTGCCCCTGGGGTAGTGGAGATGCCTTCAGCACCGTCCGCCGGGATCTTTCTCTTCTCAGTGAACTGCGGGCGGCCAGAGACCGACTTCAATTCCGTGGCCTACGGCAATGACTGGTGGGTGGGCTCTGTGGTGCGGTACAGCTGCCGGTCCGGCTTCCTACTGGTGGGGGACCCGGCCAGCGCCTGCCAGTCCGACGGCCGCTGGACACCCAAGCCCACCTGCCTCCGTGAGTACTGCGCGGTGCTGAACCGATGGGCAGTAGAGCGGGTAGGTTTGGGAGGCACTAATGTTCCACCACAGAGGTGGCTGGAGTGTGCCCCGTTTGCTAAGTTTCCACGTGGGAGTCACCGTAGCCTGCAGGTCTGGCTGCACTGGATGAGCTCAGTCCAGATATCCCTGATGTGGGGCAGGCAGGGGGGCTAATGGAGGAAACACGTCTGCAATCAGGAGCAGGGCGAGGGAGGGGTGTCGCTGTCCTGTCCTGTCCTGTCCCAGCCCGTAGGCTGCACCATCAGCTTTCCCGCGCTCCCTCGGGGGTGTTGCAAGCGCTGGAGAATGTGCTGGGTCTGCCCAGCGTGGGGACCTATGAGCTAAGAGGCTGCAGGGTTGGTTATTGGAACATGGGTTCCTAAGTGTGTCAGCGTCCCCCTGTGCCGGACCCTTCTGTACCCTGACGCCTCATCAGTGCTGAGAGAGCAGCCCCACTGCTCTGATAACCGTGGCCCAGCCTCATGCTAATAACCCCTAGGCTCTGTTCTCAATGACTTCTGCCTCCAGGATAATAGGGCTGCTGTCTCACCCCCGGCAGGGATATGCCTGCGGGGCCAGATCGAGATTAACGAGCGGGACATCGATGGCAGCTGCTCCTCCTCCTGCACCAAGAAGGCTCACCTCGGGGCCTTCCTCAACCACGGCTGCATCAAGATCTCCAACTGCGTCACCAAGCAGCGGGGCTGGATGCGCTGGTTCACGCGCTGTGACTTCTGCGAGTGCGACTGCTACATCCCCTGCTGTAAGTGTCCCCTCTCTGGCTCGCTGTCAGAGGAAGCTGCCTCCCGTGATTTCCCTGGTGCTCCCATCCTATTGCAACCCCATAGCTGTGCGTGTGTGCATGCAACTGATGCTGGAATGTATTGGACTTGCTCTCCTGTGTATGTGTAATCATGTCGCCCCAGAGGGTAAAAGCCTTAATGTGCTGCTGCTGATGGAGATTCTCCTTTAGCTGTAGTAGTCGACCCTTGTGTTCTTTGGTCCTTAAGGTCCTGGGTTCTATGCCCGAAACCACGTGTGTGGTTTGGCTGGTCGGCTTGTGACCACAGGATTAGTCTAGTTTCTTTCTTCACCTCATGTCCCAAACTCTGGTGTACTGCTGGTGCGTGCTGTTCTCAGTTGCCAGGTTCCACACCAGGGGGGGATGCCTTTTACAGAGTGCCCCTGACTGCAGTACCAAAGCAATCTGATCCCTAGATGGAAAGGGCGACGATCCGCCCCTTTTGTGTCTTGTGTAATGCAGAGTAACTGTGCTGGCCTCACCAGGGTTACTCCCCGATACGGCGCCAGCTGAGCCAAGAGCTGCGATATTGGCGAATTTGTTTCTGTTTGCGGTCGTCTCCCTGGTCAGAGCAGGAAAGTGAGTTTCCCTTTGACGCTCTTCACTGGCCCATGCCGCAGCGGGGAGGCAAGGAGCAAAAGCTATTAGCATGCCAGTCCAGATGGGCTTGCGTGTCACCTTTACCTGATGGGGCATGCGGGAGAGTGAGGGTCAAGATTATCTAACATCATGCAGATGCCCATTGTCTGATGTCTTGTTACAGCTTCCTCCGGCTAGCGATCGGGGACGGATGGGTTCGTGGAAAGGTGTTCTACTGCGAAGGGGAGCTCCGTCCCAAGAGGGGCACAGCCAGCCTGAAACTCATGGTGCAGGATGCTACCATACTGTTCCTCTCCCCATCAGGCCAGACTCTTCCATCCGTCTGTTCTCATCGCACCCTTTGCATGATGCTGGCAACGCGCTCATGGACGTGCGTGGTTGTGTCTGTCTCCCGGGTTGGAACTGTTTGCCAGCCTGTCTTGTTGTGTTAGTCACTGATGTGCAGCATCTGCAGAGGAAAGGACTGCCTCCCCCATAACTTAACCCTTTGCACCCTGCTTTTTTCCAGGCTTTCCCCCAGACAAGCACCTAGGGGGATGGATATATACATCCATCTCCCTACTCTGCAAAGGGTTAAGCTGTGGGAGCCAGAGGCTCCGGACTTGCATCCTCACCTCCGAGACCTGGGACAAGGACATCATGGCTCTCTGCCTCGGTTTCCCCCATCTGCTTCCTGCGTGTGGGAGCATGCGCGGATTAGCTCTCTGCAGTGTGCTTTGAACGAAGAACGTCACTTTCCCAGTGCTGTGGCTTGTTACAGTCTCCCCGCTGCTTGGGCCAGAGCTGGAGTCTGCCTGGCCAGGTACCATTGGCAGTGAACCAAACCACCAGGCCAAAAGGGAAAGCCCCTCCTTCCTACCCGCATGCCTGCCCCGGTGAGTCCCCATCCCCCTGCAGGCGTGAGGGGCAGGAGCAGAGAGGAGGGCAGGAGCAGTGACCTTCATCTTAAAGCAGCTTTAGTCAGGGGCAAAATGTGAAAAGCACGAGTGGTTCTGCAGGTGCCCCCGTTGGCAGGGGAAATGCATCACCCGGCAAGGAGGGGGAGCAGCTGTTCAGGGCCGCTGCTCCTGCCCTGATGTGGGATTAGGCACCAGTTTCCTTTCCTGAGGCAGGGAGCCGGAAGGCAGCTGAAGGGAACCCCTTTCCCTGCCTGCTTTTCTGTGATGTGGTGCTGCTCGCTGGCACCCAGCAGCCTGTGGCCTTCTCCTGTCAAATGGTCTCCCTCCCCTCGCAGCTGGGGCGGGGTCTGTGGAACACAACTGAGTCAGCCCTTGGCGTTCTCTCTCCTGGCCACGTGTAGGGTAGGCAGGGGGCAAGGGGGCAGAGGGAAGGCCACGATTAAAGGCTGTGCATGGCGAATGCTGACCCTGCGGTAGGGGTGTTTGCTTCTGGCCAGTGGCCCCAATCCTGTGACCATCACTCCAATAAATCTGTCTAGAGGTGTGATTAGTGTTCCAGTGATGTTGCTGGAGGCGTCTCCTCCCCTCTTGCTACCGTCCGCACTCCACCCATTTAGGATCCTGTGTTCAGAAGCCCCATCTCTCCTCCAGTGCTGGGGGGTGGAGCTGGCTGGGAAACTCAGTTTTGTTCCTGTGAAAAACTGAAGGCTTGAGGACTTCAGTAGCTCAGTCTCAGGCCAGGGCTCTCTCTATTGCAGCAGTGGGTGGGTGAGGTTCTGTGGCCTGCGATGTGCAGGTCAGGCTAGATGATCATAATGGTCCCTTCTGACCTTAGAGTCTATGAGACAGCGAAGAGCGGGCGGTGCTCAGATACTAGTGTGGGGCGGGCCAGGTAAGCACCGGCGAGAGAGAGCCAGAACTCAGGATGGGCATCTCGAAAGCAACAAGGGGGTAGGTCAGCCCCTGGTTATGGGGCTCCATGCAGGTGTCACCAGGAGAAGTTCTGTGCAATGCTGCTTGGACCAGCCCCTTATAATCTCTGTTAGAGCAGCCCAGCACGAGTGTCCCCGAGAACCAAGTTGGCCAAGCCCAGCTCCCCAGAGGCTGCAGAACCACACCACCACGCGGGACTTGAAGAACCCACAACTCTCTGTTCCTTATTCTTCTTGTCACATGTAAATATGGGGGGGAGGGAGCCCCTCTGATTCTGAAAATAGCTGTGACTAGGAAAAGGGCAGTCATTTTCACGCCGTGTCTCCTCCTCACGCTGCCCCCACACACCCCGCCCTGCGCGGGAGGGGAGGGGAGGGGAGCTGGGAAGGATGGCAGGTTTGTCTAAGGCAGAGGAGCTGAGCAGCAGTGGCTGGAGTTTGACTGCGATTAACCTCACTGCAGCTGCAGCAGCAGCAGCAGCAGAATCCTGTCCTCCCTGCCAGAGGAGGAGGCTGTGAGCACGCACAAGCGACAGGTAGAGAATTTAAAGCCACAGGCGCACGCACAGAGCTTGTCCTCTAGCTGCCTAACCTAGTTACTTTCAAGGCACTTCAGGATGTGCTCTCAGCCAAGCGCCTGAGCGGCGGATGCTGGCACAGAGCTGCTCTGGGGCCTGGAGCTTGGACCGGCGGAGCAGCCAGGGTGGGGGGCCGTGAGGATCTTGGGTAAGTGACCTGGGCCATGGTATGGTGGGGATGGGGTGCTGGTCCTCAGGAGGAAGAAAACAGCTCTCCAAGGTGGGGGGACTGGGCCGGCTGGGGTGGCAAAGGAGGGTTCAGTCTATGAGTGCAGCGAGTAGGCAGCCATGGGGCTAAGCAACCACTGGCCCCTCCAAGCATACAGCCCAAGCTGGGCTGCAGCCCCCCGGGGCTCAGGTGGCCCAGAGAACACAGCGCTGCGTCTGGTCAGGAGCCAGGGCCAGGCAGGAGGCAGGGCTGGGTCTTGGCCGTGGCGGGTAGGAGTTAGAGCTGCATGGGAGGGCTTGGTGATGAGCCTGTGGGCCTGGCCGAAGCACAGGTGCGTGTGCTCCAAGGAACGGCCCTGGCTGGGCTGCCCGGGGAGTGGGAGCTGATGGGCCTTGTCCACCTGTAACCTGGCATGAATCCCCTGCACCCCAAGGGTGGGGGAAGATGGAGACCGTGGCAAGGGTCATCCTGCTGGGAATGAAGGCGTCAGGGAGCGGGCATGCTCTGGGGGACTCAGCAGGAGGGGAAACGGACCAATCCCTCCCCCAGCTCCCACCGGCATCTCCTCCCTCGGCTCAGGGCATGGGGAGGTGAGGGGCCCTTCTGCCACAGCAATCCATGCCCTGAGGCTCCACTGAACCTGATACAAGACTGGCCCGGCCGCCTATGGGCCCAAGCCAAAGTGGAGAGCTTCCTTCCGCTCTGGTCCTGTTGCTGGAGGGGGAAAGCAGGTCAGCGCGGGAGCTGTGTCAACAGTGTGAGCCTGGGGGCAGGGCCAGGGCTAGCAATTACTTGTGCTGCTTGTGGCTAAGGTCCAGGCAGGGCGTAGACCTGCTTATGCAAGTCTCCCATCCCAATGGACAAGCGATGGGCTGGGCTTAGCGGGCAGGGACTGGGAATCTCACTGCTGCCCCTAGGTGAGCTAAAGCCAGCTAAGCCGCGGGCTGGGTTGAGAGATAGGCCGCTCTTGCCTGAGCCCTTTGTATACCATCCATCAGTCGGCCCGATGAGGTATTTGCTGGACTGTAGGCTGCACACACACAAACCCCTGACGCAGGCGCTTCTCAGCGAGGGGGAGACTCACTCTGAGCTGCCTTGATTTCTTCTCCCCCCTCATTTCCACGAGCGGGCAGCAAAGGCTTTTAGCCACACAGGTTCTCTCCGTTCCCATTATGCTGACTCCAGCAGGAAGCAGCCTCTCACTCCCCAGGGCCATCTTCCCGGAGATCAGTGTAACCCCATCTCCATTCCAGCACTGCAACTGCAGAAAGGAAGATGCAATGATTATTCTCTCCAGCAAACAGCGTGTGTGTTTGAGAAAGAGGGGCGGGCAGTGGGAATGGAAGGCACAGTTGCTGTGAGGGTAATTAAAATATGTTTGCAGCAAGATCATAGAGATTTTCCCGCACTACCATGGATTTGAAAACCTCGTAGGGAAGCTTCCACATTCTGGCCCAGTTTCCAGAGCCTAGGTGGGGATAGGACTGAGCTATAAATGGTCCCATTTGTTCTGTGTGTGTGTACAGTGTGACTCCGAGGTGCTACTGCGGAACTAAATCTGAGTTTTGTGGGGTTCAGGGCTGGGGGGCTCCACCCAGGAGAACAGCACTGGGGACCCCCGCTTGTGGAATGGCCAGTGACCCCTCTACTTAGCCACACCACATGGGCAGCTGGGCACGCTGCCCTTCCTCTGACTCACCAGTGCATTCCCATCCTGCCTCAGGGGTATTATTATTCATAGTGGGGTAGCAACTAAAGACTCCAGCCAAGATCAGAGCCCCATTGTGCTAGGTGCTGCACAGACACAGTGTGAGAGACAGTCCCTGCCCCAAAGTCTGAGTCTGAAGAGAAGGGGTTATCTCTAGGGGAGTCCGTTTCCACAGCCCATGCTTTCCTGAGCCTGAAGCTGTCAGACGGGGCTAATTCATACCGATAGGGGTGGTTTCTGAGCTGTGGACACTTACCTCCTAGGGATTGGACTGAATTGAGACCCACCAAACTCATCTCACTGCCCAGGAGAGGGGAATCATCTTTCCAGTGCTACTGACGTGGGGGGGCGTGAAACCAGTGACAGCCAGGGCGGGCAGTGGCTTCTGAAACAGGCAAATCCAGAGCTGTTGTACATCTGCTACTAAAGAAAAACAACAGCCATGAGCCAGAACATAGAATGTGCTGCTGATCTTCGGTAGAACGTTAGCTGGCTCCGATGCCTACACCCAGGAATCTCTGAGGCTGGGATTGACACAGGCACCTAAGGGAGTTAGGCACCCAGGGTACTATTTGCCTAAGGCCCAGTGCCTCAAAGGTATCCAGGCTCCTAAATTAATTGATTTCATGGGGAGTTGGGAGCCTAAGACCTTTGTGACTCTGGGCCTCTGTGACTAATTAGCCCCACACGTCAGCATGCGAGTTAGCAGCACTCAGTCCTTTAGGAGTGCATGGAAACCTCACCCCAACCACCGCCACCAGCTGCCACTGAGACGTTAGGCACTTAACTCCCTTAAGCAGCTCGTGTAAACCCACAAGATAACTTGATTATTTTGGTGCCTTAAATGAACCAAGAATTCACCACGTTGAGCCTAGTTCTGCGTATAAACTAGTCCCCTGATTGTCCCCTGCCCGGGAGATTCACAGTTCCCCAGCCACGCTACTGCCTGACCCTGTGACCTTTGTACTCCTTCAACCATCCCTCGCCCCCGGCAGCCGGAGACCCGCCCCCTCTCCCCCCAGCGTTACACAACATGGCTCGCGGCTGATTCCTGGTTTGACTGCATCTCAGCCTGCGATGGGTCCAACCCATCAGCACACAGTCACCGTCTCCAACTGTCTCCCACCCTCCCCAAGCCTGGCTGTGGCAGCGGGAAAGCTCTCCGTGGCTCAGCAGATGGTTTTCTAATTAATATCCTCATTAATGTCGCTCATTTCCATATGTCTTCCATGTTTTAAGAAATGTTGTGGGTGATGTGTGTGACTAATAGCAATGGCGAGAGCCCGGCAGAGTGGTGCCGGGCTGCGTGAGCTCTGCTGGGGAACGCCAGGCCTCTGATACCACCATGATGGAGGCCTGGATAGAGAGTGACAATCCTGAACTTTACCGCAGCTCCTGTACTCCCAGACACCCCCACCACAGCCTGGCTGATTCACCTCAGTCCTGACCCGCAGCCACCCACCCCTCCTTTATTCCCTTCACCACAACCCTGCTGATCTGCAACCGCCAGCTATTCCAGTCCCAGGATACACCACCGCCACCTTGCATCTCCGTCCCAAATAACCCGCCGGACCCCGGTTACTGCAGGCCGAGGTGCTACGCACACAGCTCTGCTGACACACTTCCTTCCCCATGGGCTCTCCCTAGTTCCCCCACACCTCTTCAATCCTCATTCCACACCCCCTGCTGTCTCTCCGGAATGGAAACAGAGCAATTTGCCAAGGGGTGTGTGTGTGTGTGTGTGTGTGTGTGTGTGTGTGTGTGTGTGTGTGTGTGTGTGTGTGTGTGTGTGTGTGTGTGCGTGCGTCTCCAGATAGGGCAAAGAGTTTGTGATGAACCAACCCCAGAATCTCTTTGAATGTCTCCCCTTTCCTTGCACCTCCTCTCATTAATTACACCCCGTAGCTTTGGGTTTTTTGGTGTGGGCAAGGCTACCCAATCTTAGCTGCCTACTGTTGGCTAAAATTACTCCTCACAGCCAAGCTGGCCGCTGTGTCCGGTCTGCAGCCAGCTGGCGCTGCGGGTATCCCATGAGCAGATCCCCTATGGGGAACGGCCCTTAGAGGAGTCCAGCTGACTGCCGAGCCCTGGGTGCTGCATTCCATGTTATCCAGCCTCCTGCGCACTGGGCCCATGTTTCTTGGCGGGGCCCTGTACAAATGGCGCCGTCTAGTTGCCACAGCCAATCCCGCTGCGTTCTCCCTGGCCATTGCGGCAGCCAGACGGGGGATTGTTTTGGGGGGACCAGGGGCCAACGGTAGGTGTGGGCAGCCTGCAGGTTTAGGGAACCTGGGCCTTTCCTTTCGGGACCTGGACAAGACAGAGGCTCAGCGTGTGTTGCTGCCCCTTTAAGAGAGGCGGTTGTGCTGGCCAGGAGAGTAAAGCCTGCCTGGAAAGCCCAGCCAGCCTTCTGCTCTTGACATCCAGCCGAAGCTGGGACCCTCGTGGAAAGGACCCAAGGGATGGTGGCGGCAGCAGCTCTGCCCAGCCCCAGCAGAGGGGCTCCCGGCCGGCTGCGGGGGTGAGAAGGCAGCCGGGCGTTTTCCAGCGGGTGGGGCGGGGCAGAGCCTGCAGCCCCCGGCCGCACCTGCCCGGCAATGGGGCAGCCCGCCCGCGCCAGCTGGGGCCTGATTGCCGCGGCCAATGCCCAGCCCGGGATGCTGCAGACGTGATGCCTGCAGGGACCGGGCCGCCTGTCGCGCTGCCTGGCTCTGCCCCGGCCCCGGGCTGCGGCGGCGGCGGCAGCAGCAGGCGGGCGGGCATCGCCTCTTTGTCTGCAGGGGCGGAGGTGAGCAGGGGAGAGCGCAGCGCCGAGCGGCGCCGCCACATGCCGGCGGCTCCGGGAGCCCGAGCCCCGGCCGGACTGGGCGCGGCGCGCTAGACCCCGCATCTCTGCAAGGACCGGCCGACGGTGAGTGGTGCAAAGATCCGCCCCGGACCGCCGGCTTGCATCGCCCCGCGGCTCCTCGGGAGCCCCCCCGGGGGGCGCCTCGGCCGGGCCCGGGGGGGTCAGCTTTGCTGCAGTTTGCACGCGGGGGGGCAGAGGCTGGATGAGATCTGGGGGGCTCTGAGGAATATTCCTGGCACAGCTGCCCCCCGGGGAGGACATGGGGGGCGGGGGCGCGGCTCTGTCCCCACCATGAGCCCCGGGAAGCGTCAAGGTGACCCCCGAGGGCACCGGCCGACTTCTGCATCGCATCCTGCTCGGTGCGCAGCGGGGAGCGGCCCGGCCCAGGATGCACGGCCCGGGCTCCGGCAGCCCCGGGAAATGTAGGTCGGGGAGACAGTACAGCCCCACGCGCGGGGGAGGGGGGGAGACGGGCCCTGCAGGCTCCGCTTTCCCCCCCCAGCAGCGCTGCCCAGTTCGGGGTTCCCCTGCAGCCCCCTGAGATGCAGGGTGAGAGGGAGACGGCTGCGGCTGGCTCTGTGTCACCGGCCTGGGCAGCGATAACCGCGTCTCCCCCCCCTCTTCCCTGGAGGGGCCGGCCAGCCCCACCACGCTTCGCCAGCCTGACCGCCATGCAGCCCCCTCTGGGGTGGAGCGCACTGGCAACTGACCAGCGCACAGCAGCGCCGGGGGGGCAGCAAAGGAGGCTCTTGGGGAAGAGCGCCTCCTATTGCAGCAGCAACTGCCCCCTCCCCGTGCAGCTACATCCCACCCCAGAGGGGGCTGCATTTCAGTGGTGGGTGCTGACCTGAGATCCGGTGGGACCTACCGGAGCAAGGAAGCGGAGGATCAGATAGGCTGGGGGCTGTTTTAACCCAGGAGGGGCCGGGGCGGGGAAGGGCCCCTTCGTCACAGGAATTGGCTGCAATGCCGTGGCTTTGTCTGTCTGTCTGTCTGTCCCCTGCGCTGTCATCCCAACCCAGCCAGTAGCAGGAGCAGATCGGGGGCCTGGGGAGCTCCCTGAGCAAGTATCTAGAATCAAATCCCAGCTGGATTTACAAGGGGGGCCTCCTCTGACTCCCTCCGTCCTTTCCCTCTTGTCCCTCCCAGCCCCTGCCCAGTGAGGATGCAGGAGGATGGGGAGGTTGATCTCCCTCCCTGGTTGGCGGGAGGGAGAGAGGGATGGGGACGGGGCACAGGGCAACATGCTGCTCCTGCTTTACTGCCGCAGCCTGAGAGGTAGGCCCGGCTGGCAGAGCCAGCCATGGCCAGAGCTCCATGAATTATTGACCTCCCCGCTGATCAGTGCCGGCCTGCCTCATGGGGTGTGCATGTGTGCGGTCTGCAGAGCGGCGCTATGGCTGAGAAGGGGATCGACCCGACCTGCGTCTCCATCGCCTTGGAGGACTCCGTCTGCAATGCTGGCTCCCAGGACGCTCCTCTCCTGACCACCCACCTGAAGAAGGTGGAGAATCATATCACGGATGCGCAGAGGTTCTCGCACCTGCCCAAGCGTTCGGCTGTGGACATCGAGTTCATCGACCTGTCCTACTCCGTCCGTGAGGGCTCCTGGTGGAGAAAGAGAGGTAAGGACATGGCAGCCCCTGACAAGGGTGCAGTGGTCGTGGGGGTGTAGCGTCTTTCATGCCATTGGTGTCCCTGCGGGACAGGGAATGGAGAAATCTAGCCAGGAGGGGAGAGATTTGAAAAGAAACGCATGTGTCAGAGTCTTGGGGAGACACAGGGGCAGGAGCTGTGGAGGAGACGGCACTTGCACTGCAATGGCAAAGGGACTGTTAGGATACGCATTTTGCACTGTTTTATTTTAATGTGGCAACTAACGAGTTAACTGTTGTGGCATGTATGAGCTAACAGAGAGGCCCTCGTGAGTTGCTTGTATTCCTATTGGGTAGGACATGTGGGGAAGAAAAAAAAGAATACCCAATTCACTGTTGCAACTAATGTTCTATGCGGCATCTGTGGCCGAGCCTGGGGACAGCTTTGTGCTGCAGAAGCAGAGGGCTCTGGCTCTAAGTTGGGTAGATGGTGGTTTACAACTCTTACTCCCTGGAAACTCTTTTCTGTGTTTAATGGACGTGCAGTATTTGGTTAAGGACATCCAAGAGGTGCCAATGCCCTCCAGGGACAGAACTGGATGAGAGGAGGGAGCCAGGAGGGGAGGAAAAAGAATGAAACAAATCCTGGGAGCGGGGCTGGAGTGAGCCCCTGGAGGGGTATTAAAATAAAAGTGGCAATTTTGAGTTGGCTTCTACAGGGGATGGGCAGCCAGGGGAGATGTATGGAAGTCCCTGCTAAGCTGGAGATTCCCCCTCCCTGGGCAGGGACCGTCTTTTCGTTCTGTGTTTGTACAGCAACTAGCACAGTGGGGTCTCCACTCCCCACAGATGTGCTGCGTTGGAGCCGAGTGACTGGCTCTTCCCCACTGTTCTTATTTTGGTCATCCATGTGGGGCCGTGGTTGGATTGCACCACATTCTCTAACCACCAGACAGGAACTTGAAGGGGAGATAGTTGTCATTTCCTGTGACAGATAAACTATTGCTGTATAAACTGCAGTAACCTTTAGTTCTAACTTGAACAGACACCCAAGCCCCGGTACATTTCTTCCCTGCCCAGAGCAGAGGGATGGGCTCAAGCCATGGTATCTGACTGTTTGGAGGAGTTTGCCTCCAAGGTCTTGGCTCCTGCCTTTTTCTGCTATGGTGACTTTTCATCTTCAGAAAGGGCTTTGCAGAGATTATTTATCCACCACTGAAATGCAGCCACCTCTGGGGTGGGATGTAGCAGCAGTTGAACAGCACCCAGTAACACCACACAACAGCTGAGGACAGGAAGTGAAGGAGAATCCAGTGAAGCCGCCGGGCGGGATTTAGGGAGGCAGAATGGAAGTGCCCACACTGGACATCTCCTGTGCAAAGTGCCCTCAGTTACTGGCAGGTGGGTGGGTGGAATGGCACTTGAGAGATCCTGATGGATGTGTCAGATCAGAGCATAGTGCAGGTTGAGGGGGGAGTAGGTGTCTGTGTGTATGGGGGGGGGGGTAGTTTCCTGCTCCCCCTACCATCCCGCTTTCCAGGCCCTTTGAGGACCGCTCCTAGCAAACCATGCGTCGGTGGCATCCCCGTTTCATGTGTGTAAGTCGGGCCCCCAGAGAGCTGGGGGAGGCTGATGGCAGCCGGTAGGTGGTAGTCTCCTTTAATTAGCTCCCCTCATTAATGGGATGCCAATCAAATGACTCCAGCAGACAGAGGAGAAGCTGGTCCTGGTGGGGTGAAGAAGGAGGCTTTCGGAGCCCAGGTTCTGGTACTGGCAGGAGAGAGCTGAATGTTGCTGCAGCTGCAGAAAGCAGGGCTGGGTGGGCTGCATTAGTGCAACTGCACGGGCGCCAGAGATGACAGGACGTGCTTTTGGGGTGGTGATGTGTTACTAGCATGTCCCAAGTCTTATAGGACATTGACTGTGGTTGGGGCAGGACCAGGGCTTTGTAGGCCCGAGGTGAATGTTCCTACTGGGGAGGCAGTGTAACCTAGTGGATAGTGCACTAGCCGGCATCTCTGGCGAGCTAGGTTCTAGCCCTGACTCTGCCCCAAGCCTCCTGGGTGACCTTGGGCACATTTCTCACCCTGTCTGTGACTCAGTTTCCCCCTCTGTAAAATGGGAATAATGATATTGATCTCCTCTGTAAAGCACTTTGAGCTCTACTGATTAAAAGAGCACGGTATTATTAATCACTGTTGACGTGAGTTTTTCAGGGCTCAGCTCTCTTCTCAGAAGTCTCCTCTTCCCCTGGGTTTTGAATCCTAGATGTGGTACAGGATTTTGGGGTGCAAGGCTGGGGTTACCCAGAGCTGTGTGTGCCCCGTGGGAAGCAGGCACTGCTCAGCCATAACCAGTTAGCGGGGTCCCCCCCCAAGCTGGGTTCGGTGTGGGTGCAACCCCTCCACCCACTTGAACTGCTCGTTGGTATCACCTCTACCATGGGAGACAAAGGGAGTGTCCCCCTGGGCAAACCGGAAGGAGCTGGGCTTGTCTCAGCTGGCTGTGGTTCTGTGCAGCTCCTCCCGGCAGTGACACACCCCTCTGAGCAGAACCGTGGTCGATGAATTCAGCTCAGAGGGCCTGGGCCCTCCGCTGTAAATGAAGCACGTTCTCCCTGCGCAGGCAAACTGGGGAGTCCTTCACCTCTCACAGACACCTCCCCCACCCCCCACCCCTGGCATCCAGGAAGTTCTAGCATTTGATCTTTAGGGTACAGAGTTTGCCCATGGCTTGTGGACATGTGTCCCACATGGCTTCTGCATGTCTCTATTTACCAAGCATCATTATTTCCCCTTTTACATTTGGGGAAATGGAGGCACAAAAAGGGTAAGTGAGTTGCCCTAGGCCACCCAGTGAGTCAGTGGCAGAGCCAGGAATAGGGCCCAGGTCTCATGACTCTCAGTCCACTGCCCCGTGCTTTCTCCTTGAATAACGCAGCCTGTGCCCGGCGTGATGGACAGAGCCCCTTCTTTCCTCCAGAGCCGCACTGGCACATGTGGGGGCTGTATGCGCAGTCTATAAACTGTTCCACTGCATCAGGACTTTTTCCTCCCTCTTCTCTGCCCCCTTTTCCTACTGTTCCTCCTAAGTGGAACCTGAACCCCGTCAGGCCCAAGTCAAACCTTCACGCCCAGCGCCCAATCGCGGCTTTGGAATTAGGTGGAACGAATTCATCCAGCCCTGCCAGGAACAATGAACCAGGCTTAGTCACCTGCCTCTTAGCAAGGGAATGTCACCCGAAGCCTCTGTTATAATTGATGGTGTCACCCTGCATCCTGCCCATCGTGTAATGATGATGTCACCCTAACTGTCCCACACGTAACGATGAGGTCACTCTGCATCTCCCTGTTTCTCTGGGATCAGCTCCATGCCTGCTGTTTGCATTGACTCCCACAGAGCCTGCCCCACCCTGCCTGTTGTACTCAACCTGCCGGGACAGGAAGGGACAGGCATCAGCCGGGAGCTGATATAACTGGCCACATGTGAGATCCTTCTTCAGGGCCTGATCCTTGCTCTTGTGAGTAACCTTTACACAGGCAAATAGTCCCTCTGGTTCCAATGGGTGACCGACTCAGTTCCTAGTTCTTTATTCAGGCAAAACTTTCCCTGGAGAGCCCAGATGGAGGGGCTCTAGGATATGTCTCTGTCACAATAAATCCCTAGTCCCTTTCAAAGCAGGGTGGTCAGAATCGTTATCGCCATTTAGTCAATCAGATTGGAAGCTCTTTGGGACAGGGACTGTCTTTTTGTTCTGCATTTGTACAGCACCTAGCACACGGGGGCGGGGGGGAGGGAGGGGTCCTGCTCCACGCCTGGAGCTCCTACCGCTATAGTAATGCCAAGACCATGCCCATGGCTGTGGACATGTGCCCACATGGCTTCTGCATGTGTCTGTTTACCCAGCATCGTTTTATTCCCCCTTCTACGGGTGGGGAAACTGAGGCACAGAGCAGGGTCATGACTTGCCCAAAGTCACCCAGCAGACCCAGTGGCAGCGCTGGGTGTAGAACCCAGGTGTCCTGACACCTGGCTCCCCACCACCAGGCCATGCTGCCTGCTCAGGTGGTGGCTGAGAGTTCCCGAGTGGAGCTGAGACCGCTCTTCGCCAGGAGCATAAACCGGAGGGTGAGTTTCAGGGGGGTGATGGAGAGGGGAGCCTCACCCCCCTGCTTACGGGGGTTTGGAGCATGTGGGCTGTGGTCCTGGTGAAGCTTCCTCTCGGAGGCAGTTTCTTTCAGCCCCCTCTGCCTCACATCAGCCTCTGTCTGCTCCCCACAAGCCTCCAGATCCCCCCACTCTGCTGTAGATATCTGGGGGGTGGGGGCAGCAGGAAAGGCAGCTGGGGAGCAGGCCCCAGCGCAACCCCCAGCTCCACATCCCGGAGCTGACAGGCACTCTGCAAAGCCCCTGCAGAGACCGCTGTCCTTCTCCAGCCGCTGGCGGGGTGGGCTGAGGGCTCAGCGGCTGTGACGCGGGGGTTACTGGCTGTCAATGAACTCGAGTAACCGTGCTGCAAGCTGCACGCCTGTGTGGAGGCTGGGCGGGAGTGCGGCAGGGCTGGTGTGCGGCGCTGAGCCGTGCAGGGCTGGGAGCCGGGGGGGGAAGGGGGGTGTAGCTCCTTGCCGGGGTTTGCCGGGCTGCTGCTCCTGGCTCAGAGTTGTTTGTCACACACCGCCGCATCCCCCATCTGCCGCATCTCGCTCCGGCCTGGCCAGCACGCGTGGGACCTGCAGCAAAGCCAGCGGCCGGGTTCACGGGGATGAGGCGTCTGCTCGGTTTTACCGTTGTGCTGAGGAGCCCTAGTCGGGGGCCAGGCGACCTCAGCTGAGCCACAAAGCTGGTCCTGGGGGCACTGACGCCCCCTTTGCCCCCAGATTGCTCGCTGGTCCCACCAGGCACCTCCCTGTCCCAGCTGCTTCCCTGTTCCCGGGCAGACTGTGCCGTTGGTTTCCCACAGGGCCCGGGAGGGCAGCAGTAAAGGTTCTGGGGTGTACCTCCCCTACGGGAGGAAAGGAAAGGGGCACTTTAACACAGACCCACACCGGGAGAGCAGTCCCCGGGCCTGAAACAAGAGACACGTTTTCCCAGCCGATGAGGGAGGGCGGGTGGAAATGCTGCCGAGCCGTCCAGCCCGGAGCTAGAGGAGACTCCCCATGAGCCGGTGGCGGTATTGGATCCATGACACACCACGAGCAGGTCTGATTCCATCCAGCAGAGGGAAGGGGGGGCCCTGTGAGCCCTGGAGATGGGTACCACAAGGAGCCTCGCCGGGCTGATCTGCATATAGCTCCCATGATGCTCTGGGCTGAAGCCCCATTTTTCCTTTGCCGACTGCATTGCAGGGAGAGGAGAAGTTAGGAGGGACCATGCAGCGCCTGGCATTTCCAGGAGAGCGACCCCCCCCGCTGCCCCCCCCACCCGCCCAGCGGCTGTGGATGCTGAGGCCAGGAGTTAACCCCTTCAGAACCACAGCGGCTTGCTGATGCCAGCGGGGTTGCTGGAAGGAGCGGGATGTGGTGCGCACATTTCATGGCGGGTTGGTTCCTGCTGCCTCCGGCGCTGCCAAGATGCAGAGAAGCGTGAGCCCACCCTAGAATGCCTGTGTCTCTCAGGCTGTGATTGCTGGGTGCAGAAGCCTCATTGGGGGAGATGGGGGGGGAGTTAGTTCCTTATTTATAGCATGGCGTCCGTGTCAGAGGAAGGGCGTGACAGAGTGGGCACCTGTACCTGATCTCTAGGAGAACAGAGGGCTTGCCCTGCAAGACCGTCACCCCCTTAGCGTGATTTATTTATTTGTGTTGCGGTAGCTCCCATAGCCTGAGTGGGGGGAGCCGCCGTGCTAGGCCCTGTCCAGCCAGGATGCAAAGACTAGCCCTGAACATGGAAGTATCTGGCAAGCGGCAGCCGGTGGGCAGCAGACAGACACAGTCTAGGTCATTAGATTAGAACCTGGCATCCTCCTAATCTAATCTGATCCGCCTCTCTGCGCGCTTGCACTCATTCTGTCCGTCCTGTCTCTCTGATCCACCCCCAGCTATGGGCTGTAGGTGCTGCCCTCAATAACCTAAGCTGGAGAGGAAGGCACTCGCCTTCTGCCACTCCAGTCCTGGGTTGCCCTAGAGCAGGGGGGTTTGATTGCCTTTATTTTAGCCTGTTGCTGTGGGCCGCAGAGTTCTCCAAATCCAGCCCCACAGTCTGACTCCGCGGGGGCCCCTCCCCGTGCGGTTCTTTGACACCTCCCCCGGAGAAGCCCGAAATTGGCTTCAGAAGGTGATGGCTCCTGAGAGACACAAGGCAGTGTCTGTCACACACACACATCCTAGACATCTTGTTCCCAGCGCTGCAAAATGCTAATCAGACCCTTGAAGTCCCTGGTAATTCTGGGGCTGATTAGCAGCTGCTGCCCGGTGTCGCCATGCAAATCGATCCGGCTGGCAGAGGGGCACCAGGCAGGGAGGCTGGGCCCAGAAAGCCCTTCCCTGGGCAGAGCCCAGCCGATCAGTGTGCGGGGCGTGCCGGTGCACAGTGGTACCTCAAACACTGGTAAAGAAAGATCCCTCTGTGCCTTTCACGCAGTAGGGCCTGGCCCACCCTCACTGCTGCCGGGGGTGGGTGATGAAGGGGTTATTGCCTGGAGGCAAGGGGAGAGGAGTTCTTTGTCCCATGCCGGGCTCTCCGCATTTGCTCACCGTTGCCCCTTCCTGTCCAACAAGCCCCCCACTTGCCCTCCACTCTCCCAGGGGTTCTCCCTGCCTCCCCTGGACTCCCCACTCTAGTGTCTCGGCCGGCGCTTGTCTTTAGCCTGAGCCGCAGTGGTGCAAGGTGCTGGATGCCTGCTGGAGGGGATGGGGGAGAGTGTTTGGCACCATGCAGCATCGGGCCCGTAGGCGGGGGAAGCAGGAAGGGCGTCCCTGCGGCACAGAGCAGGCGCTGCTCTTGGTTTCCCCAATGCCAGTGTGCAGCGGCTGCCCCCCCTCACTGGAGCTAACGCAGTCACTGCCGGTTTGGCAGTGAGCGGAGCCCAGCCCAGGGTTTCTAACACGCCCGGCATGTTCATGATGCCAGAGAAGGAGTAACGGTGACTGTCCATGGGGGAGATCTTGAGGGTTTGGGGAGAGAAAAGTGGGGTCCCCTGGGATTCCACATTTTGGGTCCTATCCCACTTTGTTTGGTTTCTGCCATCCCACTATGATCCACTCTCAGTCCATCCCCATGCCATGCTCTCCGCGCTCCGTCCTAGTTTATTCTGTGCTCTGTCCCATTAGGATCTGTGCTCCGACCCAGTGTGCCCTGCCCGTGCCCGTCCCTGTGCGCTCTGCCCCACCCCTTAACTAGTTCTGTCCTGCGTCCTTTGTTCTCCCGTCTCTGGATGGCCGCTGAGGCTCCGGGCATGAAACTTATCGGGCTGGATATCGGACAGGCTCAGCAGGGTGCTGGAGGGAAGGGGGTGGCAGTGGAGGGAGCCTGCTGCTGCCCTTCGCTTCCTGGAATTTACAGCTGGAATTGACGTGGCTGTGCTGCTGGAGCCAAGCCGTCTGGCTGAGCCGGGGGCAGACGGACGCCTGTTCGCCTGACCCAGGCCCGGTGCCCTGTGGCGGTAGGAGGAGGCGGGAGGCAGGCTGTACGACTAGGACCAAGTCTGAGCCTTTGCATCTGAACTGCCCCAGGGCAGGCTGGCCACATTTCCTATTCCAACAGGGGCCATGCAAAAGGCTGGTCGGCTGCTTCCAGATCACTGAACACTAGCTGCAAAACACGTGCAACCTCTGGGCTCCCTGCTCTGAGCGCACCCCCACCCAGCTCCCTCTCTCTGGAGGGTCCATCTGCCCTGCCCTGGCTCTGCCCCAGCATGTAGCATTCTGTAATGATCCTTAGCCTGTTCTGGCTTGCCCTGTTGCTAAGGCCCATAGCTCCAGGCAGATCTGGGCCTCGCCCATCAGGGGCAGGAAAATTAGAGGGGAGCATCTGTCTGTAAAGCCAGTGCAATGAATATGGATGGGATGTCACCGTTCAGGGCAACTGCACCTGTGTTCCCCCTCTGGGGCTTCTTGCTCTTGGGCGCAGACCCGCGTGTCTCTCCCTCCTGGCCAGGGCATTTCCAGGCTGCACAAGTTACCTGCCTACACCGCGCGTTCCCCAGCGAAGTCAGACCACCGAAGCAGGCTGCTCTGCTTTGCTTTCTCACCGAAGGCTTTGAACGGTGTCATTGCCCACAATTAAGTCATCACACAGCT
This sequence comes from Emydura macquarii macquarii, assembly GCF_026122565.2. Classification (NCBI taxonomy): domain Eukaryota; kingdom Metazoa; phylum Chordata; order Testudines; family Chelidae; genus Emydura; species Emydura macquarii. Next base: position 10,491,788 of record NW_027130449.1, on the reverse strand, counting down.
CGAATCAGTCACAGCGTGTAAGGCCAAAAGGCCCCAGATTATCTAACCTGATCTCCTGGCTGCAGCATTTTCTAAGCAAGCACGTTTATTCTTAAGGTAAAAGCAGAAGCTTGCCAGAGATCACCCCATCTCCCACAAGGACGCTGGCGGGTGACCCATCCTTCAGACCCCACCAAGGGGTTTTTCTGTGGTCCCAAGTTCATAGCAGCTCTGAGCTCAGAACAACCACCCCAGGAATCAGAGAGTGACTCTTTTATCCTGTTTGGGCCTCTGATTTTCTGCTCCTGTAACAGACGGTGGGGTTTTCCTTCAAAGGGATGGGACCATTAGATCATCTAACCTGATCTCCTGTATAATACAGGCCATTGCATTCCACCCGGTTACCCCTGGACTGAGCCCGGCACCTTATATTTGACTAAAGCAGGTCTTCCAGAGAGGCCTCCACTCTGGATGTGAGGCCAGCAAGAGATGGAGAATCCACCACTTCCCTTGTGGAAGGTGCCAGAGACGGGCCAAGGGCAGGGGCTGTTTTACCGTAGTGTGGGATGGGTTAAGCTGCTTCGCGCTAGGGGAGTTGCAGTTGTGGGGCTGACGCTAGGCATCGTGGCTACGGGGCTGGCATTAGCGACGGGCACCCCAGTCCTCCGGCACCATTGGGCAGCTCTCTGGGTTCTCACTCTGCTCTGTGCCCCTCTTCCAGGATACAAGACCCTCCTGAAATGCCTGTCCGGGAAGTTCTGCCGGCGCGAGCTCATCGGGATAATGGGCCCCTCGGGCGCGGGGAAATCAACGCTCATGAACATCCTGGCTGGTTACAGGTGAGGCGCTCCCTGGCGGGGTGAGGGGACGGGGCTCGAAGCTGAATGACTGACCTCTGTGCTGGGACCCAGAGCTCCTTGTTGCCTGGTCTCCGGTCGTGATCGGAGCGCGCTGCACCGTGACGGAGGGTCCTGGGGGTGGGGGGGTGAGCTCTCCAGTGTGGGGGGGTGGGGATCTGCACTCTCTCCGCCGCACCGGTGCCGCGCTCTGCATCTCTGGCTTGTCGCCCGCAGGGAGACGGGGATGAAGGGCCAGATCCTGGTGAACGGCCGGCAGCGGGACCTGCGCACCTTCCGCAAGATGTCCTGCTACATCATGCAGGACGACATGCTGCTGCCGCACCTGACCGTGCTGGAGGCCATGATGGTGAGCGGGCTGGGGCTGGGGGGCTGGCCTGGCCTGGGCGGGGAAGCGGGGCTCAAGAGCTGGGGGTTCTGCTGCGAAAGGGGGTGGGACAGCGGCGGGGGGTGGCCTGCTTGGAGCTGCATTTCGACCCTGAGATCCAGAAGCCGGCTGCAGTCGGCACAGGGCACCAGACCTGGCCCCGATTAGCCCGGCGTGGGCTTGCCACTGAGCCCGTGGCTGTCCGGAGATGTGATGGCAGGGGGCCACCTTCCTCCCCGCAGTGATCTCATTGGCCGGGGGGCAGTTAGCGCCGTTCTGCGCACACAGACGCCCGCTGGTCTGCGTCGGGGTGAGGACAGGTGACACGGAGAACGGGGAACCGCCGGGACAGGGGCGAGGCTTGGGTTTTATAGACCAGCCAGGGCCTTTAGCTGCCTGTTACTGGGGGCGTTTGGTGCTTGTGAAAGCTGGGGGAGCTGAGTCCTGTAGCCCACCTGCCATCCCAGCCCTGGGCTCCCCCCATGCACGCAGCTCTGCCAGTGCCCTCGGTCCCGACCCACAGCCCCCTGCTATTCCGTCCCCTGGATTCTGCTCAGCAGAGCTGGGGGCACAATGCCTGGTCTACCACAGCATCCCGTGCGGAGGCTGGGAGATCCCTGGCCCTCCCGCTGGGGACCGGGGCAGGCCATTCTGAAGGCCCCTGTGTCTGCTCCCTGCCCCGCAGGTCTCCGCTAACCTGAAGCTGAATGAGAAGCAGGAGGTGAAGAAGGAGCTGGTGAGTTCGGGGTCCCTGCTCGGTAGCCGAAGGGTTTCAAGGGAGGGCGGCACGGGCTGGGCACGAGGGGCGTGAGCAGGGCGTAGGAAGTGTGCTGGGATCCCCCGGCACCTTTCAGACCCCTGCCTCGCTGGCCCCATGGAGGGCTCACACCCCTCGAGGCTGGGCTGTGGCCGGGGGTGGAGGGGCGAGGTGCCCGGGCGGGGCGGGGCGGGGAGGCGGGCGCAGCGGCCCCTGTGCCCAGTCAGGCCATGACTCTCTCTGCTCCATGCCGGGCCCAGGTGAGCGAGATCCTGACGGCGCTGGGGCTGCTGGAGTGCTCCTACACCCGCACCATGTCGCTGTCCGGGGGGCAGCGCAAGCGCCTGGCCATCGCCCTGGAGCTGGTCAACAACCCCCCGGTCATGTTCTTCGACGAGCCCACCAGGTGAGCGGGGGGGGGGGGGAGGCGGCCACCTGACCCTCCTCGCAGCCCCGCCCGCCCGCCTGCTCCCCGCCTAGGGCAGCCTCCCCTCTCCGCTGCTCCAGGCCAGCGTGGGGCTCTCCTGCCCCGGGAGCCTGTGGCTGTTGCCAGCCCCTGGAGCTGCACGGGGGGAACAGGCATGAGCATGGGGTCACGTCCCTTGGCTGTCCCATCTCTTTCTGGCTCCCTTCCTCTCTGTCTCCGCACTCATCCTTCCCCCCACTCCCTCTCTCTTTCCCACCTCTCTTTTCTATCTATCCCCCCCCTACAAAACCCCTTTTCATTCCCTCTCTCCTCCCTTCCCCGGCTGCAGCGGCCTGGACAGCGCCTCCTGCTTCCAAGTGGTCTCTCTGATGAGGTCCCTGGCCCAGGGGGGCCGCACCATCATCTGCACCATCCACCAGCCCAGCGCCAGGCTCTTCGAAATGTTCGACAAGGTGGGTGAGTTCCCTGCCCGCCCCCTGTGCTTCGGGGAGCGTCGCCGGCTCACCGCAGCCCTGCCTGCAGGGGGCAAAAGGGTCTCGGCAGCTGGCAGGGCCTGTCTGCCCCCCAGGCGCTGAGTCTGGGGTGTACGGGGCGCGCGGATGCCAGGTGAGGGATGCCTGCAGGCTGACCGGGAGCTAGCGCAGAAAATGGGGGACCAACCTTCACCACCTGTGGGGCGGAGTCCAGTACGCGGGGGCAGCATCCCTCAGCTGGTGGACCCCTCCCCCCACCAGCTCCCCCTTCCCTGCAGGGCAGTGCCCGAGGGGCAGAGCGCTCCCTGGCTTGCATCCAGTTCCCAGGAGCAGGAGGTCTCGGGGCTTGAACCGTGGTGTTCAGTGGGGGACCTGCTGCCATTTCCCGCCCAGGCAGCCCTGTTTTCTCTTCCAGCTCTACATCCTCAGCCAGGGCCAGTGCATCTTCAAAGGGGTGGTGACCAAGCTCATCCCCTACCTGAAAGGCCTGGGCCTCCACTGCCCCACCTACCACAACCCAGCCGACTTCAGTAAGTGCCCACGCGAAGCCGGGGGGTCCGCCCGGCGCCTTCCCCTTGGCCTGCGGCCGGCCCACTCCTCTGGCAGGCTGAGCAGGGCCACGTCCGTGCGCGGGAGACGCCGAGGAGCGAGAGGACAGAGGCCGTCAGAGCTCCCGAACACATGGCCAGGTGCTACCAGAGCCTGGGGGAAAGGGGATCTGGGAGGGCAACGCCATGGGGAGGGGGCTGCGCCCTTGGGGTCCCCTCTGTCATAGCTGCCCCCATCTGGGGCACGTTTTCAGGAGCAGGCGAGTTTAATTCCCAGCCTGCCTGAGAGGGAGGGCAGAACCCACCCTCCAACACGCCCATTCTGGCCGCTCGGTGCCCGGGACCGGGGTAGGCAGCTGCCCCTGATTGTCAGCCGAGGCTGCGAGGGGCAGGGTGGCTAAGCTCTTCGGGGTCCGTTCCCCCCAACCCCCCACAGTTATCGAAGTGGCCTCGGGCGAGTACGGAGACCTCAACCCGTTGCTGTTCCGTGCCGTCCAGAACGGGCTGTGCACCATGGCCGAGAAGAAGAGCAGCCCGGAGAAGACGGACTCCTGCCCAGCCCCCTGCATGACGGTCAGTGTGGCAGCCCGGAGCTGGGCTCTGTCTCTGCAGGTGTGCCCGGGCTGTGGGTCAGCTATGGGGACCGGTCCTGGTGCATGCAGGGAATATCCCTGGGACAGCAGCGTCCCCGCCACCCATCTCACTGGTCGGCACCAAGGACGTGAGGAGACGGGGTGGGTAGGCAGCAGCCCCTACCTTGTTCCCCTGCCCCTGGGGGCGTGACGTCCATCTGTCCATCTCTGGAGTTTGGGATGCCCATCGCTGTGTTACCTGGGCACTCGTGGAGCACTCCCCCCAGCCCCCAGGCAGAGCCCCTTGTTCTCTGGGATCTCCCCATGCACCAGGGCACTTTGGAGCCCCTGGGCCATGCCTGTCCTGCTGCCCCCCGTCGTGGCATTCCCCAGCGTGTACAGCAGCACCGCCCTACTGGGTGCCGGAGGAAGTGGGATGGCGTCTGGGGCGAGCGGCGTGGCAGGTGCTGGCCTGGCCGGGGCTCATGGTCCCTGAGGGACTGGGGGTAAGGAGGATCCTGTGGGCGGGGCTGGTGTCTGCACTCCCAGGGGTTGCCCACGCGACGGGTTCAGGGCTGGGAGCCCCTGGGTCCCTGACCCTCTGTGTCCACACCCCACCTCCCCAGGACGTGGATCACATCGAGAGCCACACGTTCGCCACCAGCACCACGACCCAGTTCTGCATCCTCTTCAAGAGAACGTTCCTGTCCATCCTGAGAGACACGGTGAGGCAGGGGCGGGGGGCAGAGGGGAGCCATGGGGAGCAGGGTCCAGGGTTGGTGGGGGGGTCCGTGGCAGAGCGTGGGGATGTTGGAGGCAGGACGAAGGCACGTGCGGAGGGGATGGGGCGGAGGGAGAACTGCGGCTGGAGAAGGGAGGGGAGAGGCTGCGTCTAGGGCTGGAGGCAGGCTGTGGCCCTGCCCCTCTCTGAGCGCCAGGGCCGTCTTGCCCCTGCAGGTCCTGACCCACCTGAGGTTCATGTCCCACATCTCCATCGGGGTGCTCATCGGCTTGCTCTACCTGCACATCGGCAACGACGCAGGCAAGGTCTTCAACAACACCGGCTTCCTCTTCTTCTCCATGCTCTTCCTCATGTTCGCCGCACTGATGCCCACGGTCCTCACGTGTAAGGAGCTCGCCTGCCCCCGTCTCTCCCGGAGCTCCGGCGTCTCTCTCGGGGGCTCGCGGGTAGCTCCCGCAGCGAGCTGGGGGAGGGGGATCTTTCTGCACTGCACCAAAACAGCCTAGCCGGTCAGTCGTCGCGTCTGCTGGGAACTCAGGCTCCCTGTGCCCTGGTCCAGAGCTGAGTGGGGTCGCCGCAGGGCCGGGGGGCCAGCCGCGAGCCAGCCAGTGGGGTGGGCTGTGCCCCAGGCACGCTCAATGCTGCATTAAGGGCACAGGGGCGTCAGTGGAAGAGGCCCGGGCAGGTGAAGAGATCCCCTCAGCGTCCTGTGATGTGCAGCTGGGGGTGTCAGGCCCCTGGACCACAGGTGGGCAGAGGTCAGACTGGGTGGATGGGGATCCCCTAACTCAGGCAGCTGAGCTGCAGCCCTGGGCCACTCCAGCTAAGCCGGGCCTGGGAGAAGCCGGGGTGTAGGTAGGTGCAGGTCCGGTTCGGTTCTGCAGAGTACGCCGCGGCGTCCCTTGCTCCTGGTGGTGCGGGTGCCCGAGGGGGAGGTTCAGAACCAGCCATGCTGCTCCAGCTGGGCTCAGCCAGCTCCAAGCCCTCCCAGGGGTCCTGGGGAGCAGTTTGGCTTCGAGGGATTAGCATCTTTCAATCCCCCTCAGCTTCTATTGGGGCGAGAAGCCCTAGAATGGGCCCAGCACAGGGCACCATTTGCTGCTAATCTGCTGCGTCCCTCTGTCCCCGCAGTCCCTCTGGAGATGTCTGTGTTCCTGAGAGAGCACCTGAACTACTGGTACAGCCTGAAGGCCTATTACCTGGCCAAGACCATGGCAGACGTGCCCTTCCAGGTGAGAACTCAGCATGGGGGGGGATGATATAGGCTCTCCTAGGTGCGGCCCCTTGGCCGCTCTGCCTACAGGGAGATCCAGGTCTGGCTTCTCCCGGGTTCCTGCCCCTCTTTGCACATCCTGGGCCCTGACCCTACTGGGGAGGTGCAGAGTGGGGGGCTCGTCCCAGACCCCTGCCCCGCGGAGCTCACCGTACCACTTGCAGCACGTGGGGCGCAGAGGTCGGCGTGGAGCCGGCGTGGAGGTGGGCCCTGCTGAGCCCTCTCCCTTGCCCCCCCCGGCAGGTGATCTGCCCCATCGCCTACTGCAGCATCGTGTACTGGATGACAGCCCAGCCCCCTGAGGCCACGCGCTTCCTCCTCTTCTCCGCCCTGGCTACCTCCACCGCCCTGGTGGCACAGTCCCTGGGGCTTCTGATCGGAGCAGCTTCCACCTCCTTGCAGGTCAGCCGGGGCGCTGGTTTGGGGGGAGGCCTGGAATACACGGGGTCGGGGGCAGGAGTTTTTGCACCAGTCGGCTTGGTCGGGGTCCGTAATCGAGGGAGTGATGCACCTGGGGGGGGGGTGTGCTGCCCGTGTGCGAGGGGCTGTCAGCATTGCAAGGACCTGGCACTGAGCGTGTGAGTGCGCAGGAGTGTGCATCGCTCGCCCACAAGCGCGTGTGTGTCTGTGTGCGTGCCCAGGAATGCCCTGTGGACAAGTGAGCATGGGTGTGCATTGCGGGTGCCCGTCGGTGTGCGTGCACGCAGGGCGCGTGTGCGGGAGCGGGCTTCGCCGGCCGATGAGTATGTGACCACAGCCCCCCCCCGTCCCCTTGGCCATGCCTGACTGTGGGCTGCCTCTGCCTTGCAGGTGGCCACGTTCGTGGGACCGGTCACCGCCATCCCTGTCCTGCTCTTCTCCGGCTTCTTCGTCAGCTTCAAGACCATCCCCACGTACCTGCAATGGACCTCGTACGTCTCCTACGTCAGGTGGGGGCTCCCAGCGGCCGTGGGGACAACGCCCTGGCAACGCTCACACGTGGGTGGTGACGGCCCCGCAGCCCCACGAACGCTGCCCACAGACGTCCCCCTGGGAAGGCTTTGCAGGGGAGTCAGGCCTGGCCCTAGGGCTTGAAGGGTCGCCCAGCTACCTCCCCTTCCTCCCCTCCCACTGCCTTCCAGGGACCCCCCCTCAGGCCAGGGCGCCCTGCTCCAGGGACGCGCTGGCTGGGGAGCCCTAGGATGCAGGAAAGGCAAGGACCCTGGAGGGATGGCACCCCCGTGTGGCTGCAGATGGGTTGCACAGGCCTGCAGCTTCCTTGGAGGCTGGAGACAGGTCCGCTTTACGGGAGATGCTTTCACGTGTATTTGCCTGGCCCCTCCTCCTCCCCCCGCCGCACAGCGGTGCCCGTTCTGCAGCTGGCCAGCCTGATGTCCCCAAATGCGACGGGCGCCGCTGCTGGTGTGGCTCCTTGGTACACAGCCGTGCTGGGACCACTCCTGGCCAGCCCTCTGGCATGCCGCGATGCTCCCTGCTGCAGAGCGGTCCAGAGACTCGCCCAGCGCCAAGGTAGCCACTGGTAGCCACCCAGCGTTTGTGCAAATCCAGGGTGCAGCTGGCGGGAATGTCGCTTGTGCTCTGGCGCAGGTACGGCTTCGAGGGCGTCATCCTCACCATCTACGCCATGGAGCGTGAGGATCTGGAGTGCCGGGAGTCTCCCTGCCCCTTCCAGAATCCCATCAGGATCCTCCAGGAGCTGGACGTGGAAGAGGCCAAGCTCTACCTGGACTTCATCATCCTGGGCATCTTCTTCTTCGTTCTGCGGCTCCTGGCCTACCTGGTCCTCAGGTACAAGGTGAAGTCGGAGAGATAAGGGGGCCACTGAGGCTCAATGCCTTTCCCGGACCTGATCTGCCACAGCACGGACATTCCCGAAGGGACTTTCAGTCTCTGTGGATGCCGGACCAACGGGGAGGCATTGGGTAGTCAGTGGCCAGTCCCGGCTCAGTCGAGAAGGTTTTTTGGGACATCTCGGAACTGTTTTAACCTTTCCACGCTCTTCATTGCAAATGTTTTGTACAGTCCTGGGATGCCGCATTCTCTCCCCTGGAGCCGCGACATCAGATGCATCTTGGATTCCTTCCTCCACCCTCTGCCCCAAGCCAAGCCCCTCACCTCAGGACACCCGGAAAGGGACCCCGGAGGCAGCTGTCTTCCGAGCCAGACAAAGAGAGAGCAGCCTGCCAAGGCGTTGCCATTTGGGGGAGGGGGCTGCGCCTGTCTGTAGCAGTGTGTCGTGCAGTGTTTTTTTTTACCTTGCCTGCTCGTTGATGTCCAGTAGCATGTGCATCCATATTAAGAAGAAATCAGGAGACAACAGGAGGCTGAGTGGCAGGAGGCTTTCCTGTTTCCCTTTGCTGGCAACAGCAAACGCCATAGCCTCTGTCTTTTTTTGTAAACTTCCTTTTTTCTTAAGGAAAAAACAAAACCAAATGACGACCCAGCAGCGATTTGTACTGCTGCTCCGTGGAAGGATGCAGGTAGACCAGGCCTCTGCGTTTGGGATTTGGCAGGGTATAATACTGATAGAAACATTACATTGATTTTTTTTTACTGTTGTTTCGGGGGGTGGGAGGGTAGGTTTGGATTTAAACAGGCTTCCCGCCCCTGATGGGTTTGCCGCCCCGGCCCTGCCACATTGGACTGCTACACAAGAGCCGGAGAGTGAAGGAGCAAACCTGGCTAGCCATGAGCTGAAACTGAACAGCTTCCTCGGGAGCTGCGTAAATGGCGGAAAGTGAAGGGCGGGTTCTCCATTCTCCTACGCTGGTGTGAATGGGGAGCAGCGGCCTGGAAGCCAATGGAGTTAGGCTGGGGTGAGAGGAGGATCTGGCCCAGTGATTGAGGTCAGTGGAGTTGCAGCGCCAGTGTGAAATCGGAACCAGTCCCCAGAGGCCCTGTGCTGCAGACCACTTGGGTCTGATTCTCCCCCGTTCACCTGCACTTTGCTTCGTCACTTACGCCTGTGCACGTCACCTGTGCACAAGTCCGGCCGCATCCGCATGGAGGTGTTTTCCCCTGGCCCTGCACCATGACGGCACAAGGGCGAGGCAATGACAGGCCAACCCCACTGTGATGAGCAGGACGTGGACCTGAGTAGCACAAAAAGGTGGGAAGTAAATGAGCTCCCCTTCATGTTTAATAACCCCCTGTCGTGTTACAATGCAGGGAGGACGTTTTCGCTTGGGGCTGATGATAGGACAATGCCCCTTTTATAGTTTGGCCTTGTAGTGGAATTACAGCATTGCTGAGATACTGGTGGGGGGGAATACTCACACCAGGACAGAGGCCGTGCCCTTTCTGGTGACCCCGGGCCCTCAAGTCATGTGCTTCTGTCAGGGAAGCCCTGAATAGCTTTAGACAAACAAATTTCCAAACCTCTCTGAGCCCCCTAATCAGTAACAGAAAACGGGTACGTGGTTAAAACTGCATTTGTGGTCAGCCCGAAACAGCGTTCCCCTTGTGTAGCGCGGAGCGCTGTGCAGAGAGCGGTTTAGCTGGCGTAAATCGGCATAAAGTGAGTGCAGTGGTGCTGTGCTGAGTCACGTCAGCCAAGGATCTGCCCTTGTCTGAGCTGATTGAGTTCAGTGTACGCCTGAAATGGTGTCTCTGTAAAGCTAGAGGTCAGTGTTTCTCAACTGGTGTTCCGTGGAACCTGGGGTTCCGCGGGAACACTGTTAGGATTCCGCGAGCAGCTGTTCTCCGCGCCATCGAAAAAGGGAAAATGTCCCGGATTTTTCGGTGGAGGGTATCGAGTGTAAGTGTAATTTAATTTATATTTAATAGAGAAACGCTGACCTAGTTGTTTGTATATAATTTGCTTATTTCGACATTTTTTTTGGCCCATATGTAAAAATACTGTTAAGAGTTTGGGGGGTTCCGCAATTATTTATCGAGTTCAAAAGGGTTCCGTGGCCAAATTTAATTGAGAAACACTGCTATAGGTGCTTAAATATGATCCATGAGTAAACTGGCAAATAACTCGTGGCAGAGGGAATTTCAGGGGGGAAGGAGAAGAGAAGACGATTTCAGCTGAGATTGGGGAAGATGTAGGAGGCACCGAGCTGAACGACTTGAAAATGATTCCTCCCGTCTCGGACGTGTCGAGTCTTCAGCTCGATATTCCACGTTTCCCCTGCAGCAGCTGACAAGCCGGTGTCAAGAGCTGAGTGTTTTCCTGCGCTGCTCGAAGCACTTGCAATGCCTGCAATCAAAGCACCTTGCTCTGTGGGGAGCAGTCAGGACCTGCATGCTAATCAGTCAGGCCTGGTGACTGTTTGGAAGGAAGACGGCCATGTGGGTGTGGTGGTGGAGGATCTGTAGGAGCTGTTCTTCCCTTTGGAGGCCATATGAGCTCACGCCCCCGACGTGCCGTTAGGGGGAGCTTGTAGTCAGAGAGATGTCCTTCAGCTGAGCCTTAAAATCCAGGCCCTACACACTGCAATCTCCTGGTTTGTTTGTCAGTCAGGGCGTTAGCCTTGGGATCCTGGCCAAACTGCAGCTCAGGTAGCTATGTTCCACCTCCCTAAAGTCCTTAGCAGTTGCAATCAGAGGCGGGATCCTCTTTTGTGTCTTGCTCTAAGTTGCTATGCAGTGTTGCTGTGCGGTGTCAGACAGTTCCACCCCAGAGTGGGCTGCTGCACCTGTGTCGTTTGGTGCACATCTGCCCGGTTATGGGTTTGGGGCTTCAGCAAGTCACTGCCACTCATGGCTGCTTCAGAGACCACGCGCCTCCCCCCTGCACAGCCCAGTGTGCGTGGCAGAGACCGGGCTCGCGGTCCAGTGCGGGAGATGGGGTGTGGAGCTGAGTGTGTGAACTAGAAATGGGCTCCAACCAAGGCCCCGGTGCCTGGGAGTAGGTCTGGCTTTGGCACCTCAGGCCCTGGCGCTAAGCTGCCAGGTGAAATGAACGCTTAGGGGGAGGAGGAGGCATCCTGCCTCCTGTCTGTGGCCTCCTACGGTTTAATGTTGCTCCCTGCTGATTCCAGCCCCAGTTCTGGTTCTGGACCAGGAGAACAGAGGACCCTGTCCCTCTGATCTCTCCTTCCTGCCTACCTTCCTTCCATGCCCTACCTCTCCTGGCCCTGGGGAGACAAGGCAGAGAGGGGCTTTCCCCCTGTCTCCCCTAGCGTCACAGCGTGCCAGACCCAGGCGGTGCGGACGGCGAGTTGTGTTCCTCTCGGCGGGGTGGGGAGAGGTCAGGCCGTTGTGACCCGCCGTGCACGGTAGTAATGCCTGCTGCTCGTTGATACGTGGCCTGCCGGGTCGGTTTGTGTGGCACCCCGGGGTGGCCCCCCCATTTCTGGGTAGGTCGGGGGCGTGTCTTTTGTGGGTAATCAGGAGGTGAGGGCTACAGAGGTTCTCTGTTCCCGCCCACTCCATTTTCCAGTCCTATCGCTTCCCGTAATGTTCCCCAACGCTGGGTCCCAATCCACCAGTGGGGCACGGGCATATTGCCGATGGGTCGCCGCATCCAGGGCTGGATTAAACCATCACTGGGCCCTAGGCAAACATACACTTCTCCCCGCCCGGTGCAGAGAGGGGGCTCCGGGGAGGAGGGTGGGTGTTTTAGACAAACCCACCCTACACTCACCCCACAGAGGCTGCTCCTGGCACATGGGTTTGGGCCTGGCTCCCCACTCCAGGCGTCGTGACCGGTGCAAAGGTCGCAGTGCCGAGAGCAGGGAGCTGGACCCAGCCCCACGGGCCAGGAGTCGCCTCTGTGGAGGGAGATCAGGGAAGGCTTGGTCTCCAGCCCCTCCCCCAGGACCTCCCCACACACGGGGCCAGGATTCAGGTTGCGGGGCTGGGGCAGAGGATGTGTCAATGTAACGGTACCTCAGACAAAACGTGATTGGTGGATCACCCAAGCAAAAAGTTTGGGAACCCCCGCTGTAATGCACTTTGAATGGACAGCAAGTCCTTGTTCCGGCTGCTAATTGAATTCCTGGAGGGTTCCTGTCCTTTGCAACATAACCTGGCTGATATTATGTGTTTAGCCTTTCTGTAAAACTGCTCCGCCCACCGGGAGAGCTACTCCCATCCAAAGGCATGAATGCAACACGCGCAGCCTGGCTCTCTCTGTGCTCTCGTGAGCAGACACACACACACACACACTCTCATACAGTCTGGCACACTCATGCATGTCCAGATACTCTTACTCACACGCATAAGTGAAGCAGATTCACAATCAAACCACTGGTGCTAAGGCGTGCAAAGGGAGGAGGCTGGGCCATGAGGGGGAGCGTTTCCAGGGCTCCGCCCTCCCCTCGAATCAGGCAATAAATGGGTTTCGTTTCATTGTGTGGGTGCAAAGTTTGTGTCATCCAGCCATCAGGTGAGCTCCCAGGCCAGAGGGGGTCCCATGGCTATCTCAGCTGTTCCATGTCTCCCATCGACATGTCACCATGGCTGGTGGGGGTGTGTGTGTGTTCCTAAATCCCTTTTCACGTGTTCTTTGTGTTTGTATGTACAGATGGGTTCGTACAGGGAGTGCGTGTGTCTGTGTATCGCATAGAGAGGTATGGCCAGTAGCATCTATGTCCCGGGCCACCTCCTGGGCCTGTCTAACTGGGACAGCATGCCAAAACCAGTGCACTTCAAACCCCGGCTACAAGGCCCAGGGAGTGTTTAAATGGCACCAGCTGCAGATTGTTTGTGGTCGTTGCCAGGCGTGCCATGCTCTCTGCCCGCCTTCATGACACCGTCTGCGATCTGTTTCTTCAATGAAGGTGGCTACATGGGTCCCAATGACTTTCCTGTCGTTTCCCCAAACCCGGCTCTCTGTGTCTCTTTTCGGAACCATCTGTGAAATGGAAGCAACTCGCCCCCAGTCCGAGAGCTGCCCGTGGGATGCTGGCCTGTCTCTTTCCCTGCGAGGGGCAGGGTCAGTGAAGCGGATTCTGCTGTATACACACATGCACATGCAGGGATAGTCTCTGTATTCCCTGACTTCCTGGTGATTTCTTTGCAGAGACTTTGCTAGTTTAATCTCGTCCACTGTTCGGATTTGGAGCTTTACAGGAGTCAGCCACCAGGCAGATGTTTTGCAGTTTAATTCAGTGTTACTGCGATGCCAGCTGTACTTGTTGGCTTTCACACCCTTAATAAAGCCTAAATTTATACCGTACAGGTCAGAGTGCCTCTCTCCTCTCTGGGAGCCTGAAGGTCGCACATGCGTGTGTGTGTGTGTGTGTGTAGGGGCTCTAGGTAGGGTATTTGTGAGCGTGTACCTGCCACTGGGAATGTGTGTTGCTGGGGGATGAGTGTGGGCACATGGTTTTGGGTGGTTATGGAAGCGTGTGTGTGTGTGTTTGTTTGGGGGGATGCAGGTGTGAGTTCCTGTGTATTGTGTGTAGGGATCGGGGGATGAGTGTGTGTGTGTGTTGCTGTGTGTTTGGAGGTGCAGGCGCACGTGCACGGAGTCGAACGGAGCGTGGGCAGGGGTGCGTGAGTGTGGTGGTGAGTGTTCGGGCTCCAGAGTGCGTGGGTGTCATCTTGGCTGACGGAGGAGAACCCCTGACTGCACCTGGGAGTGACCCAGCCGAAGGTTGGGGGGGCAGCCCTGCTCTGTGGGGTCCAGTACAGATGCTGTGTGATGACCCAGCTTTGTCTTCCGTGGGGTGGGGGAGGATGAATCCAACAATCACGTCCCAGGGCAGGAAGCAAGAGGCTCCCCCCTGTCCCTGGGAAGACGAGAGGCTTCTCTTGTCAAGTTTATAAGCAGGTCTCCCGGTCATCCGTGGCCAGTGTTAGTCCTTTGGGCCTTGAACTCCGCCCTTCCCCCAGTGAAAGACGGCAGACGAGGAAGTGCCTATGACCCAGGGCTGGCACCGTTCCCCATGACGCTCCTGATGGGAGAAGCTGGGACTGGCATGTCTGAGAGCTTCCCCAGCCAATGCCCCTGCTTCTTTCCTGGGCCTGGAAAAGCCACCCCGCCCCTACAGCAAGCATGCCTGACCCATTCCCTGTGCCACTTCCAACTGGGAGAGAGTGGGACTGCAGCACCTGGGGGCATCCCACATCCAGTGCTCCTTAGGGTTGCTGCAGCAACCATCAGCTGTGCAATGCCCTAGGCAGTGGCAGGGACGCCTGTTGCATTTTTACCCTTCTCATTCAGCGCCTGGGCTGACAGGAAAAGCCAGAAAGGCCCTTAGTCACTTCCCAGGGCGAATCCTTCCCTAGAGCCGGCTGGGTTCCTGGGCGCCAAACCGCAAAAGAGAGCTGGGCCTGCAAAAAAGAGGGAGGAAATGGAGAATGACTCCACCACAAACGTGTTCCTGCCTGCTGCTCCCTGCTCCCACAAAGCAGAACCAGGTGGGTTGCAAAATCCTTGCGATGGCCTTGTCCCTGCTCTTCAGGTTTTGCCCCATAGCAGCTCTTATCATTGTTATCGCTGGCTGATATTATCTCAGTGCCTAGCAGCCACAGTCAGGGATCGGGGTCTCACTGTGCTAGGTGCTGTATGTACACGACAAAAAGATGGTCCCTGCTTTAAACAGGACTCGGCTAAAATAAAGATTGCCTAAAAGCTGTATTTCCTTCCCTTTGTCCTGCCCCTGCCCTCCCGCCTCCTCCACAGTTAGTCATTATTGCGCTTTGTGTTAAGCAACTCGAACAATTCACCACTCTCTAGGCAGGAGCATTGCCTGTGTGGGTCCCTAAAGCCCAATGCAGCTATCCGTACTGCCGGCATATTGATGATCACTACGCACATGGGGAAATAGCAGGAGGGCCTGGCAGAGAGCTTGCGCCAGGGTTTGAGCTGTGGATTAGTGTGGACTCTCGAATCCATGCTTAACTCAAGGGCGCCATGTTATGTTTGTGATGTGCAATTAACCCGCACTGTGCACAGCACAGTTGTTAAAGTTGTTTCAGCACGAGCCTGAGTCTGCCCTCATTTCTACAGGTGTCAATCTGGAGTGCTGCGTGAAACCAGCATGGAATCAGAATCCGCCTCTTTGGCCCAGATCCTCCAAGCTGTTTAGGCTCCTAACTACCATGGGTTCCCATTGACCTTTGACGGTCTGGCCTTTGTGAACAGGAATAACTTTTGCTGTGCTAATGGAGCAGCCGTCTCTTGCGCTCCTCCTGCTCTGTGTTTTCACCCTCCCAGCTTATTTTTGGCAGCTGCCCCGGCGGTAGGGCGGGCGGTGGGATGGACCAGTGTTGCAGGAAGTTGCAGCTGCAAAGAAGCAGCCAGAGAGAAGCTCTGAGCGAGAGAAATAAAACCACAGGAAGGAAAGAGAGGGACTCTCTATGGCCCAGGACAAAGGCACGGGTGCGGAAGAGCAATTCCAAACAGACCGAAGGCTGCCGGACTAACAAACAGCAGCCGGCCGAGAAATCACACGCCAGGTAACTCTTGATCTCCCAGGGTCTTTTCTCTCTTCAGTTCCTGCTCTGCGAGGCAGTCTGGTCCCTGTTCCCCCGAGTCACAGCACAGAGGGGCTCAGAAGTCAGATCCCCGATTTCCTGCATCTCTGGCTTTCCCTGGTGGGCTGGGCGTAGAGCCAGGGGGGGCCAGTTTTTGACGGCCATGACTGCGGCATTGCTGTCTGGTGGCTGGCACCCTGCAGGACGGGGTGAGCAGCAAGCTGGCTCATCTCTCCTAGGCGATGGCAGTGGGGTCTGCGGGGTTCACGGCAGCTGAGACTCTGCACCTCTGTGCTGATCCTCCTGGGGTTGCCCTGGGCAGAGGCTGCAGGGGAAAGTCCCCAAGCTGGTGGCTCAGGGCCATGGTGACCTCGTTTGGGTTTCACCCCAAACATGCCCCTTGCTGGAGAAGGAAACCCCTTGTCCCCAAATAACTAACATCCCTGTCTGGCTATTGATAGAACAAGAGCAGCTGGGACCCCCAGGCAGTGGCCTTCACAGCCCCCCAACTTTCTAATTCCATGGCTCCCCTGAGCTACAGGAAGTGGGGTGGCACTGAGCACCAGACCGGGAGCCAGGACTCCTGGGTTCTAATCCCTGCCTTGCTGACAAGTGTCTAGTGGTTACCACAAGGGAAGCGAGATCCAGACCTTCTGGGTTCTGCTTCACCTCTGCTACAGCCCTGCTCCGTGCCTCGCTTTCCCCAGCAGTAAAATGGGGAGAGCGATGCAGACTCTCCTTCATAAAGGGCTCTGAGCTGGATGGATGAAAAGCCTCTGGAAGGGCTAGGTGTGTTATTACAGCTCCGGCCCTGTTCACGGGGGCAGCGCAGGAGAGCATGGAGCTTCCATAAGCTTCCCTGGCAGGGCAGATTTCTTTGCTCTGTGGCTGTTGCACAATCAGAAGAGACACGAGTCTGAGGCTGTCACCAACCCAGCAGCTTGCCAGCTGGGGTAATGACAGGCTGGGGAGGGAAAGACACCCTGCTAGCACGTCCTCTGTTAACCCTTCAGTGACTGCCTTACATCTACCAGTGATCTCCTGCCCCCAGGCCCAGCCAAACCCCAGATGCAATGACTGACCGCTCCCTTCCTTCACCTGGAGCCGGCTTCTCTCAGCCTGGCAGTGCAGATGGAGCAGGCCAGGGGCTGGCACCCCCTGCCCAGCACTGCCAAGCGTCAGGAGCAGAGGTAATACCCAGTGCCTTCTGCCCAGGATACAGTCAGACATGGCCTGGGCCAGAGCCTGGTGCTAATCCACTGAGAGAGGATGAGCCCTGTGTTCCCTGGACACAAATGTTCTTCTAGTCCCACTGCTCACAAGGATCCAGGACTCGGCAATTGGCAGCAGCTGTCTGGGCTGGAAACAAGCTTGTTCCCCTTTAAATGTGACTCTTGCTCCAGTTACCCTGCTTGGAGACAATAAACACTGACTGCAGTCAACAGGTGTGCAGAGCTGGGGCCCCAGCTGCTCGGTGTGTATCCTTTCAGCCCTGATGAAAGGGGCAGGCAGCTGCACCCCCTGCTCCAGGCTGCCCTTGGCCCCCCAAGCTCCCAGGCAGGCCCCGGCAGGGTGCTCCCCGTGAAGCCAGGTTTCCGCTTGGCAGCTCAAGTCTCTGCCCTGCTGCTTTAAGGGGAGGAGGCTCCGGTTTGACCCCAGCATGTTCGCCCTGCAGCTGAGGTGTCCTTCCTCCAGCCCAGCAGCCCCAGGAAGGAGGGCTGTGCACCGGCTGCTAGTGCAGCACTGGAGAGAGACAGGAATGCAGCCGGCGACAGTCTCCTCCCCGTGCTAGGGTGGGGAGGGCATGCAGCCAGCGGGGCTCCTGGGATCGGTCTGGGAGAAAAGGAGCCACCATCCTGTCCTCCCCCTGACTTCTGCCACTGACAGGACCAGGGGACAAGCCTGTAACCACGCAGGTATTTGGAGGGGGGTGGGGGGGAAGAGTGTAGCTTGCCCTCCCCTGTCAAACAGTGCCACCAACCATCCCCACGTCAGCATGACTCTCTCTGGTCGCTTTCTTAAAGCCCCAGCCCCTGGAGCCTCCCAGCTGGGTGAGACGCTCAGCTTTCAGTAGTAACTGAATAAACAGCACCAGCTCCCACAGTACCTGTGCAGCCTCCCAGCTGGGAGAGAAGCCTGCAACCCCAGCAGGCAAAGGAAGAAAGACTTGGGTGTCATTACATAAGTAGCATGATTTTCCGGGGGGGGCTGACTGCTGATTTTGAATACAGGGAAGGGGGGGGGGGTGACACTACTCCTTCACCTCCTCCTCTGTCGCTTTCCTCCCCTTCCCCCAAGTGAACTAACTGAGAACAGCTGTGGCCCCACCCTAGGGTGATTGGTGAAGAGCCTCATATGCCGGAACCATTGTTTTGCCTGCCCCAGAGACCCTCCTTTGCCTGTCACTGAGGTAGCAAAAAAACCAAACAACTTCCTCCAGTACAAGGGGCTCGATTCTCTTCCCACTCCCGTGAGCCAGTTCCCTGTGTAAATCCATTTAAATCAGTGTGAGAGGAGGGTCAGGCCCTGGGAGTGCAGTAAAAGCTGCAGGGCACCAGCTGACCGCTGCAGGGATTAGGAAGGAACCCCCCCACACCCCAGTGCTGCAGCCAGGCTATAAAACTGAGTGGATGGCCTGATCCTCTGCTGGGGGGTGCAGCTTGGTGTAAGAGCCCCAGGAGGAAGATGATGCTGGTTCTTCACACGGCTGGATGATGGCACTGAGGCTCCTAGCCTGTCTGGCTGGTGCAGCGCTGTGGGGTGGTCAGCCTCCTCCCAGTGATCTCTGTCTGCGTTTCAGCCCAGGCAGGCTCCCTGCCATGTGGTGCCCAAGATGTCTGCCCCAGGCTGGGACCAGCTGGAGCAGGATCCAGGGACCCAAGACAAGAGGCCGAGAGATTACACATGTGCTGCCCTCTCCCAGCACTGCACCAGGTAAGCGGCTGTATTAGAATTGGCTGAGGGGAGATGCCGCAGAGCCCAATCCCCCTGGAGTGAAATCCGCAGCTCCCTGGTCCTGACGCAGATGGATAATCCCTGGATTCTGCCTTCCGTGGTCGCATGACCGGATGCGTGGGGCAGGGGAGTCAGGCTGCCTGGTTCCTGGCTCTGAGAGGGTGGGCGGGTCTAGTGGCTATAACAAGGGGCTGGAAGCTCTGCCCCGACTTACCTGGTGACTGTGGCCAAGTTGCAGCCATGTCCTGTGTATAAACTGCCTGCTGATGAAATTACATCAAGGCAAAAGCGCTGTGGGTGTAAGGGAGGGTGCTGGGTTCTTCAGGATGGCGTCAGTTCTGTCTGGGCCCAGTTCACGCTGCAGCCGGTCTGTGCTGCTTTATCAGAGGAGACTCGCTGGCCTAGTTATGTCATGTCTAATTGCATCATTACTGGCAGGGAGGTGATGTTGGTGCTTGGTGTTTCCTTCTAGTTTACATAGAGGCCGCCCAGTGCTGGAGGCTGGGAGACAGGACGGTTGGGTTCTATTCCCAGCTGTGCCACTGACTCACTGGGTGACCTTGGCCAAGTCACTTTGCTACAGTGTGCTTCGGTTTCCCCATCTGTAAAATGGAGTTAATGCCACTGACGTCCTTTGAGGTGAAGTGCTTTGAGATCCGTGGATGGACAGTGGTAGAAAAGAGATAAATGCTGGGATAATAAGTTTCAAATGCAGTCCTGAGTGGATAACCAGGGGGTGGGAGGGTGCGGGATATTCCCATATGCCTTAGATTGGGTCCTGGCACCAGGAGACCAAGATCTCAGCAAGGGGAATTCCCTGGGATGTTATTTGCAGGTCAGGCTGTACTGCTGCTCGGGAAGTATTCCCAGGCTCACATGATGGGGTGCCCTCAATACTTGCTCATAACTTAGCATTTATAAGGAGCTCGCTTTTTAAAGGCGCTAAGCACCCCACAGCTACCACTGGAGTTAGTGGGATCCCTGGGGCTTGAATCCAACGTCGCTGCCTTAGCATCCTGTTCCCTGGCTGGGCACGGATACACCCTATGTGGAGCATGTGCCAGGCCAGGCCATGTGGATCCAGAGCCTCATCAGAATGCAAGGTGCTGGCGCACGTAACAGCCTGGCTGTCTGGGCCTCGGCTGCTGCTGCTCCTTCCTTCACCTTCTCAGAGTGCAAAGGCGGGTGGGTGCTGAGTGGGAGTCGGTACCCAAAGGGGTGCGTGTAGCAGGCGATGGGCAGCAGCCTGCATCTCTCTGGCTCCTGCTCTCTCTGACCGGCTGCCTTCCTTCCTTCCTTCCTTCCTTCCAGGTGCCAGGAGCAACTTTATCCTCGGGAGGATCCTTCACACGGATGGCAGGCTGTGCTCCCAAATATCCCACTTCAGGTAGGGCACCCACCCTGGGCCTGGCGCGGCTGGCAGGGGCATGAAGTAAAGGGGACCTGACAGTAAGAGGCGGGGCCAAGGCAGTTCCCCACATGTAATGCAATTAGTCGTGTGTGTGTTAGTTTAGTGGGTGGAGGGGACTGCTGAGGCCCTTTCATCTGGGCCTGTTTACTAATCCTTCAGAGGGACTAGCTGACTTGGGAGGCTGGGGACAGGTTATGGAAGCCTGTCACCTCTAAGCCACCCATTCAAACCCCCTAGTCTCTTTTCTAAGCGGAATAGTTCACCTTCAGCAATGTGTGGGGAACTGTTCTGCTGAGAAAAGAGATTTGGGGGGGGGGGGTATGATCGAGGTCTATAAAACCATGACTGGTTGGAGAAAGTGAATCAGGAAGTGTTATTTACCCCTTTATGCAGCACAAGGACCAGGGGTCACCCAATGAAATTAGCAGGCAGCAGGTTTAAACCAAACAGTAGGCAGTACATCTTCACACAGCATGCAGTCAACCTGTGGAACTCATTGCCAGGGGATGTTGTGAAGGCCAAAATGATAAGTGGGTTCAAAAAAGAACTAGATATGTTCACAGAGCATAGATCCATCAATGGCAATCAGTGGAGATGGTCAGGGACACAACCCCATGCTCTGGGTGTCCCTAAACCTCTGACTGCCAGAAGCGGGGACTGGACAACAGGGGATGGATCACTCGATAATTGCCCTGTTCTGCCCATTCCCGCCAAAGCATCTGGCTCCCATTGGGGACAAGGTGCTGGGCTAGATGAGCCATTGGGTGGACCCAGTCCGGCCGTTCTCATGTTTTTATGTAAGGTGGCTTGTCGCTGTTTGGTGGCCCTTGTGAAATGTGGCTGGCCTCAGGCCTGTTCCCTGTGGACAAGTGCCCATGTAACACACAGCCCCCGGCCCTAGCAGGCTTCTCCCTCGTTCCCTCTCAGAAGAGAGGCCGGTGCCTGAGTGGAGGCTGAGCTCCTGAATGGGCCTCTGGATGGCAGGCCTGAGACAGATGGGTTGGGGGAAGCCTGCTTGGATCCTGCGGGGGCTGGACCTGTTCTGAGGAGAAAGTGGGCACGTTCTGCAGCTCAGCGTTCAGCTGACCGGTAGGGTTCTCTCTGGGCTGAGTGGGAAGGAGCAGGGCACGCGTGGATCCTGGCTGGTTGTCCCCAGGATCCCCATTTCCTACGATGCTGCAGCTGTGCTTTCCCCAGACCTTCTCGCATAGCTGTGTTTGCGCAGAAGCTGCTGGACGTGTTTTGTCAACGGCAGGGTTGGGGGAGGTGGTTTCCCTACGGCCCCGGGCTAAAGGGCTAGGGCGGTTGGCAGGCGAACTGACTTCCCCTCCAGATCCACTCACGCTGCAACCTTCCCAGCTCTGGGCCGTTGGGACAAACCGCTGCCCCCCTCCCTCAACAATTCTCTGCCTTGCAGGAGATTTGTTCGCTACCGAGAAGGATTCCAGGAGAGTCCGTCTCAGCCGAGCTCCACCCAGCATGGCCAGATGGCCCTGAGGAACGTGGCCTCTTCGGGTAAGCCCCCCGGGGCGTCTTCTTGCTGTAGGGCTCCGTCATAGAGGGGCAGTGCTGAGCTGCTGTTTCCCGTTCTGTCGCGGACTGGCCCTGGGGGAAGGGAGCTCCCCACTGCGCCTCTTTGTGTGAACGAGGGATCCCCACCCCCAATCCTCTTAGAGTGCTGGGAGGTCTTTGGAGAGGGAAATGCTACCTCTATGCAAAGCACCATTAAAGGTACCTTGTTGGCAGCAGAGGCTGGGCTGGGGGCATGGACAGTGCCAGGTGGGAGATCACAATGCCCCGGTGCCCTGCTAGCGCACGAGTGCTGCATTAAATCTGGGGAGCTAGCTGGATCCGGGGGTTAATGGGCTTTTTTTTTTTTAGTGCTTGGAGCAGCCGGTGCCTGGGGCTGCCCCGAGGGACTGTAGCTCTATGGGACCTGGAGGGGCTCCAGCAATTTGGAAATAGGAGACAACTCCTCTCCCCTACTTGTGAGTCTCTCTCTCTACTCCCCAGACGCCATCCAGAAGCACCGGAAGAGCCTGGCTGACTGGTTCAGCCACCAGCCCAATGAGGAGAGGCAGTTCGGCCCGTCCTTCTCGCTGGACACCGTCCACGTGGACCCGGTCATCAGGGAGAGCTCCCTGGAGGAGATCCTAAAGCCCTCGCCTGGTCTGACTATTCTGAACCAGCTCCAGTCGCCCTGCAGCCGGACCATCGGCCTCCAGAACCTCTTCGACGTGGACGCCTGCGGGCAGCAGGTGAAGAACGTGGTGCTCTACGGCACGGTGGGCACGGGGAAGAGCACCCTCATCAAGAAGATGGTGGTGGACTGGTGCCACGGCCGCCTGCCCCGCTTCGAGTTGGTCATCCCCTTCTCCTGCGAGGACCTCTCCCAGAGCAACGTGCCCATCTCGCTGCGGCGCCTCGTCACCAAAAAGTACCTGCACCTGAAGGAGGTGGCGCCGCTGCTGGGCTCCGCCAACCTCAAGGTGCTCGTCATCCTCAACAGCCTGGAGCAGCTCAACTTGGACTTCCGGCTGGCTGGCACGGAGCTGTGCGGCGATCCCAATGAGCCGGTGCCTCCCTCCGCCATCGTGGTCAACCTGCTGAGGAAGTATCTGCTGCCTGAGGTTGACGTCCCTCCCTACCCAGCGCCGGGGGGGTCTGTGGAGGGGCTGTGGGTGGAAATGAGGATCCTTGGAGAAGTGTCCAAATCCCGTTCCTTGGCGAGGCCTCTACTGGCCTCATTGATGGAGCAGAGGGCAAGCCAGGGCAGCGCCTGGGCAAGTTTCCCCCACACCCCCATGCTGGAGGGACCCCCCAGCCCGTTGGGAGTCCGGTCCCCATGGCTCGATCTGTCTTTGGCCTCTGCGCGGAGGCTGGGAATGAGGAGGCCAGTCGGTGCCGGCTGGGAGGGTAGTTCCCTCAACAGCCTGCAATTATTGGTGCCCGGTTTGGATCTGGCACGTAGGAAATGAGCACCCAGGTTCCTGACCCAAAGAGTGGCAGCCTAAATGGAAGATGGCAAATCCAGAAGGCGGGGGGGGGAGTCGATGTCGGAGGCGAATGAACGGATGGGGTAGCTAAGGTGGCACCAGGGGCCCCATGCTCGTGCCAGCGGTTCTTACCTGTCGGGCCGTCCATCTGGGCTGCAGCATGAGGGATTGGCAGGAAAAGGCAGGTTGTGGGCATCTGTCCGCCAGACTGAGATTCCCCCAAGCTCCCTTCCCACCCAGCCTCAGGTAGTGATGATGTTAAATCACTGCTGCCCTGGGCTGGATCCGAACCAGCAGCTTTGAGCTCAGCATCACCGTAATCCCACCCAGTCCTCGCCCGTGGCCACCTCGATTCCTTTCATCACATAGGCCATGACCCAAAGCACACTGAAGCCAATGGGGGTTTTCCATTGAGGTCAGGCTCTGGATCCATTGAGGTCAGGCTCTGGATCAGGCCAGTAATGGTTTGAGAGAGAGTCTGCGTGAAGTCTCAGTTCTGTGCATCTCTGCTCTGGTTGCAGGCTAGCATCATCGTCACCACACGCCCGTCCGCCGTGCGCCGGATCCCCAGCAAGTACGTCGGCCGCTATGCCGAGATCTGCGGCTTCTCCGACACCAGCCTCCAGAAGCTGTATTTCCAGATGCGCCTGAGCCATCCCGGCTGCGACGGTGACAGCCGCAGCACTGGCAGCAACTCGGACGAGCGGGACAACCTGGTGGAGATGCTCTCCAGGAACCTGGAGCGCCACAACCAGATTGCGGCGGCTTGCTTCCTGCCTTCCTACTGCTGGCTGGTCTGCACCACCCTGCACTTCCTCTACTTCACCAAGTCGGTGCCTCCCAACCAGACCCTGACGGGCATCTACACCAGCTTCCTGCGGCTCAACTTCAGCGGGGAGGTCCTGGACAGCACCGACCCCACCAACGTCTCCATGATAAAATACGTGGCCAAGACGATGGGCAAGCTGGCTCACGAGGGGGTGATGTCCCGCCAGACCTGCTTCTCGGAGGAAGACCTGCGGAAGTGCTTTGAGGTGGAAATGAAGACGGAGGGTGAGCTCAACCTCCTGGACGTCTTCCACAGCGACGTCGTCCGCTTCTTCCTCACGCCCTGCGTCCAGCGGGGCAAAGAACACACCTTCGTCTTCACCATCCCCGCCATGCAGGAGTACCTGGCCGCCCTCTACGTGGTGCTGGGGGAGAAGAAGACCCTGGCACAGCGGGTGGGGAAGGAAGTATCCGAGGTCATTGGCAAGATAAGTGAGGACGTGATTCTGGTGCTGAGCATTGTCTCCAAGGTCCTGCCCTTGCGCATCCTGCCAGTGCTCTTCAGTCTACTCAAGATCTTTCCCCGCTTCTTCAGCCGGCTCAGTGGCAAGGACCGCGACACCATCGCCAGCACCATGGCCGTGGAGATGTTCAAGGAGGAGGACTACTTCAACGATGACGTGCTTGACCAGATCAACTCCAGCATCCTGGGGGTGGAGGGCCCCATGCGCCACCCTGACGAGGCCCCGGACGACGAAGTCTTTGAGCTCTTCCCCATCTTCATGGGTGGGCTCCTGTCGCGCCGCAACCGGGCCATCCTGGAGCAGCTGGGCTGCTCCATCAATAACCTGGCAGCCTTTGAGATTGCCAACGCCATGAAGAAAACCATGATCCGGAACAGCCGCAAGTGGTTGCCCGCGTCGGAGCTGATGGACTACCTGTTCTTCCTGCACGAGTTCCAGAACGAGCGCTTCACGGCTGAGGCCGTCCGCTCCCTCAGGGCTATCAACCTCTCCTCCATCAAGATGACCCCGCTCAAGTGCTCCATCCTGGCGTCGGTCCTGGGCACCACCAGCCATGAGGTGGAGGAGCTGAACCTGGCCTCATGCCACCTTGACCTCAACAGCCTGAAGACTCTCTTCCCTGTCCTGATCCGGTGCCAGAAGCTCCAGTGAGTGCCTCCTTCTCTGACTCTGCCTGGGGTCTGGGTCGTCCATTTATCTCCGGGGATGCCTTCGTTTTACTCACATCCGCAACTTGCCTGGGGCCTGTGGTGTAAACGGCAGCTGCCCTTGTCTGTTTTAAATACAAAAATACATACCATGGAGACTATAAGTCAGCGTACAAGGCTCCTTGGTCCAGGCAGCCATGCTAGATTATTGCATGCTGGGATTTGCAGTCTCAATGGATTGTAACGCCTTCTAGACGATGGGGCCCTTTATAGAACTCGTTGGGCTGTTCTTTGAACCCTGCGTGGCATCAAGGCTCTTCCAGTGGTTTTTTTGTCCATTTTTCCACTGTCCGCTCCCAAATCCCTGGTGCTTTTCAGGCCCTCTGCTTTTGTTGCCCTCTGTCTAAAGGCACCGCAAATCCATTCATGTCATTTTTAGATGATGATGTGTCCGCTCTGCTAACTTTTTATTAAACGAGGGGAGGGTGGAGAGAGGGAGAAAACACTGATCTAAAGTAAAATCTAAGGATGGGCACCTAAGAAATGGCTAAGATCATCCGAGTATCTTGGACCCACTGTCTAACTGGGCTCTACCGTGTAGTCCATCTCTGCTCCATGCAGGGTCTTTGGTACACACTGATTCTCTGTAATCTTTGTGGAACTGAATGATATCAGCGAGAGAGAAATGGGGACAAGGGGGTCATGAGAAGCTTCCAGATGAGGTTTGGAATAAGACGGAGAGTTGAATGAGGCAGAAAGATACAATGTGAGGAGGGGGGCTATTCCGGACAAGGGCAGCCGCAGAGCAGAAGGTTCTTGCCCCAGCTCTCTTGAGATGATGCGGAGGGACAGAGGAGATGGGTGATGTGGAGTGTTAGATAAGGTCTATGAGATGGGTGCAGTAACGCCATAGAGGGTTGTGTAATGAGGAAGGATGGTTTTGAACTGGATGTTGAAGGGACAGGGGAAAGCAGTCAATTGCTTTTTTTTTAAATATAGCCTGTTCAGAAACGTGCATCCTTTTGATTGTTCCCCCTCCCCTGACCGTGTCCGGCTGTAGAAAAGGTAGAAAAGGTGGAGCTGGAAAAGACTTTTATAATCCAGTTGCAAGACTCTCTTCTCGTCACTTGCTCCTGTTTTGTCCAAGTCTAGTTTTTAAATGGGCTTGGTATTGCAATCTCTCCTTTCACCAGAAGGTGGCAAGCTGCCATCGGGGGAAAAAAGAGGGAAAAGAAAAGACAGCGGGTCTGAAAAAATGCCCCATCCCTTTGGCCAGAGAAGAATCAATACAAGACAATCACGGGGGGGATCCATGATGGAGCCGTCTCTGTCCTGCAACATCCACAGCAAGGGCTTCTGAATTTCCCCTTGTGCTTGAGACTCTTCTCTCGTGCCCATGTGCCTGGGACGCTGTCTGAGAGCTCGTGGCCTTTTAGGCTTCTGGCTGGTACTGGCCCTTGCAAGGGAATGGGGAGCATTTGCTCCCTGTTTTGGAAGGAAATATTGTATTCTCTTCCAAGCAGAGCCCAGATACGAAGGTGACGGACACCTTATAATGGCTGCCCCGCAGCTCGGCGGGCCTGGCAATAGTAATACCGCAGCCCCTTCACAGACACCAATTGGCTAAGCCTCACATCCCCCAGGAGGCAGGCCAGTGTTGTTAATACTGATGGGGGAAATGACTCGCCCAAGGCTTCCTAGTGGCAGAGTTGGGAACAAACCCCAAGAGTCCTGGCTCCCAGTCTTGTGCTTCGGCCACAGGAGCAGGCTGCCTCTTCCCTTGGGCGGCCTCAGGAGAGATCTCCTCCCTTTTGGTTCTTGCTGCCTAGTCCCTGGCTGCCTGGCGGGCTGGGAGAGGTGGAAGGGGTGTTAGTGGGTGGCTGAGTGTGAATCACACTGCAATAGAGGCAGCTACGTCCGCTCCACGTATGGCAGTAACTTCCACTCTGCCCTCCAGAGCCCGGGCATGGCACCCTACAGCGGGGGTTTATGTGGGGAGGGGCTGGGTGTTGGCCCCACGAAATGAAGGGTTGACAGATGCCACGGCTGACTTCTTGCTCTGGCCCTCTCTCAGTTTGCAGCTCAACAGCCTGGGGCCAGAAGCCTGCAAGGTGATCCGGGACCTGCTCCTGCACAAGAAGTGTGTGGTGAATACCCTGCGGTGAGTGTGCTGGGGAAACACAGAGCCTCTCCCCCCCTCCTACCTCCCCCAGAGCCGGGCTCTCTCTCAGACCTACCCCTGCCCGTGAGGTCACATCCGTAGTGTGTTTGGCTGGCCGCTGGCCCTGGCACTCTGGATCTCATGGGCAGTGGTTCTAGCCCCATGTTGGGCCCCCTGTTAAATCTGGGGGGACTCTGGGGTGCGTGTGTGAAGTATTAAAGGGTAAACAGATGGCTGAGAGGCAAGGCTGGGGGCAGAAGCCATCTCTGTCCAGTCTGCTTACCAGCAAGCTCTATGCTGAAGCCTCTGGTCCCCATGTTATGTATGCTGGGCAGGATCCTTTAAAGGTCAGTCAGAGGTGCCGGAACCAGCTTGGACCCAGCTCTGCCAAAGGGGCCAGAATCAAGATGGTTTTCCGGGCCCCTGGGGTGCTCTATCGTCTTTCCACTCGGCCGCCCATATTTCCCTTTCACACTCTTCACTCAGCCCCTTCCCCTCCCAGCCCTGCACCCCTGCTCTGCCTGTGGGTCTGGCTAGCATTGGTTCAGGCCAATCTGAAGCTCCCTGCGACCCCATGGTGGGGC
The DNA here is from genome assembly GCF_026122565.2 of Emydura macquarii macquarii. Taxonomy (NCBI): domain Eukaryota; kingdom Metazoa; phylum Chordata; order Testudines; family Chelidae; genus Emydura; species Emydura macquarii. Next base: position 10,464,372 of record NW_027130449.1, on the reverse strand, counting down.
TGGGCAGAGCTGACTTCCAGGCCAAGGTTGTGTCGGACCTTCAGGACACTGCCCTATCTTCTGGCTGCCCCCTCTCCCTTTGTGACCCTTCCTGGGTCGTTTTCAGGCTCTCGGACAACCCTGTGACTGAGCAAGGGGCCAAGTACTTGGCGGAGGCCATCGCGGGCAACAGCTCCCTGACACACCTGTCCCTGCTGCACACCTCCTTGGGGAACCAGGGCGTGGAGGTGATCACTCAGCACCTGGCCCAGAACCAGCACCTGCAGGAGCTCAACGTGGGCTACAATTCGGTGACGGACGAGGCGGCTCTGGGGCTGGTGGAGGTGGCCAAGAGACACGCGGCGCTGAAGGAAGTGCAGTGAGTCCCCAAGTCCTTTCCCCTCCCAATGCAGCCTGGGCTATGCCCTCCTTGCCCCATCCATGACCCCAGCCCAGGGAGCCGCTGCCCAGGCATCCAGCCCAGCATCCTGCTTTCCCCCCCGGCACAAAGGGATGCCTGATTTACCCCCCAACCCTGCTTCTCTCTTCCCCAGCCTGTATTTCAATGACATCAGCGAGGAGGGCAAGCGGACCCTGCACGCACTGCGCAAGGAGCGCGACGGAGTCCGGGTGCTGGTGTTCCTCACGGCGGGCGCCGACGTCTCCGACTACTGGGCCCTCATCCTGAATGTGGTGCAGAAGAACCTGCACGTCTGGGACAGCGAGCGGGTCCAGCAGTACCTCACCCTGCTGCTGCAGGACCTGGAGTGCAGCCGCCGGCAGACGGGCAACCCTTGGAAAAAGGCCAGATTCCTGCGGGTGGAGAGCGAGGTCAAGAAGATGCTGGGGAAAATCCAGCAAGGGACCCTCTAGCACCGGCCTTGCCTCTCCCGTGGGCCTCGCGCACCACCAGCCGGGGGGGATGTAATGGACATATGGGTTAAACGGGGTCCCAGGGAGCCACTCTGTTAACATGTCCAGCACCACCAGCACCCCGAGAGCAGGGTTCGCGTGGGCGGCTGGGGCCACCAGTGAAATGAAGCTGAGGAGTCTCAGTTAAGAGCAGATAGTGTTTGCAGTGCCATGGAGCGTGTGGGGGCCTGGTCACGAGACGCCCCAGGGACGGGAGAGCAGGAGGCGCTGTTGTAGGCCCGGCGCGGGGTGCATAGGCAATACTGGGCGATGGAAAAGAAGGAGGCAGCCACGGGCCGGGATGGAGGTGCGGGTTAGAACTGGTGGGGGGGGGGGGGGAGAGGGAGCTTGCCCTCGCTTCCGATGGTGCTGTCACACAGCCGCACATACCTCATGGACACACCCAGTGCTAGGGTTCACGGAGCTATTTCCCATGCAGGTCCTGGTCTCCTGTCTCCCTCCCCTTCTGAGGCCATGAGCCCTGCACTCTCACATGCTGGCCTGGAGCCATGCCCTGATAGAACTGGGGTGGAAACAGCAGCGCCAAGAGTCTGTGGCGGCAGCCACTGAGCATTACCCCGTGGGAGCTGCCCCGTGCCTCTGGCTGGGAGCCTGTCTGCCGTTCCCAGACAGCCAGCAGCCATGGCCACGGCTGTCGAGAGCCTGGCTCTGCGTGCAAGAAGCTGCTTTCCTTCCAGGAGAGGGGGATCTGCCGTCTGCCCTCTGCCGAGGCTGAGAATGGCACGGCCCTGGCTCGGGCCAGGCACAGGGCAGGTTTGCATGGCAGTGATGGAGGCAGGACTCTGGAGGGCACCAGAGAACCGAGCGCCGGTGAGCAACCAAGGGGCTGAGTCTCTCCCAGACGTTGTGGAGTTGTTCCTTCCAAGGCACCGTGGCGGCCGAAGACTCTCCCGTTCTGATGTGGGAGCATTCGCCACCCACCGGGCACTGGTGTGAATGATGGGCCTGGGGAATTCAGGCCCTGGGAGTCCATCCTGTGGGAGTCGGGGTGGCAAGATCCAGGGGAGCCTCGAGTAGGGGAGCAGGGAGCCTGGGAGGGTGATAGAGCAGTGGGCAGGCAGGGAAAGCAGATCAGAGCCCTAGAGGGAGGAGACTGGGGGTGTGTGTTTGGAGGGGCTGGGGCCGATTACACGTCAATCCACCTCCCAAGGGAACTGTCCTTAAAGGCAGCAATGTCCCACCCAGCTGAGCCACGACCGGTGTGTGTATTTCATGCCCTAGCTCCAAGCTGCGCTCTGAGTGCTGCGTGGACTGGGGCAGCGTGAGACCCGCTGGGGGGAGCCGCTCTGGAGCCTGTACACCGCATTAGAATAATTGTCGTGCGGGTCTGTGTATCACTGAAATGAACTAAACCACTTTGTTTCCACCAGTGTGAGTTATTACCAAACGGCTCGGTTCTTCTGTGGCCAGAATCTTCCCCACGGTGCTCTGGGGTGGAACCCACGCTGCGTCGCGCCTGCCGTCTGCCTGGGCAGCGGGCCTTCTGTATGGGAAGGGTGGGGAGATGCTTCCCTGGCATGTCATGGGCTTGTTGGGGGCAGGGGACTGGAGATGTGCCGTAGCCATGGCCGTGGGGGGGAAGCAATCCGGGGAGGAGGAAGGGACCCGCTTCATGGCTCCAGGGCGTTGGAACTATTTTTATAGTGCAGTTGCCGAGAGCCATTGAACCAAACTGTAAACCCGTATACATTGGAAACCACCTCAAGCCAGTACCCCTACTCCCAGCCCGTGTGCATGGCTTGGGGGTAGGAGAGACGGACTAGGGGTTGCAGGGCCTTCACCTGACGAAGCAGCTGCTAGCACGTGCCCAGCTGGGTACTGGTTTTGTGGCTGGCCTGGCTCCCTCAGCGGAGCTGGGGGATGGACCATGGAGCCTTTCCCCTCCAGGGCCCCCTCTTCACTCTGGCCTGGGACAACAGTAACCAGAGTCGTTCCTCGGGGCGGCTGTCTGGTGCCCTGTGTGAACGGCGGCTGTGGGGTCCCAGTGCCGATCCTGGTGGGTAGGGACCACTGAACCCCCCATTAGCATTAACAAGGCCCTGTCACTGGCCCATGGGGACTAACATAGGAGCCTGAACTAGGCAGCCCGGACTCCCGGCTTCTGTTGCTGCCCCGAGGAGGGGGAGTGTTTTTAATGCTTGGAACAGGGGACTGGGAGCCCGAACTCCTGGGTTCCATTCCCAGCTCTGCCACTGACTTGCTGTGTGACCTTGGTCTCGTCAGTTCAACCCCCCCAGCCCTCTTCTGCTGGGCTGGCTGGGGGGTGAACCGGAGGGAGCTGTTCCCTCTAACTGAGCAGCTTTGCGGCTCCCCAGCTGGGGGGAGAGAGTCAGGGATGCATGGGAGGCTCCTGCCTTGTTTAAACATTAAACCTCTGCGTCTTGGAGGAGGCGGAGACACCAGCTTCCCCTGCCACTTCACGCTGTACCTTGCACCCTCACCACAGACATGAAGCAAAAGCAAGGTAAGCGACTGAGGCTTCTTGGGGGTGGGAAGCAGGCCGGGGGAGGGGGGTTGATTCTGAGGAACCTACCCCCTCCCACACACACGCACACGCGCCCGTGGCCTTCTTCACAGACCTCTCCAGGTGCCGAGGGTGCGGGGCTGCAGGGATTCTTGGGGACGAGGGGGTGGATCCTGGAGGGGCCACTCATTTGGGGGTTCTAGGCAGGTCCCCCCCCAGCTCCGTGGGGTGCAAGTTCTCTGGGGCTGGTGTGCTGGAGGCTGAGAGCGTTAGCCCTGTGGACTTACTTTCTGCCCTTGCTAAGCCAACTCTCGTCCTGCTAAATCTCTTCTGCCTCCCTCAAATACCCAGCCCTGACCCCTCCTGTGTGTCCCGGGCTGTGATCAGCGCAGCCCAGGCCCAACCTTTCATTCCTCCCTCACTTGCCGCAGCCAGCTTCCTGCAGCAGCAGGCTGGTGGGGCGGGGTAACAAGTACCCAGTTAACTGGAGGTGAAGGCTGCGTTATGCACGCCACGGCTCAGACACGCAAAGGTAAGTGCAGCTGGCTGGAGCGGGCCGGATTGTGCCCCCAAAGCTCCCTCCCTGCTGGCTAGTGCATCTCTCTGGCATCCACCTCCAGTAGACAAGAAGCCAGCACTACAGTGCACAAAAACAAGGCTACCTCCCCGCCAGCAAGCCCAGGAACTGCCTGGAATGGGCGCTGGGTCCAGCCCGTGGGAAAGAAGGCACCTGAGCTGTGTTTGTGCCTATCTAGGATGGGCTCTGCTGACAGCCCCTGGAAGGGACCAGACATAAGAGGCTAGGGCGGTGTCCCTATGGGACCCTGCTTGGTGAGTGTGCTGGGGCAGGGAGTGCTAGCCCCATCCTGGGGATGGGCATGGGAGAGAACTTTGCTTGCGCCATGCACTGTCAGCAGCCACTAGAGAGACCAGAGCTGACCTCGGAGCCTTTTCTTTTGCAGGACTCGAGGACACCCAGGATTTAACCCTGTAAGTGCTGAGCTGCTCCTACATACTTGGGTTTTGCTGGTATCCTAAGGGAGGCTTCCTGGTCCCGTGCCAACTGCTCCCTGTGCCTTGTGTGCGGGTGTGACAAATCCCGGGACTTCACAATTGTCGTGGGCTGCTGGGAACTTCATGGGCACAATGGGGACCCCCTTGCTCCAAAAGCTCAGGCCCCAGTCACCAGTGCCAAAGGAGAATCTCCCTTAGCGGTTAGCAGTAGGGGGCCCATGACACCCAGTTGAGAAGTTCAGATTCAGAGGGCAGTGGTGTACAGACACATTAGTCACCCATTGCAGTAGAAGAGAGGAAGTCTCATGCAGGGCTGGACACCTGGTCTGCTGCCTCTGGCTGTGGCCAGTACTTGATGATACAAGGGAAGGCAGTACAGCACCTGGGGTGGTCATCTCTCGCCCGAAGCCTCCTACTGCCTTCCTCGCTAGGGTCCCCTTCCGCTCCCTTTCCCTCCCCTCTATTCCCATATGAACACTGGAGCCTGTGGGCAAGGCTCTCCCAAGGAAAGAGACAGCAGCTCAGCAGATGCAGCCGCCTCCTGTCCGCTCCCCCGGAAGTTTTGGGCTCCCGGCTGGGGGAAGGAGGGGAGCTGGGACCAGCTGAGACCAGCTGCTGCCCGTGCAGTTGGGGTGCAATGTCTCAGCACAGCGAGCTGGCGTGGGGCCCAGTGGGTCTGGCCGCTGTAGATTGACTTTCAGAAAATTGTCGTTTCAGAAAATTTGAATTCAACCCCAAAGATGGGATCGATAACCCAGCCCTGTCGCTGGCGGAAGACTCGGGTAAGCAGCAGCTCTGGGTTCTCTGCAGAGTGGGGTTATTCCTCTTCAAGAGTAAATGGGAGAAACTAGACTCAGCATCCCCGCCCTCTGGCCAGGTCCCGGCTGTGTGTGTGGGAGGAATCGGTAGAGCAACCCCCCCAGCCAGACAGCAGCAGGAAATCAGACAGCCCCATGAATAAGCAGACATGCCTCATAACTGACGCTTCTTGAGCACATCGAATCCATGCAGAAGGAGAAGCCCCCCTCTTCTGAGTCCCTTCTGGCAACAGCGCCTCTCCCCTCCCCAAGGATTGGAGATCCTTGCCTGCACAACACCCACACCTCTCTGTAGGGGGGCAGAGACCTGGCCCGAGGCCAGCTTGCATGCAGTCTTTGCTGCTGTCTTTTTTGTTGCGGGAGAGGCTAAATGAGTCTCTTCTAGCAAAACCCAATGGAGTGAAACCTTGTCCCAACCCCCCCACCTCCCATGTACGGCAGGATGAGGTGAAACCATAGAGGGGAGAAGTCCCTGCTGTCAGGCAATCACACGCACGTGCAGAGGGATGTGCCGTCATGTGCAGGGAGGTGCGTGGGCATGTGACACAACATGTACATGCAGAGACACGGGTGCATCTGTATGTACATGGCAATCCAAGCAGGATCATAAGCACGGGTGGACAGGGGGGTGCCCGTGTGTGTGTCTGTCTGAAGTACAGATGCGCCCAGGCGCACTGGGACTTTGGGAAGCACACATGCAGAGACACCACGCATGTAATGTGAGTGTGCAGAGCTGCATGGGACAGGTGCACAGAGACGCAGGCCGGTGCACGCGCAGGCGCGTGAACGTCTGACCGGGAGAAGACGGAGCAGGCCTGAGACAGTGCAGAGGCTGGAATCCCACCTGGCCAGGAGACGGCGGATTCCCTCCTCTCTGTGGCCCACCTGAATGACTGAGACCCCCTGTGCTGCAGGGTGTGTGCAGGGGGGTACCTCAGTTCGTTAATATCTCCATGGGCTTACTGATTCCCTCACCCACGCTGCCTACCCACCTCCCGCTGCGCGGGGGCAGCCTGGGTACCACGTGGCACTCAAGGGCTCTGTTCTCCCTTCAGACATGGACGGTGCAGCGAAGCCACGATTCTATCTGCTGAGCAAAGGCGATGGGGAGAGCTTCGGGTTTTGCCTGCGTGAGGAGGTGGGGTACGAGGGGCACATCATCCGGCAGGTTGTGTGCGGGGGGCTGGCCCAGCGGAGGGGCCTGCAGGACGGGGACCGGATCCTGGAGGTGAACGGTGAATACGTGGACGACGTGGAGCACTTCAGGGTAAGGTGTGGGCTGGTGGCCAGGGCCGAGCGCCAAGGTCTGGGACTAGCACCGTCTGCTCAGCTTGGTTAACGGGGGGCCCACACCGTACCCACCTGGTTGTCTGTGTAGGGGCTGGCAAAGACCAGGCGTGGGCCTGAGTCGTGACAGCTGGCTCCAGAACCACATTCCCCTGCAGCGCCAGTGTGTTGGGATCTGGTTTCAACTCAATTCCCAAGGAAGGCTTGCCCTGCTGCTGCCAAGGCTCTCCTGGTCCTGTGGCCAAACAGAGGACTTGAGTCTCCAGGGCTGTCGATCTGGCACCTTCTGCCGGCATGACAGCCCTTCCACGACGCCGTGTTTGGAGCCCAGCTGGCCCTGGGCCCACGCGTGTGGGCTCTCTTGCAGGTGGTGCGGAAAATCAAGGGCAGCGGTAACCAGGTTGTTCTAGCAGTCCTGGAGGGCCGGGCCTATGAAGTCGCAAAAGCCCTTGGCAAGAATCTGGCAGAGCTGACGCCGCGCCACGCTAGGCCACGGCTCTGCCACGTCGTGAAGGACAAAAGTGGCTTCGGCTTCAGTGTTTCAGCTCCAGAAGGTAAAAGAAAACTTCGAAACGCTGCCAGTGCTTCTGGTGTGTGTTCCATTGCCCGCTTCCCCACGGCGGTGCCGGCCCGGGGCTCCCGGCGCTAGCCCCTTTGCTCTGCTCTCCCTGCAGGTGTGAGGGGCACGTTCCGGCTGTCTGTGAGGAGTGACGGCCCGGCGGACAAAGCAGGAGTGCCCTTTGACTCCTGGCTGCTGGAGCTCAACGGCGCCAGCGTGAGGAACTACACTTACACCCGGCTGACCAGAAAGGTACGCGCCCAGGCACAGCGTCCCGCTGCCAGGCTGTTCCTGGGGGCCGCCTGGTCACAGACTGGCCTGACTCCCTCCTCCCGTCATTGGGACGTGGGTCAGACACTTCTTTCCTTTTGCCTCCCTAGCTCCCGTTTTCCATTCATGCATCACTGAACACCGGTCTGCCCTGCACTGTGCCCCCTTCATCTGCCTTTCTGCTCCCATTCCCCCGTCATTGTCCCTTTGTCCTTCCTTTGCATCTCTGTCCTGCCCTTCACCTGCCTCTCCCTTTTCCATGGCCTTCATCCATCTCTCCTCTTCTCCCCTCTCCCCCTCACAACCACACTTCATGTAAGGCAGGTCGTATCCATCTGTCTGAAGTCAGAGGTCCAGTCACCTTCTGGCACCACACTCCCCAGCAGACAGTTCCCTGGGGACAAAGGGCCCTTCACCCTGGAGACACCCACCAGGCCAAAGACCGGCTCTCCCCACGCTCCGTGCTCTGTGTTGGGGCTCCCCGAGTTCCAAAGGGTGTGATGAAGGCCTGAGGCCCAGGACTGTCTGCTTGGAGGGGCGCTATGCCTAGGTCCCCAGGCTGTGCCAGGAGCGTGGCAGGGGGCCCTGTGCTGATTCTAACGGCGTGTTTCTTTCGGAGGCAGCTGAAGCAGAGTGGCAGCCAAGTGACCCTGCTGGTGATAGATGCTAAGTCGGAGGAGTTCTACCGGCTGCAGGGGGTCAGCGTCACAGCTGCCATGGCCGATGGCTCCATGCTGCCCTTCAAGGCCAGGAAGGTGCACATGGTGAAAGGTCCAGCTGGCTACGGGTTCCTGCTGAAGGAAGAGAAGTGCAGCTCCGGGAGGATCGGTAAGGAGGCCTGGGGTGGGGAGCTAGCGCTATCGGTGCGTGGCGCAGAAGCAGAGCCCAAGAGAGGCCTGAGTGTGGGCCGGGGAGCCCTGCCGCTCCTGGGTTTTGTTCCTGATACTGACCCTGACTCCTCAGGGACTTGCCCGAGATCAGCCATCTGCCTCTGTGCCTCAGTTTACCCATATGTGAAAGGGGAACATTGTCCCTAGTTGCCTCTTTCCCATGAGGATCAATGGGTGTTTGTGCATTAGGCGGAGAGGGACAGCCCCCTCTCAGTAAAGAGATTGCAGCTTCTCTCTCTCTCTCTCACTCACAATTCTCCTTTTCTCTCCTCTCCATCTCCCTTGTTTTCTTCCCCCACACATGCAGGCCAGTTCCTGAGCGAGCTGGATGCCGGGCTGCCAGCTGAGAAGGCCGGGATGAGAGAGGGGGACCGGATCCTGGCCGTAAACGGTGAGGGCGTCGAGGGGCTGGTGCACCAGGAGGTGGTGGACAGGATCCGCGCCGGCGGCAACCAGGTGACCTTGCTGGTCATCGACCCGGAGGGAGACAAATTCTACAGCTCGGTACGTGCCGGCAGGATCGCGGAGCACTGTGAGGGCAGCAGCCCCAAGACATTCCTCTCCGGGCACCCTCTGCCATCCGTTGGCGGGGCTGGGTCACTGTATGCCCATGGCCATGTGGGCTTTGGCAAAGCTGACCTCCCCACCGGGGACGCTCTCATCTGGCTCAGGGCCCCGGGAGTTGTGAGGCTGACCCCGGCTGGTTTTCCAGATGGGGCTGTCCCCGCTCCTGTTCCGTGAAGATGGGCACTCTCCGTCCGGCACTCACGCCACCCCAGAATCCCATCCCAGCAAGCCGCAGGGAAACGGCCCGCCCGCCGGCCCGCCCCGCCTCTGCCGCCTCGATATGGGGCCGGAAGGGTACGGACTCCAGCTGCAGACTATCACTGACGAGCCGGTGGTCTTCATCACGCAGGTAACTCCCCTTGATGCCCCTCGCCACCGTGCCGAGTGACTCCCCCTGCCGCACCCCCAGAGCATGCTCAGCAGCAGCGGTCTCTGACCCAGCTCTGGGGCACGCCCGTTGGCTTGCACCCTTGAGAAGCCGGGGGAGCAAAGGGCGGTGGAGGCTGAGTATCTCCTGAGCCGCGTGGCTGCTCTCTCCCAGGTGGCCCCGGGCAGTGCCGGCCAGCGAGCAGGCCTGAAGGAGGGGGACGTGCTGCTTGAGGTCAACGGGAGGAACGTGGAGAAGGAGACCGGCGAGAAGGTGCTGGGGAGGATAAAGGAGAGTGGTCGCCAGCTGACACTGCTGGTGGTGGAGCAGGAAGGGCTCAGGAGCTCCAAGGAGACTGGCTTCGCCGGGGAGGCTGCCGCCGGGGCTGAGGCCCTGCTGGGTTCTAGGCAGGTGAGTGTAAGGCTGGCCCTGCTCCTGTCCTCTGCATCACCCCAGCTGCCCGGTCTCCACATTACCCTGCCGGTGCCTTCACCTGGGGTCAGGATGCTGCAGAGAAGCCGGAGCGGGAGGGATGCAATTAGCTCATGCAGGCCCAGGAGCCAGGCCAGGATGATTCGCTGCAGGGTTTAGTCTCGAGCAATGGGGCTCCCTCCCCTGCCTGTGGGGAGACGCTGCCCCAGCCCGGCTGGCGAGCTCCTTCCTAATGTTCCACCTGCCTTTCCTGCACTGGAGACTTGTAGCCATTGGCAGAGCTGGCGTGCTACAAATGGCCCTGCACGGGTGTGACTCACGTCTGCACCAGCTATGCCCAGGGCTAAAACCTCAGCGCAGATAAGGGCTCAGTTGCTCCCCTGGGAGCAATGGGGCTCATTAACTCTTCTCCGAGCTCTTCCCTCCGCACCCGGGATTGGTTTCATTGCTCCTCTCTGGCCTCCCTCCAGCTCGTCAGTAATTCATCAGTCATGTAATGGCCAGAACAAACACAACAGGCCAGACTCTGCTCTGTTGCCTAACTGTAACTGCCTAGAAATCAGTCTAGTTACTCCAACTTGCACCATTGTAAATGAGAGCAGAACCTGGGCCGGTACCCCCAGTGAATTTGCTTCTAGCCCTGGTGTAAATCTAGAGTCACTCCATTACCTTCAGTTGCTCTGGCTTGACATGGTTATGAGGCTGAGATGAGAATTCCTCTGTTGCTATCTGGCCCCCAAGCTCTAGGGGTGATGCTAGAATAGGGGACAGCTGGGGTGACTGGAGAAGTAACCAATCTATGCTTGAGCCTCCCCTGCAAACTGAGATGGGGGCAGGTGAGAACAAAGCGGGAGGAGCCTCCTGTTAGGTGGTGTCATGGCTCTACAAACCTCTTCACTGTCCCACATGCCACCTGGACCCCCATCTCTCCTGCTTCCCCCATCTCCCTTCGGCCGGCCCCATGGCTCAGTAGGTTGGGTCTCCAGTGTAACTGACTGGTGCTGTCCCTTCTCCGTTCCCCACAGGGGCTGCGATGTGAGGAAAGGAAGGGGCTGAGCCAGTCTTTCTAGCCACTCTGTGCTGGACCCGTGGTCTCAACACAAGCCCAGCTCTGGAGCGGCTTCAAACCACAGCCCAGGCCAGCCCTGGACACGTGATTTTGCACATGGGATAACTTGCACCTTGAATCTTCCCTTGGCCTGATTTTTGGCGAGCTGCTGCACCAATCAACTGACCTGGGGATTTAAAGCCGCTGCTTCTCCTGTGATCGGTCTACGGGCTGAAAGTTTTAGGGCCGGCCAAGCAGGGACCAGAACAGGTGAGGTCAGTGAAACAAGGAGGCCCAGGGGGCTGTCCCTAAGGGAAAGAAATCACCCGCCTGGCTGAGGCTTCACTCCACTCTTTTATTAACAGACTCACGGGCACCACATGTAACTCAGGGACAATCTCGGCTCTTTGCTGCCAGCCCTGGATCTACCAAGGAGCTGTAGCTGGGGGCGCTGCAATGAAGCATGGCAGAGAGGGGGTTGGAGCTGCTGGTCCCTGTTGTGGCTTTTACAAGTGAACTTCCCAGTGGTGGAGTGGGGAGAGAGGCTGCCGTTCGGGGCAGTGAAACCCTGCCTGCTGTGAGGTTGTGGCCACAGGCAGAGGAGGAGGGGATGCAGTGGACTAGCCTGTGTATTGAGAGTGAAGAATATGCTGGGGGGATGGCAGCAAGTTAGGTGCTGGGGCCCCAAACCTTTTGCTGGTGTAAATTGGCATCATTTGCATTGAGGGTCTGGCTCTAGAGACTTGCGTGGCTGGTGGAAAGCCTCCGGCGCGAAGGAGGGGGAGCGTCTGGCCGTGTTGAACCAGAGGCAGCGGGTTATCGCAGGCATTCCTTTTGCTGCTGCCGGGGGAGGACTCTGCCTGACACCCCCGTGGCTCTGTGGCTATCTTGGTTCCACTTCTATACATCTGCCAGGAGCCGCCTCATCTCACCAGCCCGGGCGGAGCTGGGGCTGGAGAAAACCTTTCGTCCAGGACTGAGACTTGAATTCCACCCGGGTGCCTCTCTCCGAGTCGGGTTTCAGACGCTCGTTGCTCCCAGCTCCTTGGCAAAGGGGGGAGAATCCGGGCTGGCCCCTCGATCTGCAGGGGACTGGGCTACAGGTGCCTCCCAAAGCTGGGAGAGCACAGCCTGCTTGTGGGGGTCCTGCGCCGACGCAGGGTGGGTGGGGGTGGAGGGTTGGTCCTAGTGGAGGAGCAGAGGGCGGGCCAGCAGCTGCATGGCACACAGTGCCTGGGGCCTTGCCTCTCTGGTGTATGTTCCTCCTGGAGCACTGTCCCTGTTGCTAGCTGCAGATCTGGCCCGTGGTCCTGTGCTTCGCAGAGCCCCTGCCCCCTTTCCTTCTGCGAGCCCTGGCCCCGCCGCTGCCGTCCATCCCTCCCACCATTCGGGAGCTGGCTCCCCCTTGCTCCGTTTCTTCTCATTTTCCACAATTAAAACATCCTTTAAAACAGTTGTCTCAGCTGCTGCTGATCTGAGGAGCTGGGCCCCTGCTGGGATGCTCTGGGAAGGGATGGGAGGTGGGGGGGAGAGAGAAGGGGCCCAGCCGAAGCAGAAAAGCCAAGGACCGCATGGGGCATGGAGACTGAACTGTTCTCGCCCCACCAGCTGGGGGTCCCCCAGCTCAAGGTGAGCTGGCCCTGGGTGTGAGAGGACACCCTTCCCCTCGCGTGAAGTCCCCCCCGCCCAGTTAGGAGAGAACATGCTGGCTCGGCCAGATGCCCCATCCCAGCTCCCACCCGCAGGGACTTGGTGCGGGGCCAGGACAGGGCGTCCACGCAGCCCCTTGCCCGAGCCTAAATCCAGGGCACTACATCTCCAGGGGATTGAGCCCGAACTCCCGCAGCCTCTCTTTGTGCTCCAGATGCAGGGCTGTGGCTTCCTTCTCCCAGCAGCCCTGGGCGGCTGCCAGCTTGGAAAGGATTTGGTCCAGGCTGCCCTGGAGGGAGAGGGCAGAGAAGCTACAGGTGAAGAACAGCTGCTAAGCGGCATATTGCTTACAGGGAGGGCCCTCCGGCGGGGCAGGCTGTGCGGGTCTGGGGAGGAAGCAGACGCTGCTATGGAGCTGGGTGCCTAGATGCCATGGTGAGGGGCACCCTGGAGGCACCTAGCGCAGATACCAGCAGGGAGCCACTCTTGGGGTGATTTGGAGATAGGCCCCCCAGCTTTGTGGAGCAGGCATGGCAGGTTTCTCTAAGGAGAGGGAATTTTTTTCCAGCCCCAGCCCACCCCTGGCATGCTCCGGCTAGGCTCCCCCAGTCTCCCAGGCATGGCGCCAGCCCCCAGCCCAGCCACTCACGTGCAGAATCTTTTCATACGCCGTCTCCATAGCATCGATTTTGCCCTGCAGCTCGACGATGGTCTGGTCCTTCTCTCCCAGCAGCTGCTCTCTGTCCTCCCTGGCCTGCTGGATATCCTGACGGCAGGTTGCTGAGAGGGAGACACAGCAGGGAGTGAGTGTGTGCGGTGGGGGAGGGCAGTGGTGGGGGCATGCTGCATAGCATCAGGGGGTGGCAAGCAGCAGAGTCCAGCACAGGGGCCTGGACGTCTCAGCTGCAAGAAGAGAGTGGGTGGGAGGTGAAGAATCAGGGCGGCAGAGCGTGCAGAGCTGTGAGGTGCCCAGGCTATGAGACCAGACGTTCCATCTGGGCGAGCATCTTTCAAGGGGCGCAGGGGGGAACCCAGCCAAGATACCCTGGACAGCAGGATGGAAGAGGGCATCCAAAGGCCTCACTGAGTTCACCGGGGAGACGCCACCAGTCACAGAGAGAAGCACGCTGCTAGAATCGCCATTCAGCAGGTGCCAACGCCTCTCAGAAATTTCCCACTGGCCAGCGTGCACATCCCCACTTCCCAGGGGGAAGGAACGTGGCTGTGACCCAGCCTGAGCTCGCCTCCCTCCACCCCAGGGCGCCCTACCGAGCTCCTGCTGTAGCTGCTTTGTCTCGGTCTCCAGTTGCTGTATGCGGGTCTCTGTCTGCCGCTGGAGCTCCTGGTACTGCCGGATCATCTCTGAGCGTCCAGGGGCACGGGGGGTGGGGGAGAGAGGAACGTACCAAACATAGTGACTGTTCGAAAAGAACAATAATGCAACCCCAGGGGCATGCTTCCCTTCTAGCCGACAGAGGCTCTTCTCGGGGCCCCATCGCTGCCTCCCCTCTGTAACGGTTCAATCCTCACCTCGGGAAGGTGGGGCAGGGCTATTACCCCATTGCGCAGGTGGGGAACTGAGGCACAGAGAGACTAAGGGACAGGCCCAAGAGAGAGGCTGCGGCACATCCTGGGGATTGAACTCTGCGCTCAGGTTAGCCACTGAGCCACGTGTCCTGCCCTGCCCTGCCCTGCAGAGGGCCTCCTTCTGGGGGCTATTACCCCTCCCGCCAGCTGAATGGGCATGGTGGCTGTGTGCGCAGAAGAGAACTGCTGAGGGGAATTTTGTCCATAAGCCCAGCTCTGGGGAGCCAGAGCAGCCTGGGGTTGTAGGTATTACCAGGACCACAGACCTCTGGCTGAGCTTTGCCTTGAAGAAAAGGCCCTGGCAGGGTCTATGGCTATCGGAGAAAGTCTGCTAACGGGAAAGGACAGGGGGTGTCCTCCACGCGGGGGGAGCCTGATTTCCAGACCTGGGGACAAAGGTTAAGGCTCTTGAGTCCATGGTGGGGAGGCAAATTTGCCCGACTCGCAGGGCGCATAAGGCCAATAGAAGCAAGGGGGTTCTGCTCTGTGGGGAGCCCGCAAGGGACTCTGCGGCTCCAGGTAGGGAGGGCTGTGGGGGGCAGTGCCCACAAGCGCAGTTGTGCTCCATTCCTGTGGGACAAATCAGGGGAGCCCCTGGGTCTGGATGGAATGGAGCAAATGCTGCAGCCGCCTCTGCGTGCCTGGGAAGAACTCTGGGGGTTCAAGCTTCAGCCAGCAGCCAGCGCCCACCATCATCTCACAGCCGCCTCCCCCCCGGGAGGTGCTGGCGAAGCAAGGAGGGGCTCCCTCTTACAAGGGCAGGATGCTGCACCCCACAAGGATTAGGCAGCAGGGTCCCAGCCCCTCACCTTCGTAAATGTCTTTCTTGTCGTCCCGCGTCAGCTCCAGCTCCCGCTCCAGCTCCCGCAGCCTCTGCTGGAGCCCTTCGCTGTCAGCCTTCGCCTGCCTGGCCACGTCCCGCCGGAGGGCTGCAGGCCGTAGAGACGCACAGCTCAACGCAGAGGCCAGCCCCTCCTCCCTTTCCCCTCACCTGCTGCCCCCCAGGCAGGTACCCAGCCACGTTACCCTGGGAGTCTGTGCATTTGCCAAAGGGCCACACCTGTGCATTTCCATGGGAGAGCAGGACTGGAGCCCCAGGGAGTGCAGAGGGCCAGCCTATTATCTACCACCTTCCGCCCCCGGTGCTTAGAGGGCCGATGCTACTGAGCTTCATCGCATTTGCCACAGAGCACCTCTGGGCCTGCCCAGGCTGGTGTTGATTCAGTGCAAGAGCCAGTGGTGATCACGGTGTCACAGGGGCAGGGGGAGGCACTGTACTGCTGGACGTGCTGTCTTCCAGCACGGACGGAGAGCCATGCTCCTGACTGCATGTGGTCCTCAAAGGGCCTGGCCCGTTTCCCAAGCGCTAGGGCTCAGTCACCCACAGTAATGTAAGCACCTAATATCCGGTGATGTCAATTGGATTGAGGCACTTAAATACCTCTGTGGATCTGGGCCCAGTTATTAACCCTGATTCCTTGGCCAAATTCAAAGATTCGTTCCTAGATTTCAAGGCCAGAAGGGCCCAGTGTGCTATACAGGCCACACAGCTTCCCTGAATTCAATCCCGTTTTGAACTGGAGCACATCGTTTGCAAACCAAGACTGGGTGTTTCTCTGAAATCCTACTGGCGGAGAATCCACCCCCAAATTAACCCTTGTAAGTTGTTCCCAAGGTTAATTACCCTTGGCCCAGTACGTTCTGCTTCCCTACAGTTCTCCCTTGCGGATTGAATAGCAATGTGATATTTTGCGTCACTTCCTGTCCAGCACTGTTGCACTGCAACACTGCACCTTGTGCAACAGCGGCTGCGTTCCACCCCAGGGGTGGCTGCATTCCAAGGGTCGGGGAGGAACTCCTTGGCACAGCCTACAAGGCAGTTTGGAGGTCCTTCAAGCTGAAAGGGGCTGGAGAGATATAAATCAATGAGCATGGCGCTGCTCTCACTTACAGTGGCAGAACTCACTGGCCTTCTGGAGTTACTTCTGATTGACACTGGTGTAACTGACTGAGCACCGCACTGGGCTCGTTACTAGGAAAGCAGGTCCCTCTGCTGAGACTCAAGGGATAGTGGGAAACGCAATGGCTCCCAGCAGTTGTCTCCCCTCCAAAGAGAGAGAATTCCCCTCAGTCTGAGCCTCCACCTGCAATCAGGCCCCAGTGAAGCAGGACAAATGTCCCCAGGAAAGAAATGAGGCTTTTACCCAGGTGCTCTTTCAGGATGTCGACCTCCAGGGCTGCTTTCCTGTATTTCTCCTCCACTTCGTTTTCTGCAGCGAGTGAGAGAACGTTAGTGCCGAACTGACATATCGGATGAGCTAAACTCCAGGTAAGACTGGAATCCTGGATCCTCGCCCACCTTACAGCTGGATTTTCAAGGGCTCAGTAACCACAAACAGGGCCAAGTTTTCCAAAGATCTCCACTCCCATTTAGGCATCTAAATAAGGGCCAGATTTTCAACAGCGCTCAGCCCCCAGCAACTCCTGTTCTGACATGTAGGGCCAGATTTTTCAAAACAGTGAGTGCATGCCTGACATGCAGCCTGCAGGAGGTACTCTTTGGCTTATCTGGCCCAGAGCACTTGCCTACCGTCCTGCCACGTGACAGCTAGGAAGAGTATCGCATTTGAATCAGACTTGGTAGGAACCGGGGCCTGTGAACCATCCCCTGGTCTACCAATTGGGAATAAGCCAGGACAACGCTCTAACTGCTCCTGCGCTGCTTTTGGATAGGGATTTGTCTGAGATACTCCCTTTGTGGCAGCCGTAGGGAATGCATGCCTGGGATTACCCGGAACATTCCCCTTGGAAACAAGCAGTTATATTTCATATGTTGAGGTGACAGGACCATCGGAACTAGCTAACGCAGGGTCTCCTGGATGTGTAAGTGCTGAGGAGTGCCCTCCAGAAACCTAGCACCGTCTTCCACACAACGCCACATGGTTCCATTTTAAAGGCCCCATGGGAGAAGTAGGGGCCTAGGAGGGACTCTGTCTTTGATGCCTAGATTCCGCCTGGTTTAGGAGGTTATTAAACCACTCAGGAAAGGCCTTCAGATGTGCCGCTTTCTGTTTCTCATCAGACTATAGGAGCGGCTGTGCTGCTGCAAAAGCAAGGGCACAGGGGGAGAGAGGCGGAGAAGGCACTAGAACTATTGTCCCATTGGGAAATGACACATTCCCTCATCCCTGCATTCCCAGCTCGGGTTTCCCAGAGCCTGCAGCAAAGCCAGCCTCTGGGAGTGGGCCACGGGGGTACCGAAACAGGGACGGGGGAATCTCCTGGACTACATGGGGAACGCCACGCTCACCTGCCACGTTCTTCTTTTTCTTCTGTTTCCCTCCTTCCTTCCCTTTCCCTCTGTTCTTTGGGGCCATTGTTTGAGTTTTTCAGCAAATAGAAATTGACAAGAAATATTGAGGTCTGTGCGTCGCGGACTTCCCCACGGACAGCTCAGTGTTGAATTGTCGGTGCCGCCTGCTGTTGGAGAGGAGGGAGCGGACTAGACAGGCGATTCAAGCTGGCAAGTCCTGTGCTCCTAAGACACAACAAAATGAAATGTACCTTGTGCCTGGGATCCAGGCATGAGGGGAGTACAGCATGCACTCTGATCTTGGGCTGCACCTTCAGGAAGTGGAGCTGGGGGGGCCGGGAGCAGCTAAAGGGCTACCCAAAATAAAGAAAAAGTAACTGTCCATTGACCATTCTGCAGTGGTGAAAAGAGGTAATTACAGCCCAGGAGCTGGTGTTCCTTCCTCAGTGCATCTGTTCTAGCACGCGGAGCCAAGGCAGTAAACTAGTACAACAGTCCCACCACTAGCTCCAAGCATTTGCTCCAGAGCAGCTGTGTCTGCGTTCAGCCCCGAGCTCATTGAATCAGTGTAATTACCCCAGCTCTCAGCCCCCGGGCACCCCGCTTCAAGTCAATCCACTACTCCGTCCCGCTTTTAGGCTCAGATTCCGATCTCACTGGTGCAAGCTGAAGTTACTCCACGGAATGCAATGGCTGTATTCCAGATCTACGGGGCTGTCACACAGTCAGAATCCAGCCCCTAGTGCTCCACCCAAGCGCCGTTACATACGTTTAGCTTGAGACTTTAGAAGTGTGCAGCTTCCGCAAGCAGGGCAACCCCGACTCCTTGCGGCCATCACAACGCTCTCTCTGCAATGCTAGAGCACCCGCAGATCTCAAAACACTTTCAAGAGCTGTCAGCTGGGGCAATGGAGACACAGACAGGGGAAGTGACTCACCTTGAGCCATAAAGGAAATCAATCTGAAATAAAACTGGAGGCTTGACTCCCAGACCCTGGCTCTAACCATTAGCCTCCACTCCTCCGCCTTGTCTCAGGCCACCCCCTTTTCCATTTGCTGCATTAAAAGCATCAGTATTTTGCTTCTGTTTTGGATGCCGTGGAACTCCAACGGGAAAAAGGCTTTTAAACAGTAATTTCCGCTCCAGATACAATTAACTCCCCCTGAATACCTGGAAGTGAAGCACTTATTATTTCTTGATAGATCGCAGTTTTCCAACAGGAAATGTAACCGACCTTGTGTGAGTGGCATTGGGAAAGCCAATCAGCAGGGAGGCGAACCAGTGGCTTGATGGCTGGGAACCTATCCTGGCCAGTGCGAGACAGGAGTTTTACACTGCTAGGCAGCAGGCCCATTTGCTGCTATGGTGACTAAGGGACGCTTGGCAGAGACGGGCTCCAGCAGGAGGGTTAAAACACGAACAGGAACTGGCAGGTTTGCAGCCAGCCTGCCTGTGCGATGTCAGAGAAAAAAAACGTGTCCTTTACAGCAAAGGCGTTGGACTGGGAGAACACATGGTTTTCACAGACACACATACATGTGTCTTGCACAACACAGTCCTGCTACACACACGCATACAAACACAGCCCAGGAAATGCAGCAAGTGACACGTGCTGTCGCACAAATGCACAGAGTCCCCCTGGCGCTGCCTGTCTCACTCACATACACGCCTTCTAGGGGGTCATAGTGCAGCATTGGCCAGGCAAAAGCTCACGGTTCTGGGGGCTTTTAGTCAGTGGGGCAAGCCACTGCAGAAATCGCGGAGCAATATCGTGCAGCAGCATTTATGGGCTACGGCCGAATCCCCTAGGCCAAAAATGTAACACGTCTTGGATCTGAACAGGGTTTGGATCAGGTCCATAGTGACTGTTATGTTTTGCCCACCAAAGAGAGCCTCACCCCCCCCCCTCCCAAATTCTGGCACTGGGAAGTTGTGGTATCATTGGGTTGCCTGTGAAACCCCGTGGTGGTCACATGGGTTTGAATATTAGCCAGAATGCATTAGTATCTAAGGGGAAAAGCCTCAAAAACATGGCACTCCACTGATGTGGAAATATTTGAGGTCACTATAATCCTTAGGAAAACTCCCCCAGGTAATTAAAGCCAGGCAGGGAGTTGCCTGTTCCAGAAATATTTACCAGCCCCCGAAAGGCAGTGGAAGAACGTTTGTGAATTTCATGTTAATGTGCATTGATTTATATGAGGTTAGCCAGCATACGCCGGCTCCCCTCCCATGCAACTGGAATGTTTGACAGCAGCCCATTGGTCTGTTGGTACAACAATGCTTTGGATCTGGGAATGAAATGGAATCTTTACACGGAAGGAATATCCCCAGAGCAGAACGTCAGCATGAGGTTATTGAGAATGAAGTTGTACCCAGACTGTGGGCTGAGCTTATGCACAGGGGGAATTTCATTCAGAGCAATGAAACCGTTGTAGCTCCAGGTTTGGTGGAATTGCACAGTAGACTGCTGCTGGGTGAGCAGTGCACAACCACGCAATGCGTATGCAACACTTGTTGCGATGTCAGGCAATGCACCACAATGCAGAGCATGCCTGTGAAAAGTTGCTGTGGTATAAGGCGATGGCACCACAATGTATGGATGTAACCAAATGACAGGGAAGTTGTAAAATGTCCTGTAAACAGGGTGGCCTGCCCCTTTAAGGGCCAGGAGGTCTATAGCCACTCAACCCTGGTCAGGTAGCACTGTAGCTGCTATACATGTGTGGGGTGTTGATCTGAAGCCCAGCAGCTCAAACTGACTGGGGAGATGAGTAGACAGACTGCTCCTGTGGGGGTAAGAAGCCTGGGTGAGGCCTAGGAAGCGTCCAAGCGTCGTGGCCTGCCACAGCCCTTTGTAGGAAGGGTGGGTGTGGACTGGATTGTTGAATGTACCAGAGCCCAGGTACCCTTAAGACAGGCTCTAGTAGCTGAAGCCTGCTGGTAAGGAAGTAGGGGGGAGGCTGGGCTGAAAATTCTTTTGTTTTGTGCTTTTGTTGTCTTTTGCCTAAAAGACTCTGTTACCCTGGAAGAGGTTGATGGCTCTACTCATCTGGAGGACTGAGACCTCTACCGTGGGAGTAGGCTGAAGAGCGTGGTGGGGAAGCTGTGGTACAGTAGTTGCAATTCACACTCTGGCATATTGGGTGGGGGGGATCTGAACGGGTGCGTCTTGAACATGTCCTGTGTAAAACTACGCAGCAGTACACATCCTTGTTATCTTGCAGGAAAGTTACCGCTGCTGCTCACTTGCAAGCAATTTCCAGTGTTGCCATGGAATAGTTGAATTTCCAGGCAGAGGCAGCAGAAAGGAAGGTGCTGATCTGAGTCATTTTTTCAGAATACCGCAAAGTGGACTCTACAAAGACTGAAGAGATCCACGTCCCCAGAAAGGACATGTTTTAATGTAAGCAAGCACCAGGATGTAAATAAATTATTTATTCAAGCTAAATTGCAAAAACTGTATTGCCCAGTTTGCAATATTTGGTGGCTTTTTCCCCTTAAAGCCCCATCTCCCGGAATCATTTTATTTTGTGAGACTCTCAGTTGTCATTTAAAAGCAAAAACTAAACTTCAAGCCTTTATGGATGTGGAGAAAAACTTACTAGTGTACTCTTTATGTTCAAAACCAGAAGGCAAAGAAAAGAACCCAACTTTTAAAACAAGCACTCATGATTTTTTAGCCAATGTCATGACTTTTGAATGCTTGCAATACTGCCAAAAGGTCACAGTTCTACCAGCTTTGCTCTTCTCCCCTCATGACTCCCTCTGTAATCTCCCTCAAGTGTTTTCAGTTCTGTTTTGCACATTCTCAAACCTGCTCTGACCTGTTGCAGAAGCAAGGGGGGGGGGGAGGAGGGAATGAAGAAAGCAGTTGTATTAATTCCAGAGGAGGATTTGCCTTTGGTGCCATTGCAAAATAAAATATCCGAAAGGAAACCAGTTACAAACTCCAGTGTGATGGTTTTAGAACTCTTTATTAGCTGGCCATGTTTAGTACAGCTGGCACCACTCAGGAGCCATCAGTTTCACGTCTCTATGGCTGGCTTTTTTTTTTTTTTTTTTTGCCACAGGAGGATTTATTAATTGAACATTAGTTTTGGAAGCAATGAGCTTGATTCTCAGTCTCAGTGATGCTGCTGCAGGCCAGGGGTAGCCCTATGGAAGTAAACTCCATGGGTTTTTCTCTGGGAGAAAACTGCTATGAGATGAGACTCAGGCCTGTGTGCTGTTTCCCAGATATACCAGATGGAATGGGGGGAATCGCTGAGTCTGTTCTCTGCAGAATTCAGTCATGCACCCAGTGCAGGATGTATTTATTTCTTGTTTCAAATTTCACACTTATTGTTTAACCCCTACCTGTAAATATATACATTTTGTGATATCATCGAGGGCCAAATGGTGAACCTTCTATGCCCTGGTGACCTCGGGAGCTTCACTGGGACCACTTGTCCCAATAAGCACTCGTATATAGGACTAAAGTGGTCACAACTTGACCTGGAGTAGGACAGACTTCACCCATTTACACAAAGGTTGGTGAATCTAGAGCAGCTTGATCCAAAGCTGCTTGACTTATCAAGCTATGGATTAGGCGCTAGGACGCTGATCCTGCAAACCCGCCTAACTTTGCTAGCATCAGCAATCCCACTCACTGTAACGAGAACTCTTGGTGGGAACAAAATTCACCACGTGTCAGTGTTTCCAGGACTGGGAGCATGGTCTCTTGGGACATGTCTGTTGTACAGCTTGTCACAAGGTGAAGCCAAGTGTGCGTTCTGTTTGCAGAAGATGCAGGGTTGGTGATGTCAACACACTGAACGTGAGTTTCTATTTTTGTACAACTTGTGGGAGGGGTGGGAGAGAAACCGCATGAGAACAGGGAAGTGTATGACTTCAACAAGAATTTCTGAGTATGTTGGCTCCATACCCTTTACAGGGAAATGGACAAAGATAAACACACTAACAAAGGCTGGATGCCTCAAGGTGCAGGTTCAATTTAATAGGAGATGGCTTCTCTAGTCAACAATTTCCCAAGGCAAACGGAACTTGCAAGCCTTGCATTTCCCACACCCAGTTAGACACTGCAAACTGCTTGCTCCATTTCCTGATTTGTGTGTGTATATATTTATGTATTTACGCTGGAAGTTCTTGATATGAAGAAAAAGGAACCTGGCTTTTTGAAAAAGGGAAGTACTGCTGTTGTGTGATGTCTGCACAGCTACAGACTGGAGACCGCTGGGTTAGGCAGCAGTTCTGCAGAAAAGGACCTGGGGGTTACAGTGGATAAGAAGCTGGATATGAGTCAGCAGTGTACCCTGGTTGCCAAGAAGGCTAATAGCATATTGGGCTGCATTAGTGGGAGCATTGCCAGCAGATCGAAGGCAGTGATTATTCCCCTCTATTCGGCATTGGTGAGGCCGCATTTGAAGTATTGTGTCTAGTTTTGGGCCCCCCACTACAAAAAGGATGTGGACAAGTTGGAGAGAGTTCAGCGGAGGGCAACAAAAATGATGAGGGGGCTGGAGCACAAGACTTATGAGGAGAGGCTGAGGGAACTAGGCTTGTTTAGTTTACAAAAGAGAAGAATGAGGAGGGATTTGATAGCAGCCTTTAACTACCTGAAAGAGGGTTCCAGGGAGGATGGAGCTAGGCTGTTCTCGGTGGTGGTAGATGACAGAACAAGGAGCAATGGTCTCAAGTTGCAGTGGGGGAGGTCTAGGTTAGATATTAGGAAAAACTTTTTCATTAGCAAGGTGGTGAAGCACTGGAATGGGTTACCTAGGAAGGTGGTGGAATCTCCATCTCTACAGGTTTTTAAGCTGTGGCTTGACAAAGCCCTGGCTCGGATGATTTAGCTGAGGTTAGTCCTGCTTTGAGCAGGGGGTTGGACTAGATGACCTACTGAGGGTCCCTTCCCACTCTAATCTTCTATGATTCTATGATTGTGCAATGCTCACTATGAAGGAAGTTGGAGGTATGTTGCTAATGGGGAGGAGCCGTGGGATCAATGATAAAACAATATTTTAGGGGGAAAAGCAAATATTTTCTGGTTGTTGCTTTCATAACAAAAATATAACAGGGAGGGGATGTCTCAGAGCCACAAGCACCAGGGTTTAAACCCTGATTCCCTGGAACCTACAGGTTCAGCTGTTGATAGGAGCGACTTAGGAAGCAGATGCATTGGGAACCTGGTGGTAATAGTGCAAGTGGTCCCTTAGAGACTTATAAACCAAGCTCTTGTCTGCTCTGTATGGACATTAACAATCACATGCAGCACGTTTTGGTAGGATGGGCATTTGCCTTGGTGTTCTTGGTCAACATTTCCCCTCCTTCTACTGGCCTGTAGGGTTCTATGTGCTGACTGTTGCCCTCCACTCCGAGGTGGCTGCATTGCAGTAGTGCTGGTTATATGAGGCTCATGAGATGCTGTGATGGAATGAAAGGTGCATTGCATGGTGGGGATCAGCCATTTGTCCCTTGCCAGGTTAAGGGGTGTGTCCCGCACACAGGCTGGGCAGAGTGGCTAAAAATCAGGATTATTATTTTCAAATTTAAATCTGTTGGGGTTTTTTTTTTTTAAAGTTACATGTTGCTAGTTTTCTACTTTCCACTCACTTTGTAGTCAAATTGTTTACATGGATGTCTCATACTTGTTCCTTTAATTTTCCTAATTGTTAATACAAGTTCAGATTTTACATACATTTCTTTTTCTACTAAGAAGTTTCACGGTTGGAATGTTCATCAGTGCTGAAAAAGACATGTCTGGGCCCTCTAACATCTGTGAGACTGCCACAAAACTAAATAGCCCAGGCTATATCACCTTCTAATGTAATAAACTTCCCCAGAAAAACTAATGCTCCTCAATCAGGGTTTGTAGTTTAAAATCAACGGGGTTTGTGCTCCTAAGTCATTCAAGCACTCTTGAAAATACTGTGCTTGGATACTTAAATAGGGCTCTTGTTTAGTAAAAGTTAAATAAGAGATCCAGCCACTAGTGGTACTTTTTATTTAAAAAAACAGAATTGATGATATAGTTCATTAAACTTTAATCTCACAGTACAATGGCACCAACTTTCACATTAGTTTTACAACCGTAACACCTTGACCTGCCTGCCTTTAAAAAACCAATTTGTGATATTGGCAGACCAGATGCCAGCTTACACCAAGGTCTCCATGTCTTAAAGGAACACTGACAAATACATGGCCGGAATCTGTGTGGCTCACCTGTGTGTAAGGCCTTGTCTACACTAGCACTTGCGCCAAACTTTTTTTTTGCTCAGGGGTATTAAAAAATACCGCCCTGAATGACATTAGTTTTGCCAGAATAAGCGCTTGTGTGGACAGCTCTCCCGTTGACATAGCTACCACCGCTTGTTTAGGTGGTTTTATTATGTCGGCGGGAGAGAGCTCTCTCCTATGGACGTAATCCGCCTACATAGGTGCTCTTACAATGGCACAGCTGTACTGATACAGCTGTGCTGCTGCTGTAAGTTTCAAGAGTAGACTAGCCCTTAGTATTGTTAAAACAGGTATTAGAATTATAGAATGTGTTTAGGGGTTAGACTTTATTGAATGCTTGTGAGCTGCTGCCTTGATTAATCTTAACTGTAAATATCTCCATCCTATTGTAAGGTAATAGCTGAGCAATTGTATTGGGAGCCTTTGTGACTGTGTAAATCACCAGACAAGAGAGAGACATTAACTAGTGTGAAGTGCTGATCTCCAGCAGAAAATTTTACAATCTGCCTAACAGGAAAAGTCCATCAAGAGCAGAGGAACTATTGTGGGACAATAAAGAGGATAAAAGACCTTTGTTTTGCCCTCCCCCTGGCGAAGAGGAGCCATGCAAGTGGATTCCTCTTGTCAGCTGAGTTTGCAGCTCAGAGTACAAGGGACTAGGAGGAAAACAATCCCTAACAAGAAGGAACAGCCTTTATGCTGCTTGGGCTCTGGGTGGCAAGATTTACTAGCCATCAATAAGAGATCCCTCGTGCTTAGGCTGGGTTAGCCCTAAAGGCTTATTATAGAAGCTTCTATTATTATTTTAAATGTAAGATTGTAACTCATTTGTGTGTGTGTATTTCATATGCTTTAGCCTTGTAAATAACTCTCGTTTCCTTTTCCTACTTCATAAATCGTTATTACAGGACTGGCTACAACCCTCGTCTTGGGCCTGAGAGCGGAAGTGCCATTGACCTGGGGTAAGTGACCGGTCCGTCGGGGCTGGATGTAACCTGAGCAGGGCTGCGGTTCTCAGGGTGAGGGACCATCGCTCACACAGGCAGGCTCACGTGGGTGCAGGGCTTAATTGGTAAGGAAAGGGGAGCCGGGGCTCCAGCAGTTTGGTTTTTTTTTTTACATTCATAACTGATGCAGCAAGCCCAGAGGTGCTGGGGCTGTGAACTGCCAGGCCCAGAGGCGCCGGGGCTGGGCCCTGGCATACATCGAGCACTGCCTGGGTGGCGGGCGAGCCCGGGGTCCACGAGAGGCGACCGTCCGCGAGGCGGTGGCTAGGCTGTCCCAGTGCCTCAGCAGGTTACCGGAACTCACCACCGCCTTGGGGTGGGTGCCCTGGTTCTGACCCGCCTGCCACGCACTGCAGCGTTAGAGTCAAACCACCTTGTTCCACCCTGGGGCTGTCCCTGCTCCCCCAGGCCAGGCTGCCCCACCACCCCAGGCAGCTTGCCCACACTAAGCATGGCCTCCTTCCTGCCTCGGCCGCCACACTGCGCATGCCTCCCCCGTGGGGCGCACGCGTAGTACAAAGCACCGGGCCATGGGGGGGCGGAGTCAAGGCGGGGCTAAGCTAATGAGCGGCCGGCTGGGCGGCTCGCGAGGCGGGACGTTACCTGCCCCACCCTTCCCTCCGCCTCCCCCGGCCGGTAGTGGAGTGAGCTTTCCCCGCCAAGCGCGCTCCGGGCAGCCCGGCGCGACCAATCAGCGCGGGCGCCTCCTTAGCGAGCGCGCGCCCGGCGGCTGTGCCCCAGCCTCCCATTGGCGTGCGTGCCGGGCCCCCTCCCACGGCAGCCAATCAGCGGGCGGCACTGGGAGCGGCTGGCGGCGGGTCGCGCGCGTCTTCCTTCCTGCCTTCCTCTTTCCTCCCCCCCCCCCCCGCCGAGGCGCGTCCCCGCGGCAGCCCCAGAGCTCCGTCCTGGAGCTGCCTCCTCCTCCTCGGTCCGGTTCTCTCCGCTCGGCCGGGGCGGGACTGGGAGCGGCCCGGGGGGGCTCGGCCAGGCGGCCTCGGAGCGAGGCGGGGGCGGGGGGGAGCGCGCGCGCGCGCCTGACCGACCCACCGACCGACCGACCCACCGCCGCCCCCCACCCATGGCGGCCCCTCTGAAGAAGGGCCCGGGCGGGCTGATCGGGCTGATGAAGGACGCCTTCCAGCCGCACCACCACCACCTGGGCCCGCACCAGCCCGGCGCCGTGGACAAGAAGATGGTGGAGAAGTGCTGGAAACTCATGGACAAGGTTGGGGGGAGGGGCAGGGACTGGAGTGGGGTGGGGTGGGGAGGGGGAGGGGGTAGAGGCTGGGGCAGGCTTGAGCTGGCCGGAAGGGCTAGAGGTGGGGGAGGGGCAGTATTGGGGCTGGGGAGGTGGGAGGGGCTAGCCATGGGGCTGGGGAGGTGTGTGTGTGTGTGGGGGGCTAGCCATGGGGCTGGGGAGGTGTGTGTGTGTGGGGGGGCTAGCCATGGGGCTGGGGAGGTGTGTGGGGGGGGGCTAGCCATGGGGCTGGGGAGGTGTGTGGGGGGGGGCTAGCCATGGGGCTGGGGAGGTGTGTGTGGGGGGGGGGGCTAGCCATGGGGCTGGGGAGGTGTTTGTGGGGGGGGGCTAGCCATGGGGCTGGGGAGGTGTGGGGGGGGGCTAGCCATGGGGCTGGGGAGGGATGGCTGGGTGGGGGAGGCCGAGGTAGAGGCGTGTAGTGGTGGGGGTGAGGAGAGGAGCAAGATGTCAGGGAGAAGGCTGGACTCGCAGGGGGTGTTGGGGAAGACGAAGAGCTGTGTGGAGCGGTGGGGGGCTGGCGTGGGGGGCCCCGGCAAAGGTAGGTTGCAGGCATGTTCGTGTCTCTGACCTATTTGCAGTAAACCCTGCCCCTCTAGTCAGAGGAAGGATTTTGCTGAGGTTGGCCCCCTTTGCTTGTGAGCTCCAGCCCGCTCCTGAGCAGGTCGTCTGCTGTCTTGAAGGCAGGACAGAGGTCTGGCGTACCCTGGCAGTGTGGAGAGCTCACTGTGGAATGAGTGGTGGCAGTGCCCTGGGACTCAGCATAGAGACTTTTTATTAAAACAGTGACTTTCGAGCACCATCATGAGACCCTGTGTAATTCCCTCTCTAATAAACATGTGGAGTTATGCTAAAATAAGGGAAATTAAATCTCATGCTTCGTGGCATAAAATGATTACTGCAGGAATCAGAATCACTCCTACAACTCTCAGCCCTCTGCCTACAGCACTATATACCCAGGTTCGTTAATTTCTTTTTCTCCCAAGCATCAGGCAGTGGGTACTGCCAGAGCTGGGCACACTGGCTGATGTCCACGCCACCCTTCTTGGGTCGGTGGAATGCGTCCTCACCAGGAGCACTTCTACCAACCTTAGAGGGGCAGTATGGGGAGCTCAGAGCCTAGTCTCTCAGCTCTCTGCTGGGCTCCCAGTAGGCTGCCCCCCCTCCCTCCAGTCCCCATTCCTTGCCGGGAGCTAGCCCCGGGCTTCTCCCTCCCCTGTTCCATGCTGGGAGCTGGGGAAAGCCCACTGGGCTTCTCGCCCCTGGGAAGTGGAGTCCATCTGCCCCAGCTTCTCCCCCTCCCTCACCTGCTCTGCCTGGCTGAGCTGTGAAATTGACAGAAAATGGAGAAGCACCTGGGCTTTTTGCCCTGCTCGTAGCCAGGAGTGGGGTCCAGGCACCCCAGGTTTCTTGCCCAGCTTCCAGCCCAGAGTGGAGACCAGCTGCTCAGCTCTCAGCAGGGCTTTCTTGTCAATTTCACACTGGAACTGTGAAATTGACAAGAATGGCAGCCCCACAGCCCATGTAAGGGGGATGCAGTGTCTACATTGACGCTGCATTGCCCTAACTAAGCTGACATGAACCCTACACCTCTCATCGAGCTGGTTTTATTTTGTCAAAAAAACAGAGCAGTTTTGTTGGAGGGGGAACGGGGGGTGATTGCAGTGTGTACACTATCACTGTTTTGTGGGGAAAAAAAGCCGACTTCTGTTGACAAAACCGTCTAATGTAGACCAGGCCTAAATTTGTATAGGATTGAGATATATTCAAGTCTAAAATGAGTGGCATACTTCATAATGCTGGGTTCAGTAGAAAGAGTAGATTAGTGCACAATGAAAGCAGTTAGAAAGCAGTTAGCAATTCTCTGGGGAGTGCCACACCTTCCACCTTCCCCTCTGGGAACAGGATGGGTAGGGCTGATGGGCAAACCCATGCATTTCACCTTTCTTCCTCTTTTAACGGACAGCGTTTGTGCACATTAAGCCCTGAATCTCCTGCAGTCAACGTTGTAGCTTCGTTAGTTCTGAAAGGAAAAAAATTTAAAATACATTTTTAAAAGACCAGTAAAAAACATTCATGCCCAAACATTCCTTTTAAGTGTTGGCAGTCAATATAAAAAGCATGGTTTATGATTGTGACATATATTTGCTATATATGTGATGAGCTTTGATTATTCTTAAACATGGAGAGATGGGATGCAGGATGGTAAGAGAGGTTCTTGAAAGGTGCGTATGTTTCTTTCATTGTAGATACTGAGGGCGAACAGATGAGAGAATGAAAGTGGTAACCACAAATGTTGGGAAGGTGTTATGTGCATATTTCTGCATTCATACATATACAGATGTGTTATCAATGCCTGGATGTAACTTGTTCTAATGTGAATCTCCATTCCCATGTATATGCCATAAATATGCACACATTCACGCTCAGCTACATAGATTAGTCAGTGCAAAGAAAAAAGGCTAAAAAAAGTTGGAATTGGAAAGATGGAGATTATCTTGGTATGTCATTTTGCTGTATAAAAGCAGCATTTTCTGGGCATCTTTGGGTACCAATACCACTACTGACCTGCGTAGTCAGTTCTTGGCTACACACATTTTCCTTACCATGAAATTGTGATCAGTGAAGCAAAGCCAACAGTGCTGTAGTTGCTGCAAAAATATTTAGAGGAATTTATTTTGCCTGAGCTTAGTTTGGCTGCCAGTTCTATAACCACACTATGAAATGCCTTTGTTTGTAAATAGTGGCTGAAAGCTCTAGTTGTATGCTTAATAATAGTTAAAATACTGAAATCAGATTAAGACCCTGATCTAACTGTCAGATCTACAGGGGTGCGTCTTGCATCTGTGTGGAGCCCCATTGGCTTTAGCAGTTCTGTATAGATATAACAATCTGCCTACACATATCCAGCTATAGGATTAGCCCTACATTAGACTATCATTAGATTTTTTTTTTTAACACAACAAATTGCCAAGCATCAACTAACAATTGGTTGGGAAATTGTAAAGAGGTGGGGAGATCTTGTGAAACTTCATTTCTGTTGTCAATTATCTGGCCATTTCAAATATAAACAAACTCAGATAGGTGTATAAGAAAATGATTGGTGGGTGCACATCTGATAAGGGATTTTATTGATCAGACACACATGCTGTGTTTGTATCTGTACAGTGACCTGAATTCATTAACCCCTAAAATTAGTTGGTGTCCTCCAAAAGCATTCAGGCATTGCTGTTCTTCAGATGGGGCTAATGAATTTCCTACACAAGCTAATAGTTGTCCATAATCTCTATTCCATTCTCTCCATCATATGTTACCATTTTGACATGTGCCCAACTTCCATCTGAAGAAGTCTTTTACTTTTGTTTCAGATTAATTTTGTCCCATGTTCTTCCCACAGTTGCCTTTGGTGACACGTAGTGAGGTCAAAGCTCCGGTGTTGGGCAGCACTCCTTCGTATCTCTCTATTCTGCGGGATGTTCCTCTTCGGTTGCCTCTTTCCTTTACTCATTATTTATGCCTTGACTGTTGATGTGGGGTTCCATAATAAGACTTGCTTTGTGTTTCTTAACTTGTGACGAGGGCCTCGTCAACAGGGTAATGGAAAAACACTAGGATTCCCAAAGTTTAACAAATGGCATTCTTATGTATTAAAATGTGTAAGTAGTACTGTAGCAGTAGAGCTAATTACTTGACTCCTTATGAACAGACAAGCATAGAATAGTATACTTCAATACTTCGGAAGTTCTGTTTTCAGTAAATTTCAAAATTTGACAGTTGCAAGAATAAATAAGAGTGCCATTTTAAACAAAAGTTGGACACTGGACAATCTCTTTCCAGTATTTTAGTTTTTAGATGGATCTCATTCATGGCCTTCTGGATGCAGTATGTCCATGTTAGTTCAGTGAAATCTTATGTTGGTTTGTCATCTGCTCCCTCATAGCTTATTTGGACTTCACTTCTGCAGCTGCTGCTTTATGAGAAAGCAGCCATTTAAATAACAAGCTACATAACTAGCCAGATAAATGGTTGTTTTGGGTGTGGTGTTTCAAAGTTTAGTTCACACTTTCGGGGAAAGTATACTCATACATTCCTTTCCCACCTTTGGCAGGTCATGTTTTGGCACTTGAGTGCAAGCTACAGCTTGTCTGAGTTGTATAGCCTGGTGCACTTTGTTTAGGAGCTAAAATAGTGTTTGGTTTGTGCTAGGCCAAGTCCCATTGCGTCTTCGCCCCTTCCAAAAAAACAAACTCCAAACCAAAAATGACTCTGTCTTGGCATAGAATATCACTGATTGGAATGATTTTGTTCCCCATTGAAGCATGCTTCTGTTCTATTTCATGAGGATAAAACAGGTTGTTTGAGATAAGTATCGTATCAATATAACACCATTCAGTCCTTTTGTATGCTGATACATCTTTAAATATTTGGCCACTTTGTAGATTAATATTTATATATTAGTTGCAGCTGCAGTTCCTGATCAGGCTCAGGTCATGCTAGGTGCTGTACAGATATAGAAGGCACAGTCCATGTCCCAAAGAGTTTACAGTAGGTTCTCCAGGGCCACATCATCTACAGTCTTGTTAGAGTATATGCCCCACTCTAGCACACACTAAAGACAAGAGGAAACCCTGTTATGCTATTCTGTACCCTTAATATGTTTTAGTGCTTTTGCTGTGATTAAATAGGATACTGGAATATGAGGTTCTGGTACAGTTTTTGAAATTTTGCTGAAGTAGAGCAGGAAACCTTTTAAGTTTTTTAGGCAAGTGTTTTGTCTTTGTTCTGTAAGACAAGGACTAGAGTGTGATTGATTATGGTTATCACCACAGTTTGCCTATTCAAGTTTGCAAGATTAAACCTTGCTGCTATATTATAGGTAGTTGTGGCGCATAGCATCTGTGATATTACACATCTATACATTTACTGGCCACTTTAAAATTCCACTGTTCTGTGTATTCTAGGCGATGCTGATGGCAGCTTCTTGCTGAATTTAGGTAAAAATGATTTGCTATCTAATCTAGGAGTTAGGGGTTGAATCATGCCTTTGAGGCTGTGCTGTTAGATGTCTTATAAGCCTGCAAAGTGCAGTGACAAATAGCACACTAAGCACCTCTTCTTTGTACTGCCTATAGCCATCCTATACCTTTTACTAGGCTAAAGTGGGAGGAACTAATGTCAGTCTAATTTATTCTATTTCCTCATCTTTTCACTGTGTTAAGCAATTAAAGCAGTGCTGAATATCAGAACATTTATTTATGCAGTAAAGTACTTGTTAGTACTGTGTGTTGGCAGGAGGGAGTTGCTTTATATATATATTTTTTTGATAATGCAATTGATAACTTATTTTCAGTACATAATCTAGGCAGCAGAATAATAAAAATAACATCCAGGATAGGTCTACACTGTAGCTAGGAGCAAGCATCCCACCCAGGGCAGACAGACTCATGCTGGCACACTAAAAATAGCTGTGCGGATGATGCAGCACTGGCAGAGACTTGAGCTAGTCACCTGTGGAGGTAGGTGGGCTGGAACTAAGGTGGTTAGCCCAAGACTTTGTTGAGGCCACTAGGTCCACACAGCTATTTTTAGTGTGCCAGTCTCTCTACCCAAGCTGGGAGGGAGGCTCACTGCTAGTTTCAGTGAAGAGATACCCTAATGCTGCCCTTGGGCATTTGAGGAACTGGTTGTGGAAATTCTAAAATACTTAGCAGGGTTTTGTAACTGGACGGGATGGAAGAATAGTAGATTTCACATCCCAGGACATGGCACATCCCTACAATGGCATACACCTCTCTAATCTAAATGTGGATGTCATTCAACACATTTTTATCATTAACATCTGGAAATTTTGTTGCAAGTCACATTTGATAATGGCAATGAAGGTTTTTTTTGTTTGTTTTTTTTTAAACTTCCCTTGTTAAAAGTCACAAAGAAAACAAAATAGTGAAGAAATTATTTTTCTCTATTTTTCAGGGTTTTTTTAAACAATGCTTTTGACAGCACTTTGTGTAGACAGTTTCACGGTTTCCTCATTCTAATCATAGTTCCCTATTTGTGTGAGTCTTTAACACAGCAATAAGGAAGAGAGAAATATTTTTAAAAATAGGAAATGTGATGGCAAAACTACAGTGTCCCTTTTACAAGTTTAGTGGAAAATTTAAAAATCCAGTATATTTGTAGTTATTTATGCTCTTTGTTTACTTCTTTCATTTCTCTCAGGTTGGAAACTGGAAATCAATTAAATCAATTTCAGTATTGTTTGTAGTCAGTTTAATTTTTAGGTGCTCCTTGCTGAGAGTTTAAAACTTTGCCTGGGAATATATTTGTTCACAAACAACTGTTTTCATTGGAATTTTTAAAAATACAGAAACATTTCTGTTGGTAAAAGCTTTATTTTTAAAATAGTTTTACAGTGAGACCAAATTTCAGTTGACCATGTCCCTTTAAGACCATGGTTCTTTTCAAGTCACTTGAAAAACCAGAAATGATTTCTCTTTAATGTGATCACACCTAATGTAAGGTATTTGCTGCCTTTCTGACCTCACGGTAGTGTTCTGTGGCAGCAGAGAATCAAGGGGAAAGAATGAATGGAGTGCATGGTAACTTGGTGATTGATATATATATATAACACTGGTTTCCTAGAGCTGAGAACATTCCTTTTGACATGATCATGATGCTGCAAGTGCATAGGTTGAGAAGTAAGTCGAGTGCAACTTTTTTTAAT
The DNA here is from genome assembly GCF_026122565.2 of Emydura macquarii macquarii. Lineage (NCBI taxonomy): Eukaryota > Metazoa > Chordata > Testudines > Chelidae > Emydura > Emydura macquarii. The sequence continues at coordinate 10,430,968 of NW_027130449.1, read as the reverse complement.
GTTTTGGCTGTATTAAGAAAAACCAGTTTGTTAAATGATGGACAGTTGGTAGGCAAGTAATGTATTTGAGTACTTCTATTGGTTGCTTTTAAAATCACCTATGGGGAGTTGTGAACTTCAACTGTTGAAATAGGTGTCCGTTTGGTGAATAATTAAACTTATTTAAAATTCATCAGGTAATAAAACCAAAGTTTTTCAGCTTTTCTTGGCTGTAAACTGTTGACTTTGGATATTCATACAGGGTACTTTAATGAGAAGTTTTATACAGGTTGTGAGAATGTGATCTGTCTGCAGAATTCGTTGCTTTTCTGAGAAAACGTTAGACAAGTCTGTAGCGTTACTGATGTACAGTAGGTCAGCTTCCTACAGAGCTGGATAGTTTCAAGAGAGAACAGCCGGTGCCATTTCCTATTACAGCTGACCCAGAGAAATGACTGTTCTCTGTGTTTGCCTTGTCTGCTTCCTTCATGTGGTTTCCTTAAAACACACCAATAATTGTTTTTAACACAGTTGTTTAAATAACAAACTAGATTTGTAGGAGCAATAATGGTGCTGTCTGTAGCTTGCTTCAGGGACATGGTTAGGATCCATCCATGTTGCAAAGTGAAACTGTAGTCTCTGAACACAATTGTATTGTAGCTTGGTTCCCTGATAAGATTAATTGTATAATGTATGCAAGCCCTAAAGAAGCACCAACTGCAGGAGCAATCTTGTGATAACTCCTCTCCTTGCTTAGATCTCCTAGTATTTGTCAGTTCAGAATGGAGGGGAAGTGTATTTGGGTAGCTGGTTTCCCATCTGTACATTCCGTGCTCCTCCAGAGTGGTAACTCCTCCTCATTATGGGAATCAGATTCACCTGTCTGAGATTTGATGCAGTCAGTCATTCCCTTGATGGAAATTGAATCTCTCAGCGGAGTCTTAACAGTGGAGTTAATACGAGCCATGCATTTTTGGAAGACACAAGTGAACTCTCCACGCTGTGCTCCTTGCACCTATCCTAAAAGGCTGAGTGAAATGCTGAAGCTGCATTTCAGACCAAATTAGTTATTTGGTTTAAATATTTACTATTCAATCACAGTTTGTGAGGCGAAAGTAATGGAATCAGTGTTTAAGTGTGTAATGTAGAGAGCCAGTTAACTTTTTCTGAATGTTACCCACTAGCTTGTAGGTATTAATTGTAAATGCATACACTGCAGAGTGGCACCAGATTATTCTTGCAGCTTTCTTATCTGCCTTCCTAAAGCCCTCTGAAGAAAGTGATCTGCAGCATTTTTATGAGATCCTCTTTATAATATCTTTTTGCACAACACTGGCATCAATTTAGACCTCAGTCATGCCTTTTGATATTAGGAAGTCAAAACAGTGTTTTTGCACTGCAGTAGAAAGCTTTAGGAAATTATTGCTCCAGCCTTATTTTTAAGTTGGAGGTAAACACCAAAGACTAGAGCTGTTAGTTCAGTTTATTTCCAATTGCCTGTTTTTTGTCTTTTCAAAAGATGGCTTTAGAATTGAAGCCCTGAAATTGCTTTGTCATGCTAAGCCAGTGTTTCAGCACTTCCTTGGAGCTGAGAGAGCCCTAATAACTTCCAAGATTGCATTATGCTGTTCTGTAGCCAGCTTTCTCTCTCCTTAGATTGGATAATAGAGAACCTTGGCAGTTCTGGGTACAGAAGAGGCCTTTCTCTGTGAGGTGTATGATCCTTTTTAATACTGTTTCTCCTATTGATTAAACTAGTTTTCATGAGCTTTGTCATGTAGTTGCCCTATCTTGCAGACCACTGAAGTTCAGAGAGCTTTTTCATCTTGTCATATATAGTTACAATATCAGCATTATCTTTGCATCTTGAATGAGATTTTTCTATTCAGTTGTGGTGCCTATCCTGTTATGGACAAGCAAAAATTGATGCATAAAATGGCAAAAAGTTTCTTTACTGATAATCCTATTAATTTGTTTTGCACAGTGTACTTGTGGAATGATTGACTCAAATTCTTACTCACTAAGAATGTGTAGGTAATCTCACTGCTATAGTACAAATTAGAAAACATTTCCATTAGGAAGAGTAGATATGAAGGCAGTAAGAGAAAATTAATCTCCAAGACATGTCAGGTAATTTGCTAGAAAGTAGGTTACCATCGTTTAATTAACTTTCATTTCATCACTGTTGAGTAAAACTAGAGCAGCAAGTGCTTTTGTGAACAGATGCACACAGGGGAGAGAAATAACTGCAGAGGGTCCAATTTTCCTCTCACATTTGCATGCAACTTATTGAAGTCAGTGGAGATGCGTATCTGGGGACACAGAATTATGTTCCTGTCAGTAAGCTGTTTACCACTAAAGTTAATAGGGTATTTCAAATGAAATTTTGGTCTCTCTGCTTTCTGTATAGAAAACCTTTCTTTGTAGTCCCTGTTGATAGCTGTATGTTGCTTTTATGCTCGTCATTAATTGTAAATGTATAAGTTCAGGGTCAAGTTTTTATTCAAGTGGATCCCAGTAGTACTGAATTCTCCATTATATGTCTTGCGTACACAGGGAAATGTACTGGCATGATTAAGTTTGTCACATATAAACTAAACTGGAAAAAGACACTCTTATTCTGGAGCAAGAGTGCCCACATAGTGAGTTATACCAGTATAACTACAGCGATATAATTATACCAGTACATTTCCCCAGGTAAACAAGCCCTAAGTCTGGATCACGTCTTTTTGTCAGAAGCATTCGGCAAGACAGCAGCTTCATCACCAAAAACTACCTTTTGAAATATTCTCGCATCAAATATTTTAAGATTAATTTTGTGTGAGATGTAACCTCCTGGAACTTAGACATCAGTGGTCATGAAAACATGTTAGTCTGTAGATTGTGATTTTTATAATAGGTGAAATCTGTTCAGGGACTAGTGCATTTGGGCAGATACTCTGAAATATAAACAGTTTCACAGTATGCTGTATCTTCTTTTGCATGTCAAGTAATGTCACTCACTGATCATCTACTTTAAAAATTGCAAGCAAATATTGTTTAATAGTCTAAACATCTCAAAATGGTGACTTGTTCCATTATTTATTTATTGCAGGTGGTGCGTTTATGTCAGAACCCAAAACTGGCACTGAAGAACAGCCCACCCTATATTCTAGATCTGCTACCTGATACGTATCAGCATCTACGAACTATCCTGTCACGCTATGAGGGGAAGATGGAAACCCTAGGAGAAAATGAGTACTTCAGGGTCTTCATGGAGAACCTGATGAAGAAGACCAAACAGACCATCAGCCTCTTTAAGGAAGGGAAAGAGAGGATGTATGAGGAGAACTCTCAGCCTAGGTAATGGGGAAAAGTTATTACAAATACTTCTTTTACAGGTCTAGCTGAGTGGGTAAGACCTTGAACTGTGAACAGCTTGGTGGTTGGCATGTGAGAAGGAAGAAATCAGTGGTGATGAGATTTAAGGCTAATTGGAGAGGGTAAAGTTTGAAGTGAAATATTCTCTGCTGGAATGAAGGCAATGAGAGGACGCAGAAGAGATATTAATATTCCTGATCTGACCCTTACTGGCTGTTCCTTAGCCTTGACTTTATTCACACTAGTATAAAGAATAAGATTATTTATATTCTGAATGGGTTTTCAAATTTATGTATGAAGTGTACTTGAGTATAGTTCCATGCCAAAGTAAAGAGTATCAGTAAGGTTCTTCTGTATTAAATCTATAAAGACTTCAGAATAGCTTGTTTTAAACCACAAAACTAAGTGATGATGAAAGATTTAATTTTACAAACTTTAATTGTTGGAGTCGTGACCTGTGTTCTGTTAATTTTATTGTTGTTATGGAGGTTGCATTAGCATTTGATGAAGTAAAAAATAATAGCCTGTAGCATAGGAGGCAGAGAGAAGGAAATCAAGAGATTGTCCTACATTTTCTCACTTCACTTTCATACCATACTAGAATTTGAAGTTAGTTTGCACGTAATGGATCTATTTTGAAATGAAAGGAACCTGATCATATTCAGAGGTGTCTCAGGGAAAGGAATGTTCTTTTGGCAGGTCACTTTATGAATGGTTTAGAATTTTATAATGCTATTTTGTCCTTGGTTATCAATGAAGTTGTCCCCAGACATCTTTTTTTCCTGGCTTTGGCCTTTGTGTCATCTCTGTTTAGAGATGGACTGCAACAGCTCTCTGGTGTCCTGACCATTGTCAGGATCTGAGAGACTCAAGGTTTTAGAAGCACTTTGTTTAATAGCTTGTGTCCTGAAGGACACGGGTCATGAGCACATTTCCTATGACTAAAAGTGGTATGCATGTGTGGCTTCTGCTCTAGCTGTGTGGTACGTCTGAGAGTGAGGTGTTGATGACTCACATGTAGACCCAAGCAAAGAGAAACGGGGCTACTCTTGGGTGCCTCCATTCATTTTTCACTGAAGATTTTCACAGAGTAGTGATGGGGAATTTTTCTCCTCCCCGAGAGTGCTGTCCCAAGTGCTGTAAGAGTCCATCTCTTTTAATCTGCATGCATGGGTGCTGCAAGGAAACATGGTGTTTTTGGCATGCTGATGATTTTTTACATCTCCTCTGACCCAGCTATTGCTATTGAACTGACCCAGTTCAGTTTGCTGCCTTACCTAATAACTTTTTGAGATTGGAGAAGAGGATGGAGCTCTAGACTCTCCATCTGATCAAACAGATGGCGCTGGCTGGCTGGTTTGGGAAGCAACCAGAAAATGTGATTTGCTCCTTTGTCAGTGTGTACACATCTGTTTGTTTGCAGTCTAGGTAGCTGATTAGATTTCTAGCTGCTTTTACATGGTAGAATATCAGTAACAGCCAAAGTAGCTTTTTCTTGCCTATAGATAACTATGATTTTGACTGTTTTGAAATCAGATGTGACACCTGTCATCCATGCTTTTTGTTACCTCAATTTAGACTACTTCATTACTGAAGCTGGTGCAGAATTTGTCAGACCACTAATTAAATGACGTATTCCATCATGGGCATGTTACACCAGTGCTTTGTGATCTGCATTGGTTGCCTGATGGTTTCTGGGTGGATTTTATGTGGTTGGTTTTGAATTATAAAACTCTAAATAGACTGAGACCTGCCTACCTGAGAGAGCTCCTCCTTCCTCGTGCCCAGCTGTCTCAGTGGAGATCAGCAGATGCTTGAGCCCTCTAAGTATAAGAAATGGGAAGCAGGGGGGAAGGGCTGCCAGCGGGCGCTTCTATTTTTGGGCACCTTGACTTTGGAACTTGCTTCCCACTTGGACCAGAATAGCCTGAATCTGAATGGCGTTGCAGCATGTGCTGGAGGCACTCTGTTTCCCCTGGCTTTTAGGGAGTGAGGAGAGGTGTGGGAAGAGGATGATTGGGGGGTGGGGGGGGGTGGCAGGTGATAGCGGTGTTGATTTATATTTATTTAGCCATTGCTGGTAAAAATTGTATATTTGTATTGAATTATTTTCAAAGGGCACCTGGAGCAGTGGAATAGGTACTGTTTATTTTTTATGTACAAACTGAAGTAAGTAGAGAAAAGTGGAACTAACTGGATCAGTTGAATGTAGTTGCAACTGAATGACTTAAGTGAATGAAGGCCTTGCAGCTGTTTGCTTCTAATATTTTGAAACAAAAATGGGAAGTGATGGAGCCACTTTGCATAAATGTTTCTTGATGATTTTGTGTTTTCATGTGTTCATGTAATTTGGCTTCATTATTACTGTTTTGATTTCCCCCTTTCCATGACCACTCAGGGGTTATAAAGTATTATGTTGTTTTACTTTTAGATAGTGCCTCACTAAAAATCTCTTCATAGCGATTTGCTCTTTTCAAGTAATTTCTTGAATGTGGGAGGTGAAAGTGGAACTACAAGCTGTCGTTGAGCATTGCTTTTTGACAAAACTTGATTTTGTTTTAGCAAGGATTGTGCTACACTTAAGTGTTCGATTCAAAGCTTTAAATGTGGCAGCCTTTCAAATTTAATTCCAATTTTCTGTATAAGGATTTCAAGGTTTGGGACCAGTGTAAAGAGCGAAGCCAAATCAAACTACATGATTGCCCCTCAAGGGAAAAATCACTGCTCCTATATACGCTAATTGACTCTTCATAGATATCAAAGTTGAAACTGGGGGTGGGGCTCGGAAGACTCCTTAACTGGAAACACTTGAAATATGCATGAAGAGTTATAAAAAATAGTAGCTGGATTGGGGTGGGGACTTGAGCATGGTTGTATAGGGGTTAACGCACTTTTAGCTTGACGTATTATGGGAGTGAGAATGTTTAATGTAAAACTGCAGTCATTTCAGCTTCGCTCAGATCAAAACGTGCAGGATGTAAGAAGTGTTTGTCACCATGGGTAGACTATGTAAACCGTATTTTAATTCAAATTGGCCTCTGGGTCTTTAGCTGGAGTTTTCTATCTTGCTGGAAAACCATTTGGGACACAGGCAGCCTGAAAACCCAATGTAAGACTGTAAGCAGCCTTGCCATGCAGTTAACTGCAGAAACACTTCAGTGGAAAGTTAGTTTTAAACCTTTTGTTTAAGAGCTTTTTGATTGGAAACAGGCTTATTTTGGGCTCCTGTGCCATCACAAATAACATTTGTCCAAAACAGTCCACCTCCAGAAGTAGGCTTGGAAGTGATACAGTACTGAACATACACTAAAACAGTAACTTGTTGGTTGTTTCGGTACTCTGATCCATCAGTCTGAGCAGATGCTAGATGCCAGGCAAGATCAGTCCAAAATTTGAGCAACAAGAATTGATCTTCTGATTTCTGTTCCCCAGATAGTTCCATAGCGCTAACGTGAAACAAAAGGAAAAAAATAACTGTATCGAATTAAATGTTGAAAACCCAAAATGCCTATTTCAGCTAATATTCAAAGCACGTTAATTGACGAGAGGGGTATTCCTAACTGGTACATATGAACTGCAAAACCAGTGTTTTTTTGCAGGTAATTCTACTGTCTGGCAGATAGGATCTGACTAGCAGTCGATCTAGAGTTGTGCTTCTTAAGGACTGGCAGTCAGACATTATATTCACAGAAGTGAAAATTTTTGGCCTGTCACATCTGATATGCATGCAGATATAACGAAATCATAGTCCTGCTACTTTCACCTTCTCCTTCCCCACTCTCCGTCCGTCTGCTAACCCAGAAAGAAGTCACCCTTGGGTGGATTAAGCAGTTTTCCTTGGACTACACTTTAGACATGCTTTATCCAGTGGGCGGGCAGTCATGATCCTGGTAGCTCTTTCACTCTTCCTGCATTTCTTCAATAGATAAGAAAGTACTATTAGTGCCTGAATCATTCATGAAGACTATTCTAACCAACTCAGGATATTGCCAGTGTACAGAATATGGGTTCTGTGGTTCGGATAGAAATGCTTTCAGATGTACTTGTTGAACTTTCTGTTTTCAGCAGTGTGCTTCAGGTAGGCCAATTATTGTGTTCTAGCTTGCTGTAAATTTTGGAAGTGAATCACAAAACCACAGGAAATTAAAGGTGAACTGATTATGCTTTAAAAATAAGCTGAGCTCCCCAAATTGTTCTAGAAATTTGTCATCTGCTGTTCTAGAACAAGACGAGACCCTGAACAAAAATCTGGCATTCCGTTGAACTTTAGTTATGAGGTAGTATTATATACGTCCTCCCGGTAAGGAAGATGCTTCTTAATTTGATCTTTGTTTGTTTGTTTGTTTTGCCCTGGCCAGTTATAACATGTTTGAAAACGTGCTGTTTTTTTCCTATCTCAGTTTTATTATCATTCAACCTATTAAATGTTATTGCTTTCCATATTCTCCTTTATCCTGTTTTGCATGTGTCCTGTAGTTCTCAATTTAAAGGCTTATCTTTCTTCCCATTTTCTGTATTTAGCAATCACTTCGTTTCCTTCCCCTAAATTTCTCATGGTTTAGAACAAATGAAGTATTTGGGCATTTGCATAACTAGTTTGCAGACTGTGCAGATGTCTCTTACCAGTAAATGCACCACTAAGTGGCAAATGACAAAACAAGTCACTCTCTTTGATAAGTGAGATAAATCTTTTTTTTTTAATTCAAACTATTTTTTATCTCTGAACCAAGGAACTGGGCTTCCCTCTCCAAGCGTCTTAAAATGATCCATAATGCATTCTTCCAAGAGGTGGACTGAGGCAAAAACGAAGAGAGCCAGTCTGCCATTTAATAGAGTTACTGTGGCTACAGATGTGTGCTGCATTATGACTTTGTGCGCATCATGGAGTGTGATGCTTGGCTCTCTTGGCCAGATTAGTATTTTGGTTTTTGTTTGTTAGACCTTTTGCTGACACTCAACTTCGTCGTGTGTCATCTAGCACTGAGTCATTTTGCGTTTCTATGCTGTACAATATATGATGCTTACAGCAGAGTTGTGTAGAAGCAGAATATGGCTACCGATTGGTAAATGTTTACTGTAAATGAAAACTGGGCTCAGTTTAAAATGCAGTAGCAGGAAGTAAGATTACATTTGCATCTTAAGGGTTTAGAAAACTAAGTTGCAAAGATCAGAGCATGACCCCTTGATGTATTATATCTAACCTTTTCTTTGATGCACCTGTTCCTCTGTTGTGTTCAGGAAGTTAAAACAGACTTGTAGAAACACCCTATTTAGGGATGGTGGGTGCAAGTCTGGGGTCCATTAGATGTAATCAGAAAATCAATCAAGTGGAATTTAACGTTTCTACAAAATATATATTAACAATCGCTATGCAGAATGTATCCTCTTATTGTGCAAAACCAAGATTAGGTTTAGCTCACTTCCAATGCTATGAACACTCAATGTTCATAGCACTTCCTTTCTTTTCTTAGGACTATAACGGCTGTTTTGTAGCTTGCGGCTATGTGGTTTGGTATAAAGTGCTTCAGTGGAAACTTGTTGGCTCCCATAAATTGTTGTACAGTATTATATGTTTGGTGTCCTTTTTTTTTTACTCATTTATTTCATTCTTCCATCTTTAAACACGCCATCTAAATTCTGCTTCAATTTACATGTCTCTTTAAAGATTACAGCAAAATCATGGCTGCTTTTTAAACTATGCAAGCACTACTTAACTGTAGTATGTACAGTGCCATGAATATTTTTGAATTGGTGCTGATCATGGAAGCAATGAACAATAGTTTGTGCTTCAATTTATAAATGAGAAGTTCCAAAGTAGACTTTTAATCTTATGGGGTTGTTGTATTTCTCATGCATGTAGTCAGTCAGTTGTGGGAATTGAGGCCTCGGTGGGTTAAGTTTGTACTTGCAGATCAGGAACCAGATTTCTAAAAACAGATGATATATTTGTGAGTTCACTAAAACATAATTGCAGTATCTGCTGGCCCTGATGTTGGAAATCACTAATCTCTGAAGGTTGACTTATTCTGGATTTTGTTGGTCCTACTATGCCCATGAGAAAATAAGGATGGATTGCTAGATTCTTGTGGTTAATATTTTTGTTTTGTGTTCTGATCAACAAAAAGTGCCCCAGGATAGGACTTGGACCACTTTCTTGGAAAAAGTCCGTTAATATTCTGTCTGAATATATGATACTTCAACCATCTTTGGTCAGAAGGTATCTCAGTTATAGTGCACCATTTTGTGGACTGGCACATTTCTTTGATTATATTTTTTCCTTAGCATTCACAAACACAAAGGCAGAGCTTATAGCCTAAAAAGTAGAAATGGAGTAGTGAAAGGACAAGTATTGTACAAGTAAAGTGTGATCCACTTCTAAAATGGAAGCTGCCTAAGTGCCCCACAATGTGTGGTAATCAGCCTGTTGTCTCATGTTTCACAGTAGAAGGGAGTCTCCATAAGGGATTTCAGTGCTGAGAGGCTAGTAAGTACCTTTATGGCTAAGTTCAGGAAGATTATTCCATGCATAAAGGGGTTGTGGAAGAAAACTCAGATGCTTGTAGGAGAAGCAGCTCAATGAGGTTTCAAGGTTGGTACAATTGGACCAGAGGAGATAAGGGCCATGTGAAGAGAAAGAAATGCAGAGAAGGAGGAATGGGCAGGGTCCAGAAAACAGGTTACAAGGAGCTTAAACTTACCATGGTAGAGGCTAGATTCAGAGAGTGGAGTGTAGGTCAAGATCAAGCAAGTAAGATAATCTTAGCAGTTGTGTTTTGTGAGGACCAGAGGGGCACTATTAGGGGTGACAAGGAGGCCAAAAAGGAAGTTATAGTAGTCAAGGTGGAAGAAGAGATTGAATGTAAATTTTAGTTGTAGGGATAGAAGGGAAAAGGGCATATCAGTTGCACCATCCTGCTGTGTGTTTTCCCATATGCCATTATTGGATCTTAACTCTCTTTTGTGTGTGTAGAAGCATCTTGACTTGAAGTGCTTGTCTGCAATAGAATGAATTGTATAAAGATCACCTAGTGCATTACAGGTCTGGACACATGGGACTCAGGAGAGTAAAGAAAGGTGGGGTATAGTACATCTGTGTTGTTAGCAACTCTAACCTTGATTGGCTTATTTGCATACCCAGTAGAAAATGCACTGCTTTTCTGGGGCTAGACAAGCATGTAAACGTACAGCAGAACATTCATGCTTCTTTCATTTGAAAGGTGGTTACAAAACAAGTGCACTTCCTGCAGCAGTGCAAGATTTAGTGGTTCCAGTGAATCTAATACGATGGTACCTCTTCCTGGCAATCCTGAGCTTGCTTAACTATTCATGGTATAGTTTTAACTCATGTTAACTGCAGTTTATGTTGGGATGCTTTTATTTCTATCGCAGAAAGTCACAGCTACCTGTTGTAGAAATGAAAACCATAGTTTACACAAGAGCTGCTATTCATAAACTCACATTGCTGAGTAAATTATAAACGTATCTCTGAATGACCTAACTTTTTGCAGTTATCTAATATCTTGCATGGTTGAGAAAGTAGGGCAGGGAAATAATTTACCCATCCATAAATACAGATATGATGTGTCTCAATGTGCTAGATATTAACATCCTCTAGTTTAAATGATGGAAATAGTCTCTGCTTCTATCCTTTGAATCAGTTGGTAGTGGTTGCTAAGACAGTCCACTGCAGAGATAATTTCCATTTTATTTTTTTAAACAAAATTCAGCCTTCAAACCTCAGGGACTCTTTATAATACAAGTGCTATGGTGGCACAGCTGTGGCACTGTGGTGTAGACAGAAGGGGGGTAAATCCACCCCCTCAAGAGTCAGTAGCAAGGTTGACAAGAATTCTTCCTTTGACCTAGTGGTGTTTGCACTAAGGATTGTCAGTTAAACTACATTTTGTAGGGGTTAACCTAATCTTTAGGTGTAGACCAGGCCATAGTTTCTCAGTGGCTGATGATGGAGATGTATACAGGCCGTGTGGTGGAAGGGAAGTGTTAGCGGTTGAGAAGGAGACGGTAGATGCGGTGTTAAATGACTTAAGTGTTGGTTGCTTGTTTTGTTCTATTTGCATAGGTAGGCCATATAGTCAAGGAACCTTAAATTAAAAAAAATTCTCTGTGTGAGAAAATGTATTGCTCGGGTATGTGGCGAGGATGCTAAAATTGTCTGAATTTGACGTCAAGTTGCAGACTTGAGAAGTTGAAACATGTTTAATTGTCGTGTCATCTGACAGCAAGTCTTACATGATGCTGCCTCAGGAGGATTTCATACTCTACACTCGCTCCAGGGTATAGAATTACTAATCCATGCAGGAAGAAAGCTGTAAATATTTATTGTCTTTTGTAAAGGAGTGTACTTACATGTATATAAAAAGGGAAGGAAACAGCCTACAGAAAGATGCATAAAAAGCTTAGTTTTTTGCTTTAAACCATTGATTCTTAGGTTCTGACCCACAAAAGTCCAACAAGAGAACTTCTGAGTGGACCAACAGACTTGCCTCTCCTAACACAGATTGGGAAGGGGAAAGAATTTCAAAACCATCTACTGTGGTGTGAAAGAGCCTTCCTTCTGTCACTTCCTTCTGCCGCAGATAAGACTTAAAAAAAAACCCAATCAACCCACCTCCCCTCACAACACTACAATACTTGTGGAGCTGACCTCTGCATTTAAATGAGAACATCTTAAAGACAAGAACAGGCTCAAAGGCTGTCCACAAGAAAGGCTCCATCACCAGGTTGCAGCATATAAACCCTGATTGCCTGCTAGCTACCCAAGGAGAAACCATTTACCATTTAAATGTCTTGGGGGAAAATATGAATCTGTTTCTTACATTTGGGCTTTAATAGAGAGATTAAGTGTTGAATTCCATAGTTAAAACTGTAACCAATTACAGTTATTACCAACATGTTCTTTGACAATGTAATAGCATAAACTTTCATTTATTTTTGCTTTCCTCCTGTCACAGATAACATCATTATCACGCAGATGCAATTTTATAAGGGAAACTGAGCTTTTGGATTATTGCACAGTAATAAAGGGATAGGATTTTGATCTCTGCGGATGTGTTTCCTCTGCGTAATCTGAGTCTAAAATAAATTTTCTAGGAAATTAGTTTACCTCATGGACTCTAGTTTTATGGCTGGAACTGCAGAAGCAATCATCCAGTTTATCACAAATCTTGGGTTAAAATGTTGATCTATTTCTTGGAGTTTGTACTGGGCCATTAGCTGTCCAACATCTGTATTTTGTGTTTTGTATGTCTTAGCCTCTTGCGGGGGGGCATCATGTGTCATGTTTTGGATTGTGTTGCAAGGTACTTCTCAGTTTGACATAAGATTGTGTCTTTAGTAGGTGACGTTTACTTCAGCCTGATAATAGGCTGCTGCTGAAGAATTGGCTAAGCTTCCTGAAAGGTGGTAAGCCAAACTAGAACAACTCTTTTCTAATATCTTGAAACACTACCTTGTGAGCTATAGAACAAATTCATGAACCTGCAGACGCTTTGCTCTCTATCCCTCATCTTCATGAAATGCAGATTAGGCTGCATTTTCAGTTAGCATGCCACTGACTTAGCAGTGTGATCCATTGATCACTGGTTGTCTGTAAAAAGTCTGGCTAGAATTAGAGTAGTGTAATGCTAGCAAAGCATTGAAACAGTGTGATGAGCAAAAATGGATTGTTGTTGATTCCAGACCCAGTGCAGGGGGACGACTGTAGGTTCGCCTCTGGCGCAAGGTTTCTGAGCCATCTTGACTCTTCCTTTTCGCCAAGGCCTTCAGAGCTTTGCATTCAAAGACATAAAGTGGATTTAAATTCTTTGGGAATTTTTATCCTTGTAGCAAAATGTTTTGCCTTAACTGTTTTGACAAGATGAGAGAGAAGAGAATGAATGGAATTTTTAAGAGCAGTGTTTGGCAAAGAAACTTTTCAATGAAAGGATGACATCCTTCAGGCAATCTATTAAATGGTACCATTGTGCATGAACAAGGAGATTCTACCTATCCTAAAGTTCAAGGGAGGGCAGAAAAGATTGAGAATCTGGAGAAGCTTGAACAGGAGAACCCTGTTTGAATTGAAATTGGAAGGGTTCGAGCAGGAAGGGGGAAGATTTGATTTTAGCTATAATTACTGATTGCTTTGTAACAAATGTTCACTAATGCTCCATTGTGGTATGGTTCCAACCGTAATCCAGAGGGTAAGTGGCCTACACCAGCTATACTGAGTAGTGGTGTTGTTGTGAAGAGATAATACAACTGTCAGAGATCGAGTCTTGCTCTTAAAATTCAGAGATCCCCATAAAGGAATACATCTGTTAACTAGATATGCTATTGTCCTTTATCCTTGAAAATCCTCTGAGAAAGTATTGAACTCCCTAGTCTAGTCTCTGATTTAGTCTTTGAAACACTTCCTCTTCAGCACTTGTATGATTGATCATTTTAAATATCCAAATACAGCAAAAATGAACTGGTAAGATCTGTATCTTTTTCTCTTCCACATGGAAAGAGCAAAGTGGCCTGCTGAAAGAGGTCTAAACATCAGGATCAGAATGCCTGGAATAAGAAGTTCAGATCCTGGCAAAGTGAAAACAGTGTTGTGATTAGAATACTGGATTGTGCAGGAATCGTAGAAGCTGATGTCCTGCGTAGGCTCCAAATATCGCATGTCCGTATGCATAAACATAACGTTTGAGCCAAAATTTTCCCACCTCCACCTGTTTTATAGTATTTTGTGTGTAATATGTTAAGCGAGTTGTTGTCTGTATCCCAGGAAATAGGTGCATTTCAGTGCATATGCAGTTTGTTGGAGTGCTTTAGGAGACTGTGAATTGAAAGGATTCGTGCATGTACGGGGATAAATATATTTAATATGTGCTTTTATAGGAATCATATAGAACATATGTAAAATTTAAGGCGTTAGCCTATTTAAGCTTTTGCGGTCTTTTGAAACACGACTCTTGGGAAACTATAATTAAACACTCAATGGGGCTAACTGTAGGTTTTATTTTTGGTGCATTTTTCCAGTTGCATTCACACATGTATTCTAGGTGTGAAGATTATGAATACTTTCTGTGAAGATAAGGCTTTGAACTAGTAAACAATCACTTTTTAGCCATAGACATGCAGTTAAGCTAAGATTCTTTACAGCTATGGAAACTGGTGACCACAGTGAAAAGGGAGTTATATAAAAAGCGAGGAGAAATATCCAGTATTGTGCTTGTTAAATGTCCCTCCTTAGCGTCTTGTCCCGTACAAAAAAGAGCATGTGGCAGAATGAACAAACGCAGAACAAATTTTTACTAACTGCTTTCTATAAGTGTCCAAAGAAACGAAACAATGAAGTATTAAACTTTAAATGTATCTTTTATGGGAACTTTACAAGAAAGTGCTGAGGGTATTTTGAGCTACACCTTTTCTTGATAGCAGGTTTATTGCAACTAATTAACATTCTAGATTCCCTTTTTCCCATTGGTGCCTCGATGAATCATTCCACAAAATCAATGCAATGTTAACTGACTTCTGCAAAATGGTATAGGATGGTCACATAATTCGCTGGTTCTAAAATGTCTGTTTTGGTGATAGTGCTAGTAATACAGCAACCTGTGGAAGTACTTCGAATTTTAAAGATCAGTGGCTCAGCATTACTCTGGAGGTGACTTCTGCTGTTGAGTCAGTAACAGTTAAATGGAATGTCATGCACTTCCTGTGCTGGAAGCTTTGAAAGTAGTTCCGTTGTATCTATTTTTAAAACTGATTACTCTGTGCAGAGGACTCTGAAGCTGCCATTGAGTTATAAATGTCATGTCAGGATCTCTTTAAGCATTCCTACTCAGCATTTGTGTGTAAGGGTCAGTTACATTAACATCAAGAGCCCAGTTGTTGACTGACATAGTGGTAGGAGATGGCATACTGCTATTCTTCCTGGAATTCTGTGCAGCCATTTATCCGAGTCTGACTTACTGTTAATATCTGGCATATAAGCAGTAAAATATGACAGGGCATGGGACTGTGAGATATCCTCCCATTTTGGTGGTGTCTGTAAAATGCATTTCACTCTTGCATGTTAGCAATTTTAAAAAAAAGTCATTTCAAATGTTTGAATCCTTAAACCTTCAAAATATCAAATTGCAGCATAGCTTAATTCCTGAAAAAATAATTCTACAGTAACTTTTTTCTATACTTGTCCAAACGTAGTAAGGTCTTGAACCTACAAGTGTTAACAGAGGACTGATGGTTAGGGAGACATGAGTTCTATTTTTGCCTCGGTCCCATGTTCCTTATGTGACTTAAGTCAAGTCACTTAACCTCCGTGTGCCTCGGTTTCCCCCAGCTATAAAAGGAGGACACTTATTTGATAGGGGTGTTGTAAAGCGCAGCTGAGGCAAAGTTAGGGTTTTATTTAAATATTGGGATCCTCTGATAAAAGTTTCTGTAATTTCAAAATATTTATTAAACATTTGGGGAGAAAACAAAGTTTACTAATATAAATCTTCAATACTCTGTTCTTGTCACAGGAAAATCCAATTTAATCTTAATTTTTCTGTTTAAAAAAAAAAAAAAAAGTTTTTTCTCACTGTGTCAGATCAAGCAGTTAGCTGATCCAGCAAATATGATTGCTTAAAATTGCTGTGCATGATAGTAAGCACCACAGAATGTGAGTTAGCCTCACACGTAGGCAGTGTTTACGGCACCCAAAAACGTAGAGTACTTTTTGGATGTAGCAGCTCTAAAGTTGAGTGTGTGCTGCTGCCTACCCACATTACTTGTTGAGACTTGGTTTTATAAATGCCATCTAGTGTTCGTTGTGTGGTGCTGAGCTAAATCTCTTGAGAACTGCAGGGTTTTCTGTTATATTGCATCCCTTTTTATATAGTCACAATTTCTTGCAGTACTTGCCAGAAGTGCATCATATTCTGGAGGAATGAACATGCAATTAGAAGGAGTTGTAATTCCACTTGACCACTAACTTGCTATGTGGCCTTTGTTAGGTCACTTCATCTCTGCCTCAGCTTCCCCATCTGTAAAATGGGGAAAACCCCTTTGTCCCACATGAATATTGAGGATAATTTAACGATTAGTTATTTGGACTTGTAAAGTGCTGAATAAATTCTTACCAAAGAGCTGTTTAAAGAAAACTGCAAAGGAGCAAGCATGAACTTCTCAAGCAGTGAAATAATTACTAGTGAACTTGAATATCACATACTCTTTCTGTGGAAGCAGATAAAATGTCATGCATTCAGGACTGCATGCAATACTTGTATAGCAATATTTCAAACTGAGCAGGAGCAGCTGGGTTGCAAAAAGCTGTTTAAAATACAAGTCTTTAGTAATATCAGGGAATAGCACAATGATTGGAAAGTGCTGTTACCTTTTTGTTTGGCTGTGTGTTCTTCTAGTTTCCTTGTTGATGATGGACCCTTGTATTAAATAAACAAAATGCTTGCAGGAAGGAATTCAACTAGATGTGCTGTCTTCAGTCTGTATCAGAGTCTTCCTCACAATATAAATAAGGAGCCAATAACTTTTGTGTTTTGGAATCACATCAGGTTGTTTTCAAGAGCCTCTGTTGCCTTTAAACACATTGAAGAGCTTAGTGTTTAGAAATCAGACTTTTCCAGCATGCTTTTCTTCACCTTTCTTTAGAGTAAATAAATGAACTCTTTTCAAAGTCTCACTTTTTCTTTTCTGAGGCTTTTTCAAAAGCACTCCTTTGCTCATTGCTTCTCGCGTGTGGAGACTGCACTTATTTGTTGTCATTAGCCACCTTTCCAGGTCACGCTTCTTTTTAAGTTCCAGTTAAAATATGGAGCCTCCCCTTTTCTTTTCAGTTCTTCATAGACCGGAGTTGTATAATAACTTGATTTCACTTCTCCCAATTATTTCCCTCCAGAGAACCACACTCTCTGATTAGAATTATGGGCATATGATCTCTGCCAGTTTCAAACTTTGTTGCCAATTTCATCAAATTTTTTTAAAGAGAATTTTATCCTAAAATACATTGTAATTATAATGTTAATAAAGTTATTTTTAGTTTAGATTTTATTTTACAGCCAAGGTTGGTATTGTAATTACATATTTAATTTTTATGTGAACTTGAAAATTGCTACATGTAAAAATGTGATCTGTTTAAAGCTGCTGAACTTGGTAAGTATTTTAATGTCCCTTGGTGGGTACTAAGACTGCAATTTTCAGAGGTGCTGAGCACTTGCAACCTCACTATATGTCAGTGGCGGCTGCAGATGCTTAAGCACCTCTGAAAATCATGCTGTAAGCAACTGTTAAGTCTACGAGAAAATTTCAAAAAGGAGAAACGAAGAGCTCTGGAATTGGCTAGACTTCTGCTGCATCCTTTAGCTTTTTTCATGCTGCAGGAACTCTGATCCACTTTCAGTTGAATAAGTGTCATGGGATGATGGGATTGTTTGCACACTTCAAACTAAGAGAGCAGTGCACAGCAGTGGGAGCTATATAAATCATCCTCTGGAGCAGTCTTCCTGATGCAGACTGCTGCGCCCGAAACATGATGTTACACCAATGCCTGCCTGTCAGTTGGCTCTTGAAGGAGTATTGGAAGAAATGGCAAGACGATAGCTGTACCTTAGTTTTAGCAACACTTTTATAAAAGGCAGTTTGAACTGCAGCAATCGGCTAGTTGTGTGAAGAGGTGTGTTTTTTGTAACACCATGGAATTTAAATAAGTGTAAAATGTAACCAGAAAAAACACATGAAATTAAAATCTGCCTCTACTATGGACTGTTCTGCGAGACTGAGCTGTCTTACAGTGGAAAACTGCTTTCATCCAACAAACAGGAAACCGGAAAGGAACAGCCTGCTGTAGGTCAGAGGGGACCAGCATCATAAAATCGAACTGGGAGAAGCTGAGGCCCATAGAGAGGCCGCTGTGAAGGATTTCAGTAGGACCAGAAGTACTTGCTTGACCTGTTGATTTCCTGTGAGAGATGTGGAGCTGAAGCATTCATGAAGTGGGAAGGAAGTAAAACAGCCATGGGGGAGGGGGAGGAGAGGGAGAATTAAGGGAAGTATCTGTTCATTCAGTCTCCAAAACCTTCCATAGGGCTTAAAACTGACTCAGCACATGTTAATTGTCCGACCTACTCAATTATCTGCTCAAACTGTATTTCACTATGCTAGTTCTTTTTAAGTCTCTCTACAAAAGTTACTTGAGACTTGGCCCCTCCCCTTCCCCCGAAACTGGACACTATCAAAGAGAACAAAACTAAAAGCATGATTCACACTGCAACTACCCAGTCTGCATTTAGTAATACTTACGTGTAATTGTATGTATTATTAAACTATCTTTAAACCTTCTGTTCATGCCTAAAGAAAGGTGACTCCCGGCTATAGCTGCAGAAGTTTATTAGCTAATAAAACATTTGGAGGTTTTTTTTAGTAAGTACAGAAGTTGTTAGTTCTTTAAACCTTTCTTTTTTCTTTCAGACTGTAGATTGCTCAATTTCCCAGTAGTCTGCTGTTGTCTGTGTATGTCTGTATTAAACCTCACTGACAGAAGTATGGAGTCCTGTCTAAATTGCAGATGCTGCAGTATGAACCTGACAGTAACCACTCAACAGAAGCATCATGCAACTTGACTTCTGAAGCTTTGTTATAGTGTTGCAGCTGGATCTACTATGAGTAGTGGAGAGATCTAATCACTGTAATGTTTGTAATCTTTGGGTACAATTTTCTAAAATGCCCAACTGAATGAGATACCTAAATCTTATTGATTTTCAATGGGATTTATACACCTTAGTTGCTTAGGTGCTTTTAAAAATTGTATCCTTTATCAGCAGGACTCAAGTTGCCACTGTCATTTCTAGTTGTGGTGGATGAATGTTTTCTGTTTGCTTGTGTTTGAAACAGCAGGAGGGCGATAATTGCCAATATTACCAGTCCTAAAAATAAGATACAATCATTACAACCAATCTTTGATATGCCATCAACTGCTAGCACATATTTGCTAATGTGTATGTGGGCCATTATTTCTTTACAAATATGATAAACTTTTAATTTCCTTCTATTACTTTGTGTAATTGCAAAGCGTTGGCTGTTGATGCATTTCAGCGATTGGTCACCACATATCAAAGAATGGCAAGTTTCAGTATGCTTTTCAGAGACTGTTCGAAGGGCTCTCCCTCCCTTCTTTCATTTGGATGATTTAAGTGACACTTCTCTGAAGGTGACAGGAACTTTGACTGCAGCTGAAATTATAAATCCCTAGACTTTGGTAGAATTTGTTTTGGAAAAGGTTTAATCTTTAGATCTGCATTTGAGAGTGGATTTAAAAAGTGTTGAAATGTAATTTCATTGAGCTCCAGAGCATTTAGATTATTCATCCCTAAACTTGGCAGGATACTAGTGTCCTTTTCAAATATTCATAACCCAGCCAGCCAAAGGAGGGCAGTGGTCTTTAGGGACATCAGTTTTCCCCCAACCCTTCATAAACTGCATTGTATATGTCCTGAGTCATGCTTAGTAGTGGAAAGCTAATGTTATCAAGCTAGCTCATCTAATAATCTTGCTCAACTTTGATATTACTTTCCTGGAAACTCTTCCATTATTGACTTGCAGTGAGATGATACCCCACCTTTCCTGTTACAATTCACACTTCAGCTTTACAAGAAAGTTCCCTGTGTTTGCTGATGGTTTGAGTTAGTTTGGCAACTTCTTCAATGCGAGGCTGTTGCAAAACTGACCACGTTGTTCGTTCCGTCCTTCACTTCTCATTTGGTTTTATTTATTGAATTTGTTACACCATCTTCCTCTGTAGTAACTAGGCCTATCATCGATAAAATGCAGATTCACACTGACTGGTATAACCACCCCTTTCCTCCACATGTTACTCTTATGTATGATATAAACCAGTGCTTGTCTTTAATCATGCATTTGCTTGATCAAAAATATGTTATGTACCACCTGATGAAGGTCAGTAACCTCAGGGGGCAGTCAGAGGAAACAAGTCACACAGCTGGGTCCCTTTTGCTCAGGGCATCCCATCTCTGATTACAGTCCAATGTGTTTCTAAGGCCTGTCAGCAAACGAACCTGTCATGATCATTCATAGAGATTCAGATCCCAAACCACCCTGTTCTTTATGGACTCAAAGACCTATTGCCTTGGCAGCATATAGAAAGCCATCTAATTTATAGCATCCAGATATACTCGCTTATTTGGAGCTGCTATAGAAAGCAAGCAAACTTTTGGAGAAGTGTATTTTTTTTTTTTAACCCAATGATAAATGAGGACATTTTTCAAAAGCACCTCAGTGGCTTAGAAGCGGACGTCTCTTTGTATTTCAGTGGGACCAAGGCACCTGAGTTACTTTGCTGCTTTTGAAAATTTTACACTGTCACTGTGAAGTACTTTTCACTACCCTTTCAGTACGTGTAACCTAAGATTTTTAAAAACAACAAGAGTTCTGTAGCACTTCAAAGACTAACACATTTATTTTCTGCAGGCAAATTTGTTAGTCTTTATAGTGCTACAGGACTCTCGTTGTTTTTGCTGTATGCAGGCTAACACGGCCACTCCTCTGGAACCTAACATTTTTACAGTCTCATGTATGGTAGTGAATGCAGTATGTGAATTTCTCAAACAGTTGAGAGGAAAAACACAGTGCATTAAAAGTAAACACACAAAGAAAAGTTCTGATCACTTGTAACTTGATTGCTGTGACATGAAACTTCCACTATTTACTTTGTTTCAAACATAATTCAGCTAGTGAGCAGTACCTCATCATCAGCTAATAACACAACGTTTGGCATATACCTCAGACTTTCACTGACAATTTTCATTTCTAGGAAATGCTATTCGTAAAATTCTCACCTTTGCAGAGGCAGCCCATCTTTCTAACAATGCCAGGTTGAATGACTGATACTGCTGCATGTTAATGTAAGCTCCATGCACTTGCCACACCACCTGAAATTATACTGCACTACTAAAGCAGGATGCAAACACTGACAGTCTTCGCTTTAATAAGTCAGTCTATTTTCCCTTCGAATTGTAGGCTTGTTCAGGTGTCCTTTACCCAGCCTCTGTACAATAAAGAAAACTGTCCCGAGCCTTGCTACATCTAGAACCATATGCTCAGTGTGTTTGTGCTACTTTAAATAACATAAATCTTGGAAGTTGTAATATGTCTAAATAAGAGTGTGAAAAGTTGCGAGACTACTATTAAAGAGACGGCTGCTTCCAGAAGAGATCTGAGTGCACCTTCTAGCTGGTACTTGGGCTCAGCCTGAGCATCTGCTGAGATCACACCTGAAAAAAGTGGAAGAGAGCAGACTCCTTTAGTCCAGACTAGCAGGTTCTGTACACATGCCAAACAAGTCCATTAGCAAAGGCAGAAAATCAAATGCTTAGGTATGAGAGCAGGGGAAAGAGTGGAAAAGATGATACTTTCAATTAGGGCTCATAATTTTGACTTTTTATGGCTATGCAGAATGTGAAATAGTCTTTCCAGATTTTATAAAACTCCAAAATATTGGGGATTAAAAAAACCCACTAATGAGTAAATATGGGGGTAATACAATGGGCATAAGTTGGCTCCAGTTTGAGTTTGAATTCTGGGACTATTAGAGGGAAAGAGAACTGTAACTCATATGTTGAAATATCCTCATTCTACATTTTGGGGCACAAGTCTATGGAGAAGTGTTTGCAAACACTGAGAGGAGGGAAAGTGAAGAAATAACTGGCTCTCTTGATGGGCTGAAGCTGGAGTCTAGCTCTGAAGTGAGCTGGGATGGGAGAGCTTCCACTTCAGTGAGTTTATTTAATCTAGGAGGGGCAACATGAGCAGAGTGGGGGCATCTGACTCAAAACTGTCATTCAGTTTAGTAACCACAGAGGGCATAATTCAGGGAACTCATCAAAACCATGAATAGTAGAAATTAGTGAAGAAATAGTAGGTGCATTTAGTGTACATCCAAACTAATGCTGCATTCAGGGCTGTATTAGTTTACAATAGTGCTTTATCTAGTGAGCTCGCCTTAAAAAAATAAGATGTTTTTAAAAATTATTCCACGTGAATGAATCCCAGTCCCACAATGATTCAGTAGTCAAGGCACTTTCAGTTCTGAGGTGCGGGATCTTGTTATGCCACCTACTGTGGCTGCTGAGTAATCTGTGCAGTGCTTCTGCTGCTGAAACCCACTGATCGTTAGTGGTCTGCCTAAATTGCCTTTAGAAAAAGGATATATCATACCAGCGCTCTCCCGGTTCTACCTGACACCAGCAGTTCTTTACCATATCACATGTGGAGGGGGACAGAAACTTCTGGGCTACCCCCATTCCTAGGCTGCAGTTCTGTCCTTTCCAACACCCAGGGGTGGGGAGGAGAAAGAGAAAAGGAGCCTCCGTACATAAAAGGTGGGTGAGAGAAGCAAGCAAATCAACACTCATTCCAATCAGGAGCAGAGAGCTATCTCTTAGGTTTCTACTGTGCCATCGCCATCAGTGTTATCTATTCTAGGCTCTTGCTGTCAGCCAGGAAGAGTTATTTTGAGTCCTTTGGGGGATGCAGAAAGGGTGTGTTTTCCTATAAGAGTTAAGACTTTGGGGGTAAGGCAGGAACTAGGGTGTACCGCAGTTTAGTTTTGCCTAACTAACAAATAGCATCCGTTACAGGCAGCACGGTATAAGGCCTTGAGCATGAGACATGAAGTCAAGGCCTCTTGAATTCTAATCCTGCTCTGCAACCTGACCTGCTATGTAGCCTTGGGCGAGTCTCTGAACCTCTTTCTCCTAACTACAACATGAAGATTAAAATACTCCCCTACCTCAGAGAGCTTGTGAGGATTAGTTAATTAGTCAGTGTTTATCTAGCACTTCCAGAATGTAAATCTCTCTAAGTACTATGTGTCAGACAAAATGCGCTGAGAACTATAAATGCATGTTTGAAAAATGCTCCCAAATGGGGGATTTTTCAATCAGGGAAAGAGTTTCTGGATTCCTTCAAGCTATTTCAGCATCTGGCTGACTTACCCACAATGTAAAGTCACATTTTTCTTCTTAAAAGGAAACTTCTGCTTTTGTGATCTGTTGCAGGCGTAACCTGACAAAATTGTCCCTGATATTCAGCCATATGCTGGCGGAACTGAAAGGCATTTTCCCAAGTGGCCTCTTCCAAGGAGATACGTTCCGGATCACCAAGGCAGATGCTGCAGAGTTCTGGAGAAAAGCTTTTGGAGAAAAGTAAGTTGGAGAAAAGAACAAAGTTAATATGTGCATTTTTAAACATGTTGTTTCTGCTTTATGGATTATGATGATCTTTTGTCAAATTAATCATAAAATTAGTGATGGGAAAGACCTATTAGATCATCTAGTCCTTTCTCCAAGGTCCAGTACAGGATTGTTCCCTACATTATATTTTCCAGTTCCTTGTCCAGTCTTTATTTATATATGTCAAGTGATGGGGCTTTGCCCACTGTCTCTGGGAGATTACTTTACTGTTATAAAGTTTCCTTGGATATTCAGCTTCAACTTTCCTTTTCTTAATTAATCCCATAACTTTGAACCATTCTAAATAATTCCCCTTTCTTCCTGCCTGCAAATGGTTATTGTGTCCCCCACATTAGTTGTCTTTTAGCCAAGCTATTCACATGAAGTTCTTTTAGCTTTTCCTCCAATTAGTCTTTCCTGTCTCCTAATCCCTTTTTTCTTTCTAATAATACTTAGCATTTGTGTATTGCTTGTCTTGCTCGGTTTGCATAATGGCCAAGTTAAGATGGAATAAAGGAGAAACTTAAGTGCAGTGCATATTTAGATCCAAGCCAATGAAATGTCAGTTTTAATTTTTAAATCTAATAAAACACTGACTCTGCATTAATTTTAGAAATGTCCTCAACTGTATTAGAGGAGAGGGTTTAATAGAATGGGATAGTGACTTCTGACTAAATAAGACTCACAATGTAAATAGTGTAATTAGTAGATCACAGATATCAAATTTATATATTAACTGTTGAGAATCAAAAAATGAAACCAGTTGGAGTTGACCAACAGATAGGAGGAGTCTGAAGCTTAGTAGCTCTTTTCAGGGCTTGTTTTATAGACTTTTCTGCTATAGATTTCAAAAGGCAAAAAGCTCAATTATATAGATGGTTCAGGTTTTGGTCTCCAGCTACGTTCCAGCTAATCATCTCTCTAGATAGCTATGTGCTCTCATTTGACTGTCTAGATCTCTGCTGCTGGGAGACTTAACTCCTCCTGTGCCTGTTGCTGAAAGATGAAACTGATCAAATGAGGACATCACATACCAAGTGCTGTATGTGCTGTTTTTCAGTGTAAAGGGTAGGCTGCATAAGGCATTAATGGGACGGGGAGAGGGGGGGAACAGATCACAGCTGGGCTTGCAATTCCAAATGTGACATTGTGCAGAGTAGTGAATGGAATGACGGCTGTTTTGCTGCTGTTCTCTGGTGAGGCAGGGAAGATTCTCCCTCATGCTTGACAGAAGTAATTTTCTTTCTGGGTTCCGTTGGATTTGTCTTTCTTTCCTTTTTTAATGAGGGGTGCCTGTGTGTGTAGATATGTATATATAATGTACATGGTGTAACACAGTGGCATTGCAGGTTGACGCTTCTGAGCTCGTTTCACACTTGTGGATTTTTTCCCTCCCTGCCAGGACTATTGTCCCATGGAAGACCTTCCGTCAGGCCTTGCATGAGGTGCATCCAATCAGTTCAGGGCTAGAGGCCATGGCCCTGAAGTCAACTATTGACCTGACGTGCAATGACTACATTTCAGTGTTTGAATTTGATATCTTTACCCGACTCTTTCAGGTAAGGACAGAGAAGCGCGAGTCACTAGAAACGCGTTTGAAATGTATGTAGACTACTGCTTAGATAGATGTGTACACCAGAGTAAGCCAGGCCAAAAATAGCAAAATAACACTGTTAATACTATACTGACCTTTATTTCCCCTCGCCTCGCCCTCCTCTTTTTTTTTTTTTAAAGTGGTAAGATTTAGAGCTCTGCTGTTTGATAGCATTGTGTGATATTTCTTGCAAGAGGAAAAAATAGCTTTCTAAAAATAAATTCTAATTGTAGCACACTTTCAATATCCTTCCCCGAATCAATTTTTCCCACTTTAAAGGTCAGTTTTAAACTGAAGTTGTGACATAAACTTCCATGAGCCAGGAAACATGAAGCTTACTTTATCAGTCCATCCCTAACTCTCCCGTGTGCCCTTTGATTCCTTCTCGGATTTTTTTTGTGTGGGGGTGTAGTTAGGTCAGAGTGACATTGTGGAACTTTAGATTTCCTGGCTTTTGTGTTGCCACAACCAAAATGTCATATAAACCTGTCTATTTTCTGTATGAAATAAGCGTATATATTGTTGAATGGAATCAATATTAATTTTGGGTGAAAACCTAAAAAAAAAAAAAAAATCTGAGTCACCAGTAGTACTTGGATGAAGAGTGCAGCTTCTGATGGTGTAATTGGATATTTACAAGAACAAATACTTATTCTCTGGCTCAGACTTGCTTTTTTCCTAGGCAATAGGGTGGGTTGTAGTTAAGATGTGTTTAGCTGAAAAATTCCCATATTCAGTGCTGCAATGTGGCTGGTCACGTTGTGAACTTCTCTCTACTCTAGTATGTGAAGAGTAAACGCTGTTATAACTATTAATATTGGAAGCTGCTAAGCTTATTCTTTTGACTGTGTGCATTAATAATAACAACACTTAACATTTGTATACTGCTTTATACATTCACAGCATTGTACAGACAGTAGTTCTCACCACACCCTTGTGAGATTAAGCAGTTAGGTATTGCTCTCCATATTTTACAGATGGAGAAGCTGAGACATAAAAGGTTAAGTCACTTTCCTGAGGCCATGCAGCAAATCAGTGGCAGAGCAGAGACGAGTCTTAGTTTCTGGTTTCTAATTCTTTGCTTAATCCTCTGAATTCCCCATCTCTATCCCTGTCTCACCTCTCAGTTAGTTTCCCCAAAATGGTTGTGAGAGTGGTAGTCATTCTTGGACTGCCTTCGTTGTGAGAATGGCTAATCCATTGGTATTTGTTAAAAATATATTCATGACTGGGATTTCTGTCCCAAGAGTCTTTGGATTATTCAACTGATAAATGTCTCACTTAGGGCTTTCTTTCCGTTTTTTCCCTCCCTGTTCAACATTTGGAATCATCCATTCTTCCTCACCTTTAAGGTCGCCCATCCTTACATCTATCTAAAGCGGATATGGAAAATGGTTTTGTTCTTTGGTCCGGTTGCTAGTTGAACAGTGTAGACAGAGTTGCATAGTTTCCCTTCTGCGAGCACTAGTAGATAACAGCAATATTTATATCTCATTCTCCTCTCTCAGGAATAGCCACCATTCATACTCTTGCATTGGCAGATTATAATTCTGCTAACCCCAAGTTTTGTGATACTTTTTGTTGCTTCCTCTCCTTACAAACAACTCCTCTGTAGCCTTATGGATGACTGAATTATCACGGAGGTGGGAGAAAGGGATTCTTGGGATGCCAAGACTTGGCTAAGGAAATTGCTCCTGTGTGGTTGAGGGGAAAGGGCCAGTGTCTCTATGGCTGAAACACCTTGCTATCTACATTTCTGGCTTTCACTGCTTTCTTCTTGCTGATGGTACACTTTGCATGTAAGCAGGATACTGCTGTTTTGTGTTGTCTGTATGGGGTGATACGCGAATCCTAATGCTGCTTGATTGTATATTTAAGTTTTAGCTCCTGCACTGGCTGAGGAGGAATAAGAAATCCAGCTTTTTGAAGAACTGACCCCTTTGGATTAAGGACAGTCATGTGCCTTGGTACATCTTGGAAGAGCACAGTTAATGGTATTTCTTTTGTTGTTTCTTTAGCCATGGTCCTCTTTGCTCAGGAACTGGAATAGTTTAGCAGTGACTCATCCTGGTTACATGGCATTTCTAACATATGATGAGGTGAAAGCACGGCTTCAGAAATTCATTCACAAACCTGGCAGGTTAGTGCTTGGTAGCAGTTCCCCTTTTGATGACTCTTGCTAACTCCTCTGATTAGTTAGTTTTGCAGCACCGGCTCTGTCAGAGGAAGTTCAGTCTGACAGAGGGGCATTACTCAGTGTTCTGCTGGTTGCTATGAAAGTGCGCTGCTGCAGGGTTGGTGCAGGTGTGTCCCTCTTTAAAGGGGAGGGGATTAAGGCCTCTCACCTATGGAGATCACTGGTTGCACATTGCTTTTAAAAATGGAAGCATTGTACAATCTTTAAAAAAAAAAAAAAAATTAATTGGAAACATCCAGTGAGTATGAGGACGCTCATCCTTATCACTGTGGATCCCGAGTTTAACTGCACACCGAGATGAGTTTTTAGATGCTTCACTCACTTGTATCAGACTGCAGGGTTTTTCCTTTGATCTACAGGTGGGTGAAGTGGTAAAAGCTGGTAGAAATCCTCCAGCTACTTCACCTTGTCTTTATCTTGCATCTTGAGATAGTTAGACAGAAGCAACCTACTTGGCATTTAACTTTTTGTTTTTTGGCTGATCCAGCCTAAACTGAATGTGCTGTTCTTTTGCCTCTCTTTTCAGCTACATATTCCGACTGAGCTGTACGCGACTCGGCCAGTGGGCCATCGGTTATGTCACTGCAGATGGGAACATTCTCCAGACAATCCCCCACAATAAACCCCTTTTTCAAGCACTGATAGATGGCTTCAGGGAAGGCTTGTAAGTAACTTCACCTCAGTCTGTAGCATGTTATGCCCTTTCAGTCTGTGGTGAGTGGACAATGCACCCTGTTGCAGTGGCTTGTCTGATTTACCTGCCTTAATCCCCTCACCAATTCCTGTACTTTTTGAAATCACTGGGATGACAGAGGATACATAGTGGATTCAGGCACATACAATTCTGCCCAGTAGCACATGCCACATTTTGCAGTGGTCATGTAGCTGACAGTGACATTGTGCTAGTGGACATTGCATAGTCCTTCCTCTTTATTTAAGGCCTGATTCAGCAAAGCACTTTTAAGCATATTAGTTGTCCTGTTGAAGGCGGTGGAATTGCTGACAAGCTTCATTGCTTGACTGAACTGGGTTCTAAAAGAGGGAATTTGACTCTCGAGAATATTCGTACAGAGAGCGCTTTTTTTCCATTGCTTATCTCTACTTCCTGTTGCCACTGTAGAAGGTACATGTCTGCCTCATAGGTTACGGCTACACTGACGGTGGCAAATTCGCCGCCGTCTGATCAATTTCTCTGGATCGACTGCGTGGTCAGTGCAGACCCGCTCAGTCGATCCAGAAATCGATGTACTAAGACCAGCTACACAAGTAGTGTAGCGCTGCGTCGACGGCGCAGTGCAGTGAAGACAGAACGCAGAAGAGAAGCTCAGCAGTCGACGGGAGTTATGCAGGTTTTTTGCGTACTTTGCGTAACTCCCGTCGACTGCTGCCGAATCTCACAGGTAAGTGTAGACAGGGTCATAGTTTCCTGTCAGTCTAGTGCTTTTTTTTAAATTTATTTGATCCTATACTGATGTCACAAAAAATAGGATTATGCCATCAGTTTTCTGGTTTCATCAAGACTTCACTGCAGGGTCTTATAAGAAGAGAAGATTGGGGGCTGTGAGGGCCTATTTATTTAAAAAAAACCCCACAATCATATGATCATTGGCAAAAAGGATACCATGAAAACGGACTTCCTTTTCGTGTGATGACAAGTGCAGCATATTTGGTGGCTTTGCCTGGCTTGAAAGTTCCTTTTTAAAACAAAGTATCTTGGATTCCAAAAGAACTGAGATGCTCAGTCCTTGCACGATCAAGTGCCTCTAGGAGGTGATACCGAACTGAACCCGTAGGTGGATTTTTCTTTTGTTGAGTGATTGGTGTTCAAGAATTCTTGACGTCTGCATTTATTTTTTTTTACACTGATAAAAAAGGATTTTTGAAAGAAAGAAAGAAAAAGAAAGAAAGAAAGGAGCCTTTCTTTAAATCTTATGTTTTGTTTGCTTGTTGTAGTTATTTATTTCCTGATGGTCGGAATCAGAATCCTGACCTGACCGGTTTGTGTGAGCCTACGCCTCAGGACCACATTAAAGTTACACAGGTGAGCAAGAGGATTCTGTCCCCTCAAACTAGCACTCTTTCTCTCTGCTTTATGTCCTCCTCATCCGCTCAATACACTAGTTCCTTGTGTACGAAGCAGCTGTATTGGGTCTTGTAAGACCTATACAAATCTTTGAGTCACTGGGTTGGGGAAGAAAAATTGAAAATATCAAAACTTCATCTCTGTCCAAGACTGGTGAATTTAGAGTTCCTTGTTTAGAGCAGTAAGACAACAGTGTGTCCTTCTGCCAGCACTATCTTATGTCTTCTTTTATCTGTGGCCTGTGTGACCTTAAGTTGAACGTGAAGTGCAATAATAAAAGGTTTCCGGTCTCTTTTTGGATAGCTTCAGGTTAATTTTTTCTCAGAACTTGCCAGAAGCATTGCTTACAGAAGTCTTTAGCACATAAAATTGCAATGTAACCTTTGTCAACGTCTGTTTCAGTTGAGATGTTTGGTGTTTTGGTTTTATTATTTTTTTCCGTGTGAATGTTGGGGTGGATTTCTTGTAGCTATGACTAATCAGGCACATTCTATTCCAGAGTGAATTACATCTATTTTTCTTCCCTCCAGGAACAATATGAATTGTATTGCGAGATGGGTTCCACATTCCAGCTGTGTAAAATCTGTGCAGAAAATGACAAGGATGTGAAGATTGAGCCCTGCGGCCACCTGATGTGCACGTCCTGTCTCACTGCGTGGCAGGTAAGGAATTGCCCCGTTTGTGCTCTTTCAGAGCGAGGTTGCTCTTTCTTTGTGCTGGAATGATGCATCTCTTCATTCCCTCTTCTCAGAATTGTTTAGATCCTTATGGGTGCTGATAATTTGGTAGTGGAGTTGAAAGCACAGCTTGAAATTCAAATAATATATCATATTCTACTTTGCTCCAACAGCAAAATAATAAAGGCCACTGGAGTCTTGTCCCCATCGGATGCAGGCTTTGGACTCTTTGTTCAAAACTGATTTTACTCACTAGATTGTCCTACCCATCTTCATTGTTTGTGACGTAACTACTACTCTCTTGCCTTAAGAATGGTCTGTGTGGGGGGAGGGCCTTTAAAAACCTGGGTATTTTACTCCAAATGATAAGGATCATGCTGTATTTATAGTGGCGTCTTAATTCTTGTTTCCCTCTGTCCCTCCACCAAAATACACCTGCTGAAAAGATGATCCTTAAACTCCTTTGTATGATGAGCTACTGTCCATTTACTTGTTTTCATAACAGTGGTTGTCATAACAGGTTTCTTTTTTTCCCTCTGCAGGAATCTGAAGGTCAGGGCTGTCCTTTCTGCCGCTGTGAAATCAAAGGCACAGAGCCCATTGTAGTCGACCCATTTGATCCCAGAGGAGGGGGAGGATTATTGCGGCAATGTGCAGAGGGAGCTCCCTCTCCAAATTATGATGATGATGATGATGACAGAGCTGATGATTCCCTCTTCATGATGAAAGAATTGGCTGGTACTAAGGTAAAGGCCCCGTTAGGCACATGCTGCTAGATATGGCAATAGACACAGAGTAAGACCATGGTGCCCAAACTTCTCCTCTTGTGTCCACCCTTACCAGTAATGGAACGTGACCGTGCCCCCCCCAGGTCGGGAGTGGAGTTGTGGCTGGGCTGGGACTGGAGCTGGGCCCGCATCAGTGGTCTGGGGCTGGGGATGGAGCGGGTGCAGAGCAGGGTTGGGTGGCACTCCCTCCCTGCCCCCTATGGGCGCTGGCCTGGGCTCAGCTTCACACCCCCTTAGCCCCCCACCCCAGATGTTCCTCCGCATCCCCTTAGGAGGTGCACCCCACAGTTTGGGGACCACTGTAGTAAACTGTTTTTAGTCCTGTTGACTTGTGCACCTGTTGGATTTGTGAGCCCCAGAATGGAAACTGCACTCTGTATTTCTGGGGTTTGGTTAGTACGGAGCTGGAGAGTGCCGGAATACTGAAACATAGCTTCAGCCAGATCCTACCACTTTAGTCAAGTGATATTGTATCTAGGGTATTGCATATGTTGACCTGGAAGCTGGGGCTTTGTCCAAGCCATTAGCAGGGTGACATAACTGGGTTAATCTACTGAAAAGCAAGATCTATGTTTATAATACTTCTCTGCATGCTGAGCAATGCTGCTTTGATTTATGATCTGCAATCAGCCTTATCAGCAGAAATTGATTCATTTTCCTCAGTGATGAGTATAAGCAACCAGCTAGAGAAGGAGTTTTTCCAAGGTGCTGATGACTGGACTAAGTACAGGGCAGTCTGTTTTGCTGAGGAAGTCGATTGGACTGTCATCTTTGAATATGTTGTCTGATTAATCTGTGTAATAAAGGTCTGATGACTGTCTTCCATCAATGCAGCTTCCTGCCAGAGAGAGATGTGCACGTAAGGCATTCTTTATGAATCACTGCACCGTTGTTTGTATTTTTTACTGTCAGCTCGTTACTGCCACTTGCTTATCAGCAGTTCGAGTTGTTCTGGTGGACAGGGAAACAGATTTTGAATCTGACTTTTTTTAATAGTTTCTCTTTATATGAAATGGGCAGGGCCTCTAAAGAATCCTCTATCCAGATTTAATGAGAATCCGAATTCTGTTTAGTTTCCATATTGATTCATCGCTGTTGTAAATCCTTATATAGTCAGCAGTTGAAGTTCCAAGGCACAGTCTTGCAGATGAGTGCTGTACAGCTTGTCATTTCTTGGGGTGAGGGATACGATTCCCTCAACATGACCTGACTCCCATTGTGGTTTGCAGTAGACAAGTGCTCCGGATCTGTTGGCATCAGATGCTTACAAATTGTCAAGCTGTCCAACGTTACCATGCACTAGCCTGTATCATAAAGCAACTCTTACAAAGATGAGGAAAAAAGGAGTGACTGTTCTGATTTGTCAGGTGGTGAAACAGTTATCCAAGGACAAGGATGAAGGTTTTGACACCGCTCCTGGTGCCCGCTAATGATTGCTGTAAGTGCCGTGCCATTATGGCAAAGGGGTAACTTGCACACCTCTGTGATACAACTATGCTCACTGCGCTCTGCTGTTAATATAATGGAGCCTGCCCTATGCTGGTGAAAAGAAAATATGCCTACTTCAAATCCAGTACCAGGATTGAAGAATAGTTGGTCCACTAAACAATTGCTGAGTGTTTGAGAGTGAGGTTTTTAGGCACGTGTTCCTGAGTGCCAGAGCTGGGCCTGTTGGTGATTCCCAGAGTTTGTTCCAGACAAATGCTGCCGTGCTGTGAAACACACTTCACCTCTCCTTGCGTGTGTGGTGTTAATGTAGTAATTCGCTGCCAGCGGCAGCACGGTAACATGAGGTGCAGAGCTTGAAGGCCGGCGGGATGTGGTGCGTTCGATAGGATGGCTTCTCTAGGGTTTGCTCTTGTTGATTTTCTTAATTTTCCAGGTTGAGCGCCCTCCTTCTCCATTCTCCGTGACTCCACAAGCCTCACTTCCTCCTGTACCCCCACGACTAGACCTTCTGCAGCAACGCATGGCCATCCCTCCTGGAGCTTCCAGCTCTGGGACCACTTCCAAGGTAAAGTCGTCTTTTCTCCCTCCTGCAAGCTCCTTTATTAGGAGCCAGGGACGGGGGGGCCAATGTGGAGATGGGAAAAGTGGTGGACTCTCCTGATTTTCTGTGGGATCCTCTGAATTCCTTCAGACTCCACCTTTTCTTCCTTCCTCTCCACAAGTTATCTCAGTCAGACTCTTTTCTTCCATCCAAGGAGGGCCCACAGTTCCCCCCAGGAAGCAATTTGTCCTTCTCAATCTTCAACCAGTACACCTCTGACTGCTTCATGTGGAACTGCATTTATGGAACTGTGTTTGTTCCAGCTAGTAGCCTAGCTGTGTGAAGTTGGTTCTTATATTCCCTTTCCAATTTTTCCCTGCTTTCCCAGTTTTTCCACCAAGCATTTTTTTTCACATAGAAAACTAATGAAGGGGGTAAGGGGATTAGAAGGGAGAGATGGTCATATTTCCTTAATGACCAGGAGAAGAAGCAAGCACAACCTCAGTAACGTTTCTAGGTTCATAAATGGGGCGTGATGGTGATTGTTAGGTTTTTTGGAGTGAGTGGGAGGGGCTGTGGGAAAATAACCCACCTTATTTATCACTGCTTGATTAAATTGACTCATGAAAGCAATCTGTACAAGAAGTTGGATGAAATAGTGAGACTTCTGTTTGGGATCCTGTATGGTGCCATTGTGGGCAGCAAGAGAATATTTCAAGAAAGCAAACCTGGGACTCGCTATTTATTCTTAGCCGCACGTGGGTAAATGTTGTTTCTAAAGGTCTGTGGAGGATAGAGCTGGGAGTTGCTTGATGTTATGCAGCTGTCCTAGAGTTAATTCCTTGTAAGAAGCCTCCTAACTGGGATACGTGCAGTAGGCTAGACTTCCTGCTTGTTAAGCTGCCATTTTAAATATCTGATGTTGTCTTACAGGCTGCTCCTGGTCCCCTCCATAAGGATAAACCTTTGCCAATACCTCCAATGCTTAGAGATCTCCCACCACCGCCCCCGCCAGACAGGCCACATTCCATTTGTGCGGAGAGTCGACCTCAGAGACGTCCTCTACCCTGCACACCAGGAGACAAATTACCCCCCGTACTCTCCAGCCGTCAGGGAGAGCCCCGGCCATCACGGCCAATTCCCAAAGCGCCATCTGTAGCTCTCAGTCCTAGCGACCCGTGGGCAGGTAGAGAGTTGACGAACCGGCACTCACTCCCGTACTCACTGCCGTCGCAGATGGAGTCCAGATCTGAGGCTCCTAGGCACGGGAGTACTCTCAGCCTAGATGCCACAGCGGTAAGTCACTGGGTGTGGGGGTGTCCTGCTTTCCCATGGTGCAGGACTGCTTCCTGTGAGTGGGAGAGAGAGGGAATGCCACTTATGTAAGACTTCTCTGAAGCAGTGGTAAAGCTGAACAATCATTTTTGTTCACATTTTCCATACAAGTGCCAGATCAAGAGCTGTGAGCAGTAAAATCCTCCTGTGGGATGTCATTGCCCTGGCATTATGCACCACATCGAGCCTAGAGTGGTCTGTAGGGAGGAGACTTCAGTCCCTAGGGCCCGTTCAGCCCTTTGGCCTCTCTTCTGAGACTGCCAGGAAGGTGGTCAGGTAGTGCTGGTTGTGGTGGGGTTTTTTTTGAGGGCTGGTGTTTCCTATCCATTGACAGCTAGACCAAGAGCCCAGTTTGTTTCAAATGGTTGCCACGGAGCCGCTGTCAGTTGGCAACAATTTACAGTCACTATGACTTGGTTTGAATTTTTAACCAGCGATGATATTTTTATATTAGCCGCTGGTTGGGGGGGGAAATGCATTTTTATTATTACTTTTAAATTTCTGGATCCCTTGCAACCTGTGAAACGTACTAAAGGTTATTCAGGGTCTGTGTTGAATTTGGGGACTGATACCCCACACTTGTATAACATTGTTATACATTGTGTGCAGTATGTTTGTCAAGAAGAAATGCTCCCCAGACCATTTTACTATCTTCGATTCTTTACCCCATATCTTTTGCTTCTTCAGAGTTTGAAAGCCAGTGAACTTTTTAGCTATCAATTCAATTCTTTTGCAGGTGCAAGGTTTCTTTAAATGGGTGATTTAGAATGTAGAAGAAGCTTTCCTTTCTCAGAGGAGAATTGGTGCTTTGGATGATGGCACATTGGTGTCTGTTTGAATCCACTGATGATAGTGCTGTTCCTAATCTATCGTTTGTTCTTTGCAGAACTTGAACAGTGGTCCCCCAACGGGCTCAGAATATGAGCACCCCAAAATAAAACCCTCTTCATCTGCCAATGCTATCTACTCTCTAGCAATCAGGTGTGTTACTTTTGAATGAAGGCTCTTTTCTTTAGAGATTATCAGTTTCAGGATTGCTGTAGATATAGAGAGGGCAGTAATGTACTTCTGGGTCTCTGCTCGCATCTCCGTTTGTATCAGGGTTAGAATTTTACACAACATAGATGGCCTGAGTTTAGGATTCAAGCTCTAAAGGATTGTTAAAAACACATGAACAAGAAAAAGTAGATCTCTAAGCAGGTATCCTTAGTTTTAGATCTATAACTGGTAATTCTGAGTGGTAGTGGAGTGGTAATTACCCACAACTGTTGCAGTCTCAGACAACCTGGTGTGAAGTGTCATCTGTACTGGCACAATGGTGTGAGATGGAGCATATATGTAGAGAGACAGCATGAGATTGAAATGTGAGGTGCTCCAGTGGCTGGGAAATCGATATGTCACTGTCACCACGCACCTTGGACAATACTTCTGCTAATTATTTCACTGGGAAAGTTAGGGTCTCACGATTATACCTCTTAGAATTCCCATAGGCCAGGTTGTTGCTTCACTCAGAGTACATTTTAAAAGCCTTGCTTGAAGCTTTGGCTTCCAGTACTTGAGAGTTGATGGTTGCCGTTTTGTTGCTGTTTTGGTTTAACTGGTTTTCAAACTGATTTTGTTGTTTGGATTAACAGTTTTTCAAATGCTCTTGATCCTCTTCCTTCTTCCCCCAGACCACTGCCTGTGCCAAAACTGCAGCCTGGGGAACAGTCTGAAAGTGATGAAGATACTGAATACATGTCACCATCCTCTCTGCCTCTGGTACCGCCTGGTCCTGCCCTACAGAAACCAGAGCTCAAACTGCCTTTGGAAATGACACATGGTTTACGGTGAGACTACAGTTGTCTCCGCTGTGTTTACAACCCCACCCATCCAAGGAGGCTTGTTCATTGATTCTGGTTGAGGTTTTATTCGCGTGGTGTATCTGCTGCCTGTTTCCCACTGCTATTGACCAGATCTCGATTAGAGTAGTGGAGTAATGAAGAGTGAACATTGCTCTGGTCTCAGATTTCTTATATAGCGGAATCAGTTCACCCCTGCCGTGCCTTGCCTTGTCCTGTCCTGTCCCCCAGGCCATTTTTGTTGTTGGTCTTCTGACACCAGCAGACATAGAAATGTGACATTCCATGCACAGCTTTGTTCCCTCACTTTCCAGTTATACTAGTTAAATTTTGATTTGTTATGTTGCAATGGAGGCAATGTCAGAATGTGTAGGAGAGCAAATGTTCTCTGAAAGAAAGTAGGTAGCAGAGCTGTGCTTCATATCGGAGCAGGCATCTGAGAGAAAGCTACATAGCGGATTTGAGGTGAGGAGGAAACTACAGTTGCATATCTGAAAGATACATTTTTTTCCACCTTTCATGCAGAATGTTGGAGTGTGACCAGCCAATTGATGGCTGTATGTATGAAGCTATGTACAACATTCAGTCCCAGGCAACATCCTCTGGCTTGGAGATCACCAACACTTCTGGTGAGTGGGCATGAATGCATGTTATAAAGCTCCAGGGAGAGAAATTGGCTAGGAGTGAATTGATGAGATTCCCAGTTTAAATAGCATTTAAGTTATCATTTATCAAAGGTGTCACTTGTTGTTCAAGATAAATAGTTTGTCATATGCGTAAGTGTTCAATTGGTATTGCCTACAGACTGCAATTACTGGGATGTCAGTAAAGAGAACCTAATTTAATATGGGTTAGAGATACTCATCAGTTGCTTAAAAGAAATCATTGTTATGAAAATTTTGTTTCCCAGGCTTAGTAGGTGTATGGAAATTGTCAGCCCAGACTTGTCATCTTTCTGTTCCTGTTAATTCTCATCATTATGATTGGGGGGGATTTTTACTGAATTTATGAAATTCCTCCTTGAGTGGTATCTGACACACTCCTTTTCTAGTGTGATCCATTTCAAGGTGCTGATTCTCAGTGGACTAGGGAAGGGCCTATGCCCCAATGTGACAGTTGTGATTAGGGGGAATATCACACGGCAGGTCTCTAGGGCAAATTTTTTGAGGATGTCAGCATTCTCACTGATGTCCAAGGTTTTGGAGTTTTCTGTCACTGGTGGTCAAGTGAGCCCAGATCTTGACCCTTTTGGGGACTGATGCAAGACCTGTCTCTTTTCATAGCCTCTGTCCCTGATTAACAGATCTACAAAATGACATGGCTATTTTTTCTTGGAAGACAATAGCCAAAAATGAGCATGCTCAAGATAGTACATCTGTTGAGGGAGGGGTGTGTAT
Organism: Emydura macquarii macquarii; assembly: GCF_026122565.2. NCBI lineage: Eukaryota > Metazoa > Chordata > Testudines > Chelidae > Emydura > Emydura macquarii. The sequence continues at coordinate 10,393,487 of NW_027130449.1, read as the reverse complement.
TTCTGTCCTTTTCCTGGCAGAATGAGGAATTCCGTGTTGTATGTGATGCCATGGATACTACTATGATTGATGCATTAGAAATGCATCCTGTATATAGCTAGGTAGTTAACTTTACTAGAAAGGTGTAATGAATAACCTGCAGCTGCACACCCAGACCTGTCTGTGGAAGGCTGATTGGTGGGACACAAATGGTGCAGTGTCTTTCCTGCCCCCTTTCACTTTTTGACAAGTTGAATGCCAACTGCAGAAACTCACAGAGCGTTCGGTTAGGTGGATTTGATCTTGAAGGCGTCTGCATTGCTCCTCAAGGAAATTGTAAAGTTTAAAATTAAGCAGGAAAGCTGAAGTGTAAGAGAGTGTGTGTGTGTGTGTGTGTGTGTGTGTGTGTGTGTGTGTGTGTGTGTGTGAGAGAGAGAGAGAGACAGACAGACAGACAGACAGACACACACCCGGGTTTTTAAAGAATAAGGTACCATTTGAGTCAGGGGTAGGCATTACCTACTCTTCTACTGTGACAGTTTTTACTCATTGCCTCCTAAAAAGAACTTCCTCTGAATTTGGGGTTTCAACAACAGACTCTTAGCTACCTACCCTGCAAAGGCATGAGGACTGATGTGAATGGAATATACAGCCAGTCACAAGAAAGGGAAGGCTCTGTCCAGCACTTGAAGCTAATTGTGTGTGTGTGTGTGTGTGTTTTTTTCCTAGACGAGGGGGATATGGCTGCAGCCAATGCCAGCAATGGCCCAGAAGAGTCCGAGAATGAAGAAGATGGATATGATATCCCCAAACCATCTTTATCAACTGCCATAACTCGTCGCACACTGTCTGATATCTCCAATGCCACGTCTGCCTTCAGCCGAATGTCTCTGGATGCTGATCCCATCACAGGTGAACATCCTTACCTCCTGGTTTTGCAGTGGTACCTGATAATTTGCTACACATCTTTGAAGCTTCTCTATCACTAATTCATTATGGCCTTTATTCTTTGCATCAGTCTTCACAGCTGAGGATGTGAGGGAGATTCCCACACCTGAGCCATTCTTTTTAGGTGACAAATCTGAGGCGCTGTCTCAGATTGAGGTGTCATTAGAGGAGGTTTTGGAACAAATTGATAAATTAAACAGTAATAAGTCACCAGGACCAGATGGTATCCACCCAAGAGTTCTGAAGGAATTCAAATGTGAAATCGCAGAGCTACTAGCTGGTATATAACCTAGCATTTAAATAGGCTTCTGAATCAGATTCAGACTTCAGAGGTGATCCTGGGAATTACAGGCTTTTAAGCCGAACTTCAGTACCAGGCAAATTGGTTGAAACTAGAGTAAAGAACAGAATTATCAGACACATAGATGAATATGATTTCTTGTGGAAGAGTCAACATGGTTTTTGTAATGGGAAATCATGCCTCACCAATCTACTGGACTTTTTTGAGCGGGTCAACAAACATGTGGACAAGGGTGATCCAGTGGGTCTAGTGTACTTAGATTTTCAAAAAGCCTTTGAAAAGGTCCTTCACCAAAGGCTCTTAAGCAAGGTAAGCGGTCATGGGATAAGAGGGAAGGTCCTCTCCTGGATGAGTAACTGGTTAAAAGATAAGAAACAAAGAGTAGGAATAAAAGGTCAGTTTTCAGAATGGAGAGAGGTAAAGAGTGGTGTTTCCAAGGGGTCTGTCCTGGGACCAGTACTATTCAACATAATCCTAAATGATCGGAAAAAGGGGTAAAAAATTAGGTGGCAAAATTTGCAGATGTTACAGAAGGTAATTAAGTCCAAAGCAGACTGCAAAGAGTTATGAAGGGATCTCAAAAAAGCTGGGTGACTGGGGAACAAAATGGCAAATGAAATTCATGTTAATAAATGCAAAGTAATGCACATTGGAAAACATAATCCCAATGATACATATAAAATGATGGGGTCTAAATTAGCTGTTAGCACTCAAGAAAGAGATCTTGAAGTCATTGTGGATAATTTTCTGAACATATCCACTCAATATGCAGCAGCAGTCAAAAAAGCTAACATAATGTTGGGAATCATCAGGAAAGGGATAGATAGACAGAAAATATCATATTGCCTCTTTATAAATCCATGGTGCGCCCACATCTTGAATAATTGTGCAGATCTGGTGCCCCATCTCAAAAAAGATATATTGGAATTGGAAAAGCTACAGAAAAGGGCAACTAAAATGATGAGGGGTATGGAAAAGCTTCCATATGAGGAGAGATTAGTTAGTCTGGGACTGTTCGGCTGGGAAGAGAGATGAGTAAGTAGAGATATTATAGAGGTCTATAAAATCACAACGGGTGTGGAGAAAGTAAATAAGGAAGTGTTATTTACTCCTTTTCATAACACAAAAATGAGGGGTGACCAAATAAAATTAATAGGCAACAGGTTTAAAACAAACAAAAGGAAGTATTTCTTCACACAATGCACAGTCAACCTGTGGAACTCCTTGCCAGAGGATGTTGTGAAGGCCAAGACTATAAGGGGGCTCAAAAAAGAACTTGATAAGTTCATGGAAGATAGGTCATCAATGGCTATTAGTCAGGATAGGCAGGGATTGCTGTTTGCCAGAGGCCGGGAATGGCTGATGGGATGGATCACTGGATGATTACTTGTTCTGTTTATTCCCTCTGAAGCACCTGGCGTTTGGTCACTGTCGGGCGACAGGATACTGCGCAGATGGACCATTGGTCTGACCTAGTATGGCCGTTCTTATGCTCTTATGTTCTTTAGGCTACAGGAGACAGTTTTACAGAAGTGCTCCAGTCCTGAGGGGTTAGGAGCCTCATTTGTGCTGCACTAGTTTAAACCATTGGTGTTTGGATTAGCAGTTGGCAAAACCCACCATATTCACGTGGTCATCAAGGGTACTCCTCTGTTGAAATTAGGTCAACCAGTAGCACTCGATGGCAGGAGAAGTAAGACACAGAGTTATATTGGGACTTAAAACTGAACTTCATAATGTTATTTCCCGTAAGACATTTGTAACTCTGCAGGTAAAGGTAGCAAGAAAGACCAATCTGGTGCTTCTCCCTTTGATCTACTGTGCTAGGTCAGACTCTTCAATATAGTTCTTTGCCAGCAGATGGAGCTAATATACTGAAAATGTTTGGTGGTGTCCACCCTGTATAAAAGAGACTTGCTGGCTCACCACTGTCTATTGTTCTTGTCTCCAGCCAGTAGAAAATAGTGCTGTCCTGGCTAACGCAGGCTTGCTAAGAGAACATCAAGGCTTAATGTGTCCAGAAGTGCGGTTTGAGCCTGGGACTTCTCATTCTGCAACTATCCACTCCTTCTGACGGAGGCACTGGCCATCTTTGGATTATTAGTCTTGCACCCTGTGGGGCTGCTGTAGCGATGAGTTCACCCTGGCTGATTCCCCCAGAAACCAAAGGCCCTTCCCAGACCTCTTCACACTGCCCCACAGTGACCATAGAACACCACGGTTAGGATAAAAGAGGAGCAGAACCTGCCGTATTTCTGTTTCCAGCTGTGCCACTGACTAACTATGGGGTTAAGCGTCTTCCTTGCTCCATGCCTCGGTTTCCCCGTCTGTAAAGTGGGGATAATGACACTCGCCTCCCTTCGTTAAGTGCTTTAGGAAGGCTAAGTATTATGATTTTGTGGCGTTGTTGCTCTATCTGAATCATGGGGTATTAGCTCTTGCCAGAGGCTGGCTACTAAGTGGGATGAACCATGATGGCAGTGACCTGTTTCATAGGCTGTAGCTTCCTTTCCATTTGTAAGAAGGCTGCACACCCAAGGCTACTCTTTCAGCATGACCTGCCATGGCTTACTCTGAGTCAGGGGTTCTCAAACTTATTGCTGGGACCCCCTTTGAAAATATTTCAGGCTGGGACGATCCCCTCATGCCAAGCCACTCTTACTTCTGCGCTGCTGCTGGGGGTGGCGCTGCCTTCAGAGTTGGACACCCACCCAGCAGCCGCCCAGCTCTGAAGGGCTGTGACTGCAGCCATGCGCGGGGCTGATGGCTCGCGACCCCCCATAATAACTTTGCGACCCACTGAAGGGTCCCGATTCCCACTTTGAGAACCCCTGCTCTAAGGACTTGATGAACATCTGCAGTGCATACCTATTAGAAAATGCCATCTGCAGGCACCTGAGGGGTTGCCCCAAAAGGCAGATAAAACTTGCCTAAGAAGATTTTCAGCATTCATGCTGAAAAGCTTCCAGTGATTTGAAAAGTAGGACAAAATGTTTTCTACAGCTGCCAAAGGTTAAAATTAAAGTTGTAAGGAACCTGGGATAGCAAACAGTAATATCTGAAGGGGTGGTGTTACTAGACACAGGTCAGATTTCCACTAGCAAATCAGTGTCTGGAAATATTCATTGTGAGGAAAGGCGGAAGAGGCCGAGTTGGCTGATCTGTTCTATCAGGGTTCCTGTTGCTAGGTAGGGTGCACATCCATTGGACCTGTTGCAGAGGGAGTGGGGGATTGGTGGAGAAGCGTGCAGGAAGGAGTAGACCTGGCCCTGAGAACAGACCAGCCAGGGCTCGGTGGAAAAGAGCAGTGCCTGATAAATTACGTGATATATGAGTGTTAAATGGGGGGTCTCTCAAGCCTGAGATACATATTGGGATGCCTGGTGAAATCTTTTGCGGATTCCTTGTACTTGCATTATTTTTCCAGACCTCTGTGTCTTACTCTCATTTTGGTGTCTGAGCTCTGCTCACGCAGACAGCTCCCATTTGCTTGGTCTTGTTTCTATAAGCAAAACCAGTAGGGTTTACTAATTACATATTAACCCTTGGTAACCATTTTTGTGCACCAGGGAAGAGAAGCTGTGATAAACTGACATGGCAGGCGGTGGGGTTGACATCAGTTGAACGTTCCGGCTGGCTGGGCAAAGTGGCTTGTTATTTTTGTGGCAAGCCCTCGTTCTAATGCCAGTGCTATGACCGTGTGCTAAAGCTGCAGGTAAAGGTGATGAGCACTTGTTGTCTTCCAAAGTAACACAGTCGTTTCTCCCTCTAGGTTCTTCTGATGGCTCTCAAGTTCCAGAAAGGCCGCCAAAGCCCTTACCGCGGAGGATAAACTCTGAACGGAAAGCCGGGAGCTGTCAGCAGGGTGGTGCTGGCGGGGGCACCAGTGCATCACCCCAACTTTCCAGTGAGATTGAGAACCTTATGAGCCAGGGATACTCATATCAGGACATTCAGAAAGCACTGGTCATTGCACATAACAATATTGAAATGGCCAAGAATATTCTCCGGGAATTTGTCTCCATTTCCTCCCCTGCACACGTGGCTACATAGCACATCACCTCCCTGCCGAGAACTTCTGTGGACCAACTGCCTGGGCAGCCTGTAGCCCAGCTGCACCCGCAAGGGGGAAGGGGTTCCTTGGGAGACTTTGTGCTGAAATAGCCCTGCCTCTTAAGAGAATCAGTTATCAGGTTTATGTGGTTCCAGATTTCAAAGCAATGGAATGAAACGGAGCAGCTAGATGTGTGTGTACAGTGTGTGTCTTGGCCTCGTTTCGGAGTCCTTCGCCCCCGCCTCTTGTTGGGAGTACAGATTTGTTTCAAAGGGCATTGGTAGAAATAGGGATCATGGCAAATGATTCCAGAGCTGATGCTCTGGGGGTGAGGGAGTGTTTTGTGCTGTGAATTCTAACTGAATGCTCTGAAAATGTCTCCAGGTTGATGTGGTGTGTCCTGTGATTCCTGGTACTAGATTGGGACCTTTTCCACTGCTGTGTGTTCGGCACAGGCTTTTTAGAGCAGGCTGTAGGTGGCCCTCTGCTGGGAATAAAAAGTAAATCTAGGAAGAAATGATTAGATTGCTTCTGTTTACTGTGGCATTTCCCCCATACTCTTAATTATTGCTCACAATTTAAGGCCTCCCTTTTAGCTGGGATACAAGTGTGACTGGCAGCAGTCAGGTGTTTTTAACCCCTTAGTGCTGGGAGATGGATGACTTTCACCATGGATCGCATTGTCAGCATCGGATATCAAGAAGTTAGATATTTTGAACTTCAGGAGGTGGTTCTTTGGGGTAGGAAGGGCATGGAGAACTCGTTGCTGCTTGTCCTTTTAGACCAGAGCATTTTGTGCTTCAGTGCTTACACTTGATTAACAGCAGTGCTGGACTCGAGCCGTTATCAATGGATAATCTCATGCAGTCTTCCTGGCGGAATGTTGCGTCAGGTAAATCTGATGTTTTATTTATTTTAATTGCATGGTAACTGTAACACTCTAGTGGCCTTCGCACACATTCCATCCTCTCCTGTAGAGAGAGCGCTTGTGCGAGCCACTCACCTGTGTGCCGGATGCTTTGTGGAATAGGTAGGTGTGACCGATGTATTTCATCAGTATTGTAGCTGCTTTGTAGTAAAAATGCAACAAAATGTTCTGTGAGGCTGTCTGTCACAATAATATGGAGCTTGTTTTCCCTTTGTTATACCAGGGAATGGTTGGACAGGAGAGCAGAGGAAATTGTGTATTTATGAAACAGTCAAACTGGACTTTATAGGTTGGTGTTCAACTATTATTTTGGAAAAACCTGACTTGCTTGTCTCCTACTTAATCCCTTTCAATTTGTGTGTGTCTGGTGTTCGCTAAGTGACTGATTCCTTTAGAGAGAAATGAAATCAAATAGAGATACAGAGACCGTAGTCTGACAAATGAACAAAATGTGCATGTGTTCAGTGCACATTAGCTTTTCAGATTGTGCCTGGAATTACAGAGGGAATGAAACGAGTAATAGCAAGTGTTACAGAAGGGAACAAAGTACTAGATTCTCATTTTCCGTGGAACATAATGTTTCTCTCTACAGCCTTATCGTTATAAGTGCAGTGGGATCCAGGTGATATAAATGCATGAACTGTCTTCTTTTCTCCTTTCCTTCCTTCCCTGGTAAAGAAAATATTGTCTGCAATGCTAGGGAGAGCAACTCTGTGTGGTACAATCACTGCCCATCAGCAATCCTGCTATTTCAGTGCCAGAGGTGAAATTTGCAAACACAGCCTGAGGCTGTGGTTTGGGTTGGTGCAAGCTGTGGGAGATGCTGACTGTTCACAGCAATGGTGCAAAGTCAAGTCGTGTGACTTCAGCATGAGTTGTATGTGCTTCGCTGAGGGCACAGTCCAGCCCTAATGAAGTCTCTAGCTGTAAAGGGAAGGACGATTGTCTGTGCTCCAGGAAATATACCTTTCTTCCTGTTCCTCTGCCCATGCACATGACAGACAGCAGCCAACGTGTCAAACCTTACTGTTTTTGTGTGAAATGCTGTGACAATAATACCTAGCAGGCCTTGGTCAGCGTCTCTTTCAGAGCTTGCTGAGAAGCAGGTCTAGTGCTGGAACAGCTGAGGTTGGTACAAGGGCAGCTTTGTTCTCTTATTTCATCTGCATGACACAATGGTAATTTTGGTCCTGACCAAGCAATTTGTGGAGTAGCAGAATCGTTTTCTGGTCTGTGCTTGTCCAAAATGTGCTGCGGAAGCAAGTAGAGACCCTTCTGACGTGAATACTGCTCGTTTCCACCCATTCTTGCTGTCTTTCTCCAAAGCTGCCAATAACTCCACGTTGGTTTTGCAGCCCGTTTGCTTACATCTTTCTCTGCAAGGTCAGCACGGGTGTTTAAACGTGACTGTGGTTGTATGTTCAGCAGGGTGGTAGTGCTGCTGCGGTTTTTGCAGCAGTAAATTTAACCAGCTAAAAAGCCTTAACTGTTGTCCTGCCATGAAGAGTGCATGTTGTTCAAAGCAGCAATGTCCTATTCCTTGGGAACAGTTCGTTTTCACAGGCTCGTCCTGTTGCTAATTTGATCACGCCTAGCAAAACTTGGACAGATCTCTTTGCAGGGCTCAGCCATGGACGTTCATTGGCTGCGGGCATCGTTCCAGGATTAGAGATTAGAAGGCAATCCTTGCGGTGTGTATCTCTGACTTTGCATGTGTCCTTTCTACCCACTGGTTGTGTCTTAAACTTATCTGATAAACTTAAGTGGCTTTTTCTCCTGGAACACGTGAATGTTTGTGACAGTCTGCGAACGAGCCAACAGCGCTTCCCGGGGTCGTGCTCTGTGGAGTAAAGTGAAGCACTTTGTGGTGTATTTTCCTTGCTGCTTTTCTTTTGCAGAGGTGACCTTACGATTCCTCTTCCCCTACGCCCGCCCCCACCCATCCAATCCACTGTGTCTTTATTCTAAATGGTCAACTTCCTATTTTACTTTAAAAGAAAAAAAAAGAAAAGAAAAGAAAGAAATGAAAAAAAGAAGCCAAATGTCTAGTGCCTTTCTTAAGGGAATGCTGCATCTCCAGACTGGATCTGAGTACCCTCTTGTGAAATCTTACAGCCTCAACTAGACTAGCCTTACAGATGCCTGTGAGTGCAACTGCTTTGAAGGGGATGAAAGGTGGGGTGGGTGGGGGGAGGGAGGGGAGAGAAAGAGATGGGCAAGCGTCACTTCAAAGATGACACTGTGTTTTGTAGCATTTCAACTGTGGAGGTTTCTTACCTTATCCCTGTTACTAACAGTGACTTGTCTGGATTGGTGCTGTACTAAGCTTGGTGTGAAGACAGTAGAATTGTAATACAGGATTCTTTTTGCTTTTAACAAAACCAATCAGAGTTCTGGTCATAAAAATGCTGTTTGTCCCCCACCTCTCACCCCAAGAAACAAAGCAAGCAAAATACACAGTGCCGTGAGAGACGACTACGAAATGCAGTGGGGCCAGTGTGTGTCTCACCAAGCGAGAATCAGCAGGTAGTTGTGGCTCCTGGTGTGTACTGTGTCCCCCACACCAAGTTTCCAGCCACTCAAGTGCATTAATCACCCTTCCAACTTTATGGGAATCTACAAGAAAACAAATTCCCGTAGGAGGGAGGTAACAGCCATGAAGTCTGTCTGCTGGCCTGCGCTTGTCCTGTTCCTCTTTGCAAGTGCTGCAGATTTAAGCATTAAGCAGTTAGTGCCTCTCTACTGGTTTGCAGTGGCTTTTGCTTTCTTTGTAAACACAGCTTTCCCCATGTGTCCCTTGCTGCTCCCCAAATTCCAGGACAGCTGGATAGGTTTGGGGAACAGCATGTTGCTTTATGCACTAAGACCCTTTCCAACTTTCCAGCTTATCGAGGGGCAGAATAACTGCTGTAAACGTGCATTTTAGCTGACTAAGGACAAAAATGCAATTCTTGTGGCTTTTTTTAAATGTGCCCCAGTTTAAAATCCGAGCAAGAAATAAGAAAACTATTATTTTTAAAATTCCTAATATAAATTTTTTGTTTTTGTTTTTGAATTCATGGTGGGGGAAGAAGAGTAGCTTTATTTCTCTTGAATAATGAATACCAATTTATATAATATCAGTGTTAAAATGTTGAGATTTTCACAAAATATTTTTAAAGGTATAATAGTGTCATTAATATAAAAAAATTTATATTAGCAGTATTTAATCCTTCCAGACCTGTAAAGAATAAGAAAAACAGAAGGTAAATATTCTTACAGAGAGTAGCTGAGCTTTAAGGTTCATTTGATTTAAAGTCCTCATTTTGTTTTGCAAATACATTGTTAATGTTTAGAAGTTATACTAATGTTATTTATTAATTTTTTCTCATTCTTGTATGCAGCCCACTAAAGAGCTTTTTTGTTTTGAATTTCATGCACCTGTGTTAGTAAAAGACAAAACAAAACAAAGTTTTATTTTTAAATAAATTTCCTTTGTTGTAGCATATCAGTGAGGTGGTCTTGATGTGATTCATGGAAAGTACTGCTCTTGAGATGATCACAAGCGTGTTCTGTGTAACAGAGATGCACATTAGAAGCTGAAACTACTGATGTAGTGTTCTTACGAACCAAAGGGACTGATAAAAGGTACTGGAGACCTGACCAAGGTTATTTGTGATGTCCTAATAGAAACTGGTGTTTTTAGGGTGGACAGCTAAGGGCTGATCTACAACTAGAAAAGTTATACCAGTATAACTGTGTCTGTTAGAGGTGGGGTTTTTTTGTTTTTCCACTGGCGTAGTTATACCAGTACAAACCCTAGTCTGGATGAAGTTATACTGGTATATGGTGTATTTTGCCTCCTGAACTGGAATATGGTATAAACCAATGTTTTTCAACAGCCATTCCATGGACCGGCACCAGTCCCTGAGATCTCCCTGACACAGTAAAGGAAGCTGGTCCCTGGTATCCAAAATGTTGAGAGACTGGTATAAACACTTTTATACCCATATAGCTGCATCCACGCTAGGGAATTTTTCAATGTCAGCTATACCAACGGAAAGTGGCAAAACTCCAGTATAGACAAGCCTTGAGATGCTGCAGGTTGGTTTTAAACTGAACATCCCTTCTGAATGAGGATTGCTCCTCCTACAGAGAACTTTGGCCTCAGCTAACAAATGGGCTATCAACACTACCTCTTTCGAGCAAAAGCCATTTGTGGGAAGCATAGAGAAAAGGGCCTGTGGCCCGCTGCTGGGATTTTCGGAAAGCATGTGTTCCTTAGGCAATGCAAACTGGTACCTGAGAGGCCTCATTTTTAGGCTAATGAGAAACGTCTCTTTTGGGGTAGGAAATACAGGGGGAGCTCTCGACCTTTTAAGAGAAATGACTGCCAGCAGATCTTCCCTGAAACATCAGTGCCTGCTTCCTCTCTAGCAGCAGCACATCTATGAAGTTGTTAACTGGCTGTAAACCAAACTCAGCCTGTAACAAGCGAGAGCCCCGGTTCTTGTATCTAAGTGGGAACGCTGTAGTAGCATCTGACCCAGCTGTGGGCATATTATAAATGCCCTAGACAAATGAGGGGTGAAGAGAGGAGGAGATGAAAGCACACACGCTGAAGTCACGCGTTACAGTCTCCGTGTACAATCCACACCTATGGAATATCGCCACCCCTAACTTATTTTCCCACTGCACCATTGTTAATGGAGACAAAGTGGAGCCAGTCCTGGAAGTATTTTGGCTTTTTATTTTCACATATATAAAAAAAACCCCTGCAAATATCAGACAAACTCTTAAATTTACACACAAACCAACAAAAATATATATATATATATAACAAAAGCTTTTGCTTCTGATATTTCTAGCTCACAAGTACAGCTCACCCTTTTTGTAAATGAGTCGGCTGCATCTGCAGCTGCAGAGAGTCTCATTAACCACTGAGGAAGTTGAGTGCATAGGAAAGGAGCTGCTATAATTTTGCCCAGTGTTAATGTAAGGCTGTTTGTTGCTGAAGTGTTGGAGGAATGGAAAAGAAATGGCTGGTTAAGTAGCAGCTATGGTAGTGTGTGCTTAGATGAAACAAGTTCTACAACCTGGTTTACTTCTCTAAGGCTAGGTCTGCGCTGATGGCTGCAAATTCGCTGCCGTCGAATCGATTTTTCCGGTTCGACTGAGCGGCAGTGAAGACCCGCTCAATCGATCCCGAAGTCGATTTAATAAAACCACCTCCCAAAAAAGCGTAGCGCTGCGTCGACGGGTATGCACTTCCCGTTGGCGCAGCGCAGTGGAGACGGCGCGCTCAACGGAAGTTACGAAGTTGACAGGTTACGCAAGTGACTCTGCATCGCTTGCATAACTCCCACCGACTGCCGCCCAATTTCGCCGGCTGTGTAGACCAGGCCTAATAGGAATCGAGAAAGGAAAGCAAGGTCCTCTTCCCCTAAGCGTTTGCCTGGGGTGGGTGGCGGGATCGTGGGGATGATACAGTATATGCTTGCAGGCTGGGTGTTTCTGTTTGGTATCAATGAGAGAGCACCAGTTCAACATGCTGTGGGAGCTCAGTTCTGTCAGTTTCCCTTCTTGTTCACAGCTGGTACCCGTCACCCCCCTCTAGGCCAGAGAATGGGTTTTTAGTCCATGACATGTAACGTTTTACCTAGTGAGAGGTTTTTTTTTTTTTAAAAAGAAAAGACCGCAGAAAACCCTAGAGGTGTGTCAATTTCTAACCGTGGCATAAAGCTTCTCATCAGCCTTGACTTTAGATATGGGCGGCTGGAGGGCCTGCTGTACGGTTTAATTAGAAATCTGCCCAGGGCAGTCACATTCCTCAGGGAGGTGGGCAGGTGTGAAACAAGGCCTAACCCTCAGCTAAGCAATGCCACATTATGTAGCTTCAACACTTTTATACTAACATCCTGTTGGGTCCAGTCCTTGCTAAAACCTCCGACTTTACGGCACGTAGAACAGAGATCCTTCCCTTTCAGTTACCTGCTCTCAATAGGGTCACTTGGGAAAAACCAAAATAAACTCTTCCGAGAATGGAGTGCTCTAGCTACATTTCACCGGTGCGAGAGGGGAGGCTGGGAATCTAAGAACAGGTAAGGGAAAAGCTGAGAACTAACACTTCGGCATCCTAGAACCCACCTGGTAAATCCACCAACTCCCTGTAATTCATACTGTGCATCCACTGTTCAGAGACATCTCTGGATGCTGCTAATCTAATGTGGGTTGTGGGGTGGGGTTTTTCTTTGATTTTTGTTTTTCAACTGGAAGGAGCTCCAATTAAAAGCAGAACTCTAGCCCTGACAAAGCCAGGCTGCCTAACACCGTAGCCTTTCGGGGCCGGGGGCTTATCTGCTGTGAATGTTAGGTAAAAAGCTTCAAAGCCTCCCTCCCCCAACACACACACATAACTAGAAGAGTAGAAAGCTAAGGGTCACATTCCTGAAAAGGTCTTACATTCTTCCACCCATCAGGGTAATGTGGATTGGTTAAGGATTTGGTTTTTGGCCTCTCGGAAGCAGTAAGCCCCTCCAGATCTGCTGCTGCTATCTAGACATCCTTCAGAGCCCTGGCTAGTGTAACGGCCATGTTGGGGGGCGGGATGAGGTATTCCTCCTTGCAGAGCAGTCTCAGCGCTGTGATGCATTTCAAGGTCTCTGGCCACGCTCCCAGGGGGCTGGAGCAGGGTTGGGGGGCGGCGATCCAGGAACAGGAAAGATTTAGAAGGAAAAACACCCGGCAGGTCCCTCTCTCTAATGCCTCAGATCGATGTATTTTTCTGCCTTGAAGCCATGGACAAGAAATAAGTAGTTAGAGGTGATCAGAGTGCAAGGCTCCCCTCTTCCCCCCACATGTGAAAGGCCCAGCTGCTCAGAGCCAACACAATGCAATGCTTTCCCAGTTGTGTGTGACACCTGGAGCAGGGGGTGTGGGCCCTTCCTTTACACCGTTTTGTGGTCAAGTGATGATCTGAGGACCACCGGAGCATGTGCTCATATACACCTATTTTGCATTAAACAAAGGAACATGTTAACGGAACTGGAAACCTCTGCATATTGAAACGGACAAAGCACATCAGGATACACGGCAGGATGTCGGCTGGGATGGGGGGAAAACAGACTAGGCACTTAAAGAGGATTCTAGTTCATTGTAACAGGCAGCAGCTGGACCAGAAAGGGAGAGGAGAAAGCAAGCCCAGCTGCCCCTCTGCCCGTGGGGAGGCTGCAGGGGATTTTTCCTTCCCTCCCAGCCGTGTGGTGGCTCCCCAGCACAGAAAGGGGAGGGTTATTAATGTTTAGAAGAAGGAAGTGGGCAAGGATTAAAATGATTAGTTGTTCACCCTTTGTAAAGATCAAGAGAGTAATCTAAAACCAACATGCCAGGCTTAAACTAAGCATGGCTTTCTCCAGCAGCACAGCCCAGTGGTTAAAGCTGCTACCTTCTTCTTTTCCTCCTCCTCCTCCTCCTTGCAATCCTGTGGCTTAGGTTACACGCTGCGCTGGCATTTGAGGATCTCATTCTCAGGCACCTACTCTCCCTCTATGCACAGGGAGTCTAGGTCCCTAACATGGGCTTTGTGGAGGCCAGTGATTCGCTAGCACTGGAACACCTGTGCCCTTAGCTCTGGGCCACGGGTGACCGTGAATGAAGAGGGGATGGGGGAGCCTAAGGCCTGCATCTGCGCTCTCTCCTGGGAGCATGAGAGAGTTGAGGAGGGGGAAGGGAAAGTTTATTGCAGAAGGAAAAGCAGTTTCACGTTTTAACACAGCTACTTCCCACTGACATGCAGCAACACATCCACATCTCTGCCCTGGCGCTGATCCAGGTGAAATGAAGGCTGGTGCCATGAGGTCCTCAGCCCCCGGTTTCCTGTGTTTACTGATGATGATGGTGGATGATGAAGGCCCATGCAAGATTAGGGGTGTTGGGCACAGCAGTGGACAGAGCTGCTCCCCCAGCTGGAAAGGAGACCCCCCCCACCCCACATGAAAGGCTCTGCAGAGACACCCCCTGTGCTCTTTGAGCGTCACCGCTGCTCCTGGCCAGAACGCTGCAAAGGGACAGCCCTGCCCTGGAAAGTAATTGCATGGAGATCTGTCCTACCTGGTCACCTGCCGGTCTCTTCTCGCCGTTGGCGCCCTGCAGAAGCCCCGCCTCTTCGGGAAGTTTATCTGACTTAACTTCAACTACAATCTCGTCTTTACGTGCATCTGGCCTTGTGCTAGGGGGAGGGAGGTGACAATTTTCAGACACGTTTGGGACACCCGAGGAGGGGCCTGAAGGACGCCTACAGGCTGGAGAGCCGGAGCCCGGGCCCTTTGGCTGATTCCTATGGGCTCGTAGAGGGAAGAGGAGCCAGCGAGAAATCAAACTCAGGTGGGAGCCCAGGCTGAGGGAAGCTACTCCAGCCCCAGCCTCTGCCAGTCGGAGGTGCTGTAGGAAAGGGGCAGGAGCCCTGGGCTAGTAGCCACACTCAGCGCTGCTGGAGCCGTGCATGTGGCGTGTCGCTGCTCTCGTCACACTAGGGATTGCTCCTGGAAACCCAGCCCGCCCTCCCGCCCCCCCCGCAAGTGAGGCATCCTCCTAGCCCTTCGGGGGTGGGGCGGGGAGAGCAAGTTGCCTGGATGGGATGGGATGAGATGGGGGAAGCGTGAATGATTTTTGTGCTTCTCGGGAGCCAGCCCTCTCTCTAGCAGGGAGGCGGAGGAGGCGCGAGCTGTGCTTACATGTCCTGTTTCCCGGTGCGCCCGCAGGGGATCTTGCCTTTCTTGTGCAGGAAGTAGAGAACGGCGCCCAGCACGGCGATCACCAGGATGCACACGATGATGGCCACGATGATCACGCCCTTGCTCTCCTGGGTCTTTTGCTCTGCTCACGACAGACAAGGGGCCGTTACTGCCGGACCCCACGGCTTCCCGTAGACACGCCTGTCCCCTTCCCCTCTCTGCAGTGCTGGGCAGCAGACTTACCTCTCCACGGGCTGCACTGAAGGGCAGGGGGTAAGGTGGGCGGAAGGGAGCTTGGCCGCATGTCCCAGCAGCCGGAGAACCACGGCGGGACACACCCGAAAGAGGGGGGTGCAGGCAGCATGGCTAGTGGCTAGCACAATGCATCATGGGAACTCTTGGGTCCTTAAGAAATCCATTTTAAGGCACTTGGAAGAGAGGAAGGTGATCAGGAACAGTCAACACGGATTCGCCAAGGGAAAGTCATGCCTGACCAACCTGATTGCTTTCTATGATGAGGTGACTGGCTCTGTGGATGTAGGGAAGGCGGTGGATATGATATACCTTGACTATAGCAAAGCTTTTGATACTGTCTCTCGCAGTATTCTTATCAGCAAGTTAAAGAAGTATGGGTTGGATGAATGGACTATAAAATGGATAGAGAACTGGCTAGAGCATAGGGCTCAACGAGTAGTGATCAATGGCTCCATGTCTAGCTGGCAGCCGGTCACAAGCGGAGTGCCCCAAGGGTTGGTCCTGGGGCCGGTTTTGTTCAACATCTTCATCAATGATCTGGAGAATGGGGTAGATTGCACCCTCAGCAAGTTTGCGGACGACACTAAGCTGGGGGGAGTGGTAGATACCCTGGAAGGTAGGGATAGGATACAGAGTGATCTAAACAAACTGGAGGATTGGGCCAAAAGAAATCTGATGAGGTTCAACAAAGAAAAGTGCAGAGTCCTCCACTTAGGAAGGAAGAATCCCATGCACAGCTACAGACTGGGGACCGACGAGCTAGGCAGCAGCTCTGCAGAAAAGGACCTGGGGGTAACCGTGGATAAAAAGCTGGATATGAGTCAGCAGTGTGCCCTGGTTGTCAAGAAGACTAATAGCATATTGGGCTGCGTTAGGAGGAGCATTGCCAGCAGATCGAGGGAAGTGATTATTCCCCTCTATTCGGCATTGGTGAGGCCGCATTTAGAATATTGTGTCCAGTTTTGGGCCCCCCACTACAAAAAGGATGTGGACAAGTTGGAGAAAGTCCAGCGGAGGGCAACAAAAATGATGAGGGGGCTGGAGCACAGGACTTATGAGGAGAGGCTGAGGGAACTGGGCTTGTTTAGTCTGCAAAAGAGAAGAATGAGGGGGGATTTGATAGCAGCCTTTAACTACCTGAAAGGGGGTTCCAGGGAGGATGGAGCTAGGCTGTTCTCAGTGGTGGCAGATGACAGAACAAGGAGCAATTGTCTCAAGTTGCAGGGGGGGAGGTCTAGGTTGGACATTAGGAAAAAGTTTTTCACTAGGAGAGTGGTGAAGCACTGGAATGGGTTACCTAGGGAGGTGGTGGAATCTCCATCTTTAGAGGTTTTTAAGCTGAGGCTTGACAAAGCCCTGGCTGGGATGATATAGCTGAGGTTAGTCCTGCTTTGAGCAGGGGGTTGGACTAGATGACCTCCTGAGGTCTCTTCCAACTCTAATATTCTATGATTCTAAATGGCTGTTTGTAACATGCTGTGCGTTAGATGTGAAGTTGGTGTAACCCCACGGCCGCCCCACTCAGACTGCCGAGAGTCACAAAGGGATCTCACAAAACTGGGTGACTGGGCAACAGAACAGCAGATAACATTCAATGTCGATAAATGCAAAGTCATGCACATTGGAAAACAGAATCCCAATGATACATATAAAATGATGGGGTCTGATTTGGCTGTCCCCACACAAGAGAAATCTTGGTGTCATTGTGGATGGTTCTCTGAAAACATCCACTCAATGTGCAGCGGCAGTCAAAAAAGCTAACAATGCTGGGAAACATTAGGAAAGAGAGAGAATAAGACAGACAATATCATATTGCCTCTTTATAAATCCATGATGCCCTCACATCTTGAATGGTGCGTGCCGAGCTGGTCGCCCCATCTCAAAAAGATATACTGGAATTGGAAAAGGTACAGAAAAGGGCAAGTAAAATGATTAGGGGTATAGAAAAGCTTCCATATGAGGAGAGATTAATAAGACTGGATCTTTTCAGCTTGGAAAAGAGATGACTAAGGAGGGATATGACCGAGGTCTATAAAATCACGACTGGTGTGGAGAAAGTAAATAAGGAAGTGTTATTTACTCCTTCTCATAACACAAAAACAAGGGGTGACCAAATGAAATTAATAGGCAGCAGGTTTAAAATGAACAAAAGGAAGTATTTCTTCACACACCGCACAGTCAACCTGTGGAACTCCTTGCCAGAGGATGTTGTGAAGATCAAGACTATAATGGGGTTCAAAAAAGAACTAGATAATTCGTGGAGGACAGGTCCATCAATGGCTATTAGCCAGATTGTTTGCGAGATGCTGGGAATGGGCGATGGGCTGGAGCACTTGCTGATGACCTGTTCTATTTATTCCCCCTGCAGCACCTGGCATTGGCCACTGTCAGAAGACAGGACACTGGGCTAGATGGACCCTTGGTCTGACCCAGTCTGGCCATTTGTATGTTCTTATGTAAACTAGCTACCTCCTCATGGGGAAGTGGGTTAACTGGAGTGATAGGAGAACCCCTCCCGCTGACCGAGGTAGTGTCTTCACTGGAGCAGTTGTGTCGTTTGGTAGTGTACCACAGAGACTTAAGGTCCTAAATGGGACTTGAACCTCCTAAGTGCTTAAGCCACTTTTGAACCTGGGACTTAGGCACATTTCATCCCTCGTCTAAAATAAAGCACCTAAAACCTCGGTCTGATCAGCAACACTCCTCATCCAAGCCCCTGTTTTTAGGTTCTAAGTTACACATCCCTCTGCCGCGTCTGCCACTCAAACAGTGACACAGACCCAGGGCATGAGATCCCAGCCCCACGAAGGCCAGAGCGTGGTGGAAACCAGGGGAAGATTTGCCTGAAGGAGTCGAGTTCTAGTTCCTTTGTTTCGAGGGTGCAAACATGGGGGGACACAAACCATCCACGCAGCCGTAGGCAAAGGGGAAGGCTGGGAGTAGGTGCTTGGAGTAGGGCGCAGGAAGGGGTGTGAGGAGCTTGCAAGATGAAAGCAGGCCGGAAGTCGCAGGAGGGAAGGGACTAGATGAAAGGCAGGGGCTCCTGTGCGGCTCGGTAGCTACTGACCTTTCTTGCTGGGGTCCGCTAGGATGCCAAGAAAGAATGGAGAGAGAAGCGCTGAATGAAGACCATCCCTCCCCGGTGTGGGAAGGAGCTGGGCCAACTGGTGCAGACGTTCACCCCATTGGCTCCAGGACTTGACTGCCCACCCCCTGCACCCAGGGCCGGAGGCGTCCAGGGTCTGGAGTTTAGAATTAGGTGCCTACTGCATCTCTCAAAGGGACATGGCTGCTACTGCCCATCCACCCCCCACTTTCCAGGGGCCCAGGCAACACTGCGTGGACATCCTGGGGGCTCAATCTCCTCCCTTCTCCTCCACAGGGGTGCTTCTTCCTTCGACCGCAGTAGGAACTATCGTTCAGCAATAGAACAACTGTGGGAACGGGGACATTTACCGGTAGTGTTGCCTCCAGGAGGAGCTGTCCTTATCCCTGCAATCGAGACAGACATTGGCTGGTTGGCAGTCTTGAGTCCTAACCCCCCTCCAACACCACCTCTCTCTGGGCAGCTGGGAGTGTGTTAGCACCATCCCAACCCAGGGTGCTGCTTTTCACCAGGTAGAGGGTGAATTAGAGCAAGAGGGCTGCCTGGTCTGGAGTGAAAGAGTGGGATTTCCCACATGGGTGCTTCCCCCTGCCGAGATGGCCAAGACACTTACTCAGCTGCAGCTTAATATGATGACTGTTAGCGCCCAGTTTGTTGGTGGCGGTGCAGGTGACTCCGGACAGCATCAGTTCTGGGGTGACCTGGACGGTCAAGCTGCTGATGACACGGTGACGCTCTGTGTGGTTTTGGACCTGGAGGAAGATGGAAGGGAGTGATGGATGCTGCTCCGGAGGGGAAGATGCGATTGCTAGCCCATGGATTCCCAACCAGAGCCCATGACTGCCCTCCCTCTATGGGGTGGGGTCCCCAAAAATATGTAACATAAGACCCCTGAATGGAAGAGGTCAAGAACCACTGCCCTGGCAGCTGGGTCCATTCCCCGCGCCGCAGCCAGCTGGTGCGTCTCACCGTTCCATTGACACTCCACGTGATTGTGGGCTCCGGGAAGGCAGCTGCTTTGCACGTCAGGTTCACCAGCTCATTCTGTTGCACGTGCACCACGGACTCCTTGGGACTGATCTGCGGCTTTGCTGCAGGGGAGGGAAAAACACAGAGCAGAGATGCCAGCGTGGCCCGGGACAGAGGGCAATGCCCTGCAGTGTCCTTGGCAGATCGGATTGAATGAAGTTCAAGTGTCTTTGGGGGTCCCTTGTAATCCGTGAATGGTCGATGTTTTACTGTGGGGCGGGATTGTATGAAACCTCCTGAGGGGCAGATGTGACAGCCTGGGGCGGGGCGCGTTCAGAGGACTCTATTGAACAATGGGCCAGGCAAGAATGGACTCTGTGTTTAGTGCTTTTCTTGGGGGGATGAATGCAAATTCCCCACCTCTGGCAGTGCAAAACCACAGCCTGTTGAAGCCCCGCCCTGCTGATCACCTGGTGCACAAAGCCAGGGTCAAAGGCCCAAGTTTCTACAAAGGAGCGGCTGAGAGATTCTGGCTTTTCGGAGTCTGAGATGCTGCAAACTTGTCACCGGGGAAAACCCAGCTGGGGGCTTTGAAGGACCCGACCCCTCCCAGTGCCTGAGGCTGGAGTTGGGGTGACCTCTGCCTGGTTGTTTTTAATCTGTTCTCTCTGTGATGCTTTCCCCGTAAGAATAAATGTGCTTGTTAAGAAATAGCTGCTGGGAATTGCAGCTGTTCAGAGCCTCCATCCAGAAAGCGAAGCATGGACTCTTCTCTGTTCCAGCACGCCGGAACGCCTGGGATAAACTGTGCAGCCTGGAAAAACCCCGGCCAGGATGGAGAGAAAGGTGGGTCTCTGCCCAAGAGAGGTGACGGCTGAGGAGCCGGGAGTCTAGGGTGGGTGCCCTCAAAAGCCCACGGAGGGGGGTATACAGGTGCCGTCGCCCTGGACTGTGACATGGCCTCCCTGCAGCCATCTGACCAGGTGTGGGGACATGCACCAGGCCCCCTAGGCACAGGGCACAACCGCATTGAAAAGAGGAGGAAAGACCGTGGGTGGGCTGCCCCTCTCTCTCGCTCTGCCAGTTCCTTCCTCCCAGGGCCAGGGACCAGCAGAGCTGGAGGGGTGGAAGCAGTCAGCTGAGGACGGCGTGACCAGCCAGGGCAATTCCTCGGGCTCCTTGCTGGATGCTGGGATTGCCACCCCAGCCCACACAGGGAAGGGGCTGAGGATACAGCGGTAGCTGGCTCTTACCGTGAACGGCGACGTACACCTGCTTGGAACGGAAGAGCCCCGGCACCCCGGGCACAGACACCTCGCAGCTGTAGTTGCCCGAAGATTCGAGGGTGACGTTGCTCAGTTTCAGCCGTTTTTCTCGTCCCAGCACCTTCCCCTTCTGGAAAAGGAGATAACCAGGCTCATGTGCGGCTGCCACGGCCCTGTCTCTTGGGCGGGAGCGGCACGTGGCCAGGGAGGCTTCTCGGGGAGCAGCCGGGGCTTCACCCAAAGCCCCGCTGTTGGGGGGCGTAAGCGGGAAGTGGCAGGGAGAGAATCTCTTCATGGGCAAGGAATGTCCTGCCGCGGGGGGAGTCTTAATGAGGTTTCATCAAACTCAAGTCTAGAGGCAGCGTCTTGTTCCTAGGGTCACTGGAGCTCGGCACAAGCCTCTCTCGTCCTGTGCCTGGGTCCTGGCGCCGTTTTGCATTGCCTGCCCCATTCCTTACCTTTTCCTTCCTCCACTGGAACTCCAAGGGCTGGGAGCCGTTGGCGTCGCAGGCCAGGGCTAAGACGTCTCCTTGCTGAAGCTGGATGGGCGCCTCGGGGGTGATCTTGAGCCCCTCGAGGTCTAGGGAGAGAAGGAGGGTGGGGATGAGACGCGGCGCCCTTCGTGCGGTTGAGGGCTTGCGGACGCTGGTGCAGAACAGAAGCTGGTTCCCAGGCGCCAGCCTGGGGCATGGACGCAGGCTGGCTGTGGGTGGGGGCAGCCGGAAGCGGCCGCTTTCTAACGCCCCCTCCAATCGTCCCCAGCTGGGGAGCGGCTCGGGCCAGCTGGCCTCAACGGCCCATCGGGCTGGGTAGGGACAGGTTGTGCCTCCACGGATGTGGGCGGGCGGCACTGCCCGGGTTCATGCACAGCATGAGGGGAGAAGAGCTGGGGCTGCACGGGGGGGTTCACTTTCCCGGCCCTCCCTTACAGTTCACTGACAGCTCCACCTCGGCTTCCAGCATCCCCATGGATTCGAAGTCGGTAGACTGGCACAGGTACCGGCCGCTGTGCTCCTTCTTGACCTTCTTCAGGATCAGCACCCCGTTGGTCGCGTTGAGGTTTTGCTCCTTAGGGGGAAAGCCTCCTGCTGCCTCCTGAGGGGACAAGGGAGACGGGAGTGGGGGTACGGGGTACACGCTGCTCGCGGTGGCACCGGGAACGGGGGCGAAGCTGCTGCCTGGGGGTGGCTCTATAGCCCAGTCCCATGTGCTGGGCTGGACCCAGTGCTGGAACGAGCTCCCTGGCACAGAGACTATCCCATTCCCTGAGCCGTCCAGTCCTCTACAGATTCCCAGATTGGGGCTGGCCCAGCGGAGGGAAGGCCAGGATCCCCGTGTACTGCGGAGCTCAGATGGGATCGTGAGGCAGCCCCACGTTCGAGGTGCGCTCAGCCAGCTCCCGGGAACGCAGAGCCCTGCCTGCCCCGCATCAGCCCAGGCCGGCCGCCTTGGCCCCTGGCTCACCTGCACTTTCAGCAGTTCGTATTCGGGCGGGGGATTCCCGTCCCCTTTGCAGAGCAGCGTCACCTCGTCCCCTTCCCGCACCTGCGGCTGGGGCGAGAGTATCACCAGACTCAGCTTCTCCGTGGAATCTGGGGGGGCAGAGAGAGAGAGAGAGAGAGGTGAGAAGCGATCGTGGGGCCACGTGAGAAACTAACAAGCAGCAACGAGGAGCCTGTTGGCGGGGGCATCCAATAGATGGGGACGCTGCAGGAGACCCTGGGTGACAGCAGAGGGACCCCAACTACAGCCACACGCAACGCTTCCAGGACGTGAGCAGATGCCCACCTGGCACCGTGCGCCTCTGGAACTGCTGGAGCTGGGGGGAAGGTGAATCACTGCATCAGGTGCAGGGCTGTCCCGCGGCAGGGCCGCGGAAGTTACAACCCGGTCTATGGCAGCATCAGCCCTGCAGTACGGGGCCTCCGGGAGCTGGTAGGGAGAGCCCATCCCCCCGCGCCCGGCCCTGGCCGCTCAGCCCCCGACTCACAGAAGATGGTGACGTTGATCTTCTGTGACGCGGCCGTCCGCTCGGCCCCCGGCAGCTGGTAGCTGACCTCGCAGTGGTAGAGGGACTGGCGATCCTCGCGGCTCACGCAGTTGTGGAGGGTGCTGCTCACCGTGTACAGCCCGCTGGACTCCTTGGTCACGGTGGAGCGGAGGTTGGTTTCTGCTGGGCGAAAGCGGGTCATGGGGGCAGTGCTGAGAGGGGGTGAGCAGCTGCAGACCCTGCCCCCCCATGCTGGTGCCAAGGAGGCCGCCCCCCTCCCCGAGATCCAGCCCCGGGAAGGAGGAAGGGGGGCCGCACACGTTTCTTGAGCCCGGGCGCTGCGCAGGATTGCTGAGCGCTTCCCATCCCTCACCCCAGCCAGGATTCTCCTGAGCGCTGTAGCTGGCCCCTTACCCCAGCGCCCCTGGGCCGCCCCCCACCACGGTGCGCGCCGAACCCACGCAGCTCCAGGGGCAGGAGTTGCCCCCAAGACTTACGGTTGTCTTGCCACAGGGGACTCCCGTTCTTGTACCACGTGATGTTGGGGGCCGGGAAGCCGTTCTTACTGATGCACGTTGCAATCTGAGACAGCACAGGGAGCGCTTGGTGCTGAAAACCGCTGGGTCCCCGTGCAGCACCCCGGGGCTCCCTCCACCCACAGACGATGCAATTATGATTCCCCCCCCCGCCCCTGCTGGTGCTGTGAGCTTCCTCCCAGCAGTGCCCCCCACCCTCTCCCTACTGGCCAATCTCTCTGGCCAGGCTTTGGCTGAGGTCATAGCCTGGCCCAGCTCCATGGGGTGCAGCTGCCTCTCCTCACCTCTGGGATATCGCTACACGTCACTGAGATGCCCGCGTTGTTCACCTTGATCTCCGGAGGCACCGGGGCTTCTGGAAAAGAGCAGCAGCCCAGGCAGGTGTTAGTGCCGGGGGGGATGAAAAGGCAGGGCATGGCAGAGTCGCTGGCCCCTCCCGGGGTCGAGGCCAGCTCCACGGAAGGAGGAACCAGACCCAGCCCTGGGTCGCAGTCCTGTCCTCCGCAAGGGGCCTGTTCCCACCTGCCCACTGCACCAGGAGGAGATGTTCCCTGAGCAGCGTCGTTGAGAGCAGGGGCTGGGCGCAGAGCTGCCCCTCGCAGCACGTCACTCCCCCCCCCCGCACCCTGGATCCCGGGCCCGGGCCCAGCCGCACTCACTGTAAACGTGGAGCTTGGTCCGGTTCTCGCCCACGCCCAGGCTGCCCGCCCCGACCTGGCACACGAAGGTCTTGATGTCCGCCAGGGTCACCTTGCGGAGGGTGAGGGCGAAGTCGTCCTCCAGGGTGACCCAGCTCTTGTACTGCGTGTCCTGGGGAAAGACCTGCCCGCTGGCCACGTAGTAGATCTTCGTCCGGCTGAGTTTGTCCTCCTAAAGGGAAGGAGAACTAGAGGGACCCGCCGCGCCGGGTGTTGGGCCCTCTGGGTGCCGCCAGGTGGCAGCGGAGGCTTTGTTCGGTCAGCGGAGGGCCAAGGGGGCTGGGATGCTGGCCCATGGGATGTCCCCTCCAGGGGCCCGGCCGTGTGGCTCTGATTGGTACCCTTTCCCCCCATCTCCCCCCACCAGCCTTCGCCAGGCCAGCGACTGGCCTCCCCCAGGACTCAGTCGTGCAGCAATGCCCAGGGACCTCCCACTAAAACCCTTCCACGGGCGTCCCCCCTTTTCTCCCCCCCCCCCATAGCTTCCTGCTGGGCGTCTCCCACCCACGCCTTCCCTGCCACCTTCCTGTGGGGTGCCCCCTGCTTCTCCCCCATCGCTGCCCCCCTGCACCTTCCCACTGCAGGCCCCCCCCCCACTCCTGCCCCATCAGGACCCCCCCAGGGCGCTGGCCTCCTACTCACATAGAACCAGTTGATGTAGCTAAAGTTGCCCTCCCCGGGGATGGAGAAGTTGCAGGGGATCCTGGCTGTCTGGCCGAGCTCCACCTCTACCACCTCTGGCATCGAGACCTCCACCTTGCTGACACCCCCTGCTGAGACAGGGACACAGGGTGACGGGGGGAATGCCCCGCAAGCACTGCTGGAGGCAAGGGGGGGATGGATCCCCAGGGACAGGGGCTGCTGCGGGGGCCAAAGGGAGCAAAAATCTGCCCCCCACCCCCGGTGAGATAGAGGGAGCTAAACACCCCCAGCAAAAGAGCCCCAGAGGCCAGACCTGCCCCCAGGAGATGCCCCGCCGGCGCTGGCGCCCTTGTGGGGGGCCGTGGCCGTGCCAGTTGCTGGGCAGGCAGATTTCACAGCGCAGACCGGCGACCCCTGTGCAAACACTGGCCTGCCCCATGGTACCACCGCGTGGGCTCAGCATCCCCCCAACCCTCACCCAGCCCACGGGGCACTTCCCAAGGGCCTGGCCGGGGGGTAGTTTCCCAGCATCGAGCAGACCTTACCAGCCCTGCTTGGCCCTTCCAGCTCCCTGCAGGCCAGCCCAGCCCTTCCCCAGTCTCAGCTGCGGCGCACGTTCCCTTGGCCCCTGGTTCCTTCCTTCCCCTCGCCCCAGATGGTTCCCATTTGGCAGCCTCTCCGCTGCTACTGTCCAGCTGCTCCTCCTCACGCAGCCGCTCCCCAGCTCCCTTCCCTTCCCCCCCCAGCGGGTGTGCAGGGGACGGGGCTCAGCACTTGCCCAGCGAGAGCGCAGGAAGCCCCCCCCCCAGGGCTGGCTCAGCCCTGATTCTCCACTGGCAGCTGGACGCCCTCGTGGCCAGGACAAGGGCAGAGAAGAGCCGCCGGCTGAGGCCACTCAGCTCATCACACAGCCTGGCGAACACGCTGCTTCCTTCCCCTCTAAGGGTGGGATGGGGCGCAGGCCTTGCCCCGCTAGGGACCCAGCTGAGGCCGGGGCGGCGGGGGCGCACAGCTGTCTGGGGCCGGGTGGGACAAATCTGGAGGGTCTTGGTCTCTTTGCTGCAGCCCCAGCTCTCCATTGTCTCCCCAGCCAGAGGGACCAGGGGCTCAATGGGCCCCAGACCCTGAGCTTTGCCCCCCCCCCACCTCCACGACGCTCCCTCTGCTAGGGCTGGGGAAGCTACCGGCGCTGCCCCCTGCAGCTGCCCCCTTCCCGCCATCCTTCCCCAGCACGGACTGATTCGGGAGACGGGCCCCACAGGCGGGAGACGCCCAATGGACGGGGGCTCCCGCTCTGCCGCCCGCCCCAGTGTCCCAGCGTGGGGAAGGCAGCCACGCCCCGTAAGTCACTTTCCAGATGGCGGTTATGGCAGAACGGGTGGGGGGGGGGATTAGACAATTAACAGCACAAGGGGGACCGCTGCCTCCTGGCCCCCCCCCTCCCCAACATCTTCCCCCCCATTGTTCTGGGATGACTTCACTTCGGGGGCAGGATGTTGTGCTCGGCGGAGCGCAGCGTTGTGGGACTGGGCCCCTGTGTTAGGACATCTGCGGTGGCCGGGATGGCAGTGCCGACCGGGGTGGGGGGGGTGTCCGGGATCACGGAGCCCCCTCCCCCGGGGGAAATCCTGGCTTCCTAGTCACAGCCGCAGCTTTATCCGGCCCCGGCAGGTGGAGGATCGCTCAGGAGACGCCACTGTCTCTCACCTGGGGCCCGGGCTGCGGCCAGAGAGGAGGGGGCTCCTGGCCGAGATGGCATCCGTCAGCGCAGGGCGTGAGGCTGGCACGAGACTGTCCCTGCCCCAGCAGAAGGGGGGTCCTGCCTGGCCCGGCTCAGGCCATGCAGGAGGGAGGCTGCTGCGCCCCACACGTGGTGGAGAGGGTTGGTGGTTGGAGGGAACCCCCGGCTCCAGCGCTGCTGTTTCTGAGCCTCTGGGGCCCGGGCTGATTGTGGCGCAGCCGGGAGAGGAACAGGGGGTATGTGGCATTGCCCATCCACCCTTCTGGGCCTGCCTGCCTGGGGTTGGAGCCCCCTGGTCTCCTCATTGCCCTAGGAGCACAGACCATTAATCCCATATGGGGACACTGAGGCACACAGCGGGGGAAGGGACTCGCCCCCCCTGCCAGTCACCCAGGTGGTTAGTGGCAGGGCCGAGCGTAGAACCAAGGTGCCCCGATTCCCCCTCTCCTGTACTAGCCCCTGGATCTCATTCTCCTGGCGTGAGGGACAGAACCCAGGCATCCTGGCTCCTCCACCTCAGATCAGGAGCCCACACCTCAGCCCTGCCTCACAACCGGAACCCAGGCGTCCTGGCTCCCCGCTGCCTGTGCTCCCCAGGAGATTCCAGCCCGTTCCCCTGTGCGCAGAGCCGTGGGCTAGGAGCAGGGCCAGAGCCAGCCCGAGGGACCCGTGGATGCCCACAGCCCATCCTGCCTCAGCCTCCCCCAGCGCTCAGACTCCAGGCCAGGTTCTGTCTGAGTTATAAACCCCTGCCCCGGTCCCAGCCCCTCACCCCTGCCTCTCAGACAGGTCTGCTCTGCCCTGCCCCTCACCGCCCGCCAAGCCCCCTCCTCCCACCAACCCGGGAGGGAGCGGAGTGCCACCCACAGGGGATACCCCGCTGATCTGCCGGGGAGGGGGGCTGTGATCTGTGCCAGCTGCTGCCCACAGGACCCCCGCCTGCCTGCTTAACTCCCGCAGCAAACAGAGCCCCTCTCATCCCTCCCCGGCCTTTGTAGGGCAGGGAAAACCTCAGGGTCTGGACAGCCTCAAGCCCTGCCATTAACAAGAGATGAGAGGACTCAGGGCAGCCCCCTGGGAGAAGGGGAGAGGGGGTCAGACAGCAAATCCCACTAATGCTGGCAGGGAAGGAGCCGCTGGGGGGCGGGGGGGAACAGCACCAGGGCTCAGCCCAGCCAGCCCCACACAGCTAGAGGGCCAGGGCGGGATCGCTCTGTGTTGCAAAGGGTCATGCAGGGCACCCGATGTGGGCAAAGCGGACGGCGACCATGGGGAGCAGAGACAGACCCCCAACGAGCGGCTTGTCAGAAGGGCTCTGGGGGGATTGCTGAGGCTCCAGCTGCCCATGATGCAGCCCCAGCTCTCCCAGGCTGGGGGGGGGGGGGGGCAGCAGTGGACCCAGTCTAGGCCCAGCTGTCTCTCCTAGGCAGCGACGGGGCTGCCGGCACTGCTCCCAGCCGGTGAGGGATGGATGATGACGGGCAACGCAGCCGGGATGAGCCAGCGACGCTGCTGCAGAGCCTGGCACAGGCCAACAGCAGCCCCAGCCCCTGACCCGGGGAGGAAGGGAGGATGCAGCTCCCACAACACGGTGCCCAGGCCTCCAGCTCAGGCAGCTGCCCAGCCAGGGCTGACTCACGTCTGTCAGCACGGCGAGCCTGGCAGGCAGGCGGCCACGAGGATTCAGCCGGCCCCGGGGCACCCCCCCAGGCAGGAGACGGGCAGGCATGGCCGCAGAGGGGCTGGCCAGAGGCCCCACCCTGTCTCCAACCCGCCCCCCCCCGCAGTTCAGAGCCTGGCCCAAGAGCAGAGAGCAGAGGGCCAGGCAGCAGGCGATACTCGGCGCTTTGCCGCTGGGGGTCGGTCTGCGTGCCCCTGGTGTGGGGAGAGTCAGCCTGAGCCCTCTGCAGGGGGTGACCCAGCGTCTTTGCAGAGGGCGCACCAAGGGCCAGCAACACCCTCCATCAGGTTGCACACACACCCCCCATCAGCCACAGTCAGGATCCGGGCTGGGAGCGGGCTGCACCGCACGGGATCCGGGCTGGCACCACATGGCACCGTGCGGGATCCGGGCTGGGAGCGGGCCATGGCGGTGAGCAGCGGAGCAGTGACAGAGCAGTGACAGGCTCTGCGGCTTTGCTTGCACGACCGGGACCCGCTCCACAGAGGCGCGCGCACGCCCTCCACAGCGCCACCCGCCCTGCCCCGAGCCCGGCTGCCCTACGGTGAGAGCCTGGGCCCTGCGGCCCTGGCCACTCGCCTCGCTCAGGAAGCGATTTCAAAAGCTCGACGTGCAGATCGAGATAGGAAACGCCTTGTCCCGCGCTGGACCCGGCACAAGGGGCCTTTGTCCCAGCCAGCCGCTCACGTCTCCAGAGGGCCACGCTACGCCAGAGTTCCCCCAGTGCCACAGTCCAGTACAAGGGATGCACCTGGGGGGGATATAGCCTGGGGACTGGGGTCACAGGACAAAGGACATAGCCAGGGGCTAGAATATAGCTGGGGGGGGGGGTTCACAGTAGAGGGGAAGCGGGGGGCTCCTAATTGAAGAGCACAAGGTCTTTGAAATCGCCCCTGCCTGGATAGAAACATGCTAAGAGCAGCCCCCAAGTCTCCTGCCCAAGTCTGTGCCCCCTGCCAGGCCCTCGCGTCCCGCACCACGTTACCAGGATACACCCACAGGATCCCAATGCTCTGGGCCCGGGCTGGGGCTGTCATTTCCCCATGCAGCCCCAGAGCACCGGGGCAGTGGAGGAGCTGGTTCGGATGCTACTGGGCAGTGGTTTCGCCAAGCGGCTTTGGAGGTTGTGTCTCCGGGCAGTCGACCCAGAAGCGTCACAGAGCAGCGGTACCAGCTCCCGCCCTGGGCTGGCACAGCCGGAGACGCCCTGAGCATCCCACAGCCACTTGCTCTTTAACAGGCGCTATCCCCAGTAACCCTGGCAGCCAGACCCCAGCTGTGCGGAGCTGCATGTGCTCTGCCAGCCGCCCCCGGAGAGGAGAGCTGAACAAACACGGCTGGACAAAAGGCCACCTGGCTCCCTGGAAATGCCTCGTCTCCCCGAGCCCTGCGCGTGGCAGCCGGGAATCACAGCGCCAGGCCGCAGCTTGGGTGGCAAGGAAGATAAAACAAGTGGGCCAGGGAGGCCCCAGACGGTCAGAGGAACTACCACTGAAGCGAAGCAAGTTAGGGTGGGGACTCAGTTCCTGAGGGAAAGGGAGCTGGGGCATCCTGTGGGGCAAGCAGCAGGAGAAATCAGTAGCCACAGAGCAGGCCCTGTGGATAGCTGACAGAGCCCTGGCGTACCACAGGGGAAAGCAGAGGGACCAGGCTAGGACGACCTCTCAGTCCCCCCTCAGGCAGGCATCTGCACCCCTGTGGGTGACGGGCTTGAGACTATGATTTGGGGTGTCCATCCCATACAAGGCCTGAAGGGGTTAAAGTGGCTGGCTGGGCCAATTAACTGCCCAGCTGAACCTGCAAGAGCAGGGATTAATTAGGGATGAGGCTCAGCTGGACAAGAACAGGAACATAAAGCCCAGGAGGTGAGCACCCTCGGGGCCTTTGGAAACAGTTTGCAATGGTTTGGGGAGGGAAGGGATGTGTGTTTAGCTACTGAGAGAACTAGCCTGCCCTGGCTCCTTGGAAGGAGGGAGTTTGAGCTGGAGAATGCAGAAGGGAGATGCAGAGGGGTAGAAAAGGCTTTGGAGAAAAGCAGCATGGCCTAGGATAGTGCAACCTTGACTGCTGATCAGAGGGTCTCTAAGCTGGAGCCCAGAGTAGAGGGCAGGCCTTGGTTTCCCTGCCAGCCATGGGGAGAAGTGGCCAGAGCAGGCAGTGGCAAGAGGCCTGTGTGGGACAGTTTGCCCTGCAAAACTTTGCTACCCTGGAAGGGGAGGACTGCAGTGACCTGGCTGGGGGACCAAATCACAAAGAAGGAGCTGCAGCTCCTGGGGGATAGATCCACCAAGGGCTAGGAGCCAAGCTGGTCAGGGATGCACTGCCCACACCTTGAACACTGCATGCAATTCTGCTCACCCCATCTCAAAACAGATCCATGAGAACTGGAAAAGGTGCAGAGAAGGGCAAGAAAAATGCTTAGGGGCACGGAACAGCTTCTGTAGCAGGAGAGATGAAAAAGACTGAGACTTTTCAGCTCAGAAAAGAGGCCACTGAAAGGGGACATGCTAGAAGTCTGTAAAATCATGGTGTGGAGAGGAAAGCAAATAAGGAAGCGTCATTTACTCCTTCACATAACACAAGAACCACGGGTCAACCCAGTGAAATGAATAGGCAGCAGGTTTAAAACACACACAAGGCAGTCCTCCTTCAGGCCATGCATGGCCGGCCTGTGAAACTCATTGTTAGGGGATGCTGGGAAGGCCAAAACTCTAAGTGGGTTCAAAAAAGAATGAGATGAGCTCACGGAGGAGAGGTCAATCAATGGCTATTAGCCGAGATACGCAGGGATGCAACCCCGTGCTCCAGGTGTCCCCAAACCTCTGACTGCCAGAAGCTGGGACTGGATGGCAGGGGATGAGTCACTCAATAACTGCCCTGTTCATGCCCTCTGGAGCTCCTGGCATTGGCCACTGCCAACAGACAGGACTCTGGGCTAGATGGACCATTGGTCTGACCCAGTGTGGCTGGTCTTACACTGAAGTGTAACTGGTTGCAAAGTATTTCCTCCCCTGTCATCTCAGGAGCCACCTACAAAAGCAACCTGCCCTTTTGGAGGTGGTGCTAGACCCTTGGCCTTCCCCCAACACGTACTAAAAAGCAAATGAGGGGTCCCCTTGAGTTGCTCGGGGTCCTAAGAACTGCTTAGTCTACTTATGCATAGCACTGACTGGCACTGATGCTGGTATTTAAACTCCTTGCTCAGCTCTGCTCTGCTCCCTTCCCAGCAGCCTCCTCTCTGCCCAGCCGCAAGAGCTGCCTTCTGCTCTGCACCAGATTTCAAATCTCAGCTGATGTCAGGCTCTCCCCTTCGCTGGTGCCTCCCTGCAGGACACGGGGCACAGAGTCCCATGGGGTTACAGCTCACACCAGGGTGCCCTATACAGCCCAGTGGGAGGAAACCCTGAGCGGAGACCCTGATATGGGCCCTCGGGGGGGGGGGGAACGGCCCAGCGTGACAGCATTCCAGGCCCCCTGCCCTCATCCCCGCTGGTGAAAAGCCAGCGTGAGGAGCTGCGAGAAGGAAGCAGATTCTGGCAGCTCCGGGGGACTCGAGCAAACAGCACAATGGCCGGGTCTCTCTGCGGCCGGAGTGGGGCGGATGACTGAATCCTGTCATCATCTCCTGGCCGCCCACAAGATCCAGGGAGCTCAGGGAAAGGCCAAGCATGAATGGGGCGCTACGTCAGCAGCAGAGAGCAGAAGTGTGGGGGCTGCCCTTGCCCTGGGCTGGTGGGAGCAGCACAACCCCTTTACCCTCTGTCTCCACCACCCAGCCTGGCAGTCGGAGGGGATGCAGCCCCTTCACACCCACCTGTGCTTCCCCTTACAGGCGTACGTCACCAGGAGCAGATGGGATTCCCCCAAGCGTTCTGAAGGGACTCAAATACGCAATGGCAGAACTGGGTGCTGTGGTACGTGACCTGGCGCTGAGAGCAGCATCTGCACCAGGTGACTGGCGGATATTTTAAAAAAGGCTCTAGAGGTAATTCTGGCAATGACAGGCCGGCAAGCCTACCTTCAGTACCAGGGAAATTGGTGGAAACTATCGTAAAGAACAGAATTACCAGCCACAGAGATGAACACGATATGTTGGGGGAAGAGCCAAGTTGGCTTTTGTAAAGGGAGCTCGTGCCTCGTCAATCTGTTACAACAACAAAGAAGTGGACAAGGGTGATCCAGTGGATATAAAGTACTTAGACTTTCAGGAAGCCTGTGACAAGGTCCCTCACCAAAGGCTTTTAAGCAAAACAAGCAGTCATGGGATGAGAGGGAAGGTTCTCTCCTGGGTCAGTAACCGGTTAAAAGACAAGAAACAAAGAGTGGGAATAAATGGTTGGTTTTCAGAATGGAGAGAGAAGTAATGGTGTCCCCCAGGGTCTGTCCTGGGATCAGTGCTGGTCAATATATTTATAAATGATCTGGAAAAAGGGATAAACAGTGAAGTGGAAAAAACTGCAGATGATACAAAACTACTCCAGACAGTTCAGTCCAAAGCAGACTGCAACGAGTCACAGAGCGATCTCGCAGAACTGGGCGACTGGGCAACAAAATGGCAGAAGAAATTCAATGTTAATAAATGTAAAGTAATGCACATTGGAAAACAAGATCCCTGCTATACAGACAGAACGATCGTATCTAAGTTAGCTGTTACCACTCAAGAAAGATCTTGGAGTCATTGTGGACAGTTCTCTGCAAACAGCTGCTCAATGTGTAGCGTCCGTCAAAAAAGATAACAGACTGTTAGGAACCATTGGGGAAGGAATAGATAATCCGACAGAAAATATCACATTGCCACCAGAAATCCACAGTACGGCCACACCTTGAATACTGCGTGCAGTTCTGGTCACCCCATCTCAAAAAAGATATACCAGAATTGGAAAAGGTGCGGAGAAGGGCAGCAGAAATGATGAGGGGTATGGAACAGCTTCCATATGAGGAGAGATTAAAAAGTCTGGGACTTTTCAGTTTGGAAAAGAAACAAGTAAGGGAACAGTGACAAACCCACCCGCTGGGTGTCCCTAGCCTCTGAATGCTAGAAGCTGGGATTGGACGACAAGGGACGGATCCTTCGCTAATATCCCTGTTCAGTTCATTCCCTCTGAAGCACCTGACATTGGCCACTGTCAAAAGACAGGACACTGGGCTAGATGGACCATTGGTCTGACCAGTCTGGCAGGTCTTATGTTCTTAAGGGGGTTCTCCTTCCAAAAGCTCTCTCCAGCTCGAGGGAAAGGGAACAAGGGAAGTGGTTACAATGAGACCTTCCTTACTTCCTCAGCACTGTGTTCCCAGCTTCGCAGTGGTAATGGAGCGGTTGGCCGGGCTCCAGAACCTTGGAGAAAATGTAATGGCTTATCGACCCGGCACTGGCAGGACCTGGGGAGCAGAGACGCTTCCCGAATAGACGGGCGCGGAGATGGTAAACAAACCCCGCATGAGAACAAGACGGCCCGGCCCGGCGGCACCGACCGAGAACTCAATGGGCCAAAGCCCGCCGGAGCTGCGGACCTGACAGCCCAGGGTGGCTAGCTAAGCCCCGGAGGGCTGGATTCAGCCAGACACAGCTGGAGATGGACTGCAGGGAGGAATAGAGCCATGGGAGTAATCCCGAGAGCCAGGTCTCTCCTGCTCCGGAGGACAGGGGAGGAAGCTCTGTCGGTTGGGACATCTCAGCAGCAGCAAGCGGGGAAGTGTGGGGAAGAATCCTGCCCGGATTCGGGGGCAGCCTGGTTGTTAGGGACCCCCATCTCCCACGGAGCCGGGATGAGCCGTCGCAGGTCCCCCTCACTGCTGGGTTGGAGGCCCCTACACTGGTAGGCCGGGAGCTGGGGAAAGGCTGCCCCAAGCCCCCGGCAGGCAGATAGAGAAGTTTGCTCAGCAAATATGCCACAGCTGCTCTGCGCTCACAGCCCCAAGCACTGCTGCCTCCCGGCACCTGGTAACGCTGGGCAGCCTTTCCTGGCCCCCTCCCCAGCCCAGCATTAACTCAGCTTACCCAGCCAACGCCCCGGGAGAACACTAGTCCATCTCGCCGGCTCACTGCAGCCTGCTGCTGGCTTGCACGATGTCGACACCTGCCCACTGGGAGCTGAGTTGAGACCTATCAAACTCAGTACAAATATGGCCACCAAACAGCCATCAGAGGGAAACCGCTCGCTTGCCACTGACCAGGACGCAACTAGAATAAGCAGCCCAGGGGAGAAACTGTATCCTGTCCCGTACGGCCTGAGGCATCCCAAACCCTGGGGAGGGGAGACACAACTCCCTGCAGATCCCCTGCCTCCCCAGTTTGGAGAAAGGGCCCAGGGAACCCCCCGAGTGCACGGGTTTTGGGAGACCTGCGGTGCTAAGGATGGAGATTGAACAGGACCCCAGGGCTGTAGGCAAGGCAAGCAGAATGTGCTTCAGACAGGGAGTGAGAGCAGGACAAGGGCAGATGACAATGTTCTGGGGGCTCCCCCTTTTCCCTGCCCCAATCTGGGGGGGCAGGGAAGCACCCCAAGCATGGAGCTGTTGGGAAATGCACCGATCTGGCACGGGGAGAGTCGGTGGGCTGCTGTGCATTAAGTGTGCATTAAGAGTGCCCATTAAGCAGTGCGGGCAGGTAGCGAGCTCAGGTTAGTGAGGGCAGGAAACGAAGGGAATCATTAACGAGCTGCAGAGGAAGCCGAAGAGACTGACCATGCCGCGGAGTCCGGGGGCCTTAATGGACCGGATGGAGCTGCTCTCTGCAAAGGGACAGCCCGCTTCACCTGCTGCCGGTGCTCACGCCTCTCCCTGAGCCTGGCAGAAGATCGTGAGCAATGAGTGCATCAAGGCCCAGGCCCGTTACAAGAGCACCTTTCGGCTGGCCGGGGTGGCAGCCCGGGGAGATCTCATCCACGTCAGGGCAAACCGGAGGCGGACCCAAGCCTGGATCCAGATCTCCGGGGCAGAGAAGGGCAGTCAGCTCTGTCACCGTGCCAGGCGCTGCTGGCTAAAGCACAAAGAAGGGAAGGGGGAAGGAGCAGATCTTGCTGGTGCTGCTGGCCAGAAGCTCAGAGAGAAAGCGAGCCCGGTGCCCCGGCCCCCCGAGATCCGGCAGGGATGATCAGTCCAGCCAGTGCCGTGAGCTCAGAGCCCAGGAATGCCCGGAATCTGCCGCCCGGCACGAGGCGAAGAACATGCCTTTTGTTAGCGCCCTGGTACACGTGCCGCGCCCCGCTGCCGGCACCTCGGCCCGGCGGGAGTGCCCGCTGCCCTGCAGCCACCCCAGCTCCCCTAGGGGCGCAGGGAGAGGCTGGACACCAAGGTGAGGGGCTGAGCTGAAAGTCTTTATGGCGGGGAGGCCAGGCTCAGGGGAGGACTCGGGGGGGATCTCCCCCAATACCTCTGGATGTGCCCAGCTGGCTCCCCACCACTTCTCTCGGCAGTGACCGGGCTCAGGTTGACCATCCCGCCCCCTACCTAGTGTTCAGGGTCCCACCCGACCCCCCAGCTTGGATCCCTTCTGTGGGGTGGGGGGGGGAGGAGGAGGAGGAGAAGGGGCCAGGCCCTGAACACTGGAGGGGGAGCCTCGGGACACAATGATTGCATTGAGGGACCCGCGCTGAGGAGCTTGGAGAACTTTCTGAGCCGGGCCAGAGGGCACGGCCGGGGCAGCCCAGGGAACAGAGAGACCGTTCTCACTGCAGACCCCCCACGCCCACCGAGAGGGGGAGCGCCCCGCTCCAAACCCCCCGCAGCCGGAGAGGATCCATCCGCCCCTTCCCCCAGGCTGGAGAGGCGCCCCTGTAACTCAGTGCAACTCAGCCGGGCCAGCCTGGTGTCTCCGGCCTTTCAGGGGAGACGCGAGAGGGATGAGCTGCACCCCCAAGCTCCGTGGCGGCTGGAGAACGGGCCAGAGGGCAGGCTGGGGCCTCTGCCCGAAGGGGGCCAGCAGGGGAGAGGACCCACGCAGGCGCAGCGGCACTGAGCCGGGCACATGAGGGAAAGCGGCTGAGGACTGGAGATCCCACCGCTCTGCCCCATAGCACAGACAGCCAGGAGGGCGCACGGAGCCACCCTTTGGGACCCTCGGGCCTGTCAGGCTCTACCAGCCCATGGCAGAGAATGGGGAGGGGGGGGATGGCTCCTGCACCAAGGGGCCTGAGGTTCAGGCCATCCCTTCATCATCCTCCCCGGGAATGGCGACTTCCCAGGACACCCATTGCCACCCCGGCAAAGCAATGGGCCAAGGAGCCCCCAGCAGACCCTAGGGGAGGCTGCCCACCCGCCAAGGCAGGGTCCCAGGGAGGCGGTTCCCCCCCCATCCCATCGGCACCGATGAGGTCAGTCATGGCTGAATGTCCTTGAACGCCCCGGACCCTCCAGCCGCAGCGAGGCGCCCATCTCGCTCTTCCGGCACCACGCCCAGGGCCCGTCCCCGGCTAGCCCGGCCTGTCTGCAGCTCCTCTCACCCCCCTTTTTTCTACCCCAGTCCTGCAATCGCACAGCCCCCCTCCCAGGGGAGAGCATCTCCTACGGCTGTGGTCACCAGCTCAGAGAAGCCCCGGACGCTGTGCCCAGAGTAACCTGCTCAGTGTCTGGTCAGTCCAGTGTCCAGTGTCAGCCTCTTCTAGCCCAGGGTGCTGTAGGGAGCAGGGCAGGATGGAGGGGAGCTCCCAGCTCCTCCGATCCCTGCCTCTCCCAGCTGGATCCTGCCCAAAACACATGGGACCAGCATAGCAAAGAGGCCAACAACCCCCCCCCTCCTCCCGAAACGGCCTGTCCGCTGCTCGCCAGCATCGCGATCGAGCCTCAGATCCAGCCAGCGCTTTGGACCCAGGACCCCCGTACTCCCAGCTGCCTGGCAGGGTTTCAGAGAGAGCCCTGAAGATTTACAGTTTTATATTTCAAGAGAGCGGTTCGCTGCTCCTGCGCCTTCCAAGCTGGCTCTGGAACATCCGGCCTGGAGCCAGAACTGCACACGAACAAAGATTTGCTTTTTACGCTTCAGGGAGGAGAAAGCCCCCTCCCCCCCGCTCCTGCAGCGCCCAGCCCCCACTAGCAGGGCTGAGGTGTGCTGGCAGGAGGGCCAGCTCAGTGCTTGGAGCCAGCCTTGCACTTACAGGAGCCATAAAACACTTCACTCGCCCACAAAAAAAAAATAAAAAAATAAAATAAAAATCCATCAACCAAAGCTCTGTGTGATGGGCGCTGGCCCTGCCCCCGCACTCTGGCTGGGCCTCGTCACCTGGGGCATTAAAAAAACCCCTCCCAACAGCCCAGGCCCATCGCAGGGGCGAGGAGGGCAGGAGGGTGCTGGGGACCCGTTGAGGGATGTGGGAGGGGAGCTTTCCAAAGCGGCAGCTGCTTGTCCTTCCGCGCTGCTCGTCCATCACTGTCGCTAACGCTCCGTGCGGCGCTCAGCCCAGGGGCTCAGCGAGCCAGGAAAAGCCGAGCGCCCTGACTTCCTTTGGATCAACTCGTCCCACCCCTGCAGCAGTCCGCCCCAGCCCACCCCTACACCCCCGTTCCAGTCTCAGCTCTTCAGACCTGGGCGGGCCCCGCACGCTGGCTGAACGCACGTGCCCTGGCAGCTAGCTACACGAGGGCAGGGGCGCTTCCCGCTACCGGCCTGGAGAGCCTGAACCGGGGGCTCCGGAGAGCCGTCCAGGGCCCTGCAGAACGTCCAGTGCCGGGGGAAGGTGAGATGCTGCAGGGGGCATAGCCAGGCAGCCTTCCCCTTCTAGCAGCGTGCCCCCAACACTGACCTGAAAGGGCACCCTTACTAGGGGAGGGAGAGTTCTCAGCCTCTCTCATCGGCCCATGGGTACCACCCATCGAGGACGGACCAGGACCCATCCTAGCACATCCGCTGAATGGCTCCGAACCGGTGAAAGGCTCCGTATCCTGCTCCCAGCCCATCCGCCCCAGCCCTCGCACTGCTTTGGGTGAGCGACTAGCCCCCATGTGCAGACGTGCAGCTCTGACGGTTCGGGGGTTGGGGGTGGGGCTTCCCATGGGGTCGTGGGAGCAGGATGCAGCCTGGGAAACCCTGGTTCGCAAGGCGGGTTAACGCGGCGGCTGTGCCTTGATTCTCCACATTCAGCTTGCCTGGGAGCAAGCGGGGATGTAAACTTGGCCAGGCTGAGTGGGACAAGACCTCACAGACACGGCAAACTGTCTCTGGAGCCCAGGAAGCAAGCTGGATAAATAGAATACCCTAACACAACCTGGGGAGGAGATCAGCTCTCGGTGGAGTCCTGATCCGGGGACAGGGCAAGCTGGCCCAATGGGAACTGCTGACCTCCAGTTGCTGGGAGAGGAGGCAGCTGTGAATGGAAGGGAAAAAATACACAAACATACACAGGCTAACAAAAAAAAAAAAAAAAAAACTCAGGTTAGAGGATAAAAAAAGAACACGTGAGAAAGGCCAAGAGAAACACACGGCTCCGGGGAAAACGCCATAGAAGGGAAAGCGATGGCCAGCTCCCAATAGATCTGACGCCCTGGATGAGAATCTGTACAGATTTGCCACGCTCCGGCGCAGCCTCTGCTGCCCACAGTGCCATCCCCCACGTCCATGCTCCTCGTGCTGACTCACGCAGCATCCCCTTTCCAAGAGACCGAGGCTGGAAGCTCTTCGGGCTGGTATTTCTTGCAAGCTGAAACCCAAGGGGATCACAGCGAGCGCTCTATGCCCCCAGAGCACTGGGCTGGCACGTGCCACCCTCCTGGGAAGGGGGGAGAAACCCCTCGTTTTACAGGTGGGGACAGCCGGCCTACGGAGAGGGGAAGCAACATGGGGTGGGGAGGGGACAGACCAAGCTGCACTTGCTTCTGCATAGCCCCAGGATCTCACCGGCCCAGCGCACACAGCTCAATGCCCTGGTGATGCCAGCTGCTCCCATGCCCACCACAAAGAGGAGGTTGGCAGCAAGAGAAAGATAAAAGAGGAAGCTGCTTCCTTCTCCCCCCTCCCCCCACCAGACCTGTTGTCTGGGTGGCCGCGTCAAAGCCACCCTGGAAAAGAAAAGCCAAGCCCTGGCACGTTTCCTGTGCAGCATCTCTCTCTCTGCCGAGTCCCCTGGCAGCAACAGCCGCATGAGAGGAAGGAGGAACAGCCCTTCCCCAGTATACAAGGGGGATTTGGGGTGGGAAGTGGAATTCAGGCTGCTACTGCAGACAGGAATCCAAAGCTCGGGAAGTATTTTGTAGCACGGCTTCAGGGACAAGGCAGGGTCCCATTTGCCATGTGGGAGGAGTCTGCAAATTCTTCTCTCCATCTAATGAAAGGGATCCCCCCCCCCCCCCACTACCCGAAACCAGCAGATCTTGCTCTGTGTTTGGGGAAACTTTACAAGTATCACACCTCTCCCGGCCGGCTTCGACCAGGCCTAAAAGGAAAGCTCAGAAGGTCACCCTGGCTGAGTAAGGGATCAGTCTATGCGGCTGGAGGTGATGGGCTGGCTGCCTAAACCTTAGCCCTCCCTCTGAAGCAGATACAGGCAGTGTAATGTGTGGGGTCTCCTAAACACACCCGTCCGAAATAATCACAAGGGCTGTCTAGTCTGCTTGGCCATTCAGACCCTTGTCATTTCATAAGAGCAGGAGTTAGCTGTCGTCTTCTTGGCCAAAGTTTCCTCTCGTGTGGTGTTGTATAGCTGCCACGCCCTGCCCCAGAAGTGGCTGCATGCCAGCCGTGCTGTGTGGATGCAGTTTGAAATGCGCACTTTAAAAGGGACACCGTTAACTGGGATTTTTTTTAATTGGTTCATTATTAAGAAATACATGTATCCAGGAGAGGCGCCTTTAAAAGGTATGTCCTGAGCAGTGGCTTATAACCATTCACAGAGGAGCAGAGGCCAAGGGAGACACTGACCATACATGCAAAGCCATAAAAATAACTCTATACAAGGTGGACAAGTAGCTGCAAGAATATCTTTCTAGGTTGGGCATAACTGGCATCCTTTGTCTCAGATTGCTGTGAGAAGTCGTTAAGCTCCTTTATACCACCAGATCTCTGAAACAATCGCAGCCTCCACCCGAAACACAAGGCCCGTCACGTCCCAAACCAGAGGCACATGCGAGACACATGTGGCCAGAGGGATTTTGCTAGCTCTTACGTTGTGCAAGTTTGTGTCTGGAGAAGACGCAGCAGAAAAGACCAGAGACACTGAGATAAAAGGCAGCTAGGAAGCACCAGGCACAGTCAGGGCAAGCACGGGGCATGTGGCTCTGAGAAAAGCCAAGAGAGAGAACTTTTGGGCAGAGTGCTGGCTGGACGAGGGGCTTGGAACTGTAGGCAAAGAAACTGTCTCCTGTTTGATTGTTGCTGTGTTCAAGGGAACCGGACTTTGTCCATTCTTTGTAACTAAACAGGGTTGAATCAAAAATCCCTGATTCTCTCACCAATTTTCTCCTCCTAGCTGGAACAACCCAAGGTCATTGGCTACCCAGTTGGACCAAAGGGGGGGGGGGGGCAACCCAATTGTTTTCCCTCTCTCTGTTAAGCACTGAGGATCTGTCTACACACAGAAAGTGTACTGGCTTAATTTACACTGGTGTGAAAACCATTCATGTTGGTTTCAAACCTGTTCCCTTGGTTTAGCCTGAAGCTGTACGTTTACAGCTGAACTGTTCTGAATCAGGTTCAAATCAATATGAGCATCCGGAGTCGCACCAGTTTAATTCAATCACTATCATATCACTCCTTTAACTACACCACTGCAGCTGGGTGTTTAGACCAGGTGGAGTTTTCAGCTAGAAATGTGATTTACAACCCGCCACTGCCCTGTGTCTCCTTCCGCCCCGGATTACCGGGCCACACATGTCACCCCTGGACCTCACACTGCATCTTGTCCCTTTGTGAACTCAGTCCGGGCCCGAAAGCCACTCCCCAAGGGGCAAGGGCTTCCTTTCTCTAACCCCAGGGTCCCTCTGCTCCCCGCCCAGCCCCTTTCCCCACCCGCAGGGCCAGACAGCAATTCCACAGCTGCTACCCCCCGCTCCACCTTCTGCTTCACTTGACAAAGAGCGTGAAGCCCCAGCCCCCAAATCCCTTCTTTGCCCAGATGCCCCCTCACGCCAGCACCGCTACAGAGCCCAAGGGGGGCCAGGGAGAGGGGGGGTCGCAGTGACACTGACCCAAGCTGGGGCAGGGAAGGGGTCCGTTTCCACCAGGGCCTCCCCCAAACAGGAGCCCGGCTCTGCGCTGACCCCTCCAGATAAAGGAGAGGGGCCGGGCAGCGCCCTCTGAGCCAGCCCCCGAATGCACCAGCGTTGTGCTGCGAGCCGGGCTGGGACTGCAGAGCCGGGGCAGTTTGCAATCCGGGCCGGGGGCTGCCCGGGTCCGGCTCGGCTTCTGCGAGAGCCCAGAACACGTGGAAACCGCCCGCCGACCCGAACTCCGCAGCGGAGCCGGGCTCAGACACAGCCACCCGCCGGCCCGGCCCGGCCCGGCCCGGTCCGACCCATAAAGACTCGGATCTCAGCAAAGGGGCGCAGCATCCTCCGCGCAAACTGCCCGCAGACCCTCCCCCCTCCGCGCAAACGGGGCGCAGCGGTGCACCCCCAAATCAGCCGCCTCCCCGCAGAGGGGACGAGCTCGTGCGACAGGAGCACCCCCGGCTAAGCCCACCACGGCCACCGCGTCCTGGAAACCCGGCACCTCCATCCCCCGGGAGCAGCTCCCGCGGCCGGTCCCCCCTGCGCCCCGGGAGATGCGCAGCCCCCCCCCCCCGGGGTCCCTGTGCGCCGCCCCCCCCGCTCACCTGTGGCGCCCCAAAGAAGAAGGAGGCAGCCCAGCCCCAGGCCCCCCGCCGTCCGGCTCCGAGCCATGCTCCGCGCTCGCAGACCGGAGTGGGGAGGCAGAGGCGGCGAGGCTGGGTTTGGAGAAGCCCAGGGGCTGACGTCAGGTGGGAGGGAGGCAGGGATGCAGGGGGGGCTGGGCTGGGAGCTGGGCCAAGGCGGGCCACCGACTGCACCGAGTTAGCCACGGGAGGGACGAAGCCGGGGCGGGGCCGGGGGGGTGGGCGAGCGGGGCAGGCCGTGAGCGAGCCCCGCTAGCCGCACAGCCTCCGCTCTCCGGAGGGCAGCGCTGGGCGGTGGGTGCACTTCAGGCTGCACCGAGGCGCCTGCACTTTCTCCGAGCCCCCGGCTGCTGCTTTCCCCGCCAGGCGGGGCCCGTCGCCTGCCCGCGCAGCGGCTGCTTGGCTCTGGCTCCGGGACACCTTCCCCGCAAGCTAGCAGTCGACTTGCAGCGAGATCTGGCTGGGACAATGCAGGTTTTTCTGTCCAGCCCTCCGCTCCCCCCGCTGTTCCAAGCCCAGCTGTCCGCTCTCCCTCTGCTGTTTGCAGACCCCCTCGTTCATTGTCGCGCTCTCCCTTTTGCATTGCAGAGAAGCGGCACCTTAACCTGCTGCAAAGAAACACATCGGTCTGGACGGTCACAGCACTGGGCCCACGACCTCCTGCCCCTCCAGGGCCAGCTTGCTGCAGGCTTTGGGTAGCAGCAGGGCCCCGGGCAGGATGGTTTCCTGCTGTACTTTTGCTAGCCTAGGTGCTTAGGTTTTCAAGATTTTGTGTAATGTGTCCCTCTCCCAGCCTGGGTCTGAGACTGTCCCACAGCCGAGCAGATCTCACTGCAAAGAAACTTTTCCTCTCCTCCAGCGGCTTTTTCTTAACTTCATGCCGTGACTCCTTATTACCCACCCCGCTCCCTGTGCCACCCTACATCATTCCTCCCCCTCAGATAGCTGCAGACTGTTATCATGTCTCTGGGATAAGTAAATAACCTCAGCCCATGTCTCTAGGCTGTTCCTGAGCCTCATAAATAGCCCTGTAACTGGAACCTGAGAGGAAATGCTTTAGCGGGTCTGGGAACTTTCCATTTTTCAATCGCTTATAACTCCATTATGGGGTGTTTAATTCCAGTTTAGCCTGGAGAATTGCAGCGTATCTCGTTCAGCCGGTTTGGAGTTACAGATGCACAGGGCTAGTTTGTAACAGCCGACCCCTAGGCATCAGAGATGGAAAAAACCCATTGGGGTGCCCTGCCTATCTAGCTGAGTCTCATGTAGGCTTGTTTCCTTATGATATGTACGTCCGATCTTCCACATTCAGGACTCTTGCCGTCAAGCTGGGACCCTGCTCCCGTTTGGCAGCATGGCATGGGGCAGTCATGGTCCCCGACACCTTGTTTGTGACCCTCAGGTTGAGAACTCCATTGCCAGTGGTTTTTCCAGTCTGGTTTTAAATATCCTGAATGTTGGGGCATCTGTGATGATCATCCCCCACCATGGGTCATCAGCAGAGTCTCCAGCACTGGCGTCTACCACTCGAGATAAAGGACTAGCTCTGGTAGCAGTAATAGGCTGTTATCCTATATTGGTGCAGCCCCCAGAGAGGGGATATGGAACACAAAGCCAGTGTGTTACATTCTGACCCCTTCCCTTGGGGGACTGTCCCAGTGCCTATTCGACCTCTTTGCTGAGCCATTTCTTCTGATATTCAACCTCTTTTCCCTTTCTTAATCCTCCCCATGGCTCCTGGTTACACCCTAACTCATTCCTCTCCATGACTATCTGTATTCCAGGAACACTGCGAGGTCCCAGATGAAATCCAGACCCCATTGTGCTAGGTGGAAACCAAATGCTTTCCCCCCTGTTACTGATACCTACCTCTGGG
Organism: Emydura macquarii macquarii; assembly: GCF_026122565.2. Taxonomy (NCBI): domain Eukaryota; kingdom Metazoa; phylum Chordata; order Testudines; family Chelidae; genus Emydura; species Emydura macquarii. Next base: position 10,350,029 of record NW_027130449.1, on the reverse strand, counting down.
GCGTCAATCACCCTGGAAGCTTTTGATTTAACAATGTTAGATTGGCAGCCGGTGGGAAGCTCTTCAAAACCACAGTCTCTTTCCCCCATGGAGAGGACTAAAGTTAAGCATCCTCCAAAGTTATTGGGCCAAACACAGGGACATCAGCAGAGCCAGGCCAGTCTATATCAGCAGAAGTCCATTAGTCTAGATCTTCAAAGATATTTTGGCACCTAACTCCCAGTGACTGACCCTGTCCCCACAGCTGGGTTGCAGACAGGTTCTTGTCCGCTCCAGCTGGGTACCTGAACATCTGTGATAGGTCGGATCGTGTCGAGAGTCCTGGCCTCTTACTGTCTCTCTGGGCACAGAGGTTTTTTTAAAGACTCTGTGGGGCTAGACAATAGCTGCGTATGAGTTAGCCCTTGGCCCTTTTTAAATCAGAAGGAAGGAGTCCAGAATGTAGCTGGGCTGGGGGTCGGGGGTTCAAACCAGGCTCAGGCGAGTTTGCTCTTCCAAGGGCCTGTCTCTACACCTGGAGTGGTGCAATACGACATCCCAGGCTCCTGCGTTGTATCACAGCGTCGGAGTGAACCTGTGCGTCTTTGCCTCCCTGCTGACGGTGCTGCCCCTGCGTCGGGGCAGCCTGGAAACCAACCCCAGATTTCACACTGCGCCGGCAGCGCACGGATTCCAGATTGGAAACGGCCCCAGCACAATGGCTCTGTAGAAAGCCCCCTTGGCCCTCTCCCCCGCCCCCAGCCCAGCCTGCCATGTAGCACAAAGCCACCCGTGCAGCTGTTGAATAATCATGTGCAGCGCAGAGAAAGGCGGTGGGAAAGCTGGTCTCAGGCCTGTGTGGGTGAGGAGAAGGCGCCCGAGCCCGCGCGGCTGGAGGAGCCTTTGATCACTGCCAGAGCTGTGCAGGGCGATTGCCCAGCAACGATCACCCCTGGAGCAAAAACTGCCCGTGCCCTGCATTAACTGCCTCTCCCGGGAACCCCACAGGGCACGGCTGACCCTGCCACGTGGCTCCCTTGCCCCTGGGCGCAACTGTGTTACTCAGCGTGACTGGTGTGTGTTGGATTCGGCTCAGGGGGCCGGCGACGACAAGCCAGGGATCGGTCCGTGGGGAACGGGGAGAGAAAAATGTGCCGAAAGGCTGTGAGCCTCCATCCCCACGCTGAGGTGGCCCTGCCTGGAATGGCTCCGCCTCCCCCACAGTATGCGCTAGCGGCTCCCGAGCCAGGACTCCTGGGTTCCATCCCTGGCCCTGCCAGTGACTCGCTGGGTGACCTTCAGCAAGTCACTTCCCTGCTCCGTGCCTCAGTTTCCCTGGCTGGGTAATGGGGGTTGTGAGACCTAATCAATGAGATGCTCTGTAAAGCACGCCAAGACCTTTGCCTGGATGGTGCTAGAGCAGGGGACGGTGGCACCATGACTTCCTTACCTTAGAAGCTCTCCCTGGGTTCCCCCAGACCTGAGGGGCTCACCCTGCTAACCCCGGCCCCACGGCCAGCAGTTGGCTTTACTCAGCCCCCTCTCCACCAGCTGCCCACCCTCAATGCCTGGGGTCTTGGAGCCTTTGCTTCATCTGCTTTAATCTCTTCCCTGCTCCACTTGCTTTTTCCTGACACTGTGGCTGGGATTCACACTCCAGCTGCACAGCTTCCCTTGGCCGTCAGTTCTGCAGTTGGGTCAAAATTGGGAGGAGGGGCAGGGGAGAGAGAAGAAGAAAGGTCCTGATGGATAAGGGGAGGGGTCGGTAAAAGGATCCATACCTGCATCTGAAAAGGGGGTGGGAAAAGGTCCCCCCCCGCCCCCAAAAAAGGCAGAGAGCTGTCCAGCAGTTAGAGCTGGGGGGTTGGGGCTCAGGACTCCTGGGTCCTATTCGCAGGTCTCAGACATGGCCTGTTTGACGGTGAGGGCTAGGTCTTGGATTCTGTTCTTGGCTTCGAGACTGATTCATTGCCTGGCATTAGGCAAATCAGTTCCCCTCTGTTCCTTCCCTCTGCCTGTAGCTTTCTCTGCAGATCTCCAATTACTCATTCCCCGCTCCTTCCTTTCTCTCTGTGTCACCCATTGGTCCTCGCCATGCCCTTCTTCTCTGCTTCTAGATGCATTTCTGATCCACTGTCTCTCTGTCCTCCCCCTTCCTCTCCAGGCCGAATGAGTTTGTCTGATTCATCAGAAATGAACAGTTTCTTCCAAATGAGATTAGTTGCTTAAAATAGCATAGTTGGTTTGTGATACGATGCCGGGGGCTGGCTGCTAATAGCATCTGGAGCCACACAGGCAGACCAGGAGCAGGTTAAATTGCACAGAAACAACTGGAAGAGAATTTATCTGACACCCTGGAGGAAGGCAGCTGCAAACCTTACATGCAAACACGGTTTCAGCCATGAACTTCAGCCCCTGGCATAAGGACATGGTCAATCAACTGACGCAGCAAAACAAGATGCAGCCAGGTTTGGGATGCAAGCAGGCAGGTGGACACAGGCACACAAACAAGCAGACACACAAATATACACAGACACGCATGCATGCAAACACATGGACGTGGGAATGCTCCCACACAAACACTTTAGTATGCCAAATAAGCACACACAGCATGTATGGATAAATATATGTAGAAACACATGGACGCGCAGCATTGCAAACACACATACACACAGAGAAATGCCCCCATCCAAACACGCACACACAAATGCCTCCACACACACACACGCCTGCTCGCACCTGCCATGCAAATATTGCACAAATGGGTGCACACACAGACACTTCCACATGCACAAAGGAGGTGCCTGAACCAGCCAGTGGCCGAAGGGAGTGTTTCTGTCACATCCATCTCCCACTTCCCAGACAGACAGATGGTGCTCTCCGCTGTGCAGGCAGACCCAGGCTCCCGGAAGGCTGATTACCAGCTCCGTGTATATTGACCAAGGGCCAGTTCCAGGCAAGATGAAATCACTGCTGCTGTTGGCTGATGGCAGAGCTCTGCTTTGTCTTTGGCAGGAGCCAGCAGGAGGGGAGGAAGGGTGTACCTTTGAATCCCAGAGGAATAAACAGCTCAAGGATGAGGATTTCCCCCCATTGTTTGCATGCCTGGCTGAGCCCCAAGAGAGAGACAAGGGGGCACTGCAGCAATCTATGGCAGGGCCGGGCCGGGGAGCAGCGAATGGGTTGGCTTGGCGGTCTTTGCTCTCTTGGGCTGGCATGGCAATCAGGCTGGTGAGTGGTGTCAGCTGTAGCACCTCCAGATTCCGGGAGAAAACTCTGAAAAACCGCTGCTTGTCCACAGACAGCATCACAACAACTGGCTAAAGCCTCCTTAATCCGCCGGAAGCCCTTCCTTCTACATCTCCAGGCCAGGGTCTGTGCAGTGGATGTCCCCACAGCTCCAAGGTGGCGTGAAATTCTGCTGGGTTCTGGGAAAGGCCGGGAATGCGTCCAGGGGTCCCAGTGCAAGATAGAGGAGGGTCATTCTCGCTGGAGACCGGAACACTCGGAGCCTCCCGATCTTTGCCCGTCACTTCATCTCGCTCCTTCTGGTTTATTTCCTTGTTTCATGGATTTGGCTGGAGCCCCAAACAGACAAAGTGTAAATAAGAGACGGGGCCTTTCAGACCTGCCTAGACAGCTGGTCCTGGGACAGTCAAGCTGGACTCCTAGGTCTGATCCTGCTCTGGGCTACGCTCTGGAGAGGCTGTGTAAAGCAGAGGAGAGAGGAAAACCATTTGCGTGAAAACCTCCACAGTCCTTATCCCACCCCCTGACTTCCCACAAGTGCCCGCTCAGCCTACGGGGGCCTATCCTGCCCCACAGCATAGGCTGCCCCACTGCGAAACACACACGTGACGGTGTCACCCGTGGAAATAAACTCAGGGCCTGATTCTCCACCATTGGCACTCTGTTATCTAGTGTAACGGAGCAGAGTTTAAATGGGGGCGGGGGAAAGGGGTAACTGGGACCGTGAACTCAAGCTAGTCTTGTATCCCTTCAAAATATTAGCCTGAGAGAACCCAGGAGTCTGGAAGCCCTGTTCCCAGCAGCAACCGATGAATATGCCGGGCCTGATCCACCATTGATTGTCCTGCACCATGGGCAAAGGATTACATTAGTGCAAAGCGGGTATATAATGCAACCAGTTGGCTAGCACCCAGCACTGCTGTCAGTGGCTGCACGAGGCACAGAACAAAAGAGAATTCGGCTCGCAATGTCCCAGGCAAGAGAGTAGAGCGGCTGATACGGGATGGGGGACTCTATCCTGGGAAGCAGGGACTCTGAAAAAGATGGGGGGTCATGGTGGATAATCAGCTGAACACGAGCTCCCAGTGTGACACTGTGGCTAAAAGTGCTAATGGGATGCTGGGATGTATAAAGAGGGGAATCTCAAGCAGGAGTAGAGGTGTTATTTTACCTCTTTATTTGGCACTGGTGTGACGGCTGCTGTAATCCTGTGTCCAGTGCCGGCGTTCACAATTCAGGAAGGATGTCGATCCGTTGGAGAGCACCCAGAGAAGAGCTGTGAGAATGACTGAAGTATTAGAAAACAGGCCTTACAATCATAGACACAAGAAACTCAGTGTATTCATCTTACCAAAGAGAAGGTTGAGGGGTGACTTGGTCACAGTCTGTAAGTATCTACACGGGGAACGAATATTTATTAACGGGCTCTCCATTTTAGCAGAGAAAGCTAGGACATGATTCAATGGTTACAAGTTGAAGGTGAAAATTCAGACTGGAGATCTACATTTTTAAAAGGGAGAGTCACTAACCATCGCAACCATTCACCCAGGGTGGTGGTGGATTCTCCGTCTCTGGCCATTTTTAAACGCAGAGTGGATGTTTTTCTAGAAGCTCTGCTCTAGGAATGATTAGAGGGCAGTTCTCTGGCTGTGTTACAAAGAAGGTCGGATTAGATGATCACAATGGCCCCTTCTGGCCTTGAAATTTATGACTCAGAGCTGGGCATCCCTGGAGCCCTGATTCCCAAGTCCCTACTCTAACCCCCACACACAACCCTCTCTTCCCCCCGCCATGAAGCCTGAAGCTCTGTAAGGCTCTCCCCAACGTCCATAATAGGCATATTTACAGCCTGGCTCAACAGGCTGTAAATAACAGAGGCAAACCCTAACTCAAATTGAACTTTGATCAGATCAGAATCTATGACTCAGAGATGGGGCAGATGTTGCAAAATCCCACAGGCAACAGGGGAAGAAAAGGATGAGCCACGAGCGTCTTCCAAGTCCTTTCTTCAGGGTGCAAGACCCACCCCCCTTTTGGCTGCACTCCTGAGCTGCATTTGGGCCAACACAATGCAGCATGTAAAGCAGCTGCAGCCAAGGGATTGAGCACTGGTGTCACAATCCCACCGCCCAGTGCCGTGCCACGCGGGAACCGTTTGCACACAGAGCGGTAAGTGTCAGAAGCGGTTAGACAATTTTCCAGGCCGTTACTCTGGTTCAGGTGCATTTGACACCAAATAAACATGCAGGGGAGCAGAGGGCGCTTTGCTGTTTATTATTATCATTAGAAAAATCCCGTGGTCCCTCCCCCGCCCTTGTTAGTCTTACACCGTCCATCAAGCAAACACCAGATGGGAGAGCAGTGACTCAGGAGGCAGATAACATGGCTCGCAGCTGGAGACTCACGGGCCTGGGTACCTTGGTGTTATCTGGCCTTCCTGATTTGCGGGAGTAACCTCAGCGCTGGTAATTGCACGTCACTCTCTGGGACCATCTGCACGGTGAAAGTGATGCTTGTTGTGCATAGTTGTGTGTCAGAGCTGGGGGAAGATCAAGGCTAGTGTGTGCGGGGTTGCAGTATGCACAGGCAGACGGGAAAAAACGGTGTTGTTAGGAGACCAAACTCCACCTGTGTCCAGCAAATGTGCTTAAACGTGGTCAGTTTCACAGCTGCCACAAATCACAGGGAACACGCCAGTGGGGACCCGATTTGGGCCCCAAGAAGAGACCTGGTTTGGGACCCAGGAGTCACCAAAATATACGGTCTCTTTCGTATGGCTTTTGGAGCCACTGGGCTTCCCTGAGTTGATCCCATCTGCACTGCACGATGTAACTGGATTAGAACTGGCGGCTGTAGGTGGGGCCGTGGTGTAGGTGGGGCCGTTTGCGCTCCCTCTCTGGCAGACAGACACAAAAGCCCCACGGCTGTACAGATTTGCACCAAGACCAAACCTGCATGTGGGAGGAGGTGCAGCTGCACGGCCATCCTAGCTCCACTTCCATGCATGTGTTTTGCGCTTCTTTAGTCCTATGGTTTCTACATGCACCTGAATAGCCCAGGGCTCAGACCGGAGCCTGTCCTAAGCCCAGGCTACCCTGCTCCCCTCGGCGGGGTGATCTTAAAGCTAGAGATGAGAGAGATTGTCCAGCAGAGGCCCGGATGGAATGTGGGTCTTCCGCTTGCCTGGAAGCCTTGTTTCTGTCCCTTGCTAAAAGCAGGCTGATCAATTGGGGAGGGTCAGACCCGCCAGCTTTCTTCCCGACGAGCCTTATGCTGCTCTTTATGAATTATGAGGCCGGAGTGATGAATTATTCAGCCAGGCTCGCTTCCTGCGTAGCTCTCATGGCTGACGAAAGGCAGATGTTCAGGGAGGTATCTGGACATTGTGTTAGTCTTAGACCCCTTCACACGCCTCTGCCATGGGAGAGGGAAAAGTCGCCCTCTCCTGGGACAGAAGAGGAACTCGAGCCCTCTGAAGTAAGGCTGAGGGCCAGGCCTGCTCCTCCCCAGATGGTGCGCTAGCCTGTCTCCAGCTTCCACTCACTCCCCCTGGCGCTCTAGCGTGAGAGCACCAGGACTGAGTCTCATTTATTCCACTGCTGCCAGAGATTGCGGGGAGCTAAGGAGACTTTAACCCACCTTTGCACTCCCTGGATTCTGGGGTGCTGCTGGACCCTACCTGGCCCCATGTGTAACTTAGAGCAACCTCAGGGCTCCTCTAGCGCATTCTCTGCTTCCCAGGTGCCATACGGCCCAGCACTGCCACGCTGCCTGCACCAGGGGCCCTTACGCTGGCTCCACGGCAGCTGGGGAGGTCTCCTGCAGAGCTGAACAAAAGGACCATAATGTAACTAAGATCAGGCCGGCCATGTCAGCGTTGGATGAGGGCCCTAAAGTCTCCGAAATATAGGGTCTCCCTGTGCCGCTTTTGGACCTATTGGAGCTACTGGGCTTCCCGCAAGCTGTACCATCTTTGGTGCTGACGTCTCCAGAGGGACACACACACACCCCTTCTCCAGCGGAGCAAGGGGAATTCATTCTCTGGGCCAGACGCTCAGCTGGTGGTCAACTGAAGTCAGTGGAGCTATAGGGACGTACACAAGCTGAGAATGGAGCCCTCTGTACTCATTCATTTGATCCTGGGGTATCGCCAACACCTGCCCCAGCCCTACAACGTCCCAGTCCTGCTGAACCTCAGAACCAGTTCATGTCGCTGCCCGTCACTGGGCTCGGATCCCAGCGGATAGTTTGTGTGTGTTCCTCCCTCCTTCCTCTCTCCCTTGCTCGTGCTTTATTTGGGGATTATTAACCATGGCTACAATAGCTTTTGTTTATACAGCGCGGATGGTGTCTCGGAAAATCAAGATCGGGAGAGCGAGGGAACCGGGGCGGAGGAAGGAAAGACGTGAGCCGCGAGCCGTGAGGGAGGAAAGGGACATTTTAAATAAAGCACCATCTGGATTTTCAGGTGGGAGGCACACGAGACCTTAGGTGCTGCCTCCGACCCACCTGCTTCCATGCCACGCGCGGTGCCCAAAAGAAACCAGAGTCCCCGCGGCGGGGTCGGGGCCGAACAAAAATGCTCCTGTTCCACTTCTGAGTCCCTCCGGCAGGTGGGCGCTTTGGAACAGGGCTTAGCTGCAGATCTGCTCCAACCAGCCCGTTTGGTGCCGCAGGGCAGGTGCGGGGGGAGTCAGGACCCACTTGCAGAAGCAGGCTGGGCAGGACAGGTGTCTGGAATGCTGACTCGGGGGTGGCTGGGGCAAAGCCGGGAAAACCATTAGCCCAGTGAGCAAAGGGGTCCTGGCTAATCTCAGGGTTAGAGCAGGAGGCACTAAACATAAGGCGTAGAGGCTGCAGGGGCGAAGGGTGGGATTTTTCAAGGGAGCCTGACGGAAGCAGGCACCCAGGTCCAGCGGGATTTGGGCAGCTGATTCCCACAAGCCGCTCCGGAAATGCCAGCCGATGTCTTTGATCCAGGGCGAGGGCATGGGAAGTGAGGAAAGGCGCCCTTGTTGAATGTTCCCTGTTTGCGCTCTGCCATTGGTGGGGGTGGGGAGGGTGACTCTGACCGGCCCCAGGCTGGGAAGATGCAGGTGTGGACAATCCCGGATGGATCTGCTGACGGGCGATATTACAGCAAGGTGCACCCTGGACGGAAGGGAGACGGGGTGAGCGTGGGGAGGGGTCTGTGACTGGAGCAGGGGAAGGAGTGAGCTTGTCCTGGATGGATCAGTCCTGCTCTCTGAGTCTCTGCAGAGAAGGATTTCGACGCAGAGAATAGGCCACGGGAAAAGAGCTGGTGCTGGGGGCGGGGAGGGGGTGTCTGTTCCCCCTGGCTATTTTTAACCTCCCTTTTCCTTTGCCAAACATCTGAGTTCATCTCTCCCGCTAGCACACGCACTAGAAAAGGCTCTCATTGTCCTGCAGCCAGACAGGGTTGCTGAGAGAGCCACTAGTCTTCACAATGGCCGGGATTATACTGCCAGCCAGGGCGGGTGGCAGGAGGAGGAGAGGGTCTGGGCTGGAGCAGCTGCCTCCCGGATTCTCCCTCTTCATGTGCTATCTGACTCATTAATCCAAGTCATAAATAAGACTGGCTGGCGGGAGGCGAGGACCCTAGGCCTAGCGGCAATCGCAGCAGACAGGGAAAGTGAGGCTGGGCCCAGGTGGCAGGCTGGATGCTGGGGACATTTATCTCCGTTACTGGAACTCTCCCGGCTCCGGATAAGACAGGACAGGGTGTCGTTGTCAATTAGTGTCTGGCGTGGTGCTGAACCACCTACCGCTCGCTGAGGGCACACTGGGGCAGATCCAGGCCTAATCAAACAGGCCAGCATCTCCCGGGCCCAAGGAACGCAGCTGCACTCACCCCCGCCAGCATATTTTATTTTCGGTAATCACGACCACCACCGCCATGGATTGTTTCCCTAACACGTCTTCCCTCCTAGCTTCCACACAGCCAACATTGCCTGGAGATAGAGCAGGGGGTCCCAAACCTGTTCTTTGCTGGGACCCCCTTTGCAAATATTTCAGGCTGTGACGACCCCCTCCTCCAAAAGTGATGACTTCCCCCATGCCATGCCACCCTTACCGGCATGCGTGAGGGCTGACAGCTCGCGAGCCCCCCATAATAGGGGTCATGAGCCCCCGTTTGAGAACCCCTGAGCTAGGGCATGGAACAAGGAGCCAGAGAATGTTGTCTAGTGGTAAGAGGCTAGGACTCTGCGGAGACAGGCATGTCCCCTCTCTGTGCCTCGCCGGGTTTCATCCCCTAGAATTGGCTGTGACATCAGCCAAAACTGCAGGTACCGACAGGGCGTGTCTGCGCAGAAGAGATCTGGGGTACATTCTGGGCTCCTCCTCTCCGCTTCCCGTCAGAGCTCGGGAGAGCTTTAAGGCAGCTGATGGATGCAATGGCGGGGCAGGGAAGCTCTGTGTCTCCGGCTTCACACCAGCCCCTATTCACTGGCAGCCACCTGGCCATGACTACAGGGCAGTGACAGTGGGAGGGAGCCAGGACCGTGGCTGGATGACTCTGATGCCCTTGGGACTGGGGCTTAAATCAAACTGCCTGGCGCCATTCCACCCCTCGTGCTGCGTGTCCAGACTTCCCCTGGCACATCTGCTTACCTTCAATGGCTCTTCTGCAGGGGCCATTGCATGCCCTGCGGCAGGGACTCAGTTACACGGCGCGTCTCTGATCCCAGTGGGCCTCGTGGCTAGCGGATCTGCTGGCCCAAAGGCCGGGGCTTATCACTGGGCTGCTTGCTCCTGGACTGGGGACAAAATGAATAAAGGGAAATTTGGTAGGAAAGAAAAACGGAGCTAGTGGTGGCGGCCCCAGCAGCAGCATCCATTTTGGAGCATATCCAGAACAGCCCCTGCTCTGTGCTGTCCCTCGGTCCGAGTCACCGCCATCGCCGAGGGCGAAACCAAGGCACAGAGGGGTAGTCAGTTGCCAAGGGGCAAGGGCCACCCAGTGAATCAGTGTCAGAGTGGGAAGCCAGGCCCAGTTCTCTAGAGTTCCAGTCTGATGCTCAAGCCCTTTTATCTCTTCTCAGTTATTCTGTTTATGGCTGAGGTTTCTCTGTTGCTCCCTGCCCCACTCTGGTCAGCGGGGCCAGACCTAGCTATGACCTCTGTGGCCTAGAGGGATTGTCTCAGCTTACCAGCTAATATCTCAGGCCACTGCACATTTGGAAACCATCAGGCTGGCTGTAAAAAGAGAGAAAGAGGGACAGAAGCCCACTGACTCGGAAGAGCAGGATTTACCCGTGCAGGTTTTTCCCATGGATTTTGCATGCTTTTCCCAGCGCTCTTTGGAGAATTTCCAGAAAGGATATTAGTCCCCATGCTTCAGAAACCTCGCTCCGGAAACGCCCCGTTTGGAGCTGCATACGGCAGAGATCCCCAAGGCTGAACGTCTGAACAAAGGTGCAGGAGGAAGGAAAGCCCGTTCTTTTCCTGGAGGAGATAGGCTGGGTTGGCCAGCCAGACAGGCTCTATCAGCTTTACTCTGGGCAGCCTCTGTCAGACCCTGTCCCTGGGAGCTGCTGAGCACCCTCCACTCCCACACCCCAAGTGAGTTGAGGGTGCTCAGCGCCATGCTGGACGGGGCCCTAAATCGACTGTGTATAATTTTCTTCTTTGCATCCTGTCCTAACCTGTTGTGCCTGATGGCTCTGGGGCTGTTAAAACAGATGCCATGTCCCACCCCAGAGGTGGCTGCATCTTAGTGGTGGGTGATGGGTTCCTATATCTTGTGGCTGACTTGTTGGATGAAGGGTGCTGGCGAAAGGTAAGGCCCTGAGAAATGAAAGGCTTCTTCACAGGTCTAGTTCCCTCTCACCTGCACTGGTGTAAACTGGAAGCAAATCCGACAGGGACCAGGCTGCCCACGTGCCTCTCTCCACCCCAAGGCTCTCCATTCATCAGGCTTGTTTCAGCATCTACGCCATCCTCTGTCGCCGCCGTGTCACCAGCAGGCCTCACCCTCAATCCCTGTGCACGACGGGCTGTCCCAAGGCTCAGCGAGGTCATTGGCGGTGTCGTCTCTAACATCAATAGGCCACGCTGGAGGAAGCAGGAAAAAAAGGGACTTCCCCGGAACAGAGGCAGCACAACCACCCATTGTTTTAAAGAAGTCAGGAAATAATTAGCCCTGATGTGTTCTGTTTCAGAGCCAGGGATCTGGGAGAAGCTCCCACCCCTGGGACACTTTCACCAGTAACAGGGGAAGGAGGATTCCCAGAGAGACCTGAGCTCAAAGTAGACTGATCAGATCAGGGAGGACAGGACTTTGCTGGCCCTGCTCATCCAGCGCATGCCGGGGAAGCTGTGATCGGGAGGGAAGGGATTATGTGTGTGTGTGTGTTACAATCCCCTCTCCAGCAGACAGTGTGTGTGCATGTTGTGAAGAGCGCTGCTTGCCCTGAGCGAAGACCCAGCAGAGCTGGAAGCTGCGCATAAATCAGAGCTAGGGCAGCGTGGCTAATGGGATGGAGCAGGCCGACTCATGCCTAGGCAGGAGCTGCGTGGCTGGAGTCTCACCCAAGAACAATTCATAATAAATGGAGTTTACGGGCACGATCCTGCTCTCGGGTGTAAGGCAGAAGCAACTGCCCTGACGCTCCTAGAGTTATACAGTTACTGTTTATAAACCGGAGAGAGCAGAAGAGAACAACAGCTCTCTGGGCCCTGGGCCAGGAGGTTTCATTCAGTGTAACCCTTTCGAGTCCGGGATGGTTAAAGCTGTGGGTTCCTAGTGAAAATCAGCGAGAGCCGAGATTGCGTAGGTGGGCCCCGGGGGCTAGAGTCATCTCTCCAGGCAGCGAGTGTGCTACGAACAGCGCCCTTGGCCCTGGCGCCGTTCCACGCATCCTGCCGGGGAAGCACAGGGCCCCTCACCAGGAAGCCCCAGCTTTGGTGCTTTGGACAATGCTTTGGTTTCCGCTGAGGATCTCATTCATCGTCCATCAGGATCTGTCAGAAGTAAAAATCTGTGGCTCTTTTACCGGGTTCGTTCTTCCCGTTCTTCTGACACCCCCACAGCCCGTTCCCAGGAGCACTGCTGGGGTCTACCCAGGGGCACTCATAGCCCAGCTGGCTGCAGGCATGGATCGGCGCTCAGAATTTCATCAGTCCGAGCTCCCGAAGAGCCGGTTCTCAGCCCGGCTTTGCAGTCCTCCAGCCGGCCCGTCAATACGAGTGAACCTGACAACGCTAGCTAGAGAAATGCAGAGCAAGCTGGGTCCCCTCCAACAGCTCTTCCGGTGCACCCTGATCCTGACACACGAATCCAGCCTTGAGCTCACCACACAGCTGTGCCTGGGCCCATCGCCAGCCTGACCTGTTCCAGTCCTGGTTTCTTTCCAGACCAGACTCCATGATAAAGGTAGCGATGATTTGGGGATATCAATATGGACTCAGGTCCAGGCTGAGACCCAACAACCTTGTTACTCTTGTGACTTCAACGATAGCACCTGGCTCTCTAGAGGCCAAGCGCTGGTGCATGAAGTCACTCCTCCTGCAGCCCACCCTACCCCTCACCCCGTGGTTCCCTCCACTCAGCGACCGCGGAGGCAGAGGGAACTGGGAAAAGCCAGCTCAGAGCCACATCACTCAGCAGTGAGAGGAGCCCAGGTGACAGGAGCTGCTGCGGGAACGGCAGCAACGGCTGGAAACCTCCCTCCCTCTGCCACACTGACCCCCTCCTGTCTGCCCCTCTCCTCCTTTCACAGCTGGGGCCCGTCTGCTCCCTCCCTGGAGGCCAGGGGACCCCTGCTCCTCCTCTCTCCACCACGGCCCCTCCCTCTGGTTCAGGCCCACCACGAGCAATGGGCGAGCTGCTGCAGGCAGGGAGGGTCGGCAGGGATCAGGGTGCTGGGCAGAGCTGGCTGTCTCGCTCGCTTCTTCACAGGGACAAAGGGGGGACGTCCAGGAATAGAGATCCTCTTCCTGCCCCTCTGCCCCCCATTCCGGGTGCCCCCTGCCCCTCTGCAGAGCCACCACTGCCCAGCTGGTTGGCCAGAGCTGGGGGCGGGGGGGTTCAATGCCACCTGCTTCAGCTGCCCAATAACCTGTCCGTCCCCTCCAGCACCACGCTGCGCCCATCCCCTTCCTGCAGCCTGCCCTCCTGCCGCCGCTGTCCCCAGCCAGGTCACCCCCGCGCTGGGCAGCACGGAGCCAGCGCTCCAGCCCAGTGCGACGTGAAGGGGCGTGTGGTTCACAGGGGGCCCTCTTCCCTGGGACTCAGTGCCCCGCCGATGGCTTAGCCTAGCGCCACCGGGGGGATGTTCTTCTGCAGGCCAGACGTGGAAGCGGGGTCCCGGGCACGTGACTCTTCAAAGGCAATGCTTATACTGAGCCCTTCTATTGCACTCTGCCTCCAGGGATCGCAGGGCCGTATCATCAGCCCCATTTTACAGCAGGGGGGAGGGGAAACTGAGGCACGGGGTGTGTGACTTACCTACGCTCACCCCGTGAGTCAGTGGCAGAACTGGGAACTGAGCACGCGTCTCCTGATTCCACAGCCTGCGTACCCGAGTTCCTAGTGATGCTTCAGCCGGAGACAAGCTGCTCCGTTTCTTGTCCGGAACAATTACGCAGCCACGTTCCTCCCCCAGAGGTGGCTGCATTCCAGAGGCAGGGTCGATCTCCTCACCCCTTACCTAGCAACATGCCTGTGAGCTGGGACTAAGGTTTACAAAACGCTCGGGGAATGAAATGTTCTGTGTATGTGTTAAAACCCGATGCTCACCAGTCTGCCCAGGTTCCCTGCTCTCCTGTGGGCTGGAACACCGGCTGCCCATCCTGCCAGCTGAGCTCTGGAAGAGGGCCGGTCTGTTTCCCTGGTCTGCCCGCATCCAAATGAGCGTAAATGACTCCTAATGAGATTAGGGGAGGCTAATTATGCCGTTCGGACTGGAAGGACCTGGTGAGAGCATGGAGCTGTGAGTTCATCCAGTTCTGGAGGGCAGCTGTAATCACGTTAGAGCCGTACAGGGCATATGGGGTGGATGGGCTAAATCCGAAGGGGAGGGGCTAGCGCCTGCCACCACCACCCTTAACACAGCTGCTGATTTCTTTTCCAAGGCAAATCAGCGTGACCTCCAGCAACTGTCTAGCACTGCCTGCAATAACAAGAGTGAGCCCAGCAACCTCCGGGGGGGAGGGGGGTCAGGCTAAGCACTTGGAGACGGGGAAGGAATTCAGGGGGTGGGGAGGGCACAGGGCTGGGAGACAATGGAGGTGACACAAAGGGACTTCAGTGACGGGGCTTTGCAGGCAGAAGCGATGCTGCCACGGCTCAGCGAGAGGGATTCCGGGATGCTGTGATCTGTTTGTTGTGATGCAGTCGGCAGTGAGCGGGATTCCCGGAGGCTGCAGCGTACTGGTGGAGGGTGGGAATACGCAGCAGTTCCTTCATGCTGCGGTACAAGTCAGCACCAGGGTGTCTTTGCCCTAGAGCTGCTTCCAGCCCCCTCTCTCCTAGTGACGCGCCCCCACTGGAGAAGGGAGGTGTCAGCACAGCCATGGGCCACGACCCTTCCGCCGGAATAATGGTGCCCACACGCCCCCGGGGCCTGGGCTCCAGTGACCCTGCATTTGCTAACGGGGGTTTGGCACCCATCCAGAGTGGGGAGCTCTCGCTCTGCCTGATGTCAGGAGGGACAGGGGGACGGGGCTCCGGGGCAGGAGACTTGGCCACAGAGGAGTTAGGCACAATGAAGAGAGTCTCCATCATGACAGGCTCCCGGGAGAAAGCGGCAGAGAGGGTGGGGCTGAGGGAGGAGAGGTAAGGAGTCAGCCCCGGGGTGGGCTGACATGGTGCCTGCTCGTCCCAGGACGACTCGTCTCCCGCTTCCCCAGCGCAGGGGCCTGGATGAAACAGTGAATGAAACCGACTGAGAGGCCGCCTCAGATTTCTGAAAAATTAGAGAGCCAAACATTACCATAAATGCTCAAAGTGTCTCCGCATGGCCTCATCCCATGGGGAGCCAGGCACCCAGAGCGGGCGTGAGCCTGGAGGAAGCGAGCCAGGCACGCCGGAGAGAGCTGAGGGGGAACGGGCCCGTGCGCAGGCGGGCATGTGCCTCCTTCCTAGAGCGCCACGCGCAGGAAGAGGGGGCGCACAGGAGGGGAAAGGGACATGGGGAGCGCCAGGGGAAAGCCTGAGCAGCTGCAGGAAACCCTGGGAGGCAGAGAGGGAGGAGGAGCGTGGAGGATCCGGCAGGATGGGGGAGGGAGAGGGTGGGTTTTGCTGCTCCAGTAATTAAGAAAATGATCCTGAACGTAGGTTACCTCTGTGCCGTTGGGGCTTGTTCAGGGCCCGGCAGGAGCCCTGGGGCAAGCGGCAGCACTGGCTAGTGATGTCCGTGAAGGCGCAAGAGAGGGGCGGAGCGCTAGGGCAGGACACTGCTCGCGCCGTCCAAAGCATTTCTAGATTGGACTCGGACCGTCGCTAGCGCCTTTCCCCTTTAGCCGTCAAAAGACCTCAACAGCACAGACACAGGTAGGCTCCCAAACCCCTTAGGCCTGTGTCACTATCCCCAGCTGGGTAAACAGAGGCACTGAAAGAGGTGGCACTGCAAGGAGGTCAGACAGCAGCAGAGTTGCAAACAGAACACCGGCGTCCTGACTTCCTGCCCCTTGCGGGAACCACTGGCACTTCCCCTCGGTGGGAGAAGCCAGGAGTCCCACTACTCGCCCCGGTGCTTGAGTAGACTATGCTCCCCCTCACTAGGAACAGCAGTGCCTCCTAAGGCCTGGTATGCTTTGGCCAGTCTAGGGAGAGGCAGTGCAGCCCAACACCTCAGGCGGAATAGCTGCGGCCCTCGGATTGCTCATACCCAGGAGTGCAGCCAGCTCCAGGGATAACTTTCCCATGGGTCATCCAGTTCACTGCGTTCCCCTTCCTTAAAAAGCCTTGGGCTCCAGTCTCACGCACAGAGCCTAACGGCTCCACAGCCTGGCGGGCCTGGAATGCGTCTCCCGGGGAGGCTCAGGATCCACTTGCAGTTTGCTTTACAACCCCTTAACCTGTGGCGGGGGGAGAGCGGAGTGTTGTGTTGAGAACCAGGGCTGGAATGAGAGCACAGTCCCTCGGGGGAGCCTCTGGCACAGACAGGGTGGCACGGGGCTTATTTTGGGTACTGGGGAATTAAAGGAACAATATTCTTCCCAGCAACCGATGCTCAGCCTCTGCTGCCAGACCCAGAGACCGTGAGTTCTTCTGACTGCCGGAGAAGTTGGAAGCTGGCCATAACTGTAGTGCTTGTGATGAGAAGCTGATAATGTCGGCTCCAGCCAGGCAATGTGCAAGCTGCCCTCCCCCCCCCGCTCTGCAAAGACACCTCAGCCCCAACCTGTTATTATTCCAGTCCTGGGTCCTCCACACAGCTCTGCCAATGCATCTCAGTCCTGTCCTTCACGATACATTGAAGCCAGTTCTCCTGAGGCACGTGACGGGTGAGTTAACACCCCTTGCACCACCCTGACCCTGCCACCCTCCCCCTGTCTCCTTCAACTGGCTGCACCCCACCATCTCACAGAGGAGACCCAGAGATTGTAACCCGCTGGTGGGATGACAAAACTGGTGCTGTGTGCTCAGATACCACGGTGATGGGCTCAGTGCGAGGACCTGAACAGAACAGAATGCCAGCTAGTGATCGAGGCCTGGAGCTTATCCCTGGTTCTGCCCTAATTCCTTAGGTTGGACTCACACACTGAGCTGATGCTGGAAACCCAGCTTTCCCACCAGTCATCTGGCAGGCCTCCGATAACTGTCCTGTTGGGTCCCCCATCAACACCACCAGCCTGACGTCCAGCAGATAATGCAGCCACCCGTGTTGCTCCATCTCAACCGACTGGCTGTACGGAGGAAGATCCAGAAGCTGCAGAACCCTTTCCCTCACCCAGCAGGTTCTCAGACACTAATCCAAGATGGGAGGTCTCAGCTGCAGCTCCCTGCCACCTCATCTGCTCTTCCTCCTTTATTTAATCGCTCTGCAAATCTGCCCCTGGAGCGGCCACTGAATACAAGGAAGCCTGCACGGAGATCACACATGGGACCCCCCTGTAGCAAAACACCTGGCTCGCTGGCTTCCCTTCATCCCCAGACACATCCCCTTGCACCGACTGACATTACGAAGGCTGAAAATATTCCCAAGCAGAGTGGGAACGGCAGCAGCTGCAGACCTGCCTGCGCGGCACGCAGGCCATCGAGGGACTGCAGACAGCAGAGCAGAGCGAGGGCCACTGCTCAGTGCTCCTAGAAGGAGGAACTTTACTTTACAAATGTGTGGCTGAGGTTCAGAACAGTTCATAGAACAGTTCCTGCTGCCAGCTGCCCTCCGATGGCAGTGGCCTCAGACCAGAGTGCGAGCCTCAAAGCTGACATACCTCTTTCTTTATGTGCACCAGCAAAACTCCCCTTTTCTTCCCCATCCAAAAGACAAATGCTTTCTAAACTAATGCCAGGGCCAGAGAGCTCCTGAACAGACCCTACAATAACAAACCATCAGGCCTCAGGAGCCCCCCTTTCAACAACAACGTACAGCAGGAGACAGGCCTAAACCATTATCCCAGATCCAAACGTCCCCCGATTTTGGAGAGTCGGGGATCACACAGATGGGAAAACTGACGCACGAAGAGAGGCTGTAGCTTGCCCTAAGATCAATCAGCAGGTCAGCTGCACAGCTGGGAACGGAAGCCAGGAGTCCTGACTCCCAGCCCAGTGATAACCACTTGACTAGACTGCTGCCTTTTAATTAGCTATGGTGCTTTGAAGCCCAGGGAGGCTTGGGTGAACCGGCAATGGGGTCAGACCCTGGGGCAGTTGTCCCTGCCACTGGGTCTAAGCTTTGCTCTCTGGCTGTTTCACAGCAGCATCTTGTGTACCCGCTAATCCTCAGATGAGGATGTAACAGCGGCAGGACTTGTCAGAGTTCGGGGCAAGGTGAGGAAACGCAGGACAACATGCTAGCAAGCAGCCCTGCCTCTGGGATCGGGACATCTGGTTTTAGCAGGCCTAATACATTCTGTTAAATCTATTAAAACCTCGCCTCTCTCAGAAAGCCAGAGCTGTACAGAAACGGCACCTGCATAAGCAGAATACAAACAGCTCCTCATCATGGAAAAACCCAACCCCAGCAGAGCAAGGGGACAGCGGAGACAACAGAGGGCTGAAAACGCATGGGTGAAAATCACAGGGTTGGCGGAGTGATAGGGGCAGCTGCTAGAGGTGGCATTTTGCACTGCAGGACAAAACTGAAGCCAAGAGATTCTTCTAGCACATAATAGCAGGTCGCTATTAACCCCTTAGTTTCCCCCTGCAACCCTCCTCCCCCCCGCTACATTTTGCACAGAGGAGGGGCAAGGAATTCAGGGGTGAGGTGAAGAATGTGGAGAGAGGATGCACAATGTTGCAACACAGGGATTTTCCTCCCCTCCCAGGCGGCCACATTTGTATTCAGGATTTGTTGCTGTTTTCCGCAAGCAAGATTTTGCAGGACAGGAGAGGTTGCCTGTGTATTCTGGGCTGGTTGGCGACCATCTGCGCCTGACCCCAGTCCCAGTCGTTCGAGGGGAACGTTGCCAGCGTCAATGCGTGTATATCAAAAAAGGCAATTTAACGTCCGCTTTGCTTTCTCTCCAGTTCATGCTCACTGCTCAGCCACCCCCTGACAAGAATTGCAGGACGGGGTGTTGATGGGCGCAGCGGGCTGAGAATTGGGTCCAGTGCAAAGCACCTCGTGACAGCCCATGAGGCCCGGAGCTAAAATGTCAAGTCCTACATCCCAGGGTGGGACGCTGCGCCTGAATCGCACCCGACGCCCAAATGCAAACCCGGCTGAGAGCAGCGAGCCAAGGGGCACATTAACGACCCCCCCGACAACCCGACGCCCGAGTGCAACCACGAAACAAAAGGACACGTTTTATTTCAGGGAGAACGGGTTCAAATGCAGCCCGGCACTCCTCACCCCCCCCCTTTAAATCCTCACCCCCCCCCACCCGAGCCAGTATCAGCCAATCCAAGGAGCCGCCGCACCCCTAGGCCACGCCCCTCCCGTCGGAACGTAAACAGCCCTCCCCACCCCCCCTCCGGCGGGAGTCCTTCAAACAGCCCAATCAGAGCGCGAGGAGGGGGGCGGGTCTTGCCGCCCATTGGCCTGCGCCAGGCCCCGCCCACTCAAGATGGCGGCGCCCAGCGGAGCCCAGGGAGCCCCGCTGGGACGTGGAGGAAACTGACTCCCCCGGCGGGGGGAGGCGGGGATCCCCGAGGAAGAGAGTGGGGTGAGGAGCTGCTCCCCCCTCCCCGCCGCGGAGGGATGGAATCGGCCAGCCGGGGCTCCCCCGCCCTCCCCGCAAGGGTAACCGGCCCGGGGGGGGGCTCTTAAAGGAGCCGCCGCTGCCAGGTAGCGGGGGGTGCAGGAGCCAGGGACCCCCGCCTCCCTACCCGGGCGATCTCCAGCTCAGAGTCAGATCCCCTCCCTCGGGGAAACTGAGACCCCTGCGACCCAGAGACCCCCCCGCCCTTATTTGGGAGCCAGTCCCCCTCCCCCGCCCCTAGCCAGGGGACCCCCAACCCCAAGGGATTCTACCCCCCACCCTTGCTGGGACCCCTGTCTGAGAGCCAGGCCCCCCACTCTGCTAGCAAGGGACCCCTCGCCTCGCCAGGCCCCCCGGCATATTTAGGCACCAAAGGGTTCTCTTCTCCCACAGCCAGGGCCCCCCCCCCATTCCCTGGGAACCGGCCCCAACCCGCCCCCTTTTCCCGTCAAAGCCTGACCCCTCTCTTCTCCTCCCATCCATCTGCTCTAGTTCATGCCAGCACCGCCCTAGTCCGGGCCCGAGCCATGGATCTGGTGTTCCTGGTCGTCAACGGTGTAGGGATGGCTCTGGATTTCCTGGGCTTCCTGCTGGATGTGAACTTCTTCCTGGTCTCCACCTTGGTCTCCGGGCTGGTCTGGCTCATCACGTTCATCTATAACCTGCCCAATGCACTGGTGGCCGGCGTGATCCACTGCTGGAATGGGGCCTCACTCTCTCTGGTGTACCTGGTTGAGGCGCTTTGCTGCCTGGTCCTGGGCTCCGTGCAGACGGTCACCGGCCTGTTCCGAGGCTTCTGCTCCAGCCTGGAGAGTCTGAAAGTGGTCGGGCATCTTTTCTCGCACATGGTCCTGAGAAGCAAGGAACTTGTGCACCGGGGGCTCTGGAACCTGGTTGGCTCTGGCCAGTCGCTCCTGAGACAGGTGTGCGAAGTGTTTACCATTGTCATGAGCCTCCTCGCCTACTTCGTTAACAGCATCATCAACATCTGCCTGATCGGCACCCAGAACCTGGTGCTGGCCCTGTGGGACTCCCTCATCAGCCCTTTCCTGAGAGTCACAGACCTCCTGGCTGCCTTCCTTGCTCATATGTCCAGCAGTGCCATTGCCATGTCCATTGTCCTCTGGTCGCCCTGCCAGCTGGCGTTCGAACTCCTAGAGTCCATGAGCAAGCTCCTGGTTAACATCTTCTTCCTGAATCTTTATGGCCTGGTGTTGCTGGTCCTGGTTGTCACAGTCTGCACCTTAGTCCTCAACCCTGAGCTGACAAGGACGCTGGCAAACCAGGTGTCCGCATATTTGAACACCTTGCCTTCCTACCACCGCCTGCGGAGGGATGTCTGGCGCCTCTATCAGGTTGTGCTCTTGACCCTGGGAATGGTTGTGAGCTCCCAGGCTTGGCGCAGGGTAGCAGGCTGGAGTCACCAAATGGCCAACTGGAACGGAGGAGGCAGAGCAACGAACCAGCAGGTTAATCAAGCGCCACATGGTGCGGAGGTCAACCAAGGCAGGCAAGGAGCAGCTGCAGCTGTTCATAGGCCAGTTGCTCCTGGAGGAGCTCATCAGGAAAGACAAGGGCTGCTTGCGCCCAATCAGCAGGGTGCGGGTGGTGCCCATCAGGTGGTGCAGCCGGCAGCCAGAGGACATGGGGACCAACATGACATGAACATTGAACAGGGATCACATGCGCAGCCAGCCTCTGGTCGAAACGCCACAGCAGGGCAGCGCCTCCAGCCTCCAGGCGAAGGACCGAGCACAGTGCGAGCCAAAGCTCTGAGGAAAGAGCAGCTGAATGCTTCGGAGGAGGACAGCAAGGATGTCGCTCCAGAGAACGACCTGTGGATACTCCTGAAAGAACAAGAAGAACGTAAAAAATGTGTCATTTGCCAGGACCAAACCAAGACAGTCTTGCTCCTGCCCTGCAGGCATCTGTGCCTCTGCCAAGAATGCACTGAAATCCTACTGCAGCAGTCCATATACCAGCGCAACTGCCCGCTCTGCCGGCAGATGATACTGCAGACTCTCAACGTGTACCTGTGAGCATGGGGTGTCACTTAATCTACATTCCACCGGGCTTTCCTGGTGTGCCAGCCAGCACAGAAGAATACTGGGACGCTGCCATCACGGTGGTGTTACTTTCTCTGCCGGGTACCCAGGAGCAGCTCAGCCCTTTCAACACCACCCGGAGTATTCCAAAGAGCCAACAATGGCATCAAAACATAGCGAACGTTAGAAGCCTCTGTTCACTAATGTTCTGGTTAACTCGCTTGTAGCTGCCGCTGGAAAGCGCAGTAGCTGATCTCAGTAACGGACTGAAAGGTTTTGGCAGTTGAAACTTGTGTGTTTCAAGGACTTTTGCCTTGAGTGTGGCATCTTCCTCTGTTGGGGTAGCATACAGAGTATCCAAAGCAGGGCTTGAAAAAGGCTCCACACACTTCCTAGCTAAAGGCTGCTATGAAAGATGGAGGCAAGGAAACTCAGCTGTTAGAAAAGGGCAAACTCTGGGATTCCAACCAGTACCACCTTCCTGGACCCTGCTATTAGGAGCAAGGGAGGGCTTTTGTAGTAGGCTTGGTTACTGACTGCCTGAAAACCTTGGCATTTCTCCTCTCAGCTGTTGAGAGCGAGCTCTTCTTCTGCCCCCTTACCCTCCTGCTTTCGTGGAGCAGGAAGGGAATTGAGTGGCTGAGAGCCTGCAGCGGCAGAGCAAAATTGACAGGTTCTTGGTCGGTTTCACAGCTGACTACAGAGTGCTGTCTTGTCAATTTCACTCTGGATCCCAGGCTCACAGGCCCAGATTCTCAAAGATATGTAGGCATCTAACTCCCATCAATTTCAATGGGAGTTGGGCACCTAAAAACCTTTGAGGATCTGGGTTGCAGTGGGCAAGTGCATCTTTCAAGCCTGGTCCAAAAGACTGGCTCGTGCTCTCCACAGCAAGAGGCCCATTTGACTTGTTGCAGGAGCACACCCTGTACAATCTAATCATTCCTTCGGATCCCGGATTCCTATTCTGGATCCCGGTGCCATCTGGGGTCTGATTTCCCCCCCCCCCTTTTTCCCCTTCAAAAGCTGGTAATGAGGGGGGAGAATTACTTGGTTGTGCAAATTTTCCCCACTTCTCTCAGGGCCGCACCTCCTTGAGAGAGACACAAGTTAGAAACCAAATGTTGCTACTGTGGAGAACACAAACTTCCCAGTTTAACTTACTGTAGAGTCAAGCCAGCACCTCATTGGCTGCACTGGCATGTAATTACCACAGACCACCTATGCAAGACAGCACATTCCAGACTCCTGGCACAGCTCTTTTGGGGGTTATTTTGAGTGGGGGAGAGGAAATCTGATTTTTTGTTTTTTCTTTTGAAGATTATTTCAGCTCATTATCATAACGCTGTCTTAAGAGCCCTGGAGACTGAAGGCCTCCATTTATCCACCAAACAGGTCCAGCTTGGGCAGCAGCAGTGCACTTCCACATCTCACTGTACCTCCCTCCACACCCAGAGGGTCCCTTGGGACTTGATTCTCCATGGCCTACTCAACCCTTGGCCTTCACCGAGACTGTGCTGGAGCCATCCCATTGTAACAGCTTTTACTGTTTCCCAGTCTGCAGTGAGAGATCTCTGGTGGGTGGAAGCTCCAAATGCCAATGCTGGACCTCTGAGATATGCAGGCTCCGGGGAGCAAGTGATTTTCCATGTGTGATGAAGCTGTGGTTGCACATAGAGGGGTTGTAATTTAGAATGGGATTCGATCAGTGTTCTGTGAAATGTATCATGATATCTCCTTTGCACCATCCCCCTGTGGTGAAACTCAGCCATAGTCTCTGGATTGGGAAGTCTGGAGGGACTGTCAACATTTGGCCAGTACGCGTAATTCTAAGAGATCAGTGAGCCGACAAATAGATATTTAAACTAAAACCTTCTCCTCTTCCCCGGTGCTTGAGATGGCTTATCAGAGTGCCAGAACCAATTTAATCTTCAGTGCTTAAATTGGAAAGAGCCCAGTGTACCACGGGACAAGAGGCCGAGGGATGTTTTTATTCTCTCTCAAGCTAATAGACAAATTATCAATTATTTAACCCCAAATGGAGCCTGGTACTGAGGCCAGAGAGCACCTGGGGAGGGATCGAATGAGTTTGTTTACACTGCAGAATTCTACTGTGTCATCACGAGTCTCGATCTGGTTGGTGTGAGTGTAACTGAATAGTTCTAACCACTTTGTGGGACGGCGTTACAGCCTCAGCGTGAAATGCTGGCTGTACTGATGGCACTGGGAAAACTCCCATTGAGATCTTTGGGTGCAGGATTTACCCCAGATCTCTGTAAGGTGTTAGAATAGGGGATGGCACCTGCATGCAAGCCAGAACCAAACAGGTCTACCATGCCCCACCCAGCACATTTCACAACAGCCTGTCGGAAGACCACCCTTATTTGTGTGCTGGACTCTCTGGGTGGCCGATCCACGCGGGCGTGGAAAGTTGCCATGCTTCAGGGCGGAGCTTCACCTGGCAGACAAACATGACTGGTGATCTGTGGAACCTGCAAGGTTAAGATTCAAACCTTGAAAGCTGTAAGGGAGCATCTCTGTTACTGGGCCATTAATACATAAAATGAAGCAGCTTTCGCTTGCTGACCAATAAAAAAAAGAATAATTTGACAAGCATTGGAAGGGCTGCTGTGTGATTCCACATGCAAGGGGATGAAAAATATCCTTTGCTCTTTCTGAACGGCTTACACTTAAAATCTAGGGTGGCGAAAGCAAGGTGTTACTGAATCAAGTTCTACCCTCACTTATAACCCACGCAGCCCAAGGTGCAATGTGGGCCATGCGTATTCCGACACAGACCGTCAGGCTTGAAATCCTTGTGTTTCAAATCCTTTACTTTGCTATTTTAAAAAAAAAAGTTTCCTTCTCCCCCTGCTGCAGGCTGTTTCAAATGTTGCTTCTCTCTCAGTCTGGCCAGTCCGTTTCATTTTCTGCCTTGCCTGCATTTGCAAATACTGCAAGGGGATGTTGGAAGCCAAACAGAAAATGGTTTATTTTCTTTGAATTCCCCTGGCAATGCTCTTATTGATTTTCGGTTTTTGTATAACCCCCCAACTCACCAGGAGAGCGCAGCAGAATGGTCGCTTGCTGCGGGCCTGGGCCGAAGCCCTCTCCCAGTG
Organism: Emydura macquarii macquarii; assembly: GCF_026122565.2. Taxonomy (NCBI): domain Eukaryota; kingdom Metazoa; phylum Chordata; order Testudines; family Chelidae; genus Emydura; species Emydura macquarii. The sequence continues at coordinate 10,325,302 of NW_027130449.1, read as the reverse complement.
GTACATGTGCTGACTCAGCTGCCTGGGTTCTGTTGGTTTCAATCCCTTCAGGAAGTGCTCGAGTGCCTTCGTCATGGCTGTCCAGGGCGAAAGACCATACCAAATAATGAAGGGGGAGTAGCTGCACCGCAAAAAGCCCCTGTGGATTTTATTCATATCATGAATTGCACAGACACAGTCTAATACAATAGCGCGGGCCAGATCGTCAGCTGGTGTAAAGGCACAGAGCTACGAGCATTTCAGCCTGGTGAGGATCTGGCTGAGGAGATGTCTTAGGCTTGTGGCGGGGGGGGGGGGGGGACACTGATGCAGCGTCCATAAATGTACAGAAAACTTTCTACTTGCCTGCAACATAGACAAGGCTATTCCACTTCTTCCTAAGCGTCAGCCTTGGACTCTGGAGACAGCCCTGCCCCCTTTGGAAAGTAAGCCAGACACTCCCGATTTGTGCCTTCTTAAAAAACTGGCTCCCTCCCTGATGCTTTCTTGCTGCCCTGCTTCAGGGGTTTATTTTTGGGGATTGCTTTTCTAATGCAGTCCCCGGAGGGAGAGAGTTTTGCATCAGGCTTTTTGGAGGATTTCTCTTCCCAGAGCTCACTGCTGCCCCCCCCCCTCCTTCCCAATCTTTGTTCTGTTTCTGTTTTCAAAGTCAGTTTCTTGCCTTTTTAGGGGCTGTTTATTTGTTGTCCAGAAAAGCTGTGTGTTTGAAGGTTAACGCTTTGCACTACGAAATTGACTGCAAATTAAAAGTCTCCTTTGCAAAACCCAAACTGCCCGCGGCCCTGTTATTGGAGTGTGCTGACTGGCGGAGGGCCACATCCCCACAGGGATGCTGGTGTTGAGCTTCATTTCTGCTCGTCTCTGCCCCACTGAAAAAGGGGGAAAGCCCTGCAGCCAGAGATCCCAGGCTTTTAATCAGCAGGGAACCTGCAGCTTTAGCAGGAGAGTTCTGAGCAGAAACTATGAGGGTGAAGTAGGTGGTGGGGCGGGCAGAGAGGTGGCTCGTGGGAGCGTCCTCGGGCCCTGCGCAGAACTGGGGGGAGGGCATGGCGGGGGTGTGTGCGCTCAGGTCTGCACACTAGCAGAGAGGGTGAGCAGGAGGCAGCGCAGGTGTGTGCTCAGGACATAGGCAGAACTGGGGGCGGGTATCAAGGGCAGGACATGATTGAGAGAGGGCATGTGCTTGGGTCCTGTGCAGAAGCAAGGTGGGATCATGGGGTCAGGAAGGGGGTGCTCAGATACTGCACAGCTGGGCACGGCAAGGAGGGGTCAAGCCAGGGGTATGTTCAGGCCCCCTGCAGATCTGGGGAGAGCGTGTCGGGTGTGCTTGGGCGTAACACACAGTTAAACTTCCACCCGGGAAAAGGTTTGCCACTAGCATGCGCAAGTGCAGGCCCGGCTAGAGTTTATGTTAGTGCCCTTCTGTACAGCGAGGCCGGCAGCTGCAGCAGTGTAGCAAGGTGGAGAGGATGTGATTTTTCTCCTTCACTTGGGAGTTATAAACTCCACCTCCTTAACAGCCATCCCTAGCGATCAATTCACACCCTCCATCATCCGCTTGCTGACCTTTTGCTTTAGAACTGCGAGCCACCATGGCACCTGGAAGCATCATTGGTTATTACCCAGATTTAATCCCTTCTTCTGCGGTGCCACTCCCCCGATTTGGGGTAGGGCCCTGAACTAGATGGACCATTGATGTGATGCAAAACAGCAACTCCTTATAGGGAGGAAAATCCTGAGAACTGAGAAGTGATGAAACAGAGGTGAGATTTAGCAAGTGTCATGCCAAGGGGATGTGCTAGTAGCATGCAACTCGGCACTGCTCCTTCCTACATTTCAGCCTCTGGCAAGGCTGACTTTACAGGGCCCACAGGGCAGGATAGCGCTAAAGTGCATCTAATCCCACCCGCTAGCTTCACAGAAGCACTGCCCGTCTGTGACACTTGCTCTGTCTTGCAGGGAGACAGCAGGGAGGCCGCTGGTTTGGCAGGATGAACTCACCTGGCGCTTAGTGGGCATCGTGAGCTGGGGCACGGGGTGTGCTGAACCCAGCTACCTGGGGTTTACACCGAGGTGGCTGAATTCCTGGACTGGATTTATCGGTTCATCAAGGTAGGGGAGCAAACAGACACAGGCCTGGGTGACCTCGAAGGAGGTGCCAGGGCAGAGCAGGGCGTTGGCTCATCGACGACTAAGGGGAGAGATGGTAGAGGTCTATAACATCGTGACTGGTGTGGAGAAAGTAAATAAGTTTCCTGCTTCCTTTCAATTATGCTTTGAGGTCTACGAAACTGCAGTGGCTCTCCTTCCCTTCCTGCCCTGAGTTGTTGGAGGGATATACACTGTTAAGCACCCACTGCTTTTCAGCCCAGAGGTGGCTGCATTTCACTAGTGGGTGAACTATTCTTGCGTATAGTTTGGATCCAAGAAATGGGAAGGAGTTCTGCCTTGCAGTTCCCCGATCTAAACACTAGACAACCCCTGTCCCAGAATCAGGATCATAATCTAGGAATCCTAAAGCTCAGAATCCCCCACTCTAGCCAGTAGAAGTCACTCCCTTCCAAAGCCAGAACTAGACCCAAGGAGTCCGGGCTCCCAGTCCCCGCTGTAACCTCTACAAGTGCCACTGTGCTTTGGAAGATGGATGCCTCTAATGCAGCCTCATCCGCCCGCAGCACTTGTGTGGGAGAGCTCCCACCACCACCCCTCGGCACTTACGCTGCACTTCCTAGCGCTGAATCCCCCACCCTCTTCTACACTGGGGAAACCGAGGCACGGCGAGGCTAAGCCCCACATTTTCCAGGGTGCCCACTGTTAGTTCAACACACCTGCTTTGCGGAGATGCTCAGAGCCTGCGGCGCCTAATGAATGCAGGTGGAACTGCAAGGGGAGGAGGCTCCGCATCTCTGCAAATTAGGGCCCCCAAAATAGAGGCTCACCACAAGAGAGGTGGCTGTTCAAACCCCGAGCCTACAGGGCTTGCCCCAGGCTATCGGCCAATCCACAGCAGATCCGAGATTAGAGCCGCTTTGCTGAGGATCTGGTTATCTGCGCAGCTGAGCCAGCCCAACGGCTTGTGGGAAGGAAACAGCCCGTGCGCGGACTGGAACACGGCCGGGCGCTCGGCATCTGCCGGCCGTGCAGCTGCTGCTCCTGTTATCGCTTTGGCCTAGGAGAGGGGAGTTATTTTTTGGCTAATGTTCTGGTAGCCCATTAAGACGCGTTACTACACGCAGCAGAGAGCTGGGTTCAGAAGGCTGGCTCTTCCCCCAGGAGCCATCAGGCCTGTGGTTTTATTCATTCCCCGGCTGTTGCAGCAGGCAATTAACAGAAAAATGCAACTGTACATTTCCCGCCTCCCTGCTCCAGCGAGTCTGGGCAGATCACAGGGTTATTGATAGGTGCACTCAAGGTTTTTTCCCTTAATAATTCACCCATTCAGTGGCAGCTCCTGGACTTGCTGTTCAGGCTGCTGTTAAAAACGTACCTTCCAGCCAGCCTCGTGTTAGCACAGGGCCCGTGAAACGTTCCTGGGCCGAGAGCTGGAACGCAGACCAGCTGAGGTGTGGGAAAGTGACCCTGTGTCCCCTCAGTGCAAACAACTGTCGTGGTTTGAGCCAATCCCAGCCAGCTCGCTCGGGGGTCCCCGGGGAGCCCCAGGCTGGGGGGAACTTCCCCCGTTCTTTCCGGCCAGCGAGGCAGGAACAAGCCGGACCGAGAGAGAACGTGGGGTGGGAAATGGGAGAGGAGGCAGGCGCGGGATGGGGGCGGGAGAGCGCTTAGCAGCTCTCTCCGCTTTGTACCTGGTGTCCTCAGCCATCGCTGCTCAGAAGGCAGTGGGGGACACCCCGGGCTGCTTTTGATGGCGTGTGAAGTCTCCTGCCCCTGGTGGGTCCATAGACTCTTGGATCTCTGGTTAGAGACCTCCCCAGCTGGGGTGTGGCCCCCTCCCATGAGGGCACTCAGGCTGGGGTCCAGCCAGGATTTTCAAGCATGGTCCCTGATTTTGGGTGCCCAGTGAGAGGGCCTAGGGCGGCGGGGCTCCCTTCCATGTCAGCTGGAGCGGCCGGGGCTCAGCATTCCCTCAAGGTCAGGTTCGGGGCATTTCAGCCTGGGCTCCTAAACGGAGGCAGCTGGGACTACCTAGCCAGGGCAGCCTCTGGCGCTGCCCCGCACAGGGGACTCCAGGGATGCTCCAGGCTGGCGTGGGCTCACGCCCTAGCGGGACTGGTGCACTGAGGGGAATATTGGGCTAGAAATCCTTCAGCCATGTCCTGGGGCCCCTCTCCGGGCTGGGCCTGGGAGGCTGGCTGCAATCTCTAACTCCTGACCCCACAGCTTTCCAGCCCCCAGCACAGCCCTCGACTCGGAGCCCCACGGCTCATTCCCCAGGCAGTAGCCGACCCGTGCCGGCCTGGCCTCAGCCCAGAGCTGGAGGAGACGCCTCCGGGGAGAGAGGGGAGGGCCGGCTCCCTGGTCTGCTCAGCCCCTCTGCCAGCTCAGGTCCAGTTAGCGCCAGTGGTTCTGCGGCTGCGGGGAAGTGGACCGAGAGCTGCCCAACTCGTTCCATGGGGAGCCACGGAGGAGCCCGTGGAAGGGAATGGCTCCCATCCAGGTCTGGCCTCTGGCTCATTTCACGTCAGCAGCGAGACGGAGCGACTCCAGGCCCCTGTGTGCGACGCAGCCGCTGCTGAGGCCAGGTTGCTGATCTCGCTAATGCAGCGAGCCCGTGGTCCGACTCTCAGGGTCCCTGAGGCCTCCGAGGCCTCAGCCCGCGATCCTGTTCTAGGGGTCAGGGGCAGCCATGGGGTCCGTGCGGGACCCCCGAGACCTGCCTGGTAGCCCCCCCACAGGTGTCAGCTGCAGCAATTTCTATGTCTCAGGACAGACGTGAGCCAAAGGGGACCCTGGGTGATTCCCTTGTGTAAGAGCCCAAGCAGCCCTTGGCCTGGGATGGGTGCCCAGACCCGGAGGAGCTAAGGTGGCCAAGTGGGCCAGTTACCTGCCCAGGCTGCACCTAGAGAAGCCGGGGAGCAGCAGAGCCGGGATTAATTAGGGATAAGGCTCAGCTGGCCAGGAACAGGCGGGGCCTGTATAAAACCCAGGAGCTGAGCAGTGCCGCAGTCACTCTTAGGGGGAGGGAGATAGCAGTGTGGGTCAGGACTGTGCAGACCCTGCCTGCTTGGTGCAGGGTCGCTGGGCTGGAAGCCGGGTAGAGACTGGGGCAGGATTCCCCTGGCAGTGGCACTGTTAAGGGGCAGTGAAAGAGGAAAGTGCCTGGGATGGTGGGAGAATGTCTGGAAGGGGAAACTACAGTGACCTGGCTGGGGGCCCACGCCCCGAAGCTGAGTCCTGAGAGAGAGCGAGGAGCGGAGGTGTGCCCCCGACAGCTCCTCCCCAGAGGTGTCCAGAAGGAGGCGCTCCAGAGGTGAGTTCAGGGCCCCTACCAAGTCCTAGCACCGCCCCATCAGGTGCAGACTGCCCTGCCCCCTCTGGAGGTCCAAGCTAGGTCCAAAAGGACCCCGGTCACCCCAGCACCAGCCGAGCCTAGCCCTTCAATCAGGGCCCCACCACATGCATTATTGTTAAGCCCCTGGGGGAAGGGGCTGTCCCACCATTGCAGCTCCCACTAGGTGGCATCTGACAGGTCCCCAGAGAGTGCGTCCTCCGGGGGACAGTTCTGGGGGCTGCACCCACTGTCTGGCTCTCCTCTCTGCAAACAGCGGTGATCCACCAGCTGGCATGGGGAAGGGGGAGATGCTATTCCCTACAGCGCCTCCAGCTGGGGAGGGCTGTGGTGGCTGGGAGCTCCCCTGCAAGGCTGCCTCCAGCTCTTCGGGGCCGTGCGGGCTAATGCCCTGGCCTGCAGCCCCTGCCCCAGACAACAATCTGAGCTTCTCGCCGCACAGGCAGCAGCCCTGGCTCCTTGCCCCCACCCCTGTCTGCCCTGCTGCCTAGCTCCCAGCTGGGGCAGGTAACCAGAGCGGGGGGGGGAGGGGGGGCTTATTAACTGGGCCTAATGTTTCCTTGAGATGCTGTCTGCCTCTTGGCCTCCCAGAGTCCCAGGCTGTGATGCTCCAAGAGGAGAGGCCAGGGGGCATGCTGCAGGGCTGGCCCCATGGGAGACCCCAGCCCGGGAGTGGGGGCTGCAGACAGACCAGGCAGGGCACAGAAGATGGCTTTTTTTGGCTGAGGCGGGAAGAAAGGCAGGACTGGGGGTCTGGGAGGGAGCACCCAGAGGTCCTAGCTCCCAGTCACTGCTCTAAGCACAGTCCATGCTCCCTCCCGGACCCAGTGTACATGCCCGGCCTGCTTCCAGAGCCTGCAGCCCAGGGACAGAGCGGGGCATGGGGCATGGGTCTCTGCCGACAGCCTCAGGCCCTGCCCATCCCATGCTGAATGGTGTGTGGGCTGGCTGCCTTATCTCAGTCGGCCAGCACATGCCCTGCCTAGCTTCTACGCTCAGCAGGGCGGCTGTGAGGAACTGATCCGCTTTGGGGCTGCTCCCCGCCGCCTTCTCCTATTCTCTCCTCTGCCCCACTGCCTCCTTCCTCCTCCCACATCTCCTGCTATTTAACCCCTCCCCCCCTTGCAAACTGGGTCTTCAGGTGGGTGGGTTCCTCCTCTCACCCCTCCCCTCCTCTCCATGCTCCTAGTCCCCCGACCCCCTGGTGGCCAGCCTGCCGGGCCTGGGTGCGCTTATGAGAGCGGAGGGGGGCCCTCTCGTGGATCTCGGAGGCCATCGCCACCGCACCAGCTGATGTCCTTGGGGTGCCCTCAATTCACCCTTATTCCCTAACCCTGCCTCCAACGCTTCCCTCAACCAGCCCCAAAAGCCACCGGAAAAGGTGCCTGAAACGCCACCAGATGCACCATGGCGGCAGGAGCCGAGCTGGCAACTGAGTTCAGGTGTCTGATTTCTGGCTTTCCCGCTCCAGCCGCCTTCCAACTCCCAGGGTTGGGGCAGGAACCCAGGGGTCCTGTCTCCCCGTCTCACCCATTCTATCCACGGGACACACTCCCCTAGGTCTGCCCCATTTCCAGATGATGCTGTCAGCTTCCCACATCACCAATTCCTCTCCTGCCCCCCTGACACTGCTCCCTCCCTGTTGTGTGGGGCCGGCTCTCTCCTGAGCCGGATTGGTGTCTGGGGAGTGTAAATGACAGAAGCAGGCTCTGCATGCATGTGATGTCCCATGGGGCAGGGTGGCATGAGACATTCAGCCTGGCACCTGGGTGCTGCACGCAACTCCTGGGCAGTCTTTTAATAACCTTGGCGCACCCTAAATCTCCCATCCGGGCACTGCTTACTTGGCGCATCAGCCTAATGAGTCCGTCCCCGGAGCACGGCAGGCAGGGGAGAGGGGGATCAGATGGGTCGCCTCTTCCTACGCTCTGCCCCCTGCCTGGGCAGCGCCGATTCCCTGGTCTGGGAGAGGCAGGTGCTCAGGCTGGACGATAAAGCCGTCACCTTGGGGAGAGCTGTGATCCCAGCTGGTGCACCTGCTTCCCCCGGAGCGCTCTCAGCCCTGGCTATTTTGCAGTCCCCCTTCTGTGCTCTCACAGTGGGAAGCCCCCCCCCCGCTGGGTGTAATCCAGCAGCATTTGGAAAATGTGCGCAAGGGCTTTATTGGACAGGAAGTGCAGAGGGCTTTTCTTTCCCTTCCTAAAAATAGGGGCCTTTCCCTGAGCCGGGTCGCAGTGTTCACACTGGGAGAGAGGAAAGGGAAGTGAGAGAGTGCTATGTCAGCAGCTCCTGCCCCCAGTGAGGGGAGCCAGGGGTCCCTCCCCAGGGGAGCTCTGGAGTGCAGAGAACGTGGGCACAGTTCCAGCCTCTGGGTCTCAGCGCACCTCTCAACGCCGCTAATCCTCACAGCAGCCTTGATCCACCCCGGGCAGAAGGGCGACTGAGGCACAGAGAAGCAGCCGGGCATGGCCAAAGGGAGTCAGTGTCGGAGCTGGCGGTAGAACCCGGGAGTCCTGACTGCCACACCTGGCAGGCTGCTGCGAGAGGCTCACAAGGTGTTGGCTGACGTGCCCTGGTGCTCTCCCTGCGCTGACTGAGTGCGATGCAGAAGTCGGGGAGCACCGTGCCCTGCCTGGCGCGGCCCTGCCTGGACCTGAACTGAAGCAAGATCTAGTGGCGGGTTCATCTGCCTGGCTCTGCTGGATTGATGCTTTGCCCAAGAGCTCTCTCACGATGGGGGGCTGGTGCCCCCTAGGGGGGAGAGGGCTCCAGGCCTTTGCCCAAAGCTGCACAGCGTGGGATTGATTGGGGGGGGGAGGGGGAAGAGTCAGGACGTCTGGGTTCTGTGCCCAGCTCTGGCATAAGTCACTTCCCCTCCTTGTGCCTCAGTTTCCATCTGTTAAATGTCACTCAGTGAGGACTGGCCTCTGCTGGAGCCCAGGCTGCAGGAGAGGAGATCAGATGATGGGCACGTTCGCTCTCTCTCTCTCTCTCTCTCTCTCTCTCCCCCCCCCCCGCTAGCAGAAACATGTCTAGGGGAAGATACTTTTCCCCCCACTTCCCATCCTTGTGCTAGAGAGGCATACGGGTGCCCAAACGCTGCCTCCCAGAGATCTCCAAAGGCTGGTTTCTTTCCCCTTCCCATTGCAGAGGGGGTAGCTGGACCAGAGCATGCGCGCTCTCTCTGGCACTTCCTGGCTATTCATCTCCCTGGGGCTGCTTCCCAGTAGTGAGAGGATCCAGTCCGAGGTGGCCCTACAAGCAGTGGGGCCTGGGAACTGTTGCTGGTTAGAGATACCTGGGCTGCTTTGGCTGGATCAGTGTTTTTCTATACCCAAACCCCTTGGCCAAGGGGATACCATTGGCTGAGGTAGAGGCAGGGCCCCCACATGGGGGGGGAAGGGTACACTTTACGGGCGTCTGGGGGTCCTGGCCCAGGCTGCAACCCCCATAGGTACGTGTGTGGGAGGGGGCCGATGTTACAAGTTTGTACTGGGCCTGAAAAAATTACACTTGGGCCCGGGGTAGAGGGTGTGCTTGCTGTTTTGTCCCTGGATCCCAGACAGGACAAGGGCAGAGCCCTCAGCCCTCCCCTTAGTGTAGTCAAACTACAAGCCATGGGAACCTTGCCCCTTCGCCGTGACTCCTTGGGTGCCTGGGCGGGCAAAGGGATGGATGCTAGCACTGTTTGCCCACAGCTGACCATCGGGCAGCAGCGACTGCCTGGGAACTCAGCCTCCCTCTAGCCAAGCATGCTGGGTCTCGGTGGGGACTGGGATCCAGGTGTGCGTAGCAGCGCCATAAATACACCCTGTGGGTGAATAAAGAGCAGCAGAGCTGAGTGTAACTGACGGACGGTAGTGTTCAGTTTCCAAGCCAAGGGACCCTGACGCTGCCCCCCCAGGGGCTAGTTCCAGCTGTCTGCTCGGGGGGGGAGGAGAGTGTGAGTGTGAGAGTGTGTGTGTGTGTGTGTGTGTTTAAGCTAGTATGAACAGCAGCCCCATGGGAAGGCAGGGACCTGGTGCTGGTCCCGTGACTACACAGTCAGTCTGTTCTGAGGTGTAAAAAAGATGTCTCCTTCCACCCTTTGGTAGTATCTGACCCACACACGCCCTGCAGGGTAGGTGCACGCTGATGTGCATACAGGGGATGACACACTCCAACATGCCCTAACCCCCCCACAAGAGAATACACGTGCCGACGTGTCATGACGTGCAGAGAAGAGCGGACCTGCTAATACCCACCCAGAGCTAGACGAGAAGACCCACGACTAGGCCCTGACACATGTACAAGGAGAGAGACACTTCCTGACACGTGTAAAAGCTAACATGCTGCTGTGCGTGCAGGAGCCACCACAGGCTAACATGCACTGACATATACACAGGACGATCCTTACATACCCCATCACACACACACGAGAAAACACGTGACACTGAGAGGCATTCACGCGCGGCTGGTACAGACAGGCCCTGACATGCACACAACATGTTAACAGGCTCTGGACATACAAGACCCCAAACACCCGATCATGCCCCTGACGTGTTCCAAATCAGACACGCTGGTAGGCTGATAAACGGTGACGAAGCCGTTTATTGAGGGCTAACAGGGAGGTCGTACACACGGTGAGAGTGAGGGCTGGAGGGCATGAAAGCAGGGCGGTCCCTGGACCCAGCACAGTGCAGCCGCTGCCAGCTCAGCTGAGGTGGGGTGGTTCAGCTGGCAAACCTACCCCCTGTCAACCACGTGGCTCCTGCTCCATGTCCCAGCCAGGGTCCACAGGGCCAGCCAGTGCCTGGGGGATTCAGGCCATCGGCCGCGTCTGCTTGTCAAAGGGCAGCCCTCCGTGGGAGCAGGGTCCGGTCCGTTGTAACCGGGTCCACTTGGCACCTCCGTGCTGGCGTCAGTGGACGTTCTCTGTATCTCCACGGGCACGAGGGGGAACAAGCTGCGGCCAGATCCTCAGCCAGTGTACAGCCCCCCAGCTCCCTAAAGGAGCCGAGCTGATTTACAGCCGCTGAGGATCAGATCCTGGATGTCGGGGGCCCTTGAAGAACCCTCTTTATGCTCCCAGCAGGAAGGGCCCCACGGCAGGCTTCCCCCCACGTGCCTGGAGTCCAGTCCCCACGGCCCACCCAGCCCTTGGCTTTTCTGCTGAGATGGGGGGGGGAGGAGTGGGTCAGCCAGCCCCAAAGATGCCGGTGGTGTCACGCCATGAACACTGCCCGCTCCCCCTGGGATGCAGGGCTTGTGCCTCCAGGAATACGCTTCAACACGCCAGCAAGTAACATACAATAACCCTGCCATTGCGTCACCTTCGCACGCACAGCGAGCGCCTCGGGGAGCCAGGAGACTGGCTTGGTGGAGACCTCCCAGACGTCATGCACTAGTGATAATAAGAATACTTAGCCCTTATGCAGCACTAACTAATGAATCCTCACAGCGTCCCCCTCCAGGGTAGGGAAGCGTCATTATCCCCCCTGTATGCAGAAGTGGGACGCGTCAATGGCGGAGAGCCCAGGAGTCCTGGCTCCCAGGAGCGGGCTTAGGCCGCTGGACCCCGGTGCCTCCTGGGGTTCCCTCCCCAGGGGACGTGCCAGGGTTCGGGCTGTGTGCTGGATGCACGTAGGGGACAGCGCACCTCGATCGCCCCCTCCCCGGGCAGCCAGGGTCTCAGGCGAAGACGGCAGAGTTTTGCCAGTAGGAGTACACCAGGAAGCCGGTGAAGGTGCTGTCCGTCTTGATGCTGGAGTAGAAGCCGAAGTAGTCCCCCACCCCGACCTGCACCCACACCTCGTCCTCCGGCTCCAGGCGCACCAGGGCGCCGCCCGACAGCGAGGTGGGCTTGGGCCAGTTGCCGTAGAACTGGAAGAAGGAGGCCACCGAGTGGCCGTTCTTCAGGATGTCGAACTGCAGGCTGGTGCGGTAGACGGTGGCGTGGACGGCGAAGTAGTAGACGCCAGGGATCTCGCAGGTGAACTTGCCTGTCTCCGCGTCGTAGTGCCCCTGCTCGTTGATCAGCACCACGTCGAAGCGGATGGGCTGGTCTGCCAGGGGCGGGCTGCGCGACTCCGAGCGCTTGGCAGTGAAGGCTGAGCGGGGCGCCACCGCGCATTCTCCCTGGGCCCCCTTCTCCCCGTTCAGACCATTCATGCCGGGGCTGCCGCTGTCCCCTCGGGGACCTGGGACTCCTGTGGGAGAGGAGAGATGCCCAGTGCGCTGAACCCACGAATAACCGGCCAGCCGGCCTGTCCGTCTCTGGGTCTAATTCCTAATACACCCAGCACCGTGCGATCTGTGCACCTAGCTGCATGGAATGGCTGCCCAACCGCGCAGGCAGGATCTAGTGCCTCCCTCCCTCGCGATCAACTACACGGCACCTACTTTGTTCCCCGGTGAAGGAAGAAGCACTGAGACCCAGGTGCTTTGTACCTGGTGCTCAGCCCTGGTGGGTCTATCCGGCTGGCTGGGTCACCCACCCGGCACAGCTATGTTAAGGGCTCAAGAGAATCAGCTGGCCCAGTGCAACAGGCATGGGTCCGCCACCAGGGCCTCCTTCGTGGGGAGCCGGGCTCCGGTTCCCAGTGCGTTCCCCAGCCCAGCTGTCTCCTTACCAGGCGGCCCGATCTCTCCCTTCTCTCCCTGCGTCCCGGCTGCTCCGTCACGGCCATCACGTCCGTCTCTGCCTGGGAGACCCTGGCTACCGTGGAGGCCGGGGGTCCCTGGGATTCCGGGTTGCCCAGAGCACAGGCTCGGGATCTTGTTGTCCTCAATCTGGACGGAGCTGGCGATCAGGCCGAGGAGGAAGACGAAGAGGAGTTGCTTCATCTCCGCTGCAGTGGAGGGGCTGGGGACAGAGTGAGCCGTCGTATCTTAGAAGCCTCTAGCAGGGGTTGCCATCTCTCTCCTCGCTCCATAGCAACAATCCTGCTGAGGTGGGGTACCAGGCCGGGATGGGCTGGCAATTTGGAGGTGTGGGATGCTGGACTGGGTAGGCCCCGAGCCCGTTCAGTCTGGTATAGTCTGCCCCATCACCATAGTATCTGGCAACCACGGGGAGCGAGGGGCTGGCAGGGTGTGTACGGTGCAGTATGGCTGTGTGCTGGTGTGGGGACTGTGAGGTGTGTGTAGTGTGCGGTGAGCTATGTGGTGGGTGTGTGGTTGGGTTGTGTGTCATGGGCTGTGAGCTACGTGTGGAGGGTGTGTGGGTGATTGTGAGCTGTGTGCGGAGGGCGTGTCACAGATTGTGAGCTGTGGAGGGTTGTGTGCTGTGTGTGGGTGATTGTGAGCTGTGTGTGGAGGGCCTGTCACGGGGTGTGAGCTGTGGATGGTTGTCAGCTGTGTGTGGAGGGCCTGTCACAGGTTGTGAACTATGGGGCGGTTGTGAGCTGTGTGTGGCGGGCCTGTCACGGGGTGTGAGCTGTGTGTGGCGGGCCTGTCACGGGGTGTGAGCTGTGGGGGAGTTGTGGGGTGATGGCTGAGGATCTTGTCTCCATTTCCTGCCTTCTAGGGGTCCCTTTTTCCCGTTGCTCCCTCCCACCACCCCCGCCTCATTCCCCGAGGATCTCCCATGCTCCTGACTCTCCCTTCACACAGGGTATGAGGCCAGGACCGTTCCCGGCTCCATGGCGTTACCCAGGGGCTGCAGCAGTTCACCCCATAGCCAGGTTAGCACCGCCCCCCGCCCCACTGCGGTGTGTGGGGACACCCTCCCAGCAGGCTGGCATCCATCCCTCCCAGCCTCTGATGGGAGCACAGTGCCCGCCTTCCCATTGGGGGCTGAACCCAGCCCATGGGGCTGCCCCCTGTTTGCCAGGGTAGTATTGCCCCCCCCTTCCGCCCCCCGGAGCATGGCTGCTATCCAGCTCATTTCAGCATTGGCTTCCCCTGCATTGCCCCACGCAGGCCTCTCCCCGGCCTGGCTCGGAGCACCCAGATGAGCGGGACTCCCTTGGGGAGAGGAGGGGGGGGGGGTCTAGTCTCCGCTTTCCGGACTCCTGCAGGCCACTTTCTCCAAAGAAAAGGGAAAGAAGGAAAACAAGCCCTGCGGCTGGAACGTGTCACACCGGGGGGCTGGGACCCAGCTCCTGGTCCCGGCCGAGTCGCTAAGGGAAATGCCGTGGCCTGTCTGCTGCCCCGTAGCCACGCCGCCGGCCCTGCTAGGAGCAGATGGAGCTGGTTAGCGTTACTTACTGTGTCTCCCGGCTCTCTGGCTGCGCCTGCTTTGCGTGAAGGGCCCGTCAGCTCTTCCTGCCCCGCTTCAGCTCTGACGAAGGCCCTAGGAAAGGCTGTCTTCCCCCTCCGCCCTTCCCTCCTTGCGTCTCTCCTCCCAAACGCCAAAGGAAATCAGTGACTTTCAGAGCCAAGAGCTACAGGACACGGGGAAAATATCCCATCGTGTTGGAAATGCTGTAACCAGTGGGAGGAGAGAGACAGACAGACAGACAGAGAACCACAGACCCAGGCACAGACATGACACGAAAACCCCCCTTTACTTAACACAGGAGACGTGTCGAGAGAGAGAGAGAGGCAAGGAAAGGAAAAGACCAGGCGAGAGGGGAATGGCAGGGCTCGGACGTGCAGGAAGGGGCGGGTGAAGGAGGGGGGCTCGCATCATCTAGATCAAACAAGTAGCCATGATTAGTTCAGCTCCCCCCGTTCTGGAAGCAAAGGCCGTCTTTGTACCGTCGGCCCTGCCAGACAGGCTGGTTCATTTTTGTGGTTATTTCTCCGGATGGAGCAGAGCCCGCTGAGGGGTGGGAAGGAGGGGGAAGAGGGGACAGGCAGGAAAGCGGCCCCTTCGAGGGGAACGCGGGGGCGCCTGGGCCACGGGGGTGTTTTGAGGAATGTCTCGGAGGAGGAGAGGCTGAGGGTGTGGCGGGAGGGAACAGCGATACGCAGCTGGGGCAGAGCAAAGGGCGTGAGCGTGCTCACACTTCGGTCAGGTTTAGTGGCCTGGCCAAAGCGTAATGAGACCCAAACCAAACCACAAGCTCACTGACAACACACATGCCAGGTGCTGATTGTTCCCAAGCCCGTCTCGACGCGCTAGCAGCAAACCCACAGGGCGTGCACACACACTGCCCACAGACACACCTCTAAAACCACTGGCCACATGCACACACCCATGAACATTGGGCGTGCGCCATGCACCCATGGGCACGACACACACAACCTCTCCTCCACCTCCTCACGGGCACAACACACACACACTCTCCCCTACCACCACGAAACCCTGGCCTGTTCCTCCAGAGCCTGCCGGAGACCTTCGACTTGGTCTGGACTCACATTTTTCTCCTTCTGCTCCCCAGGTCACTGCCGGTTTCTCCTTGGACAGCGGATGAGAGGGACTGACGGCAGCAACTCGGAGAGCCCAGCAAGCTCCCTGATCGCTTTCGCAGGCTGAAGCTTTCTGCCTGGAGGCTGGCTGTAAAGCCCCCATGCTCCGCCCTGATCCATGGCCTGGGGCTCCCCAGCTCCAGGACCTGCTGATCTCTGGGAGCTGGGGCTGATCCGTCAGTGCCCGCAACCCCACGGTCAGCCGTGCAGAGGGATATGTGTCAAGAAGACGCAGTGCTGCTGCCAGTCGGCCAAGAACACAGAGGACACCACCGGGGCGTGCCTGGAGTTCTCTTCCCCCGTCGCTGGAGAAGAGGATGCGGTGCCTGAGGTGGGCCTTTGAAACTCTCTCAAACTCATTTCAGCTCCGAGGGGCTCTGGCCCCAGCTCTGCCTGGCATGGGGATGCGGTGAGGGGGAGGGTTTCTCCTGCCAAGGAGCAGCCCAGCAGAGGCCTGTGTGCCCAATGAGTTTGTGGCTCTTCAAGGGGTTCCCTGGGGCAGAGGTGTGCCCATCACTGAACAGCCCCGCTCACCACGGGCAGAAATGAACAGCAGCGATAGGCTGTCCTGGTCTAGTGCTTTCAGCCACGTTGATCCTGCCAACCCTCCTGGGAGGCAGCCTGTTCAGCCTCTGCGCCCTCGTTTTACAGATGGGGACACTGAGGCAGGGGACGGTCACGTGACTTGTCCCGCGAGTCTGCAGCAGAGCTGGGAATAAACCCCTGAAGTCCCCGAGTCCCGCTCTCACTGCTCGGTCACGCTGCCTCCTTTGGGCAACGGGTGGTGCCAGAGGCTAAGAACTGAATGGGCCCCGTAGCGTGCGCTATTCTCAGAGCTCGAAGCAGCCCCTCTAGGTAGAGGGGGCACAGCGGGGACGGGGCTGGCAGTGCCTGGGACAGTCCATCTGCCCGATTTCACCGGCACTGACATCAGTAACAACGTCCCCACGCCCCATCCTCTCCCAGAAGTAAGGACAGTGAAGAATTGGCTCTCCTGCTCCATGTGCATCAGTGCCCGGGGTTCCCGGATGCCGTGCTCTAGATGGGGGGACGCAGTCATGTCTCGGTGCCAGGGGTTCCCGGCTGCTGTGTTATATCACGGGGGACACACTCACATTTTTGTGCTGGGGTTTCCAGGTGCCGTGTTATACTGGGGGGAGGTGGGGTGGGACGCAGTCACATCTTGGTGCCAGCGGTTCCCGGCTGTCATGCTATGATAGGGGGATGCAGTCACGTCTCGGTGCCAGGGGTTCCCGGGTGCTGTGTTATAGCGAGGGGGAGCCCTGCTCAGCCTATGCTGAGATAGTCCCTCTGTTCCTTTCCCAGGAGAGATGGCAGGCCAGGTTAGCGGCGGTGGCAGCGTTCTGGATTGCAGGGGTGGAATCCAGCAGCCCGCGCTCGCCTGCCAATCCTCCCGGTGCTTCCTGCCCCGAGGGGAAAACGGGATGTTGTTTCTGGCCAGGGGAGGCTTGTTTGTGGCTTGGAGGCACCAGCCTTAGTGGCCAGTGGTCAGGAGAGGTCAAATGATTACGGGCCTGGTTGTAGTCGCAAAATGCCGCAGCTGTTTATTAAAGACACAGAGCCCCACGGAGCCCGCCCTGCCGTCTCCAGGCCCTGCCAGCCCAGTGGAGCACAGTGCGCCGGGCCGTGTCTGCGTGCTGAGATAATTAACTCTTTACCTGCCAGGATGACGGCACCCTGTGCGCAAGCGGCATTTGGGTGAGGTGGGAAGGCAGCCGTCCAGCACCAGAAACGGGCCGAGGAACCGACGCGTTCAATGGGAGCTATGCCTTCAACTGCTGTGGGATTGGGGAAGGAGCCCCTCCGCTGCCCAGGTCAAGTGAGAGGTGCGGGCGAAGGTGGCTAGAGCGGAGCGTGATGCTGGGGTAGGTGCCATTTCTTAAGATGCTTTTTGTCCTTCATCTACCCTGGTACCTTCATGGCCCCCCATCACCACAGGGCCTGACAGCCCTCCCCCAATATAACTATGGTTTTATCCCCCTAGGGGGCAGGGAAGTAGCATTGTCTCCGTTTTACAGTTGGAGAAACTGAGTCACAGAAGAATTTGTTTTTTTTCTTTTCCCCCTGGGGTCATGCAGGGAGTCCGGCAGAGCTGGGAACTCAACCCAGCTCTCTTGAGTCTCAGGCCTGGTCCACAAAAGCAGCCTCCCGTCCTTCGACAGCCTGTTTATTCACAACGCGGAGGCTCTCCGTCGCACCGTGCCCGCCGTGTGCCGAGCAGAAGGCGGGCGACGGGCAATGGCTGCTCAGACAGGCCCCGCTGTGTGCTCTGCTGGGCCTGGGGGCGTTAGGACATAGAGGCTCGCTCCCTGGGGTCCTTATATTGGAGGTAGCTGGGTACCATTCCTGGCTCAGCTGTGGGGGGGACCAGCTCTGAGCTGTCACCTTGCTGCAGGGAATAAGACTGGGGCAGGGGGAGCGGAGAGTCGCTTTCCCCTCTGCTAGGACAGGGTGTATGGGAGGACGTGGGGGGTGAGGAGCAGGCAAGAGTTGGCTGCCCCTTTGGCCCCACTGCAGGACTGGGGGAGACGGGGCCCAGCCTTGCAGAAGGGCTGCGGCTGTGCAGTGCGAGGATCCCAGCAGGCAGCCACTCACTGGCATTTCTGACGCTTAGGGCCAGCCCCGGCGGCTCCTTTAGGGGATTGTTATGGGGAGTTATGGGGCAGCAGGCCCCCAGCCTCCGGGTGGGCGGTTTCCTCTCCAGCACCTTTATTTGGGGCTCCTAGGCCCCACAGGCTCTCCTCAGGTGCCTGGGGGCAGGGGGGGGAGGAGGGGAATGTGTAGGGAGGGGACAGGACAGCTCCGAGCACGGTTTGAATCCCCACCACCCCAAAGTCGTGCAGGTGGCATCTCTTGGGGTGGTGGGGGGGGGGAGTCAGGCCCGCCCCGCCGCTTGCCGGGCCCCGCTTCCCGCTCACGGCTCGAAGCACTCCACGGGGTCTTTGGAGTCGGGCAGGACGTTGCAGTTGACGGGCCAGAGGAGGCTGAGGAGGCTGAGGGCCTGGTGACAGCGCTGCTCCGCCGTCCGGCACACCGAGCGGCAGGGCTGCAGCACGCCCCCGTCCGGCGTGCACTTGGGCACGAAGAGGCTGCAGATCAGCAGGCGCAGGTGCTGGTAACAGGAGAGCCCCATCAGGGTCTGTGGGGAGAGAGGGAGGCAGGGAGCACCCCAAGGTCTGGCACTGGGGCACCAAAGCTCGGGGGCGGGCATTAACCCCTGGGTGCCCTACACCGCCGGCGCCCTGTGCCCCCTCCTTCCACCCAAGCGAATTCTCCACCCAGCCTGCTCACGTCCCACTGGGCTTCCCTTCCTGCCCGGCTGACCGACACGCCCCTGACAGAGCAGCACAGTCGGCCCCGCCGCCCCCTGTGCTGGGCTCACCTTGTAGTCCTGAAGCACGGCCGCCGCCCCTTGCTGGTCTGGGATGGTCAGCCAGATGTTGGGGAAGGAGGTGGTGTTGTAGCTGAGGCCCAGGCACATCTCCACTTGGATCTGCTCGCAGGAGGACTCTGCCGGGGGGAGAGCAGGAGGAGGGCAGGTGGCACAGGTGGCAACGCTGATGCACTCTCTAGGACTTGCAGAGAACGCTGCTGGAGTTGGGTGTCCAGACAGAGATGCTGTTTGCAGGGCCCCTGGGCTCCAAAATCTGGACCCCGGCCCAGCAAGTGCTTCAGACGTGGCGGTCATGTCAGCGTGTATGGACAGATGTTCCCTGGGCACAGGGCGGAGACCTACCAAACTCATTCCACTTGTGAGCCGAACCAGATTAGAACGCTGGCTGGGGGAACTGGTGGATGAAGCCCCCTCCCTCCCAGGAGCCAAGCACTGGTTGCTGCAGGAGACTGGTCGAGCTAGGGATTGTCACTCACCAAAGGACAGGGACGAGACACTCGTGCAGTTGAATTCGTCGCTGCCATCTGGGCAGTCGTGCCAGCCGTCACACACCGACTCCAAGGCCTGACACTCCCCGTTTCTGCAGGAGAACTCCAAGGGGCTGCACGTTTCTGGGCGGAGGGGCGAGAAAGGAGGACTGCAGTCACCACAGCATAGCGAGTCTGCACTTGCAGAGCCAACGGGACGAACCTGAGCCGTCAGTGCCCGTAATTACAGTGGGAAGTTGTCCCCAGCGGCAGTGTGACTCCAATGTAACTACAGTTACTGGAGCACAGACTCAACCGGACAAGCGTTATCATGCGGTGACTATCGCTAGTGCTTCTAAGAAGTAATTGCCCCTCGGCCACATGATTTGAAGGGTTGGGGCCTGTCTGAATCACTTATTACTGTTGTGAGCAGGGCACAGTCTTGTCCTGGGTCGAGTTAAAACCCCACTGAGATGGGTAGGTGTGAAACCACCCTTCAGTTAAGCGTAAGATCCACCTAGGGCAGAAAGGGACATGTGAACTCACCCAGGCGCTTTGGGCTGAGTATCGTTTTGTGGAGGTGGGAACCGGAGAGCTCACAGAAAACTGAGGTCAGACAAGACCCGATGGAGTGAGAGAGAGCGAGCCCGAAGGGGCAGCGAAAAGAATGTGGCTGACCCTGGAAAAACCTGGGGAGCGGTTTGTAGATTCGGGTGCAGGTTGAAAAGAGTTCCTCTTGGGGCAGAGCGAAAGAAGCTGTTTCCTGCTCTCTGATTCCTTCTGTGTTCAGAGACACAGGCCTTTGTACAGTCTTCAAAAAACCTGACTACCACTGATTTCTACTCCTCGCTGGAACACCCGCACCGCACCCCAAACGTTGACTAGCTACTCAGCTTGGAGAGGGACAACGTTATCATCCCTTTGGGCTGGGATTTACCAAGGTGCCTAAGGGGTTTAGGTGCTTTTCGCACATCCTAGCTGTGGTGCGCATCTTAATATCCATGCGATGAGACTCCAGGGCCGTTAACGTTGTGGCGGGGACATGGCAATTGTTCTCTGTCGTGGAGGGGACTGTGGACTCCCTAGTAGACATTGCAGTGATCCAAGACAAAGCCTGACCACAGTGCAATTATGAAGTAAGTGCAGCACGTTTCCAGTCACTGTGTTCTAATGTGAGAGCCACGCCGGGATTCCCGCTCGGCTCGAGGGCCACCGATATTTTTACAACCCTGAAGGGCTCTGCTAGCAGCCCCCCGCCCTACTGCAGCCAGACGGAAGGAGTTCCTCGCTGACCTGCAGTCCCCCTGCTGCAGCAGGGAAACTGCAGGCGTCCTGCAGCCCCGTGCGCTCCACCTGGGTCCCTAGGCAGTGGCTCCCTTCTGCAGCCAGTCTGATGGGAGATCAGTGCTCCCCTTCCCTCTGCCTCCAGCAGTGATCCCAGCGCCTAGGGACCCAGGCAGAGTGCTTCACTCGGGGGTCTTGCTGGGCCTCAGTTCCCATCTGTGCATCAGAATTGCCCTGCCTCACAGGGTATGTTACGGCTGGAGACATGCACTGACGGGCGGGAGGAGCAAAGACCCTACAGTAAATACCTTAGAAAGAGGAAGGGGGGAGGCAGACTGGGGGGGCAGGGGAGCAGACCCTGTGACTGTCACTGCTAAGATGCTGCTTTCACCACAGATGATGTCCCGCTCAGTGCCAGCGATGGACCTGCTGCTGGCAGCATCCTGGCAGAGAGAGAGCAGATGAGTCAGCTCGCCACCAGGACATGGTGCTCAGAGACGGGCGACCCTGCTGGTCAGCTGGAGGAAGAGCCAGGCGGCAGGGAGGGTGCATTGCAGAGGTAGGTACCTACTTTCCGTGGCATTCCGGGCACGGTAGGTGGCAAGGAACCCATCATCCGCCACGCCCTCGTCTGCCATGAAGAGGACGGTCATGACGTGTTGTGAGGAAGTCAGGATGGGCGGCAGCTGGGAGCCGCAGAACCTACCGGGAGATGAAACAAGATGGGAGCAAGGGGGCTGAGGAGTGGGAGTGGGGAGGGATGCGGAGGAAAGAAGAGAGAAGCAGAGGTGGAGACGGGCATGGCTGGGGTGCGGGAAGCTGTGACAAATGCCTACAGACGCTTTTGCCCCCTCCCTGTGCAGCCCGTCTTCTTGCTGTGTGCAGAACGTTCCCGAACGCCTCGGGGAGGGCATTGCTGCCTAGTGACTAGAGCGCTGGACTGGCATTTGGGGAGCCTGGGGTGCCCTTCTCCAGCTGGGCCGCCAACCTGCCACGGGCAAGCCACTTCCCCTCCTTGAGAAATGCTTCCTAGGGCGCCTGGAGAGCTACAGCTGACGAGAGGCAGATATTACTGGGCCCGGGAGGGGCAGGATCTGGGTCTCTCTAGTGCAGGGGTGGGGGGCAATGCAGTCGGGTCAGAAAGAGGAGCCCTTTTCCCCCCCCAGAAAGTGGCTTTGCAAGGCTGCCCTGCTCAGGGAGTTCAGTCTCCTGTGCCCAGCTGTGGAGGACGGAGCTGCGGGCGGCTGTACCTGCCCAGGAGGCTGGGGGCACCCGTGCCTGCGCTGTCATGCACCTCCACGAAGTCAAAGCTGCAGTCCTCCTGCGACTCCAGGCTGAAGTTGCGGAACTGCAGCTCGATCACGTGGCCCGCGGGCACGGAGATCTGCCAGACACACAGCTGGAAGAGAACGAGGACCCTGTGAGCCTGCGCCACACACACCTGCCTGCGTCTGGATGGGGGACGGCCAACCCGGCATGGACCGGATGTGATGGAGTGGGAATTTTTTTCTGTAATATTTTGAGTGAATCGTGTGTGTGCCTCAGTTTCCCCGTTGTGGTGTCTGGTTAAGTAGGGGGTGGGGAAAGGTGGTTTCCTCTTTGCAGAGTCCCAGATATCCGGGTGCGTCTGACACGGACCTGCCTGGGGCCCAGTGCCCAGGGAGTCCCAGAAGACAACGGCCACTCCAGTTGCACAGACATTTGGCAACTCGCAGCTAAGGACCATGGATAGCCCACCCCCTACAGGAAGCCAGCGGGGTGTGACCAGCTGGGGAACAAGGACAGAGGACCGCGGAGGGGCTAGATGGGGTTGTTTGTGGGTTGCCGGGAGGGGTAAGAGGGCTCTGGACGGACCCAGATGCATTATGCTGTCACTTTCTGTTCTCTGTGTTAACTAAGGACCTTCTATCTATGCTGTGTACCAGACATCTAATAAACCCTCCTGCTTTTACACCACTGGCTGAGTCACTCCAGATTAAGGGAGTTGGGGGTTCCTGTGGGCGTCCAAGTCTCCCGTGGGTGTCCAACTCAGGTGGACCCGCTGAAGGGCGTTCACGGCGTGGGGCAGAGGAGCTGACGGCTCTGAGGTTCAGGCCCAGGAGGCAAAGCCACGTAGCTTGTCCTAGAGCGTGTGTGTGACCCTAAGAGGGCGGGAGCGCCGCCGGGGCCCTCCCAGGGACTGTGCCGGAGAGCGTGGGACCTGTGAATCCGTGACCCTGCCCACATCTGGATGGGGGAACCACCCGTGGGGCACAGACTGGGGCATTTCTGGATCTCCCTGGTGTTCCAGGCACGGTCGGGGCCCCATCCCTCTGTGGCTTGGACAGTGCAGGGCCAATCTGCCCCCTCCACCTGTCCCTCTCCAGAGCCCTGGGTCTCCTTTCTGGTGCCAACAGCCGCATGGCTGAGGTCGTCCCTTCTCCGCTGTGCCAGCAGTTCCCCATGATGCACCTCTCCGCAGCCGAGCACCCTCGCTGAGCACCCTCGCTGCCCCCAGCCCCAGCTCCTCCTCACCTGCTGGTGCGGATACCGCTGGGGGTGGTTTGGGGTGGAGAACTGCCCCTCCAAGCTGGTCAGTGACCCACCGCATTCTGGAACGAGAGAGACGCCGTGGGGCGGGAGGGGCGCGTGGGGGGAGGAGCGCTGCTTTTACCCAGCCGTGACTGGGGCACACTGCTTGTTCTGCCTCTAGCCCCGCGACCCATGGGCTCCCCCCACCGCCCTGGCCTGGCCCCCCTGGTGCTGGCTTCCCGGGGCTCCCCACACCCTGCGGCCCCAGGGCAAGAGCATTTTAGCCTGTCCCTGCTGAGGGATTTGCTCTGGTCCCACTAAGTCTGTTGGAGATCTGCCCCCATCCCCACTCAGCTCCCAACGCATTGGCTTTTCCTCCCCCAGCTCTGCCCATGCCCCTCGGTCCTGACCCACAACACCCCATTGCGACTCCAGTCCAGGGCCCCACCCAGCCCGGCCCATGTCCCTCACCCTGACCTGCTGTCCCAGGCCTGTCCCCCTTCCCCCCCCACGGCCCTGCCCCCACGTCTCCGAGCTGTGCTAGAAGTCGCCCGGTTGCCCAGACCTTTGTGTTTCAAGCTGCAGTTGGCTTCGTCGCTCATGTCGGCGCAGTCGTGGAAGCCGTCGCAGACGACGCCCGGGTGGAGGCAGAGCCCCTGGTCACAGAAGAACTCGTCCCAGGCACAGCTCTCTAGGGCAGACAGACAGAGGGACCAGGAAGACACGTGGCTCTGGAAAGCAGGGTGTCTTCCTGGCCCCCGAGGCGAGGGCCTGTGAACCCGGCAGTGCCCAGGACCGGTGCCCCATCTCCCAGGGGTTCCCAGATCTTAAGGCCAGAGGGGACCACACCGATCGGCTGTATGAGAGGTCCCCGCCTTCCCGCCGATGCCCATCCAAAGTGGGACCCCTCCCCTCCAGGGCAAGTGTGCCAGACCCTGTGCCTGTCTGCACCCCAGGCTCAGTGGGTGGGTCACTGAGCAGCTCAGGGCCTTGGACGCTGCCCCACAGGCGTCCAGGGCTTGGGGTGGCTCTGCAGCAGAAGGCCTGTGCCCCCCTCGGAGGGGGAAGCCTGGGGTGGGTCTGGCAGGCAGCACTCACTGTCGCTGGGCGCGATGGCGCGGTAGCGGGCGGTGAAGCCGGGGGCGCCCACGCTGTTGTCCGAGACGAAGGTGACGCGCAGCCGGTTGGCGTTGGTGTTGACTGTCGGGGGCGCCACGTTGCCACAAAACCTGCAGCGAGTGGCAAGTGCGTGCCATGGGCAAGTGGGGAAGGGAGCAGAGGCTGGCACCCTGCCCATGAACCCCTTGGGCCCTCGGGGCACGTGGCTGGGATGGCCTGGATCCCATGGGTGCGGGGGGGGGGGGGGGGGGGGGGGGCTGAATCTGCCAGGGTATCCGCCGCCCCATTCCCACTGTGCCGCTCTGGAGCGGCGAGACCGTCAGGCCCAGGACAGGGGTCATGCGAAGGGATGTCAGTGCCGGCGGGAGGCAGGCCAGGGCAGACGAGCTTCTCGCTCGCAGGTGTGCTGATGCCCCTCAATTCTGACCGACTTCCCTCCTACATACTAGCCCTGGGTCACCCTGTCCCCCCTGCACAGCTCTGCCAGTGCCCCACGGTCCTGCCCCACAGCCCCCTGCCAGACCTGGATCACCCTGTTATCCCTCCACAGCTCTGCCAGTGTCCCTTGGTCCTGCCCCACAGCCCCCTGTGCTGGGCTCCTGCGATGGCATGTACAAACCCATAAGAACGGCCAGACTGGGTCAGACCAATGGTCCATCTAGCCCTACAGTGCCGGTGACAGATGCTTCAGCGGGAATGAACAGAGCAGGCCATCATCAAGTGAGCCATCCTGTCAGCCATTCTCAGAGCATGGGTTAGTGTCCCTGCCAATCCTGGCTAATCGCCATTGAGGAGCTATCCTCCATGAACTTATCTAGTCCTTTTTTGAGCCCCGTTGTAGTCTTGGCCTTCACAACATCCACTGGCAAGGCGTTCCACAGGTTGATTGTGCATTGTGTGAAGAAACACTTCATTTTGTTCATTTTAAACCTGCTGCCTATTCATTTCATTTCATTTGATGACTTCTGGTTCTTGTGTTATGAGGGGGAGTAAATAACACTTCTTTACTTTCTCCACACCAGTTGTGATTTTATAGACCTCGGTCATATCCCCCCTTAGTCGTCTCTTTTCCAAGCTGAAAAGTCCTGGTCTTATTAATCTCTCCTCATATGGAAACACTTCCATATACCCAGTCATTTCTGGTACCCTTTTCTGTATGTTTTCCAGTTCCAATATATCTTTTTGAGATGGGGCGACCAGCTCTGCACGCACCATTCAAGATGTGAGGGCACCATGGATTTATAAAGAGGCAATATGATATTGTCTGTCTTATTGTCTCTCTCTTTCCTAATGTTTCCCAGCATTGTTAGCTTTTTTGACTGCTGCTGCACATTGAGTGGATGTTTTCAGAGAACCATCCACAATGACACCAAGATCTTTCTTGTGTGGTAACAGCCAAATCAGACCCCATCATTTTATATGTATCGTTGGGATTCTGTTTTCCAATGTGCATGACTTTGCATTTATCAACATTGAATGTTATCTGCCGTTCTGTTGTCCAGTCACCCAGTTCTGTGAGATCCCTTTGTGAGTCTCGGCAGTCTGCTTTGGACTGAACTATCTTGCGCAGTTTTGTATCATCTGCAAATTTTGCCACCTCACTGTTTACCCCTTTTCCAGATCATGTATGAATATGCTGAACAGCACTGGTCCCAGGCCAGACCCCTGAGGACACCACTATTTACCCCACACTGGAGAGGAAGGGGTTAAACTCTGGGCCCAGGTGGAGGCACCTGCAAAGCCTGCCCAGGTGGAGGCAGGGTTTAAAAGGGAGGCAGAGGGGGTGGGTGGTTCCCTGGGTGGGGGAAATGCTGCCAGCAGAGCCCTGACCAAGATTGCAGAGCAGAGACTAGGGCTCCATGGGGTAGGTCAGAACATTTGTGACTCTAACTTACCTTGGGGAAAGGGCCTGTGGGTAGGATGTGGGGTGGGGGTGGCTGCTTTGTACCCCAAGGTGCAGTGCTTGGCTGCCCACCATGGGGCCCTGCAAGGGAGCTGGGGGGAGAGGGCAGCCCTGGGCTCCCCTACCTGTTCCCCAAGCTGGGCCCACAGCAGGAGCCTTCCCCTTGGTGGAGAGTCCTGTAGTGGGACCTTGACTGGCCAAGTCCCCAAGCGAAGGGGAAAACCCTGATGCCCACGGGGGTGTGGGAAGATGTCTCTGTAACTGGTGTCTCTTTGGGGAGCCCCAGGAAGGAGTGGCCTGGAATGTGTGACCCAGTGGGGGGACTGAGGCACAAAAGAGGGGCTGGATCCCCCTTCCCCCCTGTAACTGTCAGGGAGGGAGACAATCTCTTGCACCTGCCTGAGTGCTGGGCCGGTGTGGGGGTGTCCCCCTCTGTAGCTCCCCTCCCACAGGCAGCTCTACCCACACATGTCCCCTACCCCCCGCAAGCTGCCCCCTGCGTCCCGGGCAGAGGGGAATCCAGGCCTCCCTCCAGAACACAGCCCCTGTGCAATTAACAAACCCAAGGCTGAGGGGCTGGTGGGTGATCCAAGCCTGGCTGTGGGTGGGGGGAGTGTGATGCCCCCCATGCCTGGCAGTGGGGTCCCTACCTAGCTGTCCCACCCCACGGGGAGCCGCCGGCCACCCCTGGCTCCTCATACAGCTCCACCCGGTCGAAGAGGCAGGAGGTGGAGCCCTCCACGCTGAGCGACTCGATCTTCAGCTGGATGGCCAGCCCGTCCTCCACCTGGATGCGCCAGATGCAGAGGGTGTTGGGGGGGTAGGAGGTTGGGTACCTGGGGGAGCTGAAGGAGCCCTCGGGGCCCCCCAGGGTCCCCCCGCAGGCTGCACAGGGAGACAAGACACAGCAGAGAGGGTGGGTTATGGTGGGTTGAGCCAAGAGGGGGGTTCTTGCCCCATAGCAGCCCAGCCGGGGGGGAGGGGGGGAAGGGAGCTGTGGGGTCCTCTGTGTTCCCCCCTGGGGGTCAAGGCTTACCCTAGTCAGGGCCAGGAGTGGGGGGGATCCCCTCTGCTCCCACTTAGTGGGATTAATATGGGGCCAGTCAGGGAGGTCAGGCTGGGGGGGTGGTTTGTGACTGTGGCTTCCTCTGCCCTCCCCATACAACGGGGTCCTTGTTGAGGATCTGACTCTCGGGGGGTAGATCTCGGGGTACCCAGGCTGGAGGAGAGGCTCTGTGCTAGGCCCCAGGTACTCACAGGGCTCTGGCGTGGTGGCTGGCGCTCCCTGCGGCTCGGTGGCTGTGGGCTCGGCCGTGCCAGCCGGTGCTGGGGCATCGTTGTCAGCGCGGGTGAATGCTGTCGCTGAAGGAGGTCGGGCCGAACGCGAGGGCTGCAGCTCTGCTTCCACAGGGAGAGCGAGGGTAGGGACAGGCACGGGAAAGGGGGTGTTTGCGCAGGGCACCTGGGTCTCTCCGATGGGGATCAGATCCTGGGGGGGGGGGCCTAAGCTGCTGCTGTCCCCTGGGCTTGGCCCCCCAGATCTCTCCAACCCATCCATCCCTGTGTGAGGGGCCTGGGGAGTCTCCCCCCCTCGCACCCCACCCCAGTGGATTCCAGCGGGTCAGGGATGGCAGCCAGGGGGCTGGTGGTGTGGGGCCGGGGTCTTGATGGGGTAGGTGCAGCTAACCTGCAGTGTGTGAACCCAGCCCCACTTGCTGCCCTGACCCCGGGGCCATGGCAGAGTTGGGCAGTGCCCCTCTATCCCATCCCGGGGGGGTCATTCCCTCGGCCCCCCTAGTCCCGGAAAGGCTGGAGGGGCTGGGCTCGGCTCTCCCCGCCCTGGTACTCACTGGAGACGATGATTCCCAGCAGCACGGCGAGGAGCAGCAAGAGCAAGGCGCTCATCAGCGCCACGCACAGCCAGGAGAACTTGCAGTCGGGCCGGTGCTTCCTGCCCGCCCTGCTCCACAGCGGCCGGCCTGCCGGGGGAGCTGTGCACACACAGGGGGTCACGGGGGCGCAATGCTGGGGGACCCATCTTCCCAGAGCCCTGCGGGAGAGGCACCCAGCCCTGCTGGGGCTAAGGGCAGGGGGGCAGGGCCCCTGAGGCTGGAGGAACTGTGGGGGGGGGACCCTGGGGGTACATGGGGCTCTGTGGGGGGGGGACCCTGGGGGTACATGGGGCTGCCCTCCCTCCGGTGCCTTGACAGCCCAGCCCCTGCAGCCAGCAGGCGCTGTGTGGGGTGGGACCCATGGGCGGCTGTTGTGGCTACACAGAGTGCAGCCGAGCGGCTGTGGGGCACAGGGCCTGCTCCTTGGGGTACACAGTGCAGGACACCCCAACATGAGAGCCATGGCAGCCCCCTGCCATCCATACTGTGCCACTAGCTCTGAAGCATGACCGCCTTGGCGAGGACCCCCCCGTTCAACCAGCGCCAGGGTCTGCTGGGGCCCATCTCCTCCCAGGCAGAGGGGCTCCCCTGCTCCCTCGGGGGCTGCCCACTCAGCAGGGCGAACTGGCGTGACGGCCCGTGGGGTGGGGTGGGGCGGAGCTGGTACCGAGGCCATCCCCGGGGGATCCAGCGCTGCTTCCGCTCTCTCCCGCCGTGGGGGGCGGGGTGGGGGGTGCGCAGCCGTCCCCCTCGCTCTCGGGCTCGAAGATGGGGTTGCAAAACTCCGTCTGCAAGACAAAGCAGGCGGCCGTGTGTGTGTGTGTGTGTGTGTGTGTGTGTTTGCATGCATGCATGCGTGTGTGCGCGTGTGTTAGGAGGAGACGGGTGCGTCAGGGTGAACACGCAGCACTGGGATGTTAGCTAATGGGGACCGGTGCCCACACAGGGTGCTGCAGTGTGCAAGCGGGTCAGCTCTGGGTGCTGGGACCAGCAGCACCCCACCCAGGGCAGGGCAGAGCAGAGCAGGTTACAGTAGCTCAGTTAACCTGACCTGCTGCAGCTGGAGGGGAGCTGGGGCACAGTAGAGCTAAATGGAAGAGGAGCTGCAGCTGGGTCTGAACAGGGAGGCAGCCCAGAGCAGGGGCAGCAGGCTGCAGTTGCTCCCTGGGAGAAGGGAGCTGTTTGGGGTCCAAGAGGGGAGTCTGCAGCCTTCCTTGGGAGCCGGGCAGTAAACCAGGGGCTGTCTGTGTAGGAAGGAGTCCAGGGAAATAGAGACAGGACCTGGGAGCAAGCGGACAATGGCCCCTGGGCTGGAACCTGGCGTAGCGGGCAGGTCCGGTTCCCCTGCCTGCTGGTGGGAAAGGGGCACAGGACCTGGCTTTGGTGCAAGAGGACTGTCTGGTCAGCAGCTCCAATACCCCTCGGATACCCCTGGAGGGGAGGCCCGGACAGTGAGCTGGCCGGTGGGCCGCCCCAGAGGAAGCCTAGAGCCCTGCAGAGCGAGGGGGGCTGCCGTGTGAGCCCGTCCGATGGTGGGGAGCGTCGGGTCTGACGGGAGCGAATCCCCAGATGCGGCTCCAGTGGTGAGTGAACCCCATGATGGGCTGAGGGGTGGGTGGCTGCCTGGCCCCGGGGGTGGGGATGTGGCCCCTGCAGCGGCGTTTCCCAGCCTTGGGCCAAGCGGGTTGGTTGGCAGGCGCCATGCAGTCCCTCCCAGTGCCCGTACCTTGCTCTGCTCCAGCATGTCGGGGCACAGCGTGATTTCAGTGAAGTCCTTCATCGCTGGGGGGGGGGGGGGGGAGGGATTCCTGGCACGACCGGGTTAGAATTACTCCCCTGTTGCCCTCCCTGCTCTCTGGATCCGGTGAGCTCTGGCCCTCTCCCATGGCCCCTCTGCCATTGGCATGGCAGCTCCTGATGACTGCGGCAGCACGAAACAGCTTCCAAGGGCCACGATTGGGGGTCGATCCTTCCCCGGGGGCGTCCGCGCTGCTCTCCCGGTCTCCAACTCCTGCCTGGGGGCCACGGGCAGAGGCCCTGGGCGTCTGACGGAGGGAGCTCAGCGGTGGGTGTGCTCAATGCGCCTGCTGCGGGGAATAGAAATGGCCAGGCCCGCTGCTGTGGCTGGCACCAGACGTTGGAAGCCCAGGAAGGGCTGTACGGGGCTCCAGGGGGAGGGGACTGGGAAAGCAGCTTGGGAGTGAAAGAACTTTAAAAGCATTAAAAAAAAAAAACAACCAGCCAAAGCACCTCCTTCCCCCTTAATCCAACTCAGCTGAGGATGCTGAGGTCAGGTCCCCTGGCATGGATGGCAAATGGGTGTCTTAAAGGGACAGCATTGTTGAGCTGCTTTATTTGACGGCTGCTCCCCAGGGGCTGGGGACTCTCCTGCCGTAGGATGTGCAGAAGATCCCCCCCGTAAAGGTAGTGTGATTACTTGCCGTACTTCCCCCATGCTCTGTGGTGGTGCTGTGGGTGGCGAAGCAGCCGTGGTGCTCCACCCCAGAAGTAACTACATTTTGGAGTTGGGTGTGATGGGATGCACCCCTGTATTCATGCCCCGCATGCCACTGTAGTAATCTTTGTACAACATATGCCTTGTGAGGTATTGTGTGAAAACGAATCACTCGCTGGTCAATAACATCATGGTGAAATGTATGCAGCAACGTGTGAAGTGACGAAATCCCCCTGCATGATGGCACATGTTCAAGATGCCACAGCCCTGCCTAGGCAAAGGGTGTTAAACAGGAATGTCCTAAGGAAGGGAAGGTGGTTACTTGTGTGTAAATTGAGGTAAACGGTCCTCAAAACAGCAGGGGCAGGAGACCGCAGGAAACAGAACCATTTGCATTTTAGTAGGGGAAGGAGAGTGGAGCCTCTTTCACCACCAGACTCCATGTTGCCTTCCTCTCAGCTCGAATAAACTTTGCTTTGTGGGGTAACCTTCGGCAGAATTCACGTCGAAGGTTCACTGGACTCTAAAAGGGGCAGAGAATACAAGCCATCTCTTGTGCCGAGGGAGACCAAGGCACCTGTGCCTTTGGTAGAGATCCTGACCAAGGGAAGGATCAGTCCCCATCTTGCTGGAAGGCTGGGGGTGAGCGACCACCTTAAACCAAGCTTTGAACCAAAACTTGTTAGATTGTTAGACCTTTAGATGTGTGTTCACTCGCGTTAGAAGTTGTTACAAGCAAATTTCACCTCTTACACCTGAACTCAAAATCCTACTTTGTTTTAGATTCAAAACTAAACAAATTCAGTGTTGTGTGTAAACTGAACTGTTTGCTTTAGCTGGAATTGACAAACAACAAACTGAGCATTGACTCTTCACAGGGTCAACAAACCATAACATCTGAACGGCCCAGGTGAGGGCTGAGCCGTGCAGAACACGTGTTTTGGGGGAAATCTGGGACTAGGAGTGTGTTGGGGTCACCCTGTGAGTAGTAACCCAGGCTGGTGGGACCCAGCATTGCAGCTATACACAGACACTTGTGATGTGCCTGGGAGGCCGGTTGGGAGCTACGGCAGCGAAGCTGTGAGGCACCCAGGGTTACAAGGCAGCGGATGCACCCCAAATGTGACAGGTATGCCTAGCATGTAGCACCTTTCTAAGGAGCGCCACTGAGCGCTTGGTTTACGTTGATCTACGAAGCCTCAGCTGCCCTTGAGAAGTACAGAGGGGTGACTGGAAATTTCTGTAATTTTATTTCAGCAATGTGTGCCTCAGTTTCCCCTTATTTTGCATGATTACTGAACGGGGGAGGGAAGACTGTTGCCTCGCAGGGCAGACATAAGCATGGGTGACACCCAGCAGTCTGATCCTGATTGGTTCCTTTAAAAAGGGTGGGCTGCGGCTGACCCCATATCAAAGGGAGAATCTGAGAAGATGCTGGCAAACCCAATTACCAGGCCATGGACAATATAGCAACCAACGGGCCAGGGAGTGGATGGCTTTCCTCACCTCTCTGCAGGAAGCTGAGCAGAATCCCCCAGGACTGGGAAGGGGTGAAGTGGGAGAATAAAAACCGTCTGCTGGAAGGAGTCTGGGCTTTCACCAGGGATCTGACCAAGGTGGTGAGACAGAGCTTAGTGAACTACTCTCCACAGCTTGGCTGACCCGAAGGACTTACAGCTGTGCCTGACGCTTCCTCGCCATGTTAACCTAAGGCCGGGCTCTGCTGAGTTGCAGCTGACTAATAAACCTCCCATTCAGACACTGCTGCTTGAGTCTCTGCAAATGCTGGGTGAGGGGTGAATGGGTGAGGGAGCCAGAGGCCTCTCCCAGCCGTCACTCGCCTTTGGACTTGCTGACCAGTCCTCCTGGGGTGAAGCAGGAGCCACAGAGGTTCTGTCTGAGGAAGGGGTGATGCTGCAGGGCTATTATCCCTGCATTGCAGAGGGGAAACTGAGGCACGCATGGACAATCTAGGTTCTTGCATAGGCTAAGGTTTCCACAACTGCCTCTGGGGCCACTGGCTGCCAGGGAGATGTCAGTGCCTCAGTCACTTGCATGCTTTGGAAAATTAGACCCCTAGTGACCATGGCTGGGGCACCTGCTTTGCCCACGGTCGTGCAGCTGGTTGGGGGCCAACCCAGGCGTCCTGGATCCTAGCCCTCTGCGCAGTCGTACTGGCCTCGGTAGGTGGAAGTGCAGGTTTGCCTCTGGTGTGATGGGGGAGTGGCACAGTGGTGGGTGCTGGCAGGAGACACGCTGCAGGCTCATGGGCATCCCTGACAGACGGACCGTGCCCAAGGAGGGGGAGGGAGCAAGCCCGGGCCTTCTACCATGGTCTTGAGTCCCTCCCCCGACAAGATCCTGGCCCTTGAGCTGCTCGTCTCCCCCAGACAAGCCCCTTATAGGCTCCTGTGTCAAGCACCCAGGACATGCCCCAGCAATGGCCTCATCTCTGTCCTGGAGGCAGCGGGGCTCTCGCGGTCCCAGGGGTTGGCAGGGTCTGTGCTTGCAGTGGGCTCTGCGGGGGGGGGGAATGCAGGGCCTGGCTGGTGAGCATCCCCTTGCTCCCTGCAGGCATGAGGGGAGCTCTGCATCCAGGCCCATTCATGTCCCCGGCAAGGGTTTGCTGTGGCGACAGTTCCTGTCCAGAAAGGTGCCAGAGCCCCCCTCTGAGCAGCCAGGCCTGTGTTGCCCGGCTCCCTTATGGCCTTCCGATGGTCCCTAAGGGGCATTACTCATGCCCTCAGTGCCCTGGGGCCGGGTGTAGGGTGAGGTGTGGCGGCTGAGCTGTCTGCCCCTGGCCGTGTTTACACTGGGCTGCGCTGGCCAGAGCGTTTCCTTAGTGCCTGGGCCACGGCCCAGCCAGCCACATTCCTGCAGTCCCTGACGGCGAAGCTGTGTTTCTGCGTTACTAAGCAGCACAGAAAAGGCTCATTGTTCAAGAGCTTTGGGGGGAGCTGGGCGGGGAGGGACGGACGGTCCAGGGTCCAGCGCTTAGTCCTTCCCGGCAGAGTGGGTGTTGCAGGGTGGCGGCCCATGGGGAGGATTAGCGAGCAGGGCTTTGCTGTGAGCCGCGATCTCTGCTTCTCTAGCTGGCCCGGCCTCCTCGTTACAATGGCCAGGACTATCACAGCTCCCACTCAGCCATGCTGCCCACGCCGGTTCCAGGGGGGCTGCCAGAGACGTTTGCTGCCTGTATCAGATCCACATCACGTGGGTCCCAGCGTGGGTCAGGCCCTGCTGTCCTTTCTGCCCCCTCCTTGCAGCGTGATGGGGAAACTTAGCACCGGGCTGGGCCCACGGGGCAGCCAGCAGCTGAGTCTGGGCCCACGTGTGGGCTCTGTCCAGCCCCCTATGCAGCCCGTGCGTAGCCAGCTGCTGGAGGAACCTCAGTCTGGGTGAACCTGGCCCCGGCAGCCTGTGGCCTCCTGATCCCTGCAGTGAGAAGTCAGCTCAGGCCCGGGAGAGGGAGCATCCCGCTGGCATGAGCGAGGCTGGTTAAGGGCGGCTGCTGCATAAAGAGGCAGAGCCCCCTGGGCCTCTCTCTCTCCTGTGCAGTGAGCTGGGCCTACCACCCCCCCTTCTTCCCACTCCCCGCACCCTGCCCCCCATGCCCAGAGGAGAGGCGCATGTAGCAAAGCAAAGCCAGGCAGCTGGTGTTCAAGCTGAAGTTTATTCCTGTACAAGTCTCCCTTGTACGTTACGCTCCCCGCCGCCCCCCTCCCCAAATCTTGCTTACACAGTAAACAAGCAATAACCCCCCCCCCCCAGCACTGCTCCACTCCAGCATCCTGCCCAGCTGCCCCCCAGCCAGAGAGCCTGCCCCCTCCCCCACCACTGTCCTGCCCCCTGTGAAAGGGGCATGGGCTGAGCCATGGGAAAAGAGCCCTTTAAATCTGTCAGTCCTCTTAGCCTGGTCCTGGGGCAGCGTAAAAGGGGGGGGGGGTAGTAACAGGAGCACAGCAGCGGTGCCGAAAATGGGCTGCTGGGGCATCTCAGAGCCAGGCTGGGGGCTAGCCCATGGCAGGGGGTGATGTTCCCCCTGCAGTCAGCTGCTCTGAATGGGGGGGAGAAGCGGAGGAAGAGAATAAATTAGAGAAAAGGCTAGAAAGGCCCGTGAGTGTCCCTGGCCAGCCCTGGGCAAGGCACCTGGGCCCAGCCGCACACCTCTGCAGGAGGGAGAGGCCACAGCCTGCTAGCCACAGGGGCTCAAAGACTCCCCACCCCCAGCAGGTTCCCAGAAAGCTGCTGGCACCCATGGCATGGGCCGAGTAGAGCTGAGAGAACCCGGCATCCCCAGGGGATTCGGGGAACCTTTGTTCAGCTCACCCACCCATCCCTGCTCCCGAAAGGTTTTAAGGCATCGTTGTACAGGAAGCAGCTAGAACCCCCTCCCCCCCCCCAAAGCGACCCCCTCGGCAACTGGGGTGCACAGTCTGGACTGAGAAAAATAAATTACAAATAAACTCCAGTGTGTCCCCAAACGGCAGAGAGGCAGAGCAGTCCGGGCGGGGCCTGGGCTCTGGGGGTGCTGCGGGGAGCCATCTGTGCAAACCCGTCCTCTGGGGAGCTGCCCCAGCCGGCCCAGGAGGCTGCAGGGAAATCGTTCCCTGCCTCGACTGTTTCAGAGGCGCTGGCTGAGCTCCTGCGGGCTCCTGGCGCAGGCCTGTTCGTCTAGTGGGGAAAAGCAGCCCCCCTACTGCAGCGAGCGGGGTGGGGCCAGGCCGGCGAGAGCAGGTGGGGTGTTGGGATGGTGCCGTTCCGGGCGGGGGGTCCGAGCAGCGATGCTCAGCAGCAGAGTCCAAGTGGCGTGCTTGCACCGGAACAAGACGGCAGCTTTCCTGGGTCCCAAACCCTGCTCGCTTCCACCCCAGGGCGGCTTGCTTGGAGTTAAGGGGACAGGCAGGCTGCTGCGCCCCTCGGCATTTATTACACACCAAAGAAAAAAACCAAACAAGCCTAAAAGCCAACCCCCAGCAACGGGAGCCAGCTGAGCTGTCCAGCCCCCTCTGCGCTGGCACCCTCTCCCCGGTGTCTGTGGGCTTGGGGCTCCGCTTCTCTTCAGCCACAATGGGTCCAAGTGCAGGGAAAATCGACCGCCGGCCCCCTTGTAGAGGTGGTTTCTCTTGCGTCTTGTTTTGTTTTGTTTTTAAAACGAACCGATTAATAGAATTCCCCGACCCACAGCGCCGTCCTGGGTCTCCCCGTCTTGGTGCGGCCGTGCCAGGCTCCTGGGGGGGGGTCGAGGGGGGGGAACAGGAGCTACATGCGGGAAGACGGGCTGGCCAGCTCGTAGAAGAGCAGGTAGGCGTCACTGCTCCGCACGTGGCTGGAGGACATCGGGGTGACACTGCAGGGATAAAGTGAGGGTCACAGGAGGCGGGGCCGGGTGTGGCGGTGGGGGGGAGGCTGCCATACAACCCCCCCCAGTCACCCCACATTCAGAGCTGCCCCCCCACAACACCCACGGCCCGTGCACCCCACATCCACAGAGCTGCCCCTCACCTCGATCCACAATACCCATCCACCTCCCCGCCCGGCCGTGCAGACCCTTTGCTGCGGTGGGACGGGGATGGGGAGGTCGGGTGCCAGCCTTACCGGGCGTCGTTGAACGTGTGCCACTGGCCGGTCACCGGGCTCCTGCAGTAGGCTGTGTAGTGCCCCCCCAGGGTGGTCCCGGAGTGATTGGAGACGGCGTACAGGTTGTAAATGGCGTGATCTGCAAGGGGTGGAGCAAACCCAGCAATTGGCCAGGGCAGGGTCCAGCGCCCCCAGCTGGACCCCGCCTGCTGGAATCCCCTGCCATGCTGGTACTGTGCCCTGGGGGTCCCACAAGCGAGGCAGAAGGAGCAAGACCCCAAGGACTGAATAGGAGACTGGGGGGGGGGGGGGTCAGGACTCCTGTGTTTTAGCCTCAGCGCAGGGAGGGAGTGTGGTCTTGAGTGAGCGGGGGGCTGGGGGAGCCAGGACACCTCGGTTCCATTCTTAGCTCTGCCAGTGGCTTGGTGGGTGGCTTTGGGTGAGTCATTTCCCCTCTCTGTACCTCAGTTTCCCCACCTGAAACAGGAAGCTAATGCTCCTGCCCTGTCCGTGTAGGGCTGGGGGATTTGTTCATCGCTGTCTGCTTCCTCCCAGGGTGTGGGGTAGGGGGGTGCTGCAAGGCAAGGACCCCGCCCTGCTGGGGGGAGATGGGAGGTTTCCATGCTCTGCACTAGCGACCAAGGAAACAGAGTCCAAGGCAGCTGCTGGGGACGCACCGCTAGCGGGGATAAGCCTGCAGGGCTGGGGGCAGTTCCCATTCCCCCCTCAGGGGGCTGACCAACCAATATGAGCTCCCTGCCCGTAATGCCCCGCTGGCCGTGGTGGCTGCAGAGCGGGGAAGGCTGCAGGCTGAGCTGACGCCCGGGAGTCTCTCTCTGTTGGAGATTACTGAGGCTTGGGTGGCAATTGCTGGGCGAATGAGGCAATCGGCTGGGTGACTGGGAGGATCTAAGCGGGAGGGACGGGAAGCAGGGGAGACGCTCAGAAGGGCGGCCTGGGCTGCGGGGAGGTCTGCTAAGTTCTGTGAAGCTTTGTAAGTGAGGAATAAATGCGCACGTGGTGAACGGGTAATGACCAGGCGTGTCTGTGGCTAAGGGGCCAAGGGCGGCACACTGGTAGCACCGGGTGTGCTCCCGTGACACACCCGACGCCCAGTGGGATCAGTGTGTCACTACAGCCGCCGTGGGGGATGCTGCCCCGGCCCCGGCCCCGCCCCAGAGCACTCACTGCAGCTCTGGGCCGCGAACTCCCGCAGGTCCAGGTCCTTCAGCTGGAAGCTGACGAAGGTGGTGAGCTTGCTGGTCCGTATCCGGGCCTCGGAGAAGCGCTTCAGATCTGGGGGTGCGAGTCAAGGAAAGGGGGCCGGGCCAGGGCGGACAGAAAGGGGGGGAGGGAAGGAGAAGAGCACAGAGCTGTTTGCCCGTCTGGGGACTGGCCCAGGCTCCCTCTGGAGTGTTCCCATCAGCGGAAGCTGGATCGGCTAGTGCATGGGGGGGTGTGTGTGTGACTCCAACCCCCACCCCTTTGCCCCAAGACCCCCCCTCCCCAAGGCACGTGCTGGGATCTCTGGGGAGCCTGGCGGATACGAAGCACCAGGATCTTGGGGAACTTCTGGATGCTGAACTTCTTTGTGCACCTCGTCCTGGCTTTGCAGCGGCAGCACGTCTGGGGGAAACAAACCAGGGTGAGAGGCCGGGGGGATCCCAACGGTGTCACTGGGGGGAGGGCACCCAGGAGCCCAGGGCCCGAGGGGCCCACCAGCAGGGGAGCCACAAGAGATTGGCCCACTTCCTAGTGGAAACGGGGCCCAGTTCAGGCACGTATAAGTCCGTCCCTGAGCCAAGGGAGCCCAGAGCCAAGAGGCTGCCCACCTGAAGGGCAGGTAGCCTTGTTCCCCTGTGGCTGGGAGGTGGGAACAGCTGCCACAGCAAAACTGTGAATATGGGCAAATGGCCCAGAGCTGGGGGGTGAGGGTTTCCGTACCACGTCTGCTGGGCAATACACAGCAGTCTGCCCGTCCGTCCCTCCCTCCATCAGTCTGCCCATCTGTCCCGCCGTCCATCCCTCCCTCCCTCCCTCCGTTCGCCCACCCACCCACCCAGCCGTCCATCCTTCCCCCGCCATACCGGCTTCTCCTCTCCGTCCAGCACGTCCGCCTTGGTGAAGAGCCGCAGGCAGTCCACCAGGGTCACCTCGCTGTAGCTCTTCTGTGGGGAGCAAGGAGCAGGGCTCAGAGCAGGCCCGGGCGGGCGGGGAGGGGGGAAGCAGAGCGGCAGGTGGGGGCCTGGCTGTTACCTTGGCGATGGGCAGGGACAGGTCCCAGAAGGGGTCGAAGGCGGTGGAGCAGTAGCCGCACTCACTGCAGGTCAGGGAGCTCTTCAACTGCCCGACGAAGAGATCTGGGGCGGGGTGGGAACGAGCGCGGGTGAGAGACGCCCCAGGCTCTGCCCACCACAGCTACCGGGTCCTCCACTGATCTGTCCATCTGCGGGCTGGAGGTATGGGGTCTACGGGGCCCAGCTCTCTGAGCCCACTGCCTGCCTGCCTGTATCCCATCTGGAGCCAAGGCATTTCTACAAAGCCCCTGGCCTGTCGGTGCATCCCCCGGCACCGTGCATGCCTTCCCCACCCCAGACCCTACTACCCCATCCACCCCTCAATCCCTCCCCGCCACAGACACGGCTATTCCCCCACCCACCCTCCCCTTCACTCCCTGGGCTTCGCACCCCCTGCACCCACGTCCTCCCCTCCCTGGGCCTGCCTCCCCACCCCAGCCATGTCCTCTGTGGCACTCACCCCCGATCCGGCTGTCCTCTCTCTCCTGGTATTTCCTCCACATCTGCCTCCCTTTTTCGTCGTCGCTGCAGGGGACACAGAGGAGACACGGCGCCCGTCAGAGCCCCGCCAGGCCCCGAGCAGTTTGCAGTCTGCAGCTGGAAGCTTCCCGACTAGGAGGGAGCTGCCGGGAGCCGGCTTTTCTGCCTTTACGAACGCTGGTCCAGCACTGACGCTGGAAAAACTCCTCTGGGCCCATGCCACACGGGTAAGTCTCAAATCCTTAAACGCACGCCGTGCCCAGGGTCGTCTTTGTATTTAGCCCACGGTCATTCCAGCATGCTTGAGCACTTGCTGTCTCATAAGCTGAGAGACCAGGGCCTTACCCTCCCGCTTTGAGCTGCAGGACGCCGGGCATTCGGGATTTGTGACACGCTAGTTCCAGTGCTACCAAGGCGCTCGCTTTGCTGCTAACCCCTCTCCTCCCCCAGAAGGCGTGCAGAACGCCGTCCTGCTACAGGGCTGACTCATCGGAGCCTGGAATGGATGGGAAGAAGGGATCCCCTCACGCTAGCAGGGCTTTTCTTGTCCTTTTCTGAGGCGGTGGGGGAGGGCAGTGTTACCGCCCCCCTGCTCCCACTTTAGGACCTGCTGGTGATTTTCCTTCTCTGGGGCTTTGTTTATTGAGCCCCAACTTCCCCTCCATGCCTGCTGCCCCCGTCTCCTCCAGGCCCCATCACAGCTGGGTTCTCTTGTCCTGGGTGTTTGCTGCCACTTTGGTCCAGCCACAAATCTGAACTCGCTCAGCATCACCCCAAAGAGCATGCTGGCCCGGGGAGGCCCCATCGGGCTGGGTTTAACTGGTGAAAAACACCTGTGGGAACCCTACCAGGGTCCCAGGCTGGGCTGGAGCCAGCCAGGAGGGAGCGTCACCCCACGACACTGGCGGATGGATGGGTGGATGTCGCTCTGCAGGGACAGAGGCCGCTCCATTGGGCACGGCGCGAGAGGCATGCCAGCCTCTGCTGCTGGCGCCTCTCTCTCCTTGCAGGCACTGCCTACTTACGGGAGATGGTCCAGGTTGTCCTGGTTGGATCGGGGCCGCACTAGCACCCGGTTCACCTCGCTGTGGAGCCCATCAAGGAGGAAGCGCAGGAATTCCTGAGCGTCCTGCTGGCTGGAATGGACAAGGGAAGGGTAAGGAACCGCTCCCTGGCTTTCCCTGTCTCCCTCCTCCCCCATCTAGCCTAGGCTGCGGCAGGGCCTTACTTGTATCCGACAAAGCGGGGGGCGTATCTCTGGATCTGGGTCTTGAATTCCGAGGGGCTCACCGATTCGTTGGGGGCCGAAGTCCAGAGCAGCTGGATCAGCTTTGCAAACTCTGCCGAGAGAGCACGAATGAGGGTTACCGGGGCTTGCCGCTTGCTCCGGCCCAATCCCCGAGGCCCTTGGGGGTGTGCTCAGAACTGCAGCCCCTTCTACAGGTGGCTCTAGTCCGAGAGCGGACTGTGCAGAAACGGCTTCTTGCTTTGCCGATCTGCTCCCTGCGCATATTCGCAGCCAGAGCTGAGCGGAGGAGCAGAACGGTGCCTGTTTTGCTCTGCCTGTGAGCTGAGCTACTTGGCTGTCAGCGGCAGGGATGCTCACTGAGCTCCAGCCAGTGCAAACCCTGGAGGAGGTGTGGTCCGTCAGCCAGATTTAAAAAGGGATCTTATTAATGAGTTAGTGTTGCCTATCAGCTGGAAAAGGTTCATTGCAACCACATGTTGGACACACATCGGGTAGTCAGCACTAGGGTGTCTGCAGATGCTGGAAGTGGTGCAGTTATTATGCCTCATGTCATGTTCAAATGTTAACAGCCATTCAATCTGAAAAAGATCATAAAATCAGAGAATTTTGACCAAAATTGGCAGAGAGCTTCTAAATGCAATTGCTAACGCAACTATGCACGTGGAGAGTTTGGGACACACGTGGCCGCAGGTGATATATTTCATGCACTTTCTGTACTTGTCTGCCTTCGGTTAAAGCAAAAGTCTGTAGTCATATGTCAGCATGAGCTTGTTTGTACCATGTAATACTTCAAAATAGGCCTCATTATTTGTAGACTGGACTGATCTGAGAAAAGTTTTCCTGTTTTATATTTTATGAATATTAGCAACTGTGCAATGATGGTTGCACCAGCAATTGATGTTAATACCACATACAGCATGGTGAAATATTTTCAGGATATGTTCCACTCTGTAGGCCAAGACTGGACCTGTGCCATGTGTGATGAAGCAATCTACTGCAAAACATGGCTGATTAAATGGAAGAATCAAAACAAATTTGTCAATGACCACCTTGAGTTGGGAGCCATGCATCGTGCAGTGAATTTCATGGGTGATACAGGCAGTGCGATGCAGGAAAGTGGGTTTGAAGACGTCCTTGTGGAGGCCAAAATCAATGGTGCTTTGGTCGTCAGCCCTGCTCTAAGAGTGAAGGTATAGCACCAGGGCATTAGAATCCAGAAAGCTCTGAATGAAGCAATGAATCATTTGAAGTGGGCGGCACTTGGTGACTGCGTGAAGCATGATGTTCTCCCAGAAGATGAGAAGAGACGCATCTTGGAGGAAGGTCGAGCTGAAGCTTTTGAAGAGGTGGCGAAGGCACACAGAGAAAGCAGAGTTGAAGCACAGAAGGCTCTGGCAGACTTCAGGAGCAGAACCCAGTCGCTCCATCAGCTCATGGACACTTATGGGAAAAACCGTTCAGGTAGTTGTCAGAGAGCAGAAATGCACGTCACAGATTTCTCCCAACTACTGATGGATTGCACAGAGGCAAAGAGAGATGATAACAAGTCCTTGTAACTTGAGACTTTGGCAGAGATGATCCCGTTTGACTTCCAGTGTGCTCAGATGAACTAGGCTTGATGAGGTTGTGTGCATGTAACAGAAGCCAGACCTCTGGGGGAAGAGAAACCAGATATATGTCCTGCCCCGGCTGACAGTCAGGGTGCAGTATACCAGACTGCCAGATGCTTCAGTGGTGTATGGCATGACATGGCCATTGGCAATCACTTAGCAAGGGTTCTGGGAAGCATCAGCATCTTTGCACAAAAGATAAGGGTCTGACCAAGTACAGTATTACTTGATGGCACATTTTAAGTTATTTGCAGTATTGTTGTGTTTGTCCCAGGATCTCAAGGTGGGTGAGGTAGTATCTTTTACTGGACCAACTTCTCTTGGTGAAAGAGACAGGCTTTCAAGCACCAAAAGAACTTGGTCCAATCAAAGATATTACTTCACCCACCTTGTCTCTGCATGTTTGAAGGCAGCTGTAACATCTGTGACAAAGCAGATGTGTGGAATGCAGCTTTCAGCCACACATCTGCCCAAAAAAGCGATCACAAAAGGCTGGGCTGCAGATGAAACTGCTGTCCAAGGTATTATAAAAGTTGTGACTGAAAAAAGGACAAATCCTTAAGCACTGAAGCTGGAACAAGCCCAGACAACAGAGGGCCCCTCGTGAACATTGAAATGTCTACCGTGGTCCCACCGGAAACTGCAGAAACTTTGTGCCTGCGCAGAGAGTGGCACACAAAAAATGAAGCAGTTTGTAATCAGGAGGCTGCAAAGGGGACAGGCAAAGCTCTGTGGTCCCCTAGAAAGGCCTAACCTCAAATCGTTCGGTAATCTCAACAAAACAATTGAACAAAGGAAGAAGCTGACAGCACAAGCAATAGTCAGCGAGCTACAGTTATTGCCCAGTCTACACATGTTGCTATCCAGGGTCTGGTGAAGTATGAGCTGGCGCCTTTCCCACTTTCCCTCGTTGGATGGATCACTTAGAAAGACCCAAAAGAGCAACACCCTGTTTTGGCTGGAGAAAGGGGAGTGCCCTCCTTGGCCTGGTAGAGGCCCCCTTCCTTTGCTCTTACCCGTTGAAGCCCTTCCACTTTAGTTAAAGGTGCTTTGGGCCAAGCATTTGCTGTCATTTCCTGGGTAGTCCAGCGGTTAGCCTGCGTACCTTGGTTGTGGGGGCTGCCGGTTCGAGCCCGCCTACGGGAGGGCTTTCCCCTCTCTCTTGCCTCTTGAAGGCCTTCCACTTGAGTCAAAGATGCTTTTGGCCAGACCCACTGCCAGCCTCCCTCTCTAGTCCAGTGGTTAGGATACTCGCCTGGGTTGTCGGAGAGCCGGTTCAAATCCCCAGTCTGCCTGTTCAGCAGGGGTTTGCACCGGGCTTTCCGGCCTCCGTGGGGACTGTCCTTTAGGGTGTTCCGTCCTTGGGCGAGCCCCCTCTCTTTCTCAAGAGCCGTTGTCTTCTTGGGAAAGGGAGGGGGCTCTAACAAGGGCGGCCCACCCCGATGCTCTCCTAGGAGGTGGTAGCCCCCAGCTCATGTCCCTCAATGTCGAAGGGACGTGCCCTGGGGTCTGCCACGGCCTAGGTGCCTATCCTGATCACAGGGGACAAGAGAGAGAGGGGGGCGTTTTGCGTAAATCCGCAATAACGCTTTAGTAAAAAGCAGCAAGAGGGCCTGCGAAACGCCCCTTGCTCCAGTACAAGGGCTCCCATTTCACAGGCCAGACTGCCTCCCGCGAGGCGACGGAGGAGGATTCGAACCAGGCTCGGCCACGCCCTAGGCGAGCGCTCTAACCCCCAGGGCAGCGAGCGCTCTGTAAGGCAGTCCGCTTCCGGTTAATATGTAGCGAAAGAGGAGCAGCGTCAAAAGGAAAAGACTCCAACGCCCACACCGGGAACAAGAATTGAACCGGCAGCTACCTCATCCGCACAGCGGGAGCCAAACCACCGGACTAGAGGGGAACCTGAGGGGCCCCTGCTGCCCGGTTCCCATTGAGTGATGTCATGAGGTTGGCCCACCTTCAATAGGAAAGGCGGAGGGAGCCAGGCCGTTGGAATAGGGGCTATCCCAGGACTTAGGCCAGTCACCGGAGAGGCGAAAGACCAAGGTTCAAGCCCCGTCTCAGGGAGCATAAAGAGGATTTGAACCCCTCACCCTGCACCCGCCAGGGCAGTACCCAAACCACTAGACTACCCAGGGCTCCATGGGGGTGGCCTTCAGCCCAGTGGCAACGTACTGCAAGCGGAGCAGCTTGGAGCAAAAAGAGCGAGGGAGCCCACGCATCTGGGCTCGGCACTTAGGCTGTTCACTTGAGAGGCAAGAGATGAAGGCTCCAATCCCTCCCCGGCAAGAAGGAGGCTCGAACCCCAGCCACCCACACGCCAGGCAGACAGCCAAGCCGCTGGACCACCCCGGGCTGTCCGCTTGCACCCGGGGCCCAAGGAGTAGGTAATGAAAGCGCGGCGCAGCTTCAGCCAAAAGGGCCAAGGGGCCCCCCCAGGCCCCACGAGAACACCTCTCACTCCAATGAGTGGGTATTTACTGGAGAGCTGGGAGACGGCCGTTCAGGTCCTTTCTCAGCAAGCCGAGGAAGGAGTTGAACCCGCCTCACCCACATACTGGGTAAATACCCAAACCACTGGACTGCAGAGGGATTCTCGGGTGTTGCCCTCGCCGATGGCTGCTTAACGAAGGAGGCACGGCCTCCGGCCGCTGCGAGGAGCAGCCCGCCTCAGGCTGGGCTTGTTTAGTCTGCAAAAGAGAAGCATGAGGGGGGATTTGATAGCGGCCGTTAACTACCTGAAAGGGGGTTCCAGGGAGGATGGGGCTAGGCTAGGCTAGGCTAGGCTGTTCTCGGTGGTGGCAGATGACAGAACAAGGAGCAGGGGGTCTCAAGTTGCAGGGCGGGAGGTCTAGGCTGGACATTAGGAAAAAGTGTTTCACTAGGAGGGTGGTGAAGCACTGGAATGGGTTACCTAGAGAGGTGGTGGAAGCTCCATCTTTAGAGGTTTTTTAAGCTGGCGGAAGACAGGTGAGCGGGCTTGCCGGATCGTCGCTTGGACGCAGTCCGGGGCCACTCTGGCGCCGTTAACGTCCCCGTCCTCCTGATGAGACGGAGGGATTTGCAGAGGGCTCACAGACAGCCGAGGTGAGCGCCCCACTCGTCGGGCTGTGGGCTACGGGGCCGGGGGGGGCTCCCTCGGTCTTGCCTGTGGAAGCTGTTCCACTGAAGTGCGCTTTGGGGCAGGCGCGGGGCGCGGCTCCCTCTGTGGCGCAGTGGGTGGTGTGCGCGGGTGGGGCATGGGAGCCGGTGGGTCGAGTTCCCTTTCTGCAGACTAAGGGGGAGGGCGATGGAAGAGGGCCGTCCTGTGGCCCCTAAGCGTGCCTTGCTTACATGGCT
The DNA here is from genome assembly GCF_026122565.2 of Emydura macquarii macquarii. NCBI lineage: Eukaryota > Metazoa > Chordata > Testudines > Chelidae > Emydura > Emydura macquarii. Next base: position 10,280,898 of record NW_027130449.1, on the reverse strand, counting down.
AGCGCGGTGAGGTGAGGGAATCCCTCCCTTCCTGTGGAAGCTGGTCTGCTGTGGTTCTGCAGCAGTTGAACACTGGTCTCCGGCAGCTCCCAGCACAGTCCCCGTTGTGGCTCAGGGCTTAAGTCACTGCCTGAGAATGCAGGGGTCGTGGGTTCGAGCCTTGCCTTGAGTGGTTCTTCCTGGTGTGTGGGGAAGGCAGAGGTGCTGTCTTTTTTGTCACTCGGTGCTGTTCTACATGAATGAAATGTGGTTTGGGCCAGGCGCTATCCCGGAGTTCCTGTATAGCCTGGTGGTGTGCCTGGGTGCTACGGCTGTTGGGGCTGCCGGTTCGAGCCCGCCTTGGTGCCTGTGTCCTCCTTGGCCTGGTAGAGGCCCCCTTCCTTTGCTCTTACCCGTTGAAGCCCTTCCACTTTAGTTAAAGGTGCTTTGGGCCAGGCGTTTGCTGTCGTTTCTTGGGTAGTCCAGTGGTTAGCCTGCGTACCTTGGCTGTGGGGGCTGCTGGTTCGAGCCCGCCTACGGGAGGGCTTTCCCCTCTCTCTTGCCTCTTGAAGGCCTTCCACTTGAGTCAAAGATGCTTTTGGCCAGACCCACTGCCAGCCTCTCTCTCTAGTCCAGTGGTTAGGATACTCGCCTGGGTTGTCGGAGAGCCGGGTTCAAATCCCCAGTCTGCCTGTTCAGCAGGGGTTTGCACCGGGCTTTCCGGCCTCCGTGGGGACTGTCCTTTAGGGTGTTCCGTCCTTGGGCGAGCCCCCTCTCTTTCTCAAGAGCCGTTGTCTTCTTGGGAAAGGGAGGGGGCTCTAACAAGGGCAGCCCACCCTGACTCTCTCCTAGGAGGTGGTAGCCCCCAGCTCATGTCCCTCAATGTTGAAGGGACGTGCCCTGGGGTCTGCCACGGCCTAGGTGCCTATCCTGATCACAGGGGACAAGAGAGAGGGGGGCGTTTTGCGTAAATCCGCAATAACACTTTAGTAAAAAGCAGCAAGAGGGCCTGCAAAACGCCCCTTGCTCCAGTACGAGGGCTCCCATTTCACAGGCCAGACTGCCTCCCGCGAGGCGGCGGAGGGGGATTCGAACCAGGCTCAGCCACGCCCTAGGCAAGCGCTCTAACCCCCGGGGCAGCGAGCGCTCTGTAAGGCAGCCCACTTCCGGTTAATATGTAGCGAAAGAGGAGCAGCGTCAAAAGGAAAAGACTCCGACACCCGCGCCGGGAACAAGATTTGAAGAGTTAGGATAGTCACCTGGATTATCGAAGAATGGGGTTCAAATCCCCAGTCTGCCTGTTCAGCAGGGTTTTGCACTGGGCTCTGTGGCAACCATCCCATTGGCAGGGAGCCAGGGAAATGTTAGAGCAAAAACCTTTGTGCCAGGTCTGTTCAGGGGCCTGAAGAAATAGGGGGCAGCTGAGCAGGAATTTTGTGGCTCAGAGTGGTGCCTAAAACTGGGATTTATGCCCTTTAGTGTCTTTGTGGCTCTGGGTTTGCGTGCGCCTCATTTGTGCCCCTGAATCCTGGTGTGAGGGGGTGTGCTTGCCCTGCACTGAAAGAGTTAACCATATTCTGTGGGCGGCGGAAGTCCCACCCCCAGACTCTGCTGCCCTAGGATAAAAGGGAGCGGCCTGCCTCATTCATACAAGGCCATAAAGGAGGAAGGATGCGCGGCAGGAGCTCTTGGCTGTGAGCTGTGTCAGCTTCTGAATTGGAGGAATTAGAGACTCTGGAGAACCAGACCAAGACCTGTGGGATGCCATTGATGGTCTGGAAGCTTACAGCCAGCAAGATGCTGATGTGAGGAGACTCCGATGACAGTGGCAGGGGAAATGGTAGGATGTGGCCCAAAGGCATAGGCTGAGTGTGACTTTCTGCCTGGGGCAGGCCAGCATGTTGAGGTGGGATCCCTGGTGACCTGGGTGGGGGCCACCCCTGATGTGGACAGGGCCTTGGGTGGTAGAATTGGGTGGGTCTGGGTCCCCCCTATCCTATCTGCTATCTTCTTTAGGGTGATAGCAACCCCCTGCCTGAGCACCAGACTGCAAAGGAATGCACTTCCCCTGCTATTGCCGTAGACTGTGACCTGCATAGCCCTGCCCTGCGGGTGGCTTACTGACTCGGGCTGCCTAGCGCTGGGGTGGAAGGTTGACCCCTGGCTGGGGAGGGACAAGTCAGGTGCACTGCATTTGTGGGGGGTGCCATGCAGCCCTCTCATCCTGCTATCTCCCTCTCCGGAGGGTGGGGGCTTACCCTGCAACACCTGGGTTGTGTCTGTGGCCTCTACTGAACTCTCTCATTCTGCGTTCACTCCCCAGCTCAACACAGTGAGCCTGCTGCATTCACGCTGGCTGGGCCTCCAGCTAACGCTGCTGGAGCTCCTTGAGTAGTGTGCCCCCTTGTCAAAATGGGTTGGGGGAAAGGGGAGGCTCTAGTCACCAGATGACCCCCAAACTGTACCTTGGATGCTCCTCTGCAGCTTCCCCTGGCAGACCTGTTTTCCAAGCCAGTCTGGCTCGGCAATTGCATTTTAGAGCACTTTCAAAATAATCCCAGGTTGTTTGCATGTGTGGGGGGGAGAGCTGTAGGTTAGGAACCCCTTGACCATGCCCCCAAATATTACCCAAGGCCTTCTACTAGCGCGCACATGTCCAACCCCATCTGACAGTCTCTGAGCATTCAAGCACTGTGGAAGTTTAACTGTGTGTGCACATGCAGGGGCGTGCCCTGCAGCACCAAGGTGAAAGTCTAGCAATGTTTGGATTAGTGCAGTTTGGAGGTGGGTGCTGGTCAGGTCAGGGGAAGGCTAGGGAGAGACGTTCTATGTGAACACTGCTCATTTGTCGTCCCCCTCCTCCCCTTAGTTTTGTGCAGAAGACAAGTGATTATTTCCCATCCCAAGAATGAGTGTGAAGTATCTGCCGTGGTGTCAGTAACCCACCTGTTCTTTTATCAACCTCCTCACATTACTTACTGCGTGAGCAGGTTTGAGGGGAAACCTCACAGTCACACATCCCCCATCTAGGGGGCAGCTACGTCTCTGCCTGATGGCTTTATAAATTAGGACCATGACTTTGCATTCATGGCACAGACAGACCTGACTAGCCAGAGAGTTAATGGAAAACAAAGCAGTAGCTGAATCAAGTAGCCCTTGCTCAGTATCACTAGCAAGCGCTGAAGGCAGGTAACTACAGTCCAACCCAACTGCAGTTTTTTTCCATAGGCAACAGCCTCTCTCATTGCAGCTTTGCTGTGGTACAAAGCAAGCATCTCTGGATAGGAGGTGTTTGCTAAGAAGAACAAAACAAGTGAGAAATGGCCACCAATGGCCTCCTTCAGCAGCACCTGAAACGTGTAAATGATCAGCCCACATGGAATCCTGGAACAGTTCAGCTTTGAAGAGTCTCCTGCCAGCACCGGCTGGGTGGTGGGTAGCGTGGGACCTCTTGCTCCAGAAGCCCTCCCCTTTGTGCACGGACTCGGAGAACACCTATGCAAGGAGGCGAGGCTAATGCCCCAGGGAAGAGGTGGTGTGCGCCGATGCATGCAACTGATGGGGTAAGTATTGAACGCTCGGATAGATTCTGAGGGGGAGTAGAAATGTTTCAACTAGCTGCAAATTACGGAGAATATTTTTGTGAGTAAATATAGCTTGGAGGAGAGGGGTTGCATTAGACATTCAATAGTTCTATGTAGTGGTTACATAAGAGTACATGGTTATACTTTGTTAATCACATAAGATTCCTACAAGACTCTTACAGCCCTTCTAATAGTCCTTACAAGCAGATAAATAGAACACGTTTTTGATGTTAAGGGTAGGGCTCTTCCTATCTTCACAACTCCTAAAAACAGGACATGTAACACTTTTCTCATTTGTCCATTCTACAAATGACCCATTTTGACACATTACATGGTAAACAAGCTCATACTGTCATGTGACTACAGACCACAGGCAAACAAGTAGAGGAAAATGCATTAAAATAAATCACCTGGGGCTAAGTATGTCCCGAACTTTCCAAAACAGTACTATTTTGAGCATACAGTTGCATTAGCAAGTGCATTAGTTTTCTGCCAATTTTGGTCAAACTTAAGACTTTTCAAGTTCTGGCCTTGTGATTTTTTTTTTGTTTTTCAGATTGGCAGCCCAGCAACTTTTACACATCACGTGCTCTAGGAAAACTGCACCACTGCCAGCATCTACAAACACGCTGCTCACGACCACCAGCTATGTGCCAGCAACAACATTTTTCTAGCTGAAGGGTTTACCACTTTGTGCCCCCAAATGGGTCTAGACTAGTGAGGGTGTAGCAAAGGGGTCACCGAGGGCAAGGGCCAGCTGGCAGGGGATGTGAAGGAAAGAGCCAGCATGACTCTTATATCGGGGGGGGAATTGTGTGGGGAAAATCTTGTGCCAGGTAACCTGAGCCCCAGTGACATGGAGTCAGAGGGCTGAGAGGCCTGGAGCCCAATTCAGACAGGGCCCCTCACCAGAGGGGAACAGTGTGGTGGGCATGGTTCAGCCCCTGAACTGTCAAAGGGCTGGGCTCGGTGGAGCACTGGGAATCGCTCTGGGTTCTCCCAGTGCTGGGGGCAGGCGCCCAGCTCCCCCTTACCTGCCATGAGCGCAGTGTGCATGCGGCCGCTGTTGAGGTCCTGCACGTACTGGTTCTGCAGGCAGTAGTCCCGGAGCACCTTCGTATTGCTCAGACACTGCAGGATCGAGTTCATGAAACACTGGGGAGGAAGCAGAAGAGAAACCATGGCAACAGGAGACAGGACAGACCCAGCTGTGGGGGAAATCCCTGGGAAAGGGGTGTCTGGGCTGAGGGCGCTGGGAAAGCCCATCTCAGGCTGGTATATCAGGCTGCATCACTGCAGAGATGGATCATCTTGTCTGATCTGTCTAGAGCAGGGGCTGTCAGCCTTCTCCAGATGGGAGGGGGGGTACTGCCCACCCAAACAGAAATGTGTGGGGATCCCCCCCTTGCACCCAGCCAAAGAGCAGGGCTGTAACTCAGCCGGAGCAGTCTGCAGCTCCAGGCAGTTTGTACCACATGAACGGGGCGGTGGAGAGGGTGTTTGTCAGAGAATATAATCAGCATGATCTGGAAAGGCTGCATGGCTAATGCCATCCTGCTCCTGGCTCCTCCTCCTGAACCTGAGCATAGGCACCTCTACTTGGATCCTGGTCTGGATCTGCAGAGACTGTGGCTTGCATTTCCCCATCACAGAAGGCCAGGCGGGGGGACCATTCAGTGAGAGGTGTCCCGTGGTAGAATCTCTCAGGAAGCAGGGGGAGGGAGAGCTACAGGAAGTGGCTAGGCTGAGGAGCATCCATGCACCAAGGAATTCATTGAAAACATGCACACAATCCACCAGGGGAGGAGGAAACCGCTCCACTCCTGCACCCAGCCTGTCCATGGAGCTAAAAACCAGGTAATGAGGGCCAAGGCATCTCCCCCAAAGGTGGCAGAGAAGCCATGCACCCCCAAGGCTGGGAGAATGGGGGGCCACCACCCCCAAGAGGAAAGATTGTGGTGGCTGACTCCCTTCTACGGAGGGCAGAGCCATTCACCTGCTGGCCTGACCTGGCCCTCGGGGAGGGGGTGCTACCTGCCGGGGGCCCAAATTCGAGACACATGGAAGGACTGCCAAGGACCATCTGGCCCTCTGACTACCACCCCCTTGTGCTCCTCCATGTGGGCGCTCATGATGCCGCGAAATCTGACCCTCCTCACGTCAGAGGTGACGACTGGGCTCTAGGCGTGGTGGTGAAGGAGCTGGGAGAACAGGTAGCGTTCTTACACCAACCCCTTGACTGGAAGGATTGGGGAGGTCTGTGCCTTGGTTTTTTGGCTAAGCAGTAGCAGCCCTACCAGGAGAGGCAGCAGCCGGAATCTAAATAGCAGATCGTCCTATCGTCACATTCCTGAAATGACTTTCAAACCATGTAATAGCAGGCTGCTAAACAGGTGCTATTGTCCTAATAGTACCTACCACCACCAGGTAAAGCAATTTTGAGATGATAAAGAACTTGGTTTGAAAGCATTCTGTCTGGAAAGGAATCACTGATCAGTTGTGGTTGTAAAATCGACACTTATTTGTCTTTATGGTACCCAGTTCTCTCTCTCTCTCTCTCTCTCACTTGTCTGGTTCATTGTTTCCCTCGCTTGCATAACTAAGTGTGCATTATTTAAATTAAGGTGGGATATGCTTGGTAAAGGACTTCTTTGTAATGGGCTAAAATGGGTGTTTTGTAGGACCTGAGTTTAAAGGGATTGGTTAAGGTATAGCGAAGCAAGACCCAAGGTTTAACTATATAAACTGAGGTCCAAAAGGAAGGTCTTTGGAACTTAACTCCAGGACACAGCCCAAGAAGATCAGAGCTGCCAGACCTCAACACCCTGCCCACCATATCCTGCAGAAGCTGGAGTCCCCAGATTTAATCCTGATTGGCCACCAGGAGACGTTTGTCTGCCTTATTTGGAGTGGTGAGCATTGTATGCTTAGCGTGTGTTCTGTTTGGTAATTGTTAATAAATAGATTAAGGATATTACTGTGTAAGGCTCCTTCACTGGTAAAAGATCCTGCAATCCCATAGAGTTACACTTGGAGCCCTATGAATTGGGAAAGGGTGGGTACTTCAATTAACCAGGTTATACCCAGAGTCCTATGGCCTGGAAATGGGTGACCCTGAGCCCTAGAGTGAATTGGGTAAGGGTAGGTGCCTTCCCCCAGAGCCCTACGGCCTGGGAAAGGGTGGGGGTGCCTTAATTGGGTTAAGCCTTGAGCCGTAAAGGTGGGGTACCCTAGTGGGAGAGTAACATAGGGGCCTGGGCAGAGACACATCTGGAGGTGAAAGCACAGCTCGTATCACTAGGAGACCTTCAGCTTCCTTGACCATAGGATGCTGTTCCGAGAGGAACTGCTGAGCAGAGAAGGGGTCTGCCTAATGAGGAAGAGGAGTATCATCTCTGACTCTATACTGGCTAACCTAGTGAGGTGGGCTTTAAACAAGGTCCCATGGTGGCAGGAGACAGATAAATCCAAAACATGGAGACCTGGGAGAAGGGTCAGAATGTGGGAGGAACATGGTCAATCAGCGTAGGGACAAAGGAGAGACTAGAGGGGAAATCTAATGAACACTCAACTGGCTGTATGATAATGACAGAAGTATGGAGACTAAACAGGAAGATCTGGAATAGTCACCACTATGACATTAGATTGGAAAATTCACAACTGGAACATTGTTCTTCAACAGGAACAATAGATGGGGAGGAAAAGGGAGCAGGTGTTGCCTTGTATAGCAAAGATATCTACACTTACAGTGAAGGGGGGGTAGAAGTGGGAGTCAGACCTGTTCAAAGTCTCTGGGTAAAGATCAAAGGGGTAAAAAACAAGGATGTCATGGCAGAGGGCTACTAGAGACCATCTCACCAGGAAGGAGAGGTGGGTGAGGCTTCTTTAAATAAAATCATCCAAAGCAGCACTTGGTGGTGATGGGGGACTTCAACTAGCTGGACACTTGCTTGGAAAATAAAACCGCAGGGCACAGATTATCCAACGAGTTCTTGGAATGCAGCGGAGACCGTTTCTTAGTGCAGAAGGTGGTGAAAAGGGCTAGGGCAGCGGCTGGTCTAGATTTGATCCTGACAAAGAGGATCAAAGTGGCGGAGAATTTGCAGGTGGAAGGCAGCTTAGGTGAAAGGATCATGAAATGATAGTTCATGACTCCAAGGATGGGAGGAAGGAGAACAGCAGAATAAAGACCAGGATTGAGCAAACTCAGAATTGGTGGGTGAAATCCCAGGGGAAGCAAGTGTAAGGGAAGAGTTCAGGAGCATTGATTCTTTTAAAGAGACATTAAGGGCACACAAGCAAACTATCCCCCCGTGTAGGAAAAATAGGAAGTATGGTAAGAGACCACACAGGCTTACTCGGGACATCTTCAATGAGCAGAAACTCAAGTCATAGAACAATGCAAATGAGGTCAAATTATGAAGGATGAATATTAAAACACAAGCAGGTAGGGCCAAAATTAGGAAGACCAAGGCACACAAGGAGATTAAACAAGCTAGAGCCATAAAAGGTAACAAGAAAACATCTTACAGCTGCATTACAAGCAAGAGAAAGACTAAGGACAGGGTAGGCCTGTTACCTAATCAGGCAGGAAAGACAATACCAGAAAACACAGCAGTGGCTCAAGTGTTAAATGTCCTTTTTGTTTGTTTGACTAACGTAGTGAACAGCAGTGTAAATGGGGTAGGAGCTGTGGCTAAAAGAGGGAAGAACAAGTTAATTACTTAAACAAGCGAGATTCCCCCCCTCCCCCAAGGCAGGGCCTAATAAAATACATCCCAGAATACTTGATGAATTGGCTGAAGAGAGCTGAGACATTAGTGATGGAGAACTCAAAGAAGAGAAGCAATCCCTGAGGACTAGAAAACAGCAAATATAGTACTTATCTGAACAAAGGCAAATGAGGACAACCCTGGGAATTCTAGAGCAATCATTTTAAATGTGGTACCCATAAAGATAACTGAGGAAATAAGCAAACAATCAATTTGCATACCCCTAAAATGTAACAGTTAACACAGATTAGGCATCAATTTTAGTGACACCATCACAGTTCCTAGCCACATCATAGGAAGCTCATTCACCTGCACATCTCTAATGTTATATATGCCATCATGTGCCAGCAATGCCCCTCTGCCATGTACAGTGGCCAAACCAGACTGTCACTATGCAAAAGAATAAATGGACACAAATCAGACATAAAAATGGTAACATCTATAAACCAGTCGGAGAACACTTCAACCTCCCAGGACACTCTGTAACTGATTTGAAAGTTGCCATACTTCTACAAAAAAACTTCAAAACAGACCTCAAAGAGAAACTGCAGAACTGGAACTCATCTGCAAACTTGATACAATCAGACTGGGTCTAAAGAGGGACTTGGAATGGTTCTCTCATTACAAGACGTAATTGTCACTATTCACACATTCTCACCTTCTAATCAATGGTTGTGAATAGGCCTCTACTACTCTAACTGAATGGACTTTGCTTATACATAACTTCCCCATTGTTGTTCCTTAACCTTAGATGTGTGTATATATATACCCCCAATCTGATTTCTATTCCTTACATCTGATGAAGTGGGTTACAGTCCATGAAAGCTTATGCCTGCAGAAATTAAATTTGTTAGTCTTTAAAGTGCTACAGAACTCTCATTATTTTTGCTGTATACAGACTAACACGGCTACCCCTCTGGAACTTTTCACTATACAGTGGGTGCACACCTGATTCGAAAACCATATTCAGAGTAGTTATCAATGGTTTGCAGTCAAGCTGAAAAGGCATATCTGGGTCCAGTTCTATTCAATATCTTCATAAATGATTTGGAAAATGGCAGAGTACACACACACAGTCTGCAGTTAATACCAAGTTGGGAGGGGTTACAAGCCCTTTGGAGGACAGGATTAGAATTCACAATAAGCTTGACAAACTGGAAAAATGGTCTGAAATAAATAGGATGAAAGTCAATAAGGACAAATGCAAAATACCACACTTAGGAAGGAATAATCAATTGCACAAATACAAATGAGTGTCTAGGAAGGAGTATTGCAGAAAAGGATCTGCGAGTTATCCTAGATCACACACTAAGTGAGTTAAGAGTGTCGCACTGTTGCAAAAAGAAAGCAAGCATCATTCTGGGATGTAAGCAAGACCTGGGAAATAATTCTTTCACTGTACGCAGTACTGATAAGGCTCAACTGGAGTATTGTGTCTCATGGCGGGCACCATATTTCAGGAAAGATGTGGACAAATTGGAGAAGGTCCAGAAGAGAGCAAAAAGAATGACGCGATGTCTAGAAGAGTTGACCTACCAGAAAAGATTGAAAAAATGGGGTTTGTTTAGTTGGGAGAAGAGGAGACTGAAGGAGGACAGAAGTACGTAAAAGGTTGTTATAAAGAGGAGGGTAATGAATTGTTTGCCTTATCCACTGAGGGCAGGACAAGAAGTAAAGGGCTTAAATTGCTACAAGGGAGATTTAGGTTAGACATGAGGGAAAAGCTTTTAACGCTCAGGACAGTTAAACACTGGAACAAATTGCCTAGGGAGGCTGTGGAATCTCCATCACTGGAGGTTTTTAAGAACAGGTTAGACAATCACCTGCCAGGGCTGGTCTAGATGATACTTAGTCCTGCCTCAGCGCAGGGGACTGGACTGGACGATCTATCAAGCTCCCTTCCAGTTCTACATTTTTATGCTCATGGCATCTCAGTACCACGCAGCTGCTGGCTCCAATCCACGCTGAGGCGGCAGGGACAGAAAGCAGCTCCCATCTGACTGTGGCTGGGTGGTCTGGGACTGGTGGGTCTGGGGTGAGTCCCATGTGCACAGATGTCCACATGCCAACACCTTCCTGGGCCTTGCTCCTGTCGGCAGGCTCAGGAGAGGGCTCCGCTGCCCTGCAACTGCAAAGCATCAGATGGGCAAGGGACGGACCCCTGGCCCGGCTCGGGGGTGGGATGTGGGATGCGAGGGTGTTCATCGGCCCGCCGTGAACACCGAGAGCCAGGTGCGCCCAGAGCCACCACCGGGCAAGCAGCATGGCCAGGCTTTACTGCCCTCTCCCGCCCTCGTTAGTGATGCCAGCTCTTGGCACCTGCTGACGAGCCGCAGGGGAAGGAAGTTTGCAAACTGGCCCTTTCCCCGTGGTTAACGCCTCCCCAGCGGGGAGAAGGAAAAGCACTGAGAGCGGGCCCCGGGCTCCTCAGCCCCTGGGGGAGCGGGAGGTGCTGCAGATCCCAGGACGCTCGGCCCCGAGGGTAGGCGCTGGGCATGTGCACACGGCCCGCTGGGTGCATGGAAAGGGCAACCTGGGGCGCTCAGCTCCCGGGGGTGGGTGCTGGGGATCGCCTGGCTCTCAGCGCGTGGGTGGGGGATTGCCTGCGGACGCTTGGGGTTCCTCTTTCTGTGGGTGAGTGGAACGGAAGTGAGGGCTGGGGGCTGGGTGGGAAGAGTTGCTCAGCGGGGCGGCTGCCGGAAGTGGTTGCAGAAGAGCTGGCTGGTGGGTGGGCTGGGTGGACCGGAGTTCCTAGCATGGGCAGGAACTGAGAAGGCCCTCTGCAGCTAGGGGTGCATGAGTCAGGGCGGTGGGTGGGGCCGGGCGCGCGTCAGGGAAGGGCCGCAGCGGCTCGGCGTGGGTGGGTGACGGCGACCGGCTGCAGGAGCCTGACAAAGCGGGCCAGGGCTCCCCAGTTGCCATGTCTCCAGGGTGACCCCAGCGAGCGTGCGGGGAAGGGGGGCGTGGCGCGGGGGAGGAGGGCACAGAAGACACACACCGCGGGGAAGGGACTCACTGTGTTTCCGAGGTTGCGGAGGCCGGTCAGACCCTGCACTGTCTTGGAGCTCTGCAAAGAAAAAATACAAGGGGGGCAGATCAACGGCAGGGCTTGGGCGGTTCGCGGGCAGTCAGTCAATCTAGAACCCCTTGCAGATGCAGCCACATGCAAAACACAGTGGGGAGCAGAGGGAGACCTGCAGCCACAGTAAGGGGAGCAGTGATCGGAGAGCTAGGGGGCCTATGGCCCTTCTTGACCCTCTGTAACCTTCTCTGCCCCCCTCAACGTCCATTCAAAGATCCAGGCTAAGAGTAAACCAAGTGGCAGCCCTTTACAGACACTCACTGACTCTTCCCTGTGGCACAGGCCTGTGTCATGATCTCCATTTTACAGATGGGGAAACTGAGGCACTAGGCGGGCCACTCACCTGGCCAAGGCCACATGGTGAGTCAGTGGCAGAGCTGGGAAGGGAACCCAGGAAGCCTGATTTCCTGTTCTCTGCTCAGGGTACGCATCCCATTTAAAACTTCACTTCAAAAAGCACCTCCTGCTGAGTCGGGAGAGGCTTCCCCTGCACCCGCTTCCACCATCGAGGGGGGACTTTAACCCTCATGGCAGCAGGACATGTGCCATTCCGCCCAATGGTCATGAATCCAGGTGCCAGAACATGCTGGGGGACCATGCGTGTATAGGAGCCTGGCGGAGTGAACAGTGTCCCCCTCTAGTGGCTGGTGAACATACAGGGTAACAGCCTACTATCAGGCTTGGGGGGGGGGGGTTCAGATTAAATGGGCCCCGATTCAGCTGCTCAGAGGAGTGGTGGCCAAGCCACCGTCCCTTGGGAGCAGGGAGGGGAGAGCAGTGGGGAGAGGAACAGTGTTGCCCTGCCGGCCTGCCCTGCCCTGCCCCCAGCCTGACGAGGGGCAGGGTAATTGGGCTTCCTCCCAGGATCTCATTAATTCAGGATTCCTCAGACCCTTGCTTCGAGGGCACAGTCCAGAAATTCCTCCAGACACAAAGCCCGGTCCCGCCGCTGACTGGCATGGGCTCAAAGTCCTGCGCAGCCTTTCATCTCTTGCCTGTCTCCTCCCACTCCCCTGACTGCACCCAGAGCTCCCAGGGGAGCAGAGTTCTCCAGGCCGGAGGCGAAAGCAATCGCCAGACAGCTGATCCCTTGTGCCTGGATTTCCAGTCCTCGGAGGCCTGGCCGGGGGTGGCTGGAATGTACAGCAGCCCAAAGAGATCCCCCGCCTCTCGTGAGGAAGGATGGGCCCAGTGGTTAGAGATGCAGGTTCCCAGCTCTGCCTCAAACTCCTGGCGCGAACTCGGGCAGGTCCCTGGGGGCGCATCTGCCCTGCAGCGGGGTTCGAGCCAGCGTGCTAAGAACAGCAGCCAGGTGTTGGTGGCTAGCCGGAGCCTCAGCCAAAGCCGCCACGGCCACACGGCTGTTCTGAATGTGTCTGGGTTAGTCTGTCTGCCCAGGCTGGGGCGCTCACACCCTGCTGCAGTGCAGATGTGCCCCTGGGGCCTGTCTACACTGCAGAGTTCACTCTGGAGTCGCCCCTCACCCCCCCTCCACACACAAACCCCTCTCTCCTGAGCATGGAGGGGCTTTTAGCCTGGCCTGGCTGAGGCTAAAACCAGGAGTTGCTTTGCCTGCTCTCGGCCTGGGAACCTTCCCACTCTGCTGGGAGGATGCAGGCTGGGCCTGTCCCGGCCTCAGTCGCCATCTGTCCTGTGGGATGACAGCTCTGCCGACCTCCCAGGGCGTGCTGACGATGCATTAAAGATGGGGAGGCGCGCAGGTACTGCGGTCATGGGGTCAGACGGGAACCTGGGATACACAGACAGCACGCTGGTCATCAAACCGTGCTGTGCCCCGGCTGCATCCGCTCTACCCGTCTTGAACTAGATCTACACAGCACACTAACCCCGGGCTCCGACTCACACACACACACACACACATATCAGTCTGCGTCGGGTCAGCATGGCCTCGGGACCTGGGTCCTAGGACCCATCTAGGGAGTGGGTCCGAGACCCAGTCCTGCCGTGACTCAGGCCTAAGCCCTGCCATTTTGCAGTGTGGACGCAGCTCACACCAGAGACCCGAGGGGGAAGGCCTGTGCAGTGCAACCTGGACACGTCAGCACGGCCAGGAGAGGCCGAATCCGGCAGTTGTCAGGCCAGGTTTACAATGCGGCGTGGACTCTCCAGCGCGGCCCTGTTCTGCAGGGGTGTTGTGAGGCTAGCTGCAAGGTGCTTGGAGACCCCCGGGTGGACAAAGCCCCTCTCTCCCACGAAGGAGACAGCCAGCCAGGATCACGGTGCGCTGCACCCCATGCACCGGCGCTGAGCCGCAACCCCACTGGGACTGAGACCATGCACCGGTGCAGGAGACAAACTCATTGTCTGACCAAGAAGCCGTGCAGCTGGCACTGACAGAGGGCGGCCACACCCAGAGGGCCCCAGGCAGGGGATCCCCATTGCCTGTAATACTGAACTAGGATGTGAGAGAAACTTCCTGGCACTGCTTTCACCCACCCACCCAAACTGGGTGCCCGGAGGGCCCCCCGTTCAGGCAGCAGGGAGAGCCCCGTTCAGCAGGAAACTCTCTGGCTGAGCGAGCGGCAGGCGAGCATAACTTGGGAACTCCATCTATCTGCATAAAGCACGCTCATCGAACGGCAACCTGAGCATCGAGGCCGCCAGCCTCCCTGCCATCCAGAGCGACAGCGCTGTGATCTTCCTCACAGCAGTGCTCCGACTCCCTCAGCGAGGCAGAGCCAATGTGAGCTTGTTCTGCCAGCTAGCACCCCAGTGGCACGAGTTCCCTTCCAACAATGCCCTGGCACCCCCTCCCCCCCAGCCGGACGAGCCCACGGACGAGTGACACACTCCAGCAGCTGGGCCAGTTAAAACTGACGCGGCCTGGCCGTGTCATCAGAAAGAACAAGAGAGCAGGGGTAGGCGGAGGAATGGGTGGCAAGTGCCCAACTTGGCTGGGACCAGGAGCCAAAACCGGGGGAGCAGAGAACTACAGGATCATCATCCCCACTGAACCGACGGGGCAACAGACACATGGAGGGGAAAGGACTTGGCCAAGGCCGCAGAGAGTCAGTGGCAGCACGGCATAGAACCCATGACTCCTGAATCCCTGCGCTGCGCTCCAACCACTAGACCTCACTCCCTCCCGGAGCAGAGGCTAGAACCAAGCATCCTGACTCCCTGCTCTAACCGCTAGCCCAGCCTGCCCCTGCGGACAGGAGGAGGAGAGCTGGGAGCCCAGCAGGTGCTGGACCTCCCCTCCCACCTGGGCAGGCTGGGCCGTAGCTCTCCAGACGCCAGCGGGGATTCAGCACTCAGGGGGTTAAGGAAGCGACGCCCAGCCCCCCACCCATGTGAGGCTTAATGCCAATGACGTTACCGCCTCCCCCAGCAGTGACAGGAAGGGGAGGGGGGTGCTGTGCCAGCAGCTCCAAAATAGCAGCGGCTGGTGTGTGTGTGTGTGTGTGTGTGTGTGTGTGTGTGGGAGGCCCCAGCAACAGTCCAAAATAACCCAGCTACAATTACACACACTGCAGCCTGGTGACAGGTTGGGCGTCACAGGCCGAGTCCCCACGGGCAGCGGGGCCGGGTCAGCCTGCCCGTGCCCGGTCCCTGCCCACCGCCCCGCAGTCCTTTGCCCTGCTCGGGACCCAGGGCCATGACCCTGGTCTGCTCTGAGAAGAGCCGGGTCCTCCTGAGCACAGAGCAGCCCCACTGCAGCTCTGGGAGCTGGGCCTGGCCGCCCCACAGCAGTGCCCTGCCGTTCCCAGGCGTTCCTCACTCTGGGAGCTGGGCCTGGCCGCCCCACAGCAGTGCTCTGCCGTTCCCGGGCGTTCCTCACTCTGGCTCCGACCCTCTTCCAGGGCGGCTCCTGCCCTGACCCCGAAGCTCCCAGCAACGCCAAGCCGGCTCTCGGGCTCGGGCCTCAGCAATGGGCTGCGTAGCGCAGACACCGAGACGTCTGGGGAAGGAGGGAACCCCAGCTGCAGGCTCACCCCTCCCGCCCACTCTGTGCCCAGTGGGCCAGCACCGCTCTCCCACTGCTGTGAGTGCGGCAAGGTGGGACAACGCGGCCAGCCGGCTAGCATGATAAAGGGGGGACGAGCCCCAGGGAAGGATACCCTACCCTTCTTGCTGCTTCGGAACTGAACACGGATAAACGGGCGCGGCTGGTCTAAATCGCACCTGAATCAGCTAGGGACACCGCCTTCCGGACACCCACACGCAGCCTCCTTGCCTCTCGGCACCAGGAGCCTGCGAACCCTGGGAGCTCCCCTGGCGCTTCCTCGCAGCAGTGCCCTGACGCTGCCAGGCAGAGCCGCTCCCGGAGCAGGGCACCGTGTGCAGAGCCCGGTGACCGATCTGGACGATGGACATGGAAAAACTTGACAAGGGGCCTCCTTGATTATCATGCAGGAGAGGAGGAACGGGGTGAGCGAAGGGAGGGAGACGCGCATGCCGGCCGCGTCAGGTCATTGTAACGCCGCAGGAATTCGGCTGCCCTTATCAAAGGTGGACTGATGGAAGTGGCAGGGATGGGGGACCTCCAGTCTCACAGCCACCAGGGCCATATAAGCACCTAGGTGGAGCGGCGAGGCCCGCAGGACGTGTGCGCTGGAGAGGAGCTCCGGGGTGACAGCCCAGAGGGCGCATGGATGGAGCTGATGAATGAGCTCCGGGGTCTGGTCTTCGGGATGGGCCCCCTGCCTAGCCTGGCCTCTCCCCACAGTGCCCTGGCATACACCCTGATGGGGGTGAGGCCCCACTTTCCACCCATCACGGTGCATTCCCCAGAAAGCCCCTCCTGCTATGGACCATCCCCACGGGCTGCCCCAGAATTTGCCTCCCACTGGGTATCCAGGGGCTGAGATCCATGTGGGCCGGCTTGGGCCGGCTTCTCCTCCCCTGGCTGGCTCAGATGCCTCTGCCCCTCAGCACGGGGGCTTGCGAGGAGGGGAATGACCAGCAGAGACGGCAGGAGGGACAGGGCCAGGGCAGCAGGCTGGAGAAACTTCCTCCAGTTCCTCTAGTGCAGACTCAGGCATCTGGGATGCGAGTGCTGCTCCCCTGGCCGTGAGCAGCCGATGGCCCCTCCCGCAGCCAGCACACTCACCCCACTCCCCGCAGCGCCTCCTGCTGGGGAAAGGCCAGCGCTGGAGTAGCTGGACGCTCACGCCTGGAGCTGGAGCAGCTAATGTCCGTGTGCTGGGAGAAGGCGGCTCGTAGGAGATCTGCCGGTCCCCCCCCCCCCCCGGGAGTCCTGGCCCGCGGCCCCCTTGGGCAGAGACCAGGTAATGCTGGGGAGTTCTAGTACAGCAGGCTCCCCGCCCCCATGATTTGATGCTGGCTAATCCCCCTCCCCGGCCCTGGCCTTTATCTAGGACACGGCGGGTATGGACGGGTGACATCTATCCGAGGAGCATGGGCGGCACAGGCAGAACACAAGACGTCCCCGCTGTGGGGTGCACACTGGACGGACACCCCCCCCTTCCCTGCACCTTCATCCATTTAGACCCCAGGTTTCCCGGCTGGAGCAGAACACGCGGGGCCGCGGCACCCGGGGAGTCAGAGACAAAGCCACACCAGAGAAGGCGACTCTTACATAAGCCCCTGCAGCCCCACGCCCCCTTCGCTCTCTGCATTCATCCCATCGAACAAAGGAGCGTAGGTTACAGCCCTGCTTACACGTCTCACGGGGCCAGTGTGACCCACGACTCTGCCTGTGCGAAAGGGGACACTGAGGCACAGGGAAAGAGAAGAGACTTGGCCATGGTCACGCAGCTAACCAGAACTGGGAAAAGAAGCCAGGTGTCTGGACTCAGTCCCTCCTTGCCCTAACTACTAGACAACACTCCCTCTACCCAGGAAAGCCAGAGGAAACTGTCTGAGACGTTCTCCTCTGCTCCACCGACAAGCTAGCCCGGGCTTGTGGAGGCTGCATGTGGGGCTGACGTCCCAGTGCAGTGGGCCCCTGAGGGCACCCCCTCCGGGCCAGAGCTGAGCCGGGGCAGATCTGGGGAGGGCGAGGGAGGACTCAGCCGGGGGCAGCTACAGGCGTTTGAACAGCCGCCGGTGCCCAGGGATTCTCCTCTTGGGCCACCTGTTGCGGTCACAGCCCTGTCTAAGTCCTGCCAGCCGTCCACCCCTGCTCTGCGCCCTGCTAGGTGAGCCAGTCCCCCCCCCTCCACCCCGTTACAGGGGCGGGGGGCTGGGACGCAGAGAGGCGGGAACAGAACCCCGGAGTCCTGGCACTCGCCTGCTGCTCTCACTACTAGACCACGCTGCCTCTCACCCACACAACAGATCCCGGCAAAGGGCAAACCAACAGCGCCTAGACGCACCGCGCAGCACGGGGGGGAAAGGGGGAGGCGGATCCCTGACAGCATTTAACCCCAGACCAAGCCAGGACATAGCCAGGAGGCTCCCCCCCCGGTCCCCTGCCAAACCGAGGGCACAGGGCAGCCCCCCTCCCCCCGAAGGCAGGACAGCACGGGGCAGGGGCTCTCTCTACCTTGGTCTTGTTGAGAAGGAGCCCCACGAAGGCGGAGACCACCAGGGATCCCGGCACGGCAGTCCTGGGGCGCAGCTCCTTGTGCAAGCTGGGGAAAGCCGGGGGCTCCTCGGCCACGGTGACCGTGTAGGAGTTCCGCATGCCGCCTGGCCCCCAGAGTCAGCCTCCGGACACCCGGGCTGGGCGCTGCGCCCTGAGGGGGCTCCCTGCTGCTGGCAGGAGGCAGCTGCCGGGAGATGCCCACTGTCTCTGCCAGGGAGCCCCTGGACCGCGTGCCCTGCGCTGGGGTCAGTGGCCTCTCTCCCCGGGCCAAGGACCTGCCTGCGCCCCTGGCCCGTTGCTCTGGGAAGTTTCTCTCCCTGCACCCTGCTCTCCGCTGCCACTGCAGGGTGCTTGGCAAAGCAACTCCGGCCCCAGCCCTGCCACCCAGCTCAGCTCTGCCCAGACCCTGCCGCCTGCACCTGAAGGGCTCTGACATCAAACGGGGGAGGCGCACAAGAGCTCTCTCCGACGGCCCACGCCTCGGGCAGCTGGCGTGACGGGACGGGAAAGGGGTAACCGAGGGGGGCACGCGTGGGGCGGCTCTGCACGGCAACAGCAGCGCGTCATAGCAACCCTGACTGGGCTGACAAAGGGTTGTGGGCCACTGAGCCCCCAGGAGGGCTGGGCTGCAGGCCTGGGACTCCTGGGAGGAATTGTTAAACTGTCTGCAGAAAACTCTGGCTCAGGCTGCCGGCATGAGACTCCTGCCTAGCACGCTGCCCGATCCTGGCCCGGCTGCCTTCCGGCTCCTCTCTCTCGTTTTAGACTGAGATCAGAAGCTCTCTGGGGCAGGGTCTGTCTTTTGGTGCCGTGTTTGTACAGCGCCTTGCGCAAAGGAGTTCCAGGCCATGACTGGAGCTCCCAGGAGCTGGGGTCATACAAACACACAGTAATAAATATGTAATGAACTGGTTTTAAACTCTGGCAACTCTGCATAGTGTGGATACTCTTGAATAGACCTGAACTTGACACAGAGCACGTTCGCCTGCGTCCATAAATACAGGGTTTGCTGACACGGGAGAGTGGCCCTTGTATAACAAAAGGCGATTTTAAACCATTTAGTTAAACTGGTGCCAAAGCCCCCGTGGATGCTTATTAGGGTTTAATCTAGGCTTAATGCAGTTTCATTTAAGAACAGGTTGACACGAACCCCAAATAAGCCCCTCTTCTTTTGAGCACCCAGCTTTTTGCACTAGCTGGGTCGAAAAGGGGACTCAGGTTAGCCTGATGCCCCTTTCTCACGTAGAGGAGTCTGACGAGGTGCAAGCTGAAGGAGAGTATCCGCACAGAGGTTTACATCAGTTTTCAAACCGGTTTGAGTGAAACCGGTGCAACTTGTGTGTGGAGACAAGCCCCCAGGGTGTGTAGTTCTGCTCCTCAGGGATCACACTACCCTCTGCTGGAGACCCGAGAGGTTTTGTCTCTTTCTTTATGGCTTGGCCACACTCGGATAGCTGGCTGTACCAACAGAGGCTGATTGGATTGAACTGAACTGCTATTTCTCAGTACATTTCGACCGACAACGTACGTTTGTTATCTCAATAGTTTTTGTAATTATTTTCTAATTTTCTTCCTTTTTTTTCTCATCAGTAGGAAACAAACCCTCACCCTAAGACTCACTGCTATTTATTTCCTTTGTAATGGCCATTGGACCTGTGATTCAGAAATAAAATTGTAACATTGACTCCAGCATGTCCATGTAGCGCTGTCCTCTGCTGGATTAAATCAGAACTTGCACAGCTGTGTGCCAGAGGACCTATACTGTTTATAGTGGATGGGGAGTCTCCTTCAGCTCAGGAAGATGGGCCTGGGCTAGCAGGAGGAGTTGGGTTCCATCTTGACTGCTACTGTGCACTTCCAACTGGCCCCAGATTTGCTACACTTAGCGCTTGTACAACGCTGGGCTCAATCCTGAAGTCTTTACTCAGGCAAAACTCCTGCTGGCCCTGACGGGAGCTCTGGCTAAGCAAAAAGGAGAGGAGCAGGCGCCCATCTGATCTGCATAATAAGACGCCTATCACTATGGTATCCCGTGAGAGATGAAGTCCCACTGGGAGGCAGGTAAATATTATTATCCCCATTTCAAAGCTGGGGAAACTGAGGCACAGAGCAGGGCTGTGACTTGCCTGAGTTTCTACAGCAAAGGCAGTCTCAGAGCTGGGCAGAGAACCCAGGTGTCCTGGCTCTCTCAGTCCCAGCAACACACAGTTTTGCGTTAGCCTGCGAACGGACTCACTGCCAGGCTGAACTGAAAGTACAAGGTGCTGCATTGACACACGGGCTCCACGTATCAGGTGTCTTCACCTTCCGCTCTGGGTAAATTTCCATTCTTAGCCTCAGCCTGTTTTCCTACGGGGTGTTTGGGAGAACAGGCTGACTGACAGCTCCTGGCCAGCGCAGACTGGCTTCCCAACTCCCATGAGCAGCCCAGGTCCGGCACACAGGCTGACTGTCCTCATGACAACCCCACTGGGTGAAGCAGAGAAGCTGGGTTCTCCTCCTCGACCCCCTCCAATCTCCTGGAGTCAGGGACAAGAGAGGCCCTGGGCGGCTGTTATTTTAATGCTCGTTGCTCCGAATGCAGCCTCCCCCATCCCCAGATTGAGGTTTCTGCACAGACATTCTGGGGGCGCTGACGAAAGCTGGGAGGTTGA
The DNA here is from genome assembly GCF_026122565.2 of Emydura macquarii macquarii. Taxonomy (NCBI): domain Eukaryota; kingdom Metazoa; phylum Chordata; order Testudines; family Chelidae; genus Emydura; species Emydura macquarii. The sequence goes on along the minus strand of NW_027130449.1, from coordinate 10,260,313 downwards.
GAGGAGGGCACTATTTTTGGCAGCTTTAAAAATATCCAAGGCGGCGCCTTGCGGTGCTGTTCATCTGCAGGGACTTAGATTTCCTCATCCAAGTGTGACGGCTGTTTCATTGAACACCGTGTGTACATATACACACACAGAAAGGATACTGTACACAGACACATACGCAATGTGGACGCAAATGCCGGCACTCACTCCCAACTCACAGCATACTGTATAACACACACACACACAATGTGTACGCAAAAGCATGCACCCCACACCCCAGCGATGCAGTCTTGGCAGAATTCAATTTTTTTATAGCCGGTTATTCTGAAGCTTAAATTTTTTTTTTAAATCTATTTAAATGTTCAAGGTTGCAGGAAATTAGAGGGGAGGGGAACACCAGTTATTTAATGACAATCAGTGTTGAGTTTCATAAAGTTAAAGCTTTATAACCATTAAAACACACATTGTCACCATCACGTCAAACGAGACAAAGCAAGAATCCTTAAATCCAACTCTAGTAAGTTCTCCAGGAGCATTTCTCGCACTGTGTCTATCTGTCAATTTCAATTAGTAGAGATGGAAATAGTTTTTCAGCCTGTGTGTGTGGATAGACCAACGTTTACCAACAAAAATCTAATCCTTCCAAACTTCAATAGACAGTAGGCACTCCACATTCTGCACACCCAGCCATGCAATGTACACACAGTCACACACACAGTCTGCTCTCTGCACACAGACTGAGGACATAGGAAGCCGTGCACAAATTGCAGCGTAGACTGTACACACACACACACCAGCTCAGTACACACACACAGGCTGTATATATAGACACACACCAAGTCACTGGGAACCCAACCATGCAACGTGAAGCCAGGTTCCTAAGGATCCCTCTGACAGAGGATCCACCCTGACATGACCCTCTGTGCAGGGTGATAGCAAAGCCTAACACAGACGGGCGGATCAGGCTCTAGCCGAGGAAACTGGGAGACGGCGGTGGGGACAAGGGATGGCAGATACCCTCCAAGCAGCTCCAGAAAGTACGGAGCACCCATGGCCCAGCTTCTCTCTCCAGGCCAGGCTTGGAAGGTCAGTCAGTTGGCTCTCAGCCACCCAAGCGTTGTCTCTGGGTTTGCCTGGTAGCGCCTCCCCTCTGGCCGGCTCAGGGCCCCCCCCCATTCTAGACGCTCTTGCCTCGGTTGTGTTACGCAGGCCCAGAAAGCACGGACCCCCCCCCCACTCCCGTCGGGCCGGAGTCACCCACTCGGGCAGGGCGCTTGGGGAACAGGTCAGTAAAGAGACACCATAAACCTGGCTCAGGGGGCAGGGAATAGGACACAGGCCGGCTCCAATCCAGCCACCGGGCAGGGGACCGGCTGGCTCAAACGACTGGGGTATGGGACACAGGGATGTTCCCCTCTAAAGGCTGCGGGCTCTGATCTGGCCCCATGTCGGGGCACGGGTTGGCTCACAGGGGCAGGGAATAGGACACAGGGTCTTTCCCCGCTAAGGGGGACCGGCTCCAATCGGGGGGCGGAGGGGAGGGTGGTACATGAGAGCTTGCCACGTCCCTCCTCCGGAGCGGTGACCTTCCTAGCAGAGGATGCCCAGGGCTCCAGCTGGCAGCAGGAGGGCAACGGGTTCAGGCGCTGGCTGCAGGCCAGTCCCAGGCACTGGTTGGGACGGAAGCGTGAGCGGCTGGCGGCGATTTTCTGGGTGGCTGCAGCCACCGGACACGCTGTTCACCCGATGTTCTGGGCAGTTAATGGGGCGGCACAACCTCGGGCCCGCTACCAACGCAGCTGGGATGCAAATGGTGCTCTGCCAAGCCGTCACTCCTGGGGGGTTCGCTGACTGCCTGGCCCTTTCGCCCCAGGCTCCCAGAGCACTGACGGGACGTTCGTGCAAGAAACTTCACAGCTGGGGCGAGGTAAACTGAGGTGCGGAGCACTGCAATCACATGGCCAAGGGCACAGACCAAGAATGGGACGCCTGTACCCCACAATACCCTTTTCCAGAAATAAGAACAGAACCTGGGAGCCTGGACTCCCAGCCCCCTGCTCTAAAAGCTCATCTGACCTTTGGTTTTCATCACCTAACATCCTAAGTGGCCCAGGCTGAAACCGAGGGAGGAAATGACGAGGGAGGGCCGCTTCAAAGACACCACAGCTCCAAAGCGGCAGCATGACCCATGCCTCCCGGTTAATGGAGCAGAACCAATCGGAGACCTGGGCTGGCAGCCTCTCCCATCCCGCTCCACAAGCAAGCCTGCTTCCGTTTGCGTCTGTGGTTTAATTATTTTTTATGATTTTGCTTCTCAGCTTGGAAAAAAAAATGAGACTGGAAAACAGCAGAGAACATTAAACTGCCAGCAAGTGCCGTAAGGCCAGGCTACCAGAGCTGCTCCCACACTGCATCTCCTGACCCCCACTAGTACACCACCATCCCGCCTACATCCCCAAACCACGAGCGGGGCCAGAGCTGGGCACCATGTTTGGTTAACATTATTTTTTTGGTGAAAAATGCGGATTTGGGATTTCAAAATTGGTGTCCGTTCTGGGAAGTTGCTGCCGTGAAGGAAAAAAAAAAAGTAAAAAAATAAATAAATATCCAAAACAGTCAAAGGGTTTTTGACCTTTCAATTCAAAATGACTTTCAGTTATTCTTTTTTAAATTAAAAATGGGGAGGGGGGGCAGGAAGCTAATACTGAAATGTTGCATTTAATCCAAACTTTTTTTGGGGGGGAGGGGGTAACTTTTTGATTCACAGAAAACGTCATTTTCAAGTCAGCTAGAAACAATCCCCCGCCCCCCTGGTTTTTTTTGGACTTGCCAGCCAACCAAAACATCCATTGCTCATCCGGCTCTGATCAAAACCCTGCCGCGCTAGGCGCTGCTCAGACACGCGGCCAGAAGTGGGCCAGGATCCAGGCTAAAGTCACCGTTAAGAATATTCTACAGGCTTTGCTATAATGAACACTGAGGCACTGCCTGAGAAGGGGAGATTGGGGTTCCAGAGGGGATCCCTGTATGCGGGTTAAGGAGAAGAGGGTGCTCAGGACTGGGGTGATGTGGGGTGGGGGAAGCCCAAGTATGGGCTATCGAGGGGCGGTCTCTTGATCAGGGCGGATGGTGGCAGCTGGATTGGGTCACTCACTGGTGGTGGCAAGCGTGGGGACTGACGGCGAACGAGGCCGGGGCGGCAGGGTTCCTACAGACGGGTCAGTCAGTGCCACACGTACTCCAGACCCCGTGGTGCGGAGTCAAATCCCGCCATTGCTAGGAGGGGAACCGAGAGCCCTACGCTGCCCATACGTTTCTGCTGGGGAAGCAGAGGAACCGACATGACCAGAGCCTGGGCAGCGAGGGCAGCCCTTCTGAGCCCGGACGTCGGACACCTCTCCCGTGTTCGAGCCATTAGGCCGGGTCGGTGCAGCCGGGCGGACACCCCAGTGCTGCTGTGTGTGAGACGTGTTTGGCGGGGGGAAGTGACACCTAATACGCCCCCACCAGCCGTGGGCACGCTGGGAGATGCAGAGCTGCCGGGGAGGTGGAGAGCTGGGTGTTTGCGGTGATAGACCAGAGATACTGCACCCGACTCTCTGCTCCCTTGCCTTGCCACTAGCATCTGTGCTGAGCCGGCATATAACACAGCCGCCCTGACCGGGCAGCACCACAACCCCCACGCGTCAGTGTCAGCGACTGCACGGAGCCGGCAGACCCAGACCCGGGCGCTCTGCAAAGCATCCAGCCCCAGCCGTGCACCCCCACCCTCCAGCAGGCAGACCCCGTGCGGCTACGTGTCGGAGCCTGCAGAGAAGCGACTAGAGCCTGGCGTCAGGATTTGCCTTTCCCGTAACTTGGCCAGCAGCTTCTCCCCAGCCCAGCACGGGTCATGTCCGGCTGCACCCTCTCCCGCCCTGCCCCACAGCCGGGGTCAGGAGTGATGAAGTGCACCCCTCTACAAAACCGGGGGGGGGGGGGGGGGCGGAGATGGGACAGGAAAGGAGGAGCATCACAGGCGATAAACTCAGGGACCCCTGCCCCGCTGCTGAATGCAGCTGTCTCTGGGGTGGGGTGCATGCGGTGCAGGGATTTTGGCCGAGGATCACAGGACAAACCTGCGGCTCTCTCCCAAAGCTGCCCCATGGCATGTTGTTGACTCCAGTGCAGGGAGGGGGCTTCGTGTGACTCCCCCGCCCCCGGCTCTGCTAGGATTCACACCTGTGGTTCTAGGGAAGCTGAGGAAGCCGTCTCCCCCGGGAGAAGGGCAGTAAGAGAGAGAACGAGAGAGAAAGTGGTGGTGGGAGGTCCAGACACAGGAGGATTAAGGAGGGTTTAGACTGTTATGTAAGGCTCTGTCTGGCGGGGACCTGCTGGCGAGGGCTGGAGAGCCCTGCCCCGTCTCCACTCCCCGCGCCAGGCTCCTGCACATGGCGAGAGGGAAAGACGGAGCCGGGGCGGGGGTGTCTCTGCTTTCTTTGTGTGTGCCAGGGACTCCTCACAAGAGGACAGGCCCTTGGCTGCGGGAACTGCACAGATCAGTGCGGGCAGCCGCACTGGCCCAGCCCCTTGCCCTCTAGCACGCCTTGGCATCAGACCAAGGCAGGGAAAGGCTGACCCCAGCTGAGCACGGGACCACTAGGCAAGGCGGAGGTGGCGACCGGCCCCGGTGGGCTGCAGCCCTGCGCGCAGGGGTGGGCGTGCGGGGGAGGAGGGGGGGGCAGGACTGTACACGTCTTTGCTTGAGTGAGCGAGTGCCCGCATGCATGGCCGAAAGAAACCAACAGCCTGAAAACCCGCCTCCTCCCGCCCGTGCCCCCGACCTCTCTTGTCCACTGCCGAGCAGGACAGCACTTCTGACCAGGGATGTATTGGGGGGCGGCTGGGGGCCCCCCAGAGGAGACGAGACCAGGACACAGCCAGACATTTGCAGGCAGCTTCCCTAATCCTGCCCCCCAGGCATCAGCCCCAGAGCTCAGACACTCCTGCACGCAACCGCGACCTGACCTCTCCAGCGACGCTATCCCCCGGTGTAAGACAGCTGCACAAGACCCCTCCCTCCCCACAGCTGATTCTCAGAATCTCTGTCTGGCTCCTTCTACAAACCCACAGTCAGGACTCCGAGCATCCCAGGGCGTTCCGCCGAGGTGTCACAGCAGAGAGGAGACGGGAGTGGATGTTTCCAGTGACTGTCACATGGGAACAGGCCCGTCGAGAGAAACTGGGGGCCCTGGTACGCTGGGGCCCCACCCCTTGCCGTGTCACTTAATTTACACAGACACTAGAGATGTTTTGGGGCCCCCCCCGGCCCCAGTACAACTGACCCCCCGTTCTCCCCCTCTCTCATCACCACACGTGGGAACCTGGCTGTCTGGCCCGGCTGCCCGGCCCCGAGGCCCCTGGGCTAACTAAGGCACAGGGAGCTCCACCATCACTCAGCCGGGAGGGGTGCGGCCGGGTTCTGGGAACAGGACGGCGTCCCCGTTGCGTACTGCATGGCAATGGGCAGAAGCCAAACCAGCCACCCCAGATGGGCGGCTCCAGCTGCAAGCGCTGCCCGGCCCGGGGTTATGTCAGCCAAGCTCCTTTCACAAGCCGGGCGGATTGGGGTGATCGTGACAGCAAAGAACTGACTGTGCTGGGTGCAGAGCCAGCAGGTGTGGTGCACAGCAGAGCAGGCACGGCGTGAGGACGGCTGGCTGGGCTGGGCCCCGGGAACAGGACTCCAGGGAGACCCCGGCTCTGCACAGCCTGGGCCAGACAGGGAGGCTTGGAAGCCGAAAGGGGAGTTGGCGGCGCGGCTCAGTGCCCCGAATTAGGTCTCTGGGTCCGTCTGGCGTTCTCTGCCAGGCTCCACTCCACAGCGCTTACGTAACAGGTGCAACTGCTTAACAGTCGCTTTGGAACGAACACACACACACACACACACACACACACACACACACACACACACACACACACACACACACACACACACACACACACACACACACACACACACACACACACACACACACACACACACACACACACACACACACACACACACACACACACACACACACAGCGTGTCAACAGGCAGCCGGGAGCAGAGCAGGGCACGCCTGGAACTCTCTCGGCGGCAAGAACTTCGTGTCCTCTCTTTGCCCTGCCTCTTCCCAGGAATGTCTGCACGGGGAGGGCGAGTGAAGCTACGCGTGCGCACACAGGCATGCAGCGAGTGTGTCTGAGCACCCGACAGTGGAAACCTTGTGTACCTGGGAGCGTGTGTGCCTACATGTGTGTGTGTGTGTGCGCATGCGTGCATACACGCATGTACACGCAATCCTAGCAAACACAAGCAGGGCACAGTGCCTCTGGGGCTCAGCGGAGGAGCCGACGGCTTCTCTCCTGTCTGTTAGCAGAACCTAAGGCACCAGGGGCTGCCAGAAACGAGCCATCCCAGACGGGGCCTGGGCCCTTTGTGACATGCTCACCGGCTTCACGGTTAGCACCGGGCCGGGCAGGAAGCAGGTGCCTTGTCATAGATCACAGGCTGAATCTTTCCCCTGGCTCATGAGAACCGGATGGAAGCTAGAGAATGGGGGGCACTGCCCTCCCGCTGGCTGCAAACCCCTCCTCAAGAGATGCTGTGAGCAGGCCCCGGCCCAGTCCTGCCCACTCCCTCTGCTATCGGAGGGACAGACACACAGGGGGGGTTGGGTGACGCGAATCTGGGAAATGCCTTGCCATCAGGGACTTCCCCCACTCCTGCCTCGCGTAGACAGAGGAGCCCAGTACCACAGTGCATCTGTCCCCCTTCCTCTGGGCCCCGGTTCCGCTGGGAACCTGAGGGCATGGGGAGTGCAGGAGGCTGGCCCAGCCCCCCAGGCGCGGCCCGTCCCGCACCTGAGCACGCACGCGAGCCCACCGCAGGGACTGGCTGTGCACCATGGCCTCTGCCTGCCTGCCCCGACCTGATCCCTGCACAGCTCCCAGCGCATCCTTGCTGCCGGCCGGCAGGGCAGGACAGACCCAGGGACAGCAGGGGCTCAGTCAGTCCACCTCCGCCCCGGGCGGGAGGCTGCCTTGACACATCGGCCACGACGCAGGGTGCCTGCCCCACTGGGGGACCGCTGGGGGGGGGGGGGGGAGCACTCTCCCTGGGCCGCAGAGTTGTTCAAGTCACTGCTTCGCCCAGTCAGGCGTCAGGACATGAGGCCACGCCACAACACCCCAGGGTGCGTGGCGATGGGGCAGTCCCCACAAGCACAAGGGAGAGAACAAAGCCCCCAGCAGGCTCCAGGCAGCAATGCCCACGCGGCGGCAGCACCTTCTTAGCCTCATGGGAGGGCGGCCACGGGCAGGGCCACTGCGAGACAAACACTCTGCAGAGATGAGGGCCTGCTCACCTGCCGGCGCTATCCGCAGGGACCCTCAGCGACTGTTTGAACTCGCCACCCGTCACCACAACCCTGGGACGACCCCAGCGGGGGTCCGGACGTTAAGAGATCCAGGAATAACTCGGGGGGTGTTTGTGCAAAACCCTTGCCCCATTTAATAACACAGCCTAGCTCTTATCTAGCACCGTCATCAGCAGATCTCAGTGCACCTTACCACAGAGGGCGGCATCACTCTCCCCCTTTCACAGATGGTGAAACTGAGTCACAAGGTGATAAGGTGACTGGTCCAAGGCCAGCCAGCAGGCCAGTGGCGAAGCTAAGAATAGAAGCCAGGTCTCTCCTGAGCCCCAGTGCCCCATGCACCAAGACACACCGTCCGTCTGAGACAGGGGCGGCTGGAGGGCGCAGCTAGCAGAGACCCAGTGTGGATCAGTCGTGGGCGGGGAGATGTTCTGTTCCAGCCCCATCAGCGAGTCCAGCCTGGCTCCCAGCCTCTCCTCTGCCTGACTCTGGGGTTGCATGGGTTCCACCCCCAGCCACACACAGCATTTGGCTCCAGATGTGGCTTCTCCCCAGAGTCCGTGGGGCTCGGGTTTGGGGGTGGGGTGGGGACAGCTGTGAAGCCTGGATCTGGGGGTGTATTTGGTTTAGGCTGCTCGGTTCTTGGACCTCCCCCCAACACCCCACCTGCTCCCCAGGATCAGCCAATCTCCTCCCTGTCGCCATCAACAGCCCCGCGAGGTCACTCGCCCCCGACCCCGCTCAACCCCCCCACGAAGACGGCAGCACCTACCGAGCTGTCCCGGGCTGGGGAGTCCGTCCGGCTCTCGCTCCTTTCCCACGGCTGGCTGGGGCAGCGGCTGCTGGGCCGGAGCGTGGGGGTGAGCACCTCCTGGGTGGGGCTGCGGGGGCAGCCAGGGGCGCGGCCGCCCTTCCGGCTGCAGGACTCCAGGTACTCCTTGACGTACTCGGAGCGGCTGGCGGCCTGGTAGAGGCTCTGCAGGGCGCAGAGCTCCTGGCGGTTGCTGGCGAGGAGGGGGGCGCGGGTGGGCGAACCCAGGCGGTAGGGCTCGGTGGCGTGCAGCCCGCTGAACTCCTGGGCCAGGTCCGAGTGGCTGCCCGACTTCTTGCGGCTGAGCGCCGAGGGCCCCGCCAGGTAGCTGGTGGGGCTGCTGGAGGGGCCGGTGTAAGGGTAGCACGCTCCCCCGCTCAGGCCCCCGCCGCCCGGAGGCCTGGCCAGCGTGTGGCCGTAGCTCTGGCTCAGCCTGGTGCCGGAGTCGGGGCGCAGGGCCAGCCGGCCCGTGTCGTAGCTGCTGGTCGGGGAGGCGCCCGTGGAGCGCAGCCGGCCGGAGGCCAGGTGGCTGCCCAGGGGGCTCGGCTGGAAGCTGACCTTGGCCTTGTCCGGGTAAGAGGCAACGAAGCTGGAGCCGTAGGAGGCGTAGGAGCCGTAGCTGGTGGGGGCTTTGGTGCAGGAGGAGGCCGGGTAGCGGGAGGAGTCTCCATAGCGCTTCAGGGAGGAGGAGATCTGGGACATCCTGGAGACGGGGGCTCCGGGGGCCCCGCTGGTGGCATTGACTGCAAAGCAAGAGCAGAGAGAGCGCCGTTGAGTCCCTGCCCCGACGGTCACCAGCCCCAACTCGCTGCCCGCCGCGTGCCCCCGGCTGGGGAGCAGGGCTGCCTGTCCTGTGGGCAGACGGGGGCAGGAGAGCTGGCATCCCCCCCATAGCGAGAAAAGGCTGGAGACCCCATTAGGAGCCAACCTTCGGGGCAGGAGACTTCTGCTGTGGGAGCATGGAGGTGACTTGGCCAGTGCAGCTGGGGAGACTCGAAATCCCTGGAAGGGAGAGACAAACAGCCTTCTCCACCTGCACGGGCCAGGACCCTGCCGAGCTGGGGACCGGAGGGGCTGGGATGTGCGGGGGGTGGGACACACCAGCTGGCTGGAGCCCAGCGCCTGAGACGCTGCACGGGGCCATCCCACACACAGCAACGCAGGGGGCAGTGGGACCAGGCTGCGTGAAGCCGAGTCCATCAGGCTGCAAGGTCTCACGCAGGCTGGGGATGTTCTGCCATCTCAGTTAGACACAAAGCTGGCAACCGTTTGCCACTGGGGGTGCTGCGGAGACGCGAGTGAGCGGCAGGGACAGATGGCAACAGAGGGCAGCAGCGGCCCTGGATTTTCGGCGGGTTTGTTTACAGCAGCCAGTGCTCCACATGGCCCCCGGCAGAGGGGACAGGCTCCCGCCCAGAGGCCCCCAGGCAGCAGAGATGGGGGGAAGAGGTCACCCTGCGCTCTTCTCCCTAGAAAGTTGAGAGAGCAGGGGGGAGATTTTCCCAGCCCCTCCTCTGAGCCCTACAAGTCAAAGCGTTTTCGGGATAACAGCATTAATAGCGCCTTGCACTTATCCGTGGTCGGGCTTCAGAGAGCGTGAGACAGGCAGAAGGGTTCATATGGGGAGGGAGCGGGGGACAGATCAATCGATTCTGCTATCCAGGATCTCAAAGCACTTTGCTGAGCTGGGGTTATTCAGAGATGCTTCAAAGTCACAGTGCTTAGATCCAAATCTCTCCCAAAGTTGAGGGAGGTTTGGGGTGTCAGGCCCATCTCTACTGTTATCATCCCTCCCCCCCAACACACAGATGGGGAAACTGAGGCACGCAGCAGGGCAGGGACTTGGTCACCCCATGAGTGGCAAAATCAGGCACTGAGCCCAGGAGTTCTGACTCCCTGCTCCGATCTGGCGTTTGAGATGAAGGCTCAAAGAGGCGAAGCAAATCGCATGAGGGCACGCGGTGAGTCAGTGGCAGAGCTGGGAGGAGAACCCAGATCTCAAGCCTAGATCTGTGCCTTAACCCTCCTCCTCCAGTACCCACGAGGGTCTCCTCGTCCCATAGGCCACCCAACCACTGCTGTCCCAGCGCTGCCAGGACTTGAGTCATCCAGCCCCTCGCCCTCTGAATCCTGATCTCAGCCCGTTCCCTTCGCCCCCACGCACCCTGCCGCTGAGCAGGTGGGACGGTGGCCGCGATCTCCTCCCGGGACAAAGACACCAAGGCTCCTGGAGCCCCGGGAAGAGGGTGTCATACGCACACCAAGAGTCATTGCGGCCGCCTGGTGCAGGCCGGCCTAGGAGACGTGGGAGCAGCTCGCAGTCCACGCCACCCTCCCCACCTCTAGTCTCCATGGCATCTGTGCGGGAAGGGGCCCACGGGTTTCACTGCTGGGGGCGGGTGCGTTCTCCTCCCTGTCACCTGGAGGGGGCAGGACAGGCGGGGCTGGGAGCTGGGTGGGTGGGAAGGGATAAGGTGGGAGAGAGAAAAGAGCAGGGAGGAAGCCGAGAGTGCAGGAGGTTCGGGGCTGGAGGGTGAGGGCCGTTCCCCAGCGCGAGGACTTGTGGGCTGCAGCCAGGCGGCCCAGGCTCTCTGCTCCGCTGCATCCAGCTCCGCGGAGAGCGAGCTGCTCCCCATCAATAATTCAGCACCACGCACGAACTCCAGGCTGGAGCCAGCAGCCTGTGCCAGACCCGCCTGCCTGAGTGAGCCAACGGGATGCCCCGCCTGAGCGGGTTTGCATGGGGGGGGGGATGATTTCCTCCAGTCCCCCCCCAACCCCCAGCCTTGGTATTCCAGAGGCAGAGGCCTGGGGCTATTCAGGAGCTGCCCTCGCCATTCTCCAGCGGCTGTAACAGGCAGCCGAGCTGGCCAGAGACGCCACCCCAGGAGAGGAGCAGGGCGGGCGTGCTGAGCTGGGGGGGGGGAGGGTGACCTGGATGAGTGTAGAGCGACAGCCAAGCCCCAGCTGCTGCAGCAGCTCCATGGACATGGCAGCTCTTGGGTGTGGGAAGCCTTTGCCAGCGTGGGGGGCCAGGGCTCTAGTTAGGAGCCTTCCTTCGCACTGTGGGGAGCTCAGCCGCCTGGGGGCGAAGGCTGGCTTTCAGCCTGAGCCAGCATCTCGCTGGTGTTGCAGCCCTCTCGAGACCACTGCAGGGTCCCCTGAAAGGGAGTAGATCGGGGAAGGGAGGGGATGGCCGGGGGAGCCGACGGCCACGGCACGTCAGTGGCTTGGGAATGCTGCCAGACGCAGTTAGCCCCATCCCGCTCCTCCTCTGGATCCCCCAGTACTGCACAGCTGCTCAGCCAACCTCCCCAGGGGCCGTTAGCCCCATATGCCGAGTGGGAAAATGCAGGGGAGCGACTTGCCCAAGGCCACGCAGCGAATCGGTGGCAGAGCCGGGAATAGAACCCAGGAGTCCTACACGCCGCAGTCAGACGGGGACAGGCCGCGTAGGTGTGAATGCTGCACGTGCCAGGGGCTCTCTCCCCAGGGCACCCCCTGGGCCGGCCCACGTTCACCCCACCAGCGGCCCAGAGGCATAAACAGATCCCAGCAGGCCACGAACGGCCAGTCCTAGAAGCCGCTAGCTCTAAGTTCCTCGGCGAGGAAGGTGCCCCGGGCCCAGGCTGGAGCATGGCCAGAACAAGACATCCCCTCCCATCTCCCTACTCTGGGCCCACCAGTGGCACTCGGGCACCTCCAGAAGAGACTCCCAAGAGAAACACCATCCAAGACTTGGGTAAAAGTCTTGCCTCGCTCAGCCGATCGGCTTCACCCCAGGGACAAGCTGGGGCTGCCTCAGGGATGTGCCCTCCCCGGGAAGGAACTTTGCTCCTGGCGCAGATCCCTTTGGGTCAGAAAGCAGCTGGCCTGAGATGGGGGCACAGGGCCAGGGGAGCCTTACAGCAGACGGGTCTCCAGCTGGTCTCCCACCGCTTCCAGGGATTTACCTGGTGCTGGGGGTAAGGGGAGGGGGCAGAGGGAACTCCCGGACGTCTCCTCCAGCCCTGTCACGCCCTCCCTTTGCTTGCTTTCCTTTCGGGACAGCGGCTAGCATGGATGTGAGTCTCTGGTCACCAGGGGAACGACACTGATTCGAAGCCGTTTCGAGGCGGGCTCTCCACGCGCCTGGACGACTCCCATTTGGCACGCTCGCTGCAGGTGACAAGCGCAGACCTGCCGCCCTCTGCTCGGCCGGAGGTACGGCCTGCAGGACGTGGCCCACACCCCACACAAGCCCCGGGCTCATGCAGCACCTCAGCTCAGGGATCTCAAAGCGCTTTGGGGGACCTTTGGTTTGCGGCGCTTCCCCCTGCCCAGGAAGGGAGTAAGACGCTCACCGGCCCGTTGCACGGGACGGGCCACCAACGAGACCCAGGGGAGCCAGGTCACCGGTCTGGGGACCCCTAGCAGTCACTGATGAAGCGGAGAATAGAGCTTTTAAGAGATGCTAACCATGACAGCACACTCCCTCTCGGAGGCAGGGAAGAAGCCCCAGTTTGTGCTTTCACCACTAGACGGCGCAGAGCCAGAAACAGAACAGGGGAGTCCCAACTCTGTGCCCTCTGCGCTAACCATTAGACCCCCGCTGCCTCCCACATACAGCTACGTGGAGGGCCTCCTTGTCTCTCTAGTCAAACCACAGACTTCTGCCCTGGAATCCCCACCCTCAACCAGCAAGGCCATCAGACGGCTCCATCCCGCCCGAGCCTGCTCAGCTGGCTAGAACGTTCCCCCAGAGGGCGCTGGGCAGAGGCCCCGGGAAGCCACGCTCCTTTAAGCCGTCCTGCACAATCTCAGCCCCTGCGAATGCCCATGCAAGGGAGATGGGTTTGTTTGTGCGTCCCTACGCCCAGCGGAGTAGGGGAGCACTGTATTTCTCACCTGGCCTGCTTCCTGTGGGGCTGGGCCATCCTGGTGGGAGTTGAGAGGGTCTCAAGCTTCAAAATTCAGATCTAGATTCCTGGCACCCCCCAAGTTCTGGGGTGTTCAGGCCCACGGTTCAACCCTTCCCCAGCATTCGGGTTCCTGCTCAGGAACCAGCACTAGCCAGCCCCTAACCCTGCATCCCAGGCAGCGCGAGATTCAGAACTGGACTCCCCATTTCCAAGCGCACACTCACCCTACACCTTATGAGGATCCCCTACTGCACCCCCCGAAGGCCGGGGTTCAGCTGAACACAGCTGCTCGCTTCAGCCCCACTGCTGCCAATAACAGGCACTCCGGATTTTCCACTGGCGACCGAGTGAAACTGAGCCATGGCCGAGTGTGAAACTGGAGTCAGCCGGAAGGAATGTTACAGATCCGCAGGGAGATGAGCCATTTCACCTGCTTGTGCTAACCTAGTTCAGGCACCCCACCGGTACCAGCTCAGCAACGCCACAGGGAGCTGCTGGTCACCAGTGAGATGAGTTTCCGAGCCTCAGTCTATGCAGCGACAGAACAGAGACGTGTACAGAACAGAAGCACCCCCCCCGTCAACCTCAATACACAGACCTGAGACAGTCCCGTCCGGCTCATGGAACCACTCCAGATCCAGTCCACAACTAGTCCCACGTGTGGAACCACTTCACCTCTGATCCGGGTCCTGGAAATTTACCTGAGATCCTCATCCCCATAGTACATTGGCTGGGCGACCTAGCTGCTCGAACCCAGAACCTTTGGCGAGCCGTGACACACCACCCAGCTGCATCGGCCCTCTGGCTGGGTTTCCAGCCCTCCTGATGTCCTGCTTTTCCCACGCAGCCGTCATCCCAGAGGAAGCAGGAAACTATTTATGAGCAAAAGCAAGCCCAAGTGCACAAACTTGTTGGGCAAGGAGGCTCCAGGGGTGAATAATCCCCCTCCGGCAAACACTCGAGTGCGACGCCCAGCTCTTCCCTGACAGAGCGCAGCCTGTTTACCACCAGCAGGAGGCTTTCCAGCTGGAGCCTTTATCTGCACAGTGGGGATTTTGCTTCGGAAGGGCTACCAAGATGCCACTTGCCCCTGCCAGGCACCTGCACCCAACGGAGGGACACCGACAGAGGACACGTGGCTCTGGTAGCATCTAAATGCCACGAGAACCCAGCATAGACCCCCCTGCCTTTGCTACCCGGCCAAGCCATGGGACCCCAGCATGGAGCCAGCTCGGATTTCTCAGCGCTGAGCCCAGAACAGACTGCTCAGGGTACAACAGCTCCAGGGCCCAGCGCAGATCACCCGGCGCCAGTCCCGGCACAGATCCGTGCACGCCAGGGACTGCCCGCCCGGCATCATTCGCTTTCCCCCCCCACTGTGCCCGTATCTCTGACGTCCATTTCCATGTCTAACAGCGGAGCCCCTTTTATTTCACAAGCACCTGTCACGCCAGAGGCTGTGCCAAGCTCTCGCCTCAGTACCCCCCTGCCAAAGCCAATGGAAGTGCACCGGGATAAACGGGAGGAGGGGCGGGATTTGCCCCCTGGGCATGCTGAGCTCACTTCCCTCCCTCTCAAAAAGCAGCCACCTCTGGAGTGGAACACAGCAGCTGATCTACAACAGCTAACACCTCAGCACTTGCAAAATATGCCAAGGGACTAGCTCCCTAAGGTTACGCCTCACGGGAAAGAGTTCTCTGTGTGAAGGAAAGAAAATCCTGCCCCATAGGAGCCGCTCTACCCACCCAGCCCCGGGAGGGTCCCCGGCTGCTTACCTTCTAGGACTGCCACCTCCTTGAGAACTGCCTTCCCTGTGGGGTTCACAGGGCCACGTCACACCATCCTGGTGCCCAGGGCTGCAAGAGACAAGCCGAGCCCCCCATGAGATCCGGGAGAGGAGAGCCAAGGGGTGAGAAACTGTCTGGCAGCTCCGCCTCCGTCCCGTCCTGCCTGGCTGAGCGGCTCTCTCCCATGGCAACACTTCCCTTGACAGACACCGGTGACTCAGCCTTCCACCGCCCCCGCAAGCCAGGGACGCCCCATCATTAGCCCCATTGCACAGGTAGGGAAGTGGAGGCACAGAGAGACGAAGCAACTGGACTGAGATCAGGGGGCCGAGGCAGTGCTCGGAAAAGAACCCAGGAGTCCTGGCCCCACATCTGCCGCTTCAGCCAGCCTGCTCCCTCTCAGGTCTGTGCTAAAACTCTAGGGAGCCAGGGCACAGCTCCTCTCAGGACAGGCAGCTAGGAGACACCTTCTGCCTCCTTTCATCGCCCCAGACTGCCCCCTTCTCCCCACAGAGGTCCTCTGGGCCCACTGACAATCCAGAGACCTGGGAGTCACCCCGAGGAGGTGGGCGGGTGGGTTACCTTCCATTGTCTCCACCTGGGCCAAGGACACATGGGACGGGGGTGGTGGTAAGGGGGGTCTGTGAGCCTCACCTCGTGTGTGTGGGGTGCTTCTCTAGGTACCATGCGCAATGCGGCCAACAGTCCCTTCTACAGCCGGGCCTGACGCAGAGGTGACCCTGCACCTTTGCAAACCTGCAGCGTTGCTAAAGCCACTGGAATGCAGCAGCCGGGAGGGAAAACCAGGCGGGACGGCAAATGCCCACAGCAGCGCATCTCAGAGGAGCCCAAGGACAGGCCCGCAGGGGGTCAGTGCCCGGGCCAAATGTCTGAGCGGGTCCAGGAGACTGACCTCTCCCCTCATCATTAGCTCGCTGCCTCACCCGCTCCTTCTGGGGCTGGTTGCTGAGTGCCTGGAGGGGGCGGGGAGGAGCAGGGAGCCCCCCAGGCCGAGCCAGGGGTGTGTTATGCCAAGAATTCTTCTTCCAGGTGGTTCGATTTGTCCATTGTAAGGCTGGCCCCAGCAGGCCCTTCCCAAGATTAGCGTGGAATCCGCCTCGGCTGGTGAGACTCCGAGTCGCCAAGGGGATGCAGTTTGTCAACAGATAAGAGAACAAACTTAAACCCTCCAGCACTGGCGGCCAACAGCAAAGCCAGCCCTCCGCCCGCGTGGCTCCAGGGGGACGGCAGTGATGTGGCCAGGCTGAAAGTGATTTTGGTATTGGGGCTGGTGACAGCCCTGGGCTCGGTTCAGATACGGAGCAAGGACGAGGTGGGTAGCAACTGGGCAGGCTCCCCACCTGCCCTAGAAGGTAGGTGCAAGAGCGCAGCTCAAATTGCCATGCTCGGTTCTGTCTCTCTCTGGTCCTTAGCTGGCCCCCATCACCGCAGTGTCTGAGCACCGCATGGTGTTTAAGGCATTTGTCCTCACCACACCCCTAGCAGGGGAAAAGTGTTATTATCCCCTCTGCACAGATGATAATTAAACCCAACTCTTCTCAGCCATAGATCTCAAAGCACTTTATGAAGGCGGGCAACATCATTATCCCCACCTAACTTCTGGGGAAACTGAGGTACCGGCAGGTGAAGTGACTTACCCAAGGTCACCCAGCAGGCCAGCTGCAGAGCTCGGTCTAGACACCGAGTCTCCAAAGTCTCAGTCCAGTGCACTACTCACTCGGCAACACAGCTGATTAAGTGACTTGCCCAGAGTCACCCAGGAAATCTGTGGCAGAGCAGGGAACTAAATCTGGATCTTCCATGTCCCAGGCTGGCGCCTTAACCACTGACCATTCTGCCTCTGTTGTAGCTGCGAATTAGTTGCAATGGTGGAGACCCACCAACTCCCTTCACGTGTGCCAGCTACCAGCGGGCAGTTGCTACTAACTCTCCGTGGGCTGGATCTGAGCTGCTGACTTCTACCTGTCCATCCCGGGACATCGCCCTCGCACGCAGCAACCTGCCCCAGTCCAAGCTGTGCAACCCACTGCGTGGCGTGGGTTAAAACCGGCGGAAAATGACGGAAGAGGAAAAACCTGCGGGTGAGGCGCTCACCGAACAGCTGGTGGGAACAAAACAGCAACATGGGCCGAGTCAACTGTTCGCCCAAAATGTGCTTCAAGATCTACGGCTGACGAGCTCGGGATTATTACCCCCAGCCTGACACGGCACGTAATGACAAAGAGCAAGACTTTATTTGCAGCCAGCGTCGTTAAAGGGAAACGAGAAGACAGACGACGTGAAAACAATGTGGCCAGCAAGACTGATCTAAGCCCGTGCCCCCAGATCTTAGTTCCCATACAGTGGAGGAACTTTGCTAAGTCCCCCCTGAAGCGTTTCAGCGTGGACAGTGGCCTGTAGTTTAGCTTCCCTCCAGGGACCCTCTAACCCTGTCCTCCAGTTTCCGAGCGGCCTCCATACGCACCTGTGTGCGGGGCAGCAAGGCTGACGGGTGGTGGCTTGTCACGGGGTGATGCCCCAGATGCTCGGATAGGGTCACCTCAATATCCACGAGGCACTTGATCTACGAAAGCAGCAGGAGGGGGGGGGAAATAAAAAACCGGGTTGAAAATAAACAGCAGCGACTAACCTGTTAGCAGCCAGCCAGGCCGTCCCAGAGCCATGGGGGGCAGGGCGGGGATCTGGGTGAAATGGCTGGAGCCGTGTAAGCCACTGCAGAAATTCTCGGCTCAGGTTGCCGGCGAGATAAATATAGTGTCTTATCTGACCTCGCTGGGAGCTGGAGCCCTCCTCTCGCATTCCAGCCTCAGGGAGGCTTAAAGGGGCAGCGGGCGCAGAGTGCAGCCGGGGGGGGGGGGGGGGGGGGGGGGTGTCTCATGTGCCATGGAGGCAGGGCCCGGCCAGAAGAGGGGAATGAGAGGAAGGTAGCGTTCAGGTGAAATGGGAAAAGCCGAGGCTTTGAGGGCAGGACAAAGGGAGACGTGGGAGGTGAAGGGAGATGGGGTAAGGGGTTTAAAGGGAAAGAGGGTTCTGGAGTGGGGGAAGGGAAGATGGGGTCAGGTCTGAGGGGGTTCTCGGAGAAGGGAAGAGGGGCTGGTGCCAAGGGAGGGGAGCTGGGACTCCTGGGGAGAAGAGGGAATGGCAGGCACCCAGATACCATGGTGCTGGGTGCAGTACGGGAACCAATGCAGAACAGAACAGCTGCCTCGTGGAGATGGCTAGGAGAAAGCTGGAGAAGATGCGGACAGCGCACACTCTTCCCCTGACTTCGAGGGGCTGGGGGAGGTCTCGCCTGGCACCTACGGGTACTTCTGGGATCCTCTGACCTGCTAGATCATCTCCACCCCTCACCATTAGTGACAGGAGCTGTCTCAGGCCCCTCTTGACTTGCTTTGCCTGGCAGAGGCCGGACAGCCCACCTGGGGGATGGAGATGGGGCCAAGGAAGCCTTTTGCAAGCTAGGCCGTTCATCCCTTCTGCAAGAAGATCCAGGGTTAAATTCCCCCAGGTGTAACTCCACCGGGGTGAACTGGATCCAGCTGAGTCTGCTCCAGAGCATTGGAAGGCAATGAATCAGTCCACGCCTCAGATGAGTAATTCAGCAGGACGCAATGACGCCACCACTTCTCTCCCTTCCCAGCTCCTCTGCATGTTACAGCCCAAGCGTGGGGAGGGCTGCTGTGGGAAAACTCCTGGGCCAGTTTTATCCCCGGTGTAACCTCCGGGAGGTCAATAGGATGATGCTAGGGATGTTACTACACTGGAGCACACCCTTGTGCTTCATCCCGCCCTCAGCCTGCCTCCAGCAGCCGCCAGGGCTAGATCCCCCATTGCAAAACCCTGGAGAGAGGTGGGCACCTGAAGCCCAGGTCCCCAGCCTCCCTCGAGATGGAGCCTGTCCCCCCGTCTTTGAGTTCATTCCTACTCAGCGTGCGGTCAGAAAGCCTCCCCTCGTTGGGCTGAGCCAGTTCCGAGACGGGCAGCCAGCAGGAGGGACGCACAAAAAGGCAAGATGGCCCCACTCGCCCACAGCCTGGGGTAAGGAGCTAGAGGCTCCATGCCCAGCCCTCACACACACGTCGTCATGGGGCCACAGGGAGCAGCGGCACGGTACGCGTGCAGGGTGTGCTGGCGCGGCCCAGGGGCTCACGTACACAGCGGGCAAGGGAGGGGGCACACGCACACTCACGGGGAGGGGGCACGGGTATGGCTCAGTCACACAGGTGGGCACCGGGGTGCTGGCACGGGGTGTGCGCACGCATTCCCCAGGGCAGGCAAGAGTCCCACAGGTCCCCACGCCCAGATCTCCGGTGGCGCTGACCTGGGGTAGTGAGGAACGAAACGAACCAGGCACACGCCCCCAGACCTCCTCCATCCCACAGCCCAGGTCCCACAGCCCTTCCTGTGTGTTTGGGGGGGGCGGGGGAAAGCAGCCCTGGCCCATCCTCTCACACCGCCCTGTGGGAAGGGGGGCAGGCATGGGGCATCACACCTCCCCCTGGGATGACTTCAGCAGGGAGCGCAGGGGAGACATTTTCTCAGCTAGGCCCAAGCCCCACGCCCTCCACTTACCTGCCCAGGTGGCTTTTGGGGGTTGAGCGGGGGAGGGGGGGGGTCACTCGTGCAGTCAAAACACTGGTGGGGGAGAGAGGGCATTGCCTTGCTGTGTGTGGGGGGGGGACAGGTAACCCTTACAGACAAACCTCACTGCCAGGGGCACATGCCTCAGTTCCCCTCCAAGTGGGGCAGGCACTGCCCCGGCACCCCTAGTTCCCCTCCCGGTGGGGCCGGCACCCCCTATGTCCCCGCCCAGATGGGGCTGGCCCTGCCCCCTTGCACACACGGAGCCCCGGGGGGGCTGGCCGGGGGCGCAGCCCGCACTCACCTGGCTCTCGGGGGATGGACGAGCCGGAGCCGGGGGCCGGGGCCGCCTCCGTGGAGCAGCTGGGGCCCGGCCGAGCCTGATGTCACAAACCGGGCGCAGCTGACGCGGGGCGGGGAGGCGGCCGGGGCCGGGCGGCGCCTCTCCCCCAACTCGCCCCAGCAGCGCGCACGTGGGGCCGGGACCGGGATCCCCTCTGGGGCTGGGGGACGAGCCCAGCCCCGGGTCTCCCCACGGCGCTGGGGGAGGGTGGATCCCAGCCCCTGGGTGCTGCTCCGCGTCCCCCCCCCACCCCTGCAGGCAGGGGCTGCTCCCACCCCCTGCAGCGTGTGTCAGTGTGTGGGGGGCCCAGGGGAAGCGGGGGGTCCCCTGGGCGGTTCTCGGAGCTCCCCGCGGTTCTAGACTCACGCTGTCCGCCGCCCCCACCTGCCCGCGGGGCTAGACCTGCTGGGGCCCGCCCGGCCGCCCCTGGCGCAGCACACACCCCACCCCGCGCTGCAGGCGCGAAGGGGGATTTCCTAGCAGCGGTATAGAGGCCAGGACACACAGCCACGCAGTGCAGCAGGTCTCCACTAGAGGGCAGCCCTGCCCGCCTCCCCCCCCAGCCAGGCGGCCCCTTAAGAAAGCAAAGGCCCAGCCTGCGGGTGCAGCGCTGCAATAAACAGGCGAGGGGCTGCGACTCCAACACACAACCAGGGATTTATTGTGCAGACAGAGGTTCATTTGTTGTTCTTGTGTTTGTTTCCCCCCCCCTCCCCCTTAACAGCGTTTCTTGTACAAGCAGCTGTGGAAACACTACAAATGCTCACGAAACAAGACTAGGACAGGTCCGTGTGGGGTGGATGGGTCTGAGCCCCTTGCGTCTCCCTTGTGTTCATCAGCAGGTCAGGGCGGGCTGGCGGGAGAAGTACACGGAGAGATACCTGAGCAGTACATCTGGGGCGGGGCGGGAGGGGGGGGGGCAGCGCACGGTACAGCCAACAAGCGGGGCGCGGGGCGTCTCGGAGGGAAGCAGCTCACCTTAGCCCACCACCACCCCTCAAGCACGGCCCACAGAACAGGAGCAGGGGCACGGCCCAGCCCATTAGCCCTTCCTCAGCCACCTTGACCTGGCTTTCCCTTTCCAGCTCCACCAGGTGATCCCCCTGCTCAGTCCCGACCCTACGACCTGGCTTTCCCACCGACTCACTGCTGGGCTGGACTCAGCTCCCCGCTCCCACAGACGCTTTCTGGAGCCCACCCCTGCGTGAGATGCCTTTGGTGCTCTGGAGACAGCGATGGGATCCCCTTCCCCAGCTGGCCTGCCCCTGCGAGGTAGGCGGGTTTCTTCATGCTCAAATCCCGGGGCGTTGATTCTGCTAGCTGAGGGGCATGCCTTGTCCAGATCCTGCCTCCAGCTGGGTCTGCTCTCTAAGCCGGGGGTCACGTGGTGGTGTGGGGCACTGCCCCCTGGGAATGTCACACAGCTAACTGGTGTCCACTCTACTAGGCCCTTCATGCTCCTAAAGAGAGGCGGGCCCGCAGCACAGCCCGTCAACCTGGAAGGGAGGAAGGCTGCGGCTCTTTCTCCTCATCCCCAGCTAGCACCACTCCGGAAGGGGACTGGGCTGAAGAGGGAGGAAACCATCATCCAGACGAGGAGCTGGGCCAGGCAGGGATAGACAGTCCCCTGGCTGGAAGTGCCAGTGCCTGGAATCAGACCCACAGGCCAGCATGCAGGGATGAGAGCTTGTGGCTTTGGGGGCGTCCCCAGCTCCTGCTCTCTACCCCTGCCCCCCAAGGGGAGATGGGGAGGACAGGGATGCACAGAGCAGCTTCCCCTGGTTCTGGAGGAGTGGGAGTTGGCATCTGTGCTGCACCCTTCCCTATTAGCATACCTCCTCTCCCCCCTCACTCAGTCCTAGGATTGTCACAGGCAGGCAAAGACTGGCTCCTTTAAGAGCAAAAGACACTCTCCCAGGGCCCAGGAGGACTTCCCCACCCTGGCTGACAGGTGTGTCCCTTCCCCCCCCTGCATGCTGGGGAAGAAAGGACTAGGCAGGTGCTATCTGGGTCTGTGCCTGGGCAATACTGCCTGGAGGAGATCACGCAGCGAGCAGGGCAGCTGAGCTGGCAATAGCTCAGAACGGGGTCTCTCTTCACAGCTAACATCTAGTCCCCACTGAGCAGGGGCAGCTGCTGTCCAGGGAGCTCTGGGCCTTGAGACACTGACTAGTTTAAAAAGCTGCTGCCTCAGTTCCTTAGTTCGGGATTAATTAAAAATAACCCACCCAACTCCTATAGCAACCACCCTCCTGATCTTACAGCGAGGGCTGGAGCCCAGCAGAGCACGGGTGAGTGATGGGCAAGTATTTTTGTGCATATGCCTCTGTCCCAAACCCTTCAGCACCCTGTGCTATTTCAGTGCTGTGCCTCCCCCCCCGTCTATCCCTGCGCCCCAATCTTGAGTCCTTTGGCAGCCCTGGCTTTCTCTGCAGTGGGGTCTCCTCGTCTCGCACACTCCACGACTGATCTGCAGCCTGCCCTGCTGGTTCAATGCGGGTCTTTTCCTAGGCAGGCGCAGTAAGTCATACCAATGATCATGGCTTTGTGCAGCGTGGAACCAAGGACCGCTAAGGAATAGGCTGGGAGCCCACCAAATTCATCTGCCGGGGCAGGATTCAAACTCCGCTCTCCAGCGGTGAAAAGCTAGTGCACTGTACTGTATCCCAGCTCGTCCTAGTCACCTGACCTTGCCTAGGTCCGGACTCAGACTTTACACGGGGCCACCCTCTGTTCTCCAGGCTGGCGGGGTGGTCAGGAGTCCCCCAGTTGGTCCCCTAACCCTTTGACCGTCTCTTCCTTACCAGAGTCGGGTCTGGTGGCCCTGCTGGCTCTCCCCCCTCCAAGGACAAAAAAAACCCCCAAAAACAACCAGACAAGAAAAGCTGCTCCCTAGAGGCTGCTACTCCCCCTGTCACCGAAACAAATGAACAAAGTTGCTATGGAAGAAGCTGCGCCATCTAACAGAGTGCAAGGGAATGCCGCCATGCGTTGGATCCTGTAATACTGCTTAGAAATCCCCCCCGGCCCCCAGCATATTTCGGACATGGGGTGTGATGGCAATGGTCGGGTGGCATGGGTAGATATATAGAGAGAGATACACAGAGGGAGATTTCCTTGGTTTCAAATCGTTCGTCATCTTCTCTCGCAAAGGGCCACGTTCGGGTGGTGGGGCTCGGCAGGTCGCTTCGGCTGCGCGTCCCCTTCACAGGGACACGAAGTCCACAGCTTGCAGGAGCGGCAGGGAGAGGAGCGGAAGCAGCAACCACGAGGTGTTCTGAATCAAGAGGCTGACGCCAGCACATCTCTCTAGCTTGTCTGTGGGGGCAAGAGGAAGGGGGGAGAAGAGAGGAAGCAAAATGAGATCCCTGGAGAAAGAGGATGGGTGGGGAGCCAGGACACCTGAGCTCTCTTCCTGGCTCTGCCCTGGACCAGCTGCATGGCCTTGGGCAAGTCACTTCCTCTCCTTGTGCCATGGTTCCCCCTCCTTCCTTTTGTCTTGGCCGGCAGGACTGCGAGTTCTTTGGGGCAGGGCGACCGCGGACTGCGCGTCTGCCCAGTACCTGGCACCAGGGGGTTCTAGGTGCTAATGCAATAGAAACGATTAGCATCAAGTCCCCTCCATCCACTCCCCTGTCCTGTCTCTGACAATCGCTGCTTCAAAGGAAGGTGGAAGAGACCCTTCGGGGGCAATTAGGTAAGATCCTGCCCACAGGGAAGTATCTTCCTGACTCCAGACGGTCAGAGGTGGGGTACGGGGCACTTTGGGGTGGGAAGAGTCTGGGTTTTGAACAGGCAGCGGCTCCGATCTGGTTTGTTCCCCGGCTCAGGGCTGGCACTGGCTGGATTTGCAGGGCCCTGTGGGAAGCTGAATGGGCGGGAAGCCTCCGACAGATGTCTGCAAAATGCACAGGGTCTGGCAGGGCAAGTGGGGCTTGGCTCCTGGCAAGGAGGTGGGGCTGGAGGCAAGTAAGCTGTGTGTGTGTGTGTGTGTGTGTGTGTGGGTGGGTGGGTGGGTGGGTGGGGGACTCAATTGCCCACCCTGCCCTGGCTGCAGGAGGCTGGAAAGCGTTGGCGTCCAGGCCTTCATCTTGGAGGAGCACTGGGCACAGGGCTTAAATGGTCAGAGGGCAACAGATGGGCCTGTGGGAATCCGTGCCCCTCGTGGCATCAGTAGCACAGCCCTGGAGCGCAGAAGGTGGCGTAAGGGCAGTGCTAAGTCAGTGGGAAGCCCAGGGGGCAACAGAGTCGGGGAGGGTGATCCCCCGGGCGCCAGGCTCCCCTCCCCGGCCCACCTTTGATGACGGTGATGTTCTTCATCTGGTTGTTGGTGTAGTCGCCGGTGATCTTCAGCTCGCAGGTGTAGATGCCCTCGTCGGCGGTGGTGAAGTTGTTCAGCTGCAGGCACACCAGGTTTCTGGACAGGCTGACGCTGGATCGCATCTTGAGGATGTTCTCGGAGACGCCCAGGGTGCTCTGGATCACGCGCTTCCTGTTGTCCTTCAGCATGGCGAACTCGTAGGTCAGGGGGTTGGTGGTCCGGTTGTCGTAGCGGCAGTCCACGCGCAGGCTGGGGCCCTGCAAGCAGGCGCTCAGCTCCTTGATCATCTGGCAGTGGGCAGCCTGCAGCACTGGGACAGGCCAACAGGGTCAGGCCGGGGGGGATGAGGCAGGAGCAAGCCTGCTGCTACCCCTTGCTCCATTGCATGCAGCAGTAAACCCACCTGCTATGGAGACCCGTCACAGTTTCTGGTTAAACCACCCGCACATGGGGCTAGAGAACCCCAGGACTTCCTGCTCCCAAAACGAGGACTCAGCCACCTGAGCTAGTGGAGACTCTCCATCAGACTGCAGCAGTAGTTTGGCTTTTAATCTCTCTCCCTCTTTTTCCCCCCCTTTCCCCACAAAGTCAGTGCCTTTCACTGCAGGGTCACGGCAAAGCATGACATGTGAGAACACCCCCTCCACACGGCCCGGGACCCACAGCCATTCCAGTCACCCCCTCCCCACACAATCCAGGCTGTACATTGCCTCCAGCAGAGAGGAAATGAGAACAGGGAGAATTTGGTCTCATGACACAGAGGGGCAGGGCCAAGACCAGTGTCTGCTGTTCCCTCATTGGCCCCTGGGGCTGCATTTTAGGTCCCTCACTCCAAAGCACACCCATCCAGTGGGGCCCAATTGCCCAGGGGCGGAAAGGCCGTGAGAAAGCCTAGCACGGTAGCCCATACGCTGTGAAATCATCCTCGCCACTGGGTGCACCTGGGCATAGATGAAGCCCGCTTGCTGATCCCTTTGGAGCTGCATAAATCTAGCTCTCCCACGTCTCCTTTTGTGCCTGGGCCCCTCATTGGTAGGATGTGGTGAGCCCGCTTGTTCTGGAGTGAAGCATTTATATACAGTTACTGTATGACTGGTCTCTCCAGGCGGCGCCACTTATGCAGCTCGGCCCCTAGATGGCAGCACAATCCCACTCTTGGGCCATACCTGTCAGGATGACAGCGATGCTGAGGGTGGGATTCATCCTTCCGCCTTCTGTGCTGGGGGCCGTCAGCGGTGGAGTCTGGTGAGGGGGGCCTGAGCAGGAGGAGAACGTGCTGGTTAGTGACCGGACTGGGACCTGGGCAGGGTCGTGCCACCCTCCGTGCACACGCCCAGGCAGGTGTGTGACCGCACACGGGTGTGTACATATACGCACGCAGGGGGGCACGTCTACCATGCCTACACATTCCCGCATGGTCCCCGCATTAAAAATGGGGTGGGAGGGAGGGAGGGCTGAGCTGCAGCATCCGGCAGAACAAGCCCACTTACTTCCTCTCTTTCACATGATTCCCCTCCCCACCCTCAGACTCATGGACACATGGCCCTGCCCCTTGCAGCAGTTTGGGTTGGCGGGAGCCAGCCAGGATGACTCATGGCAAGGCAGTGCGAGAAAGGGGCCAAGAACACAACTGAGCAGAGG
Source organism: Emydura macquarii macquarii (assembly GCF_026122565.2). Taxonomy (NCBI): domain Eukaryota; kingdom Metazoa; phylum Chordata; order Testudines; family Chelidae; genus Emydura; species Emydura macquarii. The sequence goes on along the minus strand of NW_027130449.1, from coordinate 10,234,516 downwards.
GAGGTGGGGGGTGCAGCCAGGCAGGGAGCGTGTTGAGGATGCGGTGGGATTACAGTGTTTTGGGACCACAGCTGGACCCGCTGACCCTTGGCTACCCGGGAACAGGAGCTGGTGGTAGGACACAGGAAGGGAGCAGAGCTGCAGCAACTCAGAATGAAAAATTCCCTTTGTCTCGCTGGCTTTCCCTCCAGGTTCCTTGCAGCGTGTGCAATGGGGGAAGAGATGCCATTTTGGACCGTGCAATCCTCAGAGCCTGTTTAATTTAAACCAGTGGTTCTCAACCTTCCCAGACTGATGTACCCCTTTCAGGAGGCTGATTTGTCTTGCGTACCCCAAGTTTCACCTCATTTAAAAACGACTTGCTTACAAAATCAGACATAAAAATACCAAAGGGTCACAGCGCACTGTTACTGACAAATTGCTGACTTCCTCATTTTTACCATATAATTATCAAATCAGTCGGTTGGAATGTAAATATTGTACTTCCATTTCAGTGTAGCATAGACAGAGCGGCAGAAGCAAGTCATTGTCTGCCTGACATTTTAGTTTGTACTGTCTTTGCTAGTGCTTTGTATGTAGCCTGTTGTAAAACTAGGCAAATATCTAGATGAGTGATGTAAAGCCCTGGAAGACCTCTGCGTACCCCCAGGGGTATGCGTCCCCTGGTTGAGAACCACTGGTTTAAACCATGGGAGGGAAATGACTAACACTGTTAGCACAAAGCCAAGTGACTGCACAAAGAATCCAACCCCAGGTCTTAGGAGCCAGATGGTCCAGCTCCCAGTGGGAAGATGGGACAGAGAGGGAAGCCAGAGAGAGAATAACCTCCCCCCAGTTAGCAGGGGCTGCGGCGGGAAAGACACATGAGCCTGCAGGCATGTTCTCGTGTGCACTGGCGTGCACGTGGGAAGTCGTGTTCACAGACGAGAGAAGAGGGCTATGCACAAGTGCATGATAAGGCGAGTGTGGGCACGTGGCAGGCCTAGGGCAGTCTGTTTGCCAAGTGGCAGGGGGACAGTGTAGAGTCTGGGGCGGAGTTACTGACATTCTGCATCAGGAGACCACCGAGTCCGGACAGGTCTAGATCGCAGGGATAATTTTGTTTGCAAGACCTCCCGTGAGGAAATACCAAAGCGATTAATCACCCTGAGTGCCACGTGGAATTCTTACATGTGTGATTTTTTTCCACAAAGAGAAAACAGCCCCGTCTGTCCAGTCTTTGCAACAGAGGGCTGCCAGCAAAGTACAGCTTCCAAAGGGCAGGACTCCAGTCTCATTTGGTCCCCAGGACACTGGTCTCTCTGACGCCTTGGACTTTCTGCTGCTCCCACACATACGATCGACTCTGCTCACCTATGGCAACTCCCAGAGCTCTCCTGACCCACCCTAGGCACCGAATCCTGCTCCCCCAGGTGCAAAAGAATCCCAGGCAGGTGGAGGGGGGGGGGTAGAGAGTCTGGGGCTGCTGGATCACCCCCTAAAGAGGGGGCACAGATTGGCCCTGCTCCTCTCTTAGCTTACGTCTTCAATGCAGCGATACCACCGGTTAGCCTCCCTCCAGCAAGGGCAGCCAGGCTGCGATGCAACACAGAGCTGCACAGAATGGGGGGCGTGAGCAGGGGATGAGTCATGCTCCCTGGAGCCAGAGCCCAGGCTCCCGACAGGCCAGCTGGCTCTAATTAGAAGCTCTGCCTGGGGACGGGATTCAAGTTAGGGGAAACATTCGAGTCAGCGTGCAATGAAGACAAGCCCGTTGCCTCACCCAGCTGTTCTGAATCCCTCTGCAGGGGCCCTACAAGAACCTGCATTGGCTTCCTCTAGGTCTACCTTTCCCCCAGCCCCACCCTCGGTGCGCCATGCTCCGGCCAGCGATGCGCCAGGTCGCCAGCTCCCTGCTCTACACTGCAGCTCTCCGGAACAGCGGGAGGGCAAAGTGTCACAACATTGGCGCGAGAAACAGCGAAAGGGGAGGGGGGATTTGAAGGGAGAGCGTCTGCGCTGCCGCGGGGGCCTGGCAGCCCCACACAAGGGGAGGATATTGCTAGAAACATTTGTGCGGCGGGGGTGGGGAGGAGAGGGCTGCTTGTGGGCGTGTGAGAGCGTGCGAGCTCTGGGCACACACCGTGGGGAAACGGTGCGAGGGTGGGGAGGAGAGCGAGATGGCGTGCATCTGTGCTGAGTGCACAAAGGCCTGGGAGGGGGCGGGAGAGCATGTGCGAGCTGGCATGTGAAGCTGCACGTGTGGCTGGCAGAAAAGGGAGGTAGGTGCAAAGGACGTGATTGTGCGCGTGTGTCGGAGAAGGGTGTGCTGTGAGTGTGTGCGCGTGCATGGGGGAGAGCCGCAAGCTCTTCCTCACGTCCCAGGCGGGCTGGAGTAGGACCAAAGCTAAAAGTCTGTGTGTGTGTGTGTGTGTGTGTGTGTGTGGGGTCCATTCACACCCCTGCTCCCCCATTCACAGCCTCCGATCAGGGAACGTGTAACACGACAATCCCCTCTTCTCATTTAGAACAGAAACAGGTTGTTTAAATACAGAAATTCTCCTGATTCCGTCCTCCCTGCTCCCCCGCCAGCAGCAGCATGTGTAGCATGGTCCTTCCGCTTCCCCTCCTCACCCCGGCGGGCCTGAAAACATCCTCCCCTGACCACTGCTCCCAGCCCCTGGGAACTCCACAGCGACAGAGGTCTTTGCTCCTGCAGCAGCAGTCAGCAGCAAGGCGTTCTGCTGAGGAGGGCGGCTGTCACCTGCCCTATTACACAGAGAGGGGACGTCACCACCAAGGTGACACGGCCAGTCAGCGGCCAGGCCAGGACGAGAACCCAGGAGTCCTGGCTTCCACCGCCCCTACTCTAACCTCAGCCACCACCGTGATGGGCGTGGGAATAGAAAACTCCGCTGACTCCTGCCCTGCCAACACCCACCCGCCGCATCCTGGGTCCCCCTGCTGCAGGAAAGGGCCCCCTCACTTCCCCCCCCCCCCGAGAGACAGGCTGCGCTCAGCACTGATGGCACAGGGGCTGTAGCAAGAGAGCACAGAGCTCACATCCTGGCAGCTGAAGCAGAGGAGGAACCAATTTCTAATGTCAGCAAAATCTCTCCATGGGGACTGGCTTTATTAGGCTTCCTCCTGCCTAGCAACTGGCCTCCGCTCACCAGAATATGGACCCTGCCGCCCCTGGGGCAGCCGGCCCCGAACCCCGCTGCAGAGCGCCCGCCAACCAGCTGGCCCAGGATGATCTGCCGTGGGGCATGCATGTGGACGGCCACCGGCCTGGCTGAGCAGATGACCCCCGAGACCTGGCTGGCCAACGGGGTCTTGCAAGTTGCGTGCAACGTGTCCTCCAGCCCCCCATGGCTGGCAGCGTGGGTGTGTCCCGCGCCCTGGCGTGGGGGGTGCAGAGCGCCGCGGAACCACCCTGCGAACGCCGGGCCCCACTTCAAGCCAGGGGGCACCTCCCCTTCTGGCATTTATGCCCTGGGGGTTCGACCCCTCCCATCCTCCGGCCCGTGGGCTGCTGGGGCAGGCTCTTCGGGGCCTGGTTTATCTTCATTTCTCTGCCAGGGTTTTCCAGCGGGCCCCCCCCAGGCTGTGCTTTCTGGGATCCAGTCCCCCAGGCGTGGGAGCAGAGAGATGAGTCATGGGGAGGGGAGGGGGCGGAGAGGAAAGAGGATGAGACCAGAGGGAGGCAGGCGGGCCGGGAAGCGGTTCCCCTCCCTCCCCTGTCTCAGCATCACCCCCCCCCCCCCCAAGCCTTGATCTGACCGTCCAACCTCTCCTGCCCCCCGGCGGGTCACCCGCCAGCTCCCTCCTGGATCCACTGGCTGCCGTGGGGGCTCGCGGCGCTCCCCGCTCACACCCACACCCCCATATTCCGCAGCACCCCCCCTCCTCCGGCCCTTTCCCACGGGACCGCAGAGCTGCCGCTGGGCTCCGGGCGGCCACCCCGGGCGGCCACTGCGGCAGGGCGCGGGCGCCGGTGGCGGGGCCCGGGCTGCGGGGAGCCGGGGAGCTGTTGCCGCAGCGCCGGGCGCTGGAGGAGGGGGAGGGGGGTCCCCTGGGTGCAGCTGTCGGGGGAGGGAAAAGAAAAGCAGCCCCGCTGCTGAAATCCGGGCACCCCCATAGCGTCAGTGTGCAGGGGAAGGGGGGCGCTGCGCCCTGCGGAGAGACAGACAGACAGCCAGCCAGCCCGCCCGCCGTGGGACCGGGCCATCGTCTGCCCCCGGGCCGGGCGGCACAAGCCAGGTCTCTCCCCGCAGCGCAGTGCCCAGGCTGCGCCCCCGGCTCCGGGCTGCCCTCCATCCCTCCCGGGGCCCGGCTGCGCCTCACCTGCCCGGCGGCTGCAGCTGCGCCCGTCCTGCGCCTGCCCTGCGCCGCTCGGCTCTGCTCTGCTCTGGGGCCGCGCCGCGCTGCGCCTGCAGTTTGGGGAAGGGAGGCGCCGGCCGGCCCGCGAATCAGGAGCCGGGCTGCCCGCCCACTGCCACCCCCCGCAAGCCCCTGCAGTGGAGACGGGCCCGCCCTGCCCTCTGCAGTCCGGCTGCCTCCCCGATCAATCCTTCCTCTGCGGGTGTCAGCGCCTGGCAGGCTCGCCGCCGGGGGAGGGGTGCAGAGGAGGGAGGGCTCCCCTCCCCCCGCCAAGGCAGCCCCAGCTCTCAGCCTTTGAACCCCCCCCCCCTCCTCTCCCTGCAGGGTAGAGATGTCCAGAGCCGGTCAGCTCACCCCAGTCCAGCCCCCGGGGCAGGAGAGATGGAAGGCTGGATGCGGCAAGATACCAGAGCCTCTTCTGTGCAAACCGCCTCCCTTCGGTCCCCCCTGGTGTCAGGGGCTGGAGGGGGGCGGGGGGGAGCACTCAGTGCCATGCAAGATCAGGGCCCAGCCTCCGCCCTCCCCGGCTGGATGGGTCGAACACCCCCTGCCCTAGGACTGAGGGAAGGGAAGAGGGAGAACCATTCCACAAGCCCCTGCCCGTGCCAACCCCGCTCTACGGGACGGGAGGTGGAGATGAGGCTGACTAGTCCCGGGCTGTTGGCTAGGATGGCCTGCCCTGTCCTAGCACCAGCGCCTGGGCCAGGAGACCCTAGCACCCACGGCCTCCTGGAGAGAAGTGACGTTTTCCCCCTGTTTCCATGGAGATGTTGCTGTTCCCTGGTACACAGATGTCTCAGCAGCGAGGGAGTTATCTCACTCACAAGGAGGGGCTGGTCTAAAGGGAAGAGAAAGGCCTGTTTTTACTCCCAAGCAGACCCCGGCCCCGATTCCCAGCTGGGCTGTTTGCACCAGCCAGCCCGTGTAAAAACATCCTGCATAGGGGTGTGCTGAGGTGTAGCTTTAGCCATTAGCAGCTGGAATAATAGGAACCTGCTCTATTTGACAGGGACTGGGGGGGTAGTAGGATGGCTCCCACAGCTAGGGATGCAGGGGGGGACCTTCTGTACAGGCATCAGTGACTCAGCCAGGGTCGCAGGAGGACGGGTGCAGCCCCCGGCATAGGTAGCAGGCAAGCGGCAGTTTGCACCCCTAGAGCACGCTGTAACGTGGACAAGACGGTCCAAATCCCTTTGCACTGAGCCGGGCCTTCCCGGGCTCGAGCATAAACTGATGAAATGCTCCCAAGTTCTCGGCAAAGCTGAAGCAAAAAGCCCCATGATCTCAAAGGCCCAGGATTGCAGATGCAGCTGTTCTTAGGCAGTGCAAATGCCTCAAGATCCAATCTGCATGCAGAGGCACCCACTGGACAAGCTGCTGAACTGGTCGGTGCTGTGAAGGTTGATATGAAACTCAGATTCTGCTCCAGCAGAGCCTGGTCCCCTGGCACCATCCAAGCGCTGCAGATTTGCTGGCTGGGCAGCAGGGTTTTTGCTAGATCCACAGAATCTTACCTACGCCCACCTGCACTCCCAGAAGGCAGCCCGGTTTCCTGTGGGTAGGGGCCATAGCACTCACCCCCCACAGCACAGCTGTGAAACAGGAGAGGGGACACAAGATGTAGTTGGTCTGACTATCCCTGGAGAGGAGTCTGAAATACATACCTGGGAGGAGAGTCAGCGCTCCCCCTGCTGAGTGGAGCTGATCCAAGGCTTCGAGGGGGGCCCAGCGTTGTACGAAATACACAGAGACACAGCAGAACATATAACTGCACTGATGCCACCACATATCACACACACAGACACGGTGCTGTGTGACACCCAGTGATGCTTTGCAGGGTGACCCGGGGGGCCTGGGGTGAATTAGTACCACCTATTCACAGTGAGAGGGTCACTGTCTGTGCCCACCAGGGGAAACCACTGGCCTTGTGTGCTCCAGGCTTCACCAGCCATGCTCTCCCCCACAGCAGGGTAACAATGTTCACACCCCACATTGTTACACGCCAGTGCCCCAGCCTTTTGTCTCCTGGACACACAGATCCCCCACGTCGCTGGTTTCACTTCAGTTCGCTGCTTTCTTTGGCACAAGGCACTGAGCCATGTCTGTGGTGAAACCACACTGAAGTTCATTTCACCGAGTTTCAGATAGAGATTCAAATACAAGCACGTGTAAGCATTCGGAAACACACGGTTACAGGTAAAAGGAAATATAAAATGCAGTCTAAAGCCTGCACTTAGTAACGAGCTATTTTCCCACCTCATAAGGTATTTCTTGCATAATGGTCAGTCCTTATAGCGTTTGTCCAGCGGTGATCCCCCCTTCATGAGCCATTCCTGCTGCCAGCGTCTCCTCCCTAAAGGATAACATCTTGTGCCCTGTCTTCTTCCTTTGTACAGGGAAAGATGGCCTCTTTGCCCGGGGGGGGGGGGGGGTGTCATTTATTCAGAGCTTTCTCTTGCGGTTCTCTTGTCTTTGGAAAGGCTCAAACCTGCCTCTGGTCCAGCCACAGGAGGTGAGCTGGCTCCATGGATGTTGATTGTTTGGAACACAATGACCCATACTACATGGTTCCAGAATCGTTTCCTGAACAAACATTGCCATGCTTCTTGTGAGATCTACTAGTTCTTAGCTTTTGGCAGAGACCACACACGACCCCCTCCCCCCCACTGGTGAAATAGGGAGAAGATGGTTGGACATGGGGGGAATACGCTTGACTGGGAATGTCTGTAACACACAAATACAGCACTAATGTAATGCATGGCAACATGCACAGAGAAAAACAACAGACATAACACACCACACACTGTACAAACACTGCATGCACGTTTGTAAGACGCCCGTGCAAAAACACAGTTTCACACACAATATGCATACAAACAGCAGCATAACAAGCACACACAATTTCACACAGAGCAGTACAACACACAGCTATGCCTACACACACACACACACACACACACTATGGCACTGAGGTATGAAAAGTACTAGGTGACTGATTGTGAGGATGAGTCAGGGTGCAGTTTCTGGGCAGCGTTGTCTGTTTTTAATAATTGCCTTTTCATTCCTGCACATTCTCGCGGCCATATGGACATTAGGCTCTTGCGCAAGTTTATGGGCTGGAGTCTTCACTGCAGATCAGAATCTGGCGGTCTTCCACACACCAGAGAGCGGCAGCTATCCCAGCCTCCAGGCCACATTGCATGAAGAGGGTAGGGCTGTTTGCTGGAGTGAGAAGATACATGGCGATCACCAGTCTGCTCTAGGGAGGTGGCACATTCCTGCCCGGGGAGGAGAGAGGGTGGAAGGGGCACTCAGCAGTGGTGCCGTCTCCCAAGCCAGCAACGGAACCTCGCCCAGGCCAGACGTGAAGCCTTAGAAGCGAGGATAAAAGGGGGAGATCAGCTCTCCATGAAGGGGATGAGGATGGAGGAGTATCCACCGGACACCAGCCAAAGGAGAATCTACACAAAGCAAAAGCAAAGGGCTGGTGCAGTCCTTGCCCCCCCAGAAATCTGCTGGAGTGAGACCTGAGGCAAGAATGCATTTAATGTGATGGACGGACAGACAGCGGGGCAGGCATGGCGGCAGGTAGACATTCGAGGAGACCAGATCAGCTCGAATGCCCCAAAGCCCTGGCCCAATATCACATCTCCATCCTGTGCAGAGGAAAAGGCCCCCCCTTGCTGCCTGCTTAAATTCACCTGTCAGGGTGAAAGCCGGCCCAGCTTGGCTCTGCCGTGCTGGTGGCACAGAGGGCTCAGCTTCTCTGAGACCCTGCCCCAGAGATAGGTCAGGCTGCTTTGGGGTCTTTGCCCCAGGGGGCCAGTGGGTCTCAATCAGGAGAGGTGCCCAGAAAATACGGCCCCTGCTGTCCCCCACCCCACGCTGGGGAGAGCATGCATGCACCATAGCTGCCCGCTGGGTGGAAAGTCAAAGCGGCTCAGTGCAAGGCTGCTGCTAGAAGGGCTGGCCGGCCCCCTAGCTCAAGGGGAAAGGGAAGGAGCCAGGTGCCGTCCTGGGCAGACTGCGAATACACTGCAGCATGTGTTACAGCGGGCTGCAGTTTAACGACCCACTGCATCGCAGAGGTGCAGAGCTGCCGCAGTGCTCTCCATTCCCCCCACTGTGCTCAGGGTGCCCCTGCCCTGCCCTGCCCTGCAGACCTGTGGCTACCTATCCCACCAGCCCCCAGGTGAAAGGAAGCAAATGCAGCAGGAAAACTAAGGGTGCAAGGTGGGGGGAGGGGGAAGTATCCTGTGCAGCTGTGTTGAGAATCCACCAAAAGCTCCCCCCTGTGCCTCTTCTGGTGGCTAGAGAAGGGTCCATCCCAGCCCCCGAATCACTGCATAGAGGTGCATTGTGGGTCTCGCATGCACGCGCGCGCACACACACACACACACATACACACACACACACTGAGCAGCAGAATGCCAAGCCGCTCCCCCAGAGCCGCTGAGAGATGGCCAAGCAGGGGCCGGGAGCATTCCAGCAGGATGCAGCCCAGCCCAGCGGTTCTGCAACCCCTAGCTGCTGCTGCCGCTGTAAGCCCTGGGAGAGGGCCGGCCCACGCAGCTGGTCAGCTCCTGGGCGAGAGCTCGGACCCAGCCAGGGGCCAGTGGGTGGCAGATGCAACCCAGCACAGGGACAGAGGGGAAACGGTGGCTCCAGGGGGTTGGTGCAGCCCCCGGCGTGGCCCAGGGCAGCCTAGGTTGTGGTCCTAGTTCAGTGCCCCCCTGGGGGCATTCGGAGGGGTGCACAATCTTGGGGCAGCACGTCCTGACCCATTGTCCCCTCCGTCCTCGGGCCTGCTCACACCCCACCTCTGCTCTGCACCTAGGGTTGCTGAGCCTGCTCTACATGTGGGCACGGAGGTTCCCTGTGCCAGGGGAAAGCGCCGGGGAGGCCTGTATGCCGGGCAACAGAGACCCTACTGGACAGGTGCCCCCATCACAACACTGCCTCTCTTGCCCACCTCCTGTGGGCTCAGACGCCTCTCTCAGCCCTTCCATGTCCCAGTATGTAGGGGCAGGGCAGGGAGCTCGCCTGGCCCACAGGAGACCAGCTTGGTGGACGGAAGAATTCGCGTGCCAGGACTCCCTGGTGGGCTCCTTTCCCAGCACTTGATTCCCTGCAGGGGGGTCAGCAGAAGAGCCATGTGGGGGTGAGGGGGCGTCACAGAGCGAGGAGCCAGGCCTGCCAGAGCCCCAGAATCCACCCGTGCATCTGACCGAAGCCACTTTCCCACTTTGCTCTATCCTCCTGCACCCCCTGTCCGCAGAGAGCTGCTGCACTCAGCCGGCCCATCTCCTAGGCACTTTAATGAAGGTAAAGATAATGGAAACCTTTGGCACCCTCTCTGCTCAGCATGCAGCATTTACCCACCACAGCCTTCCCGTCACAGGCAGCCAAGCAGTTACCGGACCAAGGTGCAGAGTTCTGCAGGGACAGAGCGAGGAGGCTGGGGGGAAAAGGAGGCTATGGAGCCAGAGATCGCGACTCGTACCCTGGCTGGTTAACGTTCCCATCCCCTTCTCAGCACAGCAGTTTCCTCCACTAGTCCCTGGGCTCTTCCTTGGCCCCCAGAGCAGACTTTGCTGGGTGTCTGTATCCCACGTGCAGTGCTAGGCTGCATCCAGGAGCTTTCCTGCCCCTTCTTGCAGGGGAAGGCAATTGAAAACAAAGCTGCTTGGCTGTAGGGCAACCACACCCTCAATTGAGGTTACAGGAACCAGCCAGGAGAATGGCTGGGCCCTATATACAAACATCAGAATGGCCAGACTGGGTCAGACCAATGGTCCATCTAGCCCAGTGTCCTGTCTTCTGACAGTGGCCAATGACAGGTGCTTCAGGGGGAATGAACAGAACAGAATCATCAAGTGATCCATCCTGTTGGCCGTTCCCAGCCTCTGGCAAACAGCAATCCCTGCCCATCTGGCTAATAGCCATCGATGGACCTGTCCTCTAAGAATTTTTCTAGTTCTTTTTTGAACCCCGTTATAGTCTTGACCGTCACAACATCCTCTGGCAAGGAGTTCCACAGGTTGACTGTGCATTGTGTGAAGAAATACTTCCTTTTGTTTATTTTAAATCAGCCGCCTATTCATTTCATTTGGTGACCCCTAATTTTTGTGTTATGAGAAGGAGTAAACAACACTTCCTTACAAAGCTCTATCTTATCCCCCTTTAGTTGTCTCTTTTCCGAGGTGAAAAGTCCCAGTCTAGACACTCTACAGCCCACGGCCCAAACTCAGCATTGAAATGCAGCCTCTTGGCACTGCAGCACCCCGCCCACATCCTCTTGTTCAATAGGAAATGGGTGGGATCTCAGGAAGTGAATCTCTCAGCCCACGTCTTAGGCCACTTAGAGTCAGCTGGGGGCAGCTGGCTGACCCCCACCTAGCTGCCCCCTTTTTGTTGTCTCTTAATGGAGAGCGGAGTCATAGCGCCACGGGGAGGCAGCGGTTTGGAGCAGAGCCGCCCCTCAACTACACAGCTGCTTCCATACCTTAGCTGCTTTCCCTCCACTGTGCTACGGGAACTTTCTATACAGAGTCCCCAGAGCTCTTCTCTTCTGCAGCCTCTGCCTTCATCTAACGTGGTGATGGCGCGTCTCCCTCTAGAAGCCGGGCCGCGCAGAGGATGATGAGTGGCTTTGGATCACGAAGCTGAATGGTTTAGCTCTGGCAGTTGAGGTTCATGTTTTTCCACCCCGAAGTCCCGGGAGCAGTCTCCATCCAGGGACATCCTGGTGTGCCCGAGGGCCGTGGCTAACTATTTTTAAATGGACACATGCAAATTTAAAACTGGTGAAAGATGCCAGCCCTGGTAGCCACATGCTCACCTCAACGTGCCTCCGTCCTGCCCTGGGGGGACGAAGTGGGGGGGGACCATTGCTCAAGCTGATCTCCCTTCTCCGCCTCCAGGGCCCCACTCAGTCCTTGGCCTTTCTGATCAGGCTTTCAGTTAAGTGAAAGCCTAGGGCCAGATTTGGGGCAGATGCATGGCTAGAATAAGTGGGCGTAGCTCCTCCCACTCCAGTAGAGCCATGTGATTTTCATCAGCCCAAGGGAGTGAAGAGGGTCAGAATCGAGCTCCTGCTGCCTTTACGGGACTCGAGGCGAAGGCGTCTGGCAGAGGCGCCCAGCACAGCTTGTATCCTTCTGTTCCCAGCATGCCGGCCTGGCTCTCACATCTCTTCTCCCAGCCGTTGGGGTTGGAGCAATGAATAAGGCATGCCACCTGAAATGGAAATGGTCTCTATTCCTTAACGCCCTACCTGATGGGCCCCCGGGAAAGGAAATGGTTGATGAGCATTGTTTATTTATGAAGAAACCCTCCTCGGTAACGCTTGCAGTTCCATTTGGGATGGGCTGCTCTCCTGACCCCTGGGAATGGGGCGTGGGGTTTGGGACACGCACCATAGTTGGCTAGTACATGGCGGCTGAGGCCCTGGGGTAGTGCTGGTCTGTAACCAACTTGCTTCAAGAGAAACAGAGGTAGGAGGATAGTTGGGTCTCTCACCTGCATGGAGACTATCAGTTCCCACTGGCAATGGGACTCTTCCTTACTTTGTGTTGTGCTGCCATGTTCCACCCCAGAGCTGGCTGCATCTCAATGCTGGGGAGAAAAACCACAGAAACAAAAGATCAGAGCCATTTGCTGACTAACTCTGCCAACACAAATGCAGAAGGAGCAAGGCTGGCTGGGGATAATGCAGAAGGAGAGTGGAGGATGAGAGAGGAGAGACAGAGAGGAAAGGCGGGGGATGAAGGGTCCCTGGTGCACTCTGACCGGAGTGGCAGTGGAAGGGCCCCGGGCTGAGCTGTGGTCACTGGAGCACACACAGTGGTTCCCTTTAGAAGCCAGACAGCTGCTCCTCACACTTGGGTTTGCATCATCACCAGCTCCAGGGTTTGCTCATCTTCACGATTGTGAGCAGGGACAATGGGGCATTTAACTGGAGAGAGAGATTCCTCGTTCTGTGCCTTTCACTGGCCCACGTCACCTACCCACCCCTCGGCTCAGTCCCCTGGTGTCTGCCTCACAAGAGGCGACCCTGGCCTCCCCTCCCAGTGCCTGCTCTGCCCTACAGATGCTCTTTCTCAAGGGCACACTGGACTGTGCTGGGAAGGAGAGGGATATTCCTTCCTGCCTTCTGCAACAGTCAGGGCATGCCCTGAACCAATCTCATTACCCCGATAGTCTGGAACACCACAGAGGTCAGTGAACATAATTACTTGTAGCCTGAACAATTATTACACTTATAAGATTCTCTGTTGCGATGCAACATGCGCTTATCATGGCTAAAAGGTTCTTTTCCTAGGCGGAAATGTGGTGAAACACACCCAGAAACTATTGAATACAGACGACTGTAATTGAAATCATAGGCCAGGATCAATAGATGACAATTAGAATAAGATAAGTACAGTGCAGTGGTTTCCTGAATTGTTCCTACTTCCCACCGTGCATACATACAACTTATGGAGACTGTTGGACACGGAGATGGAAGGGAAAGTAAGTGCAGTCAACCAGAAAGGAAGTCCTGATTCAGTTTAAACCACCAGAAGACCAGATGAGACCAAAGGACTGGGAACTGGGTGTGGTATTTTATGGCAATAGCACAGATAGGTTCCATATTCGATCCTTTGCCTTGATTATAGGTGTTGAGATTCCCACCAACACCTCTTTCCACCCGGCTTCTCAAGAACTCAGTTCTACTCCAGACTTCGTCACTCCGGTATCTTATCGGCACCCAGCAACGCTGCGCTGAGTTAAGTTGATCTGACCCAGAAACCAACATGTACGTTTACACCCATCGTTGCATTTACTGTACGTCACTTCATACCTTTTAGGGTTGGCTTGGTTTACGTAGCAGGCACCAGCCCCTCCGCCGCAAGCTCTGTCCAGGCACTGGCCGTGTTCCGACTTCTTCTTTGCTTTGTCTCTACTTTTGTAACTGATTGTCTCCCTTGTTATCTAGCTCGTAGCAAGCAGGTCCCTGGGGGTTTCCCTCTCAGCGCTGGCTGAGATATTCTGTCTTTCCAGCCTACTAACCTATTTACCTCCTTAATCCTGTCTTCCAAAGAATGAGGCCTTCTCCCATGTGTGAATGATTCGTGTCAGGCCAGGCCTCAGCTACAATAAAAAGGTCAACAGTTGCCCCGATCCACACGTGGCCTTTGGGTGTCCATCACTAAGCCTCAAGCGCTAATATTCATGATTTACACCACTTATTTCTTACTAGTTCCGATACGTACTCACAATCTAACAGCTGCCCAGATACTGTCTAGCAACCTCGCTGGGAAAGCGGCCGCCGCCCCCCCCCCCCGAACTCCCGTTTTGCAGGATCCAAACTATCCCCGTTTGTGTCTCAAAATGAAAGTGCAAAATATCTGACCTGGGGTTGTCTCCTAAGACAGACACTGCTCTGCTAAATCCCAGCCTTTAGCCGAACTATACCCACAAAGCCTGAACCGCATACAACAGGCTTTTAAGCAGAGCAGGCTGGATAGCCCATTGCTTGTGTTCACCCACAGGTTGTTAGCTCCTCAGAAACATACTCGGAGAACATCCTTTTACCTCTAGCAAGCATAAAATTACCCATGAGACAGGGCCGGAGGTCATAAAATCAGGGTGTGGGGGGCCACCTACCGGACTAGCGGCCTCCACTTTGCAATACTGGAGCCCACTGGCCGGCCACACAGCCCACAAAGCCGTAGATCCCCAGTTTCACCCCTTTGCAGGACACCCCTTTGCTGCGATGGGACTTAGCAGCAATCCCCATCCCCAGTTCTGCCATTGTGCTCCCCCCCGGCCCGTGGTGACCTTGGACAAGCCACGTAATCCATCTGGGCACCAATCTCCCCCATCTGTAAAATGGAGAGAATCCTTCCCTACCCGCATCCCTTCTGGTCTATTTGGACTAGAAGCTCCCCAAGGCAGGGACTATCTCTTACCGTGTTTGTACGGCGCCTGGTCCCGTTAGGCCCGGATCTTGGATCAGTATCGCTAAATGGTACCATCATCTAGATAATCAACATTTCTTCATAGACACGTTGTCCAATCGGCTCTTGCTCCGCGCTGCCAGACTGCTGTATCTGTAACGAAGAAACGCAGGATGGCAGTGGTTGGAAGTTACATGCACGGGTCCATTTTCTGCCTTCGGCCTGCACAAATCTGGAGTACCTGCACTGCAGGCGCTGGCCCACAGTCCTCAGCCAGTGTGAACCGGCCCTGACGTCAGTGGCGCTATGCTGATTTGCAGCAGCTGAGGATCTGGCCCAGTGGAGTAACTCTGCATTTCCACGGGGTAATGGAGGGCAGGATCTGGCGTTTGACTCTAGCTCCTTGCTAAGAATCCCATGATCGCTAGCCTCCCCTTAAATCCTTCTAAGGCAGCTGCTCTTTGAATTTTAAACCTCGCTCTGTCCAGGAACCATATCATTTGTCTAAAGGCTGGCTCCAGCTGAGCGTGGGGCGCCCTTGCGTGAGGCGTTGTCCACGTGCATGGTCCCTGCTTTCAGGAGCTGACAATTTGCACAAGAAGCTCAGGGTGGAAAAGAAAGGGAGACGCCCCCAGCCACAAACCAGAGCAGGGGCAGAGCTGGGAATACAACCCTGGTCCTCCGGATTCTCACCCCAGGGCCCTGTCCACTAGGCCACACTGCCTCTCTGGCAATGGATCAGCAGGTGCATTTGCTGGTATGGCTGTCTGGGGACACGAAGAGCCATCGCCGCACATAACCAGCCCATGGCGTCACACCACATCCTGAGCTGGTGTAAATGACTTCAGTGGGGTCTGCGGATCTGGCCCCACAATCAGCTCCTGCTCCCGTCAGCCATAAATGGGGGCAACTCCAGGAGCCTGAAGGGAGTTACTCCTGATTGACACCAGCACCGCTGAGGGGATGTCTACATGGGGCTGGGGGGTGTCATTTGCAGCTCGAGGAGATGTGCCCTCGCGCTCTGATTGAACGAGGGGTGCTGAAAAGAGAAGATGAAGAAGGCGGCTCTGGGTGCGGGCAGGCCCTGCTGCCACAAGTCCTGGCCTGACGCTGCAGCCCGTGAACGTGGCTGTGCTGCAGAGCGCGCTAGTGAACGAGCCCGCTCGGCCCGTGTTTAATTCACTCCGGCATTAACAAGCGGCTAATAAACTTTGCTGCGTCGCACAGCAGTGAGAGCTAACTGCGAGGCAGATTCCGCTCCAGCAGCCAGTAACCACAGATTCATTGTTTTAATGTTTTCCCGTGTAACGCTCTGACTGATAAATACACGGTTAGGGCTTGTGGGGAGCGGAGGAAGGGCCCAACCCTCCTCTGGCTGGCATCGGTGAGGCCCGATTGCCCAATGCCTCCCGCCTTGGGGAGTTCCAAATGAAGTCCTCGACTTCCCCATCGCTTACGGACTCGCTGCAGGAACTGCTGGGTGAAGTTCCCCGGCCTGCGTTACGCAGGTCAGACTAGCTGACCCCCGTGGTCCCTTCTGGCCTTAAAAATCGATGAATCATTTACCTCTCTGCCAAGCGAACAGGGATCAGAGTTCTGCCCCCTCCCACGGCTTCCTTCAGCCTTCCCCTAGGAGCCCCCTGCAGTAACGGTGCCATGCAGCTACTCGGCGTGTGGTTAAACAGCCCCTTGCTCCTGTCCATGGTTTTGCAAGCCACGGGCAGTGGCATTCACTCCGTTAGCAAACCTGGGCGTCCTCGCTGTGCTTGCCAGAGAAGCAACACGCCCTGACTCCACGCGAGGTTGTTTTGCAGAGTAACAGTGCCGGCTAGCTAAGGCGTTAAGGCTGCTAAGTGTGACGGTGGCTTCTTCCCCTTTGCGGTCTGGACGGACTCATTAGCACCGGAGGTGTCACGCCCCAGTCACAAAACACTCCGCTGGTGCCAGGGGGCTGTAGCCTGGCCTGAAATGCCCAGCAGAGAATTCTGTCATGCATCTGCACTGCAACCAGTCCCCGCGCCAGCCCCCCTTCCCCTCTGTCCTGGCCAAGCAGGCATGCTGAGAGCGGGAGAGGACTCGATGGGATTTAAAGGACAGGTTGGACAAACACCTGTCAGGGATGGTCTAGATTTTCTCAGCCCTACCT
The DNA here is from genome assembly GCF_026122565.2 of Emydura macquarii macquarii. Taxonomy (NCBI): domain Eukaryota; kingdom Metazoa; phylum Chordata; order Testudines; family Chelidae; genus Emydura; species Emydura macquarii. The sequence goes on along the minus strand of NW_027130449.1, from coordinate 10,218,064 downwards.
CAGCGCAGTGGCCTGGACTTGATGACTGTGGAGGTCCCTTTCATTGCTATGAATCACGCACGGTCCAAATAATTGCATTTCCTAACTATACAACGCAAAAGGCCTACCTCCGTACACACACTGCTGCTCTGGCAAGGGTCTGGTGGCTTCTGAAACATATTAGGAGACAGTGAACACGGTATCAACTCTCCAGCTATTTAAAGGGATACTGCCGGATTCCCGTCCACTGCCGTGTGCCTGGGGCTTGCTGCCGAGTGTCGCCTGGGGAAAGCAGAGATTGCTAGGACTGGATCAAGTGCCTGCGTTTCTGCAGCCTACTTCCAGAGATGCATTTGGACGGGCTGCGGCAGGCCGCTCTCCGCCTGAGCAGGCGCATACGCTCCATTTGGAAAATCGACACGGTCCAGCATCGAAGGAGCACGGCTGTGTGTTCCCAGAATAGTCTAGAATGAGGATAAATGAAGCTGCCTACTAAGACGTGGATTGATGGAGTGGAATTATGGACCTCTCAACGGGATATGAAAGCCTATCATTTCACATCGCGTAACCATCCCATCACTGGCTTGATCTTCCGTCATTTCTTATTTGGTCTTTTGGCTAATGAACCTCCTAGATCATAACAACTGCCAAGTCTATCTGCTGGCTAAGGAGCGATGAGACCAAGTGCTAGGAGAAACCTGGTCTAAGGGAGGGGCTCATTTAAAACCCAGGAGTCTCAAACCAGTGTCACGGGGTCACAGCCACCCTGCCCTTCCCAGATGGCCATGCAGGAAGGGTCCCAGCTAGAGGGGCTGGAGGGGAGGTGTCCCGGCCTAGAAAAGGTTGGAGAACCACTGATTTTAATTATTTAGCCTACTTGTGTTTGCTGCCCTACTGGGGACTGCGTTTTGGTTCCGTATTTGTACAGCACCTAGCACAATGGGATACTGCTCCAAGACTAGGGGCTCCCCCAGGCGCCTCTGCAATACAGATAACCACATACTACATCTCACACCTCTCACCTCGCCCCGCAACAGGGATGAGCTCAGCACAGCACCGCAGGGAAGTAGCCTCCAGCACCCAGATAACCTCTCGCTGGTCAAGCTGCGTCTCCGGAACCAGCCCCTCTCACCACGCCGTGCTCGCTGGCCAGGCCCAAACACGACGCTGCCCCGGGTGCAGCTGGCCAAAGAACGGGAACCGGAGAAAGAGGCCAGGTGTTTTTAATCACACCCCACAGGTGCCGCGCAATCCGCGCCCGGCCCGCAGGGAGCCCTGCGGTGCGTTGGAGGGGCACGGCTCACACGGCTCAGCGGCCAGGCGGCGTGTGCTGGTTCAGCACACAACAGCCCTGTGGGCAGGAAGGGGCCTCACCGAAGACCCAGCAATGGGTTCCCTTCGGAGCAAAGGGAGGGGCCACCGAATCCAGCCGACTCTGGGGGACAGAGGAACGGTGCAGGGCTGGGAGCAGGCACCGAGATACACGGGAGAGGGGCACGGCCCAGAGAACCCCAGACAAGGCCCAGTGCTCAGAGGAGAGAGCAAGGGACTCAGTGGAAGCTGCCCAGTGCAACTCGGCTCGGCTGCACGTGGAACCCCGCCTCTTTGGGCTGACTTTCCTCCTCCCAGGCTCAGGCAGGCCTTTGGCAACCGGGAGGGGGGAGAAGCGCCACCGGGACTTCTGAAGCAGGCTCAGAAAAGCGATTCTATGAAACAAGCCGTGGGCCGTTGGACAACTGAGGTACTAAAGGGGCAGAGATGCTTGTGTGTCTCAGGCAGCCAAGGACCCTGGACTGGAAAGCGCCCAGCCTCCGCTTGCGGCTCTGACTCGGAAAACTTCTTGCCCACCTCGGAAGGGCCGGAGGGTTTGCCTTGCCCCGATCTGGGCATGAGGCAGTGCCTAGGTGGGTAGCAGGGCCTGGAGAGGAGAGACGAGCTGTCAGCAGGGCTGTGAGATCAGCGCTAAGTGGATCATCAGCAAGGCAAGGCTGACACCCAGTGCACAGTTCCTGGAAGAGCAGGACCATCTCTGCCGACAGGGGATATGAGCGACTATGAAAGAGCACTGAAGGCAGCACACCCCCACGGCCTACCCAGAGTCACGCCCTTTAACTGAGGGAACTGGTTTAAACCAGCGAGGCTAAACTGGTGCAAGAGGCTGTGTGGACACTCCGATTTCAATTTAAACCAGGCTTATTTCAATGCAGCCGCAATCCATTCTGAATGGCTAGCCTGACTCCAAGTATCCATGGGAGGCTTTGCAAACAGAAGGCAAAGCAGAGTGACTAACTCCTGCAGGCAGGGGCACAGACAGAGGCCAGCAAGGGTGTGGAGGGCGGGGAGGTCCGGCTGCCCCAGACAGAGGCGGATGGCTCCCTCCTTGTCTCATGCACGCCCCAAATAAATCAGAGGGTGTTAGTATCAGGGAGTCGCATCAGTTTGTTCTAGTCAAATCCTAGCCACTGGGGGTGAAAAACCCACAGCAGCCCCAGTGTTTTCCCCTGAACAAACCTCAGGTCAGTGGTGTCTTGCTGCTCCACACATCCCATGATTTCCCGGACACCGCACTGCTGCCCTCCCTGCACAAGATCAATCTTCCCAGCCTGGTCACCAGGCCACTCTTTGTCATAGTGTTACCGTAGGAGCCCCAGTCAGGGACCGGAGCCCCACTGCGCTAGGCGTTGTACAAACAAACAGAACAAAGGTCCCTGCCCCAGGGAGCTTACAATCTAAGGGAATGTCTACACTGGGGCAATTCCAGTCACGGAGACATACCCACGCCAGCTCGATCAGAGACACATGCTGCCTCTCATGCGTGAGAGACATTCCTTGTCAGCTCCCCTCAAATCATGACGTCGGCCGTCTGGCTTTGGAGTCTTTAAGGGGTCACATTTTTCAGCCTTTTTCTGCAGCTTCAAGAGCAAGATGTATATTAACTGCAAGCACAGACTCTCACAATCCCCTGACTCCTGGAGCTGGGGTTTAAGAAAACCCACCCACCAAATATCATCCAACTCATGCTAAGAAGTTGGCAGCTCAGTGACAAACCTCATCCAAACTCCCAACGACATCTCCCCCCTTATGCTTCAGAATTATGTCTCCTCCTCAGACTCCATCATAAATCCTCTGCCCTAGAAGGGCGACCCTCCCCCGGTCCAAAATGAATTCACCCCAACACATCTCTCACAGACACCCAGATGTTCAGCCTTCTGTCTCCTTGTCTCTGTTGACTGCGGCACCCGGGCTGAGGTCTATAGCTCGGGTCGGGGCGAATTGAAGCCCTCTATAGCCAAGAAGCTCTCTGCCTTGCAGCTGCCCCACTTCAGGCAGCCCTGCGAACTCCTTCCCACAACGCAGCACTGCATCCCTGGCAATTCCCCACGCGCCTCTGCTCCCAGCAACGGCGCTGGGCCTCACAGGAGAGGTGCTTCGAGAGGCCCAGAGTGGGACAGCCACCACGTCGCCAGGTTCACGGTGTGTGTGGACACCCCCAAATGGCTCTGCCAGGAACACGGCCCCTGCCAGGGCTTCCTGCAGTTGCGTCCCCAGCTGGGACCCACACAGAGCCCCCACACGCCCAGGGACCACAGAGTGTTGCGTGGGGCAACCCCTGGAGACCGTGGGCCGGCCCGAAGGAGGTGGCAGGATTCCTCAAGGCCTCCGTCCCGTCGGTGCAGTCACACACGTTCCCTCTTAGCAGCAGTGAGGGAAATTCAGGCTGGCTGGTGCGTCTCCCTGCATCCGCACGCGCTCCTCTGGGGCGTGCGGCAAGCTGCCATTCCCAGCACCACGCCCTATTTACGCCTGCGCCTGGCTTCTGAGGGCAGCAGCAGGGCAGCCTGATCAGACGGTGCTAGTTTTTCAGGGAAGGTTTGGGACAGCATGGAGGGAGAGCAGGACAGGGCTGCGGGTCTTGGGCAAGGAACGGGGTGAGGGAGAGGCAGGGACAGACACTGGAAAGATAAAGGGAGAAACAGAAGGGAGAGATTTTATACACACGCACACACAAAATCAGTGCAGTCTGCCTTTTGCTGCTTATTGAATGCCTGCCGAGGTCTGGCCCTGGCAATCTCCCCCTGCGCCAAGAGGCCGGGGCTACGTCTGCAAAACCGCACTGGAAATAAATCCAGAAACGCTCCGTTTCACTCGCCAAAGGTTTGCAAACCGGAATGAATCAATTGCGAAAGGCCAATAAATACTTCCAACTATCCTGAAACATCCTCCCGCTCCCCACCCTCCTGGGGCGGGGGTGTGTGTGTGTGTGTGTGTGGGGGGGGTCTGCTCCCTTCAGTTCGCCGTAATGCTGCGGTAATGGATTGGGGCTCACACTCTGGTTCCTGCCATCGGTGCAGACAGGCACAGCTGTGATTTGCACTGGCAGAGTTTACCCCAGTTTCAAGCAGGGCTAAACGACTCCAGTGCAGACATCAGCTCACAGCAGATGGCCTGGTTCACGCCAGAGGTTTAGCACAGCTGCACTCGTGACCCCAGTGGCTGAAATCCTGAGCGGAGACGAGGCCAGAGGCTTGCAGAGAAGAGTCCGAAACCCTGAAGACATCCCCCCACTCCCGAACGTCTATTGTTCTTTCATTGAGCCACGTGGCCAAAGCCAAAGGTCAACGGTGGAACTCCATGAGCTGCGACCTGCAAGCAGGCGGCGGGAGTTGCTTGGGTGAGGCCAGCCACGAGAAGGGAACGTGACCCCATGCACTGCACAAACCCCTGGAACGGCTGACCTGGGGAGGACCCAACACAAACAGCATGCACAAACGCTGGGACTGGGGCTGGAGGTTGTCGCAGGCCAGGCTTTGGAAGCAGAGAGTCTGAGGCAGAGCTGAGCAAACCATTCATGTTTTGGTTGAGTGGCTGAACCAAAACAATCTGGGGCAGGGGGAAGTGTTTTGGGTCAAATGAAAGGACTTGTTTTTGTTCTGGCTGTTTTTATCTTTTTATGGTTTGTTTCTTTTCTTTTTTTTCCTCAAAACGAACCTAGCTCAGTTTTGAAACCAAACCTTGTTTCGAAATAAAGAACCACAACGTTTTGAAAATGGCCAAATGAAACCTTTCCACTTTTGCAAAAGTTGTTTTTGCATTTGGGTTTTTTCCCCTCCTCCCACTGAAACGATTCACCAAATTCAGCTCAAATTCACCAACGGTCTGGTCGACTGGAAAGTGCAGGTTTTGGCAAATAAGCGACTTTGCCCGAATAACGGCATCCTCTGTAGTCTAAAGTTCTTTGCTGGCTGTAGCTAAGTCCACAACACGCACAGCCATGGCAAGCCAGGGAACACCCACAAACTCCAAAACGTCAGACCTCCAAGGTGGACCTCAAGGGCTTTGGAAAAGCCTACCAGGGTTTAGCAGGCAATGAAGTTCTCAGCTGGACCCTGTTTAACCAAAAAGAGCTCCCCTCTTTCTGCTGCTTCTTCCAGCCTCCCACAGAGGACAGAACCCTGCAAACGCCTTGGGAAAGACACCTCCGGGCTGCAGCATTCAGCGGAGTGACAACAAGGCGGCCCCGTCAGGCGCACTGTCCTGCCACAGGCCACAGCACAGCAGGTGAACCTGCCTCAGTTTCCCCTTCCTTCCTCTCAGGAAAGGAACAGATTCTCTCAGTGTCTGATACAAAGCCCTCCTCTGGGCATCATTTATTCCTGCACACCAATGCGGAAGTTCCCCAAAACCATTCTCCACAAACACCCAGTAAACATGCAAAGGTCCAACAGTTTTTCCATTCCCCTCTTCAGGGCAACGCCGCCAGCTCACCCATGCAGGAGTCCAGAGCAGCACTTCATTCCCAATTTCTGCAGCCCTTGATCCTGGATCCTGCTCTCCAGACCCATCTTTTCCTGCCTGCTACTACGGCCCCGAGTCACTTCTCCTGCTAGAGGCCCTCCCGCCTGTTTTCCATTCTTCAAGCCAACCCGCCTGGGCATCCTACCCCCACGCAGGGCAGATCCATCCACAGTCCACCCATCTCGGTGCACAAGCCTCCTCCCCCGTAAAGGCCCAGCGTCACCCTGGGACAGGAGCACTGAACGCAGGGATGCTACAGTGGGTACCCAGAGTTAGCTGAGCGGCTGGAGACCCTGCCATTCTGCCAGCAGCCTGCGGAGGGCAGCATTGCCCTGCAGGGAAACGCACCTGGAGCCGGGCTGGTGCTGCATGAAGGTGGGCTTGGGAGAGGGAGGGGGACACAGGCAGGGCTGTCCGCATCCTTGCGGGGCCTGGTTGGGGAGGTCGGGCCCCAGAACTGAAGGCTTGGCGCAGCTGTGGCCTGCTTTGCTATGCAGTGCATGCTTGACTCTTTGGAAGGGACGGTCCCCTTGCACATGGGGGGATGTGGGGGGGTAGAAGGAGGGAGCGGGGTAGCTAAGGGAATTGTAAATCCTTCTCCGTCAGGCTGCTTGGTGCTAGCGCGGGGTCCTGCAGCCCTTCTTCCTACCCCAGGCCAACCTGCTGCCAGCCCTGAGCTCCGTAAGGGACGTGGCTCAGACCCAAGGCAGGCTTGTGCCCCATCTCCCCCAGCCTGCTGTCTCCACGCTGGGGGCTCAGCCGCGGCGCAGGTCCTACCGAGCAGCTGCTGCAGAGACTTGCAGCCGCATGGAGGCCGATGAGCGGGGTTAAATTGCTGCAAGAACTGCACATGCAGAACAACGACACACACGGGCACCTCCCATCCCCGCTCACCGACCAGCACCAGGGGCTGCTTGACACAGTGCCGGCTCTGGGAAGGACAGACAGACAGAGCTGCTCAGACCTTTCTCTGCCCCGGCTGCGTGGGTCCCAGGGGAACTGCTTATCTCAACATGCCGCAGTGGCTGGAGAAATACAGGGGACAGAGGAAAGGGAATGGGCAGGGTGGGAATCGCCTCTGGGGTGAGACACCCCTGCATCCTCCACGCTGAGCAACTCAGCCTGAGATCGTCACTAAACGGTTAGCGGTGACCAGCTACTCAACACAATTAACGTTAACAGCATGGGGGAAGGAATGCAAGCCAGCATAGGGGAAGAACAGGTTAATTAATATTTAGATAGGTTAGATGGATTCAAGTTGGCGGGGCCTGATGAAATTCAACCTACTTGAAACAATCTTGGAACCGTTAATCATTATCTTTGAGAACTCCCGGAGGAGGGTTGAGGTCCCAGAAGACTGGAGAAGGGCAAACATAGTCCCTGGCTTTAAAAAGGGGAACAAAGAGGACCTGGAGAATTATAGACTCGTCAGCCTAACTTCGATAGCTGGGAAGAGACTGGAACAAATGATGAAACAATCAGTTTGTGAGCACTTGGAGAATAATAGGGTTACAAGGAGTAACCAGCATGGATTTGTCAAGAACAAATCACCCCAAACCAACCTAATTTGCTTCTTTGACAGAGTAACAGGAGGAGGCAGTAAACATGATACGCCTTGATTTCAGTGAGGCTTTTGACCCAGTCCCACATGACAGTCTCATAAGCAAATGAGTGAAATATTGTCTAGATGACATTACTATAAACTGGGTGCACAAGCAGTTGAAAGACAATACTCAAGGGGTAGTTATCAGTGGTTCACTGTTAAACAGGAAGGGCGTATCTAGTGGGTCCTGCAGGAGCATGTCCTGGTTCTGGTACAATTCAATATTTCAATAATACTTGAATAATGGAGGGGAGAGGCTGCGTATAAAATTTGCAGAACGCACCAAGCTGAGAGGGGTTGCAAGCACTTTGGAGGGTGGGATTAGAATTCAAAATGACCTTCTTCCAATTGGAGAATTGGTTTAAAATCAACAAGATGAAATTTGAATAGAGACCAGTGCAAAGCCCTGTAGTTAGGAAGGAAAAATCAAACGTACAACAACGGGCTAGGTGGTAGCCCTGCTGAAAAGGATCTGGGGCCGGAGTCCAGTGGTTCATAAAATTGAATATGAGTCAACAATGGGAGGCAGTTGCAAAAAAGGCTAACATCATTCTGGGGTGTATTAACAGCAGCGTCTTATGCAAGACCTGGGTGGTAACTGTCCCGCTCTGCCCGGCACGGGTGAGGCCTCCGCTGGAGTAATGGGTCCGATTCCAGCGCCACACGTCAGGAAAGACGTGGAGAAATTGGAGAGAGTCCAGAAAAGAGGAACAAAAATGAGAAAAAGGTTTTAGAGAACCTGACCTGTGAGGAAAAGTGAAAAAAAAAAAACTGGGCCTGTTTAGTCTTGGGAAAAGGAGACGGAGGAGGCACGTGCTAACAGTCAAATATGTTAAAGGCTGTTACAGAGGGAACTGTGATCAATAGTCCTCCAGTGTCCACTGAAGGTAGGAAAAAGAAGTAATGGACTTAATCGGCAGCAAGGGAGATGTAGGTTAGATCTTAGAACCACCTTTGTAACTCCCAGGGTGGTTAAACTCTGGAATGGCTCCAAGGTAGCCTGGGGAATCCCCAGCATTGGAGGCTTTTAAGAACAGGTTGAACAAACCCCTGCCAGGGATGGTCTAGATTCTAGGTTTACTTGGTCCTGCCTCAGTGCAGGGGACAGAGCTTGATGACTTCTGGAGGTCCCTTCCAGCCCTGCTTTGCTATGAATCCATGATCCCAGCACGGGGAGGGAGTGGAGAGAGAAGGGGCTCACAGCTGGACGGACAGAATCTGGGTGGTGACGTGCAGGGAGCGTGTGTGGGGGATGAGGAGATGCAGGGCGTATGTGAGAGGGACAGAGGGGCACGGGGAGATTCGGGGGGAGGAGGTGGTGCAGGGGGCACAAGCGTGTGTACACGTGCACGGCTGACAACTCTCAAGATTTTACCACGAGTCTCACAAGATTTGGTGCTGTTCCTAAAGCCCCAGCTCCTGGAGTCAAGTGTCTGAGAGAAACCTCAGATTTAATTTAGGAAAAAAAAGAGGAACTTTCTTGCCCTTCCCGTTGCAGAGACAAAAGCTGGAAAATGTGACCCCTTAAGGGCTGAAAAACCTGCGAGCAAATCAGAAGACCCTAGTTTAAAAACAAAACAAAACAAAAAACAAAAAACCCTCGTGAATTTGAAGCCAAGCTCCTGGCTTTTTTGCGACCCAGGGACTGGCAGCATGGCGTGGTGTGGGGGGAAAAGCTGGGGCTGGGCCCACTTGGCTGTGGGACGTGCCGGGGAGCGGGTGAGACAGCAGAGTTGAGGTGCCAGGGGTGCAGAGCAGCAGCCCAGGTGATTGGGGTGGGACGTGGGGGGAGAACGGGGACAGCGCTACAGGCCCTGGAGAGGCTCTACCATGAGGGTAACGGGCGTCTGGCCTGCAAACCAGCACCCACCAGCCTCCGGCCAGGCAAGCCTTGTTCCCCCCCTCCATTCCTTCCCTCTCCCGCTTGGCTGCCTCGCTCCCCGGCTGCAGGGCTGTACAGAGACATGCCCGGCCAGGCAGCTCACACAGGAGCAGCGCAAGAACCCTGGCCATTAGCTATTCAGTGCCTGGCCTGGCTTGTTGTCGAGCCTCTGCCCCGCCTGCGGACGGCGGCCGTGTGAAGAGGGAGCCGGAGATGCAGTGAATTTGCTCCAGGGGGCTCAGAAAACGTCACAGAGCAGAGGCCAGGGCCTCGTCATCCAGGGCCCAGAGCTCCAGCATCAGACTCCCGGATACCACCCCGGGAGCGGCATCTCAGCGCTGGAGTGTCAGTGACGGGGGCTTTGTCCCTCTCCAGGCTGTGGCTTCCCTTCCGTCCCAGCAGGTGTCCTTGCTGCTGCAGGAATGAGTGTGGCTGGGCTGCGGGAGTCAGCGCCCCAGCTCCGCAGAGCCGCCCCAGGTGCTTAGCGCCCAGGTGCAGCAGGGGTCTCCGGCCGTCCTGGGACGCCATCTCCCGCCCCCATGCCCGATCGATTTTCTAAGGTGCTGAGCCCTCGCAGCTGCCCCTGGAATTGGAGGAGCTGACCCCCCGGGAGGCAGGCCGGCTGAGACGGGACGCGGGGAGTAAAGAATTAAAGGAGGGTAACGTCATGAATGCAAATCAACATGGTTTAGCTTGTCAAACTCAGTCTGTCTTGTTTAGATGAGATTACGAGTTTGGTCGAGAAGAGAGTTGATGTGATATCCCCAGACTTCTGTAAGGGGTTTGACTGGCGACAGCGAGCACGCTAGAACATTAACATGGCACGCATCCAAGTGGCCACCTGATAACTCCAAAGGCAAGTGTAAATGGGGAATCATCATCATAGAGTAGGTGCGGTTCCCATGGGGACCCTCAGGGATCAATTCTTGGCCCTAGGCTATTTAACACTTCTCAGCGACCTGGAAGGAAACGTAAAATCATCACTGATGAAGTTTGCAGAGGACACAGAAATTGAAGGCGTGGTAAGTAATGAAGAGGAAAGGATTTAGAGAGATCTGGAGTGTTTAGTAAACTTGGTGCAAACAAATAATGTATGTTTGAATACAGCTAAATGTAAATGTATACATCTAAGAACAAATAAGACAAGCCAGGCTTACAGGAGAGGAGACTCTATTCTGGGAAGCCGTGACTCTGAGAAAGATCCAGGGTCATGATGGATCCTGACCTGAAGATGAGCTCCCAATGCGACTCTGTGGCCAAAAGAGCTACCACGATCCCAGGACATTCAAAGAGGAGAACCTCGAGCCAGAGCAGAGAGGTTATTTTACCTCTGCATTTGGCACTGGTGTGACAGCTGCTGGAATAGTTGGTCTAGTTGTGGTGCCCACAGTTCAAGAGGGACGGTAATAAGTTGGAGGGGGTTCAGAGAAGAGCCCCGAGAATGATTAAAGGACTAGAAAACCCGCCTGATAGCAATAGCCTGAGAGCGCCATCGATTCAGCTCACCCGAGAAGGTTAAGGGGTGACGCGATTAAATCTCTAGAGGTGGAACAAATATTTAATGATGGTCTTTCCAGTCTAGCCGGGAAGGTCTGACACCATCCAGGGGCTGGAAGCTGAAGATAGACAAGTTCAGGAACAATTCACAAAGCGTCGGGATGGATTCTGTATCACGGACAATTTCTCAATCAGGATGGGATGTTTTTCTAAAAGCTCTGCCCTGGGAATGGTTTGGGGGCAGTTCTCTGGCCTGTGCCGTACAGAAGGTCGGGCTAGATGACACAATGGTCCCTTCTGGCCTTAGACTCTATCAAAGCCAGGTGATGGGGCCCGATGGGAAAGCCTGAAGCCGCTGCCTGTCAGAGGAGTCAGGAGGTGGGGATATTTTGGAGACACGTACTCATTGTGTGAGGCAGTGGGGATGGCTTAAAGGGCAAATCACCAGGCACGCACGCCTGGAGCCCCGGGAATCACAGATTCAAATCCCAGTGCAATCCACCACGCTCTGTCTCCTTCCCAGTTAGATAAACCAAGCCCTGCAGTTACCTGCGTCTCGTACAGACAAGACCTTTCAAATCCAATGTTCTCTGCGTGGGCATTAATGATCCCACAGGACTTTTTATCCAAGCTGGGTTATGCCCCAGTAGCTCCAGCCTATTGTGCATTTGATTGTCATCCCCCACCCCAGAGGCGGCTGCACTTCACTGGCGCGCCGGCTGCCAAGCCGCTTCAGCCACTGTATAAACAGAGCTAGTTATTATTCTCCGATCCTTTAGAAATTCACCCGTCTCTTGCCTAGCCCCATCATTTCGGTGCTGTTTACAACTCAACAGCAGCTAAATAAATTGCCCAATTGTTTGTAAAATAAAAGGAAAATAAATAACTCCGCCAGCCCCTCGATGCACAGAGCCTCGCTTGCCCTGCTGCAGCCCAGAGTGAATTTTTATGCCAGGTTATAAACCCCTAGTGCAGAGCCAGCTCTGTAATGTTGACAGGCCTTTCAGGATAGCTGCTTTAATGCCGTGCATCTCAGGGGATGGGATCAGAGGCAGATGGACGTTTCCAGCTACTGCCAGCCTCGCATAGGAGCCTTTATCCTTGGACTGAGAGAGCAGAGACCTTTCACCGCATCTCCTACCTGCCTCCTTCCCTAGTGCATGCGGGTGGGGGAGAGAGAACATTCAGAGATCAACACAATCCATGTACACATGGCAACTCCTCCTCTACCTAGGCAAAGCTCAGACAGCTAGCTGCTCTGCTCTGTCACCCAGCGCTTCGCTACAGCAAGTACTGCTGTTGTTCACTGCTAAGCAGCGACCGTGTCTCGCCCAGGAGGGAGCTATGCAATTCTTTGTACACAGGCTTTGGGATCTTTCATGAGTCAAGTTGTCGCGTAAGAGAATTGGGCACCCCAAGTCCCAATGCAATTTAATGGGATTCAGGTGTCTAACTCCCACAGATGCCTCGGAAAAGGACAGTCAAAAAGTATTCTTTGCATCTACTTGCAGGTGCATTTTCAACAGGGCTGGCTATGCACGCAGACACAGCCCAGGCCAAATTCATCTTCGGTACATCGCGGGCCCAATGACCTTCCCTTGGTGTAGCAAGTTTCATACCAAAGTCCCTTGTGTCCCACACGTGGTTCACTTCAGTCACCATGGAAATGCAGCCACCTCTGGGGTGAAATGTTTAACAGCTCACAGCAACATTAGACAAGTTCAGCAGCCCAATCCTGCAAAAAGATCCACCCACATGGAGACCTGTTGCTGTTGGTTCCACTCTGGGTAGGTGTAAGGTTCCCGTGAGGTGGATCCAGGGGAATTCAGGAGGGCTGTGAAATTCAGAGTGGCTGCACCGTACAGTGCAGTAGCTATGGAGTTACTACAGCAGGGAAGGAGGACGAGATCCGCAGACCTTCATCCTTAGCTGGAGGCGTCTCACAGGACAGGTCACTGGGATTTCCGTGTCACTTGGAAAATCACAGAATAGTAGAGTTGGAAGGGACCTCAGGAGGTATCTAATCAAACCCCTGCTCAAAGCAGGACTAACCTCAGCTAAATCATCCCAGCCAGGGCTTTGTCAAGCTGCAGTTTAAAAACCTCTAAAGATGGAGATTCCACCACCTCCCTAGGTAACCCATTCCACTGCTTCACCACCCTCCTAGGGAAAAACTTTTTCCTAATGTCCAACCTAGACCTCCGCCCCTGCAACTTGGAAACACAGAGGCTATTTCTCCCCTGCAATCGGGAGTATAGTCGTGGGGGCACGAGCTAGCTACCCGGCACGTACCCAGGAGCCCGGGTGGGATTGTACTTGGGTAGCTAGTCCATGCGGCCACTCAGACCGTCACTGCTGTTTTTAGCAAGCTTGCCTGGGTATGCGCACCCAGGCTGCAGCTGCATCTCCTGACTGCAGTGCAGATGGCCCCCCTGGGCACCCCCGCCGTGTGATAAAATACCCAACGCTTTGCCCTTCTCTGCCCACTTCCAGCGGAGGAGCCCACAGCCCTGCACAGACACTGATGCACTGCCCCCATTTCATGGATGGGAGAAACTGAGACACAGAAGTTCCTGAGCGAGGTTCACACACAGGCTGCTGCAGAGCTGGGAACCTCTACAGCACGGCAGACCTAGCCTGGGTCCTGGCCTGCACAGCCAGTCCAACTGTGGGAGAGCCAACGTTCACCCGAGCGCTGCCCATCCCCGCAGGCGGGATCTTTATTACTCGAGGTGATACCAGGAGGTAGGAACCCTGCCCTGCCCCCAGCTGCCATTTCCAGCCCCGGGCTGAGTTTGTGGCCTTGGCACTTAGAAAAACCCAGCCTGCAGGGGCTCCAGGGAGCCTGCAGCTCCCTTTGACCCGCTGAAGCTCTGACTTGCACTGGGCATCTGGGGAAGCAGCTGGGAAGGAATCGTCCCTGCAGCCATTGGAGTCACTTCTCCAGCTGCCCCGTATGGACGCAGAAAGGGATTACTGGAGACCCCTGCCAGGGGAGGAGGAGATACAAGGGATTTGACGGAGGGCGATTTCTTGGATCTGTGGCGATTCCCTCCCACCGCTCCTCACATCCCCCCCCCCAGGCCGGCTTATTTTCTTCTGCAGCCCTCAGATCTCTCTTATCGTAAATCCTGCAGGGTTTTACTTCCAGCTACCGATCCTTCTGACAGTAATGGACCATTAACTAACTAGACATAAAACTGAAAGTGTAAATCCCTCTCCCTTGGGGCGTTACAAAGCAGGTTTAGGATGCAGGCCATGAAACGCAAGAGTTCATTGTAATCACAAACGAGGCCTGATTAACTCAGCCTGCTGGCCTCCCCCAGATCCACGCCAGGGGAGGAGCGAAGTGGGATCCGCAGAGCAGCACAGGGTGCCTCTGTCCAGGGAAAGCAAGACAAGGCTCAGTCCTCCAGGCCGTTTCCCCCAGGGCCGCCGACCTGCTGGGGATTTAACTCCAGTGAGCTGTTGGGTCTTTGGATGGAAACTCGGCGCCGTTCCAGATGACCCAGCAGCTGGAAAACGCCCATGCTCCTCTCTGCAGGGGAGGGGGCTTGGAGGCAGAACTCCAGGGGCACAGCACCTCTCAGGCTCAGGCCAGCCGTTATCTCGTTGGTACCGCAGAGGCCCCAGCCGAGATGGAGGCCGCACCGTGCGAGGTGCTGCACAGACACGGAGGCGGGCCCTGCCCCGAAGAGCCTGGTCGACACAGACGAAGGAAGGATGCTCGCAAATGGGAACCGGAGGCCAGGATGTTCGGAAGCACCCGCGCTCTGGGCCAGATCTTCCATCGTGCTGAGTGCCCAGCAGGGGCAGCGCTCCCTGGAAAATCCAGCTGTAAGCCTCAAAAGAGGAGCTGCTGGGGCCGAGCCCCAGTGAAAACCCAGCCCCGACTGTGGGTGCTGAGCGTTGGGTATCGGGCCCGAGTAACTCCCCCAAGGTCATGCAGCGAGTCGACTGCAGGGCTGGGATTTACCCCCGGATCTCCCAAGTTCCAGGCCAGAGCCTTAACCACAAACCCATCCTCCTCCTCTCAGGGAACCTGTTCGGATGTTCCTATAACCCTCTGCTCAGCTGCGTAGGCAGCAACGTAGCAGGGATGGGGGAGCCGCTCAGCCTGGCCTGATCCAGCTCCCAGGGCTTTGCCAGCCGTTGGAGGGGGTCCCCAGAGAGGCGGCACCGCCCAGTGTGTGTCTGTGGGAGCAAATCCTTGGCAGATTGTATCCTTTGGACCTGATCAGCGCCCGCAGACTAAACATGAATTGCCTTCCCCTTTCAGGAATCACTTTAACCTCCAAGGTCTCCCAGCCCATAGCCAAGCTGCTCCCTTTGAAAGAGGCTTTGACTGAAATGCACCGGGCCCTCGTTACAGTCAGGCTGGGGAGAACTTGGGGAGAGGGCAGGTGGGCAGGGATCCAGTCCGGGGCTGACAGAGGTGAACGGGGTCAGTCTGAGCTCATCTCAGGTATGGCGGGAACGGCTGCAAGCCCGGCGGGGGGGGAAATGGGTTTGAAACCGGGTTCTGCTACCAGGGCGATGGGCCGCTTGGAAGCGCCGGACATAGCCTCTGTCTGCAGGCCCTGGGGAAGGAAGAGAAAGCAGGCTGGATTTCGGGGGCCCTCTGGGAATGAAATAGCTCAGAGACATGGGGGTGGAAGAATGAAAGAGAAGAGAAAGAATGCAATAGCTCAGAGAGAGAGAGAGAGAGAGAGAGAGAGAGAACATGCGCACACCGAAGAGCTGGATGGGTGGAAGAAGGAAGAATGGAAGAGACAGACAGATTTGAGAGAGAGGCCGTAAACAGACGGACAGAGGGGAGGGGAAGTCGGTGAAAGCACGAAGCTGCGCAGAACGAAGGAAACAGACGGACGAGAGATGCAGACAGGTGAACTTTGCCCATACAGCCAGACTGCATTTCCCAGCAGCGCCGCTGACCCATCTCGGCTGCGAGCTTGTGCGCGCTCCCCCACGTCTGCCCTGCTCCCCGGCTGCGCGCTTGCAGCACTAACCGGGCACACTCGCTGGAGCCATGCATCACGAAAATGGTACAAAAGCAACGAGAAAAAGTGTCGGGGGACGGGGGGGCCTGGAATTTATCACCCCCTGCCACGAGCTTGTGTGTATAATAAAACAAAGTCTTTTCTCTCGCCTCTACCCCCTTCCTTTGTTATTATTATTATTAAGAACCTTAATGCCATCTGTCTCACTGTTTCATAAATAACCCCCTAATCGAACAGCGCCGGGTAAATGGGCAGCCAGGCCTGTGCAATTTGTTTGACAAAATGAATCCATGAGACTATGAGATTGCAGAGAAATAGAGCAGCTTGGATAAATGTGTTAAACAAGAGACAAACGGCTTGGCAGGGCGGTCGGCACTATATTTATCCATGCAAATGGAACTCAGGGCTAATTTATTAGCAATAAAAACAGCATCCACGGCTGTTGGAAACTTGAGGGGAAGGGGCAAGGAAATCAGGCCCAGTGGGGTTCAGAGAAGAGATGCTGGAATCTTCCCACCCCTGCCGTTCTATTCAATAATGAATAATACCTGAATATATGGCGGGGGCGGGGGACCTGTGCTTATCCAGAGGCTTTAATAAAGTTTCCCACTTCTGTGAGATAGGAAGGGTTTACCTAGGGTAACAAGCTGAGCTGGTGTACACAGGCACAGAGACACAGGAGCCAATAGTAATACTGAGGGTTTGTATTTGTGTAGGATTTGGGAGCCCCAGTCCTGGCCCTGGCCACCATGGTGCCAGGCGCTGTACAAACACAGAGCAAAAAGGATGGTCTCTGCCTCCACTGCCAATCTAAGCAATATTGTTCAGCTGGTGTCAATCTAGCCCAGGGTACTGCGCATTCTCCAGCCCCTTCTTTTCAAGGGGCTCAAAGCCCCTGCCGTCGCTACGGTGGGCCTGGGTGGGCCATGGCCCACCCACTTTGAAAGCAGGCCCTGCCAATCAGATTTTCTCAGCCTCTGTTTTCACTTGTGACACAAAGCTCGTGCCCACTAGTGTCAACCGCAGGCCCTGGCAAAAAAAAATCAGTGCTGGCTTCGCCTCTGCAGAAGCGCTTGAGAAATATTCATTCGGCCTCACGGCCACCCTATTGTTGCAACCCTCGGAGGTAGGTAAAGGGACAGGGTCCACGGGAGCACGGGGAGCTGGGTAGGTCAGCCAGGGGCTGAGCCACGCTTAACTCGCCCAAGGGAAACATGGCCAGCGCCCGCACCTATGCTTACGTGCACTCTGGAGAAGCAATGACCCTCTTTCCAACCGGGGACCGCAGGCAAGCGACAGCCCTCGTGCTCATTCTATGGAGGACGCGTGGCTGGCTCGGGCCTCAGGAGTTGTAAAACCCCCTCGGGTCCATGGAAGTGCCTGCCTCCCACAGACGTCTGCCTCACCGGCGAGCCCCTGGCTGGCTCTGGTGAGCCTGGTTCAGCTGCTTGGTGCAGTTACAGGCAGGTCAGGGTCTCGTGGGATCCTGGAGACGGGGATTCCAGCGGTGGGGCGACGCGCAGAGCTCTAGCTGGCTTTAGCTTTAGGGGGTGTCATCCCTGCGCCTATTTTCCTCCCTCTTTCCTTCTCATTTTCTCCCGCTTGTCCCAAACCTCCAGCCACAACACTGCCTCTGCTGCACGCACGACCCCCAGGCAGTGGCTGGCTCAGTATTATCAGCACCTTCCCCAGACCAGCTGCCTGTTGTGCAATCTCTCTCCAGCCCCAGGCGTCATCTCAGCACACAGACAACTTGCCTGTTTGACTTTTTTCCCCTCTTTCCAACCAGGGAGACCTGTTCGCTTTACATCAGGCAGAGGCCGGCCTCTGGCTCCACTCAGCTGCCTCCTCCCAGAGCCAGAGGCCGTTTGCCAGAACACACAGCTTTCTGGGGAACTGCCCCCTCCAGGTTTCTGAGCAGGATGGCAGCACTTCTAGAGAAAAATCCACCTCCAGAGAACGCATCCCAGACGATACACTGTGCCTAGCGCATGCCAGGACAGGCCTTTGGGAGCCCTGGGGTAGCGGAGGGCAAGGATCTGCCAGCTCTGGTGCAGACATGGCCCGCGGTGCTCCTAGCTCTGTACCTCGCTGTTGAGGGTTGGTGCTTTGATTGGAGAGAACTGCGTCACCCTGGTGCCACCCTCGCTGGCCGTGGAATCCCAGAGGGAGAGCACAACCCAATGGATGAGGAAGAAAGAGAGGAGTCTTTATGGCTAACCAGCTGTAAAGAATTGGACCCAGGATCCAACTAATGTTCAGTTCACGGTTCGGTCCATGAACCTGATGAGCTTCTGGCTTGGGACTGAAGATTTGGGTTGAATTTCCAGCCCTGTCCCAGGCTGTGCGCATGCATTGGCACAGCTCCATTGCAATAAATGGAGCTGTACTGATTTCCTCCCACCCTTTGCCCATTTCACCTATTTTGGCTGTAAACTCTGCCATCTCTTACCATGGGCACATACAGCGCCGTGCACAATGGGGCTGGGACTGTGGTTGGAGCCCATAGTCACTACTATAATCCACCGCCAGGAACAGCTGTGCCTCGGTGCATCATCTGTGGCTGCCGCAAGGAAGCCTCTGTTTCCTCACAGTCGCTTTTGTTTCCCCAGCAGAGACTATGAATAAATAGCAAGCGTTTAGCACACAAATGCAGGAGCTTTTTATCTTGCTGCAAATTGATGCCCTTCCACGCTGAGCAGAGCACAGCGTGTGCGCACGTGCATGCAGCAGCTCGGGTAATCATCTCCCAGAGACACCATGGAGTGGCTGAGTTCAAGCAACGGGGCAGCTCCATGCAGATGGGAAGGGGCTGAGAGCGTGCCCCCATGCTGGAGCAGCTCAGCTCATTTCTTCTTAAGAACCTAGCTGCCGCTTAAAATAGGTAATTATCACTCTGGGATGGAGCAGGCGCCCCACAGGCTGTAAAGCAGAGACGTGCCACGGGCCTGATCCAGCGCTAGCACCACTGGTGCTGGGAGACAGCATGATCGCCCAGCAGTACAGGCAGCAGCCTCTTCCATGACTGTCAAATCTAGGTCAGGATTTAGTGGACAGCGTGTTAGTCTGGGAGCTGGAGAAGGAGAGGATCTGGCCGTATCCAACAGCCTCAGTGAACAATCTCAGGGCTTCTGGTTTTTGGGCTTGATTCATTTCATGTTTGGGGGGTTTACTTCTTTGCAATTTCTGAGTTCTATTTAGATGTCCAAAAAAAAAAAAATCAGGGGTTTTTGGGGCTCCCTCTTTGCATAGACCCGTAGCACCGCTCCTAACAGCATGAGGCTTAAATGCACTAGGGAAACTTGAGTGAGCACCAGCAGACTCCACCCCGACTCATTAATGTGGATCACGTTGTCCCGCTTCAGAAATCACACCGCTGTAGTCTGCATTACTGCTCCATGTAGACCAGCCATTAGATGCAAGCCAGGGAACATTGCACGGGGAAAGGGGTGAAGGCAACACCCTACTGTGTAACCATTGCCAGTTGGGGGCGTTTATTGGTTAAAACATAGGCTTTAGTTACATCACAACAAAGTCCTGTCCCTTGTCTGCTACTAGAGGGCAGTACAGCTTCCAGGCTCCGTCTGTATCGCCTACACAGACAGTAAAGAGAACTCCTGGAGACGCTTGAAACAACTTCTCAATGACATCTCCCCCTGTGCCGTATTTTACAACCCCGGCCAAATCTACTGGAGAGTTGATTGCAAATAAAAATCTTGCACATTTTTTATGTTTGCAATGGGGCGGAAAAAAACCAAACAAAAAACCATTCCCATGCTCCAAAACGGTTGAAGTGGCGGTGCTCCGACTTCGCACACCAACCTCCCTGCAGGCCACTGCACCTGTGAAACATTAGGATAGAAGTTTTGGAAAGAGGAAGTGACTCAAAACGGGGCTCAGGATGGAAACCCGCAAGCAGCTTCAGCTGCTGCCTCTCTCCCGCTATCCATTTGCTCTGTGTTAACTGTGTGCCAGAGGGAACCACAGGTGTATTTTAAACGTTCATCAGGGTAAGGGAAGTTTATTTGCTGTAAGGCAGACCTCCCCCTCCACCTTCTCTCATCATCCCCCCACCCGCCGTGCGGCCCGTGCAACACCTCCGCGCACAGCTCCTTCCCAGCTCCTCGTGCGGACATGTTTTCTTTTTTAAGTGGCAAACTGAATATTTTAAACAAACATATCTTAAAATCTATAATTTATGGGCCAAGCTTCAGAAGAGAAGATCAGCCGCTGTCTCTCCCAGAGCCGATGCTGTTTCACCAGCTGCATCAGACTGCGCTACACCTTCTGCATGTCTGGCTGGCTGGGGTTGGGTAACAGAACAGCCCTAGGCAGGGCAGATGCCAGCTAGCAAACGGCACCCCAAGAAGTTCCCAACTCAGAAGGCCAAGTCTAACCACAAGAGGTGGGATATCCCCCTCCCATCAGTGTCAGTCAGGAGCGGCTGCACTTAGATCAATGAAGTTACGCTAGGCTGAGAGGAGAATCAGATGCAAGCAATGCAAGTGACTGTTTGGGACCCAGTCAGAGTAGCCTGGATTCTCTGTTCGGCCGTAGGACTGGATGGACAAATGCCTGAGCACTAGAGTGGGTCAAAAATGGCAAGTATTGTTATGGTTGGTGTCACCAGACAGTCCCATTACATACCGCCTTCCCTTGTTCTTTTTCTTAGGGTGCGAGCAAGTTTTTAGGCTCGGAAGAAATGCTTAAACCGATTAAACAAACATTTCTCTTTTGAGTCATTTCATCAAGTTAAAACTAGGGGGGGGGGGGAAGGAGAGAGAGGGGGGAGGAGGAGCATAAATTTAGCATCCTCAAAAAGCCATTTTTCTGTCCAGAATCTGACGAGTTATACAGAGCTCCCACTCTAGCCACAGGGCTGGAAAAACAGCCCCGATTTCACCTGGTCTCCCCTCTAGTGCTGTGGCCACGATTCTCTCCCCCTCCTCAGGCAGCCTGAACCATCGGGACCAGTTTGCTGGCTGGCCATGGGGAGCCTCTGGGAGAGATCATCAGGTGCGGCTCTGTCCAAGGTACCTATCACCAATTAATCTAAGCAGCAGCTCCTTGACTTACATTACGTTCACACTGACACTAATTTGAATGAACAAATTCGAATTAGGTGCTATGCCACTTGCAGAGGTGGTCTTATTAATTCGATTTTACAGGTACCTTAATTCGAATTAAGAGGGGCACCAGTGTAAACGCGGGAGTAATTAATTCGAATGAAGGGACTTTAAATCAAACCAAGTCCTCAGTGTGAACCAGGTCTTACAGTGAGCTGCCACCTGGTCCTGATGCCACATCAGTATGGATGGGATGAGAAGGTCCTCCATACATGGGGCTCCATCACACAGCACCTGTGCCCTGCCCTGCCCTGCAGGAAGCTGGTAAACTCAATGTTATTAGCCTTCATGAAAGCAGCAGGCCTCGTGCGCTAGCCCGAACTACCACAAGAGCTGGCTCCATCTCACCCACACCCCGCACTCCCATGGAAACGGGCTGTGCTGAAGGTTGTAACCAATACAGTCCCAGAGGGACTTTCACAGCTGTTACTCCGCCATTGTAGGTCCATCCCAGCTGCTTCGAACTTTGTGCCAAAGGCAAGAACAAAACTCAGACCTGCCTGCTGCGAAAGATCAGGTTCCTATCCTGTGGGCTGAAGGAAGAGTCTTCGTTAGCAGTACGGTGTTTAGGACACACAGCAGCATAGTTCAGCTTCCACCAGCCAGAGGGCAATGGTGCGCACCCCTCACTCCCCAGTTCAGTAAAATACACTGCTATTGATGTTATGAGGCAGGAGAAACGGACGTGGGGAGGGCAGGGGGCACAGGAGCATATTGTAAAGCTAAAAGCATATGGCTTCCAAAAAAATAAAAAAATAAAATAAATTCCACAATTTGCTTCTAAGATGAACCAAAAATCCACGACAGCTCTTAAAATGGACAATCTCAGAAAGCAGAGATTTCCACTCCTTCCGTTCCCCCCCATTTCCCTTTTACAGACCCCCCCACACATCCAGATCAGCCCTCAGACAGGCTTTGAAGGACTAGCTCCAGCCAGACGGCCGTACGGAGGTGAACTGGGTAAGAATGCCACTGGGGAAGGGGCGGATGGCGGCGGCGGTGTTGCCAGGCACAAAGCTAGAGGGAGAGATTCTTTCTGAGCCTGTCTGATAGCAGGCCAGGAGCGTGTGCGCGCGGAGCTGGACTAGTGACAAATCCCCAACCCACGTGAAAACACAGCCACCTAATCCCTCCCGGATTAGGGGCTAATTTAGCTCCCTGACAAACAGACACTAGATGTGAGGGGCACCTCCCCCGCCCTTAATTAGGGACTGCGGGAGAAGAAGGGGAGGGGGGAAGAGGATGCCTGAGGCAGCGTGAAAGCGGCCTTGGAATGATAGGGTTGTGTGTGTGTTACCAATTCATTATCCTCCGTAAACACAGGCAGCCTGGGCTGGCAGGGACCGTCTGAGCACCGGGGGAGAAGCCCTGCATAGCCATGGCCCCCGGTTCCACTACCTGGACAGGAGGGAAGTGGGAGCTTCATTCCACCCATTCCATGGGTAGGGTAGACTGAGGCAGAGGGGGGAGAAATCGCTCCCGCCGCTCCTAGCCCTGCACCCAGCCACCTCCCCAGAATGGGCTGGGTTTGGCTCTTCTATCCCGCTTTTGGTTCTGCCGGGAGATCAGCCCCTGAAAGCTCCCCTTCGTAGGGACCATGGTGATCACCTCCTCTGGCCTCCTGCGGGACGCAGGCCACCGGGCTTCTGAAATCAGTCGCCCCTTTCAGCCCCGCTCGGCCCCAGCGCACAGCCGTCGCAGTGACACTGCAGCCACTCCCCCGGCGGAGCCGAGCCTGGGAGGATTTGACACTTGTTCTGTAATGGCAGTGAAGAGGCTTCTGCTTAGATTAATTAAATTTGCTGCTCTTCCCCCTTCTCTGGTCCATCTTTTATTCATGCTCAAATGGCGCAGACGCCGCTGTTCGCTGCTTTCACAGGATGCTGGTGTTAATATTTAATCCCTCAGCCGGCCCATATTCAGCAGAGCGGGTGTCCCGCACAACTGCCCCCTCTCCCGCTCTGCACCCCCCCCCCCCACGATTCTCCCCCCACCTTGTTCCCAGCTGGCATTCTCCCCAGCCTGCATTCCTTGCAATAAGGGCAGAGGATTAAGTCCCCTGGGCATGATCCTCTCTTGCCTTATCCCTGGTGCCATCATTTTCACTTGTACACACGCAGGGTGCGGGACAGGCACAGAACGTTCCCGCCTACGAAGGATCATGGGGTGGGAGCACGTCGCACCTGCGCAAAGCAGGGGCGCACAGAACTCCACAAGGTGCAGGGCGGTGGAGAATTAGGCCGGCTGTCCTCCTCTCCCATCGCCCCAGCCAGGCCTGCGACAGTGGGGTGCAGAGTAAGGGCATAGGCGCTGGCTATACACGGCTTTCCAAAGTGCCACAGTGCCAGGCCTCGGCTTTTGGGCAGGGGGAAGGAGGCTGCCACTGCATGAATGCCGCACCCTGCGTTGGCAGCTGGCTGTATCCAGCGGAGAAGGAGCCAGGGCCGGCTCGTTGCTGGAAGGACAGGGGCTGCCTTTATTGCCAACGCTGTATTTGCGTAAAGAGGGATAACTGACTGATTGGACAGGCCGTGGGATAAACCACACCAGGGAAGCGTCCAGCGAAGGCGTTTGATTTCGAGCCCAGAAGGTATCCATCACGCTCCTGGCCATGGAACGGACGCTGCATGAGCGGCAGGGGAGAAGGGAAGGGAGGGGAAGCTGCAGGAGACGCTGATTTCTGGAGGGGCTAGCCCCCCTCCCCCCCATCAACTTGCATCTCCAGCAGAACCAGTGGCCCCAGCTAATGCTGATGCTACTGCAAAGCACGGCACAATGTCAGGGGGCGAGGGGCTATGGGAAGAGGTGCTTTGTGATGCATTCTCCTCCTGCCACCTGCAGGCACACAGGACCTCAGAAAGCTCACTCTGTAATGCTAGCTGGACCGGTGGCTCTCAATCTTCCCAGACTACTGTACCTCTTTCAGGAGTCAGATTTGTCTTGCGTACCCCGGAGGTTCACCTCCCTTAAACGACTTGCTTACAAAAATCAGATACAAAAATACAAACGTGACAGCACTATTACCGAAAAACCGGCTGACTTCCTCATTTTGATCATAGAATTATAAAATACATCACATGGAATTCAAACATTGTACTTACATTTCGGTGTATGGTATCTAGAGCAGTAAAACAAGTCATTGTCTGTCTGACATTTTCGTTTGTACTGACTTTGCTAGTGCTTTTTATGTAGCCTGTTGTAAAACTAGGCAAATACCTAGCTGAGTTGATGTACCCACTGGAAGACCTCTGCGTACCCCCAGGGGCACATGTAGCCCTGGTTGAGAACCACTGATCTGGACCATACCCACACTGGAGAGCTGCCACTGTGGCCTGCCCTCTCCCGCGATAAGCAGCGTTTGGAGAGGCACTTTACATGCTGAGTGGCAACTCCATAATCCCCTTCAAATCAAGACCATTCAACGCCTGTGCCGGGAGCACGCTGAAGCCCTTGCATTGAGACCAGTGTGACACAAAGACCATTTCCTAGGAGGATGTTGAAGGCGCCGCTTTGTTTTTCTTAATTCCAGGCCTTGAAGGATTACGCCGGCTTCAAAGGTGCTGCTGACTCATTTCCTGCCCTCTCATTAGGGCCGACACTCCTGTACAGCACTGCGTGCCTTGAATCAGCCGGCTCCAACCTTTAGTTAGCACCCCCAAAGAGGCAGACTGATTGAGTTCCCATTCATTACCGCTCCGCTCTGGATTCGAGTGCCGCCTCCTACTTGAGAGTTGGCGGAAGGGCTAGAGGTGGGCTTCTGTTCCGGCTTTGCTCTTGTCTGGGGAAGGGGTGGGCAGGAAAGGACAGGCTGGGGGCAGGGGCTGCATGAATTTTGATGCCCCATTGAGCAAACAAGTTCCCAGGGAAGGGGGTGGGGGGAGATTCCAGTGCTAGAACCTGACTATGTCAAGGAGAAAGCAGATGTGGAAAAGGGCTGGAGCCCAAAAGATACAAAAAAGATGGATGCGTAAGGGAAACAGGTGCCTGGCTCCTTGAGACTGCCGGCACATGGGATCTGGAGAGGGGAATCTCACAAAGTGCTTGGCCCTCTGATGAAACAGGCCTGCCGCTCCCACGGGGGAGAAGGAGAGGCACAGCGAGATGTCTGTCCTGGAGCTTCAGCCCTTTAACGCGGCTCTCAGAGCACCGATGCAGTGGGTGGGATGCTGACGAGATGCTGCTCGACACAGGGTGCACCTCCAGGGCAACCGCCACCGGCTGTAGTCTCACTAGCCTGTGCCAGCACACCCGCACGACGGCTGTTACCTGCGCGGGCAGAGCCGGGCTACAACCGCACCTTGTCTCGCAGTATGGACAGCCCTCAGAGAGGCTTCTTTTGGCATGGCTGAGCCCGATTCCTAGTCGCCTTCAGCTAGACTGAACTAAGGGCTGGTCTACGCAGTTTTTGGATCACTCACTATATTGGTTTAGACACTGATCGGCGTTAAAGTGGTTCAAACTCTGAGCAGGGACACGCGTCTATCAGCATAAAGGTGCTTGTAAGTTCAGTGCACGGAGCTGTAGTAACTAAAGCACGTCTGTATCGCTACATCCACACTGGGCAGTGCCCTGCGTTAGCCGTACGGGCATCACGTCGCACTCTTGGCCCACTCGGTGCAAAAGACTGCTGAGAACAGCCCTAGGAGAACGGCTGCACCGGGGCTGCCACTTCTTCAATTCAAATCTGGTTCACTTCACATCATCAGGCAAACAGGTGCCGCTTCCCGATGTGGCCAAGGCCTGCTTCAAACGAAGGGTGTGTCTACGGTGCAAAAAAGGTGTGTTCTTGAAGGTTAAAACAGCAGTGAGGATGAGAGCGACTCAGGCTAAAGCCTGTAGCGTTGTCTGGGGTTGAACCGGAGCTGCTAACCTGAGTTAAAAGCCGAGTTGCCATGTCTTCACTGCTCTTTGAACCCGAGCTAAGAACACACCTTTTTTTTTGCGGTGTAAATTACTAAGGGTTGGTCTAACTCTCCTCCAGCTTGCTAGAGCGGCAGCCTATGGCAACTCACACGGCTCTCTAGACAGGAGTGGAGCTCTGTCCACCTCCTGAATTGCCCCCAGCAAAGCCAGAAGGGGAGGCGGTGAGGGGAAAAGAGAAGAGTTCTTTGCTGGCGAAAGGCGACCGAGGAGGGACCAAGCGCAGCCACTCAAGTCAGCACCGTTCACGGTTCCAGGAGCCAGCGCGCCGCCGCAGACCCTCCCAGAGAGCGCAACAGGCGCGGGCAAACAAAATAAAGGTCAACCGCATGGGCTGCACTCACCGGAAAGCTGGGGCACTGATCGCCTAGGGGCGATGCCAGCCTGTCTCGCTTCCAGGGGGCTCCCCGCTGTAGACAGAGCCCCTGCACTTAGCCACGCTGCCCCGTGCCAGAGAGGCAGTGACTAAACGAGGCACTTTCTGCAGATCTCAGCACCCCCACCGCCCTTTACCAAGGTAACAGAGGGGGTGGGTGGCAGTGGGGGCGTGGAGTCCCACCGGGTGCTGGGTGGCACGTGCTTGTGGCATGGCCTGTGCGGAACCAGCCTGTCTGGGGGAGGAGGGAATCAGAAGTGCGGCTGCAGGTTGTGAGCTGTGGACTGGCCACTGCCTTGTTAAACCCTCCTGTCCAAATTACAAGTCAGATTTGCACGTTGGTTCTGTTGTGAGCCCCTTAGCCAGCAGCGGGGATGACGTGCTCGGGGGTCCAGTCGGGAGACGCAGGGTCTGGTGGAGCAGCTTGCTGGGCGTTAAGGAAACGCCCAATCACTGGCTGGGAATAGAAGGGGCCCCGTGGCTGAACGCGTCTCTGCATGGCACAAGACAGGAAGGGACTTGCCCAATGTCACAAAGCAGGGACTCCATGCAAGGCTTTCTAGGGCTGTACCATGGGCCTGAGAGTCAGAGGCACCGAGCGCCTGCACCGCCCAGTGACTTCAGTGGGGAGTAAGGGGTGCTCAGCAGCTCTGCCAAACCAGGCCCGGGATCGGAGCATCCCCACAGTTGCCTCTCCCTGAATCCAGCTCACCTCACTCCTTGCATGCTGCAGAGCAGCACCTGGCTAGGAAGGGAGCCGGCGTGCAGCAGCTTCCCAGGCTTAATGCTCCCATTTTCCCCTCCTCCACTGGGGAGAGGCTAAGCCCCCCCACCCCTGAATTTAGGAATGCAGGAGAGATGCCGGGAACTTGTCCCCCGAGTCCCTCTCCTCCACTCCCGGCTTTGTTTCCAAACAGTGAGTTTCCATTAATGAACAAACTGTGGCAAGGATAGAATTGAGGCAATTACTTGTTCAGCCAGTTCCTCATTATGGCCAGTTCCTGGAGGGATTAAAGCTTCGCTTTCCCCAAAGCCAGCCCGAGCCCTGCATTCAGAGGAGTAGAAGAGCGCCTTGCTGGCCTCCCCTGCCCTCCCCAGCACGGGAGTTGAGGCAGATGAAGTGACTATTGTATACCAGGGAGTGCGTGAGGTTTTATGTATCTATGACTTGATCGGTTCTGGGTCAGGCTGATAGGATAAGTCTACCCGGCATTGTCAACCCGGGGCTGTGGGACTCAGTTTTTCCAAGTCTGTGCTGGAGTGTCCACGCTGCATTATAAACCTGAACTTACGACTGCTGCGCCTGGGGCTCACAGTTGTGCTAACACATCCAGAGCGCACTACACAGAGCTTCTGGCTCAAGTCTGCAGCCTGAGCCGCATGCACACTGCCAAATGGCAGGGCTTGAACCCAAGTCACCATGGAACTTGGTCTCCAATCCACGCCCTAGCAGGGTCCTAGAACACCCGAGTGCCTGGTGACCTAAGTCAGACTGATTTGTAGGTGGACGCAAAAAACATAATCCCAATTACACATATGAACTGATGGGGGTCTAAATTAGCTGTTACCACTCAAGAAAGAGATCTTGGAGTCATTGCGGACAGGTCTCTGAAAACATCCGCTCAATGTGCAGCCGCCATCACAAAAGCGAACAGAACTATTAGGAGAGGGACAGATAAGACGATAGAAAATATCACAATGCCACTGTATAAATCTATAGCACGCCCGCACCTTCAATACTGCATGCCGTTCTGATCACCCCATATAAAGATATATACATACCAGAACTGGAAAAGGTACCGAGAAGGGCCACAAAAGGGGAATGGAACAGCTTCTGTATGAGGAGAGGTTAAAAAGACTGGGGCCGTTCAGCGTAGAGAAGAGGTGACTGAGAGGAGACAGAACAGGGGACTATAAAATCATGACCGGTGTGGAGAAAGTGAACAGGGAAGTGTTATTCACCCCTTCACATGAACCAGGGGTGACCCAATGACATTACCAGGCAGCAGGTTTAAAACAAACAGAAGGCAGCACTTCTTCACACAACGCACAGTCAGCCTGTGGAACTCCTTGCCAGGATTGTTGCGAAGGCTGAAACTATAACGGGGCTCACGAAAGACCGAGGTCAATTCATGGAGGACAGGTCCATCAATGGCTATTGGCCAGGAAGGGCAGGAACCCCACTCTGTGTTCAGAGCATCCCCAAACCTCTGAGTGCCAGAGGCTGGGAGTGGGCGACAGAGGATGGATCAGTCTATTGTTAACCTGCTCTCTTCCTTCCTTCTAAAGCACCTGGCACTGGCCCCGGTCAGAAATCAGGATATTGAGCTAGACGGACCCTTCGTCTGACCCAGCCTGGCCATTCTCACGTACAACAGCAGAACTGGCTTTCCCCCACGCCACAACCGCCAGCCTGCAGCCTGCCCTGTGCCGGCAACTCTAGGGCGAGGGGGTTGAGAGCAGAGGTCAGTGTTACTGGCTCATCCAGCCCGTGAGCCCTCGGAGAACATCAGGGCTTGGGAGTTGGGTGTTCTCCTAGGTGGGGCTGACACCTCCCAACTCATCACAGAGGGCATTGTTTAGCGTGTTGTGCGTGCGAGGGGGCGGGGAGCCCAGCCTGGATCCCGTGGCACTGTATGGCCAGGATCCCATGCACCCTGGTGCAGATGAGCAACATTTCTTAGCTGCATGGGCTGAGCATGGGCCCACGTCAAGGCTGCCCCCTCCACTCACTGCTGCTATGAAGCTCTGTGCAGGCCCCGAGCCAGCTCAGGGGAGCTGGGATACAGGGCTGCAGAGGGACCGCCCTCGGCGGGGACTCGGGGGAAAGGAAACTGGAGGTTCCTACTAGAGACCGGTCCGAGCCCAGCCGCCCCAGCCCTTCGGGAGCTCTGTGAGACCCACCTGCATTTAGGCCTTTGCCCAAAAGATACATGGTGTCTCCCCAGCAATATCCCCCTGGAGCTGGCCCCTCCTGCTAAGGGAGGAGGCCGTGTCCACCTTCCTGGGGAGAGGGTGTTGTGGCTGTATTATGCAGCATGCATCCAGGTACCAAGGGGGTGGGTACATCCCTCAGCAGCACATGAGCAGGGCTGAATTCGGGGATGCATGGCTTTGGCAGGCCTGAACCCCAGCATTTCTGCACCCCTGCAACACCCAATGGACAGCCAGGACACCTTCCCTCCCTTGTGTCTCTGCACCAGTGCCTTTGAAGGGATGGGCTGTGGGATCTAAGCAATATTGAAAAACAGAGGATGGAAGAATCAAGAAGATCATCCACCTTGGGAAGATAATAAAGCAACACAGTCCCTGACTTTTTGCAGGATCAGTACCGCCCGCTCATGGCAAGGACCCACAGACTGGCTTGCTTTCAGACGTCACTTGTCAAGGACCAATCTGAAATGGGTCGCTCTCTCCTGCCCTTCTGCTGGAGTGCATGCTCCAGGGAAGAAATGACAGCTGGGACAGAGGGCAGGAGTGCTGGCAGAGCGCTCCTGGGGAAGGAACACAGCCTGGGGAGGGGCGGAGAGGCAAAAGGGAAAGCTGGGCTGGCAGAGTTGGAGGCAACCAAGAAGGGGCCTCGGCTGGGCCCCCCAAATGTGTTTAAACCAGGTGTTTAAACTAGGAGAAGAGCAGCTGTTTTCTCCCTGTGGCTGCTGCGAGTCCCACACTGGAATCAGCTGGAGAGGATTCAGAGAAGAGCAATGAGAGTGATTAAAGGAGTGGAAAATCTGTCTTCTCGTGACGGAGCTCAACCTATTTAGATGATCAAAGAGTGGGGTGTTGACACGAGGGATGATTTGATTACAGCGTCTAAGTCCCTACATGGGGAACAAATATTTGATAAAAGGCTTTTCCACCTCGCATACAAAGGCAGAACACGATCTAACGGCTAGGAACCGAAGTGAGACAAATTCAGACTGGAAATAAGGTGGAAGCTTTTAACAGCAAGGGTAATTCACCTTGGAACAAGTTACCAAGGGCTGTGGTGGATTCTCCATCACAGGGAATTTTAAAATCGGGTTTGGATGTTTTTCTAAAACATCTGCTCTAAAGCAAACAGGAATTATTTCAGGGCAGTTCTCTGGCCTGTGTCATACAGGAGGGCAGACTAGATGATCACGGTGGTCCCATCTGGCCTTGGGATCAATGAATCTGGATCAGTAATGATGCCTCTAGCCAGAGGGGATAACCAGTACTCAAGTCTTGCAGGTTGTTTTCGTTAGGAAAAGAAATTGATGATATGAGTCGTACACTTCTTCCCTGCAATCCTTCATATTTAGAAACACTGCACACAAATTCCTGCTTCCCTAGTGCCTTCGGAACAAAGAGGAGCCATTTCCAAGTTTGCCTTTACAGGCAGAGCTCTGCTCAAGAGAAGCTCTCTTGGCTTCCTTCCAGGGCTACGCTCCCACTGCTTTGTTCACTGTCTACTCGCTTTCTGGTTCCTTTCAAACACGCTTGGGCAGACAGCTGAACCAATCAATTCTCCAGACCCTGCATTTGCAATCAGTCTCAAGGGAAGCCCTTCAGGCCATATGACTCAGCTTCCACTCAAGACTTGCCAGGCTGGGTCAATGCATTGGGCAGTGGCTTCTGTTGTTTCAACTATCACTAAACAAAGAAGCATTTAATTGCTCCCTCACTGGGCCTGAATGAAAGGTGACTAAGCATGCCCACCAGCTTCAATAGGGGCTGTGATTGTCCATGGACCAAAGACACACTTGTTGAAGCCCCCAGCGTCCCCTAGCATAACAGTAACCTTGCTCATCAGGAGGGAACCGAGACTCTGCTAGGCTTTTAAAGCAATGGTGGGAGGAGACAATCCTACGCAGTGCATGGTACATTACGGGGCATAATGAAGTGCCAGGTGGATTCAGCGCTGAAATCATCAGCCTGCTGTGCTAGAGACAGAGCATGGGAACAGCCCCGGTGCATTGCTTTGGTCTCTCAGCACGTTATGGTGGGATGCCTCCAAAAATACCCAGAAAAGAGACACTCGAACTAAATCAGGAAGGAGGCGGCCTTGAACAATCTGCAGAGCTCACTGCTGCACATCTGGAAAGCATGTCACATACTTACCGGGCCAGATGCCACAGAGCTGAGAGATGCCAAACATCCTTAGAAGGTCAAAGCCAGGCAAGCCGAAAACCTGTCCTGCTAATGCTGCTACCCTGAAGTGACGAGGCCTGAGAGGCAGAGGGGCCAGGAGACATCTGAGGCAGGGATTCTTCCGCTGCCGGGCTGGTTTTCCGTCACTGAGCCTGACGGAGGAATCTCTCGGCTGACATGCAGCTCCCCGGGGAGGACCAGGCGAGGGCACCATTCCTCCTTAGTTACCAGGGGCTTTCCTCTGCCTTTCCCTGAACCCCGGCTGCAGGGCAGAGCGGGAGATTGCTAGTGCTGTTGGGGTGCTGCTGCGCCACAGTGGCTGCCTCCCTCGACAGGCTGGTGATGGAAGATCAAGGGGCTATGACCTCATGTCGCTCAAGGCATTGGCCACCTGGGTACCTCAGCCTGTCGTGAGAGGACTGGCTGGTCCTGGGCGTGCAGGGTCCCCCGTTCCACCGAGACTCTTTCCCTTTGCTGGGGGTCTGGTTGTGACTCTCACTCAACACAGGGAGCTGGTGTTGCATGTGAACTTTGGCTGGATGAGGTCTGCAGCTCCCCTTTGCCTGTTTCACCCGCAAGCGCTGGGAGGCCTGGCCCGCCTCTTGCTGTGCGTTTGCAGCACCTACAATGCCGTGCTACTGCCACGCCGATCAATAGCAATCGAGCTAGCCACGTGAGAATGCAAGCGGGCTAACGACACAGCCTCAGAGATGCATCCCTCAACTCCAGCCTCCACTGTCTTTCTTGGTCTCCCCCTCTTTCCTTCCAGAGATGTGGAAGGCAAATCCCCGAGCCCCTTTGCTGCGATTCCCCTGCGGCAATTGTTAAGGCTGTTTTCTCTGCTCCTTTTACGAGCTGTCTCTCTCCGATCGTAGAGGCAGGGACATAAACCAGCTGCCATTCCATAGGCCAGCATGGAGACTCCAGCTCATTACATGCAACATTAAATTAAAAAGGGGCCTAACTTACTGAGCTGCCTTCATTAGGAGGCAGCTTTTTATTTTTCTCTTTTTACTGCCAGATAAATAATTTTTCAGGTGCATTGGTTAACCAATTCCCCTGAGAAAGAGGGGGAGGCTTCTTCCACACAAGAGCCGGAGATCCTGTCACAAATCAAAGTTAGCCTGGAAACTGCACACCTGATTTAAAACAACAATAAACAAAAAACCAACCCTCCCACCGTCCTCCAACTACACAGCATGGGCCGACTCCGGCTCGTGTCGGAGTCAACGCAAAGGAATGCACTGAGTTCAGGGAGACCTAGAGCAGGCCGCATGGGAGAAATACGGACTCCGTGGACATCAGTGGGGCCTTTGCCATTGACTGCAGTGGGACCAGTATTTTATGAGATGCAGATGGGCCAATTCCATTGGCTTTAGTATTGTGTCTCTTCGTTTGCACCTGTGTAAGCCAGAGGAGAATCAAGCTCATTGCAGGGGACGTTTGTGCCAGAGTTCAATTTAAACTGCCTGAAGAAGCCGGGCTGGAGAGGATTCCAAGTCCGCCTAGATCCACGGACGCTCCACCCATCGGCAGGATGTCAAGTGACATCCCCAGAACAAACGCTCGTTGGCCAATGATACCTTGAGGGCTGGATGCCGCTCACCCAGCACAAGGCCGTGGCCCCGCATGAACCCCACCAAAACTGTGTTTGGAGGCATGAAATTGTGTCTGAGGCTAGCCCTGTGCATCAGGGGTACAGATGGGCAAAGGGGTGGGATGGGCTCCAGCCCTGTACATTGGCATTCAACATCAGCGAGCAAATCAGCCCTGCGGCTCAGGTTCAGATTCAAGGGCACCCAAATGGCAGAAATCAGGCACGATCAAAAGATTCCCACCACCTTGGGCCAGAATAATTTTCAGCCACATCTGAGCTCGAACTGGATTTGGCTCTGACCTGGAAGCTGATAGAGGAATCCCCAGTATTTGCCATCCAGTACGGCTTATACGATACCATTTGTGGGTCTGCAGTGATTCAGGAGGCTGGGCACACAATTAGTTGCTAACTTACCATGAGGCTGAGGAAAACCGGCACACAAGGG
The DNA here is from genome assembly GCF_026122565.2 of Emydura macquarii macquarii. Classification (NCBI taxonomy): domain Eukaryota; kingdom Metazoa; phylum Chordata; order Testudines; family Chelidae; genus Emydura; species Emydura macquarii. The sequence continues at coordinate 10,184,731 of NW_027130449.1, read as the reverse complement.
AACACGCTTACCCATATTTGAATGACCTGGGCCGTGTCTCTTGTGGACAAAGACTGAATCATGACTGTAAGTGGAAACCACACGGAATCTGTGGTTTTGTCGTACTTTGCACCAGAGATTGTTACACACACACACACACACACACACACACACTGAGATTGTTACACACACACACACACACACACACACACAAAGGGATAGAAAATGAGACAGAAAATATCATACTGCAACTATATAAATCCATGGTGTTCCCACATTTTGAAGACTGTCCATTTTTGGTCACTGCATCTCAAAAAGGATTTAGAGGAATTGGAAAAATTTCAGAGAAGGGCAGTAAAGATGATTGAGGAAATGGAACAGCTTCCACACAAGGAGAGTGTAAAAAGATTAGGGCAGTTCAGTTTAGAAAAGAGACAACTCTGGGGGATTATGATAAAGCTCTGTAAAATCATGAATGGCGTGGCAAACGTGAATAGTATGGAAAACGTGAATAGAGAAGTTATTTACTCTTTCCCACAATACAAAAGCCAAATTAGTAGGTAATAGGTTTAATACAAACAAGAGGAAGTACTTTTTCACACAATGCAACACTAACCTGTGGAACTCATTGCCATGGGATAATGTGAGGGTCAAAAGTATAACTGAGTTTGAAAAGGAACAAGATAAGTTCATGGAGGATAGGTTCACCAATGGCTGTCAGCCACAGTGGTCAGGGACACAACCTCATGCTCATGTAAACCTCTGACTACCAGATGCCTGGAGTGGAAGACGGGGTGGATCACTTTGGGAGTTACACTAGATGACTCTTGCGGTCCCTTCTAACCCTGTGATTCTATGATTGCCCTGTTTTGTACAAATCCAAACCTAAATCCAGAGCCAAATGGACTGAATCAACCAACCAGCTCTGAACAGACTATTATTTCGCTTAGCTCTACTTTTCTCTTTTGAGATATGCGTACCCTGAGGCCTTGTTTCTGATTCCTTCTCCCCAGACCCCCAACTCACAGGAATCCTTTTAACATACTATCTGCATTACAAAGTTCAGGCACCAAGATCGGACTTTCTTTGGGCCGGGTGTTCAAAAGAATCAGACCTCTGGAAAGAAGAAAGTCAAAAGGTACATCTGTCTGACTTTTGGTCTTTAAATTTCTTATTGCTTTTCAGTGGCTGGAATTAGCCCAAAGGGATAGAAGCACTTACCTTTACCATCTCCATTAGCTCTCAACAGACATACAATCCTCTTCTGCAGTCCAAACCTCAGGGAGATTGTTAGTAGCAAGAATCTAAGAAGCATCTCTCATCACGACACCCAGAGGGGACTCACCCCATATTAAGGGAACGAGATAGGGCTTCCTGAAATGAATAGGCAGTGCAGTTATAATGGAGCAAAAGAAATAAATTATGCTGCACCTAGAGAAACATCTTGTGAAATTTGCTGTTATAGAGGCAAATAATTTAGCAAAATGTAAAAAGGACCATGTTGCATATTGTTTCATTAATAACTCATTACACAGCTTGTTTCCCAATATGCAAAATAAAACACAGTTCCTGTCCCCCTAGTGCTCTCAATCTGACACCCATGATGAAGTGAATTTTAATAACGGCTTTCATATGCATCAAGTAGCAGCGTCCAGTTCTCAGGGTGTAATTGGCCAAGGGGTGTTTGTTCTGGTGATGTAACTTGATCCTGGGTTGGTGGGTGGAGAATCAGTGGATCAAGATAGACCTGAAATCGTGCCCTCCCCCAGCCCGCTCAGGCAATTTAAATTGAACTCGGTTGAGATAATGGTACTCTTTTTTCCAATCTGTTATGCTCACGGCATACAGAGAAGTTATATAAAAGACATCAAATACGCTTGCTGGAAGGTTGCAGCGTAATATAACTTTATTTCTTAAAATCCAAAACCCTACCCTACAAAAACCCAAAACAGAGAGTGACAAAGCAGGCTGCTCCCGACAGCAGAGCAGCACAACTCCCCCACCTTGTTCTAGGCTGGTTCTTTCCAGACTGACTCTGATATTGCACTCTTCCCTACAGAGCCCCCTAGCCTGCACGCAGGACTAGGAAACTCCCCTTGCAATCCCACCACAGTCCTCAGGACACCACACAATCCACTGCTGGGCTCGTAAATACTATTTATACCAACCCCAACACTCTGACCAGGAAGGCATTATGCAAGTTATACTAGATGAGAGATTAAAAAATTGTCAGGGTAGCAATTGTCAGGCAGGGCATAATCGAATCACCAGCTGTAGTTAGGAGAGACTATTCCCCCCCCATGGCAAACCGCTGTGCAATTAGCCAGCTGCATGATGGCGGGGCTAGGGAGACTTCTCTGCATGGGAAGCAGTAGGTGCAAGACCCCGAGCTAGCTGGACTGGGACTCAGGCCTGTGTCCATTTCTGGCTGTGCCAGGAACTTTCTGTATGGCCATGAGTCACCTAGCATTTCTGTGTCTCCGTCCCCCAGCTGTCCAATGTAGCACGGCCCTACTGCGCAAGGGGGTTGGGAGGAGACACACGTTAAGGATTGTGATGCACTCGGGTGCTGTGATGATGGGGGCCAGGGAAGGACCACAGAGGGATGGGCTGGGCTCGCACGGCAGTTCCATCGATGCTGGGTTTCAGGCGATACAAATAATGGCTCCCCACGCTCCCCTCCGCGCAGAGCCGCCGTATGTTGCAGGAGACGGCACAGAAAGCCAAGAGCAATTGCCATTTTGGTGGCGAGCCTGTGGGGCGAGCAGAGTCTCCTCTCCCAGCACAGCCAGGACTCCAGCCTCTCTGCGTTGCCATAGACAGAGAGAGGGGCCGTAAATAGAGCACACCAGACAAGAGCGATGCAAACAAACGGGAAAAACAAACCGCGAAGTTGGCACGGACTGCAGAGCGGGAGAGGCCGGGCAGCCTCAGAACAGTCGTGCTGTTTGCGTGCGTGTCTGTTCTCCCCAGCAAATACCCTCCCTCCTCTGCCTGCCACTCGGCGTCGCCGGCAGAGACGCCTCACCCCGACTCTGAAGGATGAGGTACAAATGGAAGTGCATGTCCCCAGCTGTGCTTTTCGGTGACAGCCGCCGTTTGTATAATGTCCCATTGTTACAGGATTTAATTAGCCGTGGTTTGTTCGCTCGGCAGACACAAACGAGGTTTTAATTTTGTTGTGTATGGTGGTGAGGCGGTTTTTATTCATTGCGTTACGATCCCTCCGAGGCTTCTCTTGTCAGGAGCGGCCTCCAACGAAGGGCGGATGGATGAGAATGGGCTAGCCAGAGTCTGGATAGCTTTGCAGAGAGGAAGCTGCACTGGGGAGCGCGTGGGAGTTATCTATCCCAGGCACACGGCAAGGGGGTGTAACTCTGCATGCACCTAGGAGATGCCAAGCACAAAGGCCAGTGGGGCCCCATGAGTGAATTGGGAAGGTTTGTTTTTCTCTCAAGCTGTGTCAGGCCCGGTTGCATTCCAGTAGTTCCAGGATCCTGCCACACATGGTGCTGACGGGAGCACACACAGGCCTCAGCGTCCCTTCCCGGGCCAGCAACGTGTCTGTTTCACGCCAGGGTGACCGTGGAATCCTGCTCCAGCCTGGTCACACAGTGGAGCAGGCCAAGTCTGCAAATTAACTTGGGATAAAGAAGACACGGACCCTCGATGGCTGTGTCCTCCAGGTCTGGGCTCTGGGTAAGCCGACTACAAAGCTGTTGCCCTGGGTATGGCACATGCCCCTCTGTGCCAGCTAGTACCGCTTTCCTGCAGGAGAGACAGAAGCACACATTGACCACCCGCACACCCTCATTAGTGTTGTAACTACGGAATTAGAGTGAGCAAGAGGCAGTTTGGGGTGGGGGGACTCAGAGGAGCAGATGCCAACCCAGCCGATAGCTGGACAGGGCACCGGCAGCGGGAAGGGGGATGTTAGCATGCGCCCTACCTTTGCCTGTTATCGCTGGCACTGACGGCATAAATCACTTCCTACACGCCTGGGCTGACCTTTCCTCTTATTATCCCCGCATCGCTTGGCTTTACATAAGGGAACCGGGCTGAGTGATGGTCTCCAACAGCACACGAGGGGCCATATTTCCCCTGAACAGACGGAGGGGAATGCAGGAAACACACAGACGTCAGAGACCGCCCCCCTGGCTCCGGGGAATATGCAAGACCCTACTCTGCCCCATCCCCAACCAGAGACTTCCCTCCCCAGGAGCGAATGGGATTTGCTTTCCTGGATGACACCAACATTTGTTCTCTGTTGGAGCTGGCTGGCTAATAAGCTGTCTGGAGGATGGAGGAGAAGGGCTAAGTTAGGGCTCCTGGATCCTGCTCCCTGTTCCAGGAGGGGAGTGTAATTTAGTGAGTGAAGCAGAGACCTAGGAGTGTCAGGACTCCTGGGTTCTATTGTTCGCTCTGTCACTGCCTTATGGTGTGCAATGGGCAAAGGCAGGGCAAGCGCCAGATTATTAATGATGTGCATTACAGAAGCACCAGCCACGCTCAGGGCCCCGTTGTGCCGGCCACTGAGTGGACGCGGGGTGAGTGACACGCCCTGCCTTGAAGAACTTGTCGTCTGAAGAGCAAGATGGGGATTATTATCCCTACTTCACAGGTGGGGATGGAGGCCGAGCACTTGAAAAATCTGGCCCCGAGTAACTCACCGGGGCCCTTCAGGGCGTCTGTACCACAGCCAGAGACTGAGGCCCCAGAGTCCCACTGCAGACCAGAACCGCACAGCCACGATGCAAGCTGCTGGGGTCTGCCCGCAGCATCCCTCAGAGAGGCACCTTCCCTTTGATGCGTTTGGCTTTAAAAGGGCGCCCAGGCCTGCTCCCGATCCTGCCTCTCTCCCCTGACTCCAGGATGACTTGGCGTCCACGGGACACGCAGCTGCAGAGGGAGATGTAATTTTTCTTGGCTTGCCAGCCATCCATCTCCAGAACAATACTCTTCTAATGAAATGGCAATATTATCACAGGCCTGTCACATGCAATAATGGGACGATCAGTAGCGGCTGAGGCCAGCCAGAGAGAAAGGGGAAGAGAGAGAGACAGAGCACGTGCAATCTTTGAGCAATAACACGCAATATTTAGGATGCACATTCTAGTGACCCGGCTGGGAATCTGCTTCCCCAGACGGGTGAGCAAGTTCCTCTGCTTTCTCCTTTTAAAGGCAAACGGCACAGAAATAGACACTGGTGTCTGGGACCCTTTGTTGTTCCTCCTATTCTTTAACCATCCCCCTCTCCAAAATCGTTATCCTGATTATACTTTACTGAGCTCAGATCCTGGCATGCTGTCTTTGGTGGCCTCCGGAGGCCCCCCGAATGTGACGTCACAACTGATGGACAGAGGGGACCGCACCTGGGGGTTGAAACTGCCCCTGGCTCCAGATGGGGGTAGGAAGGGTTGAAGAGATTTAGGGTGGGAAAGTGGCAGCTCAGCTGCATTCCTGATTCCCCATCCCAAGCCCTCCACAGATCACTCCAGGGCAAGGTAAGGGAAGTCCTGATAGTGCTAATAAAAGAAGTAAAGGAACTCTCACCCTAATTATACTGGAGCTGGGGCCCCTTTCAGATTTGTATCCATCTCAAAACAGTTTGATTTTGGAGCGACATCTCACAAAATGCCACGGGGTTTTTTCGCTGTGAAATCGGATTATTTTGGAAAATTCTAACGAAAATACGAACCCCTCGGTATTCACAGGGTTTGAGCACAGCTTGGTGTTTTGCACCCCCCACCTGGGCCCAGATTTTCAGAGCCGTATGTGCATTTGCACACCTGACTTGTGCCTTAGCATGCCTGACGGGCGCAGTCTGACGACCCACAGCACAGCCTGCCAGAGGATCGGATCTGAGCAGACTCACTACAGCCAAATGTGCGGGTGGTGTCACAGGGAGTGAATGTCCCTGCTCAGCAGTTAGCAAGCACAAGGCTATGCATCACTAAACTCTGCTGACCCCCAGGGCTATCCTCCCCTGGTGCTAGGTGCTGTACAGAGGCAGAAACGGTCCCAGCCCCAGAGAGCATGCAGTCTGTCTCTTCACAATGCAAACAGCTCACCTATGAAGCAGACGGCCAGGCCCCGAGGTTTGAAGTGGTGCATAAGTCTCTGCGCAAAAGTAGATTTCACCCTTTGCGTGGAGAAATAAGTTGTGCACTTCTTCCCAAGGCGCAGAGCAGGCCAAGGAGCCCCAGGGGCAAACGGGAGCAGTGTCTCAATCCCTAGTGGCTCCTGGCCTCCCGGTTAGCTCAGCCTCTTTGTGTGATTTGTTTTCGCTCCAATTGATTAGATGCAGGTTGTTGATCATTGTGAGAAGACAGAGCTGATGCCAGATGGAACGTGCAGGGAGAACGCAGGAGTCATTACTCATGGAGGAGGTGGGGCCCAGGATGTTTGAGCCACTCTGTGGCGTGCGTGTCAGACTCTTCTGCTTTAAAAGCCGGTAGATTCTGATTCAAATCAAACCCATTCAAGGGACAGGTGGATGCAGCAGTGACTGTGCAGTGGGGCAGGCGGGGGAGCTAAGGAAAGGAATTTATCTTCCTTGCTCAGTGCTTTGGGCTGACCCACGGACTTGGGATGGGGGAGCTGCTCTTTAGGGTGCATGCCACTGGGCCCGTCACTTTGGATTGCACGAGATGCAGCCCACGAGGGATTCGAAGGGGAGTCTGGAGCTGAAACCCACGACTACAAAGAATGCTCACCTAGCTGGGGCGTCACGAGCTGCGACTTCACCGGAACAGCCGGGATAGAATCCACATCTTCTCACTGTGAAAGCTCAGGCCTCTACCACTTAAACCCTTCGCTGTACAGGGCTTATGACACAGGGGAGCAGTTTTGATTTCCTCCAGCAGAAGGCAGCAGAACACAGGCGTGCTAACCAGCACTTTACAGTATCAGTCTGCAGCAGCTTGCATGAATATCTGGTTGAAGCACAAGGTTAGAACAATAAACCCTAAATGGACAGGGGCACTCCAGTGCTGAGAAGTGCAGAACTAATAACAGGCAGGAGACAAGCACTCCTGTTCACCCTTAAATACCCCTGATCGCACGTATATATGGGTACCAAAAAGACAAGCCACCTCCCCCAAACATTTGTGCAAACAGCAAAACCAAAGCCAAACTTCGCACAGCTGCTCATGAATAATGATTAGATGTGATCGAACCGAACAGCTGTCTGGAATTTGAATGGACACCGTTCTGCAGTATTTGGCCAGTTTCTGGTAATCACATTCTGCCCCTTTCAAATCAATCCAGGGTTTATTGTTCTCCACGCCCAGCACTGAATGATTGGCACGTGCTGTTGTGCACTCGTCCACGGTAAGGGGGTTCCACCCCAAAGCTGGCTGCAGCGGTTCCGCCGCAGAACAATTCGAAGGCTGGAAAGCGTGTGCGGAGCTGTGGGACGGAAGGTGCTCCACTGCAGAAATGGAAAGTCGTGGACTTGATCCTCAGTTGGTGTAAATCAGCTGAGTTTGATCAAAGTCAGCGGAGCGATGCCAATTTATACCAGCTGGTCATTTTGCCTCACTTTTGCAAATGAGTTTTCCATTACCTCTTCCCCTCAGCTGGCTAGAAAACTTTTTTTTTTTCCCCTTCAGCTGAACAGCAGAAAAGTGCATGAGAAATAATCAGGGTGTAATCTCCTGGGGTTGTCGCAGGAAGGTTTTAAATGCTCTTTTAACAGAAAGTAAAAAAAACAAACAAACCAAGAACAAAGCAGCAATAAGGCCTGGAACCCTGAAGTGGGAAAAAAAAAAAAGCAATTTTCTCTTTAAAGCTTTTTCTGATTCTAAACCGATCCATCAGGCGGGAAAGAAAAAAAATATATAAACAATTGTGGGAAACTTCACTAAAAACTAAAAAGCGAAGAACTGCAATAAAACATAGTTTATCGTGGCCTTATCTACCTTCATCTCCTGTAAAACAATATTTGTCCCCGTTAAGAAATGAAGATCTCCCATTATTTATCACCGTGTCTGTTACATAACGTTAAAAAACCCCAGAATCTGCCTGGGACACGTTCCAGCAGCACTGAGAGCAAAACCAGCCTGGAGCCCCGCGCCTGGATGCATGGGGGGCGGTGTCAGTGAGTGGGGGGTGGTTAGGGTTACGAGGTGCTTTGCTGTGTGTTGGGGTGAAGTAGACTGAGCCAGGAGGGGGTGCTCTTCTGGCACCAGCCAAGGAGGAAGAGAATCTGAGGAAAGCAGGCTGTGGAAAGGGGGAGCTAGGTGCGTGAGGAGAGCTTTCCCTGCACCAGCCAGTGAGGGGTTGCCGGGGGGAGGTGGATGCTACTTCACCACCAGGCAGGGAGAGAAGGTGGAGCCCACCCAGCAAGACTCACCCCCGTCCAACTCATTGTCAATATCTCAAGGTTTGACAGCCCCACTGAACAGCCGGGGCGAGCACAGAGGCAGCTTCCCCCCCGTGAACGCTCGGAACGGGGGGCCCTGGCATTTCCCTCCCTCTGGAGCCGGTGCAGAGTACAGGAAGTGGCGAATGCCAAATCAGGAAGCTTAATTATTTAGAAAATGAAATTGTTTTGTTTACCCAGGCTCTTGGTTAATTGCGTCTGCTTCTTTTCCCCCAGGTGCAGGCAAAAGGAGAGCATGCAGAAAACAACTGCGGTCTGCCCCCTGCAACCAGGATTGTGCAAAGCTCAGCCATGCACAAAGCAGCCTTGCATGGCGTAGCTGACGCTGCACGCCCAGCACGGGGAGCAGCTCTACTTCTGTGCCACGCCCGGGGCGGTGTAAAGCACAGCTGGGACGCTGCTGAATTGGAACAAGGGGGTGACATTCACTCCCGCCCTGGCTGGGTCTAGGCCCAGGGTTTGTTCATGAGCTTGTTCCCGCTTAGCCAGCTTAGGAAAGGATTAGCTGAGATGCTCTATCAGCCCTCTGGGTCTTGCAGCCCTCCACCAGCAGAGGAACAAGGGCTGGAGAGCAAGCTGCAGCAAATAGGAAAGAACCCCTCGGAAGGAAAAGGAGCTGTTTGCCTGGCACTAGGATTCTCCTCCAGCTGTCACAGCAGCAACCAGCTGCCCTCAGCACCAGCCACGTGGGTTTGTTTAGTTAGCTGAGCTCAGATCTTCCTTCGAGGGGATGCACTAGGCGTGCGTGTATGTGTGTCTCTCTCTCTGAACTGCTGGGTCAGATGCTGATTAAGAAGCTGGAACGAGCTCCTTCTAATTAGCAAGGGCCAGCTCCATGAGTTGAAGAGCCAGGAAGAAAGTCTGGTGAACACACGTCTTCACGTGTGGTTCATTTCAGCCCTTTGAAAAGCTCCCACAGTCAGACCCAGGTTGGCAAACCCAACCTTGAGTCAGCAAAACTCTTTAAGTATGGGCTTAAGTGTTCATTGATTTCCATGAGACTTTATTGCTGGTCTAAAGTTATGCACGAGCTGCTTACCTTCTTGGCTGAATCTGGGCCTCCAGGGCAATGATGAATCCCTGGGACAAGTTCCCTACTCTTCCAAAGAGCACGATGGGACCGGATATTCACCGGCTCGGGTTGGGTCCTTCCTTTACACACCTGCTCCCCTATTCGAGATGAAAGCTGCAGTGTTACTAGAGATCGGCAGGGGCCGATATTGGCCGAGGCGATAGCGTGGCAGCCCCAACCCTCTAACCTGGCACTCCCTAAACAACCCCACTGAAACTCTTGAGGTTGCACGTGCGTAAAGGAAGGAGGGAATGCTCCATATTGCTGGCGGGATGGCCAACACTGGAGGTTGAACTGGGATCCTCTGAAGCTAAACATGAGTCTCTGCGGCCAGACTCCGTGACGAGAGCTGCCACAGGCTCTCATCTTCTGGGGATGGGTCGCAGCACAGGACACGGCCCCAGAAGGCGACACTCGCTCTCTTAGTGTCTCCTTTATTAACGTCCTGTGCAGATTTCCCTGTATGCTTCAGTGCAGCTGGCCTCTACATTTCTTTGACCTCATATCCTCCCACCTTCGCGCCCCTTTTCCTGTTCACTCACCACCATTGCTTGTTGCTAATGAACCTGTCTGGGTCTGGGGTTCTTTAATTGTTAATAAAAAGTTTGAACACATACTGAGCAGAGGAATAATACATTCATTAAACAAATACTCTTCTCCCCCCGTCTCTGTGCGGAAATTAATTACCCTCCGGGAACTTCGGCCTTGCTGCACAGCTCTGACTGACAGCTGGAAGGGTTTTTTATAACCAGGTTTGCGTGTGTACGAGCGCGCTCCGGGTTGGCTTGACAGCGCTAGAGAATGAAACTCTTATTTAGCCACAGAGAAAGCATGCTCACTGTCACCCGGCCGGCAGCGCCCCCCCCACGTTGGCTACCCGGGTGCCTCAATCCTCCCCGGGAAGGAAGATGCGGAGATGGGACTGAGGCGTGCAGTTTCCATGGCCTATTCAGCCCTGTTGAGGCTTCCGGGACGTGGACACCTGTCTATTGAGAACTGTGCCGGGGGACTAAACTCATTTCATGGAGGGGCCACCAACCAGCTGTGATAGTCACTTGCAGCTCCTGTCGGCCAGAATGAGATACCGCTACTAGACCAAATGGGAGAGGTCCCAGAGGCCGTCACCATGCTCCAAGCCCTCAGTCCTCTGCTGGAGCCACGGCTGGGCTTATTCCTGGGCCCAGCAGAGTCACATGGCTCCCCTCTGGGCCTCCACCTCCTCTGCGTCAAAGGTTCAGATCCCCGTTACACCTGGGCGTGCACCTGCTCTTAAAGGGCCCAGCACACTCTAGTCCAGACCCTAATAGGAACGAGGGAGTCATCTGCAGGGCCACGAGTGAGGACAGAAATGACAAGGGATTTCCAGTCCTCAGGCTCCAGGGCATAGGCTGGACACAGCCAGAGTAAGGCAGGGAGTGGAGTTAGGGTTGGTTTGGGTACTACCAGAACCAGGGCACTGAATTAGATGGGCCATTGGTTGTTTCTGGTTTGATGCTATAATCCCTCAGGTCCGGGGGAGATTTTGGCACAGAATTTCACAAGCCATGCTGTCATTTCGCACACTTTCACCCCGTTCATTCTGACAGTTTTCCATTTTTGCCCGCGATACCCTTTGTGGTGGAGCAGGTTAAAGTTAAGGGTGGTCAAGCCGCATGCTTCAGGGCGTACGTCGGTTACTGCTGGAGTCAGGAAGGAATCTTCTCTTCATCTCGATGGACAGCATCGTGCCACTGAGCCCGATCCAGCGAAGCACCTGCGCGTAAGCACGTGATTCACTTTAAACATGTGGCTAGTCCCACTGGGGGGCCACTCATGCTTAAGTACTTTGATGTACCAGGGTCTTGGCATGTTGGGGCGGGTCAGGGGGGATGCTCCCAAAGCATCAGGCACTGATCATTACTGGAGACAAGCAGATTTGATGCCCTGACAAGCTGATGTCAACAAGACCCCATACACACCCCTCAGTGTTTGCACAGGGCAGAACGTTTGTAACCAGAGAAATGTGGTTTGTTTGCATTTTCTGTTCATCCCTCCTTTGCCCAAGCAGCAAGGAGCCGAGATGCCTGGGCTTACGGGTCCCGTAGGAATCCGTTCCAGGACTTGCTCTCAGGCTGGCTGTGTGGACAAAGACAGTGACTGGCTGGGGCTCCGTGAAGGGATTAACCCAGCTAATGGCTCTGTGAGATGTTTACTGGCTGGGCTACATCGAGGCAATTAGAGGAGGTAGCACTGCTGCTGAGGAGAGGAGGGGATGACCCAGAGGGACGAGGCCACTGCTGCAGTGAAATGAGAACAGCATATAAGGGATTGCTTTAATAAGGCTTTGTTTCCACACCCCGTCTGTCGCTCTCGTGCCAGCCGTCCCACTACCTTGTGACCAACTGGGCATCTGGAACTGGCAGGCCTGAGATCCCCCAGGGAACCCTGGCTCCTGCCGGGGGAGAGACGTTCACTGCCTCGTCTAAGATTTGCACCAAGATCTTGTTCTGGTCCACAGGCCACTGTGTGTGGGACCTGCCCCTTGTCATGGCTGAGATTCAGTCCAGGAGCCACGGAACCCTCCAGGCACCTGAAGGGAAAGCCCCCGTCCCTGTGTGTTAGGCTTTTCTCAGGAGCTGGCATCTCCTTGCGCAGCCCCAGTGCTCTAGGCCAAGAGCTTGTTCCTACCTCCCAACGTGGCTGATTCCTCCTGCTTGCCTCCATCTGACTGGCACTTCTGGGACACAAGAAGCCATCACATCCTGGCTGCAGGATCATAACACCCAGGCTGCTTGTCCTACCAGGTTGGGAAGCCGTCAGCAGGTTGGATGGGACTCTGGGGGTCAGTGCTGTGCCGTATGGCGAGTGCTGAGTGACATCCCATGTCAACAGGGCTCCTTCCATTAAGGAAGGGCCAGAGGGGAAAGGGATTTTGTCACATCAGGGCTGAGGCAGGGAATAGGCCATGAGCCGTCAGAACCAAAGAACTCATCCTTTTCAGGCAGCTCAGACGTCTGGATCGCTAACTGCTCTAGCCAGACCCAGGGTGCTTAAAAAGCTGGCTCTGGCCCTTTTACAGAACTGCCCCCAGAACCAATACCACCCCAAGCTCTGCCCCCCCACTACTCACACAGCCGTGCTAGACCCAGCCCCATTGACAGAACTCTCACAGGCCTGGTCTTAGTCATTCATTATTATTCTGTGCATTGCAGTAACACCTCGAAGCCCCAGGCAGAGCTGCCACTGACCAGAAACCAGCCCTGGAATCATTTACAAGGCCATCTCAGACCCAGTATTGCTTGCAGCACCTTCCCAGACCCATATCACTCACAGTACCATGGTAGGATGCTTAAACACCAGTCCCAGGTCCTGTCCCAATTCCACAGCTGCCCCAGACCCCGTGTGGCCTGCAAGAGCCACCCCAGCCCCAGCGATACGGAAAGGCATGACATTTTCAGCCCAGAGGAACAGCCCTTCCGTTGAGACGTCCTGAGATCTACTGCCACGGGGCTAGAATAATGAATCTTGCAGCAGGGGAGCGCAGAGAGAAAGAAGGCAAGAAAGAGAATGAATGGCTGAGAAAAGAGAGAATGACTACAGCTCCGGTTAATTAATAAAGGGAATGCAGAAGGCAAGGTGAAGAGACAATGGTAATTTTATGCACTGCCAGTCAGGCCCATTCATCCTGGGAGCAGCTCCACTTTCTCTCTGTACTGTTTCTTTTCTTTAGAAATGAAGCTGTGAAAGGGAAAAAAAAAAAAAAAAAAAAAAACCCGATTAAAATCAGCACCCAAACTGACAAGGAAAAAACCATTTTAACCCCGCGGCTGCAGATGTATCCTTTTCCAAATAAATGAAACAAAGAATCGTTTAAAATATTAGCCTCGGCCCTGTGTTACTGACTATCATCATCTAGCTAGCTAGCTAGCTAGCTGTCTGTCCTCATTCACACCCATCCATCTATCTATCCACCTATCAATCTGCCTCTATGCATATCACTCTCTCCCCATACATGCTCTGTGTCACAAGGCATATCATTTATCTGTCTGTCCATCTATCCATCCCACCTATTTCCCTACATTTCTAAAGGACCGGTCACTGGGTTATCATCCCTACCTTGGGTTAATGGTAAGCACAGTGCTAACTCAAAGTTTATTGCTAACCCTAACATCAGTGCTAACCTTAATACTAACTTTAGTCACACATATTAATAGATCCTAAACTTGCATCATCAGTGCAAAAGCCTAACTTTAACCCTAGCCACAACCCTAACAAGAGGCTAACCTGCAATGTTAATCCTAATCCTAACCCACTGCCTCTCTTGCTCCGTCTCTGTCTCCTCCAGTTCTACCCCTGAGCAAACACAGGCAAGCCTTCTTAACTGACCTGCTGGTTCTTGATTGGTCAGTATTCCCTCCTGTCCCTTCTAGACCTCTGGAGGAATGTCTTGTTGGTCGCCAGGTCTGAGCGGGTTTTCCTTGGGCCAGGAGTATCGGGGCACTGATGCCTCCAGGAGGGGGCAGAGAAGGCCTGACAGACCCGGTCATGCTCCCACACTAATCTTACCCCCTAACCTCTAATGCTTATCCTAACCCTAGGTGTAGCCTTATCGGAGAAGATTGTCCCCTTCCTTATCAGGATCAAAAGCGCAGCATTTGGGCTGTTGGCACATTATTCTCTCAGCATGTGTGGGAGTCCCAGGGTAAGAGGGATAAGTGCTTCCGAATACTGCTTAGGGCATTAAAATCCTGGTCTAGAACGGAGGAGAGGAAAGCCATCCGCTGAACATATCTGGGGAGGGAATTTCCAGGTTAAACCCCGAGCGAAGCTAATGCATGGATTTTATATGGCAAGTGATGAGAGTTCATTCTGAAAAGATCCGTTTCCTCTGAAAGGCGCCAGAATGGGAACATGACGGAGCAGTCCAAGTGTAACATTCCTATTGTCAAATGCTTGGAAGGGGATTATGCTGTGTAGCAGCAGTCCTCTGGGCAGATGGACACATTTTCCAGTCAATCCCATTTGCTCACAAATCATTCCTTGCAACTGAGTAAGGTAAGCGCAGACCAGAGCCTCAACCTCTGCCTGTGCAAACGCTTCGGGGCAGGAGCTGATTGCTAACAAACGGGGTCAGAAAGAAACTTTCCCTGGAGGTAGATTATCTCAGAATCACACGTCCCCCTGGAACAGCCGGTGCTGGTCTCCGTTGGTTGGAGACAGGCTGCTGTGCTGGTCTGATGCAGTGGGGTTGTTTCTACGCTGTTAGAAGAGCTTTAAAACTAACTGTAGGCCTTGTCTTCCCTGGTAAAAAAAAAAAGGGTGTCTGTCACCGCAGGGTCACCCAGGCACGCGCTATCTTGAGGCAAAAAACCCAGCAGAAACCAGGCACTGGTGGGCGAGGCCAGCCAGCTGAGGGCACAGGGCTGACCTGCTCCAGCTACCTCCTGATAAAACTAGCTTGCCTGGACTTCGCTGTGTTTTTCCTCGGGATAGCTCACCTGCCCGGGTTTCCCTGGGGCAGAACCCACACCAATTTTAACAGCGAAACCCCGGGCCGAGCTGTGAACTTTCCAGCCGTGCTCCAGCTGGTTGTGTGACCGTGCAGGGTTTTGTGCCCTGTGCATCCGCGAAGGCTCACACAGCTAATAAAGTCCTGTGCTGAGGCAATGCGGACTCAAGGGCCGGCCCCCCCCTCCAGCTGTCCCCTGCTTTGCAGGCAGCGGCAGCCAAAGGTCAAGCTGTGGCTGAGTCTGGTGCACGTTCCTGTTTTCTCACCTTCGTATGCTGGGTCCCCTGCTCCAGCAGCTGAGATACAATTACACGCAGTTACTGAACTGTCACGCCCGGCTTAGGGACCTTCAAGGAAACAGGGGGGTGCGGAAGGGAAGGCAAAGCACTGATGGTTTATGAAATTAGAAAGCTCAAAGGCAGCAAGTCCACGTGCCAGAGAGGAGCTGAGAGAAGGGAGAAGGCTCAGCAACGCTTTTATCGGGCGGTTCGGTGAGGAGATTGGAGTTGAAAGTGCCGCGGCGCCTGATTTGATATCTCCTCTCAGCACCTTTGCTGCAATTTCCGCCTGTAGGGTTTTGTAAGGCATCTTTGGTGATATGGCCGCACGCTCTGTGGTTTCTGTCTGCAGAGATCTGAGCAGGATTAGGCGGAACATGTGGCTGCAGAGAGCAGTTCAAGTGCCCCTACTCACGGTCGCTGCTGGAGGGAGCCAGCCCCCAGCATAGTTTCTCAGAGGTCGCTGGATGGGCCCAACGGCCCTCCCGTAGACTCTCGGACGGATGCACAATGCTGGAGGGACACTTTACCAGTATTAATTATGACTCAGAGCAGGCCTATGAGGTGGGTAAAATATTATCCTCATTATACAGAGTGACACTCAACTGGAGCCATGGGGGAGGAAGGCCTGGAACCCAGAAGTCCTGGTTCCCGGTGAGAGCACTCTGCTGCCCTTGCGCACATGCTCTGAACCTGGAATCCCAAAGGGCCATTGACCGTCCCTCTCCCAGGGTGTTTTCTGCCTCCGTGGTTGAGCCCAAGGCCACACGCCGAGGCATGTTAGCACATCCCTCCCGTGGAGAAGCATTGAGGATGTCTTCACAGGCCTGGGCTACCCTTAAAGGTTTTGTGGGCACCGCTATTTCAGTTAGGAGCGTGAGACAAATCACCCCCAATCAACACCGCCATGCTGGCAAAAGCTCTAGTGTAGACGCAGTTATAGCAACCAAAAAGTCCTTTTGTTTGGGAAACTGGTATAAGCTATGACAAGCTGTCCCGCTGGGACTCAAAAACGTGAGCATCAACCTCACAGCAGACTGGTAAGAAGCGGGGCACAAACCCCAAACTAGTTGTGAGTTTGACACTTAGATTTCACCACCCAGTTATCAAGTGTAAACTTCTCAGGCACTATAACAGCCTGAACATGGGTTCACAGACAGTCCCCCTGGGTACTCTGATCTGTCTCACCACCCAGGTGAGCCTACCTTTGTCATGGATGGTCCCTCACGCCGAGCACACAGCAATATTCAGGTTACTCCTAGTCCCAAAGGACCAGTCACTTACCTCAGGTCATTCACACTTTAGATCTCACACCAAAGACAATGCTTGTAGCCAATCCTATCATCAACTATAACACCATTTATCATCTAGGAGAAAGAAACAAGAGACTTATTTACAAGGTAACGCAGGTGAACATATATACACACAGATGAGTTACAATCTTAAGTTTCAAAAGATAAGAGATGTTTCTAGAATGAGTAAACTGTAGCTGCCCTTTAGGGCTAACCTAGCTAAGCACTGGGGTTCTCTCGCTTATAGAAAACTTTGCTTCTCAGCCCCCAAACAACGTAGCGATATGGTTCCTTCTTGTTAGGGGTTTTTATTCTCTTTCCCTCTGGCCACAGGTGCTCTGAGCTGCAGACTCAGCTGCCATGAGAAATCCATCGGCACGCCTCATTTTCATGGGGAGAGTAAATAACGAAGTCTTTTGCCCTCGTTAATGTTCCGCACTAGGCCATCAAGTGTCGGTCGGCCTTCCTTGTCGGGTGGGACATAACACCTTCTGTTGGCGATCAGCCCTTCACACGAGTTAATGCCTCTCTCCTGTCTGATGATTTGCAGTGACAGAGGTTCAGAAGGCAAACGCTCAGCCATTACCGTGTGACACGGGGTAGAGATCGTATAAGTGAGATTTATGCAGGCATTACAAGCATTCCATAAAGCCCGCACACTGCCTGTGTGGGCGGTAGTGACGCACAGGTGTGCCAGGCTGATTTGTCTACTAGGTCCCCATTCAGAGTAAATGGCAATAGTTCCTTTTCCCCTTTCATTTTCCACATCCACAGCTGGGCTTCTGCAGTGACCTTTGTGGTCAGGTCCACGCGAAAGGCCCTGAGGTTAGCGTTGACAAAAGCACCCAGGTGATTTAGAAGCCCGCGTCCCACTGAATTGTAGGCGCCTAAGTCACACGGGTACTTTTGAAAGCGTGACCCCAGCTGAGTGCGTGCACGCCTGTGGGA
Source organism: Emydura macquarii macquarii (assembly GCF_026122565.2). Classification (NCBI taxonomy): domain Eukaryota; kingdom Metazoa; phylum Chordata; order Testudines; family Chelidae; genus Emydura; species Emydura macquarii. The sequence goes on along the minus strand of NW_027130449.1, from coordinate 10,167,288 downwards.
AATCTCCATCCTTGTGTGCAGCAGGAGAGGAGCTGTTGGAAGCAGACGGAGATTAGGGCAGACGTGAACATGCAAGAGGAACCTGGAAGATGGCTTCAGTGAGTGAGTAGAATCAATTAAAGAGGCAAAGATTGTTTCCTCTCAGCCACTTCAGAGCTCAGCAACATGCATAATGACACTTCCCCGCTTGTCTGCGAGAAAGTGCCCTGAGCTGCAATATGGTGCTATTAAAAAAAAAGAAAAGGGGGCGTGTGAATTTGACATTCGTGGCCTGGATGATGCGCTGACAGACAGTCCTGGCCAATTAAAGCCACGCAGCCCGCATGCTTTCCCTCCCAGCTCAGCCCTGGCCTGCCACATCCCATCTAGTCCAGTCCTGTCCCCCGCATAGCTCAGGGCAAACCCCCATTCAGTCCTGTCCCCCGGAACCTGTCTGCCGGGGCACCTCTGGCCTCAGAAGACACGACTGATTTGATTGACTGGTGCGGTGGTGCAGTTGTGAGGGACATAACCCTTTATTCAGTACCCACCAGACCCAGGTCAGCTTTGATCCCAGGTAAGTAGATATGAAGAGGCGGGCGCACGGGCCTTTGACTTGGGGATCTGCTTGCTCTCAGCGTGCAGCTCCCCGAACCCCACCTCCCAAATGAGGTGAATCCAGCGCAAAAGGGCTCGGTGCCTTTTATCAGCTCTTGCCCCCTCCCCAGCTCTCCCAGGCAGACGTCACGTGGCAGCATCAGTGACATGCTGAGTCCTAGTGTGAGCTTTTGCAGAAGAAGCCCCAGGGAACCCTGGATCCCGATCTTCCTGGAAAGGCACAGTCGGAGAGAACGCTTCCCTGGTTTTCAGCAGCCACTGGGGAACGTTGCACATCTGCACCAGCCAACAGATGTTTTCAGACGTCGTGTTTTCCAAATACATGACACCCCCGCCCTTCGCATTCCGTCTCCCTTCATTCACATCCAGATGCACGCACACAGAACAGCCGTACACCGGCACACGCGCCCGCACCACCTCAGCTCTCCTCTCTTGGGGTGCACCGTGCATGATGGCTCTGGGAGAGGTTCTGAGCACACACACTGCGCGAGTCACAGGAAGAGTGATTAATATCCCAGGATGGCCCAGAGGGAGCCTGCCCTCCCTGTGACCAGCAGAGAGAGAGATGGACTGAGACCCCACCCTGCCATCTGAAACTGAGGGACAGAGGCACCCTCACCACACCATGGGGCAGAGATAGCTGCTGTCTAGGGAATACACCCTCCGAAAGTCAGAGCCCATCAGCACCGTAGATCCTGACCTTCCCCCACACACTTCCCTTTTGGGGTCCAATAGCGTCCCTGCAACTGGAAACCTCGCTTCTCAGTCAACAGCCAGGTGAGCCTTCGCTCGCAGGATGCAGGGAGCATGGCTCAATGCTGACCGGCGGAGTGCGGCAGGGTGGTACAGGGCTTGTACTGCCATGGCCGATCGGAGACACTTAGCAATAAAATCACGAGCTGCTGGCAACCGCACAAAGGAAATTGGCACGGTAAAATATTTCCCTCCTCACTGCGTCCCATTTACATGTTTATAATGGAAGTTTTTAAACCTCTAACGAGAAGGAAGCTCATTGCGGGGAGATGATGATTAAAGCAGCAACAGACGTGATCGCAAGCAATAACAAAGAGATGTTAATTACATCAAGGGAACCAGGAGGGCAGCACAGACTGCTCTGCTGCTGTTTGTGGCCCTTTGGTTGTGGCTGACCTGCCTCCCTCCCCTTCTGGTGCTGATGCATTGCCTTGCAGACTCCTAGCTTCAGCGAAAAGCAGCTTGCAAACCAGCTGGGGCGCAGCTAAGGGGAGTGTTGGGGTTTTTTTTAATTCCTCCCAGCTGCAGCCTGCAAAAGCAGGAATGAGCGAGCTGAGTGCATTGGCAAAGCTGGGCCACTGCTTTGGGGCCCAGGCAAACCGGTCCCGGTCTTCTGGGTTAGATATAGCCAGCACTGGGAAAGGCTCCAGAGACGAAGTGTCCTGCAGGTGCCCCACCATGGACTGCTGCAACCGCTCTGGGGGAGCCATATTTTCAGAGGCTGGGGAGAAATGTCTGCAGAGAAGAAACTTTATTGTCCTTCCCAGGCGGAGGAAGGACGACTTGAAAGGAGTCCATCTGGGGTGCTGTGAAAGGATGAGCTCTTGCATAGCGGGAGATGGTGGAGAACAAGAGCAAAAGAAAGACTAAATAATAGAAAGAAAGACCAAAAGAAGGCATGTAAATAATAGAAGGACACGTAACTAATAGAATAAAAGAAAGAGTAAGTATTAGAAAGAATGGATGAAAGAAAGGGTAAATAAGAACAGAAAGAAAGGAAGGGCCTTAGCAATTGGGAAGCCTAATTCAAGCAGAATAACCCTGATATTTCTCTTTAAATAAATAAGGCGGCCGAGTCCTAAGTGTTTGAGTTAGTCCCAGCCAAAGATGCAGTATCAAACTTTAATCTATTCTTGATGGAGCAATTAAAGGGAGAGATATGGCCCTGAAATGCAGCCGAAAGGAGCTGACTGAATATTTAATGTGGTTCCAGGCTTTGAAAGTCCCAACAAACCAGTGGAATGGGGAAACCAATGACAGCTTTATCTTAATAAGGAGAAAGGGGGAAAAATACCCAGCCATGCTCTGCAAAGAGAGAGAGCACCTCATTAAAGTGGAAGGAAATCTTGCACTGGAAGCAATATTGCACGGGGCTGCCGCTGAGCGCGCAGGCATTCTGAGGAACCCCCAGATGGCAGGGGGTGCCGGAGGGTCAATCGTGTACTAGTGCTGCTCTCGCCAGAGCCTGCGGGGCTGGAGAAGATTAAGCAGATTAAGACCAGATTGTGACAATTTACTCATCTGGTGTAACGCCTTATTCCCGGAGTAATCAGGGGAACTCCTTGCTGAGTACAGTGTGTATTAACGAGAGAAGGGCTTTAAGTAGTGCAGGTAAGTTTCCCTTCCACACGTAGGCCAGCGACAGCCCCATGCGGCTACGAGGGTTGGGTGAAAAATGATCCCTTGGGGGAAGAGCTTGTATTCATAGATACCTGGTTTCATGGCCTCGGTTTCATGGCCAATGGTGCAAAGGAGAGCGATGCGGCCAGCATCGCCTCCGACTTCCCTACCCCAATGGGTCAGGCACCCATTCTGCAGCCAGGTGAACTGGAGGAGGCCTCTCAGCATGGGGTCGAGAGAGACTCTACTCCACGCGTAGCAGGAGTGTGGTAGAGCACACTGCACCTCCACGAAGGGGCAGCAGGACGCTCCCAAACCTGATTTACACCCCTCCCTCTGCCTTTTGCACTGGTGCCAATGGTGACACAAGGCGCAAGGCAAGGGCGAGGCAGGCCCATAAATATGAAGGGGCCAGAAGAGAGCATTAGGATCGTCTAGTCTTTCCTCCGGCATAGTGTAGGCCGGAGACGCTTCCCCAGCGATTCCTGCAGTGGAGGGAATGATTCTTCTAAATAATCCCCACCCGCATGGGGCACAGATCCGTGCAGGGGATATGCCGCCAGCCTGTGGGGTATTTCCTAGGACACCGGATTAATATTCACCGGGGTTTCTCCCAGTGAGAAGGGTGTGGAACGCAGCCCAACTTCCAGCAACGGTGAGCTGCCTGTCCTGACACCACGTCTGTTGTGCCATCTTAAAGTGGTGGAGCTGGACGGGTGAGTTCTTCTGTCTTTAAGGCCTCATGGTTTGTGCAACCTTGAGTACAGAGAGCAGAGAATAATAATAAGTCACAGCATGGGCTTCCGCTGCCCCGGAGCTAAAAATAAAACATCCTTTCAGAGAACTCCAAACTGAATCACTCTTGTAAATTACCACAGGGCCACAGCCCCACATTGGCAAGGGGCCCGTGGGGCTATGTGGATTTATGCCAGCTGAGGGGCCAGCCCAGTGGATCTTAATCAAGGGAAAGGAAGTGTCGCCGATTCAAACAGGGTTTTGTGAGCCTAGAAATTAGTGTGAGGGATTCGCCGAGCCCTGAACCCTGCGTGGGTCGCTGAGCCTAGTGATCATTCTTCTGCACTTGATGGGCCTCACGTTGAGTTCCTTAGTCACGTCCTACGCAGGCAAACTCTCCCTAAAGGCAGTGGATCAAGCCCTGAGGTTCTTGCTCAGACTTTTCCAAGGCTACGCTCCTGTTGAGATCAGTGGGAATTTTACTCAGAGCATAAGAACGGCCATACTGGGTCAGACCCGTGGTCCCTCTATCCTATTTCCAACAGCAACCAATGCCAGCTGCTTCAGAGGGAATGGACAGAACAGGGCAATTATTGAGGGACCCCCTCTCCCCCCATCATCTACTCCCAGCTTCTGGCAGTGAGAGGCTAGGGACACCCAGAGCATGGGGAGGCGTCCCTGACCATCTTGGCAAATAGCCACTGATGGACCAATCCTCCATGAATTTAACTCATTCTTTTTGCAAGTGAGGCCCTCCAGGATCCAGCCAGCTGTAACATGTAACAATAAAGAAACAGCAAAGATCCCCGTGGCCCATTCCCACCTGCCCAGAGCCTGGCTGTCAGGCCACAGCCCATGGCAGAGCACCGAAGCGTCAGACCCTCTGGAGGGAGGCTGCGGAGGAGATGGCTCACCTGGGCAAGAGTCAGGGAGGAGAGCTGGGCACAAAAATGCCCCCAAGAGAGCACGTCTTTGCCGGCGAGTAAACAGGCAAGTTAGCGCTGCCTCTGGAGCTGAAGCAATTTATTAAAGGGATTAAGCCATCGCCCCTGACTGGATTTACGATGGGGGCTGTTATCAAAAGATAATCCTGTCTCAAATCCTCTCCAGTGGCTTGGGGAAGGCAGAGGGGAGAGTAGGGGAGAGAAGGCAGGAGGGGGAAAAGGAAGCTGAGGGAGGAATAAAGCAGCAGGAGGAGGGAAATAGAGGAAAAAATCCGGTGCTGAGTCTTTTAGTTCATGCAAAAGAGGCTCCGGCTTTTCGATCAAAATGTCCAAGGTTTGATCCCTGCCCCGACCTATGCGGGGGTGTGTGTGTGTGTGTGTGTGTGTGTCATATGTGCATGTACCACCCCATAGGAGCATGAACCTGGCACCCCTCACTAAGTGGCAGCCAAGGCTCCACTGGCGCCTGACACACTGGGTTTGCCCCAGTTCTGCAGTAGGCCTGCTCCTGAAGTGCTGTATTCACGCCTGATTAGCTGCGACACACTCACCTGTAACCTTTTCATTAGGAAATTATGTTTAATAGAAATTGTTCTGACACCTCTCAGCGGCATTTCCCCGCAATTCATTCCGAGGCGGGAGGCGGAGACGTGAAATCAAACGGTAGCGGTTCAGGCGTTGCTTTTCGGCCGTAATATTCGTGCTAATCGGGCGGTGATATGGAGTGAATGCGGATCAGCAGGCAGCGGTGGGGCTGGGAGCGAACGGGAGCACACAATAAACGGCCATTGTGAATGGAGCACATGGGGGAGGAGAGCAGGGGAAATCAGCCAAACACACAGAGCCAGGGGTCAGGAATGAAGGTGGGGGAGTCAGGACCAGTCAGACGGGGAGTCTGGAGTTGCCCTTGAATAAGATTTTGAGCTGATTCCACGCCAGTGTTCTGAACCTGCCCCATCTCTTAAAATGCACTGACCGCCTAAGCAGAAGGTTCACGAGGAAGCATCTATCTATCTATCTATCTATCTGCAATATTTATTAGCGCTGTGGGGAACCAGAATTTCGGTTTCACATAAAATTTTGCAATTTGTTTTTATTCCAAATCGTAGTGAAAACGAAGAGGTTTGTAATTTCCTGCAAAATGACATTATATTGGGGGGGGGGGGGGGGAAGGGGGAGAAATTGTTTTGAGTCCATCAAAATATTTCATTTGATTTCAGCTTTTTAAACGCAAGATACCATTTTGAAATGAAAAGTCATTTCAGAATGAAAAACATGTCCAAATGTTTCATGCCGCACATGTCAAAATGGAATATTTCAGCCTGATCAAAATGCTTCCCTCCCCCCCCAAAATTAAAAGAAAATATCTTCAGAATAGACATATTTACTGCTATTAATAATGTTGCAATTAATAATGGCTGGAAATTTCAAAGGATCCTATGGGGGTTTGGCGGCTGGGTCCCTGTCAGATGTCTTTGAAAGTCTCAGCCAATAATAATAAATATGGTCAGCTCCTTCTTTATTACGGTCCCTAAATCCTTTTCACAGTCACTGCTTTCCAGGGTACAGTCCTCCAGTCTGTAGGTCTGGCCTGCATTTCTGGTTCCTACAGGTATCGCTTTGCATTTGACTGTATTAAAATGTGTTTTCTGTAAATGGGCCCATCTCCATCACTCTATCACTCTGCCAATCTTCGTGTCATTTGCAAATTTTCTCAGCAGGGATTTTATATTATTTTCAAGAATGATCGGGAAGTGATTGAATCCTGATCCCTATGGAACCCAACCAGCAACACCCTCATTCAATGCTGCTTCCTCCTTGACAGCTACTTTTTGAGATCTGTCATTTAGTCAATTCTTAATCCATTTAATGTGTGCTCTATTGATATTGCCTGGTGCTAATTTTTTAACCAGAATGTCATGTGGTACGGAGGGAAACGCTTCACAAAAGTGGAAGTATGTTGCATCTACACAGTTACCTTTATCAACCCAACTTGTCATCTCATCAAAGAATGAAATCAGATTGGTCTGACAAGACTTATTTTCCACAAAACCATGTTGACTGGCATTAATTAGATCCCTATCCTTTAATGCTTGATCAATTTCATCCTGTATCAGCTTTTCCCTTATTTTGCCCAGGATTGAGGTCAAGCTAACTGGCCTGCGGTCACCCAGGTCATCTTGCTTGCCTTTTTGAAAACTGGACTAGCATTAGCCCTCTTCCAGTCTTCTGGAATTTCCCCAGTATTCCAAGATGTACTGAGAATTTATGCTAGCACTGGAAAGACTAATGTTAGAGCAGAGGAGATGGAGGCAACCCTGACTGGACGCATGGGGATGGCTCCTCGGTTATCCCCCTGATTTGGGATCTGTTGTTGATTTCCCCTCGCTGGAACCTTACATTTATTAGACCCGGATCTTTCCTCTGTGCCTGCAGTCCCGCTCTTCCCCAGCTCGTTGCCATGGGGTCCCTCGTCCTGGGCGTTGCTGCCATTTTGGTGCATCCACAAACCCGATCTCAGTCAGAATCACTGAAAGCGAGAGATGTGCAGAGGGCGAGAGGCATCAGGTTAACTGCATGGGGATGGGTTCAGCGAAAATAGCCTCTGGGACTGCAAGCAGCGGGGTCTGGAATCGGCTACAGCGAGGAGGTGCTCGGTGAGCGACTGAAGCTTCTCCTCGTGGATGGAAACAGCCCATGGACCCTCCGGAATTGCCAGCGAGTTGCCCTCCTATCGCTCATCTGGCACAGATTGGCACGCTGAGACCTGCTCAGTGTGTGTCACTCGCTGCCAGTTTGCAAATGGTTTTGCACAAAGGCTTTCTGACCTCGGAGGTGCCTCCCTGCTATTATATCCCTTTCACAGCCTCTAACGCAATTACCGCCCGCCCAATAATAACATGTAATGCAATTACATCCCGCCAGCCCGCCAACCGAATGCTCAAGTGACTCCAGCTCATCTGCGCTCTCTAGATCTCACAAGTTGTGGCCGGTTTTAGGGCCCTGCCAAGCGAGAGAGCGGCTGTCCCAGTGGCACAGGATGTGACAGAAGAGTTTCCTGGCTGAGCCCTGGAACTGGCAGAATGAATGAGAGATGGAGACTGAATTGCTCTCTTCCCTCTCGGTCCTGGTTGTGGTGCTCTGTCAGGGAGCCGTGTGTGAGGCACGGGTTCCTTTGCTACTTGCTGCCAGGGGGACAGTCTGAGATGGGGCATCACGTGTTTCGTGACCTATTCCTGGCTCAGTGCTAGTGTGCCATGTGACCTCGGGGATGAAAGGGTGTAAATGCCGAGTGATGCACGTTTGTCCCTTGTTCCCCAGAGTTGGCATGTTTCCCCAGCACTCTGAATTCACATGCAGGAGCCTTGTTGTTATTAACTGGCAGTCGAACAAACTTGATTCATGGTGGATCTGCATATGTGAAACACCTTCTCTGATGAGGGGCTTTCTGCATAAAGTACTCAGAAGCTGGTTCCCTGGTTCATGCATGATTTACCTGTGGAACTCACTGCCACTAGTATAACTGAGGCTAAGCACCAGGCAGGATTCATAAAAGGACTGGACATTCAGGTGGATAAAGAGAATGTCCACAGTTAGATCGATCAATCTATAACCCTCATGCTCCAGGGCACAAGACAACCACTAACTGACAGGGGTCAGGAAGGATTTTCTTTTATGGGCAGGTTAATCCATAAATCTTGATTATGTGGGTTCTTGCATCTTCCTCTGAAGCAGCTGGTACCAGCTCCTGTGGGAGACAGGACACCGGACTAGACGGATTAGTGGTCTGATCTGCCATGGCAGTTGCCTTTGTAGCTTTGCTCCAGCCAGTCCCAGATGTTAGAGGCAGTCACATTATTCCTCCCGCCCACCTAAGAAACGTTAGATTTTACCTCTGCCAATAAGAGCTAACCTAGCATTTTACAACTGTATATCTGAAATTAGTAGCAACTTAATCTCCCTCTGCTGGATCACTCAGAGGTGTAATTGTGCAGAAAAAAAGGGTATTAAAATGCAAAATACTCCATTGTACATTTTTATGTTAAATCCATTCCTCATTCTATCTTTCTTTTAATTTTACAAGGGGTTATTATTTTATTTTTTTTCTGTGGGAGCGTGCGTGCGACTTTCATAAAGAGAATGAGCGGGGCACGCAGAGAGAATAATTTCAATTTCGACATGAATCTTAAAAATGAATACTTAAATACAAGCAAAAAATACATCCTTACACCTTTAATTTCCTCTCTATGAAGTATAATGAAAAAGCCTGATTATTTTTAATTCTTCCCTTTAATAATTTAGTGGCAGAGTGATTTAAGACTGTGGACGATAATTACCTTTTCACTTCCCTGGTAAATGGAGTTTTAATAGAAATGGGAGCTCAAATACTGGAATTAATTCAAACAGGTCAGCGCCAGGTCATCCATAGCTTCTTCTGTATAAATCATTTATCTGTAAAATGGCCTGCTTCTCTGTTTCACAGGGAACCCTATCCAGGGGCTACATTTGAAAGGAAGACGCAATGTTTATATCTTGTAAGGCAAAGAGAAAAAAAATGCAATGCCCATCACCAGGGGATTTAAAAAAATATGTAAATTACCTGCAGGCTGAAGGAGGTGACTATGCACTTGTGTAGACGAAGAACATTCACACTCGTGTAGCTACAATGGTAAACTACTGGGGTGGCTTTCCAAATGACTTATATTGGTCCCAGTTATCTGAGCACCTCGCAGTCTTAAAGAAATTTCTTCTCACAAGCCCTCTGTGAGGCGGGGCAGTGGTATTATCCCCATTTGTAAAACTCAAGCACAGAGAGACTAAGTGACTTGCACAAGGCCACATGGGAAGTCTCTGGCAGAGCAGGGCATCAAACGTGGGTCTTGTACGTGCTTTACTATTGCCCTAACCACTGGACCATCCTTCATCTCTAAGCCACACTTCTGTAAGACCCTTTGTGCACTATTGCTGTGTGTCTACATTAAGCATTTGCCTTATCGTAGCTACATTGATGTAGTTCAAATTCAAATTTCCCTAGTTTAGACAAGTCCCGGGAGAATCCAGGATGTAGGTTTATCCTCATGGGGAACCAGAAGTGTAGCTAGGAATCATTAATTGAGTACTGTTCTGTGGTTAAGGCACTGGATTGAATCGCGAGTAGGTTCAGTTCTTGACTCTGACAAAGATTTCTTCTGTGACCTTGAGTAAGTCACATAATCTCCCTGTGTCTCAGTCCTCCATCTATGAGATGGGGATAATAATAATTCCCTGCCCTGGAGGAGTGTTAGGATAAATTCGAGGTTGTAGGGGAGGTGTTCAGACAGAACACTGATGGGGGACAGAGAAGTATGTTGATAGATGGATATTTTGTGCTTTTCATCCCAGAATCTCAAAGGTGAGTCAATATCATTATCCCTATGCTACAGCCAGGGAAACTGAGGCACAGAGGGGGGGATGTGACTTGTCCAAGGTCATTGAGGGGGTCAGCAGTAGGGCTGAGAACAAAACCCAGGAACCCTGATGTCAAATCCTGTGACCCGACAGCTGGATCATGCACCCTTTAAGGCTTTTCAGGGCAGAACCTACGCCTTGAGCTCTGCTTCGTAAAACACGGAGTCTCCCTTCTGGAAACATGACAGGATAACTGGCCTGTGGCAATGTGGGGCCCAAAGCAAGCCCAGAGAAATATTAAACTTCCTGGAAAACGAGCTCCAGAGAAGGCCTGTCATCCCTAAACTTTCTAATGAACCCAACCCGGAGAACCAGCCTCATGCTAAACAGGGCTCCACCGAAACTCATGCATTCTGTGCCACAGAGCCCAATGCAAAACCATTAGGGTCTTGCTATGCAATCAACCCCCTGACCTAGCACTCAGCACCTCCCCTGATTCAAAGGCTCCGGCAGGGGGGGATCGGAAACCAGGATGGTGCTGAAACGCCAAGGGGAGGTAGAAATTAGCTAAGCTGCGCTGGAATCGGGGAAAGCAGTTGGGGGTTACGTTTTTTCATGAACATTCAACACAGGCAGCCTAGCCTCTAATTAAGTGCTGGGACAGCGGAACTTTGCAGCACTCCAGCTCGGATTGGCTCTGAGTGTGCGTTAATGATTTCTTTTCAAATGTCAAGCCGTTTTGTTTCTATTTCCTTTCATAAATAATTTCCCCCACGCCTGCGGTGGTGGCAGCGCCCATCCGACATGAGCGGCTCCTTCCACGTCCAGCCCTCCATCAGGGCTGCTTGGATGTCACGTTTATACTGCCACAGTGCTTCAGGTTGGGGATTTGGTGTCTCAGAGGCAGGTAGCAACATGTGGGGCCATGGCCCAAAGAGATCCCTGCTGCCAGCCCTGCGCAGGGGAGTAAAGAGGCGTAAGGGAGAGAAGCTGCTGGCTCATAGGTGTGGATTAGTAGCTGGACAGCAGGTGTGCGGGTGGATCACTGGCTCTGCTGCCCCACACACTGGGCAAGCCCATGCAGGTGAGGGAGCACATCTTACTTCCCCACCTGCAGCAAGGGGAAACTGAGGCCAGGGTCACAATTTGGTCCTTGGGACCGCACTGCTGTGGGGCTGCCCCTTACTGAGGCTGGATTGCAGGGTTGTAAGGGGTGAGGGGCAGGGATACGCTCAGCACGTACGCAGCCCACAAAGACATTTCACGTAGAGAGTTACACTGTGCATCTGCTGTTCCCAGCAGACCCTCAAGCCAGCCATCATTCTAGGGTGGATTTCTTATGAGTGGCCCGGGAGAGGGGAGGAGGGGGCAGAATCCCCCCCAACCCCTGATATGGGCTCAGTGCAGGAATCATGAGGTGAAATTAACTGTCCGGTGCTATGCAGGAGGTCAGACTAGATAATCATAATGGTCTCTTCCTCCAGGCCTTCAGCTCCCTGAGCCATGGGATGGAGGGGAGCAAAGGGAAATGAGAGGGGGCTGTATGGATGCATTTCTCTGACATGCTTATCCAGCCTCCCAAGGGAAGCAGTGGAAGCCTCTTCGCGTGGGACATTGCAAAGTGGAGAGAACCAGCCCTGCAGAATGTAAATGAGGGCAGCGGCTTTCAGCCTTGCGACCCCACGTCAGGACAGATTGACGCTCTGGGAACCCTCTCCCTCCCACCTGGACATAAAGAAATGGAGGATGGTTGTGACCCCTTGGAACCTGTCTGGGACCCCCAGGTTGAGACTCTATGCTGGAGGGGGACAATCCGCCACTGGTTGGCTGGACAGACCGGGTGACCCAAGAGACCTTTTCTAGCTGGTCCAGAGAATTTGGGGGCATAAAAAAAACAAAACTCATCTCAGATTGGAACCAACTGCTGAGCGGAGCATCCACCCGGAGGGCTCCTACAAACCCATTTGTGAGTGATGAGGGCCAGCCACTAGCATGCACTCTGTCCTTCTTCGAGCAAGGGGTTTCTCACTACAGCTGACTGGAACCTCCGCAAGTTTACACCACACTAATATTTCTTTATCCATTACCATTTCAGGTCAGCTATTATACACCGCTTCCTGGTGAACTCAAGCAAATGATTGCATTGCCCAGGTCACAGGCTCATTTGGTAAATACAAACACAACTTCCTGACTCAGGCAATGAACCAATCAAATTGTGGTGCTTAAAACTGCTGCCTCTCTTTTGGGGACTGCAGAAATACTGCACGGTCTAGGATTTGGCCTGTATTCTTCGCCATAGGTCACTATTTAGACTGATAAATGCTCTGTGTCAAAGGCCCAATTTCCTCCTTCCTTTGCCATCCAGCCATAGGGTTTTCTATAGCACCACTGCATCCAAAAGGCATGCTAAACCTTTTCTGAAATATTGGTTCACGTACAGGCATGGGATGTGACCAGAAGTCAGATCTCTATGCTGACTGTAAACTCAGGGGAGACTCAGCGTGGGAAACCCTGCCTTTACTGACTCCAGGGCTGAATTTGGTTGGCTTTCTGAGTATCGGGTTAGAGCTAATTCCCCCCCCTCCCCCAGCAAATGCAAAGGGAAGCCAATGAATTTCACACGGGTAGGGGTTAAAACCCTTTAATCTCTACGTGGCCTCAGTGGGCAGGGAGAGCAGCCAGGCAAAGCCCAGCTTTGCTCCAAACTCGGCCTAGGGCCAGCTCACAGTGTGCATGGCCCAGCTTTGGCTCACAGTGGAATGAGGAAGCAGGTGAGTTGGTTCTGGGTTTGACTTTGGCATGCAAGTTTTGTGCAGCGCTGGCTCAAACCCGGCACTTTCCTGACTCCTCTGTGCTCGGGCAACATGGTCTCCACTCTCCTTCCTCTGGGACTTGATATATTTCGTCAGCTGAAGAAAACGGGTCTATGACAACCGTCCATATGTACCTGTCCCATGCTACGTAGCACAGGACTGGGAGCAGTCCTGCCGTTTTCAACCTGGCTCATCTCCCCTTGAAGAGCTCAAGCAGCAGTGCTGCCTAGTGGAACAAGCACTATGCTGGGAACTGGACAGTTTTGAGTTCCAATCTCAAATTGCTACCAGCCTGAGCCTGAGGTCACATTACAGTGGGGGCAAATGAAGAAGCAGGCCCATGCCTCAGTTTCCCCAGCTGTAGCGAGGCAGCAGATAGAACCCAGGTCTCCTGATTCCCAGTCTAGTGCCCTATGCCCAGTTCTTTCATGGGCTTGCTGTGGTGACGTTTGGTAAGCCACTTGCCCTTCGCTGTTCCTCTGTTTCTCCCCCTCCTCTTGTCTAGACTGTGAGCCCTTTGGAACAGGGACGGTATCCTTACATTTTGTCTGTACAGTGTCTGTCACAGAGGGTCCCTGATCTTGACTGGGCTTCTACACACTATTGAAATACAAATAAATAGTAATAAAATACAAAGATAATAGCATCATCCTTTTCTGCCTCTCGGGGAAGCTGTAAGGATGAACTAGTAAATATCTGCACAGTTCTTTGACTGCACAATAATGCTATATAAATGCTAAAGACCCTGGGTCCCCTTAGAATCTATTAGATATCAACTCTAAGACACTGGAGGAGACATTGGTTGATATTTGTGCTGTAATTTCACTTGTAAATACATTCTATGTATTGGTGACTACTTGTTAATAAGCAGTTATGAATTATTATATTTGTATTGTTGCTCTTTGTCAGATACTCATGCTTATGGATGCTCTTTTCTGTTTATATGTGAGCGTGTTTTATCAGGGTTTTTTGTATTTTAAAAAAATAAATACAAATATTTAGTGACAATAAAAAATTCAGAAACGGGCTTTCACTTGTAACACACTGGCAATTTCTGTACCATTTCTTTCTCTGCTGGCCTGTGTGATAGAGAACAGCAACCTGCTCCTGCTACAAGCCAATGGAGTGACTCTTGGTCATGGGGTAGAAGTCTGTGCTGCTGGCCCTGAGTTCAAGTTCTACTGACAACTTATATAGGGGGGTTGTTACCAGAACTGGGTTGTTTTTTCCCAGTGGAAAATTTAAAAAATGACTTTTGAAGAAAATTTCGAGTTTTCTGTGAAGAATTAAACCCCAAGCTATTTCAGTTCTGAAATGCCACTGTGGTGCCTCGTGGGAGTTGTAGTTCGGGTGCTTTGTGCTCGCATTCTCCTTTATGGGCTGGGCCATACATCTCCCATGCAGTATTTTACTCATCTGCAATAGCGCATAGAGACCCTACCTTGTTTCAGGAAAACAAGGAGTTAATAGCAGCTCATGTTCACACAAGCGTCCCAGGGAGATACCAGGGATTTGATCCATCTCCTCTTTCCAGCAATGGGAGTTTAATTGGCGATGCATCAGGCTCCATAACAGCAAGAGATGGGGACGATTGTCTTGGGACAGGCTGCTCTCCAGGGCTGTGGGCTGGGTGAGGAACCTCTAGCTGGGGGAAATTTGTTTGGTACCTTGTGATGTTGGCTATCTGTTTCTCTGGGAGCAAGAGAAAAAATTCTCCCTGGCAACTGGGATTTTATGTGAATAAATGTGTTCTTCATGTCATGTCTCTCTCACACACACAAAACCATCATTGTGAAAAATATCCAAGTGGGAAAAAGTCTACCGTCCATTACCCAAAGCCCTGGGGTCTGAGTAGAGACGCTGGAGCGACGGAACAAGCCCTTTGGATTTATGCAGGCAGGGAGTTGCTTTCTAGTGCTTCGTCTCACCACGCTGCTGTTCTTCTCTAGGCCTTGCTGGAGCGCCACTCTGGAAGGAACGCAAAGCCTTGCAGTATCTTAAACGCTTGTATAAACAGGCCTTTCCCCTCGCCCAGCGTAGTAATGATGTTTATCAAGTCGCACGCACATTCTGCCTCTTGCATTTTTCATGCACCCGGTCTCCCGAGGTGATGCAGCCTGCTAATCAAACAACAGCAAAGCAGGTGCGTGCTCCTGCTCCCCGCTATCATTGATAATCACGCTCCTCTCCCCTCTCTGAAATGTGTTCCAGCAGCCAGGGTCCCACAGGTTGCCAGTTGCAGCTTTAATTGCCACATGGCCCATGCTGTCGGCTCATGGGGTTTGCGATTAAGTGTGAGGAGCAGGCGGACAGCACTCAGTCAATCTTAACTGGGGTGACTGGCCGCGGCTGGGGGGAGGGGCTGGCTCCAATGTTATCAGTCCTGGGGAAAATAACTCCCCCTCCCCATGTCCTCTTCTACCAGCTTAGCAGGTGGCAGAGGCAACAATAATGAGCCAAACTTCCAATTGTAATGATTCTGTCTGTGCAAATGAGCAGCCTTGGGAGGAATCTGGTGAGCCAAAATGATACCCGGCCTTTCTCTTCCCTTTGAGAATCCCAAGCCTGTGTGCAGTAAACTGGAATCCTTCCTCTCCTCTTCTTGTGGAAAGTTAGAGGATCTTTGAGCGACTTCAGTGAAGCCATTGAAAGTTCCCATGCTTCGCTTTCCCTCTGGGTCAAACATGGATAATTCTGTCAGAGCTAGGAGGGGGAACCCTGGAGTCCTGACGCTGCTCGGACCGCTGGACGCTGCTCCCTCTAACAGGAGCTGGAGCGAGAAGGAAAAGCTGAAGCAGCAGCTGCGTCGATGCCAATGGACACTGAAGACCGTTATGGAGTTTCATATGGAGGTTGTGCCACCCAATACTGAAACGCGACCATCTCTGGGGTGGAACATGGCAGCTACTTAACGTCACATAACTCTGGAGGGCAGGAAGGGAAAATAAATGATGTATCTTCTGGGAGGAGGAAATGAAAAACACCACCTCCTGTTAAAACTGCGGGGGGAATGGAGAGAGACAGAATATAATTACCAGATTGAAATCTGACCAGGATGCCAGGATTAGCACCCCAGATTCTTGCAAAAAAGTGCCTGGGGATCTTTAAGAAACACAGCATTATCTGGGAATTATGGGAGAGCCCTGAGGCATGCTGGGATTCCTAGAATCAGTGTTCACATGTTGGTGGGATGTCAAGAATCACTTTGCCACTGAGATGTGGGACCAGGGACGCATTGCCCATGTCCCAGTCAAGGTAATGCTACAGCCACTGCTCTCCCCACTGCTTTTGGTTGGCATACAGGGCTTCTGGTCAGGGCTGGAGAGAGGAAGACATGCTTGCCTAACATACAGGGCTCTGCTTTCAGACTTCCAGAGGGGAATCCTGAGGTCAGGCTCCTATGCAGTAAACATGATTACAAAATGAAACCTATTCTGTGGGGGAACAGCCCTTTTACGGGTGCTACACCGAGCTGGCATCTGTTCCTTGGGCGGAAGATGCTGCCATAGGTTTTGGTTGAGCCAAGCATCCAAGTGCTCTGGTCCAAATTCGGTACTGACTCACGGCCTTCTGCTGCAGTCAATGGGAGGGCACGGAGCGTAAGCCAGGATAGAATTGGGCTGAGGCTTTATACTTCCTGGCATTAAAGCGCTAGAACTAGATCCTATTGCACTCAGGGCTGGGGGAGTGAATCCTGGCACTAGGGCCCTGGAGTTTAGATCAAGAGCAAGAGGATAAATCTGAGAGCTCCATTTGGACAGTTGATTCCACAGCAGGGCACAAGGATTTGCATTGCTCAGCGATGCGCAGCCTGAGAGCGGCTGCTCCATGGTCTCTCAGAGGAAGGTTTGGGCAGGCGTGAAGCAGAGCATGGTGCTGGCTGAGCCGGGTTTCCCCTATGAATGGACTTCACTTGCAGACCCTTAAACACTGTCTGAGAAGAGACAAGCTGCCCCGTTCGCTGGCAATTGTCTCTGCCCCCCTGATGCAGTTCCACTAGGGAGAACCCAGTGTAAAAACCCTTCCCAGGGTCTGCTCCGTTTCAAATGCAACTTGATGTGGAACATCCAGAGGACTGAGCGCTCTGGTGTCTAGTTATCCGTGCTCTGGTGCCTCTCACTGAGTCCAGGGCTAGGGAGAACAGCTGCCTCTGCCCCTTTGAGTTCAGGACAGCGATAGGGAGAGGAATCTGGGCTTGTGGGGAATGCCCCTTGCAGTAGAGGGGACTGTCTGAAATTGAACTGGCCAAGCTGCTGAGACTCCAGGGAGATGGGGCTGGAAAGATTGTGGTGGTGTCTGTATCTTCCATGGCAGATGAGCACACACTAGCCTTTGATGGAAAGAAAAGTATTTGAGGCATTGCTAGTTTGGGGGTGATTGTGTTCTTTTGTACACACTCTGTACACACGTGTGTTTGTGTGCCACACATTTGCACACACACCTATGGTCAACATGAGCCTGCCTGTGACGGTATGTCTGTTTGAAGGTGGGTGTTTCCACATCCAAGTGTGCACGTATGGGGCGTTTGTGTGAATATCTGCAGGTGCCTGGCTGCGTTTTCACATGCATGTGTGCATGCAAGGGGTGTCGCACGCCTGCGTGCTCTACGTGCCGGTGTTGGGTTTCCACTTGATGCAAGTGTGTGTGTTTTGCATGTGTGCTGTGTTTGTGCTTCATGTCGGGCGTGTATTTGCGGAGGGCTGTGGGATTGTGAAGGACCCCGTTTTGTGTGCATTGATAAAAGGTGTCACTGCAGCTGTGTGAATACTGATTTCATCGGTGGGCATCAGAGACAGGTTCCTGCTCGTAACCCTTTCCTCTCTGGCATGCACACCTCTGTCACTCCAGACGGGTCTCTTTTTTGTGTCCACCTATGTGCCACAGGGCAGTGCAGGGAGCCTGCCCTTTAAAGACAACCCTCCCCTGGTGATGTGGACTTTGCTGTGCGAGACCCCAATAAACAGTCAGTCCCGGCCCCGGGAACCTATAGTCTAAAAGACAAGCCACAGAGAAGGAATGACATACTGGGACAGGGATACCTCCCTATAGCTGGACAAATAACGCCCATCAGCTGTTGAACTTCTGGCTGGTTGTTCATTGCGCTGCTCCTTGTTCATGCGCATTCAGGCAAGCGGGTTTCTTCAGGGGGCCACTGATGTGAGAGACGGGTTTGGTTTACAGAGGCACCCATGAGCAGGGAAACATGTATCCCACGTGAAGAGTCCTTGAGCATCTCAGCGGTGGGGAAGCGTGCAGTCCACGCCACCCTGCCAGTCATTCCAAATGACAAATAAACTCACGGGGCTTGGGCTGGCTCCCCAGAAACCACAGGCAGAGCAACGGCAAAAAATGTGAATTCACTTGCCATGAATAATTCAGCCAGCTCCAGTGCTGACGTTGGCACTTTTCATTGTCCCTAGGGAGCATCCACTTAGTACACCCACAGTCACCACTGTACGCTCATTTCAGGGGGAAACTGAGGCTGGGAGAGATTCTTCTGGGAGATCATGTGGGGATACAGAGACCTAATCAGCCCCAGTTCTTACTTTAAATCTATCTAGCCATCTTTCTTTCTTTCATGCACACTCCTTTCTGTCTGGTCTTCATCCTCCTTGTATTCTAGTGCTTCAGATTGAAGTAGGCCCTTTATGAACTCTCTCTTTAAATAGGAAACTGGGGCTGGGAATTTTGCTTTAATAGTTCAAAGCCTCATTCTAAAATGTAAAGCATATTTATGTTATTTGCATCCTATAGCGGGGAAACAAATGTCTTTGATTTGTGAGCGGGCTCCCAACCTGCTGCCCAGTTTCCAGGGCTGTGCGTAAATAACACAATTTATTCAAAGGAACCCTTTCTCCTATTTACATTTATATTGAATAATTTAAAACACCTTCCCCATTTCCATAAATTACTCCCCCTAGGATGGGGAACCTGCCTGTGTCGAAGGGATGTGCTTCTGGGGGGAACGTCTAATTACATTAACACATGCAACATTAAAGCGAGGGCTGACGCCAGGGAGGGGGCAGCTGCGTTGACATAGGCAGAGGGGACACAAGGGCTTGGGATGCAAGGCGGGAGAGGAGACAGTTGTGAGTGGTGAGACCTGGGAGGTGTGGCCGGTCTGAGCCTTGCCATGAAGGACGCTCTGCTGGGGGCACCCGAGTGTAAGGTAAAAAAAAGGCTGAGCAGGGCAGGGTGTGCAGGGGGGACCTCGGTCCTGCATCAAAGGGAGACACAGGGCAGTTAATCCTGCATTGCCGATGAGCATGCGAGAACCTGATCCCGCACTGGGAAAGCACAAAGTGCCCCCTGCTCCTGCATTAGCGGAGCGCTGCCTGACAGCTGCCCCAGTGTTCACGTCCAGGGTGGGGCCAGGGAAGGGAACGCAGAGCTGCGTGTCTCACTGACGTGATGAGGAGCCTGTGTAAGACCACATTTCCACAGCCCCGTGCCTGGTCCCCCTTTCATCCGGTGCTCTTGTCTGCAAGGCAGTGGGTGCACAAGGGATTTGGGACTTGCTCCTGCTCCGTGCACCGAGCCGGCATCCCCGCTCATGCTCATGCCAAAACTCAAGTCTCATTGGCATTGCAGTATCAGCCTGTGCTTCCCTCTGGGCCCCCTGCCAGACGTCCCGGATCCAGGGCTAAGGGGCAGTGAGAGGGGGACAGAGCTGGGATCTGGACTCCGAAGGGCCTGCTTCTAATCTGGCTCATGCTGGTCGAGCACCAGCCTAACCACTCGAGCAGGAGTGACTCCTGATTCACACCGGTATAAAAGGGCAGTGCCATGCCCGTGGTTGTGTGCACAGTGCCCTAGTCCACACCTCCTGTAAGGACTCTATCATCACCCTGGCTTTGCGTCCGAGCTCATCCCTGTGCTGTTCATCGATGCCCTGGATGTGCTTTGTTCTCGGAGAATTAAGGTCTCTTAATAGTTTCTTCTCGCCACCAGTGTCTCCTGGGCCATGTCTGTGTGCATGGAGACCATTTAATTTCCCGGTTATTGTTCTTGTTATGTGCCCTCATTTGCCTCACTGGATCAGTGCTGCGGTCCATGCCCAGCGTGACCTTCAAGCCGAGTCACCAGCCCAGCCACCGGGGAAGAGCGGCGACATTGGAAAGCCATCCACAGGAATGATACAGAAAGCAAAACTGTCAGGCAACAGGGAGCTGCGGGGCTTGTCTGAGTGAAACCCAGCTGTGGGCCTTCAGCTGCCTTGGAAAAGAGTTGTGTGATCAAGGATTACTCAACCTTCGTAGGAGTCTGTGTCCGCCTTTTCCTCACAACACACCAGCAAGGGAAACGCCTTCCATGAAACTGGTTGTTCTGGGGCAAGTGATTCTTGAACGCAGAGACAGGGACACAAAGCCGAGCGCCGACTTTTTTTTTACCCTTTACTCAACCCTTTACTCAGACAAAATTCTCTTTAACTACAAGACTCAGTCCACACGGTGTTACGGTTTGATTCACCCCCAGTCAGATCAATGGGGCCAGATCTGCAGCTAGTCTAAATCAGCATAACTCCAGGATAATCAATGGACTGATTTACCCCAGCTGAGGTCCTGCCTCTGTGGAAAGGCTTTCACTGGGGCCGGCTCAGATTCTCAGTCTGTGGCCCTTCCTGATCGCTCATGTTTTCTTCCCCTCTGCGTTTCTTTTCAGCAGGGTGATTTCCAGAGCTCCCGTTTCCTTGTCAATACAGGTTATCTATTATTAATCATCATTGACTGGTTTCCTGGTAAATCGTTGGTGATGTTAAATGTACCTGAAAGGCAATATGGAAATGATTCACAGACTCATGCCCCGAAAAGGGGAGAGAATTCCCCTCTAAACCCAGGCAGGGCGATGGCGACAAGACAGAGATGCTGCCAAGTCTGACCACAGGAGGGACAGCCAGGATTTCCAGAGCCCTTTGACACACGGACCTTCTCTGTTGGCCAGTCTAATTCATGCCATTGTGCCTGGCCCTTGACCCTTACGGGTAGGAAGGGAGTTTAGTCACCATGGCCCCTTGAGTCCTTGGCCTGTCCGCTGGGACTGCCAAGAAAGTTGCCAGTTCACGCCAGCTGTGACGGAGTTTTTGGCGCTGTGGGCCCAGTCCACTGGGAACGACCCACCCTACTCGTTTCACACAGGCCCCCAAACCGCCATTGGCTGGTTACAGCCCTGAGTTGCTACCAAGTTGGGCTTGATTCAGAAGAGTGAGCCCCGAGGGAAAAGACTTTGTACCTCATTACTCAGCCCTAGGGGAACCCCAGCCCCAGAGCTCAGAAACGTTAACCTCTCGCAGGCTTTTAATGGGTCACCAATGGGCTCTTCAGCCCCACCCCTCTATTTCAGCCCAGGTCGCCCCTGGAATACAAAGGGTAGCGCACCGGCAGGGAGATCTCATGCAACTGGGCCCATCGGCTGGGGCCAGGATTTACTGACCAGTGAGAGGACAGCAGCCTGAATCATTCTTGATCACACGAGCCTTCTTCAAATCCACTAACGTCCAAGTCACGCTCCTAGGGCCCGATTTGGGCTGCCCGGTGCTCCTGGCCACCCCCGCCCCCGGAAAACGTGAGGGCTGAGGGAAAATGTGGGGAACTAATTCTTCCCTCCAGTTCTGGATTCCCACCCCCCACAAGCCCCAGGTCAGAGATGCCACTGGGCAGGCAGAGGAGAGGCATACAGTAGGACATTACCGCCCAGGCGCACACATGCTGTTTGTGTAACTCCTCCTCTGGGATGGGTGATCGGCCTGGGGAGGTCGTCTGGGCCACGCATGGCCAGAAGAAAGGTGCACCCGGGCACTCAGCTTTGACAGCATCATCATTTATTATTTGTGGCACTGGAGCATCAATGAGCCGCAGGCCTGTCATAGGGACCCCTCTGTGCCGGGTGCCGTCCATCCCAGCACAAAAAAAGACGGTCCCTGCTCCAGACAGCTCACAATCTCAGTCTGAGACCAGAGACAGCAGATGTAAACAGACACACCAATGGGGGAGTGCAAGGAATCAATGAGGCCATATTCATCAGCATGATAGGCCGTGGTCACAAGACACCCGTGGCCGAACCGTGGTCAAGTGTTTGGTAGGCATCATGGAAAAAGAGAGGATAACTCTCAAGGCATGGCAGCTGGAGTGCATGAGGACGAGGCCCGATATGTGTTATATACCCCTAGGTGTTATAGACACCTATTCCCGGTGGCATTTGCGTACACAGATCCTGTACATAAGCGTATTTGTCCAGATCTTCAGCTGGTGTAAACTGGTCATGCTGATCACTATCAACTGAGGAGCTGGCCCACTGAGCTAATTCTGCTTTCAGACTTGAGTAAACTAGGATTAACTCAGGTGAAGTCCAAGGGCTTGGCTGACTTCTGGGTAACTCCAGTTCTAAGGCTGTGTAACTCCACTGGGCTCTGGGGTAGCCCAACACAAACCTGGAGCAGAACTGGAGTAAGCCCATGGTAATTGAGGCCCAGTGGAGTAAGCCTTTAATTGAGAGAGAAATAAAGCCACCTGAGTATAATACCTCCCTAGAAAATTCCTCCTTAAAGTAATCTTCCTTTTCCTGGCCACTACGAACATTTCAGGCTTAGAAATTAATTATAATTTTAATGTTACCATTTATTTTACTGCTGGCTGTACAGGGAGAATAAATCTAGCTTGAAAATAAATTGTGATTATGGTGTCCACACTTAAAAGCTTGTGATATTGCCTCTGTATTAATGAAATATTATTGACTAATCTTATTGAATTTGGCAAAAGCCTTCCCTCCCACCCAGCTCCCCCACCGCACGGAAGCAGAGCTCTTTGAAATTAAACAAGAGTTCAACTCCTGGCATTTTGCAAACGGCTACATCAGAAAGAGAATGATGAACGTCCTTTCATTACTTACCTAGAATAGCTGTTTCCCATTCCCCCCTCCTTCGTCTCATTTATTTCTCTGGAATCTAATTCTCAGCAGATGCCTCTGGTAGTGTTTTATGTTTGAGGGTCCAGATACCCATTTAATTAACTCCATAATTGTGTGGTAACTGCTGGTCCTCTGATTGCACAGTAAGCACCGGATAGATTAAGACAGTAATTTCATGGTTATTTCTGTCTTCCCAACTAGTGGTCTCTTAGGGCCAGATCTCGAAATCTCTTATTCAGTTTCTACGCAGCTCCCGCTCAAGTCCCGCTAGGTGCATAAGGACAGTGAGAAATACCTGAGTAAGGACCTTCGGGTTTGACCCATTGACTTTATTAGGAGTAGTAATAAAGTCCCCAGCTCAGATTACCCCCCCCCCACATTGTGGTAGGTGCTGCAGAACCACAAAGACAGACAAAGGGTGGGAGGGGAAATGGAGGGGACATAACTGGTCCAAGGGCACACAGCAGGTTAATAGAGAGCCAGGGATGTAACAGTGGTCTCCTGAATGCTGCTCCGGTGTCTCCCTATTGTTATGTCCCACTTACAGCTCGGGGCTTCCCTGGCACTTACATTTTGCGCTGTCCCCCTGCACCCAAGTGCGTTTTAGCCACCAGGAGCTGGCCTGTTGTGATTTGTGGTGATGCTGGATTTCCCAGGCCATTATTTCATAGGGGGCTGGGTGGGGTTTGCTATGTCACTGCTGATTGCCCCATCTCCTTGGTCTTTCTCCCACCCATGTGAGAGGAGACAGCGTGGAATTTGTAGGAAAAAGAGTAGTGGGCCAGGCAGAGGGCAAAGGCAGCTATGTAGCAACATCCCTCCCCCCTCACAGCTGCAGCTCCTTGGGGACAGGATGTGAGTTCAGCTCCATCTGGCTGAATGGGGCCATGGAGTCAGGAAGCAGCTGCTCGCCCCCACATGGTCCCCTGACTGATCTGCAGGATACACAGATCGAGAGGCCTGATGGCCATGCAGCCCTTCGCTGTCCAATTCCTTATTGAAGGTGGCAGCATCACTGGAGGAAGCAGAGCAGAGTTCAGAGGGCAGCTTTCATGCTACTGCTCCTTAGTCACTGGCGGTGATGGAGGCAAGGGGAAAGAGAGATGGATATTGCTTGGAGCTGCCTTAGCGAACTGTGTTAATAGGGCTGGAGGGAGGGAAATTGGCAGAAGTTGGGAGAAAACCCTGCAGCAAAATTAGGATGAGAGAAAGAGACAACTCTCCTGGCCCCAGTTTCACCCCTTTCTTTGCCTCTCTCAATCTCTGTCCTTCTTCCATAAAGTGCTCACTAGTATGCTGGATGAGACTAGCTCGCTTTGAAGCCATTCTGCTGCCTGTGCAGACAGGTTTCCCAGGCGTTCAGGGCTTTTGAAGCACAGGCCCATAGGCAAGATCAGCAGTGAAGGCTCTCGGCTGCAAGTGCATCATGCGATGGATACATCCTCATTTAGCCATGACGTGAGAGACTCTCAGGTTTATTAACTCAAGCTTCTTTAACGATATTAAACCTCATGGCCCAGGTGCAGCAGCCAGACCATTGCTCAGGGTGGATTCTATAATATGAGCTCTGAATCAATTTAATGGCACTTTCAAAGCAGCAAGACGTGGGTCATGCTCCCCGACCCCCACATCTCCATTTGGCCTGCGGTGTCATGACTCTGCATTCTCCCCTTCCCTGGGCGGACTCATGTCTGAGCTACGCTGCCTACTGTCACCGCACAAGGCATGCATCTGAAATTCTCAAAGCCGCAGTGACAATGCAACACAAGAAGGCTGGATCCAAAGCCCACTGAAGTCAATGGAGTCTCCCCACTGACTGAATGGGCATTGGATCAGGCCTTAAACAAGGAGACGTTCTAAGTGACTTTAAAAAAACCCACCCAAGTAATAGACAAGACGTGATCTAAAAAGTAGAATGAATCAGTGCTGACTGATTTTGGCAGTTGAACCTAGGACAAACATGAAAGTGTGAAAATGACTCAGAGCATGACTCAAAGATGAGCTCGTCTAGCATCTTCCATTGCCTCTTCAAACCACCTTTAGCTGCTGGAACATCTGGGGAACATACGGTGCTGACGGCACTTGTCATGATGCTTCATGTGTTGGAAATTCGATTTGGGTCCCCAGAACAAGTCTTCATTCCAGATACATTTTCCAAAGACCCAAATTGTGATATCCCTCAAAGCACTGAACAGGGGCCCATTAGAGAGTTTGCGTTTGAACATTTGAAGCAATTATTCATGTTCATCTAGCTCCAAATAGCTACCAAACACCATGTGTTTTTCCTCAATGTTAATAAAAGCCTAAATGATTCTTCATTAAGAAGCCCATTAAGAAGCCTGCAGTTTCCTCAAAGCTCATTAGAGGATATTCTCACCATTAAATTATCACACTGGAGTTTTACAGAAGATGGAGGGAAGATGCCCTATTGTGATTAATTCATGATAGATTTTCTGTCCCTTCCATACAGTCTGTTCCCCAGACTCAATTTTGCTAATTTCCCAACCTCTAAGTTCCTAAGCCCTGCTCTGATCCTTTAACTTCTCTCTGCAGGGAAGGCTTTCCCAGAGCTGTGGGGCAGTGAGTCTGCAATCTGTCTTTGCAGAGTTTCCCACCACTTTTTGACATGGAGCAGGACCTCCGCGCACCTTTCTCGGGGGAGATCATTGCTCCCTTTCAGCTTTCAAGACTTCATTTCGGGGCACATTTATGATGATGACAACAAGAATGCTGGGAAATCTGGAACTGAGCCCATTAGTTGGCACCTATTTTATGAAGAACAAGGCCCAGCTTCAGTAGAGAATCCTTGAGCTAGAGCTGTCCGTGGTGCTGAATCATGGAGGTGGTGCTGAATGGTGGAGCTGACCTTTGAGAAGAATAGTGTTTCTCTCCCAAGACAAGAACAGTCCATAAACAATGTTATTTACACTGCCCACAAAATGGCAGCCTCCTCTGCTTGCAATCCCTGATTTTTTTCACTGTAGTTCCCTACATACCAAAGGGTTAGAAGAGGCAGCCTCACTGGGCAAACCAGGCCAAAGAGAAGAATCTCCTAAATGAAGTCTATGGCAGGTCAACTCATGTCTTCCCTAGAGTAGATCCTCCTGAACCCAGGAGCAAATCACATGATCTGGGGATTACTGGCATGTCGGAAAACAGGCTGCTTTAAAACAACAGAGCGGCTTTAATCTCCCACCAAATATTAAAATCTCATTTTATGGTACATTATATAATTGGCCTTTTGAACAATCAATGGCCATAAATGAAGTTTATGGCATCCTGAAGCCAAAGCTGGGGAAAGAACAAGAGATAATCCATCTGGCAGGAGAGGATGGAGCGGGAAGGCCCAGCACAGCACAATTATTTACATCCGTTCAGAGTCAGAGGGAAATTAAGTGCATTAACGGAGCTGCCAGGCCCTCCTCAGAATGGGGCTTTAAATGATATTGATGTGGTGCTAATAGGAGCACAGTTTGTCTTGTGCATATTGCCATTCAGCTGTTGGAAGCAGTGCGTGGGCAGGAGCTTTAGAAATATTTTGTCTCTTCTGTAGGGTCCATTTCTGTGGATTTGGAATGTCAAACCCTCCAAAACTAATTGGGGTCCCATGAGTCACCCCGTTGGGTATGGGGACTCAGGGCCCCAAAGTCCATTTAACAGAGGTACCCAGTTCTTGGAAGTCAAGTCAGAATAACCCCAAAACTCTCTGGAGGTCCCTTCCAGCCCTAACTTTCTATGATTTCCATATTAATAGAGCTACATTGATTTATACCGGCTGAAGATCTGGCCCACTATATCCCCTATGGAGGGCCAAATTTTTCCTCATATTTTACTCGTGGCCTGGCCCAGCTTTCCTGAAATCAATGGGAGTTTTGCCAGAGCGAGGAGCAAGTGAAATCTGAATGACTCCAAGGTCTGGCCCATGGTCAGTTTTCAAAGGAGAGTCTGAGAATTGTTGTGAATAGGAGGAAAAGATACTTCCCTCCCCATCCCCAGATAACAGTTCACTCCTTCCAGGAGTGCTCCCACTGAAAGCCGGCTGTCCCAGCAGCCCAGGGCACCTCTCTCTTATTAGCTCAAGGCTTGAAATCTATAGAGATAGCTGTTGCGTTACTCAGAGAAGACTCCCAGTGGGACAGACCCCAAGATGAGAGGGCCCCTCCCAGCCCTATTGACTTTGGTGGGGGTGGAGGTGCTGAGCACCTCTCAGGAATTGATCCACTGTCTTCAGAGAAGGTTTTACGCATGTAAGAACTGAGTAAGGATTTGATTCCTACTGTCCACCCAGGACCGGTGCTGCTCTCCTGCCTGTCCCTGCTCTGAGGGCATGTGGCTACGTTCTTCCCACTGCTCAGAAAGAGGAATTTCACCTTCTTCTTCCCAATCCCCAGGCAGGGTCTAACCACTGAACCTGACACCTTTCCACCGCGCTGCCTGGTGCTTGCATGCACACCGAGCTTTAGCTAGGGACAGACAATGGATTGAAACTAAGCCACAAAGCATTCAGCGATCAAAGAGGTGTAACCATATCTCCAGGGGTCAGGAGACTCATTTCTAAAGGGCAAGCGAGGTCCAGGCCAGTCACAAAGCTCCTGTAAACATTTATCGAGTCATTATAAGCCAGGCCAGCCTTTGGATTTCAGGAGCCCCGAGAGATGCTGGATTAGCATCCTCTTGGGGGCCAGGCATGCGAGTCTAGAGCAGGGATTTGGACTAACAAAAGGAGAGCTGTACGATTTCACTTCAGAAGAAAGAGGCCAACATAAGAGCCTCAGCCTCTCCCCTCATCAAGGCTTAATTAATTATTGTTTGTGAGGCACGGAGAGAGACACAGATGAAAAGAGCTACACACCGGCCAAGCATCATCATCGATGTTATTAGCAAGCAGGGATGTGCAAACACACTTACTCCTGTGAGTGCCCCTCGCCCCACTGGAGCTGATGTTCCCAGACTCATTGGGGCCACTTGTCTAGTGCAAGTGCGCCCTCAAAGCTGCCTCTGAGCAAGTCCTTTGCCTCCTCGCTTTCTTCTCTTGATTGCCAACCCTGATTGTCTGAGTGCCTCCCTAATAATGCTAGCAGTAATAAAAGCTCACGCCACATACGTGATTGAAGCCTACGTCTAATCCACAGGTTAAAATGACATGTGAGCTGGCAGATTTCAGATTCTGGGTAGTAGCGTGTGATGAAGAGCTGTTGATGCGTCATCCCTGAATGCAGAGAATCTATCTAATCACCTAATTTTCTTATCTCCGAGGTGCCTATCACTTTGGCATCCAACCATCTCTTCCTCTCTAAAGGCCAAATTCCATTCTCAGTTATAGAGGTACAATCCCATAGACTTCCACCGAGTTATGCTGGTGGAACCCAGCGAAGAATTTACCCTGAAGTGAATGAGTGTTTCTTTCGGTTCATTTCCTCCTTCTATCTTGAGATCATGGCCCCCTGATCCAGGGGCAATGCATCTCTGAGGCTGGATATATCAGTAATTTAAGGCATCTCTCAGACGTTGCACCCTGGAGACTATAATCAAGGGGTTTCAGCGCATCTCCTCCTCTGAAGGATGGACAGGATGTTATATCGCTGTGACTCAAAGGACACTGGTCCTGTCTGCCCATAGCAGCCTGTGCTTTAACATTGCTGTTGCGTTTCTAATGATGCCTGGTTTTGGGAAGGGCTTGATGAGGTCCCTTGGTGGATGTGACTGATGGGATCAGATATCCTGATCAAGCTATTGCTGTGATGGATGTTTGAATGTTGGGACCCTGCATGTGGGCAGGAAAGGAAAGAGGGGTGTTTGTTAGGGAGTGCCAATGGAGGATACTAAGGATGACTGTGCTAATTGCCGTGTTTCACTCCCACCCCAAGCAGGATCCCGGCATAAAGGACTCAGAAAGCTCCCAGAAGAGAAAACAACCATTGTGCCTGGGTGCTTTGAAGACCTTTCTTTCCAACTTAGGGTCAAGAGGAACTTCAGTGAATCAGCCAGCAGCCATCGTGGATGAACAACTTAATTAACTGACTCTGCTCAGCTGGTGCCCTGGTGCCCCCTTGGAGATTTGAAGAGGTGAGTCACCAGCTGAAGCAGAGCTTAGGGTGGCATTGAGCACAGGGGCAGACTGCAGGGATGGGGGAGTGAGCTTTTGCTCATCTGTGCACCCTGGGCTCCCTGCTACACTCAAACAAGCACGCATGCACACGTCTGAACACGCACTCGCATGCACACATACGTGCGTGCACACGCACACATTTACCTCCATACACGTGTGTGCCACATTCACGTCCCCCACATTTTCCAGGGGAGCGGCAGAAGGGGTCGTTCGTCCTGTTCATTCCTTTCCTCACCAAAGCACCCCATTTATCTCTGGAGGCAGATGGGGAGTTCAGCTCTATGTCCATTCAGTTCTAAGGCTCATCCCATGCCAAGGCAGCCCCTACCCTAGAACAATAGGAACCCCCATTCCTGAGCTGACAAGGGAACCCAGTCTCCCGTCATGCGCTTTTAGGCTTCCTCTATGCTGGGGCACCCCCAGATCTATGCACAACGTTTCCCTGTTCCTTGGGCGAGAAGATAGTTCCTCTCCGTTCATTCAGTTCTGTGCAGTTCCCAGGCTGATGCACCCCAGCCCAGCCCTGAAAAAACCTTTCCACTCACGGATAACAGTTCCCTTTTATGGGCAGTGCATTATGTTTTAATCTCCATCATAATCAGCCATCTAAATCAAGAGTGCTTGGGATTATCTGCTGCCATTTTTGGAGGAAAACGTGTCGAGTTTAAAGGCATTAAATGATCTTTCTTCATTCAGTTGAGGAACGTTGATCTTCGCACAGAATTAAGAGGGGAATGGTCCTTCTGATATCCGTTGCTTTGATACGGAAGACAATTTTTGCATCTGGGATCAGAACATTTCCAATGTTTTGGGTGTGTTTGGCTCTGAGGTTTAGCTTTAGGGCCATTTCTACCTGATTTCAAATATAGACTGGGAGGATTAACACTGTTAGTTGTTATGTGTCTGACAGCAGTATCTAGCAGGCCCAACTGAGGCCCACGGACAATACACAAACACACAGTGAAGAGACAATCTCCACCCCAAAGAACTTGCAGTCCAAGCAGACAATGGAAACACGGGGGGTGAAATTTTCAAAAGTGCCTGAGATTCACTGAAAGTCAATGTGGCTTAGGAGTCTTGAGTCTGCTGTTTCAAAGTGAGTTAGACACTTGGGAGCCTCAGTCACTTAGCTGCACTGGTACATTTTACCCATTATCCCCATTTCACAGATGGGGAATTGGGGTACAGAAAAAAGTCAGAGGTTTGCCCAAGGTCACGCAGGGAGTTTGTGGAAGAGCCAAGAGCTGGACTTAGGAGGCCTGAGCTCTAGTCCAGGGCCCGTTATACTCTGTTTGCCAGAAATGGAGGTAAAAAAATTATAATGATCCTATGTTTCCCAATGCACTTTGCAAACGCCGCCCATCAGATTTATAATGTGTGGCTCAAACTGGGCTCTGGCATAAACGGGCGACATTCTAGCAAAGTGACTGGAGTCACGCCAGGCCTGGATTTGGCCCTGAAGAAGCTGAGAACACTTCACCTACCCCTGTCTGCCTCCCCGTTGTCCCTTTTCTTTGTCATTGTTAGCAACACCCCTTCCTCTCTGCCTTGGAGGCCTGTAGCCTGGGCATCATCTTTTCTCTAGAAGAGCCCCACACCCCGGCCATGTCCCAATCTTTCAGCTGCTGCTTCCTCCATAACATTTCCAAGCCTTTGCTTCCCCCCCGCCCCCGTCCGCACCACTACAACTCTAATCCAGGCTCTCATCACTTCCTGCCTTGTCTAAAGTGCCCAGCACAGTGGAGCCAGACCCTGATGGGGGTCACTGGGTGCCACTGCAATACAAATGGCAATAAAGGGAAATAATAATAATTAACCAGGGGGTCAAAGGCTCAGGTTTATGCCTGATGTGAAATATCATCTCCCTTTTAGGCCGTTATTGCATCCCCCCCAAGTAAGCTCCTTCCAGAACTGAGGCTGCAGGGGCCGATTCTCATCTGATGTAAATGGGCCCAGTTCCATAGAAATCAGTGGGCCAGATCTCCAACTGGTGTCAATCAACACGCTCCGTTGGCACAGATGCCAGCCGACCCATGCGGATCCAAACCAGCTGAGGATCTGTCCTTAGAGGAACAACTTTCTCCAGATGTCCTGGGAAACACACAAGCAGTTAATACAACGCAGGGCTGAGGAGCAGACAGAAGCCAGTGGAGCCACGTGGACATGTGCTGTGTGTTTTTTCTCTTCCTCCCCTCGGCGAGATGATTATTTCCGTGCACTGTGGTTTGAAAGCGGACGTTGCTGATACCAGTGCTGCCTCTTATCATGAAACTGCTGCAAAAATTGCTTTGAAATTGTTTTACAATTGGGTTTTGCTCACAAGCCTCCTGATTGAGCATGGCAAACTCAAGATGGGAAAAGCGTTTGAGGCGGGAGTGGGGAAGGGAGCACGGAGGACAAGATGCTCAGACAAGGGGGGAATACAAAGGAGAACACAGGGGACCGTGTTCACAAAACAAGCCCATGTGAAAAGGAGCAGAAGGAGATTGTTCTATAGCCTTGTTGGGGTGAAAAACACTCCCACGTGGCCCGGGCCTCACTTGTGAGCTCTCTGAGGCAGGGACCATCGTTTTGTACAGCACCTAGCACCATGGGAGTCCTGGGCCATAACTGGGGCTCCTAAGTGCTACTGCAATATAAATAATAATTAATAATCATTCTTTAAACGCGCTGGTTGAAATCCTGGCCCCATTGCAGTCAATAGGAGTTTTGTCGTTGATTTCAGTGAAGCCAGGATTTCTCCCTGTGGAATCAAGGGGAGAATTTCCAGCCAGTGTAAAAGCAGCCGCCTTAGACAAGAAGAGCGCTTGGGCCAGGGCAGCTTCCTTCTCAGGGCTTTTTTCCTGCAAGACTATAGAAATGAAATAATTCCTGATCCAACGACTCTGACAGCAGTGACTTTGTTGAAGTAACTTTGTAACGAACCCCAGCCCTTCTCCCATGCAGTAATATCCTGAAGTAGGAACAGAATAAAATAAATCAGCTTTTAACAAACTCATAAACTGATCGTGGGGAATGTAAACCAATTTCTGATCTAGTTGAGGCGCGCTGAGGTTTCACTGAGTGGCACGAAGCTTGAGTGGATTGTGAGATTGCTCTTGAGTTGGTGAATTAGTCTCCTTTTTCTCTTCTGCTATTAACTCTTTGGAGGCTACGGGATGGTCTCTTTCTCTTGCTAGCTCTCTCACACAAGCTGACTTGCACACGAGCTCCTCCCCGCTTCCCCAATACAGCCGTAGGTCTGAAACACCTAGGTGCCCTGGAACCGTAGGTTTGAATCTCAGTAGTTTTAACTCAGCCTTCTTCCCCTCTGATGTAGATAGATCCACTGAAGCAACGTCTACATTACAGGGTCTGCAGTGGCATAGTTACGGTGCTGTAGCTATGCCGGCATAAACCCAGGCAGTCGACACAGCCTACAGAGACAGAAGGGGTTTTTCCATAGCTATGGGAACTCCACCTTCCCTGACCAATGGTAGCTAGGTAGATGGAAGCATTCGTCCGTCCACCCAGCTGCGTCTACACTGGGGCGGGGGTTGGTCAGCATAGCTCTGGTGTTCAAGGATGTGGATTTTTCACACCTCTAAGAGCCATAGCCAAATTGACCTAAGTTTTAAATGAGTCACATGTATGTCATTTACTTTACATGTGGATATTTTTGGAAAGGCCTTATAATGCAAGGGCTTGTCTGCTTTGTGCAAACTGTAAAGAACCCAGGGCCAAATTTATCCCTGACTTACTCCCCCTGCAACTTTTCAGCTGATTTGCAAAGCAGAATTTGGCCCTGAATATTTGTCCTTGGCCAAAATTTCCTCTTTCCCTTCTGTTGCACTATATGCCGCCTGGATGGCCGCTGCCTTGCACCCCAGAGGTAGCTGCATTTCCATGAAGATGCACATGTACAAAGTGCTTTGGGCTGAGAAGTGCAAGATGAACACCAGCTGTTGTTATCCACACGTCTCCGAGGCATTCATTCAGAGGCAACCTGGGAAAGCCCAGATGGAGGAAGCAATACGTTTCCTATGGCTTGTTGTTTTTCAGTGGGATGATCGCCCTCTGAAAATCTTTACCACAATGTTTAATGACAGCAGTGATGGGGGGAAAGCCAATGGAGTGAGATGCTGGCGGGCTGTTGTGGTGTACCCAAGACTGTGCTGGAACTGCAAGTTGTGGCTTTAAGAGCAGGGGGATCTGTAGCAAAGCACTGGATTGGCATCGGTCTGAAAAGAGCCATAAGGCCAGGTGGGGTGAGCGGTGCCTCGCTGCCCTAGGGAGAAGCCTGCTTTGTTTTTCTCTTGTGCGTTTCAAATTCTAAGAAATAAAGTCATGTTACTTTGCAACCTTCCAGCAAGAGTATTTAGGGTTTTCTCTAATTTCTCTGTGGCGATGCTCAGAAATGTAACGCTTGTGACACCACAGGGGTCTGGTGCTGAGCAGCCCCCAGGAAGGAGAAAACGAATGGTTCAACTGCTCTTGTTCTGTCAGAGGGCTGAGTATAGCTACGAAGACCTACGGCCATCTTCACCTGTAGTGAAAAGGGGATCTGGAGACTGCCGACGGCTGTCTGTGTAAAGGTCATTTCATTGTCAAATAGAAGCTCTCTGGGCCTGAGTAAGGAGAACACAGAAAGGAAACAAATCCGTGCTGACCAGGGGATCGGGGCCATCTCTTGCACTGCTCCACCACGGACATCAGAATGACACCTACCCGCCACCTGGGAACGAAGCCAAAGGTTTGGTTTCCCAGGCTCGGTAAGGGAAGCTCACGGTCCCCCTTTCGTTCCATGCCGCCGTGGCCCGGGAGGAAACTAGCTTCCTCGTGTATCAAGTCCAAACCTGAGCTATAGGGAAAGGTTTTGATGCCCTGAGGTAGGTGCCGACCTTTCCCACTTCTGCTGGAAGGTGGGCTAGCCAGCTGGGACATCCAGAGAGAGGGCCAGGCACTCAGCTGACATCCATGGAGTGACTCCATTGACTTCACGAGAGCCAGGCTGGTTTAACCAGCGGAGACGGTGTCTCTCTGCCGCTCCCACACCCCCTAGAGTCTTCCAGAGGCTGCCTTTGAGGAGCTAAAAGAGGAGTTTCGAGCACAGATTATTACCCATGTGTCTTCTCAGACAGAAAAAAGCTGCCCTTCCGCTCCCCGCCCCCCACTCCCTGTCAGAGAGGTTATCGCGGTAACCATTCCCCATCACCCCGGTGGGGGGAAAACTGCCGGAGCAAGTCACATAGGCACCGCCCCCCCACCGGAGCCAGCGGAGTGGGGACTGGGTTGCTATAGCAACCCCATGGTACGAGTGACCGCCCCCCCCCCGGCTCAACCACTACGCACCACCGCAGAAAAGAAACATGAGGCATCTTCCTAGCGGCGCCAGGGTCACTCGGTTTATCCAGTTGTCAAAGATAATAGGAAACAGGAGACGCGAGGCTGAATGCTAAAGCACTACGAGGGGCGGGCTGGCGGTTAACTCTCAAAAGTACCGGTGATGACGACAGGGATTTGACTCGGGGGAAAGCGCCGCAGATCACAGCCAGGTCCACAGACCCCACGGCTCCTACCCGGCGGATAGAATCCCCTCCAGTGTGCCGAGGCAGGGCCGGCGAGGCACCGGGGCTGTGCGCGCTGAGGGGCGCACCGGTGACCACGTTGAGTACTGTCCGTCACAAGGGCACCCAGCAGCATCCCTTGCTCCCCTCACTGGGGGTTACTCAGGTCCTGTGCATGCCTGTCCTGCCCTGCCCTGCCCTGCCCTGCCCATTCGGTGGGACAAGGAGATCAAAGGCTGGTTCATTCGGAGCCTATCCCTGCCCACTGACTGCGACACTGGGACCCGGGCGTGGTGACGGGGCTGTGATACCCAGCAGAGTTGGGAACCGGCAGGTCATAGATCTTCAGGCCAAGCCAACTGAATGAAGGAGATTAGCAGAGGGAGCCCCTTTGCTCCCTTATCCAATATGTGCTGCCCTTCAGCTGGGAAAGGGACGGAGCTATCCTGCTCCGGCGTCTTCTCTTCCGTCTCTACCTGCAGCGTTGCTCCGTTCACTGCAAGGGAGACAGCTTGACCAAGGTCACTCAGCACGGCCAGGACTGCACTGGGGCAACTGCATTTGACTCCTTGGCTGCAGACTGGGCATCTGGTCGGGGCCGAGATGCACAGATTATAGCGTCGCGCCCACAGGCAGGAAAACAAGCAAAGAGACAGAAAGAGGAGAGCGCTGAACGTTGTCCAGCCATCCCCAAAGCTCAGCTGAGCGAGTCTTCCGCTTGCTCAGGAGACACGGCGTGGCCATGCCACTAAGCAAACCCCCCAGGCTGTTGATGGGAAGCATGAATGGGGCTCAGGATGGCAGGTGATATCTGCTAATGAGTGTGGAGGGAACGCTAAAGACCCCTTGGCAGGTGGTCCTCTGCATGCACCTCCTTCATCTGCCAGCGCACTTCCACCACTGCCCAGCAGAAGACAACTTCTCAGAGCCAGGGTTGGAAAACCCATGAGGCCACTCGATCGCTCCGGAAAAAGCAACCTATAGGTATTGTCAAACAAAGTCCTTCTAGTCCAGGGCCCTGTGTCTGACAACAGCCAGCACCAGCTGCTTCAGAGGAAAGTGCAAGAAACCCTATCATGGACCATTATGGACTAACCTGCCCGTATGTGAAGTTTCTTCCTGCCCCCTGGCAGCTAGCGGTTGGTTCGTGCAGTTGCCATCAGTTGTGTTCAAGGTTGCTTTGGAGTTCTGTTCAGCTAGGAAGTCAGCTGTGTCTACCCAGGAAAGCCACCTGGGCGGTCCCCTGGGATTAGCACTCCCACTATGCCTCCACCACTGACTGGGGCACAGACATCCAGGTTCGTTGCACTCACAGGAGGCGATACCCAGGAGCATTCCCTTCCCTTCCACTAGCAGACAGATACTCAGGTCCAGCACCTGGAAGCCAGCTGAGTCCATCCAAGAACATCAGGTGGGTTAAGTAGAGAAGATTCCTATGGCAACCGGGTGTGCTATGCGTACCTTCCAGGGCTAATGACCTGTTTCATGCAGGTTATTCCTAGTACTAACCAGACGGAGGATCACTGCAGCATTTTCGGGCAGGTGTACCAGATATTCAGACTCAGGGATCGGTTGAACAGCCCAGGCCTGCTCCCTTCTACTTATTACAGTGCTCTGTAGAGCTTGGGCTGCTTCTTGCAATGCCTCCTGATCTCTCTGCCGCAGCTCAGAGCTGTGATTCTCTGCGGCGGAGGATTTCCAGCCTTTTCATTCTGCAGGCCCAGTAGCAAGAGGAAGAGACGCACGAGAGATCCTCTCTTGGACCCAACCCACAATCACTGCAGAGCAAGTGCTTTGGGAATTCTGTATAATTTGGCTTCTCCAACTACGCAGGGAAAGAGGCCACGATTGAAATCTCCATGGTGTTGGTTGCTGAGACGTTAGCCATGACTGCTTCAAATTTCACTGACACGGGTGATGGACCCTCCTCCTCAGAAGGGGCAGCATTTGCCTGAATGACCACCTCATGGTCACAAAGTGCAGGTTCCTGTTCACCAGACGGGGCTCTCCAGTGTAAATATCCTGGGTAGCTACGCAAGGAATGATTTTATCTCGTGTAAAGGTTTATTTTAGAAGTCAATTAGCTCCCGTGAATTTGTCCTTGAAAAGCCGCAGTATTCTAACCAGTCTGCAGAAAACTGTTCCCTGGGTTTCTCTGTTATTATTAATTATTACTATTGTTTATTTGTCTTTGTACTGTGGTAATGCCTAGTCATGGTTCAGGACTTCACTGTGCTAGGCACAGAGCAACAAGATGCTCTGACCTTTATTATTTATTGTTCGGAGTCCTGAGATGCCATAAGTGAAGGGGACTAGATGACCTCTCGAGGTCCTTTCAGTCCTACGATTCTGTGATTTATTCTATGAGATCAGGGCCTCATTGTGCAAGGTGCTGTACAGACACATAGCAAGAGACTTTTCCTGTCCCAGAGAGCTCACAGTCCAAATAGACAAGATTGATAAAAGATGGGAGGGGCACAGAGAGATGAAGTGCCTTGCCCAGTCACACAGCTGGTTAGTGGCAAAGCTGGGATCAGTACCCAGGTCTCTGGACTCCCCGTCCAATGCCATGCCCTGTCCATCTGCATGGACATAACGAAAACTCACACCATTGATGCTTTAGGCCCACTCTAAAATCCTACTGCAGATATAGCGGAAACTCCCATTCTGAATGACACATGGGCAATGCCTTCCTCTCTTAACAGCTAGCAGGAGCCCAAGGCCAACCTTTCATACTTACAATAATGCCTAAATTATCCATCCAATCTCATTATTAGTTGAGCGCTAGCTTTCATCCAAGGACCTGGAAACATGTTACAAAAGTGAGTCAAGTTTTATTGTCTTCATTCAATGGATGGGAGAAAATAAGGCATCTAGAAGTGAAATGATTTTGCCCAAGGTCACCCAGTGAATCAGGGACAGAGCCTAGAATAGCGGGGTAGGACAAAGGTGATAGGAAACCAGAACTCTGTCTAGGGTTGGCTACCTCTGTGATGGACGTTGCATTAAACACTGGTAGATAGATAGATTGGATTAGACCTCCCAGGTCTCTTTGACAGCAGCTTCTCCAAAACAGCTGAGCCACATTCCATCTATCAAACTGTACGTGATTCCATTAAAAAAGAAAAGGCCCCCAAACCCCCCATCCCCCAAACAAATGCTATTCTAGCTGCTGTCGCTACTTCCTCCTGTACTGCAGAGACTGCTGGGTAAGCCCTGACATGTTCTCATTGGCAGTTTGTCTTTACAGAAACAAATGCCCATCTACTGTGTAATTAACCCAGTTAACTGAGACACTGATCCATGCTAACTCTGTGAAACCAGCTTATTATCTGTGGTGCTAATTAGCCAGGGAAAAACAGACAGTGGTTTTGCAGCATATCCATTTAAAGGGGGAGTGAGAGGAAACCCTTCAAAGCTGATTTCTTCCCACCCCTCCCCCCTTCACTCTAAAATGAGAGATGAAAAAAAGTCAGATGCAGATGCAAAAATAAATAAATAAACACATCAATAAAAGCTCTTTTGGAAGGACTCTGTGAGAGCCGGGTAAGTCTGGAAGCAGAAGTAATGCACAGCCATGGGAGAGTGTGAAAAAAGCAGTTTGCCACTCTTAAATCGTCTTTATTGCTCAATCGAAATACAGCACATCAGAGAGGAAGGAATGCTGGATTTGCACTGGAAATAGAGAGAGGAAAAGCTTACCAAAGATTTACTTTAGGTTTGTACAGGACCTAGTACATTGCAGCTGTGACCTGGCTAGGGTCTTTAGGCGCTATAAAACAAATATTAAGATTCATTAATAATTATTATAAGGGTTTTCTCAGTAAATCTCCAGAAAGGTTTAAAGAAGATGACAGAAGTAATACAAGATCTAGAGTGTGTATCAAATTCCAAAGATTGTTCACATTAAAGAATGACAAGCCAACGTGTGTGTGTAAAGTGGAGCCTGTTACTACTGAAGGAAACTCAATCTGTAGTTTTAGTGTGGCATTTAGTATTCGAAGCGAAGTCCAATTTGCTCATCGTGCTGATGGGGTATGAAAGGCAGGATGGAGTTTTACTGCAGAGTGGTTGACCCAGCTCCCGAGATATTACTGATACACAGCTGTTATTCAGCATTTCAAAACACTGGAGTCATTATGTGAAGCTGTCTGCTAAGAGAAGCAATTAGACTTCAGAGCATTATGAACACCAGTTCCAAATCACACAGGGGACAGATCCATCTCAATCCCAGCCAGAAGGGAGCGCTACAGGGAATATAAATTACATAGGACACACTAGATCCCAGCCCGGCCAGCAATGTAACGGGGACCATTATATGTCCCAATCAGCAGGGGTCCTGGTGACCAATTGAACCCAAAAGGGTGTACATACAACACAGGGCTGAGGAACTGCAGGAGGGAATGCAAAAGGGGAAAAACATCTGTATACCAGTCACTAGGTCACGGCAGAGAATGGGACAGAGGTGCAGTGAAAAGGATAGAGAACTGTCCCTGTCCCAGCCCGCAGGGTGCAATTGAAGGGA
The DNA here is from genome assembly GCF_026122565.2 of Emydura macquarii macquarii. Lineage (NCBI taxonomy): Eukaryota > Metazoa > Chordata > Testudines > Chelidae > Emydura > Emydura macquarii. The sequence goes on along the minus strand of NW_027130449.1, from coordinate 10,128,355 downwards.
ATATCCAGGGAATCTTTTTTTATTCCAGCCCAAAGGAGGTACTGCAGAACTCGGCACCAGCGCAAACAAACAGGAGACAGGTCAGGCTCTGTACTGGACAGTAGGGGGCACTGCAGGGATTGGTCATGATGAAAAGGGGCAGAACAATCTGAGGGTCTGTCTACACTATGAGCTGGGGGGGGGTGATCTCAGCTCACATAGACCTCCTCCAGAAAAGCGGGGGATGGACTTCAGAGCCTGAACTCCAGCCCGAGCCTGAACATCTGCACGGCTAGTTTTAGCATCATCTCACGAGCCATGTGTGCCGGAGTCTGTAGACCGGGGCTCTGAGACTGGCTGCCGTGGGCTCCTGTTTGCTCTGTCGATTCACGCTCTGCTCTGAGCTAGCCCGCTGAAAGGAGCAGTGTGGGCAGAGCGGCCCGGGCAGCAGCGTGAGCTAGCTGTGCCAAGGACATAGAGTTCAGAGTTCAGGCGGATTTGTACTCAGCACAGCTCGCCCCCACCGCCACTGCCTGTGCTGCCGGGACTACACGACTATTTTCAGCGGGCTAGCTCGAGGCGTGCTAGTGAGAGCGTCTCTGTGAGCTGGGAGCCACATCCCTTACGCACAGTGTAGACGTAACCTGAATGGGAGGGGAGTAATCTGCTGGAAGAATGGAAGAAGAGATAGATGATACAGTGTGGAAAGCTGGATCTTGGTAAAAGTAGGGAGGGCGGGAGGGAGACAGATAGAAAGAATTGGAATCTAATCTAATCTATGGGAAAGCAGGCATCAATTAAAACTAAGACAGCTGCTTTAATGATTCGTCCAGTCTCTCATTAGTAACCTGGCCCGTTAACCCAGCCACAGCTGCTGCACGCAGCTCTGGGGTGAATCATGTGTCACCGAGGCGGTATGGGTTAAATAAATAACCTTCTGTGCCTTTTTCTGCTGGCTGGCTCCTCATTCTTAATGACGCGTCTTCTCGCGCTGAGTTTGTATCAGGGATGGCTCAGTTACAAGGGTGGGATAGAAATGGCTTCACCTTTCCATGACTCCCAGTTCCTAAGATGGTTTGTGGCCCATGCAAGGGGGACAGGCCTTTTTTGCATAAGCTGGGGGGCTATACCAGCTTCCTGGCCCGGTGCGCTGAGAGGCCATGACCTGCTAAAACACGGGCACTGGCACTTTGGGGACATTTACTGGGAAAAACCGCACCCTGCTGGGCTTTTGGCTGACGACTCTTTGTCCAGTTAAACTCCCTATTTAGTAAGAGTATAAAGGGAGCTCGCTGCTTGTGCAAGGTGCCCAAATTGACTCCCTGAAGCCCTTTATTTGGCCCCGTATCCAACAAAGCATGTTTCACTTTAAACACCTGAGTAGTCCCCGTTGAACTCAATGGAGCTACCCGGGTACCTAAAGCTAAACACGTGCTTAAGTGCTTAGCTGGATGGGGGCCTTTATCCATAGAAGAGGGACAGCATGGGGCAGCAGCAGTGCCGATTTACCCTGTGAATGCCCGCTGTTAGCCGTGAAAGGGGTCAGTCTCCATGGTCCATTCAGCGCTCAGCCTCTCTGAGGTTGAGACCAGTCTGTCAAGAGTGATGCAAGCTTTTGTGATCCTGCCTGGCGGGCTCCAGAGTGGTCTTGTCACACTGCAGAGAGGTAAAACCCACGGGCGGGATTTCTCTCCAGTAGGGTCTGAATTAAAGTAACTGGAACTTCTTCTGCAACAGCAGGTGCCAGGGAAGGGGAGATGCTGCTGTGCTCGTGGCTGTGTTGTAATTATGTTGAAAGTCCATATCGCCGATTACATTTGTTCTGCTTGTACAGCGCGAGGCTGGTGGCTTGTTTAACAATTCACAGAGCATTGTTCTCGCCGCAGCCATAACACCACACAATTGATATCGTTCTTACATGGGCTGCAGAGATAAGACGTGTGTTTAGCACAAAGTCAGGGCTGCGATACAATCGCTGCACGGGGAAATTAAAAATCTTGACGTGGCAGCAAAACCCCGTCTCCCTCCCTCCCCAACATGTGTGTGGCAGCACGGATATTCCCCACGGGGCCAGCAAGGAGGACAGCAACTGATGAGGATGCATGCTCTGTTTCTAGCAAGCGGGGCCCTTGGGACTTAGATGGGAGGTGACAGCTTTTAGAACAGGTGGCATCGAATGAAAACGCTGGTTCTGAATCGCCCCAAAACTTTGGGGAACTTTGTATCTAGGCCTGTTTCTGGTCTATTATCGGTTTAGCCCCAATGCATCCAGAGCCCCAGACCTTTCCCTTTCTTCAAGGGGAGAAGAAAACCCTTCCTGGCTCTTTGCATGCCAGGTCTTTGAGATACACCATCTCGGTGATGCCCTGCAGGACGGTGGGGAAACATGAATGGCTTAGGCTGGGAACCGCCTGGGGTGCGTGTGTGTGTGAAATGGAATGTATGGGAGTCTGTATAGTGTGATGAGTCTATAGCATGTGTCTGTGGTGGTCACCCATGCATGTCTCTCTATCAGGGATGGCAGTGTCTGTGTAATCTGCATCATGCTCTCCCCATATCTCCTAACTCCCTTCCTGCAGGCTGGGGCTGACTTTCCTCCGAGCGCCTCATTGTAGGTAGGAACAGAAGGGCTGCCATTTTACACACATGTATCCACCGGAGACAGATGGTCCCTAGAGATCCATAGGCTCAATATGAGAAGCATTGATGCAGTTTTAATTAAAGTTACTTTGCTGGGCCGGGGGGAGACAGAATGTTGAGAGGGAAAATAACACTTTCGGAACCTATTTCCCCTCCTTTTCTTTCTGTTTTGTTTTTTACTCTTGTGGTGGGCCTGGTTGTGGCCATGAGAAGAACCAGCCGGGAAAGCTTTTTCTACATCTTGTGAACATATCTCAAATTGGGACAAAAAGTCAAAATCTTGAAATTTTGTGCAAACTGAAAATTGTAAAAAAAAAACCCAAAACATTCGGTTCAGGTCAATCCAAATGTTTTGGGAGAGCAGGAGATCTGCTTCTTATTCCCAGCTCTGAATACACTGCCCACTGATTACGTGGTGCGGGAGGATCGCGAGGCTGAATTCACGGGTGTCAGGTCTTTGCAAGGAAGGTGCTGTAGCAGGACCAAGGATCATTCATTTGAACGCCACAAAGACTAAATAAATGCTTCAGTTTTGACCCATCTCTCTGAGATGCTCAGGCCCTTCACCCGAAGGATTCCCCCACCCCTCCCTTAACAAATGTTGATAATGAGCAGAGCAAACCCACAACCCTAGACGATGAGCAATTAATCAGGCGACCAGAGAAGCGTGCACTGCATCCATCTTATCCGAGTCAGGGCGCAATCCACCGCAGAGGAAGAAATGCACCAAGAAACTCAACAACAAAAGGTGGCAAAGGCCAGGCAACTAAGTTATACGGGAGCCTGGGAGGAGGGACGAGACGTTTCAGAGGCCCGTCTGGGTTGCTGCTGATTGATGATGGAATAACGAGAAAGAGATGGGGCAGAGAGACAAGGAATGTGCAATTAACTTTCCTAGCAGCACCCCCTGATTGTGGGGGACATGTGTCAGATAAGCCTTCTGATAAGCACTCCGTGGGTGAGAATCAGAGCGGTCCAGAGACTGCACTGCTCTGGGGGGGAGGAGGAAGTGCCAATCAAGGGGCTGATAAGGAGAGAGCAGCACATGGCAGTAGTCGATTGTGGCTGCTGCGAGTCACGCGGGCTCGGTGGGTGGGCCCCCCCGGGGGCTGAGGACTTGTCTGTGGGCCCAGGGCGTGGAGCCTGCAGATTCGCTCGCCGGCCCGGCCATCACGGCTAAGGCGGCAGCGGGAACGCAGTCCAACCAGCCAGTCCCACGCCGGCCTGAACCTGGATAGGAAGGGAAGTCTACACTTTGCCAGGGAAGGGGGAGCCCCACAGGGTGACGCTTGCTCTCCAGCCTCCCGGCTGGGGCCGGACAGATGGTTGAGGTTCGGCGCCCCAGGCTGCAGGACGCCTTTTTAGGTGAAGGACCAGCAGGTGGGCAGATACCTGCCCCAGGCTGCAGCAGGTGGGGGAAGGCAGGGTGAGGCCCCCCCTTGCAGATTGCAGCAAAGCAAGGGGAACATGCCATCACTCCTGGACAGCACTGGTAGGCGCCACAGGCAGGCGCGGCTGTCCATACACGGCCAGGAGGACATGGGACACCTGGGGACTTACTCCCCCCCCATCCTTCCCTTTCTCTCTAGGACTCCTCGGCAGAGGGCCTGCCCCCACCAACAAGGCTCAGCTCAAGGTCTGAGGTGTTGTCCTCTGCAGTACACGCCCCTCACCGGGAGCTCCCAGGTGGGTTACAGCCCACAGCTTCCCCTGGCTTAGAGACAGGCCTGGGCCGCAAGGTTCAGATCCACAGCCCGGCTCCCCCACGGTCCTGTCTTTCATTTCAGGCTCTGGCGCTGCTCCTTGGCAACTCTCAGGAGGACATCTTAGCCCTGCCCCCATCGCACACCCTTCCCCCACATCCTAGGAAAAATTCCCTGGCGTATTTCCATTACCAGAGATTTAATGGGGTAACACTTTGCTAGAATGATAAAAACAAGTTAATTATCCAGTAAGAAAGCTGCCCCCACTGCCCCTCTTTGCCTGCCTGTGGCTGTATATTAATCTTTTGTTAGTTCATTTTATTTGGAGCTGAATAAATTGGAAAAGCCAGAGTGATTCATGTACTGTGGATTGGTTATTGATCCAGCACACTTCCCTCCTTAAAGTCCCAATCAGTCACGCTGATCAGTTGTGCATTCTGGCCCAGCCTGCTGCGCTTGCTGTTTGGAGAGGAGGAGTTGCAGGTCCACACACATCTCAGCCCCTCCTGATCTCCCCAGTATTTTGCACCCCACATCCCCAGAAGCCAGCAGCTTTACTGATAGCAGTTTGCTCTGGCTGATTAGCTACATACACCCTACAAAATCCAGTCTGAAGCACAGGTAAAATACTGGGATGCTTCCTCCAATTCGGCTGTTCTAAAGTCCTGTCTGGGAAGTTGGAAGGGGCCAGCTTTCCGACTGGAAATGCGGCTGGCATTTGTGACTCAAAACCCCACAGGGTTTGACACTCAGCTGAGGCCCTTCTCTGAGATGCCCTGGAAGACACCATCCAAGGGGCATGATGGCCCAACATCTAGGTTCGTTACAGGGAATCTCCGGCTGATAGCCAGGAGTTCACGATCTATCCATTTACGGCCCCCATCATGGAGGTATCTGAGTGCCTCTCTGCCATTATTAATGAATTTATCCTCACAACCCCTCTGGGCATATGACCTCCATTTTATAGATTATTTGTGTTATAGTAATGTCTACAGGCCCCAGCTCAGAGTAGGGCCCCATGGCAGTCGGCAGAGTAAGAGGCAGTCCCTGCCCCAAAGAGATTACAACCTAAATAGAAAAGGCAGAGCAAAGAAGTATTGCTGCCCCCATTTTACAGATGAGGTCCCGAGACTCAGAGACTTGCCCAAGGTCATGCAGCTTATCTGTGGCAGAGCCAGGAATTGGAGCCAGGTCTCCTGAGTCTGAAGCAAGTGCCTGAACCACAAGCCCGTCCTGCACAGAACTGGGAGGAGTAAAGGAAGATCCCCGCAGCACCGGGAGCTGGTGCTGGGGCGGGATAGGTGGGGATCAATGAAGGCAAAGAGCTGCATGGTGAATGGGAGTGGGTTGGAAGGAACTCACCAACTTCCCCGTATGTTTCAAAGCTCTCTGAGAATAGCTGAGAAGCAAAGCATGGTGGGATAGTTCTAATAGCGTCTCGGGAACGCTACGGCACGGCAATGGGGACTTGAGCCCAGGCCGGCTGGATGCAATCTGCCTTCATTAGTGGGAGCTGGAGTTCAAGTGCGAAGATTTGCAGATGGGAAGCGGTGAGAACCTGACAGCTGAAGGGAGGGGACAGTGGTGCAGGGGCAGAGGGGCACCCCAGCCTGCTGCCTGGGAGGGAGGCAGGTGGGCAGCAGAGAGATAACTTACCCCAAGCCCCAGGAGGTGAGATGGTTTCAGGATGAAGCAGATCAGGGGCTCCCTGCAGCAACTCCTGCTGGAGGAGCCTGGCACTGACATTGGGAACTCCCCCCGCCCTCCCCCTGCCCCAGCTAGCGCTCCTGCCCTGTTCTGTACAGCGCCCCCAGCTGGGAGAGGCTGGCACGGAACAACGAGCTCTCCTGCCTCGTCCCCTGTAACATCCCTCGCTGGATGAGCAGGTGCTGTAAGCACCTGTGATGCCCCTCACAGCTAGCACACTGCCATTATCCCACCAGAAATCTCTGCCCCACTCGTGTCTTGTTCAGCTCTGATGGGCAGCCGGGGAAGAGCCACACGAGATCTGACGGGAGCCAGCAGAGCAGAGTAACATGGAGCCTCTGCCTGAATGAGGGCAGCGAATGCTGGGCTAGCCTGGAATACAGTCAGTGCGGACGGCATCCCACCAGCATGCCTTCTTCATTCCATCTCAGCCAGGCACGAAAACTCCAGGGGTGGCGGACTGTAAATATAATGTGGGCTTCTGCGGAAATATTTCCTCCGAGCTTTTCCATCAGTGCTGCACAGGGTTATAAGACCAGCACGGTGCTGCCGAATAGCGCCTTGTATCGGAGCGCCAAAACAACTTTACCACCGGGAGTCAGCACGTTATCCTTGCTGAGAAAACAGACACTGAATTAACAAGAGGGGGAATTAATTTACCCAACCATAACAACAAGCCATCGACAAACCCGAGAATATCCTTCTTTCCCGCTCTAACCACTCCAGTTTTCCCCAGGGCTGGGTTACAGAACCCAGGAGTCCTCCTTCCTAGTCTCCTACTCCAGACACAGAGTGCCCTACTCCCACAGCCAGGAGTTAAACCCAGCAGTCCGGACACCCACTTCCGTTCTCGAACCATTGGCTATCGTTGCACGCTTTTGTATACTGGATACCAAGGTGGCAGACTCCTCCTAATCGCTGAAGACAGACAGACAGACAGATTTAACACAAGCACTGTGTGGATACTGACATTACATATGCAGACATAAGTATAAGACAGACACGCTTTTCTTCCTTCTTTACATTTCACGCTGGCCGGGGTACTCTTAAGAGAGGCATCCCATGTTTCCCAGCAATGATGCTTAGACATGTCCCAGCCCCACACAGAGTACCCGACTTCAGGACACTGTGGAAAATCGCAGGCCGCAGCTGCCATCACAATTTCAGCTCACTTCACGTAAGAAAGCTCCTCGAGAGAAAGGATTACAAGTCCCTTCAAGCCAAGCCATTTGCCGGGTACCTCCTGGGGTTGAAGAGGTAGCTTGTTCCAGCTCGTTGGGACTGCAGCTAGATCCGCGTTAAGGTAGTAGGTTCAGCTCACATGGGCTTGGGGAAGCGTCTTCTGCCACTGGCTCCTTGTGTGGCCTTGGGCGAATCCCCTTGCCTCTCAGTGCCTCCGTTTCCCCATGGGCCAGGGCCCAATCCTATTCCCAGGGGGAGCATTGTCAGTGATTTCAATGGGACACCTATAGTGGCCATGATACAACTGTTACCAAATCCACGGCTGCATGGAATCGCCGTTGCACCATTTATTACAGACTCTAACCCTAGGCCTACATTTAGCAACAGGATAACTCCCCCAAGACCACCAATCTCTCGGCCTGAGATTTGGCACCTGGGAGCATCTGCAGCTCTGGGCAGGTGTCTATTCTATAAGGTGGGCCCTTCTCTTTATTGACCACGTTAGCTACACAGTTGCGAAGGGAGATTGCTGTGCTTTCCCTGGCAGGCTGATAACATCCTCCTGAAGTCGCAGAAGTGCTAACACGTTCTGCCTGCCAACTTCAGGGTGATCGGAGCATCTGACAGACAGCAGCTTCCCTATGTGTTAAACATTAATAGCTTTCCAGCATTGCCTCTACGTCTCCTGTTACTGGGAACCTGCGCTGCCTCTCTGGAGATGTCAGTCCGCGACAGAACAATTACTTCACGGGCTCAGCGCTTCTGAAGAAGGCTGATGGGTTCAGCATGGAAAAGGAATGGATTGCCGGAGAGCGGTAAAGGAAATATCGGGGCGTCAAGGGATTTCAGCAAGATGTTGTCAGGAAGATGGAACCAGAGTGTGGCCCAGTTGTGCCGCTGGGATGTGGAATCAGTTGCCGCAGAAAAACGTTGGCTGTTTGATTTAGATGAAAGTCCTAACCAGTCAAATGATCCCATGGCATCTTCTGCAAAAGTTGAGGTCTTAAGCCGGATGTCATTGTCATTTTCCAACTCCAATAATTCCATTCCGCTGCTCTAAATTCCCACCTTTCAAGTGGCTACAAGATTCGTCTTTGCTTTCCACCCATTATGTGGTGTTACTTGTGTACTGCCAAGTTTTGGTGTGTTGCATGCCGGAGATAGAAGCTTAGACGAATGATAATGGTAAATACAGCAGCACTGTGCAAAGTTGCAGCATGTTTTTCGGGGAGAAGATAAAACATTTCATAATTTTGTCTTGTGGAAACCTGTGCCTGCAAAACGTGGCTGTGTCATGGAATTTACCCAAAGTGCGGGAGGGGGCAGAGGAGGATTGCATCAAAAAATGCAAAACTGAAAATATTCATTTTGGATGAAAATCAGCATTTGCAACTTCTCCCGCCCCTGGCTAGGCCAAACTTGACTTGTAGGTTCACCTGTCCTTGAGTGCTATTTCACCGTCCTACGTTTGAAAATAGGCTAATTTTCTAGCTCCCACCCCAATAAAGCATGAATCTTTTCATGAAAACATGGGAAGATCCCGTTTCACAACAAACTGTGAAGCCATCCAAATTTAAAGTGCTCCTTGGGAAAATGGCACCCACCTTTAGTGACTATATAGATCAGAAGTTCAGCTGGTGTAAAGTGGGGGAGCTCTACTCAAATCAGTGGAGATGTGGTGATTGATATCAGTTGAGGACCTGGTTCCACAGCAGGTGAAGGACTTCATGGTCGGTTTGAAAGAAAGTGGTCACAGTGTTCTCTCTCACCTTTAAGGTCCCAAGCATAACAGACCCCAGGAATAATTCAGCAGAAGGCAAGTATTACTTACTGAAAAGGGGATTCCTTTCCAAACATTATTTGCCTGTGTGCACGTGGTTGTGTGCATCTTTCTCTCTTTCTACTAACTGACTATAAAACTGAACACGCTTGTCCCATATAGCGATGGGTCCAAAATCGGCTTCTCATGCAGATCCGTTTTTGAAAACTCCAGATCTGGTGGGGGTGGTTGAGATCTGGCCTGTTCTCTTTGGCCCTTCGTTAGTCCCACAAGACTCATTATGCGATAGCTCCATTCCACTGCCTGAGGGATGGACAAGTCAGGAGCAGGGGAAGCAAAGGAACTGCTGGCGAGCTCATAGAACAAGACAAGGACCAGCTCGAAGGCTGCGGTGGAGTGAGACGTGAGACTTGTGCATCTGAACTGTTCACTCCTTGATTTGCGGGTATCCCTGATGCTGGCAAAGGGATGGGTCTTGTGTTACCTGGTAGAGTCACTTGGATGAGTTTTGCATCTCTCAGCGCTGCATGCCTCTGGCTGCCTCATCCCCAAACTCAGCTCCCACGGAAGGATTTTAACCGAACGTTTCACAGCTCACTGTAATTCTGCTGGTGTTGCTGTGAGACCCGAACTCCCCAGTAGAGGTTATTAGCTGTTGAAAGTGTAAGGAACCGCGGCTGCCAGCTCTCTGACTGATTCAGCCCCAGGCTATCGGGGGAGAGGTGAAAGACACGTCTCCTATTGGAACAATTTCTGCTGCTCCATCACACAAGGGAAGTGAAGTGGTGCAGATGGGCATAATCAAAGCCTCCTGCTCCCAGCTGCGGGAGTTGGGATCTGCCCGGTGCAGAGAGCAACGTGCGCCCCAAACAGACATTTGGGTTTTGAACATGATTTCAGCACTGGTGAAAAGTGCCAGGTTGACAGCCCAGGGGTCCAAATTCTGCCTATCGGCGGAACAGACACCGCGCGGGCAGCAGTTGAGCCAACTTCCCCCACGCTGATTCAGCCATGGGCCCTGCCCTAGCAGGATCACCCCATCCAGTCCTTGACCTCTCTGCTCTCACCGTGCTAACTGTGAGGTGGACACTTGCCCGTTTAGGAACTGAACTGAGACCTGATCCTCTCGACTGGGGCCCAGTGGTGCCAGGTGCTGCACAAACGGACGGGAGGACATGATCCCTGCCCACCAAAACATATAGGTCTAGTGGAAGTCCAGCAAGCTTTTCAGTTCCCAGCAGCTTTCACAGCCAAGGGGGACACCAGTCTCATTCAAACCCTGCTGAGTGGCCCTGTCACAGACCACTCACTTGGAGGCAAAGCACTGCCGTAGAAACCGTTCCTGTGAAATGTTTATTGGGGCTGGATGTATCCGGAACGCTCAGTGTTCTTCCTGCATGCACGCGTTAGAGCCATCATCACAGCAGGCTGCCGTTTACCCAGAGACGCCTGGCGTGCTGAGCCGTGCTGCTAGTGCATTTTATCTGCTTGTACCTGGAACATCCAATATCACGGCAGGTGGCCGTTCACTCCCGTCACACGGGATCTTCAGCAGCACAGCAGCTGGCCGCTCCTGCCGCATTCAGTTGCGAGACAGGTACTTCCCGCCCGAATACACCTGCAGCATTCAGCGTAAGCCGGGCCTGGGAGAAACGGACTAGACACCGCCTTGCAGAGGAGCGCTTGTGGGCCGCTCGTCTGCCCCTGAGCTCCATCGCTCCTTCGCAAGTGGTTGCGCTTCCTGCCTTGGCTCGAACGGCTGTGTCCATAAATACTTGTGCATTACGGCTCCAGCTCTACCGAGGCTCTCGGGGATTATATGACCTAATGGCTACATCAATTTGCTTTCTAATAGTCATGCTATTAATACTCTGAGTGCTCAGAGTTGCAGATAAATCCTGGTGCTCTAAACCCACTTTTATATTTCACACCGCATAGCCCTTTTGACTTGGCGTGCTCCACTGGCATGGAGCACCCTCCTAGCCAGGGGCATGTATTATCATCAGCTCAGCCCCTAATTGAATTAATTAGAAACAAGCCCTGTTGCTTTAATCTTTTGATGAAGTTTTCCCTCTTATTACAGTGCAAATGAAAGTCCTTATTAATTCCTCACTTGGCTGTTTATCTGGTGAAATGATCAGGGAGGGAGGAGGGCAGATGGACGCCTGGGTTCATAATGCAAAAAGTCCCTTGGGTTGTTCTTCTGTTGCTAGCAGCTTCGGCTCTGCCAGTGGGGAGGGGAGGGCTGGATGGCGTGGGTTACTCTGGGCCAGGGCGTATCTGCCTCCTCACAGCAGAATGGCAGCTGGGAGCCAAGGGCAGCTTGGTGTTGGAGGTCCTTCTGCGTATGCAGCTTCTGGGATGTGGCTGGGGGAAGGGCCAAAGATGTGACCATCTCAGTCGAAGAGCTGCGAAGAGTCTGGCGTCTGCTCTAGCCGTGGAGATTCTGGAGACACCTCCGTTTGGTTTTGGGGGGGGGGCTGTGCCCGTACAGCCGGAAGGAGGTGCTGGGGGCTCTGGATGCAGTGCAGCTGCACGGGCGTGCGACCAAGTGGCTCGAGTGCCGGGTGATGAGCTGAGAGTTTCTGTTCCTTGCTCCGACCTAAGGCAAGCTGCTTCCCACCCAGGCCTTGGTTTCCCCATTTGTATAATGGGAATAATGAGGCCGTGTGCACAAGGTGCTTATATCAGCCAATGAATGAACCCCGGTGGGCAGCAGTGATTTGGACACGGCTGCTCTACCTCCAACCACTGACCTGGCTCATTTAAACATGAACAAACCCCTTTTGTGGCCACGCAAACCATTGGCTGTTGGACTCGTTGGACCCATTCCCCTGCCCCGATTAACCCAGCGTATACTACCTTGCCCACAACGTTCCCACGCTACTCCAGCCCTACAGTAAGTAACTCAACGGGAGACAGGAGGAGAAGGGGAAGGAAATATGGTTACATATTCATCAGCTCGTTAATATTCATGAGGACTGTAAACCAGATTAATTTCCATGCACCATTTCTCCTGCGATTCCTTCCTCCCATATTTTATGTAAGAAGAAAAAAAAAAGAACCCAAATATTTTTTGTCGTTATCTTTAGCTTCATTTAAATGGAACACCAGTCATTTGTCATTTAAATAGGAATTCTTCCTTCTGTGCAGAAAGTAGCTTTCCCTTGCATGAGAACTACCACGGACCTCTGCCCGTTGGCAAATCTCAACAGGCACCATCACTGCCATTTACAAATCCAGGCTGCTGTCTGGCTGAGCTGTGCAGAGGCCCATTCCAGCTTTCCAGGGCAATGTTGTGCATGAATCAGAAGGGCTCCTCTGTATGTCATAGGCCCTGTACTGCAAAAATAGAGATCCTCCTTCAGCCTAAGTGGCAGGGGCACAGGCTTTAGGGTGAGGGGGTGTTTCTTGGAAAGCCCAAGATGTGGCTTCTCCAAGATAGGAATAACTCCGTGTGTTTGCACATGCATAAGTGTGCGTGTCCATGTGTGACTATGCTTCTTGCCTGGGGGAGAAAGCCAAACTGTTTTGTACAGGAGAAGCAGGGGGCTTTCTTTGCGCTCTCTTCCAAGAACATGTTGTCTCTCCTTTTCTCTGCTCGGGGCACACAACAGCTTAGCTGCCTGAGGACTGAAATGTACTGATCTAACTGAAGTCACCAGGCTTAGTATGGGCTAAAAGGGTCAGTCTTGGTGGCTTGTGCTACACCAGAGGTCAGGCTACATGATCTAAGGGACCCTTCTGATCTTAAACCCTGTGAAATCTATGAAATAAATATTGGGATTCGGGTTCTCTTTTTACTGAGCTCAGACCGGTGTCATTATCCCAGGACTTCTGCCGGCTTATGTAAACCCACCATGAAATTCTGAGTGCTTGTGCTGTGAACATAGTGGTACCCATCAGTATTACCGGTACTACGGTAGTGCCCAGAGGTCCTGACTAAAATTGGCCCCCCTGGTGCTAGGTGCTGTACAGACACATAGTGAGAGACAGTCATGGCCCTAAGGCGCTTGCTATGTGCATAAACTAGACAAAAGGGTGGGAAAACGCAACTGAAGTGTCCTGGCCAAGGTCGCTGGCAGAGCCAGCAAGAGAAACTGTCTCCTGTCACCCGTTCCAGTGCCTTATCCATTAGACCACACTGCTTCGCTGGTCACAGATTTGCATTTCTGGAGACACAAACTCTTGTGTTTGGGCCACACTTTGGCCAGCTCCTTGAGCAAATCTTCCATTGTCGCTACGAGAAGAAGTCAAATTCATTTCTGAAACTAGTTATCACAGTAAATTAACATTTTAAAACCTCTCTAGTTTACATTTCCACTTATGAAACCCCCTGTTAGGATTATTTGATAATGCAAATTCTCATCTATTGCCTTAATAGGCCTTTCAGATTTGGGGTGGGTATGGATTTCAATTTTTTTTCTTCTGGTAATAGGATCTACTGAATATGACAGATTTGTCAGTGGAATTTCAACAAATAATATTAAATGAACTTTAAATGCCATTTATGCCGTCAATTTTTAATTTCAAAAGTGTCACTCTATTGCATTTTGGAACATGCAAATTAAACAGTTCACCTACTAAATTTTATGGCAGCCTAACGTGTCTAGAATGCTTTCAGCTGCTATTTCTGCTTATTTAATCCCTTCAATATAAGGCAAAGATTAGCTGTTCATATTTGTTATATTTGTTTTATAAAGGATAGAGTCTTTTCATTAATGAAATGATTTAGAATTATGCAAAGCAAGATACAAACTGCATTGGCGGACGACGCTGAAGTAGCCAGATTGGAAGAACAACCGAGCTAGAGAAATGGAAAGCTGGTACTGTGCAACAGCATGTGAGAAGAGACTTTAAAACCCTGCATTAATCAGGCTCTGCAATGAGATGTGAAACAGAGTCTCCGGCCATTCGTGGCCATTCTGCAAGTTATTCATGTTAACTTGGGTGTGTAGGCTAAATCACACCTCAGAGATTTACACTTCGACCTACACTTCCCCAACAGTACTTAGACGTTGCCTTTGTTTAACACCCTCCATTCTTGTTTGCCAGGATTAGGGGCCCCATGTATGTGCACAGCCCGAGACAGTCCCTGTTCCCGAGAACTTGCAATCTACACAGGCCAGACTGACAAAAGGAGGATTTTTATCCTCATTTTGTCAGACGGGAAGGTGACGTCCAGGGGGATGAAGTGATTTGCCCAAGGTCTCACAAAGAGCGTGCGGCAGAGCCAAGGATTAAACCCAGATCTTGCTGACTCTCAGTCCAGTACCTTAAACTCATTTGTCCTCTTCCCCCCTCTGAAGATCTCATAAGAATGGCCAGACTGGGTCAGACCAGTGGTCCATCTATCCTGTCTTCTGACAGTTATCAGTGCCAGGTGCTTCAGAGGGAATGCACAGAACAGGGCAATTCTGGAGTGAACCATACCCTGTTGTCCAGTCCCAGCTTCTGGCAGTCAGATTCTCAGGAACACCCAAAGAATGGGGTTGCGTCCATGACCATTTTGCCTAATAAAAATGTAGTTTTTGGTGGCTGCAGCTTTTAGCTGAGGGGTCTAAGAGCTGCCCCAAATTTCCCTGCCTACTACATAGGGAATGCGTCTGTCCCACGAGCCTCTCTGTCCCACATGGGCAGAGGGTTATTCTCCCCGAATTCCCCTCTAGCTCACTCTAAGAAGGAGCTGCTGTCCGGGAGTCCCCCTACTGCGTTCTTGGAGCGTCTGCCCCAGATTTCCTGCTGTCCCGGGGACAGTTCCAGTGGGGAAGGAAGGATGCCATTTCTCTGCCTGGGTGCACCCCTGGCTCTTGTTGGTCCTCTATGGTCCAGATAGGGATCAGAGGAGACGCTTTCCCTGCTTGGGCGTCTCCTGTGCGGCCATCCATGCTGAGTGCTGTGCCACACGCCTCTAACGAAAGAACCCTCATGATAAAGTGTTTATCACTTCATCAGAGAAAATTAATCTTCACCAAGGAGAAATGCATCTTTCATGAAGCCATTCAAGTGAGAGAGACTCTCTCGCAGCCCCTCGCTTCCCCCTTCCTCCTCCGCCGCCGCAGTGGGATCCCCTGGGATCTGCCAAGCAAAACTTCAGGTGCATCTCCATTAATTACCATAAGCTAGTTAATCACAAGGTAATGCTAAATTCCTCACATTTGTTACTGGCCAGTGATTACAGCAGCGAATGGGGGGAGGGAGAGAGGGGGGCAGGGGGCAGGGAGCCATCAATTTCCTATCACAAGGAGATGGCAGATCATCAGACTGAGCCTGTCTGGCTGATGTTTGCTTCTGCTCTCGTGTGCCCGTGCCCCGGGGCCTGTGTCTCCCAAATAAAGACCTGTGCAAGCGTCGATTTGTCCAGGCAGAGGGCCGAGTGGCTCTTGCAGGCTTTGTCGGTAGAAGACAACATTGGTCTTTTCAGAGGATGTCACTGCAGCTGGAGCTACCACCAGAGACATTTGGGGCTTCTTGCATCTGCCCAGCTCCAAAGTGCAGTCCCCAGTGTCATTGCCCCAGTGGGGTGGGAGGTGTATCGTGGGACATGGCTCCCTCTAGAGGGTAAGAGACTAGCTCCAGGACCTGCATCAGGAAGATCATCTTTAGATCAGGTAGCACAGGCCTCTTGTTTTGGAGATGGGGGGCTGGGTTTCTAGTCCCAGAGCTTCTTCGGGTGAAGCGTGATACTGGGGATGAGGCATGTTGCAGTTCCCGAATCTGCAGCAGCCTCCCTGTCACACCAGTGCGTATGGAAAGTTCGTAGGTCACACATGCACATAAGCACAAGGTGCCTGCAGGTGACAAGCGGACGTGCACGTGCAACGTGACACGTGCAAGCACCAACGCACTTTAAGCATGCAGGGTGCTGGCCTGGGATGCGTCCATGCACATATACATGGCTAGTTTAGGTGCAGGACACCGCCCTTGTGCATACACACTCAAGTGTCTGTGCACAGCTGTGCCATTGCCCGCAGGCCCACACACACCTGAAGACACACACGTGATGTGCACACACGCCACATCCATCACATGCATGCAGACACAGGGTACAACACCCACATCTGTGCACAGACATGCAGGGCCGTATGAAGCGGCACGGCCAAAGTCCAGGCTGCAGTCTTCCACTGGAGTTCTCGTTTCCCCATGACCACAGCTGGGTAAATAACTCCCACCGGATTGTTTCGCTAAAGTGGCTTCACGACCCTTGCCAAAGTGCTCAAACACGAGAAAGGATCATCGTGTTAATTGCAATTCTCTTGTTATGCAAAGTCATCAGCGGACTAATGGCCTGTGTTATTACCAGATATCGCAAACACCTCAGTTCAAACAGAGAGCAGGACGTGTGCTGTTACCCCTGAGACCGACGGCACCGTATGTCTAGGGCTCTCTGGCAAGAGGGGTCAATTCTACAGGCTAAACTGGAGGTCAGGCAACTCTTAATCTTTATTGCTTCAGTTAAAGAGAGGGCTGCTCCAAAGGGCAGCTGAAGCAGATCAAGATGCACTTCTCAGTTCTTCTACTCCTGACTCCACCACTCACTTGCCGGGTGTGACTTAGAGCCAGTCTGTGCATCAGTTTCCTGCTTTCAAAGATGCTTTCAAAGTGGGAAGCACGCTTATTAATGATCATCCTTGAGAATAGGTGCTGGTTTCTCCTTAGAATGCCACTTGGGGGTGGGGGGGGGGAGGGCATTGGCACAGGAGGCATTCAATGCTCTGGGTTTGGGGGTTTTGCTGGTAGCAATGATTTGAGAAGAAATGCAGGTGGGATGAACCACACTTGTTCGTAATATTTCTCCATCCTCGCGGTTGTTTCTAATGGGGGGTGGGAGGTTTGCACAGGGACTATTTGACGGCTGGAACCTGCTGTTGCTGTTCTGCTGCTCTGCTCTGTGACGCATGGGGCTGGGAGGAGGAAGCTGCAGCCCAAAAGACTTCTGGGACCTCACGAAGATCACATTCTGGGTTCTTGCTCCTGTTTGTTCTAGGTAAATTTCAGACTTTTGAAAGGGACCAACACTAGGGTAACCAAGCTCTTCTGGTCACCCCGGACCATGTACACTCCTGGAAGAAGCAGAGCAAGCTTCCCTCGCCCACCTAATCTAAAGCATCCAGGGCGAGAGTCCCTGTGTCCATTTGGACCTTGGTCTCACTTCTGAGACTGTGAACAAGAGGCCCAATTATTACCAGTGTCACGAGGGGGGTTAAAGACACGGGCACCGCGTCACGGGCATCATCAACTCAATTCACAGAAGCAACTCAACAGCTGGTCCTGATTTTTCATCCGAAGCAAAGACTGTAGCCAATTGTGCACCCCCCCTGTTCTGTTCTGTTCCTTTTCTGACTCTCCTGCCTCGCTGGCTCCAGAGCAACAGGGCCTGGTGCCGTTTGCCAGGATGCATCTTTGCCAAGTCATTTGGTTGTGTTTCCCTGTGTTTTTGCAGCAAGCTGAGCCATTTTGCTCTTTCATCAGCACTTGGCGCCTTTCTCCTTAGTAAATCCCACTTGTTTTCTCTTCTGAAACTGGCGTTTGGCTTTGCAAACTGTTCTTGGGTATTAGAGTCTAGGGGGCCGCCCTGATCTTTCCAAGACCTTTGCAGGCAGGTTTGGGGGCAACTCGAGTGCTGACTGAGTTATTCCGTTTCCACCTCGCATTGGTGCAACCGCAGGGACAGACCTCAACCAGTGTTCATTGGGCTGTGGAAGCCAATACAGAATCTGCTCACTCTGCCCCACGCTCCTCTGTTAAGTTTTCATAGCCTTGTTCTTTCAGGTAACTCCTCCAGTGGCTTTGCTGTCTCCCAGCGTGTGCACCTGAGACCCTGGGGCTTTCACCGCCTTTCCCTCAAGCTGTTCCTCTTGGAGTTGCTGGTCGGCCGGCCACTCGTGGTCACCCGCTTCTTCCCCAGCAGAGAGCCGATCCGTCACCTGGACACGTTTTTGGCAAGGACCACAAACAAACACACAAAAAAACCCAACTCAGGCAGAGAAGACGCGGGACGAGCGTGATCAATTTGCAGGCTCCGGGGGGGGGAGGAGCAGAGGGTGGGGATGTGTCCTGCATGCAGGAAGCCAAGCGGGTAGTAGAATGCTCTGTCCCGCAGCCCCCATGTCTCGCTCCATCACGCACAACACAAGCTCTGCTGGCTTTGCAACGTTCACGCTCATAGCTGCTTTCCCAGCACAGGGGAAAAGATTCGCTCTTTGGAAGGGCTTGTCTTGCATTAGGCCAGAGAAACTTGGGAGCATGGAATGGGCCCCATCTGGAACTGGACACGCCTGAACGACGGGTGGGACTGAGTCTGAATGGGGAAGCGGTGCTGAGCTTTGCAGCTGGTCCCCGTTCCTGCAATGGGCTGAACCAAAACCTGCGGCCTAGATTGCCTCCCGAGTCTAGACCTGAATGCTGTGAGTCAAGGGCCCAAGCAGAGCTCGCCCTAATCACTGCAGAGTACCAGGCGCCCCACAGATGTGCGCAGCAGTGCTGTGACAAAAAGCCTTCTCTCAGGCTGTGAGTGGCGGGTGAGCACACAGGGGAAACTGGCTTCTTCACCCCCCCAGAGCTCTGGTTGGAAAGAGGGAGGGCAAGAAATCCCCCCCCAACATCCTGTTGCCAGCGCTCCTGGGAAGGCGGGGTGGATGCATAGTGCTCTTTGTGTCCCTGCAGATGCCGGGGCAGCCACTGCTACTGCAAGAACCTAGCAGGCCGAGAGTTGGCGCTGTGGGCCAGGGAGCAGCTGGAGCATGTGCCCTGCCAGGCTGCACCAGGCTGTGTGTCAGGATGGGCTGGAGGCTGCAGGAAGGAGATGCCCCGATCTGTGATGGAGGGTGCTGGCACTGGGACAGTTTGCTGCTGATAAAGCTGAGGGTTTCTTAACTGATTACGGTGCTGGAGTGATTTCTGGGCGAGCTCCTGCCTCCCCAAGGATGGGGGAAGGGGGCTGCACCCCAAGGCAAGACAGGCAGTCTGGCACTCCCCATCACCGTCCCCCTTTCCTGGTGTAAGGTTTATTGCTCAGGAAAGCACGGGGCTTAGGAGAGGACTGGAGGCACGTCCCATGACCCGCCAGCTGGCTTCCTGGACCCCGGATTTGCATTCCAAAGACATGGAAGCCCCCTGCGCTCAGTACTTCCTCTAGGGACCCAGCGTTCAGTCCCGCAAGGTGTCGCGTGCCCGAGCAATGCCAAGTTAATGGGAATCCCGGGGCCCTCAGCGTTTCACGGGACTGGGCCCAAACCGAGAACCCCGGTGTCAGAGCTGTGGGACCGGCACCAATGTGAATGGAGAGTGAGAGCCAAAGGGAGATAAAAAAAGCAAACGGGAGTTAATCCTGCGTATGCGACGAGTGAGAATATCCATCACAGACACCCCCGCCGTTGCCAGCAGCTGCAGACGGCAGGATGGATTCTGATGTATTGCTCATTGTGATGTCTCTCCGCACTTAACTGGCAGGCCAGGTTGTTAGCGAGATACCGAAATGCTTGGCAAAGATACCCTTCCTCTACCCAGGTTTCCTTCAGGGTGTAGTAGCGAGAGCTAAAAGGTTCAGGCCTCTCCGTTTATCAATCATCCCTTAATTAAACAGCCCGCTCTAATCCCCCCTCTCCTCTGCTGACCCTGACTCAGGGCTTTGTTCTCTTTATGGACAGCGGATTTTTCTATTTCTTTTTCAGCAGCACCAGAGAAATCCCTTTCTTCTCTCCCTGCCCCCTCCACAGAGCCGCTGGGCTTCTTAGAAGCTGCTGGCGAAGGTTACTCATTTCTCAGGCTTGTGTGTCGCTTCCTGAGCAATCAAGGCACCCAGAGGGTAATGGCACTGGGAACCCACCGGCTCTTAATGACTATGGAGTTCTCACAGGCAATGGGCAAACCAGGAGTAGCTCCAGGCTGTGAAAGCAGACAAAGGGAGAAGGTAAACTGTCCTGGGAATCCAGGGTCTGGTTCTTCATTGTCCTCCTGTACCTTCACAGCAGCTCAGCTGGCATAGCGGGGTAGAAGAGAGGAGTAAACGCCCCCCGCCCCAGAAGATCCCACCAGCACAGCGGGCCCCTGCAATGACTCGTGGCTCATGCCGGGGGTCATTGTTTTCAGAGGGTGGCTGCTGCCGGCGCTTGTAAATGAAGGGCACTTTTTCAAGCCCCCTGCGATCCAGCTACTGGGCTGCTCAGTGAGACGCAGCAGCAGTGATGCCTTTGGCTGGGGCCGGCTGTCTCTGGGGATTGAACTCGGGGACCTGTGGATCTAAGATGTGACCCAGCCACCAGCAGGGGATGAAATCCCACACTGGGTTAGTGCAGGTTACACAGGCACCTCCTGCTACAGAGCTGCTTACCTCTGCTGCCCCGTATTGGAGACTGCCCTGTAGTCTGGGACGCAGGAGCAGCTAACTCGCCATGGCAGGCACGAGGGAAGATCGAGGCCGTTCAGTTCAGAGCTGGGTGGGCCCTGCCATAAAGTGTAGAGGTGCCCAGTCCCGGACGCTAACATTTACTTGGCTCTGATGGTTTGTTCCAGGCACGTCTCTAGTCGAGGGACCTGAGGTGCTGAGGGGGCGCTGGATCCCAAGGCCCGTGCAGAGCAGGAAGCCTATATAAGCTGCTAACGCCCCAGGGAGCAGTATGACACAGCCCGTTGGGCTGTGGAAAAGGAAGGAGGAGAGCTGGGTTCTATTTCTGCACTGGCCACGGACGCGCTCTGTGCGCCGGCGAGTCGCTGCACCGCCTCTCTTAGTGACGATGCCCCCGCCCATGTACAGTGCTTTGAGATCCTCGGACGAGACGGGCAATGTGTCATTATTACCCTCTTGCTACTGGAGCGGTGGGATTGAGTCATGCCCTCTTCTTCTCCCCCTGCGGCCCATTACCAGCGAGCAGCAGGGGCAGGAACTTTTGTCAACTCCCCCCTCTGAATCCCACCCAAACTTCTCCGTTTAATAAAACATCCCCTGGGCCGAGACGCCCCCCACGGGTGAATGGTTGAGGTGAGAAGTCTCTAGCCACCTGCAGCACGCCTGCTCCAATCCGTCATGGGAGACTACTGCTGGAAGTGCTATGGCAAACCATATTTCCCATTCATTATATCTGTAAACATCCCTCCCACCTTTTCTTCTCTCTCCTCTCAGACAGTCAGGCGCTCAGGAGCCTTTAGCACCTCGGCTATAAGTATTGGATAAAGTATCACTTGTGATACAGTGTCAAATGCATCACAGAATAATCACCAGCAAAGTGGACGGGCCAACCCAATGAGATCCATTTTTCTATCAATCTTCCGGAGCAGGGAAGCTCACCTTGACTCGTAGCTTCTTTCTGCGGCCTTCAAGGCGGCAGAAGAAAGATGATTACCTTCTCTTCTCTGCCCCCGCCTCCCGCACCCAACCACCTTCATATTCTCCCCTTTTCTCTGTAAGCTGCTTCAGTGGCAGCCCGTTTGCCGGAGCCTTCGATTTTCTATTCAAAGCGTTGTGGTGCTGTCATTTTCTGCACTTCCATAATTAGGGGAATTTTAAGCAAACTACCCTGTGGATGATTACAGCCGGATTCAATTTCTGTTGCTTTGATCACCAAAGGATGAGGACGCTGCTGGAATATTTGCTGATGTGTTGTGCTTCAAGAAAAACTCCTGCCAGCTGCCTCTTCCCTCTTCCCCCCACCTCGCTGCTTTCCAGCTCTGCTCCTTTCAGGCTTTGAAAAGCTCTTCTGCTGCGCCCTCAGCTCAGGTGGCTTCAAAGGAACCCCAAAGCCAGGATTTATGGGGTTCGTTCGCAACTCTGCAACACAGGGCAAATCTGTGCTTCATAGTCCCCATCCATAACGTTGGGTAACAACAGCTGCTCATATTTATAAAGTGTGCAGAGACCCTTAGATCAAAGGAGCTCTAAGTGCAGAGTGTTAGCGTGACTTCTTGGGGATGCCATACTGGGTAATCTCATGAGAACTAGGTTTCCGGGGGACCATCAGTTCTCCCTGCTGTTGATTGGGTTTAACACCTGCCCCTCTTGGCCGTGTTAAAACTCTCATTAACTAATGGGGCCAGGATTTCACCCCAAGATAATAGCCCAGTGACTACTTCTATTTCCAGCCAGGCTGGGCTCTCTCCAAATGCAGGGGCACCAGAGAAAATGGCAGATGATGGGCTCCACATGACATGGCTCCGAACCACAGAAAAGTTCCTGGCTTTGGGGCAAAGGTTTGGTTCTGATTCTAGCCAGATAAAATTCAAACATCCCTACTTGAATCCAGACCAGCCGGTCTTTCCTCCTCCCACCCCCTCTATGAAATCTAGATTCACAAGGACCCAAAGCCCAGTCTGGGTTTCATGGTGTTTTGTAGGTTCTTTCTACACCCTGGGGGATCTTTGAAATGGTTCCAATCGCTGGCTGGTTTTGGGGAGAAGAAGTTTTCCCCCTCCCAGCTTTAAGTGAAATTCACCGGGCTTTAGGGTTGTTTGTTGCCTGAAACTTCAACCTTGGTCCAGCTTCACTGAGGAGGTTGTGGGTACCAGATCTGGAGTGGAGCCTAAGGTAATAGATGGTTTGGGTAGAAGCCATGGGATAATGGATGGTTTGGGGGCTTTCTCTCTCATGAACTCTGCAAAGCAAACCAAGGAAGTACACCAGGAGAGGACTTTGCAGGGACGCCCATACAGGCTCCTAGTAGATGTGACTCTATTAATATAAAACTGTTGCACTTTCGGGACTGACTGACAATCTGCTCTCAGAGGAGACCCCCCCAGGATTGAACAAGCAGGGGAGGGGGCTGCAGATTCAGGACACGGGTGTATTGGCAAATCTATGGAGCTGGGGCAATCAGGACTGGAACAACAGAGGCACTGTAGCTCACAATTGCTGTGGGGAAAATGCATTTGGGGGCTGCCATACCTGGCTTGATGCAGAGCTGGCCAGAGCCGGCAGAGAGAAGCCGAGTCCTGATTTGTTACAGGTAGAGCTGTTCTCAGTAGGAAACCAGACTTATGGAGATTCTGCCTTGGTGTTCTCAAATGTGTGCATGACGGGCTGTCAGTTCCAGTATATTAATAGACTATTAATGCATCCGACTTTCCTGAGCAGCATGTATGGGTTTTCCATAGGTTAATTAGGCCATATTTCAGGATAATTACCGCTGTATATTTCTGCACTAATTAAGTGGCTTTAAAACAAACCCACAACGTAGCTCACTGAATCATAATTAAACTTCCTCTGCCTCCTGCTATACGCTATGGAACTAATACCCATAAAAGACCCCAGCACTGCTCCTTGCCAGGAACAAATTAAAGTGAGCGGAGGAATTTGATGGAACATACCATTTTTATAGAACCACGTGTACAAATTATTCAAAATGAATAATACATGAGTCACCAAAATGGTTCAACTTCCTTTTTTTATTTGTATTTATCTTCCCAAATGAACTTTCACCTGATGGGAGGGTGAGAGAGGGGGAATGACTCATTCATGGAGTATTCATATACAACGGCGCGCTTTACTCTTTTCTTCCCAAGAGCCAGCACTAGAACTCGGGACCATTTCAATCCTGCTGGCACACCGATGGTAAAATTTACCACTCTCTTCCAAACTCTCTGCACCATGTTGTTACACAGATCGGAAGCTCTTTGGAGCAGGATCTTCTTTTTGTTCCATATTTGTACAGCACCTGGCACAACAGGGTCCTGGTCCATGACTGGAGTTCCTAAGCACGACCTCCATGCAAACAGTAAACAATAAGATCAGTCTCTCTTACGGCTTATTTGAAACAATAATATCAGCCTCTCTTATGTTGAGTGCTCAAGAAGGGGCCTCTGCATGAGAATGAACTTCTCTCTGGAGGCATTTTGCTTATCTGATGCCTTGCCAGGTGATATCATCATTCAGTTGTTTAATGTGAAACTAGTAACCTGGAAATCCATATTTTGACCAGTATGTGTCTGCATTTGCAAACCAATTGGCTTCAGTTGTATCCCTTTGGCGCTACCTTTCCGCAGATATTTTAGTTGACAATTTAGTGGTAGATGCCTCAGTGACGGACACTCTAGACATAAAAGTAGCAGACAGACAGACAGATTGGACTGGGAATAATGAATCTGACTGCAGAACATTCATGGAAAGCACATATCCAAGTCCAGTTTTAAGTGTCGTGCTCATCCAGTCAGGGAACAGAAACAATACCACATGACCTACTCATCCAATCAGAAGCAGCTCTCATTTTGAGCATTGCACGTCACAACGAATTGCTCACAAACCAAGCTCCAACCCAAGGTTAAATCCTCACCCCAATAAAATCAACAGCAAAACTCCCATTGAGTTCCATGGCGCCAGGATTGCACCAGGAGAGTCATTCTGCCACGTTGCCAATAACAAAGAGATTTAAAAACCGAACCTTGTAGTGGAGAATTCGTGGATGGCAGTGGAGGCGAATGGCCTCTACTGTCTGCGTGTTGGACCGTGGGGTGTGGAGCGACAGTCTAGATAGTGTGCAAATGCCCCCACCTGTGCCAGTTACTTTCGCAGGGATTCGGCACTTGATCTCAAGCACAGTCTGCCCTGTCGCTAGGCCAGCGTTGGGGTGTTTTCAGAAGAGCATGTCACAAGGTGACTTGGGCCCCTTTACACGGGGAGCTGGTCCACCTCCAGGATAATTGATCAGGGACGTTTGGCCGGAAAAAAGGGTTTTAATGAACAGCTGGTCCACCCAGAGAAGGCATGGTCAGCTGGGGAGGAGAGGAACTGAGAAGAGAGAGGATAGGACAGTTGGGGAGTGGGGAGGGACACGGGAAAGACGCAAGCTTGGAGTTTCCTCCCTCAGGGAAAGGAATCACAAGGAGCTGCTGGAGGAAGCTGGCATCATGGGACTGGCCCAGTGAAGGGAGAAGGCAGCAGTATGAAGGAGACTCCTGAAGCAGGCCTGGGAGGAGGCCAACCCTCCCCTCAAGACAGAAGGCCTGGGGACAGACCAGAGCAGAGGACCCCGCTCGGAGAAGAGATACCAGGGCAGAAGCCTTGAAGCTCAGTGGCTCAGGAGGACCACGGCTCTCACCGCGAGGGATGCTTCAAGGTAGTCCAGCCCCAGGCGAGTTTCACGTGTGCTTGGGATTGCCCCCGGAGCTGGGTCAGAAACACAGGTTGAACAAGAGGGGCTGGGGAGCTGCCAATTCCTTATTGTTTTACTTTGCACAGTGAGTAAGACAACATGAGCCGTATTTCCGTCAAGGATCTGCTGAGCCAGGCCTTCGTTCTGATGAAGACATTGCAGACACGTCAGTGTGTGCGGGAACCTTCTAGCCACAAGAATATTAAGACTCTTCACGACAGATGAAACCTGCCTGGATTAAGAAGCATGCAAACCTCGTCCGGCTGTAATTACCGGAGTTGAAGGCAGCCCTAGAAGAGCAAACAGGGAGAAGAAGAGGGAGCACGGCAATCTTGAAGAGTTCCACCCTCTTCTACCTTCTCTGCTTTCCTCTCTCTCTGGCTGAGGCTTTTTTGCACTTCTTAATTTGTGAGCCATCAGTAAATGCTTCCACTGTCAAAAGCAGCAACTGGGACTAGCCGCAGAGTCTCCAAACGGATGGACTCGTTGCTGCTCTGGGCTGGTTTTTGTTTTATGTGAACTTTTTAAATTATGCAGCGCTGGGGCAGCGCGCTGGATTGACAGCCCTGCAGATGCAAGACCTTGACCCCTCCTCAGCATGGCCAATATGTCTGAGCCCAAAGCCAGAGCACACACCTCTGTGGAGGGGGTCAGGGCAGTCCTCGTGGCCCAGTCATCCCTTGGCCAGCCTGCTGAGACTGTGGGGCAGGGCTGGCTAGTTAGTATCGAACTGTCCAAAGCAAATTACATCAAATCCTACCTGAGAACCAACATAATCTATCAGGGAGAGGGGAAGAATTTTTCCTCCAGGCTGCTGCCTCTCATGTTAGGAACCACAGGCTCACCCCACCCTTCATCCTGGCAGGGGCTGGGGGAAGCCAGCTTGGAGCTATCCTCTGTTAAACATAACCAGGACGGGGGGCGCAGTGTCAGGTACCTGGTGCTAAGGGCCGTCATTCTGGCAATTTACTGAGCTTCTAACATCCACACGTTTCATTGGAGCTTTGCTCAGCTCCTCATTTCTGCGGCCTGCCTGTGGGAACCTGCCTGACTCCAGCCAGCGACAGGGACCTGAATGCGAGAACCACCCATTGGATGTATTCCCTTCTCCCCCTTCTGGAGACAGCACGGAGTCTGAAGCAGAGGCTGAAGATCGCTAACCGGCCTCTGTAGCTGAAAGGAGGTTTTCTTGGCTGGAAGAGCCCCCAGCAAAAGGGCTCTTCTGGCAGGTGCGTGTGTTCACAGAGTTTTTCGTGTGTGTCGGTGTTTCATGGCTGGAAAGGCCATGCCAAGAGGCCTTCGATAGTTCTGATTTGCAGTCCGTTTGGACATCAGAAGCAACGTGAGAAACATGAGGCTCTAAAAGTGGGTGAATGGCGGGGGACGTTGTCAGCTGGCTCATCCAGCCCTAACCGCCAGCCGGCTGTTGGGCACTGCAGATCCTTCACTGGCTCGACAGGAGAAAGCTCTTGGTTTGGGGAGGGTAGTGGGGGGAAACTAGTGCGACTCTGGGAGTGGGGAGAAGGCAGGATAAAGCAGGGAAACACTTGGAACTTGCCTGCAAGTCCCAGAGACTGGCGCTTATTTGGTCCAACCACAGGAATAAAGGGAAGGTGTAATCAAACATTCCAGAGTCACTGCACGACATTCAGGCTGTGGCCCAGCAGATGTTGGTTCCCAGTTCCCGTTAAAATGCATAGAGGTGGCCTCCCTCTTTACTTCCCCACCCAGAATCTCGGCAGGGTTGCTCTGTGCTGTTAACATGGCATCAGAGGCAGCTGCAGCTCCAGGGCCAGATGAAACGTGTGGTTATGTCTCTAGATGGTTTGCAAAGTGCCCTGCCATGCTCTGGACTGGAAGGCACTGTATAAAATGTCAGCCATCATCATTAATCGCTCCTTGATGTTGCCACTGATTTTTATATGGCAGGCACGGCTGTAACAAGCCACAGTCACTGTAAAGGTGTTCCTGTCCATTTGCAGCTGGGCTGGAGGGGTGCAGCTGCGGGAAGCTGCTCGTTGTTTCAGCTGCTGGGAGCCAGGCTGGGGTTTTGTAGTTGCAGCCAGACATGCCTGTAAATTTTTTTGGGGGGAGATGCAAGGAGGCTGGGATTTTGAATACATGGAGGAAGCTGGGATTTTGGGCTGTAAGAAGGGAGCATAATGAAATGAACGAGAAAATTTTGTGTGCAGTGAGAGGCGCTAGTCAAAGGGTCAGGGGATCCTGTTCTAAAGTGTCAAACTCATCTTTTAGTGCTCTGTAGTGTGTGTGTGTGTGTGTAAGAGATTTGCTATTTACAGTTGTGCTCCTGGTTGGAGGGGGAGCCTGTGACTAGAGCAGGACAATCAACTGATTCTTCAGTTCACTGGCCAAACCAAAAACATCAGAAAAATAAAAGTCGTTGTGGGTCGACCCAAAACAACAAATTATTTGAATGTTTTATTGAACTGCAAAAGTAAAAAAAAAAAAAAATTATTTCAGTTTGAAGAAAACATTTTGTTTGACCCGAAACAAAACATTTCACTTTGGTTTCAAGTTTTTTAATCTTTTAAAAAAAAAAAAATGAAGGAAAATTTGAAACAAAGTTGTGTCAAATTGAAAATTCAAAATGTTTCATTTTGAAAACGTCAAAACAAAAACATTCAGATTTTTTTCAGAATTTCTTTTTCTTTTGGACCGAAACAATTCAGCGACTTGAATGGCGATTCGTGAAATATTTCAGCTGAACCCAAACTGCATTTTTTAACAAACAGAAGTTCTATCTTAACAGTGTCACCCAGTTCTCCTCTCTGCCAGGGGTATTCAGGAAGGGTATATACTCAGTTACAGACTTTTTTGGGGGGAGAAGGGTTCATTTTTCCAGCAGCCTCCTCAGACTTGTATCAGCCACGGGGGAGAAGAGGTGAAGGAGAAGGACGATCAACACCCCAAAAACACCCATATTTATGAGGAAGGGGGAGTTATGGAGCCTGGGCTTCCGTCTGTCTCCAGGAGGGGTGGGTGGCAGGGAAATCCTCAAGGATAGATTAGGTAGGAGTGGGTGGTAGAACGGTTGGGGAGATGAAGACTGAATGGCCACAGAGAACTGATTCCATTCTTTCTTCAGAAGCTGTCTCCCTAGGGCAGGGATGGAATAATGTAAGGATTCCCAAATCCATGGGGACTGAAACCCCGCTGGCTCCCGGAGAGGAAAGGAACGCTCCACAGCAAGGATGGACCCTATTCATTGAAGTCAAGGCCTTGGGGACCAAGACTTCTGCCCAGGGCTGGGGATCTGTAAGGAGCAGCTTTGTCCCCAGCCCACGACGGACTCACCGCCACACCCAGCGTCTCTTTTCAGGGGGTTTCATTTTCCAGGGCGCATTTAGCCACAGGTGTCGCCCCACCCTCTTATTTGGCCCAACTGGGAACACCTGTTCTAGACAGGGACGCGGAACCAGCCTTCCTTCAGGGGTCTATCCCCCCTGTGACAAGATCCTCCCAGTTGGAAGCTGCTCGGGGAAAGGGACACAGGGGTAGGCTGCTGTGTAGCGGTGGAAGCGCGAAGCCCCATCCATTCATCCTTCCAGGAGGGGACATGAGACGGCGACAGCAAAGAGGAGACACTTGGTTTTGTCTGGCAATAAATTGGGTTGGTAATAGATTAAACGCAGGAGCGGAGGATTTTGTTCTAGCAGAAATGCTGTCGCCTGGGGTGGTTTTAATAAAACGATAATCAAATAAAGAGCGGACTACGATAAATTAATGTCTTTCACTGGGGAGGCGGGCAAGACTGGCCTTTTAAAGCTGCCGCTGATGTTGTAATCGGTGAAGAGAGAGGGGGAAGGAAAAAGAAAAGAAAGGGGGGGGGGGAAGCATTTAACCCTGCTTGTTAGACATGTGAATCCCGCGTCTAATTTCCGACGGACTTACACCATGTGCAAGCACTGATAAGGCCCTGTGTGAAATTGACAGCTCGGTCTGAGCCGTCTATCTGCCATAAACCATTTCTTTATTGCGCAGATAAAGGCGCTAGCCTGACTGAGCATGACTGTATGATTAAACTTTCCATCGGCGGGAGGATAGGTGAAGAAAGAGACACATTCCTATTAAGGCTGCTATTAACTAATGAGGGAGAGTGGAAAGCGCTGTGTGTTTTTATATATATACACACACACGTTTAATCACCTATTTTCAGGCTGCTTTCAGAAAGCGGAGCAGGGCCAGGGGTGGGAAGGCGGGCAGCGTATGTTGCGTGTGTTGGTGGAGGGGAGCTGTCCTGGCTGGGTCAAAGCTGCAGTTGTTGTGAGAGACCTTGGTTAACTGTGTGAGACGCAACATGAGTGTAAGAGAGAATCCAAGCATGTGCATGTGTCAAAGCCTTGGGTGTCTACACAGGTGTGAGGAAGGTATGTGTGGATTTGCCTCTGTGTGAGTTGTGTTTTAGTGTCATCACAGGGATATATATTTGTTTGTGCGTATGGGAGTGTGTCTGTAGGGAAGCTGTACATGGAGTGGCTAACAGCCTACTACTACCACCAGCTGGTGGAGTTGCTCTTTTAGCTCAGGCATTAGAGACCCAGACCTTTAGCGCTGAAAGATGCTGATGATCTTTGCAGGTTGCCCTTACACTTGCATGGGTGTGTATCACTGTCTTTGTATTGGTGTGTGTGAGAGAGCGGGCCTGTGCATACATTTTGGTTGTTGGACACAGGTTTGCAACGTACATGTGTTTGCACGTATGTAGGTATGGGTGTATTTCTGAGAATGCGAGTGCCCGTAGGGACTGGGCGCCTTTTTCTGTTCACCGGGGAAACTGGATCTTCTTTTAACCAGGGTCATTTGGTGAGCGCTAGAGCCCAAGAATAAGTTTGATGCTCAAGTTCGTCCTACCTTAAGCTATAGTGTGGGCAGGTCTGAGAAATGCACTCAGATTCGAACTCCTGCCTATGTGTGTGGAGGACCTGGATTAGATGATTGCCTGAAACCCTCCAGCCTCACCATTTCTATGACTCCAGTCTGACTTGAATCTACACAGGGTCCCCTGAATCAACGTGTGCCTGCAAATTGCCATCCTCTCCAGGACATCGCCCCTGATACGCACCACCAGAGCTTCCCCAGACTCAGCGTGAGCTCCAGACTCCCTAAAACTCACCCTCGTGTCCGGATGAAACCCCCCAGGAATTCATCCTCCCGTGCAAAGGGGCTCCCTGGGAGCTGCGGAAGGTCCTCTCCGTGCCTCTCTGCAGAGGCTTAACAGACAGGTTTCTCCTTGAGGAGGATCACATCTCAGTGTGCCGGATCGTGGGCTCCTTGCAGGAAACGCAATGTATGTCAGACAGAGGTAGTCGTCCCTCCACCGCTAATGGAAGCTGATGAGTTGGGTAGAGAATGAGCAGCCTGAAGGATTTTTAAAGATTTAGAGTGGAGTATCCCTGTTAAATCAGGCCAGATGGCCACATTAGCTCTGCACGGGAGCTATGAGGCTCCCTGTCCATCACCTGCTACCCGGCCCGGCCCAGCATCCCAATTTTCTCTGCAAGCCTTTGACAGCTGCTCCTGGGGAAATTGCACTGCTGCGGTGAGCTGGGTTAGAGAAACGCAGCCCGCACCTCCTTTTCATTATCAATAAACACGAGCGCTCATTGTCTTCTAAAGCAATTTCATAGCCGGTGCACAAACACGGCGCCATCAAAGGAGCCTTTCACCCGGCTGGTGCGAGAGACAATGGGAAGCAGATACACCTTCATCAACAAAGAGACGCATTTCCATTTTGATAACAAATGTCTCTGCCCGCCCCCCTCCGCTGTACCCCCGGTGTCTTGTTGTGTGTGCGTGTTTCTTCTCCTTCCCCCCCACGCCGATGAGAGGAACCCGCCAAGCAGAATGGGGCACACAATAGCATTTACCCTTCCCTCCTCCCGCCGGGTGCAGAGCTGACAGATCTGATAGGGTTGTGCACCCAGCTTGCTTTTCATTCTAAATAGGGAAGAAAAACAGGCTTTATTTTCCTCCCTCTCCGTTATCTCCCTCTTTCTTGTTCTGGTTACAATGCACCCACTGTGACAGAGATGTGGGAGCTGCCAAAAGAGCCGTCGTGCCTTTTGTGTTTCCCCCTGGGTATCTGCAGCTCCCACTGACTTCAGCTTCTCTTGGCTTCTGCT
Organism: Emydura macquarii macquarii; assembly: GCF_026122565.2. Classification (NCBI taxonomy): domain Eukaryota; kingdom Metazoa; phylum Chordata; order Testudines; family Chelidae; genus Emydura; species Emydura macquarii. The sequence continues at coordinate 10,097,142 of NW_027130449.1, read as the reverse complement.
GGGGCTGAACTTTGGCCTAATGAGCTGGTTCTTTTAAAGAAGAAACAGGTGCTCAGCTACTATGGTGATGACAGCCGTGCAAGCGCATTGACTGACGGACAGGTGTGGAGGGCAGTTATTACATAGAGCTGCCTTTTAAGCTGTTTCCAGGTCTCTTTTGTGTGTTGTTTCCTTTCCATTAAGAACATACTATCCCTAGGCGCGACACCTCTGTAGATCTCAAAGCATTTTGTGAAGGTGAGGGAGACCATTACCTTCATTTCGTGGAAGGGGAAATTGAGGCATCAAAATGTGAAGATGGCCTGATTTTCAGAGGGGCTGCGCATCAGTCTATGGGAGTTGAGAGAGCTCAGCACCTCTGAATATCAAGCCATTAAAATATCACCTTCTTAGGAAGGTTGGGGTTACCAGATTGGATCAGAGTAGGGTGCTATCTAGTTCAGCGTCCTGTCACTGGCAGCGGCCACTAAGCAGCTGCACCAGAGGAAGGACAAAGTTCCTGCGGTAGGCAGAAATGGGATAACTTTCCTCCTCCCCCATTAGTTGGGCTTGTGATGTGAAGCTTGAGGGTTTACGTCCCTTCCAAAAGCTCTTGTTTATTCATGTGTTTAACATCTACTGGGATAACTCTGCATATGTTCATTGGCTATGTTAATGTCCCGGCCTTTCGGGCTCCTGTTAAGCTATCAGTGATAGCTTGTGGCAGTGAGTTCCACAGGCCAATCACACATTGGTTAGCAAACTGCCAGCTTGTTGCAAACAAAGCACATTTGGTCAGAGAGACACGATGGGGATGGGGTCCTTTTGTACAGCGTCGCTTTCCAGAGCATCACTGTCAGAAAGGAAAATTACATGGAAGAACCTCCCTGGTTTGGGGGCAGCTTCTCTGGCTGTCAGAACGGCCAGTCTGCAACGGTCAGGTTGGCTGGTGTGCCCCTTGCATCGCAGAGACTGAATATTATAGCCCTCCTCTCAGTCTGTCTCACTGGGGCCATGGAGTGGGAAGTGGAAATGGAGACTGCCCCCACCCCGGTCCGTCTAGATCCCCTCTCCTTAGACAGAAGCCTGATGGCACCGGTGCACTCACAGCTGATGGGTTTTGATAGCAGCAGCAGCGGGCAATGAGCCTCCGATCGGCCTGTTCTTGTAGCTGCAGAGGAATCACGGGGAATTCGGCTTCGTCTGTCACTGAATGCACTCGCCCAACGCAGACCATACTGCTGCTGGCCCAGCCAGCGAAGGGCCCAAGGAAAAACGCTGCCCTCTATTTGCACCCATGAGCCTTTCTTCATGAGGGGAACCCATGGGAGCTCAGTAGCTGGGTCCCCAGTATCAGAGTCATCAAAGGAGCTGTACGGCAGAAAGGCAGCGGGAAGGAAGCAGAGAGCCAGCCAAGCAGCTTTAACACTGGCGGGTAGTGGCAGGGCTAGGTTATCTCCTGCAGGCCCCGGGTTGGGAGAGAACCCTGCATCCAGAGTTCACTGACCCCCACAGATCCCCAAGCTGTAATGAAGTAATGGAGAGGACCCCACACGTTCACCCACTGCCTGTCCCCAGTCCCCGAGAGACGGATGCGCTCTGCCCCACGCAGCTTGTTTACAGCCATTATCTCCGCTGCGGACACTTCTCGCTCTGCCGGAGTTTCTAGCCTCAGCAGAAATGCCATTCCTTTATCCGTCTCAGCTTGAGGGGGATCAACAGATGGCTCCTTTCCATGCAGCACCCCTCAGAGACACAGCAGTGGTGCAGAGACAGAGAGAGACCCAGGGAGGAAGCAGAGGAGAATTTGGAAGAAAGGAAGAACAAGAAAACACAGGGAGGGTAGGATGGAAGGAGTGAGAAATAAAGGAAGAGCTGAGTTTGGAGGAAAAAAGGGAACATCCAGAAGGAAGAAGGGGAGGTTAGAAGGCAGAAGGGATTGAAGGAGTAAAAAAGGAAGAGGGTGAAGAGGAGACTTGAGGGGAGAAAGGATGAAGGGGCACGGCACATACACCAGGAAGGCAAGATCAAAATGCCAACTAAATTAGGGCGTTATAGGTCACTGAACAGAAATTTCACAACGACTGAGTCACTGACAAAGGTTAAAATGTGGAACAAAGGCAAATAACAACAAAATCCAGAGTCAGTGACCATAAACTCAGGAATAGAAAAGAGGGCGACACAGAGATGACTAGAAAGCAGAAGAAATCATTGTCTGCAATCAGTGTTCAGTGGGCCAGAAATGTACTTTTCTGAGCCGGCATCCGAGATGCAAACACAGAAGAGAAGTGGGTTTGACAATGTCTTCCGACAAAATTAATACACTTAAAGCATTCGATGGGAAGGAGATATCAACATCAGGCCAGAGGTAGAGACAGACAAAGCTGGAATACACAATGCTGCATGCAAACATCAGATCGGATCAACCAACAGCAACGTACCTCTGGATTCTTTAAGGTGCTAAAGAGAATTGGTCGGGAATTTTTCAGTGAAATATTTTTTCATAGGAAGATGCTGATTTGTCAAAACCAAAACTTTGTGGGGGAAGTTCTGTTTCGATGAATTTTCTATTTTAGAAACATTTTGGGGGAGAAAAGTTTTGAAATTGTCAACGTCCCATTTTGGCATGGTCTTCAGTTTTTTTGCACGTTGAAACAAATGTTCATTTTGAAGTTTAAGCTAATTATAGTAAAAAATAAAAATAAAAAAGGTCAAAATGGAAAATAAAAATAAAATATATGTTACCTGAAATGGAAAAAAAAAGAAAAAATGCCAAAGCAAGCTGCCTCCATTGACCTGAAATGAATTCTTCTTCTGATTGGCGGCTCAGGAAAAATTTTGACTTTTTGTCCTGATTCAGCGTAGGGAAAATGTTCAAAATCTCTACAATTCTCTCAAGATGGGAAAACCATTTCTCCCATGTCCTTCTTCCCCTCGCTCTGGTGCTGAGCACCCTGTGTTCCCATTGAAATCGGCCACAGCGTGGGTCATTCAGCACCTCTCAAGAACACACAGGATCAGATCCTGTGCGGTTGACTCTCCCTTAGTGCTATCAGCTATCTGGTACACAGCACATTACTGCTCTGAACAGGCAGCAATTTACACCCAATTTGTGTTCCAGACAATGACAACACCCGTGCAGGTGATGGAGAACCAGCCCCTGCTTTGCTTCATTTATTTGGCTTCTCAGATAGGATCTGAGATTTCCGACACCTGCAAAATCCAGGGGTGCTTGGTCCATTTGGTTCAGGCCCATCTCCTAGGAGCTCTGGCTTCATAACCAGGAATTCTGCCAATGGAGGAACTTAGTTGGAAGGACGAGATTCGGGAGGAGAGCTTCCAAGCCTGGGTTCGCTGTGCAGGCTGCTGCTGAAGGGACATCTGTTTATTCACAAGCCAGGTGGAGCGCAGGCTGCTGCAGAACAAATACACTCTCCCCGTTCTCCGTCTGGGGCCTCTGCCCAACTTCCAAGTGCCCCCTTAGTATAAATGAACCTCTGCTGTCAGCCTGGTGCACGCTGAGCCCCCATCGCATGGGGAGTCCACTGGGTCCTTCTAGGGTCACACCTTCCAAAGGCCAATTAGGGACGGGTCTGCCCTGAGCCCCCGGTAACCTGGGGTGACCTTCAGACCATGTGCAGAGGGCCAGCACAGGGTTTAAGGCCCCCTTAAACTCTAAGGCTTTAAAGTTTGGATCCAGTCCCAGAGAGAAGGGCTTGAATGGGGCTACTCCCAGCTCTGGGAGGAAGTGTCACCTAGTTGTTAGAGCAAGAAACGGGGAATTGGGACTGCTCCTTTCCATTCTTGGCTCTGCCGCCTTCTTGCAATGACGCTCTGGGCAAGGCGCTGCCCCAGTTCTGTGCCTCACTTTCCCCTTCGGCATGAAACGTAGGTTGTGCCTGGGCCCCTGCACAGGGGTCAGTTTCACCCGCAGTAAAACCCTTCTGGGTCCAGACTGTGCGGCCAGTCCCTATCTCTGAACCAAACCCCTGGAACCAAGCCCCCGACAGCCTGGGGAAGTCAGGATTTGGCGTTCGTGGCTTTTGGCCCAGCTTTGATCCTGCTGTAGAGGCCCATGTCACAAGCCCAGCTCTGCAGAGAGATTTTTGGCATGAACACAGCTGCCTGCTTGGAGGATGATTGCTGCACCCCTGGTTGTTGGGCAGATGTGAGGTGGGGTGGGTGGGTGATCCCTGGTGACCGGGGAAATAACAGACCTGTCACTGTCTTTGAAGCGCTGTGAGTGGGAGCTGTGTGAGTGGGGAGCGGAAGGCCAGGGCGAATGTTTCCCATGGGGACAGAGTTATTGGGCGGGGTGGGGGGAAATGCCACCTCTCTCTTCAGCTACCTGAGAGACTCCTCTTAACCTCATAGGGCTGAGACGCTCCTCGTTACCCCTCCTTTAGCCTTTCACTGGGACCTGCCGTCGAAGGAGCGCAGCATGATCTGCACTTGGAATTCACGAAGTCGAAGACCCTCTCCCCCGTCGCCATTCCCAGCCCCAGTTCATAAAGTGGGAAACTGAGGCACAGAGCAATGGCAAGATTGGCCGAAAGTCACACGGCAGAGCCGAGAACAGTCCTCGGGAGCCTGTTTTATGCCTCCCCTTTCTCTGCTACAGGGGACACCCCCTGGATGGCCTTTTGGTTGCTGTGGCAACAAAGCGGATGCCTCCCAGTTTAAACGGCCAGTTCAGTGTCACACACTGGGTGTCATTAAACTGGGGCGAGCGACATCCACCATGGCTACACCCCCTGCATGCTGGGAAATGGGGTCACCTCTTCTGCCTCAGCTGGATTTCTCAGTTGCTGACCAGTGCTTTGGACCTGACCCTTGCCTCACTGCGGCCGCTGTAACTCCGCTGTAATGCCCTGGAGAGGCAGGAAGGCCTAGTGGTTACAAATTCACTTAGCATTTGGCGGAAGGATGGGACTGCCCGGGAGAGGCAGCCATCGGAGTGATCGTTAGGAATGACCCGTTATTAACAAGGGAGACTGGGGCCCTGCAGATTCAACACGGCTTTTATCGAGCTGTGAATCCATGCTGCTCCAGCAGAGAGAGAGATTTACCTACCGCTCACCCTGGGGGGAGATCTCCAGGGGATTCCTATCAAAGGAAGACGGGGGGAGTTTGCAGGTACAAATCCAGCTGAGAGAGGTCACAGGAGCTCACCTTTAATCTCTTACGACCCCTCTGTGCTTCCATTTGGCTTGTCAGTGGTTTCTTTCCTCCCTGCGGGAGGCAGGTAAGCAGGGCGAGCTTTGAAAGCATTAATAGCCTTATTTTGTCCTGGTTCTTTCTACTAGTAAAAGAGAAGAAGGAACCGGCAGGGGGGAAAATACCCTACAGCTATCAAGCCCCAGTCTGAGACAGATGTGTCTGAACGCTTCCTTATGCCTCCTCCTGACCCAGCCTACTTCTGTGCGGAGGAGCCAGTGGGGGTAAATAACCAGCGACTGAGGCTGCTGTTCACCGGCTCCGTGTCTTTTCTGATTCCTGAGCCAGCCTGGTCCCAAAGTTAAGCAAGAGTTCAGCCCTTGCTGCACGCACACACACGCATCCAGCGGCTTAGCCAGATCCTCACTGGTGCAAGCACACTGACCCCCAAGGAAGGGTTGTCTGGTGGTTAGAGCACGCGTCTAGGAGCCAGGGCTGATGGGAATCTCTTCCCGTCTCAGACAGAGAGCATGAGCTAGTGGTTAATGGTCTATAGTCTCTGTCACTGGCCAATGTGGCCTTGGGCAAATTGCTTTACTTCCCCGTGACTCAGTTTCCCTACCTGGCAGGTGTTGGGAGCCCTGCAGGCCAAGTGGGTTGGGTAGGTGAGTACAAGGTGGCAGGTTGCCTTTGTTGGCTCAGTAGGGTGGGCCGGTGAGATACCGGTGGGTAGGTTATCTGGGTGGGCAAGCAGTCGCTCTAGGCTGACAGACAGGAGTGGCCAGGTTAGGCAGATTTTACTAGTCAAAATGCACGCTGAGCGAACGGGGAGGCGAGTGGGGGGAGGAATGACAGCGTGCACCAGGTACTTGTGATGAGCAGACCCTCAGGAGAGAGACGGAGCCTGCTCTGTCTAATTCGACCGTTATTATTCCAAACCACACCTGGAAGGTAATTTTGAAATTGCACTTTCCGTTGCCACCTCGGCTGCCGCAATCACAGCTGCAGAAATCTACAGCGGGGCTCGCTACAAGAGGCGTCTAAAAATAAGGCAGGTCAAACGGGGAAGCAAGCGAGCAGAGTGGATGAGGAACAGCCAGCCCCAGCACATGCAGCGCGCTGAGGAGACAGAGTTCAGACACCGTGAGCGAGGCTGTGTGTGTGTGGGGGGGGGGGGGGGGGGCACGTTTGTTCGGTCTCCCCAGCCTCAGGTCTGGGGAGCTGTGGAGGGCCCTTTCCCGTGTGTCTTTATCTTCTCCTTGTCTAAGGGAAGGACAGGCATAATCACATCCTAAATAAGAGGCAGGAGCAAATTTGTCTTCTTTCCTCAGTGAGAGAACAATGTCTGGATCCCGCTGATCCTGCCTGGACCAGATGAGCACCGTAAACTACTAGACAGGCCCCCCTGCAAAAACGTCAACATTCATTAAACCCCGTAGCAAGAACACCTGGATTTCTTCCTCCTCTTCCCCCTCTCCTCCAGTTTAACACTATTGTACGGTGACCTGATGAGAAGAGACAGTTTAAAAGCCCCGGCTTGCTTATTATTATTAGACGGAGAACCTGGAAATTCTCTGGGCAGAGGCCTCGAATAGACCAACCCCACCTGTACATGCTAAAATAAAGGGCTTTCTTCTCCAGGGAGTGTTTCTGAGCCTAGCCGTGGGTCCGTTCCTTTTCTTTACAATTTGTATCGCTGCCATTCGTGCCGTTATGCCACTAGGAGCCATGGCCTCCGCAACAATAACTATCCTGCCCCATCCTACCTATCTGTCTATCCTCCTACATCTTAATAGCCTGATCTATTTATCTATCTATCCAGCCCCATCTGTTTATCTCTTCATCTCTCTCTCCGCATATCATCACTCTCCCCACACGTTCTCTCTATCACAAGGCAAGCTATTTATCTATCTGTCTGTGTTTCCTTCTTATGCCTGCTGCCGGCAACACTGTCTTTGTCCATGGCTGGACAGTGCAAACACAGGACAACTCCCACCATGCAGCTCTGACTGACTAAGCAAGCAGTTCTGTGATAAATATATATTTTTAAAAGTGCGGCCTGTACGGCTGTGTTACCCCCAGCCTGGAGAGGAAAAGCCAGGGGAACAGGTTCCCCCCACCCAGTTGTTTAGACGCAGAGCACATATGGATTTTCATTCCACACAGCAGGCACACAACTGAGCGGATAGTTCAATATCTGAGGATCTTGAAACAGGCGAGCAAGGAAGGAGTAAGCCAAGATCCTATCAAAGCCGGAGTCATAGACACACTCAGGCCTGCATCTCATTAACCGGAGCTAGGTGAGTGTGAAGATGAGCGAAGGGCATTTGAACGGTTGCTCTAGACTGAAGCTAAACTTTAAGCAGAGGAGGGGAGGGGGAAAAAAAAGAGTGTTCTTCTGTGGGCCTGGGAATGAAAGCAAAGACGGCTGAAAGGAAGGCTAGCTCGACTGATGGCCCCACAGGCATCCGGCTGCCCATCTTGATGGGATGGGTGGCCTGGCCCCGTCTAGACAAGTCGGAAAGATGCTGCAGTAGACTGTAGGCTAGAGCCCCTTCCTCCCGTGAAGCCTGTGCAATGACTTGTCTGTACCATGCAGCTGGGCCCGACCAACCCAAGACTCTCCCTCGCGTTACCACCACTGCTGGGAGGTTAGCGCACTTGGGTTAGACTCAAGGGCATCCCAGCCAGTGCTATCGTCAGCAGCAAAGGGGCATCACAAGCAGAGGGGACAGCCAGCGTTTGGTTATTACCTGCCGTGCCCAGACCCCCAGGTTGAAATCCAGGCTCCATTGTGCCAGGTGACGTACAGACTCATGGCAAGGGACAGTCCCTGTCCTGAAGAGCACGCAGTCTGAATAGACAAGTCTCCGTTATCTCCGTGTTACAGATGGAGACTCAAGGCATAACGAGACTAAGTGACATGTCCAAGGTCACACGGGGCGTCTGTGGCAGAGCTGCAAATAGCACCCCCGAGCCCTCACCCTTAACCACAAGTCTGTCCTTCCTCGTCTCCTGCAGCGCTTGTCCCTGCACCAGTCACTTTGCTTAGTGTGGACCCAATCGCGGTGACACCAGGCCCAGGGAGCTGGCTGGCAAGTGATTTGGCCAGATGGCGTGCGGGGTTAAAGGAATTTGGTTTCTGAATGCAACAGAAACCTGGATGAGCTAACATTGCTCCAGATGTCTGACCCACAGGGAGGGTTTTGGTTTTTTGCCAGGGACAGAGCCACGGATGACTCTTTCCTGGAAAGAATTCTCTTCGCATGGGGGTGTTGGTATGTGAGGAGGCTCAGCTTGCAGCTGGTTTGCCGCTCCTCACCGGGCTTGTGCTACAGCTCACTGGAGGAATTTCCCACAGAGCTCCCCCACCCCTTCAGCATGGATCCATTTGTGCTGCGAAGATAAAAAAAAAAATGCCTTTATTACAGGGATTATTATTGTAAGTAGGTTAAACCACCATTAACCATGCCAGCTACCCTAAGCAAAACTGCTTCTACCGGGAGGTTGGCAATGCAAGCCAGATATTCCCCCTGCCTCCACAGTACGACAAACTCTACGGCCTAAGGCAGATGTCCCTTGGCTCATATCTCAAACAGACTAAAGAGCCTTATAAATAACTACTATTGTTCAAAGACTTCCCTCTTTTGCTTTCTCTGGGCCAGGTTCTGATGGCTCTGCCTACAGGGAATAGCAGCATACTGTGGGAGTATTCAGAAAGAAATCCGTGGGAATATTCATAGAGTAAAGATGGCAGAATCGGGTGCTCTGTCTATTGGGACTACGACATCTGCAGTCAGATAGGTTTATAATGCTGCAGAATAGAGCTACTTGGAACTTTAGGGTGGTACAGAACTCAGATCCTCCTGCTTCCAGAGCACTGAGCTAAACATGCCACTTATTTGACCTAAAAGAGAATCGCCATTAGGGAATATCAGTATAGTCCTATGACACCCTGATGAGCAGTTCTGACTCGGTCCAGTAGAGGGGATCGTTCGCTGTAATACAGTTACATATGATAAGATGCGGCCTACAGATTTAGGCCCCCAGATACAGATTAGGTTTGTGCTGGGTGCAAATTGGAGGCTGGATCAAAATGGGGAATCAGGTTCACATTCAATGGAACTGAAATCTCCTGAGCAGTTCTCAGGCAATCTTGCCCCCAGCCCCAAGGCAGACATTGGGAGAGATCAGCTGTTCCATAGAGACTGTCCGTCACCTCGGCCTGAAATCTCAAGAGAATGGCTTCTCTGGTGAACCAGAACCAGAGCCAGAAACAGTCCCCTGTTGGTTTGGGATCCAACCAAAAACAAGATAACAGAGGTGGTTTGGGAGCTGGGGAACTGGCTCTAAACAATGCACAAAATCGCAGGGGATTCTGATTTTGGGCTGCCTCGCTCTGATACCATCCCCCGAGAGAGGACTGACCCTGTCCACTGCAGGAGCCGAGGACAAGGGGGGTGAACATGTGAGCTGTGTAGGCTGGAGAAAAATGGGGAATGCAAGGGACCCCAAGCCTCCTCTAATAAGCTACTGCTGTGTGACTGTGATAGATATTGCAGCCACACGCAGTGCCTTGGGGGAACATATTGTGTTAAGTGTATGTATCACTATGGGCCGGGGCTTATGTGGATGATTGTGTTCGTCTCCATGGGGGGAAAGGTATCAAAGCTCCTCCAAGAACCAAAACCAGGGAGAGGATTCAGGCGAATTACTCAGGTTGAAAACACCTCGAGAGAGGAACCAGCTCCAGGGGAGGTTTGCAGATATTGGTTCAGGCTGGATTTCCCAGAGACCAATAACAGACTTCAGTTGGGGGGTTGAGGGCTCAGCGCTTGTGAAATCCAGAGCTCCAGCGCTTCCCCTTATTCACACCCATGAACAGCTTTGTGTTCACACACGGGCAGGTGCGTCCCAGCTTTGCACTCCCTGGCCGAGCACAGGCATAGTCTTTCAGGACCAAGGGCCGTGTGTGAACGTGTGTGTGTGTGTGTGTGTGCGCGCACGTCCAGGGAACTGAAGCAAAAAAACTGAACCAGTGGAGTGTTGTCAACGGTGATTGAGCACAAAAATCTATATCCGAGTGGGACTGCAGCCAGACCTGTTAGCTACTGATGTGAGACAATCCAAATCAGGGTCTGGAAGGCTTGCTGTGATCAATCCTGACAGGTATTGTTCCGCGGACGTTGCTGAGTGATGCGCGTAGGGTGAGCGTGGGGGTAGGGGCCTGGTTTCTGTCCCTGCCATCTCAAAATGGCCGTGGCTTTCATCGGGACCTGCACCCTTCTGTAGAGGAAGCCCCTGGGCAATAGGATGCTTTGGAGGCGGCTAATTAAAAAAGGCAGCACAGAAGGAGAAGCTGGCGTGTTCATTCTCTTCCAAGTCTGTCTTAAGGAAGAGGGTTAAAAAATAACCCATTGCTGCAGCGGCTAGAGAAAGGGGATTCACACCCCCTGGAGCGACCCTAAACCCATCTATTGCGGCCCCAACAGGCCTAACGCAGGTGGAAACTGCTTTCTCTTTTTGCAGCGCCCCCCTTTTGGCCCTGTCACGCAGCTGGCTGCCTGCCAGCTTGGTTTGGGCCAGGCTGCCTTTGCAACTGGACACCCAGCTCTGGTATATCCTCATCCAAGCCCTTCCGGCATGAGACAGAATCTGTGCGTACAGCAAGGCACCCGGGTGAGCCACTGTCGCTGCCGTACCACAGCTCGGGTTAAGCTGGGAGAATTAGCTGCGGTTTGATAAGACATGTTCTCTATTAATACGTTACTGAGCTGGGAGGCTAATTATGCTCATATACATCCTTGCACGTCGATGCTGACACGTCATCTGCCACTGCTTCCCCCTTCGGAGCAGAGGCTGTAAGTGGCGTTGGACTCAGATCTGCAGTGCTGAGGAACCTAGGAGCTTAGGACTCCAGTGGGTGGGAAAGGGACGGTTTCTTGGTGGGAAGATGTAGCCCCGGACATTTTTAAGGGGCTGGTTTCCTGGGTGAGGGGAGAGCAGTGGAAGGCTGTTGAGTTTGAGGCCCCTTCTCTGCAGCTGGTTTATGGGGGTTTTGCCCTAACTCGCTGTTTGCACATGAAATTGTTTCAGGGATTAGGCAGGTAATGGCACCGTAAAACTGTCCGTCTATATTTTGCGCAGTAAAGTAAAGCCCTGAAGACAATTTCCTTGACACACACTCCTGATTTACACCCTGAGCCGTGCAGATAATTACATTTCAGTTTGATATATAAAAGGCAACCTGGGAAGCTTATGAAGAATTAGCCCAGCTTTCTGCAATACCTGCTAAGTCAGAAGCGTCTGGTTAATCATTATTTTGCAGTAATCAGACAAACATTGACATAAAGAGGGGCTAACCAGCCTGATCTCTGGAGGGAACGCGGCTTGGCAGGAGAGCTCATACGGATCTGAAGAGTTCAGGGGAGGACTCTCGCTACTTGATCTCGGTTTCCATTTCCTAAGAAGCATGCGTCACTCGTTAAAAACACCTGCTAAACTTCTGAGAGATGGGGGTGGGCAAGGAACTTTGGAGGTGGCTTAAAGGGGCTGGTGAGTTATTGGAAGGGGATCGGGGCCTATCAGAGTGGATTCACTTGGGGGAAAAGATCTGGGTGCAGTCAGAAGACAAGAAAGGACAGGCAGCCCCCTGGAGAAATTCAGCAAGCGAGACAACATTGATGGTGGACTGTGTTGGGAAGGAGACTATGCTGATGGGTCTCGGCCCTATTCCCCCTTTCACCTCCCACTAGGAGGAATGCTGCTTTCTGAGTTCAGCTACCATTGGAGCCTGCCGCCCCCTCTGCCATCCCTACTGTTACCTGGGATGAAGGAGGGTTTCCCTACCAGTCAGTCAGAACCAAGGCACATTTTGGAGAAGGCCAGGGTGACAGAATCATGGAGGCCATAAGCCCTGCCTGAGCCCAGGGGTCCAAATCAGAGAGCGGGTCCATGGCAGGACCACGGTGAGAAAGTCCAAAGTCAAAGCTGGGTTCTCCTTGTTCTGCTGCCCTGGGGGGAGGTGGCATCCATGGGTGCAGCGAATCCAAAAGCATCGAAGCAACGTCAGGTCCTGGGAGCCCAGGACCTCCAGGTCCATCCAGGCAGAGAAGAGAGTCAGGGAGGTGCAGTGCATGACATTGCCCGTTGCAGACCGTCTCGGGCCACGGGGGAGGATATAGAGCACTTCATCTCCTAGTGGTTCACAGCCCTTCAGCCTTGGCAGCCTCTGCAATTTGTCACGTAAAGAAAAGGCGTGTGTATTAGAAATGACAGGCAGATTACACTCCGGGTACAGCCAGGCCTTCTTCATTTGGATCTTGAATTGGTTTGAGGCTGCAGGGGACCTTGACAGTGATAAATGGTTGGCACGGTGGCCATCGCTGTCTGCACGCTTATCCTGGCAAGTGGAGGGAGCTTTTCATTATCATCCTTTTATTAACCTCTCGGTGACAAAAGGCCTCAGCTGTCATGTCGCATTTTGCGTTGCAGAAACCTGGAGTGAGTGGCCATGGTGGGCAGAGCTGCGGAGACGGCTCCCCTAGGCTGTTTCCTCCAGGGTGGCAGGGGAAACTGGTGGGAAACATGAGACATAGGAAGAGATGTCAGCGCCCAGGGAGGTGGTGAGAGAGGCTGAATAATGAAGGCACCAGCGGAAGGTAGAGGCTGAGCAGCAGCTGGACCTGCTGCTGAATCAACTTCACCTCCTCCAGCGCCAGCTAAGAAGAATGCCACTTCCGCTTCCAAAAGTCACAGAAACCCTTCCCGTCGGGACCGAGTAGGGCAGGAGCCCCAGAGGCTGCGTGAAAAGGCACGGGTGGGGCTTTTGTACAAAGGAGAAGGGCACATGGATGAGTGCGTGTCTCAGGGAACAGCAGGGCTGAGAAGGATGTGGGGGGATAAACTGAAGGGATGTGGTGGGGTTGAGGTGGGAATGGAGAAAGAGGCAGTGTATATATGAGATACAGGGCAGGGGCTGAGGGGCTGTATGTTGTGGGGAAGGTGTGTGTCTGGGAGAGTGAATACATGAAGGTGCGATGCCAGAGTGGCCATGAGACTACAGGTGTTTTAGTTGCATTGGAGTGTGTGCGCTGGAGTGTGGGTGTTACAAGTACACACACACACACACACACACAATATTAGCTTGTTTTTCTATCTTTCTGAAACAGGCTTAAAGGGCTTAGTGCTGCAAAAGCAGACCGGGGTTTCATTTGCGTTTTGGTCACAAGGGGGATGAGTGTTAAAGTCTCAGGCTGGTTCCCAGTGGATATATTTTAAAATAAATGAAGAATGATAATGATCTATTTGTGCACACGGACCACGCGCTTCGGTCGAATGCATCACCATCAGCATTGTTAGTCTGAGCAACAAGACACCTCTGTGTGGAACATCAGGGCAAATAACGTGTCATGACTGACATGCACCAACAGAAATGCACAAAGAGGCGGCTGCAGGTCTTGGCTGAGGTTGGCCCTCGGAGCTGTGTGTGTGAGCGGACGGGGAGAAGCCAGGACTGGAGTGGCAGTTCTGAATTAGAGTCTATTGGCAGAGGGAAGGGAAGCTTACCCAACACCCGCCAGCGCTCTGCCTGCCTCTCGCAAAATTGACTGGACTCTTACGTTCATGAGAAATGGCGAAATAATCATCATGATTTAAAAAAAAAAATTAATTACTTTTCACAAACTTTTCCGAGCATGGCTTGGACTTTGCCACTTTAAAAGTCTCCGAGCCCTGTGAAAGTCGGCTCCGCACAATGCACTTTACATACTAATGGCGTCTAATTCCCTGTCCGATAAAAGCAGAAGGGAAGATAAAAAGGCCTGCAGGCAAATAGGATTAATCGGGTGTCAGAGGTGCCTAATTAGAAAGAATGATGGACTGGAATGCAATGCACAAGAGGCAGGAGGCAGGCCAAGCTGTTCATAATGGTTTCTTCTGTGTATTTAGATGCTTCCACTGTACACAATGCAAAAGCCTGATCAACAAGTCACCTCTCCCCTGCTCTGTCGCTTCACCTGGAGAGCTCTGAAGCTTGCTGTGCCTAGCGCCATTTGTCATGGTGACAAGGAGAAGATGTAATCCATTCAGATGTTGGTTGCATCCTGAAAAATCAATGCATTAAAGATCTTCCTTCTTTTCCTTCTCTGTTTTCTTCCATTCTTTTTAACCTCTTATTCTTATTCAGGGAAACCAGATCACCATCTCTGAACATCCGGGACCATGCCTGCCAGCGTTCCCCATCTTTCCTCATCTCTGAGTCTCCGTGGCAGCCTAGACGGAGACATCACATTGAACAAACTCTCTGGCCTTCTTCAGCGGCTGAGAGTTGGTGTTACCATTGGACTTGCCCCCTTTATTGGTTGGCCCCTTATTAAAGCCAGGCTCCGTGGGAGGCAGGAGGAGGGGAAGGACAGCTTGCCTTGGTGGGCTAGTGTTAGGAGGAAAAGCCGCTCGTCTCTAGGTTTCTAGTCCCAGTCCAGACCAGCTCAGTCATGGCGGAAAGTCACAATGGATGACGGCTACTTTAGTGGGTTCTAACTGAAATAAGTCTGGGCGGGGGTGTCTCGGCTATGAAGAGGTGTCTCTCGGCACAGACCAGGGCCTCCTTACCGGCCCTCTCAGGAGAGAGGCAAATGACTGAGTGGGCCACAGAGATCTAGGGAAGTACTCCTGGTCTATATTGAGACATATTGGGTGGGGCCAGCGTGGGGGAAGCTTGTGCTGTCCCTGTGCTGTGGAGTTTGAGGAGTCCAGGGTTGTCCGTCTAGCACTTTTCTCTAGCGTCCACTTCTCTTAAATATACATGGTCCTTGTTTAACGCCTGTAGCATGGGTGCGTGACTTTCGTGCGAGCCCTGCGTGACATGGGATGTCCCAGCTGTCCCAGGCGCAATACCGGCACTCCGAACGAGCACACAGCCAACTTCAACGTGTGTGTGTGTGTGGCGCTGCCAGGGTGTGTTGCCATGGAGAAAGGGGCTGGAGGGGATTTCGTTATTACACGGTGGGGTTTCCCAGCTTCTGCCCTACTTGGGGCGGCTGGGAGCCTGGGTGGGACTAATTTCATTTCATCTAAAGCATTCAGTGAATCTTTTCCACCATGCACAATCCATTGCAGCCTTCTCATTAATCCTCCCAAGTTACAGATACTTACTCCAGGCCTAATCCTCCTCTGCTATTGTGTCTCTCTACTGCAGCCGCCCTTCATCAGCTTAACCAATTCCCTCCATTTCAATAGAGTATCCAACACTGCACATGCCGGGCATTAAAGCCAACCCATCTCCCAGGGGCTGCTATGCCTTCCTCCCAGGCAGCCTCAAGTCCCAGGGCTGGGCAGAGGTCAGCTGTGACATGAAAAAATCGCTCCCTCCTTCGAGCGTGCGTCAGGTGAGACAAAACACATTGTGCTGCGGCCAAATTAAAATTGATCTTGGCTGTGTTTGGTTTTTAGCCTGGGGTGTAGTCAGGTTTGGGCGGGGAGACGAGCTCCAGTTCCAGTGGCAATAAGGTCCCTGAGCGGAATTAAGGACCTTGGCAAAGGGTTTTGCTTGTGATGCTCAGTCCCTCCACTGCTGACAGAACCCCGTCTGCCAGTGTTAAACAGGTCCTCTCTGCCCCTGGATATTTAAGACCGAAGTAAGCACTGTGCTGAAAACATACCCCCCCTCCGCAGCTGTCTCTGAGCCCTTGTCAATTAATTAGAAAGGTAACGATCACAAGAAAGAGCTGCTCTTGAGAAAATTCCTCTGAAAACTTTTATTTCTAACTCTGATGCTTCCCCCTCCAATTAGCTTCTCTTTCCCTTCCTCTTTCCTTCTGGTTAGAGCAGGGGGGACTGGGCGTTAGGACTCCTGGCTTCGATTCCTGAGTCTAGGAGACAGTGCAGTCAAGTGCTTAGCGTCAGGGCTCCTGGGTTCTTTTCTCATTTCTGCCATTGACTCACCGTGAGAATTCAGGATCAAATCGCTGAACCTTTATGTCTATCCATCTGTTAAATGGAGAAATAATATCTGCTTTATATTTGCTTTGAGATCTCCAGATGAAAGGCTGAAAGACTGGTATATTGACATTCCTCGCTCCACCTACCTGTATGGGGTTTTATTTTCATCAGTGTATTTAAAAAGGAGTCTGACAACTACTTCCTAAATTTACCCATGGAAGAATTTTGGGTGCCTACTGGACCAGACCACTGCTGTCCGCATCCAGTATCCTATTTGCAGTGGCAAATATCTGATGCTTTAGGGGATGGAGAAATTCCCATATCGCACCTAACACGGCAAATGGAGAGGGACAAAAATCCTTCCTGAGCCCTGGATCAATAAGTTCATGCCCTGAAGCTTGAAATTTGATGACCATTCTCTAAATATGAAAACTCCAAATATTAGCAATGCGTGTAATGTACCTGGCCTCTACAAGATTTAATTTGATGACTTGTAAATTCCAGGCGGTCATATTGATTAACGGGTTTCTATTTTTAAGTCACGTATCCCATGTAAATGTTTCATTTGCTCCTGAAATTACTTTGATCTATTCTGAATTTTTTCATCTCGTTTTATTGTATTAGAGGATCATAATCCTGTTTTATGTCCTGGTGTCTCTTCAATAGGCCAAAACCCTTGTACACATTTGTTTTTCAGCATGGCATTTACACAGCGCTACCGCTCCATAAGGGTACTTCTGAAAGACAGGTTCGCAGTGGAAATTAAACACAAAAGACTAAATGCTGCTGTTGAGGTACGAGCTGCTGTGCTGCTTTATTTAATTTTTAAGACTATTTGGATGAACACAGCAATTTTTTTCTTTGATTCTGTCTTTACAAAACTCCTCTGAGGAACCAGAGCAGCCTCCAGGCAGATGCAAATATATTTGTCTTTTTTATAAAAGGGAGGAGGAAAAAAAGCAAAACCAAACCAACAACAACAAATCCCCTGAAGTTAGCACCAGCGCAAATGTCCTGTAAAAACTGGGTCAGAGACAGAAGGACTATTTCTCATTCACAAAAACCTAATTTAAGTGTGTTGGCACATCAAATATGCCATGAAGCTGTGTTCAAGGTAGAAGCTTGAGGTGTCTCCCCTCTTCATACACAGACCCTGGAGCAATGTTCTTTTCAGAATGCAACTGCAAATGTATAACTATCCTGGAATCCTAGAAGAGGAGGGTTGGAAGGGACCTCAGGAGGTATCTAGTCCACCCCCTGTCTGTAGCAGTGCATTGGATTTTTTCGTCATAAGCGCAGGACTCTGCACTTGTCCTTGTTGAACCTCATCAGATTTCTTTTGGGCCCAGTCCTCCAATTTGTCTAGGTCACTCTGTATCCTACCCCTACCCTCCAGCGTATCTACCACTCCTTGCAGCTTAGCGTCATCTGCAAACTTGCTGAGGGTGCAAACTATCCCATCCTCCAGATCATTAATGAGTTGTGCCAATAAAATACTGTGGAGCGGACTTGAAGTGGAGGGCAGAGTGCATGGTTGTGTGTAAGTCTGTGTGTGAAGGGTGTGTTTCTAGGGACAGATGGTGGAATCGGGAGATGTGTGTGTGTGTGTGTGTAGGGCTTAGGAAGGGAGTGTGCGCGCAGGACGAATGAAGTGTGTGCTGAAAGGCATAGGGTAGATTAGGAGAATATATGTAGGAGAAGGTGAGTGCATGCAGAAGGAGATGTGTATAGTGGACAAGGTGTGTGTGCATACAGCGGTGTGCTGTACACAAACAGTTCTCTTCTTCATCCGCTGTCTGTAACCAGACTAACCGTTCCTGGGATCTGGCTTTACTGGCGCTTCGAGAACAAGGACACATCACAATACCCCAGCCTGCCATTCCTCCCTGAGTTTGGCAGTGCCTACAGGACCTCTTCTCTATCCTGGCTCTCTAATTCCCTCCCATGTGAGGGCCATTCCCACTTCCCATCAGCCAAACTGCAGTAGTCTAACACCCGCTGACCAGGAGGGCAACAGGCGATCCCCATCTTCCTGTTACATATGCATGTAAGGGTGTATGCTGGGGGGGGGGGGAGTGTGTGTTTTAAAACCCCCTCCCCAATCCAATGGTCCTGAGCACTTTTAAAAAACATAACATGTAGAGCTGGTTTAGGAGATATAAGACACACTCAGCATGATCAGACCTGCCTCTCCGTGTTACACTTCAATCTCTTCTTCTTACAGATCTTTCAAAACAAGGTGCAGCTAACAAGACAATCATGTCCTCAGACAGCTAAAGCAGCCGCCAGCGCCGTCCGTGAATAAAGCGTTTGACACTGACTGTAACATTTAAAGAGAAATCTCTCTCCCTCAATCCTCACTCCAACCCACAGCCACTGGTAGTGGAATCTTGATGGAAGTCTCCTGGTTTTGTGGCACTCCTGTCGTTACAAACTGATCATTTCCACTGTGTATTCGTCTATGGCTTCCAGAGTTGTGGATGTTATTAAGTTTGGATATTTTTACTGACTCATTCACTTAAAACATACAAGCAAAATACCCCTTTGCTTTAATTTTAGTTTTTTCTTTCCCTACATCACATCAAGCAATAGCTAATAAATGACCAAATAAATACATTCAGATTGAGCCATAATGGAGAGAAATTCAGTGTCTAATGATGGGATCATTTGCACCTCAAGACCGTAAAGATGAATTATGGCGACTCCTCATTCAAAACTCTTTTTAGTTTAAAATATTTCTCCTTGGGAAGAAAAAAAAGAAGCAGCAGCAAATGGACTTCGCTGGGAAGGATCTGAACACGCACGAAACGGAACTGTCGCAGCCAAAATTGCTTCATATATCATAGACCAACACCAGGCAGATAATGGCCAACGAGTTCTGATCAGGGAGTGATTATTATTGCCGATGCCAAGCATGATGCACAGAGCAGACAGACTACAGCTTGATTTCCTTAAATTGGGCTGACCTTGCAGGGTTGAGATTAACAATGGGTTTGCGTTGACCGGTAAAATGAGGTGCCAACATGATGGAGAAGTCATAAAAGAAGTCAATCATCTCTCTTCTTTCTCCTGCTTTTCTTTTTCAAATGAATGTCTCTTTTCATGTATTTGCTGGAGGTGTGCATGGTAACAACCTCTGTCTTCCTGTCTGCTACTGTCAGCTTTTAAATTACCCCAAAATTACCCAGCCCCCAGAGGAAATGTGTGGTCAGATGAGTTATCAGAATTCAGGCATTGGCAGGGGCAGAAATGGGAAGTGGAGTGGGGGAATTATGATTGGTTCATTTATTTTAATGCCAGTCTCTTCTTCCCTGGATAATCTGATGAGATATTCAAACATCAGTAATTTTCTGTCATGTGGGTTTTTTTTATTTGTTTTGCTAATGCAGGAAGAAAAGTTATTAATACAGAACAAAAAAGCAGCCTGACACAAATGACTCAGGAGCGGAGCGAGCATGTGGGGGGGATGAATTAATGAATGCTGCGCCAGGCGGGCTACTGTCTTTTGAGCTGGGCGGGAGCCTGCCGTGTGTGAGAGTGGGATGATGATTTCCATAGTGACACGGGAAATAAGAGCAATGCAAACAAATGAGAGAATGTCTGGTCTTGTGGAAACAACCACTCAGCCGGGACTCAGGAGAGCTGGATTCCCTGTGTGACCTTGGGCAAGTCATGGAATGTGTCTGTCTCAGTGTCCTGTCTGTACAATGGGGGTAATAATTCCTCCTTTCTCCCAGCTTTTGTCTATTTAGATTGTAAGCTCTTTAAAGCTGAGACAGCCTCTCACTCCATACAATACCTGCCACTAGGAGGCCACTAGATGCTATTGTAATATGCATAATTAAAAACAAATGCTATGGATGGAGACGGCTAAATTCTGTACATTAAAACAACATGTTGACATTTCAAACTGGTGGTGCTGGCAGAGACAGGATACTGAGCTAGCTGGACCACTGGTCTGATCTAGTCTGAAGATTGCTAGGTGCCTATGACAAGCATCTCATTCTTCAAGAACAAGGTCCTTTCCTGGAAGAGCTTACGTCCCAGAGGTAAAGTGAGTTTCAAGGGAGCACAGAGTGATGGAACATGATTCAGCTCCCACCCACCCAGTGTGCATCGTGGGGTAGCTGGGATGCTTCGCAAAGAGAGCAAAGATCAG
This sequence comes from Emydura macquarii macquarii, assembly GCF_026122565.2. Lineage (NCBI taxonomy): Eukaryota > Metazoa > Chordata > Testudines > Chelidae > Emydura > Emydura macquarii. The sequence continues at coordinate 10,076,906 of NW_027130449.1, read as the reverse complement.
ATTTCACCCTTCTTTGGGACTTCATGTGTCAGCAGCACAGGATACCGATGGGCTGTCCCTGCATTTCTTTGCATCCCAGTGGAACATAGGTACATTGGGGACCTGATCCTCCTCCCCCATCAGGTTAAATCCTGTGATGTGAGATGGGGATGAGATGTGATGCCAGGTTAAATCCTGTGATGTGAGAGGGGGACTCGGGGCCAAAATGTTCTGTGGTGGTGGCTTGGATTCTAGTGGGTAGTTCACGGATGTGCTCTAATTCGGTGTCTCTGCCGGAGACGCAAGGTGAGGTAATCTCACACATGAACATGCTGTGTAGTTATCTCACATGGCTGAAAAACAACAGCAGCTCCCTGCAGGGAGGGAAGGCCAGTGTAAGCGGCTCAGTCCACATCCCCTCTCTGTCTCGGAGCAGGAATGAAAGGTTGTGGAGTTAATTATATTTTGTCCCTGGTGCTGATGGACAGCTCCTTCCCAGGCTTTGCTTTATCCTGTGCAACACATGGTGCTGATGGACAGCTCTCAGCCAGCTGGGGAATGGGATACTGCCACTGTGAATCCTCTTTTTGGGGGTGGATAGGTAAGGTCCTGAGCCGAGCTGGCCTGGATAGTTATTCACAGCAGCTCTTGGGTCCCTAGAGTGCATGTTGTAGGAATGTCTGGGAGTGGGGTAGATATTCCCATAGAGGTTTGAATGCAGCACGTATCCTGACAGTGCCTAGGAGCTGACATTTCCAGGAGGCAGAGTGAAGCACGTTCCAGGTGTCCTGGCTGTGGGGCAGGCTGTGGAATTCTCTTCTGCTAGAAACCAAGATATCCACTGTTAGAGAGAAAGAGATAGTCAGGTGCCTTTGATCCATCAAGGTCTAAGAGGAGGAAACTGAACTTTAATCACGGCTCTTAAAAGCTTTGCTAATTGCTTTGAAGGGAACGGAGGAGAAATTCAAACAGATGCAATGGATGGAGGGATATCTGGGCCAGTGGAGTCTGAGGCCAGGAAAGTGGCATTGATGCATTGGATAGACAGAGGAGACATTATTAAGGAAGTGTGAACAGTGGGAACGTTTCTTTTGCCTTTAAAAGCAAACCCCAGTAACTCCACACACTCCCTCCTCCGTCAACCTGGGCTCAGCCAGCGTATCCTCCCTCTACTTCTTAGCTGTGGGGCAGTGAGCCCTGCATATTTAAATCAACACAATCTTTATTTTAAAGTTTCACAGTGCTCATGTAATACGAGTAGGTTCCAGTTTTCCCTGTTCTTAGAGCCAGGAGATATTATGGTAAGGAGTTCAGGAGGAAACGCTCCCCTCCGTAAAAATCATCTCAGGAAAGGAATTGGATCTGGGATTTTCTCCGCAGTGTTGGATTCATCAGCACCGATGAATCAAGACTTGCTTCATTTTTGGTGAAGGGACAAAGCGGTTTCAAATCAGAGGCTTGATTCTATCCTCCTCCTCCCCTTGAATGATCTCAGAGCCAGATTTTCCTGTGCTCAGCACCCACCATGGCATCAACATTCTCAAAATGTCTCCGATCTCATTTAAGTGGCCAGATTATTATTTTTTTTTAACATGCTCAGCCACCCACCAGAGCCAGTCAGATTTTCCAAAACTGGCCTCAAGGAGAGCTGAGCTTTTTGGAAAATCTGGCTCTGATGGCAACTGCGGAGCACCCTTGAAAACTTTGGCCTATGTGTTAGCCTGACCCTGTTCATCTCACCCAGCGATCTGGCACGCTGATGATTTCGTAGAAGGCTCACTCATTTCAAGCCTGCATGCTGCAGAATGGAGGGATCCCCGGGTGACGGGAGACAGAACTTTTCACCACGAGGTCACTTGCTTGGATCTAGCCTGCAGTCAGCCACGAGTGACCAGAGATTTGTTAGCAGTTGCTGTATATTTGGCAACAACCATGAAATAAGTTGATGGACTCAGCCTGGTTGCTGGTGGGCAAGTATCCGTGTTAGGAAAACACCATCACAACTGATGCTAACTGAAAGTCTCAGCAGACACAGGCAAGGGCTGATTGGACTAAGAGGGTTGAATTAACCTCTAGCTCAGAGTCATGTTACACAGTACGCTATCCTCCTCCTTGCTAATTTTGAACTCATAGACTGAGAGCCTCGGTCTCCAGCACTTTTAATCCGACATTCAATTCGCCCAGATAACAAAAGGCAGCAAAATGGAATCAGCTCTTTATAAGGGTTCGAGGTTTCTTGAGACACCAGTTCATTGGGCCAACCTAGCAATCCACAGAGACTCTTGAGGGGGCCGTTCAAAGTTAGTGAGCCAAATAATCCATGAAGAAAAGACCTGTGCACATGCATACTTGGTAGCAGAGACAAGGCAAATATCACTTCCCAAGCCTTCAAGCACTGAGAGAATTTAACCTAAGTGAATGAATCCTCCCGTTCATGAAAGGGATGTTCTGAGATTGTCCATGTGAATCCCGGCTTCTCACGAAGACATTTTGTGTCATTAATATAAATTTGTCTTGCACATGCTTTTTTTCTTGTGCAGCACAAAGAGACACAACCCCCAAGATCTGCCACAATTTGTTATTGAGTTAGTAATATGTAATTGTGGGAATGATTATAATATTGCCAACTGGATTTCAGTTGTCCCTACACAGGCAGACAAGCAAGCTGAAATAAGCGATGACAGGAAAATGGTCTTGTTTGCACACAAACACTTTAATAACTAGCAATTTCAGGATGGGAAAAGTAGAAAGAAAAAAATAAGCTGAAGGACAAAAAAGCCTCACATATAAAACTCAATGGGGAAATTAACTCTAGCGATGGCAGCATGGTGGGTTTGGCGTGGGACTTGGTGAATTACAAAAGAGATCCAACGTGTTAAACAGAGTTAATCCTCTCTAGACCCCGTGCCCATCCCCCATTTTGCATGCCTTTTAACACAACCATGAAATCACATTAATTTCTCTAATGTGTGCAATGCCATAAGTTACTTTTTTAATCATGATGATCAAAATGTTGCTTAAAATTGAAGGCAGCTGCATTTGTTTCTGTCGGATATCATAATTGCAATTGTAAATTGGGAAACATAATGTTTCCTAGTGCTGCTGTGAGTAATAGCGCTGAAATCATTATAGATAGGTAGATATAAATAAACCAGGAGATCTATAAAAATAAGCAAAAGCAAGTTAAAAGGATAATTAGCAGATCAAACAGGGATAGTGGAATGGGAATGCAGAAAAATATTTCACCGCACAGTAAAAGTGTTCTTTAAATGTATTTGCACCATTACACAAAAAGGTAGGTAACAGAGAAAATTGCTCCACTAGAAATATCAGAGTGGGGAATTAATGGGAAGGATGTATTTGCTGAGCAGTCGTTTTGCTTTGGTTTGTATTTTTATTCCCTGAAGAGAATGCAGTACACCTCCCAACAAGAAGTTCAGGGGCTCAGACTGCAGATCAGCAGACTAATATGGCCACCAGAATCCTCCTTAATACATTTTCCTTTTGTCTTGCCCCTCGCCTTGAACCTGATCTTTCAAAGTGCCTCTGGGCATCTCCTTCTCCCACCATTTAGCATCTCATCAGGTGGGATCTGCACAGGGCGATAAGGAGAAAGCTGATCAGCATCTGCGGTTTTCTTTTGTTGGTGGGCACAAAGATGAGGCAAGTTTAAAAAAAATATATCAGGATGGTTTGAGTGAAAGGGAAGATGGAAGGAAAAATGCATGCCCGATCCTTGGTCCTCACTCCAGATCCTCTGGGCTGAATCCCCAGCAGGCACAGAACTGGAATAGCCGTCTTTACTCTACCCCCTCCTGGCACTGCTCAGTATGTTGTGTGTTCAGAACTCCTCGCACTCTGGCAGTCCCTGGGCGCATAGAGGGATGTTACCATCTAGCATAAATGAGACAGTCTAACTTACACCAGGGGCTGAAGGGACCTGCGATTGGGATATGCTCATATTCTGTGCTGAGTTCATTTTGGCCGCACTCAGAGATCTGGCCCCGCATATGCATTTAAATGCAATGTTAGGTGTGGCCCTGAGACTTTTAGCAAGTCGGGCAGAAGTCCTTTGATCTAACAAAGTTTCCTCCCAAATTTAGCATGAAATTCTGAACTCAGTTACACTGGTGTAAATCCAGATTAATGCCACATAAATCAATGTGGTAACTCCAGATTTGCACTAGTAGATGCACATTCTGGCTCATAGTGTGAGGATAACCACCGAAATAGCTGTGAAAAGCCCAGATTGTGCCAGTCCTAAGATACCACCCGTCCATGTTCTTTGTAAAGGAAACAGGAGGTGGAAATGAATGACGACTTAAATGACAGTTTTGTAGATGTTTTCTGTTTCTCAAGACCCAAGAACTGGAAAATGGCCAACATCACACTAGCAGTTATCAGTAGACCCTGAGATACAGCAGGCAATTACAGTCCAGTCCATTTAACATCAGTAACTGGGGAAGGGAATATTAGAAACAATTTTGTGGGATTTAGTAAGTGAACACTGCGAAGGGGAAACGTTTAATTGGGGATGCCGACATGGCCTTATCAGGATGCGATCATCTGCTCAACTAACTCATTCTGGAGCTTCAAATACTGCTGCCATGTTATTATTTCATGAATTCCCTAGTACTTAGTACTGGTGTTAACTGCCGTGATAAGACTCAGGGTTGGGAGTGACAGAGGTTGTTGGGTAGATAGATACCTCCATGGGAAAGAGGAAGTGGCCAGCATCTGGCCAATACACTGGAACATCTCCAGGTGGGAAGAAGCTACCAATTGGGCAGTTGACTGGGTGGCTTGGGCTCATAATGTGAGCGAATGATTAGGATGCAGAGATCAAACACGAGATTGAAGTTAGTTGCTGGGGCTAAAGTCAGAGTCCCAAGAAAACCATAAGGTACAACGGAAGCTGAGATCTTCTAAGCCACCTAAGGAAATGGGCACTCCAAATTGATGGGCAATGGACCTCCTAACCCACTGGGTGGCTTTGCAAACCCCATGCTGGTACGTGGAACTGCTTTAAATGACAAGTCAGGATGAGTGGGACATGGGTAGACATGCTCAGAAAATGAATGGCTGGTGAATATTTCAAAAGCTTAAACATCACAGAGGGATGAGAAATACATAGAGCGATGGGCGGTGGGGCGGAGGCGATACGGAAGAAGAATGGGCTGCAGTTAAATAGTAAATTACAGTTGAAGATTATATCCACCCTCCCTCCCTCACTGAGCTCTCTTCCACCTTCACTTCCCAGGCAACGGGTTCTGTTCTGTTTTAAACTCTGGGTAACTAAACCTCAGCAGGGGTAAACTGAAGTCAGTGGAGCTACCGGGATTGATACCAGCCACGGATCTTTTCCTAGGACAGCATACAATCAATTAACCACGAGTGTCAAGCCGTGGCGCGCTCTCCCCAGGGAAGCAACAAAAGGCTAATCATTGGGAGTGGTTCAGAATTAACGCGGGGAAATTAACCCTCAAGGGAAGCACGAGACAGGATTTACCCAGCTTTAACGTCTGTGTTTCCACGGTCGGATGCCGGGGGGAGGGAGGGGAGGGTCTGAGAGAAGGAGAGGCCTCCATCAGGGAGGGCTGGGAGAAAGATATGAAGAGATCACGGGTGGCTGTGATCTCTGGGCATTCCAGACACAGCAGGAGAAAGGCAGGGGAATAGGCGTGAGGCTGGGAATGGCGGCACAAGAGGGCTGGAGGTGACGGCAGGGTTGGATGTGGAAGGGGAAGAGGATCAGGCCAGCCTGGCCATGCTAATGAAGAGCTTAGCTACACACTCCCTCTGGCCTCCATCTGCGAAGCCAGGGTCGTGTGGTGGGCGCTAAACAGCCTCTCATTTATGCAGGCTCACTCCCCAGCCCTTCTTGCTGCATGTAGCCATGCAACGCTGCATTTCTGGGCTGGGCAGGATGTAAATCTGTGTGTCATTTAAATACAGCCCCATTTTTCCCTGCACCAGGGAACACGGGACACGTTGACCCTTCCCTCCCAGCCCATCAAGAACACCCATTCAAAGCGTTACTCTGCCTCTCGGGCAGGCAGAGATGCCGAGGTCTTGGAAGATGGAGAGACATCTGGGACCTGATCCCTCCCTGCTCCGACCTCGCGGGGCCCACGAATGTCTCCCTGACAGGGCCTGTGCGCAGAAGCCGTGACAGGCGACATGACCCCATGCTGCCCAGCCTTCGCTCCAATCTCCACAATCCACAGCCACAGACAGCTTAGACACGAACGCCTGCAGCTGTTTAATCTTCCCTAGGCCTCTAATGGCCCCGTTCCTCCTGTCTAACATCACTCAGTGTGACTCCCTAATTACGGTAATTAGGGAGCACAGTAGAAACCTGCACCGAGCCCAGGAGGCGCCACGGTCAGGGAAATGGATTCACGCCACGGGCCGCGTCCATTAGCAGGTCAGCACACCTGCCGCTTCCATCTCCCGGCACAGACAGCACTCCGAAAAGCCCAGTTCGGGCGGCGTGACTGAGACGCCTTGGTCAGGAATGTCTGTCGGGACGGACGGGGGCTGCCTCCAGCCTCCTCTTCTCAGCTCCCACCCACCATTTGCTTTTAAGGCCGAGTGTTTCCCCGGGTGAGGGCCGCTCGCTGTCATTGTAGAGGGACGGACGGACAACACTGGCAAGGTGTGTAAAGGGAGGTGTGCATGTGCAAGGAAGCTCAGTGGGTTCTATGGAGGAGCAGACGCTCCAGGAGTCCGGGCCGTCCAGTAACCTGGTTGGCCTAGGTCCCCTCACCCCAATGCCCATCACAACCCTTCCACTGAATAACCGGATCAGGAGAGATCACATCCAATGGCCAGTGGATCCCACCACATCTCAAGAGAGGTGCCATTACCCCCATTCCACTCACGGAGGGTCAGAGAGATCGAGTGGAGGTTGACACCTGGAGCTTTGGCATGGAGGGTCAGAGAGATGGAGCAAGTTGCCCTAGGTCATGCACAGAGTCTGAGGCAGAGCCAGGAATTGCACCCAGATCCCCTGAGTGCCAGCCCTATGCCTAAACCGTAAGTCCACCTTTCCACTCTTATGTTCTTACAGCCTGTCCAATTCAGGCAACCCCATCCTAGCCAGCAGCCCATCCACACACACGTCCCTCACTGGCATAACATGGCAATCACTTGCAATCTTTCCTGGAACACAACACATTTCCCTACGAGCCTGCAGCAGCGTACATCTCCCTGGCCCTTTGGAGGTTCATAGCGGCATTTCCGGCCAGGCCCCGCATCGGCCAGGAGCCCTGCAAAGACAAGAAATGGCTTTGTTTGCCCTTCAATAGATGGCACGGTGCATGACAATGGGAACGTTCACGTGAGCACTATACCTGTCTCCGCCCACGGGAGAAATATTCCTGGCCCATCCCATTGTACCAGTGAACTAGCTAACTCTCTGCCTCTGAATTAATGAACCATAAATTCCAGCTTAATGATTTTTGTACTGAGGAGAATCATTAATGTAATTAGTACTGATGTGAAAATGATGTTGCTTGAGCCTGAATTACGAGGGAGTACGGAGACCAGGGGGGTTGGAGGAGGTTTTTTTCTTCCCCTGCAGTGTTTTCAGGGATTCTCTTCACCCCGAGGAAGATGGCTCTGTATGTTCGTCGCAGATCTAAGACTTAGCTCCCATCTGCCAGAAAGAACAGAGAGTGGGAGCACAATGATGTTAAAGCAAAGAGATCAGCCGCCCCTATTTGGCGGCAGAGATGTGGAATCTTTTATGTAGCACTTTACCACTCTGTCCTTTAATTTGGGGCCCTTTTTTTCTGATCCCTACACACACATAGCATGGTATTGTCTGGGCTCCTCAGTGTCTATTTTTTGCTCCTGCATGAAAAGATCTTTCTAAAGGCAGCTGTTTCAGAGATAAAATAACAGATCTTTGGCTTAAAAAAAAAAAAATCTATCTATCTATATCTGAAATAAAGGGCCCAGCAGGATATGCTCTGTGCTAGGATAAGGGCTAATCAGAGCCTGGTAAGTGTTTGAGAGGGAGGCTTGCAAAGGCACTGGAAGTGCTGACCCTGCTCGCAGATCTGGTGGCGGAAAAGAAATAAGATGAACTGGAATGAATGGGGCTCAGGGTCTGCGAAGTGCCTCTGCTGAGCCTTGGTTTTCCGGGGTGTTTGAAACTCAGGGAGAGGCAGGGACAGTGGTACCCTGTGTTATATTGCAGCTGTCTTCAGCCGCTCTTCTTCCGTTAAAGCAAATGCGCTGCTCGTGACAGATGTGACACTGCAGCTCTGCCGCACAGCCAGCAGTCACTCGCTACCCTGAGGGAAGAGAGAGCCTTTCATATTCCTTGTCCATCCCATCCGCGGCCTCTCTGCTGAGACGCCCATCCAGGGAAACTCCTCGGACCCATGATGTTCTCTGCCATGTCCTGCTGGCAAGTGGGCTGAGACCCTCGCAGCTAATCTCATGCAACCCAGAAAACAGCTGTAACCTAGGGTGGATTCACACCAGTGGCCTGGAGATGACAGGCTCTTTTATACCACCCACACCCCAAGCCTTTTGCTGTTCCCAGCCCCGGATAAATCGTTTCAAAGGGCCGAGGTCTCTATTTATTTTTTTTTTTAAGAGAGGCTCTATCCCAGGCAAGGCAGCTCTCTCATTAACACAGGCCCTGGGGATTTTTCACTCCCCGAGTTAGTGACTGGTGCTAAACATGCTCTGACTGTATGTTGGTCAGACCTGTTTGGCAGTGCACTTTCTAAAAGTGTGCTCATTCCATAGTCTGCTGGACTGGTCTCTAAAGCAAATACACCCTCAAGGGCCTGCCGTACACTTGTTCAGACACTGGAATATGGGGGCCAAATGTTTAGACCCTATTTAGAGATACAGGGCTCCTCTGCTGAGTCCTCGATGTCAGGATCTTCACCCCTTGCCTGCCGGGCCATAGGGCTTCTCTGAGTTAATTCCTGTTTGAACCAGAGCAAAAATCACGACTGCCACTCGGGCTTTGCCCGCAGCAGCTGTTTGGTCCCTGGTGCAGGCGATACAAGCCCTCTTCCACCAGAGACTCACGAAAAGGCCTGGGCTACAATGTGTAAAACCCGGTGGGGTCCCTTCAAATAGCCCTTTGGCTACAGAGCAGAGGGAGCCTGGAAGGGAGGCTACCACAAAGGAAGAGAAACAGGCCAGGCGTGTGGGTTGGAGGCGGCACCTTCTCACCACACCCTCCTCCCAGAAGGGACTTGAGCAGAACGGCTCCCAGGAGAAGTGGGAAGGGGTAAAGAGTAAAGTGGGGGGGCTGAGATCAAGCACCCAATGCCCGTTTCATAGTAAAGAGACCAGGGAAGCCGCTTTAACTCTTACATCACTTTTATTTAAGCTCTGTGGTCAGTCGTGTCCTTCAGAACAGCTCCATCCACCCTCAGCCATCACCATCATCATCATCATCACAGCAGCCGTTGTGGCATTTCACCCCCACTCAACGGGAGACACGGCTTCAAGTCTTGCATGAGGTAAGACACGGAAACAAAACACTGAAATCATCGACCCACCCATCCACCTGCCACGGGAACACGGGGGCTGCTCCCTCCCTCCCCTGCCTGTGTTCACACTCAGCCACGTTTCCTGTTCAACCCACACAACCGCCCCGCCCACCGCCCCGTGAAAAGTGATCACTTTGCCTCGCCTACTAAAGACAGCGCTGTTGCAGGCACCAGTCTTTTCTCTAAGCAGTTTACAGCCAGGGGAGGGCTTATCCCAGCCAGAAGTGGTGCCACTGTCTGGCATTGCTGAGGCTGGACTGCTACCTCGGGAAGGTCGAAACTAACATTCATCACCTCGTTTGTGGGCTTGGGAGACCAAAGTAGTGCGATCCCTTTGCTACGGGACTGGGGAGGCTAGAAGTATCTATGGGGCAATGTATCTGAACCCATGAATGCTGAGGAGCAAAATGAGGGGCTGGCTCAAAACCATCCCTGGATTTGGCTTTGTAGCACCCAACCTCCCCAGGGAGGTTTTACCCACCTCTCTGGGAACGGTGCAGGAATCTGGCGATACCCCGAAATCTTCTGCTGCAGCACAGACAGCAGGTCCTCTTTTGTTTAGTTTGTCAAGAAGCGGGGAGACGGTAGAAAAGGCAGAGAGCTAAAACATTCCTAAGTTTAAATCGTGCACTGGATAAATCAGGCAGCTGGCTGCAAATTTCTGTGAATTTCTGTGCCGCTCTCTCTTTCTGGGGAGGATAAAAATCTCTTCACTTTGTTGGAAAGCGAAGGTCTCCACGCCTCTTCCTTGTGGGCGGCTTGAGTTCAAACCTGCCCGAGGCAACTGGCCTTTCTTTGCACTGCCAGGCAACACTTCAGTCTGCCTCATGTCATCCCCATCCTAGCACCAACCTCCTGCAAGGACTGCAGAAGAGATCTCTAACTACAGAGATGTCCCCTGCTCTCTCTCCCCTCCCACAGATAGTCCTTTCAGCAGATCTGGTCCTTATACACCTCAAGAGGTGACCGTGTTGCTTTCGTTCTGCCTCTCATCTACGTTCCCAGATCTGGGATGAATGTGGAAACAGGCTTCCCGTCAGACCCACTTTAATTCCTGCTAGCATGAAGACACTCCCTTTCTTTTAGGAAGGAAGCTGGAGGGAATGGCCCTGGATCAGACGGGTGAGGCTGAATCTCTCTCTAGGATGCAAAAACCCCTGGGGTTTCCTGCCACCACATCTCCTTCTTTAAAGGGTGGACTAAAGGCAGATGGGCAGAGGAGGCCAAAGCACAGTCTCATTGCCTGGGTGCATGGCAGGGAACTGAACAGCGACGGCGGTAGGTCTAGTTCAGAGCCAAGCAGCTCTGTGGCGGCCAAACATTACCCCATGGCACACTAAGAGGAAAGCAAGAGAGAGAGAGGTCCGTCATTTGAGAGGAGGCATGCGGCACTTCAGTGCATTAGTGAAGGGCAGTGAATTGGCCCACGCACAGTAGGCCGACCAAGGAAGTGTGCATCCTACTGGTGCCACAGGATCCAAATCAGCAAAGCTGGAAGGCAAGGAATTTCAAAGGTCCATGGGTTAGGTGCTACCCCGGCCTGCCCCACACACCCTGCATGCCAGCGAGAGGGGCTGCACGCTTTGGGATGGCTGTAGGCTAGGAAGAGCTGTTGCCCCCTTTTCTGCTCTCTAGAAGCAGCTAACCTGGTGAGCACAAACTAAGAGAGCCACTCAATCCGACAGAACCCTCTGCCTCTCAAAACTGCTCATCCGTTTTCCTCTGAGGGGGGGGGAGTGGAGGGAGATGGCCAGGCGGCCATGCTGTTTTCCCAAAACAGGAAGTGACAATGTGCGTAAGGAAAGGGCGGGGCTGGGTTTCGTGGGACAGTCCCAGGAGGCGTGGGCAGAGCCTGGTTCCCACATGGCACCTTACTGTCTAGTTGAAACATAATCTCTCTCTCTTTATATCCACGTATTTTAGCCGGCAGGAAATATATGAGGTAGTGTGAACACAGCAGTGCTTCTCTGTGAGTCTTGGAGGTGGGGGACAAGCAGGAGGAGTTCAGAGATAAACCTCTGGGGTGGGACTAAAGAAAGCACATACAGCGACCTTAGCTTTTAGAAACAAATAGACAAAAATAAAAGTGACCCAGTCTGTTAGTGAAGGCAGGAGCTGGGCTGACTGCGTCTGATGTGGTATGACACCCCGTGGGGTGTCTTTAATACTGTGGCAGTTTCCTTTGCATTTGTGCAAGAAGCGTTAGATACTGGTTTGGTGTCGGAGAACCAGGATGATAGCTGGGGGCCCCCGACTCACACGTCCCTGTGGATCAGCAGCGTGAGGTTGTGTATGTCTCCAGGATGCAAAAGATCCACCCCAAAATTAAGAAAAATAAGAGTCTGTTAACTGAAGACACGTCCCCTTGTGCATAACTGTCCATTCTTTGTCTCTCTCATGCTGTACCTGGGTGAAAAGGGTTAGAATTATCCATGAAACCAACTATTCTCCAAGACTTTTTTCCCCTCTTGTTCCTCTTCTTTCCGTTTCTTTTTTCTAATACAAGTGAACAAGGAGGTGAAGTGGAGATGAATTCCCTTATCTAAAACACTTTGTGGTTGCAGGAATTTACACTTTCATATACACACACACGCACACACCCCAAATATCAAAAAATTCACAATCCAGACCTAAGACGATTTAAAAAAAGTTAAAAGGCCAAATTTTGTGTTGGCTTTTATCCTTCATTAAGAGCAAGAAGATTACCTGAAATGGTGATTTGTTTTCTATATTTTGCCTGAGTTCACGTACACTTTAAAATTCCAATCAACAGGTGCACAGATGGACCTGGGTGAGCGTTAGACTTTTGGAAAAGAAAATTATGGAGTGTATTGTCTATATATTTTTCCTAATTAGAGATCTTTTTCTTTTGGTTTCAGGTTTCATAAAAGCAAGCTCTAGGAAGATGTTCCAGAATCCATTGTCTTTCCTGTGCCCCAATTCTGTCCCCACATCGTCTGGGCTGGGAAGAGTCAATGCAAGAATTCTGGAGTGGGGAAAAATAAAACTCTCTTCTGCTCTGGGGTTGGTTCTGAGCATCTTTCATTGCAAACGTCACGTCATCACATATGGTTCAGACATCTTTGCCGTATGCTCTTTGAACAGGGCTCCCTGCCCCCAGCAGTGTTTTCAAATGAGAACATTGCAGACTTAGACCAGGGCCCTGGCTGGGAAGTTTCAAAGTAGTACAGAGATCATTTTGTTTGGAAGTAAAGTAGAGCTGGGAATTTTAGACACGGTGTAACAAGGTTTGTGAAGGAATCTGCTCCAGGATCCTCTTGTGTAAATGGTGTAAAAATTGACACTAGGGAACACAGACACTTGAGCAGGTCCGGGACAGTCCATCCAACAGAGGGAAGAGGTGCACCCACCCAGCCACTCACCAACACACACACGCATGCACATAGCCAGCTCGCTACTGGAGGGTGATGAGGCCAAAATTAGAAATGCAAAAAAGGGGGAAACATCGGGGGTAGGAGACATGGACAAAGGTAGAGCGTTCCCTTGAGCACTAATGAGCAGGCTGATACTTAACCTAACCATGTCAATTACAATTGCACCAAAATTTAAAGACAGAAAAACCCAAGCAAAATTCTCAGTGGCTGGGGAGAAATAAAAGGCCTTGGCTGATACGTAAAAGGTTGGGAGAGGTGAAGAATTGGCTTCTTTGCTTTTGCTTGACTGTGTGCTGTTGTTTTAAACGTACTGTTCCTTAGGACAGATGTATGGTGTCCGGGAACCTGGTGGCGGGCAGCAAAAGGAGACATCGGCACGGTGGGAATGCAGATCTTCTGGGAGATATGATAAGGGGTTATAGACATGGGGTATTTTCTCCACATATTGATCTTCAGGTGAGCAACAGCAGGTCAGGCGATCACTCGCATCCGGTAACTCTGAGTGACACTTTCCAAAGTTCTGGGAGAAGAGAAAGTCAGTGAGTAGGATTGCAGAGCTAAACTGCAGTAACAGGCACCACTCTCTACCTCCCTGGGAGAGACCCTCTACTAATTAATAGCCGCAGGGAAAGTAATGAAGCTCTGTCGGGTTTTTTTTTTGCAATTCACATTTCATTCCTCGCCATTTTGGCACTGAGAAATTTCTGCCTCATCCCCAAATATGTCCATTTTCCCTATGAAAATTCGCACACTTCGTTCCCAATCCTGTTAATAATTTCCCAAGTGCTTAATTTTACACAGGTGAGTTTCAGTGGGACTATTCACATGTCTATATTTACCTTAGGAAGGAGATGCATAAAAAAGGACATGATAAAAGCATAGATAATAATGACTGATGTAGAGAAGGAAGATGGGGAGCCTCTGTTCTCCCTGTCTCGTGACACAAGAACCAGAGGATGGTCAATGAAATTAAAAGGTGTCAAAATTCGAACTGATCAAAGGAAATCCTTTTCCTTGCAGTGAATAATCAGACTGTGGCACTCGCTGCCATGGGACAACAGTGAGATCTACAGTTTAGCAAGACTGAAAAAAGAAGTGGACATTTATACGAATAACAAGAATAGCAGAATTAAGATAGTTAAATGTTAACCAAAACTTTGGGACGGACATTAGATCTCATGCTTCAGGACTTAAACCAATTTATTATTATAAGGATTTAGGAGAAGACCTAGTGTGCAGAACAGATTATCTTACATCTACCTAATGCTGGGCTCTTCTACACCTTCCTTGGACGCACCTGGGGCTAGCCACTGTTAGAGACTGGATACTGGGCTAGAGGGACCTTGCATCTAATCCAGTCCGGTTATGCCTATGTTCCTGTGTAAAGTGTGCTTGGCAGGATCAGGCCTGGGAGGGTAAAATGGTTTATTCTCCAAACAAGCCTGCATGCCCTTATGCATGTGCTTAACTTTATACACTGGAGCAGCTCCATTGAAGTCGCCGGGACTATTCATGGCAGTAACACTAATCACGTATATCAGCATTTGCATGATTGGGGCTATGGTGTTGAAAACTGAAATGTCTGATTTGGAAAATATCATGGATTTTGCCTGGACACAAGACCATTTCCTTCAAGATGGGAAAACAGACCCAATCTTTCCTCCATAAAATGGTCCATTTTTTCTGGGTGAGGGGGAAAGGGAGGGAGAACAATGCAGTGCTGTTTAAATATTTTGTGAAATCTGGTACTTTTCCGCAAGCCCTGAACCAATCGCAAAGTCCTTGAATCCCAAGGTGCTTGAATTTCTGTTGATTGCTTTGCCCAGTTGTTAATAACAAATGACAATCAAATGTCACTTGTTCTAGTGGAAAATCGCAAAGATCTTTCTCGCCGGGTTTTCTATGAAACAAAAGGGATGATTGAAAAGAACAGCCACCAATGCTTAGCCCCTTCCCCCTCTGCTCATGTGTGTCCGGGACAAACCCAGCTTGCTCAGTGCCCCAGCGCAATGCAACATCTCCACATACCGTCCCTTGGGGCTGGCAGTGGATTGGAATTATCCCTCCCTGCTTGCACATTTTGTTATGGTTTTGAAACCCTGCAAGCTGACTTTGCTGAAGCATCTAGTGGGGACATATCTCTGCATCCCCGGCACCATTACAACGACCTGGGTAAGTAATAGGAAATTGCCTTTGACTCCTGCTTCCTGTTCTTTGGCCTCACCAGATTGAAAAGGACACTTATTAGGCAAAGACTGGCTTATCTACTGCATTTGGACCCAAGAGACCCTGCTCTTGCTTTGGTCTTCCATGCACGTGAGAGCCCCCCGGACGTCACCATTCCTGGGGACGGTGTTCTTCCTGGCTAACTGATGTGTTGAAAGGCCCTCAGAGGAGCTGGCCCGGCTGCTCTGGATGTGTCACACCGAAAACGGGGGCTGTCTTGCTCTCAGAGACACGGCGGTGCGTTTAAAAACCATGCTGTCAAATCTCCAACCAGCCAAACCTCTGTTATTCCACAGCCCCGTGACATTCATAGATTGCCAGCTCTCCGGGAGCAGGGGCTGGCTTGTCATTACATGGGGGTACACCGCCGAGTGCTACGGGGCCGTGAGCCCTGATTGGGCCTCAGGCGCGACAACACCACAAATTAGATCTAAAATAGAGTCAAGTCCTTCAGTTGTCTGCCGCCTCATTTATGCAGTCATTGTTCCCCGTTCTATTGAGGTTTGGACTATAACAGAGCTTTATCAGCTGGGGAGTGAGCCCTGTGTGGTTCTGATACTACAGTACTAAGGCTGATCAAATATCGAGCATCCCGGTCAGTGTTCTTTGACAGCTGCTGCAAATGGATGCAATTATCTGCAGCACCAGACAATGAGCCATTCACTGGCCAGGCGTGCCTGTATCTAAGGAACATGCACATCGCATCCCCATTCATGCAAACTCTGGCTCATCCTCCTCCCACTTCCCCAATCCCATCTCAGTTCAGGCAGGGGAAATCAGGAGAAGGTAATGAGAGGGGAAGGGAGATCAATGCTGCCTACACTATGGGCAAATTGTTTCCAATGGTTTTTCCATCTTGTTTTAGGCTGAGTAGCTAAGGGGGTCAAAGCAGCCGCCCTGGCCTGCCTGTCAATTGTGATCCTTTGGGTTTTCAAGCACCCTGAACCATCTTTTTGACAGTCCTCTGCCTGCCTGCTGAACTGGTAGGATTTATAACCCATGGCAACCAGAATGCAACCCTCCCATTAAATAACAATGCAGCATCGTAGGTTAAAGAAACATTTTTCTTCCCAGGGAGGAGAACCTCCTGCAATTGTTTTTTATGCATGGGCTTTGCCTTTTGGAGTGATTGAAACGTAACTTGGCCTGGCTCCCTCCTTTGCCATAGGTTGGAAATCCCCAAAATGGCTCCAATCGGGGCCAGGCTTTGGGATTCTGTTCCCCAGGAAGAAAAGCCTGAAGGAACAGAAAGAGTCTCTCAGCCTTCCTGCTGCCAGCTCCCGGATAAATATTTCACCACACTGCTTTAAAAAATAATATTAAATCCTCAAAACAAAATGTTGCTAATGATTTATTGATGGCTCTACAAAGCTGAACTAATGCGGGAGGCAGCAAACAATCCGGAGAGCTGCATGTTCTTGAAGCAATTTCAGGGGCCAGGGAGTGGTAGGAAGGCAGGGGGGAGTGAGCTTTGCAGGGGGGGCCACGAGGAGTAATGGGCTGCAATTAAGGGATGGAAAATCACGCTGAATATCAGGGAATCCAGTCAGCCTGTGGAATGGTCACCCCAGGAGAAAAGGAGGATCCCTGTTGCTTGAGACATTTAAAACACCAGGAAACGCGCTGCAGGGAAGGATCCTGTGTTAGTCAGGAGATGGATAGGATCATCGAGTATGCCTAGGCCTAATTGCTACAATTCCATTAAGGTTTGCCACACAAACTCCCCCCCACCCAGCTTCAGCAGAGCCCTGCATTGCCTGGCACTCAGCCAGAGAGCCCTTTTCACAGTCAATGTTGAAGCACTGGAACCCGAGGCCCAGGCGTATGGAAGAAGGACATTCACACTGCACTATGCGATTTGTACCACAGGGGCAAACACAGGACTGCCACAGGGGCTGGCAGCGCCGGGCTCCCTATGAAGGGGGTTGTGACCACCCAGCTCTCAAGCATTCACACTGGCAATTCACCCGGGTACGCAGAACATGCTCCTATTTCAAGCTAGCTCCCCCTCTCCTGCCCCTAACAGCTCAGGACTCTGACCCACACCTCACCCCTGCCCCTTATGTAAAGGAAAAACAGGCCCTGTCACCTCCCTCTTTATAGCCAGGGTCACTAATCAATCCCTGCAGCTGCTGAGCTCCCTTGATCAGCCTCACCTGGAAGGCCGTTTGCTTCCAGGCCTGGCAGCTATTACCTTCGCAGAGGCAAAAATCCCTCCCTGAGCAAGGATTTTAACCCCTTCCCTGCCAGGAACGGGTCAGGGCTCGCCTACCTCACTGGAAGGATGTTATTACACAGGATGGGGACGTTTGTAGCCAGGGGCGCGCAGGCAGGCGTGCAGCAGCAGGACAACCCTAGTAATAGGGGCAGGGAGGGCTATAAAATCAGTCACCTCCGGAGTTGGGCGTCCCACGGGGCACCGGTGTCTGTGCCGGGGCCGGGTGCAAGGCTTGGCGCAGATGGGTACGTCAGGACGGGGGGTACCAAGGGATTCATTGGCTTGCTGGGTGAGAAGCAGAGCGCCCAGGAGTGGCTTACCCTAGCACAGCACAGAGATCAATGGGAGGCATCAGGCACCCACTTCCTTAACTGGTTCTCAGGGCACAACGGGGCACGGAGCTGAACTAGCGCAGGCTCAGGCAGTGCAGGAAGACACTGGAACACACTACAGCTGAGCACTGCGCCTGGAGAAGCCCCAAAACGCTGATAACCTGGGGAAGGATCCCCAGGGACCCTGAGCCATGCTGAGGGGCCACTGTTGTGGCCTCAATAATTGGCTAGTGCACGGACACCGAAGCTCCTGTGATGTATCCAGAGCTAACAGGGTCCTGAGCCGTAACCGAGGGGTAGGGCGCTGAGTCAGACTGAAAGTCTTGACAGATCTACTGCAAAGACCCTTGGAAAACCATAGAGCTGGGCCTAAATCAAACCCCATGGAGGCTGGGGGCTTCCCGCTGCAGATGGAAATGTGCTGCCTATTGCCTATTGCTAGAAATACCAATACCAAGCAGCTGTAGGGACTGAGAGAGATGTTCAAGGTACAGGGCCTGATCCTCCACTGCCCGGCTCATTGGGCCCCATTCGCCATTACCCTGAAGTTTGTATTGTCACGTACCCCGGTGTAAGATGCGCCCCTGCTGAGCCGTGCATTGCACGTGGTGGTGCAAGCACCGGGGCAACACTGCGCTGTCGCACCAGTGCGCTGCACACTTTGCACAGGTGTAGGTGATCACCCAAGGCACAGGGCAACAGAAGATCAGGCCCTGGGTGGGGGCCTTTCCATCGGGTCCAGGTAGATGCATGACCACTGCCATCCTGCCTTGGCAGCATTTTTCACTGGCATTGAATGCCCACAGCAGGTGCAGAGCAGGGCAGACCAAATTTTGGAGCTTAGGAGGGGGAAAAAAAGCATTCCCTGTGCCCTCACTCCTTCCTTAAGCTTGTCAGTTCAGAAGCCAGACTGCCCCCCCCCCCACACACACACTTTGCTCACTTCCAAGTAGCAGGGGGGAAGGAGTTTATTAACAGCTCTGACTGCCAGTGCCCTTCGAATCTCTCCCTCAGCCCTCTGTGACTTTTCCGCAGCCTAATTTACCTTTAACAAAGTTTGAAATGAAATTATGGCTAATTAAATGTAGCTGGTATACAATTTTTTCCCCCACCTCTTATGACTGCTCTCCCTGCCTTCATCTCTGATGCAATTCCATATAATGCTTAAATTAGCAGGGATTTTTTTTTTTAAATTCATTTTAAAGAAACTGATTAAATAGGGTGTCAAAAAGCCATCCATTTCAAATAGCCTCGTGGATTATTATTAAACTGCCTTTGTTTGATTAACATGCTCTAATTCCATTTCCCAGTTACTCTATTTCCACCATCTCCCCCCTCCCACACACACACACTTCCGAGTTCTTCTTGCATCTAAAAGTCACCCCTTAAGCATAGTTGTTAGTGCCGTGAATTGTTTTTCCCTTGCGACCTGGTAATAACCAATACATCTGCTCAACCCTAGCCAGGAATGAATTCTAACCAGGGAGGGGGAGGGGAAAGGAAAAGATATTGGCCAATCTTAACTTCATTTCCATGACAATCAGAAGCAGGAAAGACAGAATGATGAGTGGGGGATATCTGGAGAGGGCTCCATGCTATCTGTCTTTACCCAGAAACATTATCACTGATTACCTTTCAACACTCCCCTCCAGTAGGATTTGAACGCAGGACCTCCTGCATTGCCTACTACTAGTTAAACTAATGGATGCACTGACTTACCAGTAGTCTATTATCCTTTGTTGGACCAGCCCCTAGAGTAGGGGACAGATGCAATACACATATTAGCTGCTTCCCCTTTAAAGGAAGCTACACTGGACCATCTGAGGTTGACTGGAGTTCAAGTCCACTTTTATAACACTCTCCTCACAAGTCATCAACAGGATTTGAACCCCAGGATCTACAGAACTGAAGCAGCAGCTCCACTAACCAGTAGCAGGAGGGGGTTGTTGTTGTCTAGTGGACCAGCCTCTAGAACGGGATGCTACACACGACGTGTTGCATCCTCACCACTAGGAATTACTGAAAGGCTGGGCGTTAGCCATAGCAGTGGGAAACAGACATAAGACTCAAGTGATTACCACGGCTCTTGTATCAGTTTCCCCACTGTGTTTATAAACTGATTCCTCAGCACTTTCATAGCCCTTTTCATCTTCAAAGTGCTGCGCAGACTTTAGCTAATTCTCACAGCGCGCCTGCTCATCTGACAATCTATTACAGAGCTCCATGGACGCTCACTGTGCTGGGTATATAGCAAGTAATAGCTGCAAGGATCAGGGAGTGAGGCTAGAGTGGAGAGAACTGGGCTGATTCTCTCCAGGTGGAGACTTTGGGCTCTTGGATCTGGACCCAGACTAAGCAGAGGCTGGATCTGAGGTTTGCTTAGGCGTGGCAAAGACCTACAATGAGAAGCACCCACAAACTATTCAGGCAGGAAGCTTAGTGCTGCGGGAATCCTTGCTGCAGTGCAGATGACTCTCTGAGGGTCTGTCTACCCTTAAAATGCTACAGTAGCACAGCAGCAGTTCTGCCACCGTAATGCTCCAGTGTAGACACTCGCTATAGCAATGGGAGAGGTTCTCCCGGTGGCGTAGGTAATCCACCTCCCCGCGCGGGGTCATGGAAAAATTCTTCCGTCCACCGAGCATTCTCTACACCGTGGGGTAGGTCAGCATAGCTACGTCTTGTGGGGGGCGCGCGTGTGTGTGTGGATTTTTCACCCCCCCTCGAGAGACATATGAAAATTATGCCCGTGTACATTTTCATTGTAGACCAGCCCTAACTAGCATAGGTATTCCTCTGGCTCCCATCGCCACAGCATCTGAGTGCCTCACCCTGTCTAACGGATGGAGTGTCTCCATACCCCTGGGAGGCAGGGCTGTTAGCCCCCTTTGAAAGGGGGGACGCTCGGCCCAGATTTCAGTGGGAGTTAGGTGACTAATTACGCTGAAAAATCCAGGCCTGAGTAACTTGCCCAAGGTCACCGTCGCTCCTGTGAGTGCATTTCTGGTGTACGTCATTTCTGGAGGACACCGAAATGGTGCAGAGGGCAGGTAGTTCTGGGGCTGAAATGAAGGGTCTGGGCTGAATAGGGGAAGGGGGTCAGGGTTTGATGGTGTTGAAGTATCATGCTCCATTTGGCTAATACAGTGGGCTGTGACTCAGGAGACCTGGGGGGTCTATTCCCAGCTCTGCCACTGGCCTGCGGGGTAACCTTGGGCAAGTGACTACACCTCTCTATGCCTCAGTTTCCCCACCTTTAAACTAGGGCTAATAGTATCTGGTACAGACCATTGAGACCTACTGATGAAAAGCACTATCAGCGCTAGGTGGTCTTATTATTATAATAAAACTAGCTTCTACTGTTCTTGGATACAGCCCGGATTTGTAGATTCAAATCCAGCCCCTTTAACCAGAAAGGCATTCACGTTTGATGTTCTGTTTCTGGCCCATCTCTGGGCCTGCTGCTGCTTGGAGAGCAGGGCCGGGAGGCTGCCTCCGGGTTTAATTTCCCCTTGACACGTTAGGGTCTTGGAATCTATCTCGGGGTCTGAGCCATCCATGCAACAGGCACGGGAAATTCTCAGTGTGAAGGAGAAAAAAAAAAATTAAAAAGCATCAAAACCGAACCCCGGCCTGTGCTGGGTCTGAGCGGGGAGATTTTGCTGCGGTGAGATTACACTTTCAAAGCACTGTATGACCGGCTTTATTCCTACTTCAGAAAAACCGGGAGGCTTTCCAAATTTGGATTTGGCGGATTACTCTCCTTGCGCTGGCAATAAAATCCCCCACCCCAGGAAGAAAAGGCAAGACCTCCCAAGATGGATTAGGGCGTGCTCACCTTGTTTATAGCTCTGAGAGCAGAATCCTCCGGGAAAGGAGGCGGGGGAGGTCTCTGCTTTCATACATCTCACCTTTTCCTGTGCTCTCTGCTCAGTGTAATTACAGGGCGAGGCCTTGCCAGGGGGGTCAGAGGTGGGAGCAGGGGGTGGAAGCAGGGTTCAGCAGAGGGGAAGGAGTGCAGGGCTCCGCGGTGGAATTTCTCTCTCGTTTCCCTTCTGCCTGCCATCCCATCATGGAGGGGAAATTAGACTTAGTTTGCAGCTGCCTGTAGGAAGCTGCAAAGGGTGGATGGTATCAGGCAGGAAATTCAGCTCTGCTCATTTCACCAGGGATGGGTTTGGCCCCCGGGACCATGCAGGAAGAATCGGTTTGGATCAGCTGCTCTAGAAATGGCCAACGGACGGGAACGCTGGAGTGAGATGCGTGGCCACTGCGGGAGCAAGGAAAGACTCAGGCCAGGCAGCCGGCGAGCTGAGGGGGCCGAGCCTCACGTCCCCACGGGGGTCTGTGTCATGGTGAGGATCAGGTCAGAGATGCAAAGGCCCTGCCAGCAAGCAGGTCACTGGGATCCTGGGGAGCCTGCCCGATGTGCAGTGTGCCAGTGACAACCAGGACCCAGTGCAGAGCGTGTCGGAGGGAGGCAGGGTCCGGGGGGAGGCACTAGAGGAGGGAAAGCGGGACCCAGTGCGGGGCACGTTGGAGAAGGATACGAGTCTGGCACGGGGCACCCCAGTGGGGGAGAGACATGCAATATTCCTGGGCCTGCCGGGAGCGCATCACGCCCAGATCTCTGTCAGAGTGAGACCAATGGCCCAGCAGGGAGCGTGTCACAGGGAGGGTTTCCCTACTGCCTGTCGGTGCCGGCCCCCCGGGAAATCCCGTGCAGTGGAGCCCTCTGCATGTCAGCCCGGGTGGGTGCTGTATAACCTGCTGGGACCCAACCTGTCCCCACAGCGCCGGGGCAGGGCTGGATTCAAGAGGCCCAGCCCACCCTTCGATCCCAGTAATGGTAGCCGAGGGGCCTGGTGTGGGACACGGGGCTGGCCGTGAGGACTGGCCGGTTGTCTGCATGAGATGAGTTTGCTGGTCTCAGCTCAGGGGGTGGGTGGTGACAAGCCCATCACCCCAGTGGCACTGATCGGCCTCCTTCTCCGATGGAGGCGGTGGAGTTGAAGTTCCATCCGGCCCCGAGGGGAGGGCTAGCTTGGCGTGGTGGGGGTGGTGGTGGGGTAGCTGGCTGTGCCATGACCCGTGCTCTCCCTGCCTGGTGGAGAGAGGCGCCCAGTGCCCGGGGCTGCTGACCCCGCACCCCCTGCCTGCGCTAAACTGACACTGGAACCAAAAGGATAAAAGAAAAGCCAAAAACTTACTGTCCACTCGCGCTCGTTACGTCTACGAAGACCTTGATCCTCATTCTGCGCGCAGGGCACGGGCGAAACACCGCAAGAGAGAGAGGTTACCGGGCCAGGCCAGCGGCAGACACTTACCTACTAGCTAGGCTGGGGTGCTACAGTAACAAGGCTCCTTCCAGCCCAGGGAAACAAGGGGGGGGGTCTACAGGAGGGCGGCAGGCGGACCAGACCCATCCGACTCACTCACACAGTCACTCCAGCCGCTGCAGAGACCCTCACCCCAGAGGGTCCTCTCCCCACGGGGACTCTCACCCCAGGTGCTTCTGGCCCTGGGATGCCTTCACCCCAGACAGGGCAGAGACAGAGAGCAGGGAACCAGCCTGGTGCCGGAAGACGTACCAGGGCAGGAGTGGGTCAGAATCCCTCGCCCTGCTCATGTTCTTCCCCTTTCCCCTCTCCCCCACCCACCGTGCATCCCCTCCCCTCGCTCCCTCCTGCACCTGCCAGCTCACGTCTCTGCTCCCTCACCCCAGGCAGTCCCCACTACAGTCCCAAAGCCATAAAGAGCCACCTGCCTTACAGCGGGATGGGGAGGAGGGCGGGGTTCAGTGGAGCAGGAGAGGGGAAAGTTAAAGCACCGGGGAGGTCCCTCAGGCAGACCCTGCCTGACCCCTTTCCTTTGCCTGTGCCCGTCAGTCGCTCAGCCCAGGAGCGCGTTCCCGTCCCGTCGCAGAGCAGGGCTGGCCCCTCGCCGCAGCGCTACCACAACAGGGCTGCGCTGGCCGCCAGAGGGGCTGAGTCAGAAGAGTGGGAGAGGGATGCACCGGCCCCCCCCCCCCGGCTGTCTCTGGGCCGGTGCGTGAGGGGCTCTCTCGTCCCACTCGGCAGGGAGGTGGCGGGCTGGCGAGCGGAGGCTGCCCAAGCAGGGAGGCGCTAGGCCACGCTCTAAGCCGGGCTCCCACCCCGCCTGGTCACGGTAGCGGGAGGCGGAGAGCTACGGCCGGGCCTCGGTCATGGGGAGCCGAGAGTGGGCAGCTGGAGGGCGAGGGTGAAGCTCGCTCCATGCCCCAGAATGGTACCTGGGGGTGGTACCTGACGTGGAAGGACCCTTGGCCGCTCCCAGCTTTTCCCTCCTCCTGTGATAAAGGGCCCCAAATGCTAACGAAGATGCTCTTAGCGTTTCTCCTGGCCAAAGCCCCACGCAGCCAGCTCCCCTCCACCTCTACAGCTCCCCTGTCTCTGTGCCAGCCCCAGCCCCTTTGCCCCTTTCGGTGAGCTACCGAGCTGCTCCACCGCCTGCCGTCAGAGGACGCCATGGAAGCATTGCTTCCTTCCCTAGCTCTGCTGCTCTGCTCCTCGCTGCCAGCTGTCCTGCCTGGGCCACCCCTTGTGCCAGGCTCTCTCAATCCTTGCCAGCAGCTCCCCATCGCCTCCCCGTCACTCCGTGGTATTTGCATATCAAAGGGTTATCTGTGCCATACGCAGCCCTGAACTCACCACCTGGATAACAGCTCTTTATTACATGGGTCCAGTTAGCTAATTTATCAGCTGCTTCCCAGCTCTGCCTATGGCTCTGATTCCTACTTGGCCCTGCCACGCCACCACTAACCACACTGCTCCAGGCTGAGGTGTTCAGTGATTTTTGGGAGGAGGGGGGGGCTGGGTCTGGAAGCAGATGCAGAGGGTAGGGTTCAGGTCCTGAGCCCTGCGGCTCAGTCCCTCAGAGGGTGGGGGGAGGAAAGGAAGAGTTAGTGCCTCCTGTTACTCTTGGTCTGGCTGTCCACTTCTCTGGTGCCTGGAAAGACGGAGTGACCCAACATGGACAGGAATAAAGGTAAAGGGGATGTGAGAGATGCTGGGTACTCTTCCTTCCCCACTGCCTGACTCAGACCGTCACCAGCAGCTAGAGATGATTGGGACCATTTCCTAAACCAGGCTAGGCGTAACGGGACCCGGATCCGAACCACCCTGCGTTTGGGATCTGCAAATCCGAAACGTGACTGGCCAAGCTCTGCCCCTCTGCTCATACCTACAGACGAGGCGGAGCTGGGACGATGGAGCCGGACTTCGAGGGAGTCCAGATCCAAACTTCCTATCTCAGGCTCCTCTTTGTAACGGCTGAATTGGAACTCCAGACACTCCTGGCCCTACAGGTCTTTGGATTGTGTGCCGATTCTCCCCGACGGGTTGACCTGCTGGTCGGGGGTGTTTCACTTGGCGAACGTACCCGCTGAGTGTCTGCCCCAGCATCCTGCTGGCAGGACATGTGCCCCCACGTTTCTCGTGCCCCCCAGAGCTGAGCAGTGCTCAGAGCGGGGCTGGCTTCCCAGCCACATGGAGCAGCTGCCATCACCTCCGTGAGCCCCCCTGCACTGGGTGCAGTGTGGAGAAAGCTCCAGGCTCTGGCTTCTCAAGTGGGTGCCCCGGGATGAGAGCACGTCCCTCTTCCAGCCAACTGGCCTGCTCTGGCCCACTCGCTATTTCCTCTAGCTCAGGCATTTCTATGGCAGTAATCCCTTGGGACCCCAAGCCTCTCTCTCCTTGGCTGCTCACTCCCCGCGTTTTCACCACTCCTTTCCCGTTCACGCTTTCGGGGTCCTTCCCTTCCCCCTCTGCCCAGTGTAACTAGGGTTCCTCCGACCCACCTTGCCTTGTATCGTACGTTACTCTGCACAGACCCACAAGCAGGGGGGAAGCTCTTGAAAAACTTAGCTCAACAGCTCCCAGGGCATTCGGCCTCCTCTTCCGCCCATCTCACCAGCGCCGCTTCGCTTCAGGCTGCCCGGGTGACTCCAATCGGAAACCCAAACCAAGACACACACCCCCCCGCCTTACCACCAACCCACACCGCTCAGTTCAAAGGACGGCAGCTGGCCAGGGGAAAACCAACTCGAAACAAGCAGCATCCAACCCGCCCGGCCCCCAGCCTCTGCACGCAGCACAAAGCAAAAGGACGGGCTCCTCATGCCGCTGCAGGCCGCATGCACGAGTCAGGCAAGGCTGCAGCGACCTTGCCGCCAGTGCTCTCTGCACGAGGACAGGAGGGAACATGCAGCACCACGGAGACACGGGGAGGGGGAGATCAGCCTGCAACGGGAACCATTCCACGCGGGAGGGAGGTGACGGGGTGGGAGGGGAGCACAGATTTCACCAGGGGTGGGGCACAGAAAGGAGAGTGCGTTTGTGTACCTTGAGGCCAGAATCTTAGGGGAAAGGCCTAGAGTGGCATGCGCTAGCGTAAGTTAGGCTGGATGGTTGCATACTCGACTAGGTCTCCGCCAGCGTGGATGGAGCTCCGGGGGCTGGGCGACGAGGCCAGAGCGGACGTGTCCAGCTCTGCATAGTGGACATCACAGTCCTTGGTGGCAGAATTCTGGAGACAAGAGAGCAGTGAGGTGTGAAAACACAGAGGGGGCGGTGGGGGGGGGGGACGGGACGGGGTGAGGAGTGAAAGACGCGAGGGAGGAGAGAGAGCGTGACAGTGTGCAAAGAGAGGTGTGGGGGGAGCAGGCAGGGGCTCCATAGGAACGGGAGGGTCATGCCAAGAGGTATGGGCAGGGGCAAGAGGCAGGGGTGTTAAAAGGAAGGAGAGAAGGCGAATGTGAGAGGGAAGAGAAGAAAGACAAGAACAGTGAAGGGGGGAGATTAAAAAAAGGGAAAAATGAACAATCGTTATAACTCAACTCCCCAGCTGAAGCCAGGATCTGAGGGGCACATCTCCCCCTTCGTTAGCCAGGCCGGGCAATTCCCCGATCATTCCAGCCTGTCTGGATGGACACGCCCCGCCTGGCTGTACCGGGGCTGCTTCCCTGCTTCCAGCAGCTGCTCTTCCTAGGGACTGCTCTGTCTTTGGGAAATCCCGGCCCCTGGGAGGGGTAACGGGATTCAGATCTCACGTGCTGTCCGGGGCCGTGCCCCCTCCAGGAGCCAGCACTGTCGTTACAGAGGGCAGGGCAGGTGTGCGTGTGTGTGTGGAGGGGAATGCGACCCAGAATCAGGGGTGAGGCCCCAGGAGAAAAGACGCATGTGTGAGTGGGTGGGAATGGCGTCAGATCCCTCATGCTATGCACAGGGCTTCGGCAGGAGGTCCCCAGAGCACTTCTGAGATCCTCTGGTCACTGATGAATTACCTGCCACCAGTGACTGATATTGCACATGGAGCTCTCAAAGCCACAGCTTGTGCCCAATGTGCAAGAAAACCCCCTTCCCGTAAGGAGAACACCGGGGCTGGGGGGAGCCCGTCCTGCCCCCTTTTCCTTCTCACTGTGTGTGGCTAGGGCTCTAGCTAGATTGCTAGTTCGTGGGGCGGGAACACGTCCTTGGTGGGTTTGCGAAGCACCCAGCACATTGGTAGGTGCATGGGCAGCATGATACATACCTGGCCTCTTCTGCTGGCTTCCCTCCAGGGACCTCCGAGTGCCTCAACAAACAGTGACAAGTGAACCTCCTGGGAGGTTTGTTTTAGAGTGGGGAAATTGAGGCACAGGGCGGGGCCGTGGCTTGCCCAAGTTCACACAGAGAATCACTGCCAGAGCTGGGAACAGAACACAGGTGTCCTGACTCCCAGCTCTAAGGAGCAGCATAAACACCCTCTGTAGACAGCATTCGGGGGTTGCCTCTGATCCCACCCACACGAGGTGTCTGTGTTAACCAAATAACAAGTGTGTTGGCTACGGCTCACTGGAGGGCAGGCGGGATGCTTCCAGACAGGGAGGCCCCTTCTCTCTCCCCCAGCTCCTGCAGCCCATGGAAAGTAGGTAGAAGGTGTTTAATTTGAGAACGTCCCCCCGCTCTGCTTTTGAAGCGTTCTCAGCCATTTACCAGCTGCGGCAGGGCAATTTCCAGAGCTTTGTGGCTCTGTGATGAGCGGTTTTAAGAGCCTGTTGCTGCTCAGGGTGACTGGCTGAGTAATCTCCTCTGAGTGTCATGCTGCATGGTGGGGGGCAGAACCCCGCCACCCGACGAGCTGGAGGGGAACCGACGGACATCAAGGTGCTGCAGGCTGGGGGGAGAGAGAGCTGAATGGCTAGCAACAGGAAACCCAGTATGTAGCCGAGAGTTCACACATGTGTGCGGTGCACGCAGTGTGTATGTGAGGGCTTGTGTATGTACGTGTGTGACACGGGGGGGGCGGTAGTGTATGTGGCAATAGTGACAAATGGACACAGGGGATCGAGCCCCCTCCGTCTGATAGACCTGAGAGGTCTGCGTCTTCAGTGCGTGCTGCAGACAAGCGTGCAACGCGCCGTGCCGATAAAGTCTCACTCGCTGGGACTGAGGGTGCGTGTGGAGAGAATGTGTTTGTGGAGGGTGGAGGGGCCGGATGAGAAGAGTTTACTGAACTTCTTTGGTTCAGTTCTGGATAACGCTGGTCCCAGTCCAGAACTCAGAACCAAACGGCCGCGATCTGGATCCAGACTTTCCAACTGGGACCTTTTCTCTAGTCCTGGAGCGGCGTGACCCACGGCACCAGCGGCCCGTTCTGCCATTGGCCACCTTGCTTCCCCATGGCCAGCGCAGCCCCACACAAGCTGGGCTCTGGGGGCTGGGGTCTGTGCCTTTGCAGAGTCCCCTGAGTCGCTCACGCCTGCTCCCTGCTGCTTGTTTGGAACAAAAATGTAGTGCAATGTCAATCGTGTGACTTGGACACAAGGCCTAGCGCCAACACACACACGTTTTCCATGGAAATCGGCAGTGCCGGCCTCCTGGGACGTGCCCTGGGAACCAAAGGAATGACACGGCAGCCAGGACCAACGAATCCTTTCCCTCTGCACCTGCACACGTGTACCCCTCCCCACACACACGCCTCACCGCTGGGCTCCCACACGCTCATACGCCCACCCACCGTCCCATTCGCTCACGGCCACAATCCACATGCAACACAGACACACCCGGCCCCTAGGCTCACACGCATGCACCCCTTAACACACAGGCACTCGTTCAAACACCGACATTTACACACCCATTTTTATGCATGCATGTTCTCACTGGCAGCCCCCCCCCACTCACAATCACGCTCACACACGGACACACAGTCACATACACTAGACTGGGGCCCGTGCTGCAAGATCTGGATCCAGCTCTGGAGTTTGAAACCTGCCGCGTTGGGGGTGTCCTTAGATCTGGGGCTTTGGTGCCGGCTCTTCTCCAGCATAGTGGCGCGCTCACAGTTATCCGCACAAACCTGCTCCTCCTCGCACTCATGCCCCCCGGACGGACACACAGACACACAGCGGCACAGTGAACCCCAGACACTGCACGAGCTGGCAGACCCGCCAGACACTGCACCTCTCTGTGGCCTGAGATCCCTGGGCCAGAAAACATAGCTGAACCCAGGGACACTGGCCTATGCAGAACTCGGCAGGGGAACGCTTCCCGGGTGTACATGTCCGCCCCCTTCTGAGCCCCCCCTCCACTCTGGTGCCTGCCTGCCCTCACTGGGGGGCTGCAGTGTTTGTGGGGGGCCCATAGACTGTTGTTGGTCACCGTGCTGGGCTCTGCTCTCAGGGCTTCTCTCCACCGCTCTCTTTCCCTTCCTCCCTTCTACTCTCTTTCCCCTTCTCTCTATCCTTTTCCCCTCTTCCCCTTTTCACCCATTCTCTCTCTCTCTCCTTCTCTACCCTTCTCTTTTCCTGCTCTGGCAGCTCTCTCTCCCCCCAGCCCTCCCTCTCCTCCCCGTCTCGCTAATCCCTTTCCGACTCTTTCTCTCCAACTGTGTGAAATCATCACCCTGAGGCAGCAGTTTTCATGCATCCCTGCGATGAATCTACTTTATCCCAAATTACGAGACATCACACAATTCATTTAACGTATAAAGAGCCCACCCCATCTAAATGCAGAGTGCTTGGCTGTCTAATCCCTTCCCCCACCCATCTAAGCAGACAAAGCACCAGCAGAATAAGAACATCCCGCATTTCTCTAGCGCCTTCCCCTCCGAGGGGTCACCAAGCCAGTTGCAAACTATCTATACCAGCAGGAAACATTTCAGCATGCAACCACTTCTGGGGCGGAACATGCTGCAAATCAGAGTAAGGCAAGAAGAGACCAAGTGAAGCCATGGGGGAATTTAGAGGGCAGGATGTAATTCCCAACCCTGGAACTGGCCGGGGCACTGACCCAACCACTCCTGACGTGAAAAGATCTACCATAGCTTCCCCTCTGAGCTCCAGCTGCACGGCTCCCCAGAGCAGCATCCCAGAGCCTTAAAACCAACACAATCTCCTGCAACCTCAGCAGCTGGTCCTTAGAGGTCTCCCAGCCACGTACTGGCTTAATCTGACCTCATTTACCATCTATCTCTGCCTTATCTAGTTCTAATGCAGCATTTCTCAGCCTTTTCCATGCCAAGACCCTCCCCCAGCCTCCAGTCCTCTTCTCATCTACCTGGGATGGGGTCAGGCTCCTCCTCCCATGTAACAACCTGGGAAGGGCCGGGGGATCACTGACACCTGTTTGCAACCACCGGCCTTGACGCCCCCATGGCCAGTAGAGCTGCTCTCAGGCAGCACCTCTCGATCTCAAAGCGCTTTACAGACATTAATGGATTTAAATCTCATGACCCTGCCCCCTGCACGAGCTGAGGGTCTTTGCCTTCATTCGCCAACGAGATCACAATCTGCAGCACAGAGCACCATGCCCAGCTGAGACTGAACAAACTCAGGCAGCGGGATGATGCTTCCCGGTACCCAAACCCTCAGCCCACACCCCTCCGGCCGCCCACTTAGCTGCACCCACTGGCTGGGAGGGCAGGATGGCTGCGGGAGCTAGCGGTGACCAGGCCACAGACCATATTATGGGTCTGGAAAGGGTTTGCAAAGGCCGGCAGAGCTTGCAATAGGCTGGCCACTGCTGGCATGGGCAGGAGTCTGTCTCTGCCCCGGCTTCCCCCGAGGGGCGGTGAGCATGGACGTGCAGGACGACGCACACCCGCAGCCAGCGTGCGCTATCTGGGCGCCCCAGAGCTCTTGGCATATCCTGGCAAGAAACTTGCCCACTCCTGCTATATTCAGCAGCCTGCCTGCCCCAAGGACGTGGAGATTTCACCTGGATGGAATGGAGCCAGCTGGGAGCAATGCCCCTCGTCCGCGAGGCAGCCAGCTAAAGGGGCATTGCCAGTGGCTGGGAAATGGGCAGCCTGGGGCACTGGAGGCGAGGATGATCTCTAGGGCATGTTGAGAGAGCCGACGGGGGGAGAAGGGGGACAACAATTCTGTATTGCAGCAATATTCCAGCAGGGATTTCCCTAAGCCTCCCTGGGAGGCGGGGTGTACACCCCCCAAATTTCTCCATCACCCCCCCCCAGTGGTCAACTGGTGACATGCAGTGTTTCCAATGTAGTCACTGGCTGGAGATTTGAATTGAAATGGCAACATGAATACGCACTTTAAAAGCACATGCAGTGCACGATAAAACGCTTGTGCCGGAAAAAGCCCAGTAGGTTTGAGAAGCCTGAACAAAGGCTGGCTGCCTCGCACAGCTGCTGGTTTTATGACACTGGCGGCGCATTCGTTTCGGTGATGTTTGGCCAGTCTGATCATTGCAGAGGATGATCTGTAAGCAAGGTCCGCATGAACGGCACTCGCTAAGCGGAGGGGTGGGATGCCAGATCTCAGGGGAAGGATGGAGAGGGTGGGGATATGTTTTGCTTGCTGATGCCTAATTCACAGGAGCGATTTGCCCAGCTGCTCTCCCCTGTTAAAAGACAGAGCTGATCAGGCTCCACAGAGAGTCTTTTGGTTCTTTTAAGGGAGCCCTACAGCTGAAATCACTGCTAATCAAGTCCAAGTGCTCAGACCTGCTGTGGGACAACGTTTCGGTGGGAGAGAGAGACGGCCCAGCCTGCACGAGCAGTGAGGTTCCCCCATGGAGAGCCGAAATCAGAGAGCCGGGTGCAGCTTCAAGAGACGGACTTGCAGAGGTCACAGCGGCAGGTGGCAGCAGAAGGCGATGGCGCAGTGCCACCGGCCACGGAGCGGTGGAGCGAACGGTGGCACGACAAACAACAGCACCCAGAGCGAGCAGCCTGAAGAGATTCCCCCGTGCATGATACCTCATTTATCACCCTTGGAAGGGCGAAGGTCAGGGTCAGCGCTGCGGGGACCTAAACCTACGGTTCCAGGGAATCTGGCTGTACCAAGGCTGATGCATAGCCCACTGAGTCACCCCCTGCAGAAAGGCGGCCAGCTACCATGCAGAGGGCTGGCTTAGCCATGTCACCTATTCTAGATCTGCATCTGTCCTTGAAAACAGCCTTCCCTGCACTGCTGCTAAATTCCCTCCCCGTCTCCCTGACCCCTAATCTCCCCGCTGCTGCCGCCTTGCATTAGCGTCTCCCTGTTTCAAGCTGAACAAATCCACACAAAACACAGGGTTTGAAAGAAGTGTCCTCAATGTAAAGTCAAACCCCTGCAAGCTCTGCCCTGCAGATAATGGATTTCCCAGGCTCCTCCTCTGTGTACCTTCTGCTCCCTCAGGTCACTTCATGGCTGCCTCTCCTCCTGCTTAACTGTCTCTCATGGGACCGGCTGCATAAGGTGGGGACAAAGCAGGGTGGACTGGCCGGCTCGCAGGCCCAGATGCCTTGCTGAAAAGCCAGGACCCTACCCAGGAATAGATTCCAGCACCTCCTGCCTCCATCCCCCTCCCTCTCCAATGCAGAGGGCGGTTAGCTCCCAGCTAGTTGGCCCCTGAACCCCGGAATAAATGTGCCTCCAAAAAAAAAAATGTAGGTGTGCAGCTGCATTCTCTCCCACCAGCTGCTAGTAGGGCGTTAAGGACCCCAGGGCCTGAGCCCCCAGGGGAGACGGGGACCCCAAGAGGCACAGGGCAGGCCAAATCAGGAGAGGATGGACCAAACTCCACCAGCATGGTACGATCTCCGGGAACGTCCGTGGGAGTGGGGGATCCTGTGACTCTGATTTGGCCAGGGTGCAGCTGTCTTGGGACTGGTGGGTCAGGGATTGGGGCCGGGGGGGTTGACTCATCCACACTCGTTACAGTCCTAATTCCCACCACATGTGCTGACGGGTGCGTCTTGGAGAAGAGCCCAGGGGATGCCCCGTGTACCCACAGTTATGGGGAGCCAGGGCGGGTACACAGCAGGAGAGGAGTCCCGTCTGGCTAGAGTCAGCAGCGGGGGGGCGAGGAGGCCTAGGACTGGCTGAACTGCGTTGCCTTGTCTCAGTCCAGGAGAGGGCTCTCCTTTCCTTTAACAGATGGAGCAGCTGGAGAGCAGGCTGCCCATCCCGCCCCAGCGCATGGAAACATGACCTGATCCCTTATTGGGAGCGCCCGTGCAGGAGGCAGCAGGGAACAGGGGGAGGAGGGGGCAGGTCAGGTGGCAGTGCCGGCACCACGCCCTCCTTACCAGCTTCTCGGAGTACGGAGAGGACTCGCTGGTTGCCATGTCGTAGTACGGCGTCTGCTGGGGGAGCTTCTGGATCTCCTCCTCCTGCTTCATGTTGCCCAGGTGGACGACCTGGGGTTGGGGAGACAGGCAACGAGGAGTCAAGAGGGCAAGCACTAGCCCCACCCTTCCTGCCACCCGGCTGGGGAGCAGCGCCTGTCCCCGGGGGATTGGACAGCGTGAGTAAGGTCACCAAGAGACTGCACCTTCTCAATTGCTCCCAGCTGCTTACAGGGTCCCTTCTCCCTCCCTCTAGTTCTCTCTCCCCCGTTGTTAGGCATGACACTTTAAAGAGCGGGAATTTGCCAAGGCGCCAACCCTTCCGGAGAGGAACCCTGCCTGACCTCGAACCCGTCCAGGCCCAGAAGGATGCAGGTTGGGTTCAAGATGCAGCCCTCAAGACTGCTGGGCTCCTGGACAGAGAGGATAATCCCAATCCACTGCCCTCCTCCCACCCAGCCTGCTTCCTGGGGCCTTCCCAAAGGCCTGGCACTCTGCAGACTGGCTGGAGGCCCTTCTCCCGTGCTGGCAAAGGAAGCGGGGCACTTGGCTAGGGGTAGGTACCTGGATGTCTTCTGCCGTCAGGTGGCTTTTCATCTCCTGTTTCCTCTTTGGTGGTGGGGCGGGTTTGTGGGATGGAGGCAGGTCAATTCTGCAGGGAGAGAAGCAGCCGTTGGCTCGACTGCAGGAACGAGGACTCTCCCCTCACAGCCCACACTGGGATGGGCTCCATCCTGCATGCACCAACATCAGGGGCAACATTCCCCTGGGCTTCAAGGAGTGCAGAGGTGGACCCGGCGGGTGGGGCATTACTGGGTTGGGGGGGAGGAGGGTTTTTCTTCTTGGTTCCTGGCTTTCATCTCCACGAAGCTCACTTCTCCCGTGGAGCCCGTGTGTCAGGGCTGACCTGCCCCTGGAAAGCTGCTGCACCTGCTCTGCAATTTAGCCACAGAAATGTTGATAATCCCAGAATAAGGGCTCAGTAAGAGATCCCAGGTGCAACCAGCACTCAGCTCCCCCTCCCTCTCCGAGAACTGCTTCCCCTTCCATGCTTGTTGCCCTTTCACTACAGCTCTGCCCCAGACTTGGGGCGGGATCCCCGGGACAGATTCCTCTCTCCTTTCTGATGGTGAAAAACTGGAATAACCCCAATGACTCCACACACTCCCTTTGTCCTTCCCTCTCCCGCCCCAACTCCCTCCTCCTGGTCGCTGGACCCACGGCTGTGTCTTCTCTTTAGTTAGATCATGAGCTTTGCAGGGAAGGACCATCCTTGTGTCCGTACAGAGCCTAGCACGGTGGGGGCCTCGATCCTGCCTGGGGCCCGTAGGCACTACGGTGAGATGCATAGATCCATTGATCCAGCTTTCCACTGAACTGTCAACATGATTAAATGGGCTCTGTCTAATATTCCTCCCCCGCCCTCTCTTTGTTTTTGGTCATGGAAATGAACTCTCTCATAGCAAAGGTACTCTTTTCTCCATGCTTTGTTTCTAACCCCAGGTAAATCCCTGCATGGGATTGCGGCCCCCCAGACCAGTGCCAGTAAACCCACTTCTGGTGCTGTTCAGAACTGGCACCCAATCATCCCAAAAGGGACTGTTTGTAGGATTGCAGGAAGCAGCCTGTGGTGAGAACTGCCAATCAATAGCAGGTGAATGGTCTGGTAGCAGATCTCTGAGTGGCCACTGTTGGATGCTTCAGATTTTGGCACACAACCTTCATAATGCATATACTGTGCAATTTATTCCTGACCCTGAATGCGGGATCAACTTTTGCCCTGGAGCATGAGGATTGACAGCCTTTGTAATCTCCAGCCTAGAGACTGTCTCTGCAGATTCGGCTCATATGCATACACGTGTCTAATCCTTTTACAAAACTTATTAAACTCCACCACTCTAATTAGCGGGCTGCCCCCTCCCTTTCCTTTCCAGACTTGTTCGCTCTCCCTGCGTATTCCAGCAGAGGCGAGAGGCAGTTCTCTGCGAACCCCAGTTGATTTCAAGCCCACAGCAGGCCTTGGGATGGGCGAGGTGTGGAAAATGAGGGCTGGGGACAGCGGTGCCAAAGAATGCAGTGATAATCATTGACCTCCCTGGACTTTGGATCAGGCTCCTAGAGGGTTCTGTGCAAAGCAGGGCACCTCATGAAGAGTGGGGACGAGATGTCTCTATTATCTCGGGCTCCAGGAGAAGGCCTGGCCTCGTCCCAGTCAGCTTGCCCAGGGTCAGGGCATTCGGCCCGCTCCATTGTGTGTCTCCTCTCAGCTAAAGCAGCTCCTCTTGTGCCTTTGTAAAGGGCTATTGTGGGAAACCAACTGCCTGAGAGTGGCTCTTTTGCAGGCCTGATGCTGGCCATGCAATTTCACCTCACAGCGCTATTGTTTTCTCCTTTCTCTCTCAGCTCCTTCTTTTCACGCCGTTGTCTCGCTCTGCACCCCCCTGCCTTCCTCCAGCGCCATCGCGCAAACAGAATTAAATGGAGCAAAACATTTTTGCCAGGAGGTAACAATGTGTGTGGGGCGGGGGAGAGGGGCGCTTTGGTGCTTTCCCTTTGCAAGTGGAAGGGGGTGATTTGAAGGCTATGGCCCCGGAGAGGATGTGTGAGCAGAACGCCTCCAAAGCTCAGGGAACAAAGCAGGGCCATGCATGCTCACGAACCAGCAGGTGGGATCCAGTGCGTTGGGCCCTTCTCCAGCTTCCCAGGGACGTGGGATGCCAGGTTAGCACACGGTGATAATAACCAGACTGTAAAAGAAATGCCTGGTGTGGATGTATCACCACTGCTCTCTTCGGACTCAGAACCGCCTGTCTGTGTGTCAGAGACCCCATACTGCTGGCAGCTAAGGGAGTCTCCTTTAGCTCAAGTAGCTGGGGTTGCATCTCTGGTGCAGGGGAAGCTGAGCTGGCGTGGTAGGAGTTTGAGGTGGCTAGAGAGTGGTTGGGATCAGAGGGTGCCAAGAAGGGGAACACACTGGTATTTGAAAGCAGAGAGGAGCCTGAACCCACACTCCCTGCTCCAGAACTTGGGAGGTGGTTCGTGGGACCCGAGCCAGGACTCAGACCTGATTCTTTGGCCCCAGATGGGCCCAACTAAACAGCTTGAGCACCTAAGGAAGGCTGGGGCCAGGTTGGGGTCCCAGTAATATGACTTGAAACCACTCCCAATAGCCAGGGAGCCAGAAAGGGCTGGGACCCGGAGAAGAGCCTGGGGCAGGGGCAGAGCAGGAGAGGAGCTAGCAAAGAGGAGCTGGTGAATTCAGGAGCATACTTCAAACAAGTGCAGACTCCCCTGTGCGTCTCCTCTCATCCTGGTGCCTTGTTTGCTGGAGCTTGGCAGAACACCACTGCCCGGGTGTCTTTCCCTAATCCGTCTCCTGGGGCGTGGGATCGGGCTCAGGAGAGGAAATGGGAAGGGGACAGGCTGGGAAGCTGCAGGGAGACCACTTGGGGTGTGGGATCAAAAGAAGTGGGGAGAGAGGGACAGCAGAACGGGAGTGAAAAGCCAGAGAAGGCAGATTGGCTTGTTTGCTTTTCTATCATGGCATCTCTCAGCAACAAAACCCAAGGAGAGACTTTCCCTCCTTAAACACAACCAACAACGGAAAAGGGTCCAGAAAAAACCCTGCCGTGTGGGAGCCAGAAGCTGGGAACCAGGAGCAAGGAGCTGGCCCCACAGGCTGCCAGAGCGGTGGAGCTGGGGGCAGGGGGAGTCCTGGGCCTGAAAGGTCCCACGTGCAGAGCTGGGCTCGCTGATCTGCAATGAGCCATGCTCGCTGCGGAGGGGGGCAGGCCCGTGGGTGGAGAGAGAGAGGCACTTGCTAACGTTCCCTCTGGGAAAGGGCCATTCTTGGTAACGGTAATGGCTGGGCCCTGCTAGGATGGGGAGCTGCAGCCCTGCGTGACTGGCCCAGAGAGGAGCAGAGATGATTTATCACTTGGGGAAAACCAGCCGGCAAGAAGAAAGGAGAGAAACACACACAGTGAGAGAGAATCATTCATTCCTCTGCTCAGCAGCGCTGGGACAGGCCCGGAGGCTTCCCAGCTTCCCCGCAACGTGGAACGCTCCCTCCAACCGCGCCATCCATCACGCGGATGGGGAGAAGGATCCTCTCGGGCATGTCCCCCGCCTCCTGCTCTGCTTTTGGGATATCTCAGCACCATGGACAGCGGGCGCTGCCCTGATTCCCAAGGGCTGTGACAGAGGAGAGGGGCCAAGAGTTTCCAAACCTGAAGGTGGGGCCGGGCTGGGCCGCTCCATCTTCTGCTCCATCAGCAGGCAGAGGCGAAAAGGCCTGCATGGCTGAGGAGAAGAGAAAGCCATGCCCCCTGCACTCACATTGGCATAAGCAAACTGGCATTTATGCCTGCCACGCGGGCCCCCCTGCAGGAGCCATGGGCATTGGTACAGTTTTCACAGGTCCCCCTTTTGCACCCCCTCTTTAAAAATCTGCCCCCAGATACACACGGCGGGGGTGACAGGGTGGTAGAGAAGCCATGGGAAGCAACATTGGCCTCCGGGTTCAGTCTGGAGGTAGTAGGGCCTGGGTAGCATGTGGGAATCCTGGCTCGATCTCTAGCCTGCACCTGGCTCTCTCCCCACCAGCCAGCATCCCTGGCAGTAGCCAATGGCCTGGGATCGTCACAGAATCACTTACTAATATTTGACACTAGAGCTGAGCCAATGGGCCACTTATCCCACCTGCCCTTCGCCCACCAAACATTTATTGACCTAATTCACTGTGGGGCTTTGGACCAAGCAGCCCCCCCGCTTCCAGCCCCCTTCACTTGAGAGTTTGGAAGATCTAAACCTGAACAACTTGCTCCAGCCAAACTAAAAAGAGGCCTGGTTTTGCCCCACCCAGAGGCGTGTTCCCGTGCACCTGGGGTGGTGTGTACGTTTGTGCCAGTCGGGAGCGGCGCTCGCCCTTCGCTCCTTGGAGCTGGGATCCCACAGATGGGTTCACAGCCTGTTCTCCCTAGCACAGGCCGTCATGGGTCAGCAAGCCAGGCACAAAGACGTCGCTTACTGGCACTGGTGGCAGAGGAGAAGCTGAGGAGTGGCATAGCCGTGGCTGTTGCAGGTTAGGATTGAGGGGCATTGGCCGAGTTACGGGCGAGAGGGTTCTGGCCGGGAATCCTACAGGATGCTGCTGTTTAGGATTGAGGGGAGGGACGCAAGGCTGAACTAGCTGGGAGAGCCACAACTCAGGCATGGTCCAGGAATGGCACGCTGCAGCCCAGGGAGGAGATGCAGTAGCAGAGCCACACGGGTGATGCATGTGCTGTCACTGGTGCCAGCCCGTGCATTCCTCGTGTGTGCACGAAAACTCCCCCGATTCTCCGGAACGGCTGCCGCCGGGAGCAGGCGCAGAGGCTACTCACAGGTCGTTGTCGGTCTCCGTGCGGCTCTTTTGCTGTCGCCTGTAGATGATGAACACCGTGACGGCCACGCCGATGATGAGCACCGCAGCAATTACACCCCCCAGGATCCCGATTATGCCCCCTGGAGCTTCCTGCGGCAGCGGCTTATCTGCAACAGACACGGAGACACAACGAACAATGTGTTGGTGTCAGGCGCCCTTGGAGCACTGGCACCAGGTAAGCACTCAGCAAAGCCAGAGGCCCGACGCGCTGCAGACCCTGCACCTCTCAGTGACGGCTGGAGGCATCCAGGGGTGTGTGCATAATAACAGCCTGTGATCTCACAGCCCCACAGGGAGGGACACAGAATAGCACGGGGGAAGACAGTAAGATCTAGTAGTTAGAGCTCAGGACTGGGTTCTGTTCCCATCTCATTGTGTGTCTATGTCACGCTCCCCCCATGGCTCAGTTTCCCCTGCTTTAAAATGGGGTTCATACCACTGAGGGTCCCTGTCTATCTTCATCTACCTCTGTTCTGTTCGTTATAGCCAGCAGCATGATGCCTGCGAGCCTGCCACGCTGGATCCAGAGAGGAATTCATTGGGGTTTGTAAGCGCATTGAGACCTGCAAATAGCAGGCTGTATAGAAACTATAGACTGGGTGGCACGCTTCTTCCCCTGCAAGAGGCTCTGCTGCCTGCCACTTCTTCCTCCCCAGGGCAGATCCCCTTCCCGCAGCAGGTGGCCTGTGGTCATGCCCTAGCGGCGTGCGCCCAGAACCCTCGGCCAGATTGTCCTTGCGGCAGGGAGATGAGCGCAGATCCCAGCCGCTCCTGCTCTCCCCAGGTTACTCCAATGCCGCCATTGTCCCGGGCTGCAATCTGGCTGTGCTGTTGCCCGGCCCTGTTTGCTTGCTGCGCTCTTTCATTCTCCTGCCTGTGACACCCTCTCCAGCCTAAAAAAATCCTTCCTGCCATGCGGCAGCTGGCTCCACCAGGCCCCCGCCAGGCTCCCGGGGAGCAGAGCCACAGCAGGCAGCAAAGGGAGAGCTGGGGGCTGGTGGGCACAGGGACAGGCTGCTCTGGGAGGGGGACCCAGGTGTGAGAAAGGCAGCGAAAGAGGGGGAAATACCCGACTTTCTCCCCGTCGCAGGCAGATCAGCGCCTGAGACACAAAGGAGTTAACTGGCATTGCCCTCCACGGGCATCAGCGGGGCTCCAGAAGAGGTGAGCAGCCCCAGCTTTCAGGGCAGGCTGCCTGGGGGCAGGTTAAGGGGTACGGGACGAGTACCACAGCGGGCACACTGCCTCCTCTCCGCGGCCCTTCCCCTGCGGCGATGCTAATGCTCATGCCGTAAGCAGGGCCAGAAGGAGACCCCGAGGGAGACACTGTAACAGGGGCAGAGGGGACGACATGACCAGGAGCCGCACACAGCGGGAGAATAACGAGGGACAGGCCTAGAGTCCCCGGCCATTGTCTCAACAGGACCACGCTTAGGGCCTGTGGGGCTCAGCGGGGTTTATGGCAACTAGGAGCAGGCTAAGGGCTTGCAAAGTGGCCCTTTAATGACCCACTTGGCAGGGGCGAGGCGGATTGGGACCGATAAGGGTTGGCAGCCAGACACAAATGAGATGCCACCTGCCCAGTTTCCTCCCCGGGCCGGCCGATGGGTGCCCCGTGCCCCACGGCACAATGCATCGCTCCCTCTTCCCACCCACGTCGGCCCCTCTGGGAAACTGGGTTCATGGCCCCTGCGGCTTTAACTCTGTTAAGGCTGAGGACGAGCAGACAGACCCGCAGCCCTCCCGTCTCCTCTCCAGCTTGAGCTCCAGCTGCCTAGCGAGGGGTTCAAACGCAACGGGGCCCAGCTGTCCGGGGCTCCCTGAGAGAGATCACCCCCCCACTCCAGGATCTCCCTGTCCCATCCCTCCCCCTGCAAGACGGATCCTTCTGCCCCACGATGGACCTTGGCTCCTCCCGGTGGCCAGAGACCCGGTTTCCGATTGACTGACACTGCTCTGTCTGGGCCCCTGCTGAGCAGTGGGTCCGTCCGGGGATGAACCCTGGACTCCATGATCAGAGGGCCCTGCCTGGAGCTCCCGTTGCCTCCCATGGAGCGAACAAGGCTCCTCGCCTCTCACCAGCCCTTTGCCAAGTACCGGGACCCTCCCCACGCAGACACGCACCCTGCTCTGAGTGCCGCTGCCCCCCCTCTGCCAGCTCTCCCCTCCCCACGGCCTGGACCCCCCTGGTGGGACCCACCTCCCCATGACCGGGGCTGTCCTGAGGAATGGGTCTAGAACAGACAGCGGGGGGAAGCGACAGGGCTCGGGGAGGGAGGGGGAATCTCCAGCAGGGGTGGGAGTCTCACCCTCCCGGAGTCCTGCACTCAGACCCTGCAAGGGCGGGCAGCTGTACCAAAGCGCAACTTGCACCCCTCCTAGTGGCTAGGGATCCCTCTGGCACAGGGCCCCAAGTGCCCACCAAAAACGCCTCCTTGCAGCCCATCAGGAGGACAAGTTCATACCACCAGAGGTGAATCCCCGGGAAGCACATTTATTC
Organism: Emydura macquarii macquarii; assembly: GCF_026122565.2. Lineage (NCBI taxonomy): Eukaryota > Metazoa > Chordata > Testudines > Chelidae > Emydura > Emydura macquarii. Next base: position 10,035,707 of record NW_027130449.1, on the reverse strand, counting down.
CCGGAAGCAGTGACCAACTGGGGTCAGAGCCGGCTGTCTGTGTCAGGGCCCAGCGTCCATGGGGCAGAGATGCCCTGGCAGTCGGATGGGGCGTTTCCCCCCCTGCCCCGGCTCCCATTGGTCCTGGAGCTGGAGAGCTCCCTGATTCAGAGCCGGCCCCAATGCAGCTAACGTGGACTTCAGTCAAAGGAAACCGATCCCGTGGGCTTGATGGGAAAGCGCTTTGAAACATACGATAAAAGGATTTAATTTGCTCTACCTTCCAACCTAATTAAACTTGAAAACTAGCTAATTGGTACTTTGTACTTACAGCTCCTGCAGTGATGAAAGAGGAAGATAATTGGAATGGAGGAAGGAAAAAATCCAGGGGAGGGGGAAAAAGGGGCTTGCTGGAGCCTGGTTCCCTGGGGAAGGGAAGCGGCTCACAGCAGAGCATGTGCCTTCCTTGGAGCGGAGATCTGCCCACGAGGTGTGTGCATCCCACTGCAAGGGCAGCAGCCCTGATGGGTGCAGCATGTGGACATCTCCTCTCTGCAGCAGTGCAAACTATGATCTGGTTTATATCCTCAGCACCTGAGCCTGTCACATGCACGAGACCTGGGCCAATCGCGCCGGCCCTGTCTCTCGGATCAAGGGCAATCACCATCTGTCCCTGCTGCCCCTGTTTGCTTGTTAGAGGCACTGATCAACTGGCATCCTTCCCTGACACGTACTAGAGGGCTGGCCCGATCGACACCCCCGTCCGCCATGCCACTCATACCAGATGTGGACCAATCAGCTTCCAGCCCCGGCACATAAACGAAGCAGTGACTTGTCCCCAGGATCTCCTAGTAATTTGGGGCAGTGCTGGGAAAGGAACCCAGGAGTCTAGACTTCCCCTTCCTTTTTCTACTCATTAAATTCCCCTACCTCCCAGACCTGCAAATTGATCCCAGGACTCCCAACTCCCACTCCCTGCTCTAACTGCTAGACAAGACTGCTTTCCCAGAACTAGAACCCAGGAGTCCTGGCGCCCAATCCTCTGCTCTAACCATTAGACACTGCTCCCTCTCCAAGGGGGCACAAGGAATGTGGCAAATCAGTCCAAGTAGGGATCCCGGAGCTAATCACTCATCCCTTCGTGCGGGATTCTCTCCCCACCAGCCACCCTGCGCTCTGGATGCCCATCCGTGGGGAGGCCTTGCTGTGCGGGCATGAGCCCGGCAGCCAAACGAACCAGGAAGGAGGCTGGAATGGTTGCAGCACCCTTCCCGGTGCCGAATGCAACGGCAGGAGCTGACACCACCTCTGCAAAAAGCCGCATTAGACTCAGTTCTCCACCCTGCACAATGCACCGCAGCGCTCTTTAATTTAGCTCATTGAGGAAAGACGGCTGAAGGGGAGGGTAAGGGAGGGAGAGCTGCATAAACCTGCAAAGCCAGTGCTGTTCATTTTGATTTATCCAGGAAGATATTGCTGGGTTTGTACAACCCCTAGCACAGTGGGGGTATGGACCCAGACTCAGCATTTTCTGCTTCGTCTCAGAGCTCAGACGGCGCTTACAGACTGCACCAGTAACGTTACCTCAGAGCTATACACCTCTCACAGAGGGCTTTTTATCAGTAGATCTCACACGCTTTTAATGTATTTATCCCTCCAACCTCCCCTGTGAGGCAGAGTATTATCATCATCCCCATTTTAGCCATGGGGAACTGAGGCCTAGAGAAAGAAGCTAAGTGACTTGCTCAAGGACACACAAAAGGTGTGGAGTAGAACACGGAATTGAACCTGGATCTCCCAAGTTCTAAAACACAGCCCTAACCACTGGGACAACCTTCCTCCAGCCCAGATGTTAACAAAATCATCTCTTCACAACCTTCCATCCCAAACGCCTCTGTAGTCTGTGAGCATTCAGATTCTACCTGTCTCACTCAAGGGAAGACGCTCTGTGCTATTCAGTGGAATTCTCCCTGTAGGGCAGATGGAATAACAAATATCTGGGGCTTTGCTGTGTATATTGGAATTGTTTCCCTCCACTGATGAAAAGCAGCTACCCCTGGGGTGGAACAGACCAGCGGCATAACAGACCACAGGACCAATGCAGCTTAGAACAGGAAGTGAAGCAAAATGTTGGGCCCTGCTGAAATTGCAGGGGTGCTGGAGGCAGGGGGAATATAATTTCTCATGTTGCACTACATCTGTATCTCTGGACTGAACACAGCTAGGCTTGGATGGATTCGATTTTTATTGGTAAACGTTGATTTCACTGCATACACACAAACTGACAAAAATATTTCCATCAATAACAATTGAAATTTACAGATAGGCAAAGTAAGAAAAATGCTGCTTGAGAACTTGTCATAGTTTGATTTATGGATACATTTTTTGACGTGATGTTGACAATTTGTGTTTTAATTATTATAAGCATTATTAACTCATTGAGATCAACATCTGCTGTCATTAAATAATTACTGTCTGACCCACTCTGCTCTCTGACCCCACCCATAATTTTGTGCAACTGTGAAAATTTAAATTGATAAAAACTAAAAAGAAAAATGCTTAAAAATAGACATTGATATTAGCGGTCGAATTCTGCCACTCCTAAACAAATCCATTCCAGGGGCTCTTCAATGGCCGTGTGCGGTCAGCACCTTGGATTCATCTCCCTTACGTAAGATAGCCTTCCCAGCGCACACACTACATGGGTTTGGTGCTGACTCCGATGGAAAAGCATCCCCCCTATTGATTAGTCACCCCCATGTTCTGGGTACTCAGCCAGCTGCTTAGCTGGGAGGTTGACACCCCGTCATCCTCTGCCCAAAGACCCATTGCATTGCTAGTGCAAAACCAGCTATGACAGATCAGTGAAAGCAACACATCCGTGCAAATCCCTTGTGGGTACTCCTAACTTTTCACTCCCAGACAACTGCACAAAGGAGCAAATGGGACCTGCAAATGATTCACGGGACGGTCCCCTCCCGTAGCTATTGCCAGCCATCAGTCCCTGTGTGACACGACAAAGAACTGACACACTTATCACATCAGTGCAAAGGGGCTGACCTCTAGTACGAGACCTCCCAGCAAGCACGGGAAAGGCTCAGTGAGCTAATGCTACCTCGGAATCACTATCCCTGCTGTTCTCCTGTCCCGTTACATGCTTTAATGCTAACCTGCCTTTATCCTAGCTGACAAGACACCCCAGCATCTTTCACCCCCGGCATCTGACCTGGCCTCCCAAGACCTTCTTTAAAAGCTCTGAGCCCTGCGCCATTGGCCGGCAGGATGCTGCAGCCATCACAAGACAAGGCCCAGCTCTCACCCTCCTCAGCTGTGCCGCTTGATGTCCTCTCCCTCTCCATACACCACATTACCCCATAAATAATATTTCTGCCTTGCGACAGCTCACTTACTGCCCTACTCAACCAGAGAGTGGAAGCAATGGGATATGATCTCTAGGACTGCATTAGAGATTGTGGCGGGGACGGCCACTGTAAAGCATCTTCCAGTCACTTCGGCTGGGGCATTTTCATGATGAATTGGCCCCTAATGGCTTTCTTGATGCCAGGTAGCGAGCGGGGAACAACAGCTTCCTGCTAGAGCTGTAAATCAGGCTCGTTGCACAGAAGGGATTTCGGGGTGGGGAATAAATAAATAAATAGAGCTGAGCGAATCTCCAGGAGCCAGCACAGGGCTTCGTGACCACGGAGGGGACGGGGAGAATTGGAGAGATGGCAGTGCAGCCGTCAATGTGCAGGGAAAAGAGAGAAAGAAAGGACAAGGGGAAAAGAAAGGCAGAGGAAGAGGAGAGGGTGAGAATGAAGGCAGGATGAAGGAAACGCAGGTGCTCCAGGGTGAGGAAGACGTTGGTGAATAGCTCCACTGCTCAGGCCCTTTCTCCTGCAATGGTGAAGCTCGTCTGGGCAGGAAACAGGACTCCCTTAGCAGTCAGTTCCAGACAGCGGAACACACTCCCCCAGGAACCACGGATCCTCGGACCTCACCCCCTTCACACCCGGTGCCAGGCGCGCTGTTCCCACCCGCCTCGCCGGACAGACGCACAGAACCGCGGGGGCCTTTACAAAACCCGACAGCAAACCCGCCCAAAACAAACCACTCCACTGCGCACGCGGAGGGGCGGATGACAAGGGAACACACGGCACGTGCCGGATGTCGGTCGCGTCGCTGAACGGACGGCTGGGAGGCGATCGGACTGGCGGGCAGGCCGGCGCAGAGCCGGTGCAGAATAGACCAGGAAGGAAAGGAGTAGATGAGTGGGGGATGAATGTTTGGCTAGACAGGCCAAGAGGGAGAAAGGACAGGAAAGGGAACGAGAAAAGGATACTGAAGGGAGGAAACAAAGAAGAGAGAGAGGCTACCCCTCCTTTCTCCTATTTTCCCCTTCCCTGCTTTCTCCTCCATCTGCCTCTCTCTCTCCACACCTGCAGCCTTTCACTTTCCTGCTCTCCCCTTCTCTGCCTCTGATGTTCCCAGCTGGGAAGGTGGCCCTGGCCCTCCCCATCCCTGAGCCCTGCCGTTATCAATCTCACTTCCCAGAAACTGCTCGCTTAGGCGCTGTAATGAACCTGCTGAGTGCCGCAGTCTGTCTACCTGCCTGCTTGTCTATCTAGCTGCATTTGCCTGGCATGAGCGAGCCTGCGTGCTTAGATGCTCCTCCTCTCCCTGGCCCCATCACCCAGAGTAGAAGAGCTGCAGTGCTGCAGGTTAGGGCTCAGACGCACCCGCCCAGGACTGGACTAGCCAGGTCGGGGGTCAATCCTGGAGTGCACTGGGACAGCTGACACACTAGGCCTGGTGTGGCAGCGTTGGCATGCACTGGCAGGGTGGGGGTGAATCAGGATTGGATCGAGAACTTTTGAAAATTAAGAATGCAAAACCCCTCGCTCCGTGTCACGCTAGAATTGCTTAAAACTCCCCCCAAAAGTTTGCACAAAGCATTTGGCAGCGAAGCAAGTAGCCCCGATGGGGCTAAACAAACAGCTCAGCTTATCTGAGTGGCTAAAGGCTGCCGGGAGCTATTCATTCCTGCTGGAAACTGAATGAAAGTGAACAATTAGAATTAAGGATGAAAGGAAAAAAAAAAAACCTAATATTTTTGGTGCCACTTGCCTCCTTTAGTTTGTTCTTGCGTTCCATTCTTCCCCAGCCCCCTGCTCCCTCCGGGAGCTGGGAACTTGGTGAGGAGCCATCTAACCCATGGCCCTGCTCGGAAGCGGATTAAAATAATTATGTATTAATAATAAAGCCGTTGCACTCGCACTGTGGTGAATGATCTGGGGTTCTCAAAGCTGTGGGTAAATATTATTATCCCCATTTCACAGATGGGGAAAATCATGCACAGAAAGAAGATGCAACTTGCCACTTAGTGGCAGGGCCAGTTCTGGCTCCCACTCTGGAGCTGTGGACCATGAGGTCTCCAGCTGTTGGTCCTGATTCCAGAAATGATAAAGGAAAGGGCTGAAGGATCGAAAGGTGGGGGGACAATCGGATCCCTGTCCCATCACTCTGGAGGTGAAGAAAGGGACAAGATTTATGACGTTGGCTCGAGTGAGTCTAAGCTGGGGCTATGCCCTGATCGTAGTCACTAGTGCATCTCACTGGTGCATATCACTAGTGCAGAGAGACACCTCTGCTGTTGGTACCCAGGTTGGAAAACCAGGAAAGCTTTGACTGTCTGCACGAAGGGTCCGTTCTGGGGCAGGACTCCTCCATGCAGACAGGCCTATGGATGGCTTGAGAAGCAAGGGGTGACGTTCTGCTCTACGACAGCGATGCAAATCTGGAGACAGCAGTGGCATTCGGCCGGCAGTTCTGCCGGTGCTGGGCTCTGGAGGGCTGGGACATGGGGAGGCTGTGGGGAAGGGGCTGCGATAACTCACAACAAGAGGAGATGAAAGGCTGAGCGAGGATCCAAAGGCGGCTCTGCCAAGGAACTGGCAAAACCAGGTAAAACCGCAGAGGTGTTGATAGGCAGATTTGCAGACAAATGGATCTATCATAAACCCCGGCTGCATGGCCAGGAAGCCGCCCAGACACTCCTCTGATGAGCTGTGAGCTCAGTACAGCCACGCCATTCTCCTCTGCACGCACGTGGGCCCACAGCTATTATTATTTACTATGAACCATGCTGTGCTGCTGTTGCCCCTAGACGTCCCAGTCAGGATCCGGGCCCCGGAGAGACAGCCCCAGACGAGTTTGCAATCTGAACAGAGACAAGGGGCAGGACTAATTCAAGCTAAGAATTTGAAATTGGTTTACTCTCCGCAGAATCCGCTTAATCTCGCGTCCCTGAAGCATTTCCCTTGGTGCTAGATACCGAAGGCACGGGCAAAGCCTGCTGTTGGTATCCATGTTTGGAAAGCAGGGCAGCAATACCTGGCCTGGCTCTGTTCCTCTGAGCTAGGGAGATAAGATCCCCAAACGAGCCAGTCCCACACCCGAGTTTAAAAGCGAGCTAGAGACGTATTTGTTCTGCCAAGCTTATCCACCCCCCTTAATCCAGCCCTGTGAACAAATCAGAGACTTTACAGGGATCCAAAGCATTGATGGGAGAAGAGGAAGGATGGGGTGTGCTGCAATACTGGCACCTGCTTACCACCCTGCCTGAACTCACCCAGATAACCCGCCAGAGGGCAGGCTTGGCGGGAGGGTACCAGGAAGGGAAAAGCACCACCAGGGCTTAGGTTCTACGCTGCGTCTGCAAGACGGGCATTTCACAGTGCGGAGAATCAGCCACTGGGATGCCCCAAATCGATGCTCCGTGCCCAGGTCCCAAGCCTGCCGCACAGAGTTAATCCCGTGGTGCCCGGCACGTGTTCAGAACCATACTCAGCTGTCACGCTCTGACGCTTGTGCAAACAGACCTTTGCATTTCCAGCTCAACTTGTGTAGCGCCCCCGGCAGTGCAGGCTGCAGCCTGGTCGCTCAGACCCCAGAGACGGGGGACTGTGATTCTGTGACATGGAGGGGGTCTGGATCTAGGGAGTGAGGGGTAGTTTGGAGAAATCTCTGAATGCAGCAGAGGGCTGATGGGACGCTGCTGGGGCTTTCTGACTGGGGAAAGTCTCTGGACCCGATTCCTTGTGGCTTTGCAGCTCAGGTCATCACTGACACAAAGGGTGTGCAAAGGGGGCATGAAATGCTCCAGCCAGGGAAGTGAGCAGAGATTCCTGATCCAATAATGTTGTATACCCACTTGGCCCAGGAGTAAGTGACTCCTCTGGTGCAGTGTAGGGGGACGACCCGGCCCTATATTTCCTAAAAGGAAGAGGGGGAAGGGAGTGAGAGGGTTAATAACCTGCAGCGCTGCGGTTGTGGCCAGAACAGAGACGGTTAAAACCAGGGCAAGGGCAGAGCTGTTTTTCCCGCATCAGGCTCTATATAAACAAAGAGGAATTTTAAAAGCAATCCCCGGCCATTTGAGGAGGCTGCTTGTTTACGTACCAGTCACTTACACAGCTGCCAGCCTGCGGAGGGGTTACCGCCACCATTGTCCAGGAAGCCGCTCCCAGCTCTGCCTGCATTGTTGGGCTACAGCACCCACCCCAGCTATTCACCGAAACCCTCATCTCACCCCCAACCCAAGCGCTCTGTGCAACGGAGACTCACGGCAACTCCCCCCCCCCCCCGCACTTCCAGCGCCTCGAGCATGCTCTGAGTACTGGGCTCCCATAACCACACTGCGCAGATTGACCACGGAAAGGTGCAAGGGCCTATTTAAGTGGCCGTGTCCCAGCGCCAGCCCCGTCAGGTCAGGTTCTGCGTCTCGCCAGCAGCGGGCACGGCCTAATTTGGTGCCACTTTGCCAATGAGTCAGCGCGATCCCCTACCAGCCAACGGCCAGGGTCTGATCACGTCCCGGAGGAGAGCACGGCCTGGCACCCAGACCCAGGGTGCTGACTGCATGCCCCTTACTTGCCCACGTCCTTCCTGCCTGTTTGCCTCACTCCATGTTCACTAGCCCCAGCCAGCACTTTGGAAACAACTCGAGGGGGCGGTGGAGAGTTGGGAGCACGGCGAATGGGGGCAGGCCCCTCCCTTGGGCTCCTGCTTTGAAGAGAAAACCCATCTGCCAGTGGATACGCCCCATGTGTTTGGTATTAGCTGAGATTTCATGCACATTCTGTCTGGGGCAATTGCTTCGCCACCCACCTCAGGCAGTGACAGCAGGTACCAGAGGAAACTCATCTCTGGCCGCTAATGATCTTCCTCCCCCTCTTCCCTGGCATGTGAAGCCGAGGAGCCATCAGTGGTTAAGTAGCTGCTGGACTGTGAAAGCATCATCTCTTCTGGAATGCAGTTTGACCCTTAGCGACCTCGGATCGCAATGCTTCTTTGAGTCTCCTCCAGCAACCACTAATAGGGATGGAGTTTAAGGCTGGGTGATCACAAGGGGAGTCGAACGTCAACCCAGCAAGGCCCGAGCGAAACAGCGACTGATCTTTGGCCAATATCCCTGGGAGGTCACCAAGCACCTTGCAAAAAATCATCTCGTGTAGGGATGGCTTTGCCCATTCCAGAAAAGCAGCCACCTCTGGTGGGGAGCACAGCAGCTGTTTAACCCCACATGGCAACACAAGGCAACAGTCCAGGAGGGAAAACAAGGAGCTCTTTATGCATTTAAAAATGCAAAGGTAATCTAGCAAAACATAGACAGGGCCAGATCTTCTGCTGGTGGAAATTGGCATAATTCCATTGCTGGCAGGGCAGCTACGCCGACCTGCCTGAGCGGAGCCACCCCTGAGATTCGACTGGATTGCCCTAACTGAATCTGAACAAGACGTACAGCACACGCACACATACGCACTGATGCACACGCAAGGCAGTCAGTCACGGCACAGCACAGAAAGGCCTGAATCACAACGTTTGGACCTAGATGCAGATTTCAAACTCCCCAAGTCTGTGGGGTGTTTGGCAGTGGGGCTTCAGCTTGGATCCATCTCTTCACACACCCACCCATCACACCCCACCCCAAGGAAGCCTTACAGCAACCCCTAGAGAGCCCCACGGCGACAATGCAGCCAGACAGTACAAAGGCCAGGCCAGAAACCCTTTAGTTTTCTCCAGATCCCAGTCCTTAAGGTAGCTGTAGATATTGATGTCAGGGACAAAGGTTGCAGCTTCCGTCTTCCTCCGGGCTTCACTCTAGGGTCACCATTGTGTGTCGCTGGCCTTCCCAGCCCCCCACGAGGGCCACGGGACCTCACAGGCAGGGCCTGTCTTTGCCATGCCAGTAAATCCAAACCTGTGGGGTCAGCCTGAGTGCAAGGAGCAGGCAAGGCCTCCCGGGCACTCGTGCTGCACCACCTCGGTCCTACGTCCTCTGCAAAGACCCACCCCCCAATGACACTCCCAGCTCTGGGAAAGAAGGGAGCAAACTTAGCCCCTTTTCTATCTGATCCATTGCATCCATCCACTTCCAGCGCTCCACTCGCCTCACTGGAGTGGCTGCACCTGCTCCCTCCAACCCCACCTAGTGCCCATTGGCCAGGATCTGCTGCTTCCCAAGCCAGGCCAGCACAGCAGAGCGTCCCCAGCGCAGCTCTGGGCAGGATGGGGCCGGGTGATGTCGAATGTTCCCCCCTCCCTCCGACCTCTTAATTTTGGTTCCACTTCATTTCCTCCCACCTCCGCGGCGAAATGAACAATCAAATCCCTTTGCTAATTTATTCTTTTCTTATGCACATTTTCGAGGAGGCGATGGTACTTGAAATTGCCTCTCCTGGCACTAAAGGGCCAGATCCTGCTCTCCATTACACCAGCGTAAATCCAGAGGGACTCTAGGGATTTCAGTGTCCTTACTCCAGATTTGTGTCACTGCGAGTGAGAGCAGAACCCAGCCCCTAATCCGTGTCTAGCTGGCACGGAGCCCCAGGAGAGTGCATTAGGGTCACGCTATTACTGGCAGCCACCAAATGAATTTGGAGAGAGAGGGGTGCCGCTGTTGCTGCTTAAACTCTTAACGTTTGTTTTAATAGAGGTCATTTGCTTAACAACTTTCCAGCGGCACCCCTCCAGGGACACCTCACCTTCCACTCAGACAGCCACCAAGGGCCCAGTCCAGCCCGCCAGCTTCCCCACAGTGCCACGACTGGCTCCACATCACCGGAAATGAGCCAGACTCTTGCTTGTGTTCATCTGGAGACCCGATCCTCCTCGCGCCGGCATCAGTGGCCGAGTTGGCCATGATGTAAGGGAGCAGAGTCAGGCTCCAGGTGGCGTTTTAGGTTTGTACAGCACCTAACTCAGTAGGGTCCCTGGTCCGTAACAGCAGCAGCACTGAAAGACAGAGGCTTCCAGACAGACTGGGAGATACTTCGCTTACCAGCCATTGCTGCGGATGCTCTCCTCCACACGCGCCTCACCCGGATATAAGCCCCTTCCCCACCACTACTCCATCTCCAGCAGCTTCCCAGACACACAGGAGACCTTCAGAGCCCAGACGAAGGAATCACAGAATCACAGAAGCGTAGAGCTGGAAGAGGGCAGCGAGGCCAGCCCCCTGCACTGAGCCAGGACCCAGTAAACCGAGACCATCCCTGGCAGCTGTTTGTCCAACTTGCACTTAAAAATATCCAGGGACAGGGATTCCACAGCCTCTCTTGGAAGCCTGTTCCAGAGTTTAACTATCCTTACGGTTATACACTTTTCCTAATATCGAACCTAAATCTCCCTTGCTGCAGATTAAGCCCATTACTGCTTGTCCTACCTTCAGTGGGGATGGAGAACAATTGATCACCCTCCTCTTTATAGCAACCCTGAACATATTTGAAGACTGTTTTCACATCCCTCCTCAATCTTCTTGTCTCAAGACTAAACATGCCCACGTCTTTTCACCTTTCCTCACAGGTCAGGTTCTCTAAATCTTTTCTCATTGTTGCTGCTTTCCTCTGCACTCTCTCCAAATTCTCCACATCCTTCCTAACGTGTGGCGCCCAGAACTGGACATGGTACTCCAGCTGAGGCCTCACCAGGACTGAGTACAGCGAGACAATTTGCACCCGTGTCTCACATACGACACTCCTGGTAATACACCCTAGACACATTGCCTTTTTCCCAACTACATCGCACTGCTGACTCATATTCAATCTGTGATCCACTATAACCCCCAGATCCTTTTCGGCAGTGCTACCACCTAACCAGTTATTCCCCATTTCGTTGTTCTGCGTTTGATTTTTCCTTCTTAAGTGAAGCACTTTGCACTTGTCTTTCCAGAATTTCATCTGGTCAAATTGAGAACAATTCTCCAATCTGTCAAGGGCATTTTGAATTCTAACCCTGCCCTTCCCAGCGCCTGCAATCCCACCCTGCTTGGTGCCGCTTGCAAATTTTAGAAGCATCCTCTCCACTCCATTATCCACGCCATTAATGAAAATATCCAATAGTACCAAAGCCAGGACCGAGGCCTGTGGGACTCCACTAGAAACGTCTTCCGAGTTTGACAGCAAACCACTGATAACTACTCTTTGAGGGCTACCGTACTAAAATCCAGATAGATCACATCTACGGCTTTCTCCCTAGCCACAAGGCCAGTAACCCAGTCAAAAAAAAAAAAAAAAAATTCAAGTTAGAAACTAATCACATATTTTTAGCAGTGAGGGTGATTAACCACAGGAACGAACTACCAAGTTTTCCCCTCTCCTGATGTCCAGACTGGGAGATACACTTTAGCCAAACACAAGTTCTGCTTTAGTTAAACACATGTTATTGGGTTCAATACAGGGGTAAATGGGTGACATTGAATTGGCTGCAACATACAGTAGATCAGACTAGATGAGCTGGTCATCTTCTGGCCTTAAACTCTATGACTCGAGTCCTCTGGGTAATGATTAGACAATACTCTTCTCCTAGATCAGGAAGTTGAACCCAGGAGTCCTGAGTTAACACTCCCCTTCCCAGAGCCAAGGACAGAAACCAGGGGTAATACCCCCAATACTGTGCTCTACCCATTAGACTACTCCCCCCACATTAAATCTCATTCCCTCCCCCTTGCATGTCATACTATCAGGCCTGGAAGCCACGTGAATGCTAAGGGAAGAAGCTCAGGTGTTCTCGGTCTTTGGGAAGGCTGCCAACTTAAGCATGAGCATCCTGGAGGCGGGAGAAACCCCAGAAGCCTCCATGGAGAGCCGAAAAAGAGTAGCACTGCTCAGCGCATATTCCCCGCAGCTCTGAGAGCCCGGGGAGGCTTCCACCCCAGAAACGGGGTTGTGCTCGCTCTCCCAGCTGCGTCGTCTCTTCCGTTGCTCAGGTAACACTTTAAAGGCAGGTCCTCGGCGCAGTTTTTAGGTCAGCTATAATTGGGAGCTATAAAACATCAGTTAATGCGCTGGAACTATCTAGTTAAATGCCAATTATAAAACCCCATAAGCTTCTCAACTCAAACATATTAATAACATAATTAAACATTTATTGCTTATGCAAATTAAAAATTAAGTTAATCGGACAGCAAGGAAACCCCAGGAAGTGACCATTTAACTAACTAATTTCTATTTAATTACCATTCCTCCCCGGTACAAAAGCCCCCCCTGCCATTATTTTGGCCTGGTTTGTAATGCTGGGTTGAGTGACTCAGACTCCGCTTTCCTGTCTTGGCCTCCATTCCAGCCCCCAACAGCGGAGCCTCGGAGATCTGCCCTACCTCTCCGGTGCCATTTGCACAGCTGGACTAGGCCCACCGGCTTCCCATGTCCCCCCTCCGCCCTGGTGAAAACTCAGTGCCCTTCTCTGGGGGCGGCACCGCCAGAATTTAGACCCCGGATCCCACTTGTCTTAGTTCCAGGTGGAACCGGGCTCTAAAGGCCTGATCCTCTGCTGGGTATCCATGGCGCCAGCAGAACCCACCGAGGCCCGCGGGCTCTCAGCTTCTGTGCACAGCGGCCCAGGCTCTAAAAGAGGAGGGGGCAAAACACCCTCAGGCTTTGTGGGGCTGGTGGGAGTTTTGCACTTGAAGCTCAGATCCGTCTGTAGCCAGAACAGGTGTTGCATGCAGAGGCAGGGAGCAGGTGAGCATTGGGGCACCCCCCCCCCCCCAGGCCTTTCAGAGGAAGGTCCCTCTGGTCCGGCTTTCACCCCCATGGGGAACGGCTGCCTCTGCCAGTCTCTGAATAGCCAAGTCTGCATTTCACCCCTCTGCATTTCAAGGGAAGGAAAAGCCATTTGGAAAAAGGTTGGGGGGGTGGGGGGGGAGCAAGGAGTCCCAGGAAACACCCGTGACCAGCTGAGAAGCAATTTGTGCTGCATTCCATCCCCGGAGCCCTAATGGGAACCAGACACTTCAGGGAAAGAGATTTGCAACTGGAACCAAAGGCTGAGCGGGGAGGGGACAGTCGGGTTCAAGCCAGAGATGGATTCCCTTCCCGCTGAGACAACAGCCTGGCACGTATCCCATGTCACAGTCTTCTGCACACTGCACGGCAGCCTGGGTACTGGATGGCCCAGGGAGTTTGGGTGCTCGCCTTCCTCGCTGGAGATCCAGGTTGAAGGCACTCAGGACATGGGAATGTTGGTCTCAGTCTAGACCGTCCAGGGATTCGTCCGTAATGCAAACCTCTCGTGCAATTCGGAAGAGGTCTGAGGAAGAAGGGTGCCAGTGGCAGGGTTGAGGGGCATCTGCAGAGTTGGGTGGCTGCCCTGGCTGCTAGCCACCACACACTTTGTTGAACCCAGGTAGATTCACAAACAGAAGGGGAGAAAGAAAGATCCCTAGGCAAGGAGGCTAGAGAAAGGAATTCAGAGCTATCAAAAGTTATCCGATGGGGACTAGAGAAAGGGGGACGGGGTATCAAGAGCATGCCATGGGGTGGGATGCCCATGATCCTCCAAGCTATTTAGTCACCTAACTCCCATTGTTTCGGCACCTGGCTCCCTTTGATCTGGGCCTACGTATCTCTGCATCCCCAATTTCCCCTCTGCAAAGTGAGAGGACAGGCATGTCCTGATCTCCCAGGAGCATTCCTAGGCTTAGCCGAAGAATGCTTCTATGGCAGGCAGAGCTCCAGGGGTGAGAGGTGGCATGTCAGCACAGAGGACTGCGATGATCATTATTACAGAGAGGTAGCAGAAGGGGTTTGTTTACATGCCAGGGGAACACAGGGTAAACGACAGCCCTGGAGAGCTGGACAAAGCCTGGCAATGGGAAATGAAGTGCTCTAAGTCTGCAGGGGATGGAGCAATACCTGTGGAGAGCAAAGCCTGTGGGGCCAGGGCTGCGTGGACAGGCTCCCCGTCCCTTGCAGCGACAGGCGATCAGTTAAACCCGACAGGTGTGAAGTTGGCAATTTTCCTTTCAAAACTGCCAGATAAACAGGCTGGCAGGAGTCGGAGGAGATGGAGAGGAACAGAGAGATAAGGCGAAATGGAAACATAAAAGATGGGAAAGTCAAGCACATTGCTCAGCGAGGCCAGTCATGGTTCAGAGGCACAGAGGAAAGGAGCGAGAGTATTAACGTTGCTGTGCGTATCCCCTTGCTGCCAGCCAAATGCGCAGCAACGGAGCTAGGAAGGGGCCTGACGCGTAGGCAGCTCCCCAGAGGCGTCCCCCTGGCCCTTGCCAACTGCACAGGGGAAGCAGATTTGGATTCCATGGCTTGACATTTCCACAGGAGGATTAACGGCCACTGATCAGTCCCTCCCAGACCGGTGGGCACATTTCAGGGCCATGTTTTCAAGGGGGGACGGGTCGGTGCCTATTTCGAACCCATGACATTTACAGGCACCCCCAAAATGCTGCGCTGAGTGGATGCGATAAAGGCCCAATGTAATCAGAGAAGAGTGGCCCGCTGATTTCTACAAGGTTTGTGGATCAGGCCCTGCAACTGCAAACTCTCCAGGCAGAGACCATGCCCGACTCTACATTTGCATGGCTTGCCACTGGAATTCAAACCTAGCATGTTCCGCACAGCAGTACCAGCTAAATGTCTTGGGTGAAAGGTGCAACCACATTAGCTGATAGCAGTAGCAGGTTGTTACCCTCTAGTAGACCAGCCGCTCGAGGGGGATATGACACGCTGCGCATTGGTGTGTTACACTTGCAAAGCAGCATGGACATTTATGGTGCTGTGTATGTAATTTTTCATACCTAATAATTATTGATCATCTGGTTTGTGGACAGTGATGCTCATACAAATGCTCGGTTTGGGAGTGCAACCTGTATGTGCAAAGTTTGCCAGAGCCCTTTGGATGCCTGGCCTGTGAACATTGGGGGGTCGTGGGCTGCCTGTAACATGACAGCAGGGGTTTGGATGGGGTTCGGTTCTTCTTGTACTGGGCCATTAAATGCTTCATTGCAATGAGCGCTGCTGCATGCTGGGACGGTGTGCCAGCTCCCACCCGCCCAGACGCACATCACAACCATCACTACTGAAGGGAATTCCTGCCTCCAAGGAGCCACTCTACCTCACAGTCTCAGCACAGAGGGGTCCCTAGGCTGGCTGACATTTGCATAAAGCAATTTCCTATAACAAACACATTCAGGCAAGTCAAATTCTGCTTTGCAGATAATCTGAGGACAGAAAAAAAGTTAAATCAATCAAAGACATTTTTCACTACAAATAAATCACCCATTTCTGTTGTAGACTGATATTGGTCGCCTATGACTGTGGACTAGCGCTAGAAGATTGGTTGATCTGGTCTGACTGCATTTTCCTTGTTCTGATTTGACTCTGGGCTAATTCTGGATTGTCTCTTGTCCAGACCCTGAACTAGTTCTAGGGTGACCCTATCCTGGATTGATGAGATTACCATTGGATTCATTTTAGTCTGGTTTGATTCTGGATGAGCTCTGGAGCGGTCCTGTTCTGGACAGTCTCAGGACTACCTGAAGGTTTTAGACCTCATAGTGGTGTTTTCCCTGGGAAGAATCCCAAAGCCTTTCACAAATGTACATGTAGACAGGGAGCTCAAAGAATCACTCTTCTCCCCTCTGACAGCTGCTGGGAAGGAATACAGCCAACAGGGACGGGAAGAGAAGGGGAATCCTGCACGGGGATCCTGGGAATGTAGGGCGGCAAACTCTTATCACCCACGCAGTAATTTGCAGCTAAAAATCTGACTCTTTCCAGCTGTGCCCCAGGATCTTTAACTATGGCAAGGGTCAAGAAGAAATGGCTGTGGAGTACTTCTGCATGGATCCTGTCTAAATCTGAGCGGACTGTGGTATTTCTAGAGCATCCATTACCATAAGATCTAAGCATCGGTCTAGCCCTGGGTTTACACTGGTCTAGATTGACTCTGCGCCCGTGGAAACCATCCCCATGCTTTACTTTGCCTGAACACACTGTGCCGTACACATGGCTAAAGTCCCAGTAACTCTTCCAATACTGGCTTGTCTGAGACTGAAGCACAAACGGATCCTTGGGGATCCACTTGCTGCCGCTGCTCATCCCAGAGCTGAGGGTTGTGAACATCGTGGAGGAGAACTGTGATGCGCCAAAATGGCCGGCAGATTTCCTGGTAGCTCCCTGCTCGCACTGAGCAGAATTCCAGATGCCCTCGCTAGGCAGCCCATCCGGGCCAAACTCAGCCTGGGGGGGAACGCAGGCAATGCCGTGAAAGCCGACAGAAGACAGGCTGACGTCAGCTGTCAGTCAGGATTGTTCACTTCAATGGGGTCGAGCGGCTGACGCCGGCATGGCAAAGCAAAGCAGAGTCAACTTCGACAGATGCACAGGGCTAGATTCTCTTCTTCCTGACACCCGTGTGACAGGGTGTAACTCTACTGACTTAAGTGGCGTGACTCCTGATTTACACTGACAGGAGAATCAGACTTGTATCGCAGACAGGCCCCCATCAACGGGGTTGTCTTTGTACTGCGGGAGATCAGACACACACCTTCAAGGCTATTGCTCCAGGCCTAAAATAAAAGCGTAGGTAAACATGCAAGCTCCCAGCCACAGCAGCTCCTGCACTCAGGCCAACCTCTCCCAGCTGCTCTAGCGCTGATGCCTTGGAGCAGCTCCAGGCTGCCTGCCTTCTCCCTGCTGTCGCAGAAGACAGAGACCTCTTAAAGAAGCACTGATGAAAGGAAACTAAACAGAACTTGGCTAGTACCGGGGGCCTCTGGGCTTGGCAGCGCTGGTGGGAGGCCAGGCAGTGCCTGGCACTAGATAGGGAAGCTGCGTTGTGCAGTGAGCGGAAGGGACAGAGGAGTGGCCAGGAGCCCTCTGCAGGTGCAATGAGCTCTGCCAGGCCTCTGCATGCAGCACGGAATGCTTTTGATGGGCCGATGCCAAGGAAGCTTCTTTAATGAGTGGGGACGGTACCTGCAGGAAAGGTACTGCCGCCCAGCCACCAGCTGCTGCACTGATGGACCTGGCCGGATGGCTGTCTCCAGATGGGGGAATTTGCTCAGCCCTGGGCTCCCCACACGCTGGGCCGTCAGTGCCACCCTGACCTCGCCCCGTGAGCAGGGAGAACTCAGCCTGCGGGGGCGTGCGGCTCTCAGCAGCAATGGGCCCATGCGGCTCAGCCCAGAGGGACCCGCAAAGGGGAAGGAGAACTGATCGGTCATTCCCCTTCAGGGCCACATTCTTCTCTCAGCTCCACTGAGGTCAATCTGGAGTCGCTCTACGTCAGAATCGGTCCCAGGTTTCTACCGCCAGATCTAGCCGAAGGGGAAACAGGACTTCCTCCTTCACTTCAGCTCGTTAACGGGCTGCTCGTCAGCATTCTGCCCACCAGCTGGGCTTTGAAGGTAGCTGTTGCTGCCAGTCTGTAGGTTGCAAAGATCTGGCTTTGGCAATAGACCCAGGCTGCCCCGCCCGCCCACCTGCCATCTTTCCCCGGGTGCTGCAGAGACGCGTGAAACCAGGATTCCACACACCAGAACCTTTTTATTTTGTTCCAGAGAAACGAAATAATTTAGGGCTCGAGTGCTCAGCTCCCTGCAAGCCGAGCGGAGAAGAAGGCCTGTGTTATGGGCTTTATCCATCATCGCTCAACTGTAGGACATGGCCTAGGGAATCAGGGCAGCAGTTCCCTGGAGGGGTCGCTGCAGGACCGCGTGCCACGGCGGCCGGCCCCCGCCCCCTCGCCCTGCCTTCTTTCCAGCTCACAGCCCAATCTGGGCTCCCTTGTTCTCTTATCTCCACTAAACTTGGCTGGCTTTGCTGAACCAGCTGTTAGGAATCCACTTACAGAGAAAGATGCCGCAGTACATCGGTGCATTAGTCTCTGTGGGTGCTACTGGCTTGAATTATTGCAACTGAAGCGACGCTGCTTTGCAGACATCTGCTGTTACCAGGGGAGGGAAGGGTTAGGGGGAAGGTCAGAGGAGAAGGGCAGCCACACGGTGGGATAAAAATATGGGCACCCGACTTGGGGGCTGGCATTGCCCCCAGCCTGCCTGCAGCCCTCGGGATGCTCGCTGACCTTTCCCTTCCCCGGCGCTTTGGCAAGACGACCTCAGGCCAAAGCAGTCTGGACGGATGGATTTCACTAGCTGCCCGCCCACCTGCCATCTCACCTGGAGGGGATCTCGACTGCCGGGACCCCAGCTGGAACTCAGGACACATCCTGGCTCCTGCTTCTGGGAGGGGACCTATCAGTGGCGAGGCGAGGGCCTTTGCGGCTGGGAGATTATATTGATCCTTTAACCCTCTCTGAGCTGGCCTCTGATTCTGGTGAGCATCTCTGTCCTGTGCCAGCCCCGCCTGGGTGCCTTTGATGGGCCCTTCCCAGCCCCGATCCAGAGGGACCACCTTCGGCCTTACCTGCAATCCATTGACCAGCATTTAATCGCCACCGGAGCCTTGTTTATTCTCAAGCCACTAAGATTCCTCCCCTCCTAGGTCTCAGTGGCATTCATACCCCAGCTGAGCCAGCGGCCCACCCCACTAGGGGCTCAAGGGAGGTCCTGCCCTCCGGATATTAATACCTGGAACCGAGGAGCAGCTGGGGAAAAGGAAGGTAGGGGAGGACACACTGGTTGAAATTTCTTGGGCCCCTCTCTCCCCTAAAGTCTCCCAAATTAACATCTCTCTCCCCATTGCTGCCAGCTCCTTAGAACATCCACAGGAGAGTGTGTCCTCTTTCCACGCCCCCCTGAAAGATGCACCCTGGGTTTTACTCTGAGCCCAGGGCTGCCATAGAGCCGCAACTATACACCATACATGTACCTCCATACTGAGTCCCAGCCCTTGGGTTCAGGGGGCTCCCAGGAACGTGGGATGCCCCAGGCCCAGCCAGCTACAGAGCACGCTAGAGACCAGCAACTTCCCAAGGAGAGCCCCCCCCGTCTGTACTGCGGGATCCATCTCACGTGCAAAGTTAATCCCCATTGCTCGCCTTGATGAAGTCAATGGGAATGGCACGGGCTTGTTCCAGGGCCGAGGCTCACATCTACATGCCCCCAACCAGGAGTTCTCAGCCTTTTCCATACTGCAACCCCCTTTTCCATATAAGCTCCCGTCCCCTGACAACCCCCCTTCCATCTAGCTGAGACCACGCTCCTCATTTAGCAATATGGGAAGGGCGGGGTGGTCACAAGCCCCTGACACCAGTGTGTGACCTCCCGGTCGAGAACCCCTGGTCTAGACTAGGCCGGAGGTGAAAGAGGGGTGGCATCCTTGGATTACCAAGGGTTAAATCCAGCACCAGAAACACTGTCCATTGTTTTAAAGGGACCCCGCGGCTGGTGACCCCAGCTCTAGGCCAAGCCATCCAGGGAAGAAACAAGACAACCCCCCCTTAGGCCAGCGCTTTGCAAACTGCATTCCCAGTGCTGCCGTAACCTCCCCATAGGCCCGACTGCACCGAGATCAGAAGGGTGCCAGCTGCCAGCATCCATCCTTGAAGATGGAGAAAAAAACCATGTGAGCTGAAGTGAGCTGTACAGACTAAGTATCCTTCCATCTCCACCCCACCCCACCCCAGCTCGTCTGTAGAACAATGCTATGACACAGTGCTAACCGCTGGGGACAGATTCGAATCTGGATCCCACCCCCCGTCTCTCTGGGGCGCTGGCATCCTGGGTTTCTAGTTAAACAGCAAATTTGCAGTCAGAAAAGAAAGCAAAAGCCACCGTCTACTGATGGAGGAAACCGTGCTGGGACCCTTCTCATGAGAACCATGCCGCCACATGTCAGTAGCCAGTACAGTGTGCTCCTTACCCCGCTGTGGTCAGGGCTTTAGAGCAAAGCTCGTCAGTGCAATATAAAGCTAGACTCTACATGCACTGGAGTCGGCCGCAAAACTCCCAGCGACTTCTGCAGCAGCTTACTAAGTTCTCTAACGGGGGTTCAGTGGCAAAGCTCCCACGCACTTCAGTGGAAGTAAGAGCAAATCGGCTGTTTCATCTATCCTCTGCTGCATCTTGCTCTCTAGTTATCTACGTGTCTCCAAAGACAGGAGGCTCTGCGTGATCCAAAGGAGCAAGGATATCCCGGCAAGCTGTTTGTAGGAGGACAAACAGACAACAAAGGACAAAGATCGCATTCTTCCCTGCACAGAGATCCATCAACGGGCCCATAGAGATGTAGCTTCCAGTATCTTCCCTAGCAGAACACCCTTTACCACCTGCAGTGCATTGATCTCTCTCTCCAACCTTGTCCTGTTTGATAATCACGGGTGCTGGCTGCTGTGCTATCGCGCTGACTTCTTCCCCTTCGCGCTGCAAGAAGTCCCCTTTCAAAGCAGCATATACCATGGAAGCAGCAAGGCAACTGGAAAGGGGCAGCTTCTCCTGATATTATTCCACCTGGCCACGCATTGTAGTGAGACGCCATAGCAGGCGGAAAGGAAAAGGGCTTTTTCTTTTTTTTACAATTCTTTATTTATAAAAAAGTACATTTTTTTCCACAGCTGAGCCACTATTTTTTTTTTATACAAGTAAAAGGGAGGGTGAAGCAACACCCCCCCTAATTAGAACCATGAAAACGCGCCTCCCCCCCAAACAAACCAAAAATTATTACAAAGGATGAAAAACAAAACAAAAAAATCATAAAAGCAAATTCAGTCCATTACATTATTATTATTATTATTATTACAAAAGCACTTACAACACAGATTACAAAAAATGCAATTTTTTTATGGTTGTTTTTTATTCCACAATGATAATTACAGCAAGAGAAAAAAAAAATAACGTCACTGGAGTTAAGGGACCGTGTTCGGAAAGAAAAGAAAGAGCGAGCCCGATCAGCTCTCCACGGATGCCCATTTACACCAGCTGAGGATCTCACTCCATATACGTTCATTACATTTACATTCACCCTCAAGTAGATAACCTATGGAATGCCATGCTGTGCTAGTGTATGGAACAAGCCCCCTCGACAGGGCTTGATCTTGCGACCTTTGCTCCTGGATGGAATTCGCCCCCGCACAGAGGACCAGCCCGAGGCATTTCAGCCCAGATCTTCAGCCCAAATGGCAGTTCAGTGACTAAATACCGTGGAGGATCTGGGCCTTCACCTCTGAAACCCTGTTTTAAGGGATAACATGGCACATGGAGCTGGGGCTGGCTCTTCGGCATGGGGGTGAATCTCAGACTGTGTCATTGCCTGCAACGAGACATGGTGAGTGACGGTGGCAAGATTGGCCCTTTGTAGGGATGTGGGCAAGTTCTGGGAATGACGGTGGGAGGCAGGAATTGCATCGGAACAAGCTGATACCTTCTCCTCTCCTCCCCTCCCTACCCTTCATGCTCTGCCACCCGTTCCCTGCCTCTCTTGGTGGAAGGGGGCGCTCTGCCGGCAAGTGCATTCGTACGCAAAGCGAGTCACTGATGCGCTACAGATCATGTCAAAACAAAAAATAAAGTCACAAACCGCGGGAGGGGTAAAGTGCTATTGTAAGCCACGTGGAATAAGGAACAGGCTTCAGTGCACACAGTGCTGGCAACATTCCCCGCAGCGCCTCCTGCTGGGAGAGGCTGGGACTGGGGTAGCCATGAGAACCGCACATTCAGTGTGCCTGGAGCGTTCGCCATAGTGCCTCCTGCTGGGAGGGACCGGCGAAGGTCTACGCTTCCAAACAGCCACCGTTTTTCCAGCCTTTCCGACAACGGTCGGATTGCAGAAACTCTCAATTTCTCTACCCGCCAGTGTTTCCACGGTATTTCCTACTGCTTGGACTGGAGCAGCTCTGAGCATCAATCCAGCCAGCGCTTCCACAATATTCGTCGCGGAAAAAAACTGGGACTGGAGTAGTTCCCAGCCCCCCACTTCCTCACAGCAAACTCCTAGCAGAGCTGTGTCTGGGAAGCCCTGCTGGCATGCTACAAACTTCCTCTTGAGCCATCAAACTCAATGGAGACAGCCCTCCTCCTCCTCAGCAGACTGACCGTGAGACCGAGTCCACTGGCTTCTCGTTCTAATCATGCTCCCATCTCTAATTGCTTTACTGACTCTCTCCCACTGCCTCGGCGATCTGAGCTGAACAGTCGGTGAGCTTCTTTCAACCACGAGCCAGGAAAGGCTCCTCTGTCCCTGCTGTCTCTGCTCTAACATTTGGGTTTTGGTTTGTTTTTTTTTCCTAAAGAAAACTTCAGATGGAGTTTTTAATTTTTTTGTTGTTTTGTTTTTCTGGCTGAATAAAAATGATTTACAAACACACAAAAACAAACCACCAAACAATCCTGTAATTAAATCAGGGAAAATAACATCGCTGGGGTGAATTGTAATGGATAATCCCAGACATAAGCCCCAGCAGGAAAACAGCTGGGGCGTTTTCATACAAATAATACAGACTCCATTTAGTTTGCAGGATGAGCCACGTCTGCTTCCATTCAGCTCACTGTGGGAGGGAAAGGGACACTGACATTTGGTTCAGACCAAATTCACCTTCATTTCCTCAACGGGCCATCTCCTGACCCGGTCATAAGACACTGTCGCCGTGTAATGAGGCCTTTCTTTCCCAGGAGGGTCACCCTTCCACCTTGCTGTTCTCGCCCCCTCATTGTGATCCTGGGTCCTAACGGCTTTGCCTCTTCCCACGTGTCTCTTTCCCTATGGCAACTGCCTGGAGAATAACTCCCGGGCTTCCACGTCAGGGCCATTGCTGCTTGTCTCTAGTCTCCATACCCGCTTCCTTGCCTGGCACTGACCATCCCTGCTCCCCTTGGACTATCCAGGGACTAACTGCTTGTAAAGGCTGGCTGTGGCTGCACAGATGTCTTGAGCAAGCTCTGGAATTCCCTCGTGGGCACAGATGTGTGCAATATGACTAGCAAGGATCTGGGTTCTATGCAAATACACTAAAGGTCCCTTCCAGACCAAGAGTATGACGAAGTCTAGGGCGTGTCTGCTTCTTCCCTTTGCTCCCTAGGCTGGCTTTCTGCACCGTGCTCTGCTCTTTGGGGCACAGCGGCTCTAACTCACGGAGCTACCCGTGCCAGCAACCAACGTCATGGAGAAGTGGGGGAAACCATGCAAAATCAGTGCCACAGGCCAACTCCTGAGCGAGGACCCCTGCTCCCCCTTCAGTCAACGGGCTCCCCGCTCAGCTTACTGACCTGGATCAGCAGAAATGCACTTTCTGAGTCCTCTGTTAGTGCACAACCGTCTTCTCTGTGGGCAAGTCAGTGGGGGTGTGGGATGGAAGGGGAAGGAGGAGAACACATGAAGGGAGGCTGCAGGGAAGGGACAAAGCAGATCTACTTGTCTGGGAAATCGGGGCTCTCTTGCCTGGTGAACAGAGAGGAATGCTAGAAAGGGGATTGTATCTGAGTGTTAAATCCTAGCTCTGCAAATGACCCCCTAGGGACCCGTTCCCCATGGCCACAGGGGCAGCTAGCCATACATCGCCCCCTGAAATTTAGACCCTCTCCCTCTGTAACGCTCAGAGGCAGAGGCTGCCCCACTGGATCTTCCTGGCCTTCTGCAAGGATAGGAAGCCTGGGTTCTCATCTGGGAAAATGCCTTCTTGGGGTCTGGGAGCAGCTGAGATGGACCTCACTAAATAAGGGAGGAGGCGCTGTAAGAGACGGATCCATTAGCCATGTGGTCTGCTCTTGCCCCTGGAGCAGAGCCCATGCCTGGCCACTGAGGACCAGCAGGAGAAGGCCTTTGGTAGCCATGGGGAGATTGCTGCATTTAAGCGTCTCTTCTGATTCACAGCAGGAGAGCACCACATCTCAGGAAAGAGCCCCCCCCGGGAGAGGCCTCGGCCAGGATCAGCAATGCTGTCTAGGGGACCTGGACGCTCAGTTCCTATTAAAAGGAACCGGAGTTGGGTGACTAAATCCCACTGGCCCCAGACTGCTCACAGACTGACCAACTTTAAGGCCAGAAGGGACCATCGTGGTCATCTAGCCTGACCTCCTGCACGTCGCAGGCCCCAGGGCCCCGCCCACCCTCTCCTGTAATAGTCCCACAACCTCCGGCTGAGTCACTGACGTCCTCAAATCATGATTTAAAGCTTTCAAGTTACAGAGAATCCCCCAGTTACTCTCGTTAAAACCTGCAAGGGACCCAGGCCCCACGTTGCAGAGGACAGCCTGAGCTGTACAAAGTGTGTACGTGCAGCTGGTGCAAACTAGCTAGTGCTAAACTAGTGCCATGCCATTGACTACAGCCGAGTACAGGGCGGCCAGTGACAGAATGAGGGTCGGCATGACAGAGGGCGACTGGCCCACCGGCCCCCATTCCCCTCTCCCGCTGGCGTGGGGCCTACCCACCCCATGACCGCCATCAGGGAAGAGGGGCCTCTCACCATTGCCCAGCGGCTGGGCTTGTGCGAATGGGGGCACGTGCCACGCACGCCGCGGCCCACCGCTTTGATTTCCCAGGAAGTGGCTTTGATTTGCTCACTGCCGTGGCTGAGTCAATAGCGTACTTTGCGCCTGTGTCCAGACAGGTGCCCGGAATTAAACCTCCCGGCCCTGCTTGGAGGGAACGCGACTGGGCCGGGCTCTGATTTCGCTCGCACTGCTGTTCAAACCGGAGTCACTTCATGTGAGCCAACGGCCCGACTCCCGTTTTATGGCAGTGCGGGACTGACCAGAATCGGGCCCCTTTTCTGAGAAAGCCAGGCACAAAGTGGTTAAGTGACTTCCCCGAGGCTTCCCAGTGGCAGACTAGGCAGGGACTCTGCACCCCTCGACTCCAGGCCATGAACACCAAGGCAGGCTCCCGCTCTGTCTAATTGCACCTGCTGGGTTAGCTCAGGTCACAGACCCATAGACTATAAGGCCAGAAGGGACCCACAGAACCTCACCAACCTATCCCTGTAATAGACCCAGAACCTCCGGTGCGCCTCGTGGCAGACCCACCTTGGTGGGCTAGGGGGATTGAGCTGCTGGGGTGGGGACAGCTTACCGGTTCTAAGCCATTATCTCCCATGCAGGACACAGAACAAAGCCTCGCCCCCTACCCCTCTCGCCTTCAGAAAGAGAGAGACGTAACCTTCTGCGACAGCCCGTTTGACCTAATTAGGCTGGAGAGCGCCTGGACCCCCTTCCCCGCCCCCAGCAAGCATGAGGGATGGAACCCAGGGCCGGAGATTAGACCCAGGGAGGGAATGGATCTCATTACTGTACTAAAGCAGCCCTCAGACAAACGGTCAATCCATAATTTTTCACGAGGCATCTTATTCCTGGCTATAGATTAATGGCGAATCATTTAGCCTCGCTAATTAAGGCCCCGTGAGGGCCTCTTGTTCAATTAACTGACCCCATAAACGGTCACCCTTTCAGTAACCAGAGCCAGAAGCATCCGTCTCTGAGGAGCAGGAGGAGGGAGGTGTGCTAGGAGCCTGTGGGTCCCCCGTGGCCATAGGGCCCAGGGCTGCCACTGGTGATGTGCTCTGGGGGACAGGAGAGGGGACAGCTTCACTCGGGAATGAGCAGTTTTGAGGTGTCGCTGCCAAGTTTGATGTGTGGGTGGCAAGGCGAGGTGTTAGTGAAATAGCTGGGCTGAGCTTGGCTTGGGGTATGTTTTTCCCCTCCTCTTCTCTGTTGGCCCTGGTGTAGTCACGGAGACAGCAGGGCTAACTCGACCCCATGGATGGAAGTGAAGCTAACAAATTCAGCCTGGACATAAGGCGTAGATATTTAACGGTGAGCGTAATTAGCCACGGGGACAATTTACCCAGCGTCACGGTGGATTCTCCATCACTGGCCATTTTTAAATCCAGATTGGTTGTTTTTATAAAAGACCTGCCCTAGGAATTACGAGAGGGGTAAGGCAAGAACTGAGCTCACAGCATATTGTCAGCAAGAGTGACGTTACCAATGACCATGCGGGGTGGGGGTGACTCCCCCTTATCTGTCATGCGTGTCAGTCCTCGCTCCACCAGGGCCACCCACCTGTCTAGGATCTATCACCCCTATTTCCCTACCCTCTCCCTGGGCCAGCCTGCTTTGTCTGTCCAGGGTTGTAAGCTTGCTCCTCATTACTCTGATTCACTACGTGTCTGTCTCCCTAGCTGTAAAGAGCCCTTGATTTGCCTACGGGTGCGAGAGTCTCATGCAAACACACACTCTGGATCATTAGCTAGAGGGCAAGATTCCCATCTACGAGTGCAAATGGGAGCTGCCTGCATCATACCACACCTCACCTCCCGCCTGTGCGGGTGCAAACGAGACAGCCTCCTGTGTCTGTCTGGTCAGGTCACATTTGCACGCAAGTATAAAAAAGGGTGCATGCCCTGAGGTGGCGACTTAATTTGCTTTCACACATGAGCGTGCAAATGGAAAGCCAGGATGCATCTCCTCACTTCACGTTTGCACGCTGCATGCACAGGGAATATGCCATCCTGTCACTTTCAAATACAGGCAAAGAAATCATCACAGACAGGAATCAAATCCTGCTGCCCTGGCCCTGGCTCCACGCCCCAACTGGACCTCCTGCCGCCCAGCAGTGCAAATTTGTGTCCATGTTCCTCCGGCTATAAACGGAGATCTCCTCAGCAGGACAAGGGACTAACTCTAACCTGCTCTAGCTAGCCAGGAAAACTGATCAGGAAGGCAACCAGGGAAGGAAACAGGACAAGTGCATCAGAGATCTTGCAGATAGGATGTATTGCTGACAAGCCGCACATGAGAATGAGCTGGGCCTGCCCTGGTGCAACTCTGAGGTATTCTGCAGTGAGCAAGTTTCCCAGATCCTGGATTGGGAGCTCCTGCTGCTGGAGGTTGTTAATCCAGGACACAAGGGCAGCTCCACTGGGCCTGAGGGTTTTGCATGAGGTTCTGGCTTGCCTGAGTGGGCAGATACATTCAGAGGTGGGCCCGAGTTGCCAAATTCACACCTGCAGCTGGAGTTTGGGATATAAGCACCGATCTGGGATTTTGGTTTGGCCCTTTTTTGTAGCTGGGGGCCCAGCTGTGAAATTCAGATCCCAGCCAGATTCGGCTCCAAAAGCCATACGGTACAGAACCACCAAAACACCCTAGGTGACAGCAAGGTTGCATGAGGGTAAATGGCTGACTGAGATCAACCAGGAGTAAAATGTTACTTCCACTATCCCAGGACCCCTATGTGCCCACCATGTGCTGGGGGTCTTGGATCATGCTGGTGGCGTGCCTCCATCCGATCTGAGCTGCTATCCCTAGGCATATCTAGTGTTTGACTTGATTTACAACATCCCCTTTAATCAGTACCTAATCAGAGGGATGCTGGGGATTTCATTTCCTTTGATGGGGTATTTGCTCAGTAGTATAGAAAAAAGGAAAAAGATCCCCAAATCCATACGTTGAAGCTTATTGGGTTTGATAGCTGGGAGCTCGGGTGGAATTCGGCCTCCTGTGCTTTTATAAACTCCCTGGGTATGGATTCACCCAAAATCGATGGCTTGATACCCTAAGGTTTAGCAGCTTCCCTGAATCTCTCGAGCTGGATCTCTGGAGAAAATCTCTCCTCAGATCTCCAGGACATCCTGCTTTCGATGGGGACAGAAACACTCCGAGAACAGCCACTAATGTGGTTCTTCCACCAGGAAAAGTGAAAACAATTACAACAGAATTATCTGATTTCCCATTCCCGGAAGCAGGAACAAAATAAATCAGGCCAGGGAATGATCTGGGTCAAGTCTGACTGTATCTGACTCAAGCCACAAACGGGGAGCAGGATTTTGAGCAGGGTCTGGGTGAAGCTGGATGTGGGATTTTGCTTTGGATTATTATAAAGGGTCCGATTCTCCATTCTGCCACCCAGTTTTATGGCAGGGCCACGGTCAGTTTCTCTGGCATGAAACCCGCGTATGGCACTGGGGGAGAATTAAACCCACTACCATACATCTCCGAAAATGGTGTTTTCTTTTTAAACAGGAGATTCACTTAGCCATTTAACAAAGAAAAACAAACACCCAGTGAATCTGGCCATGATGGAAGACTCAGCGTCAGACCCACAGTCCACTGAAATCCGACTTAGCCACAGAACAACAGCGGTAGTGGCAATCCAGGTTTCTCTAGGGGGAAGAGGTGCATTCAGCACACAAGGCCCATTTGAGGCAGGCGATCAGTAGCCATAAAGGCAGGGGCCACGACTCAGGGAGATGCGGCTGGCAGCCCCCGCACGCCCACAAGGGGAAGGATGTCAACGGCTGTCTGCCAGGCCTAGACGTTTAAACACAAAGCGCCTGGTCTGATGCCGATTGACGTCAAGGCAAGACCCCCCGTTGATTCCGAATGGTGATGGAGCACGCCCTAGACGAACTGCCTCGCTTGGCTTGGGGGCAGCACGTCCGTGGGAGGCGCCCAGGGGTGGTTCATGGAACCTTCCCCATCGCGATGACAGGGAGGTACATGCAGAGGACGTGATGCGGGTCGGAAAGAGGGTGAAATTATCTCCTGGTTGGCGGA
Organism: Emydura macquarii macquarii; assembly: GCF_026122565.2. NCBI lineage: Eukaryota > Metazoa > Chordata > Testudines > Chelidae > Emydura > Emydura macquarii. Next base: position 10,006,975 of record NW_027130449.1, on the reverse strand, counting down.
TACTAAAAATTCCTCACATCTGTAAACAATGCGGAAAAGCCAGCACTGATAAGTGACATGACACGGCCACGGTTTTTCTCCTTTCTCTTTTCTTTTTGTTGGTTTGTTTTTAAATACTGAAAAGAAGGATAATAATATGTTGTAGGAGGAAAATGGCAGCTCCATTTCCCTGTGTCATGATCAGTCCGTGCACCTTGGATTTTGCTTAATTTCCATTTACTATTATTGTTTGTTTGTTACATGCTTGAAACTGAGCCTCTGTCAGGTGCCTTGTGGGGAATGGAAACACCACAAAACAAACAAAGGAAAAGAAAAAAAACAATTCAACCGATAGTGGCATGTAGACCTTCTCTGCCTTGTGCTTTTCCCTTCCTTGGTCCTCCTTTTTTAACCCTCCCGTGAACTCCTTTGCCCCCTCCTCCCCCTCCAAAATAAGACAACATTCAAACAAAATTCCAGTGTTTCGGGGGGGCATGGATGTGGGCGGGATCTTTGGGGAAGGATGATTAGAGACACTGACACACAAACGGGGTGTATTATACAAGGGTGGGCAGTAGTAGTTAAAGCAAATAGTAACACCTAAGCCACTGATCAATACAAACACCATAGAAGGGGACAAAGTCGTTGGAGAAATTTAAAAAAAAACCAAAAAAACAAAAAACAAAAAACCCAAAACCCTTCCCCAGCCCAAAAAAACCGATCCAGAAGCAAAGCGACCAACCCCTCCCCCGTTGCCTCCAAGTCAGTGGCAGGTCTCTCAAGTCTCTGTCGAGCTCCCACGGGCCGGGCAGCGGTGGACGTGCGTGGATGTGAGCGCGTGCGTGCGATGCGTGTGCGAACGGCCCTCGGGTGGGCCAGGAGGGGGGGAGCCTGTGTGCGGAGGGAGGGAGGGGGCCTGGGGTGGGGGCGAGCTACACGTACCACTCTTTTTTGGAAATAAAAGATCCGTCGTTCTGGGAGACCATGTTCTCGGCCAGGTCCAGCTGCTCGGGATCGTACTGGAAGCCGAGTGTCCTGTCGCCATAGGGCTCTGTGGGGGCCTTGCCCTCGTCCACCGTGAAGTAAGGCCGCTTGGAGTCGTCCTCGAACTTGCTGCCGATACCCAGCTTGCGCTCGCCTCCGGCGTCCTCCTCGTCGTCCTCGTAGCTGCTGCCGCCGAGCGGGCCCGGCTTCTTCTCGTCGTCCGAGTCGTCCGGGTACTGCAGGTTCTGGGCCATGGGGGGGTGATGCTGCGGGATGCCGGCCTTGCTGTACCCGTTGCCGTACACGTGCTTCTTCGTGCTGTAGTCGCCCTTGAAGGTGTGACGCCGGCGCCGGAGCACCACAAAGAGCACCACGGCCACCGCCAGGACCAGGGAGACGCCGCCCACCACGCCCCCAATCACGGCCGTGGGGATGTTCGGCTGCGCCACTGACTTGCGGTCATCGTTGGGAGGCGGGGTGGAGGGGAATTCTGGGTAGGAAGAGACAGATGGGAGGGGGAACAGCGTCAATCCACGTGCAATTGCACCCTCGCTTCGGGCTTGCATTTCAATGGTGATTTTTTAAAAAAAATTTTTGTGGGAAGATGAGGGTAAGGAACAAGGAAGGGAAAAATCAGGGAAGGGGAGGAGCCTACCTACGGCGGCCGTGACACGGGGTTAGCGCTCGGGGTTTAGGTGTTAGTGACAGGCAGACCGCGGGCCCTAGCAAGCTTTCCAGGTCAAGCCACCAGCAGCAGCAGCAGCATGCAGCAGCCCGGCAGGCTGCACACCTCAGCCCCCTTCACCGGCGGCCCCAGATTCAGGCTGCCTCTGCTCTTCAGCTGCCCCACCTGGAGGCGTCTCGAGCATGATTTTCGGGATGAGCTGAGCACCCATGGCTCCTGGTGACCGGAGCGCCGGGTGCTCCGTGCTCCTCGAGAATCAGGCCTGAGGTGTGTCTGGCCGGAAGACTGAAAACAGAGGCAGACAAAACAGGGAGGCTGCTTTCGAAGAGTTTTGCCATAGGAATTCGCATTGCACTGGAACAGACCAGTGGGCCATGGACCCAGTGTCCCTCCGGGTATTGGATCAGACCAACGGGACCTCTAACTGGATAGCCCTCCGCCCTGCTGTATCATATGCAGCCCAGCCAGCCCTCTGTCTCAGACACTGCTCAACATTGTCTGATGCTTCAGCAGAAGATGGAAAACCCTAAGACACATCTGTGTAATTCAACACCATCCAATGGTGCAGTCTCCTGCCTGACCCCAGCTGCTGATCGGTTTACACCCTGAAGCATGAGTATAGATGACCTCAATTTTTATTCTGGCCAATCTAGTGGCACTGCAGTTGCTAATCCTGTTCACCCAGATGGCCTGGCCTAGCTAAAGAAAAGAAAGAAAATCTAAACAAAGTTATTTTCCTTTTCACAGTTTTTATTTGATATATTTTCTGTTACCAGAGATAATGGTTTGGGTCCAAGAGAAAGCAGGACTAGCTGCTAGGCCCCTGGGCTCAATAAAAGCCCCTGACAAAAAACTAGCCCTCCCCTCAATGGAACGCCAGTTGGGCTTGGTGCCTGCATGGTATTGCCCTAATAAAGCATCAGCTGGGTCTGTATCCTTCCTTCCCTAAACCTCTGTAACTGGCCCACAGCCATCTGCCTGGAACACGCAGAGGTCCTTGGCAGAGGCTCTGGAATGGCCCTGGGGTGGGTGATGTATTGATGAGGTTAATGCCCACCTGGAAATCCCTGGCACTTTGCCGGGGGCAGCCCCTAAGGCCCAGTCCTGCAAGGTGCTGGTCACGCTCCATTTCTTGTGGAGCCAATGGCAATGGGAGGAACTTGGCACCGTGCAGGATCGGCCCTTAATGCTCATGGGAAGGGGAATGCTGGGCCGGGCCAGCTCTCCCCAAAGTCCCAGCTGCACCTTGGCAATGACGCTGCTGCAGGGCAGCCCATCCCCCCATGGACTCGGTACTGTGGGGCTACTCTGTACTCCAGGGCTCACAGGAGGGAGAAGGAGAGAGGGTCACCTGCTGCCCTTCTGTAGAGCCTCCAATCTGAGAAACTCGTTTATCGAACGAGCTAATTACTAACAAGTCTTCCAAACCCACTGCTTTGCTGCAGGTGGGGGAGCATTCTCCCCATCCCTGTCTGAGAGATGGGGAAACTGAGGCACACAGCAGGGGACTGGACTTGCCCAAGGTCAAATAGCAGGTCAGTAGCAAAGCAGTGAATAGATCCCAGCTGTCCTGACTCCTAGCCCCCTGCTCTAACCAGCAACGAGTGCCTCCAAAACAACACGAACCTACGGGCTGCGACAGACGGAGGCGAGAGAGAGAGAGAGAGACAGAGAGAGAGCAGCCCCTCTTCTCCTCTGGTGCTGCCAGGATCAGAGCACATTCAGGAACGTCCCACCAGGAAATGACCGATGTGCACACACCCACACCAGCCAGCCGTCCGGGAACACCTCAAGATACATTCCTTCCATGCCAACACGCACAAGGCTGGGCCAGATCTCGCTCTTGGGGAGCCAGGGAAAACCCAGAGTAACTTTATTGACTTCAGTGGCGTTGTTCTGGATTTATACCGGCCACGCTGAGATCCGAATCCAGCCCCGCTGACCTTCCAAGGAAAGCAGCAAAACATGACAGGCACCGGTCACCAGCAGAGCATTGGCTGTGCATGCTCCCATGCTCCCAGGGCAGTTTCTTCCCGCCAGCACCACCCCTCCCACTCAGCAGCATTGCCCTCCCTCACGCCTGTAGGCTCCCACGCTCTATCCTTGCCGGCCTGTCTGACCCCTCCGATTCTAAGCGTCTCCCACTATGAGGCGACCAAGCCATACATCGGAGCAGCCCCTCTCCCCTGTGGGAGCCTTGCCTTGCATCCCCAGCATGGAGATGTGACTCCATGAGCACCAGAGGCTGCTCCTCACTGCGAAATAGCTCTGCAGTTCCTACCCCTCTCTCGCTGCATGCAGCTGACAATCAAGCACCCAACTCCCCCCTGCAACAGAAGCCAGCACGATGGGCAGACAGAACGATGGACAAATTCCATCACTGAAAGGTTGCAAAGCAAAAAGAGATCAAAGGCAATGTCTCCCCCGACCCCAGCCCACCCATCCATCATGATGAGCCCGTGAAACTCATGGCCACAAGAGACCAAGTGCTTAGCAGGATTGCAAAGGAAGATCAGGCATTTCTGAGTGATCGTAGGAAATATCAAACAAACTAGAGCTCGGGAAAAGGCAGGAATCCTCATGCTACAGGACTTAACCCAACCTCTAACTCAGGAGGAAACTTTCCCTGGGGGCAAGTTATCCCGGAAGCGTAGCTATTTTTCCTCTGAAGCAGTGGGTGAGAGGATTTCCTTCTCTTCCCATGTACCTATAGGCGCCTAGTCCCTCAATTTAAACCGTCTCCCTCCTCTAGGATAAAGGTTTCATTTGTGCGGTTGAACAAGACATTTACAATCTCCTTCCTTTCTTCAAAAATCACCCCTCGCTTGCATTGTCCAAGATCAACAGGGCCGATTCTTGTGCATTAGGAGTGTTATTAGTGGAAGGCAATGAAACTGATCACAGCAGAGGGCTCTGCAGCGAGACATGCCAGCCGGAATGGGACAGGTGCACGCAGCTGGAGGCGATTTGCTCCTTCCAGCGCAAGGCAGAGGAAAAACAGACACGCTATGCACAGGAGGCAGCATCAGCTTTAAAAGGCAGCCAGTTTAGAAGCCTGTGTGTGTGTGTGTGTGTGTCCAGAAGAACCAGCCAGATGAAACTAAAAACCTCTCTTGTCTCAACTGCTAAAAATGCGACATCCATCTCTAATGGAAACTGGAGAACGCTAGCTGCTGACGGCTAGGCCTCTCTCACACGCACGCACAGCCGCCCCCCTTCTGGCCTCTGCCCTAGCCCCATTACCCCCGGGCCATAGAGCTGGGGGGGCCAGTCCCTGAGAGCAACCCCTGCACTGGGGGATCTCTAGGTGGTACATAGCTCTGGCACATGGGTGTGACTGGAACGTTGCTGAGCTGGGACTATTCTCACCTGCGAGAATGGCCACTTAGGGGCTACGGCAGCTGAGTATAAGATCAGCTACTCCAGCTGATACCGGTTGCCAGCTAACCCCAGAACCTGGGAGCTGGATCTTTGTCCCCCAGCCCTCAACTCCGCTCAGGGGGTGGAAAACTGGGGCTCAATTCTCCCCTTGGGGCGCTTCCTCGAAGTCAGCTGGGGTCACTGGTAGCCCATGAGAAGGTGGGGCAGACTTTGGGGTTCTACAGATTTCACTCTCCTCTTGGCTCAGTGGGGGGGGGGGGGGAGAATCCCAAAGGAGAGGCCACAGTTCTGTGTCGAGCAGCTAAGGGGGGTTTGGCACCTGTCTCCTTGCTAACGGTCTTGTTAGCATCGTGATTCAAAGACAGGAAACTGCAGGATTCTTCTCCCTCCCCGCCCCCCGCCCCGCCCCGCACCAGATCTCCTGCCACTTGGCTCTTCTCCCCTCCCCACTTCCCGAGATGTCACGTTTCTGAGATGTTTTATCAACCTTACCCTGCACCCCCCAACCAACGCTTTGGACATGAATACTAACTCATCAGAGTGTCCAGTTTCACACCTTGCATGGGGGAAACAATTTCACTCAAAAATAATACCCGGGTCCCTCCACAGAAGCCAGTTCTGATGCAAAACCAGGACTGACTGCGAATCTGCAGCCGAAGGGCCCCTGCACCATCGACGGCACCGAATGTCACCGCGGCTCGTCGGCCAGGGAGGGACGCAGCGTGAAGGGCTATGGAGGAGGGAATGGGACAGACAGAGCGCAGATACGAGGGGACCGCAAAATGGCAGCATGGTCCAGAGAGGGGAACCCTGGGCCATAGCAGAGGGGGGCCAGCGCTTACTGGGAAGCCGAGAACGAGACTGTTCCCAGCACTGCCACTTGGTGGCGGGAGAAACCAGTTCTGTCCTCCGGAGGATTGGCGAGGGGCAGAGCCTGTTGTCTGCATTCACTGCAGCAGCTCCCCCTCTTTCTCATTTGCAATCCGCCCCCCATTCCCCTACCTCCATCGTTCGCTGCACAGAGAGGCGTGAGTCCACACTGACCCCAAAAGCTGCCTCTTGCACCCCTTTGTGCACGAGCAGCTGCCTGCCTTCACTCAGCAGAGCCCAGCAAACTCACTGCTGCCCCCAGCTGATGTGCACAGCGTGCTGACGTCATGGCAGGTGGCACCCCACGCTGCCATCACTGCCGCTCTTTGGGTGCCCGGTCCGGTGAGAGGAAGGGGAGAGGAACGCTGGCAGGGCCCTGGCCCATCCCCAGCCGGGCTCATGGGAAGAACAGAGGTGGCAGGGTGAGATGAAAGGCCTTGCGGGCGTAGCCATCCCTTTCCCCTTCCCCGTCAAGGGTTCGGAGCACTTTCCAACAGGCGGTGGGGGGGCATGATCCCCTTGACAGACGGACTGGGAAGCCGAGGCCCAGAGGAGGGAAGTGGCGAGCCGACAGGCAGATCCAGGAACAGAAACCCTCGAGCGCTGACACCCGGGCCCTGCGGGAACCCTAGACCTTGCTCCTGGCTGCCCGCTTTCCTCCGACCACCACCTGCCTTGCTGTACGGGCTCAGGACTGAAGGGAGGGTGATGGGCAGGGCAGCTTGGCCTGAGACCCCCCTAGGCCTCCTCCCCTCAAACTCCCAGCACCAAGCCACTTCTAGCAGCAGCGGGGACAGCGAGCCAGCCAGCCCATCCAAGCCTTCGTCCCTACCCCCAGAGCAGGGCTCCTTCCCCGTGAGCCAGCTCCTCTTCCTCTCCTCTGCAAGAGCCAGGCAGGCCAGCCACACCCTGCTTTAGCAGCCAGCGCTCAGTGCAAACAATCCTCTGCCCTCCCCCCCCGCCGCTGCACCTGGCTTCACCTGTAATCTGCCATCACCTGGGAGCAGGGCTCGCACAGTGACTGCTACATGGGCGTTTCCAGGACGCGCCTGGCAGCAGCTGGGAGATAGAGGCTA